>NC_140588.1:691184194-693734194 GCF_964204655.1 Triturus cristatus
TGAGATTGTGCCCACTGCAACTATGGAAAAAGACTAAAGTGAGCAAAAGCATATGTAGATTACAGAAGTGAGTCATGCAGCTGATTTACAATAAAGCAGAGTACATCTGTGACCACTGCCTCACTTGACCAAGTGTGTAAAGGTAATTGATGTAGCAGCAGCTGGCATAGTGCTTATCCTCAGGCAAACAAAATATTTCACCAAGAGTGTGTCTAAGCTGTTCATATTGAATTGAAGAAGACACTGAACTTCCTGTCCTTTTGGGACTAAATCAGAACCATTTTCATTAGGATTAATTAAAAAACTATTGATCTTTATGACTGGTATACCATTGTATGCCCACATCACAATAAGCCATCGTGCCAAGCATCAAAGGATTACCATAGCATGTGAGCCAAATTGAATTCTTGGCATTGCAGCTCAGGTGTAAGGTATAGACTACTAGGTCAGAGGACAGGTAAAATGGTGGGGTTCAAGCATGAAAGCACCTCTAGGATTCTCTTCAACATTCTCAGAGTTTTTTTCTGTTCACCAGTAGTTTATATATTTTCTTTCTTTTTACCATTTTTTCCTTCAGAAAATTCAAGATGAATTTTCATCATAAGAACCATAAAAGGTAAAGGTTATTTGTTCTTTGACAGAACCCAACCTAAGGACAGACATAAAATACATACCTCAGACCTCACAATAGACTGCAGAAAAATTCTCAACCATCACACTTTTCACTGGACACATGTTACCCGTTTTCCTTTCCATACGGAAGACCTTTTTATGCTACATTTTTGGAATCCAAATTAATGAATTACTTTGCGAGAATAACATAAAAGGAGGCCAATGGACTCTGGTTCTTTCCAAAACTCTGTGTGAATCACTTTCAGGAACCCTTTGAGTATTTTAGAACTACTTACAGTGGAAAATAATCTTTTGCCTCAGACAGCCTAAGCCTACTTAAGAAAAAAAAGAAAGTCTCTACTCGATGGACCCTGGCCTTTCCAGGGCATCCCCTATATCGGGAAAAAAATGGTTGTTAATATTTTTGTGGCCTCAGTTTTCATTGATAGGGTATGGCACTAGTTGGATTTTTAAACTTATAGGGAAAGATGTCAACGTTTTGTTCCAGTGTTGACAAATATTTGAGAGTCTAAGCCCTTACTCAAGTCTCTTCGGTATGTCCGATGCCATCTAAAGCTTCTCCATATTCAGGCAGTGTATTTTGACCTGTATGACCAAAGTTGACAGAGCTGTATAAAAGAAGAAAAATTGCTAAAGAAAATATTTTCTGCAAGCAGTGAATGGGTGAAAATTTCGGCAAAAACACTTCTAGTTAGTGAATTTCAAAACTTTTTTTTCTAAGAATTCCTCTTCATGATTCTGTGATTTGCAGAAAACCTTCCTTGTAAACAAGTTTGGGCAAAGTTGGTAAACCGTGTAAAGTTAAAAACTGACCAATATGCACCCAACATTGCAAGCTAAGGTTGAAAAACACATTTGTGGTACAGAAGCTTTAGGAAAGATGAAGCTACCACAAGCCTGAACATATTCTTTAGACGTTGGCTTCATTAAATGGTGGAGCATTAGTATACCTCACTGATTGTTCCGGGACCACACAGTATTTCCATGAAGAATATAGCATGCAGTACACAGATACCAATAGTCATACCAACTACTTTGCTATTGTTTGCGTTACAGCAACTAACTCAGAAACTATTTCAAGGCCATGTTCCTCTTTTGACAAGAAGAATTGAGCCCTAGATGTTGGAGGCCTAATGAACTCTTAGACGGTCTCTAACAATGTCTTATATACATGACTTTTGCTTCCCCAGGTACTCAGGTTCCAAAGAGCACAAAATGCCAAAAGCAGTGCCATCCTCGGCCTGAAGAGAAGAAACCAAACTTCAGTCACACTAGATCACGCCAATGTTAGGACTTATCAGTTTTAAAATGGCCTGCATTTCATTCAAGTGCTTCCATTATCAGGCTGACCAATAAGTGGCCGCAAAATACAGGGAGGCTCCAAAGAAGGCATAGGACTTCCCCTGACATCCAGCTTCACCTTTCTTCTTTTCTCCGAGGGTTAAGGGTCCTTCTCATGGCAGGGTCTTCTGTGGTGTAATGCATTGATAAAAAGCTGAGGAGTAGTTCTATTGATTTAGGCTGGGTTATACAGCAACACCAAAAGGCCCAGCAATGCAGTAGACTTTTTTTTAAATGCCTTCATTCACTCGCTCACCTAAAACATCAATACTTTAATCCTAACAACATTTTAAGCCATTCTTCTTGGGAGTCTCTTTCATGTTTCCTGAATAATAAATTTACCCTAGAATCTTAATCTGACAGTCTACTTATGAACATGCTGTAAAATATAATCAGTGAACAAACTATGTCTTCCTTGTTTTTGGATGATTGTAAGTTTACAATGGCCTACTCTAACTCTTTCTAACTGTTCACACCAGCTCCCGAGAAACAACAATCTAGATAACATATACAATTGGCATGTATCTTCTTTTAGTGTGAGACCGTGTTCTTTGAACTTCTCTAAAACCTTTGCAATTCTTTCATTATGTTTTTTCCATGATCTGCCATAGTCTAACAATTCAACCTGTAAAATGTTTACACATTCTAGGCCTCCTAACATATCATTCAAACACACAAAAGTGTGGAGGAGGTGAGAGAATTACACAGAAAGTGAATATGTGGCACACACTTTTTGTTAAAAATGCCGTCACACACAAATTGTGGCATGCTCCATCATTGTGCTTATTAGTGACATCCCTGTGCAGACCAATGTCTGGAATGGAGCATAATGGTTTTAAATCAGGTATAAAGGTGGCTCAAGAATATCCTTTTTGTATTTTATTGCTGGAATTCTTGGTCAGCGTTAAAATATATATAATATAGGATGGTGGTGTTGGGGTGAATTATTAGCCCTACACCCCATCTATCTGCATGCTTGTCAACAAGTTTCAGCCATTTAAAGAATACCAAAAGCAGTCACCCTGCTTTCTTTAGGACTGTAGATTATGAATATCCCCTACTCTACTACCTTACTTAGGGGCTGATTCCGATCCTGTTAGGAAAGCCCTCTGAACGACTCGGTTCCGGAGAGCTTTGCGTTCTGGTAGTCTGTGCGACCGATTCCGATGCATCTGTATAGTGATGACATTGGTTTGCTCAGACTTCCAATGAACTCTATGGAAGCCTGTGTACCAAATGTGTATACAGGCTCCCATTGCAAAAAGGGGTGGGTGGGGAAATGCGTGCACCCTGTGGCGGGCACCCCTTGGTGCCCACACACTGTGCATGGTTGGGTAGAGGGGACCCATGGGTACCCCCACAGGCCATATTCAGAGGGCCCCAGGTGAAGGGGGTCCAGATACAGTGCCCCAAGGACTGATTCTGAAAGCCTTTTTGATCCAGGCAACCGAATCGGAAATGCTGTCCGAATCGTTCATCGCACTTGCTCGCTTTGAAAACCTAGTCCATAGAGCTGTACAAATCTGCTCCGGAGAGCTCTATATCTCTGAATGCCTTCCGGAACCGATTTGGTCAGTGCTAAGGCTGTCCAGAACTGCGAACGCTTTGGGCAGAAACAAGGGTTACGGATCAGTTTAGGCAATTCTGAATCCGATTCAGAGCCTTTCGGACCGAGATCAGAATCGACCCCTTAGTAGATTGAGGTTTGACCCATTCCTGTCTGAGAACTTGTAATCAGTGTTTCCTACAGTGACACATAACACTAATGAACACCGCATACTCCACATTTGAGAGAATTTACTCTCAATATTATAACAAGACAGACACATGTCATTACTCTAACATACGTTGAATGCATCCAAACCACACACTCACTTCTCATCATGCACCATTTTGTGTTGGTGGATTCACAGTCACCCACTCTTCCATAAGTCGAGGCGACCAATCATATCTTCATCTCAAGCGTGCTAATGTTTGCATCACTCCTCGACGTGGAAATCACACTCAGAGAGCTGCCCCAGGGGGAGTGTAATATAATTTAGTCAAAGTTAAGCATTAATAGAATTCTTACAGTTTCAAAAGTTCAATTGCTCTTATTGGTGTGCGAGCGGGAGCATCTCATATAATCAAACACTAATCATAAAAGCATGTTGATGTTAGACCCAGTTTCGTATAAACCAGAAATGCTTACTGCCAAACCCATTTAAAACATGTTACCGAGTTGGGTGCAAGGTTAAACTGTTTTGTCGCATCCAAACCCAAACTTTGTCTGTATGCTCTATCTACCCAGGCCCCCCTCCTTCTCCTTCATAAGGTGAGAACACCGTGGCCGCGATCCTCTCTGCACACCGTGAAGGTGCCAACTTTCTCTCACGGTCTTCCTTATATGTATGTCAGCCATCCCACGTGACCAAACGTCATGGTCATGTAGTGTCAACACCCGGGTCAGTGTCTTGGGCAGCGCCCATTTCTACCTCTCTCAACTTCCGCCGTACTGGGTATGAAGGGAGTAGTATAAAGAGCAGGGGCCTTTTCAGAGTACGTTTTTGAAAGATACTGTTCAGCCGTCATTAAATTAAATGATCCCTATTCTAAAAGGGGTAATAGCAAAACAGATTTGTAGGATGCAACAATCCCCCATAATTGAATGTCACACATAGTGACTTAATAAAGATTAAACTTATGTACCTTTATAATTTGCTAGTAATACTGCTTACAATAGGAGAAAGTGCCTCATTCCAATTCTGTTATTCGAATAAATGATAATTAATTGATTGGCATCCCTCCACATCTGTATATATCAGCGGCGCCCCTCACCTATCTCATTGGGATTATTAATTTTTTTGTTATTTTTTTCTCCAAATTTGAGCCCATCATATTTGCTACAACTCCTATACAGATGTATAAGGTAACGGGTACCCCAACACATTATCAATATAAGAGAGCAGTTGGGTTATAATTTTCCTCTCTACTTGGTATAAAGTCTACTCATGAGGTGCCACATGATGTCATCATTCAGGTCTTTTTCATGACTGTGGACCCGGTATATCCATTTTTGTTCTTTAAGCAGTAGGAACTTACTGGAATCTTTAACTGTATTTGAGATGTTTAGTTTATCCAACACTTCCAAAATATCTCGTCCACTATCTACTTTTTCTACAGAAAGTGTGCAGTGAACTTTGTCATGGCCTACTGGCATCTAATATTGCTCCTATGTTCCATGATCTTCACTTTTATTTTCTGGGTTGTCATCCCAATATACAAAAGGTCACAAGGACATCGAATCAGGTAGAGACATTCTCAGAATTACAGTTTGTATGTTTCTTCTGAATCCACAGGTATTTAAATCCCACATCAATACATTTAGTGTCCTTGGTTAAGTTACATACATCACCCAAGCTACATCTAGTTTGGCCTGACACAGAGGGAGATCCCATAATCTTTGTTGATGTCCAGGGTCTGTTTCTGAGGTCTAGTATGCACTAGTAGATTCCTAATATTGGCACTTTTCTTAAAAGAGAAAAGAGGTTTCTCAAGATTGAGATCATTAGAGCTCACGATACGCCAGTTATCTTTTATAATTTGTTTCACCATGTTTGATGCTGTATTGTAGGTAGTGACATAGCTCACATTGGTCCCTTCTGGTTTCTCATTATTTTCTAATAGGGCATTCCTGTGGCAATTTAATACTCTCTTCTGGGCCTTCTTTATCATTCTTTCCGGGTAATCACTTTCCTGCAGTCTGTCACAGAGTCTGTTAGATTCATTCTTAAAATCCTGTGTCTCTGAGTAGTTCCTTCAAAGTCAGAGAAACCATCCCACAGGTAAGTTCTCCCTGAGGGACTTGGGGTGGAAGCTCTTGAAACACAACAGCCCATTCCTGTCAGTTAGTTTAGGATAGACCTGTGTTACTAGCTTTGCCAGTGTATTAATGGAAGTGCAGTGAATAGAGTTGATTTAGTGGAGTACTTTATTTATGCACCACATCCACATGAAGCTCCTCCTGAATTATCACCTTGAGGAATCCACCAGAGCTCCAAAGGTTCGAGGAGGAGAAAAGGGAAAGGTTCTTAAGATACCACAATGGTCTGCAAAGAGCAGCAGACCCCTGTCCCTATATTTGTATTCCCAACTGGGAACATTTTGTTTAAAGCAATCATATTTCCTGAAGAAAATAATTGAGGAAAGTACCTACTCCCTACAAGGTCCCCTGACACCATTCCTCTTTGCAAATCAGTTACCACTATCTGTGAGCTTTTGGTAAATAAGCAATGGTTTGGGATACCTGCCATTCCATATCAGAGTTACAGGGGTACACCCCCTTGGTGCCCCTTTCTAATTGTAATCCGGTGAAGGTCACAAAATAGAATAATAGACCAAACGCCAAAGCCCACAAAATGACTTAGGGGCCAATTCCGATCCGGGTCGGAAAGCACTCTGACCGAGTCGGATCCGGAGTGTTTTCCGACCGAGCCGGACCCCTACAGTCCGACCGAGTGAGTACGATGCGACGGTATGCTGTCAGACTCGGTTCGGTCGGACTCCCATAGAAGTCAATGGGAGCCGGTCGTACGACATGCACCTGTGCTCCCATTGACTGAATGGGTATGTCTCGAACAAGTGCGCCTCCTACAGTGGGTACGCATCGGTGCCATCTGTGCCGTACATGCCTGTGTTGGGGAGACCCATAGGTCTCCCCCTGTGTCCGAGTCGTAGGGCTGCAGGTAAAAGGGGGTCCGACACGGACCCCCGAAGTCCGACTCCGGGAGCTTTTGCGAGCCGGACACTCCGGCTCGCACAGGCTGTCCGACGCGTGCATCGTACTGGCTCGGTTGTAAATCGCATCCATTGCACGCCACGGTTAGCTTCCGACCGAGACGTACGGAGTGGTTCAGACCCGGAAACGACTCGGTCGGTGAATGTCATGTAGCTCGCATCGTACTTGCTCGCTCGTACAGCTGTACGAGTCGGCCAGAAAACACACGTACGGCTCGTTGTTTTTCCGGCCGGAATGCGTTCGGTGCCCTTCCGACCCGGATCGGAATCGGCCCCTTAGTGTTTGTGAATGAAAGAAGTGCTGTTCTTTTAGGTTCCATATATCTGAAAATGTTAATTTCAGTCAAGCTTGATTAGCAGTAATGAAATTTGATCACTGCATGACATATGCGATTTGGTGTGCTACCACTTAATTCAAAGGCAAGGCAAATTGTAGGGCAGTCGGGTGAACTTTTCATCTGATTTAGCATCGAGGTTTGACAATATATTTTGTTTAACTGAATCAAATGAACAACTCAATGGAACGGGAAACAAGGTCAAGACCAATCTGATGAACCAACACATGACACTGCAGCATGCAGCCCTGCCTTAGCAATGGCATATAGAGGGTCACACCATCTGGCTTTGGTAATGGGACATGTGTTTGAGGTGACTCTGTCAAGCTGTACTTGGAGGTGTTTTTTTCACAAGCTGCGAAAGATTTTATCCTGAAGTCCATTCACACTACAGGGATCTCAGCATCCTAAAAAAATAGTAAATCAAGCACCCTGTCAGCATTCTGTTCAACAAGCATGATGTGAGCAACCTGAAAACATTTAAGAGCTTACGGCAATGCGATTTAAGTGCAACATAAAAAAGAATGTTAAATGTAGCCTAACGCATCGACTATTGTTAGTTACTTATGGGAAATGTAATAATAGTGCAGATCTTCAATCACAAAACCAGGATATTTGGAGTTTGTAGGTGGGCAGAAGGCAATCATAAAGGTATGCATGTTTTTATTTAATTTTTAATGACTGAGAGTGAGGAAGAGGGTGTCCTCAATGGAGTGGAAAATGCAAATGTACTGAACACGAACAAAGTTGTAACTTTGTGAGTTTTCAGAAACATTTGTAATGTTTGCATGCACTTACACATTTTTGCTTTCACTACTCGGTCAGAAGTGATGGTGAAATTAGGGCTTCAGCCATCTCCAACTTTTGGGGAGGGCTGTTGAAAGGGAGATCATCACATAGAAATCAAGTTTCAAAGTGAATAAAGAAATCTGTAGCTACTTTTACATCACTGTGCTTGATGATTTTCTACAACATGGAAGATGCACGGAAATAGTGATTTTTGTGCACAAGTATGTGACAGGAAATTCACAACAATCCAAAATTTCCCTGGAGTAAGTCTAAGGCTTTTGTGAATCATGAAAATAAAGTCATAAAGCCATATTGAAACAAACCATCCCCATAAGTCTCCTATTCGTTTTTCATATGGTGTCAAAGCTGTTTTAAGTTCTATCAGAGCTTCTGGATGGTTGGTGGTAAGTCCATAAAAACAGACTAAGCACTTTCGAAGTCGCAAGCAGATCGATCCGCAGAATCAAGCCATTGGAGATCTCAGAATTGATTTTTTTAATGTACAAACCTCAAATTGCAATTTTTAACAAGTGACAAAATCGCAATTTCGGTTTGTGACCTATTACCAAATCGGTATTTGGAAGGGGTGCATTTAGTGCATTCCTTCCAAATACTGAATGGTATTGTTATGTATTAATGTTGTGTGGCTGAATTCAGGTGGCAAAATAATAGTATTTAACCCCTTCATTGCGCCCGTCAGCCAACGGCTGTCGCGAGCACTACCTCTGTAGTGCTGCGCACGTCCATTGTCTGACGCGGCCCCGCCCACTTAATAGAACGCCCCGCACCGTGGCGGAATTACCGTTGCGGTAAACGGGTTAACCACCTCTTCAAATGAGGTCATGACCCATCTGCAAAGTGGGAGGTGTTCCTACGATATATCTTCCCCTTTGAGAGTGTTAGAAATATATTTATAAGAGCAGGTTATGTGTGCAGTTTTATACAGCGCAAACCAGACTCGAAGGTATCAGAGTGCTTTACACGCGCACCAGTTACGTTACAGAAGGACACATTCATATTTTTTTGCTAGGCACGTGTAGATTAAGGGCCTCATGTAGGTAGCCAAATACCGGTCGGTAACGGCCGATTTTCGGTAATTATACCGTTACCGACCGGTATTTAGGCTTTTGGTATGTAGGGGGACAATTTCTGTATTCGGAATTTACCGATTCGGTAAAATTACCGAATCGGTAAAATTACCGATTCGGTAATTTTACCGAATCGGTAATTTTACCGAATTGGTAATTTTACCGATTCGGTAAATTCCGAATACAGAAATGAGATGTAGGGGGAGTGTGTGGGTGATGTTTAGAGTCGGTATTTATTACCAACTAATAGTTGGTGGTAAATGAAGAATGGATGTGGAAATGCATTTCAAAGCGCCTACAAGTGTGCAATGTGGCAGACATACATGCCCTTAGGGCATGTATGTGTGCCACATGTGCACACATGGCCGTTTCAGGGGTGCAACAGGGTGTCATTGTGACACCCTGTCACCCTTGCATGTGTTCCCCCCATTACCGAATCGGTATTTACCGATTCGGTAATGAGGCATACCTTCCCATCAATGGGAAGGTATGCCTCATTACCGAATCGGTAAATACCGATTCGGTAATTACCGAATTTTAACGAATCGGTAATAATTACCGACTCATTACCTACATAGCATTTACCACTTCATAAATACCGAATCGGTATTATTCGGTATTTATGAAGTGGTAAATGCAAGCCCACCTACATAAGGCCCTAAGTGATTTGCCCAGAATCGAAGACTGTTGAGCGTCCCTGTCGAGACTCAAACCTGGTTCGCCAGCTCCCCGGTCGACTGCCCTAGCCATTAGGCCACATTCTCTCACCTAGGACATGGTTCAAATGCCTATTCTTAAAAATGAAATTAAACGTTTCATTTTTAAAAATGAAATTAAACGTTTGATATTTTATTTTTGAAACACAATCTATTTTCCTTTTAGGAAAATGTGCTCTATTTAAAAAATAAAAAATGTTGCTTTATTTAATAGCAATCACAGACATGACCCCAGCAGGCCACCACCTCTGTGACGGCTACCATTGCTAATGGGTTGCAATCTGTGTCCTGCTTCATTAACATTTATGTTAGCTCCATTTGCGACCCACTAGGAATAGCTACTTAGAAGGAGAAAGGTTTCATACATTAGGAATTGCAATTTCCTGGTTCAGAAAATGGCAATTGGGAAATCGCTATCCCTGAATTTTGTACCTCCGACCCTAGGTAACAGACTTCTCTTGCATAAACATGTGCTGTTACCCATCTCCCTTTTGCATCTGCTCCATACATACAATTGTGCCAGGCCTACAGAGAACAGAATGTAGTTGCAGTATCTCTAATTGCTGCAGTAGTAGAAGGAAATAAGACTACTTGGACCTAGGGCTCTTGCTTTTTCATTTAAACCTTTGTATCTTATCTCGAGTTAAATAAGCCTCTTGTAGTATTATAATCTGCGCATTGGAATCCCTTAAATATCCAACTATTATAGTAGTCGGCTGCTTGAAACAGTCTCATCTATTGGTAATTACTGAGGACTGTATTCCCATCTCCCATGTTCTGCCCACCACGCAATTCCAATTTCAATTGAAAATCTCATGTCAATATTTTATACGCGTTAATGTAACAATACAAACGTTATGTCAATATTTTCAGCAGAGTGGTTAAAATTGCATGAATTAAGTTTGCTATTAATAAACATCAACTATAATCATAAAGCTAACCAGACGATATGTAAACATGGACCATCATTGTTGTCACTTCCGTTTTAAAAATATTGGTCTTTACTTCTGTTGCCTACCATTTCAGGTGATTGACCACATACTTCCACCATTCACCCCCTGCCGTCCCTCTCTTATATTTATCAAATTAAAATCTCTGGAATCCTGCACGGAGTAGGTATCTGCCAACCAAGACTTCTGGAAACACTCAGGTTTCATCAAACACTACTGCCTCTGGGTCATTAAGTGGCTGGTGGAGCCCTGCCGTGTTCCATGATAGCAATGCTCATTTATCATTCTAGTTTGATGAATGAGAATCTCCCCGTGATAGCCCTTTGCTAGGCACATGTGTTGGTAACAACCTTAGAGTCAGGGTCAATGACAGCTGCTAGCCAAGTCCAACCATTTCTACCTTGAAGGATCCTCTACTTGGCCAGTTATTTGAAAGTTCATCCTAATGGAATTGGTCCATAGGAATAGCAAGTTTATGTCTATTTTTCACTTGGGTAGCCTACACCAGTGCATTTTTTTACACAGAATTGTATATATTGCTTCAGTTTGCTATTAGTTTCATATAACAATAAGGGGTCTGATCTCGTATATCAGACTATTCCAGACGTCGCATCCTATACCCTCAACCTAAATGCCCCCGATTAAAAGAGCAGACCACAATCGAGAATTGTAGCTACAACCTTAAATTGACTGTTTACGTATTTGGGAAGTCCAGGCCCAATTCGGGAAATCAGATTGAAAAAAGTCATGCTTTGCAAAATCAAAATTAGCAATCTCAGATGTGGGGCAGATTACCTTTCTAACTTTGTTTTTGCCCCATAACAAAATATCCATAGAGTTAAGGAGTTGATGTGCTAGGATGTGAAATGTGACAGGGCAGGGTGGAATTCCAGCAGTCTCATAGTGTTTCCTCTATACAAAATATATATTTTTTGCTGTGGGACTGATTTTCTGGAATAAAAATCAATGAATTGTAATATCTTTCATTCAGGGCTGTGACATTTAAGCAATGAAAAATGTGAAATTCTTACATCATTTTTTTCTATTTCATCAGTTGCATGATTTACTGAAGAATCATTTCAATGATTTAATTGGAAAAAAGAAAACACTTCAACTAAGTTTATAGACAAATTATAAGGCAAATATTGGCAAAGATTAAAAAGGTGCCCTCGCCAAAGTTACTGATACAGATAGGTGCACTTGGAATATACAGCAAAATCTAAACTGGTATTATTGCTAATGGTGAAAGATTTGAATACATTACAAGTACTGCGAGCCATGCAGATGCCAATGAATGGAGGTAGATTTAAGCTTTGCTGCAATGAAGGTCTTAAAGGTTTCATATGTACCCTGACCAGTCTGTATTTAAGATTTGTGCTACTTTTAAGTGCAAACATTGGTTTTTCTAGAAACTGTGTGTCCAATGTTTTTTATTGGCTTTCTTAACCTTATTCAAATGTTCCAAATGTGGTGACACAAGCAAGCCTAATCTCCTTTGCTCTCATTTGAACTTGGAGGAGACACTTGCTATCGTTGTATCAAGCCCTATTTAATGATATGGTGAGGAATCAATGTGGGAAACCCTGGGCTTTTAATTTTTCCATGAGTTTCTGAGCTTTGAAGAAGTAGTCACTCTATTTGGTGCATCAATATTTCTGATCCATTTCACAATCTTTGACAAAAAGTGATTGGATGTGGATTAAATTAATGTATTTTCAAAATCTGCCACATACATGTTAGGAGCACAAACTGCATTCATTGGAACACCCTTCGTTATTTTATATACAGATGATGTGGTGATGATCTGGCAAGGTAAAGCCGACTCACTGATACTCTTTCATGAATGGAAGAATTCTTTGAATCCAAACCTTAAGTTCACACTTGAATATCCTTCCACAAGTTTGAATTTTTGGGACATAACCATCAATATTGAAAAGGACAAATCATACAAAACACTATACAAACCCCACTGCTGGCAATACTTTGCTCGGATTTGACTGTCATCATCCACAATCTTTGAAAGATGATTTGCCATTCGGTCAATTTTTACGTTTATGTCGAATTGCACCAAAACAAATACTACTTCTTAGAAGCTTAGAAACCCATTAAAAAACTGTTACCATAGGTCATCAATTGCTTGGGATATTGTTAAAAAGGGCTTGATACAACAATGGAGAATCTCCTACAAGTTAAAACGAGACCAAAGGAGACTAGACTAGTGAGTCTCACTACATTTGGAACACTCTCAAATATGATTAAGAAAGCCATTCAAAAGCACTGGAATCTACTTAATAATGAAACAATGTTTCAGAAAAAGAAGTGTTTGCATTTAAACGTAGCATGAACCTTAAAGACAGACTGATCTGGGCATATATGAAACCTTTAAAAACCTTTGTTGCAGCAAAGTTTTCATCTACCTACTGGTCATTGGTAACCTTCAACGTAGCTTCTGCATAACTTGCAATAATTGTACAGTACTCATACCTTTCACCAGTAGCAATCTTAATTTCAATATAAAACAATTTTCTAACTGCAATACCTCAAATCTGGTCTACTATATTCAAAGCCCTTGTGGCCTACCATAAATTTGTAATATGACGCAGCCCAAACGAAAATGCATCCTTCAACCCCAGTTACCAGTCAGATGCAAAATAGCAATCACAGACATGACCCCAGCAGGCCACCACCTCTGTGACGGCTACCATTGCTAATGGGTTGCAATCTGTGTCCTGCTTCATTAACATTTATGTTAGCTCCATTTGCGACCCACTAGGAATAGCTACTTAGAAGGAGAAAGGTTTCATACATTAGGAATTGCAATTTCCTGGTTCAGAAAATGGCAATTGGGAAATCGCTATCCCTGAATTTTGTACCTCCGACCCTAGGTAACAGACTTCTCTTGCATAAACATGTGCTGTTACCCATCTCCCTTTTGCATCTGCTCCATACATACAATTGTGCCAGGCCTACAGAGAACAGAATGTAGTTGCAGTATCTCTAATTGCTGCAGTAGTAGAAGGAAATAAGACTACTTGGACCTAGGGCTCTTGCTTTTTCATTTAAACCTTTGTATCTTATCTCGAGTTAAATAAGCCTCTTGTAGTATTATAATCTGCGCATTGGAATCCCTTAAATATCCAACTATTATAGTAGTCGGCTGCTTGAAACAGTCTCATCTATTGGTAATTACTGAGGACTGTATTCCCATCTCCCATGTTCTGCCCACCACGCAATTCCAATTTCAATTGAAAATCTCATGTCAATATTTTATACGCGTTAATGTAACAATACAAACGTTATGTCAATATTTTCAGCAGAGTGGTTAAAATTGCATGAATTAAGTTTGCTATTAATAAACATCAACTATAATCATAAAGCTAACCAGACGATATGTAAACATGGACCATCATTGTTGTCACTTCCGTTTTAAAAATATTGGTCTTTACTTCTGTTGCCTACCATTTCAGGTGATTGACCACATACTTCCACCATTCACCCCCTGCCGTCCCTCTCTTATATTTATCAAATTAAAATCTCTGGAATCCTGCACGGAGTAGGTATCTGCCAACCAAGACTTCTGGAAACACTCAGGTTTCATCAAACACTACTGCCTCTGGGTCATTAAGTGGCTGGTGGAGCCCTGCCGTGTTCCATGATAGCAATGCTCATTTATCATTCTAGTTTGATGAATGAGAATCTCCCCGTGATAGCCCTTTGCTAGGCACATGTGTTGGTAACAACCTTAGAGTCAGGGTCAATGACAGCTGCTAGCCAAGTCCAACCATTTCTACCTTGAAGGATCCTCTACTTGGCCAGTTATTTGAAAGTTCATCCTAATGGAATTGGTCCATAGGAATAGCAAGTTTATGTCTATTTTTCACTTGGGTAGCCTACACCAGTGCATTTTTTTACACAGAATTGTATATATTGCTTCAGTTTGCTATTAGTTTCATATAACAATAAGGGGTCTGATCTCGTATATCAGACTATTCCAGACGTCGCATCCTATACCCTCAACCTAAATGCCCCCGATTAAAAGAGCAGACCACAATCGAGAATTGTAGCTACAACCTTAAATTGACTGTTTACGTATTTGGGAAGTCCAGGCCCAATTCGGGAAATCAGATTGAAAAAAGTCATGCTTTGCAAAATCAAAATTAGCAATCTCAGATGTGGGGCAGATTACCTTTCTAACTTTGTTTTTGCCCCATAACAAAATATCCATAGAGTTAAGGAGTTGATGTGCTAGGATGTGAAATGTGACAGGGCAGGGTGGAATTCCAGCAGTCTCATAGTGTTTCCTCTATACAAAATATATATTTTTTGCTGTGGGACTGATTTTCTGGAATAAAAATCAATGAATTGTAATATCTTTCATTCAGGGCTGTGACATTTAAGCAATGAAAAATGTGAAATTCTTACATCATTTTTTTCTATTTCATCAGTTGCATGATTTACTGAAGAATCATTTCAATGATTTAACTGGAAAAAAGAAAACACTTCAACTAAGTTTATAGACAAATTATAAGGCAAATATTGGCAAAGATTAAAAAGGTGCCCTCGCCAAAGTTACTGATACAGATAGGTGCACTTGGAATATACAGCAAAATCTAAACTGGTATTATTGCTAATGGTGAAAGATTTGAATACATTACAAGTACTGCGAGCCATGCAGATGCCAATGAATGGAGGTAGATTTAAGCTTTGCTGCAATGAAGGTCTTAAAGGTTTCATATGTACCCTGACCAGTCTGTATTTAAGATTTGTGCTACTTTTAAGTGCAAACATTGTTTTTTCTAGAAACTGTGTGTCCAATGTTTTTTATTGGCTTTCTTAACCTTATTCAAATGTTCCAAATGTGGTGACACAAGCAAGCCTAATCTCCTTTGCTCTCATTTGAACTTGAAGGAGACACTTGCTATCGTTGTATCAAGCCCTATTTAATGATATGCTGAGGAATCAATGTGGGAAACCCTGGGCTTTTAATTTTTCCATGAGTTTCTGAGCTTTGAAGAAGTAGTCACTCTATTTGGTGCATCAATATTTCTGATACATTTCACAATCTTTGACAAAAAGTGATTGGATGTGGATTAAATTAATGTATTTTCAAAATCTGCCACATACATGTTAGGAGCACAAACTGCATTCATTGGAACACCCTTCGTTATTTTATATACAGATGATGTGGTGATGATCTGGCAAGGTAAAGCCGACTCACTGATACTCTTTCATGAATGGAAGAATTCTTTGAATCCAAACCTTAAGTTCACACTTGAATATCCTTCCACAAGTTTGAATTTTTGGGACATAACCATCAATATTGAAAAGGACAAATCATACAAAACACTATACAAACCCCACTGCTGGCAATACTTTGCTCGGATTTGACTGTCATCATCCACAATCTTTGAAAGATGATTTGCCATTCGGTCAATTTTTACGTTTATGTCGAATTGCACCAAAACAAATACTACTTCTTAGAAGCTTAGAAACCCATTAAAAAACTGTTACCATAGGTCATCAATTGCTTGGGATATTGTTAAAAAGGGCTTGATACAACAATGGAGAATCTCCTACAAGTTAAAACGAGACCAAAGGAGACTAGACTAGTGAGTCTCACTACATTTGGAACACTCTCAAATATGATTAAGAAAGCCATTCAAAAGCACTGGAATCTACTTAATAATGAAACAATGTTTCAGAAAAAGAAGTGTTTGCATTTAAACGTAGCATGAACCTTAAAGACAGACTGATCTGGGCATATATGAAACCTTTAAAAACCTTTGTTGCAGCAAAGTTTTCATCTACCTACTGGTCATTGGTAACCTTCAACGTAGCTTCTGCATAACTTGCAATAATTGTACAGTACTCATACCTTTCACCAGTAGCAATCTTAATTTCAATATAAAACAATTTTCTAACTGCAATACCTCAAATCTGGTCTACTATATTCAAAGCCCTTGTGGCCTACCATATATTTGTAATATGACGCAGCCCAAACGAAAATGCATCCTTCAACCCCAGTTACCAGTCAGATGCAAAATAGAACATGCTCCCTTAGCTCATTACATCAAACTCAATCACTAACCAAGAGACATGAGATGCTGAGTCATATAAGTGATCAGACCTTCAATCAGAAATAGCAAATTATACTATTTGTTCTAAATCCCGGAGTATAAATGGATAGGGAAAGCCAACAGCCTATTTAATTGCTTAAACATTGCAGTAGAATGGTCATCCCTGTCTGTACTTTTAAGTACTTGTGTATCCATTTCATAATTCTTTTATTAGATCTCCTGTACTGTAATGTAACATCAGTTTTTTTTTAAATATAATTTTAGAAAAATAAATGTCAGGATCATAAAATAACACTGCATATTTCCTTGATGTGTACGTCTTGCATACCCCAGATAGAAAGATGACAGCTAGATGTATTTTACATTTCTATGTAATGTCTAGTAGTTACTTTTGGATTATGTTAAGTAGCTTGCTTCATGATACTGTGGATGCATTCATAAATGTAAGGTTGAAAGAAGTCACACCAATATTAGTGATCCCCCATTTCTCAACCTCTGGAGAACACTGTGATACTTTCCAAATGCTTTTGATTGGTCAACTCATAATAATTTTCTTTGTCTGTCAAACTTTACCCTAATGTCACTTCATTTTTTTATGCAATGCATACGATCAAGATGGGTTATACCATTATTGTTAGTTATGGTCACACCTTTTTTACTAGATACATCAAAGTTCTACAACCGCTTTCAGAATGCTTCTGAACTGTTACTTGCGATCACCTCCAGGTACAGTTGTAATTACAATAGTTATATTTTGTAATATATGTACACTTGATCCATGAGACCATTATGTATCCCTTCATTGATCACTGAATGTATGATGGTATTCCGTGTGCGTTTACGATGCAATCATTCCGAGTGTCGTCTTTTGTATGGACGCGTCTTTAGGACGCATTTGTTCAGCACGCAAGTTGTTTTAACAATTTGCTTTAGGGTGGTGCTAGACTTTGGAATAGTTTCATTTACTTTTCCAACTCCAGTCTGTGAAACAGTAGGAAGGTGTTCGACTTTAAATCCAACACCATTCCACCAATGTGCCCCCCAAAAGCAAGTTGTTGTTATGACTTGTGTGCTGACGAATGTGTGCTAATGCCGCGTTCGTTCTATTGCTGGTGCTGTGTTGGCACAGCGTAATTCGAGCTTCGTCCAAAAGGACTTTTCCCTTGATCACTATCATCTTTTCTTTCTGAGTCTACTACATTTAATCAGGCCTTTTTTTAATCCAATGATAATATAGAGATAAATAGTTAACATGTTTTTATTCAACATGGCCACCATAGTCATGTTACATTAAACTATGTACCATACAAGAGGTCATTGAAATTCCTTTGGCAATGTTGCCTAATAGTCCTCATTGAGAGTTGACTTTTCTCCTGTGCCTTATCTTTTTACAGCTGCACCATTGCTCTTGTTAATCTCAGCCATACCTTTGTGTGAGCAGCCGCGGTCGGTAGTAGGAGTAACTGCAGGGCGGTGACGTTGGGAGGGGGAGGGGCAGGGTGGGGGGTAGTAAACTATGGATTACGGAGGTTTACAGGTAAGTTAACATATAAATTAATAACACAAATTTTGTTGCGTGCACTGCATCCCCAAATGCGATGCAGTGCACGCAACGAAATTCGTTTTATTAATTTATATATTTTAATTTACCTGTAAACCTCCGTAATCCATAGTTTACTACTCCCCACCCTGCCCCTCCCCACGTCACCGCCCTGCAGTTACTCCTACTACCGACCGCGGCTGTGTGTGAGGTCACTCACTCTCCAGCGCATATTTACCGCTTCTGTTTGCCCACCTAAAATAAAGACCCAGAAATGCTCCACTTCTTTTTTTAGGTCTCGCTGAGACAGCGAAAGCTGTCTCTTTGAGACATTTTGTAAGTGGATTTTTGAAAGTGCTTCCCCTGGCATAGAGCTACAGTGCACGAGGCGTGCACGCGCGCAAAGCAGCCATATGGCTTTGTCGCTCTCCCCTGTAGCCCCTCTCCGCCCCCTTCCCTGCTGCTATTTCACACCAGTTTATCAGAACTCGCTCTTCTCTCCCCCACCCCCCCACCATCGCGTCTCACGCGTCCAATGCTTGTTTTCTTTGCTGCTCGTATTTCTACTCGACGCTGTTTATTTATTTAGGTTTAGTTTATTCATAATTAAAAGACACTGAAACGATGCAGCCTACGCCGAGGATCGAACCCTGTTTACCTGCTCCAAAGTCGGCAGCGTTATATGTTGAGCCACCTCCTCGCACCATTTGTATCTTTTGTTTTTTAATGGCTTTGCTTCTGTCTTTGCTTTCGTCCTCCCACCACTCTCCAACTATCATTCAGCTGCTTTCCGCCAGCGTCTATTGATCTCCGCCTGTCTCTTGCTCTGTTTCCTGCTCCCTGCTCTATTTAATCTGCAGCCCTCTGTCTGCGCTTGTTTATTTTTTTGTTTACGGGTGTATGCGACAGCAATGGACGCAATAGTCGCGATTTTCAGTTCACATGAGTGCCCTCAATTGGAAATAGTTATGTTTTCCGTAGGCATTTGTGAAGGATGTAAGCAAACAATAAATACAAAGCACATCTCACCCCGCTAGTTCTGAAACTTTTAGCAATGTGCGCGGAGGAGAAAAAGGCTGGCGGCTCGGAGCCAATGGCACTCAAATACACATGCGCTGAGTCTGCAGAAGGCTTCCTCTGAGCTAGGACACTGCTGAATGAAGTGTGTTCTCCGTCAAGCTGTGTTTATGTTATGAAGACCAGAGGGGGTGCAGGGGCGGGGTGACATGTTTCTTAGGAACAGAAGCACTCCCGCTCCGCCATTCAATAAAAATAAAGGGATTTCTATTTTTGGTGGGCTGTCAGGAGTCCGGCAAGGGCACACTCATCAGCACGAATGATGGAGGAAGCGAAACAATTCCGAGTATTTATACGTCTGGCCTGTGTGTATACACACACCGCGGTGACCTGGAATAATTTCTGCTGTTATTTTAATACTAGTGGAAATAAATGACCTGGGCTCGGCAGGCGGGGATGGCTTATTATGGACACTCCATGCTGCTGCAGCGGACAGACAACTATACCAAGTTTAAAAACTCTCTCCAAACCCGTTCTGGAGAATTTAGTGCTGATGTAATATGGACTCCAACCGCGGTAGAATCTGTAACACAATTTATCACCTTACAGACAGAATTTAAAGGCTGTTAAGGAGAGCGCTGGTTATGCCTCCTCATCTGCTGTTGCCCAAGGCTTTTTAAATATATTTCCCAATTTTGCTACAATCGTTGCACCTGCGCTTTAATTTATCATGGTTAAAGGTAAAGCGTGGGTGCCGCGATTGCTGCAAAAGTAAAGAAATAGAGAAAAAAATCTATTTCTTTAATTTTTCAACAATTGCGGCACCCACAACTCCTTTGCTGCTTCTTGCGCTTGTGAGCTATTAAGCAACTCACTGCAGCCAGCAGAACCTGCCACGCACCTCTTTTTTCTGTGAATCTCATTTACCAGCCCGTGTAGCCGCGGTGCTGCCGCCATGGCGAAAACATTAAGGGGGCTGCATCAAATGGGCTTTATTTTTTATTTTTTTTTAACTTTAACACTGGGCGCGGGACCCGCTTCAAGGACACCATGCTCAGTGTTCAAGTTAAAAAAAAAAAGAAATTGAGCGTGGTGTCCTTGAAGCGGCGCCGGCAGAAATGCTTGTTTTTTTCTGTCACCCTTCCTTCTCTTTGTGTGTTTCCCCTCACTCTTGTTTCCTTTCCTCTCAACTGTTTTTCTCCCCCTGTCTGTCTTGATGTGAAATGAGATGCAGGGCGCGTGGAGACGTGGATGGCAGGCACTGGAGTGCTTGTTCTATTTGCAAAGATTAAGGAGCGTACCTTCTGCACTCCAAAAATTCACTGAAATAAAGATGGTATCTGTTTCGCAGGAGGTGCAGCAAAATAAATCAATGCACTCACATTCAGATCGATATATGAATAAATATACGTAAGACTCATTAGAAAACAAAACACGTCTATGCATAGTTTATTATTTGCAGATGCAGCCATTTATTTGCATGCTTTTCAGAAACAACCATCGAATCTCTTTGCAATTCTTTATTGTCCTAAGAATAAAAAATAAAGATTATTGAAGTCCTCAAAATGTCTTCGGTGCATGCCAAAGACTCCAAAGGGATTCAGAATTACATGATCGGAAGTGCCTCTAGAAACAGCCAACTCTCTCTGGACTGCTAGGGCAGCTCGGTCCATGGGCAGATCGCGTTGACTGCATGGATGCCAGTAAAATATCTCACTGATATTTCTCGATGTTATCACTTGTACTGTTGGCGGGTCCATTTTGTAGCAGTTTGCGTGGCCATTCAGGCTGAGTATGTTTCTTTGCACACTGGGCAGCCTGCACGAATGACATATTTGCATTTGACACTCAGTGCAGTTGTCAATGGAAAACTGTACCAGAACCAGTGCATTTTAGGAAGTTAAAATGTACGTAAAAAACTATTGCACCTTCAATGTTGCAATGTGGTCTATCTGGTAAGCGTAGATAAGCACATTTGGACATCAGCTTCTTTCTTTAACAAGCATTTACAATGGAATAGGTCTTGCATTTACGCGAGTTTGAGATATTGACATTGCAAATAACAATGCCTTTTATTTTTAAAACATAAATAAAAGGCATTGTCATTTACAATGCCAATAGCTTAAACTCGCATAAATGCGAGACCTATTGCATTGCAAATGCTTGTTTTGTTTTGTGCTGTAGAAACACCACGTGCATTCATCAGTTTTGACTAACTGCTACTTTCTCCTCCCGCTCAGTCTTTTCTTACCTAATTCCTTCTCTGCATGAAGCTGTTTCTGGACAAGTTCCAGTTATTATATTGAGTTTGCTCATATTATTAAGCTATACAATTTGCTAAGACCTTTTGTCCTCATATTGTATTGAAACATTCACATTTCTGTCATTTCTGAGTTCATATGCCGAAGAGAATAGGAAAATTGATTATGTTTCCAAGAAAATGTGCATTGTTTTCATGAAAGCCGATGTTCCATTTTCTCCACATCATAAAGTTACTGAGTGCTAGTAAATTGCACCATTTCTTCAAATCACATCTCTTTTTATGGATATTTGTTTAAGTACAGAATGTTGAAATGCATGAAAAGTAAGCATTAGTTCAGCACAGCAGATAAGAATTGACCTCCACTATAGAAGGCACCTTTAAAATGCACTGAAAATATTCGCATTAATATCTGTGATGAGAAAAACTGCAACCAGAACACTTAGATACCTGTAATGGACCAGAGTGCAGTGTGCCTTAAAAACCTGCTATATATTGGATACAGTACTGCTCATTCTATTCAATAATTGATATCATATTGCATTCTTTTCATGGCGCCATTGACAGGCAAAGTGTAGAAGGCTCGAAAATGCTTGGCTACATTCCTACTAGCTTTAGATTATTGAAGAATACTGCCGTTTCAAGCGCTGTTGCCTCGAGTCAATTTACAGCTGTAAACAGCACGGACTAGTGCATAATGTGCTGAACAAAGGCCAAAGTGGAACCAAACGTGTTGATGAGAGCACGAAACGCAAGATGGAAAATCAGAAAAAATAACCCACCTCTTGATAATATGTAAGTCTTTCTTGTAATCATTTTTATAGATCTGCGCAGGCAAGGATTGAACGATTTGGCATGGATTGACTTCAGCCTTCTTCGCCCTCTGTTTGATATTGTGTACAGCCTCCAAGGGTCAAACTGAATAACATTCAGTGCAGGAAGGGAATTGAGAACGATTCCCATTGCAATGCAAATTAATAATGTACACTTTGCAGAAAGGAGAGGCAACATGTTTAACAAACAAACCACCCTCTCAGCAATCTGTGCTGCTGGAACTATCTTCAATGTGGGGGTGCTGGCCACCGGCATCATATATCTAAAGCCAGTTGTGCTGCGAAAAATCGAAGCGCTACTTAGCAAAGAGTGAGTGTACTAAATGAGCTAAACCCATCTGGAGTTGTGGCGGTTCAGCTGTGCATTTTAGAGCCGATATTCTAAATTCATTCCTCTTCACAACTTCGATGATTCGTTTTAAAGACACCCCTCAGAAACTGCAGACTCTTTTAGCACAAATTGGCACTGCGATATTTTCCTTTCGACTCCAGGGAAACAAGTTCGATTCCAATCTCCACCAGTGGTTGGTTTGACTCTTGGTTGATTTGCTCTTTATATTTTGGGTTTTAGAGCACTCCATCCCAAAAACCTTCTGACCTGTTCGGCACGTGCATAAAATGAGTTGTCTGTGCCTCAGTTAGGTGGCTGTGGGTCATTCTGTCTGGGAAAGGAACCGATCCGCCCGGCCTCTGTCTGCTTAAAAGAAACCTGGTTGGATTAGCAGTAACAGTGCAGCTGAGATGTGAGGTCACTTAGTATTAGCACAGCAAATGTGGGAAAGAGATTTTAATAATTCTGCTTGTGGTGATGTAAACCTCTTCATGCCTCCCTAAGTCGTGTTTACCAGTGCACACTCATTTTGCCTTTTTTTAGGTCTCGCCTACGCAGCGTAGGAGAGACCTTTAGTCATCGGCACAGCTTTGCGGCATAAAACGTGCACGCGTTCCATTGACTTCAATGGCAACGCGTGCATGTGTGGCGATTCACTTGCGGGAGCAGGCGGCTGGCATCATATGTTATCAATTATCGTGGCGCCAGCCGCTCGCTCCCGCAAGTGAATCGCGCAGGCCCCCTCCTCTCTCCCCCTGCTGCGCGCAAGGTGTGCGCGCTTGTGCTTGTTTTGTGACAGATGCAGTGATTGATTTCTAAAATCCAAGCATTTCTTTTTCTCAGCAAAAGGTAAATCATCCAAAAATGTGGTGTTGTGTGAGCAGCAAAATAAAAGCAGATGGGCAAAAAAAAAGTCATGCTAAAGATATAAGACTATACTTTGATTACATGCCCCTCGTGCTCTTAATATACAAATTAGCTGGCTCAAGATGGCGGAAATCACTTACAATCGAGACGCACATACTTGTTTTTTTAGATGTCTGTGTTTTTCATTTCTTATTGTTGCATTTATTTCCACTTGACTAGCACATATTTTATGCTCATGTGCCTCTTACATAATTGCTATGGTGATTACAGTATTAAAATGTGCGTTGCAAGGGCACACACCTTAGTTCATCACGTAAACTGAATAATGCGCTTCTGAAAAATCAAAATCGCTGAAGCACATCGTGTGCTACGCCGAGGTACATGCCTTATCTGAAAGTGCACATATGTTAGCAATTTGGTTTTAGTGAAGCTGCACAACCTCATGTCAAGTGCGTTTTATAAACATCTGAGGTCATTGTCTCAGAAGTTGCAATTATGCACTTTCCTTAACTCGTTGTACGCTATGATGCAGGCAGTGTTTTTCCCACATATGCAATTTCATTTACTTAATATGTCCAGTGACATGATAGCCACAGTTATAATTTTAAAAACATTTATTTGAATACGTCTGTGTGTTGGTTGCTTGAGGGACATGTAGAATGATTCCTTTATCAAAAGGACCAGTCAATAAAACAAAATATCCAGTGCAAATGTGGCCAACGTGTCTGCCAACATTGTAAGTTAATGGTGTTTGTATGGATACTATTTGCCATGAACATCGCACATATTCATTTGCAAAAAATACACACAGAAACATGATAACTGCAAAAGTGCAAAGAGTGCACTTTAAGTGCGGTCACCATGCTGCAATTGTAGGTACTTTTGTCCAAATTTACACTTTCAGGTTGGCATCTGGACTTGTGTACAAGCCAAATTTACGTATTTTAAAGGGAGCCAGCCTAATGCATGTGAATCACAGACTTCATGGGTCTCACAATTCTTGAAACAGAAGCAAAAGACAAATGGCATGTGTCAAAAATAACATACATTCAGCATATAAAATGTTGAATGTTCAAGATAACAAAAGTAAAAGAAGCACTGTTAGGACGGGAAAAGTATTCTGCACGGTAAAGGACGTGTTCCCTCATACTGAGGGCCTAGCTGTATTGTTGTCTGGATCCCTTATGCTGATTAGTGTTATCGTAAGCAAACACAGATCATGCATGTGCGTCATGACATAGACCTGTCTGACTAATTATGGTCTTGTTGGACCAGGAGGGGCACCCAAAGCGCTTCCCGCATAGTGGTAGAAAGCTACCGCATTCACCAAAGAGTAAAGTAGCACTAGTGTGGTGGTGGTAGCATACCGTGTAGTAAGCAGTGGGGGTGAATAGGTCCTTTTTACCCTGCGTCACTGCAGTGAGGACTACAGGTTCACCCACCTTTTTAAAGTTCAACTGCTGTGTGCTTAACTCAACCTTGGCCTACATCTCTAGAGTGCTCTGCAGCGTAGAGTAATTACTCTGTGCTGGATGTATGTGGGCCTGGGAAGAGTACTTTAAAGAGATCGAACAATGCTATGCAGTGCATGTATGGTTAGTGAATACTTTGAGTTTATGTATGCCTATGAGGAAAACATTATATAAGAGATGTAGTGCTGTGTAGTGCTTGCGCAATAAAAGCATGTTCTGAGTGCATCTGTGAGAAGTGCAATACATGCAGCGTGAAGTATTGTGCAGCTTTCACATGGACATTGAATCTGGGGAACATGGTTCGAGTCTCGGCAATGACGCTGAACATCCTGTGATTCTGGGCAAATCACATAATCTCCCCGTGCCTAACAAAAAAACTAAAAAAATGTATATGTCCTCATATAACGCAACTGGTGCTATGTAAAGGACTCTGATACTCTATTCGGGTCAAGTTCGCGCTATAAAAAACTCTGTAAAATAAATTAAAAACCAATTAAAAAATAGTGTGTGTGTTTGCAAATAGCACACCATGGTACAATGCAGAAAAGCTACAGTACTGAACACAGTGCACAAATTTAATGTGTGTACTGAATGTATATGTGTCTGTGGTGACACAATACATGGAGATAACAGTACTGGACAGCATGTGTGCTGTGCAGCACACTGAGTGTAAGTGTACCTCTAATAGTACATTTCCTGAATAACATGTGTATTTGTAAGTGCACGTTCGCCCATAGGTATCTTGGCACTGAATAACAGATGTTTATTGTTACCCAACTCAAAGGTACTCCTTTTATCAAACTCAGATGGATGACAGGCTGAGTGGACCCACCGGGATTTGAACCTGTGACCATGAGATCAAACACAGGCCCCAGTAGGGGACACTTTAGCCCACTGAGCAACCAGAGCCAGGGTTTGTTTTTGGGAAGCCCAGGCCTGCCTGATGAAGACATGAGAAGTGAAGGAATCCCCTCAGATTTGTGTATTGCTGCATTCCTGTGAGCTGGGTGGAACACACACTGGAGGAAGGGAGGAAAAGACTCTCCCTTTACACTTCAAAAGGTTACTTTTTGTGTCAGTGATAGACCACAAGGAAAGGGCCCGGATCTATATCAGGAAGGAGATGGGGCTAATAAGGGAATCATAAAGAGTAGGTATGGAAGCCCAGGATTAACCTTTTGATGCACATATGATTGTGGCTAACATCTAGGTGTGAACTCTGGTCATTCCCATGAACTGTGCTGTGGGTCTAGCAACTTCAGAGTCTTTTCTAATGTAACAGACAGTCTTTCGGGAGAAAAGAAGAAAAATAAAAGTGTACACTTCGAAAGAAGCAGAACCCTAGCATATATCTTCAAAGACTCAGACACTAAATCACATTTGTTGTCTGGAAATGGACTCAAAAAAGGGGAGGTTGAGATCCTACATTTTGTCATCTGCCATGAAGCCAGTAGGGCTGTGTGAGAAGATGAAGCTCTGCAAGACTTCTACCTGTGACCAGGACTGGCTGTTAAGGCCTACTAGCCTCCTTAGCTGGGTGAGGGGACACCACCCACCCTGGAGCCTGGAGCACTAGCACCTGAGCACGTGCCAAGACTAGTGTGGCCTGTAAGGAAAGCATTGTAGGGAGCAAGGAACAGTGGGGAGCTCTAACGAGAGGACTCCTGGAGCGAGGTGTGAAGGAATGGCTGTGCACCGTTTGGGTCATTGTCCGTGTGCAGTGTTGGCTCGGTGACCCCCGTATGCCAGGAGAGGGCCGCTGTGGACTGAGCCATGGACTACGTACTATGCAGGCCTTGCCAAGCCTGAGCCTGTGTGTTGCTGTTACCCTGTATGCCAGAAGGGGGACTGTTTGAGTTATTGCTGCATCACCACTGATACTAGTTATCGCAGTGGTGGAGGTGATTGCAACAGAGGAGTCTGCGCTCTATTTGTAAAATCCCATGGCAACCACATTTTCCAGGAGGGGCTACCTGTACCGACGTTGTCAAGAAGTTTGGGTCATTGCCCGAAGAAAGATTGAGGATGTGTTTGGTGGGTCGAGCCAGCACAGGGAGAGTAATGTTCCTTACTGATCCATAAGGGCTGTAAAGGACACCGTGGACAACTTCTCAACACTTGCTGAGCTCCAGTCAGGAGCTGAAGGACCGACACCCCCCCATGTGGGGAAGATTGACTTACAACATCTTCAAAGGCTAGGAGCATCTCCATTCATTAGAGAGCCAGCAGCACCACTCAGGAAGGAAGTCCATGCCTGTTGAGTGTTGTCACAAATACAGGGAGCAGTCCGACCTCTCTAAACAAGATCAGAAGTCTCTTGAGTCACCCGAGCCTGTGGGGCCCCAAATAACTTCCTGCTGATGGTGGTGCAGCACCATAGACATTTCTTACTAAATTCCAAAGAGTCTAAGAGGAACTCTTGACTACGGCCTAGTAGTCTGCATTCCCTGGATGTGGCCACATGTGAATTGTGAATGTAGAATAACCCCAACCATTACAAGCAAGAGGGTGAGAAATTGATTTGCCTGACAAAAACTACAGCCCGACATCAAGGGGATTGTGTTGTTGCTAATTAATGTTATCTTTTCTTTGCATGTGTAGAGTTAGAAATAGAAAACTTCCATTTCTTATAAAGCAAGTACTTACCTGGACATTGATTTATTGACAATACTGTGTTAACTTTGAGTAACGAGTCATGTTCACTAATCCATTTCACCTTCACCTCCCCAAGTGAGCCTTTGACTGCTCGTCCACAGCTATCACTTAGAGTCAAGTCCAGAAGGGATACTTGACCCAGTTGCTCAGGATCCATAGTAGATTGGGCCTTGGGCAGCAGGTGTAAAAGGCCTCAACCACCATGGTTGGGTCCAGTAGATCCTTTGTGCCCCTTGGCCCTCTCAAAGGGGATTTGACAAGTACACTAGTGCTCATTTAGACCACGCAACTCAGTTCCTTATTTAGAAAGGAATGGATGGGATACTCCAGCTATAATGCACTTGTAATGTAGCAGAAAGGATATTCACTATTCTTTTATGGAGTATTCTGTCACTCAGATTACAAGCAAAGCCCTAAGGCTCCAAAGACAATCTGTCTCAGTAAATGTTGCAGAAACACAGTCATATCTTCTATATTTAAATTACAGACAGGCAATTTGAGGAAGAACTAGTGGTAAATGAGGCATGCTATTTACACCATTACTGTGTACTTTGCCCATTTTTCCCTGTGCATTTACCACAGTTATTTTCTGATGTGAATGGGTCATAGGTTTTATGTGTCGCTGATGCTATTAAAAAGCATCATGTAAGCTCTTTAACAACTAAACTCGAACTGTGTGTAATCGTTATGCGTTTGGAAATCTGTTTTCTCTAGATATTCATTGCCTGCACAGCCCTCAAAATAAGAATCAATAGGCTATATTATGCTATATTATGCAATATGCTATATTACAAAACATAGTGATTTTTGGTTTGCCATTTTATCCATTTTAAATTAAAGTAGGACATATATTTAAAACAGCATTTCTAAACATGACATGGTTAAATAAATGAACCTAAAATGTCTAAGTTTGGACCCTGCTAAAATACTTAGTCTTGTCACACTTGATAATCAAAAGAAACATACTTCATTTACATTCTACTGCAATTTTTCGATGTTTATTTTATTTTCATGGACATGTGTCTTAGACTTTACCATATGGTGGCCTTCTCATTTCACACTTTCCTGATCAAACCCATGAGTCTCATAACTTCAGCTACAAAATGCTGTCAGAGTAGGAAAAGTAAACGGAAACCTTGAGTTAAAAACAAAATTGCAGTTTCGCTGAAGACGTTGCCTAACATTTGACACTCTATCTTTGAACACGCAGCAAATAGACAGAGGAAAGACTACATCAGCTACCTTTTTATTGCCTGCTGTCGAAACAAACTTCTTCAAGTTTATCTGGGAGTGCTGCAGCACCTTCTACACCTCTAGTTCCAAAGCCACTGTGCGCAACTGACAGAACTCTGTAGATAAAACGGAACAGGGAGAAAAAACTTCCCCCTTACAGACCTCAATGTATAATGCCTTGATGAATGGAGTGATTGGTGATATTTTAGAATTGAACCCTTTTGGCTCCTAACACACTCCATAGAGCTGTGACACAGGTGTCAGAGCACAATGCCATGAAAGCTTGTTATAGAACGTTGAGTTTGCAGTTACACACAGCAGAATAAAGACGTGAAATATGAACTCCATGTGTGGCGCGGTTATTGGTGGGGCAACCCAGATGGGAAGATGCTACAAATGGTGATGAGCTATGGGATAAACAATTTGAAGAATGACCGTGCTCTCCTAGAGAGTTTGCTGTGGTCCAAGCAAACTGCTTGTGCGTGCTGCATGTGTCGATGTGAAAGATCGTAGTAGAAGTTTTGTGCATGTGAAGTCAAAGCGCAACTCTAGCCACTGTAAAACACATGAAGACAATGGAAGTATTGAGAAGAATTTACATGTTGATGGCCAAGAACCTGATGGTCAAGCCAAGTTTTAAGGTACCACACTGCCACACAAGTTAAAGTTATACATTATACAGAGTGATACTACAATAGCTGATTACATACTGATACAGAAAGAAGTGTGGGCTGACAGAATAGTCAAGAAAGAAGCATATTGCCATTGCACTTAGCAGAACCTTGACAAATGGAGCTTTACGACCTTTGTACGGGGCAAGGAGGTGGATGAAGAAGCACAAAGGTTGTGCTGACTGAGCTGAACGATACATGAAGTGGCCCTTCACCAAAGCTGCCAGGTGACAGGTCAGAACAACTCCAGAGGTCTCCAGCAAGTGAATGGCTCTGATGGAGACTGGGAAGCAAGACATTACTTCCCCGAATGTCCATGATGACTCTGAGGCTGGACCATCGCAAGGCCTCAGAAATAGATCCAATGACACAGGCTCAAATGGACTGCTGAAAGGAGCATAAAGAGCTCCACCCTCAAGGTCAGCCGCTCCCATAATTGGTTATGATGCAACCGCCTTTTTTTACCACCAACTTTCAATACAGCCAAAAAGCAAAATATTGGCGATAGATGGTCTGCGTGTAGAGAGACATTTGATGGTTTCATTGATGCACTTGAAGAGACTGATAACAGAAAGAGTACCAAATATGAAAAATAACTCCCTGGTGATAGTATGAAAGAAGTCATAAAGAAAATGCTGCGAACAGATGAAGAAACAACATATTATTTGATTTAAGAAACACTTAATCTAAAGTTCGGTCCAGTACTAAACATTGAGTACAAAAGATACAGTTTCAGCATAGAATGCCAAAACATTGGTGAAACCATTGATGAATTTGTGAAGAGACTTGATACACTCATCAAACACTGTAAGTTCAATGAATTTAATGATGAAGAAGCTATGAGACTTGTCAGATTCATTCAGAAGACGAATGCTGAGAGAAACTCTTAGGGGGTCATTATGATGGTGGAAGGACCACCACCGCAGGGTCGATGGTGGCAGTCCTTCCGCCATCACACAGAATATACCCACTGCCGAATTATGATGGCGATGGGAATCCCACAATGTCCCCGGCAGACGGAAAGTCCATCTGCCACGGTTTCGCAAGGCGGTCCTTTTCCGCCTGCCTTGTGGAACCAAAACACAGGCCAGCATTGCGGGGATTCGGAAATCCCGTTCCGCCTGTCTTTTCGCAGCTGTCATCCCACCGTGAAAACACAGGCAGAAGCTGGATTCGGGGGCCTGTTGCAGGCCATCTCTGTGTTGGGGGGGTGCATTAGGGGGTACCCATGGTACCCCCCTGCATTCCCCTGCACTGCGTGGCAGCCACCACAGGCAAATGGTGCTGCATCCTGCAACACCATCCTAAATGTTAAGTGCCCAGGATGCACCCACCAGTATGGCGAGCGAATCCTTATATGTGTGGTGGGACCACCGCACGTCTGGTGGGCGGTCCCAGCACCGCTACAATGGCGGGCGGACTAATGTCCGCCTGCCATCGTAATGAGCCCCAAAGTCTGGAGCGAGTATTAATGGATAACAGAGCTGAGGAGCATGCTGAAAGACAAGTCACCGACATGAAGGCCAGAGGTGCAAAAGTAAATCAGTCATGAGCATAACAAGTAAGTCAAAGCTAAATACTCAAGGACACAAAGTGATGTGTACAAGTAAAAAGAAGTTGTGTTTTAGATGTGGATTTTCATTTCCACATGTAGGTATATGTTCTGTCATAGTACAGGTATGTAGAGGCTGTTGGAGAAAAAAACATTTTGCAACAGTGTCACGACCAGAAGACAAAATGGGTACCAGAACATTCCAGGGGCAACGTTCATTTCAACCCCACAAGGCCAAGCTGCGACATCAATTTAGGCAAATTGACACTGAACAAAGTCGATTGTCATCTAAGTCATCGTCAAACAATTTGTCCGCCTTAGTATCCAGTGAGAGTGAGGAAGACAAAAAAGAACTTGAATCCTTTCTTAAGAATGACATTATTGAGCATTCAACTGGTCCAACTCCTGTTGTTTCTCCCATAGTGGTAGTGCCCAAAAAGGACACTGATGTAGCTGTATGCATATGCATTGATATGCGCAAGCAAACAAGGCAATTGAATAAAAACGACATCCAAATCCACATATTGGTGACATGATAAAGCAACTAGATGGTGCAAAGGTTCTCTCTCGCCTTGATTTAAATAAAGGTTATCATCAGCTGCAACTCGAAGAAGATTGAATGTATATTACAACCTTTTCTACACACATCTATTTTGATAGAAAAGACTCCATTTTGGTGTGTCATTGGTTGCAGAACTTTTCCTAGACATCATTCAATGTTTTATACAACCGGTTGTGAATGTATTCAATTATAGTGATGACATATTGAGTTTTGGAGCTACGCAAAAGGAGCATGATAAAACTTTCACCTAAGCATTTTGCTTATTGACTGATGCAGGCCTGACTTTGAATGCAGACAAGTGTGTGTTCCACAAGACTAACTAAGCATTCTTAGCCATATCTTTTCTGATGGGTGCATGACACCCAATCCTGCTACAGTACAGGCTCTGCCTAATGCTGATCCCTACAAGATGTTTCTATAATATGGTCAGTCAGTCAAGATTACTTTATTCGGTTCATAACAAAAACCATAAAAGTACAATACGCCAAATACATACATCATAAATAACATTAAAAATAGACAATTACATGTATATATGGGAAATAGTATAAATAAGACTTAATCGGAATTCATAAATTGATCATTTTCAACACTATATCCAGATGATTTTTTTCCTTAATCTCATCGAAATAGCCAGGAAATTAGCTATATTAATTATTTCCCAAGTAGTACCCAACAACTGGAGATATAAAAGAGCAGGTTTGACTTGTCTGAATCCTTTATTTTTAATATGGGGGATGATAAACTTTTTACAGATAGGGGACAAATGTTTGCAAAAAAAGATAAAATGCGCGGTGTCCTTGATGGAGAATCCGTCACAGGAACAGATCTCCAAATCCCTATCCTTCGTCCACCCTGGGGATTCAGTGAGCAAAAGATGGTATTTATTCAGTCTGAACCTGGTTAATAAAAAGCGATGGTTCATGTTATTAACTATGATCAAGTATGGTTCAATACTACTAGAGGTAATAACTAACTGATGAGCCTTTACTGAAGGTTTAAGTAGCTCATTTTCCTCCCTGGCTAACATTGTCCGCTGCTTATGTATATCTTTCACCCATTTAGCATCCCCCTTTAATAAATTACCCGGTTGGTCGAATAATTCTGGGCGACCTAATACACTGGTTAAGTTCTTAACATAGTTTAACCAGGGGATGGCTTTACCGTGCTCAAGGGATAAACAATCTTTTATGATTTCACGGTTTAGCTCAAGTTCGGGGTTTAACCAAATTGATAGCCATTTTAATAATGGGGCTAAGGCTATCCTATCTACTAGATAATCTAACCCACATTCTTGGTGCACTATATAACCGGGGTTGTCTGAGGGAGGGATAAAATAGATTTAAGAAACTTGTCCTCTACCACCTGTAGATCGTTAACATTTTTAGTTCCCCACAGATCAGCACCATACATAGCTATGGAAATGCATTTAGCTACGTAAATATTCAACATAGCCTCAACATAGCCTGCATAGGCTTCACCCCCAGTTTACGGCCAAAATCCAAAACTGCTAAAGTTGACTTAGCAAAGGCATTGCGTTTAGCTGCTAGTTGGGGGGCCCATGTGGACTTGACATCAAAAATGACCCCCAGATATGGGAATCTGGTAACTTGAGATAGGACATGCCCTTCGCAGAGCATGGTCTTAGCTCTCTTGGGTTTACAGCCTACAATCATAACATGGGATTTAGCAAGATTTACGCTTAGATCAAGTCTTTTCATAAAATCGGCAAAAGTATCTAAAAGACTTTGCAGCCCCACTGCTGTACGTGCTAACAAGGCGGCGTCATCTGCATATAGTAATGCAGGGATAGAATACTTGCCCGCCCTTGGAATATCCTTACACGCCTCAGTTAAGGCAGGGCCCAGATCGTTAATATAAAGAGTAAAAAGAAGGGGGGCTAAAATACAGCCCTGTCTAACGCCATTAGTGATTCCGATCTTGCCCGTACAGTTGCCCAAGCGGTCAAATCTAACGGTTGCGGTGAGATATCTGTGCATCAACGCCACACTTGAGGAGTAGTCCCCACCATTTCGACTGGTTCACTCGGTCAAAAGCCGAGGACAAATCCATAAAGGCAAGATACAACGTCCCTTTCTTGGCTATGGTATATTTACCTATTAATAGGTGAAGATTCAGGCTTTGGTCTATAGTACCACGGCCCTTTCGGAACCCGTACTGTAAACATGAAAGGGTATTGGTGTCTTCCAGCCAATCTGTTAATTTACCCAAGACCACTCGCCCCACAATCTTCACTGCTGAGTCAATGAGGGAGATAGGGCGGTAACAACCGGGATCCCCCCTGCTGCCTTTCTTAAAAATGGGTATGATCACAGATTCGGACCAAGTGTCCGGAATACCTGCAACACATATCCTATTAAAAACATTCATGGGGGGCGTGGCTAGCTGCCGACTGTAATGGCCGCTGCCTGAAGGAGCTCCGGGGGTGAGACCGTTCTCCCCGCCATCCGTCTACTGATCCGCGCCTTGTTGCGAGCCCACAGTCAGCGCATATCACGTTGCAACGAAGCGGCGCCCAGCGACACCGCTCCGGAGTCTCCCCGTGGCCCTTGGCGCTGCCGGCGGTCTGCAGAGAGTTTTGGCCTGTCTCTTCGGCCGAAGCCGGGGCCTCGAGTAGTGAGGCGCGGCCCGAGTGCTGCACGGGATCGCCGCACAACAGTGCCCCCTGCCCTGTCATCGGATGACCTGGTGGTACTGCCTTGAGCCTGACTGCCCTGGCGGTCGCCCGGTTTGCCAGGCGGACTCACGGCACATCGGAGGCGCCGCCGGACTGGTGAGAAGGGGGCGGATCGGCGCTGCGGAGCAGTGGCGACTGCAGGGCGCTTGCGATGCCGGGAGTGACCGGACTGCCCGCCTGGAGGTTCCGGGGACTGCAGTAAAGACCCGACTGGCTGTCTGACGCGCCCGGTCTGCACAGTCTACAGTGTGTGTCCAGCCCGTGCGATCCGGATGCGGAGGTGGTGCAGTGCGGGACTAAGACGGACCACGCTCTCTGCGGCGAGGGGAGCGGCTGAGTGTGGCTTAAGGGCGCGCGCGGCTGTTGGAGCCTTGGAACGCTGGTGAGTGGCTCGCTAATGTGCCTTCCGGTGTCAGTCTTGCCCCTGAGACGTACCAGTGCCTGAGAGGTGGCGGTGTGGCCTCGGGCTCTGCGTGGAGTGATAAGATGCCTGTTTGTAACCCCTCGAGCTGTGGTGCTGATAGCCCTCTGCGAGGCCTGGTCCCCGGCCCCATCATGAGTGGTAAAGGGAGTAGGGCGCACCAGCACGGGAAACTGGATAAATATGCATACACTAAAGACTCTCCCCCGGTGACGGACCCCGCAGTTCGCGCAGAGACGGCCCCCGTTACCACCAGCCAGCCTAAAGTGACATTGGAGGATATCATGGCCGCCCTGACCAGTGTACAAACGACGGTGGGGTCGATATCCACGGACGTGACGCTCCTCCGGGCTGACTTCCAGAAAATGTCCGCCAGAGTCACGGAGGTTGAACAGGTGACTGCTACTCTGTCAAGAGACTCCAGCTTGCTGCTTTCCAAAGTGTCGCAACTAGAGGCCGAAAACAAACGCATGGTTGAGAGGCTTGAGGACCAGGAAGGACGCTCCCGCCGTAACAATGTACGCATTACGGGCATTCCGGAGAGCGAAGGGAGCCCAGCCATGGATCTCTACGTGGAGAATCTCATCAAAAATGAACTGCAGCCCAGGGGACTCTCTGCCTTCTTCTCGGTAGAGCGGGCGCATAGGGTGCCCGGGGGTAGGCCTAAGATTGGGGCTCCCCCCCGGCCGGTCCTGGCCCGCATTTTCAATTTTCGCGATCGCGATGTCATTTTGCAGACGGCCCGCGTGGCTCCTCCCTTGCGTATCCAGAACTCACAAGTGTCCTTCTTTCCGGACTACACGGCGGCCGTGTCGGCGCGTCGGAGGAGCTTCCTGGAAGTCAAAAAGCAGCTCAGGGCCCGTGAACTTCCCTATTCCATGCTATTCCCGGCCAGGCTGCGAGTGGTGGCAGATGGAAAGACCTGGTTTTTCGAATCGCCTGAGGAAGCGCATGACTGGCTTGAGGGGTGGCGGCAGGTGAAACAGTCAAGCCGCTCAGACAGGCGAAAACGCCCGCCTGGAGAGGCGGCGGACCCCACTGGCCGAGATGATGCTCTGGAAGCTGCGGCCCGGCTGCAGCACGAGGCGTAATCCAACGGCGATAAACTTTGACTCTTTGATGGATGGTGCAGGGTAAGGGGGATGTCTCTGGGGTGGCAGGGTGACTGTGCATTCCTAATGTGGCTCGGAACACTTGAACGCTCAACATGGGGATGGCTCTGGTCTTCCTCGGACCTCCCGCTCCCTACACACAAGTTAGGTATTGGGATATGGGGTCTAAGCACTCTGCTGAGTTGGGGTGGCGGGCAGTTTGGTGTCCGCATGGCAGGGAGGCAGGGAGGGGGGCGGGGGGGATGGGGGTACTCTTTCGGGTCCTTTTCTTTTGTGTTTCAAGTTCAAATAGACAGCAATGTTTGCATTACAGTACACACAGCCGCTGCGGAACGCAGGCTGCGCATTGTTGGTTGCGCGCTGCTCCCTCCCCTGGTGCATCGGGTATCCCAGCGCACAGTACACGCGCCAAGCACAGCACGCACGACCTTTGCCGATATATCCTTACTGTTAGTTCTCCACTACCCCAGGTGCCGTGATGGCTGATATAGCGCAAGGACAGTCTGATGAGATCCCCCTAACTCCGATGCAGCCCCTCTCCCTGCTCACGTGGAACGTGCGTGGTTTAGGGGACAAAATCAAACGGGGCTTGGTCCTTCAGAGTCTTAAGAGGTGCTCCCCGGCGGTGGTCTTGCTGCAGGAGACCCACCTTACGGGCGGTGCGAGTAGGGCCATGGACAGGTGGGGTTATAAGATGGTAGCGCACTCTGAATTCTCCTCTGGCTCCCGAGGGGTGGGCATACTGGTTAAAAAACAATCCCCCCTCATTATACGCAGAGTTAAAACTGACGACTCCGGGAGATTTGCAGCGATCATCGCCCAATGGGAGGGGTGGCCCCTCAATATTGTCTCAGTCTACATTCCCCCTGCACTGCACGCCACGGCGCTCCCTGCGTTGAGTGGCTTTCTGCTCGCTCTGCCGGAGGGGGAGCTCCTCATGAGAGGTGACTTTAATGCGGTGGTAGATGACCTGCTTGATCGCTACCCAGCGCGGACCGGGGGTACAGGGCCGTCCCGACTCGGGAGCTTCTTCGAGGCACTCGGGCTGACGGATATCTGGAGGCTACATCACCCTACACTGCGTCAGTACACGTACCACTCTGGGGTGCACAATAGCCTAACTAGGATAGACTACTTCCTGGGTTCGGCTGGCAGTCTCCAAAATATAGACAACGTGGAAATCAGGCCTAGAGGAATATCGGACCACTCCCCTATACTGCTGCGGTATACACACTACCACCTGGCTAGACGCCGTATTTACTCAATCCACCCGGGATATCTTCAGGTCCCCGCCATTAACACTGCACTTGGGAAGTCGACGAGCCTGTACTTCCAAGAAAACGCATCTTCTGTCGCCTTCCCGACCACCCTTTGGGAGGCATACAAAACAGTTCTGAGAGGGCAGGCCATAGCATCCATTACGGCGCATTAACGCGAGAAACACCTTGAACTGCAGGCGTTGGAGGCGGACCTCTGTGCGGCGGAGTCACGCCAGGCCACGGATCCGACTCCCGAGGCCTCCCGCAGCCTTCGTGTTGTGCAGGCAAAGTATAAGGAACACCTAGCGGAGTGTACCAGACAGCAGTTGGCAGCCACTAGGCATAAAGTATACGAGGTCGGGGACAAGACTGGGAAGCTGCTGGCATGGCTGGACAGACGAGACAGAGGCAGTAGGTGGATAACGCAGCTTAGCTCGGACGGCGGGCAGGTGGCAACTGACCCACGCGATATAGTGCGCATCCTTGCAGGTCATTTTCGAGCGGTCTACTCCTCTGCTTCCTCCCTGACGGTGGAGGAGTCGCTGGCATATATTACGGATCTGGATATGCCCAGACTCGCCCCCGAGGCGGTGACGGCTTTGGAAGCCGATCTCACTGTCGATGAACTACAGGCTGCGGTGGTGGCGTTGCAGTCGGGCAAGGCATCGGGCCCCAATGGCATACCGGTCGAGCTGTACAAACGGAAGGTGGAAACGCTCGCACCCCACTTGCTTAATATGTTTGTAGACAGCCTGCAGAAAGGCGAACTCCCGCCCGATCAGCGTACAGCCACCATAGTGGTGATACCAAAACCGGGGAAGCCGGCGGATCAATGTACGTCATATCGCCCCATCTCCCTACTCAATGCGGAGGCGAAGATCCTGGCAAAACTACTGGCGACTAGACTCACACCATACCTGTCAGATATTGTACATCCAGACCAGTCTGGTTTCATGCCCGGCAGGAGTACGTCCCATAACCTGAGGCGGTTACACAGTGTGCTGGCACGGGCGGATCGAGTGGAGGAACCAGCGGTGCTTTTATCGCTGGACGCTCACATGGCGTTCAACATGGTCGAATGGCCCTTTCTCTTCGCAGTACTACAGCACTTGGGATTTGGGCCCAAGTTCTGTGCCTGGATCCGGCTTCTGTACACTAAGCCGGTGGCTCATGTCACTGCTAACGGGCATATGTCAGAGGACTTCCCCCTGACGCGGGGTACGCGCCAGGGTTGTCCCCTATCGCCGCTGTTATTTGCCCTGGTGCTTGAGCCGCTGGCGGCGTGGATACGTTGGGCACCCACGATACGGGGACTCAAATGGGTGATCGATTGGGAAGACAGAGTTTCTCTTTACGCGGACGATGTATTGCTGTATCTGGCCTCCCCGCGCCGCTCCATATTAACGTTGCTTAACATCTGTGACGTCTTCGGTAGAGCCTCTGGTTATAATATAAATTGGACCAAGTCGGTCATGTATGTGTTGCGCGGCCCTCCACCGCTGCTGCCGGCAGATTGCCCGCTCAGATTGGCGGAGGGGTCATTCAAATACTTGGGTATACATGTCACAGTAGATCCGGCGGCCTTTCTCCAAAAAAATCTTCAGCCCCCATTGGACCGTCTCAAGCGAGACGCCCGCCATTGGGGAGCGCTACCGCTGACCCTACTAGGGAGGGCGGCGCTCTTTAAGATGATGGCCTTGCCCCGTTTCGTATACGTGCTGGAAAACACGCCGTACCCAATACCACCGGCGTACTTTCGCTCAGTCGCGGCACAGGTGACTGGTCTCCTGTGGAATAACGGGCCTGCACGTATTGCGCAGTCCAAACTGACCCGCGGTTGGTATGATGGAGGGATAGCGCTTCCCGATATCCAGCTTTATTACTGGGCAGCGCAGTTGAAGGTTGTCAACCAATGGCTCCATGTCCCACACTCCGACCCCGCCTTTAAAGCGGACAGGGATATCCTAGGAACCCGGGGTATGTTAGCGCCCCTGTACGACGGGAGGCTGACCCCAGAATTGTTCGGCCCCCTGAGGCAGACTGTGGCCATATGGCACGCGGCCCAGGCTAGGCTGGGGTTTAGAGGAGTCTTGACTCGGCTCACGCCCCTGTTGGACGCGAAGCGGCTTGGGAGGCTTAGGAGCTGCAAGGGCTTCGATAAATGGGATGCCATCGGAATATCCACGGTGGGCGACATGTGGCAGGGGGGTGCGGTGGTTCCCTTCCCGCGCCTGCAACAACAGTACCAGTTGGCGCCCTCGGAATGGTTCCGTTACATGCAAATTAAACATGCCTTACTGTCAACAATAGAACCCGGCGCTGCGGTTCCGGAAGCGTCGCCCATGGAGGACAGGTTGCTAACAGATTACATGTATAAAAAGGCCACATCCCTTACGTACCGTAAGCTCATTAATAATCTGCCGGACCCTATGGGACCCCTGAGTGAGAAATGGTCCAGCGATGTAGGTGAATTCGACGATCCGGACTGGCGGGATGCATTGGCGTCACCACGGGAGGCGGGGATCCCCTCCAGGCTTAGGCTGGTGCAGCTACGGATTCTCCACCGCTCATATTACACCAGACACACCCTGCACAGAATAGGTAGGGCACCACATCCATTCTGCCTACGTGGCTGCGGGGAGGAGGGTACCTTCTTTCACACCATATGGGAGTGCCCCAAGATCCAAGAATACTGGAGGCGGGTGATGAGGACACTGTCCCAGTCGGGGGGAGTCTTATTGGTACCTGAGCCTAGGCGATGCCTGCTAAATGTGTGGGAACCTAATGACCTTGGCCGCCAGGCTCAGAGTTGGGCTACCCTGGGGATCGTGCTAGCCAAACGGAACATAGCCCAAAAATGGGGTGCGGGGGAGGTGCCTTCGCTTTCTGTATGGAGAGGGGACATGGATAGAGCTATGCTGGCTGAGCGATCAGTGTTCATCAGGCGGGGGTGCCCCCGAAAATGGGACAAAGTGTGGGGGCCCTGGAATAAATACAGAGGGGGCATTTGCGAACCACCGCCACTGCAAGAAGACGAGGCCTCTGACTCGGACTGAAGTGAAAGACTTTGAGGCATACTCTTGGGGTGTGGCTGCCGGAACAAGAACAAGGTGCAACAGTATTGCCGATGGGTGGGATATAGTGCCAAGTGCGCAAGGGTTTTCTGCTGTGGCATTAATGTGTACCCGAATACTAATGCGTTGTACTGTTGTAAATCAAAATAATAAAAACTGTTTAAAAAAAAAAAAAAAACATTCATTAAAACTGTAGCCCAAATCTCAGGGTCTGATTTAAAAAGGTCCGCTGGGACGCCATCGGGACCTGGAGCCTTATTACTCGTCATCTTTCCGATGGCCACAGCCACCTCTCTCTTTGTTACCGATAAAGTATATGGATTCATAATGGGGAGAGGAGTATTTAACTCCCCGTTTTTCCCCTCTTCATAGACTGACTTAAAATGTGAACGCCAGAGCTGTTCCCGAATACCACAATCTAATTGATCATTACAAGGATCGCGAAAGAACCACAGACCAGAACTTAGCACTGTTTCGGAGGACGTCCACGGAAGATAGTACTATCCACGCGTCCTCCCGGATCTTCTTTTTCCTAGTTTCCAGAGTTTTAGTATATTCTTTCCTTAACTTGGCTATGGTGGTCCCGTTCACTGGTTTGCAGCTCAAGGCTGCCCTCAACTTTCTGTTCGCCAATGAGCAGTTTTTATCAAACCATCCCAACTCAGCCTTATCCTTAGCTTTAACAGAACACCGAAGGTCTGCTGAGATCTGTGAGCAGATTATAGAATACGCCCCTAAGACTTCCTCATTCACTGCATCTAAGTCCAGGCACATATAATATGGTCATTTCTTGGCATACCCAGTTACTGTCCAAGATACATACAAGACTTTGCATTTATAAGCACTCCCTTTTGAGGGTTAACAAGGAAAAATGTTTTATTCAAGTTGTCACAGGAATGTGAGAGAAGTTGAACAAAATCAAGCAAGCTATTGAAACTGCTACTGAAATGGCCTATTTCAATCCAAAGCTTCACGCAGATGTTGTTGTTAATGCCTCCTCGAATTGAATGGCGGGGACTCCAATTACAAGAGTATTATTAAACCATTGCACATCTTTCAGAGACGGATCAAAATCCTGCTAAATACTTTTCCAGAGTGCCTGAACAATGTCAAGGTTCTCTTCTCAAGACGCTGAAGCCTACGTTAATTTCATTGTAAAGTCAAATACGCCAGCTGCCATAGATTTAGCCCAGATCATCACTGCCACGGGCCGTGATAGTGACATGCTGAAGATGAACTATATAATTAAATATCAGTCATGGAACTGACATGCTTGACCTCTCACAAGTGATGGTGAATACCAAAAGTACAAACACATTAAAGATGGACTATCTATAACTCAGGAAGGAGTTATACTGCAAGGGTCAAGAATCCTAATTCTGGAGAGTTTTAGACAGAAAAAGGCTCACAAAGGATATTCTGGTACTGTTACCACCAAGAGAGTTCTCAGAGATCAAGTCTGATTTCCATATTTAGATGAGAGGATTGAAAAGGAACTCAAGGCCTGTCATCTATGTAACTGCCTCTCTACAAACATTAATAAACAAGCTCTTACCATGTCAGGACCACTAAGCAATCATGGGCAACAATAGCCATTGATTTCTTTGGTCCACTCGACAATGGAGATCATTTGATGGTAATTGTGGATGAGCACTCTCAATATCGATTACTAGAGGATCTTTCATCCACAACTCATAAGTGAGTCATTGAGAAACTTGATGGCATTTTTGCAAAGTGGGACATTCCAGCCATTTTGAAGTCTGATAAAAGCCCGCAGTTTAAACAGTAGAGAGTTCAAGAATTTTCTGGATCATCCTATAGTAAAGCATCAGAAGAGTCCGCCTTTGTAGCCACAAGCCACTGGTTTCTTTGAGCATTTTATAAGTATGCTTAAGAAAGCAGTATAGAGTGAAACACTTTGCGAACTGTGTTGAATTTCACCCTGTGACACTATCATTAAATACCTCACTTGACTACAGATGAGATCATGCGGCTTTGAATTTCAGGGTAGCAATGACAACCAAGTTACTCCAATGTACCAACAAAAGAGAAGGAGGTGATAATACAACTTGAATAAAGGACTTTGTTAAATGCTAACAAGAGGTGACATGCAAAGAACATTGAATTTAAGCCAGGAGATCTAGCCTGCCAACTGTGAAGGAGAAAATCTGGTGCTCCATATGAGACTGCCCCTTTCCACGAAGTGTCCACCAAGTGACATATGGGTGACTGCCCAGCATCCTGGGAGGTTTATTACCAGAAACTCTTCTCACTTTCAGCATTTGATTCATCGTCTTTTGATCTAGATTGTGAAAGAAAGCCTGAACCTGAGAACCCAGCAACCGCTGTTACTTCTTCACCGTCTTTGCAGATCTGTGACAGTGAAGATGACAGCTCCCAGCTTCCAGTAACCAGATCAGGCCAAGTAATTAAAGTGCCAAGGAGGTTGATTGGAGAAATGTGATTGTAAATATCCGCCCTGCCATGCATCAGGTGTTAGACTAACGCATTTCAGTGTGGTGATCCACATCACCAAACTGAAATGCATTGTCACGCATTAATAGCCCCTCAGCTGTCCATAGAAGTGCTGCTATTTAGTACCACTGACTGCCAAAGTTTTTAGCATGGGGATTTGCTGGCTCAACTCATGGCAGGCTACAATTTTATCTGACACGTGGCAATCACTAACGTCAGGTCACGAGTCTGTTCCATGATTTACTTTGCCCAATCACCATAGGTGCCGTGAGCGGGCACGGCAGCGCAACTTGCAGCCCGGCTGGCATAATGATTCAGCCGTGGCCGTAGAGCATGGTGGTGAATGACTGAGTCATCAGTCACCCTTCAATCAAATGTAGCCAAGCCAGGAGAGTCGGCCATCGGAGTGTCCGATGATTGAGACTGTGGCACTAACCGAGACTGTGCCAGTGCAGTCATCAGCTAGCCAGTACTGTCAATTGAGTTCACAATTGTAACAGAGTAAGTGAAGTCTGAAGAGTCATTAACTGTTTCTTCTCCCAGGCTTTCGACAGCATCTCAGTGAATGAATTCTCTCTTTAGGCACCGCAGTAGCCCAGACCTCAATGCTTAATTGTCACACACATCAAGCTGACCGTCTATCTCAGTAAGTGTAACTTTAAGGTCTTCTAACAGTTCTGGACTGGCAGGAAGTTTGGCCGGTTAATATCTTGCTATGCAGTGTGTTGGTCCATTAAGTCTTGAGCAGTCTTATAGATAACAAGAACTCAGCCGAACTTTGTTTTTGCAGCGGTATGTGTGATGAGGTAAGGCACCTGTAATGTGTGCTCACTGGCAGTTCCATTGCATTTCATTTAAATGTTTGAGGTGATTTGCTGGAATGATAGCAAAGATGCCACTCCTTTTCCCCAGCTTCATATCATTAGCTGGAGCCATGGTAGGTTTCTTCAGTCTGTCACGCTGCTCTCCTTTGTGTGCACTTGAAGCCAGTAAACAGTTTGATACAGAAGTACCATGAGGAATGCTGCATATTTTCTAACCCTGGGCGTAGTTCGCGAAGTAGCACTTCGCAAAGCTACGCAAAGTGCAGTTCGCACTACGCGAGCTACGCGTAGCACTTCGCGAACTGCGTAGTACCTTGTTCGCACTGTGCCAGATGTCGTTTTCAATGATTGCACAGTGCGGACAAGCAACCGGCACTGTGCAATCATTGAAAATGGCATCTTGCACAGTGTCCAGCTGTAGTTTTCTGCTGCTCGAGTAGATTTTAACTCGAGTGGCAGCTTTCTCAACGCGAACTGGTAGTTTCTCATTGCGAGCGGTCGCGAGTATACGCGACCACTCGCAATGAGAAACCTGACCTCCTCGCGTTGGGAATCTCGCCGGGAGGTTTATTTTCCATGCTCGCGATCGCCAACTTGATGTTGCTGATCGCGAACAAGGAAAAAGTCTCGCCGGGATGTCATTTTGCTTGCTCGCGGTCGCCAACTTGACGTTGAGGACCGCGAGCAAGCAAAAAATGACCGCAGCAATACGCAACACTACCCTACGCGTGTTCGCACTGTGCTACGTGCAATTCGCGTAGTGCGAAGTAGCGCGAACTTCGCAAACTACGCGAGCGTAGCGTAGTGCTTTGCCCAGGCTTTATATTTTCCTTTGTTGTCCCCTTCCAAAGCAGGATATAGTAGATGGAGCAACACAACACATCTTCCACTGAACAATAAGCACTTCAAAACAAGCCTGAAGAAGAAGGATAGAGCTGATTTACAAAATGACAAATAAAATAATGCAAGCACTAACAAAGGTCATAGGTCTTCTTTTTTTAACCAACACTGTTTTCATTGATTGGAGAATTTGTCCATTTGAGTGTCTCTGTGATTGTTTGTGCGTCTGCATAAATGTGTATATATGAGCACGTCATTCATGGATGGTTGAATGGATAGTTGAATGCAAAAGTAGATGAGGTATGAATGAGTGGGTGAACAAATGAAAGGGTGTCTGAGTGCTTGGATGAGTGAGTGAATATAAATAGGTGCTACTTGGATAGATAAGTGGATGAATAGAAGAATACATGGAGTGATAACTAAGCATGAGCAGTTTAATGGGTGAATAAGTTAACAAGAGTGCATGGATGGACAAATGACTGAACAAGTAGATGAGAGAATGGATGTCTATATATAAGTTAGTGAGTGCATGGGAAGATAAGCAAGTGTATTTAACTCACTCGCACCTGCACTCCTTAAACCACTAGTATATTTACTCCAGCAACCTCTTTCACACCTCACTGCCACATGCACCAGTAACCTTCCTCGCACCTTCAATGGAAGCTGCAAAATATTCTCATTTGCACCTCACTCCTGCAACTGGAACTTCCAACAGTAAGCTCACACTCACCTCACTCACACCTTTACTGTCACTTGTACCAGCACCTGGCACTTTAACTCTCATATGCACTCACACTTGGACAGGCATCATTAATCTCTCTCACAGCAGCACTGACCTTTGCTCTGGCAGTAGCGTTCACCCCTTCTCTCCTACCTGTAGTCACAGTTATTCTGACACTACACCGGTAACATATGGTTACTGCTAGATGATTTTCATAAAATGAATTGGTGGCTTAATGCATCGTCTCAGTCTCTCGCAGCTGCATTCACTGCCACACTCACTGCAGAGTGATGGAAGATGGTGATTCCTAATACTCATAGAGCAGAAATATCTCTAGGGACTCTCCTGGTAACTTTGATTCCACCGACTACCAATGTTTTGCAATTTAATTTCAGAATCGCATGGTCTGAGTAAAACCTGCCAGGTACCACGGGTCAGATGTTACAGTGCCTGAGCTGAGCGCTAGTTTGCAGTCACTGTCTGCGGTCTTCACAAAGTTGAGTTCAATAGTGAGGCTGGCTCAGGCGCCACGCTGGGGTCTTTCTCACATCCTAGTGCCCTTCCATTTCTGATGCTTCACACCATTTTTAAGAACTTCTCAGAGTTTCTTGTTGCTCAAATGAGTGTAATGTGTGGCATTTATATGTTCCCCTTGTCGTCATTGCTTGATTTTGCTCAAAAGAAAGCGTCACTCATAGTCAATGAATTTCACGCATAATTACACTGAAATAATGAAAGTGTCACACATAAGCAATCTGAAACCTTGGCATCTATGAAATATATCTATTTGGTGATTTGTAAAAATGTTTACATTTTTTATTTAACAGAGGGGGAGATGTAGTGTTTTGTGATTTTTTGGACTTTAACCCTTTTGGCTCCTAACGGACTCTGTAGAACTGTGACGCAGGTGTCAGAGCACAATGCTATGAAAGTTTGTTTTAGAATGTTGAGCTCACAGCTACACACAGCAGAATAAAGATGTGTAATATTAGGCTCCGTGCGTGACGTGGTTATTGAAAGTTAACCCGGCTGGTACGATGTTACACTATTCAGGTAATATCCCAGTACAAAATAATAAACTTTCAAAATATCATGTTTTTAAACATGAGCTTTCCTGATCAGCCGAGCCCTGAATTGTCCATAAAATGAAAAACAGGGTGGGTTTAAACTTTCTGAGTCACAGTGTGGGGGACAGAGCTATAGTCAACCTTTTTTAAAATCTCTTTGGACTTTCTATGTAAAAAGATCTATAATGATATTTGCAGGAAATCAATTGTCCAAAATTTGTATGAAATGTGTACCGTTAACTCTAGAAAATACATTTACAACTAAAATCATGTTCTTTGTAGTCTACCCTCAGAAAGAGTCACTTACATATGACTTATATATATATGCCAACAAGGACAACCCCTTCTATGGCCATGGGGACTGGGGTCATTACTCTTTATATACAAAACAGTGTCCGCTGTGGGACTCTTTTCAGAAAAATATATTGGCAACCCTCTTGCATCAGTTCAGGGAAACCCACCATTCAAGGTATTATTTCAAAATCCTAAGTGGTACCTACAAACCCTGGTGATCTGTTATACAAACATGAGTTCATTTCTCATCATTAAACCCTTTGTTTCCCACAGTGTTTGACAACAAGCGCTCCTCCACTCCTGTGTTTAAGCTCCAGGGGCCTTAGTTTAGCTCCAAAAGTGTATGTTGTCTCATTGTTTTTTTACATTTATCTCACATAATATCTCTCCAGGAAGATAGTCGCATGATGTGTCTCTCTCGTGTTTATACCACGGTGACACCACAAGATCACCAAATATGGATTTGAAAACCACAGATGGCGACCCACATTGAGTGTTTGTTTTTTATTTTTTTGTCTTGTATTGTCTTGTATGTCATGACAGAAGACAGAACAGCACCCACATGAATGAACTATGAGTAGTCATGCACGAGTTAAAATATTTCACTAATTGACCTTCCACTCGTTTGGTGATGTGGTTTTTGAAAAGCATATATCGCTGTGATAATTTTGTTTTATTCTATCTTTCCAGATTAATTTACAGGAATATACCAATTAGGTATTGTATGATTGCATGTTTTACAATATGCACACTAGACTCTGACATTGATCTGGCATACCACATTGATTTATTATGGAGTGGTTTAGTGATCAACTACTTTGGTCCTAAAGAGAAACCAAGGGGAAGGCTTTGAAACATGTAGACCAGGGAGGGAACATCCCATTATAGCATACATCCTCCTCTCCCCATTTTTACTAATACCGGCTAGTATTAAAATTTAGTTTCCACACAGCCATGTATTTTTTAACTCACTACATTGCCTCTGAACCTTCCATTCTCACACCAACACATAGAATCACCTCACTAATAAGTACTCCCACGTCTCCATCGGTCGTAGCACTCCCCGTCCCTCAGCGGGGCGGGAAGAACCCGATGATGAAGCATGCCACCACAGGACCTTTTGGTGGGTGAGGGTTATTTTAACAAAACATTTTCTTTTCCTATACATTCTTAGGAAAACCTATTGCCTTCTAAACACTCACTTTAGAACCAATTCCGGAAGGACAGCATGTTCTAGAAGTAAAGTGTGGTCTTTCGTTTTTTTCACAATTTATAGAGGAGGCTGAGTCCACAGCTTACAGAACCTCTTCACTTCCTCCCTTGTGTGTGGTTGCAAGACTCATTCCAACGGAGGCAGAAGTAGGGTCAAGGGATGGTCCAGTTGAAACTAGTCAGTTGTAGCTTGTTGTTTCCCTATAGTTTGGACAGGAGTTCATCCTCATGATCCTTGGAGTTCACTTCTTTGAACTGGGTACAAGAGGGTGAGCAAATCCAGTTTTCAAGACAGATGTCAGGTCACAAACTGCAGGTCCATTCCTCTTCCTTACTTCCACAGGTCCAGAAAGTGTTGGGAGTTGGGTACTGAGGGTTCCACATTTATGCCTGGCACCATCCTGAAGTTTGGGAAAACTCTTGGCCACTCTCCAGCCAATAGGGTAAGTTACAAGGGATAAACCTGCCCACTTCTGCAGCATTTCCTGTGTGCCCTCCTGTAAAAACACGGTCCCTCTATCCCGAAAACCAGTATGGCAGCATTTTGCTTCCACTGTATATAGCTCTTGTGTCCACTCTAGAGGTGTGGCCAGGAAAATGAGTAATCCCTCCTCTGTAGTCTCTCAAAACTAAGTCTGGCGGTAGCTCCGTCCCCACTGAAATTGGTGGCTGACTGACTAGGGGGACAAAATGGGGGAAGGTCCAGGTGTTGGTTGATCTGCCTATGGCATGACACTCTCTGTGAAATTAGGATCTTGGGAACAGCCCAGATGATCAGCCTGCCAAAGTAACAGAACACATCCCCACACCCAGGCACTTTTTCTCTGTTCTGAGAACAAGTTCACCCCACATCAAGGGAGTGACAGTTGTAGCTCATGCAAACGGGTTCCTATTGGTTTTAGGCAGGGTAATGGTAATCTCCCAAAAATATATTTTCAAAAATATTCATTCCATATCCGACCTCACCAGTGAATTGGACTTGTGATAAATAATCCCCAAAAAATGCAAAATAAACTTTTCAGTCTTTTCCTAGCCAGAGATAACAATATTATATTTAGTTATGTACCCCAATAATTTCCTATGAAGCAGTCAATCCTACTACATTAAAAGTAGCTTTTAGGGCATTTTCACCGTAGCAACATGTTTAAAATTAAGGACCTGATTATTATCAGCAGATGGGATACTCCGCAACAAACGTGACGGATATCCCGTCCACCATATTTCAAGTATATTGTATCCTATGGCACTTGGAATACGGCGGACAGGATATCCGTCATGTTTGTGATGGAGTATTCCAACCTCCAAGAGCATAATTAGGCCCTGAATGTTTACGTGTCCTACTTTTAAATACCATTTACCTTGCCTTGTGGGCAATATTGTCTCCATAGGGGTAACTAATTAATATAAAAAAAGAGAGTTTAGGCCTCTCAAAAATGTTTACGTTGATAGGTCTGATTTTCAGTTTAAATCTGCTCAGTTGTGCTACAAATGGCAAGCCTACAGTCATATTTGCATACTCACTCCATTGGGCAGCACAATGGGTGTTGCAGCCCATGGGTGACAGTTAAGCTACAGGCTCCAGGTACACTTACTAGGCTCCTTATACTAGGTAGTTAGAGGTAAGTTAAATATGCCAATTAGGGGTGCACCATGTTCATCATGCTCAAAGGGAGAGCACAGGCACTTTACCCCTGGTTATCAGGGGTAACGTGCACAGAGTTCTACAGCCAGGAGAAACGGTCAAGGTAAAAATAAGAGGTTACACCACAAAAATGATGGTCATTTCCAGCAAATATAACTTCTGCAATATGCACTTCACACTTTCAATACAGAGAATACCAGTGGGATTAATAAATCCAAAATCCTAGAGTGCTAGGGATCAAGAAATGTTCTTCTCCAGAGGCTGCTCTAAGACAATAGTACTGAAAGATTTCAAATTGGCTTGGTATTGCACAGAGCAAACATTTAATTTCGGCTCTACCCCACAAAACAAACCATACACGGCTGATGTAGCTGTCTGACAACTTCCATCCTGTCAACAACAAACCCATTTGCCTAGTCAAATATGTTAATCTAACTTAAAATTATCATTCTGGCTTTTGATATAGACAGATACTTTAAGCAGACATGGGCAATATTTTGAATACCCTCACACACATCATCAACTATTTTTCACAAGTTCATGAGGTATACAACCATTTATGGGGCGGTACCAGTGTGACAGTTGCAAGAAGAGTTTGCACAATATGTCAATATGTAAACTTGCATATAAATACAAGATCCACAACAGAAAAAATATTTAATTTATATGATGGCTGTGTAACATAGCATTCATCGACATGACAGCAGAAACATCTACATCCAAAAAGGTTTAACATTTGATAATCTGCCAAAACAATTTTGTGGACTGCAACTACACATTGGGTAAGAAAACCCTAGCCCATGGGAAAACAACCATGACATTGACCCCCTCCAGGTAAAGCAAAAATTGACTTTTATGTGAGCAGTACACAGAACACCTGATGATTACATTGAGTGGTCTGCTCACATCTCAAAAGAACTGAAATCATGTGATGATTAGTCCACAGTTTTATAGTGGTCAATGTATTGCACAACTGACATAGCTCACACCTAAGATACCAACCACTCTACGTCTTCCACTTCCCAGTTCCACAAACTCAAAGACATTTATGTTGGTACGAGTGGTAAGTGGACCTCTTTGGGCATTTCAGCCTTCCAGATAAATAGAGACTATTTTGTAGGCACCTTCATTTATGCCCTTTTGAGACAATGCTTTAGCTCTTCTCAGTGTCCTACTCATACCTAACACATGCACTCAGTGCCAGTGATCCTTAGTAAACACCATTGAACAACGTTTGGATTCAATTGCTCCTGTGCTATATAAATCTGTACTTAGTCCATTGAACATATATTACCTGCATTTTCATTACTTCTCTTGCAGAGTTTTAGATTATACAATATGTGACAGGAAAAATATTGCTACCTTCTACATATATACTGGGAAAAGTGTCTCCCTCAAATACAAGCTCATGATATTGATATCAATTTCTTCAAGTGACAGGATATTGGTGGCTAGTGCCCGTGAGCGATGACGGCGTCTCCGTAGCTCTCCCGGGCGGCGCGGAAGATGGGAAGCCCAACGTGACTCCCTGCAGCGACTTTCTACGGGGAAAGCATGAATTTCAACTTCGGAACTGATGTGGAGCTCTTTTCATGATTCTGGTCACCCGAGGCTGCCTGTTGGTATTCTTTTTCTTTGACGAATGCAGGACGCGCCAATACTCGGTGTTACGGCCGCCATTTTATGTAAGTGCTGACGGAGCTCCACTCCTAGCGTCTCTCGGCTGACTACAGTTTTGGCAGCTTAACTTTCAAGTCTTCTTCCTTATCAACCTGCTATTCATCACGCTATGCCCATTTTATACAAGTGTCTTGGCCTCTGCTAGTGCGTTTTTCAAGCGCTTTGGGTTTTCTGTCACCTCAGCTTGTTATTATTCATTCACAACTACGCTGCATTATGTGAGGACATTATTTTGAAGCAACTTTCTTCCGCACTTAAGCAATTATGGGCCACACGTTGTTTTCACTCCTCTGCTACGTGCTTCTATTTACCACATGACTGCATTGTACGAGGTATTAACTTTTGAAATAGCGGCCGCCATTTTGTGAAGCTGCTGACGGAGTCATACTCCTAGCAGTTTTACATTGAGAGAAGGAATTATTTCTACACCCTCTGCCGCTTATTGCTTCATTGCTTAATAACTTGCCTTGGTTATCTCAATTATATTTTCGCAGAGCCGATTTCTTCATACTTCTAGATGCCATTGTTACTTTTCATTGTAATTAATTTTCCTTCAAGCTGAAGAAACCACCTGTTAAATTTTTATGTAGTTTACTTTTGATTGTGTACCAAGTGCTCACTTCATATTTTCTTAAATAGCGCTTTTGTTATTTTGATTTTCATTTCTTTTTTCCAGAAACACTGTTGTTTTTGCACCTAGAAATGACACTTTCTTCTTTTCTTGTCATGTTTACCAGACTGTTGTTACACCTCATTGTATACTTAGTCTCAGACTTACTCACACATATGTCTTTACTCTATCGACTTTACTAACCTCGCACATTAACTAGCTACATTGCTTGTTCTTCTACTGGGATGTTTTGTCTTTTTTCTTTGGATATAACTTGTTGTATCTTTGGTTGACCTCTTTGTTTGGCTCTCATAGAAATAACTCTTGTTTATAGCGCTCAACTTTACTGCACTTACCTGTACACAATTTAGTTTGTTTACCTGTTCTGTTACACTCTAGTTGCTTTTGTCATTTCTTCTATGGGTAGAACATATAAGGAGTTACGCAAGGCTTCTCCAACTGCTCGTAAATTTCTTCTTCACACGAGTTCTAGGTATCAGTGTCTAGACATGGATGACTCCTCTGATCCCTCTGCTAAAAGTTCCTCCTCTACTTCAGCTTCACAGACAAGTGGCGCCACCAAAGGTTCAATCAAGAGACTAAAAAAGGATCCACCTTCTCCTCCCAAACAAACCTCAGCAGTAACGATGGATATCCTTTTAGAAGAAATTAGGGCCTTACGCCCTTTTATTGAAGAAACTAAAACTACTCTTGAGGAAACCAAAACTACTCTTCAGCTGTTATCTGACAAGTGGTCAAATATTGATGGTCGAGTAACCCTCCTAGAACGAACTGTTGATACTCTTAATTCCTCTGTTGCCAAAGTTGATCCATTATGCGTCCAAGTTTCTACACTCCACAAACAACTTGAGAACTTAGAGAACAGAAATAGGAGGAACAATCTTCGTATATATGGCCTGGCGGAAAATTCAGAGGGATCTGATGCCCTTACTTTTTTCAAATCCTTTTTGCCGAAGATTCTCAAGCTGCCAGATACCACTAATCTCAATATACAAAGAGCTCATCGTTTAGGCCCTCCTCCTACTGGGTTCTCTGCTACTCATGTTAAAAGGCCGAGAGGTGTGATCCTCTACTTCCTAGAATATACTGATTTACTTACAGTTTTGTCTGCAGCCAAAGCTCTCCCTCGACTCACCTGGTCTGGTAATCAGCTCTTCTTCTCACAAGATTATGCTAAATCCACTGCTGACCGGCGTAAAGAATTCCTTTCACTTCGACCACAGTTGCGTTCTATGGGAGCGAGATACGGACTTTTCCATCCCTGCCTTTTCAAGGTGACTTTCAACAACAACACCACTACTTATGATGATCCACTGAAACTAAAGAGCTTTCTTTACTCTCACACTACCACTGGAATGGACATTGCAGCTTCTTCAAGTTCTTAATAATTAGCTTTCATTCACTGATCTCATGTTAAGGCTTTTTATGCTATGTTTCTAGTTTGGTTTTTCATGATTGTTATGCTTATGCAGTTTTACTAGCTGTTTGTTTTATGTCAATCCTTTCTGTTCTTAATATTTACCATTTTTCCCTTCTCCTCCTTCGCACAGATTTCTTCATTCATATCGTCACCCATCTTCATGTCCTTGGAGTTCGTTGCGGTTGTCTTCCTTCCCTGCCTTCCCTTTGGAGCTTATGACCCGTCATTGATCTATGTGGCCTCCATCCTCCTCTTCTTTTGTTTGTTCCCGACACTATGTAAGTTTTTTGCTCTTCTTCTTCTGCTATTATTCTCTTACATTTCTTTCTCTTTCTTCTTTAAACTCCTTAGTTCCTCACTTCTCCTTTGGTTACGTTTCTCTTCAGCAGATTTTATGTCCTTTCTTCTTGATCCAGTCTTCTCATTTTCATTTTTTGCTGCTTATATTTTCGTTATCTCTCTTCTGTTTTATTTTCTCCTTTTTTCTTCATTATGTAACTGGCTTTTATTGCATTGTTTTTTATGAAATTAGCTCCTTTTATTTTTGGTATCTCTTATCAATATGCCTATATGCTTTACATGTATTTTTTTCTCATGGTTATTCTTCAATTGGTCTTCTGGTATGTTTTTTTAACATTGTTTCATGCCTTTGAAATTATTTACTTGGAATGTTAGAGGTTTACATTCGCCAATTAAACGACAGAGAGTGTTATCCCATCTGACAAAACTTAACGCAGATGTAGCCTGTATACAGGAATCACATTTATCGGCAGATGAATCTGCTAAACTGAAAAGAGGTTGGGTGGGTGATGTGTATTTTTCCCTAGGTGATGGTAAACGTAACGGTGTTTTAATTCTGTTTAGAAAATCTCTTCCAATCAAGTCAGTAACGCATTTTGCTGATACTTCAGGCAGATAGATGTTGGTTAATTTTATTCTAGACAATGTTCCTATTTCTATTTTAAGTGTGTATGCTCCCACGAGTGATGATGCCTCTTTTTGGACCTCCTTAGTCCCACTAATCACCCAACACTATGTAGATAACTTCATTCTAGTGGGTGATTGCAATGATGTTTTTGACCCCTTTTTGGATAGACACTCAGCTAGCGCTTACACTCCACATAAGTCGCAAAAATCTTTTACTCACCTCATTGCACAATACAAACTCACTGATGCCTGGAGACTCTGCAATCCCACTTTGCGAGAGTACTCTTTCTTTTCACCCCCCCACCAAACTCAATCCCGACTAGATTATTTTTTTATTTCACATAGCCTTACTCAGTCCCTTATTTCTTCTGACATCGGCTCTATCTTAATCTCGGATCATGCCCCAGTTTCCATTTCTTTGGATGTATTACAAAAACCTACATCCATTAAAAAATGGCGTTTTAACAACGCTTTCCTTCTCGATGTACAATTTGTTTCTTCTGTTACATCCTTTTTCCATGATTTTTTTCTGCTCAATCATACGGACGATGTTCCATTTCCTGTAGTTTGGGATGCTTTTAAAGCTTCAGCCAGAGATTTCATCATTAATTACGTTTCACGTAAGAGAAAAAAAGCCCAACAAGCCACCAATGTTCTACTTTCCAAAATTAAGCAACTAGAACACTTATATTATACATCTAAATCAAAAGATTGCTTAAGCGAACTTATTTCTGCCAAACTTCAATTTAACGAAGATTCTACATTCAATGCATCTAACTTTCTCTTAAAATCTAGCGCCAAATTCTATGGTGGGCAGAATAAGGCAGGAAAATTGTTGGCTAATTATTTAAAGGTGAAGCAAAACAAAGCTAACATTGAATCTATCTGCGGTTATGACGGATCACTGAAACACAAAAGCGAAGACATCTTACAAGAATTCTTACATTTTTATGAAACATTGTATTCCTCCGAAACGTCTTCATCTGAACAGTCCATCCCCCAATTTTTGTCAAGCATTTCCTCTCCTTTTGATACTCCTCCAGACCTTTCCTCTTTAGAATTTGATCTTACACATAAAGATCTCCTCCAGGCTCTTCACACTCTCAAGCATGGGAAAGCTCCGGGGCCGGACAGCTTTACTGTTGAATTCTTTTCCTGTTTTTCAACTTTGCTTGTCCCCCAATTTGCTTCTCTCTACCTTTCTTCACACTGGTTCCGCTTCTGTTTCTTTCTCTGATGCCCTTATTTGTATTATCCCAAAACCGGGTAAAAATCCACAGCATTGTAAAAATTATTGCCCTATTTCTCTAGTAAATATTGATTATAAAAATGTTTCCAAAGCATTAGCCTTGCGTTTAGAGTCTTTACTACCTACGCTTTTAGGGAAAGAACAGTCCGGCTTTGTTAAAGGCAGATTGTTGTCGGATAACACTAGATTATTTTTTGATATCCTTTCCAAAACTTCACATTATTCACATTCCCTCGCAGCCATAGCTTTGGATGCGGAAAAAGCTTTTGATCGGGTTGAATGGCCATATCTGTTTTAAACTCTGCTGTGGTTTGGTTTTGGTCCGAAAATATCCTCCCTGATTTCCTTCCTTTATTCTCGTCCTAGAGCAGCAATTTCAGCAAATGGGGGCTTATCTTCTTATTTTTCACTGGGGAGAGGGGTTAGACAGGGTTACCCACTTTCACCTTTTCTGTTTAACCTTGCTTTAGAACCCTTCCTTTTGCGAATCCGTCAGAATGATAACATACCTGGTTTTAACTTTCATAACTCTGTTGTTAAAATGACAGTTTATGCTGATGATGTCTTACTATTCATCTCCCAACCAGATACCTCCCTTCCAGCATTTTTAGACGAAGTCCATTCTTTTGCTCAAGTATCAGGCTATAAACTAAATATAGACAAGTGCGAAATCTTGCCACTCACTAAAGTGACTTTCAAAGATGACTTTTCTACTTCAGGTTTTACTTGGAGCCCTAATTCTATCAAATATTTGGGCCTAACTTTTCACTCCTCTCTTTCGGGTACAATCACTAAGTGTATGGAGGATTGCGTACAAAAACTAACCACTCTCACTAATAAATGGCATCCTCTCTATTTGTCGTGGTGGGGAAGATTGGACACAATTAAGATGATGCTCTCTCCCATTGTTTGATTTACAATATCTAACATACCACTTGCTATCCCCTTGAAATATTTCAAGAAAATTAACTCTATTCTATCTTCCTTTCTGTGGGGGCATAAAAAATCTCGTATGTCTTTGTTTAAGCTAATGCGTTCTAAAAGAGAAGGAGGGGTGAATTTTCCAAACTTTTCCTTATATCACAAATCTTTCCTTTTACATCAAATCTCTCATTGGATTGAAGATTCTTCATTATCCTCTCCTCTTTGGTTGACCTTAGAAAATTCCTTTATTTCCCCCTTTTCCTTCAAAGAATATCTTATGCTTTCTCATAGACCTCCGTCTTTATCGACTCCTATTCTGAAATATACCTCCAAAATTTTTCCTTGTTTGCCTGTTTCATCTTTCTTTGATCAGCCTATTTGGCATACCACGTCTATTTTAATTAACAATAAACCAATTTTTTGGAAATCCTGGAGAATGCGTGGCCTTACTTGGGTGCATCAATTGTTCCACCATACTCAGATCATTCCCTTTGATTTGGATGCTACCTCTTTCAACCTACCTCTTACTTTTCGGGCCAAATATTTGTTGTTGACAAATGCACTACAACAGGCCTACGATGTTCATCTTGCTGTACCTCCTTCATCGACTCATGCGCCCTCTGATGCATCCTCGTTGAATTCTTTACTTCTTAAGCATTCTAAAGCTTCCAAGATATATGCTTTCCTTAACACCCTATCCTCTCCCCGCATTAAAACCACGATAGAGAAGGATTGGGAAAAAGATCTTGTAACCTCTTGGCCTATTGAGTTATGGGACAAATTGTGGTTGAAGATTCGTAGATCCTCTAGAGCTGCTAACACTACTCAAACACTATTTTTTATTTATAATCGTTTATTGTTTTCAGCACTCACCCTCAGCAATCATTTCCCAGATGCCTCGGACAAGTGTTGGTCCTGCTCCTCATCATGTGCAGATCTTTTTCACATGCTTTTCAGCTGTCACCTTGTTCTTAGTTTCTGGAAACAGGTTTGGTCTCAAATTAATAAGATTTTTTCTTCCACTCACCGCTTTTCTTTTTCTCACATTTTTTTAGGGAGTCTTTCTCCCATCGGGATCATTGCACTTACAGCATTAGAATAATTGACTTACTACTAGCAGTAGCATTTCAGCAAATACCTAAAAATTGGAAGGATTATACCAAACTATCTTATAAGGCCTGGTGGTATGCAGTTTGCTACAATCACAGACTAGACACGATTTTTGTTTACCCCTTAACCTTAGCTTCTAAGCGACGAGAACTATGGGATCCAGTTACGTTTTTTTTTTATTTGAGTGCTCGTACCTCTCTGTCCTTATCCCCATTACAGCAAGAAGGTCCTTAAACCTCAATGACTTTCTGTTCTTTGTCAAACAGGATACTCCTTTTTATCTTTTTCTCAACTTTTCTTAATATTGTAATGTATATCTCATTACCCTTTTTTCATGCCTTATTTTATACCAAATGCCAGTTTTTCCTCATAATTGTTCTCAATTTTTGATACCTTCTATTATAACATATGTTATTGTCATTATTTAATCTGATATATGCTTTTGGTTGTTATCTTTTTCTTATTTTTTGTCTTATTTTGTAACATTTGAGCATTTTTCTTTCAATAAACTTTTTCTGAACTTAAAAAAGTGACAGGATATTGCTAAACACATCCATTAAGGGTGACTGGCAGGTTCACCTGCACAAAATTGTGGGAGGTCAATGATTTATTAGGTGCATAGTGTCACTCCTCCATGAAAGACGAAGATTTAATAAATATACATCAAAGAAATGAAACAGCCCTTTTCAGGTAATGCCACAGGATTTTGAACTCCAATAACCCCTTCGGTATATAAACACATAAATGAATTGAAATTAAAACTGAAACACTTGGGGGCATATTTATGAAATAGTTGCGTCACCCTTGTGACATGCAAAAGGGCGCAAGAGTCATAAGTTTCATCTATAAAGCCATGCATGGCCACCTTGCATGGCCCTGTGTGGCTTGTTAAATCTAGAGTAACGCAACACAGTGCAAATTTCTGCATTGCGTTACTCTGCCCCAGGGAGGCATTCCAAGGGTGGGTGTGGATGTTTCCACACATTCATCCAAGGATGTTGGTGCATTCCCAGATTTTCCAATACTGGTAAACCTGGGACAGCATCAAAATCCATCGCCTCCCCAGGGGAGCCATACAAGGGAACATATCTTTATTTCTCTTTGTTGATTCCTCTTTCTATGTGTGCTGCATTCTGCAGCACATGTAGAAAGAGGAAAATGCCTCAGGGGATTGTTTTGTGTGGGAAGGTACCCTTTCCGGCACAAAAACAATCCTGATTACAATGTAGGCTCCCTTGCACCCTGGTGCAAGGGTGCCTGTATTAGTGCTAGACAGCCAAAAGGGTGCCAGTACAAGGAGAGGACAGGAAGACACTGTATTATGAGAAATACGGTGCATTCCTGTCCTTTCACACAGTGCAGCGCAGCAAGGTGGCTTGTTGCGCTGCATGAAAGCTACATTAAATATTCCCCTAACAGTTTGAACAACACCTCCCCCTTTGACAACTACAATCTTGCGCATCCCTTCAAGGGAACCCCTAAAGCAACGAAATGTCAGTTCCCAATGCCCTGCTCAAAATCCTGAGCTTTTAATGCTTATCTTAGTCTTACAAATCCAATCATGCAATTCAATGCCTCTGCTTGATTGTTGAATTCATTTGAAGTGCTCTTTTAGATTATACCTAATGCACCCTTTACTATATCCTTTTAGCCTGCTGCCGAGGCCTATACCAGTTGTTAAAGGCCCTGACACTGAGCTATTAGCCTGAGCCGCAGGCGAGGGCATGTAATGAGGTAGAGGGTCTTTAAAAACTGGTATAGCCTGCGGCAGATGGCCTACTGGCGATTAGAACATTTCAACCACTAAGGGTAGAATGTTCTAAATTAAAAAGGGAAACACATAACAAAAAACATTGGTATGTTGGAGCTGCGGGCTTATACTGGCCATTATAATCACGGAGCCACTCCATTGTCTTCAATAAAACTCTCAAAGTTCCAATGTTCTTATATAGTCTTATAGCCCGCCGTAGCGGGCTATACCGGCTATTAAAGGCCCGCTGCAGCGATAAAGGCCCGAGCCGAAGGCGAGGGACTTTAACAAAAGCAGCGGGACTTTAATAGCGGTATAGCCCTGCTACGAAGGGCTATAAGGCTATTAGAACATTCTGCCACTAGCGGGCAGAATGTTCTAATAAATTAAACAAAGGCTTCTCGAAGCTCGAGGGGATTTAAATCCCCTCGAGCTTCAAGAGGCTTTTGTAAAACATTGGAATGTTGCTCCACGGGCCTTTACCGGCCCGTAGAAGCATGGAGCACTCCATTGTCTACAATGGAGTGCTCCACATTCCAATGTTCTAATGCTAATTAGAACATTGGAATGTTGAGAGCTCCATTAAAGATAATGGAGCAGCAGCGGCCTATATCAACTGGTATAGGATTGCTGCTACCAACATTTCAACGTTCTAATAAACAGCCTCTGCCTTTCTCTTTTTCCTACCTTTCCAAAATACTGGTAGTGGGCAGGGGAAACCAAATGGCAGAGGCTGTTCTGCATGGCACACTAGAGCCCTCCTCTCCATCCTCCTGTAGCTCACAGAGTCCCTGAGCCACGGAAAGAGGGAAATCCTGCTCAGTTCCAGGGTCTCACTGACTCAGCTGAATGAGAAAAAAGCTGTTTAGCCAAGCTGGGAAGAAGGAGCGGCTGACTTCAGCCCTCTATTGAACAGCTAACAGCCAAGGCCCTGTGCGTGGCAGTTAGCTTTTGAACAATCACAGCAAGAACTGTGAAACAAAGGCTTCAAAGCCTTGGGTTTTGAACCCCCTCGCTCTCTGATACCTTTGTTTTTATAATTAGGACATTCTTCCCTCTAGAGAAGCGGTATGTTCTAACAGTCTTATAGCCCACCGTAGCCGGCTATACCGGCCATTAACCGTCCGCTCCCTCGTTAAAGGCCTCCGCCTTCGGCTTCGGCCTTTAACGCAGAAGGGGGCCTTTAATGGTCTGTAAAGCCAACTACGGCAGGCTATAAGTAATTTTGCTTTCTTTTTGCCATCTGATCTCTTTGTGTGAAGTGCTGTTTCACCCCATTGGTCTGGTACCCACTATAGAAAACTGGCAGACTAATAAATAAACACGTGAATAAATAAATAGCATTTTGAAACCATTGTTTTTGAAACCATTTACAGCCAAAGAATTTCAGTATAAGAAGACATCTTTGCATTATTTTACTTTCCAGACAAGATTTATTTTGGCAATCGATTAAGTGGATTACATTTTCAACATGGTTCATTTCTATTGCATTTTGTCTGCGTCCTCTGCCTGACAGATATGCAGATTTATTAAAGGACCAAACCAATGCAGACTGCTTCGTGTAATAAGCGATAGATAGCACATGCTGATCTGTGTTATGGATTCTCCTTTCACCTTTGTGTTGTAAACCACTCTCCTCTAAAGCCCTGCATTCCTCTTGTGCTACCTTTTCACCCTAGTGTGGTGTTTTTCCACATACCTGAAAAATGTTTAAAAACTTTTTGAAACTAATGAAAATGTAAAAACAATGAAATGAGATGAAATTGATAACTAGTCTGTCACACTTTAATGGCCCTGAAGTGTAATCAATAAGTGAACTACCTACCCCTTTCATATTGTACTGAAATTTGCTAATGGGCCAGTGCTTCCAGACATCACTCCTTTTCACATAGTGTCTCAACACAAAGTTTCTCAGAATATTCTGGTGTTAAAACGAGAACAAAAAAAATGTCTGAAAGTATTGCAAAGGTGATCTGATTTGCATTTTATAAACAACAATCCACTATATTATATACACATATAAATACATAAATAAATAAAAGCAATGGCTTACATTGTATTACGGTCGGGTAAATCCATCTTGAATAGCTAAGATGGCGCCTGCTACTGAATATTAGCAGTCAGTCAGACGAATTGTACTAAGGCAATAGAACCCAACTAGAACATATTCCCCACCCTTTGAATCCTGCACATATGGGTAGTTTGGTAAAACTACAATAATGGTAGCATTCTGCTGAATAATTTTTTATGTGCTTTATATAAGTGAAAGTGAATTAATCTACAGATATGTGACATTCCTGTTCAGTTGCGTTTTGTGAAAAGAAATAATATAAAAGGAAACCCTGCTCTGAAATGAATGACTAGAATTATTTTGTAACGATGCTATCATTTAAAAACTTTGTTTTTGGTATCATACCACCGTTATTTCCCTTAACACCAACTTCCGACTGTGTAATAAATGATTCTGTTCATAGTGTGCTAAAAGTTCAGTAAACATAATGATGAAAAGCTATTGTCAGTCTGCCAAAGGTTCCGATGAAAATCCTGTTGAAATGCCAATGCGACTGAGCAGATGGTGAAATAAATTAAAGGAGTCATGCTGTGATCACAGATCCATCTGGGATTATTTGACTTTTGCAATTGCAGCGCATATTTAATATGAAGCTTCAGTTCATACAAACAACCCCAAAAAAAAAACTAACAGCGCTGTAGCAGTAGAGAAGAGATTTCCCCATGACTTACAGGTGAAATGCAGTTTTTTCTGGGTGCCAGAACAGTTAGTTCAGTTGCAGGCTCTTAAGAGTACTTTAATGGAAGTGACGACTGTTCCTTGCAAGGTGATTCTACGACATTTTTCAAACCGTGATAACTATGAGCAAAGATTCCTGTTTCACTAGTTTCTGCTTCTCAACCAGACACTCCACATAGGGTGGAAATTGCGCTCAGAAAAATTGATACTGAGGGCCCAATTCACAACGTTCATATTGTGGTACATGGAGTAGTATTTCAGTAATACTAAATCACGCACTACAGAAATTAGTTCACAAACCTACGTTCCACCTCTCTGATCTTTTCTGTGTGGAGGGCTCTTTCATGTGTGCCAAGTGTTTTGGGATCTCAGCACACAAGGCCGGTTCTAGAATTGTTGGGGCCCGGGCGAAGTGGAATGTGCGAGGCCCCTCTAATTTACATAAATGACACCTTCAAGGCTCCGAAAGCTGCTTTGTGCAGACTGACTCTGGGCTGCAGCTCCTCTCTCTGCCTCCTACAAGAACCCCTTTCACAGCTCATATCGGCCTGAAGGTGTGAAAATAGCTTGGGGGCTGAGAGTTTAAACAGTGCAGACTGTAAAGTGCTGACAATGGGTGTCCCGTGTCTCTGAATATGCAGCCAGCCAGGAGGCCTAATTGCAGGAAACACCTGCAAATAGGCCTCCTCGCACATGACATAAGATGAAGTGTCCCCCTCCCCTAGGCCTCCCCACACCAACCCTGAGATGCCAAGGGAGGGGGGGCCCTTTTGTAAGCCAAATTGTAAACAGACACCTTTCTTCAATGGGCTCTGCAGGGGCACAAGAGGCTTGGTGGTGTCTTGCACTGTGCAGGGCCCCACACTGGTGGACTGAGAGCGAGGCCCTGGGCAGTTGCCCATACTGCCCATGCCTAGCGCCAGCCTGTCTGCACATGTATGTATATTTTTTTGTAGTAAATGTAAGAGGGATAAGGAGGAGTGGCTGGAAAATTAGGAATGTTTATTGCATGGATTTAGGGAATTTGGATGGTGTTGTCAGGGACATGCTTATAGAAAAAGATACAATTGCAATTCACAAAATGCACTTCTAAAGTTTCAACCGCCATATAAGAGTCACAAGGAATAAATATACTGAAGCCCAACTTTGAGTAAGTCAAGTTACTATACAGGACCACCCCCTGGTACTGTCACACTCTCCCATATAAATTGAAAGAGGCAGGGATTTTTGAACACCCATGAGGAACACAGGTTAACTTAATTAAATTTGTTTCAAATTTAAAATTATAGTGGTTGAGTGATTGAAAAATTGCATATAATTCTTTTTAAAGTAATATTAAAAGACATTTTAAAATAACATTATGTCACACTTTTCATTTTTTAAAATAATTAAAACATTTTAAAATAACTTTCAACCAAGTATCATAAATATTAAATTAAAATGTTAGTAAGGATAGGTACACTTTGTAAATTGTTTACAAATTAATAATTATAAATTGATTTACAATAGTTCAATTATGTTATTATTTAATACACATTTTGTTAGAGGAGGTAATGAGGTGTAAACTTGACTTTTATTATTTCCAGATTAATAATAATATTTTAAATTGATTTATTATTATATTATAAATTAACACACACACACACACGCACACGCACACACACACACACACACACATATATGTATACGCCAAAATTTGAAAAGGAAAATCCAAGTGGATAAAACCACAGCCTTGTTGAAACGCTGCTTGTATCACGAACCCCATTCGGCATCTACCTCCCGCTTACACGATGACCTCGTACTCTGGAGTCACCACGAAAATGTTGGCGAACTTTGGGTAAAACTCACAGGAGCAATACTTTGTGCTACTACATGGACCAGCATGCCACAGTTACGGCGACGTCCACTGGGGGAGGTCCAAAGGTTATTAATTAGCAGCTTGGAAATCTCGCTGCAACCTTGCCACTGATGAAAGGGAAACCTGAAACGCGTCTGGCAGAGGCTGCCTTGGACTTTTAAACACGCTTTGTTTTTGCTCTGCTGAAGCCCATTAAAGAAAGGTGCATTCAATACCTACCTGGTGGCTCCTTCCTCAAGGGTAACCTTTTGTTGTGTGATAGTTGTGGCTGACCCAGTCGCGGAAGTTGCCCCTCTGCAGCAGCGGATCCGTGGTGACTTCGGAGTATGAGGTCATCGTGTAAGCGGGAGGTAGATGCCGAATGGGTTTCGTGATACAAGCAGCGTTTCAACAAGTCTGTGGTTTTATCCACTTGGATTTTACTTTTCAAATTTTGGCGAACTTTGGGTGAAACTCACAGGAGCAATACTTTGTGCTACTCCATGGACCAGCATGCCGCAGTTACGGCGACGCCCACTGGGTGAGGTCCATAGGTTATTAATTAGCAGCACGTTTGCCTGGAAATCTCGCTGCAACCTTGCCACTGATGAAAGGGAAACCTGAAACGCATCTGGCAGAGGCTGCCTTGGACTTTTAAACACGCTTTGTTTTTGCTCTGCTGAAGAACATTAAAGAAAAGTGCATTCAATACCTACCTGGTGGCTCCTTCCTCAAGGGTAACCTTTTGTTGTTTGATGTTTGCGGCTGACCCAGTCGCAGAAGTTGACCCTCTGCAGCAGCAGACCCGTGGTGGCTTCGGAGTACGAGGTCATCGTTTAAGCGGGAGGTAGATGCCGAATGGGGTTTGTGATACAAGCAGCATTTCAACAAGGCTGTGGTTTTATCCATTTGGATTTTACTTTTCAAATTTTGGCGAACTTTGGGTGAAACTCACAGGAGCAATACTTTGTGCTACTACATGGACCAGCATGCCTCAGTTACGGCAACGCCCACTGGGGGAGGTCCATAGGTTATTAATTAGCAGCATGTTTGCCTGGAAATTTTGCTGCATCCTTGCCACTGATGAAAGGGAAACCTGAAACATGTCTGGCAGAGGCTGCCTTGAACTTTTAAACACGCTTTGTTTTTGCTCTGCTGAAGCCCATTAAAGAAAAGTGCATTCAATACCTACCTGGTGGCTCCTTCCTCAAGGGTAACCTTTTGTTATTTGATATATATATAATTATATATATGTATGTGTATATATATGGTATTGCAATGGAATTTTGAATAAAGCGGAGCTCCATTGCAATTCTATTGAAAGAAGCATTTTACTTGTGGATAAGATTAAAAGCAAAGATGAAAAAATCAGGATCATTACTAATTTTACTGAAAAATCACCTGAGGTATTTCAAATTCTCAAAAGAAATTGGAGAATATTGAAATCTGACACTATAGTGGGTAAAATGCTAACTGACAATCCCCTGGTAACATACAGGAGAGGAAATTCTTTGAAAGATCATTTAGTTCAAAGTCACTATGTAGCTAAGAGGAAGAAACCTATACCTGTCAAAGGTTTCTTTCCTTGCATGAAATGCAAAGCTTGTAAAAACAGCCACAAAGTGAAGGACTATACAATACCAGGGAAAACAGGGAGAACCCCGATTTCAAAGCTTTTAAATTGCAACTCGGATCACACAGTGTATTGTTTGGTGTGTCCATGCGGGAAACAATATGTGGGAAGTACGATTCATCCCACAAAAAAAAGAATTTTAGAACACCTACGGGCAATTACGAATAAAGACCATAATTACCCAGTTGCCCGTCATTTTGAAATGGAACACCAAAGCAACAGTAATCTTCTCAGGTTCTTCTGCCTGGACCAGATTGTCAAATCTGAAAGGGGAGGAGACCAGGTGAAGAAATTACGCATTCTTGAATCCAAGTATATCATAAAGTTGCAAACTAAAATACCGAAAGGACTCAATAATGAAGAGGAAATGTGGGTCCATATAAGTTAAATTGATGGTTCTCTGCATCCCATGAAGAGGTTATAACAGAAATGATCGCATTGTCCATTTGATGTAATAATGCAGACTTCTTTGCCCATACAGGGCGTAATTGGTATGAAATGCGGCCGAATAAACCATAATATCATTTACAAATTTATTTGGATGAATAATAACCATATGTAATGTTAATAAGTGATATATATAAGCAGATTCAAGTCATGAACCTATACATGAATGTAATGTATTGACCGTTCAAAGATGGCCGCTGTTTTAACAAAACAAATGTTTGCATCACTGGATCTTCTTCTATGTTTATTTAAAAACGTTATTTTCCATTTCTATGAATTGCATGAAAACTTTATTTAAAACACTCACAATGCAATTATCGAATAGACACTGACGAAGGCGGTTACGCTGAAACGCGTTTGTCTATTTGCAAGCAGCTGAGACGAAAATAAATGGAAATATTGCTTACGAAACGCTGATGGCTCTGAGTGCGCTCTATTGCAAAAGGTTTCTGGGGAGCGAGAAACCTGTGTTTTGGAATTAATTTGCACGTCCTCCAAGCGCTGAGCAGCACCCGTGACGCTGAGGTGCAACGGCTGGTGGATTTGTGTTGGTGATATATATATATATATATATATATATATATTCACTGAAAAAACCACAGGTTTCAGGGACGTTATAGTTAGTCGGACATTTCACTCGTACAAAACCAGAGAAATTCGGCCGTTATAGTTAGTTGAGCTAACTATAACTCGTGCCCCGGCAGTGCACTGCTGGTGACATCACATATTACATCACTCATGACATGGTCAGTGACATCACTGATGACATCACTGATGACATCACTGATGACATCCCCAAATGACATCACTGATGACATCATCCAGTGACTGAGTGTTTCTAAAAAGTTTAAATATGTTTCATATATATATATATATTACCTACTGGCGGTCGCCAGTAGGTAGTTATAGTTAGGACCGTGTTTCCATAGGAAATCTCAAAATTCTATTTTGAATAACTTTGGCGCCGGTTGACGAATCCTCGCAAAATTTACAAAACTAATGGGGCGCTCCGCTCAGCTCCTACCCTGAAAGTCTCGGGGTGATTCGTCAAGCAGGGGCCGAGAAAAAATGGGGGTCCCAAAACGCGTTTTCCCCATGCATTTTTCCATAGGGACTTTAGTCGCAGCTACAGCCCGAACGGCTGAACAGAATTATGTGAAATTTGGCAGAGTGGTAGCCATAAGGTCCATGAAGTGCCTTTTGCAGGTTTGGTGTAAATCTGTTCAGTATTTCCTGAGAAATTAGCATTTAACTCAATATATATATCTGTAAGCGCGCAGCGTGCGCGCACTGAGCAAGCACTGTGCGCGCACCTTGCCGTGCGCGAGCGCACTTCTGATTGGTTGTTAGATGTCAGTAAACATTCGAATCGGTGGAAATCAGGAAGCGGCGGCCGCCATTTTGTCTCTCGCATAAAGACGGGGTGATAAACAAAGGGGGAGAACTTGAAAAGGGGGCAGAGTGGGGAGATATTGACCCACTAGGCATTGTAAGGGGGTCACAGTAGGACCTTGTAGGGCAAAAAAAAAGATTTATATTTTGAAAAAAAATATCGCCGAGTGCGCGCACCCAGCGCGCACCCGAAATTTTTTTAAAAAATAAAAAATCGCATTTAAGTGTTTAGATATAAGGTGGCTCTAAAAAGAGCCCTTGTGTTTATTGTTTGTTTTTTGGTACCTACAGGTAAGTACCGATGCAGAGTTTAAAGTTCAAGAGGAAGACTCTGTTGCCTTCATCAGTGAAGTGTACACCGTCTCCTCTATAAATGTCTTGCATGTTGTAACGCAAGTTGTTGTGGTATATAGAACCCATACCATAGTCTCTGAGGAAAGCAGAAATAGATTTGTTGACGTGCTTCCTTGCTTTGTCAATCTGCGGACAAAATTGGTTGGACCAGTTCCACTTTTGCCTTTGGCATATGTTAGAATATACGAAGGCAGTTTGTGGAAAAAGTGACATCAATTGCACAAAGGTGTCCTTAATAAGCATTTCCAGACCTACCCCAGTTAAAGTGGCTAGGTCATTTCCACCACAGTGCACAATAATAAGGTTAGGCTGTGGGAGATGTAGAAAGGTTTTCACCAAAGGCATTAATTGGTGCCACTTTAACCCTCTCTGACCAATCCATTTGATGTCTACATTTGGCAAAGCAAGGTCTCTCACCATACCTCTTTTTTCTGCAAATTTTTCACTCCAGAAGACATAGCTGTGACCTACAATCCACACTGTGAACATCTTCAAAGGAGATCTGGATGCACTCAGGAGGTGTCTTTCAGTAGAAAGGCAAAAAGAAATGAAAGACAGTTGAAAACTGGGGGCACACATACTTTTTTTTATAAAAAGAACTCATTGGCTGTTTCAAACCATTCTACACTAAAAACTAGGCTGTATGTTTAAATTTTAAAAAGCATGTATTGTATTGGTTCAAAAAAATGTGTGAACAAAGAACATTAGTTTGGATTTGCTGTTAGGTTTGAAAAGTCAAGCACTCTTGCTCTTTGGAAATGAAACATTGTCTGTTGAACTTCTGACCTCTCTGCTCACACCTGTGTTCCATGACCTGTTGCTATGGTAGCAGGCAGAAGTCAAGTTGGGGGAAGGGTACATTTGGAAAGGGGTTGAAGTTTTCAACCAATAGAAATGTGTGATTTCATTTGAAAAAATGTGGGAAGCACTGAGATTTGAAATTAACATGTATATGTGTGAAAAAAGAGAGGGAAACTGTGCCATTAACTGGTTCTGCTGAGACGAGAGAGGTGTTCAGCTCAGAGATTCTGGTCTGATAAACTGCTGTGTGACTGCCACATTTCTTTCACAACTAACTAATTTTAAAGGTGAATTATGAGTTTGAGAGGGGGTGTTTGTGGTTAATTTTGATATAAATAAAAGAATTATGATTATTTGTTTAAAGTTGAGATTTACATTTTCTGTTTTGCGAGATATTTAACTGTTTTGAATATGTAAAATATTATGGAGTATGTTTTCACCATAAGTTAATGTGTTCTGGTAACAATTAGGAATACTGTTTTGTGCCTACCATCAAACCATGAGTCTGTGTGCAGAGAAGAATTGTTGACAGAGATTTAATTTGTGTTGCTGTTGAAAAGTAAGACTTGCAGTTGAAAGAAAAGGACAGCTTCTTTTTAATTGTGATGGTTAGCATTTAGCAGAAATCACTTTGAAAGAAAAGAGAGGAAAATGGCAGCACATTTGAAAAAAGCATTAGTTCTGTTAGAATTGATAACCCAGGAAAGGGGCAGCCTGTGTTTTGTGCCTACCAACACAGCATGAGTCTGTGTGTATATAGGAATTGTTGTCTGAGATTTAATTTGTGAAGTTGTTGTCCAGTAAGAAATGCAGTCCTAGGAAAGGGGCAGCCTGTGTTATGTGCTTAAAATGATGACATGAGTCTGTGTGCACAAAGGAATTGTGGGCAGAGATTTAATTTGTGAAGATGTTGTTCAGTAAGAAATGCAGTCCCAGGAAAGGGGCAGCCTGTGTTATGTGCGTAAAAAGATGGCATGAGTCTGTGTGCACACAGGAATTGTGGGCAGAGATTTAATTTGTGAAGATGTTGTTCAGTAAGAAATGCAGTCCCTGGAAAGGGGCAGCCTGTTGTGTTTACAGAAATTATCCCTTAGCACACATGCACTGTTACATACATCCCTGCAGTCTTCATGCAGTTCTGGAAGTCTCTTTGCTCATCTGCCTTGCACCAGACAATACACAGTCTTCAGAAACACACTCTTGACACACACGCAGCAGCTTCTCCAACACTCTCATGTGTAGTACTCAGCTCTGTGTGCTGTTTCAGATAGCACTGTGTAATGCAAACACATTCAACGTCAGCAAGGCCTCATTTAAATTGATCTAGTGTAATCACTCACCCTGTAACACATGGTCATTGTCTTAAGGAGCTGTTAGGACATGTGCTGTTTTCTGCTTCTGTAAATGAGAAGGGAAATGTATCAGGCTGTAACAGTAATTTTGTACTATTCAGGGACTCTGTTTTGTTCCAAAAACATAGCATGGGTCTGTGTGCGCACAGGAATTGTGGGCAGAGATTTAATTTGTGAAGATGTTGTTCAGTAAGAAATGCAGTCCCAGGAAAGGGGCAGCCTGTGTTATGTGCGTAAAAAGATGGCATGAGTCTGTGTGCACACAGGAATTGTGGGCAGAGATTTAATTTGTGAAGATGTTGTTCAGTAAGAAATGCAGTCCCTGGAAAGGGGCAGCCTGTTGTGTTTACACAAATTATCCCTTAGCACACATGCACTGTTACATACATCCCTGCAGTCTTCATGCAGTTCTGGAAGTCTCTTTGCTCATCTGTCTTGCACCAGACAATACACAGTGTTCAGAAACACACTCTTGGCACACACGCAGCAGCTTCTCCAACACTCTCATGTGTAGTACTCAGCTCTGTGTGCTGTTTCAGATAGCACTGTGTAATGCAAACACATTCAACGTCAGCAAGGCCTCATTTAAATTGATCTAGTCTAATTACTCACCCTGTAACACATGGACATGGTTTTAAGGAGCTGTTAGGACATGTGCTGTTTTCTGCTTCTGTAAATGATAAGGGAAATGTATCAGGCTGTAACAGTAATTTTGAACTATTCAGGGACACTGTTTGGTTCAAAAAAACATAGCATGAGTCTGTGTGCGCACAGCAATTGTGGGCAGAGATTTAATTTGTGAAGATGTTGTTCAGTAAGAAATGCAGTCCCAGGAAAGGGGCAGCCTGTGTTATGTGCGTGAAAAGATGGCATGAGTCTGTGTGCACACAGGAATTGTGGGCAGAGATTTAATTTGTGAAGATGTTGTTCAGTAAGAAATGCAGTCCCAGGAAAGGGGCAGCCTGTTGTGTTTACACAAATTATCCCTTAGCACACATGCACTGTTACATACATCCCTGCAGTCTTCATGCAGTCCTGGAAGTCTCTTTGCTCATCTGTCTTGCACCAGACAATACACAGTGTTCAGAAACACACTCTTGGGACATACGCAGCAGCTTCTCCAACACTCTCATGTGTAGTACTCAGCTCTGTGTGCTGTTTCAGATAGCACTGTGTAATGCAAACACATTCAACGTCAGCAAGGCCTCATTTAAATTGATCTAGTCTAATTACTCACCCTGTAACACATGGACATGGTTTTAAGGAGCTGTTAGGACATGTGCTGTTTTCTGCTTCTGTAAATGATAAGGGAAATGTATCAGGCTGTAACAGTAATTTGGTACTATTCAGGGACACTGTTTTGTTCCAAAAAACATAGCATGAGTCTGTGTGTGCACAGGAATTGTGGGCAGAGATTTAATTTATGAAGATGTTGTTCAGTAAGAAATGCAGTCCCAGGAAAGGGGCAGCCTGTGTTATGTGCGTAAAAAGATGGCATGAGTCTGTGTGCACACAGGAATTGTGGGCAGAGATGTAATTTGTGAAGATGTTGTTCAGTAAGAAATGCAGTTCCTGGAAAGGGGCAGCCTGTTGTGTTTACACAAATTATCCCTTAGCACACATGCACTGTTAAGTACATCCCTGTAGTCTTCATGCAGTTCTGGAAATCTCCTTGCTTATGTCTCTTGCAGCTGACATTACATAGTCTGCAGAAACACACTCTTGGGACACACGCAGCAGCTTCTCCAACACTCCCATGCGTACTACTCAGGTCTGTGTGTAATGCAAACACATTCAACGTCACCAACGCCTCTTTTTCTTTGCTCTACTCTAAACACTCAGCCAGGTTGCAGATACTTATGGTATGAAGTAGCTGTTAGGAAATGTGCTCTTTTCTGCCTCTGTGATTTTCCAGGTAAAATGTGTAAGGCTGTAACAGCAATTATCAGTTGATCTACCAGAGTAGGAAATGTGCTTTGAATTTGCAAATCAAATTCTGTTTTCTGCTTAGAAGCACACCATGAGGCTGTGTGTGCACAGAAATTGTGGCCACAGATATAATTTGTGTTGCAGTTGTTCTGTTAAAAAATGCACTTGCAGGAAAGGGGCAGCTTGTTTTTTTTCAACTGTGGTGGTTAGTACTGTGCACAAATTAGTAAATCACAAATGAGAGACAAATGGAAAAACATTTGAAATAAATGAAAAGTATAAAATAGTATTTAAATGAATTATAATTACAAAAAGGATTTTTTTTTAGTTCCTTGCAGGTATTGCTGAGCAACAGTGAAAAAAAAAATGCCTTTAAGGACAAGAAAAAGGAAAGAAAAGCAACAACAAGTATATCTGGACAAAACTGGGGGAAAAAAAATAGCAGGAGAAGCTGGTGATGGCAAAAAGAAAAAGTCTACTGGTAAGCAGAGCAGAGATTTCTTAAAAATGATTTTCAAAAAACAAAAAAATGGCAAAAATAACTGTAAAACAAAGAGAGTTTTATGTACAAAGCCACAACACAGTCAACAGCAAAAAAAAAAGCTAATGTACAATCAGAAGTATGTCAAAGTGATTTAACACGAAAATTAGATTTTAAAAACATTCGTCGAAAAATGTTTCAGAGAAGAGTGATGTTAAATTTGCTAAAAGATGTGAAAAAATATAAGAAAAAAACTAAATTTATAAAGAAAAAAAAATGTATAGAAAATATTGTAAGTAAGGCTTTGGAAATAAAAAGAAAACTTTTTATTCTAATTTTGAATAGGATGCGTAGATTGGAAAAATTAGTGAATGCAATGAGGTCACAAAGCAAAAGGAAAAGAGAAGTGAAAAAAAGTAACTTTTGTAAAGTGTTCTTGGGAGAATGGAAACACAGTTCAAGTACTGAACCATTTTTTAATGAAGAGAGTTATCTTCAAAGTAATAGTTTGTTGCATGCAGTTGACACTAATGGTAGAGCATATGAAGTTAAGGATGGTTGTGTGATGCAAAAAGAGAAAATGGTCCCTAGAAATGAGGAAGAAGTAATGGCTGCTGAGGCTATGGGGAGACGTCCAAAAGCCCCAGTGTACACTTGGAACTGTAGTAGTATTTGTACTGTGCGTCAGGAATCTATTGATAATTTACGTGACTTTCTAAGAGAATATAGTAAAAAGAGTGTAAAACAGAAGATGAAGGTGCTTCAAACAGTAGATCCATGCAGAGTGAGAGAAAATACTGGTTTGCAGGGACATTCTCTGGCTTGTCTATCTAGAAAAGTGTGTAAAAGTGTTTTTCATCATTTTAGGATGCTGGCTGTTCATCATACTGAAATGAGAAAGTTTGTGAGAACATTGTATTTTGCTAAAAGTCCAGCAGTAAAGTTGAATGAGTTGAATAATGCTCTGTTCCGTGGATCTGTATCAGATGTAGTGAAGGTTACTGATGAGATTCAGTTTTGTTACTTTGGTCCAGAACAAGAAAGTGCAGAAAAGGACACAGTAAATGAGGAAAATGAGGAACAGAATGTAGAACTCATTATTACTAAAAATTTTGAGGATGAAATGACAAAATGTACTATCACCTCTAATGAAACACCAAATATTACTTGTATTTGTTGCCGCAGAAGTCATTATAAAATTCAAACACGGAGTGTTGATCTGTATAAAAAAAGTGAAAATGAAGATAATTATAAGTGGAAGGATTTTGCAACATATATATTTCTTGAAAATTGTTTTGAATTGGGTGAAGATCAGCGTATTTGTAAATACTGTTATAATAAATTAGAAGAAAATAGAATGCCGACCAGAGCTGTACATAATAATTTAGAATTGGATGCTATTCCTGCCGAACTTTCTGAATTAAATACATATGAGTCTATACTTATTCAATGTGTTCATCCGTTCCAGACCATAGTACGTATGGAGCCCAAAACTGGTAAATTACCTCCTTCTGATTTACTGAGAGGTTTAAAAGGAAGAGTGGTGTATTTGCCCTTGGATTTTAAAAAAAAATATGGAAACTATTGATCCAGATACTTTGGAAACTGACCCATTAGTAATTCTGGTTAATGGTGTACCTACAAAGAATAAGAAGATTTGGCAAGAGCTGGTGGATGTACGAAAAGTACAAAGAGCAAATTTGTATTTGAAAAAAAATAATAAATGGTATGAATCAATTTATATAGAAGAAGATGAAGAAGATTTACAAGAAGACACAGAAACACCAACTGGTCAAATTGAAAAAGTGGACAAGTCAAAGGAAGAAGAAATTTATGAACATTTTAGCATACATCCTCTTCATGCAAAAGAAGTTATGGGAGACACTATTGATCTGTTTCAGATGAAGAAAGCAAAAGGAACTCCCGTGAGTGTATGGGAGGAGAGCTTGGAAGCTCGATGTTTTCTCCAGCTGTTTCCTACAGGAAAAGGAGGACGATACGATGAACGTCCAGAACAGATTCCAGCTTCTGAGTATCGGACTATAAGACTATATGCAGAAGATCCAAGATTTCGTCAAAGTATTCCTTATTTGTTCCATCTTTTATTTGAAAGCGACTTGTCTGCATTATCATATGCAGTAAATCACATTTTAAAAAGTGGAGTACATTTACAAAATGTGTCTGCTAAGGATTTTATGGAGAAAGTGCAGCACCGAGATGATCATTTGGAAACACAACTGATCAATCTGATGGCTTGTCAGCGTGGGACAAATGAATATTGGTACCGACGCCATGGTGAATTAAAATGCATGTTACGGAATTTAGGAACTCCAACATGGTTCCTTACCCTAAGCTGTGCCGAGTACGCTTGGGATGATTTACTGGATTTTCTAAGAGAGGCAAATTCAAACATTAAAAACATTGAATACAAGACAGCTGGAGAACTGTGCTCTTTGGATCCAGTTAATGTTTGCAGATATTTCAATCATAGATTTGAGGCTATGATGTCCTTCATCTGCAATAAAAAAAATCCACCTCTTGGAGAAGTAGTGGATTTCTTTTGGAGAAAAGAGTACCAGGCAAGAGGTGCTCCTCATATTCATATGCTGTTGTGGATCAAGGATGCCCCAAAATTTGGAACAGATACTGATGAAGCAGTGTTATCTTTCATTGAAGAATATGCAACATGTGCTATACCTAAAAGCACAGAAGAGAAAAAGTTAAAAGAACAAGTTTTACGTTTCCAAAGTCATCGGTGTGGAAAATACTGTCGACGGAAGTACAAGACCAAAGATAAATTCTACACAAAGTGTCGATTTGGATTTCCACGACCTGTTCTTTCAAAAGGAAGAGTCAACAGTTTTATGTCAGCTGTGCGACATACTATAACCAGAAAATCTCCCAAAAATACCTACAACCTAAAAAGAAATGAAGAGTCAAAATTTATAAATGACTTCAACCCAGTGATTTTATCCATGTGGAATGCTAACATGGATATTCAGTATGTGGCAGACAATTCTATTACTGTTGCTCGGTATGTGACATCTTACATCACTAAATCTGAGAAAACAGAATTGAAGGAAATGTGGGAAGAGATTTCTCACGAGAAGACTGTCAGTAAGAAGCTGTACAGTTTCAGTTTAAAGATGTTATTGCATCGAGAAATTGGATCCTACGAATGCTCAGATAGGTTATCATCTGCAAGTCTTTACTCGAAATCCAGAAGAATAATTTGGGTAAGCTTAGGCCTTGCAGGCATGAGAAATCGGGTACTGAAATCTGTTGGAGAAATTGAATATTTGGCCGAGAATGACCCAGAAAGTACAGATATTTTGAAATCAAACATGTTGGACACATATTACCCAAAGAGAAGTCATCATCTTGAGAACATGTGTCTCTATGAAGTGCTGCAGAACTACATCTATTCACGGAAAGCCACAGAAGACATCAACAATGGAAAATATAAAGTCATTGGTGAGGAAGGATGTTTGGTGAAGCAAACAAAAGGAAGTTTGATAAATCACAGGAAGCTCAGTTGTGAAACTACTGACAAAAAGGAATTTTACTACTTGGCTCTTTTACAGCTGTTTAAACCATGGCGTTCAGAGGACGAACTACTGGGAGAATTTCAAAACTATGAAGATTCTTTTAATGCTAGCAAAGACAGCATAGAATGCAGTACTTTCACAACTTATGTCCAAATGTTAAATGAAGAAAATGAACAGGAAGCAAAAATTGCAGCTGAGGTAGCTAGAGACAGTTCTCAAGACAGCCAAAGTTCAGGAACACTTAGTCAAGATCCCCTAGGACAACCGATCATAGAAAATGAAGCTGCAGTAGCCATGACTGAAGTAGAAACGGCTATGAATCAAGCTCAGGAAGATTCAATTGACTTACTAAATCTGGAAGAACAACTGAATGAAGAACAAAAAGAAATTTATGAAGAAGTCATCAAAAAAATTGATCATGGATTACTACATGAAAAGAAAGAGTGCTCATGCACATCATTTGAACCAATCAGGATGTATGTGAGTGGACAAGCTGGAACTGGTAAAAGTTTCTTAATAAAAGTCATCAGAAGCTACCTACAGCAAAAAACAGCTTCAAATTTGTCTTGTGTGGTAACTGCTCCAACTGGGTTAGCAGCCTATAACATAAAAGGAATTACCTTACATCGCTTGCTAATGTTACCAGTGGAGCATGAGAACAAAATAGAATACCACAAACTAACTGGAGAAGCATGCCTCGAAGTTTCAAGAGTGTTGAAGAAGATGCAAGTTCTCATTATTGATGAGGTGAGCATGGTTTCAAATTTAATGCTTGCCTTTGTGCATTTAAGAATGCAACAAATACTTAAGAGAGACTATGACGTGTTATTTGGAGGTAAACACGTCATAGTTTTTGGGGATCTTCTGCAGCTCACTCCAGTTAAAGGACAACCAGTGTTTAATACTGTGACACATGAAGACACGAAGAAGTCATTAGGAAGCATTGGTAATGCGAATATTTGGTCGTTCTTTGAGTACAAAGAACTCACTACCAATATGAGACAAGCAAACGACAAAGATTATGCAAGTATTCTGAAAGATATCAGAATTGGACTACTCACAGAAGTTGGTAAAAAAGCATTACAGAGTCGGTTGCTACATAACTTATTTCCAAATGAAGAAATAGTTGCAGAGAAAATATACCAGAACATTGCAGAAAAAAATACTGTAATCTGCTTAATGCCAACACTACGTGAGTGCTCAATATTCAATGAGGAACTTTTGAAATTGGAAAACGAAGAGATTAAGAAAATGGAAGCAGAGGACAAAATTCAGCATGAAAGAATTACTTTTACATTAACAGGCAAACTGAAAAATAAATTGGATTGACTAGAGAAGAATATTTCCAAAACAGCTGGATTAGAAAAAAATCTATATGTTTGCATGAATTGTCGAGTGATTTTAAGGAGAAATTTGGATGTAGAAACAGGTTTAGTGAATGGAGCTATGGGAAGAGTTGTGGGTTTTATTAATTATCAGAAAAAAGAAGGAATTGAATATTTAAAAATAAAATTTGATCAGATAGAAGAAGTTAAAGACATTTGTCGTTGTTCAGTTCGTTTCATGCTTGTGAAAGACTTATATGTGCGTAGAAAGCAGTTTCCATTTTCTCTAGCATATGCTGTAACTATTCACAAGTCTCAAGGATTGACTGTAGATAGTGCTTTTGTAAACATTGGTTCTACTGTGTTCAAAGAAGGTATGGCATATGTTGCTCTGTCACGAGTAAAAACATTATCTGGTTTATTTATGATAGACTTTGATGACTCAAAAGTTAGTGCTGATACAAACTGTGTAAAGGAGTATAATACATTAAGAAGAACCTATGCTCCTCATTTAGGTCAGTATCCTGTGATTGAAAAACATGTTGTTTCTCGGAAAAGGAGATTTGAGAATATCTGTAATGTGGATGAACAGAACAAAAAAAAAAAGGACAGTGATGTGATAGCAAGGAAAAAGAAAAAGGACAGTGTTGAAGAGGTTGTTGGTTGCCATTTTGAAAATAGCTCTGGTGTCAACTGCTATGCAAATGTAGTGCTGAATGTTGTATTTTATCTTGAAAAGTTGCTAGAACAGATAATAGTAAATCATGGAAAAAGATTGTGTTCTCTGCTGAGTCTCCTTTTTGAGAAGCTGAGTACTGATAAAACTGAAATAGAAAGTGCTACTGATGTTAGAAATCTTTTAGATGTATGTTCTGGTTCTACACAGTTTAAAGAAAATGTCCAGCAAGATGCTCAGGAATTCTTAATATATATTTTGAGTGTACTAGAAGATGAAGGAGTAAAAGTAGAAAACTTATTTGGTGTCTCTTACAAGTGGGAACATTGCTGTGAAAACTGTATGAACACATGTAGTAGTAATGTTGATTCAGAAAGGTTCATATTTTTACCATTACCACAAAGTAAATCAGTGACTTTTAGTAAATTAGTTATAGATGCCAATCACAACATGGAATGTTCTGAATGTAAATCAGACATGTTTTCTACATTATTTTTACAGAAATATGGTCAGTATGTAATTTTAATGATGCAACGTTGTAGAACTGATGGTTCAAAATTGGACACTTTAATAAAGAAGTTTACAGGACAGAAATTATCAATTTCTGGAAAAACTTTTGTTACAGTTGCAATAATTTTTCATGAAGGACCTACTGTAACTTCTGGACATTACACAGTTTATCTTAAATGTGAAAAAGGCTGGACACTGTGTAATGATTCCCAATTGATTTTCAAGCAACGTTTGCCTTATGATTTACCCAATTCTTACTTAATTTTTCTGAAACCTGAATTTTGAAAACTAAAAACTGCATCTGAAGGAAGCATTTTTTGTAATTTTAAAGGATTATAATTGAAGATATCACTTAAAAAGGATTTTGAAATTACTATTTGGCCTAAAGGAAAAGTAATAAAAACAATTGTGGATTACTTTGACAGAAATTATTTTGGCATGTGTGCTTTTGCGACAAGGTTTAAAGACGGTTTGTCTAGAAATGTTTTATTCATCTAGAGAAGTAGTTGTAATATATATGTAATATTTCTAACAAGGTATATTTTAGTGAAGATTTGGGGCTTTTTTTAAGCAATCTTTCAGACTGTTTTTTTTTTTGCCCGCTGTTAAATGATGAATACAATTGTTTTCACTATTTTAAGTGAAAAATAAAAAATTCTGAAAACAGCAAAAAAAAGGGCAAAAAATTGCTTAGTAAAATATGTAAAAACATGTAATGCCTTTTGTAATGTATGATTGAATATCAATATATTTGTTCTTTTTTTGCAGAACTGGAAAAAAAAATTTAAAAAAAAATTCTGTTCCCTTGCAAAATACTTGAAAAAATTTTTGGGGAAATTTTTTATTTTTTAAAAAAAATAAATGAAAAATATTAGTATTACTCAATCCTCCCTTTTCATGCTTTCATTTCTTCACCTCTTTATGAACATTAAATTTAAAAAAAAAAAAAAAAGAAATTTAAAAAAAAAACCTTGGGTGCGCGCAAGGTGCGCGCACCTCAAAAAAAAATCTAAAAAAAATCCCTCAAAAATTTTTTGGGGGGGGTTTAGTTTATAAGTGGCTCTTAAAAGAGCCCTTGAGTTAATGGAGGGAAACAGGAAGAGAAAAACTAAAAAAAAGAAAAAACATCTATGGCCTACTTGCACTCATGGGCATCAAATTTTCTCTGAGTGAGATCAATACTGGTCTCACCCACAGAAATAAGTTTACCGCAATCAGTGCAGCGTGTGGACAACCTAGCCAAACAAGGTGGTCCAAAAAGAGGTGTGGAAGAAGGCAAAGGCACCACTGCAGAAGAAGTGCTCGGCTGAGCTGCCGAAGATGTGCTCGGCTGAGCTGCTGCAGATGTCGTCGGTAGAGCAGGTGGAGGGTTTGCTCCAGAAGCTCGACGAAAAGTTACTGGATGCATTTTGTTAACATGTCTCAACATAGTGTGAATGCTAAAAGAATATTTCTTGTTAGGATTCCCACGAGATAAGACTTTATCACAAAGTACACATGTAACTTTAGGTGCATTTACCTTTTTTTGTCCCTCTGGAAAAGTGAAAAACTGCCATATAAAGCTGTCTTTCTGCTTCCTGCTCCTCTGCCTCTCAAGAGTGTCCAGATCACTGTCTGAAGATGGTTGCTGTTCAGCCATTGTCTCTCAACAACAGAATAGCTCCTTCTCCAAAGGAATCAGAACTAATAATGAGGGGAGTAGGTGTGGTTTGGGAAGAATCTGGAACTGAAAGTACTTCTAACCAATCAAAAGTGATGATTCTTGATCACATGACTTGCCATGAGGGGATTGGGTGTGGTATTGAAACAATTAGAAACTGAAAGTAATGATAACCAATAAGAAGTACTGTTTTATTATGCATAAACCCGAGGTGCGCGCACTGCACAAGCTCCGAGCGCGCACCTCGTGATTACGTATGCGCGAACGCGTAGGAGTGCATGTGCATACGTCATATGCGCGTACCTAGCGCGCATACGTTGAACACGCGTATACGCGACCGTTATTGCGTGTAATTTTAGCGTATGCGGAAGTAAACCGCGTGGAGCGCGTAGGACGCACGCACGCATGCGTACGTACGTACGCATACGTACTGGGTGCGCACTCCCAGCACGCACTATGACGTATATTTGCGTACGTAAATAACGTACGACGGTATTCATAAAAAACTTACGAACTTGTACTAGGAGCGCGCCCAGAGCGCGCACCCCAAGAATTTATATAAAAAAAAAAAGTGGAGAAAAATTAATTGCAAAAATTAAAAAAAATAATCAACTTTATCCTAATTGAAATAAAAAAAAATAAAAAAAAATAAATAAAAAGATACAGATAATATATAAATGAATACATAGGAATTTTATTTTTATTAAAAATATTTTTTTTAATTAAATAATACAAAAATTAGCATTTAAATAACCGTACAAATTCACTGAAAAAACCAAAGGTTTCACACACGTTATAGTTAGGAATTAGCATTTAAAAAACCTTGCAAATTCACTGAAAAAACCATAGGTTTCACACATGTTATAGTTAGCTGGACATTTCACTCGTGAAAAACCAATGAAATTCCCCCGTTATAGTTAGTTCAGCTAACTATAACTCGCGCACCCGCAATCCACTGCTGATGACGTCACATATTACATCACTCATGACATGGTCAGTGACATCACTCATGACATCACTGATGACATCTCAAATGACATCACTGATGACATCACTGATGACATCATCCTTGTGATTGAGTAGCAGACCTCCTCTCACCCTAATATAACCTTTGATACACACATTCAAAAATAGAGACTAAAATTTTCAAAACAATGGACATACCAATACCAGTTACAACAACCTCTTCAGTAATTCTAAGATCCACATACAAAATCCACTCATTCACCAACAGTCCTATACAGTCACTCATACATGTACTCACTCATCATATGTACTCATACACCTATACATCCTGTTACACAATGCCACTCATCCATAGAGTTACTCACACACATAGTCACTCATGCTAATAAAGAATCAAACATACATTTACTTGCATATACAGTTATACACACACCACCACACTTACTTCTACGGAAACTTACACATACTTAGTCTTTTAAACAATCACTTATAGAAATACATACTTATTCATACATGAACTCTTTCAATCTCTCACTCTCACATATAATCACTTATATACACCAATAGTCACATATACTCGTTTAAAACATATGAAGTTACTCATAGAGACACTATTGAGACAGTCATTCACTCACTAACACACCCATACACACACTCATCCACCCATACAGTCCTGCACACATGCTGTGTTCAACACATACAAACAGTGAGTCACTCATTCATGCACCTATGCACTATGTAATACCCCCCACCGAACCATGCAGACACTCAGACTGATACTCAAAAAACCAACTAATAACCTATATAGACACCCATGTAGCTACTCACTAACCCATGCAGCCACCTATACACAAAGTGAGAGACTGATACAGATATTTACATATTTAAACATTACTCACAAAGCCATGTATTCACTATGATACACTTAATCAGTCACATAATCAATTTTTCAAAAACAAATCATCCATTTAGACACTTATATACCCATTTATTCTTCCATCGACCTTCAGATATACATATATAAAACATATTTAATTTTCAGAAAAACACACATTCACTGGATGATGTCATCAGTGATGTCATCAGTGATGTCATTTGAGATGTCATCAGTGATGTCATGAGTGATGTCACTGACCATGTCATGAGTGATGTAATATGTGACGTCATCAGCAGTGGATTGCGGGTGCGCGAGTTATAGTTAGCTGAACTAACTATAACGGGGGAATTTCATTGGTTTTTCACGAGTGAAATGTCCAGCTAACTATAACATGTGTGAAACCTATGGTTTTTTCAGTGAATTTGCAAGGTTTTTTAAATGCTAATTCCTAACTATAACGTGTGTGAAACCTTTGGTTTTTTCAGTGAACATATATATATATATATATGTCAAGGTGTGTTGAAGAATGAATGGGTGTATTCGTGTCTGAATAAATGATTTAATAGGTGCATGGCTGACTGTATAAGTGAGTGATTAAACGTGCCTTATGGGTGACTGACTAATCTGTATGAATGCCTGTATCAGTCTGTCAGTTGGTGTGTAAGTGGTTGATTGTGTTGGTGAGTAGCTACATGAGTGTCTATATGAATTTTCGATTTGTTGTCTGAGTAGCTGAATGGGTGCCTGAGTGTCTGTGTGGGTGGGTGGGGTGCGTGTGACTCCCTGCATGGATGGGTGAGTGGGTGGTTCACTGGGTGTATTGGTTCAAGAGTGCATCAGTGAGGGGCTGTATGAGTGGGTGAGAGTGTATATGGCTGTGTTGGTGAGTGAATGAATGTCTCAGTGGTGCATGTATGAGTAACTACATATGTGAAAGACTGTATATGTGAGTGTTGGAGTATATAAATAATTATATGTGAGAGTGAGTGATTCTGAGAGTAGCTGTATGGATTAGTGTGTGCTTGTGTCAGTGATTGTATAAGAGAGTTATTATGTGTTAGTATCTGTATAACTAAGTGATGTGGTGTGTGTATGACTGTGTGGGTAAGTAAATGGGAGTGTGATTGATTCTTTGCAAGACTGACTAGCTGTGTGAGTATGTCTATGGGTGAGTTGCAGTGTGTGAGTGTCTATATGGGTGTATGAGTGAATATGATAGTGGCTGTATTGATGAGTGACTGCATGTATGAGTGAATGTATGGATGAGGGAGTGGATGTGTGTGTAGACCTAGGATTCATTGAGTGGGTATTTTGTAACTGGTATTGGTGTGTCTATGGTTTTAAGAATGTCAGTCTGTATTTTAGAGTGGGTTATCAAAGGCTATATTAGGCTGTGAGAGGGTGCATCAGATTATTACTTAGATAATGTCATCAGTGATGTCATTTGAGATGTCATCAGTGATTTCATCAGTAATGTCACAGACCATGTCATAAGTGATGTAATATGTGATGTCATCAGCAGTACATTGCGGGGGCACGAGTTATAGTTAGCTCAACTAACTATAACGGCTGAATTTCTCTGGTTGTGTACGAGTGAAATGTCCAACTAACTATAATGTCCCTGAAACCTGTGGTTTTTTTCAGTGAACTTCTATGTTTTTTTAAATGCTAATTTCTAAATATAACGTCCCTGAAACCTATGGTTATTTAAATGATAATTTCTAACTAGAACGTCCCTAAAACCTATGTTTTTTTCACTGAATTTCTAAGGTTTTTTAAATACTAATTACTAACAATAACGTCCCTGAAACCTCTGGTTTTTTCAGTGAATTTCTAAGGTTTTTTAAATGCAAATTTAGAACTATAATGTAGTAGTTGTGTTTGCAGAGTGGTGCAGAAAGGGAGGTGGGCCTCCAACTAGCGTTCAGAAAGTCCACTGCATAGGACTTACAGGTGGTACCCGAAGGGCTTCTTGGCCCCCAAAGTCCCTCAGGAGTAAAGTGGACTTCATCCCCCAACCCATAGTGTGCTAGGAGGTATGTTTGCAGAGTGATGGAGAAAGGGGGGGGGCGTGGCCTCGGAAGACCACTTAGCAATTCCACTGTGTGGGACTTACTGGAGGTAACAGGAGGGGTAGTCGGCCCCCAAGGACATCTTTGGGGGCCAACTACCCCTCCTATTATCTCCAGTAAGTCCCTCACAACAGGATTGCTAAGTTTTCATAGCAGGCCACGCTCCCTTTGGCCAACACTCTCCAAACGTGTCTCCTGGCATGCTGTTGGTTGGGGGATAAAGTCCCCTTTGCTTGTGGGGGTCCTTAGGGGCCAACTAGCCCACCTGCTACCTTCAGAAATCCCCACACAATGGGATTGCTGAGAGGTGAACTCAGACCACGCCCCCTTTCTCCACCACTCTGTAAACGCACCTCTTGGCACGCACTTGGTTGAGAGATGGATTCCCCTTGCCTCCTGAGGGTCCCTTGGGGCCAACTAGCCCTCCTGTTATCTCTAGTGAACCCCACACAGCTGGATTGATTAGAGTGGCGAGGCCAGGGCCCCTTTTTACATCACTCTGCAAATGCGCCTCCTGGCACACTGCTGCTTGGGGGACAAAGTCCACTTTAGTCCTAAGGTCCTCAGGACCCAAGAGGACCTCATTGCCCCACCAGCAGCGATCCAAGAGGTGCATTTGCAGAGTGGTTCAAAAAGTGGCGTGGCTTCGGATCACCTCTCAGCAATCCCACTGTGTGGGGATCACTGGAGGTACCTGGTGGTCTAGTTGGCCCCTAAGTACCCTTAATATTCAAGGAGGCTTAATCCCCAATCCAGAACGTGCAAGGAGGCGCGTTTTCACAGTGGTGCAGGGAGGGGGCACGGCCTCCGGTGAGATGCCGGCTTTTATTTTATTTGCCTTTTGAGAAGGGTCTGGTTTCCCCCCTTTATAATGTTTTGGCCCCTGGGGACCCCATTCCCCAGGGTCTGAGCATTTTTTTTTAAACAGGAAGTGGGCCATGCAGCCCCCCTCCTACGGCCGATTGCAGTCCCGGGACCCCATCCCCGGGGCATGCTCACATATTTATTTTCTTCCTTTTTTGAAGGATGGGGCTGCGTGCCCCCCTCCTCAGGCCATTATTGCCCCTGGGGATCCCATCCCTGGGGCTTTGCCTCAGTCTTTTAAGTTTTTTTATTTATTTTTTATTTAGGGAGGGGAGCTGTGTGGCCCCCCTTTCCGGGGCCACTATTTGCCCTGTGGTCCCCATCCCCCAGCCAGCCCTCATGCTGGGGACCACAGGGGAAGCCCCAATGCCCCTACGGTCCCAGCCAGCTCCCCGCCTCCTGCAGGAGCCAGCATTGCTCTTGGGCAAGGGGAGCTGCTGACATGCAGCTCCCTTTGCCCAAAAGCAATTCTTCTTTGCTTCTTGGAAGCGAGAGCAGGTTTCCTGCTCTTGTTTCCAAGAAGCAAAGCCATGTTTGCTATGCCATGGCTGGAGCTGTGCTCCCACCCTGTCATAGCAAAGGGCAATGCCCCATGGGTGGGCACCCCGGGACATTGCAGGAGCCGGCCCTGAGTGGTGACGGTTCCCAGAGCCATCTAGGGCTCCAGGACAGGGGCCGCATGGCCCCCCTCCAAACTGATTAAATCCCCGGGGAGGTGGTGGTCCCTGGGGCATTGTGGGGGGCTCGAGCCCAGGGAGGTGGTGGTCCCTGGGACTGTGGGGGCCCCTGCATTTAAATCTTGTTGCCCCAGGGAGGGGGTGGTCCCCAAAGCTTGGGGGGCCTGCGAGGTTCCCCGCCCAAAATAATTAAAAGCCTCGGGAGGTGGCTTACCTTGTGTCTTGGGGTGGCCCGTGAGGTCCCTGCCCTAAAATAATTAAATTCCCCTGGGAGGTGGCTGTCCCTGGGGCAGCATGGGGGGGCAGGAGCATATGATAAACTAAGCCCCAGGGAGATGGCGGTCCGCGGAGCTGCGGGGGCCCCCACAGGCCCCAGCACATAATTTTCTCATTTTACCCGAGACCTGGCCTACCCAGGGGCTCGAAGAAACAAAAACTGTGAGCCCATGCTTCATTTTTTTTAGGAACCCCCTGAGCAGGCCTAGTGGATCAGGGTGTTTCTACCCTGCCCCCTTTTCTTGGTTTTCATCTTTTTTTTTACTCTTTTCTCTTGACTCAGTTTTACCTAGTCTCATGATGGCTGCCAACACATTTTGGTTTGGATGGAGTGTTGGCAGCAAATCAGAATGAAGCTTGTGCTCGGGAGGGTTGACAAATTCTCCTCGGCCCTCAGATATCAATATATTTTTTTTTTAATTCCTCTGGAAATACTGAACGGATTTACAACATTTAAAAAAAAAGGTTGCTTTCTGAACCAAGAGATACTTTTTTGCCAAATTTGGTGTAATTCGTTCAGCAGTTTGGGATGTAGCCATGTCTAAAGTTCCTACGGAAATTAACATGGAGGAAACGGGTTTTGCGACCCACCTTTTTTCTCGGCTCCGCTTCATGAATCACCCCAAAACTTTCAAGACAGGAACTGACCTGGGTGAACCATTAGTTTTGAACATTTCACAAAGATTTGTCAAATGGCGCCATATATATTGGCAAAAGAAAAAACGCTTTTTGAATAGAAGCAAGGTCCTAAGTATAACTACCTACTGGCAACCGCCAGTAGGAAATATGTATATATATAAATACATTCATGACAGTTGTGTCTCCGGCTGAGGTGCCGCTTGGTGAGAGAGGTGGTAAGTAGGGGACCCAAGGACTCTTATTCCCCCAGTATATCCGTTAAAGACCTCTGCTGCAGCTCGAAACACTTCAATCAGGTGCATGATGGGACTGGTAGTTCGTGGCACGGGACTACAGGAAATCAGCACGAGTTACAGCTGGGCCCTTCACTATTTGGGTGGGAGGAGCTCTTTGAACATTCAAAGGGGTTTCTTTTCAATGGACTGAGGCATTTGATAAAGGCTGTGCGCCGAAACCGGTCATGCCGAATTCTTGCGAATAAAGAGTCCAGATGAGCCCCGCTGTGTCCCTTTCTTCTTTGGTGCTTGGAGGAAGTTTTGGTGATATAAATATATATATATATATATATTATCTACTGGCGGTCGCCAGTAGATAGTTATAGTTAGGACCATGTTTCCATAGGAAATCTGAAAATTCTATTTTGAATAACTTTGGCGCCAGTTGACGAATCTTCGCAAAATTTTCAAAACTAATGGGGCGCTCCGCTCAGCTCCTACCCTGAAAGTCTCGGGGGGGATTCATCAAGCGGAGGCTGAGAAAAAAGGGGGTTCCCAAAACACGTTTTCCCCATGCATTTTCCCATAGGACCTTTAGTCGAAGGTACAGCCCGAACGGCTGAACAGAATTACTTGAAATTTGGCAGAGAGGTAGTCCTCAGGTCAGGGATGTGCCTTTTGCATATATGGAGTCAATCTGTTCAGTAGTTCCTGAGAAAATTGCAGTTAAAAGCACATACATATCTATAGCCGCGCACCGTGCGCGCACCCTGCGAGCACCCTAACGTGCGCGAGCGTAATTGGTGGTTACATGTTAGTCAACGTTCGAATCGGTCGAAATCAGGAAGTGTCGGCCGCCATTTTGTTTGTTTTCAGTGCGAGAGTGAAAAAGGAAGGTGGTGAACGTGAAAAGGGGGCAGGGTAGAGAGTTCCTGACCCCCTAGCCTTTGTCAGGGGGTCCCTGAAGGACCCAGAAGGCAGAAAAAAACATTTTAAGTTTTTTTTAAAAATATCGCCGGGGTGCGCGCACCGTGCGCGCACAGTGAAAAACCAAAAAAAAATTAATACGTAGTTTATAGTAAAATAAATATATAACAAAATATTAATACATACATAACTTAGCATTTAAAAAAACGTTCAAATTCACTGAAAAAACCATAGGTTTCACACACGTTATAGTTAGGAATTAGCATTTAAAAAACCTTGCAAATTCACTTAAAAAACCATAGGTTTCACACATGTTATAGTTAGGTGGATATTTCACTCGTAAAAAACCAATGAAATTCCCCCGTTATAGTTAGTTCAGATAACTATAACTCGCGCGACCGCCACTCTATCACAAGGATGATGTCATCAGTGATGTCATGAGTGATGCCACTGACCATGTCATGAGTGATGTAATATGTGACGTCATGAGCAGGATGGCGGGCGCACGAGTTATAGTTATCTGAACTAACTATAACGGGGGAATTTCATTGTTTTTTTTACGAGTGAAATATCCACCTAACTATAACATGTGTGAAACCTATGGTTTTTTAAGTGAATATATATATATATAGTTTACAGGTTTCCTAGGTCCCTTTGGAGTTGTTTGACCAGTCTTCATTAACTTTTCCCCAAAGTGTCAAGATAGGTTGTGTGTGTGATGTAAAGTTTTGGGGTGATCCAGGAAGTGTGGACTGAGAAATTGAGGTGTGAAATAAGGGTGCATTTGTAATGGTAATTCCCATAGGAACCTTTAGCCACAGCTACAGCCGAACCGCTGAACGGACTTACACCAAATTTGGCAGGGAGGTAGATGTTGGTTCAAGGAAGTGCCTTTTGCTTATTTGGTGTAAATCTATTCTGTAGTTGTTAAGAAATTTAAGAAGAAAAGATAGATATATCTTTGGTCATGACGTCTTCACAAAAAAAGACGAGCTTGTACAGGGAAATGCACCATTCTGATTGGCTGCCAACATTTCAACCAGGAAGTGTTGGCAGGCATCTTGGGACTCGGCTTCACCGAGTCCCCCCAAAAAAGTGAAAATAAGGAAAAGGGGGCTGAGTAGGAAGACCCTGTCCCCCAAGCCATGGTCTTAGTGCCCCCTTCAGACCCGGCCACAGCATTTGCAGTGAAATTGCTATATGCTCTATAGTCGTGAATTCCTGGAGAAAAAAAATAACAAAAAAGCAAGCTCTTGCTTTTAAATAACCCCCAGGTAGGCCAGGTCCTGGTGGCATATAATGAATATAGTAGGGGTGCAGGAGGCCCCCCACCTAGAGCTTATCAAAGCCCTGGGGACCGCCACCTCCCCAGGATAGTAACATTAATATATTAGGGAGATCCTTACTGCTCCTCGCTGCAATGGGGACTGCCAGCACTCGAGGCAAAACCCTTTAAAAATAAAAAAAAACATGGGGGGCCCTATTGCCCCCATGCAGCACCCGGGACCACCACCTACCCATGGCAAATCCATTAAATAATTTAAATAAAACAATGCTGTGGAGGCCCTACACCTCACCCGTGGCCTTGGGTACTGCCACCTTCCCTGGGCTAAAATAAATAGGAATGCATGGGGGACTCTGCCCCCCTCATGGTCCCGGGGACAGCCACCTCCCCAGGGTGCATATACAACAATTAAGGGGGTCCGTTGCAAACCGCCAGCCCTAGGGACCACCACCTCCCTGGGGCTCACTTCACAAAGGAGGCGGGCATGCAGCACCCCCTCCAGGAGCCCTACATGGCCATGGGGACTGTCACTCCCCAGTGCTAGCTCCAGCAATGTCCCAGGGTGCCCACCATTGGAACATTGAAGTTTGCTATTGTGCATGCCATAGCAAAGCAGTCTTCTTTCAGCAAGCGAGAGCAAATATTCTCTTGCTTGGTTAAAGCAGAGCAAGTGTCTGTTTCCCTGCCCATTGTGAAACGAGCAAGGAAACAGACACTTTGCTATGGGATCGAGGGAGATGCAAGCTCCCTGGGTCTCAAAGCAATGCTGGCTCCTAAAGGAAGCAAGGAGCCAGCAGGGACCATGGGGGCCTTGAAGATCCCCTGTGGTCCCAAACAAAGTGGCCTGGCCCCAGGGGATGGGGTCCTAGTAGCCAGTGTTGGTCCAGGGAGGGGGAGCCATATGATAACCCCTCCCTACTAAAAAAAATATATATTATGGTCTGAACCTTGGGGATGGGGTCCCCAGGGCCATAATTGGCCTGGGACGGGGGCTGTGTAGCCCAATCCCCTTGTTTTTTAAATGTTTCCTTAAAGGGGCAGGCCTGGAGGATGGGATCCCCTTGCCCAAAAATGGCCCAGGGAAGGGGGGCTGCATGGGCTTTCCTCTACATTGAAAAAAACATTGTTAAGGCCTTGCCCTGGGGGATGGGGTCTCCGAGGCTGAAAACTGGATTTCAACCCTACTTCATTCCCAAAGCAGCAGTGGGCCAGGAGGCACATTCGCAGAGTGGTAGAGAAAGGGACAAGGCCTTTGACGACCTCTCAGCAATTCAGCTGTGTGGGTCTTACTAGAGGAAACAGGAGGGTTAGCTGGCCCCCAAGGACCATCAAGAGCCAAGGGGACTTCACGCCCCACAAAATAGTGCACCAGGAGGCACATTTGCAGAGTGGTGTAGAAAGGGTGTGTGGCCTCCTACCACGTCTTAGCAATCTTGTTGTGTGGGACTTACTGGAGTTAACGGGAGGAGTAGTTGGCCCCTAAGGACATCCTTGGAGGCCAACTCCCCCTCCTGTTACCTCCTGTAAGTCCCACACATCGGGATTCCTAAGATGTCTTTGGAGGCCACGCCCCCTTTTTTCACCACTCTGCAAAGGTGGCTCCTGGCGCATTACTGGTTAGGGACTGAAATCCATTTTACTACTGAGGATTCTTGGGGACCAAGAAGCCCTCCTGGTAACTTCTGTAAGTCCTACACAGGAGAATTCATGAGAGCTGGACCGAGGCCTTGCTCCCTTTCTCTACCACTCTACAAAAGTGACTACTAGTTACAAAACCATAGAAATTCGCTGTAAAAAAACAAAGGTTACTGGGGCATTATAGATAGGAAATAGCATATTAAAAAGACCTTAGAAATTCACTGAAAAAGACAAATGTTACAGGGACGTTATAGTTGGGAAATAGTTTTTAAAAAAACATGAAAATTAACTCGAAAAAACAAAGGTTACAGGGACATTATAGTTAGGCTGATATTTCACCTGTACAAAACCAGTGAAACTGATTTGCACATGGCTGGGTCTAAACTGGAAAGGTGTGGCGTGCAAAAAAACAATGGAGTTAGCCCGGATCTGTGACTACAGCTTAATGTTTGATTTGTTCAGCTCTGTCAATTATCTGTTCTTTTTGCATTTTTTGTCCTGAGTGGCAGGGTATGCCCAAACATGGGTACCGTTATCGCTACACTGCCAGATTCAACCTAGTTTGGCTGATGAGGGGTGATAAACCAAAACCGGACCCAGGATACTTGTTTATTATCCAGGTAGGCCCTGGCCTGGCTGTTCGGGCTGGTCTGTTTCCATGGGGAGCTGGGTCAAGAATGATTTTCATATGGTTAGGACTAAACTTGAAAGGCGTGGCATGAAAAAAAATCACGCTTTAATCTCAAATCTGTGACCGGGAGTAAATGTTTGATTTGTTCAGCTATCCATTCATCAACTGTTCTTTTTGCATTTGTCACCCTAAGTGGAAAGGGTATGCCCAGACGTGGGTCCTGTGATCGTTATGCACCAGATTCAAGCTAGCCTGGCTGATGAGGGGTGATACCCTGAAACCGGTCACAGGATGCTTGTTTCTGGTCCGGGCGGGCCTGGCAGATCAGGATGGACTGTTCCTATAAGAAGCAGGGTCAAGACTGATTTGTCAATGGATTTAACCCAGATTTGTGACTGGGGGTGCATGTTTGATTTGTTTAGCATTCCAGCCATCATCTGTTCTTTTTGCATCTGTCACCCTAAGTGGGAAGGGTATCCCCAGACATGGGTCCAGTGCTTGGTACGCCACCAGATTCAAGCTAGCCTGGGTGAGGAGGGGTGATAACCCAAAACTGGTCCCAGGATGCTTGTTTCTGGTTCAGGGAGGGCCTGCCCTGGCAGTTCGGGCTGGACTTTTCCCATAGGGAGCAGGGTCAAGACTGATTTGCCTATAGCTGGGTCTAAACTGGAATGGCTTGGCGTGCACAAAAAATATCTGCCGAAAGAGGAAGATGACCTGCCAATCCTCTTTAGAAAACTTAGAGGACTGATGAATTCTGAATAGGACAGACAGGACGTTTTGGCTGATGTAGGATATCCACCAAAATGAAGCAGCTTTTCCTTCTGCCATATTTAGAGCGCTTCAGGCCTCTATCAACTCTAAATAGAGTGGACAGGTCATCCATCACTTTTTTGTCAGATGTCCTGCATCTGCTAAACTCTAAACAAGGCCTAAAATAGTTGTGAGGGATCAAATGTTTGTTTTACAGAGGATGAGAGGGAATGTGGTGTATTGAAGCCACTGACAGAAAATGAGTAATACTTATAGCACTTGATTATAAAACAGTTAAAAACAAGCACTAGGAATGTCAATATGTCTTGTTTGCACTGTGTATAGCATGGAATAACTTTACTGGAAAATGAGAAGGGGCACCTCTTTCATTTTTTTTCAGTTGTACAATATATTTGAATTTTAATAGATACATATATGTACAGCTAACATTCAAACATAAATAATAAAATTGAGCTATAAAGCTATTAAAGGTAATAAAAAGCTTATTTAATTGTTTTTTTAAAATGAAATATTACATAGGTATACACTAACTTCCCTAAATAGTAGAAATAATGTGATTTTACGGAGGTATGCAGTTACTAATGGAGAATGAAAGCAATGAAAGAGCTAGTCGGATCTTTTTTATTTTTTTATTTAATCTTTTAAGGAATGAATGAGGTGTGAGTATGTGTTAAGACTGCGAGAAATAGTTTAATTTGGTTTGGAGTAAAGCGTATTTGTTGTGATAATTTTGAGATTTTGTTAGTTGTGTGTTATTGTGAAATGCATTCTAAGAGCTTGCAGAGTGTTATGTTTAGGGTTAAGGTTGTAAGATGCGCAATAAGTGTTTATTTGTGATGAATAGTGCTAAAATTAGGACCTGAGATGTACATTATCAGTACGTGTTGGTTGTATTAATTTAATCATGTGGTTTAATCATTTCCTACATATTAAGAAAAATACCTTAATTACGGCATTTAACACGCTACATAAAAGTTTGAAGAGCCAGACGCTTGAGCCACTATTCAGGTTAATAGTGACAAAAGTCCTGCCAACCCTCACCTACGACAGTAAGGCCCTCCATGGTCATGATGCAGCCCTACTGGATCAACTTCAATCACGGATATATAGGGACGTCTTTAAATTAGCAAATAGTTCATCACCCAGCCTGATACTCTTAGAGTGTAGCCTTCTAATGCAAACAATCAATAGGCAGGGTACAATTGTTAAGTGCTGCTTCAAGTTAAAACACTCAGAAGCCAACTCACTGAATAACATCCTGTGGTCCACAATGTCCAACATGGGTAATGTCAACAGCAGTAAATTTAAAGAGTACAAAGAACAATCTTTAGCTAATCTATGGCTTGGCAACCTATGGGCGTTAACAGTCACATACGACGTCTTTAAATAAACAGTTGCATTGCAATGGCCAAGCTTTCCATACTAAAGGACAAAGATAAGCTTTTGAAAAGATATCACACCTGGACAGTGATTAACAGCTACACCCAGCTGAAGCAGGCAAAATACTTGACTACACATAGCTGTTTCTTCTACAATTAAAGCTGTTACAGTGCCGCCTGTGTTGTCCACCTAACCGAGTGGAAAAACCAGCATGCCAGTAAATTATTAACATTGGCTGCCACTTGTGTGGGTCCATCTTAGAAGATCTTTCTCTTTTCATATGGATCTGCCCGAAATTGACGCCGACAGGAGTCATTCAGTGCTTAATTTGTAAAATATTAAGTGCCTGGGCTCTTGTCAGGAGGCCACTGCAGCTCGCTCCACACATTGCCCCTGCTATGCTTCCAGTGATAGTAACAATACAACTACTAACCATCACGCTCCTACAAGTGTGACAATTCAAACTATTTCAGACACCCTAAGCTATAAAAATTGCTTTGCAGGCAGGTAATAGTCATAGCAAGTTGTGGTCTTCTATAAATTAGCTTGGCAGCACCACCTTGTGGTAGGCAGGTTAAAGAGTAAATTGGTAGGTAGGTGTTGTGTTTTAAGTGAGCTTGGTAAGTGTGGTGGTTATGTATGATATGTGTGGTACATATTGTAAGGTAGTTAAGTATGGTGCATTAGACATGATAGGTGTGGTAGGTTAGCTATGTAGGTAGATATAACTGGTAGGTTTGTTAGCTAGGTGGGTACAGTAAGTAGGCATGGTAGGTATATATTATAGAGACATATGGTCAGTAAGTATGGTAGGTACTAGGTATTTATGGCAGGTAGGTATTTATGGTAGGTTAGGTGTGGTATATATGGTAATTAGTTTTGGCTGTCATTGTAAGTTGGTACGGTATTGTAGGTTAGGTATGGTTAGTTGCAATAGGTAGGTATGGAAAAAAATATGTATCGTAGACAGACAAGAATGTTAGGTATGATTGTTGGGTACGGCAGGTAGGTGAGATAGATATAGTAAGTAAGGTAGGTTTTTTAGTTAGATGAGTACAGTAAGTAGGTATGGTAAGTATGAATTATAGGTAGATATGGTAAGTGAGTATTGTAGTTGCTAGCTATTTACAGTAGGTAGGTATTGTAAGTAGGTATGTGTGGTAAGTTAGGTGTGGTAGATATGGTAATAACTTTTCGCTGTCATTATAAGAAGGTACAGTATGATAGCTTAGGTGCGATAGGTAAGCATGGAAGATATGTATCATAGACAGACAATAATGTTAGGTATTCTTGTTCGGTATGGTAGGTAGATTAGATAGATATAGTAAGTGAGGTATGGGGGTCACGTATGGTAGGAATGGTAGGTAAGTGTGTTAGATTAGACCTGTTAATGCTTACGCAGTGCCCTGGATAAGTTAGCATTTGCTGCATCATTTTCTGTTTAGACTCTATTTTGAAAGATGATCGAAACTAATGTTTTGCTATCTCTGAGAAATGCCCTTTGCTGAGTTTTGTTTCTTCAATGAAGAACTGTTAATGCCAGCACATAGCTTTCCCACTAGATAAAGGCCCTATCCCACCTGTCTGCTAGTTTAATCACAGCTCAGGGTGCAACAGCCTTGGACTGTGCTGAGGTGTGTGAGATCCGAGAGCAGAAACTATTTTTTGTATTTTACTGCTCAGCTGCATGTGCCTGGAAAACTCCACTATGGGCGTGTTTTTAACCAATCATGAAATGTACTTAATGTATCTCTTTGCTCGCTGATCTTCAGTTCCCTCTGTAGCCTCCCAGAGACTGTGTAGACAGGGCTCTGCTCTGAGTGTATACGAATAAACAGTTATTGGTTTAAATTCTCCACTGTCTCTCCGACTCTTCATTTGGTATGGAAGGCTGAGAGGTGGTCTGTGGTGACCCGGGTGGCGCTAAGCGTGTCACTTCGTTCTGGTGTTAAACCATGTTCAGCGGGTAACAGGGCAAGGTGGGGCTACTAAGCTTGCAACTGTTCATCATTACAGTGCCGTTTTTTAAAGCTGTGTCTGTTCTAGCTAATTATGTGGCCCAGACAATGCAAATAGTGTTGTATAATGTTCTTCAAACCCAAAACCCAATAAACAGAAATTAAAATAAAATGCATAGCTGCACATGTTTTCTGTCTTCATGGGTTAACCTTAGTACTGTGGCACTGTATCAGATCATGAGGAAGAACATGAAGTACGATTACCTTCATGCTTTTTAAAGCTTAGGAGAGACTAGTCAGACAAGAGAATACTATGCACTACCTAGGAGAAGGAGTCCATTGGGAGAGCAGCTGGGCATGAACCTTTGGAGGTGGAAGAGGTGCTTCAGATGAGGTAAATGAGTTTATCACCCATTGCATGTCGCATTGAGACTCATCACAATGACTTCAGAACTCTGGTGTCAGACCTCATTTGAGAGGCCATGGGGCAAGAAAATGCTACTCAGCCATGGAGCTGGGGACATTTACCTCTGAGGCACCGGGGTCTGCCCAACTATGGCTGAGCAAACGTAGACACATACAAACCGTTCAGCACTTGACTCTGTTTGGCAGCATTGGTGAGCAGTCACAGTCTCCTCAGGGAGGCAGTGTAGAGTTGCTCGAGCTCAAAATTATAAAAACACACTATAGCATAATAAATGTATGTCCAACCCAGAGCTTGCCTTTCCAGATAGAAAAGTACTTCAATGCACTCTAGGACACAATACCAGATGCTCAAATAGTCCTGGTTATGGTTAGGCAGGGTTTTGCCTCAATCTACATTCTTTCAGTTCCAAATTCTGGGGTAGATGTTCCGCTCACCTTCTGGGTTTCACATAACAGGGGAACTTTACACAAGATGGGTCAGTAGACTGCGATCTGACTGACACAGAGAAAACAGTATGATCAAACTATAAAACACAACACATGATATGCTGCCACCACCGCCTTATATGACACACACAGGACAGGAAAAGTAGCCACTATCCTAATGAGGACACTTTTGGTGTGCCCTGAACATGGATAGGCCTGGGCTTCTGCACAGATGATATATTAGCTTTATGCCAGAGCCAAACTAAAGGGTAGAATACCAGGTTCGATGCAGTCTGGCACAGTTGTATGACACAACCATGCATTCATTTTCCACGCATTCCATAACAACGCGGGCAGAACAACGAATGCGTCTGAACCAGGCATTCCATTTTCAATGTAAGTCGTTAAAACAACTTGCCTTAGGGGATGCTGGACTTTGGAACAGTATAATTTGGTATTCCAACTCCAGTCAAATCAAATCAAATCAAAAATGACTTTATTCGATTGCTTTGTAAGACAATCATAAAAGTAAATAATAACAATAGATCTTTAAAAGTTATAAAAGATTTTTAAAAAGGAGAAAAGTAAACACAGTTAGAGGTCGTCATACTAAAAAGACATACTAAAATCCATGATTACAAAACAATTGTTTTCCTGTACATAAGTACTTTCTTTAAAAACATACATATCCTCCAGGCTCTGTGAATATCATCCAGTAATTGCAGCGCGAGAACGGCTGGACGACATTGTCTCAAACCCATCTCCTTCATTGTTGGGACAAGCCAAGCCATTAATATAAAGATTAAAAAGAAAAGGGGCCAGGACACGCCCTTGCCTAACCCTCTTTTTAATGGGAAATGGGACCGTTCGATCTCCTCCAATCCCAAAACGTACCCTCGCCGTTGCACCACTGTATAGGGGTCTAAGAAAGAGGACAATTTGCACATCTACCCCTAGGCGTTCCAGTATCTCCCACAATTCCTCTTGCCTTACAGAGTCGAAAGCAGCTGTTAAGTAGACAAAGGGTAAGAAGAGTCTGCCTTTTTTTACTTGCATATATTTCCCCATTAGAATAGATAGGTTTAGACTCTGTCCCACTGTACCTAATCCAGCCTTGAAACCATATTGTATATCAGACAGAATATTATTTTCCTGGTCCCAGTCATTCAAGTGTTCTAACAATATACGACCGGCCACTTTTGTCAGGGCATCTAGTAGAGAAATGGGCCTATAACACTTTGGGTCCTCACGATCACCATTTTTGAAAATGGGGATAATAGTTGATTCCACCCATGTTTCCGGAAAAGGGGCAACGCAGCTGGCTGTTAGGACCTGAGTGATAATTGGCCCCACAAGTCAACATTGAATTTGAAAAGATCTATGGGGACGCCATCTGGGCCTGGCGCCTTCCCCCTCAAACTTGCAGAAAGTGCGCGATTCACCTCCTCCAGAGTAAACCTGAGGTCAGCATACATAGACTCAGGGTTACTAATAGTTTCCTCATAAGCACTCACATGATTTCTAACAGAGGTTTCATCTATGTTATACACCCCCGAAAAATACTCAATCCATTCATTTTCAGCAATAGCAGTCTCTACTGATGGCCCCTCCCCCGCACTCATGAAGGGTGTTTTTATCACCCTCCAGAACGCCGAGCTATCACCCCTCTGAGATGCTTCTTGCAGCAATTCTCATGTCTCATTTCTAACTGTAACTTTACGTTCTCTAAGGGCGGTTCTATAGTACCTTCTGGCCATCCTTATGTTGTCTACATTTTTAGAAATCCTGTGTAGTTCCCTTTTTAATTTGGAATAAGCCTGGGAACACTTTTTGTCGAACCAACCTCGACAGTTCTTTTTTTTCTTCAGTGGGTCAGATGGAGAAATTCTAACTGCCTCAGAGATAGACGCAAAGGCGGAGAGAATACCAACTGGGGAGGCGGTCTCGTCCAACCATGTATTAATGGCTGGTCTACACTTGCCTATCACTTTACTAGTAATAACTGGAGGATCCACTTTTGACCATCGCAGGTTGTAACCATTTATCTTATGAAGCGAGATTTCCAAGAGAACCTGGTCTGATTGATCATGCCTACTAAATTTATTAATTGGTGACAAGACTGAAAGACACAACGGGAAATGGTCGCTCAAAGAGTTGTCATCCACATGGAAATTTTTCAATCTAGGAGCGTGGCTATTTGATATTAAGATATAATGTATTGTAGAGTGGAATCCCCTCCCATTAAAGGTGGTGGGCATGGGTATAAGTTTATTGATTAAATCATTTACAAAACCCATATTCATACTAAAAATCAAATTATTATACAGATCACCTATGGGGGAATGACAAAAATGTGTGTTACACAACCCCTCCTCTGATGTGACACCACAAATGTTGTCTCCTTCAGTTGAGCACAACACACAATTAAAGTCCCCTACCAAAATCACCATCATGTCTCTATAATTTTTTCCATGTACAGCAAGTTATTACATAATTGCGTTAAAACATCTTTCACCAAGGAGGGGGGTATATTATTATAGAGGTTCACAAGCAATATACAATGTGTACTATCAATATAGAGTAAAATTATTTCATAATACTGTTCCTCGGGCTGAAATACTATTTTTTTCAATTCCAACCTGATTGAAATATAAGTTCCTAATCCCCCTTTTGCTCTACCCATTATTCTTGCAACGGCTGGAGTATGCAGTGTCTTAAACCCATTTATATGGATTGGCTCCTTCGCCCAGGTTTTCTGCAGGCATATGATATTATGGGAACTAATAATTTCCCCAAACAGTGGGTTCAATTGTCTAGATGACAAGCCAGCGATATTCCATGACACTATTTCCCAGCATGCTTGCTCTATTGGAATCTGATTAGTAGGGATAATTGAATGGGTCACTACACCGCTGTCTCCATTTATTGGGGGAGGATCTGGTGTATTGATAGATCTGGGTTCACAAGTGATCTTATTAACTAGATTCATAGAGACTATATCCTGTGCCTCCCTGATAGAAAGAGAGAGATCTCCCTCAATTGTTGAATTTGTGCCGCTGTGCGTATTAACACAACAGTAGTTATTTCCTCTAGTAAGGCGTATTGGACGATCAAGTCAGTCTTGTTCATCTAACGTACCCAAAACACAGTAGCGATTATTAACTGGGATAGAGTAGCTACACCAATCTTTACTTAGGTATTGTTCCACAACAGGACTATTCCTCTGGAATCTTCCAGGGAAGATGCATGGCTGATAGAAGAACCCCAAGGGCAATATGCTAATATTATGTGTGGAAATAAACTGTGTCCCTGCTATATTAAGAATAGACTGTACTAGTGTAGGGGATCTAAAAGTTAGAACCACACAATCTCCTTCCATCTTCTTTGGTGATTTACCAACCCAGGGTATATTTATTTATTTATTTAAGAAGCTTATAAAGCGCGCGGCTACCCCCAACGGGGGTGTCCCGGCGCTATAGACCATATGCTCAGAGAGAGAGGCAGTTAAGGAGAGGTGAACAGCCAGGTTTTCAGTTTGCTACGGAAAAGAGATTCTAAAGGAAGAAACCTAAGATCAAGTGGTAGGCTGTTCCAAAGTTTGGCCGTCATTACGGTAAAAGCTCTGCCGCCCATTCTAGAGCGACGGAAGCGAGGAACCGTGAGAAGGCGTAGATTATTTGAACGCAAAGATCTGGCAGATTGGAGAAGCACAAGTCTCTTTCTCAGGTAACCTGGGCCTGACCCATTGAGGGCACGAAAAGCAAGAGTCAGCATCTTGAACTGGATGCGGCGGGAAATGGGGAGCCAGTGTAACTTTTTTCGATAGAGCGCGACCGACTGACGATAGGGGATATTACCAATTAGTCTTGCTGCCGCATTCTGGACAATCTGAAGACGTTCAATAAGGTACATGGGGGCACCGGCATAAAGACTATTGGCGTAATCCAGATGTGATGTGATCAAGGCATGAATGACAGTTCTACGAGCATCCAAAGGCAGATATGGGAAGATCTTTCTAATCATACTCAACTTCCCAAAGCAGGCTGCCGTAACCTTACTAATTTGAGCCTTACAGGAAAGATCGTTGTCAAATTGAAAGCCCAGGTTACGCGCTGTTAGAACAGGGGAGGGAGGGGGGTTGAGCACAGACGGCCACCACAGAGTGGCAGGAGGGATGGTTTTCTGATTAAAGAATAGGACCTCCGTCTTATCAGTGTTGAGTCTGAGATGATTAACAGACATCCAAGAACATATGTTGCTTAAACACTTGCGAAAGCTGGCGAAGCTGGAGTCTGAGTGATCTCTAAAGGAAAACATAAGCTGAGTATCGTCAGCGTAGGAGATCACCCTAATACCCCAAGACTCCACTACCTCAGCCAAAGGTGCAAGATAAACGTTAAAGAATAGAGGGCTGAGTGCAGAGCCCTGAGGCACCCCACATGTGAGGGGTTTACCCTCTGATTCAAACGGTTTAAGAAGAACTTTCTGAGTACGACCGGTAAGGAAGGGGGCAATCCAAGATAGAGCAGAGCCTCCCAATCCAAACTGCAACAGGCGATCCAGTAAAATTTTGTGGGATACCATGTCAAAAGCGGCGGATAGGTCAAGGAGGACCAACATGGACTCCTCGCCCCTATCCACACACTCACGGATCGTCTCAGATACCTCTAATAGAGCAGTCTCAGTGCTAAAACCAGTTCTAAATCCTGACTGTGAGTCATGCAGCAATGAGTTGGTTTCTAAATATTCTGCCAGTTGTAACTGCACAGCCTTTTCCAGGACCTTCGCTGGTTTGGGAAGAAGGGAAATTGGGCGATAGTTACAAAATTGCGTCGGATCCGCATCCACTTTCTTCAAAATGGGAACTAATAGGGCCTCCTTCCAGACAGACGGGAACTGGCCCGAGCACAGCGAAAAGTTCCAAATAGAGAGAAATGGACTGACCAACAAGGGGGCCAGATTGCTCATGATTTTAGCAGGGACGGGATCAAGAGGGGAGCCTGACTTACACTGGATAAGCAGACTAAGTGCAGACTCAGTGGTAAGTTCTTTAAAAGCCATCATTGATGGTCTTGCAGTGTCGTTGATACCAGAGATATAGGGGGTCAGCACCGTAGGGAAGGAAGACGTAATGTTGGCGATTTTATCTTGAAAGTAATCCGACAGACCGTTACACAAAGCCTGGCTAGAGAAATTCTGAGGCACCATGGCAGGGGGTTTCACAAAGTCCTTTACAATCTCAAAGAGGGTTTTAGACGAGTTATCAGCGTTCTTAATTTGTAGGGCAAAGAAATCTCTCATCGTAGATTTTTTTAATTTAGAGAAGTTGTTTAAAGCAGATTTATAAACAATTTTTGCCTCTGGATCATAAGTTTGCCGCCAATTACGTTCTAATGTTTTACACCGACTCTTTTCAACACGAAGGGCTGGGGAAAACCAGGGGGCAGCAGGACGGAGTCTGGCAGAGGTAATAGGTTGAATAGGAGCAATAGCATCGATGGACAGCAATAAAGCAGAATTGAGCTGAGCCACGCTAGCATCAACATCTGTGGACAGAGTAAAAAAAGGATCCAATGCCGAACAGGTGACTTTATGCCATTTTCTCCTATACACCCTGTCAGGCGCCCCCGGACCAGAAGTCGCGGGAAAGGTGAGTTCAAATGGGATGAAGTAGTGGTCTGACCAGGTGAGAGGGAGGGGGGAATGGACAGTGATAGCAGGATGATTAGAAAAGATTAAATCAAGAGTATGGCCTGCAACATGCGTCGGGCCCTGGACTAATTGGGTCAGGTTTAAACCCTGTAGAGTGTCTAATAGCTGAGTAGCCTGGGAGCAGGACGGGTTATCAACATGTAGGTTTAAATCACCGAGAACTATGAAGTGCGGGTGTTTAAGGGAAAGGTCCGCTATCTGATGTATCAGTGGCAACAGAGAAGAGGCTGAAGCCTTGGGGGGTTATATACTAAAATGCCTGCCAGAATAACGGCAGCCGAATCAGAGATAGTGAAGTACATGGCTTCAATTGACCCAATGTTCATAAGTTTACTAATAGTCAAACGGAGGTGGGATTTCAATATAATGGCAAGACCGCCTCCAGTTTTTTCACCCACACGATTTATGCCCATTAGGAGATAACCAGGGGGCAGGGCTAAACGGATGTCAGGGTTGGAAGTATCTTTTAACCAAGACTCAGTAAGAAACAAGATATCCCAAGCATGGGAGTGGAGGGATGTCCAAATATCACTAGCATGGCGAGGAAGAGAGCGGCAGTTGACTAAGCCAGCCCTAAGCATCAGGGGATGAATGGGTCGCTTAGTAGGGTAGAAGCGAGGTAAGGCGCGTTTACTCATGGAGGACAGTACCACGTCGCAATGAAGGCAGGTGAAAGGGCGCCCCTCCAGCTTACATGGATCGCAGCGATAGATAGGCTGGCAAATACCCACTCGCAACTGAAGGAGCTGTTCCCTGGACCAGCGGAGAGGGATGACCGCAGGACAGCCGGCAGGGGGACTGGCCCTAGGCACGGACCCGGCGCGGACGGGCGCAGACAGGCTTGCCTTAGGCGCGCCCGCTGCGCCCGCCCGCTGCGCGGACGGGAAGTCCGCCTGGTTATATACATAGAGAGGAGGGTGGGAGGCGTCCAAGATCTGGACCGCTACCCTGCCTCCCCCTAAGATGGCGGCGGCTATCCTCAGCGTGCTGCGTCAGCGCCTGAGATCGGACAGCGCTAAAGGCCACTACAGTATGGGGATCCTTGAGGATTTACAAGCAAGGCACAAGGTAAAAAAGCACAATTTAAAATATACACAATTTGTTTAAAAAGGTTTAAAAACAATAACAAGCAGTCACGCAGCGAGTCACAGCAAGAAACTGACAAGCGCCCCCGGCTTCCGCCTCAGGGGAAAGTGAGCAGTAGTCTAGGGGCAGGCAGGAAGAGATCCCTTAAGTAACGAGGGAGGGCGGGAGGCGTCCAAGATCTGGACCGCTACCCTGCCTCCCCCTAAGATGGCGGCGGCTATCCTCAGCATGCTGCGTCAGCGCCTGAGATCGGACAGCGCTAAAGGCCACTACAGAATGGGGATCCTTGAGGATTTACAAGCAAGGCACAAGGTAAAAAAGCACAATTTAAAATATACACAATTTGTTTAAAAAGGTTTAAAAACAATTACAAGCAGTCACGCAGCGAGTCACAGCAAGAAACTGACAAGCGCCCCCGGCTTCCGCCTCAGGGGAAAGTGAGCAGTAGTTTAGGGGCAGGCAGGAAGAGATCCCTTAAGTAACGAGGGAGGGCGGGAGGCGTCCAAGATCTGGACCGCTACCCTGCCTCCCCCTAAGATGGCGGCGGCTATCCTCAGCGTGCTGCGTCAGCGCCTGAGATCGGACAGCGCTAAAGGCCACTACAAAATGGGGATCCTTGAGGATTTACAAGCAAGGCACAAGGTAAAAAAGCACAATTTAAAATATACACAATTTGTTTAAAAAGGTTTAAAAACAATAACAAGCAGTCACGCAGCGAGTCACAGCAAGAAACTGACAAGCGCCCCCGGCTTCCGCCTCAGGGGAAAGTGAGCAGTAGTCTAGGGTATACGCAGCACCATTTTAAATTCTGTAAAGAGAATATCAGCCATCCCGGTCCTATTAGATAACAGGTGTAAAGATCTATTCCTTAAGGTAGACCAATGTTCCGCACCATGTTGAAGAAAGGGTGGAACATTGGTTAATACGATCGTATATGGTATAGCTTCTGGAGGGAGGTCTAAAGACATATTCGGATTAGTTTGAGCACCATTGTTACGACCGGGAATATTTTTTGATTCGGATGTTCCTGTTCCTTGTCTCATAGTAAAACCTCCACTAGTTGTTAAAGGGACTATAGAGGAGGAATTAGGGCCCTGTTAATTTCCGTGGTTTAATCCACCAAGGGGCAACTGATTAGCTATCAAAGGAGCGGGGGTTGAGATCTTTGTGTAGTAATCGGTTGTCCCTGCGTCTGGACTCTAGCTAGATTAGTGTTTGATGTGATGGTTGAACTTGGCTGCCAATTACTAGGTCGGGTAAGCGCATTATTGTTTACAGGGGGATTATCTCCTGGGAGTCCCATATTGATCCTGGGCTCCCCTCCTTTAGCTGTCTTATTAATAGCAGAGATTATATCTATGACGGGCCCCTCCAATTTCAGAAGCCTATCTTCTATTAGAGCCAGTTTCTGAGCCAGAGGGTCCAGTAAAACTGATATCATGGTCTCATTTCTCTTCCAGAATTCATCATCCTGAGTCAGCGAAGATATACTATTTGTTACCCTTAGATGTTGTTGACTAAGAGGGATTTTATTAACCTCTCTTCCTATATTTTAACCCTTTCACCTAGTAATCATCGGGCTATCTGGCTTTTGAGATGTTCCCTGTGCGCCCCTACCCTTCCTCTTCTTAATAGGGGGTTCCTGGCTAGAGTTATGCACAATGTGAGGTTCCTGCCCAATAGCTAATATTGAAGAAATGTTATCTGTGTTTAGAGGATCTATCAATGGGGTGTGTTCTATAACAATGCCTGACTCTGAGGTTTCTTGGAGAACCATTACATTATCAGGCAGAATAGGATTTACAATAGGGGCAATCTGCCTTTAAATTAGTTAGTAGCGGCTGGGGTTCTAATGAAAGCCTGCGTTCTGTTAACTCGATCTCGTGTATCAATACTGACTCAGCTCTTAAAATAAACGCATCTAGTGTCCCCGTGAGCCCCTGCCCTATTGGGTGTTTACGTATACTCATAATTGGACCAGAATGCAGTCAAGGGGAAAACAAAACAGGTTAGGGGCCACGTATGGGGTTCAATACCTCAAGTCTCGAGTCCCAGTTCTTAGAGGTCAGGTCTGGTCCCAGCCCAGCCTCTACCAGGCTCGGACATGCTCAGAAGGGCCCGCCCTTGGTCCGGGCTTCGTCCCGCGCCACGAGGGGAGAGGCAGCGCTTTTTGTGCGGTGACACGCCTCCCCCTCACTCGCGGCTGCTGGAGCAGGAAAATGGCACTCTGGGAGTTGAAGTCCTCCTCCAGAGTGCAAACAACGGCAGTGCAGCAATGCAGTAATTCCAACCCTGGGACCTCGTCCCACCAGGGTGCAACAGCGAGCAGGAGTTCAAATGAAGAGAAGCGGCAATAGCAGGACCTTCACGGCGGCTACAACAAAGGGACCCGTGCCGCGGGGGGTGAGGCAGCGCTATATGCGCGGTGACACGCCTCCCCCTCACTCGCAGCAGCTGGAGCTGGAAAATGGCACTGTGGGAGTTGAAGTCCTCCTCCTGAGTGCAAACAATGGCAGTGCAGCAATGCGGTAATTCCAACCCTGGGACCTCGTCCCACCAGGGTGCAACAGCGAGCAGGAGTTCAGATGAAGAGAAGCGGCAATAGCAGGACCTTCACGGCGGCTACAACAAAGGGACCCGTGCTGCGGGGGGAGAGGCAGCGCTATATGCGCGGTGACAGGCCTCCCCCTCACTCGCAGCAGCTGGAAAATGGCACTCTGGGAGTTGAAGTCCTCCTCCCGAGTGCAAACAATGGCAGTGCAGCAATGCGGTGATTCCAACCCTGGGACTTCGTCCCACCAGGAGGCAACTGCGAGCAGGAGTTCAAATGAAGAGAAGCAGCAATAGCAGGACCTTCACGGCGGCTAAAACAAAGGGACCCGCGGGGGGAGAGACAGCGTTATATCTGCAGTGATACGCCTCCCCCTCACTCGCGGCAGCTGGAGCCGGAAAATGGCACTCTGGGAGTTGAAGTCCTCCTCCTGAGTGGAAACAACGGCAGTGCAGCAATGCGGTAATTCCAACCCTGGGACCTCGTCCCACCAGGGTGCAACAGCGAGCAGGAGTTCAAATGAAGAGAAGCGGCAACTCCAGTCACCGTGATAGTTGGGAAAGCGTTAAACTTTAAAGTCCAAAGCCGCTTGACCTAACATGCCGTTGTAATGACTTGCATTGGACTGCGTGGTTCAGAGGCATTCATTATTCCACCTGCTTTGCAAAGGCAACGTGTTGTTCAGCGGTCGTTGTATTTGCTGTTTCCCATCAGGCACTCAGCGCAAGAGTACTCACCCTGTCAGCAATTACAATTGTGTTGTATAATTAAACTCACCGCTTACCTCAATCACTTTCCACACATGCATTGTGACATGCCACCAGATATTTTGGCTTTTTTAATAACTAATCCAGCATAACATGGCTATGTTTGAATGTAAAATAAAAATAAAAAGTGCGCAGAGCTTGTAAATGTGAAGGGAGTAGCTTGCACCACTTTGAAGCTGTCAGGTCCATAAAAATAAATAAAAAATATTAAGAAAACATAGAAATTATATGTATGTGTAGTGAGCACTGGGGAAAAATAGGTTAAAGAGCATTAGAGAACAACGGAGGAGTCTGAATGACTGAAGCACCTAGAGAGACCTTGGAATGAGGGCAATCCAGATGCGCATGTGGATTCTGTTTAATGGAGTTCACATTTGCAAAAGTCCAGGTGATTATACCAATGCTGATGCACAATACCATCAGTATGTGATTTAAGGTAGCTGAAACAAAGCAGCCAATGGCTTAAAGGTGCTGTCTAAAAACCCCTTTTATATTTGTTGTTATGTGTAAATGTATGAGTATGTAATGTTGTGTGTGTGGTGTGTTGTATGTGGTGTGGTCACATGAACTCTTGCTAGACAGCTAACACTGTATGTAGGAGAAACCTAAAACCTTTTGAAGACTCTTAATTTAATAATACAATTATTACATTCTACTACTGTCAAGATGAGATCAAAACAATTACAACTCATAAATCACCACTGGCCTCATGATGATGACCATGTCAGTTGCAGATGATACCTAACTTTTAGTATGGATTTTTTTTAGTCAGTTAGGAAGTCATATGTTCTTCACACAAGGCCAGTTACGTATTAAAAGGAAGAATTTCCTGATATTCAATATGGCCTCACACATATATACATTTTGTGAAGAAAGTTGTAATGTCAGATGGTGATTTGGCATGAACCTTACACCCTGTTATAAATTCAGGAAGGCTACCTTTATCAGGAGCACTGTTCCAGTAAACAATATATGGAACTTCCACTCTCACTGACATTGCCATATTTCTCCAGAAACACATTCATATCCCACCACCTACTATCACATTTGCCTTTCAGTCAGAAATGTTGAACAGGAAAAATATATATGTGCCTTGCCAACACATAGTGACATTGTAGTATATAGAAACACAGGGCCTCATTACAATGTTGGGCAGATAGCCTCTGCCTGACACCGAATTCCGACTATTGGGAGGAGGCTTTCCACACAAAATCGTAATGAGGCCCATAGTTGTTAGGTGGTTATTTCAACTTTCAATATATGTCACTCTATTCCAGGGTGGGAATCTCATCATGCACTGCATTAGGTTGTGAGGATGGTCCAGTGCATCTCCATAGTCAGTGAAAATGGGACAATACCAACATCTTGTAGGCATTCAGGATTGTTGCTATTTTGCAGTACTCAACCAGTGTCTTCCAGAAGAGATGTGCAAAACATATTGAAGACAATCATGATGTACTAAATGGATGATTGAGAATGGTAAGAAAATGGATAGATACTTGGAAATTTGATGCGCTTCACTTGGGATGCTGATACATGGAGTTATATGAAGGCAAGGATAAGGAATATGGTTAGGTTTTTGATAAAGAAAGACTATAGGATATTTGGGAGGTACGTATGTTGGTGAACAGTAAAAACCTAAATACTATGTGATCTGAGAACCATTTATGCAGATGGTATGTAAAGAAGAGGAAAAAAGGATAATGTTGTAATAATCTGGTTTATTGGCTCGTTCCAGATCATTAATTAGTTCATGATCCTTTCTTTCTTGAAGTGGTATTGCCGGGCTAACTGATTTGTTACTATCGCATGTGTGAAGTTTCATGAAAGAGTTTTGTTTTTGCAACAGCTCTCTAAAATTCATGGCTTCTACCTCATAAATAATTCTAAGATATAGTTAACAGAAAAAATTGAAGACCCACCTCCTGAAGACATTTGCATATGTAAGTTTAACCTACATATGCATGTGGCTTGAAAATGAGCACAAAGCGTTTACAAAAGGTGAACTTGCAATTTTAAATCACATAATGAAGCAGTAATATTACCGCCTCCCCTCCCACATTTCCAAAGGTGTCCCCTAAAGTTGCATTCTATTCTTTACCCTCTTCACCCAATATCTAGAACTTCTGACCACAATTTTAAATACTCCAATGTTAGAAATGGGATTTCTGGTTGGCTAGGGCTTGCGCCAAAGTCAGGCAGAAACCACCTCTCTAGTCAGGGCTGGGGAGTTACACGCCAAAGATAACCCCTGCTCACCCCCTTGGTAGCTTGGCACGAGCAGTCAGGCTTATCCCAGTGGCAATGTGTAAAGCGTTTGCGCGCGCACCCAGCAACAACACCCAAGGCCCACCACAAAAGAAACTCCACACAAGGTATTATATAAAAATAACCTTTGTATTATACCAAAACACATTAGATAATATTCACACAATTTACACTGTGCCAACTGGCACGGGCAGAATATTACAAGGGATTATATGTACAGGGGACAGGGCCACATGGACCACTGTCAGGAATTAGCACTTTGTAGGAATAATACTTTCAGAACATAGCACATACAATCACTGTAGCACCAATTTAGAAGATATAGCGCACAACCAGTAACCACTGGTAACAGGTAAGTACCACCTACGCAACCCTAACCACCTTAGGAAAATATCACGCAGGGAAACATGAACCCACTAGCATAATTACTACTAGTAAAACAATCTCTAATGCATAAACACAGTTTAGGAAGGAAAATATCATGAAGACATTCCGCAGGCGCAAAAAGTACATATATAAAAATCACCAGGTACCCTAGACGAGGGCACAACACAAGATAACTGTCCCCAGGCCAACTGGCCTCTCAGGGGTGTAGAAATATCCAATATCCAGCAATGTCAGGGCGCGACTGCGCAGGCTGCGCAAGCCAGCGCGCACAAGGCACCACCTAAACGTTGCAGCTGCCCACTAAGTGCTGGGCAGCTGGAGAAATGAGCGTGGGCACCACTGTGCCTTTTAAATCAAATATAGCAGTCACGTGGAGCCTCTCCGGGTTCTAGACAAATGACGGGGCCAACGCTGGAGCCTCACCGGGCTCTGGGCATGACTAATGCCCCTAAAGCAACGTAGGAGCCACGTGGGCTCTAAACAAATACTCTGCCCCTTCGTTGGAGCCTCGTGGGCTCAAGACAAATGTGCCCCGTTAGAGCCTCGTGGCTCAATAAACAAAGGTGCCCCGTTAGAGCCTTCTCGGGGCTCTGGGCACAGAAGAATAAGGTCCCCGTCGTTGGACCGTCTAGCGCTCTAAATACTCATGCCCCCTTTGAGCCTCACGGAGCTCTGTGTTGGAGCCTCACGGGGCTCTGCAATGAATGGGGGGCGTCGGAGCGGTCCCGACTATCCGGTGGGGACCGCTCGAGGATTGGCCGGTCTGGGACCGGCACCAACAGCGCATGTACGGAGTCCCCTAGCCCTTACCTACTCACCGGGCTGTTCTCCGGGGACTCCGCTCCTCTCCTGGCCGGTCCGCCGGAAGGCAGCTTCTCTCCTCAGGGCCCCGGGGCGCAGGGTAGGCTCCTGCCTGCTCTGGGGCTTGCAATTCAACGCGAATCCTCGGTGGGAGGCGGGGTAGGCTCCCGCCCTCCTACTTCCGGTCCTGGGTGTCCCGGATGCCCGCCCTTGTCCTGCCTGATTTCCTGGCCGTCCCGGCCCGGGCTGCATTGGTGATTTTCGTCGTCTCCACAGCGGCGATGAGGGGTGGGCTCCCTCGAATAATAAATCGGGTAAACAAAACGGCACAGATGCCGGGTGGGCACCTGCTGTTAGAAATAATCCGTGAAAGCGGCCATAACGCGGGGTGGGCTCCCGTTTGACAAAGGGCAGTTGCGGGGGAATCCCTACGGCGGGATTCCCTCGCTGGATGAGACAGCTCAGTGCTGCAGAGCCCACGCACTCCTTGGCGGAGAACAGCGCCCGCACCCAAAAATGATGCGCTCTCACCGCTATAAGCACAGTCCAGCACAACAAAGTCCTGGCAAGGTTTTTGGGTAGGTAGGCAGGGGGCAGCTCACTGGGCCTCCAGGCAGGGAGGTAGTCCAAGTGGCGGTCCTCTGGCCCAGCAACAGCAGCAGCCCCGTCAGGCAGGATCCTGGCAGAGAACAACATCAGTGGGGACACAGCCTCATTTTTATACATCTTTTCCCTTTGTTCTGGGTTCAGGGTGAGGGGGAAAACCAGTCGCAGCTGGTTGAGGGGCACCCTTGATGTGCTCAGACCGTCACTCTATTCACTGGCAGGGCTAGGGTCATCAGTCGCACCACAGGGGGCAGAGCCAGCATTGTGTGGGGAAAGCCCTGCCCTATTCAGGTCCAAGGTGCACTCCTCCCCAGCCATCCGCATGCTAATCTCACACTCACCACTGGGGCAGACCCACCCAGACTCCTGGAGCCAGGCTCACCAGCCAGCTCCAGCCAATCACACGCCAGACACCTTTTACACTAATATGCCGACTCCTAGAAGTGGCACTTCCGCACATGACATAATCACGCATCATACATCATTGCGAAGCATTCGATCACACGAGTCCGCACATACCAAACTCGAGCCTGCACACCCCACGCATCAGGAACTACCAGGAACACATACATTCCCCATGCATTCCTATGGGAGGGCAGGCCTATCTCACCACATGCACTCAGAGTGCGCACGCACTTTACTCGGGGACACAGGGAAAGTGCGCAGAAACCAAAAATCACTAACACAAGTCACAGTTAAAAAGCAAAAAGTTTCAGGGGTGAACCTGCCAGAAGGGCCAAGTCCAACACAACCCCCTTCCAGCCAAAACGCAGGGTAGACCAATCACCACCATGATGGTCTTCCCTGCTTGGGGCGATAAAACTCGGACGCAGGCCCGCAACGGCAGGGACACTCTCCGGTTTTACGCCACTCTGAACTCACGTGGTTCCCTCTGAAAAAACTCGGCGGACCAACTGGGCTACCCCACTGGTCCTCCTCAGCTGTCCGCGGCCAGGACCAGGGCCTAGGCCACCCAGGTCCCACTGGTCCTTGCCTAACCACAGAGTGGGGGGTAGTAACCCCTGGTACATAGCAACCATTCTCCACTCTACCCCTCATCAGGGCAGTTCTAAACTGCCACTGATCCTCCAACCTAGGGTCTGTACCCTCAAGCTGACCAAAAGTCACGGGAGAGGCTCTCCTCCCCCTACCTCTTCTTCTAGGGTTCCGCCCTCTCTTCCTCTGAGAGGCGACCCCGTAACGCAACTCACCTACCAGCTCAGGACCCCTCCCTGAGAACTGGTCTCCCAAACTAGGGTTTAACCCCTCAGGTTGCACCGGGGTCAGAGGTGGGCCCTCCCACCCTCTGCACCCCCTTCCAGAGTCCTGCTCCCTACCAACTGGGGTGGTACCTCTGGAAGAAGAACCGGTCAGGACACTTGTTACAGTAGTCCTACCCTTCAGGTCAGGCTGATCCTGAACCTGGCCTCCCAACCTCTGGTCTAGAACCTTTGGTGGAATAATTGCCTGGCACTCCAGGACTTCTGGGGACTTACACACCATCCCCCCGAGAGTAACATATTCCTCATATGTTACGTGACAGTCTGCCTGGCGCAGATCTCCCGTCCCCTGTCCACCTGACAGTGCGCGAAGATCCCCCAGGACAGACGTGTGGTCACCATGGTCACCTCTAGGAGACTCAGCCCTCCCGGCTGGTCCCTGACCCACTGGCTCCTCCACCGGGGAACACAGCCCCATGCCACTCCTCTCGCTGGACTTCTGTACCCTCCCTACTGGAGCGGTACTGCCAGACATCAGAACCACTGGAGCTCTATTTACAGACGCTCCAGGTCCTCCATACACTAGGTGATCCTCCTCAAATGGACTCACAGGACAGCCTAGGCCCCCAACCTGGTGTTCCCTGAAGAAACCATCCAGGTTCTGAGACTGGGTTTCGGGCCTCTGGGGACTCGAAGTCACCCACTCACTCCTACTCCACTGAGATAGGACGTGAACCCCTACACCCCTCTCACTATTCTGGGGCCTAGCTGGGCTACTCTGAGCCTCTTCCCCCATACTGGACTGGAAGCTACTTGAGTCACTACTGTTGGAAGTACTCTCCCATTCCTCATCAGAACTCGGGACCCCTTTCCAACGGTCTGCTTTCTTTGCCAGGGTCCAAGGATCCATGGCGTCACATCCCAACAGGTGTTGGCGCAATCCGGGATAAAAACTACTGCATAGCTGCTCTTTGATAACCAGAGCATACAGTCCGTCAAAATCCCGTTTCGTGTTTACCCTTAACCAATCATCCAGTGCATCCTCACATTCACCCACAAACGTGTCCCAAGACTGGTGAGACAGCTTCCTACTGCCCCTGAATTTCAACCTACATTCCTCCTCTCTGGAACAAGGTACCATACTCTGGGAACTGGGAATGGGACTCTCTGCACTGGACTCTATATCGCTGCCACCACTGGACTCAACCCTCCCTGGGGAGCCCAGAAAATTAAAACTGCGCTCAGGGGACAACTTACCCTCCAGAGCTGATTTCTCCCTGGCGAAGGCCCTCTCAGCCTCCGCTATCCTCTCCTCCGTTAAGACCCTCTCGGTCTCAAACTTTTTCTCCTCCACATTCAGCTGCACCATCTCCTTGGCATGCTCTAACCTGAGCTTCTCCATGGCCAGCTGATGCTCCCTTTCTTCCCTCCTATCTATCCACTCTTCTGGGGACAGGGAAAGGGATGGGGTGCTGCTCCTGACACTGGACCCAGCAAGGGACTCCCTATCTATGGAGTCTTCGCTATCTACTGGCGTCCCTGTCAGGTCGCTTTCTTCCTCCTCTTCAGATTCCTCAGGGCTCCCCACAGACCCACCACCCTCTTGGCGTGTGGCCTGGGCCCTATCTTCCTCACTGCGCTCACGTTCCCATTCATCCTTTTGCCATAGGATCAGGTTGTCCCTTAGTTTGGACTGGGTATCTGACTCACCCACCTCTATGTCTCTCTCTTCACAGAACCTTACCAACTCCAACATACTGTATCTAAACAGACCACAGAAATTAAAAGCAGGCTCCATTTTGGCGGACGTTCTCGAGAAAAGTTCAACACAAGGAACCTAGGGTCTGAGCTTAACACAGGAGTACACAATTCACAAAAAGGGTTCAGCAAGCTCTCTATCCCAGAGAACTCACACTCACTTGTCTAGTGCCACACACCACTCATCCACACACAACCCTCCCCTCGGAATGGTAAGGCAGTTTCTACCACCCCTGATTCCTCAACCTGACCACAAGTGACACAGGTACCAACTCTGGGTGCAGGGCGGGGAACAAATGTACTGGACACTATTATGCTGCCACCACTGGATCCCACCCTCTGGTGAATCCAGAAAACACAATGCACTTAGGGGGATGATCTACCCTCCCGAGCTAGGGACACCTAACTCACAGTGGACAAGAAACACATTCCCAAAGAAATGACATTTAAAAGCAACCTTAGAACAATAATCCCTATACCATGTGACTATCTAAATGCAGAGTTTTGTGGTGCAGCCAGTTGCTGCTGCGGTACAGTGCAAACGCAAGTCCAAATCCCACCGCTGATCACCAATGTTAGAAATGGGATTTCTGGTTGGCTAGGGCTTGCGCCAAAGCCAGGCAGAAACCACCACTCTAGTCAGGGCTGGGGAGTTACACGCCAAAGATAACCCCTGCTCACCCCCTTGGTAACTTGGCACGAGCAGTCAGGCTTATCCCGGAGGCAATGTGTAAAGCGTTTGCGCGCGCACCCAGCAACAACACCCAAGGCCCACCACAAAAGAAACTCCACACAAGGTATTATATAAAAATAACCTTTGTATTATACCAAAACAAATTAGATAATATTCACACAATTTACACTGTGCCAACTGGCACGGGCAGAATATTACAAGGGATTATATGTACAGGGGACAGGGCCACATGGACCACTGTCAGGAATTAGCACTTTGTAGGAATAAAACTTTCAGAACATAGCACATACAATCACTGTAGCACCAATTTAGAAGATATAGCGCACAACCAGTAACCACTGGTAACAGGTAAGTACCACCTACGCAACCCTAACCACCTTAGGAAAATATCACGCAGGGAAACATGAACCCACTAGCATAATTACTACTAATAAAACAATCTCTAATGCATGAACACAGTTTAGGAAGGAAAATATCATGAAGACATTCCGCAGGCGCAAAAAGTACATATATGAAAATCACCAGGTACCCTAGACGAGGGCACAACACAAGATAACTGTCCCCAGGCCAACTGGCCTCTCAGGGGTGTAGAAATATCCAATATCCAGCAATGTCAGGGCGCGACTGCGCAGGCTGCGCAAGCCAGCGCGCACAAGGCACCACCTAAACGTTGCAGCTGCCCACTAAGTGCTGGGCAGCTGGAGAAATGAGCGTGGGCACCACTGTGCCTTTTAAATCAAATATAGCAGTCACGTGGAGCCTCTCCGGGCTCTAGACAAATGATGGGGCCAACGCTGGAGCCTCACCGGGCTCTGGGCATGACTAATGCCCCTAAAGCAACGTAGGAGCCACGTGGGCTCTAAACAAATACTCTGCCCCTTCGTTGGAGCCTCGTGGGCTCAAGACAAATGTGCCAAGTTAGAGCCTCATGGCTCAATAAACAAAGGTGCCCCGTTAGAGCCTTCTCGGGGCTCTGGGCACAGAAGAATAAGGTCCCCGTCGTTGGAGCGTCTAGCGCTCTAAATACTCATGCCCCCTTTGAGCCTCACAGGGCTCTGTATAGGTGCCTCACGGGGCTCTGCAATGACTGGGGGGCATCGGAGCGGTCCCGACTATCCGGTGGGGGCCGCTCGAGGAATAGGCCGGTCTGGGACCGGCACCCACAGCGCATGTAGGGAGTCCCCCAGCCCTTCCCTACTCACCGGGCTGTTCTCCGGGGACTCCGCTCCTCTCCTGGCCGGTCCGCCGGAAGGCAGCTTCTCTCCTCAGGGCCCCGGGGCACAGGGTAGGCTCCTGCCTGCTCCGGGGCTTGCAATTCAACGCGAGTCCTCGGTGGGAGGCGGGGTAGGCTCCTGCCCTCCTACTTCCGGTCTTGGGTGTCCCGGAGGCCCGCCCTTGTCCTGCCTGACTTCCTGGCCGTCCCGGCCCGGGCTGCCGTGGTGATTTTCGTCGTTTCCACAGTGGCGATGAGGGGTGGGCTCCCTTGAATTATAAATCGGGTAAACAAAACGGCACAGATACAGGGTGGGCACCTGCTGTTAGAAATATTCAGTGAAAGCGGCCATAACGCGGGGTGAGCTCCCGTTTGACAAAGGGCAGTTGCGGGGGAATCCCTACGGCGGGATTCCCTCGGTGGATGAGGCAACTCAGTGCTGCAGAGCCGACGCGCTCCTTGGCGGAGAACAGCGCCCCGCACCCAAAAATGAAGCGCTCTCAGCGCTATAAGCACAGTCCAGCACAACAAAGTCCTGGCAAGGTTTTTAGGAAGGTAGGCAGGGGGCAAGGCTGGGCCCAGAGCCAGCTCACTGGGCCTCCAGGCAGGGAGGTAGTCCAAGTGGCGGTCCTCTGGCCCAGCAACAGCAGCAGCTCCCTCAGGCAGGATCCTGGCAGAGAACAACATCAGTGGGGACACAGCCCCATTTTTATACATCTTTTCCCTTTGTTCTGGGTTAAGGGTGAGGGGAAAAACCAGTCGCAGCTGGTTGAGGAGCACCCTTGATGTGCTCAGCCCCTCACTCTATTCACTGGCAGGGCTAGGGTCATCAGTCGCACCACAGGGGGCGGAGCCAGCATTGTGTGGGGAAAGCCCTGCCCTATTCAGGTCCAAGGTGCACTCCTCCCCAGCCATCCGCATGCTAATCTCACACTTACCACTGGGGCAGACCCACCCAGACTCCTGGAGCCCAGCTCACCAGCCAGCTCCAGCCAATCACACGCCAGACACCTTTTACACTAATATGCCAATTCCTAGAAGTGGCACTTCCGCACATGACATAATCACGCATCATACATCATTGCGAAGCATTCGATCACATGAGTCCGCACATATCAAACTCGAGCCTGCACACCCCACGCATCAGGAACTACCAGGGACACATACATTCTCCATGCATTCCTATTTGAGGGCAGGCCTATCTCACCACATGCACTCAGAGTGCGCACGCACTTTACTCGGGGACACAGGGAAAGTGCGCAGAAACCAAAAATCACTAACACAAGTCACAGTTAAAAAGCAAAAATTTTCAGGGGTGAACCTGCCAGAAGGGCCAAGTCCAACATCCAACATCTTGCATCATCTCAAGGCAGATGATACACAGTTGTACTTAATGGTCTCCTCCCAGAAGAAATAATACTTCTAGCAAAAACTCTAAGATACATAGGGGCCGATTCCGATCCTGAAGAAATATTCCCCGTACGAATCGTATCTGGATTTTTTTTCCGTACAAATCGTACAAGTCCCGTACAAGCTGGCAAGTACGATTCGTATGTAAAAAACTCCATACGAATCGCATTGGGAATATACCCCGACACGTCCTCGGGTCTGAAAAAGTGTTCGACACGTCCCCGGATGGTTTTACGTACGACTCGGTAAACCGACTTCCGAACGCGCAAGTACGATCCGTCCCGTCCGTCCGAATCCACAACCGTATGGTAAAAACACCGTACGGAGCGAACCTCCATAGCAACCATGGAGACGTCCAAACATGTGCCCACATACACGCAGAACACCCCCCATGTCCGCGCCATATCCCCAGCCCCCGTATGTCTGCGCCGTACCCCCAGCCCCCCCCTGTATGTCCGTGCCGTTCCCCCACCCCCGTATGTCCGCAACGTACCCGCACCCCACCCGTGTATGTACGGTGCGGACCCCCACCCCACCCGTGTATGTACGGTGGGGATCCCCACCCCACCCGTGTATGTACGGTGCGAACTGTCACCCCACCCGTGTATGTACGGTGCGGACCCCCACCCCACCCTTGTATGTACGGTGCGGACCCCCACCCCACCCGTGTATGTACGGTGCGGACCCCCACCCCACCCGTGTATGTACGGTGTGAACCCCCACCCGTGTATGTACGGTGCGGACCCCCACCCCACCCGTGTATGTACGTGTGGACCCCCACCCCACCCGTGTATGTACGGTGCAGACCCCAACCCCTGTATGTATGGTGCGGACCCCCACCCCAGCTGTGTATGTACGGTGCGGACCCCCACCCGTGTATGTACGTTGCGGACCCCCACCCCCGTATGTACGGTGCGGACCCCCACCCCACCTGTTTTTGTACGGTGCGGACCCCCACCCCACCCGTGTATGTACAGTGCGAACCCCCACCCGTGTATGTACGGTGCAGACCCCCACCCAACCTGTGTAAGTACGGTGCGGACCCCCACCCCCGTATGTACGCACCGTACATACGGGGGTCGGGGTCCGCACCGTACATACACAGGTGGGGTGGGGGTCCGCACCATACATACTGGGGTGGGGGTTCGCACCGTACATACACGGGTGGGGTGGGGGTCCGCACCGTACATACGGGGTGGGGGTTCACACCGTACGTACACAGGTGGGGTGGGGGTCCGCACCGTACATACGGGGTGGGGGTTTGCACCGTACATACACGGGTGGGGTGGGGGTCCGCACTGTACATACACGGGTGGGGTGGGGGTCCGCACCGTACATACGGGGTGGGGGTTTGCACCATACATACACGGGTGGGGTGGGGGTCCGCACCGTACATACACGGGTGGGGTGGGGGTCCGCACCGTACATACGGGGGTGGGAGTCCACACCATACATACACGGGTGGGGTGGGGGTCTGCACCGTACATATTGGGGTTGGGGTTCGCACCGTACATACACGGGTGGGGTGGGGGTACGCACTGTACATATGGGGGTGGGGGTTCACACCGTACATACACGGGTGGGGTGGGGGTCCACACTGTACATATGGGGTGGGGGTTTGCACCGTACATACACGGGTGGGGTGGGGGTCCGCACCGTACATATACGGGTGGGGTGGGGGTCCGCACCGTACACACGGAGGTGAGGGTCCGCACCATACATACACGGGTGGGGTGGGGGTACGCACCGTACATATGGGGGTGGGGGTTCACACCGTACATACACGGGTGGGGTGGGGGTCCACACTGTACATATGGGGTGGGGGTTTGCACCGTACATACACGGGTGGGGTGGGGGTCCGCACCGTACATACACAGGTGGGGTGGGGGTCCGCACCGTACACACGGAGGTGGGGGTCCGCACCATACATACACGGGTGGGGTGGGGGTCTGCACCGTACATACGGGGTGGGGGTTCGCACCGTACATACACGGGTAGGGTGGGGGTACGTTGCGGACATACGAGGGGGGGTGGGGGTACGGCACGGACATGGGGGGGTGGGGGTACGGCGCGGACGTATGGGGGGGGCTAGGGGGGTGTTTGGCGCGTACCAGTCCCCCTTTTCCTCACGCTTCGCGGCGTACTTAGCTTTTCCGGCACTTTTTGTATGCCGTAAAAATATAGCCGTCCGGAGTGCTGTCGATACGAATCGTACCTGCTGGTACGTAAAAAGCTGCCTAACTCCGTCCACATGTTGCCTACGTGCCGTCCCGGATCACATTTGTATGTGTTTTTGTGTCGGTCGGTGTTTTGTCCGATTCGTACGAAAATGGTGTTTCCGTACGAATCGTACTTGCATGTTTGTATGGTGTTTTTACCGGGTACGAGTCGGACGGAGAAAACGCTCCGACCGACGGTTCGTACCCGGTTTCTCCAGGATCGGAATCGGCCCCATAGTTAGAAATTGGGTTTCTGGTTGTCAGAGGCATGCACCCTGTCCAAGTAAGGTAAGTCATGTACACACCATACATTAACCAGTGATCGGCCTCTGGTAACTTGGCACCGAGCAGGCAGGCTTATCCTAAGAGGCAATGTGTAAAGTACTTGTGCAACACTTCAAACAGTAACACAGTGAAAACACCACAAGAAGACTCCACAGCAGTTTAGAAAAAATAATTTTGATTTCATAAATAAAACAAGACAAAAACAACAAAAATCCAATAAGTAGAAGTCATGATATGAATTTCTAAATATTAAATGTAAATACTGCTGTTAGAAGCAATAAGCACTTATGGGGGTTATATTGTTGTGCTGGACCAGGGCAAAGTCAAGAGATCAAGTGACCGCGATGAGGCATGGGCTGGACACTGGAGTTATGCAAGGCCTGCTGAACAAAGCACCTTGATCCTTATTGTAACAGCGAGATGCAGGGTGCAGCCAAGTCATGCGTGGGTGTCAATCCCGAAGCTGAGGTCATGCAGTGGTGGAGATGCTCCATTCTGAAGAAGATGGGCCGAGCCGAGGGGCAATGGTTTTTATAGATGATGTGCCTGGTTTCTCGACGCAGTTGAGAGGATGCTTTGATCTTCCCATCCTGCAGTGGCGGCAATGCGTTGGTTACGGTGCATCTGTTCTTTAAAGCAATGCCCTGGTTCTGAATGTGATGCACCAATTCTGCTTCCACAACAGCGACATTGGGTCAGTTCTGCTGCATGCAGACAAGGGATGCAAGCATGTGGGTCCGCTTCCAGTGGACCACGCACAGTCTCAGAAACAGAAGGCAAACCAACACGCCCTTGGAGATCACTGAGTTCAAGCAGAGTCTAGGTTCAGAAGCAGCTGGCAGCAGGGGAGCACAGCAGAAAAGCAGTTCTTCCACAGCAGCAGTCCAACAGTGAGACAGTCCTTTTTAGCAGCAAAGCAGTCATTCTTCCTGACAAAAGTTCTTTACAGGCCCAGATGTTTACCTGATTTGATGGTGTCAGAGGTCCTGTACTTACATCCAGCAGGGCCATTAAAGTAGGGAGGCTTCAAAAAAATGCAGTTGAAGTGCACAAAACCCTGCCTTTCCTGCTCTGGCTCCAGACTCACAACAGGGGGTATGCAACCCTTTGTGTGGGGACCGAACACAGCCCTTTCAGGTGTAGGTGTCATCTCCTCCCTCCTATCCTGCTCAGGATGACCCATCAGCATGCAGATGGCCACTCAGTCATACTGAACCTTCCATTGTCTGTCGCTGTCTAGAGGGAATGCAGAAAGCCAGCTGTCACACACCTCAAACATGCATTCTAGAGGCAGGAAGAAGGCACCAAATGGTTACAGTATGAAAATACCAACTTTCTAAAAGTGGCATTTTCAGAATTGGAATTTAAAAAACAACTTCACAATAAGCTGTGTTTTTATTTTGTGATTCCAGAGACACCAAATTTGAAGGTCCCATCTTTTCCCAAGCGGAAATTACACTTACAAAATGAAATAAGGTAATCCCAGTGTTATCCTGTGGTAGAGATAGGCCTTGCAGTAGTGAAAAACTAAATTAAGAGTATTTAACTACCAAGACATGTAAAACTTAAAAGCAGTGCTTTAAATGGGCCGGTACTCACCGGTACTGAGTACCGGCACTTCTAAATTTTCGGCGCTTAAGTACCGGAACTTCTCTTTGCTCTAAGAGAGTACCGGCACTCATGGGGATATGAGCCAAGCTCAGTGAAATTGGCAATTTCAAAAAGAAGTGCTATACATCTGATAAGGAGTGGATCTGTTTTCACTAAACACTCTGATCGAGTACTAATCTGCATTTACAATGTGCTAATGTTGCTGCCTTCAGAAGGCATTCATTCAGAGCTGGCAGGAAGTTTGGGAGGGGGCCGACTCTCAGTGTCAGAGGCGCAACTAGAACCAAATCTGAGGGGGGGGGGGTTCAGCTAAATTCTCCCAGCAATAGTCCAAGTGGAGATGCAGGGGCCCCTAAGAAGGGGTGAAAAAGAACAAAGCCTCGTTAGCAAGAAAATGGTCTACTAAAAGACCTTTGAAGTACTAGGGTGCGGTGCGGCTGTGTGTGCCCAAGAGCTGTCTCAGCCCGGGCTCGAAAACTGGAACTTTCTGAGTCTGCCTTTCTTTGGTGAATGAAGTAAAGGGATGAAGCATGGGGAAGGATCGCAATGAATACCTTAGTGCCTACCGCCGCTGACGTGTTTCATTGCGCTGTAAACAACAGGACAGGTCGCCAGGGACTGAAAGCTGTGCACACACGAGCAGCGGGCGCTTAACCCGTTGAGCTGCTGTCACAGTGAGCCAGTCCTCAGGCAGAGGACGGAAGTGGTGAGCGGATTGAGGAAGAGGGCAGGGATTAGCAGATGGAGAGAGAGGGAGAGAGGGGTGTGTGCGAGGAGGAGCCACCAGGCTTTGATTCATCAGGGATACACAGTGCTTAATTTGTAAAGCAATACATGCCAGGGCCCTGGTCAGGAGGCTACTGCAGCATGCCCTACCCATTGCCCCTGCATGTGCTGCCAAGGACAGCACCAACACAACTAACCATCACACTTCTTCCTACAAGTGTGACATTTCAGACTATTCCAGATCCTGAAAACTACAAGAATGGCTTTGGTGGCAGGCAAGAGTAATTTTCTATGTATTTTGAATTAATAAACAACTGTAGTTGTGCTCATCTCTAAATCAGAAAAACAGTGCCAACCTGTGGCAGACTCCTATAAGTCCTGGTGTTGACAGTTAAGTGCTGAGTACTGGAAACCACCAACACAATTTAAGCACTGGGGATACATTGCATGCTCTGTCTAACCGGTGAATGACAGATCTACAGTTTTTAATTCATTCTGCCTGAGGGTGTGCCCGGGAAGCTGTCTTAGCCCGGGTTCCCACATACGAGGGAGGGTGGGGGGCTGAACCCCTTTGAGCTCAATGGGCGTTGTGTGCCTGCACAGTGTCCACTTAGGCCCTGTGGAGTGCATAGAACTGTACGTGTGTGAGCAGGGCCTGCTAACAGACATATTTAGTTACTCTCGGGAAATCGAAGAGAAGGCTTCCTGCTGGCATAGCAGAGTACAGCAGCACTTGTTTGCAACCAGACAGAGGAGGAAGGTGGCGATAATAATGCTGTAGCAGAGAAGGTGGGAATCAAGGTTTAGTAATGTGGGCAGCAGCGAATGTAAGCGTTTCTAAAATACATGTACTGAATGCCCTGTCTGCGTGCATCTATGCTTAAATGGGCCCCTGGCTGGATCCCTTTGCGCAGCCCATAGCTCCGCCCCCTAGCCCCACCACAAGCCCCGCCCCCTAGTCCACATCTCATTTTGGAGAGTACCTGCATACATTTTTTTCTATTTAAAGCACTGCTTAAAAGTACATGCCCTACTATTTAAATACGCTGCACCAAGCCTATGGGCTGTCCAGGGACTACATTAGGGGTGACCTATATATAAAGAAAAAGACAGCTTCAGCCTGGTAAGTAGGTTAAATTGCTAGGTCGATATGGTAGTTTAAAACAGCATACAATGGCACTGCAGTGGCAGGCCTGATACATGCTTAACGTACTGCTTAGTTGGGTGGCACAATTAATGCTGCAGGCCCACTAGTAGCATTTGATTTCTAGTCCGGGGGTACATGTAGTGCACTTTACTTGGGACGTATAAGTAAATCAACTATGCCAGTTGTGGAGAAACCAGTGTTACCATGTTTTAATTACACAGCATAGGCACTTTAGCACTGGTTAGCAGTGAAAAAGTGCACACAGTTCTAATGCAAATAAAAAGAAAGTCAGAAAAAAGGAGAATGAAGACAAAACATTTGGAGTAATCCTGCAAGCCTGGGAATCGGCGAAAGCAAGATGGCGGCAGGCTAGGCTAGGCTGCCGCAGAGGCTCGATGGTGTGATCCAGTGACCCCCACTTGTGGAATATGACCACCCGCCTAACCCAGCCTTAAGTCAGCCCTGGAGATGATCGGCTCTACCAAGAATCTAATCCTTGATAACAGAGGAGAAAGGATTAACTACTGCAAAATAGTTTCAAAGGCTACATCGGAAGCAGTGGTTTTTACCTGCTGGCAGATTTGGCGGATGCTGACCTCCGGGATTACTACAAGCCGCGAACAGAGAGGACCCACAAACACTCGGATAGTAGGGCAGTGTTACACGAATTACGAAGCAATGAAACCGAAGGTCAGGGCAAAGGCCAGGCCAGGGCCAGGGCCAAGGACACAATTGACGATACCCCGCTCCAGGAAAAATGAGCAGTATATCGGCAAAACCTTCTCGAAAGCTGGAGGACGGTGCAGCCGCTACAGGAGGAGGTATGACGCGGCCGCCAGGACGATAAATGCAGAATTTGACCCGGAAGATGAACGCCCCAGCACCCACCAGCCGGTACTAGCGTAATGGAGCTGCTGACAAAGAGCCGGGAGAAACAAGCCAAGCAGGCAAAATGTGGCGAAAAGGAAAAGACCAGCGACGCGTTGCAGGAGGGATTGGATGTGGTGAGAGATGGCCCTGGTAGTTAAGACACTACACCTGAGTGTCCTGTTCAGGTAACTGAAACAACAGAGTCGGTGATGGCAGGGGGGGATACCATGGTTATACCGGGTACACCTGTAGCTTCTAAAACAATGAATGATGTAGAAGAGGTAATGATGGAGAATAACTTGGAGACTGCTGGGGCCTGGGGTGAACAAAATGAGGAGGCTGTAATTGACACTAACGCTGCTCCGGTGGGTATATCCGATGAGGAGAAAGGGCAAGTTGGGGGAGACCAGACACCGCAACTGCAGCAGGCAAAAGGCAAGCAGTTAAGGGGGGTCATGACCATGGCGATGGTAAGAACAAACAGATAACCCTGACGCGTTTGAGTAAGGGTGAATTAAGACCAGCCCAGCCCTGCAATAAGGAAGCAAGCTCAAGCCTCCCCGTGCTAAAGGAAAAAACAACAGCAAAAATAACAGATGATCCATCCCATGTGCGATCCAAGCATTTTACGCGGAAAACACAACAGGGGAAGGAGACGGACATTGAGACAACAGACCACTACTACTCTCTTTCTGAGGACACAGAGTCATTGGTGGGGTCTTCCCAGTCTACAAACAGTAGTGACAGTGAAGCGGAAGAAGATAGTGAAAGCCCACATGACACCAGTGGTAGAGACTCCACAACAACAATACGGAGGTTAGCTAAATCGTTGACAGCCACAAACCGAACAAAAGGGGGAACACAAGATCTAAACTGGGATTATTCATCCACTAGTCACCTAGTGGGGGTAAACCAGGAACACTCTCTAATGTGGAATCAGTGACTACGGCAACCCTGGACACAATACTGCAGTTGGTTATGGCACACCGGGATGAATCTAAACAGGATAATAGGCGATCCCAGGCTGCCATTCGGAAGATCCAAGGCTCAGTGCGTAAGATAGCCAAAGTATGCACGGAGATTTCGGATCGCTTAACAGATCTCGAGACAAGAACGGGTAATATGGAGACGGAGTTGATGGCAACACAGCAGCAGACCACCTCTCATGAGGCCAGACTTGTAGATATACAGTGGAAACTTGAAGACCAGGAAAACCACCAATGAAGAAATAATCTGTGGTTCCTGGGTATTGCCGAAGATAGAGGTGGGCGGATATCAGACCCTATATGGTTGACCTGTTAGCCAAGACATTCCCCGAGATCGAAGGATGGAACTGGGATCAGGAAGTTCAACGTGCACACAGGGTCCCAATAGCTCAGAAACAACAGACAAGTGCCGCTGCAAGACCCCGGGCAGTGCTCGTCTTTTTTGGAAACTATCTCCTACGCCAGACTATTTTTGAAAAAGCAAGACCAGATCGTAAAAGATGATGGAGGATGTGGTATACTTTACAAGACCGGACTTCTGCCATGTGACAGTGGAGAGACGGTGGCGGCTACGGCAGATGATCAATCCTTTTCAAGAAATGGGAGCCCAGACATTCCTCCTGAACCCTGCAAAATTAAAAATTATAATTGGGGATAGAGTCCATTTTTTCACATCAGAAATTAAAGCCAAAGAATTTTTGGAGGAGTAGAAAAAGTTAGGGTGTGTAGATGAGATTTTGATACCATGTGTTAAGCCAGGGATTGAGGGAAAGCATAGGGGGTGGTGCGATACGAAGAATGTATAAACTAAGAGGTGGATAAGAAACAAAGATATCCAGATTTTCACAAGGACCTTTCTTTTTTGGGATGTATTGAATATTGATGTGAGCAGAAATTGGGGAGGGCACTAGGATCACGCCAAGAGCTCTCACATCACTACTAGACCAAGGTCTAGTGGCTTTCATGGGTGGGTTGAGGGCTGGGTGGGATGGGAGGAGTAGGAGGGGTGGACAGGGGGACAGGGAGGATGGGGAGGGCTCGGGGGAAGAAAGGCCAATTCAGGTACATAAAGTTGAATAGAACTAGAATCTTAGAAAAGGAAGGAATTAACAAAAGATGGAGTGCTAAATTATTAAGATGGTATAATTTCACAGTAAAGTATGGATAAATTACAGATCTGCTCAGTTAATGTTGCAGGCTTGAATGATAGAGCTGAAAGATAAAAAGTGTTGGAAATTTTGCGATTTATTTCCATGGAAATTATTTGTCTACAGGAGACTCATGTCCCGTGGCATAACCGGGGTGTCTTACAGATAATAGGATATGATTTGTCAGTATGCTCCTCAAAGACCTCAATGATAAGAGGAGTAGCAATATTTATTAAACGTCAAGCAGGCAGCATTAAACGGACTTTGGCAGAAAAATGGGGTAGATGGGCCATTTAACGCTAAGTACTGGTGTAACTATTGTGGCTGTTTATGCATCAAATCAGGATGAGCCAGAGCTCTGGGAAGAGCTAGAATTGGAGCTTGCAACATCAGTGGTTCCCAAACTGGGGTCCGCGGACCCCCAGGGGTCCGTGACACATTCCCAGGGGGTCCGCAGACAGCAGTTTTAAAAGCACTGCAAAGTTGCTTGTATAATGAACAGCGTTTGGGCAGCAATAAAAGTGTCAAGATAACTCCGGTGATTAATGTACATGCTGGAGAGAGATGGGGGTTTTGTCCAGTGGCAGATTTGACTCATCTCAGGAAGTACAGATGGTTAATATGCCTGCTGCAAAGAAGTCTACCATGCATTAAAAAAAACAGTATTTCGTTTTGTGCATAGCTCAGTGGGTTCCTGCTTTTGCCACAGAGATTATTTTGTTATTGTGCAGTTCACAAGTTCCAATCATAATCTAGCACAGTGAGCTATAAACTACCGTCAAGGAGCTGCATGCAAACTGCATGGTACAAGTTAGTAAGTTATGCTTTTTCCCAGTCTTTCATTATCCCGATGCTGCTAAAAAGGTTTATTTGGGTAGAAATAAATCATTATTATTAAAGTCAACGCTAACCCCTGTGGTATGTTCTGAATCCTGAGTTTGTGCTTCTCCAGAGCAAGCACCCTTAACCCTTTCCATGTGTCGGATGGCCCCCGGCTGCCCGACGTCACAGTGGGTGTGTGCGGAGGTTGGCCGGGGGTCATCAGAACGCCGCCCACTCAATAAATCACCAGCACCACAGCGGAATTCGCGCCGCGGTCAAGGTGTTAAAAAACACCTACCAGCATGGATGACATGCAAATCCTACACCTTGTAGTCCCTTTTGCCTTATGTAACATTTTCTATTAACTGATCTACAGTGGTATGAGAGGTGCTATAAAATAAATTAAATACATGTGCTATGGAGAGATGAGAGGCACAGTTGGAGGGTAGTAGTGAGGGAATCATTGAAGATTGTCAATCACTGAAGATTGACAAAAGATTGTTGTATCCCGGTGCATAATAAGGTCATTATTTACTATGCTTTAAAAGCTAATACAATTCAATATATAATGTCAAATGTCTTGTAAAATGCACCATTTGCCCCCAACTTTTCTATGGGGAGAGCCCCCCCAAAGACACGTTGTAGTGGTCAGGCTCACTTGGTGTGCCCTGTACGGGGACTAGTCTGACAATATTTGCCAGAGCAGCTTTAGGTTTCCAGTCCAGCCTTGGCAGGAGGAGGAGCCTCGGGCAGCGAAATAATACCAATGAAAAGTTAGTCGCTAGATGCAGCACCAACCTTCTCATTAAGATTTTTCGATTTTTGCAAATATTTTTACTATAAAAATACTAAAATCTTTAGTAATTCAAGTGTAGTTTTTGTTTGATGTGCACACAAGTGTTTATTTTTTTCGAATTACAGTTTTAATGTTTCACATTTAAATCATACAAATTGATTGGGGGTCCCCGGCTTCCAGCAGTAACTCAATGGGGGTCCTCAGGAATGAAAAGTTTGGGAACCACTGTGCTACATGGTCAACCCCACTAATAGTAAGTGGTGACTTTAATATTCATTCTGATAGCTTAAAGGTGGTGGGGGAGAAATATAAGGGACGAAAGCCAAGGGTGAATAAGGCTATAAATAATTTTAAGTCTAGTCATGGCCTGGTAGATGTATGGGTTGCTAAGAGGGATTCAGATCCTGGGTATACTTATTTTTCATACCCGCATTGAAAATATTTTCGTTTAGATTATTTTTTGGTGTCTGCCAACTTATTGGGAGAAGCAGAGATTAATAAACTGCCACGAATTTTCTCGGATCACAATCCACTTATGCATAAATTAAGGTGCCACGTCCTGGAGAGTGAACCTTGCTCCTGGTTGTTTGATAGGAAACTATTGACAGCGAAAAGTTTATAAAGTATATTAAAAAGTGGACTAGAGGATTTTTTTAAACAAACCGATATAGTGCCTCATGGGCAATTGTGTTGGATACATATAAAGGATGTCTAAGGGGAGAAATAATAAGCTATGTGGGTCAACAGCGGAAAATATGGAGAAGCCAGGTCACCTCCCTAATGAGTAGGTTAGCACAGCTAGAAACAGAACATACTAAGGGGCATATTAACAAGGGCCTGCGATAAATATCTCAAAGCGCGCTTAGCGCTTGCATATTTATCGCCGGCTATCTCTGGAATTTATCGCCCGGTTTGCGCGTTATTAACAACGCGCATCGCTGAGGCGATAAAAATTCCAGAGATAGTTGGTGGAAAATGGCGATATCCTAGATGATAGGGCCTGTGGTCATAGCCACAAAATCCACCCCCCATGTTAAGTATGCCTTAGTCAGGAATTTAACAGAAGTTAAATTCCTGCGTTAAGGCATACTTAACGCAATTTTAAAAATCGCTACCCTCCCTTGTTAATATCGCGAAGCTGCCTTCGCGATATTTTCCCAAGGGAGTCTTGTCAGGCACGCCTCCTTTGAATCTCATTAGCGATGCGATCGGAGGCGTGCTGCAAACGGGCGCTAAGTCAGCAAGACACGCGATAGCGTGTCTTTGCTGATAAGGCGATTAAATTATTGCCGCTTTTCACCCGATAATTTCATATCGCCGCCTTGTTAATATGCCCCCATATTACTATCTCAGGGGGAGGGGAATAGATCAATGGCAGTTAAGAACCAGATAATAATTGGCAAATCAGAGATTAATAACTTGTTCCAGATGCAAATAGTCCAGGCATACCAAGCACTCCGAAAAGAGATGTATGAATATGGAGAAAAGACGGGTAAACTTTTGGCCATCAGGACTAGACTAAAGGCCAGCAGAAATAATATAAAAGAAATAAAAAATTCGGAGGTGCAAATGGAAACGTCCTCTGCTAAGATAATGGATGTTTTTAAGCAGTATTATAGCAAGCTAGACCAACAAGATTCCTGTGATACTCAACCAGCTACGGAAGGGGAATATTCACAGCTTAGAAAATTAGACCCAGTCATACGTTTGGAATTAGAAGAAGAGATTATGCTGGAGGAGACAGTTCTAGCTTTAAACTCACTCTCCTCAGGGAAGGCCGCTGGCCCAGAGAAAATTCCGCTAGAGTTATATAAAATGCTTCAAAGCGATTTGGCCGCTTTCCTTCAGGATCTTCTTCTAGACGTTCAATACTGTGGGATCCCGCCTAATTCATGGAAGGAAACAGATATAATCATATTTGATAAGAAGGGGAAACCGCCGTCACTACCAGAGTCATATCGGCCCATCTCACTGATAAACTCAGATGCGAAGATATACTCAAAAGTCTTAGCGACTCGGCTCCAGAGAATCATAGCCAGTTTGGTCTCACCTTGGCAGCATGGCTTTGTGCCAGGAAGGGGAACAACGGATCATACTAGACGAGTAATATCTCTGCTAGATATAGCCGCAGAAAGGGGGGGGATGGACTGGCTGTGATTCTCTTGGATGCAGAGAAGGCCTTTGACAGAGTGATGTGGTAGTATCTGTGGGGGACCCCAAAATGGTAACAGCAATTCAGGCGATGTACCATCAACTTTATGCTAGATTACAAATGATGGGAATGGCATCAGGCCCGATAGAGGTGGCAAGGGGCACGCGGCAGGGATGCCCAAGCTCCCCAATCCTCTTCGCCATATATCTGGATCCATTTATTAATCAGATAATTGAGAACTCTGTGATTGAACCCTATAAAACTAATGGATATGAGACAAAAATACTTGCATATGCAGACGACATCGCTGTAGTTACATCAAGCCCAGCAACAGCAATAGTAGAAGTCGAGAGAATGGCAGAGAAATTTGGGAGAAGGTCAGGTTATTGTCTAAATAAAGGAAAGACCCAGATAACCTCTACTAGACAGGGAAATCTACAAGATCAGCGTCAGACAGATATTGCAACTTATCTTGGGGTAAAGATTGGACCTGATATGAATACATTATGGGCAAATAATATTGATCCTGTACTGGAGGATATATCCTCCGAGGTCCGAAGGTTGGATAATTTACACTTAACGATAGTGGGCAGAGTTAGTGTCCTAAAAATGAAGATCTTCCCTAGAATACTATATTTATTTTGAGCAATCTCCTTAGAATTATCGGCTAGTACATTCCAGAAAATGAACTCAATCTTTATCAACTTTATTTGGAACTATCAAAAAACAAGACAGGCTCTGAGGACATTGACTCTGCCACGAGAGAGAGGGGGATGGGCTGCTCCAAATCTATGTTATTATTATTTGGCAACCTTCCTGCAAGAAATGGGCAATCTGCTGGGAGCAGATAGTCGTGTGAGTGAGGATGGCTTACCCTCTATATATCAACTTGCTGTGGGGAAAGAAGCAGCAGGGCTCCTCCTCAGACAGCTAGAACCTAAGTATTCTTAAAATAACTCTCTCCAAATGCTTGAAAGTAGCCAGAACGGTATGGAGCAAAATAAGTAAAATTATGGACCTCCCAAAATGTAACAGATATACCCCATTGTGGGGAACCACGATTTTCCCAGCTGAACTCTCGGATAATATGGCTAGAGAGTGGGCACAGGCAGGTATACAGAGAGTTGGGAATCTACTTAATGATAAGTTAGACATACTGCCGTTTCAAGAACTGGTTCAGAAATTTGAGATTAATAATAGATCATATTTTAAATATATTCAAATAAGTGGGTGTATAAAGAATCAAGCCGAGAAGCAGGAAAACTTCATAGTAGTACCGTTAATGGATAAGGTATATCGGGGAAATGGGAGGATTGGGGAGTTTTATAAAATACTAATGGAAACAATACCTAATGATGTGGAGAAAACCGAGACAAAGTGGGCATCAAAACTAGGGGATGACGATATAGATATAGCTATGGGTGAACAACCTTTACAACGAAACTATTACAACGCACTACACTTACAACTAAATTTTTACAACGCAACATCCACTACAACGCATTCCATTACATAGCATGACACTACAACGCATGTTTAAAAACTACCTTTACAACGCATTCCATTACATCGCATACTACCTTTACAACGCATACCATTACAACGCAATCCAACACTTACCCTACTGTTGCACCCCCTGGAGTTAGAATAGTAATTTTTACCCCTATACTATGCGTTGTAATGGTATGCGTTGTAAAGGTAGTATGCGATGTAATGGAATGCGTTGTAAAGGTAGTTTTTAAACATGCGTTGTAGTGTCATGCTATGTAATGGAATGCGTAGTAGTGGATGTTGCGTTGTAAAAAATGCGTTGTAAGTGCATGCATTGTAAAAGTGTGCGTTGTAACGACATACATCCATAGCTATGTCATTAAAATTGGGCGAGAATATATTTTTGCCTGCAAATCTTCAAGCTTAACATTATAAAATCCTTTTCAACCTATATTACACTCCAGCAAAACTTTTGGGGTGGGGGAAACAAAATAACGATCAGTGCCCCAGATTTCACAATAGCCAAGCGGACATTACTCATATGTTTTATGCATGTAAATCCCTGATTCCTTTAGAAAGGGTATAGCATTTTTTGGGCATGAATCGATTAATTGTGCAATCGAAATGAGTGCTTCGCTGATGCTATTAGGATATGATAGCCGAATCGGACTAGTATCAGCACATAGGGATTTTGTTTTTGTTTCAATAGCGGTCGCTAGACTATTAATAGCTACAGCTTGGAAAGTCTTGGAACCACCGGCACAATCTAAGCCGGACTCACTAAATATTCTTGACTGCAAACCAAATATTATTGAATAAATAAAATCACTAATCTTTGCCTTGACTAAAATCCAAACCAGCAAGTGCATACAAATACCACAATAAAGAGTGCACAATACTTCCTGAGACTTCGCAGAAAAATAACAAACTTAGTGGCTCATTATGATGGAGTAATGATGACCACCGCCGAGCCGGTGGTGGTGACTTGTACGCCATCGTAACGTGAAATACCCCCCACCATATTATGATGGCAGGGGGCATTGCGGCAGACGCAAAGTCTGTCCGCCGCTTTTTGCCGGTCGTTAATCATTCCGATTGCCGGCCGGGTGGTGATGGGCCAGTAATATGGTGGCGGTGACTAGCAGGCACCACCAGCCATATTACAATGTGGGTGGTATACAAGCACTTCCATGGCGAAGAGCTGGTGGGAATTGGCTTTGGGGGCCCGTTGCAGGCCCCTGGGGAGATAGGGGTGCACTTGGGGGTATCCATGGTACCCCCTGCAGTTCCCTGTACTAAGTGGCAGGCACCGCGTGGTGCCGCAATGTTAAAATGTGGAATGCAACCGCGAGGATGGTGGTCACATCCTAATTCATGGTGTAGGACCGCCACATGTCTGGCGGTCGGTCGCAACACCGCGAAGATGGAGGGCGGACTCAGGTCTGCCCGTTATCCTAATAGGCCCACTACTTCCAAAGGCAAATTTTAAAACTGTGGTTTAATCTCTCTGTATATGTAGACTAGACTATGAGAGTGTGTTACTCAAAAGCATTCCCAAAGTTCATGTAGCTCCAATAAGGCGACCCTGCTTGAATCAGCTTAACTGATATATGCTGCAAAAAGAATCAAGCACATCAATCCTGTGCTCCTTACCCAAACTGGCTCCAGATAGAAGCAAAGGGCTTCTGTGAGAAAATGGGTTCTTAGATGGAGTGGATGGTTGTCTACCATAAGTGATAATGTCACTATTCTTGTTAGGTTCGGAAAATGTTTTACTAATTTGCACCTGTGATAAACCCCCGAAAATGTGTAAAGCATTTAAAAGTACCAACACAGTTAAAAAGTTGGAAACACAACGGAATAAAAATTCCACTTCAATGTATAAAAATCTTGAATATTTTAATAAATAAACATTATACCAAAATAACAAAAATACTATAAGGGGAACTAGAGATATGAGTTTTTAACGTTTTAAATACAAATATAGTCTAACAGTGTTAAGCAGCAACCGGGGTAATCTGGTTATGTTTCACCTGTACCAAGGTTTAATTTAAGGCTGACTGCAATGGAGCATGGGTCCGCTACAGAAACCAGACTCAACCCAGTCAGAAGTTTTACTTTCTAACTTAGTCTCTAAAATGGAAGTCAAAAATCCTCAGCAGAGGCAAAGCAGTAGGAAGTGGCTGAGAAGGACTCCACAAGGCAGGAGAGTAGTTAGACAAGGTCTAAGTGAAGCAGTAGACTTTTGGCAGGAAAGCTCAGAGCTGGAGTAAATCAAAGTTTTTGACCAAGAAAAGTCCCTCGCTGGATACTTTTGCTGACTTTGTCAGGTGAAGATTTCTACGTTCAGACTTAGTCACACTTTTTGGAGCTTTCATTTCTCCAGCGGGGCAATGATTGCAAGCTATAGCTTAGCAGGGCTCTTAATTGCCAGATACCCTTTCCACCTTGTACCGCTGGAACAGATTTGGTGCTGTAGAACATTTCCAAACAGGAGCAACCTGAATCTTTGTACCAGATGCAATGCACCTTTGTTGTATTGCCTTGGCAGGTTTGTCTCGGTTCTTCGGAGATCTTTAGAGCTAAAACATTTCTAAATCTCAGGTCTCTTAGGATGTTAGGGGGAGTACACTTTGAGACAGCCAAGGGTCCCAGGACCACAGGCACAGCACTTGTGGTCAAGACTCACCCCAATAAAAGTCACAGGCAGGGTCTATGGCAGCTCCAGTTGGAACTGGTCAGCTGGGCTGTCAAATATTGGTTTTAGGACATAGTTTATAGAGTGAACTAAAAGCACATTCATTAATATATTTGGCCTAAGTGTTCAACTCCAATGCAAATCATTTTCACAATAAAATGTTAGCAATGAACTTTGTTCATTTATACAACTCTTTTCTAAACACACTGGAAGTTGGCCGTTGTACTCTAATTTGCGTATCTGTTTATGACATGTAGCTGATAAACCACACAACTAGAAGGTCATACCACTGATACTCAACTCTTATCTTATAAGATGCAACTCTTTGAACTGACCTCAAGCTGAAAGAGGGGATTTCCACTGTTAAGCAATTTTTGTTAATGAAGCCTCGTAAGCTCTGATTTGGGTTTTTTATAAATATGGCGGAGTAAGTATTGATTGGCATGCAGTCTACTCTTGCCAATGAAGTGCGAGCTGTATATTGTTCTCCCTAGCGTAATAAATGCCTTAAAGGCAGCCTCCGACTCCTCACACTTTAATTTGTCCGTGAAATGAGTGGTGATAACCAAAAGTGCGCTTTCCACAAATGACGACTCTGGTGGGACCTCTACATGGGACAAGCAACAGCTTTTGAGTCTGTGGCTGAGGTGACCGAGTTGAGACCAATCATGGTAGGGGCCCCTGCAAGCAAGAGACAAGCTTCTCGCAGCTACCATCTGACGTTTCAAACTGGCATCCTTCAGCAACAGGATTTCCCCAGTAGAGGTCCTCAACGGTAGACGGACGCCCCCACATTAACTTGGCGAGGTTGTTCTGAATGCATGCTTGCACAATTGATTGAATTGGACACACTTGTCATTGGGAGATTGGGATTAGTAGTTTTCTCATTTATTAAGAGTCTCCAATTTTAGGGGACAATGAGTAAACTAAGGAAATACATTTCTCATTGTTATTGGTGTTTTGGAAGTCCATATTTGGTGGACCGATTGCTCCACTCCCCACTCCAATTGGAGGATGTAGGTGAAATTTGGGGTGGATCTTTGGAATATATTTTTTGGGTAGAAAATATGCAAAGGAGAATTAAGATTTGAGAGGGTTGCTGAATGGCTCCTTAGATTTAAACAAACATACAGTATATACAGCAATGTCTTTTTAAGGAAAGAAAGAAGATAGAGCAGTGGTTCCCAAACTTTTCATTCCTGAGGACCCCCATTGAGTTACTGCTGGAAGCCGGGGACCCCCAAGCAATTTGTATGATTTAAATGTGAAACATTAAAACTGTAATTCGAAAAACATAAACACTTGTGTGCACATCAAACAAAAACTACACTTGAATTACTAAAGATTTTAGTATTTTTATAGTAAAAATATTTGCAAAAATCGAAAAATCTTAATGAGAAGGTTGGTGCTGCATCTAGCGACTAACTTTTCGTTGGTATTATTTCGCTGCCCGAGGCTCCTCCTCCTGCCAAGGCTGGACAGGAAACCTAAAGCTGCTCTGGCAAATATTGTCAGACTAGTCCCCGTACAGGGCACACCAAGTGAGCCTGACCACTACAACGTGTCTTTGGGGGGGCTCTCCCCATAGAAAAGTTGGGGGCAAATGGTGCATTTTACAAGACATTTGACAATATATATTGAATTGTATTAGCTTTTAAAGCATAGTAAATAATGACCTTATTATGCACCGGGATACAACAATCTTTTGTCAATCTTCAGTGATTGACAATCTTCAATGATTCCCTCACTACTACCCTCCAACTGTGCCTCTCATCTCTCCATAGCACATGTATTTAATTTATTTTATAGCACCTCTCATACCACTGTAGATCAGTTAATAGAAAATGTTACATAAGGCAAAAGGGACTACAAGGTGTAGGATTTGCATGTCATCCATGCTGGTAGGTGTTTTTTAACACCTTGACCGCAGCGCGAATTCCGCTGTGGTGCTGGTGATTTATTGAGTGGGCGGCGTTCTGATGACCCCCGGCCATCCTCCACACACACCCACTGTGACGTCGGGCAGCCGGGGGCCATCCGACACATGGAAAGGGTTAAGGGTGCTTGCTCTGGAGAAGCACAAACTCAGGATTCAAAACATACCACAGGGGTTAGCGTTGACTTTAATAATAATGATTTATTTCTACCCAAATAAACCTTTTTAGCAGCATCGGGATAATGAAAGACTGGGAAAAAGCATAACTTACTAACTTGTACCATGCAGTTTGCATGCAGCTCTTTGACGGTAGTTTATAGCTCACTGTGCTAGATTATGATTGGAACTTGTGAACTACACAATAACAAAATAATCTCTGTGGCAAAAGCAGGAACCCACTGAGCTATGCACAAAACGAAATACTGTTTTTTTTAATGCATGGTAGACATTCTTTGCAGCAGGCATATTAACCATCTGTACTTCCTTAGATGAGTCAAATCTGCCACTGGACAAAACCCCCATCTCTCTCCAGCATGTACATTAATCACCGGAGTTATCTTGACACTTTTATTGCTGCCCAAACGCTGTTCATTATACAAGCAACTTTGCAGTGCTTTTAAAACTGCTGTCTGCGGACCCCCTGGGAATGTGTCACGGACCCCTGGGGGTCCGCGGACCCCAGTTTGGGAACCACTGAGATAGAGAAAAAAAGTGAGACAGGCAATGTGGGAAAGCTTTCAAAAATGGGAAAAGCATGCACCACATCAGCAGGGCTTGAAAAAAGTCCACTTGCAATGTTGAGCAAGATATAATAAACACAAGCTATTTTAGGGATTACCACAGCCAGCTGACAACAGGTGTTCTGCTTACTCAGAAAACTGAATGAGCAATAAAGATGGGACGCTACACCCACATAGGATGTGATTGATGCAGAACTTGCAGAAACCATCGCTCAATCTAATATATGGGCGTTTATTACAAAATGTTTCACTAATTGCAAAACCCCTGCTTGCTTTAACATTGAGGATATATAAATGCCGCTTCCTTGGACTAATCTGTGTGAAGCTGTCTTTTTGCAATTGAAAAATGCTCTATGTAATGCTCCTGCTTTAGGTAAAACCTGATTATTACAAATTTGTGTATGCAAAAGCTGGTTGAAGCTTGGCATAGTCCCATGTAGGAAGGAATAGGTAATGCACCTATTTCTCCTCCACATTGGTCTACACTGCGATAAAGCAATATGAAAAGTATGTTTTAGCTCACAATTTGACAGTTATGTCACCACATTTAGTAGATTTTTTTTTTTTAACTCAGACCCAGCACTTGACCAGTGCGATATTAACAGGGTATGAGTTAACACTTTTTGCTCCAAACATTACTCTGAAATGCTGTAAAATTTTCAATCCAGCCACTGCACTACCCCTCTCGGAGTCCCAACAAGATGAGAAGCATGATTGCATATTTATTACTGAGAAGGGGACTAAGGGATGGGTAGACTTGACAGATACCTCTATATCTGACCTCCAAGGGGAATTGTTTGTCGATGGTTCATGTTACAAACTACCTGATGGCTCTCGTACAGCGGTCTGTGCAGTTTCTACCTTGAAATCTGTGGTTGAGTTATGTAAAATACAACAAATGTTAGCACAATCTGTGGAGCTGATAGCTCTGACTGGAGCCTATGAATTAAGTAAAGATTTGGCTGTAAATATCTATACAGATAGCCAATATGCCTTTGGAGTTGCCCACTCTTTTGGACAACTATAGCGAAAAAAAAAGGGTCTTTTTGACTTCTCATGGTGATAAGATACAGAATGGGGAATACATAGTAAAGTTGTTGGAAGCCATGAGGTTACCAAAAAGAGTTTCTCTTATTAAATATTTTGCCCACAAGAAAATTGTAGATGAGATAATACAGGGAAATGCAACAGATAAACGAACAGCCTAATTGGTGTATATTTTAATGTATATTGTAGGGACAGCTAGATGGATACCAGAAGTGCCTATGTTTAATCAGACTCTAGATTGCTTTAGGGAAATCCAGGAAGAAGCTTCAGAGGAAGAGAAGGAACATTGGAAAAGATATGGGTGTCAGGATGCGACAGGATGTTTGATAGACCTGTCAGGAAAGCAAAGATGAATGCTTCCAAATTGTTATGTGAATGCTATTGTTACCACAGCCCAAAGTCCAGCCCACATCAGTGCTAAAGGAATAGTGGCCACATCAGATCATGTATGGTTAAATGATTTGATTCCCAGGGTGGCAGAGTTCATTGTCAAGAGATGCATGATATGCACTATTTATAACACAGGAAAGAGTACCCCTGTTTCAACAGGTCATTTTGCACCCCCAGATCTGCCCTTTGAGGTCTTGCAACCATTTGAGGTAGTTATGGGGAGGCCAGCAAATGTATAGGGTGTACCAAGATCAAAGAACATCTGACATTGAATATACTTTGCTTGTTGATTACTGTGAATAATTGACTAATGATTTACATTCACAGGTGAAGGCCAGTCTCCTTCCTAGTCTTGAAGGCCTAGGTCACAAGCTGAGGCCTAGAGACGGTGTCTTTACCCAACAGTTTCAGAGGAAGTCCAGCCTTGAGCCATGCTGGAAGGTTCCTGGGCAAGTTCTCTTCGCCACCCAGACTGCTGTTAAGTACACAGGGCACAGACACTGGATCCATGCCAGTGATGTGGAAAAAGCAAGCGCCACTCCCTTTGCTATATTATCAGTGGATAACAAGAGGAATACCTGATTCTGAATATGATCAGATCTCTCAGCAAGTCCCTTTTGGGAATGGTGATCTTTTTGATACATGGTGAGGTGGTACCATTGGAACAAGAACTTGCTGCCACCATGCCGGACCCAGATTAACAGATGTTGTTTGAACATCCTGACATTGTTCAGCCCTGATACAAAGTGTGGCAAAGGGCTGAAAAGAACTATAGACTTTGATTGAAGAAACTATGTCTAGAGAGGTAGCGACCCATGCAGGTGGTCAGGATCAACGTCCGGACCGGTACACAAGCTTCCCAGTGAGGCTTTGAAGCAAAAGATACTTGAGACTTAATGCTCTATGATAGTGTAGTGAGGGAGTTTGGGGGAATTGAGATTACATTGCTCTGTTCCTGGCTGAGTGTTATACTACTCTTTGTTACCTAGGCAATTAAACAACAAATACTATAGGAAGAGAAAGGGAACTTGAGAAGCATACAGGTTGAATATAAAGACCAGTAGAGGGAATAATGTTAGGTGTTCTTCTGAAATAGGCGTTTGTATATAGATTAGGTTCCAATGGGTAGAGTTGTGGATCTGAGATTAAGGCCCTTTGGGAAGAGGTTTTCTGACCTATTAGGAGAAATAGAAGTAGTTGCCCTGCTAAAAGCTGACAATTTTGGACAAAAAGGAGGAAAATAGGAATAACTGTAAGTTCTCTATTGCTAGTGTTTGGATTTTTAGATCTATTTTGGAGGCTTGAAACATAATATCCTCTTCATAGCCTAGTTCCGCCGACTCCTACAGCATCTGATCATTATCACTTCACCTTGTCCCCTCTTAAGGATTTGCACTGACAAATATATAAGCACAATACATGTGTTCAATCTTTACATAAAATGCCCTCAATGTTAATTTAATTTAGCCGTAAAAAAGCTTCACCACTTAGCTCCTGAATTCCACCAGGACAATGGAGATTGGAATTAGCCAGGATAGTTTTGAGGCCTAGTAACCACTTAGGGCTGTAAACTGTTCACTATAGTGCCACTAGTGGGAGGAGTGATCGTAGGGTTATGATTATGCATAAACTACCTCCTAAAGGGTTTTATCTACTTCTGTTCATAAGACAAATTCGATGGTGATGCAACAAAAAGAAATATCTGACTTAATGAATATTGATGAATGAACTTTGAGTTCAAGGGCCGTTCTGTCAAATACTGGTTTTAGGACATAGTATAGAGTGAACTAAAAGTACATTCATTAAAATATATTTGGTCTAAATATTGTTCAACTCCAATGCAACTTATTTTCACAAGAAAGTGTTAGCAACAAACTAGACGATGACCGCTGTACTCTAATTTACTTATCTGTTTATTACATGTAGCTAATCAACCACACAACTAGAAGGTCTTACCACTGGTAGTCAACTCTTATCTTATAAGATGCATCTCTTTGAACTGGCCTCATGTTGATGGAGGGAATTTCCACTGCTAAGCAATTTTTTATGAAGCCACGTAAGCTCTGCTTTGAGTTTTGTATCAATATGGCAGAGTAAGTATTGATTAGTGTGCAGTCTACTCTTGCCATCGGAGTGCGAGTTGTATATTGTTCCTGCTAACTTAATACATGGCTTAAAAGTCTGATTCCGACTCCTCACACTTTAATTTGCTCTTGGACAGAGTGGTGATAGCCAAAAGTGTAAAAGTGCGCTTTCCACAGGGCTCAGGAAAAGGGATTTTAGCAGCTTGCTGTTTCCCTTTAGCTTGCTTTGAGTTCAGCCAACAGACTCTTGGAGTTTAATTCTTTAGCCTTGGCACAAGTGGGAGTAAGTACAGCCTTTCAAGTCCCATTACATGTCTCAACAGTAGGTGCCTCCCTTCTTCGTCTTCCACAGGTCAGTAAAGTTCTGTAGAGGGTACCCAGTGGTGCCACATTTTTTTCTTGCACTAGTCTGTAGGGGGGTGACTTCTGGCCCCTTCCAGACATGAGTCCTGTGCTCACTGTGCTACTGAAACCACATTTACACCCAACTGAAAAGCCCCAATCAGGGTAAAATCAGTCTTGAGTTTCTTGTGTTCTGGTTCAGGGATGACCTAATATTTCAGTTTGTACTGGATTATTCCTATTGAACAGGGTGAAGACTGATTTGGATATGTCTGGGTTCACACTGAAGTGGGATGGTGGGCAAAAGAACGATAGGTTGGAAGGATACCCTAAGTGTTTGCCAGTGGTTAGACTTATTGCAAGCATCCCTACCATCGCCCTTTGTGTGTTTGAAATAACACACTAAGTGGACAAGAGAATGCCCATCCATGGCTCCCATTCCCACTGTGCCACTGGAACCAAGCTACACAAGAATGAAGAGTCCCAATCATGGCAAAACGGTCTTGGGTTGCTTTTGTTCCTGTTAAATGAGGCCTGGCTTGGCATTTCGGGCTGTACTGTTCCTATTAGAGCAATGTCAAAACTGATTTGCATTTGGCTAGGTACAAACTTAGGTAGCATGGTGGGCAAACGAACAGTGGGTTGGAATGCTGCTCCAAGTGATTGTCAGTGGCTGGACGTATTGGAAGCATTTCTCCCATCACTCTTTGCATATTTACTAATGAAATTGAATCTTGTGTAAAGAAGTTAGCCTAAATGTGTAATATTTGTTTTCACCATTCTATTGTGATGTGCTTTGATACCCCTGAGTTGTTGTTCCCTATATAAAACTGTATAAATAAATAATAAATACATAATGTTATGCATTGGTAAATTCTTGTCCACGGAATAGGAGTGAATCTGGGAGGTTTGGGATTCTCCACAAACGTTTTTCTGACCCATTCCCTCTCTGGAATTGGATGAAAAGGTTCTAAACGTGCCTTTCACTAGAGTGAATCCTTGTCAGGATGTGAGTGACAGGAGAACACCTCCGAAGTTGTTAGTGGTATAGAGGGCGGAGTATCCCCTGCGAAATGAGAAATTTCAAATCCACAAATGGGCAAGCATTTTGCCAAGCACAATTGTGCCCTTATTTTCATTTATGCAAGCGGAATGTTTTTTGCTAAATTACTAATTAAAATGTTTCATTATTACTGCTGAAAACAGTCACCAGTTTCGCAGAGTATTGTAGGAGTCTGTGTGAATTCAAACAAATTGCTAATGTAGATGCAGGGGAGGTAGTAAACATGGGTGCAGATTTAAGAATTATTTTGAGAACCAGAGTACTTTTCTAGCACAACACCGTTTACATGGAAAAATTCCACAAAAGTCAATTTGCACAGAAACATTCTGCATATATTTTGACATTGTGCACAGAAAACCTCTGCAAAAGACAAACCTGCACAAAGACTGTGTTTTTTCAGCTTGGATGAGTTCAATCAGATTTACTAAGCAGTGAAAATCATCTGGAAATGGCCTATAAAACTGCCCATTAGAAGGTAGACCGAGAATCTGGTAATCTAGCAAACATCATGACGGATTTAATACTGTACTCTGCAAAATGTTTCTGGTGAAATAAACTGTTACACACCCAATTGAATGATAGTCAATATCGAATTATATGCGTCGTAAAGTTGGTGAGAGGGGTATATTGGGAGTGCTGCGGAGCACTGACACTCAAACTAGTTGAACAACCTGCAAACTCGAGGAGATTGAGGTCATCACATGTGTGGCAGGTGCATTCACACGCTAGATATGGTTGAAGATGTATCCAGTCAAGTCTGGGAATGGATGGGGCGTAGGCGAGCGAATCACTATTTGGGGAGTACATTTTCGAGAGGAAGAAACAAAAAACACATGCAAATGCACTTTTGCATTTCATTTACGCATGCAGGACCGTAGATCCGCTAGATTTGTGTATATGTTAATCCCCAGACATGGCAGCAGAAGCTTCAGGTTTTTGCAGGAATACTCTTGGAATGCGTTGTGAAGTCCAACCGGGCCACCGGGGGAAGCATCCAATATCCTGCAGTCAGAGCAATGACCTGCCTTAACAATGGAGTAACTACCCCGACTGCAATGTTAACACGTGTTCCTTGTCCCTGCAAGTCCAACACCTTTCCTGCTGTTGCGTAGACTGGAGTTGTAATAGTCATGTACAATATTCCAAAGTCCAGTGCCCCCCCTAAAGCAAGTCGTTGTAAGAACTTGCGTGGAAAAGTAACGTGTGGTAACGTAGTAAAGACATGCGTAGTGAATGCATGCGGGGTTCGGTCAAACAATGGCCAATGGCTAATACCTGCCCTGGATGTGCTGGTAAAGGGGACCTGCAGTGCAAGGTGGTAAGTGCCATCGTCCTGCGGTTTCAATTATGTAGGTAAATTACCTTGTTGCAGCACCTTTTCAGTGCTTGCGATTACCAACATTATTATTGCCATTTTTTGAGGGGCATTGTTACTGTGTGTGTTACACTTTTAACACCGTCAACGTTTATGCAAAACAAAACCTTTTTTCTGCAGTCTATTTTCACTGCGTGAAGTTGAAGCTGATGTACACCTCAAAATGTATTTAAATGTGTGATCCGGGGCAATATGGATTTCCACTATCCATCCCTTTTGCTTCAGTTTAAAATGTCCCATTGATTGTATTGTCCGTCGTTGATTTGAATCTACACTGGAAAGTGGTAAAATAGACCTTCAGGATCCATGATTAGGGGCAGTAGATCTTAAACACAAATTACAGCCAGAACCCGTTCACCACAATGTTTCTGATTGGCTCATCAAAAGCAAGTCTCAGCTGTTCAAACCAGGTTCAGTTTCAAGGTCAGAGGCTGAGTGTGCAGCCCATAGAAGGCTGCTCAAAAAGAATTATCAGAGGGTCTCCTCACTCTTACACCACAGGACAGCCAGCCCTGCCCCTGGCGGTGACTGCACACGGGGGCTGATGGAGACAAACAACACCGGAAGTACCCAACACAAACTGCTTCCTTTCCTTCAACTCACTTCTAGGGTCTTCTGTAAGGGTTTCATGAAGAGGCATGTGCTAACAGCTGCTAGTTATTCAATCACTAACCCAAGTAGAGAGGTGCACCGCCTACTGCAGCTGGGCAGATGAGGGCTGCCTACGAGGTGTGATAATTGTAGTGACGGACTGGTCAGCATTCTAGTGTTCAGCATGTTGTAGCACACACTGAACACCCACCCACCACAAGCGTCACGAGTCAGGTGACCCTGGCAATAAAAGGGTCCGAGCGCACGTGCTCTGGGCCAATTACCTAACCATCGTCGAGTGTCTGTGTCCATCACTTTCACCTGCATGTGGGCCTAAGGCCCAAACACCACAATAATCACCACACCTGCTAAACTCGTTTGCTGAGTATTCGATTCTGCTAAATATACAGGGGCTTATTTACAAGCTCCTTGCGCCACCCGTACGTCCCTTTTCCCATGTTAACAATGACGCAAAAGTAGCGCAAGGGGCTTGTAAATAAGCCCCACAGTTTGTGAAATATACTTTTAATATACTGTACTATAAAATACATTGATTGTGCCTTGTGTTGTTGTCCTTCTGCACAGCCTCAGACCCACTGTAACACCATCTCTCATGTTCAGAGTAGAGGAGCGCTGGCTTTGATTCAACAGCAAAATACACAGCTAGATAAATAGTCCAAACAGCACTTGAACCGGAGCCATGTTGGAGGGGCACCTCTAATCCAGTCTATAAATCGTTCGACCTGTTTCTCATTTGTGCATGTTTTCCAGAGGAAGTATTTATTTGTTTGTTACTGAGCTCTGACAAGGCACTTATTTCAGAACAAGCAGAACAGCTCACGAGGGAAACCGAAAACCAGGCAAAGAAAACCTCAAGCATTAACCTGTTTTGCCCTCTTGGTTTGCAAAGAAACTTGCTAATGCTTTGGAAGGGGGCTGAAACACGAATTAGCTAGAACACCGTCTTCTCTATGGATATCAAAATGTGCAATTACTTTCTTTTTCAAAGAAGAGAGTGTGTTATATTGTTCTAGGCAGATTACATCAATTGTTCAAGGATAAGGGAAAGCTTAGACATAAAGGTATCTAAATTCATGAGCAAAATAGAAGGCGTTCTGAAAAGATTTGAGTCTCATTAAAACAAACAAAATTCAATAAATCAAGTATGTTAGTTTAGAGGGGTAGGAAGAGTCTGACATGTTTCTGAAAGATACTAGGCAGGGAGTGTTGATGTGCGTGTCTTAAGTCAGGAGTGTTTGGCGTTTTGCTGTGGCTCATTGTACTTTTACACTTGTAAGTCCAACAGTAGGTTACCACGGGAGCAGCTGGACAAACTTCTTTATTTTAACGGTGGAGTGACTACGGATAAAGAGGCCACTTCCGCTAGTCAACAATTGTAATATGCACGCATTTAGAAGAGGTAAAGTCGTGGTTTGTACCCATAGAATGTCAACTTCTTAAGAAACAGTGTGGTTGGTGTGTGTGGCAGTGCTTAATTTATAAAAATGTACGTGCCAGGACCTTTCTTGGAAGGCGCCATTGCTGCCATAGACAGCCCCAACATATCACCTAAGCATCGACATCCTACAAGTTTGACAATTCACACAAAGCTATAATAATGGCACAAGAGGTTGCTATTGTTCGTTTTTCAGTGTATATTGACTTAAACACGGTTGCTGTGCTCTTCTCAAAATTAAAAACGAAAACGCCACCTTGTGTTGGGCTGTCACTAGAGCCGGTGTATACAATTAAGTGCCAGTGCCAAGCACCGGAAACTATCGTCACAAATTAAGCACAGTGGTCCAGCTGGGGAGGATGGTTTTTAAACTGAACTGAGCTTCCAGGCTGTTATAATGGCATTGTATTAACATTAGCAGGATATAACACAGGCCAAATCCTCAAATATCTTGCACCACGTGGACTTCAATAGTACCTGCCATTAACAGCATTTCATCTGTGAGCAGTCCCAATCTAGTAGGCAAACATGACTCCTAGGGTAGGGAGAGTGGAGAGCAGATACATTGCACAATCTCAACAGAATGAAACATCCCGCCAAAAGTCTTGTGTCCGCACAGGTTGTGAAGTGGAGCTATGTGTGAGTCACTGTGGAACGTGGTTGTGTGCAGAGGAATGAGGTCCCAGGGCCAGGTCCCCCACTGCTGCTGCTGCCAGCCCGTGCTCTGAGCTCTGCCGCACTGAACCCTGTATGTTCTTATTTCCTCCCACTCACACACTCGTTTTCGCCTCCTAATCACAATTTTTTTCCTCTAATCATTCATTTTCTTTTCCTTCTAGCTACTCATTTTTCTTTATAAAGACGTTTTTTTCATTTAGCCATTGGCTTTTACCTTCTAATTACCAATTTTTCCATTTAAGCACCCATTTTTTCTCTCTCGTTTTTTCATTCTAACCACTTGCTTTTTCCTTCTAATCACATATTTTTCCTTTAACCACATATTTTTCCTTCTAGCCACTTGCTTTTTCCTTCCAATCACCCATTTTTCCTTTAACCACGTATTTTTTCCTTCAATACTCTTGTTTTCCTTCTCACTCATTTTTTCCTCTGGTTTCTCCACCTTATTATTTTGCCTGATCGTTTTTCTGCCTCAAAGGCTGATTCTGTCTCCTGCTTTCTGCCTCTTGCTAACCCTGTCCATCACCTTGCGCCCCTCCCATAACCTACTTAATGGAGGTTTAAGCACGACTGTGCCAAAGGTGCACCAAAGGCATACCCGTCTGCGCCTGTCCGTGCCTGGACCGTGTCCAGTGCCAGGAACCCTGCCTCTCCCACCACTCACACCTACACCAGCACTGAGAAGATAGCCCTAAACCATGCTCCACGAAATAACAACGGTAGCCATGCCTCTCCATGCTCAATGGAAGGACTGATGTCCTGCTGCCACTGTCTCTTCTCCTGCAACACTGGAACACCCACACATGCACCTGCCACCACCATGACTAGGACAACTCCACTGCCTCGTGCTCAAGTCCTGATCATGTTGCAAACATGACATCAAGATCTGGGACACCCCACAACATTGTCTTGCCCACCAAGATCTGGGTTAACCAGACATCCGTTCCAACATCACCACAGCCACACCCAATGGCTACAAGATAGCTCACCGGGACCGAGTCAACAGACACGGAGATGGAATAACCATAATCGACAAAGATTCCATACACTGCACCACCGCCACTGACGACACCACTACGATACCCTCAGGACCACGCACCAGCTTCTGCGATGCCATCCTTGACTTCATCGGCCCACTGGCCATCAACATGGAAAACGTAATCTTCCTCTGAGACCTCAACTTTAACCTCAATGAGCACAACACAGCCAACCTCCTTGAAAGCATGAGCAACCTCAGACTCACCCAAATAGTCACAATGCCGGACATGTCTTGACCCCATTTTCAACGCCAGCAATAGAATCAGGTACAGCTCTGTCACCGAGCTCACCTGGACAGACCACTGAATCATCCAATTAACCATCACAACAGCCCCTACCACCGCCACCAAGCCGCCCAGCATCACACACAGAGGCTGGACCAGAATATCCAAAAGCCAATGGGCCGACACCCTCAACACTACCCATCCCGACACTTCTATCTAACTCACAGAGACAGTCAAAAATCTCAACACCTGGATCACCTATTGTGCCAACAAAATCACCCCATTCAAGCCTACCAAACTTCAGGAAATCCATCAAACATACCAGTTGGTATACCGGGGAACTGAGAACCACCAAAAGCACCTGCAAGTGGCTAGTAAGGGTCTGGCGCAGCAGCAAGGAGCCAACTGACCACGTCATCGTCAAGACAGCACTCAACCACTACCACCAACTCCTGAAAAAGAAAAAAAAGAACAACCTGGCCAACTGCTTCAAAGCAACTCCAACCACATCAAAGAACTCTTCAGCATCGTCAAGGAGTTCTCCCACCTCTAAGCTACCAAAAACATCATCATCACTTCAGAAAACCTCTGCGTTTCCCTGGCGGATTTCTTCCATGACAAGATTTTCCCCATCTACAAACACTTTTTAACAACCCTCCACCGACAACACCCTCAGCCACCTCACCCCAATGATGCATACCCCAATTACCGGATCACAGCAATGGACCAGCTCAATGCGCAGAGCACCTGAGCCATCTGGCACTCTGTCCATTCCAGATCACCCAAGGATCCCTGTCCCTCCCACATGTTGAATCTCCAAAACTAGATAATCTGAAACAAGCTCACCACCATCTTCAACACATCCATCACTTCAGACACCTTCCCAAAGGAATGGAAACACACTGAAGTCAAACCCATCGTCTAAAAAATGTCTGCAGACCTCAAAGAGCTGAAGAACTACCAGCCCATCTCCCTGCTCCCGTTTCCTGCCAAGGTCCTTGAAAAGGCCAATAACTGTCAACTCACTGACTACCTGGAGAACAACGACCTTCTTGGCCCATCTCAATCGTGCTTCCACTCTAACGAAAGCACGGAAAATACACTACGACATCAGAACTCTCCTAGACCAAGGATAAATGGCTGCCCTGATCCTCCTCGACCTTGCAGCATCTATCGACACTGTGTCCCATCACACCCTGAGCAAGAGGCTCCATCAGATCAGGATCCAAGAGGACACCCTCATATGGATCACATCATTACTCACCAGAAGAACTTAGAATGTCCACTTTCTATCTTCCACCTCAGCTCCCAAGAACATCATATGTGGCTATCTCCAAGGGTCGTCCCTGAGCCCTACTCTATTTAACACCTACATAACCCTCTTGACCATCATCATCAGGACCCATTCTTCAATAATATATCTTTGGCAGTGTGCTCATCCTCGATCTCCTGAGATGAACCCACATCACCCCTCACCTCTGTATACTCCACTGGCTACTGTCCACAAGAGATGCCAATACCTACAAACTACTGCAAAATCAGGGACCAGCATAAATTAACCACCTCATGAACTTCCACCACTCCTCTAGAAACCTGTGCTCCGCCTCCCTCTTGCTCTTTCAGAACACTGCATCTGCCAAAGCAAGAGTGGTGGATGCTCCATCTCCTATATTTCTGCAAAGACCTGGAAAGGCTTCCCCCTGCATCTTCAGACTTCACCCTTCCTGCAGGAATCCAGAAAGGCAATCAAGACCTGGCTTTTCAACTGATTCCAAAAGAGCAGTAGAATCTCCAGGGCCTGGATACCCTTGCAGGTGATTAGCAGTGCTATAAAAATCCTGATTGATTGATTGATTGAGAGTCGTCCTGCAGCAGATGGTGCACTGTCTCACAGACAGTGCTACTGCCCAGCCTGAGGGTTTTCACGATGCAATGCCTTGCTGGAGTTAAGTTAGTAGCTGACAGCAGAGCCACAGACAAATGGCAAGAATACCCTTTTGGCACAACAAGGTGAGTAGAAGGACAGTCATTGTTTGCTTTTGTCATCCCTTTTAACTCTGAGAATTCTCTCAGCTACAGCGGACGGGTTCCTTTCAGGCAGTGAATGAGACCTAGCCCACATGGTCAAGTGGGATTGGTGGCCCCTGACATGTGTCAGAGAGAGAAACATAACTGATGGAATTGTCACCCTGCTGGTGGAACAAATACACCGTGTACCCACTCTCCACCATGAGCACGTTTGGGTGTTTGGACAGGGCTAGCTTCTGGACTCCTAAAACCTATGAGTAGTCCCTGCTTGTATTAAGCTGCCCCACTGAGTTGGACACAGTTGACTCCAAATTGTAGGAAGGGATTTGTTAGCAACAACTTACTGACTGTTCCCAGGAATTGAGGGGCTGAATGGCTGACCCTCCATGAACTAACTGTTTACAGGCAATTGGTCTACTGAAGCTGCCTGCTGAACTGTGGTGAGCAAGAGGGACAGTCTTTTGGTCAGTTTGTTAGAGATTCCCCCCTCTTTTCTTTTGGTTTGTGCTGTTGAAGAGATTAAATTAATCCCTATGGAACATTCAGGACCTCACTATCAGTGGTACTGGAACAATTTCAGACTGGGGTGCTGCCATCAATTTTCCATCACTAACCTCATAGGGATTCTAAGAAATCCAAGCATCACACAAAACGCAAGCTTCACAAATGAACCACATCCATTCAGCAGGAGAGTGGTAAGGGTGTGGTATTAACTGATTTTGCATTCATGAGCACACTGCCAAAGATATATTATTGAAGAATGGTGTGGTCGCACACTGTCATATACAGACAACAAATATTTCATTTACTAAGACATAGCAATCTATAACTCTTGAATGTTGCAAGGGCTTGTGCTGGTCTGAAATGAGGCTGAACTCTGTCTCCTTCCTCCTCTTTAATTGATGCACCTACTGCCCACTCTGGAAAAAGTGCCACTATAAGTGGAATAACTGTGCAACCATGTACTTTAGTACCTACCAATAAAGGACCCGGCTTGCCTGCTGCTCACCATAAGCAGGGAGAATAATGGAAAAATATCACACCGGAGGAACTGTACAGGTTTAGGAAGCCAAGAGAGAGATTGACAAATGAGGATGTTACACCTGAAGGTGCTGAAGGATCATTTTTATCAGCCTGTTTGACCAAGGTCAAATTACAAAAAATCAGTGAAGGGGAATATTGAGAAGCAAGTATGGATATTATGCTCCATTGTCAAGATTTATGTAATGAAACAAGAGTATAGGTCTATGCACTAAGTTTCATGTTCTGTAAATTTAAGAATGTGATGACTCAGGTGGTCAGATCTAAAAAAAAAACGTTGCAGATAAGGGTTGAGGATGCTGCCGAGGGACATGCCAACCACAGTAACCTGAAGCTCATTGGGCTCTTGAGAGTATAAAGGATACCCATCCTGAACACTTCCTCGAATCCTTTCTCCACTCCTGGCTGTTAAATGAAGACCTACTTGTACGGAGGGGCTCACCAGATCCTCCTCCATGTCTAATGATCATTCATCTCTTCAACTGGATTGATCACAGTTATCTCTGTGCAGCACATATACTATGTCAACTGTAGTTTGACTCCCCCACAATCTGATCTTGCTGGATTCTATGCAGAATATTCAGTGGCAAATGATGTTCTTTGAGGAAATATAAAAGTAGTTGAAAATGAAGAAACTGGACAACAGGTTTATTTAGCCCCAATTCCCCTTTTCCAGTTGAAGCAATTCAATTCGAAAACATTCTTTGAGGCTCCTGATAAATCAATGGACTTGGCTGCTGAGCGGCAGGATGTTACCTAATGATCTCTCTGCTCTGATACACAGACTGCCCCTGATTGGTGAGGTATGCTATGGTGATTCTCGGGGAGAGGCTGATTTGGAGAAGTCAACGCCACAAAGCCAAGACTAGAGAACCAGGGATCTCTAGAAGGGACTATTAGTTTGTGAGCCAAACATGGCAGCACTTTGGGATCAGAAGGTTTGACAATGATCAAAGCTTGATCTAAGTACTGATTGGAGGACCTGCTATCTGAGCAGGTAGAAACGTAAAATATTGATTGCACTTTTCTTAATTCTCCAAATTTTGTTGACATGTTTGTGCAATGCATTTACGCTAATGTCAGTGCAAAACATGTGGAAGAGAATAGTGCTTAATGAGTGGGGCTTTTTTGAGTTGTGCTCACTGTGTAGTTGATGACATTTTAATGGAGTATGTTACCTTATTGTTGGGGGCTCAGAGTAGGTGGTTTAAAAAGGGTGTTCTTCCTTTAAGCGCTTAATACAGTTCTGTATAGAGTTATATTGAGGCAACACATACTTATGAGGTTGAAGTGTAGAGCATGGGTGAATTGGAACTCTGGGTGATGCAGAAACTGAGAGTTACAATTATTGGGCCCGTTTCACAGAACTAACTTAAGACAAAATCCTAAACTTACTACCATTTTGGTATTCACAGAAGGCACTTACTCATTTTGGTATTCACAGAAGGCACTTACTCATTTCGGTATTCACAGAAGTTAGGAGTCCTAACTTTAGGACTCCTAAATGCCTTTCGTGAATACCGAAAGTCTTAAAATTAGGATTTTTCTCAGTTTAGTCGTAGTAAAGTTAGGACTCCTAACTTTAGGACTCCTAAATGCCTTCCGTGAATACTGAAAGTCTTAAAATTAGGATTTTTCTCAGTTTAGTAGTAGTAAAGTTAGGACTCCTAACTTTAGGACTCCTAAATGCCTTCTGTGAATACCGAAAGTCTTAAAATTAGTATATTTCTCAGTTTAGGAGTAGTAAAGCTAGGACTCCTAACTTTACTACTCCTAAACTGAGAAAAATCCTAACTTTACGACTTTAGGTTTTCACAGAAGGCATTTAGGAGTCCTAAAGTTAGGAGTCCTAACTTTACTACTACTAAACTGAGAAAAATCCTAATTTTAAGACTTTCGGTATTCACAGAAGGCATTTAGGAGTCCTTAAGTTAGGACTCCTAACTTCTGTGAATACCGAAATGAGTAAGTGCCTTCTGTGAATACCAAAATAAGTAAGTGCCTTCTGTGAATACCAAAATGGTAGTAAGGTTAGGATTTTGTCTTAAGTTAGTTCTGTGAATCGGGTCCATTGTTTGTTTTGTTGGTATTGTAAGGCAGACATTGAAACATCACTTCTGATATGAACCAATAGCAGAGATTGGGGCAAATGCTAATGTGGGAGGCTTTCGGATGGTATCTTGAAATATTAATGCTCTTAAAGGCAAGATCAAGCAAATTGTGGCGTTTAAGTTTGTTGACACGCACTCCCCTGTGAAAAATATGTTGCAAGAGACATAAGCAGCATATCTACAAGGAGTTAAAGCCTCAGTAGCGTCAATTTCTTTATGCTCTGGTGGCTTTTTTTATCGCCGTATTTACAAGTTGCTTCAAACCGCAGTTAGTCACAGCTTTCCTGCGTAAATGTGCTTTTTTCTGATCACCACTTCTGTTAGCAGGACTTAACGAAATGAGATGCAAAGTGGGAGTTCCCGGGAAAAAATTTCTGCTAATCCCACTTTGTGATATTTACAATAAAGGTTCTGTCTGGCGATACTCCTAAAAAAATGACGCTAAGACCAGTTAGGGGCTGGTTTTTAAGACCAGAAAAAAGCTGGTCTAAAAAAATGAAGCAAAAAATACAGAACATAAGGGAGATAATCCCAGAGCCACATTTGCTTACCTAATGATGCCATGAAGGTACTACTCCTGCAGCTTGGAGCCACAAGAAGACAACAACCACCACTACCAACCACTACCACCAGGACCACCACAGAGGCAGCGCCAAAGAAGAGAGTGGGCCTACCACGAACACATCACCCTGCTAGACCTCTGGCCAGAGGATTTGAAAGCACACTACAGGCTCAAGAGGACCTCCATCTTACACATAGCACACAGATAGCACCAAGGCTGCAGGCACCATACCAGCGCTGCACAAACATCCCTCCGCAGACAAAGCTACTTGCAGTGCTGCACATGTTGACCTCTGGTACCTTCCAACCAACCACTGCCAGAGTGGGTGGAGTCTCACAATCATACTTCTCCAGGTTCCTCCCCAGATTCTTGGATGCCATCATCAGGCTGACGCCACAGCATCTACACTTCCCCAACACTGCACAAGAACAACTTGAGAAAAAACAAGGCTTCTATGAAATTTCTGGATTTCCGCATGTGTTGGGGTCAATTGACTGCACCCATGTTCTACTTGTGCCTCCTGCGGACACTGCACACATATACAGGAACAGGAAGCGCACACACTCCATTAACGCTCAGGCAATTTTGGACCACCTGGGCCTGTACATTAATGTTGTTGCTAAGTTACCTGGGGGTGTGCATGACTCATACATATTTCACCAATTGGTCATCAACCAGTGGTTTGAGAATGGCACTTATGCAAATGGACTGCTCATTGGTAAGTACAAACTAAACACACCACACACCTCAAGTACTCAAGCATGTAGCTCAAATATGAGACATTGCACAGGTTTCAAACGTAATACGACATACCTTGGAACAGGTCCAAACAATGCACACAACCACACAATGCAAATCAATCAAGACATGTGGAAGACAGCCCAACAAGGGGAGAGACATGAATATCTCACACAAACCACTATGGCATTATTTCAACTGAGATTTAGCAAAACTCATCAGACGAAAATTGTAATTAACCAATGCAGTACATTACACAGAACATATGCTACTGCTGTACCACATACATGTTGAATTCAACTCATGCAACATGTGTACACATAGATGAAAGATCACCCTGCTCTCACTTGTGAAAGTGCACAATTTGCTGACATGCAAAAACACAGTCAACCATGCACCATGTAGTGGGTGTACCTGCATCATGGCTCTGCAAATAGTGCAGAATGAAGGGAGCACCAACTGACCACAAATAAAAACAAAAATTATTTTGAACATCAGTCTGTGTTGTTGCTGAATGGAGCATGCATAGGAAGAGTTTACAAACTATCCAAATTACACCCTCAACATATGTTGTACATCCACGTCTCCCCTGGTGAGGTCAAGCAATCTGATGCACAAATATAGAAATTTGAATATGTGTTGATTGGGAACAGACACACTCATGGGTACATTGATATGTTGTACCACAATATGCATTCATGCAGAGTCTAAGTCAACCCATGTGCAAGGACATCAATGCATATGTATATGCTGCACAAATGTCCCAGTAATTCAAGTGCACCAGGTAGCAGTGCCACTGTCACCTAGACACTGTCCCACATTTGTGGCAAGGTGGATGTAAAGAGCACACAATGAGTCTAATGTTTAGCAGACAAGATTTACACTTTAAGTCACCCTCAGCACAATTACTAACAGTGAGGTACCCGGATGATGTCCCAACATAGTAGTCATCAAAAAGTCAAGGTAGATGCCTAACATGACACATGTGCCAATGGTGCACCCTCAGCAATATGTGCACAAGAGATGTCCGGTTTGTGCAACTTGGCTGTAAAGAAACTACCATGTTCTTTTTTCATTGACTCATACACCCTGACAGTCACAACAGGGAGTCAATACACAGGACACGGACAATGACAACATGGTGATGTGTAGTCTGTCAAGTATAGGCAAGTCAATTTCACTGATGCTGGTAAATTGTAGGAAAATCTACATGTCAAACAAGAAAGTACAAAGTTGCACATTGCACACACACCTAAAAAGGCACTCTGTAAACACAGCAGGCACATGTACTAATGGCCACATATCTCTTCAATCTGTTTCAGGTGATCAAGGATATGCACTCAGGCCATGGCTGATGATGCTTCTCAGAGTGACACAAACACAGGCCCAGAGAGGACGCACAAGGGCCATAGTTGAACGGACATTTGGAGTCCTCAATCCAGGTTCCAGTGCCTAGACGTATCGGGAGACCGACTCCTGTACAGTCCTGAACTTGTGTGCAAGATCATAATGGCCTGTTGCATTCTCCACAAGAAATGTGTAAGCACAAACACACCATTGGATGCAGAGCAGGAAGAGCAGGACAACCCATCTGATGGCCAGGATGAAGAGGCAGATGCTAGACACACACCAGCTTCTGTTGCTGGAACAGCAAGAAGAGAACAAATAATCTCTATTTGTTTTACCTAATCACAGGAACCAAATATCACATAACATGTATATTCCTCCCCAAAAAAAATAAATTAACTTTGTAAAATAAAAATTCACCAAACCAAAGCCCTGTATGCTTGTTTTATCACTTCATAAGTACATATATATGTCAAGTGAAAGTTCAATTACAATTTGTGTCACGCACCTATCACATATAGCAGTGGACTGTACATCAATCATCCATGTAAATATAATATCCAACAAAGTGATCACCAACATGTGTTGATGAAAGGATGGGACAATGTTTGCCTCTTGAATGGGAACATTTGCAAGCAGATTACATGGACTTTATCGTCCATGTAAAAATATTAGGCACAAGCAGGCTTTTTCCTGGATAATCTGCTGATACAACCCCTGGACCTCCTCTCCCTCACACACAACCATTACTAAAACTCAATACTACAGCAGGCGCCAATATACAATACTCTCTCCCACTCACTGGCTCAGCAAGCCTAATCCTTTTTGAGCACAGATAATCAAATACAGGGTACATCATGGAATGCAAACTAGGCAATTCAAAATACTGATGCAGGGGAAGGTAGTGGACACTCTAATAATGCTCATCTCTTGTCCCCGGCATCACAAGTCTAGCATAGCAGATGGGCCTTCTCCTCGACAGTGACGGTCTGCACAGCATACTCTTGCTTATATACATTGAGAGCACCTTCAAAGAGATAGGACCCTGCAACATCAGTGTACTCATGGTGTGTGTCCTGCAATGCACACTAACATTTGTACATTACCAGTACCAGCCTTCAATTATGATCACAAGTTGCAACATGCATACTTCACATGTGAGTGATGTTAAAACAAGAACATGACAAGACTTGACAACAGGTAATGTTCATTGTTCATGCAATAAGTTCTAGGAAATGGGACTGCTATATCACATAAAATGCAGGCAATGTCATCTCTGTCACTCTGCTGTAACTCAGCAGCATCTGTATCTAGACACCAGGATCTCATACAAAGACACAGTATGATCCACAGGCCATGTGGACTTCTCGTGCTAACAGGCATTGTCAGTTTTGCTATTGCAAGGACTGTGACATGCAAAGTGCAGCCTTGACATTACAAAGTACCAATGACATGTTCACATGTGAAGCTGGGTCTGCAAAATGCTTCATCGTGGCTCAGTGTGTCTTGTAGAGCTATGCATAAATCTGAGGATTCAGCTCCTTTATGCTATTTGTTGTACACATTTAAGAAAGCATTATCTGAGCTGTGTCTGTAGAATATTGTAGTTCATTTGGTACTAATGATATGTGTAGACACAACACCAAAATTAACTTACAATAACATCTGTGCATTCAACACATATTGTACCATACAAGATAACTTTAGCTTATTGCTGACATGCATGACTTTCATGTGACGTTGTGAAGAACAGACCCACACCATGTAACATTTTGACTAGCATTTTAGGTAATGTTGTCAATGGAGATGGTCATTGCATACCGAGCAAAGACCATGTAATGCCTAGCAATGCAGGAAATGCATAGACATATCTAGTTCAAATGAACCATGACTGCTGTACCACAGACTGTCATCAATGTCCCTCTCTGTGTCTACAGACATTCATACACTCCAATGATAGTGTGAAGCCATAGCTGTGCATTGCATGCAGCTTTGCAAATATCATAGACAAGTAGTGACTGCCTGTTGATCAAGTACATTTGTGTAGCAAGACCATCAGACTCGCACAAGCATCACAGCAATGTGTGATGTTAGAGGTTCACATGTAGTGACATATACCACCAATGCCAACCGTAATGTGCCACACCCTGGCAAGGGATCTACGTACACACATGTCCAGTCATAAACAGACACCAATGTGAGAAAATAGTGCCTCCTAATGGTTCTGGACCACTCATACATGTGCAGAACAGATACACCACCCAAAAGTACAACACACAGATCACATCACTAATACATATTGTGCTGGTATTCTAGACTAAATGCATGAAATAGTACATATATTGATCATGTATCAATTAGTGATTTAAAAAAAAATGCAATTACCCCTTTGTGGCAATTTTTTCCATTTCTGGGCCGAAAAACATTTGCTAAATACATTTATATACATGAAATCTTCCCCCTCAGCACTGGGCATGTGAAATGTCATTGCAAAATTAAACAAGCATTGGCATAGCCAAAAGGTCTCGCATTTGGGACCTTATAAGTTTTTAGCTATGCAATAGTTGATGTTGTTGCACCAAGGATATTGTGCTGCATAACTAAATACTTATAAGGTCCCAAAAGCGAGACCTATTGGCTATGCCAATGCTTGTTTATTATTGCTGGCCGGATAGGATGCAACACAGAGGGAGCGAGGGAGAGCGTATGGATGGGCAACATGGACAATGGAGGATGTGAGGGGGAAGCACTATGAGTGGTCATGGCGCTTTTATCTTTTTTTATTGCAGGGTGGTAGGCAGGAGACAATAAGGAGGGAGGAAAGCAGGTAGGCAACAAGGTCTACAGAGGGTGGCTGGTGCAAGCAACAAGGAAGGATGGCAGGAGGGTTGCAAGCAACAATATAAATAACAACGTAAGGAGGGGATGCTGTGTGGGGGCAAGCAGCCAGGAAGAGGCGGGAGGGAGAGGGCAAGCTGCTAGGAATCGGGAGGGAGGGTGCAAGACGCTAGGAAGAGGGCAGAAGGGCGAGGGCAAGCAGCTAGGAAGAGAGCAGGAGGTCAAGCAGCTAGGAAGAGGGCGGGAGGGAGGGGGAAGCAGCTAGAAAGCGGGAGGATGGGGGCAAGCAGCTAAGAGGGCGGGAGCAAGCATCTAGGAAGAAGGCGGGAGGGCGGAGCAAGCAGCTAGGAAGAGGGCAGGAGAAAGCAAGTAGGAAGAGGGCGGGAGCAAGTAGCTAGGAAGAGGGTGGGAGGGCAGGAGCAAGTAGCTAGGAAGAGGGTGGGAGAGCGGGAGCAAGCAGCTAGGAAGAGGGTGGGACAAGGACAGACTGGCAAGCAGGCAGGCAGACGGACACACAGGTAAAAAGGTGAACAGGCAGACAAACAGACTTCCACGCAGTTGATTAGCCTTCACATTCTGAAAATCGCAATTCATTTTCAATGTAAAATTCCATTAGACGACATACAGTCGAAGAATGAAAATGAAAAAACAACTTACATTTTGTGGTTTTATAAATGAAGAGTAGACTAATACTTTCAGAAACACGGATGGAAAGTCAGTGGAAGAATAGAACTATCTGCCTTGATTCAAGTACATAGTGCTTTAAAAAATAAAAATACAATAAATCCATGATAGAAGCGCAACCTTCCTTGCAGCAGCAACCTTTATTACTAGCTGCACAGAAGCATCCCAATAGACTCCGACATTAAATGCCAACGCGGTAGCGCTACAAGTCAGAACAAAAATCAGATGGTCGGCGATGGTTTAACAATGGGCATACAGAAAGGTGGCAAATGACGTATATTGCGCGGCAACGACAATAAGTAAAATCTTGATGAAGCACATGGGAGTAGACTAATACTTTCAGAAACACGGATGGGAAGTCAGTGTAAGAATAGAACTATCTGCCTTGATTCAAGTACATAGTGCTTTAAAAAATAAAAATACAATAAATCCATGATAGGATCGCAACCTTCCTTGCAGCAGCAACCTTTATTAATAGCTGCACAGAAGCGTCCCAATAGACTCCGACATTAAATGCCAACGCGGTAGCGCTACAAGTCAGAACAAAAATCAGATGGTGGGCGATGCTTTAACAATGGGCATGCAGAAAGGAAGCAAATGACGTATATTGCGAGGCAACAACAATAAGTAAAACCATGATGAAGCGCATGCACGGGTAATTAAAATTCAGAGTACAAAACAGAACAAGCGTTGGCCGCGCGCGAGCGGCTGGAGACGCAATATGTGGTGGGGGAGGGGGAGAAGCGGGAGTTGTGTGTGCGCATGCGTCATCGTGATCGCTCTGAAAGCGAAAGTGATCGCGATGACGTACGAGTTTTCAAAGTGCTGCTGGCGGCCGGCTGCGCGCGTACACGATCGCGTGAACACAAGCGTTAGGCCAGCCAGCAGCACTTTGAAATTCCCACATACAAAATGTCTCTTCGAGCCAGCGCATGCGCTGGGCTCAGCGAGACCTTAAAACGGGCCGCAAAATGACAGGAAATGATGTCTTTCTGTATCCTGGCACATGGAGGAGTACTGTACACTTTCACATTCTCTTTCAGCCATGCTGTTACTGTCTTTTGGGAGTTGTGGAGGTTTAGGAAGATGTATGCTGTTCGTGGTGTGTTTGAGAGTGTTCTGTGTGCTGTGTATTGTCCATAATGTCCTGGTTAAGTCCTGTGTCTCTGTCCCTACGTGATAATTGTGATTGTTTTTTTGGGTGTACGTCTCTGGGGTATCTTTGTATAGTTAAGGAGTTAACAGGGGTTGCCTGAGGGTTGCTTTTTGGTTTGCCTGGGGGAAATATTGTATTTGGTTATGTTAGGGCAGGGTAGGGAGGGCAGGATGTTGGAGGGGGCTCTGGGGGCCGTCCTCTGTCTCGTAAAATTTTACCTGCCCAGGATGGTTGAGCTTGGGTTCGCATCCTACTGGGGTACGATGTAAAAGTACAGAAAGAGATATGGGAGCACATCTGTGAAAAGATGATGAACATGTTTGGTGTGGACAGGACTGTCCAGCAGTGGAAGCACCTGTGGCAGTACTTTGTTCGCCATGAGGGGGACCTATTGGATCACCTTGGACTCATTGTCGGGATGCAAGGTGATAAGTACATGAACAACATCATATCACATGCGAGGATGAATGCACACAACATCAATTCTGTTGTGCACAAGATAGACGCACACATCATTTAAATTACCATTTGGCAACATAGCTTGCCTGTCATGACATACTGTGCCACACCTACATCCGAAATAATTTTGGTACACTTCACAAGATCAACTGGCCGCCAATCTCTACAGGATACATAACCTCGTCAGAGCCGTTCGCTCCTCCCGCCGCGTGGCTCCTCCTGAGTGCGCCGGTCCCCCCTGCTCTTGCCGCCTGTTCGCCGCTGCCCCCAGGGCCTAGGTGCCTCTTGGTTGTATTTTATTCATTCTGCTCTGTGCCTTATTGTGTGTTGTATTCTGCTCTGTGCCTTATTTTGTTCGCCCACTGTGCCCCTGTACTTTCTAATTTTTTGCGCTTATTCTGCCACCTGTTTCCCGCTGTTATTTCCCCCGCACCCTGCTGCTGCTCCCCAGCGGCCCGCCCCCCTTTTCTCTTCTGTACCCTCTCCCCTCCCAGTCGCCACCAGAGCTCTCCCGCTTCCCAGCTGCCCCTCCCTCCCACTGGCTATTTAGAGGGTGGACACGCGACGGAGTGCTGTGACCTGACCTGACCTCGTCAGGGCCGGTCGCTCCTCCCGCCGCGTGGCTCCTCCTGAGTGCGCCGGTCCCCCCTGCTCTTGCTGCCTGTTCGCCGCTGCCCCCAGGGCCTAGGTGCCTCTTGGTTGTATTTTATTCATTCTGCTCTGTGCCTTATTGTGTGTTGTATTCTGCTCTGTGCCTTATTTTGTTTGCCCACTGTGCCCCTGTACTTTTGATTTTTTTGCGCTTATTCTGCCGCCTGTTTCCCGATGTTTTTTTCCCCGCTCCCCGCTCCCTGCCGCTGCTCCCCCGCGGCCCCGCCCCCCTTTTCTCTTCTGTACCCTCTCCCCTCCTCGTCGCCACCCCGCTCCCACCTCCCAGCTGCCCCTCCCTCCCACTGGCTATTTAGAGGGCGGACACGCGACGGAGTGCTGTGACCTGACCTCGCCAGAGCCGGTCGCTCCTCCCGCCGCGTGGCTCCTCCTGAGTGCACCAGTCCCCCCTGCTCTTGTCGCCTGTTCGCCACTGCTCCCAGGGCCTAGGTGCCTCTTGGTTGTATTTTATTCATTCTGCTCTGTGCCTTATTGTGTGTTGTATTCTGCTCTGTGCCTTATTTTGTTCGCCCACTGTGCCCCTGTACTTTCAAATTTTTTGCGCTTATTCTGCCGCCTGTTTCCAGCTGTTTTTTCCCCCGCTCTCCGCTCCCTGCCGCTGCTCCCCCGCGGCCCCGCCCCCTTTTCTCTTCTGTACCCTCTCCCCTCCTAGTCGCCACCCCGCTCCCGCCTCCCAGCTGCCCCTCCCTCCCTCCTCCCTCCCTCTCTCCATTTATGGCAGAGTCCGCACGTACGCGCAGCGTTCACGCGCAGTAGGCGCGCCGATTGTGCGCCGCAGACGTGCCAAAGGCAAGCCCGTCTACGCCCGTCCGTGCCTGGACCGCGCCCAGCACCAGAACCCCTGGTCCTCGACGATGCCAGCGCACCCGACGGACCTACAATGCCGCAACCCTCCACGCACTCAACGCCGGCTGGAACCCCACCTCCTACCGAGCCACCCCGAAACTCACCCACGGATCCTTCACCTGCCAAGCCTGCCGATTCACCTGCCTCCGGACCTGCACCACACCCACCAAGCCGACCACCAACAACAACCACCTCAAGTGCATTCTACTCAACACCCGCTCTGTCCACAGGCACGCCGTGGAGCTCTGGAACCTCCTCAAAACAACCTCACCAGACGTCGCCTTCCTCACAGAAACCTGGATGAACGCCTCCTCAGCCCCCGACATCGCCATAGCCATCCCGGAGGGCTACAAGATCACCCGGAGGGACCGAGCCAACCAGACCGGAGGAGGCATCGCCATCTCCACAAGAACACCATCCGCATCACGACCAACTCCGACGACACCCTCACCGCTGCCGAGCAGCTTCACTTCCAGATACACACCGACCCCAAGACCACCCTCAGAGGCACCCTCATCTACAGGCCTCCGGGACCGCGCACACAATTCAGCGAAGCCATCGCAGACTGTGTCAGCCCACACGCCCTCACCTCCACAGACTACATCCTCCTGGGGGACCTCAACTTCCACCTGCAGAACAACAAGGACTGCAACACCACCGCCCTGCTGGACAACCTCGCCAACCTTGGACTCAAGCAACTGGTGAACACCCCCACCCACTACACCGGAGACACGCTTGACCCCGTATTCTCCTCCAGCAAGCACATCTCCTTCAGCCACTCCACCAGACTACACTGGACAGACCACAGCTGCGTCCCCTACAACTTCAGGAGAACCACGACCCACCACCACCTGCAACAGGTTCCCCACCGAAGCTGGAGCAAGATCACCGCCGACCAGCTCACCACCTCCCTCATCCAGAACCCGCCCACCAACACGACAGACCCCAACGAAGCAGCCCGCAACCTCACACAGTGGCGCACCGACTGCGCCAACGAACTCGCACCACTGAAGAATCCTCCCAGCAAACCCGGCAGCAGGAGAGCCTCGTAGTTTACCATCGACCTCAAAAACTCCACCAAAACCTGCCACACCCTCGAGAAAGCCTGGCGCCTCGACCAGACAACAGAAAACATGACAGCCCTCAAGAACGCCACCCGCGAACACCACCAGCTGATCCGAAGCACCAAGAAGACAGCTTTCAAAGAAAGACTGGACAAAAACACCCACAACAGCAAGGAGCTCTTCAACATCGTCAAGGAGCTCTCGAATCCCAGCGCATGCAACACCGACATCACTCCCTCGCAAGACCTCTGCGACTCACTCGCCTCGTTCTTCCACCGCAAGATCGCCGACATTCACAACAGCTTCGGCGCACAGACCGTGCACCCAACCACCGAACCAGCGCCCCCAAACACCACCCTCTGCACCTGGACCCCTGTCAGCACCGAAGACACCACCCACCTGATGAACACCATCCACTCCGGCTCCCCCACTGACCCCTGCATACACCACATCTTCAACAAAGCCAACTCCACCATCGCACCCCAACTCTGGAACATCATCAACAGCTCCTTTGCATCCGCCACCTTCCCGGAGAGCTGGAAACATGCCGAGCTGAGCACCCTCCTGAAGAAACCCACCGCGGACCCCACGGACCTCAAGAACTTCTGCCCCATCTCGCTCCTTCGCTTTCCAGCCAAAGTCATCGAGAAGACCGTCAACAGACAACTCTCCACCTTCCTCGAGACCAACGGATCCCTCGACCCCTCACAGTCTGGGTTCCGAGCAAACCACAGCACCGAGACCGCCCTCATCGCAGCCACCGACGACATCAGGTCCCTGCTCGACAACGGAGAAACGGCTGCCCTCATCCTCCTGGACCTCTCAGCAGCCTTCGACACCGTCTGCCACCGCACCCTGATACAGCGCCTCAGCAACACCGGAATCCAAGGAGCGGCCCTGGAGTGGATCATCTCATTCCTCACCGGAAGAACCCAGAGAGTCCGCCTCCCCCCGTTCCGGTCCGCAGCTACCGAAGTCTCCTCACTCAGCCCCACCCTCTTCAACGTCTACATGAGCCCCCTCGCAGCCATCGCCCGCCAACACAACCTCAACATCATCTCCTACGCCGACGACACCCAGCTGATCCTCTCCCTCACCAACGACCCCGCCACCGCCAAAGCCAACCTCCAGGAAGGAATGGAAGACGTCGCGGAATGGATGAAGATCAGCCGTCTGAAACTGAACTCAGACAAGTCGGAAGTCCTCATCCTCGGGCCATCCCCATCCGCCTGGGACGACTCCTGGTGGCCCCCTGCCCTGGGCAGTGCACCCAAACCAATGGACCATGCACGCAACCTAGGGGTCATCCTGGACTCCTCCCTCACGATGACCAACCAAGTGAACGCAGTCTAATCATCCTGCTTCAACACCCTGCGCATGCTCCGAATGATCTTCCGATGGATCCCCACCGAAACCAGGAAGACGGTCACCCAGGCCCTCGTAACCAGCCGTCTGGACTACGGGAACACCCTCTACGCTGGAACCACAGCCAAACTCCAGAAAAGACTCCAGCGCATCCAGAACGCCTCGGCACGACTCATCCTGGACATCCCGCACCGCAGCCACATCTCTGCCCACCTGAGAGACCTGCACTGGCTCCCCGTCAACAAGAGGATCACGTTCAGACTCCTCACCCACGCACACAAGGCTCTCCACGACATGGGTCCGAAGTACCTCAACAGCCGCCTCACTTTCCACACACCCACCCGCCAGCTCCGATCCGCCAGCCTCGCCCTCGCCTCCGTCCCTAGAATTCGGAAATCCACCGTCGGAGGAAGATCCTTCTCCTACCTGGCAGCCAAGACATGGAACTCCCTCCCCACTCAACCACGGCTGACCCAGGATCACCTCTCCTTCAGGAAACAACTCAAGACCTGGCTGTTCAAGCAGTAGCGACCCCCCCCCCCCTCAGCACCTTGAGACCCTTACGGGTGAGTAGCGCGCTTTACAAATTATGGTGTGTGATTGATTGATTGAATGTGGGTCACCAAACATTCAGAGCTTGCGACATACCTGTGCGTATTTGAAAAACTGATTTGACCCTCAAAAGTCATGCCTATTGAGGTGTGAGAGTAGATTTTACATCCATGTAGAATTGGGACAGATCGAAGTATGTTATGTCAATCAGATAATGGCATGGATGCTCATTAGGGCCCCAGAGTGACCTTGACATGTTCAGCTCAGCAGATTGCAACATGTATGTAACGTGGCAACACACCTGACTGTTCCAATGACTACATTTTTTCAATGTAACTATCAATGATGTATGTGATCTTGCCAAATGTGGTGTTAATAATATTAATTGTACCTTACACATTTTTTCTACAGTGGGAAGACCCTTGATCACACAAGGAGATGTGGATGCATTCATGGACCCACATGCCACAGGTGAGGGTGTCATCCCTAGCTAATGTGTTGACATATGCAAGCAATGCCAAAGCCCCTGTATGCTGTAGTACACAGTGTGGGTGTGCATCATATGAAAATCACATCTGGAGTGATGATGCTGCATAAAGTCGAGGGCATTGCCCATCAGCATCTTGTGATGCTGGAGGACAGAATTGCTATTTGTAACTTGATGTTGCAACGCCTCATATGATTTACAACACCATATCTATGTCCAAGCACAGAATGCATGATATGGGTGATGTCATAGCTATGTCATAGAGCCACTTACACAGCATCACACACATCTATGTGCCCTGAAATGATTATGCAAGGGTTCCAAGATCTGCAGCCGCCAATTTCAATTGGATACAGTTGTATATGATGATAGCTTTGTTGCACTGAACATATCACATCTGTTGTTGATCATTATTATGCAAAGTGATGTGGCATTCAGACATGAACTATTGACAAATACCCACATACAACCTTATTGAAAAGTAACTAGAATGTGCTACCAACACCATATGGCATTTGCCCCCATGGCATCAACTGTGTCACCATGAAAAAGTGGGGCATATGTACAAGCCCACTTTGGCCACCACAATCTCACTTTTTTCTACTAAGTTTTGGCAACATGGCTGCGCGTTATTTACAAGGCAGAGTTAAGTCACTTAATGCATTGTATCTCCTCTTATTAGTCTTTTCCCATGTCTGCTGCCTTGTGCAGCACACATGGAAAAAGCAAATTGCCATGGTTTCTTTATGTACAGGAAGGTGTCCATTCCTGTACATAAACAAACTTTAAAGAAAATGCCATTTTGTCACTTTCGTGTGTGCTGCATGAAGCAGCACAAATGAAAGTGACAGAATGGCATTTTAGGATTGTTCATGTGCATTTTGGTGTACCTTTATACACATAAACAAAACTCCACTGCACGTAGACACCCTTGCACCATGGTGCAAGCGTGCGTGAATTGGCACAATCTTGCTAAACGTAGTGCCAACACACAGTGAAACGCAAGGATGCACCACATTCTTGTAAATATGGTGCAGCCTTGCATTTAAGAAGTGGAGGAAGGATAACACATTTCTCCACCACGTCCTTATACATATCCCCCATTAATACGCGTCACAGAGGGATGAATGACATGATGAAACATCAACAAGTTTCTCAGGAACACTCTCACAATGTGGAATAGATTGCTGGTACATAAATCGGTCACATCAAATATTTGTGTATTTGATGAGGAATACGGCAAATCAATTCCATGCTGAGGCAAATAAGAAAGCCTCTGTAGCCAATAGGAAAGCTCATAGTTACAACATAATCTTGGACAGACTAATGCAGAGTTGGTGTGGAAGCATGCATGAGCAAATCAGGGTAGGACAATCTCAACACATGCATCAGACAGCCTTTCAGACTGCACTTAGTTGATGAGTGTTGGACATTGTTACACTGCTAAGCCTACTCATCATAACACAGTACCATTCACACAGGGGCACCTTAAATTCCGTGTAGTGTCTGATTTTCATACTGTGTGTGAATAATGTTGTTAACATGCTCTTTATGGCGACATGGTCAACAGTTCTGCCAATTCACATGTTACTAGTTGGTCATCTGGATGAGTCACACATGAAATACAGAATAGTTCACTGATGGATCAGGTGCATGATGGTGATCCTTGCGTAACATTGACTAATATGTGCTCAAACCAGACAACAGAGCACTTTTGGGCGATGGTGTTTTCCTTAGCACTACCATGATTGTCTTCACACTGCCACTATTTTAAAAGCAGTGCAGACAAATGTGTGGTTCAGATGCAGCATCTTTGCTGTCCCATTGATTAATGCAAAAGAAACAATTGATGGACGAAATGCTGGACAATGCAAACATTCACCCCCAGTGACAAGGATCTGGGTTAAATCCATCATTCTTTTGCTCACCACATCACCCCAGTTTGGACCCAACCATATGCAAATCAGTCTTGACCCTGTTCCTTGTGGGAACAGTCCAGACCGAACTTCCAAGCCAGGTCCTCCCTGGACCAGAAACAAGCATCCTTGGACCGGTTTCAGGGCATCACCCTTCATCAGCCAGGCTAGCTTGATCCAGTGGTGTAGTGAGCCCGGGACCCATGTCTGGGCATACCCTTCCCACTTAGGGCGATATATGGACATTGATTAATGGCACAGAAATGTGCAGAGATGGTTGATACTTGTACACAAAGCTGCATGCAACATATGCACACTTTCCTTGCACGCATATAAAACTTTTGGCATTGTTCCACAAATTGACAATAACATGTGTAGATGATCTAATCTGCTTGTGTAGCTGTGGTGACACCTTCACGGACTCAATAATACAATGATTTTACATTTAGTACTTAGTTAGTGTGAACTGTAGATTAAGCGTAGGAATAATGTAGTGTTAGGTGTAGTTAGCCTATTAACCCGTTCGCTGCATTCATCGGCCAATGACCGTAGCGAGCACTACCTCCTTAGTGCTGCGCATGTCTGTTGGCCGACGCGGCCCCACCTGCACACGGAAACGCCCGCACCACGGCGGATTTTACGCCGCGGTTAAAGGGTTAATTATAGGAATTTATCTTTATAGTACTTTTGTTTACGTTTACGTTTCCTTTGGGTGGGAGGTTGATGTGTTTTTTGACTTGTTAATAAATAATATATATATATATATAGGTAGTTATAGTTAGGACCTATTTTCCATAGGAAATCCGCAACATTCTATTTGGAATAACGTTGGCGCCGATTGCCGAATCTTCGCGAAATTTTCTAAACTTTTGGCAAGCTCTGGTCCGCTCTTATCCTTAAAAATTCACGGTGATTCGTCAAGCATGGGCCGAGAAAAAAGGGGGGATCCCAAAACTCGTTTTCACCATGCATTTTCCCCTGTTGACGCAGCTACAGCCCGAACTGCTGAACGGAATTACACCAAATTTGGCAAAGAGGTAGTCCTCAGTTCAGACTCGTGCCTTTTGCTTAAATGGTGTAAATCCGTTCAGTAGTTCCTGAGAAAATTAGAGTTAAAAAGATAGAAATATCTGTGCGGAGCCTAACCACACATCTCATCGTGAGATCTGATTGGCTGTCAGTACTTCATCCAAGAAGTGTTGGCAGCCATCTTGGGACAAATATACATTATATCACCTCATTAAAAAGCATTGCAGTTAATAGAAGGTTTTAAGACTTTAGTTACATTATAAATCATGTGTTGATGGTACCATACTCATTTTAGGAATTGTGGTGTGCTCTGAGTTGATTTTACCATGTGAAAAAGCCTTCTGCTGTGATATCATGAATCATGTTTGAGAGAAAACTATTTTCTCATGGTTTTCCCACAGAGGTTTGGAAGGTGATCTATAAGCTAAACGGAGAGCATATTTTCTGTAAATTCACATTATCTTTCTCAGTCTTGTGAGAATGAAGTCTGACATTCTCAGTAAAACATGTACATCCAACAAGGGCAGAGACTGTCAGTTGATTCCTTTGTGTTCCACTGCAGCTTCCCAGAGTGTTCTAAAGAACAACTAGAGCGCTAACAGTCCTACTCATGATAAACGTATTGCACACCTGAAGCCATCTTGATTGGAATAAAGTGGTAACTCTGAAAACATTTAATTTAAAAAGGAACAAAATAAGGGGGTTCATTTTGCCATAGAAAGTATGATTAGTGCTGCAGAAAGAAAAATTAGGGCACATTTTGAGTGACTTCTCAAATCCTCTTCCATTTCATTAAAAACTTCTGACATGCAGACTGAAGCATGCACTTTCAATACCAGCAGCAGACTTCCCTGGTGAGCAGTAGCTTTTCTACAGTGATCTACTAAGCAGCTAGAGTGCTAACATTCAGAATTTATGGCAAATGTGTGACACATCTGAATGCCTTCTTGATGGAACCAAAGTAAAAAACTGAAAGTATTTCCTACTGAGGAGACTGCAGTAAATGAGGAAATTAGGAAACTTCATAACAAATAAATCTCCCAAGATGGCCACCTGAGACAAAAGAGCCCAAATGTAGCCCAAATATCACCCAAATGTAGCCCAAGTATAGCCCAATGACAGAATGTCCCAGAGTGTTCTTAAGAACAACTAGAGCGCTTACTGTCTTACTTATGACAAAAGTAGGGCACACTGAAGCCATCTTGATTGGAAAAAACTGGTAACACTTAAACCATTTAATTTAAAAAGGAACACAATGAGGAGGTTCATTTTGCCATAGAAATTATGATTAGTGCTGAAGAAAGAAAAATTAGGGCACTTTTTGAGTGACTTCTCAAATCCTCTTCTATTTCATTAAAAAATTCTGAAATGCAGACTGAAACATGCACTTTTAATACCAGCAGCAGACTTCCATGGTGAGCAGTAGCTTAACTACAGAGATCTAATGAGCAACTAGAGTGCTAACATTCAGAATTTATGGCAAATGTGTGACATTTCTGAATACCTTCTTGATGGAATCAAAGTAAAAAACTGAACGCATTTCCTACTGAGGAGGCTGCAGTAAATGAGGAAATTAGGAAACTTCATAACAAATAAATCTCCCAAGATGGCCACCAGAGACAAAAGAGCCCAATGCAGCACAAATATCACCCAGATGTAGCCCACATGTAGCCCAATGACAGAAGTGTGCAAAACACTTATTTTTTGTGTATTTGCAGTTTTATATAGTGCAGACTTGCCAGGTATTGGAGTGCTTTACATGAGCATTGGTTACATCACACAAGATCAAATTCATTTTGGTTGTAGACATGGGCAGATTAAGTGATTTGACTAGAATCACAGAATGTTGAGCTGAAGCAGAAACTCCAACCTGGTTCCCCAGTTGCAAAGTCTGCAGCTCTGGAAGTAACACCACATCCTCTCCCCTAAGTGCAACATTTAATCAAGTGGTCAACTGGATAAAAAAACATAAAGATTACAAATAATTTAAAAGTTCTTTGTCGCTATTTGAAAACTCAGCAAATATGTCCTCATTTTAGGTTTTAGAGCACTAACCATGATTTTGATGCAAATAAGACCCTCTCAAATATGTAATTTCTAAAGGAAATGCTCCAGGTATTACAGTTTAGATTACATCAAGATGACATCAGGCGTTCCACACTTTTGTAATAAATTTAGAATGTTAGCAATCTAGTTGTTCATTGGCATACTGTTGAGAGGCAGAGGCCAGGGGCACGGACTCTGAAAATTGAAGGCAGGTAGGAGAGTGCAGAGGCAACAATTTGAGCACACTGGGCATGCAGGAAGGGCAGTGGCAGCACAACAGACTATGGAGGGCAGTGGAAAGGGGGCAGGGGCAACAAACCAACATTACAGGACTGGCAAGAGAGGCTGTGGCAATATAATAGACCATTGTGGGCAGAAGGAAGAGGCAGTGGTAGTGCAACCATACATGCCAACAGACCCGTTTCAGCCAGGAAACGTCCAATGTTTTTAAGCTCAAATGGGCTTTATTTGATCTGTCTCCTGTCTACAATCTCCTCTTTTTCGATGTAACTCAAAGGGGAAAATCAATACCCCAGTTTTTTTTCAAAATTTCCCTATTACCAAGTTCAAAATGTTCGCAAGTATGGTACATTGGTTCATGGTAGGCAGGAGGAATTGGGGTAGGGACATGGACTCGGTTAACAGAAGACAGGAGGGACCCTGATGCCTGACCCTACAGGGCAGGCATCAGGGTTTGCAGCAGCAAAATACACCACACAGGGCATACGGGACGGGAGTGCAGCATAACAACACATAGAAAGCAATAAGGAACGGACAGGACCATGCACATGGACAACAGAGAACAGAGGGGAAAGAGGCAATGGTAGCTAGCTGACCATAATGGACAGACAGGAGAGAAAGCTGCAGCATGACAGACCATAAAGGGCAGGAGGGATGGATCAGGGGCATTACATTGGAACAGACAAGCTAGGAAGGATGGAATAGGGGTCTGCACATGGAAACAGGGCTGGGGGCAAGGGGGCAGGAGCAGCAAGATGACCATGGAGGTCAGGCAGGATGGGCACTAGAAAGAAGACACACCATGGAGAACAACAGAGAGACTATGGTGGCATACACACAGACCATGGAGGGAAGGTGGGAGGGGGTCAGGGGTAGCTTGCTGACCACACAGGGATGGTGGGAGGGGCCATGGCAGCACAGAAGACCATGCATAACAAGTGGGAGGGTTAGTGGCAGCACAATGGGTATGATGGGCAAGAAGGAGGGTGCAGGGGCATGCACAAAGGGCCATGGAGGATGGAAGGGAGGGTCAGGACCTGGGCACAGACAAGAGAGTTCAGGGGAAGGGGCCTCACAACAGACCGCGTGGGGCAGGCAGGAGGAGCAGTTGCAGCACAACAGACCAGGGAGGGCAGAAGGGTATGGCAGTAAAATGGACCATGGAGGACAGGAGGAAGGGGATAGGGGCAAGGCATTTGGACAGGCAGGGTGGAGGTGGCAGGGACAGGTTACAGTCATCTGACAATGCTAGGCAGGTGGGAGGGGAGTGGCAGCTCAACAGAACACTCAGAGTAGATAGGAGTGGCAGGTCCATGGAACATGGTGGGCAAAAAGGATGGAGCAGGGGCATGCACAAAGACATCAGAGGGCAGGGGGAAGGAGAATAGGGGCAGCAAGCTAAGCACAGAGGCTAAGCAGGAGGTCAATGATAGACCATAGAATTGGGCAATGGAGGGCAGGAGAAGTGGACTGTCTGGTACATCATGCTAAATGGAGGGCAGTGGCAGCACATCAGACCATGCATGGCAGGAGGAAGGAGGCTAGTCCATGGATTCAGACAACAGAGGATAGGGAGGAGGTGGATGGGGCAGCAAGCTAACTGTTCCGAGAAGGTGGGTATTAGGAACTTCATTGTTTTTAAAATGTGTGTCTGTGCGAACTACTTAAAATATGAACAAGTATGCAGCATAATCTCACAATTTTTCAGGAAGAAGAGGACGTTTGTGACTGTGACTCCGGGCTCACTTGACAGAAACACCCCCTGACCCTCCACCCCCATCGCAAAATGTAATGCCCGTGAAAAGGGTAGGTGGACGCAGTGTTATATAGAACATAGTCCTGTGAGCACGATTGAAAATGAAAACTAGATATAGTATATGGTATAAACAATGCACCAAAAAGTGTGATATAAGATGAACCGGGCGTGAAATATAATATGCAATACATTGTGCGCAATGACAGATTCATTGGAGAGCGCAAGATAGCACAGGCACTAGCGCGTGCTATGCGATATGTTCCTTGGAGTGTAATATGCACAGGGCAGTCTTGTGTAACCTAACTAGTCTCTAAAGTTGTAATATAAAATATGTGCAGGGGAGTGTAATGTTGCATATGCACTGTGACAAAGATATGGATACCAGATTGTAATATGTATGGCATAGCGCTGTGCGTTATAACATAGGTATCGAGGAAGGCACGTTAGATGGGGCAATATAACCGGTGTGAAGGCAAGTGTGGCATGACATATTCACGGGGTGGTGTTTGCAGTGCACATGGGCTAGAGAGTGTCATAGCATACGCACTAACTGGTGGAATACACCACAGAGGTGTGTGGCACTCGGCGGGCACTGGTGGGTGTAACACAGCATTGGGCTCAGCCAGGAGCACGCTGTGACTCTCAAGTGAGGTTTGTCTCCTTTCCAGAGAGTAAAATAAAAAGTATTACACATCCGGCGGTGGATGTGTGTTTTATTAACCATGAGGGGAGGTTCTTGCATAGTTTGCTCGAATTTTTGTTGAATCCTCTTTGAATGGCTTGGTGTGCGTGTGTATTAAATGTGCCCGTCAATAGCCACCCATGTTTGTATAAATAAACAACAAGGGTGTCTACTTGGAGAGTACCCACTGACGGGGGCGCCGGGATTAGGCACGGTAGGGCGTCAGACACGTCAGAGCTTCACTAGCAGAGTAAATACATTCCACATGGATTCATTGTATGCATAGTCGCCTTTTAATGAATATCACGCAAATCGTCATGGTGATAGGTACATACGGTTTGTCCAGCATGTCCTAGGTGTTTCTATAAATATATATTTTTTTAAAATAATAAAAAACAAAGGCCGGCCCCAGGGGATGGGGTCCCCGGGGCCGTAAGTGGCCTGAGGAGGGGTCAAATGCAGCCCCCCTCCTAAAGAATTAAAAAAAAAAAGGCTATGACCCGGGGGTTGGGGTACCCGGGGCCGATTAAGGCCTTGGGAGGGGGGCCATGGGGCCCCCTTCCAAATTTATTTTTTTCAACCACAAAAATTAGGGTGCAGGCCCTGGGGGATGGGGTCCCCAGGGCTAATAAATTAGAAAAAGAGGGGGGCCACACAGCCCTTCTTCTTAAAAAAATAAAATAAATAAAAGACCAGCATCACACCGGAGGACACGCCCCCTCCTTGCAGCACTCTGCAAATGTGCCCCCTGGCCAGTTGTAAGTTGGGGAATTATTTCCCCTTCCATACTGAGGGTCAACTAGCCCAACAGGTATCTCTAGTAAGCGCCAGGGAGCTGCGTTGCAGACAGGTGTTCTGAGGCCATGCCCCTTTTTGCACCTCTATGTAACACAGCTCTGTGGCGCTTACTGGAGGAACCTAGTGGGCTAGTTTGACCCTAGGGACCCTTAGGATTCAAGGGGACTTAATCTCTCAACTTAGAACGGCCACAGGGCGCGTTTACACAGTGGTGAAGGGAGGGGACGGGGCCTGAGGTGACGTGTGCAAACACGCCCTGTGGCACGTTTTAAGTTGGGGAAATAATTCCCTTTCAATCCTGAGGAACCCTGGGGGCCAACTACCCCACCAGGTGCTTCCAGTAAGCGCCACTGCTCTGCATTGCAGAGAGGTGGTGCAGGCTGTGCCCCTTTTTACACCTCTCTGCAATGGTGCTCACTGGACATACCTAGTGGGCTATTTTGCCCCTAGGGACCCTCAGGATTCAAGGGGACTTAATCTCCCAACTTAAAACAGCCACAGGGTGTGTTTACACAGTGGGGAAGGGAGGGGATGTGGCCTGAGGTGATGTGTGCAAACACGCCCTATGGCACGTTTTAAGTTGGGGAAATAATTCCCCCTCAATCCTGAGGGCCCCTGGGGGCTAACTAGCCCACCAGGTGCTTCCAGTAAGCGCCACTGAGCTGCGTTGCAGAGAGGTGGTCCAGGCCGTGCCACTTTTTACACCTCTCTGCAACGCAGCTCTGTGGCACTTACTTGAGGTACCTAGTGGGCTAGTTGGACCCTAGGGACCCTCAGGATTCAAATGAACGTTATCTCCCAACTAAAAATGGCCACAGGGTGTGTTTACACAGTGGTGAAGGGAGGGGACGGGGCCTGGGTTAACGTGTGCAAACACGCCCTGTCGCACGTTTTAATTTGGGGAAATAATTCCCCTTCAATCCTGAGGGACCCTGGGGGCTAACTAGCCCACCAGGTGCTTCCAGTAAGCGCCACTGAGCTGCGTTGCAAAGAGGTGGTCTAGGCCGTGCCCCTTTTTACATCTCTCTGCAACGCAGCTCTGTGGTGCTTACTGGAGGTACCTAGTGGTCTAGTTGGACCCTAGGGACCCTCAGGAATCAAGGGGACGTAATCTCCCAACTTAAAATGGCCACAAGGCGTGTTTACAAAGTGGGGAAGGGAGGGGACGGGGCCTGAGGTGACGTGTGCAAACACACCCTGTGGTGCGTTTTAAGAAGTAGTTTTCATCCCATGCCCTATTATATACTAGGGGCTTACAGAGGAGGTCATGCTAATCACAGGGGAACCCCAACGCATAGTGTTCCCTAGTGTATGTAGGTGTTTTCACTGTATTCTGAGTGTCTTTTAACATAGCACTGGCTCTAGGACTGGTTAGTCAGACTCAGTTACCACCAGTATCCGTCTGAAAAGGTTGAGTGTACAGGATGATTTTGCAACAAGGCTTCTTTCTGCTCTTCTGTTTGTTCTTTCTGCACGTTATCCTTCTTCCTGCACTTTTCTTCGTCTTTGAGGAATTCTGTTGCTTCTTTCTGCATTTCTTTTTTTTCTTTCTGTGCGTTTTTTCTTCTTTCTTCACATGTCCTATCTCTGAAGGCATAGTTAGAAATTAGCATTTAAAAAACCTTTGAAAGTCACAGAAAAAAACATAGGTTTCAGGCACGTTATAGTTAGAAATTAGCATTTAAAAAACCTTAGAAATTCACTGAAAAAACCATAGGTTTCAGGGGCGTTATAGTTAGCTGGACTTTTCACTCGTTCAAAACCATTGAAATTCCCCCGTTATAGTTAGTTCAGCTAACTATAACTTGCGCGCCCGCAAGGCACTGCTGATGACATCACATAATACATCACTCATGACATGGTCAGTGACATCACTCATGACATCACTGATGACATCTCAAATGACATCACTGATGACATCATCCAGTGAATGTGTGTTTTTCTGAAAATTACATATGTTTTCGCGGGGGTGCGCGCACAGTGCGCGCACCCTGAAAAACACAAAAAAAAAATTTTTTTTTTTGCAAAAAAAAAATAATAATTCGCAGGGTGAAAACCAAAAAAAAAAATAATAATAATTTTTAATACGTAGTTTATTGTAAAATAAATATATAAAAAATAATACATAAATAAATTAGCATTTAAAAAACAGTACAAATTCACTGAAAAAACCATAGGTTTCACACACGTTATAGTTAGGAATTAGCATTTAAAAAACCTTGCTAATTCACTGAAAAAACCATAGGTTTCACACATGTTATAGTTAGCTGGACATTTTACTGATAAAAAACCAATGAAATTCCCCCGTTATAGTTACTGTAGGCAACTATAACTCACGCGACCGTAATCCTCTGCTGATGACATATGTGTCTTTATGAAAAAAAAATATTTGTAATATATGTATAGCTAAAATTTAATGGAAGAAGACATGGGCAAATAAGTGTCTAAATACAGTATTAGCATCAGCAGAGGATTGCGGTCGCGTGAGTTATAGTTGCCTACAGTAACTATAACGGGGGAATTTCATTGGTTTTTTATCAGTAAAATGTCCAGCTAACTATAACATGTGTGAAACCTATGGTTTTTTCAGTGAATTATATATATATATATATATATACATTTGTTTAGTATGCATATTTAGTTAGTTGATGTATAGGAAAAGGTGTCTGTGTGCCATCACGGATGTGCCATAAGGGGGATGGGGGTTGATGTTTAAAATATGTTGTTATGTGCATATTCTTAGATAAGCTAGTTAAATTTAGTGCAGTTTGATGTTAGGACAAATTAGGTTAGTGTAGTCTAGGATTAGGTAGGATAATTAGATCCGTTTTTTTACAAGTGTTTTATTACAAATAAATTGCCAATGGTTGAGGCTTTTTGCTCCCATTATTTTTTGCTGTGTGGACCAGTCTTGTTGGATTGGTAGTGGATCATGGCAGATGCATCCACCCCCACGATCAATTTTAATATCTAAAATTGTGATTACTGCATCTTCAAGGGACAGGCTACCAAAAAACCTCGTTTAAAATGTGTTTTTAACAAACTTATTGATGTTTTGGGGAACAAAGTTCATTTGGGAAAAGAGTCTTTGATTTGTCTGAGAAATATTTAACCAAAGTGGTTATTTTGCTAGGACAGATTTACAGAGGATGCACTGTGGGCATTGTGCTCTTCACAGCATTGTTTGAATGCTATGGGTATGGAGTCCGGATACTTTGTGACATCTTTTATTGCACCAGTCTCCACAACAGCTTCACTTTCCATGTGGGGCTGCAGGGGATGTATGCTTATTCTTCCTCACAAGTCCTCCTGATGCCTATATACATGGTACTGCACAGCCTTGTAGATTTTGAACAACACTGTGACCAATTTGCTAAGTGTTGTGTGAGGGATGTAGTGATGTGCGTTACAGCTAACCTGGACAGGTCTTTGTACTATTATCAATTTCAGAGCTATGCTTTCCTACACCATTCCTCTTCTTTCTGCTCGTTGGAATAATTTTGAATATGTGACATGTTAAGCAAACTGACTTTACATGTGTCATGCCACGACACACATCTATTCACACATTGTCCACCACATTCACAATGGGTAGTTCTTCTGTGTATATATTTATCACGGATTGTTAGTAGACACTTCGAGGCACATGTACGAGCAAGTGGTAGAGTGAGGCGCTAGCAGCCATGGATGAACACCTCACTCTGCCACTTCAGAACACAACGCTACACCATATATACAACAATATGGTGCAGACTTGCGTTTCCCACCTGCGCTAGTGCTACACTTAGCAGTGTAGCACCAACGCAGGCACCCTTGCACCATGGTGCAAGGGTGTCTGCGTGTAGGGGATGATTGTTTATGTGAAGGAAGGTGTCCCTTCCCTGCACATAAACAATACTAAAATGTCTTTTTCTCACTTTTATGTGTGCTGCTTCATGCAGCACACATGAAAGTCGCAACATGGTATTGTTTTTACAGAACCTTTCTGTACAGAAGAGACACCTTCCTCTACATAAAAAATCCATGGCAGTTTGCTTTTTCCATGAGTGCTGGAGAAGGCAGCACACATAGGAAAAGCAGATACTTAGGGGAAAGATGCATTTCACATGTTATTGCCATGTTTAGAGCAGGTTTTCAATGATCTAAATTTATGCCCTGCCTCCTTTGTACGCTGCCCTTGTACATAGGGGGCTGAGTCAAAAGGAATGGGTGTTTTGGAACATCCACCGCAACACCCACTGCCCACGCCTTTTGGCACTAACCTTAGCGTGAATGGGTGCTTTATTCACAAGGCAGACGTAACTTTAAGTGGCTGAACACTGCCTTGTAACTAAGGCTATGCACCTATCGCCACCACAACGTCAGAAAAAATTTCCATGTGTTGGCGATAGGGGCTTGCACATATGCCCCTTCATGTGGCTGTACACTGACGTGAGCATTGTTCCAAGTCACGATCAACATCATGGGCATGGAGTAAATTCGTTTCTCGGTGACAGTGTTGACTAACAGACCAGGGTCTTGTTTAAGTCACACATGTTAGGCCCTCAAAATGTGTATCATGAACTCAGAGTAAGCATATTCACCTGTGCCTTCTTCTGGGCTGAAGCGCCTGACAGGATCTTACAAACCAGCGGATTTAGCGCTGTTTGGGACATCATTCTGTCAGGGACGCCATCGCTACTCTTGCGAGGCCACGCCCACCTTATAGGCCACGCCCACACCCCCTCACTTCAAATGTGCTTTCCACGCAAGCGCAGCGGACGAGCGCAGCGGGAGCGCCGACTGCGCGCCGAAGTCGCGCACAAGTCAAGCCCGTCTGCGCCCGTCCGCGACCAGTCGGGACCCGGGGCCACAAACCCTGGCTCCCACCCTATCCAGAGCAGGACTTACAGCTTGGCGGCCTTATACAGCATAGGCAGGACTGCCACTTCTCAGTGCTCCCATATCTATGCTCCCACAGAGCTACCCGCCCGATGTCCGGGGTGCAAACACTCCTTCCGCAAATCCCCGTCGGCCGTGGCACAAAAGTACAGTATGTACGTGCTAAATTGCCGCTCCTTACCAAAACATAGCACACAGATTGCCATGCTGCTTGAGGAGCAAAAGCCAGACGCGGTTTTCCTGACTGAAACATGGCTCACTGTTCATTCTGAGCCAGATGTGGCTCTAGCCCTACCCGTAGGCTACCATATCCTTAGACTGGATAGACAGGTAGGGAGAGGCGGAGGTCTGGCGATCATATTGAAGAACCAATACCGATGCCGTACTACAGCAGAAACTATCTCTGAGTGCGAGAGTGTAGCATTCTGCATACAGTTCAACGCAAACAGCTCCTTCTCAGGCACCCTGATCTACCGCCCCCCTGAGCCTGTAAAAATGTTCCATAGGTCTCTTCCTGAAATTATAGCGGAAAGAATCCTCTCTTCCGCCAACCACACGATCCTAGGGGACCTTAATCTCCATTTTAACTCCCCCTCAGACCACATTGCTCAGGAATTACTAGACGATCTGGAAGCTCTCCAACTGCCCCAACTGGTTGCAGCCCCGACCCATGAAAAAGGCAACTTACTTGACCCTATATTCAGTAACTGCCTGGATATGACTGTTGATCAACCCATTCCTCTTCCATGGACAGACCATTTTTTGGTCCCGTTTACTTGGGTCACACTTAAAACCCCCAAATTACCTCCTCAAGTCACCACTAGGAGGAACTGGTCAAAACTCCCTTTGGAAGCCTGGCTGCACAACCTGGACTCCACTCGCCCGGCACCCTGCTTAGACCCTAATGTGGCAAACGACAACTATGAAAGTTGGATCAACCACTCTCTAGACTCGATCCTCCCGTTTCATAGATCCTCCTCGAAGAGACTACAGAAATCTGCCCCTTGGTTCTCTGACTCTCTAAGACAGCTAAAACGCCGTTGCAGGCAACGAGAGAGAGCCTGGCGTTTAGACTTCCTCCCAGACAAAAAGGCCTCCTACAAAGAGGCGATTAAAGCCTACAGAGAAGGGATCAGAGCGGCCCAGGCAACCCACTACGTGGAGAAAATTTTAGAAGCGAAATCAAAGCCCAAAGAAATTTTCCAAATTATAAAGCAATGTTCCAGTGCCAATACGGCACCCCCTCCTAACAAAACCCAGGACCAATGCAACGAGCTTGCAGATTTCTTTTACAATAAAGTTTTAAAAATGTATTCTTCCTTTCCAACTACAGCTACAACCCCGGATGTGATTAATCCACCCTCCCCTAGACCACCTCTTCACCCTGACCAGCCTTCTCTCGATCACTTCCCTCCTCTGGACCTCGACACTTTAAGCAAAGTGGCACGACAGGTCAAGTTGGGCTCTCCCTGTGATCCTGCCCCTCCAGAAGTCCTGATGCAGGCTAGCAAAGCCACCCTGCCTGTAATTCTGGATCTTCTAAACTCGTCCATATCTGCCTGCTCTGTCCCCACAGCTTGGAAGCAAGCCATGGTACGGGCGCTGTTGAAGAAACCCAGCCTAGACCCAGATGACCACTCCAGCTACCGCCCCATCTCACTTCTCCCCTGGGCCAGCAAGGTGCTAGAGAAATATATAAATGCACAGCTGGTCCAGTTCCTGGAGGAGCATTCTCTATTACACACATCCCAGACAGGCTTCAGACCAAAGCATGGTACGGAAACCGCCTTGTTAGCGGTCACCGAAGAAACTAGAAGGATATTGGATCAGGGAGGATCAGTGGCAGTGATCCTCCTTGATCTAAGTGCCGCCTTCGATACGGTCAGCCATACCACCTTGCTGGACCATCTCCATAACATCGGAGTTTCAGGTGATGCTTTAAGGTGGTTTGACTCCTTTCTGTCTGGGAGGTCGTTTCAGATCTTCGACGGTGAGACAATCTCCTCTAACAAACCCTTGAGCTGTGGAGTACCACAGGCCTCCTCCCTAAGCCCGGTTTTGTTTAACGTGTACATGGGGCCGCTGGCGGGTGCTGTCGAACCGTATGGCATTAAAATAGTGTCATACGCCGACGACACCCAGCTTGTGGTCTCGCTGGCAACTGGGAATAACAGGCATTCCCCAGCCAATCTGTTAAAATGCCTAGAGGACGTCCAGGGATGGATGACCAACTCCTCCCTTAAACTAAACGGAGAAAAGACGGAGCTCATGCTCCTAGGCCCAACCTCTCCTGTGCCTTTCACCTCCTTGTGGCCCAGTACTCTGGGACCCCCCCCATCCCCTAAGGAAAGAGTTAAAAGCCTGGGAGTGTGGCTGGACAACAAACTCTCCTTCTCCACCCAGGCCACAAAACTGTCCGCCTCATGTTTTGGCCTACTTAGAATCTTGAGGAAGGTTCTCCCGCTACTTCCCTTAGAGGCAAAAAAGGTGGCTGTACAAGGTCTCATCCAGTCCCGCCTGGACTCGAACAATGCCTTATATGTGGGGGCTCCTGAGATGACCCTCCGAAAATTGCAGGTTGTGCAAAATTGTGCAGCACGTTCTCTGCTGAAAGTCCCGCGCACCCAGTCGGCTAGACCTGCTCTAAAAAGTCTCCACTGGTTGCCAGTGAGGCAGCGAGTGGCCTTTAAGGCACTGTGCTTGGCGCACCGCGCCTTCTGGAAAACGGGCCCAGCCATTAACAACAACCTTGTCATCCCCTACCACCCTAACAGGAACCTTCGGTCGACGGAGGCGTTCCTCGCCGTCGTTCCCAGAGTGAAGCGAGCCAGGTCTGGGGGCAGGCTGTTTTCTTTGAATGCCGCCAGGCTCTGGAATGCTCTCCCCCTTTCACTCCGTTCCAACCCAGACCTTTTCTCATTCCGTAAAAACTTGAAGACACTGCTGTTCGCCAAATCCTGCGTACCTTAGCTCCTTTTCCCTTCACCTCTCTGTTCAACTCAGCGCTTGGACGTCTACGGGCAGCAACCGCGCTTAATAAATATTTTTACAATTACAATTACAATTACAAATGTTCTTTGATTAGTAGTAATGGCTAGCCGGAACATGCATTGTTGGCACATTTCAAACATGATTGGTCACAGGCAACACACATCTTTGTGACTCAATTAATTTTATTGACATGTGCAGTGACTAATGTGGTAGACTTGCCCAGTTCTTTCTGCAATAACAAACCATTGGGTCAATGCCCGGGGTGCGGGGCAGACAGAGTCCAGGGGGGAACATTTGCAGAGACATGTTGAAGAAGAGGCAGAGTTCTGTCAGCAGGTTGATTGCATTGTCATTGGTAAAACACAAAAAATGGCAATCCATATCAAAGTCCAAGGTGAGTGTAGCAGAGTGATTCAGGGGACAGTGGAAGCTGATGTTCAGGGGCATGATGCTAGACACAGGTCCAAGCAGAAACAATCCATTTGACAGATAGGAGTGCTACTGCTGACTTCTTCGCAAAATTGTTGATTCCTCCACATCTTCCTCCTCTGATGTGTCATGTGCCTTCCGTGTGTGTGATGGAGGATTAGCTAGGGCACTGTGTGGCAGTGACACATCAGGGGGGTGAGATGTGGATGTTGGATGTACAGCAGCATTCATCTGTGCCAAAGGTTGAGGCAGCACTGCTGTGATGAGAAGCTGCAGGGCTTGGAGTACTCTAGTAATGTCTCTGTGGTATGCAGCCATGGCTGCCAAGTGTGAAGCTTGCATCCACTCCATGTTCTCCATGATCATTCTCATGTGACGTAACTCCTTGGTGACATCGCTGGTGCCCCTTTGACTGGACAGTTATTCTTGTCTCTGAGTCAGTACTCCAGCGATTTCAGCCATGGAATGCTGGAGAGCATGGAGTGGACTGTGGGTGCCTGTAATGGACTCTAGGTGGTCCCTAATTGGACTGAGACACCCACACACCCCATCTATTTTGTCTGCCAGGTTGTCAAACCCCGCCCGCATCTGACCATCCATCTCCTGCTGGACCTCTACTGCACGACATTGAAATGTTAGAAGTGGGTCCTCAAGGTCCTGGGATACAGGTGTGGTAGTAGGTGCTTACTGCTGTGTGTTTTGTGCAGGGGCGGAGCTACCACGACGCTGCTGGATGACCCTGCTTCCGGAAATGGGCTGCCAATGGGGTTGAGCAGCTCTTGGAGGGTGTCCTGGTCAATGGTTGAGGTGTCTTCATCTTCACCATTGAAGAGTGGGACAGGGGGACTGTACAGGAGGTGATGTTTCTCTCTCTGCAATGTAAAGGTGAGTAGCTGTTGTATGTGTGTCTCAAGTATGATCATCCATTAGATCAGTTTTACAAGCAGACTGCAAGACAATGTCCATTCAGAATGTTTAGGAGGAGGTACCTATTACATGCTGGATAGTGAATCATTGTACAACATCACTGATGTGACATTTTAGTTGTAAATTATGTTCTTACAGTTAACAAGTATGCCAAATTTGAGTGGCCAATTTCTACACACATATAGCACCAGTTGTGTCCTCTGTTCAGTAGTTACAGTGGTGCAGGTTGTACCACATTGTTTTCAAAGCAGATTAGCTCTGATTTATGGTTCTGTACACTGCATTGTGGTAGAGGCACCTCTACTCAGTACATATATGTATGATCGTTTTAAAGATTGTCTAGTATTGGAGGTGTGGATTGCATGCTACCACATATTGCTGTTGGCAATGCCATATGATTGTTGTCGTGGCATGAGTAGGGCTATCATACTCTTGGGAACTGGGTTGATGTGATGTGCCACATGATACGGGCAGGGAGGTATACTTGATTTGCCATGATACAAACTGTGTAGCTTCATGTTGATGTTGCCAATTCAAATTGAGAAATGACATTCTCATGTTGATCTGCAGGTATGGTACAGCTTTTGTTTTACTGCCCCTTATCCCTTTCACCCAGTGTCCCTTGCACTTATGTGCATTTACAATAGTGAGATGTTGCAAGTTGGAGGAAATATGGGTCTTGGTCACAGTTGGGACACTTGTGCAGTGTTGGACTGCAGATGTTTTTCTTATATCAGGGGGTATATGGATATGAGGAAGTGACAGAATGAGACCTGCTCCTTAGATGATTAACTCTGCACTCATACACTTCAGTGACAGAGGCCTGCACCTTGTTTTTATGTTTATGGTGCATGCATGCATTTCATCATGCATTGGCACTTGACTTGTCAGTGTGGCACACAGACATGCAGCTTTGCAGGGAAGTGCAAATTTACCTGGGTTTAGGGCAATAATGTTTATGTGTGAGGAAGGACCCCTTCAGGCACATTAGCAATGATTGACAAATTGTGGTTCTATGTGTGCTGCACAATGCAGTACACATGTGAACCGCAAAAGCTTTGGCAATTAGGATTATTTTAATGCATGTTGCGGGTAATGGTTTTTCTTGTATACATTGCTTACTGCCCTCCTGTTGGCTTCACAAATGTGAGTATAGGGCAGCGTGTCTTTCTATGAGTGTTTCAGGGTGGACTAGCAAAAACAACACACATTACTCTCACCTATCACACCATGTGTAGTTTGTAAGTGGGCCTAGATTACAGGGCTGTGGATTTACACTGACTTCTCAGTGGTGCTCAGCCCCCATCACCACCCCAACATGATGAGTTGGTGATGTGTGCTTGGGAATATGCCCCTCAGATGGACACACGGATGATACATGCTGTTCTGTCATGATGATTGGATGCCTTTGTTTGTATGAAGATGTTTACAGACATGACTGCATATTTGTTCACTGCCACTGTTGACTTTCCCAAGTACTTGTTTCCATACACATCAATGTGTAATGGGCATCTCACACCAGGACTGTGGTACTGTAGAAAACTGTTATCTGTATGGCACATGTGTAGACCTTTGTGTGGATGAGTGCATTTTGAAATAAGGGGTGATGGTGACATATAGCAAGTAGACATGCATTGGAGCTACATTGTTATTCTTGCTTGGTGTCATACTTCACTTGTCATGCATCTTCACAGGGACATTATGGTTCTGTGAGTATGGCACACAGACGAGACATGCAGATAGTTTTTATGGGACACATTCATGATGTGCATAGTCCGTGCACTGTACTGTTGGAAGCATATCTCCTTTGCTCATAGTAGAACATCACATTAGGTCTCCAGTATGCTAAATTTGTGCATTGTGGAATAAGGACCTTATAGACAGAAGGGTGCATAATCACAATGTTGTGGCAATGCATGTGTTTATGTTATGGATATTCACTACATGCTTTGTCACTTGGTGAACACAGGGTTGCATCTCATGAACAAGCAAAGGGGCATATTGACTGGATAGGTGGCATGGCGTCACATTGGCCTCCTTGCCTCAACACCACGCATATACAAATTGGCTACACAGGGCTGCATCTCATTGACAACAATATGATAATGCCCTGTGAACGAGGCTGATCTGGGGCAAAAGTCCTTCACCGATGGCAGAACACATGCACCATTGTGCACAGGTGTCTGACTTGTGTGCAAGAATGTTTATGTGCAGTAAGCTCCCCCTTTATAAACATGTAAAATCTTCAACTCTACTCAGACATCATGCCAGCACTACTTGCAATTGGTCACTGTCCTCTTGACCTCTGTGACAGCATTGACCTTGGCTAAGATAGACTGCCATATTGCATTTTTGGTCCCCAATGAAACAGTGGAGCAGACAAACAGCTGGTATTGTTTGGCTATCACCTCCGCATTCAGGATCTCATTTTCCTGCTGGCTGAACCTGGGTTTCTTCTTCTTCTTTCTCTGGGTCTCTGGCTGATCCAACGGGCTGTTTGAGGTGTTATGGGGGTTGTTCTCTCCTGCATTACTGGGTCCAGCATCCTCCATGATTCTTCAGCAATGTTTTGTTTCAAAAGTTTCAGCACTACGTCCATCTTCTCCTTGTGTTTGCTTTGTTTGCCCTAAGTTGGCAGGGTATGCCCAGATGTGGGTCCCTGGCTCACTTTACCACTGGATTCATGCTAGCCTGGCTGATGAGGGGTATTGTGTTAGCCCAAAACCAGTCCCAGGATGCTGGTTTCGGGTTCAGGGAAGACCTGGCTTTATAGCTCGGGCTGGACTGTTCGTTTGAAGCACAGGCTCAAGACTGATTTGCATATAATTGGGTCTGAACTGAGGTGGCAAAGTGAGCTAAAGAATTATGATGGATTCAACCCAGATCTGTGACGGGGGTGAGTGTCTGAAAAGTTTCAGTGCTCGCTCCATCATCTCCCTGTGTTTGCTTTGTTTGCCCTAAGTTGGCAGGGTATGCCCAGACGTGCATCCCTTGCTCACTTTGCCACTTCATTCAAGTTAGCCCCACAACCTTACCAAGGAGCAAATATTTTATGGCAACCATTGAACATGACAGCCCTGACCTCTCAGGGATCATGGAAACAGTATAGTACGTTTTGCTCAGTCAATCATGCTCACTTTTTCTCAGAAAGATATACAGAACAAATGATGAAGACGCTTCCAATAAGCATTTATTGAACCAGCGTAATTCTATTATATAATAGGTGTGCTGCAACAATCATGAGACAGAAACAGATATATATGATTAGAAGCACCAACGGAGTACATAAAAGTTAGAATTCTACCATAGTGGTAAAACAATGAATATATGCAGGCATATAGCTACATTGCAGTAATCATGAGTACACCTACGATGCAAACCCTAACTAGATGTCCCTATGTTTACCTAGAATGTATGTAGATGTATAGCCAAAAATCCCCCTAGGAAAGACTCAACCCCATTACCTGATGTGATAGAATGAAGGACTCTGTCTTGGCCTAGGTTAACCCTGTCAATTTCATGAAATCTCTCCACAGCCTCCTTTTGAGAGACTTTCTATACTTCATTGTAAATAGTTTATAGAAGCGCTTACGACTGGGAACCTAACAAAAAATCCCTTAGATATATGTAATCTGAAAGTAAGGACAAGTAGTGTTTCACCTGGGACTGTGTTGAGGTTCTCAGCCACTCTAGGCATCGCTTCCCAACACTGTAGTATTTCCCCACCCCCGGATGTTTATGTTGTACATAGCGTTGGTCAGACCCATGGATACTAAACCCTTTTGTGGTACCCTTGAATCTTGATTGACACCTATTTGCATCAATAGGCCACACGAACCATCCCTTCCAATTGGGGTCTGACGAACTGTATGATCCATCATGTAGAATTTCATCTAGTGCATCCTCACTGTGCTGTGTGTAATTCAGCCAACTGTCAAAGTGTGTCAATGAGGGAATCCATGGTGTATTCAAATCCTTTATCTTGGCTAACCCAATACAGGAAGTCTGTGGCACAGTGCCGTTCAGAAAGATAATTTGCTGTGGTATGCGGCACGCAATAAATAATGCCTCCGTTACCTGAACTTGCCAATCTTGAGTCTCCTTGACATATTTTGTGTCTATGGTGTCCCTCCAAAAGTCGAAACCTTGTAAAGACAGTTGGGAAATAAAGGAAGCAGAGTATATCTGTTTCGTATTAGTGAGCATATCTCTCTTTGAAGCATTAGGCGCAACCTTATAATATGAGTTCGGTCTGAAGTGTTAAACCCAGACAAATAAGCAATCGTCTGTGCAAACGTTTGTGAAAACCTTTCCGTGGTGTTGGCGAATGTTTCCATTGAAGTTATGTGAAAATATTATGTGCAAAAAGATTATAACTATAATGTTGGTAACAATACATGGTATCAAAATCAGATATATCATCATACAATTCATTATTAGAGAATGCAGCAGATTGTTCTAAATCAGACAGCATACTAGTCACAGTTTCAAAGTCCCAATCATCAGAGAAAGCACCGAAGGTGATGATATCATTCAAAGAAATGTTAAATACATATCGTATTTTCAAAAGGTCAGTGGGACCAAATACATCATATGAGACCGTATCCCAAACTATTCCTTTAGGAACTAGAGCTGCTGTGATGTTCACAAAGGACATGACTCTTTGTTCACAATGAGATGATGCATGTGGTTTTGTAGTGAAGTTATGGGATTAACAACGGACATTGCTAAGTTAGCATCAGTTCGTATATGCTTAGCCACCATTATGCCGCTTTTGCACACATTACTACATGGCTCTGTTTTCGTAAATACCTTGCTTTAGCGTTTTCACAAGAGAACCGCCTGCCTTTCACACATCTTGATGTGCCCTGTGCTTCTGGTCTGCACATAATGTTCAAGGTCAGCAAACAACATCCCTGTTAATCTGCTTTTGTTAGTCCCACACACATTAGACACAACTTAGAACACAGCTGCACTACTGAATTTCAGTGCCTTTTAATATTGCACAGGATGCAGGTTTAGGCACTTGGAGAAAATCTTTCCAGAACTGAAGAGCTGTGCTTGTCCAGAGATGTAAACCTTTGCATCTAGACTAGAAGGTATGGGGTCCCCCTGACAAAGCTCAGAGGTCTTCTAATATCATAATTAACTAGCTCCTACCACAGGGAGGGTGGTAAGGTATTGTAGTCCTTGTTCCACTGTCATTTTAATATGATATCCCCGTTCGTATTTTATGGAATTGTAACAATGCTGATTATATTATTTTTATGCATTTTGCTGCAAGTATTGGCTTGTGTACTGTGTTATAGAGCACGTTAGTTAAAATAAACATTTTAAATTATACAGTGTCTCTGATTACTCATGTTGTGGACTAGTATGAGTGTTTGAATGAAAGAGTGGTATTGTTCCCACTACTCCTGAGAGGAACGGAGTGGCATGTTCTAGGTTGTCTAATCATTGGTAGCTTTGCTGTAGTACGGAGAATGAATGAGACACTATTGCTAGTCGGATTGGGGTTCTGGGTACTGAGGTGGGTTTTATGGTACACCACAATACACCGAGGTCCTGGGTTCCTGCGCATAGTACTGTGTATGTGCAGAATTCCTGCAACATGGCGCACCTAACATTTGGTCTGATACTTATATATGAGGCACTTTAATAGCACTTTGTGCTTGTCCAAAACTCCCTCACTTCTGTTTTCCGGAAACAGCAGTGATGGTATAACCTACCTATATTGATGTTTTTATAGGTTTTTCAAGCTTGATTTAATGAAATGGTTTCCTTCTTCTTTTGAGTTACTACCCTTGTGTGCACTGCCACGCAATACGTTCTTTTCCTCTCTTTGTCTTAATGGCTGACGTAGATATTGTGGCGCATAGCCGCGCAGCACTCAGGCATCCTTTGGGCACATATGGAGTGCCTGACACGGGTATCAGTCTTATCTTTGTGGTAGGTGCGGATGTGGCGTACCCTTATGAGGTGTTTTATTCATGGGTAACATTTCCAGCAGTGGGTGGAACTGACGACTTGTTCCACACCTACACTCCTACACAAACACCTCATGCATATCAGCCTAATAGGACTCTTGAAGTTCCACTGTTCGCATGGCAACACCACATTTGGTTTAATGGCGCCCTCCCCACCCAGTGACTCTGGTCCGTTTAGGCCCTTTATCTAGATGGGGCCACTTGCCCAGTTTGGGCTGAGTACACACCACATACACGTTTTCTAACAGTTCCAATAGCGGCGTTTCATTTTATGCACACCTCCTTAATTCGGATGCACAGAGCTTTAGTACAATATGTCTCATGCAATCTCGAGGTGGGAGCACTTGGGGTTGCACCACAATCTGCTGGACCGGGCGGAATGACTATTAGTCCCATCATGGTTAATTCAATCATGGGCAAGCGTCCACAGAATAAGGATGATTTACCTTATTGGCTTGCAGAGAAAATTGACCAACTGGAAGCAGTATTTCTGAATACCACTCCTGTGGAGAAATACAGGATTTTAACAATTAGTTTGCGGAAAGACTTAGTACCCGATGTCACCGATTTTGAAAATTGGGGTAAAGTTTTATCAGCTGTATATGCAAAGTGTTTCGCCGCACCCTTCATGACTGTACTCCCCTCCGTGATTAAGCGTGTTCAAGATGAGCACGGCCCGGAGGCGGCAGTGTAGTTGAGGATGAGGTTGGTGGGAGTGTTCGACGTAGTTGCTGATCTGATCCTTGCAAATGTCAAGGGAGATGCAGTAAACTTTCAAGTGTCTAATGCTTTGCGCCTCATCCCGGAGGACGATAAGCCACGCAAATTACCTAAAATTATTGCCCAGGCTTATAAGACCATTGGTTGCAATAGTTTGGGTGTTATGCCTTTTGCAAGAATACCAGCACAACAGCAAACACAGCAGACGTCTCAGTCTGAAAGGGATGACGGTCCCGCCTTTCCAAAAAAGAATTGGAAGAATAAAAAACAGTGGAAGCAACAGCAGAAACAAGGGTTGCGTGCAGCGTCACTGGTACCCGTTTCTTCTGAGCGCACTTATGAGTTGCGTGACTGCGCGAGAATGAGGTCTTCTGACAGGTTTCAGGTCCATGATCAGAATTCTCCTCATTCTTCACAGGAAACATCAGGCTCACAATCAAGTGGAGGTGAATGCCAGGATCGCGGCAGAGGTCGTGGTGCCCCTCAAGGATGTGAGCAACCTCGTCTGAGTGACGGAAAGGGGAAAAGGGACGACTTTCCTTGTCAGCGCCCACAGTTTCAGAAAAAGAAAGTTGCTGCATTTACTGCCGCAGACGGTGAGAACCCGCCTCCTGAATCTAACATGGGCATTAACGCTGCTCGACAGCGCAGCAGAAGTTACCATAGTGCGGCAAGCAATGCATCCATTTCTGGAGGCGACAGCACAGCAACTGATACTTTAATTACAGTGGAAACTGCTGACACTCGAGTGGCTCCCCCTGGCAGATTATATGAAATTGGTCTTCTGATTGAAGGTGACATACAACGTGTTGTTAAAGGGATTTTTGGGGAAAATCTGACTTCTTCATATGACATCTTGTTGGCAAAGGCAGATTGGCACCCGTCTATTGTTCTAGCCGCTACGAGGGGGAGGAGGTAATACTCCCTAGTTTTTCACACAACGTCTCCAAGGAGCAAGCACAGGTTTTTGCAGAAGAGTGGGCTTTGGTGCTTGCACCGCCACTTTACCGTACTCATTTGGGCTGGGATAAAGAGTCTCCCCTACATGAGATACCATTGCGGTCTATGCCGCAGCCAAAACCCCAATATCCCTTCCGGCTGGAGGCAAAGGCTCCTGTTTCAGCGATTCTAGATCAATTAGAGTATCAAGGATTAATTGAAACATGTGTATCACCAATGAATAACCCTCTTTTTACCATAACCAAGCCTGATGGGTTGTACTGCATAGTGTTGGATTACCGGCATTTGAACTCTCATTGTCGCACCTTTGCGGTTCATAATACCCATAGTTCTGCTCTTGTAGACAGTCTTGTTCGTAAAAAATATAAAACTACGCTTGAGATTTCCAATGGCTTTTTCAGTCACAATCTGTCTCCCATAACCAGTCAATGGACAGCATTTACCGCCGTCGGAAAACAAAAACAATTTCGCCGTCTAGCCATGGGCTATATACACAGCCCTGGAGTTTTCGCCGCCCGTGTCGTCTCTTTGTTAGACAACGTAGACCCAGATGCGTACTTGTACATTGATGATATTTATCTCACGGATGACGAATTATGGTTGCATCTTTGTCGCGTGGACCACATCATTATTTTGTTTGCGGACTACGGTTAAAAATTTTACTTTGCAAAATCGCACATTGCAGAGTACAAAGTGTTGTTCCTGGGCTATGAGCTCAATAATGAAGGTCGAGGATTAGCGCCTCACTTCCTGGAGAAATGCGCTTGTTTGCTGCGACCTCCTACAACCCTGAAAAAACTACAATCTTTGTTGGGATTTTTAAATTTCAGTCGTACTTATATTCCTGAATATGGCCAGGGTATCAAATCATTGTATGCTTTGATACAACTTACTGTTTTCAAAAGCCTATTGGCTTTCGGAACATTCAGCTATCCTGCAATCTTTGCAGTCTGATGTTCTAGAATCTAAATACTTGTTGACACGTGATAACCACACCAACTTGGTGATACGAATCGCGCCAGGTGCAGTTGGTTTCACTTACTTGACATTTAATGAAGGAGACACAGTACCTATTGCTTACAAGTCACATTTGTACACTTCGGCAGAACTGCAATTTTCCACTGTTGAAAATGTCTTGACAGCTGTCCAGATGGCGATCCTAAAGGAATGTGCACTGGCACAGGAAAAACGAATTTTGGTTGTGGCAGCGTACCCTGCTCTAGAAGCAGTGACAAAATCAAGTGTACCAAACTCAAAGGCTTTGCATCCACGGTGGATACAATGGGCTACTTCTTTGACCTCTCCGGATGTCACGTTTATTTTTAATGCCTCACTGCAGACTCAGGAGTTTTTGCAGTATGAATTTGTTCATCCTCCTCCTATGTCGATGTGCCCACTTGAAGAGTACCATTGTATCATATACACCGACGGTTCAGCACAACCGGCTACAGGATCAAAACACTCTTATTCGGCAGCCTGTGCAATTGTGGTAGGTACCATAGTGAACGGAGAGTTCAAGTGAGTCCACTGTTGTTCACATACAGGCACTAGGTGACTGTACCGCCTAGTTAGCCGAGCTCCCCGCTTTGGTGCTTGCTCTTGAGTTTGCAGATCCTAACGTGACTACTTTGATTGTAAGTGGTTCTTACTACTGTGTTCAGTCTTTAATGACAACTTATTCTTTTGGTCTCAGAATGACTATCGCGATTCCAAAGACAGAGCAATTAAGCATAAGATGCTTTGGGTTAGAGTCTTAGATCTTACAGAACGTCTCCTACTCACACGTGAATCATACTCTTGGTCACCAGTGCATGGGAGCACACGCGGTCGGCAATAGTTTGGCTGATGAAGCAGCTAAATCAGCAGTAGCCACATGTTTAGTTGCTTTCAACAACAGTGGTCCCCAGAAAGTGAAATGGAAACCAAAGAAATGAATATAGACTCAGTCATAGCTATATTTAGTGGACTTGTCCAGCTGGACAGAGGTCTGATATTTACTTGTAGGTTTAGGATATAATCATACAAAACAATACATAAAATGGGACACAATCCTGAGTTTCCTAGTTATCTGTAATCCTCCTAACTGTTTCGCTTATGTATCTTCCTTCCCCCCTTGCTCCCCCAGGCTAATGAGGCTCTATTTAACAGGCATGTTATTTAAGTCCTGATGATGATCCGCTCATCCTTCAAATGGATCGAAACCCTGTCAACACCCTAATACACCTTATATGCAAAAAACCTTTCCTTCATTCCGCTGTAAAGGTGTTTTGTAGTGATTTGTTCTTGTAACACTGTATATCCTCCTTGTGTAACAAACCGGAAAAGCTTTGCCTGAGCCCCCTGTTGTTCATTTTTTCCCTTGTTTATATACTCTACTGGCTAAGTAGGACACAGGATTGTGTCCCATTTTATATATTGTTTTGTAGGATTATATCCTAAACTTACAAGTAAATATCAGACCTCTGTCCGGCTGGACAAGTCCACTAAATATAGTTACGATTGAGTCTATATTCATTCCTTTGGTTTCCATTTCACTTTCTGGGGACCACTGTTGTTGAAAACAATTGTCTCCCAAGGTCCCTGGTCGACTTCTCTTCGTTTCCCTTGTTGTTGCAGAATATTTACATGTTTAGTTGCAGCAGTTACAAGATCCATGGATGAGATTGATGATGACATTTTGGCAACCATAGCTGCTACCGAGAGGGGTGGTGATTTCCCGCAGGGTTTCCCTTCACGATATTCTTATCATTTAAGTCCCGATAATGTTCCTTATGTGAGATTTAATAACGTTGGTGACAGATTAATTCCCAACGTGGACCGCAGACTTGCACTGATAACAGCCGCACATGAAGGCATGACTTCAGCCCATGCTGGCGTGTCTGCGACTGTTTCTTTCTTGCAGCAGCGTTACTGGTGGTGTGGTTTATATAAACAAACCCAGATTTATGTGCTTTCTTGTGACATTTGTCAGCAGATTAAACCATCTACGGTTGCACGCCCACCATAAACGCAGCTAAGCATTTCTAATAAACCTTTTGGTTGTGTTTACCTAGATCACTGCGGTCCTTTTTCTTCAGATACTGCCTATAAATTAATCTTACTTGCAGTTGATTAGTGCACATGTTTTCTTTGGGTGTGGCCACAACGAAGTACTGACGCTCGAACTGTCATCAGGGATTTGCGTGTCTTTGTGGGAATTTTTGCATGTGGCACCTTACATTCAAACCAGGGTCCAGTGTTCAACTCTAAGGCGTACAAGGAAGCCATGAGGTCTTTGGGGGTGCAGGTCTAATTTTTGTCTCCATGCAGGCCTGAGGGCAACTCAATTGTGGAGCGAATGAACTGTGACTTAAAGCAATCCTTGACAGCTTGAGTCTTAGGTACTGGCAGGAACTGGTTTGCCCATTTGTATAGCATACAACGTGCACTAAATAATCTCCTTAGAAGATCTCTGGGTGGATAGACCCTATACGAAATGCTCTTTGGCATGAAAATGTTTGTGGCAGACCTTGATGGTCTAGAAATGGCGGCGGCTGCTGCACCCTTTGACGTATAAAATCATTCTGCTGTATTACAGAATCTACAAGAGGCTTGTGACAGTCTTGCAAAGGAACATTTACCCCTGCATCTGATGCTGCACTGCAGATTTCGGTAGTCGGCTGGCTACCCAAAGTCGGAGACGTGGTCCGAGAGAAGATGGAGACCAGAAAAGAGTTTGGCCCCTCTTCTCGTGCACCTGTTCCAGTGCTTGGCATGAAGGGTACTCGTACAGTCATTTTACCACCTCTTCCTGGTCGCAAAGACAACAGATATATCTCAGTGGACAATGTCAAGCTACAACATCTGGCCGATCCTGAATAGTATTACGCCTGCTTCTTCATGTCCAGCAATTGCCAGAAATTCTGTGATTGGAGCCTCCGGCATTGCAAGAAATGACACTGCAATAGAGATGGACTCTGTTGCTGGTCCCTTGCTAAACCAATGGACCTCCAGTTCTAAGGATGAAACTGAATATACTTATCCCACAAGCAAGTCATTGCTTGGTTTGCAACTGGATACCCTTAACCAGTCACGCTTTTCTTTGACTCGAACTCCAGATCATCATCGGCCCCTACCAAATTCCATTTTTTTTATTTCCTGGTTTAAACAGACATATTTGGTTCCTCCTTGGACATACATCTGGTTGGTGCTGATCTTCATTTTTTTATTCATGTCCATTGGGTTTTTTCCTAATCATGAACGGTCACTACCTACCAGAACGCTCTGCTGTCAAACTGGTTGATGGAACTTTGACTCCACACTCATCTTCTCATATCATGAAAAGAGACCAGACTTTTGTCAACATCTCTGCCTGGCTGGTTGCAGATGGCATTGTCTGGGATGCGGTGGAGTTCCAAATTCATGGTCCTACAGAGATTAATGTTCCAAATGTACTTTGTGTTTCAATGGGTGGTGTAGTGAAACAAAACATACATTCTGATGATTGGGATGTGCAGGTCATACAATCATTGTTTTCAGATTTGAAGTATTATGCTGCATTTGATGCTGAAGATTTATAATTAAATACTGCATACTATGCTGATTTGTTTTGCTACCAGCATTATGGACACCATTTTCTACATAAGGCTAACACATTTAGAAATGTTTTTAATTACACACAATGGGAACATTACCCAACCCCAGTGGAAGGTAGCTCAAAAACAATGTTAAGTAAATTTACATATTTTACGAATTTTGATAGGTCCAACCCGGGGTCTTACTTTTTTAGATTGAAAGCTACATCCAATCCTAAGTTAATGCTCACCCACACTAAATTGTTATATTCTAATTCCTTTATTGCTGAATTGTCAGTGGGTGGCTATGATCTGTGGAAAGGCACAGTTGATTTAAAATCGGTTTGGGGTTCGAGATCCTGGCAGGTACAGGGCACAGAAGGTTTACATCGTGCATGCCTCATCCCAACACAATTTTTTTTAAATGATTCGGTTTTTCAGACTACTTGTTTTGGTTTGGCTTCATCGAAGCAAATGAATGGCCCCACTATTCCATCACTGGCTGCATATCATATCTGGAGCAGTAATACCAATTACTCCATTGAACAATTGCAAGCATTAATCACAAATGTTACATTTAATATTGCCAGTCTTGACCCACTAGGGTGGCTAAGTTGGTCGACCCGTTCTGATGCTTGAACCTATGTTTTTATCACAAGGCCCCTGGCTATATTCAGGATAAACCTGATCCACGTTTTTCTAACACACGTTCGGTTACCACTTATTCTGTTAGGAACTGATGTCAAAATTGGTTGCAGCACTCGACACTAGCATCGTTAAACAACATTTATCCTTGTTATCAGGCGACATAGATTTGACTGGTTTCATAAAAGGCCCTGTTGCTCCAAGACCTAAAAGATTTGTTAATCAGCTTACAATGAAATATGAATGCTATCGCAAATTGAAGCTGCATCACGGTTAAGGGCAATAGATCAAGCTAACCTAGAAAAGGTACTTGCTGTTATTGACAATAGTATTAACACACTTTCTTCCCGCATTTATACGCTAGATAATATTGTTTCATCTGTCGCTGATATTGTACAGGAGGATGTGTCTGTTTTGTATCATGGACAAAATCAGTAACGTTCAGTAATGCAGTTTGCATGGACTTTGCAAACACTGAAAATGGGAAAAGTGCCATGGGATTATTTGAACACCTCAGCTTTATTTTTGCCTTTTAACTTGACTTACAAACAACAGTTTATGTCCATGAAAGATGTTACATACACTCTTTTACATATTGAAAAGATAGACCCTTTGCCCTTCTCCATGGCCAAAACGGACTCTGCAGTCTGGCTCATCCACGCGGTGATATCTCTGCCTTTCATTTTGTTTAAATTTACCTCCTGCATGAAAAATTACTTGCTAGGCCGCTTTGAACCCTTAGGAGGCACTTTTCTTCACGAAGTGTGGTGTTTACCTTTCACATATAGATGCTTGCGGGATGATAAAGAGGTTTACCTAACTGGTGAATCATGTGAGTCCTCAATCGGACACTCCCTTGTCTGCAAAAACAAACAATTGCATGGCGCATGTATCTTACCACACCAAATCTTGCGTGTGTTTTGAAAGGTACTTCAGTGCCAGCCATTACACCTACTTTCACTCTGCTAGCGAATGGTAGCTATCTGCTTTTAATTAATGAAGAATGCTGTGGCATGCTAACTGGCATCCCTTACGTTGTGACCGTCTCACAACACGTGGTTTGCTGTAAAAATGTGCTTTTCCCACCTCCACATGGGAGGCTCAATAACTCGATCTGCCCTTCCATTCTGACCTTGTAGGCAGACTTCAATAAGTTGAGCAGAATAAGAGCACTATTATCCCAAAAAGAAATTGTGCTCACATCTGCCCGTGAAACATTCGTTCTCCAGGTGGCTAACAACCGGACAGAAGTACAAGCCCTTTTCAATACTGACCTCCCACAGCATTTCGGTGAATTGATTCATACTATATTCAATGCTTCGCATAATGCTGGCTTGGCACATTGTTTTAAAGTTGTCGGCTCTGGCCTTGTGACCTCTTTCCAAACTATATTCGGGGTGATACCAGCATTTATTAATTCTATTTTTTCCAGCGTCTTCAGTGGGTTGCCATTATTACTTGCCTTAGCTGCGGGGATTCTGCTGTTGATCTGCCGGCAACAAAATGGCTGCTCCTCTTGTCATCGTACACAGCCCAGCACAACTGCAGCTGCTACGTAACCGTATGCTTAAATGCTATGTCACATTGCCCCTGGCCACTCTCAGTGTGGTTTATGGATTGTCATTCCGTTTTGCGTACTATACTTGTGTGCAATCTGTCTTCACCTACTTGGAATGTCCTTTTCAGTGGGCATTGGATCTTTGCCTCTCCAATACGTCATCTCCTACACTGGATTTTGATCTGCCAAAGAGTTCCTTAGTGTCCCATGAGCAAGAAAGTTCCGGTGTTGGTATTATGGCCTGCGCTGCAGCGCTCGGAGTTTTGGCACAATGGGACATCTGTGCGGCAGCACTATATTTCCTGCAATGTAGTCACATCGAGTATCACACAAGTTGTCCTATGCTGGTGCTAGATGCACCCATTATTGAGGAACACGTGTGTTCCTTCAGTCTACTAAACTGGATGGCATCTCTTCTTTCAGACGATAACAATGATTTCCTCTTGGAAGAGGTTGCCACCTACTGCTCATACAGTCTGATGGTTTGACTTAGCTGGCGGCCATCACTGCCGAATTTTTTTGGGTGTTACTTTTTAAACACAGTACTTTTTTCTTTTGCCATTATTTCATAATTTATTATTGACACTCTTCGCCTAATCTGAGACCACCAAAAGATGGATGCTCTTATTTACTGCTCAGACTTCTTGAACACTGTGTTCATATTACACCACCGAGAGACTGACTAGGGGAGGGTGTCTACCTTTCACACATCTTGCTGTGCTCTGTGCTTCTCGTCTGCAAATATTGTTCAAGGTCAGAAAACAACATCCCTGTTAATCTGCTTTGGTCAGTCCCACGCACATTAGACACAAAATAGAACACAGCTGCACTACTGAATTTCAGTTCCTTTTAATTTGCACAGGATGCAGGTTTAGGCACTTGCAGAAAATCTTTCCAGAGCAGAAGAGCTGTGCTTATCCGGAGATGTAAACCTTTGCATCTGGACTTGAAGGTATGGGGTCCCCCTGACAAAGCCCAGAGGTCTTCTAATATTGTAATTAACTAGCTGCTAGCACGGGGAGGGTGGTAAGGCATTGTAGTCCTTGTTCCACTGTCATTATAATATGATATCCCGTTCGTATTTTATGGAATTGTAACAATGCTGATTATATTGTTTTTATGCATTTTGCTGCTAGTATTGGTTTGTGTACTGCGTTATAGAGCACGTCAGTTAAAATAAACATTTTAAACTATACAGTGTCTATGATTACTCACGTTGTGGACTAGTATGAGTGTTTGAACAAAAGAGTGTTCTTGTTCCCACTACTCCGGAGAGGAACGGAGTGGCATGCTCTAGGTTTTAAAAAAAAATGTTTTAATTCTCATCCGCCTCTGACCCTAGTCGACTAAAAAGTAGGATGTTATTACTGTTACTCGGTTTCAAGGAGACGTAGGCAATCGAAATGAGGCCCAGAGATACCGCCCGCCTACCGGTAAACAACAATCCTACGAAATGTCGCTGACCCCCTTTTTAAAAAGGGGTGGTCCCACTCTCTTAATCTTAACCGATGACTGTAAATGTTGGCCCGCGAGATATGGAGACTGAGGAAGAAAAAGGCCCAACACAGTCAGAGAGCTTCCAGAGAGGCATAATCATAGGATCCAAAAATAATTTTCCAAAGTGGTAACATAGCAACTTTAACCCCTAAATTAAACTCACCCAGGAACTAACAATGAGACCAGTTAAGTGAACAATCCCCTAGTGCTTTCTTCCTACTATTTTGCAATCTACCCAAATCAATCTTGGAGGTCTTATATGGAGAGGACAGCCATTATGAATGTGTGGCGGGTCTAACCATCTCCTACATATTTCTCTTTTAGCCAGCAGGATTGCGTAGAATAAGAACCCCCTAGCAGGGCCTGTAACTCCACTGGCTATGCCAAAGATGATCAAGGCAAGAGAAATTTGGATTGGGGTTCCCAAGATGTCAGCTAAAGTTTCCCCTGCTCTCTCCCAGTGTTCAGCAATCCCTGGACAATCTTTAAACATATGAATTTCTGAGGCATTCACTAGGTCACACTTCTTGCAACTGACAGGGGGGCCCTTTGCTATTTTCGAAAGTCTGGAAGGGGATGGGTAAGCCCTGTGTGTAGTGAAGTAGTGGTTCCTCCTAAACCAGGCTGGTTTTGCAAATGTAAAGAAGGTGTTAAAGAAAGTTTGCCACAAGTCTTCCCAGTGTTCGTTTGGTATAGAAGCTCCCCACAATTCTTTGGCTAGTTTAAAATCACCATCAATGACTTCCTCTATGGACCAATAAAAGAAAGAAACCTCTTTCCTCCTCGCCAACCTCGATACCAGTTGCTCCTCTTGAGTGCTCCCTATGCCTATAGGTTTTTTAAGATGATTCTGGGACCAGCTCTGCAGTTGCAGATATTTAAACCTATACATGCCCTCCTCTAACTTATTGTGAAGTGCCGCCCAAAATAGAAATGAACCGTCAGAAGCCAAATCCCTCCACACCATAAGCCCTGCTGTTTTAAGTGGTGTAGCTAGTTTATCTTTCAAACAGTCTGGAGCCCCTGGAGAGTCCCATAGAGGAGCCAAACTTGAGAAATAATTTAGGCCAGTACATTGCTTGATTCTGGTCCAAGTACGAGCCATCCCCCGGAGGACATTCAGCCTGATCTTCTTGAAAAACGTTTGGTCACCATATATAAAAAGAAACCCCTCAAGTGACAACCCCACTCCATCTAGCATGGCGGAGAACATGACCCCCCTCTCCGAATGGTCTGGGGATTTCAGCAGCATTCTTGAGTGCGATAGCTGAAAGGCCCAGGTGTAGTACTGAAGGTCAGGGAGTGTAAGGCCCCCTTTTTCCCTCCAGCACCTTAGCTTTTCCAGGCTATCCTTGTGGCCTTATAAGCCCATACGAATAAATGTATTGCTTGCTGAAATTTATCCATCGCCTGCTTTTCAAAATGCAAAGGAATAGTATTAAAAAGGGAAGTCATTTTTGGTAGTATAACCATTTTGATCAGGTTGATTCTACCCAAAATAGTCAATGGGAGGTGGGCCCAAGATTTCATACGTTTCTGATAACTCCCTAGAGACGTTTGCGAGGTTAGTCCCCGAAATCTTGTGTATGTTCTCGACAATCCTAACCCCCAAATATCTTATGTCACTTTTGGTCTGGTATCGGCACTCCGGCAGGTTCCATGACATGATTTCAGTTTTCTCAGCATTAACCTCATAACCGGACACCTGCCCAAAGTCTTGTGCCAACCTAATGACATGAGGAAAGGACGACTCTGGATCAGATGTAAGAATCAAGACGTCGTCCGCATACAGGGCTACCTTCCTCTCCCACACTCCTAACTTGAAAGATGCAATACCTGACTCATCTCTCAGCCGCTGAGCAAAAGGCTCAATCTGCAGGTCGAAAAGGAGGGGAGAGAGGGGTAGCCCTGTCTGGTTCCCTAGTGATCTTAAAAGGGTTGGTCAATTTGCCATTAACTAGGAGTCTTGCTATATGAGCTGAATAACTTGACAGAATTTCTTGCCAAAATTCAACTTTTCCATTACTGCCGAGAGATATATTCAATTGACCCTATCGTAGGCTTTGGTGGCATCCAGTGTCATTGCTAATAGGGGGAATTAGAAGGTGAAAGCAAAGTCGATAGCTCCGATAAAATCATACAATAGATTGAATAGGTTCCTGCCTCTAAAAAAGCCCTTTTGATCAGAACGCAACAATCCACCTGCCACTGCTCCCAGCGTGTCTGTCAAGATCCTTGTGAAGAATTTATAGTCTGTACTTAGGAGGGAAATGGGTCTGTGAGACCCACAGTTCACTGGATTATTTCCCGCTTTCAGAATCAATGAGATAGTAGCTTATCTCCTTGAAGCAGGAGATCTAGCACCTTCAGTTAGTATCTTATTAAAAAGTCCTGTCATGGTCGGGATTATTACCTCTCTTAGAGATCTATATAGTTCCACTGGGAGCCCATCAGGCCCTGTCACCTTACCATCCTTGCAGGCAGAAATGGCTTTCCTGACCTCCTGCTGATATATATCCAGCTCCAGGTTTTCGCGCTGGGAGGAATTTAGAGAGATCAGCTTACTCCCACTTAACCACTCCCTAACAAAGATTTTATCTACCACGTTATCTTCTTCATATAGATCCTGAAAAATAGCCAAAAAGGCTTCTCCAATCCCTTCATCGGTGGTTACCGAGGTGATATTATGTTCACTATCGATTTGCTTTATCACATTACGTACCCTGTCAGTCTTAGCTTTCCATGTCAGAAGTTTGCTGGCCCCCTCTCCATATTCAAAATGGGCAAGCTTGCTGGCCTCCCATCTTTTGGAGACCCTCATCTGGATAATGCTATACAACTGATATTTCAGGGTTCCCAATTTCGCCAGGTGCTCTTGATGCTTTGCAAGGACAGTCTCTCTGTTCAGGTGCTCTACTGCCTTCATCTCAGACTCCATGTGCGCACCTCCTCCCTATATTGCCTATTATTATAGCATACCCTGCTTGTGACCAAGCCTCTCAGATAGGCCTTCCAAGCATCTCACACCACTGAGATCTCGGCCAAACAATTTTAATGTTGAGGAAGGACTCTGTTTCTTGGGATAGGTATTTAGCTTCGGATTCGTCAAGAAGTAGTGAACGATCAAACGTCCACACCCTTGATTGTTCTTTGTTCGCTAAAACTAAGTCCATCCATACAACCGCAGGGTCTGACAGATGGGGAGAAGGTAGCCTATTTACTTGATTTTTCCCCTAAGGTCATGACTGACCAGAATATAGTCAATCCTTGACATATGTCCATATTTGCTATTATAAAAAGAGACACCTAATTGGGAACCCAACCTTTCTCTCCAAATGTCGCACGTCCATTCTGTGTCATCATTGTTTGAAGATATGTCCGAGACTTGGACAATACATTCGCCCTACTACTAGGGGACTTATCCAGCAGAGGATTCAGAACTATATTGAAATTGCCAGCCACGATAATTGGTTCTGGAAATTCCAACACATTTGAAAAGATAGTTTTCAAGGAGGAGGGTTCATCTTGGTTATGGCCATAATAGCTTACCACTGTTAAAAGAAAACCTTGAACAGATAATTTGACGATGACCCACCTGCCACCTGGGTCTATCATCGACTTTAAGACCCGTGCATTTGCTTGCTTTTTAACCAAGATGGCTATCCCCCTAATGTTGGCACTCTGATTGGAGCTAACACAATGTTCCACCCATTTAGCTTTCCCAAAAATTCCACACATTTCCTCTTTCAAGAGATGCGTTTCTTGTAAGATAATTATCTGGCCAGGGAGACTTTAAGATATTGCAAAACTTTTGCCCTCCTGCTTTTCACTTGAAGGCCATTGACATTCCAGGATAGGCACTGTAAAGTTCTCATGGCGGTTTAAACCACAGAACCTTGAGTATGCCAGGTCTTCCAGAGTACTGATTCCAAACCAAACGTGATGAACGTAAGCAAACCAAACTAAGAGGCGAATGAGGAATTTTTTTCTTTTTAACCCACATGCTCCCCACCCCATGCTCCCCCTCCTTCCCCCAACCCTCCACCCTTAGCTCCCCTTGGAGAACCCTGCTCCCATTTACCTGGACTAATAGTCCAGATTCTGCCTACTGGGGCAACCTACCCTGTCCCTCTCTACTCAAAGTACTGCAAAAAGGAGAGCCACTGAGACCCTAAGAGAACACCCTATCTCAGAATTCCTGAAAATCTACTTCTAGAAATGTGCCCACATAAGCTTAATTTTAGCTGAGTTTAACTAACACATCATTACATCATGCCTATCTTTCTAAAGCCTCATGTCTTGAGGATCTTTTCGTCCTAAGGTAAGATTTAACCATTCCCCGAAAACCCGAGAGGCCTAATACTAAAGATCTGTGTGTAGCACCATAGCTAAACTATTTATTGGCTTTGGCTAAACTTTCCAGAAGCTCATCTGCCTCCTGAACTGTTTTTATATTCTACATTTTATTATTGTGCATGATTTTCAAAAGTGCAGGGACTTTTAGTTGGGCAACCGCACCTAGTTTCTTAAAATCATCAATTTTCCTGCCCAGCTCCCATTGTCTGTCTGGAGAGGCGCGGGCCAAATCAGACCGGATTTCGTAGGCAAAGTCTCTTGGTTTCAAGGATTTTTGTTTTAAGGCACCGTTCAGAATCTTTTTCTTTCAGAGAGAATGTAAGAAAGTTTATTAGGATCTTCCTCGCCTTTGACCGGTTTGGGTGTTTTCTGAAGGGGTCCCTAAGGATCCTCTGTATATCTTTCTTTAAGTCCTCCTCTGATTCTTCGATCTGAACTAACTTTTTAAGAGGGTAGCAATAAAGGACTTGATATCTTCTCTTTCTCTTCCTTCAGGGACATTTAAAAGACGCAGATTATTCCTCAGAGAGTTGTTTTCTAACATCTCGAGCCTGTCTCGGAGCATTACCTCCTCTTTCTTGAGCAGGGCAATATCTGTTCAAGCAACCCCCAAGTCATCCCCAATTTCTCTAACCGCATTTTCCAAACCCGCTGTCCTGGAGTTTAAGAGCTCGATTTTTTTCCCAATGACTCACAGAAAAGCCGGATCTCCCCTTGGTTTGCATCTGAAACAGAAAACCCCTTCCTAATATCTACCGATAACGAGGAGAAGAGAGCCTCCAGAGAAGCGGCTGAAGTCCCACCAATTCCCAGCTCCCCCAAAACTTTGCCCTGCTCTATGCTATCGTTATCCACCATGATTGGACAGCCTGGGCTTACCTCTTGCAGGGTGACACTATTTGTGCCCGAGGCCATAATTTGGGCCAATTCAGAAATTGCTGGTACAGTTTCAGAAGGAGTCTACAGAACCAAAGAGGGGCTACCCACCACCTCCATCCTTTCTGGAACAGGGAATAACTCCAACTGCCCTCTCAAACATCTCCTTAGAGCCTCCCCTTGTTTAACCACATCCAGCTCTAATAGTTGTACTTTGAAGTAAGACCACAAGGACGGTCTGATCCTAATTCTTGATTCCAAGGAATGGGTTTTGGCTCTACCTCTTTTAATACTCCTACCCTTTACCTCGCCGTGCTGAAAAGTAGAGTGGCTACCGCCCCCCACTATATCTGGAGACGTGTTGACCTTCCTTTCCTCACCCTGAATTATACTGCCTGTTATGCCTAGATTTTCAACCTGGAGAGATTTGTTATTTTTTCTGTCCGTCTTTGCCTTTGTAGCCCCCTCGCCTCTTCGCCACCACCATGCCTCTTACCTCCTCTTGCTGCCAGATTCTATAAGTACTGTGGGCGAAGTATCGTGACCAGGATTACTTATAGAATTAACCCCATCGTCCTGACCCTCCTGTACCTGGTTTAGTAAGTTTAACTGCAGCTGTAACTGCGGCTGTGTGGGAGTGAACACCAGTTTATGACCCTTGGTGGTCAACGTGACACAAGCTGGAGCTCTAGTGAGGTCAACCTCTCCTCCATGCCCCCCCTGCGGCTGTACTTGCAGTGGTTGTCATTGTCGTTGCAGCCGTGACTGGAACAAAGATGGCCAGACGCTACCTTCTTCAGAAGACAAAAACACGTTAGACTGCTTCGATGGCAAAAGGTGTCTTGTGCTGCCTCTACCTGTGTCAGCCCAGAGGAGCCTGCGAGCCACTGCTCTGCGGCCCCTCCTCAGCTCCAGAGCGGGAGCAGACCAGTGCGGCAGGTTGGCGGAAGCACCAACACACATCCCCCGGAGAACAGAGGAAGGAAGAACATGAACCTCTGATCGGGGACGCAAGGTAACAAAAACAAGAGAAGCAAGGCCAGTTGGGGAGACTTCCAAAATCCACTAACAGAGACGCTAACAGGGAAGCAAAAAAAAGAGCAGCATCATGGGTCTCAGCCCCGTCTCACATTAATCACAGGACAAAGGTGCCTCCGGCGGCCAGTGCCAGCTCAACTAGCGGCTGTCATGTTCTCCCCTCGTGAAGTCTCTCTCCAGGCATGTTCTAGGTTGTATAATCATTGATAGCTTCGCTGTAGTACGGAGAACGAATGAGACACTATTGCTAGTCGGATTGGGGTTCTGGGTACTGAGGTGGGTTTTTTGGTACACCACAATACACCGAGGTCCTGATTTCCTGCGCATAGTTCTGTGTATGTGCAGAATCCCTGCAACAGTGTAAGGACCAAGTACACACGATGTGCTGCGAAGCGTTCTGGGAGATAAGAATGCCCATTTAGGAGCAGGAAAAATACAGTCACTACACCTATCCAGAGGACTAGGAAGAGTAGACCAATCGCAATCCATAGCTGTAGCCAGGGACAAACAAAGTAAGTCTTTTTCAGCCAGAGGTAGAGTTTGTATATTTTGTCTTTGAAGAAAACAGAAGTTGGCGGTGGCTCAGGTTCATTCAGACCCAGAGTAAAAGTATCAACATTGATGAAGTAGCCAGACGCTGTTCGATCTATCTTTCGTAGCTCAGCAGGTTTTTTAGAACTGTCTGTCGACTCATTTCGAGACATATTCACATAGATGTCAGTACTAGGCCAAATTGAGATCTGTGTTGCATTTGTATTCTGTTGCTGTTCACTTTCAACAGACAGGAGTTCCTTTCCATTGTTGGTAACTCCTTCATTTCATAGAGTCAAATCTTGAAATTATATTTATCTTTCCGTCTGAACTTCCTGCATGGCAGTGAGAGGAGATCAGTAGCTACCCAGGAACCCACGCAGCTTGCTAATCAGTTTGAGCCACATAGTGTGGTTTGATCAGATCAATTGAGACAAATCTCTTTTCTTTCTTGCCGTTAAGAGGCGGTAGAAGTACTGTTTTTGTTCCTTCGATAGCCAGGACAGGTACAGGCACTATGTAAGATGGCTCAAATTCTTTTTTGTCCACAATCTGTTCTCTGACCATGTCCCCAATCTTTGGGACCCAGGCAGGTGTTGCCAGAACTGCTTTCACTTCCACAGTGGCAGTGCATTTTATTTGGGCATTGCTTTGTAATGCCTGGAATTCATTAAGTTCCTGTAAAACAGCCAAACGATCATTGATGTCAAATACTTTTTTATACTCCACTGTGCTGCCACAATCGAGGTTCGTTTCCCACATTCTCATCCCAAACCGTACCTCATATGGGGTACGGCCTCCTTGGGAACTTCTTGGCATGTTATTCAGTGCCCTTTGAACCCCATATAGGTGATTGCCCCAACTGCCACCCGAGCCTAATACCCTTGCTATTAAGGATTGTTTTAAGTCCCAGTTTTTGCTCTCCACAATCAAATTTCCCTTGTTATAATAGAGAGAGGAGTACTGCAATGCAACACCCAAACTTCCCATGGCTTCTTTGTAAGACCGAGAGCTAAATGCAGGGCCACAGTCAGAATGTAATGTGCCTATTGCGTATGTCCCTATGAAGATTCGCAAATCCTTTTTAACAGTTCGAGCATCAGCCGAGTGCTGGGGCCAAACCCACAGAACCCTAAATCATGAAACCACTGCCACCAAAATGTACTTGTAAGCCCCTTCAGATTGTAAGGCACCACAGTGGTCCAAATAGACTCATGCGAGAGGTCTGTCTGATATCAGTAGTGATGTTTGTCGTGGACGTGCTACGGTGGAACCCTTCATTTGCTGACAGATGTCACACTTATGTACAAAACCTATTGTCTGCTTGGTAAAACCTTGCCACCTATAAAGTTGTTTCAGTAGTGAAACTGTTGCAGTGTTACCTGCGTGTGCTGAACCCAGACTCTTGTGTGCACGGCTAGTATCAAACCTAACCTGCAATCCATGTTTGTTATTACTCTATCCCCCACTCCTGGAATATGAGCATACAGAATGTTTTGCGCATCTAACTAGTAGGAGTACTTGAGTGGAAAACCTTTCGGCAAGGCTGAGCTGTTATTATGCGTAGCGTCGGCAGCTACCATTATCTATCCTCATGCTAGAGCGAGTGATTGCAGCAATGACAGCAGTTTGCACAGTCGCCTTGGTGGCCTCATCAGCCAATGAATTCCCCTCAACGTGCACCCCAACACGTTGAGGACTCAGCATATGAATCATGTGAGCCCGTGGCAAGCCCTTTTTCAGCTCTGCCACTTGTTCCCAAAGCAACTAGTGTTTTATGGTGCATTCTTCTGAATCTCTAAACCCATTCTTGCCCCAGTAGTGAAGATATTTATGGTAAGACTAGACACAATAAAATAAATCGCACACAATTAGTGTGGGGAATTCTTGATACGCTTTTTTTAGTGCTAGTATCAGGACTTTTAGTTCTTCCAGCTGTGCCGTACAATCTCCTAGAGACTGCGTCTGCGTATTGATAGGACGGAATGTGCCGCCCCGCATAGGTCCTTTTACAGTCGCACAAGCAGTGCTGTATTGCTGTATACTTCCTATGGCAGGCTAGTCAGATTTGTCAGTGTAAATTATGTATTTATACTGATCTAAAGGCATTATTTAATTTGCAAGAGGATATTCTTGTTCGTACAGGATTGCTTATGGTTTCAATGTAGAATCAAATTTGTAGTCTACATCTGTTGCACTGAGAGAATAAGCCCATTGGATCCATTGTGGATGCAGTGCTTTCGCGTTTGGAACGCTTGATTTAGTAACAGCCTCTAAGGTTGGTACCAGAGTAACAACAATTATTTGTTTCCCCTAGCCAGAGCTCTTTTTCCCACTACAGCAGTCTGTACTGCTGTTAGTATTATTTTTATGGATGCAAAACGCATCTCAGCGTTCATGTACAAATGTGATTTGTATGCAATGGGTACAGTTTCGCCTTCATTGAGGGTTAGGTAGTTGTACCCGGATTGACCCAGGATTACACGGATCACCAAATGTGTAGTATTTACACGTGCATGTAAATGTTTGGACACTGTTATGTCAACTTGTAAGGAACAAAGAATTTCTGTATGTTCCTGTGTCCAATGTCGAACTGAGAAATCAGGTGTAACTAAGTCATAGAAAAGTTTTACTTTTACTGAATAATCTAAACTGTAATGGATTGTAAGTTTTTCAGGGTCGTTGGAGTTTGGGGCAGTGCATACATTTCCCCAACAAATTGCAACTAGGCTTTTTCCTTCGCTTGAAAGCTCATATCCTAAAAATAGGACATTGAGGTGGGCAATTTTTGTTTTTTTAAAGTTACATTTGTAGTCCTCCAAGGCGACCCTCAAAATTATGTTGTTCACCTTGGTTAAATGATTCAATAGTTCATCGTCCATCAGATAAATATCATCAACATAGGACAATGCCTCCTCATAACAATTTTGAAGTAACTCTGATACTCTTGCTGAGAATAACCCAGGGCTATTCTTATACCCTGGGGCAAGCCACAGAATTGGCGTTAAGCCAAGGGCTGGAAATGCTGTCAAATATCTGCTTTCAGGCCCTATATTTTGGAAGAAGTATCCTTTTCAGATATATGGGGTGGTTTTGTATTTTTCCCACACAATCTTGTTCATCAATGCAGCTCTGTGTGCATTTTGTACTGCAAATGTTTGTGTGCACGTGTTTAAAGGCCTGTAGTCTAAAACTAGACGGTATGAATTATCGGGTTTCATTACGGGGAAACAAAGGATTATTCATGGAGGAGGTGCAATTCTCGACTACACCTTGGTACTCAAGTTGATCTAAGATCTCCCTGACTTGTTTTTTCATGTCATGTTTTATTGCCTCTATGGAGTTGATGTAGTTTTTACTGGGATTTCATGGTGAGGTGACTCAGCATCCCACCCTACATGATAGTGATATAATGCAGGAGCTAGTGCAACCACCCAATCCTGCACGTATGAATGTTTTAGTAATTCTTGAACTATGTCGGAGAAAGCCGGTAGAATTACTGTTTCTCCTTTTGGGCAGTGCATAATGAACTCAGGTGGCCAATCTTTTTTAGCCAGAAGGATATCATACCCATATGTCAAGTTCTCCCAAAAGAGACCCTTCACTTTCCTTGGAATGTCCCCCTCCATATGGAGTGTCATTTCATGTGACTTGATGTGGGATGCTTACCCTTGTATCAGGTGTTTACACCATCATATGGTCATTCAATGCTGCTGTCACCAGAAATTGCATCAGTTTCTGGTGAGTTATTGTTACTTTTGCTGCGCTGTCTAGCATCGTCGGAGCCCATTCCCCGTTCAGAAGTTGAGTCCTCAGTAGCCTGGGCACTTCTTGTTTTTAGGCTGGCTACCTTCTTCTTTTTAAATTGAGGTTTGGATTTCGGTTTATCTTCTTTTTTGATAATGTAGTCTGAAGTGCGATGTGTGTCTCTTGGCTTGACTCGATCTTCTGATCTGCGTCTATCCGTCCTTCCGTCTCAGAGATTTTTGATGAACCTGTCACAGTTTCTCAAGTTATATTTCCTTTCAGAGCACTCCTATTGAGGAGACCCTCCCCTTGATTGGGATTGATTCTGCTTGTTTTTTGATTCTTTATTATCCCATTTCATTTTAGAAGAATCTGGTACTTTCTTGGAGTTATCCTTTTCAGGATTACCAATTAATTGTGGTTTCACAGGTCTATCTCCCAAATTATCTCTTCCTAGAGAAGTATAGGTCTTTTTGATAATTCCTGCTCCTGTTGTGCATGAGTGCACTCCCTCAGGCATTGGCGTATAGCCACTGCTGCCGACTTCCCTTTTATGTTTGGTAACATAATTGTAGATACCGGGGAAAAATTGCCTAATAATTTAATTCCTAAGGTTCTGCCCTGTACTCATTCTGTATTTGTCTTATTACTTCTGGTATAACCTCTATTGAGGGGGTACCATGTGTTCTGGTATAAACAGCAGCAAAAATGTAACCCCAAGTGCTACAATCCTTATTCAGGGGCAAGCAAGTTGTCAGTATTCTGTGTTTTTCTTGTGGCCTGTGTATGGAAACACTGCCTCAAGCTGTGCTATTTTCTGTGCTGGCCAGCATGGCATTTGCTCACGTTTAGTGGCCATTCGTCCCATATTTGCGTTCAGCGTTTGTGGGGTGATTTTAGTTGTGGTCCCTTGTATTTGACCTGCTGGAGTAACCCTTGTAGGATGAAGTGTAAGTCTATTCATAACTAATTGTGTCAGATTTATGTAAAGTTGTATTATTTCTTTGTGAAGTGGATGTAAGTCTGCCACTGGCAATGTGTCAATTTCTGGATGCGGTGTGTAAGCACCTAGAAGCGACCAAGTTGCTACTTCTATGCTTAGCGGACCTAGTCTCACTTTTTCTGTGGTGTGTAGGAGGGCACCTTTAAACCAGTTTATATGTTCCTGGAATGTTAACGGGACTTCAGTGTTGGAGGGTATGCTCAGACGTGAGTCCCTTGCTCATTGCACCATCAGGATTCAGGCAAGCCGGGCCGACGAAGGCTGTGATGCCAGAAACCGGTCCCCGGAAGCTTGTTTCCTTCCCAGTATAAGAATTGGCTTGGTAGTTTGGTTTGCCCTGTTCCCATCATGCACTGGGACAGGTACAGACTAATTTGCATGTAGCCAGGTTCTGAGCTGGGATGGTGCAGTGAGCTAAAAAATGGTGATGGATTAAAACCATGATCTCTTGACTTGGTAAGAGTATTCTGCATCATTCAGAAACTCTGTCCATCACCACCCCCTTTTTCCCAAATCGATTTTATCCACACTCAGTGTGGGAGGGTATGCTCAGACGTGAGTCCCTTGCTCATTGCACCATCAGGATTCAGGCAAGCCGGCCCGACGAAGGCTGTGATGCCAGAAACCGGTCCCCGGAAGCTTGTTTCCTTCCCAGTATAAGAATTGGCTTGGTAGTTTGGTTTGCCCTCTTCCCATCATGCACTGGGACAGGTACAGACTAATTTGCATGTAGCCAGGTTCTGAGCTGGGATGGTGCAGTGAGCTAAAAAACGGTGATGGATTAAAACCATGATCTCTTGACTTGGCAAGAGTATTCTGCATCATTCAGAAACTCTGTCCATCACCACCCCCTTTTTCCCAAATCGATTTTATCCACACACAGTGTGGGAGGGTATGCTCAGACGTGAGTCCCTTGCTCATTGCACCATCAGGATTCAGGCAAGCCGGGCCGACGAAGGCTGTGATGCCAGAAACCGGTCCCCGGAAGCTTGTTTCCTTCCCAGTATAAGAATTGTCTTGGTAGTTTGGTTTGCCCTGTTCCCATCATGCACTGGGACAGGTACAGACTAATTTGCATGTAGCCAGGTTCTGAGCTGGGATGGTGCAGTGAGCTAAAAAACGGTGATGGATTAAAACCATGATCTCTTGACTTGGTAAGAGTATTCTGCATCATTCAGAAACTCTGTCCATCACCACCCCCTTTTTCCCAAATCACCTATGGATTGTATTCATTTGGCATTTTATCCACAATGTAAGAATGAAATGTATGTGTATGTGCATCTGCAGGTGGTAACTTGATTCAAGAATAGAACACCTCTGTCCTGTATGGCTCATGAGCATCTATCAAGAAGGTAACAGTCCCAACTAATGCTGGGACACCAAAATCTGCTAATTTTGAAGTGAGGGCATTTCTGACATTTTCTGAAATGTTTACTTCACCTTCCTGTTCAGCTTACCCTGCATTTGCATTTAATGCAGGTGCAGCCTCATCTTGGACAGACATTTTTCAAGGAAGTTTGTTTTTGTATGGAAAAGAGATAAGGTTTTGCACAATATGGGGAACTATAATCCTTCAAGATTGAATACATAGGATATACCTACTCAGCTGTGGCAGATTTTTACCTGCCCACCCCAGACGTCTCTGGGTATATGTGAGTAGGGGTCTCTCAGAAAGAACAACTGAACTACTCAGATTTTACCGTTAAATAGCAACCAAACCAACGTTGGTGGCACCATGTAGGGTAGTTGCTTTAAATCCATATAGGATCTGCAGGTTTAGACAACATAAACTATGGGATTGGTATCCTGACTGATTCCAGACACCCCCAAAGGGTATGTTAGTCTGTAGACCAGCTAGCTCACAGTGCCACTACAAACCCGACAGCCTTACCAAGGAGCAAATTGTTTCTGGCAACCATCGAACATGACAACCCTGATGCCTCAGGGATCCTGGAAACAGTACAGTACTTTTCGCTCATGCTCACTTTGTCTCAGAGAGAAACACAGAATAAACGATGGGGACATTTTCAATAAACATTTATTGAACCAGCGTCATTCTGGTATAAAATATGTGTGGTGCAACAACCATGAGACAGAAATAGATATATACAATTACAAAGCACCAACAGAGTAAATAAAAGGTAGAATTCTACCACGGTGCAAAACAGTGAATATATGCAGGCATATAGAAACATGGCAGTAATCATGAGCACTCCTACAATGCAATCCCTAACTAGATGTACCTAAATGCACCTATTATGTATGTAGGTGTATAGCCAAGAATCCCCTTAGGAAAAAGCCAACCCCATTACCTAATGTAAGAGAATGAAGGACCCTGTCATGGTCTTGACTTGGACACCCCGCGAGGGATGTCAGACCGCTGAATGCTGGAGTGTCTGCATGCAGGACTTATATACCCGAAAGGTTCCCTAAGGGGTTCTACCTAGATGTGGCATGTCGGCCAAGGATGACAATAGCGATGACCCTTATACAGAGTTATTATGTGGAAGATGCAAATCCTGCTGTGATACAAAGAATCCTTATGCATAATAAATGCGGCTTAGAGAGAACCACACAACATTTATTCGGCACCTAGGGAATGGCTACGGCACAATGCGAGATGGCTGCCTGCTGAAGGAGCTCCGGAGGCTAGGCTCCGTAATCCTTCTAATACCATCCTGAACACTCACCCAGCTTGCTGAAAACACACACACTGCCGGATGGCCCTATCTGGAGCACGCGGCTGCAATCTGCGAGCCCAGACTCCGCGGAAATCTAATGAACCGAGAGAAGGCAATGTGTGGCGGGGACTGTGAGAAAATGGCCACCAGCGCTTGCGACGCGGCTGAGTGAGCTGTACCTGTTGAGAGGACGGGTGGCTGCTACGGCACTACTGGCTGAATAGGCGGCACCACGCTAAGCTGGAAAAGACAGTGAGGACTGGTGGTTTGCTCATCCATACACCTGTGGATATATACGAAGTGGAACACTGAGCCGCCAGAGGACGGTGACCGACAACTGCGAAACAACGGTGGAGGGCTGTGGCGCAGCACTGTCCTGTGGAGTAGCATGCAGTTGCGAGGAGAGGATGGCGGCGACTGCTGATGCTGCGGATGGTCCCCCAGAGCGCAGCGGATACAAGGTGAGAGTGGCGGGGCCTGGGTTTGGATCATGCTGGGCTGAGCTGCGTAGCGCGGCCCAGGCCTCACCTGGCAATTTTGCCTTGTGGGGCTTGTGACTGGCGGTGCAGGCTGGTTGACCCTTGCAGGGGCCCCTTGGCCTCACCTGCTCCCTCCACCCAGGAGGAGCCTTGCTGTGCCATCCAGTGCAGGGGGTGACTGAAGGCAGGCTGCGGGAGACGCCTGCCTCTCCCTTAGCAATGAACATGGGGGTTGTTTTAGCAGTGTGCGGGTCTTCTGGGTCTCCCCTCCCTGGTTCTGCAGATCAGCCAGGATCCCCTTTCTCATCAACCAGGCCAGTTGGAGGCTGCTCTGGGGTTGGGAGTTGCTTTTCAAGGCCAGTCGCCCTAATGGCAGGGTTTTAGACGGACATATGCAGTGGAGACTATGGGTGCCAGTTCGAAGTTACTCTGAAGCCGCATACCTTTTTCTACTGACGGTGGCTGGTTGTCAAGTGCCCCTGGGGTGTGGTCCAGCACTGCCCATACTCCCTATTGCTTGTCTCAGACCTATCTTTTCACATATCAGCCCATAGTGGAGTGTGTCGAGGACAATCACATGAGCAGTTTACCAGTGCTGCATCACTAACTACTGCGAAGAAGAGGAGTAGGCGCCCTATCTCACTCAGGGTGTGCTCGCTCTTGCCCGGCATCCTAGGCCCCACCGATCTGAGACAGGCTCGGGCCTATAACTGACATCGCAGCTTGTAACAGCAAGACACAGTGCACGAACGGGCACGGCCGTCTGCACCGCTTCTATCTCTAGACCATGGGCAAGACGGACCCCAAACAGCCCAAGATTTCATTCATAAGCAAGTGTCAAATATGCACCGGTTAACCCGTCGACGGAACTGGGTGCCGCTCAGGGCCCACCTGATACTGCGGACAACCCGGAGGAGGACATGAGGTCTATATTACTGGAGGTGCGCACTGGTCTTAAAACTATCAATAGTAAAATTGATGCCCTCACATCCAGCCTTGACGAAGTCAAGAAAAAGGTGGACACACATGAAACCAGACTAGATGCGCTGGAGAATAGACTGTCTGATACCCAGGACTCTCATGCTGAAGCTAGGACACAGATTCTTAATTTGGAAAAGGTGCTGGAGGTTATAAGGGCGAAAAACGAAGATATGGAAGCGCGTTTCCGACGGAACAACCTTAGAATAATTGGCCTTCTGGAATCGTCAGCCATCTCAAAAATGGAGCCCTTCATTGACAACCTGCTACGTGAGCTGTTTGGTCCAGTGCTCTCCCCGGTCATGACTGTGGAGAGGGCTCACCGGACACTCTGACCTCGACCATTGCCGGGAGCGCCGCCACATCCGACCATAGCACATCTCCTCAACTATGCGGACAGGGAGGCTATTCTCCGTGGGGTGAGGGCCAAGAGCCCCATCACTCATCAGGGTAACAACTTGTCCTTTTATCCGGATTACACCCCAACAGTGCAGGCCGCACGCAGGGAGTTCATGCCAGTGAAAAGGATTTTACAGTCTGCCTCTGTTCCCTATGCAATGTTATACCCTGTTAAACTGAAAATTACCCACGATGGACAAGCACATTTTTTTACAGACTCCAAGTCTGCTCCGAAATTTGCGAAACACATCTCTCCTCGCAAACCCCCTCAGGCCGCTTCAAAGAGTTTAATGATGTTGCCAACTCTCAGTGATGCTGACTGACAGCTGACCATATCGACGAGTTCTATTTTTCTTTAATCACATAACTGCACATATGGACACAATAGACTGTATTACTAAATGGGAGTCCACAGTCTGGTTGCGGTGCTGTGATAACAGAAATATGCCACTAGTATTAGTCTATCTCTGCTACAGATAATCTTTCTGGTGTATTTACTCTCTCAAGGTTGGAGAGCTGGGTGGCTCCATTGATATAGCGGCCTGGCCACCCTGCCACTTGGTAGGTGTTTGCTCTTGTTTCTTCCCGCCCAGAGGGTGATCTCCCATTTGTTTGCAGTTTCACATTGGGTTTGGGGTAAATTACGGGGAGGGGGGGTTTGTATTCTCAACTTAAATGGGAGGTTGTAGTAGGAGGGGGTTGGACAGGGGGGTTCCATGCGTTTGACATTAGCCAATGTCCGGATGCGGAAAACAATAAGATTGTTTATTGTGATTGTATTGACACCAGGACTGGGAAATGTGTTTTTAATCCAGTGTACTATGACTGACAACTGTTCGATCTATCTGTGAGTAGACGTGCTGGAGGGGCCAATGGGTGAGGACTACAAATTTCTAACATGGAACATTAGAGGGCTAAACTTTGCATATTTGAATCGCCATGGTACCCAGATTGCACTCTTGCAAGAAACATACCTGACCAAGGTCTCAGAAGCAAAAATTGTGCTTAAATGGGCTGGGTTCAAGCTAGCCTCATCATACTCCTCTTATGCTAAGGGGGTTCTCAAACTGATTAAAAAGGGCATCCCGTTCACGCCACACAAAAGTCACATAGATGATTAAGGCCGTTGCGCTATGGTTCAGGGTAAATTAGGGAATTAATTAATCACTCTCATAAATATGTACGGTCCCATAGCAGATGATCCAGAAGTGTTTCAATAAATGTATGGCATACTAAGAAAGTGACCCGAGACTGCCATTGTGTGGGGGTATCTCAATACGTATTTGGATCCCGCTCTGGACAAATCTAGCCCACAAAGCATTTCAACGCCTAAAGTGGCACAAAGTATTAACCATACTAGGTTGGAATGCGGATTGGTGGATGTCTGGAGGCTTCGTAATGGTGCAGCGAAGGATGGAACACATGCCACGCCAGCGCATAATAGCTGGTCTAGGCTAGATTACTGGCTCCTTAGCGAGGGCGTTGCTGAGAGGGTGACAGATGTCGCTACCTACCCACGCACTCTATCTGATCATAATTCAGTGCAACTGGCTCTACATATCCCTACTATGGCTCATCGCCCATTCACATGGAGTTTCCATTCGGAGGCGCTATTGGACCCCCTGTATAATGATACAATTCGCAAAGCAATAGAACACTACTTTTCGGTTAATGAAAGATCTCAGAACCCAACTCACCAAGATAGAGACAACACTAAAAACCCTAGAGAGAGCTTACACAGACAAACCAACCCCTGACACACTATCACGCATACATGCGTTGGTTCTGGAATATGACACAGCTGCGGAATCGGAAATTCACAATATTTCACGTCGACACATGGTTAGGATATATGGAGAGGGTGGCAGACGAGGCCGTAATTTAGCTGGAAAGATCAAAGCACGCGACGACCATCATCATATTGATAAAATAATTTACTCTCAGGGAGGGGAACACTACAATCCTTTGGAAATAGTGGAACAGTTCAGAGGTTACCATGCCAATATGTATACCTCTCAGGGGGCGGGCCCAGACTCCGCAGTAGAGGAGTATCTGGATGACATTGCCTGTGCGTGGTTGGCGGATGGTCATCGGGAGTACCTGAGTCAACCAATTAATGAGGCGGACATAAAAGCATCCATCTATGCCCTACCGAATGCAAAAGCATCAGGGCCAGACGGTCTGACTGAAGAATTCTATAAAGCCTATGCAGATATCCTCACTCCATACCTATTGGAGATGTACGCTGAGGCGCATGAGGCTGGTGCTCTACATTATCCCCCTTCTAAAGAAAGACAAGCCCCCTGACGCATGTGAATCCTATCGGCCCTTATCTCTGATTAATATTGATGCTAAAATACTCGCCAAGATCCTGGCCACGAAACTCCAGCCAGCGATTTATCCCAGAGCGATCCACGTCTCACAATCTACGGACCATTTTCAAAATGATGCATGTTCTCGGCCCCGATTTGCACGCTGCGGCGGTCATGCTAGACGCGGCTAAAGCGTTCGATTCTATAGAGTGGCACTACATGTTTCGCATTCTGCAGCGCATGGGATTCCCACTACTTTTCTGGGATGGGTGAAGATACTGTATGCTGACCCATCGGCGAGGGTCTGAGTGGGGGGGTCTGACATCCGAGCCCTTTCCTATCAAGCGAAGTACCCACCAGGGCTGCCCTCTATCGCCACTCCTGTTTGCTATTGTAATTGTGCCCCTGGCGTGTGTGATACGCCAAAGACACAGAGAGACGGTTCTGAATTTTAATCACCGTCCAGTTGGTGTCTCGCTTTATGCCGACGACATGGTGCTTTTTATTAGAGAACCCGTTCGATATTTGGTGCAGGTGCTAAGAGAGTATATCAGATTTGGACTGATCTCTGGCCTCAATATCAACTGGGATAAGTCAATTATTATCCCTTTGACCGCAGCCACCCCCGCACCACCTATGGAATATCCGATAGTCTGGTCTGCTGACCCGGTCAAATATCTAAGGGTCTGGATTCATGGAGACCCTGATGTCGTTATAAGAGAGAACTATGGGCGAGCCTGTGTCTCTCTGGATCACCAAATAGATACATGGATAGCATTGCCGCTGTCCTTAGCAGACTGCATTGCTATTATAAAAATGGTGGTATTGCCACGTTTTCTATATCTTTTTTCTAACATCCCAATAAAACTGACACAAGGGTTTTCACTACATTGCGAACATCACTGCTTTGATTGATCTGGGGAGGTAAGCAGGCTTGTGTGGCCTGGGCTACCATTACGCTAGACTATGCCAAGGGGGGATTCAGTGCACCGGACCCATACATATATTACTTAAGTACTCAAGCACAATGTGCTTATTACTGGTTCAACCGACATGATTACACTCCTCATGTGGCAGTTGAAGATGGTGATGCCTCCCTGACCCCCCTACGTAGTGTCATCACTCACACGTGTCAAGACACTCCAAAAACTGAAATAACCATGATAGATACCACAGTAGCGGCGTAGCATGCTCACCGACAAATTGCCTATATATGCCCCGGCGAGCCACTGGAACATCATATGGCGCTATCAGTGAAGCAGGAGGTGGGCCCAATGCGTCTGCTTAGGGAGATGGGACTGAGCACCATGCAGGACCTTTATCCGGGTGGCACCTTCCTCACCTCTGAAGATTTGCAGTATGTTGTTAATCCCACACTGCTCTTTCAGTTCACTGTACATAGATTGAGGCATGCTATCAAATCGCACTATGACACATACCTGGCCGAGCCTCCGGCTCTCCAATCCTTACAGTTAATACTGACTACTCCCACACGAAAGAAGTTAATCACGAAGCTATACAGGGCAATACGGGATGAGAAGACTAGTGGGCCAGATAGGAATTTTGATCGTAGGAATGCCGTATTGACTCTCCCTGTGACACTGGCAGAATGGGAACATGTTTGCCGCCTCACCAGTAAGCTTATTCCTAATGGAAACCTCCGCATAATCCACTTTAAATATTTGCATCAGACATATCACACGCCCCTTCGCTTACACGGCTATGGTTTGCGAAACACTAGTAGATGTAAATGGTGTGGTCAATTGAAAGCCGATTTTATGCATCTTGCTTGGGACTGTGGGAGGTTGGCATGTTACTGGAAGCAGGTGGTGCAAAATATACAGGAAATGTCTGGGTCAGAAATACAATATACAACGCTGATATGTCTTCTCTGTTATATTCCTCATGTAAAAGGGGTCCTGGGAAAATTTATACGCATCGCCAAACGCAGAGTTGCTATAACCTGGGAAGGTACACAGTCGCCAAAAGTTGCACATTGGATTAAAGACATGGTATACTGCAAAGAAAATGTGGAATTGTATGCGGAGGAACCTTCAATATCATCCAAACCCATGGACTTATGGGAGCCACTGCGTCATTTCCTTCAGCGGCATTCCATGGCTGGATCACAGGCTGAGACAGAGTGAACGCTATACATGAAAGTGCCTTGGCACTCATGGTGCGTACTGGAATCAATAATCCGATATGTAATGTATATTCCTTTTGGTGTTGATCAATCACAGTTTGTTATTGGCTGGTTTGATGCAGATGCTACTTTGTATGGTAGTAATGATGATTATTATTTTTGAAATGCAATAAAAAAATAAATAAAAAAAAATACATTTATTCGGCACCTAACTAGGCAAAGGTTATGCACCAGAACTGTTATGTAGAGCATGGTAGGACAAATGTACGTAAAAGGTCGTGCAACTACCTAGGACTATATTGGGGTACATTGGGGTTCATACCACTATATTAGGAACACCTCTTTTGAGTTCTTTGTAAAATTAAGTTGCCCCAACTTGTTGACCTCCTTCAATATACTACATGAACACTCCATGGCTAGATTGAAGGTTAATTGAGTCCTACCAGCCCCCTTCCTCAATGAGAGGGTCACCAGACAGGGTGTCTTCTCTAACTGTTAATATTTGTATGTCTGTGGTATGTAAGTGGTAATGGTATGGTGCAAACCTAGCAAAAAGGCACCAGGGCACTTTAGAGGGTCAATGTTAAGGATATAGACAGTAAGCAACAGGAGATATCACTGGTTATTGGATTATTACTTGCTTGTGATGTTTCGCTTTTACAGAGGGGTATCTTCAACTCGTTCCTAAGTTGGAGCAACATTAGAGTGGTCCTTGTGGATGCAGGGATGGCTTTCCACATTGTTAATGTATAGATAGAAAAGGCCTGCTACCTTTTTTTCTTGCACTTCTTAGCCTCCAGTCTGATGATGGCCTGGCAGCAGGTGTGCAAGAGCAACCACAGATGGTGATTTAGTCTACAAGACAAGCAGTGGTGATGATCATGAGTGCTATGTAAATGAAGCCACTGGTTTGAAGTTGGTGTAGCTCGATTAATCAATCAATCAGATTTATAAAGCATGGCTTTTCACCTGGCAGGGTATCCAGGCACTTTCAGGTCCCATAGGCTTATTCAAACAGCCAGGCCTTGAGCTCCCTTCGGTAATTCCGGAAGTGAGGTGATAGTTTGGAGTTGCATGGTTGGCTGCCCAAAAAACAAGGGAAAAGCAAGGAAAAAACAGAGAAAACAAGGGAAAGGCAAGGAAAAGACACACAAAAAACTGTGGGAAAAGCAAGAAGAAACCAGTGAAAACAACAGAAAAGCAAGGAGAAGCCACACAAAAACAGGGGAAAAAGCAAGGAGAAAGCAGGAAAAAATTGGGAAAGACTAGGAAAAGACACAGAAAAAGCCAGGGAAAAACAGGGAGAAACCATTAAACACAAGGGGATAGGAAAAAGCAGTGAAACAAGGAAAATGCAAGGAGAAGGCAGACAAAATATGAGGGAAAAGCAAGGCTAAAGCAGTGAAAATGTGGGGAAAACAAGAAAAAGGCATACAGAAATGGGGTGTAAGCAGTGAAAACAAAGAGGAGGCACACTACAAATGAGGGAAAAGCAAGGGGAGAGCACTCAGAAAATATGGGAGGAAAGCAAGGAGAAGACAGGAGCAAGAACGACGCAACAGAATAGGGAGGGCTGGACCTGGGACCAGCTCAATGGGGTCGCACTGTGACCTTCATTAAGAGGTCCTAGGAAGAAGAAGGGGGACTTGGGGGCAGTGGGCAGGGCTAGGCGGGAGGGGGGAAATAACAGGTAGCATGCGGGAGAGGTAATAAGGGAAAAAGCAAGGTGAAAGTAGTGAAAAGAGAAAAAAGCAAGGAGAAGGCACAAAAATAATTTCAAAAGAAGGCAATGAAGATGAGGAGAAGGCACATAAAAAGGGGGGAAAGCAAGGCAAAAGCAGTAAAAATGAGGTAAAAGCAAGGAAAGGGCACATGGTAGAAAAAGCAAGGAGAAAGTAGTGAAAATGAGGAAAAGGCGAGGAGAAGGCACACAAAAAAAGTGGGAAAAGTAAGGATAAAATAGTAAAAATGAGGGGAAACCAAGGAGAAGGCACACAAAAAATGGGCGAAAAAGCAAAAAGAAAGAAATGAAAATGAGTGAAAAATGAGGCGAAGGCACATAAAAAACAGGGGAAAAACAAGGGGGAAGCAGTTAAAATGAGGGAAAAGCAAGCAAAAGGCACATGGAGAAAAAGGAGAAAGAATTAAAAATTAGGAAAAAGCAAGGAGAAGGCGCACAAAAACAGGGGGAAAGCATGGAAAGAGCAGTGAAAACGGGAGAAAAGCAAAGAGAAGGCACACAAAAATGGGAGGAAAATCAAAGGAGAAACCAATAAAAAAAGAATAACAAAGGAGAAGGCATTCAAAAAACATGGGAGAAGACAGTGAATATTAGGGAAAAGCAAGGAGAAGACACACAACAAATGGGGGAAAAAGTAAGGAGAAAGCGGTGAAAACAAGGGAAATACAAGGAAAAGACATAACAAGCATTTGCAATGCAATAGATCTCGCATTTGCGAGAGTTGGAGCTATTAGCATTGTAAATGACGATGCCCTTTATTCATCTGTTTTGAAAACCAGCAAGTGGTGCATAAACACGCACTTTGTACCTATAATCCTTGATTACGAGAAGCAAGGCTGTCAGTAAAAGAGACTGCCAGCTTTGCTTCCCATAAGCAAGGACTATTTGTACAAAGTGCTTGTTTGCGCACAGCTTGCACGTTTTCAAACGCATAAATAAAAGGCATTGGTATTTACAATGCGAATAGCTCAAACTCTCTCAAATGCGAGACCTAGTGCATTGCAAATGCTTGTCTCCTTTTGTTACCGCCCATAATGACTGGACATTTTACTGGTGTTGTTACATGCTCTGCTTTATAAGTTGGTGAGCACCATTTGCCTTAATGCTCTTCCCCTATTCCTTGCACGACATTGCAGCATGCTGCACGCTTACTACTGTATTTATTTAAATTACTACGCGGTCGGCTTTAACTATAACGTCCGCACTTATTCACTTATTTAATTTAAGCCATGGTCCACTTTCAGTTTAGAGGCTGTGCCTATTTAATTATTTATTTTACAGGCGGACGCTTTCACAATAGCAGCCGCACTTGTTTATTTCATTAATTAATAGCGCAGGCCACTTTCACTCAGGCGGCCGCAAGAGTTTGAGCTATTGGCATTAAAAATAACAATGCCTTTTAAATATGTGTTGGGTTTAAAACACTTAAATATAGGCATTGTCATTTACAATGACAATCACCTAAAGGCTCACAAAAGCATTGAAAATGCTTGTTCTTTGGTGCGAGCTGAAAACTCAGTTGGGCTCTGCGGCCTCACAGAGCTCACAAATCTGCGGTCATCTTGCACGCCACTTGATCACACCCCCATGATGGACTCTTTTAACTTTAACAAATTACCAGCAATGAAGTTGCCAGAATTCTGTCATCACCACTGGCTTGCAATTTTTGGCTCCTACACTGGTGATGAGGATGTGTTTCAACTATGATTACAGAGCTGAGTCCGCCCACGTCATCAAGGAGAAGGAAAACTGTAAGCAGTTTTGACTCCACCAGCACTTTACCATCCGGGGGTCCTGAAGACAAAGCGGGAGACACAGTTGGACATGGCTAGAAGCAGGAACGCTTGGCAGTGGGTCTGACTATGAGAAGTAAAACGTGTTCAGAGCTACTGTATCAAATAGGAACAGTTCCTGTGCCACGAGATAGGAGTGAATGCTTGCAACAGTGAGAAGCTCCAGTTTGTTTAACCAAATCTACATACTTTACGGCAATCCGTAGCTGGGAAGGGTCCCATTTAATGGAGAGAGTGTTTAGGGGTAAGGACAAACTCAATTAGCGGAGAAGCCTTATTGTTTGTGAAGTGCTGTGACCTGCCATGATAGTTGAATATTAAATCACGCCGGTAGCGTTAACACGTTCTGTGCGGTTAGTGATGGGGGAGCACTGATGCTGCGTTTACTTTTCCAATGGGTTTGGCAGCACGTGATGTGTGATACAGGGGACTAACGATGCTGCTGAGATTGCTGTGGGAGGGTGTGGCCTGCCAGTCTGCGAGTGCCGTGTAAGTGTTATTATTTCTATGGTTTCTAAGGTTATTGTACATTTGAGCTTATGGAAAATGTCGTGCGTGCTCTCCAGCACCGTACGACATAGATGTAGGAGAATTAGAGACTGTAAAATAAAAGAAAGCTTTATGGTACTGCGTTGCAGGTGTAAGGGACATTTGCTGAAATAAGCATTGGCAAAACCAATGGCGTAGCTAATCTCTTATGGCCAAGCTGTACAGTGTCAGTAAAAAGCATTTCTTGGCAATGTTGTGCAGCACTGCCAAAAGGAAAAAAGGAATATGAGGAACTGCATTCTTTTGTATGCGCATGCATGCGTGACGACATACACGCACATGCATCATCACACATGCGCATGCATGTATACGTGAGCCTATGAAATTATGTGGGTGCTTTTTTTAATTTACCGATCCAAGATAGATCAATAAGTTCAGAAACAAAAGCGGCCGCCAAAGTGATCGTGATCGCGATCAAACATCAAAAACATCAACACTCAAGAAACAGGAGAAAAAGACAGGAATAGACCGGAGCAAGGCGGTGCAGCGGCGCCGGGAATGCAGGGCCTGGGACCTGCTGGGAAGGGGAACCAACACAGTTGAATCAGGTTGGCGGTGATGTGAACATATTTCTTTTAGGCCTAGATGTAGCGAGTAGGATGCCCTTAAGAGTGTCAGTGTGGAGACTGAAAGGTCACAGAGCAGTGCGTTATTGCTATGCAGATGCAAGAATATGAGGGCTTCAACAGCAGTTCTTAAGTTACTCTCTTGTAGAAATCTTTTCACTTTCTTTTGAAGAAAGAATTGATACTAGGCTGTGTTGTGTTTTTGTTAATGTGCTTCGTGAGGGTGACATTGGTGTTCAAGGTAAATCCAAGTCACTAGCATTTGGTGAGAGTTGTAGTTAAAGCTGTCAAGGTTTGCATAAATGTGCCAAGTTACTATTATTTCTTGCTTGTTGTTCTTGGCATGTAACAGGAATTCTGCCTTGGCAGAGGTGTGATTCAGGTAGGCGCTGTCCATATAGATGTTTCAGAGGGATTCATTGGTCAGGGTATTTCAATTTGGGCATGTCACAGATTAGCGTATATCTTACCCGATGACATGATCCTCTTTTTATGTTGCTTCTCTTTTTACAATATCCCAGATAGACAAGTGAAAGGTTAATGTAGATACTGAACATCTTTGGGAGTACTCTAGCCTCACTGCCAACTGGAATACATTTTTCATTTTACCAGTTCATGATGGGGTAGTAAGAAACCGAGGCTGCGAGTTTGGAGATCAACGCCTAACCTTTCTATCCAGTAAAGAAACCGATACATCACCTCCCATGACAGTAAGGAACTGACGCATCAGCTCCCCTGAGAGTAAGGAACCGATGCATCACTTTGCTTTTCTGGCGCCACACCTCCCATGCACCTGTTTAATCTTTATATTGTGATGCAGCCAGGGTACTTTGTGCTAAAAGAAGCAAATCCACAGATTTCTATTAACTAAACTTATAAAAACATTGAAATAGATTTTGTATTGTTTTATTCAAATAAATATTGGGTATTTTTCTAAACTGTTGTGTACTCACTTTGCTTTGTTTTCACTGTGTTGCTGAGTGTGTATGTACAAATGCTTTACACATTGCTTTTGCGATAAGCCTGACTGCTCATGTCAAGCTACCAAGGGTGTGAGCAGGGGTTATCATAGCTTTGTAATCTCCTTACCCTGACTAGACTGAGGGTCCCTACTTGGACAGGGTGCAAACCACTGCCACCTAGAGAACCCATTTCTAACACTTAGAGACACATTGTAGCCTATGCTAGCTGGAGTCTATCTCAGACCGAATGTGCTTATACTCACCTTGAGAAAGAAAGTGTTAGAAATGGAGTGTCTTGTTGGCAGAAGTATGCACCCTGTCCCACAATTCTGGTCAGGGTAAGTGTAGTACAAAATAAGTTTACCTCTGCTAACCTTCAGGTAGCTTGGTTCAGAGCAGTCAGAGCTAAACTAAAGAGGCAATGTGTAAAGTATTTGTGCACACACAGTAACACAGTAAAAACACCATAAAAGTACTGCACACCGCTTTAGAAAAACAGCCAATATTTATGCGAGTAAGACAAGACCAAAATGATACGAATACAACATACACAAATCAAAATATGAATTCATAAATATTAAATGCAGTTATAGCACTTAGAAACCCAATAGCTCCAGTTGTAGCTATAATGGCTCGCTTGAAGAAGTCGAATCTCTATAATTCAGGGCCCACCGTGATGGAGCACCGGCCGGCTGCAGAGTCATAGAGACCCCTGTTACAGTACCTTGGAAACAAAGACAAAACAAAGAAGTTGCGAGGTGCCAGGGAGGTATGGCACTGCCGAGGCCGGTCTAGCTTTGGTTCCTTATTGTCTGTGCATGTCGGTGGCATGTCAGTGCACAATGGAGGTGAGGTGTCACTGAAGCAAGTGAGGCGTTGGTTCCTGGAGGCAGTGCAGAGTCGTTGAGCTGTTCATGTCCATGACATTGCAACACACAGGGGAAGTGATGCAGTGTTGGTGATGAGGCCTCAGTTCACCAATGGTGCAGGGTCGATAAAGAATTGAGAGTCAAGCCACAAGGTGTTGACTTCACAGTTTCAATGTCACACCAGAGGGACCTAGGTGCTGCAGCAGAGTCGGGCGTCAAAGACTTTGGTGACACGGTGCTTGCGATTCACAATGAGGCAGATCTTTGGCATGGAGACCTGTGTTTCAACTCATGATCATTGCGTTGAGCAGGGACCACAGCTCTGGTGCAGGCAGCAATGAGGTGTCAAAGAGCAGCACCTGCTCTTAAGTCACACTTGAAGTTGATTTACTGGTTTCTTCTTGTTTAGCACAGAAAACTCACTTCCAAGAGCCCAGGATCTGGATTTGGCACTACTTTGCAGAGTAGGGCTCTCTGCAGGAAAGCCCAGGCACTTTAGGTGAAGTCTTCGATGGCCAGGAGACTTCCAACAGGAGGAAAGCTCAACTCAAGCCCTTGGAGAACATTAGAAAGCAGGATACAGACAACAAAGTCCTGTCCTCTCACTCCCAAGACATAGGCAGCAGTCAGCTGGCCAACACAGCAAAGCAAGCAGCAAAGTGGCAGTCCCTCCTAGCAAGTACAACAGCCCTTCTTCTTGCCAGAATGTCCTCAGTACAGAAGTGTTCCGAGTATATGGGGTCAGAGATTCAGTATTTATACTCATTCTAGACTTTGAGGTTAGGAGACTTCAATCAATCAATCAATCACAGTATTTATAGAGCGCGCTAGGGTCTCAAGGCGCTAAAGAGGGGGGGGGGCTGCTGCTACTGCTCAAAGAGCCAGGTCTTGAGGAGCCTCCTGAAGGCGAGCAGGTCCTGTGTCTGCCGTAGGTGGGTTGGGAGGTTGTTCTAGGTCCTGGCCGCGAGGAAGGAGAAGGATCTGCCTCCGAAGGTGCTTTGTTGGATTCGGGGGCGAGGCTTGCAGAACGGAGCTGGCGGGCGGGGGTGTAGAAGTTGAGTCTGCCGTTCAGGTATGCTGGTCCAGAGTTGTGGAGCGCTTTGTGTGCGTGGGTGAGGAGTTTGAAGGTGATCCTCTTTTTGATGGGGAGCCAGTGCAGGTCTCTCAGGTGAGGGGTGATGTGGCTGCGGCGGGGGAGGTTGAGGATCAGGCGGGCCGAGACGTTCTGGATGCGTTGTAGTCGTTGTAGGTGTTTGGTGGGGATTTCGGCGTAGAGTGCGATGCCGTAGTCCAGCCGGCTGCTGACGAGGGCTTGGGTCACCCTTCTTCTGGTTTCGATCGGGATCCACTTGTATATCCTGCGGAACATGCGGAGGGTGTTGAAGCAGGAGGAGGAGACGGCGTTGACCTGCTTGGACATGGCGAGGGAGGAGTCAAGGATGAATTCCAAGTTGCGTGCATGATCCGTGGGTGTCGGAGCTGTTCCTAGTGCAGTCGGCCACCAGGATTCGTCCCAGGCAGACGGAGATGATCCGAGGATGAGGACTTCTGTCTTGTCCGAGTTCCGCTTCAGGCGGCTGTTCCTCATCCACTTGACGACGGCCTTCATACCCTCATGGAGGTTGGTTTTGGTGGTGTGCAGGTCCTTGGTGAGGGAGAGGATGAGCTGGGTGTCGTCGTCATAGGAGATGATGTTCAGGTCGTGTTGGTGGGCCACCTGTGTGAGGGGGGCCATGTAGATGTTGAACAGCGTCGGGCTGAGGGATGAGCCCTGGGGAACGCCGCAGATGAGGTCGGTTGCTTCTGCTCTGTAGGGTGGGAGGCGGACTCTCTGGGTTCTGCCAGTAAGGAAGGAGGATGTCCAGTCCAGGGCTTTCTCCCGGATTCCGGCTTCTTGGAGGCGCGATCTTAGCGTGCGGTGGCAGACCGTGTCGAAGGCAGCAGAGAGGTCCAGGCGGATGAGGGCAGAGGTTTCCCCGTTGTCTAGTTGGTGTCGGATGTCGTCTGTGGCGGCGATGAGGGCTGTTTCGGTGCTGTGGTTCCGTCTGAATCCCTATTGCGATGGGTCTAGGATCTTGTTGTCTTCAAGATGGCGGGTCAGCTGTATGTTGGCGATCTTCTCGATGACCTTCGCCGGGAAGGGGAGCAGGGAGATGGACCAGAAGTTTTTGAGGTCTTTGGGGTCCGCCTTGGGCTTCTTGAGGAGGGCGTTGATTTCGGCATGCTTCCAGCTCTCCGGGAATGTCGCTGAGTCGAAGGAGATGTTGATGACTTTCCGTAGTTGGAGTGCGATGGTAGCGTCTGCTTTGTTGAACACGTGGTGTGGGCAGGGGTCTGCTAGTGATCCCGAGTGGATGGCGTTCATGATCTTGCATGTTTCGGTGTTGCTTACGTGGGCCCATGAGGTCAAAAGGTTGGTGTTGTTCGGAGTGGGGTCTGTCGAGGTCGGGGTGGTCGGAACGTTGAAGCTGTCGTGGATGTCGATGATCTTGCGGTGAAAGAAAGTGGCCAGTGAGTCGCATAGTTCTTGTGAGGGTGGGATGTCGTTGGTGTTGGCGCTGGGGTTCGGGAGTTCCTTTACGATGCTGAAGAGTTCTTTGCAGTCGTGTGCGTTATTGTCCAGGTGGGATTTGAAGGAGGATTTTTTGTTTGTTCTGATGATCTGGTGATGTCTGCAGGTGGCGTCCTTGAGGGCAGTGTGGTTGTCCGGCGTGCGCTCATGGAGCCAGATCTTTTCCAGCTTCCGACATGTGTGTTTGGAGGTCCGGACTTCCTCAGTGAACCAGGTGGCCTTTTTGCTGGGAAGGTTGATGGGTGGTTTCTTTAGCGGGGCGAGAGTGTTGGCGCAGTCTTCGATCCATTGTCTGAGTTTCCGGGCGGCGGTGTCTGGGTCGGTGGGGTCGTCAGGAGGGTTCAGGGCGAGGATGGAGGTCAGCTGGTCCTTGGTGACTTTGCCCCAGCAGCGGCGGGGCAGCTGTTGGGTGCGGTGGTGCGTGGTTGGCTTCTTGAAAGTGAAGTGGATGCATCGGTGATCAGTCCAGTGAAGTTCGGTGGTGTGGTTGAAGGTAACGTGGGTGCTTGTAGAGAAGATGGGGTCGAGCATATGGCCGGCGACGTGGGTGGGTACAGTGACGAGTTGTCGGAGTTCGAGGTTGGTGAGGTTGGCGATCAGGGTGGCAGAGTTGGAGTCGTTGTTGTTCTTGAGGTGGTAGTTCAGGTCCCCGAGGAGGATGTAGTCTGTGGAGGCGAGTGCGTGGGTGCTGGTGAGGTCGGCGATGGCGTCGCTGAATGGGGCTCGGGGTCCAGGGGGTCTGTAGACGAGTGTTTCTCTGAGGGTGGTGTTGGGGTCGGTGTGGATCCGGAAGTGGAGGTGTTCGGTGGAGTCGAGATGGTCATCTGCGAGGGTGTGGACCTGAAGTGTGGATTTGTGGACGATGGCTATTCCTCCTCTGAGTCCGTGGGTGCGGTCTCTGCGGAATAACTTGTATCCGTCTGAGATGGCTTTGGCGATGTCGGGTGCCGAGGAGTCGTTCCTCCAGGTCTCGGTCAGGAAGGCTACGTCCGGGGCTGTTGTGTCGAGTAGGTCCCAGAGCTCGACGGCGTGTTTGCGTGCGGAGCGGGTGTTGAGGAGTATGCAGCGGAGGTGGTTGGATCCGGTCCTTGGGGGCTTGGTTGTTCTGTCGCAGGAGAAGCTGCAGGTGCGGCAAGAGAAGGGTCCGTGGGTGCGTTTCGGGGCAGTCTGGAAGCAGTGGTGGTCGCGGCCGGAATTGAGGGCGTTGAGGGTGTTGGTGTCGTACCGGAGTCTGGTGTTGCGAGGGGCGCGGGGTCCAGGGGTCCTGGTGCTGGACATGGTCCAGGCTCGGGCGGGCGCAGACGGGCTTGCCTTTGGCGAGTCAGCTGCGCGCCCGCTGGGCGCTTCTGCGCGGCGTCCTCCATAAAAGGCTAAGTGGGAGGGAGGAGCAGCTGGGAGGCGGGAGCAGGGCGGCCAATGGGTGGCTACCGGAGGAAAAGGGGGCGGGCCGCAGGGAAGCAGCGTCGGGAAACAGAAGAAAAGTGGACGGGCCGTAGGGGGGCAGCGGCGGGAAGCGGGAAGCGAGGGAGGCAAGGAGCGAAGGGCACAGATAAGCAGGAGCGCTAAGGAGCGCAAGACATGACCTGTAAAACAAGTGCAATAGATGGCAAAAGGAGCAAAACAGACAGACACTCACCGAGTGAACAATGAAGTACAATCAGTCAACACAGAGCAGGCAGCAGTACAGGGGGCACACCAGAGGCAGACTCACCACGGCAGCGGGAGGGGGACACGCGCACTCAGGAGGAGCCGAGCGGCGTGGGGAGTGACCCGATCTGTGAGAAAGAAAGAAAGGTCTTTGTAGTGCACAAGACCCTGCCCTTCCTAGCCCTAGCCCCAGACACACAACATGGGGAATGCTGCTCTTTCTTTGTGAGAGGACAGGCACAGCCCTATTCAGGTGTAAGTGTCCACTCCTCCCACCGATAATCAGCTTGGTGATAGGCCATCAGGTCATGTAGGACACACATCAGCTCCCTTTGTGGCTGTCTGGAGTGAATTCACAAAGCCCAACTGTCATCAGACCCAGGTGTGCATTCTAGGGACAGGCAGAGCCACAGAATGCTTAAGAAAATGCCATATTTCCAAATGTGTCATTTTCAGTCCTGCAATTTAAAAAAGAACTTCACTAGAAGATGTGTTTTTAAATTGTGAGTCCAGAGACACCAAACTACAATTTTCTATCTGTTCCCAATTGGAAGCACTTGTAAAGTGTTAGAAGGTAGCTCCAATGCTCACCTATGAGGGAGATAGGCCTTGCTGTAGTGAAAAATGAACCTACAAGTTTTTCACTACCAGGACATGTCCTACATTTTCAATACAGTGCACTTTGTCCATGGGGCTAACTAGGGCCTACGTTAGGAGTAGCTTACATGTAATAAAAGGGAAGGTTTAGGCCTGGCAAGTGGGTGCCCTTGCCAGGTTGACAATGTAGTTTAAAAAGTCAAACACCGGCCCTGCAGTGGCAGGCCTGAGACAAGTTTGAAGGGCTACTTATATGGGAGGAACAATAAATGCTTCAGGTCCACTAGTAGCATTTGACTTACAGGTGCTTGGCACCTACAGTGCACTGTACTAGGGACTTATTAGTAAATCAAATATGCCAACTGTGGAGAAACCAATCATGTTATGTTTTAGAGGAGAAAGCATATGCGCTTTAGCACTGATTAGCCGTGCTAAAGTGCCCAGAGTCCTATGCCAACAAAAAGAGGGTAAGAAAAACAAAAGGAAAAAGGCAAAAGGTTTGGGGATGACTCTGCAAAAACGGCCAGGTCCAACAGAAAGCTTAGCTGTAGTATGGGCTGGTGAACACTTCCATGGGTTACTGTACTTAAAGCATTTTTCCCCTTGTCATGGATCATAAGGCGTTGCTCACCATTTTCAGAAATCCAAAAGCTAAGATGCCCCCTTGCTTCGAGAGGTGGGGGTTGAGTCTGCAGGAGTATGATTACATTATTTTGCACAAACCAGGAAAGGATCAAAAACCTGCAGACTAGTTTTCATGAGTTCTGCTACAATGCCATAGTATAGTATCTAAAGTGGCTGAGGCCTACATCAATTTCATTCCAATTTCATGTGTGCATGCAGCTATTTTTACTGAACAGATTCTGACAGCAGCTAGCAGCGACAAAGACATGCTTAAGGTTATAGAAATCATTGCAACACTATCATGGAAGACACATACGCAACCCCTTACAGATGATGTTGAGAACCATAAATTCAAGAATGTTTGGGAAGAACTTTCTGTTACACATAATAGTGTCATACTAAGAGGGGCCAGAATAATTATCCCTTAAAGCCTGAGGCAAAAAAGTATTGAACTGGCATACAAAGGCCATTGTGGCATTAATGCAACTGAAAGAGACATCAGGGAGTGAGTGTGGTCCCTGCACCTTGACGAATAAGTTGAAAAGGCGCAGAAAGCTTGTCATCTGTGCAACTGGCTGTCTCCCAAAAGACTGAGTGTGATGTCGCTCGAAGTTCCACGTTCTATGCTGGAGCGTGGAGCGTTGGGATTCTATTTGAATCAGTTATCTTAAGTCCTCTGTGGATGGGGTCATATAATAAATCCTCTATCTACATTCAATGAATCCAGTGTTTATGCTTATTTTACACTGGCGACGAGGATGGGATACGAACCCACGTGTGAGGAGTAGAAGAGGGCTAATTGGCCCCAACGCGGAGAAGGAGCATCGTGTGTGGTGAGGAACGATAAAAAAAATTAAAAAAAGAGGACCTTCACAACGAAGAGAGGAGGAAACGGCAAAGCGGAATCACAGACACATCTCACCTTTGTAGCGGATCGCTGCCGACATCGTGCAGGTCATGTAGAAGAAATTGGTAGTGGAAAAGTGGAATGTGCGAGGAGGAAGGGTCTGCTGAAACGCAGATCGCGCATGCGTGTCACTTCGGCGGTTGAACTAGGGAGTGGTGAGTAACGTGCCCTATCGCCTTTGAAGAAGAGCCCTATTGTCACACAAGGTCTGCGCAGGGAGAACAAGTGCAATCAGCGGTAAAAAAAGACAAATTGAGCGCGTTTTTCAACTAAGGAAGTTATTTCATAATCGTACACAAAGGAAAGAGTTTAAAAATAGACTGACTCCAGCATTTGGTCATGTGACAACGGTGCCATGTTTGTATAGAGTTCAGGGTAAAAAAAAAGGAAGAACATTTATAATTATAAGCTTAAGAACTTGGTGACAAGCAAATCCATAAAAAAAAATGCACATAATTTTGGAAAGGCAGCAAATTAGTTAAAACAGTGACTGGTACTCTAAAAAAAAATGTTTGCATATGTTTGTTTAATTTCTCTGTATTTGCGTAAAATTACAATTTAAGTGCAGATGTATAGTATTATTTTTTTGAAGGTTGGAGGAAAATATATTTTTTTTAAGAAAGTGTGTAAATGTACTTTTAAAATAGTATTGGAGGAGAAATTTTACAATAAGTAGAAAATGCAAAATGTTACTGCCCCACCATTTTTCTTGACTAGCCCAGGGGAACCACCAGTGAAATGGCAAAAATGGAAGACATTTTTTGAAAATCATGCAAGGGTATGTGGCTCAAATTTGAGTGCGGAAAGGAAGCAGGCACTTTTAATTCACTGTTTAGGCGGAGAGGGGCAAGAAGTGTTAGAAAATTTACCACCGCTAAGTCAAATATGTCAAAGAGGATTAAATGAATATGAGGTATGTGTAAAACAATTAGATCTACATTATCTGCCAAAAGTTAGCACCATTATGGAACGTTATTATTTTGGAAAAAGAGAACAGGGAAAGGAAGAGACGGTGGAAGAGTTTGTGACTGCTCTGAGGAAATTAGCGTCAAGCTGCAAATTTGGAGAACTAGTAGAAGGAAGAATAAGGGATCAGTTTGTACTAAAATGTGGAAGTCACAAAATAAGAGAGGAACTTTGGCTAAAAGATGAACCACCTTTAGATGAGGTTATGGTTATTTCAAAAAGGGTAGAACACATGTTAAAATGTGTTAGTGAATTGAGCAAAGTAGGGAAGGCCACTGTGACTCAAGAGAAAACAGAGGAAGTTGTGTGCCAGGAAGTAAAAAAGTCTGACATTGATAATAAGAAGAGTGGAGGAGAAGAGAAAAGAGAGAAATCTGGGGAAGACGTCAAAAGAAATGTGATACCTTTCCAGGGGACTTGTTATCGGTGTGGGAGAAGTGGTCATAAGGCAAATGCAAATTTTTGTCCTGCACTCAGTGTTGTTTGTAACTTTTGTGGGAAAAAAATACATTTTTCAAAGAACTGTCGGTTCAGAAACAAAAAGGGTGGTAAGATGGATGTGAAGGAGGTCAGTTTTCAAGTAAATGAGGTGTGTGGTTCGGAGCATCCTTCAGAGTGGGTAAAGATAGAAAATGTGGAGATAAAGCTGAAGTTTGATTTCTGTTCTCACCTCACTTTCATCTCTAAAATAAAGTTATTAAAAACCGATGTTAGACCAACAGGTTATGTGGGCACACCCATAAAGATGTTGGGATACTTTCAGGCTTGTCTGGAGTGCAAAGAGAGATTTACCGATGCAAAGATCTATGTAGCGGAAAGAGGGGATAATCTACTGAGTTGGACACACCAAGCGAGGCTTGGTATTATTCTTGATCCAAATGGGAATCCACATGTGCAGGTGCAGTCAATTGAGAATGGTGGTGAAAAGTATGTAAAAAAATCTGGAGAATTATTCAAGAACACATTAGGACGTTTGAAAGGGTACAACCATTGTATAAAATTGAAGTTAGGTGCAAAACCTGTTGCAGCGAAGGTGAAAAGAATTCCTCTCAGTGTAAACGTTTCTGTACAAAAGGCGATTGAAAGGTTGTTGAATGCAGGTGTAATTGAGCCGGTGGAGTCGACAGAATGGTTAGCCCCCATTGTGGTTGCTAGGAAAAGCAATAATGAAATTCGTCTATATGTGGACTTACGTGCACTAAATAAGGAGGTGGTGGTGGATAAGTTTCCATTACCTAACATAGATGAGATGGTTTCGACGTTAGATGGTGCTTGCTATTTTAGTATACTGGATTTAGCTTCAGCGTATCACCAAGTGCCTTTGGAAAAGAGTTCACAGGAACTTACTGCTTTTATTACACCTATGGGTGCTTTCAAGTTTCTAAGGATGCCTTTCGGACTGGTTTCAGCCGCTTCTGTATTTCAGAGGATTATGAATGATGTCGTCAAGGGTATCAAAGGGGTCAGGTGTTATCAACATGACTTGTTAATTTACGGTAAGACCATAGAAGAACATGATGGGAGAGTTGAAAAAGTGTTGAGCAGATTGATAAAAGCTGGGTTGACTCTACGTTTTGAGAAGTGCAAGTTTGGTGTGACTATTTGGGTCATCATATATCTGGTAATGGTGTGAAACCGAAAAGAGAGCTGGTAGACACTATTGTAAATCTGAAGGAACCATGTTCGAAAGAAGAGCTAGCTTCTTTTCTGGGTATGGTAGAGTTTTATAGTAAATTTATAAAGAACTTTGCTAATAAAACAAGTCACTTAAGAAGTTTACTCTCAAAGAAAACAGAGTTTGTGTGGAATGAGTTATGTAAGGAAGAGTTCATGAATGTCAAGCTCGATCTAAAGAATGTACCTGATTTGCAAGCCTACAAACCAGGTGATTTAACGTATATTGTGACTGATGCGAGTAACAAATGGCTTGGTGCGTTATTAATTCAGAAAAGAGATAATCAGGAATGTTTTGTCGCCTGTGCGTCAAGGTGTTTAAGAGGTGCTGAGATAAATTACTCGTTATTGAGAAGGAGGTATTAGCCATCTTTTGGGCTTTGAATAAATATAAGAAATTTGTTTGGGGTACAAGATTCATTGTTAGGTCAGATCACAAACCGTTGAAGGACATTTTTGAGAAAAATGGTTTAGACTCCATTTCTGCTAGAATCAGGAGGTGGGTGATATAACTCCAGGAGTTTGATTTTTCGATGGAATATATTCCAGGGGCATGTAATGTTTCTGCAGATTGTCTATCACGTCTGGTAGATAATGTAGAGTCTCATGATGTTAAAAGTGATGAAGACTGTGTTGAGGAGTTTGATGTGAGTGTTTGTGAGATCACCTCAGGTGTTATCAAGGAAGATGAATGGAGAGATGAAGTGAAAAAGGACAAGGAAATACTGAGAGTTATGGAGTTGATTTCACAAGATAAAGGCAACAAGCTGGAGAAGCCTTGGTTAATGGTGCGTGATGAGCTTGCCATCGGTAATGGAATCCTAACCAGAGGGACGAGGCTGGTTCCTCCACTGACTTTGAGGGACAACATAATAAAAATGGCTCATGAGGGGCAAATGGGTATTTGTAAAACTAAGGAGAGGATTAGGCAGGATTTTTGGTGGCCTGGTCTGGATTTGATGGTGGAGCGATTGGTGCGTGATTGTGTTTCCTGTTCCATGAGTGATAAGATTCTTAAACCCAGACAAACTCCAATTTTCTGCAGGAGGTTACCCATGTGTCCCTGGGATGAAATAGCCATTGATATTGTTGGACCACTTCATGGTAAGCATCAGACTCCATATTTGATAGTTTTACTTGATCTGTACTCCCGATGGATTGAAGTGAGTTGTGTTTGTGATATCTCTACTCAGGCTGTTATTAAGTTCTTGGATGCAGTTTTCAAACGTGAAAGTTTTCCAGGTTCTTTGCTGTCAGATAATGGTCCACAATTTTGCTCGGGTGATATGGAGAAATACTTTAGTAAGTGTGGAATTGTACATAAAAAAACCTCGCTTTATCATCCGGAGTCCAATGGGGCAATAGAGAGATTGAATAAGACCTTGAAAGAAAGTATTCAATTAGCAAGAGTCAACAGCTTGAATTGGAGAGAGGAGTTACAGAGAAGAATTACAGCTTACAGATTTACTCCACACTCTTCAACAGGAAAGACTCCTTTCGAGTTATTCAAAGTAAGATCTGCAAATACTATTATATGCCATGGTTGGATGACTTTGGATAAGGGTATAAAACAGAATGACATTGGACAGTGGAGGGACAAAGAATACTGTTTACAAAAGAAAAGGAAGGGATATTTTGATGCTCGTAAGTCGGCTACGGTTGTAGAATTCAAAGAGGGAGACAAGGTTAAAATTAAAGCACCTGTTGGTTGTCTCAACTGGTCTAAATTCACTGATGTAAAGACTGTGGTGAAGATTTTCAAAAACGCGGTAAAAACAAATGATGGTCGCATCTGGAATCATAGTCGTGTTGTTCATGTAGGATCCAAAAATGTCAATGGTAGTAGTGAAGAAAGTTGCAGTCATTCTTCTTCACTAAAGCAGCCTGTTAATCCTATTCGCAAGAGTGTAAGATCTTCTAAGAGCCCTTTGTATCTTAAGGATTTTGTAAGATGTTAGTTCGCTATAACTCTGCTTATCATTAGTAAGCTGTGAATTATTTTAAAATTTTGTTGTTGGTCGCATTAGGTGGGAGGATAGATGTGATCAATATTTGGTCTTATATGAACAGTTTTATGCTTAAATTGTACTGTGAAATTGTATGTACTAGTTTCATTTTATTTTGGTTAAATATTCTGAAGAGGGAGAAGTGTGATGTCGCTCGAAGTTCCACGTTCTATGCTGGAACATGGAGCGTTGGGATTCTATTTGAATCAGTTATCTTAAGTCCTCTGTGGATGGGGTCATATAATAAATCCTCTATCTACATTCAATGAATCCAGTGTTTATGCTTATTTTACACTAGGCACCCGCTGAACATGTCCGATCTTCCTAAGCATGCCTGGGAGAGGATTGTAGTTGACTTCTTCAAACCCCTCAATAATGGACATCATATCTTGGCAGTTAGTCAATGAGTACTTGCGTTTTTCTCTAGTGGAAGACTTATCATCAACCACACATGGTAGAGTTAACAGCAGACTAGATGACATTTTTGCAAAATGGGCTGTTCCTTCAATTATCACAACTGACAGCTGTCCACCATTCAAAAGCAAAGAGTTCAAGGACTTTCTTAATCATTTGAACATCAAACATCAAAAAAGTACTCCTCTCTGGCCACAGGCAAATGGCGTTGTTGAACAATTTATGAGTACTTTGAAAAGGGTGGTTATGCCCACCCCTCTGAACCTTCCATTCCACTCCTCATTCCACAACAGAAGAAAGTCCTGCCACCTTGCTGTTTGGGGAAGCTCTTGGAACAATGATATGGCAAGGGACCACAAGTCGGTCAATAGACCCTGATGAGATTCGTGTCACTGACACCTCTCGCAAATGCAAAATGAAGGCTTACGCCCATAAACGCTGATGTGCTCTAGACATGGTCTTCGAGAAAGGAGACCCAGTTCTTGTCAAGCAAAAGCGGGAATGCAAGACTGACACTCCATTTGATGCTGAACCACGAAGGGTTGTGGTGAGCAAAAGACATATGGTAACTGCCCAGCGTCCTAGAAAATCCATAACTAGGGACTCGTCACACTTTAAACCTTTGCCTCGATGTTCATCAGCTCCAGACATCAGGAGTAAGGCAAGTCCACCTGAGTGCCCATGTCAAGTACCAGACACTTCTCCTAAGATATCAGATGAAAGCGCACCTCCTCTGTCTTGTACAAATAGATATGGGAGACTGATGCAAGCACCTCAATGACTCATCAAGGAGTTATAATGTGTATATGTATATATATTTGTTTGTACTTTTTATTTAACAAAAGAGGAGATGTTGTGACCTGTGTTTATGTGTATAAAGCCTTTAGTGGCCCTTGGCAGTCTACTTACAAGTATTACATAAACTGGTGGGTGTGACTAGGTGTGGTTAATATAGCTTGTGATGCAGTGCATTCAGTTAACGGTTGCATGCTGAGGAATAAAGACGTGCATACCAGAGCTCCGAGTGTACCTCCCGGGCTGGCGAGGACACTACAGTCGATTTCAAATTGAGAACCAGAGCCATGATCAAAAATGGATTCTAGCTGGTCTAGACAGATATTGTGAAACAGTAGAGGCCCATAGTGGATGTATCAGTCAAGACCTGCTTGTGGAGCATCGATTGATGCTCCTCCTTTGAAGCACCCATAAACCTTACTCGAATATGTTCCCACAAACATGTAGAGATATGGAGCCACTGTGGGATCAAACTGATTCTGTATGACATCCTGTGGCTTTTCTTTCTGTTATACGATTGCTGTGGCCTTTATGTTCTTAACAGATGCACAGTGTATGGCATCTACGTTAATGTGACCACTGATGTTGATGCCATGCTTTCCACTGTTTTGCTGTTTGGATTGCCTGAAAATGTCAATACATTTGTTTATGAAAAAATGAAGACATTGTCTACCAGGATAGGGATTTGCACACACACACATCTTGATTTGTGCATAGCTGGGTCCATAAAATAATCGGGTTGTACCATGAGGGGCTCCCTTTGCTCAGCGCACCTGTTTTTATTCTTGTGGTAAAGCCAATGAATTTAACCCGATATCTCTCCGTGTTGCAGCATTATTTTAGGCACCTCAGCTTGTGAACAGGAAGAGGCAATCTTTGCTCACTGTTTTCGGGCTGTACTGTCTGAAAATGAAGCTGCACAAAGCTAAGCGCTAGTGTTATTTTTAAGATGAGGCATCTATATTTACATATAACTCTCCAAGTCAATGTATGAATTTTAAACAGAACAAGTTGGAAACAATAAGCAGCAATTGCTGCTCTTGTTCTGTGTAACTTTCTTGCATTAACTCGAAGAAACTGTATGCATGATCTTTAAACGCCTAAACAGACCCTCCAGGATTTCGCGATTTTGTGATATGTAAACAAAATTGTGAAATTAAGATTTTTGTTAAAATCTGTGATATTTACAAAAGTCCCAGCAAAATCTTTTCTATAAAACTTTGGCAAATACTCGTTTTATTGACCCTGCACTGCCGCTAACTTTTCTGGCGCTCCGGCGGTGTTGCTCTCAACACAATATTTAGAAGGTGGCGTTAAGCTTAATTCCACCTTGTAAACATGCCTCTTACTGCAGAAGTCTGCTGTGACAAAGGTCGGGCAATAGGTGTTGCTGTGGGCGTTCTGCAGCACACATAGAAACAGCAAATCAATCACCTCTACTGCAACATTGCACAAGGGTCCCTGCATTTTAAAAATGTCGGAATGCTGTGTTAGCAATTTTGGAGTTACACAGCACTCCAAAATTTCTTTGTAAATATCCCCTGAAGTCAGTAAAAGAGATGTAGGCGGTAGAGAGGTATTTTCATTCTTTCTCTGCTGTGTGTGGTGTGAGACGGTTCTACAAGCTTTCTGGAGGCAGAGTCCGCCTCCAAGAATTAACAAAAAAAACACCACTTACCTGTACTTACCAGACCTCAACAGCTACAGAGTGTACTAGTCTATTCCCTACTGTCCCCTATCATCTATTCAAACCTCCCACCCCCTCGTCCGCCTGCACCAAACTCGGGCTCCGAGCACCGTGAAATACATGCTGCTGCAGGAAGCTGTTAAGTAGCCCCTTCCATCCTCCCTCCACCCTACATTAAAATGGGAGGAGGGTGAAAGGAGCCACAGCCGGTAGAATGGATTTCATGCTGGGAAGAGACATTTCAGGATGGTGCCAAAAAAAGCAACATTTTTAAATTGAAATTTGCAATTTCTCTTGCATCAAATTTCCCTCTGTCCAGCTCGACGTGCTGAATGATGCTGGTTTGCAGGTTGGACCACAATATTATTGTTACAGGCACATTCAGTGCCAATCGCAAATTTAGCATTTTTTGTTCGAAATGTTATTGTTTTTGACTTTAAAATCTATGAACCAGTTCACAATGTTCTAGTGGGTCTGTTAATTCGCATAAAAACAGGCGCGCTCAGCACTGGGTCCGCGCACTGACATCACACCTGATCTTCAAGTGACATCACAATTAAATATTATGTTTATTTACATTTTAAAATGACAGATTTCGTCTACTGAACTATGCCTTTTATTTTGTACAGAAAACAGGTCCACTTGAGGCAGTTAACCATACCCCAAAGTAATAAAGTTCCTTTGTAGACGGGAGCGTATTTGGAAATTTGAGGCAGGCATGCTTAAATATGCATTGGAAGAACTTCCTTAAAAATACTGGAAGTCATTAAATATAATCGAACAGAAATTCAAAGTCCTCTATACTGGTGACATCAGATTTTAAATTAATATTTTAGAAAAGCCACTTTTAAAAAGTTCAAAAACAACAGTTGATGGACAGAATGCAGAACAATGTCATACATTCACCCCAGTACAGAGATCTGGGCATAAATCCATAATTTTTTTGCTCACCATGCCATTCCTGTTTGAACCCAGCAATATGCAAATCAGTCTTGACCCTGTGCCTCATGGGAACAGTCCAGTCCGAACTGCCAAGCCAGGTCCTCCCTGGACTGGAAACAAGCATCCTAGGACCGGTTTTGGGGTTTCGCCCCCTCTTCAGCCAGGATAGCTTGATTCCAGTGGCATGGAGAGCACGGGACTCACGTCTGAGCATACCCGTCCCACTCGGGGTGACAAATGCAAAAACAACAGTTGATGGACAGAATGCAGAACAATGTCATACATTCGCCCCAGTACAGAGATCTGGGCTTAAATCCATAGTTTCTTTCCTCACCATGCCATTCCAGTTTGAACCCAGCCATATGCAAATCAGTCTTGATCCTCTGCCTCATGGGAACAGTCCAGACCGAACTGCCAGGCCAGGTCCTCCCTGGACTGGAAATAAGCATCCTAGGACCGGTTTTGAGGTTTCACCCCCTCTTCAGCCAAGATAGCTTGATTCCAGTGGCATGGAGAGCACGGGACTCACGTCTGAGCATACCCGTCCCACTCGGGGTGACAAATGCAAAAACAACAGTTGATGGACGAAATGCAGAACAATGTCATACATTCACCCCAGTACAGAGATCTGGTCCTAAATCCATCGTTTTTTTGCTCACCATGCCATTCCAGTTTGAACCCAGCCATATGCAAATCAGTCTTGACCCTGTGCCTCATGGGAACAGTCCAGCCCGAACTGCCAAGCCAGGTCCTCCCTGGACTGGAAACAAGCATCCTAGGACCGGTTTTGGGGTTTCACCCCCTCTTCAGCCAGGATAGCTTGATTCCAGTGGCATGGAGAGCAAAAAGTTGGCATTTTCTGACTAAAGTTTCTGGGGGTTTCCAGCTGCCTGGGCCGCTGAAAGATCTCCCACCGAAAAATTCATATTGGCGTCAGACAATGCCCAAAAGGACCTTAATGTAAAGACAGTGGGTCTTCCTAACAGGATGGCTGGGGAAGAGCCGGGCCCTCCCCTGATTGTACTTAAAAGGATCTTTTCCCAGCACACAAAAAAGAGACCTGACACCAGAGTTTTGTGTCACTAGCCAGACACAGAAAAAGCGCAAAAAATTAGACAAACGCAGAACACCTGATGGAGCGGAAAATCCCTGCACTGTGTGGCAGACACCATGGGGTGCCTGCCACAGGGTGCAGGGTTTTAGACACACCCATTTCTCTATAGGAGCCTGTATTACAGCCAGTTTATGCCAGTGACACAAGCTCCCATAAAGAAAAGTGAGTATGCGACCGAACAGTGTTCTGTCACATCGTAATCAGGCGGTCAGAACCGCCAACCGGAGGTCATTTGTCCTGAGTCTGGAAAGGTGACAGTCGGAGGCAACTCCGACCTACATCGTAATAAGCCCCAAAGTTCTCTTCGACACAGTAGGACAATTAATGAAAGTTCTAATCGTGATTTTTTACTATTGTCCCTGTTATAAAAGTCCTGTGTGTTGTCCACAATATACTTGCAACAGAAACAATGATTACATTGAAGACGTCCTTGTGGTTTCTCTTGCCTTCAACCAGATGGGCTGATTTTGGCATACTTAATAGTGTCTATTCCATAATGCGATTACTTTTCTATAGGTAAATGGAATATTTCTTTGCTACCAAATCGGCTAGGTTTTATAAACATTGCAAAATGATTATCACATTCATTGAATTTGTGTTGCACAATAACTAATTTTGGTATCAAGGCGACAGCAGTAAAGAATTCACAATTAGAACTTTCATTAATTGAAACATTCTTTTGTTGTGTATATGGCCATCTGTTGATGTGGCAAACAATATGTGGGATCCACTATCAGCCTTTTGAAGGAGAGATTAAAAGAACATATGAATGCTATAAAGAAAATTGATAAAAGATGTCCGTTGCGGTATCCAGAATGAATATAAAAAAAATATTGTCCTATATAAATATCGAGTCTTAAATATTGTAATATAGAAATATCCTCTGCAAGAATGTCGTTGTCAAAATATCGATTTTAGGTAAGTCATTAATATAGTTTATAAAAATATCGAAAACGTTAATATAGTTTACTCAAATATAGTTGTTAATAATATAGTTTTTTGATTATTTTAATGTATTTTAGTATGCATTTTAATTGTATATGTTTTAAAGTGTATTTATAAACATTGATAATGTTTTTTTAAATATTGTTATTTAATTGTTAGTAGTTTTGAAATGTCATTTTATAATTTATTTTCCATTTTTAGCAATGTAACCGGTTGTGGGTTTTACAGGGGTACAGGGTGGTAAGTACTTTAATTATAATTAATTAATATTTTATTTTTAATTATTCTTTTTAGTTAATTGATTATTAGATATGTTAATTGTATAATTATTGTTATTTTAAATTAAGGTTTAGATGTGGGTTTTGTGTTTTGTAGGGGTAAAGTGCAGGAAGGTAAATATAATAATTAATAATTCATTTTAATTAGTATTATTATTTAATTGATAATTAATTATTTAAATGTATTCATTTTTCAAGTTTCAGGTACGGGTAATGTGTTTTGTAGGGGTATAGGGTGGGAGGTAAATTAACTATACATAATTATAATGAAAATTAAATAACATTCAATTACTTAAATGATGATTAAATATGTTAATTGTATAAATATTTGTTTATTTTAATTAGGGTTTAGGTGTGGCTTATGTTTATTTCAGGAGTATAGGGTGGGTGGTAAATTGTTAATGAATAATTATTATTTAATTGATAGTTAATTATAATTATTGTATAATAATTTTGTTTAATTTAGTTTTAGGTGTTGTTTGTGAGTATTATAAAGGGAAAGGGTGGGAAGTATATTATTTGTAATTAATTAATTATCAATTAATATGAATTATTTAATAGATAATTAATTATGGTCATTGTATAATTATAATATATTTTTGTTGTTGTGAGTAGTGTGTTTTGTAGGGATATAGGGTGGAAAGTAATTCAATTAGATTTATTTAATAATTGTAGCTTTTGTTATTCATTAAATGTTAAATTGTATTAACTATTTAAATCATAATTATGTGAATTGTGAAATATATTGAATGTTTTTTATTATTTTTGTTTGTTGTTTTTCTTTATGTGTAAAGGTTGTGTAGGAAATTAATTATGCGTCTTAATAATCAAAGTTAAGTTATAGTATTCATAGAAATGATAACAAATTATGTTAAATATGTCAATAAAATATTATTTAAATTATATGTTAGGTGTGAGTTGTTGAATTTGTAGGCATAGATGGTGAGAAGTTACTTAAATATTATTAATTAATTATTAATAAGAATTGCTTACTTGTGATTTAGGGGTCGATTAGGATGGCGGGTGGACTTTTGTTTGCACGCCACAGGAAATGGGACCGCCCCACAGGCTGTCGGTGGTCCAGACATAGGCATCAAATGCAACTGCCTATATTTTGTATCGTAGCGGGTGCTGCTGGCAAAAGGGGGTCATTGCACATATTCCTGCATTACGTGGCAGACACCATGCGCTGCCTTCCACATGGTGCAGGAATGTGGAGGGGGCACCAACGGTGCCCCCCAAGGCCCATGTCTGAGAATCTGGTGGGAATAGGAGCCCGATCAGTGCCCCCAAAGTCCCTTTCAGTCTGGCTTTTAATGGCAGGTTAACCACAATGAATAGGCGGGCGGAAAAGGACATCATAATCACCACCGTTTGAGGGATATGATTCCCCACCGGCACACCACCGGACTCAAGGAGACCATCGGATGCGTGGCAGTCAGTCTTTCCAACCACCAACACCCTGCCGCCATCCTAATGTGGCTGGTGGGAAACTTGCTTAGGATGGCGGTGAGACCACCACCGACAGGGTGTCGGTGGTGGTGTCACCGCCATCCTAATCAGGCCCTTAATTATGAAAATGATTAACAATTTGTTAATTTATATAATTGATGTGGGCTGTTTTATTCTTTAGGATAAATGGTGGGGTGGTAATTAACTATAATTATGTAAGGAATAAATAAGTGTTATGAATATTTTAACTTATATTTGATTATGTAACATGTGTAAATATTATTCTTTTAATAAAGATTTTTAGAAATGTGTTGTGTACTTAGTTGAAGTGTAGGACAGAAAGTTAATTGTGTACTAAATGTAAATTTAGTTGTTTTAATTATGTTATTTATTATAGAATCTTTTAATTGTGTTGTGTTTTTAAATGTAAATAATATTTTATCTATTAGTTTTTAATATTTTGACAATATGGTTCTGTATTTAAATGTAGGAATATGTGTAGTAATTTATGATATGTCTTTAACTTTGTAATATGTATTTATTGTATTTAGTTTTTATAAACAAGATATAATTATATTTTAATTTTTTACATATTTATATTTTAATAGTTTAATTATGTTGGTGAAATTATTTTATTATGTTGAAGTGAATTAGTTTGTTTCTAATGCTGCATTGACTGGAGTGGGAATAGTGCATTTTACCTCTCTGCAATTAAACACTTTCTATACTGTTGCAGGGATTGCGGTGGGAATAGTTAATTATACCCCTCTGCTATCCAGCACTTTTCATATTGGTGCACTGACTGGAGTGGGAATAGGAAATTGTACCCCTCCCCAATCCAACACTTTCCCTACTGTTGCACTGACTGGAGTGGAAATAGTAAATTTTACCCCTGTGTAAAGTAATTGTTTTCCTACTGTTGCATTGCGTGAAGTGGGACTAGTAAATTGGATTCCTCTTTAGTTGAATAGTTTGTATACTGTTGTATACATTGTAGTGGGAATAGGATGTGTATTAATTATAAAATATTACAGTTTATTTTATATTGTTACAATTTATGTTATTATGTTTTGTTTACATGTTTACATAAAATTATAATATTTTTAATTATTAATGTTTTTAATGTGTAAAATCATTTTAGGAATGTGTAATTCTACATTTGTAATTAAAATGGAAAATGGATTGTTATCTTAAATTGTTTCTGGTATATATATATTCTCAAAGAAATGCCCCCTGAACGCCGCACGCCTGCACAGAATGCCGGTGCCTGCTGTGGTAGCGGCAACCACAATTAATCCAAAAACAGTTCAATCCCACAGGAATGAGGCGGCACACAGTCCTGGTGTTATAGTTGTTTTTTAATCGCTCACCAACAACAACGCGTTTCAGCCGTAAAACGGCCTTTGTCAAGTTGCCAAAGCGTTACCAAGCAGACATTTTTAAACAATAGACGTCTTGATGGACTTAGACAAGTTACTTTGCATGTGTCGTGCAAGGATCCATTGCGAAATATAAAAATGATTAGAATGTACATTTTTGTTTGTCATGATTACCAATTTTGTAATAAAGACAAAAAGGAAAATATAATCAACAGAAAAATAATTGAATTCATTCAGAACCCACAGCTGCACGATTGACACTATCCACATAGTTATGTGTCTGGTCATGGAAGTAGAAATAGGCCATAATACAAATCAATGCGCAAAATTGTTATCGCTAGGACCACTCAATTGTTTGGCACAATATGCATTGCGATTAAATAATCCCAATATTCCAAATTAAGTACGTAACAAATTGATGTATAATAATCCATCTCATAGCAGGAACGCTTTGTGAATAAAGTGCTAAATTTTTGAAGAAGTGAAAATAGAGTGTAAAAATAGAAGGAAAAGATATATGAAAGAGAGGTATCGATATTATCACTATTGTGCAGAGATAAGGAGGACTGAAATGGAACTCCTGGTAATGTAAACTGAGATAAGTAACACCCCAAAGGGATATAGTGAGGAGATCCTAAATTATAAAACATAATATATCCAATAGGATCGCCTCTGATGTAGGGAAAATGCCCAAGTATGTACTAATTCAGTAACAGAACCAAACTGCAACAATGGATATCAGAATATTTGGCATAACAATCAAGCATCCATGTCCATTATTACCACCTGACCTCAATTCAAGTCTAAACCTATGTGAATGTGTACCCCATAATGAAATGTTAGTGCATGTAAATCAAAATTTATCAGAACAGAATACAGACAATTAAAAAAAGAGGGGGATAAAAACCTCCATGAACATACAGTTGGGTTGCGGAAACATATTAGTCTAGGCTTCTTGTCCGATATGGGTATTCAGTTCTTCCACTCAATTTAATCCATAAGGAGCCCTAGTATTTAAATCAATTATGTACCTTGATTCCAGGGTACGTAGCTGTTTTTCTCTGTCCCCACCACGTATATGTTTCATTACTCTATCTATTCCACAGAACGTGAGTAATTTATTATTGCTGTTATGTGCATTATAGAAATGCCGTGCTATGGGATAGTTGAAATCCAAATTGGTTATGTGCCATAACCAATTTGGATTTCAACTATCCCACATTCTTTGGTGTTCAAGAATGCGCTACTTTAATGGATGTTTTGTACTCCCAATATAACGCATATTGCAAGGGCATTCCAAAAGATATATTACATGGTCCGTGGTACATGTAATACATTTTTTAATGGGTTTATCCCTACCATCGTGTGTTTTTTTAACTCCTGCAGCTGACAGAATGTTTACAAGCTTTGCAGGAATTACACTTGTGGAAGCCATCTTTTGCGTGTAGCCAGGTTTGGGTCGGTTCAATTTGTTGGTAACTTTTTACTAATTTGTCTTTCAAGGATATGGGTCGTCTGTAAATTATTGGTGGAGCTTCCCCCACTTTGTCACCAATCACTGGATCAGCCATCCTAAGGCCCCAGTGTTTCTTCATCAAAGCTTTTAAATTACCAGATTTTACACTGTATGTTGTTATCATGCGAGGACCACTAGTTGTCTCATCATTATCCGTGTTAGTTTCCTTTTTGCGGAATAGGACCTCACTTTGTTCGACATTGCCCAATTTGTCAGTAGATTGTCTCAAAATTTTGTCACTATACCCACGTTGTTTAAATCTCATGACCATGGTATTTTTCTCAATATTAAATCCCCTATCTGTACTGCAATTCCTACGAGCTCTCAATATCTCCCCGCAGGGAATACTATTGATCAAAGAGGGGGGGTGATGGCTACGAGCGTGTAGCAGTGCATTTCCTGATGTTTCTTTTCTAAAAAGAGCAGTAGTCAGTCTATTATTAATGCTGTTAACAGTGACTTTTACATCGAGGAAGTCGCATGAAGTTTCACTGATCGAATGAGTGAAACTTAAATTCAAATCATTAATGGATAATGCATCAATGAACTCCCTGGCAAAGTCTACACCTCCGTCCCAGATGATATATATTTATATATATATTTTAACATTATTTAAAAAGTGATTACATTATAACCGAAATTAAAATTCTTAGTTTAATAATAGTTTTTTAACTAGATATATGTAAATATATGTTTAATGGTATATTTGTTTAAATACATATTTAATATGTAATATTTTTATTACATTAATGTTATTATTTAATATGCCTACAATTTAAAGTTATAACTAATTAAAAAACGATATTTCATTCAACTATATTAGTGACAAGGTATTTAAAAAAAAAAAAAATGTGTGTCCCCATACTGCCAACACTCTTATTAGGATACCTTCTGTCTCTCCCTATCGACCTGTGCCAACCCTCGGAGGAGACAGAGAGAGAACAGAGCTTTCCGGCAAAGATATTACTGTTTCCATTTCCAACTCCTGTTCACTTTGGGGGCTCCGGAATGCTACTAAGGAGGCAAGCACCAACAGTAAGCTTGGCTTAATCATAAGACTCTTTTGCCTTCTCCCTCCAATCTGTCAATGCAGACCAAATTCTGACTTTGCTTCTTTGGTCACACGCCATGTCTGATTCACTAGTGCAAATGATATTCTTTAAGCATTCTGCAAATGTTGGCGGAAATTCTGACTTCCACTTCCTACATATCTCTCATCTCGCTAAGATGATAAAAAAAAACGTAAACTTTGTACTAAGTGCATTCAAGTGGTAGTCATTCATAAGGCCAAAGAATATCAAATTGGTACTTACTTCTATTGGTATCCCCAGCACTTCTTCCAGAAAGTTACATACCCCCAGCCAGTAGAGTTTGATTACCGGACATTCCATGAACATATGCATATCATCAGCTGCGGGGCACTTGCATCTTAGACAGTTATTCACGTTACCTGTAACTTTCGATAGCTTTTGTGGAGACCAGTATACTCAATAGGCGGTGTATAGATGATTCCTCTTGAGTGATGCTGGTTTTACCACAGACTGTAACATGACAAACGAATCAGACCAGAATTTATTAATGTCTTCACTACTGTATTCTTTTCCCTAAAGATTCAAAACGTCACTTTCCAAATTGTCCTCCGCATCCACTAGGGCCCTATACCAGAAGGAAATTTCTTTTTTCCACTTGTCTGTTCTGGTTACCTGATCCCATTTCGGATTTTCCTCCTCCTGAGGCCAGCTATGCGATGCCCACCAAGAGGATATCTGATAATATTTAAACCTCGTCAAAGTTCCTCTTGTGAGATTATCGAGCCTTCCCAGCTGACTAGATTGGATTCCTTTTTTAAGTCTCCCCATTTATTTAAACCTCCTGTTCTTAACGGCTGACTGAGTTGATCCCTCAGACATTCCGGAGTACCTGGGGAGTCCCAAATTGGGGATTGTGCTGCGTAATATGGTAACTTCATTTTCTTCCTGATATAGACCCAAGTCTCTAAGGCAGCCCTTAAAATCTTTAGCCTTACTTTCTTGTAAAACTGCGTGATTCTGGCCTTGCACCACATCTTTTAACATGGCCTCAAACAATAGTCCTAATGATGAGCTATCGGTCTTGCTAGCTAACATTCGAAAAAAAGTTAAGTGGAAGGCATAACAGTAAGTTAGTAGGTCAGGTAATGCCAGCCCGCCCACAGTAAGCATCTTTCTAAGTTTTTTCCAGGCTATCCTTGAACCTTTCATCACCCAAATAAAGCTTCCTATTTTACCTTGTACCTTCGCTATGTCTGCCTTTCTGAAAGAAAGTGGGATAGAATTATCTAAGAAAGTGAATTTTGGTAGGATAATCATTTTCACGAGGTTAACCCTCCCATAGATATTTAAAGGGAGGTTTGGTTTGCCCATCGTAGAAGTAGACCCATTACCTCCTTGCTTATTCTCTTCCAATTAACTATAGGGATATCCTCCAACTGAGCTGTATCCCTAAATATCTCATTTGGTTTTGGACCCCCTGGCTTCTCACCTCCTGATTCCATTCCATAATTTCAGTTTTTTCTCTGTTGATTTTGTACCTCGAGACCTCACCAAATCTCTCCGCCTTCTCCATCAACCTTGGAATTGCTTCTTGAGGATTTGTCATATATAAAAGCAAATCATCTACATATAACGCAATTTTGATTTCTAACCAGCCAAGCCTGAAAGGCAAAATTGAAGTGTCTGCTCTAAGCCAGCTAGCAAACGACTCAATATATAGGTTGAACAGGATTGGGGACAAAGGACACCCCTGCCTAGTGCCCCTTGTGATACAAAACCAATCTGTCAATTCCCCATTTACCAGCACTTTTGCTTTAGGACTAAGGTATAGGTTTTTCACCGTCCTAACTAGATTATTTGGAAAGTCAAAACTTTTTAGGATCTCCCACAAGTATGCACAATTTACCTGATCAGATGCTTTGGCAGCATCTATTGCCACTACAGTTAATGGGACATTTCTTACTTCAGCCGAATCAATGGCCCCCATTACCTGAAAGGTTAGTTCATTTAGCTGCCTCCCTGGTATGAAACCTCTTTGATCAGGATGGACTACCCCCTTTATTATCTTTGAGACCCGTGATGCAACTATTCCAGAGAAGATCTTATCATCTGTATTTAGTAAGGATATAGGCCTATAGGACTCGATCTTCTGGGGGTCTTTGTTTGGTTTTAGAATCAATGTGACTGTGGCTTCTGCCCATGAACTAGGTAGATTTTCACCATCTATATAGATTTTATTGAACAAGGTTTTTAATATTGCCACTATTTTATCCAAAATACTCAAGTACAACTCTACTGGCAGCCCATCTTTTTCTGCTGCTTTTCCTTTTGCCATTTTTTTACATTGTGCCAGTATTTCATCCTCAGTGATGCCTTGTGCCAAAAATGCCTTTTGTTCCTCTATCAATTGGGGAAGTGTTATCTGTTTTAACCACTTCTGAATATTTCCTTGTCCGTGCTTTATATCCTCTCTGTACAATTCTCTCATAAAAATTCGAGCTTCTTCGCAGATCTCTCGATCCACTTGTATAGTTACTCCTGACCCTCTTTTTATTAAGTTCATGATCGCATTCCTTGCCCTATCTGACTTGGCCTTCCACGCCAACAAGGAGCTGCACTTCTCCCCATATTCAAAATGTTGGAGCTTGCTTGCCTTCCACCTTTCTAGGAGCTTCTTATCTATCTTTGCCTGGAACTCAGCCTGCAGGCTCTCCAGCTCTTTCGCTAAAGTTGTGATTCTACTTAAGCCTTCCGTTGATGCAGCCTATAATTCTCTTTCTTTTTCCTTAATCTCAATTATTTTCCTTGCCTCCTCTTGCTTCAAGGCTTTCCTTCTTCCCGCTGTTATAGCCTTCATTATCCCTCTTAAGTACGCCTTAAAAGCCTCCCATACTGTCTGGTCCTTAGCTGTTCCCATGTTGTATTTGAAATACTCATCCGTCTTTTCCCCTAGATCTCTAATCACTTCTTTCTTTAATAACATCGTCCTGTCTACTGTCCACCTTCTCTGAACCTCTTTTCGCTGCAGTATCAGATTCATAACAACTGCTGAATGGTCTGATAATATGGCAGGAATATGTTTTATCATCTCAACCTCTGTTAAGAACTCTTGATCTATAAGGAAATAATCAATTCGGGAATGATGCCTGTATTTCTTACTGTAAAAAGTGAAATCTCTAGTTTCCCCATTCATACTTTGCCAGATATCCACCAAATTAAACTCTCTCATCATATTTGTTAAGCTGGAAAACTTTTTAGGGGGGCTATTTTATTTTGCTTTCGATGTGCGGTCTATTTCCTTATTTAAAACCAGGTTGAAATCACCCCCCATTATGATAGGAGCTGTCGTATCTAGCATACTGGCTTCAAGTTTAGAGAGTGCACCCAGGTTATCTTCATTTGGTCCATAATATACTGCACAGACCAAAACATTGTTTGCATCACCGTACATTTGTATGCCATATAGATACATGATATTTTAAGGTTTACTCTTATTTTTCTCTGTGACACAACGCCTGACAAATGCAGATGTGCTATAAAGTTTATCACTGTTAACATGTGACTATCTTGCACTTTTGTGAATACTTTGATTTCTGAATGTAATAATGTTATGGGCTGATAAAAGGCATGATTTTACCTTGGCTTTCTCTCCTTATAAATGAGGACCATCATGGCCAGGTGTAGGTTCCTATTTCAGTCGTTCAAAACTCCTCACCTCCTTAAATATCCTGACCACTATTTTGCCAAAAAGATATTAAAATAACTGACTTATCAGCATCCAGCAGCCAACTGGAGCCAAATACCCTCCCACTTTAGATCTTTATGATTTGTTCTGCTATTTATCCCTTTGTCAAGTCCTCATCCAATATCTCCTTTTCTGTTATAGATAAAGAAGTGATTGGCAAGTCGCTAATGATTATAGCCAGGTCGAAGCATCCTTCTCCAGTTTAGCTGCATGGAAGGAGCAGAAATATGTGACAAACACCTGCAATATATCAGCGTTTCTACTTTCCCATCACCCTCATAAATCAGTGTCATCTACCTCACCAATCCTCCTGCTTTCCTCGTCCCATCTACTAAGTCAGGACAGAGGCTTTCCATCTTTGTTACCTATGCTGTAAATGTTTTTTTCTGGGATGCCAAACTCCAGCTCATTTGGAACCTCAGATATGTGTGTACTTATTATAGTGCAGCCTTACATTGGGTATGCTTTCCCAGAGCCCACATCTGTTAGCAGAGGTATAACAGTGCCTTGTAGGCTCAATTGACTTTCCATCATGGAGCTTCATCAGCCCCCAGAGAGTCTCCTCCCGGGAGGAGGCAGCCACTTTGACGAGAAAATCAATATCATCCAGAAAGACATCTTTTGCTATAGAAGAATTTTTCTCATCTTTATGTTCTACCCTAAGAAAGGAAACTTCTCCTCAGAACTACAGACCTCATTTAGAGGTTGTCAGAGGCCGAGTTTGCCAGCCTCATTTAGAAGTGCACTGAAGCATCAGGATTGTACTGTAGAAACCACAGCTAGCTCTGGTGGTATAAACTTTTCACCAGCAGCCCCTCTGCCAAAAGGCCATCTGTCAATGTACGTCAAAACAACTCCCCTATTTAGGCAAGATGTTATGACATAGATTTTGCCTATTCGGGGTGCTATGGATAGCCTGGTGGCCCTGAACAGCAAGCAAAAGAAATGACCCTGGCAGAAATTACTGCATATTTAGAAATTGACATATCTTAGCACATTAGAAATGCAATTTAGAACACATATTAATACAAATAATATGCATATTCTTGAAACAACTAAATACATATATTTGAGATTCTAACCAGATAGATAAATTAATCATTTAAAAAACTAAACTTACCTCTCATCATTGACTTTATTTTGTAGGTGGCTCTAATTATGAGCACTGTGGAAAAGGTCCGTGGACCTCTTTGGAGCTTGGATGATTCCCCATGGTGCTATTTTGTAAGTAGGTATATTTTAAGGTCTGAACCATCAAGGTGATGGTTGGTCTCCCACAGTTTCTGGTAGCAGATTGATTGTTTTATGCACAGAATAGAGCCTTAAAAATAAATACCCCAAATATATTTTAATAGCCCAATTCCTGTTTCCAGTGCTCGAGTCCGGATGAAGTGACAAGCAGTTACAATCTGGGCAATTGCAGTTTAGAGTTGTGAGTATCAATAGGGAGAATGTTGTTGTAATTGCAGTTGGAAGAGTAGAGTGAATGTGTTTTAAGTGGATGAATCAATATTTACAGGAACAGCATTAGAATTTATTGTTGTGAAAAAGTTTATTTCAGGCTCCAAGAGTTTAAAGATCCCAGGATATCAATCTTGTTTGCAAAGAGATTAGTAGATGTGGAGTGTGAAGTACCATCATTCCCATCAGTAACAGTAGGCACAAATGCTGACGGTGATTAACTTTGTTAATGCTGGTGAAACTTTATTGTGCGGCAGAGGCCGCGGGGGTGTGGGCACGAAGGCTCAGATTTCAGAGGTACTTGGGCGATTGAAGGGGGCATCAAGCTCTATTAAGGTGGACTCGGGGTGAGCCCGCTAAGGAAACGGGTGTCATCAAAAGGTGAAGTGAGATCAATTGTCTCTCGACTATCTAACTCAGGTATACAGGGGGCTACGGCTGTTTCCATTTGGTCATATACACTCTATGGCTACTACTTCTGCTAATACACCCATAGTACCGCAATCAATTGGAAATTCTGGGATGGCGGTGGCTAGCTTGTACAACATGTACAGCTTACATCTCAGGGCTCCTGGTGCAGGTACTGATTATGGTCAAAAGTCATCTTGTGCGGAGCTCTCTCATACCAAGGGGTCATCATCCGCTTTAATTAGTAATCAACTTTCAGTGCTCAGGCCCCTGCCCTCTCCCCCTGCAACACTGGTTACTGAAGAAGTTGGATCAATGCGTAATGCTGAGCTGAATCAGTTAGTGGAAAGGGACAGAGAGGGTGATGAGCCATCACTCTTTAGAATTATGCAGGCACTTAATGTTGAGAGAGCGGAAGCACAAGTTTACTATCAACAGGCAAGGGTGGATAGTACTGAAATCAAACAAGCATTGTCTGAGGTCACTACCAAAGTCTCTCACTTAACGGCTGAGGTGTCCGATCTTCAACATCGGGTGGCAGCTGTAGAGGAGGTTAACACTCACACTGTTAAGTTTGTCACTTCACATGAGTCACAGATGGTCTTGATGCAGCACAAAATTGATGATCTTGAAAATCGGCAGCGGCGCCATAATCTGAGGATTTTTGGGGTCCCGGAAGGGAGGGAAGGCTCTGGCCCTCGAGCATTTGTTGTCGACCTTTTCCAGAAGGCCTTCCCTGATTTAGAAGACTGGGACATGGACACACAAGTCCAAAGAGCGCATAGTCTGCCACTATTTCTTCCTCCAAGCACTCATTCTAAAACAAATGTTGCTAGGCCTATTCTGTTTTTTTTGGGTAACTTTTTGCTTCGTCAGGCTATCTTCTTTAAGGCCCGGCCAACGGCTCCTGTCAAAGTAGATACTATGTAAATTTTTGTGAGGTCTGATCTGTGTAAGTCAACTATGGACAAGCGATGGAAGCTTCGCCAACTTATGGATCCATTTAAGACTGTGTGTTCACAGGTTTTTTTACAGGAGCCTGCTTGTTTAAAAATTATCAAGGATGGCCGTACATATTTCTTTGTTAACGAGCAGGAGGCAAAAAAGGCACTGTTGAATTGGCAATCCACCCCCAATGCTTGATTGGTACATTATCTTGGTACATTATCTTGGCTTAATGTGTATGGGGGGTTGACAGAACATGTTATACGGGATTTAATGAAAATGAAATTGCCTCTTTTTCTGTTCTATATTGAAAATTCTGGCCTTTCAAAAAAAAAAGAAAAAAAGAGAGGAAGGAAAAAAGAAAAAAAAAGAGGGGAGGAAAAAGGAAAAAAAGAGAAAAACTTTTTTGGGGGGTATTTTTGTAGTGAGCAATTTTTATTTCCTAGAGGGGATGTTTCTCTGTTTGTCGGGCGGGTATGGATGAAGGTGGTATGGTGTGGGGGCTCGGTGGGGGTTTCTGGGGGGGCGGTTATGGCGTCCTTTGTCTGCTGTCAGTTCAGGACAACTCAACAGGGGAAGGGGATGGGAGGTAGTGGGGGGGTTGTGGTGGGAAGAGGGGGGTTAAATAGTCACGTTGTTGTTAAAGTAGCACAGAAAAGGTACAAACATAGAATTGAGTACAGGCTTGGGGGAAGATTATTTTTATTGCTATGGATAGAGTACGATTCGGTAGTTCAAAATTTGTTTAATGTTGAGTGTTATATTTATGAGTTGGAACATCTGTGGGCTGAATCTGGTTAGTAAAATGCGATTGGTTGCTGAAGAGCTTAAAGGATTTAAGCCTCAAATAGTCGGGTTTGCTGAAACTCATTTGGCCTACAAAGACAGAACTTATTTTAAACAGCTTGGCTACGATTTGATTGTGTGCACATCGCAGACGGCATCTATACGTGGGGTCGCCTTACTGAAGGATAAACATTCTAAAATCACGGTTCTACGTACACTTGCCGACTCCAGGGGAAGATGGGCTATTGCTCAGCTTTCAATCTTTGGATGCAAGGTGACAGTATGTATGGTTTACGGTCCTAATGTTGACTGCCCTGAGGTTATTTCTTATCTAAACTCTGAATTGTTGGAATGGGCCTGGGACCACATAGTAATGGGAGATTTCAACTGTATTTTAGATAAAAATATTGATACTACAAGTACGTCTGTTAGATCTAGAATGGTTCAGGTGAGGGTAGCTATACGCGACCTGCTACATATTCATCAGTTGGGGGATGCTTGGAGGATACTGATTTCTACAACACTTTACTTTACTTTTTTTTCTCATCCCCACAAACAGTACTCCAGAATTAATATGATTTTTACTAACTATGCGTTGTTGGCCAATGCCTCTATGGTGGTATGTTCCAAGGGATCACAATCCCATTATGCTTACTGTATACTGTGGGTCGTCCAGGGGACAATTTTCCTTTTCCTAGGCATCTTCTAAGCAATTTTGATTTTGTAATCTATATGCAAGAGGTTCCGAAGGAATATATAGTAAACAATCTCCATACTACATCCCTTGCAATGGTCTGGGATTGTCTAAAAGCATGTGTGAGAGGGGCTACTTTTCAGTATATAGTCAAGCAAAATCGACTTAATAGTAGCCAGCTTGGAAATTAACATAGGTTATATATTGAGTTAGAACTAGGCCTGGGCTAAAATTCCGTTCCGCTCGTGGAAATTGCGATAATTTGACATTTTCGCGTTCTGCGGAGAGCGCGAAAATGTCAAAATTTCCGCAATCTGCATTTTACCAGAAATTTTTCGCTTGTTCGCGCTGTAAAATAATACATTCTCTCGTGCGCGCGATCGCCTTACCTGAATCCCCGCGTTCGCTGACAAGTTCTCCCGATCCGGTCACGTTCTCCACGAGATGTTGGATTGTTGGTAGTCATTTGCGCTGTCTCGCGACAGTTCGCGCCCGCAGTAACGTCATTCGTCGCGCGATCACGTCTTTCTTCTCGCGATCATGCACCGCGAGACAAGTGAAAACAAGATGGCCGTGCCTGCGAGCAACCGCATGGGTAAGTTGGCGAGCCGCGACTATGCAGAAAATACTGCAAACAGGCGGGAAAAAAACTTCCGCATCTTCGCGATATTTCTGCGTGTTTGCGGAGATTTTTAACATTTTCGCCATAATTTGCAAATTCCGCCCACCCCTAGTTAGAACAGCAGCATGCTCGAGCAATTGCCTTGAAGGACACTGGTGGACAGCATATATTTTGACAAATTATCGACGTAAGAGAGAAGCTTAGTAGAAGATTTAAGGACAAGGTTGCAATAATTTTCTTAAGTCTCGATTGAAACAGTATGAGTATGGTGAGCTGGTGGGACGGGTATTGGCCTACCAACTTGCTGACCAGAGGGCTAAGTCGCATATTAAGAAAATCAATGGTGTGGATCGTGTAACTTATACGAAACCCCAAGACATAGCAGAGCAATGTAGGACTTTCTATGCCACTCTGTATAAGGAGTCAGTAAGTTTCAATCATCAAATGGCTACAGAATATTTACAAGAGAGCGTACTACCTGCTTTGGATATGTCTCAAACTCTGTGGCTGAAAGTAATGCTAACCTTGAGGAACTGAATTCAGGAATTGGGGCTTTGCCCTGTGGCAAAGCGGTCGGTGAGGACACCATCCCGCTTGAGTTTTATAAAATATTTAGGGATGTATTGACTCCAGTACTTCTTGAGCTGGTCAATAGGATACTGCAGGGAGGGGATGCTCCGCTATCGTGGAACAGAACTAATATTGTTCTTTTTCTCAAAAAGGGCAAACCAGTTGCTCATAGAGACCAATATCTCTAATCAGTTTAAACAAGACGCAGTCGATTATAAATTACGTACCAGTATCAGCTTCATCTCAGTTAGGTATCACTACTTCTGCTACTTAGCTTGGTGTGCGTCTTAGCTGTCGCACTGAGGACTTTATGGCCTTGAATTACGAACCATTGCTTAAAAAAAATTGCTGCTGATTTGCGTAGGTGGCATAATCTGCCATTGACTATTATCGGGAGGTGTAATATAATAAAAATGAATATCTTACCTAAATTTCTTTACTTGTTTTGTACTATTCCTTTAAGAGTTCCGATGTCCTTTTTCAAGCGGCTTGATAGTGTTATTGGAAGTTTTATTTGGGGCTATCGTAGAGCAAGGAGAGCTCTCAGATATATTAAGTTATCATATGAGCAAGGCGGGTTTAAACTTCCTGATTTTAGAACATACTTTTGGGCAGCCTTTCTTAACCGTATTCAGAGTTTACTTGTGTGACCCAACGTGGGCAAAACGTGGTTCGCGTACCAACTGACTTATGGCTTAAACACAGGGTTTTTACTACATCATTTGTCCGATCCGAACTACTACAAGAAAGTTTGCTTCAAGATAATTAGACATATCTCCCGCATCTGGCAAGATATCTGCAAAGCATTTGTTGTGCCAGATTTACACAAATTTATTTTTTTGTGGGGCAATCCGAGGTTTCCTGGTATTTATTCTGACTCAGTGGGGAGAATGTGGCTACAGTGTGGTATAACACGGCTAGGGCAGCTTTACGATGAACATGGTTTTAGGTAATTTTCCTCATTACAATATGAATTTGGGTTATCCCATAATTATTTTTTCAAATACGTGCAAGTTAGGGACTTCTTTATCCAAGGGAAGGGCCTGTTAGTCCTCCCTCATACATCCGAGGAATTACGGGTTATTTTTAAGACCTCAGGGTGGGGTTTTATAGGTAAAGCCTAGCAGAGTTTCATATCTGAATTGGAAGATGACGGAATACAGATTACAGCTAAACTGAATCGTATTTTTGCAATTGATATCACTATGGAAGGGACCTTTGATTCAATGGTTTCAATCAACTCTGCTGTCACCTCAATCAATTTAAAGTTGCAACAACATTGTATTATATTCATGCTGTACTACACCCCTAAGGTTATTTCTAATTGGGCTACATTCCATGATTCTTCGAAGTCATACTGCCCTAAATGTAATCAATATGCCGCGGATCTCCGACATATGTTTGTTATGTGTCCACGGCTAGCCATGTTTTGGTATGAGGTTACCCATGTGTTGAGTAGTTTAGCTGGCAAGGAGATTCAACTAACTGAGAAAGACATTTTATTGGGGATAGTAGCGGACTCGGGTAATTTATCGAAATTTTTAGTTTCAATTATTATTGTTTGTGCTCGGATGTGTACTTGCCAGGGTATGGATTGACATACTTAGTCCCAAGATTACTAGGCCTGGGCAAAAATTCCGTTCCGTTCACGGAAATTGCGATAATTTGGCATTTTCGCGTTCCGCGGAAAGCGCGAAAATGTCAAAATTTCCGCATTCCGCAGCTTTGCGATAATTTGTTTCTTGCTCGCGCTGTAAAATAATACATTCTCGCGTGTGCGCGATCGCCTTACCTGAATCCCCGCGTTCGCCGACAAGTGTTCCCGATCCGGTCGCGTTCTCCACGAGATGTTGGATTTTTGGTAGCCATTTGCACTGTCTCGCGACAGTTCGCGCCCGCAGTAACGTCATGCGCGCGCGATCACGTCTTTCTTCTCACGATCATGCACCGCGAGACAAGTGAAAACAAGATGGCCGCGCCCGCGAGCAACCGCAGGGGTAAGTTGGCGAGCCGCGACCACGCAGAAAATACCGCGAACGGGCGGGAAAAAAACTTCCGCATCTTCGCGATATTTCCACGTGTTTGCGGAGATTTTTAACATTTTCGCGATAATTTGCGAAAGTGAATTATGCAAATTACGCCCACCCCTAAAGATTACTGACTTTTGGCTATTATTGAGGGGGTCTATGAAATGGAATTGGCATTAGCTAAAGCTAGGGGTGTACGGTCAAGGGTCAAATTTGAGAGGGTTTGGTCAAGTCTTCAGTGGGATTAACTAATTATTTAATTGTTATTGGTATTGAGTGTTTGTATATATTTGTAATTCTCCTCGATTATTATTTCTATGATGGTTGCTTGTACATGGGTTTTTTTTTTTCTATCCTTAGTATGTTATGTTCTTATGTTTAGTACCTTTTCTTTCCTGTGCTATGTATGTTTTTGTTCTTATTGTATTTACAAGTGGCTAAAAAAAAATAAAAAAAATAATGAGTTATTGCATAAAGATTTGTACCTTTAACACTCTCTCAAAAATGACGTTACTTAGTATACCTACTTCACTCTAGGAAACATAGGGCCAATAAATAAATTGCTAAAAAAAAATTCAGATACAAAATATAATCGTTGTAGTTTTCTGTAGTGCTTTCACCTGCCTTTTTCTGGAGGGGCAAGAGTAAGAATTGTAAGAACATTTTCTAAAGTATAAAAAAAAACAACAAAAAAATAAAAGAAAAGGGAAACCTTATTGCGCACTAGGGAGACACTGCATTAATTGGTGTGAATTTTGCTGGACGAGAAGTCACTTGTGATTGAGGAATCTTTTCTTGAATGATTAAAGATCTGAATATTTTCTATTAGAAAGGAGTTACCCAAACAAGAGTGGTCAAAAATGTTCTTGTTCGAAATAATGGAGAAAATTGTGAAGACGGGTGGATGCTGCGATGAGTGAGAAGTTGACGTCATAGTAATTTGCAGATGGATTGGCTAGTTGCTTTGTTTTGTGCTTGTATTGGTCGGTTGAGGTTTCGTGTTTCACAAAAACAGTTTGGTCTATTGAATTGCAAAGATGAAATATTGAAAAGATTTTTACAAAACTTGTTTAAGGAGGTTACTATTCCTGTTCAGAGTCACCTCCTGAGGGTACTCCACCTTACATAATCACTACTGAGCATGGTTTAAATTTGTGTTTGAGACAATGGATAAGAATTATTGAGGATGAGGGGGCATTGCGTTTCCCTAGGTTTGGAGCTAACACCAGAATTTTTGATCATTTCAGGGGAAAATTGCATGAAAAGAAGCCACTACCTTCCCCTACGCAAGATTCAGACAACGATTCAGGAGATTAAATATTGGAAGAAATGCTGTCATCCCGACCACCTCCTGTGACCCATACGGATCTGGGAGAGATAAGCACCAGTGAGTTAGTTTCAATAGAATGACCTTTACAGGTTTTGTAAATTGCCCATCAATGATGAGGCAACCAATAACTGTGGTCCCTATTGATATTGTCCCAGCTGTATTACAAGTAACCCCTACTGCACAACCTCAGATTGAATGAAGACTAGAGGTAACGAACGATGACTCCAGTTGCCGAAGTACCAACTACACAGAACACACAACTATTGCTGTGGAGACCGCAACAAAACTTACAAGCTTTGATAGATGGAGGAGTAACCTTGGTCTTTACGACCCCATTAAAGTCTAGCGAATTTCCTGGAAATGAAGATGGTAGATTACCAGCTTGGATTGAGGAACTAAAAAGGGAAAGAAGGGCAAAAGCTGCAGAGCATCCGAAGGGCACAGAAATTAAAAAGGATACAGCTTTAGACATTCCAAAACTAAACATGGATCTAGAGGAATTGATTAGGGGATGTTTGAATTTTGGTTATATAGACCACTAGGAGAGACCTGAACTTACCTTTTTATGTAAGGAGATTACTCGTAGGGCAGCCACATACTCACAATTGCTTTGCAGGAATAGCAAAGAAGTATGATATTAATCTCACTAATAATGTGAATTTACATTGCAATTACCAAGTTTAATGGGATGATCAGACTATTGAGAATTTGAGAGCTCCTGGAATGCGTACCCATATTATTGAATTAATTAAATGTATCTCCAGATGTAAAGATGTGAAGAATGTGACAAAGCTAGAGCTTAGGTAGACAAAGTAGCATGAAAAGAAAAAGAGGGATGTTATGTTATGTTATTAAAATATTTCTAAAGCGCACTATCACCGATTGGTTGCTTGGCGCTAAGATCAGCAGTAACATGAACATAGAGGGGAGAGTGTTTATGAGAATGCTTGTCTGAAGAGCCAGGTCTTCAAGGCTTTCCGGAAGGATAGGAGGTCTTGACAATTCCGGGTCTCCACAGGGAGAGAATTCCACAAGCAGGAAGCGAGGGTGGCAAACCTCCGACCTCCTGCGCGCTTTAGTTTGAAGGAAGGCGTCTGCAGGAGGCTCTGGTGGAGTGAGCGTAGGTTGCGGGAAGGGGTGTATTTAGAAATCAGGTTGTTGATGAAGGATGGACTTTTGCAGTATAGGGACTTGAAGATTATGCAGCCAGTCTTGAAGGCGCAGCGCTGGGCTACTGGAAGCCAGTGTAGTTTCCTTAAGAGAGGGGTGGCTGCCTGATGCCTTGGTTGGTTTAGGATTAGCCTTGCGGCATGGTTCTGTACCATCTGGAGTCGCTTAACCAGGTAGTTGGGAAGACCTAGGTAGATGGCATTTGCGTAGTCCAGATGGGATAGTACCGTAGAGATCACAACCTGGGTGATAGCCTCGGGTGTGAGCAGGCGACGTACCTTCCGGATTTTTTTCAATTGGAAGAAGCACTTGGAGACCACCTGACCTACTTGTGATTTAAGAGATAAGTCACAGTCCACCGTGACTCCAAGTGTTTTAGCTGACCAGGAGGGCGTTGGAGCTTGGCCCAATTCAGAGGGCCAGTAGTGCGGGCCCCAGCACTTGCCGCTTTCGCCGGTCAGGACTAGCTCGGTTTTACCCGGGTTTAATTTGAGCTGGTTCTGGTCCATCCAGGTTTTAATGAAGCTCATGGTAGACTGGAAGTGCCGTATGGAGTCTTCGGTGTTGTTGATGGTAAAGAGCAGTTGTAAATCGTCTGCATAGTTGAAGACTCTCATCTGGTTGTCTCTTAAGGTCTGAATCAGGGGAAGTATATACAGATTAAATAGGTGGGGAGACAGGGAGGAGCCCTGTGGTACTCCACAAGTGATAGCCTGTTTGACGCCCATTAAGTCACCAAGGCGTAGAGTTTGGTTACGGTCTGTCAGGAAGGATCTCAGCCAGCCGGCTGCTAGGTCCCGGATGCCGGCTTGTTCGACACGGTCGACCAAGATGTTGTGGTCGACCGTGTCGAAAGCGGCCGAGAGATCCAGGAGCACCAGGGCTTGTGGAGAGCGTCTGTCGGCACAGTCACGCAGGGTGTCCAGGACTGTCGTGACTACTGCTTCAGTCGAATGTGCAGGCCGAAAGCCTGCCTGATGGGTATCGAAGCAGGAGGATTCCTCAAGGAAGTTAGATAGGCATTTGGCCACGTGTGCCTCCAGGACTTTTGCCAAGTAAGGCAGCTGCGAGATAGGTCGAAAATTGGCTTTACAAGCAGGATCTGCCCCTGGTTTTTTTAGAAGCGGAATAACTATAGCTTCTTTAAAAGCTGCGGGGACTAGTTCAAGAGTCAGGGAGTTGTTCAGGAGTGTGAGGGCAGGGGCTGGGTGAGTCAGGAAGCACTCTTTTAAGATGTGGGGCGGGCAACTATCTGAAGGTGCACCGGATTTTACTCTTGACAGTAATTCCCGAAATTGGTCCTGGGTGATGGGTGGGAAACTACTCAGGGTGTAATGATTCGGCTTGATTATCATACCAGATGTAAGGGGGAACACCGGTCGAGGAATGCTGGCTTTGATGTCCAGTATTTTGTCAATAAAATAGACATTAAGTGAGTCGCATAGGGACTGAGTGGGGATGATCTTGGGTCGAACCGTATCTAGATTAGTAAGGTCATTGAGGATAGAAAAAATGTCCTTGGATTTATTTGTAGACTCCAGAATTTTAGAGGAAAAGTAGGACGCTTTCGCCGCCAAAATGGCAGTCATGTATTCTTTCCTAGCTTTAGTGAAGGTCCTTTTTAAGTCAGGGTCGTAATTTCGGCGCCACTGACGTTCTAATTGCCGTAAGGCCAGTTTCCGGGCTTTTAAATCAGTGGAGAACCACCGGTTGGCGTCGGCACGTCTTGCCAATTTGATTTTCTTAAGAGGGGCATGAGAATCCCTGGCCATGTTTAGCCAGTTGGTAAGCGAGGAGACTGAGGAATTAATCTCATGTTGGGGAGGAGGGACGGTATTGGCTAGTGACTTTAGAAAAGCTGTTTTATTGAATGAATTCCAATTCCTGGCTAACCCGCCTCCGGCTGGTGCGGTGAAAGTCGCAGGGGTGATGCAAAGATTAAATTGAAGGAGTGCATGGTCAGACCAGATGCATGGTAATATGGATGGAGCAGTTGTGCAGGTGGTGTTAGACCACAACTGGTCAAGGATGTGGCCCTTGCAGTGAGTGGCGGAGGGAACTAGTTGGTTAAGGTTTAGGTTAAATAGGAGGTCCGACAGTTCGGCTGAGTGAGGGCCTTCCAGGGGATCTTTATACCAGTAGTTTAGGTCTCCTATCAGGGATACTGAAGTTAGACAGGATAGAGTGGGAGAGGCGGCAGACTATCCATTGAGAGAAGTAGTTTGGGATATCTATGTAAATGTTCCATGGAATTGAGGGCATCTGACTGAATTTACAAACAATTTTCCAAAGCTGAGAGACAAGCCAGTGCAGTGGTATGATCAAGTAGGAAAAATGTATTACAATTTCAAATGTGTTATGAAAAGACTTAGATACTTTCTTTGACATTGTGGTTCTAGGTGATTGGTGGTCTGAATGTAAAATTTCTATGCAATGGCCAAAAGCTGAGTCCCCGAGAGAAAAGGGAACAGGTGCTCCATAACCTTTAGTGATGGACAAATATGGGGCTAATAACTTTACTGAAAGGGAAGATTCCTCCAAAGATATTGATTTGTTGAAAATGTAAAGAACAACTCAAGAACCAAAGGAAACTGTTCATGAATACTATGAAAGGCTGTTGGAACTTTTCAAACAGCATAGTGGAAGTGAAAATCTTGAAGAGAAGGACATGGGAATGTTTTTGTCCCAGTTTGTTCTGGGGTTGAAGCCAGAGATTAGTTCATATATCACCCTAAATGTAATTGGCTGGCAGTCAAAATCATTGGATGAGATTCTGTAATATGTAATGTATTGCACTGACGAATTGGATACAAGACAGAGAAGAATTAAGTAAAGGTTACATTGCTTGCTGGAGGTCAGGGTATGATGCAGGGAGTTGTTGCCCCACAAGCAGGATTTGTGACAAGTTCAGATGGAATCTGAGTGTCTCAGGTACAAGGTAGTGGTGTTTCTACAGGTATGGGATCAGGTACCGACATAGCTGCTTTGAAGAAGGTCACTTCTTGTCACATTTGCGAAAGGCTGGGAAATTAGAGCGCGAATGTCGATTTAATCCTAAAAATATGACAGGGCAAATCCAAAATTCACAGGGAATGACAGGTTAAAGGGTGCAGATATGCCAGTTTTAAAATCAAATGCAGGATCAGAATCAAATGTCTTCTGGTATGCGAGGACAAATGGGAAATCCTTGAATGAATATAAAACAGTTACCAAAATTAAACCTGAATCAAATTCAGAATGATAAACCACAAGTCCAGAATTTGAATTAAGATGTGTTAGGACAATTTCGTTTGTTTGAAATAGATGAGTTTGGTTATGAAAGTTCACAATGACAGTGCCTGAGATAGGAAGAGGACTGTGTACTTGGTGCAGTCCTAGAAGTAAACCAAAGTGGCCCCTCTGTAGATGCAAATGTTTATGGTCATGATGTATAATTTTTGATTGATACAGGAGCTACCCAATCCACAGTAAGAACAGTGGAAATTCTAGACTAACCTCTCTTGGGAAGAACAATCCAAGTAGTTGGAGTTAGAAATGAGCAAATGTCAGATCCAATTTCAGAAGAGGTCCCCGTCAAAGTAGCAATGTTTGAAGAAAAACACCAATTTGTAGTTTGTGATTCCTGCCCTGTGAACTTATTAGGAAGGGACTTGTTATGCAAGTTAAGCTGCATAATTCATTGCACACCCGATGGTGTTGCATTAAAACCCATGATGTAGATGTTGATTTTAAATTATTTAAATAAACCACTGGAGTAGGAATGTTTACTATGTTGACAGTTGCTGAACTACCCGAGGATCTCAGAACTACAGTGAATACTGAGGTTTGGGATTTTACAGGAAAGGATATTGGACTCATATATGGTGTAGAACTAATACATGTTCAAATAAAGCCAAATGCAGTTTTCCCAAGAACACCACCATATTCGTTGTCCACTGAGATAGATTTGGGATACAACCTCTAATTGAAGACATGCTTCACAAAGGCATATTGAAGGAAATAATTGGCAGCCCATGCAACTCTCTTATACTGGATATTCAAAAACTGTACATTACAAGATTTAAGGAATATTAATGAGATTGTAGTGCCTTGTTGCCCCAGTGTGCCAAATCCTACTACTGTGCTTTTCCAAATGTCATGTACTGCAGAATGGTTCAGTCATTGATTTATGTCAGGCTTTCTTTTCAGTACCTTTTCATGAAGATAGCCAGTTTTGTGTTCCAGCATAGAATAATCATGTGGTGTCATGTCCCTTAAGGGTATACTGAGAACTGTTTCATTTTTAGTCAGATCCTAAAGAAAAATCTTGAGTCTTTGCAAATGCCTTGTGATTCTGGACTAGTATGGTACATCGATGAGTTGCCAATAGTTTCTGAGTCTCGAGAAGCTTGCAAAAATGACACCACTGCATTATTGAAGCACCTGGCTGAGAATGGACACATAGTGTGGAAATTTAGCTTGCAAACTGAACATTATCTGCGCCATCTTGCCTCTACCCAGCGCCACGCACAGCGAATGCACGGCCGCCATTTTAAGCACCCCACTCTCTCCCCGCTCATTCTCGATCGCCAGCGCTTTCCCCTGGCGCTGCGAGCATCCCCCGCGCGCCGGCCGCCCCCGCTCTCTCATACACGGGCCATAAACCCTCTCATTCTGCGCGACCCTGCTACGGAACCACATCCGACCGACATCCCATACATGGTCATGCCTCTCCTTTGATAACCCCCTTCCTCTGCGCCCCATTGTCCGAACTGGTCCCAGGCCATCACCTAGCCCTGCGGATGCAGTTTATTGCCCCTACTGTAAGGGAAACACCCCACATCAAAGGGATTACAGTAGATCAAAGCCCCTACCCCCTGAGACCCGACCGGTCACACACACCTCCGGGAATTGGCGGAATACCCTGCTGCGCGATAGCCATCTCCTACTGCGGGTAAGGTGGGAACTTCTACTGTAGCTATGTGTGGGATCGGATCTGAGCCGGGGCTTCAGGGGATGTTCTCTCATGCATCAAGGGAATCTCAAGAATGTACTATGTGTAATAAAGCAATAAACCTGTGTATAAGAGACCAGGTCTCAGAGATGCAGTTAGAGCACCTCGTGACGATACCTTGCTGTCTGATCTGATGTGTTCTGCTCCGACGGAATAAAACTTTGTTTCCTGCCTTCCAGTCTCCGGCGCCTGCCTCTTTCATTGGTAAATTATCGAGTGGTATGAGAGGCGATTACCGCCGGGCAATACTTGAAAGGTTATCGACTGAAACTGCCGCTACCATTTAACAATAGGGCCTCATTATGATGTGGTTCAGACCGCAACCAACAGTTTGTCGGTTGTAGTTTGAACCGCATCTACTTCTGCGGTCTTACCAACGCATTAGGATGCATGCAGTCAGAGGCAGCAGTCGGACGGACTGACTGATAACTTCCAATGGGCTCACAAAGCCTGTAGGTTGGTCAGAAGCTCCTCATAATCCCTTAAGGACAGTGTTTCACCATCGGGATTTTGATGTTGGTTTCCTACAGCCTTTCCATGTCAGCCTTTCCGACATAGAAACATTGGGGGCCCCTAGCAGGGCCCCCTTCTTCCCCGGCCTACTGCATCTGGGAATGTGCCCCCCTGAAAATGTCTGCAACGTGTGGCAAGCAGTGATTCTCACAAACTCCCATTTCTCAATGGGAGCTTGTGCTACAGCATCGTAATCAGGAGTTCTGAACCGCCGACCACCGAAACGGTGTTAGTTGGAGGCAAAGTGCCTCCAGGTAAACTGCTTTACTGTCAAAAAGAAGTTCACTGTCTGGGACATATTATTAAGAAAGGAGTTAGAAAAGTGTCACCAGAGAGAGTAAAAGCCATCTTAAAGATGAATCCTCCACAAACGCAGAGAGACCTCAGAATGTTTTTGGGAATGGATACCACATTTTTCCTTGACAGCAAAACCTCTCCTGAGGCTAATGCATCGAGATGTGTCTAACCCAATTCCTTGGGACAGGGAAATGTTTTTAGGCCTTCCTGGACCTGAAAGATGAATTGTGTCGGGCCCCAGCGCTAGGAATACCAGATTTTACCAAAGAGTTCACTCTGTTTTGTAGTGAAAGAGAAGGCTGCACACTTTTATTAGTAACACAGATGCATGGAGGAGTCTGAAGACCTGTGGCTTATTTTTCAGCAACCCTTGCACCTGTCGCATCAGGACTACCCGTCTGCTTAAAGGTGGTGGCTGCATTGAGTGTAAGTCTGGAAAAGAGCAAAACCATAGTAATGGGCCACCCACTGATTGTGAGGGTTCCTCATTCGGTTGAATTACTACTTACAGAACGAAAACAGAATATCTGATGAATAATAGACTCAGTAAATATGAGCAGAGTCTACTTGCGTCAGATAATGTGGCCTTCAGAAGGTGCAATGTGTTAAACATTTCTACTCTTTTGCTTGTAATTGACCAACAAGATAAGATGATGATTTTGTTCATGGTTGCCTAAGCATCACTGAACTATGTACAAAGCTGCGACATTAGGGATGAACCACTGATTTAGCCCCAGTATGTCCAATTTGTTGATGGTTCATGCCTGCAAAGTATGATGGCACACAAAGAGCAGCATATGCCGTGTGCACCATAAATGATGCGGTTAAAGCCTCCTGGCTCCAATCTGTCTTTTGGCAAAAGTTGCTGAACTGATTGCTCTTACCCGAGCCTGTGGTTTATCTCCACAATTGAAAGTCACCATCTGTACAGATAACCAGCATCGCTTCTGTGTAGTTCAAGATTTTGGGCAATTCTGGATGCAAAGAGGTTTTTTAACCTCTACAGGATGGCCCATCAGAAATGGGCAATATGTAAAATATCTATTGGAAGAGTTGCAATTACCCAAGGGGATTGCGATTGCAAAGTGTATGGGACACCAAATGGGCAGTGGATACGTTGCCATTGGCAATAGGTACACTGACTCAGTAGCTAGGTATTGTGCCTTGGTAGTATGCAAAACCAATGGAGGTTTTACAGTCAATGATGGTTTCACCTAGAGAACTGATGAAGAATGTGCTTTTGCAATGATCATGGAAATAATTGACACTTGTGAAGGACTGAAAGGGTTACAAGAAACTCTGATAGAAACTGAAGAAAATGGGTGGATCAAGGCAATTTGTACCAAAAACACAAATGGTATTTTGGATGGCTGAGGATGGTAGACCAGTATTTTCAGACAGCTTGTTGTTTCTAATGGCTAGGTATTGCCATGGGTTCACACATTTTGGGAGAGATGTAATAAAATGGCTTTTCAGGCAAAGGTGGTTCAATCTGAGAGCCCAAGTAATTGCTGAGGAAAATTGCAGGAGGTGTGCCACATGTCAGCAATTGAATGCAGGGAAAAAGACACTAGTTAGATGTACACACTTTGTGAGATCAAGTGGTCCTTTTAATAGGCTACAAATGGATTTTATCGAGATGCCTGTCCAAAATGGGTTGAGAGATATTTTTGTGATTATCTGTGTACTCTCCCGATGGGTTAAAGCCTACCGACAATGAGAAATGACAGTCTCACTGTAGCAAAACTGTTATTATGTGAAATCATCCTTCGAAATGCTGGCCTTTCTTGAGTCAGATAGAAGAACGCACTTTAACAACGAAGTGATGAACATGCTATGTGCTGCCTTACTCATTGAACAAAAATTACACTGCTGTTACAGACCAGAAGAGCCAGGCATAATTGAGCAAATGAATGGAACAATAATGTCCAGATTTGCTTTGTGCTTCAACATCTTTGAAATGGCCAGATGCATTACCATTGGTGCTGATGTGTGTTTGATGTATTTCAGATAAAATGAAAGGGTTATCTCCGCATGAAATCCATATCGGAGAGCAATGAGATTTCCTGCTGTTCCTACTAATGCAATGGTGAACATGACTGATAACATGATTATGTACTACTGCAAAGTCCTCGCTAATGTGGTTTGTTCTGTTTCTCATCAGTTGTCAAAAGCTATACCAGATCCCCATCATGAACAGTACCATGACCTCAATCCTGGAGATTGGGTCATCATTAGGTCTGGGGGTTAAACTCCGCTCCACTCGCGGAGTTTGTGAAATTCAGCGACTCCAAGTTCTGTAGAGAATGTGGAGTTGCTGGATCTTCACAGTGCTTTGTCAGTCTCCTGGTCATTTTTCATTTGGATTTGGAGATGGAAGGATCACAATTTTTGTCTGCTGCATATACCATTGGATTTAAGAATTTTTATTTGATATTTCACAAGTAAGTTGAAAAACTGGTATTTGTTTGATTGGGGCTATTAAACCTGGATATATTTGTCCTTTTAGTCAATTTTTAAAGTGCATTGTGGTGAGTGGCCTGTAGTTTCAGTAGTGTCCTAGTTATTTCTTTGTAAGTAATTTTCTTTTTTTTAAAAGGAAATATGTTGCATCGTTCACTACTTTTTCTTCATGTTTTTTATTACATTTGCAATATTGATTTAATTCTCTATGTGGCCTAGTCTGCCAATGGGCCTTACAGCCAGTAGGCCCAGTGCTAGTCATGGTTGCGTGAAACAACTGTTTCTATATTGTCTGTTCAATTTGAAACATCCTTTAGGCCATGGATGGATTCGGATTGAAATACAAATTGTGTTTCTGAGGTATTTAAAGTTTTCTTTTCTTTCTTCAAACAGTGTTTAGGTGGGCAAATACCTTTGGAGGATGTGTGTTGTTGTAAAAATGGTTGCCCTGTTAATTTTAGTTTTTTGCATTGCTGAATTAATGCTGTGTTCCCTGTGTTACCAATGCCTCCTTTGTCTGGCCGGTGTGTGTGTGTGGTTGCCATAGGCCACCATTTGGCTTTTTTCCCCCATGTGGCCAGGGGACATTTTGCATAGTCAGTGTCCACAGGCCTACATGTGTTCTTTGTTTTCCAGGCCTACTGTTTGCTGTTGTGACCATGTGGCTGGCGGCCACTTTTTGTAGCTAGCCGGTGTGCTTTTGCCATAGGCCTGCATGTCTTCTTTGTTGTGGCCATGACTCCGTGGTTGCTGTTTGACCATGTGCTCAGTGGTGATTTTGTAAAGGCACTGGCAGCCAGTGTGATTTTGCCATAGGCCTGCATGTCTTCTTTGTTTTCCAGGCCTCCTGCTTGTTATTGCTTGTGAGTTGTGATCATGTGGCTGGTGGCCATTTTGTGTAGTCAGCCAGACCAGTGTGCTTTTGCCATAGGCCTGCATGTATTCTTTGTTGTGGCCATGCCTTCTTGCTGGTTGTTGTTCTGACAATGTGGCTATCAGCCATTTTGCATAGTCAGTCTGTGTACTTTTGCTATAGGCCTGCATATGTTCTTTGTTTGTCGCCATGCCTTCTTGCTGGTTCTTGCTGGGTTTTTTGCATGTGATTTTTCTACTTTTGTAAAGGAAAAATGTTGCACAGTTTAGTACATTTTTGTTGTTGTTGTAATTTTGCTGTATTCTTTTAATGCACTATGTGTCCTAGTCTGGCATGGGCCTTCCAGCCAGTAGGCCCAGTGCTAGCCATGGGTGCATACAAAACAACTGTTTATGCTGTGTCTGTTTCATTCGAAACATCATTTAGGCCATGGATGGCTTTGGATTAAAATACAAAAAGTGTTTTTTTGTGGTATTTCTCGGTTTTACTTTCTGCAAACAGTGTATAGGTGAAGTAATGCCTGTGGAGGATGTGCGTTGTTATAAACATTGTTAGCCCTGTTAATTTTCGCTTTTGGCATTGCTGAATTCATCAGTGCTGTGTTCTACCTGTCTAACTATGCTACCTGTGTGTGTTTGCTGTAGTCCACCATCTTCCTTTGTTCCCTATGTCATGTGGGCAGGGGACATTTTGTATAGTCAGTGTCCTTGGCAGCATGTGTTCTTTGTTTTCCAGGTCTCCAGCTTCTTGTTTCCATGTGACTGGTGGGCAGTCAGTGTGATTTTGCCATAGGCCTGCATGTGCTCCTTGTGCATGGCCATGCCATATTGCTTTGCTGGTTGTTGTATGACAAATGACCATGTGTCTGGCAGCTTTTTGTGTAGCCAGTCAGTGTGCTTTTGCCATAGGCCTACATGTCCAATGCCTTCTTGCTCAGTATTGTTGTTTTTGTTGTTGCTGACCATGTGGCAATGGCAGGCAGACATTTTTGTGCATCCAACCAGTGTGGCCCTTTTCTATGCCACATGCTTGCATGGATGGTTGAGCAATGAGATAGCAGTTTATGAAATTATTATTAAATCTTTCAATCAATCAATCATAGCATTTGTAAAGCGCACTACTTACCCGTGATGGTCTCAAGGCACTGGGGGTAGGAGGTGATGCAACTGTTCAAAAAGCCAGGTCTTGAGGAGTCTTCTGATGGTCAGCAGGTCTTGGGTCTGCCGTAGGTGGATGGGTAGGGTGTTCCATGTCTTGGCGGTGAGGTGGGAGAATGATCTGCTGCTGGAGGTCGCTTTTTGGATGCGGGGAACTGTGGCGAGGTCGGCAGAGCGGAGCTGGCGGGTGGGGGTATAGAAGCTGAGTCGTCTGTTGAGGTACACTGGTCCGGTGTTGGGGAGTGCCTTGTGTGCATGGGTGAGGAACTTGAAGGTGATCCTCTTGTTGACGGGGAGCCAGTGCAGGTCTCTCAGGTGGGGTGTGATGTGGCTGCGGTGAGGGATATCAAGAATCAGGCGTGCAGAGGCGTTCTGGATGTGTTGAAGCCATTTCAGGAGTTTGGCCGAGTTCCTGCATAGAGGGCGTTTCCGTAGTCCAACCTGCTGCTGACAAGGGCCTGGGTGACCGTTCTTCTTGTTTCGGTGGGGATCCACTTGTAGATCTTGCGGAGCATGCCGAGGGAGTTGAAGCAAGAGGAAGAGACGGCATTGACCTGCTTAGTCATGGAGAGGGAGGAGTCGAGGATGACCCCTAGGTTGCGTGCATGGTCGGTGGGTGTTGGAGCTGTTACCAGTGCGGTCAGCCACCAGGAGTCCTCCCAGGCCGAAGGGGTGGGTCCGAGGATGAGGACCTCCGTCTTGTCCGAGTTCAGATTCAGTCAGCTGTTCCTCATCCATTCGGCGAAGGCCTTCATTCCTTCGTGGAGGTTGGTTTTGGCGGTGTGGGGGTCCTTGGTGAGGGAGAGGATCAGCTGGGTGTCATCGGCGTAAGAGATGATGTTGAGGATGGCAGTCGGGCGACGTGGGCGAGCGGTGCCATGTAAATGTTAAACAGCGTTGGGCTGAGGGATGATCCCTGGGGTACTCCGCAGATGATCTCGGTGGCTTCGGAGCGGAAGAGGGGGAGGCAGACACTCTGTGTTCTGCCAGAGAGGAAGGAGGTGGTCCAGTCCAGGGCCTTCTCTTGTATCCCGGCGTCATGGAGTCGTGTGCGTAGTGTGCGGTGGCAGACAGCGCGAAGGTATCTTTGAGAAGAACTTCATTTTTTAAATGTTATTAATTGAATTTTTTATACAATGTTACTTTTAAAAAAGCAAAAAAAGTATTAATTTTTTATTTAATTTTTTTATTTCAATTTGCGTTATTTTTTTAACGTTTTTAAATATGTATAATTGTTTTTACTACATCTTGTATCAATAAATCAACCCCATGTCTGCTATAGGTGCACAACAGCATTTATTGCCTAAGGATTATTCTATTTTCATTTGTCATCCCATGTGACGTGTGATGCACATAAAGCAAACAGTTACATCAGTATGTTGTTGTTGCTCTTTCGTATCCTTCCTGAGTGTACCATTAATCACCATGAAAGTTCATGTTAATGTGGTTTTCTTTTTTTACTAATGGTTACACTGTAACAACATCACCCACAGTACTGCCAGACAGAAGGCATATGCACGAAGTGACACATGACCCACATATCACAAAGATATCTCTTCAACTTGTGTGAAGCTAAGTGCCACTGCTAACACCCCAAAGAAAAGTGCTATCAAGAAAGTGACAGTGAGAAGAAGAAGGAGCCTACCACCATCGCTGGTGTGTCGACCCAGATCTTTTTAGAAAAAAAGATACTGTGCTTGCCACACGAGCCTTTGGGGAGCAAGCTGGGAACAGCACCATGCATTAGTGAACCCACCCCAATTTAGGCTTAAGCCTATGCCTGTCACAGAGGCAGTCAGTCTAATCACGGCAACGCCGACGAGCAGTGATGTTGAAGTTTACTTATCTGTATCACAAAGTAGTACCCAATTGTTGCAGGAAACTCAGAGAAGTGGGCAACAACAGGCGCAACCATCAAGAGTAGTTCCTCCTGATGTAGGAGCAGTTCAGGAGATTAAACTTCATGCTGAGGAAGTAGAGTCAACCACATCCACAGCTAGAAAAAGGTGGGTTGGTGCATCATCTTCTTTTCCAAGCCCCCCTTCTGATGATCTATACACCACTTGGATCCTGCCTCAGTCTGAGAGTGAGATACAACACACGTGGCTAGGGACAAGGAAGGTTCTAGATTATGACTTTCGGTATTCACAAAAGGCATTTAGGAGAAGTAAAGTTAGGAATCCTAACTTTACTACTCCTAAATGCCTTTTGTGAATACCGAAAGTCGTAAAGTTAGGATTTTTTTCAGTTTAGGAGTAGTAAAGTTAAGAATCCTAACTTTACTACTCCTAAATGCCTTTTGTGAATACCGAAAGTCGTAAAGTTGGGTTTTTGTCCCAGATTACTTTTGTGAATCTGGCCCTTGGTTGATAGACTTCTGGCACCTCATATTCCGTCCCATAAGATGAAAAGAGATCAAAATTTAGTAAACATTTCGGCCTTCCCAATTATTGATGGTTTTGTGTGGGATAAAGTAGCATTCGATATCCATGGCCCAACCGAGACCTTACAAACTCTATACGTATTCCGCTTTTCTTTAGGAGATGTGGTCTTGCCTGGGATTCACTCTGATGACTAGGATGTAAACACTGTATATTCATTATTTTCTATTTTAAATATTATACTGCTTTTGATACCGAAGATTCATATTTAAATTTGTCAAACTATGCTGATTTATTCAGTTATCAACATTATGGCCATCATTTTTTACACAAGACCAATACTCAAAGACCATTTTTCATTATAACCAGTGTTAACATTGCCCGACCCCGGTACACAGGATTTCTAAAACCCATCGGAGTAAATTCATGTATTTTACTGGTTACAATCTCTCAGACCCTGAGTCCTATTTTTATAAATGTAAGATGCCTGCCCGCACCAAATTTATGCTGACCCATAATAGGTTGGTCTATTCCTCATCCTTCATAACTGAGTTGTCCATGAAGGGTTATGATTACTGGAAGGACGTGGTTGATTTAAAATCTATTTGGGGTACCAAAGATTGGCAAGTGCAGGGTTTTGAGTCATTCATGATTGATACAATCACAGCTCATATTTTTGAACCAGATGGTGCAGCAAACTACTTGTTTTGGTTTAGACACAGCTAAAATTGTAAAAATTCCCCCCACTCCATTATTGGCTGCCTATAACACATGCCATTTGCTTACAAACTACTCAATTGAGGATTTAACTGTCATGTTTCAGAACAGTACACGGAATTCTTCTAATATGGACCCTTCCGGGTGGTTGTTGTTGCCAACGAGCTCAAATGCATGCCAATTAAGTTTTTTAAATACCACGAAAGGGTTTACACAAAGTGGACCTGTTCCTCGTTTTCCACATTCACATACAGTTACCACATATTCTGTAGGTACATTATGTCAACAATGGCTGGAACATTCCATGATGTCATCTGTGAAACAACATCTTTCTTTTTTGACAGGTGACATAGATCTTACTACTTTTCTTTTCGGTCCGAAATCCCCTCTGGCAAAACGTTTGTTTATGTTGCGTACAATGAATTTTGGAAACTATTGCAGATGGGTGCTGCAGTCCACTTGCGCCAATTGACAAGGATAATTTAGAAAAGGTTCTTGCAGTAGTTGATAACAGCATTAATACACTGTCTTCTCATACATATACTTTGGATAATATTATGTCCTCCGTCATTGACATTGTCCAAAATGAAGTGTCTCTTTTCTATCATGGTAAAAATCAGTTACATTCTGTAATGCAATTTGGTTGTACCTTGGAAATGCTAAAAAGAGGAAAAGTGTCATTGCATTATCTGAATGCTTCCGCATTGTCTTTACCATTTAATGTGACAGAAACAGAATTTGATGTCATTGAAAGACACAACATATACGATGCTACATATTGAAAAATTAGAACAGGTACCATTTTCTGTAACAGAGACTAATTCAGCTGTGTGGTTAATACATAGGGATATTTCCTTGCCAATCTCACTCTTTGAGTTCACGGCCTGCATGAAACACTAACCAGTTGGAAGATATGAGCCCCTCGAGAGTAGTTATATTCATGAATTATGGTCATTGCCTTTCACATTTCGGTGTCAACTTACAGAGAAGGAGGTTTTCCTTCCATGGGAGGATTGTGATTCTACAGTAGGACACTCCCTAGTCTGTAAAAAAGTAAAACCTGCAACGTTCTGGCCCCTAATTTGGCTTGTTTTGTAAGGGGACCCCAGTCCCAACTATTATTCCTGTGCGTGCTTTGCTTTTTAACGGTAGTTATATTATACTGAATAACCACAACTGCTGCGGCTTACAGGCAGGCATCCCGTATATAGTAACAGTTTCACAGCGTGTTACATGTTGCAGCAATGTCCTCTTTCCACCCCCACTTGGGATTGCAGATAGTTCACTGTGGCCTTCCATTTCAACTTTGAAAACAGATTTCAATAAGCTAAGCAGACTCAAATCGCTATTGTTGCAACAATAAGTGGCTCTCTCTTCAGTTTGTGAGGCCTTTGAATTGCAGATGGCTAGAATCGCAAGTGAGATTCAGTCACTATTGAACACAAATCTCCCACTACATTTTGGAGCAATAATTCATCAACTATTTTAATGCATCTGATACCGAGGGTCTCGCCCACTTTTCTAAACTTGTGGCATCCAGCCTTGTTACCTCCTTTCAGACTGTTTGGAGTAATACTGGCTTTCATCCATTCCATTTTTGCCAGCTCCTTCGGAGGGTTCCCCTATTGCTTCTGCTGGTTTGCAGTGTACTTGTTCTTCCACTGCTGCTCCGTAATGGCTCCTCGATCTGTGGAGCTGCCAAACCCGCTCCAGTTTCAGCTGTACCGGGATCGAATGTGCCAGCTTTTTGGTTTAATGCCATTACTTGCACTTATCATTGAATATTGGCTGACTTTCCGCTATGAGTACTTTAAATGCATGCAACCTGTGTTCCATTGGATCCGGTGCCCTTTTCAATTGGCCCTGGATGTCTGCCCCTCCAATACGTCACACGCTGCCCTGGATTATGAACTGTTAATGGGTCCATTGAAGGTCCATGAACAGAAATGTTCTGTGGGTAGGCGTCTGGTGTGCGATCCTATACTTGGACCAAAGGCATACTTGAGTACCTGTGCTTGTGCACAGCGCCACTTGGATCAAAGTTTCATCGAAGTTAACGCAGGTTGCCCAGATATGCTACTAAGGCCTCTGGATGTGAGGAGCATGTGTGCTTGTTCGACTTGCTTAGTTGGATTGTATAGCCTTTCACTATGGAAGGTTCAGACAACCTACAGGAGATTATGGCATTACACTTTACCCACAACATTTTTGGGTCTGACGATGTGCTGTGAATGGATACAGTTTTTGGATACTGCATTTGTCACTCTTTAAAATGCTTTCTTTCAGTTTTCCAAGGCCAAAACCTTATGCTCATTGGGATTTAAGAGGCTCTTTGGCCTGCCAGCCTGACCAAGGGGAGGGTGTCTCATCAACCATGGGGACATTGTTGTTTTTTCTAAGTTAGCATGAGCACACTGCAGCTTGCCCGCTGCTTTGCGCACGTTACTACATTACTTTCTATGGCTGTTTTCACATGAGAACTCATCACTGTGATCACTCCCTGTAGGATCCAGGGATTTAGTCTGAACATTGTGAGCAAAGTCGATAAACAATGCCCCTTGTTATTTTGTGCTGGTCAGACCTTAGCACCTAGACAAAAGATACAGATGCAGCTGCTGTTTGGGACAACATACTTTGGCCTTACTGGGATACACAAATAGGTTGCACACTCTTGGAGAGGGACTTTTCCAGGGAGAAGAGCAAGACAGCACCTATAATGTCGATCTAATCTCTATAGACTAAGGTATGGGGTCTGCTAAAAAAACCCAGAGATCTTCTAATAAAAAATAATAATGCCTCTTAGCAAGGGGAGAGAGGTTAGACTTTACAGCCTGTTCTCAATTGTCTTTTTATGATGACATCTTCTTTCATGATATATGGACAAGCTGCTATGCTGACTGTATTTGTACTATGCCTTTTGCTGCTTGTTGTGGCAAGTATACTGCATATTAGAATACGTTAGTTAAAATAAATATTTTAAACTGTTTTGTGTCTCTGTCAGATCTCATTGTGGACAAGTAGAAGAGTGCGAGCGAAAGGGTGTGTCTTGCTACTGCGATTCTGGGAGTGTTGTAGGGTGTCTAATGATATGTTTCTCCATGAGTGAGAAGGAGAGCAAGTGAGACACTATAGCTAGTCGCTCCTGGGCTCATGGGTACTAAGGTCATTTGATGACTCAGTCCCTATACACAAAGGTCCTATAATCCTGCACATAGTTATGTTCTTGGGCAGAATCCCTGCAATATCATTACTGTCCACTGTCATTTCTTTTTGGGACGAGGGTGTTGGAAAATACAAAACATGGAAAACTGAGCAAGCCAATGAGCAAGAAAAAGAATGGCAGGGAATTAGAGGCCCACTCCTCAAGGATTCAAGTTCAGAGCCTGAGGGCAGTGCTGTTGGCTCACAGCAGTCAAAACCAGCAACAAGAAAACCATCATCAACAAGAACAGGAGCATGAGCCCCAATATCTGCAACTGAATGGTTTCTTCTGGCAGAGTTTAAGTCCAGTGCAGAGACAAAGGCAAAAGAAGTCAAGCAAAGTAGAGCACCAATGACCATTGAGCAGATGGTCCAGGCCATATGGAAGACCCAACTGAGGTCTACCTTGATCAAAACCCATTGGTGTATTAGTATGGGAAGAGGCGTCAATGGGAAGAGGCACCAATGGCCTGTGCTCAGCAGGCTGAAAATAAACTATCTGGCTTGCCTGGTAGCCAGTGTCTCCTCTGAATGTGTTTTCAGTTCTGCTTGGTGCTGTTGTCACTGTGAGAAGGACCAGTCTCTTGCCCCAAATCGTGGAGAGATTAACCATGATTAAAATGAATCAGCACTTTATACCACTGGATTACACTGTACCTGAAGTACGACAGAAGGAAGATGAGAGAGACTCAGGTCATGGAAGTAGTGTGTTTAATGACCTACTTCTGAGTGATCGACCAGAGGATAGCGAATCAAGCACGAAGAAATGAACGCAGGGGCTGCATTTGAGAGGGCCTTGAAGGTAGAACATGCCAATTTGTGAGTGCAACGTTTGGAGATAGGGAGCCAATGCAGACTATGGAGGAGGGGAGTGACGTGCTGATGTTTGGGCTGGTGGAAAATCAGGCGGGCAGCTTGATTCTGCACCAGCTGTAGTCGGTGAAGGAGGCAGGCCGGGATACCCGCATACAGCGCGTTGGCGTAGTCGAGCCTGGAGGTGATGAGTGCAATAACAACTTGGGTCAGGGCGTCTTTAGTAAGAAACCTGCTGATCTTACGGATCCGCCTGAGGTGGAAAAAGCAGGCTGAAGTGACCGAGTTGATTTGCGGTTTCATCGAGAGATCTTCAGAAATGATCACCCCCAGGCTTTTGACTGAGCGCACGGGAGTGGGTGCTGTCCCCAGAGATGTTGGCCAGTAGGTGGAATTCCAAGGGTGATTAGGACCTCCTACCAAGACGAGCTCAGTTTTGGTAGGGTTCAGCTTTAAGTGGCTGTGATACATCCACTCCGCAATGGTCAACATGGTGGTCTGGAAATTAACGCGGGAGGAAGGAAGGGAATCTATAGGAAAAATTAACTGAAGGTCGTCCGCGTAGTTAAAGATTGTGACTGGGGAGTTGCGAAGGAAGGCTAATAGGGGTTGGAGATACAAATTAAAAAGAAGCGGGGATAATGCAGAGCCCTGTGGGACTCCGCAGGGAAGGGATGTGTAGGGTGCGGACAAAGTGGAGAGATGGACGGACTGTGATCGCTGGTGGAGGAAAGATCTGAGCCAGTCGAGGACCACTCCCTGAATGCCGGCATTGTGGACACGGTCGATCAAGATGGTATGATCGACCGTGTCGAATGCCGCCGAGAGATCTAATAGGACAAGGGCCTGGGGGATGTTATTGTCAGCGCCCTTCCTAAGGGTGTCCAAGACTGCTACTGTGACCGCCTCGGTGGAATGGAGGGGTCTGAAACCCGCTTGTTGAGGATCCAAATAGGAGGATTTCTCTATAAAAGAGCTCAAGCAGCGGGTAACGTAGGTCTCCAGAATTTTTCCTAGGTAGGGGAGGAGGGAGATGGGTCTATAATTGCTGAGTATTGTGGGATCTGCGTTGGATTTCTTCAGGATGGGTAGGATGGCAGCTTGCTTAAAGGAGAGAGGGACCTCCCCCATTGCAAGAGAGTTGTTAAGTAGTGCTGGGGGGGGGCCTGGACATGCAAGGAGGGCCTCTCTTAAAATCTGCGGGGGGCAACAATCATTGGGGGAACCTGACTTGACTTTGAGAAGGAGTGAGGCGAATTCTTGGAAAGAGATAGGTGGAAACTCCGACAAGGTACTAGTGTTTCTGGGAGGGAGAGGAGGGGGAATAGGAGATGCCGGGTTCAGGATATTGTTCCTTATGATTGTTATTTTCTCTACAAAATAGCAGTTTTGCGAGTCACAAAGAGTTTGGGTCGGCTGGGGCTGGGGGGTGACCCTGTCCGGCAGGGAGAGCTCATTTACAATTGAGAAAATATCTTTCGATTTGTTGTTAGAGTCCAGGATTATTTGTGAGAAATATGCCGTCTTGGCTGTCAGGATCGATTGTTTATAGGATTTTAAAGCCCCAATATAAACAAGTTTTAGCTGTGGGTCATAATGGCGACGCCAGCAGCGTTCAGCTTGCCGCAAAGCAAGTTTGTCTGCTTTGAGTTGGTCCGTAAACCATCGTTGTGCGTCGTGGGGGCGCTTAGTTTTGATCTTAATTAGAGGGGCTACTTTGTCACTAGCCTGACGTATCCATTCATCAAAATTGTCTGCCTGTCCCTCAAGAGAGATCAGAGATGTGGGAGCAGTAGAGGCTAGAGTGTCATAAAATTCAGACAGATTGGCTCTTTTCCAATTTCGGGCCATAAGATTCTTAATGCGGGGGGGAGGACACAGAATGTGCAAATGAAGGTAGAAGGAGATAAAGTAATGGTCAGACCAGGAGCAAGGGAAAACTAAAGGAGGTGAAATGTCGAGGTCAGATGTCCAGACTTGGTCGAGGATATGACCTTTTTGATGAGTGGGGGTGTGAATGTGTTGGGAAAGATTCATGCCTTTTAGAAGGTCAGTGAATTCGACCGACAGTTGGCTTTCGTGGACATCAGAAGGCCAATAATTAAAATCACCAATCACCACGAGGTTAGCGTGGTTAATTGCTAATTGGGCAATAGAATCGCTAAAGAGTTTGGGAAAGAGAGGCATATAATCGGGAGGTCAATACACAAGAACACAAATAAAAGACGACTTAGGGGAAGTGAATTTTAGTGCCAGGTGATCAGTTTTAGGGATAGAAGTCGCCGTGACCTCGGAGAAGGTATGTGCCGAGCGGATGATGGCCGCCACTCTGCCACCAGTCTTCCCCGCAGGCCGGTTTGTGTGCATAATATAGTATCCCAAAGGGATTGCTGCAAGAATGTCCGGGGCTGAATCTTCAGTGATCCAGGTTTCTGCTAAAAGAAGGATATCTATGGTGCTTTGATGCAATAATTGAAAAATCTCAAGCTGATGGCGGATAAGGGAACGGGTATTAAGATAGTAAATCAATAAGGAGGCGGAGATCTGCGGTGGTGAGGGGGAAGGGTCGTACAGAGAATCAAGTGCCGAGGAGTCAGAAGGAACGAAGATGCCACATGCCTGAGCCGGTCTGACAGCATGGGCGGGAACGGTTCCTGAGGATTTGAGTCTCATAAGATCGGAGGAGGAATAAGACAAAGGTTGGGCATTACGGCAGGGCCCTGGGCCTAGTCGGCCGCGGACGGGCGCAGACGGGCTTGACTTGTGCGCGACTTCGGCGCGAAGACGGCGCTCCCGCTGCGCTCGTCCGCTGCACTTCCTCCATATTGCCATTAAATACTTGAGGCGAGGGAACACTAGACCGCTAACCTGCGAAGATGTCGTGCAGGGCGGAAGTGGTGTCACGAGCAGGGAGTGAGACTCCTCGAACTGACCCTCCGCACAAACGGCACAAAGCCGGGACGGAACGGGGTCACGAGGGAGCGAAAAGCAGGTCAGTACAAGAAGTGCAATAAACTGTTTTAAAAAAGCTTTTTAAACGTGCTCATTAAAATCAGCAGCAAAGTACAATTACATAAGCAGAAGTCCACATCAACATACAACACGCAGCCTAGATCGCCGCGTTAGTCAATCAATGGATCTGCAATGTACCACACTCACTCCACGCCTGATTCAGAAGAACAAGCAAATGGCATGCATTGCACACTGAGTGATTGTTGTTTGTGAGTATGTTGAGTTGATTCATGTGCTGGCAACCAGTGACACTGGGAGTTGCTTATCTGTAACTAACACGCTTAAATGTGTTTGTGATAATTTACAATGTTGGTGGCCTAACAATGGCTGATCATTTTTTCCCATGAAGTTGATTTTTGTTTCCTTCCCCTTAGAGGGATAGCGATATTTCTTCACCGGGTCCACTCCACACTTCTTTGTATAATTGTTTTCTGCCTTATACTCCTCTTGGAGTCAGACTTGACCGGTCCCTTTAGAAAAGATAACGCAAAAACAAATCTAGTCTACAAAACAAATTACTTAATGTTTCTCGTGTTGTACAACAACAACATTGTACTGCAGGTCGATCTATTTCATTTGAGTCGGGACACAGTCTGTATGGAGCTAGACAAATTACTTGGAGTCAGAAGTATCAGTTATGATGGAATGAGATGACTCAAGGCGTGGGTGTGATTAGGTACATCGAGAAGTGCCACCAGAAGAAGGAAGTTTTCAATTTCACTGAAACTAACTGATTTGGTGATGACTTTAAAGTGCACTACCCTACTCTGTGGAGTGTTGGTGAGAGCGGTTTCTTGATTTGAGAGAATGCAATGTTACTGGGAGTGTGTGCTCAGTGCTGTCTGGCTCAAATTTGATGCTAAGTGGTGGCTGGGTGGGGGGCCTTTTTTTGTGTAGGTAACTGGAGACATTAGTCAGCAAAAATGGGGCAGTTCCTCCTATGCCAAGTGGATACAACCAGTTTAATCCAATAGCTATGGTGTGTGCAGCTGGAAGATCTGAAATTCAGATCTTGGTGCCCTCACACACCTGTTAGGGTGTCATGTTTCATCGTTGGGCGCTCCTCGTCTGGCCGGTGCTGCAATGCCTGATGGGCCAGGGACCGTCTTTATCGGAGAACTTTTGATCTGGATATGCCGTATAGATGAATGCAAGTGAGGGGGAGATAGGTGTTTTTTGAGTGAGTTATAACTAAATTAGACGCTGGCAGCCTAAAGACATTTTTATGGTGAAAGAAGGTTACCAGGACTAAAGCATAAACAAAGGTGCTATCATGTGGTCCTCAGGTACCAGGATATCTACTAGCCTAGTGTGGTCACTAGTATGGTGTGGTCAAAATGTTTCGTGCCTCGGGTGCCCCAATATCGTGCGGCACTTCATCAAGAAATAGAAAAAATCTATTTGTGTCCCCTTTCTAGGGCTAGGGCTCCCCTTTCTAACAATGATGGCCTATTGAGTTAACCGGTGACCCCAAGGTGGGTGCTGATCAGTGATTCCACCTAAAAGAAGGAGACGCAAGGTGGAAATGTACCAGCGACAAAATTTAGACAATAGTGTATACATTCAAGTATCAAGGTGATGAGCCTGCTAGCGTATCAAGTGAGTATCTGTTCCTCACTGTCCAAAGTGTAACAGACATTTTTATTAAAATTCTGTTAAAAGTTCTTATGTGTAGCACATAAAATAGGGACATCTTCAAGGTAATGATATATAGTGCAGGGCTTCCAACGTTCGGTTGACCCATTATAGGTATGGTTGTGACTTACCTTAACTGAGGTTAGGTAGTGCTTCTTTGGCGTAATGGAGGGTCCTGACCAATATGAGGGACACCTTCATGGGAGGGAAAAGAAGGAGTGGTCATAGTCAGACGTACTGGGCATCATTATTTAGTCAAAAGTGAGTGTCATCAAATGCGTTACAGACCATAAAATTATCCTATTTTGTAAATTGAGATAGTGGAATACCCATGCTATAAAGATTCTCTGTGATCTTATCTAGAAGTGTGTTTCGAGAGTACTGATGTCTCTCGCTCTCTGAAAACCTGATGTGTTAATTCTGTCATGTTGGGTTGGATGGGGATAGCATTCTAATGGTTGCTAGCATGTGGTATTGAAAAACGTTTCAAAAGTTAGGACCTTCTGGGCACATCATGGGGAATGAGTAGAAAGGAGTAACATGCTTGAAGAGTGATATCTCATGCTAGCCGGATTGTGGTTCCATCTAGGGAGGAACGATCGTGCCCTCCATGTGTCTAAACTCTGAATCGTGGTAGTGGCTCAAGTATTCTCATATAAACGTATGTACTCCTCCCAATGGTGTAAACGTTAAGACATATGCTGAAACGGTTGTGAGATTGCTCCAGCAAGTTGGGTGGTCAGTAGTGACGTGACCCGTGAAGGTATTACACGAGCCGGGAAGGCCCAATCGAGTGTGGCTCAAAGTGTCTGCGATTTTGAACACGGTACGTGCTCCTAATCCTCAGTACACTTACTTTGTGACTGGTCCGGACAATGCCATTGAACCTACCCACCTCCAACCGACCTGAAGGGGTAAGGCGGCGTGGCGGTCTCTTTCTCATAACCACGTTTGTCACGTGGTACATACGGGTCATTTCTGCTGTGCGTGAATGGAGTTAGAGACACGGTGGCCATCTTGGAGTGAGGGCCTAGTGTCTTCTGGTATAAGAAGATGATATGCAAGTGATGATCTAGTTCTTAGTATGAACTTGTATCCAAAAGAGAAGTCGACAAAGCGTCATACTGTGCCAATTAATACCCCTAGGAATTTTAATGTGAGTTGAGAGGTCTGATGTACCGCACTAAGGTATGTGGTAGGTACTGTAGTGTTGGTTGGGGTGGTGGCCATCTTAAAGGTGTTCAGAGTAACTAAAGAAGTTGTTAAACAGCCACTGTACATAGCCCCTGTGTAGTAATTTACCCCGTTTGTTAGGTAGTCAGTCTTTCACTACGGCCTATGTTATGTGGAACCAGAGTTGAATAGGTGTCTAATAATTGTAGTGGCCATTAGGAGACATAACCATTGGATTAAACTGGTTGCATCCACTTGGCATAGGAGGAACTACCCCTTTTGTGATGACTAATGAACTACTCTTGGGAGGAGCTAGGGTGTAGGACCTCGGTAAATGATCTTGCTCTTCCTTCCCTCCATTTGATTTAAAGGTAACAGAAGACAGGGATCTCCTTGATTCTACAATATCATTTTTGTTTCACATTCAGCAGGTCTTCTATTATCCTGTGCCAAACTGGAAAAGCATCATAACACTCACGCTTAACTTAGGGGGGACAGTCCAAGAAGAATGCAGATGCAACTCCCAATTTGGCAATACAATTTCATTTTTTTCTTTTAATATTCATTTGAACTGTGTGTGTTGTTTGATTAATTTAATACATTTGCAATCTTTTAAAGCTAGGTAACAGAACATTTAGATATAATGTAACTTGGTTCTCTCAGGGGGCAGACGGACTATTTGGTTTACAATGCATCTAAGTTGTCTGTACTAATCCTTTGTTTCCATTTCCTCCCTATATCAGTTTTATGATGGTTGGCTGCTCATTTTTCAGATGAATGTTGTCCTTGTGTAGTGTTTGTCTTTGTCAAACCTTTCCCCCAAACCCCCTCCCCATCCATTCATCTAACCCCTAACCGTATTCCCCTGGGCTGTATTATTTATTGAGGTGTGACTTAATAAATTACACCGCTAATTGATCACACACTTGGTGGGGTGGATGAAGTGAAAGCAACACCAACTGGATGTGGATCTTCAGCTTTAAGTATAGCCCACCCTGGCCATCTTTTTATTATTTACCCACACATGCATAAAAACAGTGTTCAATATTTTCAGAGGAACATCTTTGCAAGCATCATCATTAAATCACAATATTGCATCAAAGCTTACCATTGACCACTTTGAGTATGTAGTTCGAAGGAACTTCATTTTGTAACTTTTATTAGCTCACCATTGTTCTGATTATTTCAATTTAGAATTGCTTATCATGTGTTCTTTATTGTCTCTCTTCTTGAGTAGTGGTCTATTCTGGTGACTGTCTCAATTTTTTATAAAGCTTGCATATAATCACGGTATTAACTCATTTTTATTTCAATTTGATTAGTTCCCAGCGATGAATAGTCCTTATACCACAGTTTGAGTCAACTTAGAAGGGAGTGGGACCTCGCCTGATGTCTTCACTGTTAGTGCGCTAACATGTCACTACTATCACCACCAGGGCACCTTGGGAAACCATGCAGCCCTTGCTTAATCAAGTAAGAGAACTGTGGTTGATTGATTGTTGAACTCTATTCTACATACAATGGAAATTCACCCGCCCGAGTTCTTAGGGGTTAAAGTTGCAGACAGAGACTCAGAGGAGAGAGTAGTAGGACAAGGGAGGGTACTGCATTATATTTTGTTGTTACACTATCAGCAGATTTTAAAAACTGGCTGTGGCAAAGGCAGCACTGCGAAGTAAAACAGTAACACCCTAAAGGTGATTTAAATCATAATGTACAACTATAAAAAATGTATTCCCCAAACAATATAAACTAACTAAACCCACAACTGACCCACCCCTCTCCCTGTCCCCAACCAATGTCACAAGTAAGTATAGTGTCCAACAAAGTAATGTCCAAAAACGAAATTGTCCAATGTCCATAAAGAATAAAATTCCCAAAATGGCCCAACTCCCATATTTCCACCCCCTCTCCACAACAAGTCCCACCCACCAAAAAAGGATTAAAAAAGAGGCAGAAGAGGACACTAAGTTCTAACGGCGGGCAAGGAGCTTTTTAATATTGTTCATTTGCCTCTCATATCGCTCCATCTGTCCCTCCTGCTTGGCTTCTATGCGAGCCAGCCTCTGAATTATGTGGCACTGAATATGTGTGGGAATAGTGGGGAGCAGCAGTGATGAAATGGCGGCGGACGGGTGCCATCGGACCACAGCGATGGTGTACTAGAGGCACTGGGGGTACTGGGGGCTGGCTATGGCCAGGGGCATCTGCGGCTGCTGCCTCTTCCTCCCTCATACTGAATTACCAGTTGCTGATATTCAACCCTGATGGCCTCCACTTTCCTCTGCCAGGTCTGGGCTGTCATCACCTACCTGTTAGGATGAGTTGGATCAGCAGACGTAGCTATAGCAAGAAAGAAAAAAGACAAATTGTAAACAATGCTCTTAGCAAAACACATACAATTATATAGTGGCACAGTTGTAGCAGTACATTTGCTGACATACTATCCTCCTTATGCTTGGGCTATTCGATTTTGATGTGGTTAGAGTTTCAGGCATTCTGCACTATATGGAGTACATAATTATTGTCTCTTGTTGAGCTAAATTCATGGAGGCATGCTAGCTCAGCTGTCGCCGTAGGCATGCTCATGTTACTTGGCTACTGTCTGTAGGTGGGACAGCTGTACTAGACAATTATCTTATTCCTAAATGCAGTGACGCCAATATAACCATGCAGCCATTAGGTTACCAGGTGTCGTGGTGAAATGTCATGGATAATCAGGGAGGAAGGTGATTGATGGGTAGGTATGTAGAAATATACATAATAGAAATATGTTGCACTTGAACTTTACTGTGAGTCAAGGAAGAAGTTTGAAATAGCACCTCTCAACCCTTTGAATCAAAAAATCTTCATAAAACCTTACAAGCAATTAAAGGTGAGAAGAACGCCACTTCAGAGGAGCAACCTAGTCCCTTGTTTCTTCTTCGTTCCAAGGATTTTCCCATTCATCAATGCATTGCTCTTCTAGTATTATTATTACTCTTCACCATTGGCTTAGGCCCCTGCACCATAAACAGAGTGAGAAGCAAGATGGCCGTGGTGCAGTTCGTGCAAGAGTTGCACATTTTTTATTGAGATACGGTATAAACATCATGCGAACTGGCAGAACAAGGGAACTTGGACCGATCGCGGAACTCCGTGTAGTGCGCTACTATCACCACCAGGGCACCTTGGGAAACCATGCAGCCCTCGCTTAATCTAATCAAGTAAGAGAACTGTGGTTGAGTGACTGTAGAACTCTATTCTATATACAATGGAAATTCACCAGCTTGAGTCCTTAGGGGTTAAAGTTGCAGACAGAGACTCGGAGGAGAGAGAAGTAGGACAAGGGAGGGTACTGCATTATATTTTGTTGTTACACTATCAGCAGATTTTAAAAACTGGCTATAGCAAGGGCAGCACTGCAAAGTAAAACAGTTACACCCTAAAGGTGATTTAAATCATAATATACAACTATAAAAAATGTATTCCCCTTACAACATAAACTAACTAAACCCACAACTGACCCACCCCTCTCCCTGTCCCCAACCAATGTCCCAAGTAAGTATAGTGTCCAACAAAGTAAAGTCCAAAAACGAAATTGTCCAATGACCATAAAGAATAAAATCCCCAAAATGCACCAACTCCCATATTTCCACTCTCTCCCCACAACAAGTCCCACGCACCAAAAGAGGATTAAAAAAGAGGCAGAAGAGGGCACTCAGGTCTAACGGCGGGCAAAGAGCTTTTTAATATTGTTCATTTGCCTCTCATATCGCTCACCCCGTCCCTCCTGCCTGGCTTCTATGCGAGCCAGCCTCTGAATTATGTGGCACAGAATATGTGTGGAAATAGTGGGGAGCAGCAGTGATGAAATGGCGGCGGACGGGTGACATCGGACCACAGCAATGGTGTACTGGAGGCACTGGGGGTACAGGGGGCTGGCTGTGGCCACGGGCATCTGCAGCTGCTGCCGCTTCCTCCCCCATTCTGGATTACCAGTTGCTGATATTCAACCCTGATGGCCTCCAGTTTCCTCTGCCAGGTCTGGGCTGTCATCTCCTGCCTGTTAGGATGAGTTGGATCAGCAGACGTAGCTATAGTAAGAAAGAAAAAAGACAAATTGTAAACAATGCTCTTAGCAAAACAAATAAAATCATATAGTGGCACAGTTGTAGCAGTACATTTGCTGACATACTATCCTCCTTATCATTGGGATTTTCTATTTTGATGTGATTAGAGTTTCAGGCATTCTGCACTATATGGAGTACATAAGTATTCTCTCTTGTTAAGCTAAATTCATGGGGGCATGCTAGCTCAGCTGACGCCGTAGGCATGCTCATGTTACTTGGCTACTGTCTGTAGGTGGGACAGCTGTACTAGACAATTATCTTATTCCTCAATGCAGTGACGCCGATATAACCACGCAGCCATTAGGTTACCAGGTGTCGTGGTGAAATGTCATGGTTAATCAGGGAGGGAGGTGATTGATGGGTAGGTAGGTAGAAATATACATAATATAAATATGTCGCACTTGAACTTTACTGTGAGTCAAGGAAGTAGTCTGAAATAGCACCTCTCAACCCTTTGAATCAAAAAACCTTGATAAAACCTTACAAGCAATTAAAGGTGAGAAGAACACCACTTCAGAGGAGCACCCTAGTCCCTTGTTTCTTCTTCATTCCAAGGATTTTCCCATTCATTTCTGCATTGTTCCTCTAGTATTATTATTACTCTTCACCATTGGCTTAGGCCCCTGCACCATAAACAGAGTGTGAAGCAAGATGGCCGTGGTGCAGTTCGTGCAAGGGTTCCACATTTTTTATTAACATACGGTGTAAACGTCATGCGACTGGCAGAACAAGGGAACTCGGCCCGATCGCGGATCTCCGCGTAGTGCAGCGTAGTTTTTTTTTACAGCTTTGTGGAGTTTTGTATAGCGCAGCTACGCGAACTCTGCCCAGGCCTAGTCATCATCAAGAATCACATTCGGGAGACTTGTCTTGAACCAGATGGAAAGGCCCTTACCAAATTCTGCTTACGATAAATACTGCTGTTATATGTGTTGGAATTCTGAACTGGATTCATGATTCACACACACAGAGTGAGCAGTCCAGAAGAAAGATCGTTGGTCTATGATCCCGAAAGAAGAGCACTAGTGGTTGCACCACTGGTGAAAAGAACAGACCAACCTGTAGCACCAACAAAAGAGCAGGTAGAAGAACAAGCAGACAAACAAGCATAGGTGCAAGAAGGTGTAACGAGTGAAGACAAGAGACATGTACAAATCTCTGAAGTACCGCAAAGTGGGATTGAAGTCTCCAGTGAAGAAATTAGAGAAGCTGAAAAGGAGTTCAGAGAAAAACAAAACGCTGATGAAGGAACAAGCTCTTAAACTAAAAGACAGAGTCGACACGCTGAATCGCCAAGAAGCTCCAATAAAAAAGAAATAAGAAGGTATTATTGCTCGCATCCCAGATACAGTGCCTGAGGAAAGTGAAACAGAAGAGGAAAATTAGCTTGATCCAAATCTTCAGGTGTTGAGGAGATCTAAAAGAACGTGTATCCCTTGCAGACGATTATACGAAAAGATGAAAGTAGGGTATTAATTGTCACAGGGTACTAAACGGCGCTTGCCTAGTGTCATGAGTTTGATAATAGGAGGGTTATCAATGCGGTGCAACAGGTGAGGGAAAACCCCTGAGCCCTCTATTATGGACACAGGTCCGTATACATATAACAACAAGTCCTGTGCACACGCATATAAGTAGTTACAAAATTCGAGGTAATCGTAGTTGAGAGAAATAATAAAAAAGTTTTCTTTCTTCAGGTGTAGATTTTAATCGTGTGATGCTTCACAGGCCAGCCAACACGTCTTTCGTCATTGGGTGTATAACCCTTGACTTCTTCAGGGCTAAAGTAGAGTATGAAAAGTCTTTGGACCTCTTAACTGGTGATAATTCCGACCCAGTGGGTCCTAATAGTCACTCCGATGTGTTTTCTTACTTCAATATTAGAGTAGATCTCTAGATGAAGATAATATTGCTCTGATTCTGTCGTCGAGTCTGGCTAAGTATGCCACAATCCTAATCTTCAAAGATTGAGTTAGTAGGCCTCATTTAGGCAAGACACAAGTATCGCGGCGTCATCCACTGTAGAGAAGCAATGGAGAGTACGCCCTGTTCCTCCTCACTCCGGGAACCGTATCAAACCGGTTTGATACGGCATACTAGCCATTGCTTCTCTACGGCGGATGACGCAGTCTCACATTAGACATCTTTTTGGCTGAGAAAGGGGGGTTCTGTCACATGCTGAAACTATCTCACTGCTGTTTATATATCCCAGAGGAGAGTAGGGAACATATCAAATTTGAGACCTGAATTACAAGAATTGGAAACACCAAGTCTGTATGAAAAATTTGGGAAAGGTTTAAATACAATTGCATATAGTTCTCACCAACTGGAAAAGCGATAATGAAAGCAATATTAATGTTCATACTAATTGACGTATTATGTCTGATACTCCGATATGTCCTATATTTAACCTGCAAATATATACTACGCAAGAGACATGATGCATATCAATTGAAACGCTATGAAAAAGACATGGGTTTAATGGGAATAATGAATGACGATTTCATGAAGACACTGCAACACACAAGGCAGGGGTAAAGAGAAAGAGACAGTATACATTGGAAGACCAAACTACATTCTGAATTAGGTTGTGAAGGTGAAACCAACAATTATTGTGATGATATATATCATCAAAAAGGGCGGTGGGGGGGCTGCTGCCGGAGGTGCGTCGCTGTGTCCTGAATGTGTGGGAGCCCAATGACTACAGCGCGGCTCAGACTCGGTGGGCGGCCCTAGGGAACATGATTGCCAAGAGGGACATAGCGCAACTTTGGGGCGCTCAACGGCCGCCCACCGTGTCAGTATGGAAGGAGAATATGGACTGGTGTATGTTTAGGGAGAAGACTGTGTATGTGGCCCGTGGCAAGCCGGGGGCATGGGGTAGAATTTGGGGGCAATGGAACGCGTATCGCGGAGGCATCTGTACGCCCCCCCTGGTAGATACTGATATCGCCATGTCCCCCTGACCCTTGATGGCTCCTGGCGCCTTTTGGAACAACTACATATGGACGTTCATCTTCCTTGACCCCCTCCCCCCCCCCCCTCCGTCCCCGGCCTCCCGGTACTCCTTTCTTTAGCGGTTTGCTCAATTGTCCTGACTGGAGTTTCCCGGGGGGAGCCTGACCCGCACTGGTTTCCCTCATAACTCGCCTTATGTTGTGTATTGTTTGTCTTTTTGTTTTTGTGATTGTTGGACTTACGCTTCCTGTTCCTCGAGAACTATCTGGAGCCACTGCAGGGCAGTGCCCTGGGAACTGATTGTAGCTTTGATATGTGTAGATTTCCTTCTGTACCTAGCGGCCGGCCCGAGTGGTTGTAGGCCCGTACTTGTATAAAAAAAAAAAAAAAAAAAAAAAAGGGCGGTGGGTTGGGAAAAATTACTGCATATTTAGAAATCAACATTTTAGCACATTAGAAATGCAATTTAAAACACATTAATTCAAAAGAAATCCATATTTACAAAGGACTTACAAAATGTGTAAATGTCTTTTAGTAGAATAAGTAAACAGAATTAAAACATATTTTATGATGGCCAGCATAGACGTGAAATATACTATCAGAAATGCTTCATTGCAATTGCATGTATTTTGAAAATGTTGCACCAAACAACTATACTTTAGCCTGTGCAACAACTAGGCCATAAACGTTCCTTTTCAACCTTTGCTCATCAATCAATCAATCAGGGAATTGTAAGCACGCTACTCACCTGTGAGGGTCTCAAGGCGCTCGGGGGGGCAGAGCAAGGTCTCAAGTGCCTCCCTGAACTTGTTCAGGGAGGAGGAGCGTCTGATGTCGATCGGGAGTTCGTTTCAGGTTTTAGTCGCGATGTCGGAGAAAGCTCTTCCACCTGTTCTGGTTCTGCGGATGCAAAGGGTTTTGGTGAGGGCGAGGATGGAAGATCGGAGGCTTCTCTTAGGTATGTGTAAGGAGAGTCTTTGAGGTATTGGGGTCATATGTTGAGGAGGCATTTGTAGGCATAGGTGAGTATCTTGAAGGCAACTCACTTCTCGACGGGGAGCCAGTGGAGGTTCCGCAGGTGTTGGGTGATGTGTTTGTGTCGAGGAATGCTGGGAACCAGTCTGGCAGTGGTGTTCTGTATGGTCTGGAGTTTGTGGAGCAGAGACTTGTTGATCCTGGCGTAGAGGACGTTTCCGTAGTCCAGTCTCCTGGTTATGAGTGCGTGGGTGATGGTCTTTCTTGATCTGGGGGGATCTATTTGAAGGTTTTTTAGAGGATGCGAAAGTGGAGCAGCTGGAGACGACGGCGTTGACCTGTCGGGTCATGGAGAGGAAGGATTCGAGTACGATGCTGAAGTTTTGGGCATGGTCCGTGGGGATTGGAGGGCTTCCGAGGGTGATGGGCCACCAGGTGTTGTCCCATGCCGAGGGGGAGGATCCGAGGATGAGGACCTCTGTCTTCTCCGAGTTGAGTTTCAGGCAGTTGCTGCTCATCCAGGATGCAACGTCTTCATACCTTCCTGGAAACTGAGTCTGGTGGTGATGGGGTCGTTGGTGAGGGAGAGGATGATATGGGTGTCATTGGCGTAGGATATAATGCTGAGTCCGTGCTGTCTGATGATGGCATCGAGGGGAGCCATGTAGCTGTTAAAGAGCGTGGGGCTGAGCGACGATCCTTGGGGTACTCTGCAGTTAATTTCCATGGGTTTGGAGAGGAAGGGTGGCATTCTGATTCTTTGTGTTCTGCCGTTGAGGAAGAAGCGGATCCAGTTGAGGGCAGTACCTTAATCCCGGCGTTGTGGAGTTTTGCGGTGTGTGTGCGGTGGGAAACAGTGTTGAATGCTGCAGAGAGGTTAAGGAGGATCAGGGCCGCGGTGTGTCCTTGGTCGAGGAGGGTGCTGATGTTGTCTGTGGAGGCGAGTAGGGCAGTCTTGGTGCTGTGGTTGCTGCGGAATCCGGATTGGGAGGGCTCAAGGATGGAGTTTCTTCGATTAATTTTGTTAGCTGTGCGTTGGCGGTGTTCTCTGTGACTTTGGCCCTGAAAGGGATGAGGGAGATGGGTCGGTAGTTCTTGAGGTCTGTGAGATTTGCTGAGGGCTTCTTGAGCAGGGGTCTGACTTCTGCGCGTTTTCAGTAGTCGGGGAAGATGCCAGTCTTGAAGGTGGCATTGATGGTGCATCGTAGTTCCGGAGTGATGGCTGCTTGGTGGAAGATGTGCGGTGGGCAGGTCTCCATGGAGTCTCCTGTGTGGATGCTTTTCATGGTTGAAGTAGCGTCTTTGCTGGTTACTAGGGTCCAGGAGGAGATGGTGGGCTGGCTGTCGTTGATGGAGCAGGAAGTTGTTTCTGGGTCGGGTGTCTGGTCGTTTAAATGGTCGTAGAGGCCCTTGATTTTCAGATGGAAGTAGGATCCGAGCTTGTTGCAGAGATCCTGGGAGGGAATGATGAATTCTTGGATGATGCTGCAGTGTTCCTTGGAGTTGCTGGAGTTGGCGCGGATCTTGTTCTGAAGGAAGGTCCTTTTTGTGGATTTGATGCGTTGGTGGTATTCTGTCATGACGTCTTTGTAGGTGGTACGTCTTCTGGCATTTTGCAGTTCCTCCAGTCCTTCTCAAGATGTCTGCAGGTGCATCTGGATTCTTGGACGTTGGTGGTGAACCAGGTGGCCTTTCTGGGGTGCTATTTGTTGGAGTTATGTAGGGGTGCAAGCGCGTCTGTGCAGCTGGAGATCAATCTGTGGAGTTCTTTGGCTGCGAGGTTGGCGTTGGTTGAAGTGGTGGGGGCGTCATTTTTGAGGGTGAGTTGAGCTGCTCTTCAGTGAGTTTGCTCCAGTTCCTTCATGAAGGGTATGGTGCAGGTTTGGACAGCGTGGGTTTGTAAACATGGAAGTGTACGCAGTGGTGGTCCGTCCATGGAGGTTGTGTGGTGTGGCTGAAGTGGGTGTTGTTCCCTCCTGCGAAGATGGGGTGAGGGTATGTCCTGCCTCGTGGGTAGGCATGGTGATGAGCTGTTTCAGTCTGATGTTGGAGGGTTGGACTCGGACTCCCCACAGCGGTGGTAGTTGAAGACAAACGCACTCGGCGGCAGGGTGATGAGTGGTGGGCCGACGGGAAAAGATGGCCGGAGGAGTGGACCCGTCCACGACCAGCAGACCTGTTGAGACGGCCCGAAGGGCGTGGTTCGAGTGGAGAGGCCCAACCTTACTAGCGACAGCAGGTACACCTGAGCAACCGGACCTTGGAGATTAGCCATAGGTCTAGTAAAGATGGCGGCTTTTCCCAGTGAATTTTGATCAATGAGATATCCAGTGGAGAGGGTCTCATTAAAACCACAGACACTAAAAGGAGGTATCCCCCAGACCACGAAAACCTGATATGGAGCCAGAGGATCCAGAGCAACAGCGGATTCACCTGACTTGGACTTGAGCTCCCCCCCCTATAACGAGAGTTCGGATTGCAACTTGTGGAGCGGAGGCCCACTGAGGTGGTGAGCAGTCTGCACCACAGGGTTAGATGCCCAAGCAGCCAGCAGTGACGATGGTGGAGTAGAGGGACCACTGTTCACATGGAGGAATACCACAAGTACAGCATTTCAACCCCCATTGGGACGGGAAACACTAGTTCAGAAGCAACAACTGGAGAAAAACAGGGGTCTTTTATTGGAATCATAGCAAGTTACACCTGTGTGGGTTTAATAGGAGGGGGTCGGATGCCCAGGCAACAGGAAATTTCAGTATTGTCCAGAAAAACACCCAAACAGAAGAGCAGTCGACCACCCATTAAGCAGCAAGGGACCCCCCTGCATCTAAACCGTGACCAGCACCCGGCTTCTGGATCGGTGGGTGAGTGGACCAAGGGAGGGGACTCATTAGAAGTTGGCACATGGCCCAAGAATTCCTACTGGTCCACAGCGGCCTCCAGGGTGAGCGAGATGGCATCTCGGCCAAGGTCTGGGCCCAGCGCATGGTCATGAGAAACTCATTGGCATCTGCAATTGTCTGCGCCATATGATGGAGGAGGGGAGACCCCTCTAATGTTCATGCTCCCGGGGTCAAAAGACAAGGTGAGGAGACAGACACGGTAAGGAGCCCCGGCTGGGAGCTCCCTGGTTAGGGATTGCCTTTTTGGCCCTAATCCCCTTGAATCTACCCCCTCCTTTCACCTTTTTACTCACCTGGGGTTCTTATTAACTGGGGTACCTTGACTCTCCTACTCCCGCGTTTGATCTCGAAACCTCTGAAGAACTGTGAACTGTGAAGGACTCTTCTTCATGGAGAAGTAATTCCTTAGATCTTTGAGGTGATTTCTTTAATTAATTGTGAGCGATGCTTCTGCACAGATCACCACTTTGAACAGATGATGGGAACTCGGCTGAGTTTGCAGAACAGCTCTTCAAGAGGAATTTGTCCTTTATTTACTGCTCTTTCCAGCAGAACTTTTTATGGGTTCTTGTTTAAAATAAGTCCTTTTGTTAGCTTAATGGTTTTCTTTATGGAACACGTCTTGACTGCTAACTTCTAATCTTCCTATTATATTTCTGTAAATTACTAAACTGCATAAAGATATTTCAGATCCTGACCTTATAGATAAATAACGCCTTTAAAATCTGAACCTAACCTCTCATCATTGACTCAATATAGTTATAAATGCCCATGATATTTAATGACTTTATTTTGTAGGTGGTTCTAATTTTGAGCACCGTGAAAAAGGTCCATCAACCTCTCCGAGCCTGGAGAATTTCCCATGGGGCTATTTTGTAAGTGGATGTATTTTAAGGTGTGAACCATCAAGGATATTCCATTTGGGCTCCAGCAACTCGAACACATTAAAAAAGCACTCACAGCATGTCAGGTCAATTTGCTTTTTGTTTCCAAAAACAAACTTCCACTTTCGGAGTTTTTTATTTAACAAAACTCTTTACCACGCTGGTATATCACACATGGCACAGGTGTCTTTTTGTGCAGCTATTGCAGTGAGTGGCTCAGCTTAAAGCACAGAGACCCCAGGCTGGTTGGCAGGCATCTATCGCTAAGGGTGGCAGGCAGTCTTCTTCTTCTAAAAGGGGAGTGCCGCTGACCTAGCAGTTTGATGGGTCACCCACTACACCCTGTGGTAGTTAACTCTGCTTAAGTTTCTTTCAGCAACTTGACTGTTGAAGATAACCTATTTTTCTACATTAATGAAGATTCACAATACTTAAAAGAACCCAATGAGGATTACAGAGAGTCCTGGAGTGTGATGAAAAAAGCTCAACGCTGCAATCAAGGAGAACTATTCATCTTAATTATGACATTTGAAAAATAAAAGAACTGCAAAATACTCTGCCATTCTAAAAATGCGGAGGGGGTGGTTGTTCATTTTGCCTATTACTGACATGTGAAAGGAAAATGTTCAGTGGATTTCAAAGGAAAATGTTCAGTGAAATAACTGTATAACAATAAGCCGAATCCAACAAAGATACACTGGAATCTGAAAATCAATTGGTCTACCACGACTTGGCCCAGTGTAATGATGCAATTAAATTTAGTGGTCTGAATTTCAACTCGTATATAATGAATACTTCTGAAAATGTACTTCATTCACCTAGACGAATATGGCTAAACCCATTATATAAAACTGTGTAACCAAACTAAGCTTTAACGAAAGGCGCATTATGGTGAATATCAGCATTCAGAGCGATGGCTCCAAAAATCACTCAGATTAGCATGCATGCAAACTGCACCTTAAATAGGAAAATAGATGTATGGTGATACGCAGAGTTTAGAAAAGAGACCAAGGCACCAAAAAGCTAAAGTATTTGAAAGTGTAGATGTTGAACATTGAGGCCTAGATTTACTAACATTTTGCACCATGGTAATGCATCGTTTTTAGGGCATTAACATCACAAAATGCTAATCAACTTTTAAAAATCCACGCAAGGGTTGATTTGTATTGCCTATCTTGGCTTTGTAAAAATAAATTACGCAATACAGCACCTTGAACTGTTTTGTGTTACACTGCGTCGTGTAGGCATTACATGGGTGGAGCATGGGCATTCTTATACATCCACCCATGTATTTCAATGCAAACCCAGTTGTCACAAGTCCCCTACACCCCTGAAGGCCGACTGTGACAAAGACTGGTGGAGCATGCCTGATGGAGAAGAACCTCTTCTTTCTCCACAGACGAGCCTTGGACCGACTACCCGAGCTACTCTCCTTTCCACCAATCCACCGTTCAAGGGCAATACTCCTTTAACTGGGAGCCGAGACCTGAGGACCACGCGCCCCGCCATAGAGCAGGAGCCAATCGTTCAAGGAAACAAACGAGAGGCCGATCCTACAACAGTAGACCCCGGAAGAGACGAAGTGTGTGCCCGAGCAGCGTGCATTCTGGAGACGCCGACTCCCATGGAAGAAGCACCGCTACCAAAAAGGACCATGACAACTGCAGAGCCTGGAGGACAACGTTCCCATTCTGCACCCAGCCACTCTCCTGGAGGAGCGTGGCTCAGCCAGGTACGTGAGCCCTTCAGCGGGTGGACTGGGAGGAGGGAGAAATCCGGGGAATAGCAGGTCGACTCTTGTCTCTCCAACCCTGCAAACTTCCCCTCCCTCACATTTTTCTCTCAGATCTTTGGAGCCGCGTCGACTCACCTAGGGGTTCTCTCACTCCCTTTTCCCTAAAGTGACCAACAAGAGCACCGCACGTATCATCCCCCTTTTCTCTCTCTCTCTTTATGAGAAAACACTGAGAAGACCTTCGGTGGAGACAGGAAAACCTCTAATTGCAGGACCAAGAGCTAACAGTTGCATGATAAGAATTATTGTTCTGTTACAGACTGGCTTTTGTGAAATGTCACATTTGTAAAAAGAATAAAGAATTTCGAAGATTACCCCGTGCAGACCTCGGTCCTTGCTTTGAACCAACCACAAGCTCACAAGTGGTGGAGATGCCGGGGACTCTGTCCATTGGAACTGAAGTAATGGACGCCCTCATTCAGCACCTAATAAAGGGAAAGGAAAAATTAGAATGGGTGGTGGAGCGCCAGATGACCTCGGCACGACATATTCAAGTACACCATGAACGCCCAGATGGAAGGCCTTCAGAAAATGGTGGAAGACTAAGCCCTAGCGAGCTCTGGGGCAGCCAAAAGCACTCCTCAGGGTCCTCCCGGTATCTCATTACAGAAGTACATTCCAGGAGAGGATCCGGACGCTTTTCTTCTTAATTTTGAGCGGGCTGCTTAAGCCTGTGGTTTGCCGGTAGCAAAATGGCCCTTTTTCCTGGCCCCTCTACTGACTGGTGAGGATCAGAATGCCTAACAGGTGGCAAATGCCAACGGGGATACCGCTTACGGAGAGATCAAGAGGATAATTCTAGATCACCTGGGGTTGGACGCCGATGCATGCCGCGTACGCTTCTGAAAGGAAAAAGGAGCCCCTGGAGAGAATCCTAAAAAGTTGTTCTATCGACTGAAGGGTGCTGCAGACAAATGGCTTAAACCCACAGAAAGCAGCAAAGAGGATATCATGGACAGCATATATTTAGAACAATATTTGGAGACGCTTCCCTACAACACCCAGAGTTGATTACGCCAGCATTCACACCTCACCACGGAACAAGCAGTGAAGATGGCCACCACATTTTCTCGGCCCAGCCACGCACCCCTCTCTGGGAAATAGAAAGACCAAGTCGCCCCCTCAAGGGAGAGGAGACAAGAAAAACAACCAGAAAGCGCTCCCAGAACCTCCAAAGCACCAAATCCACAGACTAGAAGCTCCTGTACACAGAGGCCCACAGTGTTTCGAATGTGGTGTTTGGGGACACATCACCCACCTATGCCCCAACAAGAAACCACTGATGAACCCATGGAAGTGGGTTACATCCCAAAGTCCATCCTCTACACCGCAGAATTAGGAAGCGCCTTTCGAGTAAGTGTGCGGGTGAATGGACTCTGGGTCAATGCCCTGTTGGATTCGGCATGCTGGTAATCCGTCATACAAGGAGGGCTCATCAGGGCCTCCCAGATTATACCCGACACCCTAGCATATAGCTGCTGCGTACACGCGGATCTCAAACCCTATCCCGTGTCCAACATCCCCCTTACCCCTGTAGGTGGGACTCCCTCTCTCGTTAAGGTTGGGGTGTCAAATGACCTTCCCGAAGAGCTAATAATAGGGACCGACAACCCTGGGTTCTTGGGGATATTTCTTGCTAACATATACAGCCAGGAGGGAAGGACCAATAGGGTCAATGGGAAGTCACCTCACTCAGCCCTCCTTTCACCTGAACCCTGGTTACTTGATAGGAACTTCAAGTTCAACCAAAACAATGATCCCACCCTTCCGAATGCCTGGTGTGATGCCCAAACCAACAGCAATAGTACTCCCACCTCCTACCCCCACTTTCTTACCAAAAAAGGGTTACTGTATCGCAAGGGATCAAGAGAAGACGATCCACAACTCTTAGTGCCTGTACCCTTCAGAGAGCAGATACTTTTTTTTGCACATTCACATCTGACTGCTGGTCATACAGGGGCAGAGAAAACAACACAGAGCATGTTCAGACACTTCTACTGGCCTGGGGTGTATGGCAATGTAACAAAATACTATCAAGAGTGTAGGATTTGTCAGAAAAAGAACCCCTACAAGCCTCCCCCAGTACCCTTACAACCTTTACCAGTTGTCGGCACCCCTTTAGAAAGAATAGGAATGGACCTGATTTGTCCTCTTCCTAAAACTAAAAAGGGACATCAATATGCCCTGGTACTAGTGGATTACTCCACTCGATACCCCAAGGCTTTTCCCCTAAGGGCCCCCACCACTCACAACATTTACAACAAGCTTATCAAATTGTTTTTCAGAGTAAGGTTTCCCCACTAGATTGTCTCTCGACTAATGAAGGAAGTGCATAAAACCTTAGGACTCAAACACATCAAGATGTCCGTGTACCACCCACAAACGGATGACCTTGTAGAAAGGTATAATTGCACACTAAAGCTGACCCTCTAAATGCTGCGAAGGGAAAGACTGGGATCAGCTTATACCCCTAGCCTTCTTCGTGATCTGTAGCCAAGTCCAGAGCAGTCTTGGTTGCTCTTCCTTTGAACTGCTGTATGGGAGACAACCGAGGACTCTTCTGGAAATGACAAGGGAGGGCTGGGAGAAGGAGGAAGCAGATGAGGCAAGAGGATTTCTCGAGTGCACCCAGAACCTAAGATCCCTTATTGGGAAACTAAGAGACCTTGCTTATTCCAACCTAGAGAAAAAAAGGAAAAGCAGAAATACTTCTACGATAAGGGGAAGAAATGGAGACAATTGGATGTTAACATTTGGGTTTTGGTACTGTTACCCTCTTCCTCTAGTAAGTTGAGGGCTGAATGGTTAGGACCATACAGGATAGTAGGAACTGTAGGGGAAACCTTGAACAGGGTACAGGTAAAACCTTCCCGCATTCAAACGTATCATATAAACTTATTGAAGAAATGGTTAGAACCATTACTCTCGACAAACCATCTTGAATTGCCTACTCCCAGAAACTCACCAAGCACCCTTAAACAGCTAGAGATAAATGAGTCACTCTCCCTACATCAGAAACAATCACTGTATCCCATCATGGATGCCTACTCATCTTTATTTTCCGATGCCCTGGGAACAACAACCCTTATAGCGCACTCAATCGAGACAGCCCCAGGGAAAGTCATAAAGCAGCGGCCATATCAATTACCGGCTGCCAGGAGACCAGCTGTTCAAGCCGAGATCAAGAGCATGTTGAAGATGGGAGTGATCCGCCCTTCCAAGAGCTAGTGGTCATCCCCTATCATCCTCGTCCCCAAACCGGATGGCTCCATCTGGTTTTGTATGGACGTCAGGGCGATCAACTCCATCTCTAAGTTTGAATCGTGTCCCTTACACAGAGTGGACGAGTTAATTGAAAAACTGGGGGATACACAATACATCACTACGCTGGACCTTACTAAGGGATACTGGCAAGTCCCCCTCAGGAAACCGACTGTGAGATGACCACCTTCGTCACACCAGAGGGGTTGCACGAGTTTACGATCCTGCCGTTTGGTTGTCACGGAGCACTAGCCACCTTCCAATGGCTAATGAACACCGTGCTCCGTGACCATCAAACCTTCTTGTCAGCATATCTTGATGACATAGTGGTATTCAGTCCAACCTAGGAAGAACGCCTAACACACATCCAAGTGATATTCCAGGCCCTACAGGTCTACACATAAATTCAAAAAAATCCAGAGTGGGATTCCAGAAGGTCCACTATCTTGGTTGTGTTGGGAAACGGGATTATAGCACCACAGGAGGAGAAAGTGAAGGCTATCAGAGAAACACCCTTTCCCTCAACCAAGAAAGAAGTAAGAACCTTTCTAGGGTTATTGGGTTACTATAGGAGGTTTATTCCCCAATAGTCTGACATTGCAGGCCCCCTTACAGACCTTCTCCGTAAATACGTGAAAGCCAAAGACCTACTGACATCCCCAGAAACAGCCAGGACAGCCTTTCAACAACTAAAGAAGGCTATCACTAGCAGTCCGGTACTGGCCTCCCCGGATTTCTCCAAGCCCTTTGTCCTCCACACTAACGCTTCTGACTCTGGCATAGGTGCGGTGCTGTCCCAGATCGCACTTGTTGGTCTTGAGCATCCCATCCTCTTTGTCAGTAGAAAGCTGTTCCCACACGAAACACGATACCCAACTATAGAAAAGGAGTGTCTTGGTCTCAAATGGGCCATAGAAAAATTCCGCTTTTACCTAGATGGGAACCATTTTACTCTCTAAAATGACCACGCCCCTCTTCAGTGGACGTGTAGGAACAAAATTCAAAACCCGTGTCCTTAGGTGGTTCCTTGCCCTGCAGCCTTTTTCATTTGAGGTAAAACACAGGAGGGGAAAGGACCATAGAAATGTGTACTTCTTGTCTAGAGTGTTCCCTCTCCCCAATTTGAAGAATCCTAGGAGGGGGGTGTCACGAGTCCCCTACACCCCTGAAGGCCGACTGTGACAAAGACTGGTGGAGCGTGCCTGACAGAGAAGAACCTCTTCTTTCTTCACAGACAGATGAGCCTTGGACCAACTACCCAAGCTGCGCTCCTTTCCACCAATCCACCGTTTGAGGGCAATACTCCTTTAACTCGGAGCCGAGACCCGAGGACCACATTCCCACATACCACGCCATAGAGCAGGTGCCAATCGTTGAAGTAAACGAACGAGAGGCCGATCCTACAACAGCAGACCCCGGAAGAGGCGAAGTGTGTGCTCGAGCAGCGTGCATTCTGGAGATGCCGACTCCCGTGGAAAAAGCACCGCTACCAAAAAGGACCAGACTAGAGGCCAGGACAACTGCAGAGCCTGGAGGCCAATGTTCCTGTGCTGCGCCTAGCCACTCTCCTGGAGGAGCGTGGCTCAGCCAGGTCTGTGAGCACTTCAGCGGGTAGACTGGGAGGAGGGAGAAAGCCGGGGAATAGCAGGTCTACTCTAGTTTCTCCTACCCTGCAAACTTTCCCTCCCTCACATTTTTCTCTCACATCGTTGGAGCTGTGTCAACTCGCCTGGGTGTTCCCTCACTCCCTTTTCCCTAAAGTGACCAAAAAGAGCACCGCACTTATCATCCCCCTTTTCTCTCTCTCTCTTTATGAGAAAACGCCGAGAAGACCTTCGCTTTAGACAGGAAAACCTCTAACCGCGGGACCCAGAGCTAACAGTCGCACAATAAGAAAAATGATTGTCCTGCTACAGACTGGCTTTTGTGAAACGTCACATTTGTAAAAAATAATAAAGACTTACGAAGATTCCACCGTGTAGACCTCGATCCTTGCTCTGAACCAACCACAAGCTCACACCAGTTTTATTAAAGGCAGTACAACTGAGTTTGAGCCAAAAGCGTCCGACTACTTAAGGGAGTCATCAGTCATTTAAACCTGAGCTCAATCCCTGGTAACTATGGCACACAGCAAACAGGCTGAACTTAAGAAAATGTGAAATGCATTTAGAAATACCAAAACAGGTAAAAGTCCAAAATACAAACCAATATAAATCCCCATCCTACATTTAAAAGAATACACATTACTTTACTGAACAAAATGACACCAAAACGACAAAAGTCCAATAAGGAGAACAGATTGGAATTTTTAATATTTTAAATAAAGATAGTGTCAAAAAGTGAAAAGTGTCAACCACGGTCAACTGATCTCACCAGACCCGGACAAGGGTATGCTTTGTGCGTACTGCAATGGAGCGTGGGTCAGACACATAACCAGGTTGTTTCTAGTCAAAGACTTACCTTCTGACTTTTAAAAATTTCAAGAAGGTATAGTCCTCAACAGGGCAAGGATTCAGGCTGGGTCTGAAGACAAGTTTGATGATGAGTTAATGAAGGATGAGGTCTCGGTGAAACAGTTGATGAAGACAGGAAAATCTTCAAGCAGGAAAAGTCCAGAGTACGCACCCAGGAAGTCATCGACAGCAGTCAGATGCTGCTTGGCGTCAGGTGAAGATTCTTCCTTCGGACTATTTTCTGGAAGTCATATTTCCTTAGTGGAGCAAGGCTGCACGCTGTACCCAACGAGGGTTTGACGTTATCAGATGTCTATCGGCATTCGGCCTGCTGAATCAAATTTTCTGCTCTGGTGAAGAATGTATTGGAAGTTATGGTGAAGTCAGGCATCCGGACAATGCACACTCAGCTGATCCGCTGGTAAGTTGACACCAACCAATGTTTCCAGGACCTCAGAAACAGCACTTGGTGTTCAGAACTCACTCCAATAGAAGCCGCCTTCTGTCTTCCATGGGTCCAGTGTTGTTTTGAAGAGGGTGCGTGGGGGTGGCACACTAATGCCTAGCACTAGCCTGTGGGTAGGGGTGACTCCTGGCTGCCCAATATGGAAAAAGTTCTCTGGGGTAACTCTACCTACTTTGTGCCCTACAGCAAACAATCCCATAGTATCCTTGTTAGATATTGGGTTGTTGGTTGACTTGGGTATGAGTACTGGTCAAGCAGCAGCGACAATTCATGTCAGGGTACTTACTCTCTGGTAGCTTGGCAGAGAGCAGTCATGCTTAATTTAGAGGCTGTGTAAAGTACTTGTGCAACATTTAAAATTGTAAAACAGAGAAAGCACCACACAAAATGATTCCACACCAAGTTAGAACAATAGCTCCTATTTTAATAAATAGAACAAGACCAAAATGACAAAAATCCAATCAGTAAAAATGAAGATATTCAATTTTAGAGCTTTAAGTTAAAATAGCAGCAAAGAAAAGAATGGGGCAGCAAGGGATATCCAGTCGCTTCTGACAAGGACAAAGTCAGAAGTTCAGGCTTACCTTGATGGAGCATGGGTCGGCTACAGTGACCCAAATAGGCCCACTGAACAAAGTACCTTAAATCCTGGTTGCAAAGCAGTGTGTGGATCTGAGGTGAAAAAGCGTCATGAGTCGAAGCAATGTGTCGGTTCGGAGATGCGGCGAGGCTGCGGTGCGAGGTCCTGTTGTATCGATGTCAAGAATCCCGTCGACAAGACTTGTGATGCAAAATCTGGGCATCAAGGATGTAGCATGCAACTGGGGGTGTGCCAGTTCTGAAGAGCTGCGAGGCTGCGATGCAGAGGCTAGCATTGTCATTGAACTGCCATCAACGAATGATTCGAGGACCTGGGTCAGATATGTGCCACATCTTCGGTGATGCATCAGTTTGGAGAACTACAAGAGTGATGCACGTTTTGTGCGCTGGATCCAATCCAAGAAACAACAGTGATGTCTTCATTCTGCTTGAGGATGTGCCGCTCAACAGAGGAGATGCATCAGTTCCACTGGTAAGCACCATAGACCCACTTCCAAGGTTCCACAACTGGGTTGGCACCACTTGAGGGGTAGACTCACAGCCCAGGTGTAGATGCAAGGTTGTTGGAAGCCTGTGATGTCACTGAGGCTTCAGATTGGGAGTCCAGCCAACTAGCCCTTGGAGTCACTCTGAATTCTGAGTCCAAGAGATGCAGGTCCAGTCCTTCTCACCCAGGCAAGAGGGCAACACGCAGGAGGCCAGAACAGCAAAGCATGAGACCAGCAGAGTAGCAGTCCAAAAGAGTGGCAGTCCTTTCAACAGCACAGCAGTTCTTCTTCTTGGCAGAGTATACACAGGTCCTGGAGTGTACTGAAGTTGTGGTGTCTGAGGTCCAGTACTTATACTCAGTGGTGCCTTTAAAGTGTGGGAGACTTCAAAGACATGCCTTTGAAGTACACAGATGTCCTCCTTTCCTGCCCTGGATCCAGACTCACTACAGCGGGGTATGCAGCTCTTTGTGTGTAGACAGGACAAAGCTTCTTCAGGTGTAAGTGAGGCTGTGCCCAGCACCTCCCTCCCAACCTGTCTGGGCGGCCTTTTTTAAGTCACACCCAAGCTCCCATTGCGTGTGGCTATCTAGAAGGAATAGACAAAGCCCAATTGCCAACTACACCCAGTCATGTGATCGGAGAAAGGCTACAGGCACCAAATGGTTAAAGCAAGAAAATAGCAACTTTCTAAAAGTGGCATTTTCAGAATTGTAATTTAAAATCCGGCTTCACCATAAGTTAGGAATTTAAATTAGGAATCCAGAGATACCGAAGTTGGACAAGTGGTATCTTCCCATTTGAAAATTACACTTACAAAAGGTAATCAGGTAATCCCAATGTTATCCTATAGGAAATATAGGCCTGGCAGTAGTGGAAAATGAATTTAAGAGTTTTTAACTACCAGGACATGTAAAACTTAAATGTACATGTCCAGCTTTTCATATGCACTGCACGCTGCCCTTAGGGCTGTTTAAGGCCTACCTTAGGGGTGGCTTCTATGTATTAAAAAGGTAGGTTTGGGCCTGGCAATAGGTTTATCTTGCCAGATCAATTTGGCAGGGTAACTGTACACACAGGTGCTGCACCGGCAGGCCTGAGACATGTTGAAAGGGCTACTTAAGTGGGTGCCACAATCAGTGCTGCAGGCTTATCTAGTAGCATTTTAATTTACAGGCCGTGGGCAGCTGAAGTGCACTTTACTGGGGACTTATAAGTAAATTGTGTCTCTAGTGGATAAGCCAATTCTACCATGTTTTAAGAATAGAGCACAAGCACTTTAGAGCTGTTCAGCAGAGGCAAAGCTATCAAAAAAGAATTTAGCATAAAAATAAGAGGAAGGCAAAAAGTCTGAGGACGACCATGCAGAAATACCTCTCTATCACAATTCAGCATGGCAGAGCCTACTTTCTCCTGTGCGCAGCACATGTTTTCAACCTTGCAAAAGTGTGCCCAAGGAAATGAGTAACCCCTCCTCAGTGGTCACTCAAAACCAGTGGTCGAAGTGGGCGGGATCGGCAGGACACGGTGTGCCCCTACTTCTTTAATTTCATGGAGGCGGTTCCCATACATTCTTATTTTAAACATGCCTCCCGGACGGCAGAAATTGCAAGGGCCAATTGTTAAATTTCGGCTTTTGGGGACGGGTTCTTCTGCCACTTCTTCTGCCACTGACAGCTGCCCCCCCCCACACTTTGTTCCCCCATTCCCTCTCTTTCTGCCTCGCTCTTCTTCATTTAGTGAAAACCGAGACTACAAGAAACAGGTATTACCTTCTCTTTCCTCCTTTCATTTATTTGCACCCCTGTGAAATGGATCCAAAAAAGAAATACACTTTCGCTGGAAACTTCTTCTTTTTCTAACATTTTTCAATTTCTATGTGCAGCCTCACAGTGGAGAGAAATAAAACATTCAAAATATGAAAAATAACAAACTAACTAACCAAAGCAAGACAGAGTGGTTGCAAGGTGGCCAGATTGATTTATTCACACCTAAACACATTAGTGCCACTTTACAGTGTTTGCCAGTGAAGCACTATTTTTGTTTTTTCATTGCTCTTTGTACAACATTGTTTTCCCAGGGTGGGAAAGTGCACTATTCCTGGAGATACTAAAATACCTGCTTGATGGGTGAATTAGAAAACAAAATGTATACCGTGGCTCTGTATTCACAAATGTGGTCTTTTAAACCATACTGCTTGGTTTTTGTAAGGATATACGCAATGGACATTGAAGCAGGTTCCTTTTGGGCCCTGTAGTCAGGGCCTTAACTTTTCAGGCAAAAGCACTCACTAATTTCTGAATTTGAGTGTAAAAAGAAAAAGGTAGCCATGTTGTTCCTGCTTACATTTCACATGCTTTACTTAATCTTGCAATCCGTATGAGTCTTTGCTTTTTCTAGCATGTTGTTAATTTTTTTTAGGCAGCATATTGCTCTTGTCTAGTTCGTAATTTGAATTGAGTCACATCCAGGTGTTTATAGCGGGTCAGTGCAGTGCAAGTTTCTCTCAGTGGGGCAGTATGGTGTTCAGTGGAGGAGAGGATGTGGAACTATGGTCAGAGCTGCTAAATCTGGAACTGGGGCACTAAGTTCAGCCTTCATGACCAGTCCACCAGACCACTCCCCCTGAGGGAGCATATTCCCACGCTACACCTTAGAAGGCCCCGTAAGATCTTAAAAGCCCTGGTGTCTTAGCACCAGCAGGTGGACCCTAGCAGTGGCAAGTGGGGGTTAACCTTAAAGGGCTGTCCACCACAATCCATACTGAAGTTCACCTCCAGTCTTGCAGGCAGGCCCATGAAGCAGCAGACCATAGAGTGACTGTGACTCTGTCACTGAGGTCACAGGACCCTTGTGCAGGGTGGCTCTAGGGCAGTGCGACCGCACCAGGTGCTGACCAGCTGCGGTCCGTGCAGCTAACAGCAGTGGGGTAGAGGGGCCGGGTAAGTGGGGACTTGGAAATCCCCCATACACGGCCCACCGCCCCACCGCTGTTACCTGCATGGACCCCGGCTGGCGCTGACTTCAGGTGGGGTTGTCGTGTTTGCAAGTATAATATGGTTTTAAAAGCACTCGCTGCCTCCTTCCTGGCCTCAAACAATTTTCGACAACAATAAAAAGGTCATGATAACTCCAGTGATTAATGTTCTTAGTAGAGAGAGATGGAGTTTTATCTAGTGAGCGTTTTGACGCATGGAAAGGAAGCACAGGCGGTTAAAGTGCCTGCTGCTAAGAACATGTACTATGCAGATCACAAAGTGCACATGATGTAAATAGATCAGTGGGTTACTGCCTATGTCAGATAGACCCTATTGTTATTTGCAATTAATAAGTTAAAATCCTCACATAGAACAGTGAGCTCTTCACTGTCATGTAAGAGTGGCATGCAAACTGCATTTTATAAATTAGAGAGTTACGTTTTTTCCCCCAGTCTTTGATTATCCTAATGGTGCAAAAAGAGGGTTCATTTGAGTAGAATTCAATTCTGATTATTGAACCACCAACCAATGTATTATGTTTTAAATTCTGAGTTTGTGTTTCTCCAGACCAATCATTATTAAACTATGCTGCCTACTAGTATGGTTGTCATGTGACTTCTACACATTGTAGTCCTTTGTCTTATGTAGCATTTCCTATACAGTGATTTACACACATTAGATTGATCGTCTATGTGTAATATGTGTGATGTAAAGTGCTCTGACACCCTACACTGGTATTAGTAGTGCTGTACATTTTCTGATACTTTATTGTTTTGACATTTTTATACATGCTAACAGTCTATGCAAAATGTTTTCCTTATTAGTTCCAGTGGAACATACAACTGCAGCAGTGAGAAAGGTGGCCAGTCAACCTTTGCAAAGGGTGCTCCACTTCACAGCAGCAGAAGTCGCATTTGTTTAGGAACTTTTGATCCGTTTGAGCTATAAACAATTCACTAGTTAAATACGTCAGATTATGCAGCAGATTATGTATTATGTGGCAAATATGGCAGAACCATAATTATGAGGAAAACATTTGCAAACTAGGATATTTCGCCTTTCATGTTTGAACCGCTCTTGTGGAAAAAGGGAGGAGAAGTGCTGATGACAGAAACTCCATTGCTGGGAGACCAATGGCTTGCGATTTCCACTTTTAAGGTTATTTGGGACATTCTGTGATTGGAAACGTATCCCACTTTGTGAATGTATTTTAATGTCAATAACTCATATTAAACCTTAAATAAATATGTGTATCCATTGGTAAAATTAAATAACATAATAAGCTGAAACCGGTTAGTGAAATGGGAAACAAATACTAAAAATTGGGATATTTTGCTCTTTCTGCCACACATCTGACTCCGCCCCCAGACCCAATCCATGGGTTATTCGTGCCCTCTGATTCTCCTCCCACATTTTCCCTACTTTTCCCCCCATTTCGACTACTGCTTAAAACTAGTTCTTGCTGTGGGAGCAGCTTCTCTCCCACTAGGATTGGACACTGGCTGGCTATAAAAATAAAAGATGGGGCAGGCCCACCTGTTAGCTACATCTGCCTGTAAGAGGGTAGGCACTTTGAAGTTAATTAAGTTCCTGTGCATTGCCCAATTGGTCATCATGTCAGATGAGACGGATAACTCCACGCACTCAAGGTTTTTGTCTCAGTTCTAGGAACCAGTTTACACCTTATCAAGGAGCTATTCATCTCCTAAGTGACAACTGAAAGCTTATGCAAATGGGCTTCTAGAGGCTTTTGGTAGGTAAAAGGCAATGCATTGGATTTGTAATAAACATTTTAAGAAGTCTAACAATTAACTGCTTAGTGGGCTCCTAGTCAGGAAAAACGTTGTTTAATTTTAATATTAACTCCCAATGTTTTCCTACAGAACTGCAAATTCTGGTACAGTAAAAATAGCATTTGGGGCCTTTTCGATGTTAGGACATATTTTACATTAACCTTTTACATGTCCTACATTTAAATATCATGCAAAATGCCTTACTGGACATTAAGGCTTACTTAGGGGGTGACATAAATAATATTTTAAATGAGGGTGTAGGCCTGTCAAAAGTTTTTTATTTCTACAAGTCGAATTTGCAGTTTAATCCTGCACAGCTGAGTTACCGGTGGCAAGTCTGCAATCAGGTTTTTCTTTGTCACTTTAGCTGTGGCACAATATGTGCTGCAGTCTACTACTAACATTTAACTTACAGGTCATCGGTACTCTGTGTACAATATAAAAGGGACTTATAGGTATGTAAAATATGCCATAAGGAGTATAGCCAATTTCAACATATTTTCAACGTCACAGCAGATGCACTGGGGCCTGATTATAAGAGTCCTAGTTCACAGAGAAAAATAAACAGTTGAATCGGTCCAAAAAGTTGGGGTAATCACGCAAAGAGAGACCTTTTCTAAAAGATATAAATGCCAATTTAGGCCATTCAGACCTTGTCAAATACCCTTGCATAAAGTGACCCTGGGCAGAAAACTCTGCTCCGCTCGCAGAGTTTGCGGATTTTTGGCAATTCTGCATTCCACGTAAAATGCGGAGTTACCGTAAACTCTGTGCTCTGCAATGGACTGGAGGTTTTTTTTGGTTGTGCATTTAAAATGCATTTTGGTGGGCACAGGATTGACTTACCGTGATGTCTGGGATCGCCGACGAGATTCCTATCTGTTCGCAAGCGCCACAAGATTTGGTAGCCAGCCCGTTAGTCCCGCGAGAGTGTGCGATCACGAACACGTTTTTGGGACGCGACATCAGACTTCTGGGGGAAGTACCGTGAAGATCGGGTTGCCGAACAGGCAGAATTTACAAGCTGGAATATCTCTCAAGCAGCATAAAACCTTCTCTAAATGATGATTTGGATGAAGAAAACTCCCCAGATTGACATTTGGCTGTACTTTTTTGTGCAAGGAGATCTTTTTCTTTTTTTACTTCATTTGTAAGAGGAAGGAAGTGTCCCAGAGTCTCCAACTTCCTGTTCCTTTCCAGCAGGCTCCTCCTAGTGCTTTGTCCATGTCCTGTTCACTTTTCATTTGAATTTGGAGCTGGAAGGATCACTCTTTGTGGCTGCTGCATCATATATCATTGGATTTGAGGACTTTTGAATCTGAGATTTCACAAGTAGGTTGAAAAATTGGTGTTGTTTATTTGATTAGGGGATTCCACCTACATTTTTTGTATTTTTCCACTTTAAAAAAAAGATTATTTTCGATTTCCTACCCGACTGTTAGCGGTGGAAGCGAGCTAAGTTGATCTTACCCCCGATGGGGTCAGGGATAGTGTAACTGCCTGATGCCATATTTTCCTCTGTTGAAAACCTTAATAAAAGATTTAAACCTAAAAAAAGGTTATTGTGGTGGGTGGTCTGTAGTTCAGTAGGAGCATAGTTGTTTCTTTGTAAGTAATTTGTCATCTTTTTTAAAGGAAACATTTGCACAGTGCATTTTCTCCAACTTTTGAAATTAATTATTTTGCAATATTTATTTAATTCACTAGCCCAGTAGTCTGCCAATACTATAGGCCTTTCAGCCAGTAGGCCCAGAGCTACTCATGTGTGCATGAAACAACTGTTTCTGTGGTGTCTGTTGAATTTAAACATCATTTAGGGCATGGATGGCATTGGATTGAATTACAAAATGTGTTTTTTGGGAGTATTTCACTTTTTTCGTGCATGTTAAATAAATGCCTTTGTTGGATGTGTGTGGTGTGTTTATTGTGTAACTTGCAAACCTTTTTTTAGCCCTGTGGATGTTCGTTTTTGCATTGTTGCCAAATGTGGTAAAGCTGTGTTGTTTAGCATGACTCCTATGTCTGGCCATATAGGCCTGCTTGAGTTCATTGTTTTACAGGCCTCCTGCTTGTTGTTCTGTGAGTGACCATGTGACTGGTGGCCATTTTGTGTTGGTAGTTGGTGTGCTGCTTTTCCCATAGGCCAGCATGTCTTTCCTTTGTTCCTCTTGGCTTACTGCTCCCAATTCCATTGCCAGCTGCAGCTTCCTGAATAACGCTGCATCCCATGTGATGCACAATCATATTCACAATGCCAAACAGGTTCCAATAAATTTGTATTTTTGTTTTTGTTCTTCTTTCCTATCCTTCCTGAGTATACACAGTACATCATGAAAGCCCTTGTTGTCAAAGTCTCACAAATGGCTACACTGTTGTTATGTTTTTTTAATAACTGAGTTAATACAATTTAATAATATTAATATTAACACTAACAAGTATGACCACACACTAAGTTATATATTTGTTTGTTTGTACAGCAGTAAATTGAACCACAACAATAAATGCCACATTTCACTGATGTTCTTGCTTCTTTACGTTTAGGTGCACAAAAGAGGAGGAGGCGTCATCACCCATTGTACTGCCAGACAGAAGTCCTGCTGGGCACGACGTCTCATGACGTGTGACTACAGATATCTCTCCAACTCGTGCCACTGCATGCTGATGACATCTGAAGAAGATGGCCCCAAAGAAAGATACCAGGTCCTACAGTACCAAGAAAGTTGCCAGTGAGAAGAAGAAGGAAGTGCCACTCAGCATTTCTGGTGTGCCGACCAAGATATTTTTTGGTAAACCAAACATTGTGCCTGCAGCAGCTGTGTCTGGGGATCAAGCTGGGAGCAGCACCCCCGCATCAGTGGACCCACCTCACCAACCTAGGCCCAAGCCCATGTCTGTCGCAGAGGCAGCCAGTCTCATCACGACAACGTCAACGAGCAGCGATGTTGAAATTGACTTATCGTTATCGCAAAGTAGTACCCAATCAGCTCAGGAAACTCAGATAAGTGGATAACCACCGCCCACAATAGTAGTTGTTCCTCCTGAAGTTGGGGCAGTTCAGGAAATCAAGATTCCTGCAGAGGAAGAAGAGCAATCCACTCTTTCAGAAGATCCATTGTCTTCCAGATCCCCAACAGGAAAAGGAGGGTTAGTCCGTCAAGTTCTTCTGCAAGCCCCCATTCTGATGCTCTAGATGCCACTTGGAAGCTACCACCTCAGTCTGAGAGTGAGAGATGCCACAAGACAAGGCTAAGGAAAAGAAGGTTTCAGAAAGCCTCAGAGTTATGGAGGTAAATGTAGAAGAGGTGGATGATGATGAGCCAGTCATCATTGACATCAGTCCCCCCCCAGTGGAGACTGACATTACCCCATCCCAAATTGCTGTGAGGGATGTAGCACGGATACCACCAACACAGGTGACACCAACACCATCTCCCGCTTTCATATTTGCATTTGCAAAGGCTCGGCAGCGACCTACATCCAGCACAACCACCTCAATAGAAGTAGGTAGTGGTAGTGCAGAGTCACATTCCCCGCCCTCCCTCCAGCTCATCCAGCATTGCAAGTGGCACCTCCAGCAGCTGCAGAAAGTTCACCTCCCCAGTTTGGGACTTCTTTTCAGTTAGTAGTAAGGAGGAGAATGTTGCTATATGCTCCATTTGTAAACAAGGTGTTAGTCGGGTAAGCTTGGTACAAACTATGTTGCTGGAGGTCAAACAACCCATCTGAAAACACACCACTTGATCCAGTGGGTGGAAAACCATAAAGACCAAAAAAGTAAAACTGCACCCATTGCTGTTGATGTTGATGGTGATGAAGAAGTAGAAGATGCAAATAGGTGGAAGGTGAACAAGAGGGAGACAAAGTAGCCCTGTCCCCAGCAGTGCAGTGGTACCGCCACATCCTCATCAGCCTCAGCAACATCTAAGTGGCACAAGAGTAAGAGTCAGGCTGAGAGTGAGACACCAAGGCAACAGAGTACGGCAATGAAAAAATGTGCGGTGTTGAGCCTAACAACATCTGGCGTCAAGAAGTCACCTGCATCAGTAGCACCAGAAAGGAAAAAAATCCAGCCTACCATTCTTAGATCAGATGGGCAGTACGAACGCGACCACCCAATGGCACGTTTGTACAATGCGTAGGTGGCTAAAATGTTAGCGTTAAATGTTCTCCCTTATTCTTTTGTGGAAGGGGTGGGTTTGAATTTGTGACAGCCATCTGCCCAAAATGAAAGGTTCCCAGCCGGTCCTATTTTGCCAGAGTTGCTGTTCCAGCACTACATCTCGAAGTGCTGGAATTACTTGGACTAGCTTTGCATCAGAGTGCTGTTCACAGTATCCACATGACAACAGACATGTGGACCCGTTGCCAAGTCACTGATTACATGTACATCACAGCACACTGGATCGCTTTTGTGGGGGTTAGAGAAAAGATATCTGCAGGTGTTGACACTGCTGAGATTTTTAATGCCACTCGGAAACATGCAACTGTAGCCATGTTTGCCGTGGGGAAATCTCATACTGCTGCAAACATTTTGGAAGAGTTAAACAGCAAGGTCTTTGAATGGCTGCACCCAAGAGGGCTTAACATTGGTTTTGTTGCTACGGACAATGGCAGTAATAAAGTTAAGGCCATGGTTGATGGTGGCTATTTCAGCGTCCTGTGTTTGGCGCACTGCATTAACATCATTGTTCAAGACTTTCTGAAAAAAGAATACAGAGTCAGCAACTTACTGACCACCTGCAGAAGAATATGCACACATTTCAGCCATTCCTTTAAAGCCCGGAGCTGTTGAGGATCATTCAACATGAGTATAGAGTGCCAGTTAAAGCACTCATCCAGGAGGTGCCAACACGTTGGAACTCGACTTAATACACACTTGACCATCTGTTTGAGCAGTACAGACCAATCAATGAATATGTCATGCAAAGACTAGGGGATACTAGTGTGAAAGGCATGACCATTGAGATGGACCAATGGGGCCTAGTTAAATGCCTGACAGAGATGCTACTTTCTTTTTAACTCTTCACACATAAATCCAGCAAGGAGGACTGTACTATGGGCCAAGCTATCCCGTTGTTGCAAATGCTATAGGAACAGCTGAAGGGGTGTCTGCAATGTACGCAGGTGTGGAGGAAAAAAAGAAGCATATGAGTTGGTGCAGAGCCTATCCCTTCGCTTAGCTGACAATACAAGGGTGCAAACTCAGATTGTGTCATCCAGACATTACATTTCTGCCACAATTCTGGATCCACGGTACAAATCAGTACTGAACACTAACACATTAACTCCATTTTCACAAGTGGATGTTGCCAAGTACAAAACTTGGATAGCTGTGGTAGCCTAGTCACTTTGAAAAAGACCGGCTGGAAATTAGAGGCCCGCTACTCCAGCCCACAACAACTACTGCAGGGCAGCCTGTGTCAAGTTCAACTTCAGAGCCTGGGGGCAGAGCGGTTGGCTCACAGCAGTCAAAACCACCAACATCAACAACAGCAAGAACAGGATCATCACCAGCCCCAGTAAAATTGGCACAAGAATGGTATCTACAGCAAGGGCTTGTTAGTTCCAGTGCGGATGCAAAAGCAAAATAGGCCGGGTAAAGCGGAGCGCCCCTGACCATTGAGTGGATGGTCCAGGCCTATCTGAATGACCCAACAGAGGTCTACATTGATCAAAACCCATTGCTGTATTGGTATGTGAAAAGTCACCATTGGCCAGTGCTGAGCAGGTTGGTTATAAAATATCTGGCTTGCCCTGTCGCAAGTGTCTCTTCTGAGTGTGTTTTCAGTGCTGCTGCTGCCATCGTAACAGTGAAAAGGACCAGTCTCTCTCCCCAAAATGTGGAGAGGTTAACAATGAACAAAATGAATCATCACTTTATACCACCGGATTACACAATACCTGAAGCAGAGCAGGAACAGGGGGACAGTGACTTAGGTGACAAAAGTAGTGTGGTAGATGACCTTCTTCTGGGTGAACCACCAGAGTTTGAGGACGAGTTCTACTTTCCTGACAACTAGGCTTTCAACTTGTTACTTTCAGTCTTCCTTATCTACTTTTATTATTTGTGTTTCTGGTTCGAATCACAACAAATCCATCACCACCGTCTTGTCTTTTTATTGCCGTATTGGAGTTGCAACTCTGTGCATTTATTAAAGAAGTCCACTCCTCCGAGTTCTGCTCAATCCATCCTGACTTGCCCTAAAGCCATTTCCCTCAAGCGAGACATTGGATGGAGAATAGTACAAGAAATGTGTGCCTGCTCTTCGAGTACCTCCAAAAGAACATGACTATAGCTATCTTCCTTTCTGAGCAGAGAGGGACTGCCCCTTAAGATGAGAATAGGTAGTGATTGAATCTGATGGCATGCATTGGACGCTGACTCTGAGTGATTGGTGTTTGTGGTGTTGTTGTTGTTGTTGTTGTGCATGAAGTGTACGAGTATTTAATCTACACACTAAAACAAAGTGACTCAAGTCAATGTTTCCCTTCTTGTAGTTTAATACCAAATTGTACTTCTACTGCAGGGTGATCCATTGCATTTTTGAATATGGAATTTGGACTCGGTACAACACTACAGACCGAGTTGGACACCATGATGATGATGATGATGACCACATACTCTATACTCTTCGAAGTCAGTCACTAGGATCGGAGATGATTGATGGAATAACTCGGGGCGTTTCATGAAGTGGCATAAAGGTAAATGCTATGTTGCTGTATATGTGTGCTCTGTCTGGATCAGTCAAAATCTAAGCTAACTGGAACTTGGGTGGGTGTCGTGGGCCTGCTCTGTCCTGTTGTTGTTGTAGTGTGGGTAATGCTGTAAACAGACTAGACATGATTTAGCCATGCTGCCTCTGAAACTGTTCTTGTTTCACTCCTTCGTAATGCTCCTTGATTTTACAATATCCCTTTGGTTTTTCCATCTACACTTACAGGCCGGCCTCTACCCTGTGCTTTACTGGGAAAAACATCTCACACTTACCTTACCAACCCGCATCCGCCAGGCAGGCAGTGGGGCACCCAAGATTGACAGACGGAGCGTCCATGGAAGGGAGGACCAAGAGGAATAACGAGATGCAACTTCCCAATTTGACCAGGATAATACAGTAAATGAGTATCATTCATCATCTTTTAATTAATTTGATTCATTTTTTCTCTTCAATCATTACGATTGTGTGTTGTTGTTTATTTGGTCTTAGTCTTTGCTCATATCCCTACAGCTATTTTTTAATTTTCTTTGCCAGCTTTAAAAAGAAGCCCGGTACAACGTAATTTGTGTCTCTCTGAGGGCAGACAGGCAATGCAGTTGCATAATAATAAGTAATAATATACTGCTGCCCTGTACTGTCTGCTAGTCTATTTAGTAGTAGTACTACTTATCATTAACCACAGCATGCATGCATTTCCTTTTTCTCCCTTAACAGATTTATGAATATGATTTTCGTCTGCCAAGATTGTGTGTTGTCCATGTGTAGTGTTTGTCTTTGTCAAATCTTTCCCTCAAATACTCCTTCCCAACCATTCATCAAACCTTAACCCTCTTCCCCCGAGCTGTGTGATTTATTGAGAAAGGACTAAATTAAATTTACACCAATAATTTATCACACACTTGCTGGGGCGGATGTGATTAAAGCAAGTAAGCAACACTAATTCAAAGCCGGTCGAGGATCTTCTAATTCTGCTCTAAGTATATATATATATATATATATATATATATATATATATCTCATCAGCCACACTGGCAACAGATTAGATTGCCCAGTGCCCACCCATGCTCAGTAGTATTCACTATTCTCTTCTTTTCCAGAGAAACATAATCATATTAACCCATTATTAAATATTAATTGCCGTCATGGATTTCATCCTTCCATCACTAAAGGTTACGCTTGTCCACTTCATAGGTCGAGTCCACTACTTCAGTTTGTTGTAACTTGTACTAGGCTATCCCTGCCACCATTATGTTTTATTTTACTTTAGCATTGATAATAACAATATCATTCATCATCCCTTTCTTCTTGCTTGGCAGTCTTCTTCTTGTGTACTTACTACTTACGGTACTTCTACTAATCGTTCCAGAGTCTCCCTCAGGTGACTGGCTTGTCTCAATTTCTTTTTTTGCAAATGCAACTGTCTACTACTGCTACCAGTAGAGTAGAAGTATTCTTTTTCTCTCTCTTGTTTAGCACAATTAATATTGTAGACATGCCAGCTCAGTCAGCTTGTGCCCTAGACAGACATACTCATGTCGCAGTCTCGCAGACTCATGTACTTTACTACTGTCTGCATGTGGGGCAGCTGTACTACATAATTAAATATCTCCATTGCGGCCACACTCTGTTAAATCAATGGCAAATGCTCAGACAATTTCACTTTCACCCTGACTGCACTACTGCAATAAGGCACATGATGATAGTTAATGATCATATGCTTATGGATGATGAGAAACAGCGGCACAACAACATGTCACTCACGTGATGATGATGACACACTGAGTGATTTATAAGTACTAGTTACCAATTACCATGCAGCCGATAGCCCACCCATGGCTGACACAGGGAGGGGACTGGAAAAGAAGTGGGCCTCAGAGTCGGAGGGAGGCAATTATGGGTAGGGTAAATATTTAGTCATGCACAATATATATGTTGTGCTTACAAACTACTGTGAGTCAAGGGAATATTCTATTCCGAAATACAAGTACGACCTCAAACCTTTCAATCAAAAACCTTGCAAAAAAACAGTCCTTGTTCTTCCCAGGGCTTGTTTTTTCATTTACATTCAGTGCATTGCTCTTCTAGCATTATTATTATTTTATTCATAAAATTCTTCACTCTTGGCTTTGGTACTCTGGCACAGCTTAATTTTCCTTTACATTCTCTTCATCCAGTCTGACTCTGTTTTCACCTACTATGACAAAGCGCAATCTAAGGGTGTCTCCCACTCACCTCAGGTAATCCAGAATCTGTTCCCAATTGTGAGGCATTCACGACCCATTTCAGAACAAAATCTGAAAACATAATGATAGAGCTACGGAATGACCTATCAGCCCTCACCAACCCTCACTTGTTCGCCTCAAGGTCTCCCATTAGGAACACATTTAGTTGCTCTGAAAAGCTCGACCTCAAAAACAACGCAAACTGGTCCTCATTCAACTTCTACAGCGAGGAATTTATTCTAAAAATACTCAAGGCCTTAAATCCCTCTACTCACTTCTCTGACCCACTCCCAGCATCCCTCCTAAAAGACTTCATTCTGACATTAGTGCCTCTATGGACCAGGATTATAAATACCTCTCTGCTGCAAGGAACCATCCCAGACATCCTCAAAGCTGGTCAGGTTTCCCCCATATTAAACAAACCGTTGGCTGACACAGCAGACCTAAATAACTATCGCCCTATATCCAACATCCCTATATTGGCCAAACTATTAGAAAAATGTGTTCCCATGCAACTTACCTACCTCATTGTTCACTTCAAACTGCTCGATAAATTTCAATCTGGCTTTCGATCAGGGCACAGCACCGAAACTGCCATGACCCACATAACTGACGACGCTTTAAAAACACTCGACCATAACAAATCCTGTCTACTAATCCTGCTGGACCTATCCTCCGCCTTCGACACTGTCAAACACGACAATCTAATAGACCTCCTGAAACTTAGAATGGGACTATCGGGAATGGTTCTCAACTGGTCCCCTTCCTTCCTTCAAAATAGAACACAAAGATTCAAGACCAATCAATCTTTATCCATATCCACTCCGGTCACTCTAGGAGTACCTCAAGGATCTTCCCTCTCCACTCTTCAACTTTTTTATGGAACTACTCACCGAGCTTCTCAACTCATCAAAGGTCCAATACCACATGTATGCAGATGACACAACTCTACATTAAAGTACACTCACTTGAGGACATCAAGCCCCTCAACTCAACGTTCCAAAAAACGCAGACCTGGCTGGCAAATAACCACTTGAAACTAAACACCTTAAAGACAGAACTCCTTCTAATAGCGCCTCCCAGCCAAACAACCACAATAAAGGAATGGATGAGGCACTTAACAGCACTTGATGGCCAACAGCTCTTGATCAATTCTGCCAAATCGCTAGGCATAACTCTGGATAATAAGCTAAATATGCAGAAGCACATCAGTGCAGCAACTAAAGGGGTAAACTTTCAAATGAACACCTTAAGAAGACTGAAGCCTTTCATACCAGCAAATGACTTTAAACAGGTAGTCCAAACTCTAGTAATCCCCAGAGTGGAATATGGGAGTGTCGCTCTCTGCGGCCTTCCCAAATCAACTACAGCCCCTCTAGGAGCATCAATCAACACAGCCGCCAGACTCATCACTGGCTCCAAAAGAAACTGTCACATCTCCCCGGACCTACATGCCCTTAACTGGCTACCCTTTAAAGCCAGAATCCATTTGAAAATCGCCTGTATGACACACAAGGATTTGCATCATAAAACACCTCAATACCTTGCAGAGAAATTAATACCATCTGGTGGGAACAGAACCAACAGGAGTTCTGATAAGCTTTTACTGAAACCACAACGATTCACCAAGAAGAAAACTTATAACTGCTCCTTCTCAGGGATGGCCCCTAGGATATGGAATGCCTTACCCTCAAAAACAAGACAGAACCCTCATGCGGTATCTTTTAAAAATGAAGTGAAATCTATTCTTCTGACTAAATTCACTTGATCTATAGATGCAGGCATGTAAATATTTGCTTTTTGTTGGAACAGTTACCATTGTTTTACTCTCATACCCAAGAGAATTTTTTGTATGTATATTTCAATTTCCTCTATCTCCTTATTTGTTGTACAGCGCTCTGATACCCGCAAGGGTCTTGTCCGCGCTATATAAAACCTTCAAAATAAAATAAATAAAATAAAAAATACCATCCAGGCATCCATCCATCCATCCAAACATGGTTATCATAAACTGCCTTTTTGCCAACAACAACATTCATTATAGATATAACCAACCAACATCCATGCCAGTCGTCCTTGCTTGCCTTACAGTTAGAACCCTCAAACCCCCCCCAAAGGATTCCTTTCACCCATACAGTTTCACCCACCCAGACAGGCATCCTTTCTGCTTTCTCTTTCACCTTTTCACCCATCCTTCAACTACCCATGCATCATATCCCTAACATCTTCATCCACCACCTATGCATCCCGGGGCCCCTTCCTTCCCCCACGCATCCTTCTCTGCCAGTCATACATGTTGTTTGACTGTTTGCCTGTGTCATAAAACTGTCTTTGCTGAGTTGAAGATAGAATATGCCATTAGTTACTCAACCCCAGCTGCTAATGCTAATGTTTAAGTAAAGGCCAGGGTGTCTCCTTCAACTGTTCAGTGTTCTCACAAGCAACAACTTAGCCTCAGCAGAAGTACAGTGTACTGCTAGTACTGAGTGTACACCCTTGCAGCAAGTGTATTCATCATTCTCAATAAGTAAGGAATATGACTTACCACCGCCCACCACTGCTCTGTAGTGGTATGGTGGCCCTCACCGCTAGCCCCGGCACTGGTGGTTGGTACGCCTGGAAAAAAAAATACAATTTTTTTAGATGCCATATACGCCTCCCCTATTAATTTTTTCATTAGCAAGATTGAAAATACATGATTAATAATAGATATACACCACACACATCACTATCTACAATTCGGATACCAGTACAGTAGACAGAATGTCCAATCAAAAATAACTAAATAAAATCCGGTTGGGCATTTTGTTTGTGGCAATGTTTGAAAAGCCTCTCAAGAAGAGCACAACCCATAGGACTGGCCTCAGTGACTAGAGCTGTGGTGCATCTCATTTTTTTAAAAGAAGAAAGAGTGGCCAAATGGGCAGACATGAGGTCTCTCTTAGTTGGAAAATGGTACTATCCTCCTACTCCCCTCGTATACTTCCTCCCAGCCATGGTTCACGGTAACAGTTGTTCAGTGTTCACCATCAATTGCTGCTACTAAGAAAAGTTCTAGGCCTGGATAAGAAAAAGGAAAATACACCACTTTGGGGGGTCCTGCTCCTGTCCAATGTGAGTGACCACCATTACTGATTGAGCATGGTGAGACAGTAAAATAAACTAAAGCCTTCTTATCTCACAATTCACAAACCTGTGGATACATTACTTGTCTTGGGCATGCAATCTACGTTCTGCACAGCACATTAGTGTAACTACTAGTAGTAAGGAGTCCTTACTAGTACTAATAGTAGCCTAGGACCAATGGGTTCTCTGAGTCTTACAGTGCCACTACTAGGCAATCCACATAAGGGGAGAGAGAAAGCTCAGTGAAACCCAGAAGAAAGCAAGCTACAGACAGACTGTCTAATACAGAGTCAGAGCAGAGGTTAGTCAGATACAGTTTGATTTGATGTAAAAATAAAAACAGACCTCAGAAGAAACAATGTTAGTAGTAGTACTTAGTAGTAGGTAATGGTGGAGCAAAAACAAGAATTTAGAAACAGATAGATTGAAGAGGATTTTGGAAAAATTTAAATTAGGAAATGGAAATAATAGAGCGGGAAAAGTTAGGGAAATATTGACATATTACAACGCGAGGAGGACTTACTGGGGCCAGCAGCAGAGCCATCTGCGGCTGCGACTGATGCCGCTTCCTGATGTTCCTGGGAGGCCCCTCCAGCTCCCGCACCCACCACACTGCCAGCTGCCCCAGTCTTCTTCTTGCCCCTGGAAACTGATCATGTAAAGAGACAAAAAATGATTTGTGTTAAATATATAAATATAATTGCTCAAAAAATATTTTTAGACAGTTAATGGCAATTGCAATAACATTGACCTATGCTAAATCAATCAGATTGACTTATTCTACTAGTAGTAGTCGACTAGTATGTATCGCAGTCGAGTACCATCCGATCATTATTATTCCACACTTCAATTCCGATTCCTGAATCCTAAACAGACCGAGCCCGCCTATTCCTGACTTTGGAATGAATTGCAAAAAAGTTATATTTGCTTCTAAGTTCAGATCTCATTCCCAATCATTTTGCAGACAGTCTCAGTCTCAACTCCAGCAACCCCCTTTGCTGGGCGAATTACTAAGTCTGCATTCATTCTTCTTAATGCTTAGACGGATGCATGCATAATTGCAGAATACACCAAATTTGTTGGTTGCTATTATTCACTCACTAGAAGAACTACAAAATGTTCTACTAGGAGTAGGACTGAAGTAATGTGAGAGCCTTAGGAGGCGTCACTCACGAGTCACGACGCGGGCCGCTAAATTACCAAATAATACTAACTAACTAACTAACTAACTACTACCACTATCTTAGTGACAGAAGACAGGACAGCCTGACAGGACAAAGGAAAGGACTGGAGTCTTTCCTATGATCAAATAGCTACCTAATTTAAATTCTCTAACCTCTCTTACATAACCAGCCCAAGTGAGCGCAAAGTTGCAAACAAGTACTACGATTAGTTAGTAGCGCTGAGCACCTGTCTGGAAGTAACAATCACATAATATAACATATTTAAACATAGGTTACCTTACCTACATGTAAGCACTGTGTCAGTAGCAAGTTAGCTATTTGCAGAAAAACAAATATTCGCAATCGCAATAAATAACAGTCAGAACAGAAGAACACAAAATAGTAATATAAATAAATAGCTACTCACCAAGCCCCGGGACCTCAATACCTAGCAGGTCCAGCAGGTCATGCTCCCGTCCAGGATATCGGACCACCGGTGCGTCAACTGGTTATGGGTGCGCCGGACACCAGAGCAGTGAAACGCTGCCAGGCACACACTTGCCCACCGCCGGTGACGCTCCCGGAGCCCATACTCGGACCCAGGCCTGCCGCCTGCTGCCAGGGTTAAGGGGAGGTGCGCTGGATAAAAAAGTCAGTGCGGCCAACTCCACCTCACTAAATAAGGCCCATGCCTGCATCACATGTGGGCGCCGCCTTCCACAAGGAAGGCGGTCGTGGCTCTCACTCCGAGCCCTCCTAGTCTTCCCCTGGCCTTTTGCCATGGTTCTGGGTAGGCGGGAGGTGGAAAAGAAAAGGCAGGAACTAAGAAAAGAAGCAAAAGAAATTAAAAAAGCAAGTGATAGAAAAAGAGTGAAAAACGCAGTAAAAAACTCAAAATAAAGTAGGAAAAAAATACAAAATATACAATCAGGAATAGAGAGGGATAGATAATAAATAAAAAAGATCAAATAAAGTTTCTAGAAACAAAGGATTAAAAAGATATAGGGAGGATAGAAAAACTGGCCCAGAACCATAGCAAAAAGTGAAAAACAAGATGGCCACGCCCATTGGCGACCGTGTGGTGAAGTTTGCGCAGTATTTGCTCCCGAAAAGGCGTCCCCGAACACGTAATACGTGATCCCGAACAGGAAAAACGAATCGCGAATGCCCAGAACAAGCATCTCTGTGCACTTGCGGAAATTTAGTTTTTCTGCGGCTTCCTGGAATTCCGTGTATTGTGACTACACAAATTTAGCCCAGGGTTAGCATAAAGTTGTGCCAGCACAGTGATGACATCAAGCCCCTCAACTCAACGTTCCAAAAAACGCAGACCTGGCTGGCAAATAACCACTTGAAACTAAACACCTTAAAGACAGAATTCCTTCTAATAGCGCCTCCCAGCCAAACAACCACCATAATGGAATGAATGAGGCACTTAACAGCACTTGATGGCCAACAGCTCTTGATCAATTCTGCCAAATCGCTAGGCATAACTCTGGATAATAAGCTAAATATGCAGAAGCACATCAGTGCAGCAACTAAAGGGGTAAACTTTCAAATGAACACCTTAAGAAGACTGAAGCCTTTCATACCAGCAAATGACTTTAAACAGGTAGTCCAAACTCTAGTAATCCCCAGAGTGGAATATGGGAGTGTCGCTCTCTGCGGCCTTCCCAAATCAACTACAGCCCCTCTAGGAGCATCAATCAACACAGCCGCCAGACTCATCACTGGCTCCAAAAGAAACTGTCACATCTCCCCGGACCTACATGCCCTTAACTGGCTACCCTTTGAAGCCAGAATCCATTTGAAAATCGCCTGTATGACACACAAGGATTTGCATCATAAAACACCTCAATACCTTGCAGAGAAATTAATACCATCTGGTGGGAACAGAACCAACAGGAGTTCTGATAAGCTTTTACTGAAACCACAACGATTCACCAAGAAGAAAACTTATAACTGCTCCTTCTCAGGGATGGCCCCTAGGATATGGAATGCCTTACCCTCAAAAACAAGACAGAACCCTCATGCGGTATCTTTTAAAAATGAAGTGAAATCTATTCTTCTGACTAAATTCACTTGATCTATAGATGCAGGCATGTAAATATTTGCTTTTTGTTGGAACAGTTACCATTGTTTTACTATCATACCCAAGAATTTTTTGTATGTATATTTCAATTTCCTCTATCTCCTTATTTGTTGTACAGCGCTCTGATACCCGCAAGGGTCTTGTCCGCGCTATATAAAACCTTCAAAATAAAATAAATAAAATAAAAAATACCATCCAGGCATCCATCCATCCAAACATGGTTATCATAAACTGCCTTTTTGCCAACAACAACATTCATTATAGATATAACCAACCAACATCCATGCCAGTCGTCCTTGCTTGCCTTACAGTTAGAACCCTCAAACCCCCCCAGAGGATTCCTTTCACCCATACAGTTTCACCCACCCAGACAGGCATCCTTTCTGCTTTCTCTTTCACCTTTTCACCCATCCTTCAACTACCCATGCATCATATCCCTAACATCTTCATCCACCACCTATGCATCCCGGGGCCTCTTCCTTCCCCCACGCATCCTTCTCTGCCAGTCATACATGTTGTTTGACTGTTTGCCTGTGTCATAAAACTGTCTTTGCTGAGTTGAAGATAGAATATGCCATTAGTTACTGAACCCCAGCTGCTATGCTAATGTTTAAGTAAAGGCCAGGGTGTCTCCTTCAACTGTTCAGTGTTCTCACAAGCAACAACTTAGCCTCAGCAGAAGTACAGTGTACTGCTAGTACTGAGTGTACACCCTTGCAGCAAGTGTATTCATCATTCTCAATAAGTAAGGAATATGACTTACCACCGCCCACCACTGCTCTGTAGTGGTATGGTGGCCCTCGCCGCTAGCCCCGGCACTGGTGGTTGGTACGCCTGGAAAAAAAAATACAATTTTTTTAGATGCCATATACGCCTCCCCTATTAATTTTTTCATTAGCAAGATTGAAAATACATGATTAATAATAGATATACACCACACACATCACTATCTACAATTCGGATACCAGTACAGTAGACAGAATGTCCAATCAAAAATAACTAAATAAAATCCGGTTGGGCATTTTGTTTGTGGCAATGTTTGAAAAGCCTCTCAAGAAGAGCACAACCCATAGGACTGGACTCAGTGACTAGAGCTGTGGTGCATCTCATTTTTTTAAAAGAAGAAAGAGTGGCCAAATGGGCAGACATGAGGTCTCTCTTAGTTGGAAAATGGTACTATCCTCCTACTCCCCTCATATACTTCCTCCCAGCCATGGTTCACGGTAACAGTTGTTCAGTGTTCACCATCAATTGCTGCTACTAAGAAAAGTTCTAGGCCTGGATTAGAAAAAGTAAAATACACCACTTTGGGGGGTCCTGCTCCTGTCCAATGTGAGTGACCACCATTACTGATTGAGCATGGTGAGACAGTAAAATAAACTAAAGCCTTCTTATCTCACAATTCACAAACCTGTGGATACCTTACTTGTCTTGGGCATGCAATCTACGTTCTGCACAGCACATTAGTGTAACTACTAGTAGTAAGGAGTCCTTACTAGTACTAATATTAGCCTAGGACCAATGGGTTCTCTGAGTCTTACAGTGCCACTACTAGGCAATCCACATAAGGGGAGAGAGAAAGCTCAGTGAAACCCAGAAGAAAGCAAGCTACAGACAGACTGTCTAATACAGAGTCAGAGCAGAGGTTAGTCAGATACAGTTTGATTTGATGTAAAAATAAAAACAGACCTCAGAAGAAACAATGTTAGTAGTAGTACTTAGTAGTAGGTAATGGTGGAGCAAAAACAAGAATTTAGAAACAGATAGATTGAAGAGGATTTTGGAAAAATTTAAATTAGGAAATGGAAATAATAGAGCGGGAAAAGTTAGGGAAATATTGACATATTACAACGCGAGGAGGACTTACTGGCGCCAGCAGCAGAGCCATCTGCGGCTGCGACTGATGCCGCTTCCTGATGTTCCTGGGAGGCCCCTCCAGCTCCCGCACCCCCCACACTGCCAGCTGCCCCAGTCTTCTTCTTGCCCCTGGAAACTGATCATGTAAAGAGACAAAAAATGATTTGTGTTAAATATATAAATATAATTGCTCAAAAAATATTTTTAGACAGTTAATGGCAATTGCAATAACATTGACCTATGCTAAATCAATCAGATTGACTTATTCTACTAGTAGTAGTCGACTAGTATGTATCGCAGTCGAGTACCATCCGATCATTATTATTCCACACTTCAATTCCGATTCCTGAATCCTAAACAGACCGAGCCCGCCTATTCCTGACTTTGGAATGAATTGCAAAAAAGTTATATTTGCTTCTAAGTTCAGATCTCATTCCCAATCATTTTGCAGACAGTCTCAGTCTCAACTCCAGCAACCCCCTTTGCTGGGCGAATTACTAAGTCTGCATTCATTCTTCTTAATGCTTAGACGGATGCATGCATAATTGCAGAATACACCAAATTTGTTGGTTGCCATTATTCACTCACTAGAAGAACTACAGAATGTTCTACTAGGAGTAGGACTGAAGTAATGTGAGAGCCTTAGGAGGCGTCACTCACGAGTCACGACGCGGGCCGCTAAATTACCAAATAATACTAACTAACTAACTAACTAACTACTACCACTATCTTAGTGACAGGAGACAGGACAGCCTGACAGGACAAAGGAAAGGACTGGAGTCTTTCCTATGATTAAATAGCTACCTAATTTAAATTCTCTAACCTCTCTTACATAACCAGCCCAAGTGAGCGCAAAGTTGCAAACAAGTACTACGATTAGTTAGTAGCGCTGAGCACCTGTCTGGAAGTAACAATCACATAATATAACATATTTAAACATAGGTTACCTTACCTACATGTAAGCACTGTGTCAGTAGCAAGTTAGCTATTTGCAGAAAAACAAATATTCGCAATCGCAATAAATAACAGTCAGAACAGAAGAACACAAAATAGTAATATAAATAAATAGCTACTCACCAAGCCCCGGGACCTCAATACCTAGCAGGTCCAGCAGGTCATGCTCCCGTCCAGGATATCGGACCACCGGTGCGTCAACTGGTTATGGGTGCGCCGGACACCAGAGCAGTGAAACGCTGCCAGGCACACACTTGCCCACCGCCGGTGACGCTCCCGGAGCCCATACTCTGACCCAGGCCTGCCGCCTGCTGCCAGGGTTAAGGGGAGGTGGCGCTGGATAAAAAAGTCAGTGCGGCCAACTCCACCTCACTAAATAAGGCCCATGCCTGCATCACATGTGGGCGCCGCCTTCCGCAAGGAAGGCGGTCGTGGCTCTCACTCCGAGCCCTCCTAGTCTTCCCCTGGCCTTTTGCCATGGTTCTGGGTAGGCGGGAGGTGGAAAAGAAAAGGCAGGAACAAAGAAAAGAAGCAAAAGAAATGAAAAAAGCAAGTGATAGAAAAAGAGTGAAAAACGCAGTAAAAAACTCAAAATAAAGTAGGAAAAAAATACAAAATATACAATCAGGAATAGAGAGGGATAGATAATAAATAAAAAAGATCAAATAAAGTTTCTAGAAACAAAGGATTAAAAAGATATAGGGAGGATAGAAAAACTGGCCCAGAACCATAGCAAAAAGTGAAAAACAAGATGGCCACGCCCATTGGCGACCGTGTGGTGAAGTTTGCGCAGTATTTGCCCCCGAAAAGGCGTCCCCGAACACGTAATACGTGATCCCGAACAGGAAAAACGAATCGCGAATGCCCAGAACAAGCATCTCTGTGCACTTGCGGAAATTTAGTTTTTCTGCGGCTTCCTGGAATTCCGTGTATTGTGACTACACAAATTTAGCCCAGGGTTAGCATAAAGTTGTGCCAGCACAGTGATGACATCAAGCCCCTCAACTCAACGTTCCAAAAAACGCAGACCTGGCTGGCAAATAACCACTTGAAACTAAACACCTTAAAGACAGAATTCCTTCTAATAGCGCCTCCCAGCCAAACAACCACCATAATGGAATGGATGAGGCACTTAACAGCACTTGATGGCCAACAGCTCTTGATCAATTCTGCCAAATCGCTAGGCATAACTCTGGATAATAAGCTAAATATGCAGAAGCACATCAGTGCAGCAACTAAAGGGGTAAACTTTCAAATGAACACCTTAAGAAGACTGAAGCCTTTCATACCAGCAAATGACTTTAAACAGGTAGTCCAAACTCTAGTAATCCCCAGAGTGGAATATGGGAGTGTCGCTCTCTGCGGCCTTCCCAAATCAACTACAGCCCCTCTAGGAGCATCAATCAACACAGCCGCCAGACTCATCACTGGCTCCAAAAGAAACTGTCACATCTCCCCGGACCTACATGCCCTTAACTGGCTACCCTTTGAAGCCAGAATCCATTTGAAAATCGCCTGTATGACACACAAGGATTTGCATCATAAAACACCTCAATACCTTGCAGAGAAATTAATACCATCTGGTGGGAACAGAACCAACAGGAGTTCTGATAAGCTTTTACTGAAACCACAACGATTCACCAAGAAGAAAACTTATAACTGCTCCTTCTCAGGGATGGCCCCTAGGATATGGAATGCCTTACCCTCAAAAACAAGACAGAACCCTCATGCGGTATCTTTTAAAAATGAAGTGAAATCTATTCTTCTGACTAAATTCACTTGATCTATAGATGCAGGCATGTAAATATTTGCTTTTTGTTGGAACAGTTACCATTGTTTTACTCTCATACCCAAGAATTTTTTGTATGTATATTTCAATTTCCTCTATCTCCTTATTTGTTGTACAGCGCTCTGATACCCGCAAGGGTCTTGTCCGCGCTATATAAAACCTTCAAAATAAAATAAATAAAATAAAAAATACCATCCAGGCATCCATCCATCCAAACATGGTTATCATAAACTGCCTTTTTGCCAACAACAACATTCATTATAGATATAACCAACCAACATCCATGCCAGTCGTCCTTGCTTGCCTTACAGTTAGAACCCTCAAACCCCCCCAGAGGATTCCTTTCACCCATACAGTTTCACCCACCCAGACAGGCATCCTTTCTGCTTTCTCTTTCACCTTTTCACCCATCCTTCAACTACCCATGCATCATATCCCTAACATCTTCATCCACCACCTATGCATCCCGGGGCCCCTTCCTTCCCCCACGCATCCTTCTCTGCCAGTCATACATGTTGTTTGACTGTTTGCCTGTGTCATAAAACTGTCTTTGCTGAGTTGAAGATAGAATATGCCATTAGTTACTGAACCCCAGCTGCTAATGCTAATGTTTAAGTAAAGGCCAGGGTGTCTCCTTCAACTGTTCAGTGTTCTCACAAGCAACAACTTAGCCTCAGCAGAAGTACAGTGTACTGCTAGTACTGAGTGTACACCCTTGCAGCAAGTGTATTCATCATTCTCAATAAGTAAGGAATATGACTTACCACCGCCCACCACTGCTCTGTAGTGGTATGGTGGCCCTCGCCGCTAGCCCCGGCACTGGTGGTTGGTACGCCTGGAAAAAAAAATACAATTTTTTTAGATGCCATATACGCCTCCCCTATTAATTTTTTCATTAGCAAGATTGAAAATACATGATTAATAATAGATATACACCACACACATCACTATCTACAATTCGGATACCAGTACAGTAGACAGAATGTCCAATCAAAAATAACTAAATAAAATCCGGTTGGGCATTTTGTTTGTGGCAATGTTTGAAAAGCCTCTCAAGAAGAGCACAACCCATAGGACTGGACTCAGTGACTAGAGCTGTGGTGCATCTCATTTTTTTAAAAGAAGAAAGAGTGGCCAAATGGGCAGACATGAGGTTTCTCTTAGTTGGAAAATGGTACTATCCTCCTACTCCCCTCATATACTTCCTCCCAGCCATGGTTCACGGTAACAGTTGTTCAGTGTTCACCATCAATTGCTGCTACTAAGAAAAGTTCTAGGCCTGGATTAGAAAAAGTAAAATACACCACTTTGGGGGGTCCTGCTCCTGTCCAATGTGAGTGACCACCATTACTGATTGAGCATGGTGAGACAGTAAAATAAACTAAAGCCTTCTTATCTCACAATTCACAAACCTGTGGATACCTTACTTGTCTTGGGCATGCAATCTACGTTCTGCACAGCACATAAGTGTAACTACTAGTAGTAAGGAGTCCTTACTAGTACTAATAGTAGCCTAGGACCAATGGGTTCTCTGAGTCTTACAGTGCCACTACTAGGCAATCCACATAAGGGGAGAGAGAAAGCTCAGTGAAACCCAGAAGAAAGCAAGCTACAGACAGACTGTCTAATACAGAGTCAGAGCAGAGGTTAGTCAGATACAGTTTGATTTGATGTAAAAATAAAAACAGACCTCAGAAGAAACAATGTTAGTAGTAGTACTTAGTAGTAGGTAATGGTGGAGCAAAAACAAGAATTTAGAAACAGATAGATTGAAGAGGATTTTGGAAAAATTTAAATTAGGAAATGGAAATAATAGAGCGGGAAAAGTTAGGGAAATATTGACATATTACAACGCGAGGAGGACTTACTGGGGCCAGCAGCAGAGCCATCTGCGGCTGCGACTGATGCCGCTTCCTGATGTTCCTGGGAGGCCCCTCCAGCTCCCGCACCCCCCACACTGCCAGCTGCCCCAGTCTTCTTCTTGCCCCTGGAAACTGATCATGTAAAGAGACAAAAAATGATTTGTGTTAAATATATAAATATAATTGCTCAAAAAATATTTTTAGACAGTTAATGGCAATTGCAATAACATTGACCTATGCTAAATCAATCAGATTGACTTATTCTACTAGTAGTAGTCGACTAGTATGTATCGCAGTCGAGTACCATCCGATCATTATTATTCCACACTTCAATTCCGATTCCTGAATCCTAAACAGACCGAGCCCGCCTATTCCTGACTTTGGAATGAATTGCAAAAAAGTTATATTTGCTTCTAAGTTCAGATCTCATTCCCAATCATTTTGCAGACAGTCTCAGTCTCAACTCCAGCAACCCCCTTTGCTGGGCGAATTACTAAGTCTGCATTCATTCTTCTTAATGCTTAGACGGATGCATGCATAATTGCAGAATACACCAAATTTGTTGGTTGCCATTATTCACTCACTAGAAGAACTACAGAATGTTCTACTAGGAGTAGGACTGAAGTAATGTGAGAGCCTTAGGAGGCGTCACTCACGAGTCACGACGCGGGCCGCTAAATTACCAAATAATACTAACTAACTAACTAACTAACTACTACCACTATCTTAGTGACAGGAGACAGGACAGCCTGACAGGACAAAGGAAAGGACTGGAGTCTTTCCTATGATTAAATAGCTACCTAATTTAAATTCTCTAACCTCTCTTACATAACCAGCCCAAGTGAGCGCAAAGTTGCAAACAAGTACTACGATTAGTTAGTAGCGCTGAGCAACTGTCTGGAAGTAACAATCACATAATATAACATATTTAAACATAGGTTACCTTACCTACATGTAAGCACTGTGTCAGCAGCAAGTTAGCTATTTGCAGAAAAACAAATATTCGCAATCACAATAAATAACAGTCAGAACAGAAGAACACAAAATAGTAATATAAATAAATAGCTACTCACCAAGCCCCGGGACCTCAATACCTAGCAGGTCCAGCAGGTCATGCTCCCGTCCAGGATATCGGACCACCGGTGCGTCAACTGGTTATGGGTGCGCCGGACACCAGAGCAGTGAAACGCTGCCAGGCACACACTTGCCCACCGCCGGTGACTCTCCCGGAGCCCATACTCGGACCCAGGCCTGCCGCCTGCTGCCAGGGTTAAGGGGAGGTGGCGCTGGATAAAAAAGTCAGTGCGGCCAACTCCACCTCACTAAATAAGGCCCATGCCTGCATCACATGTGGGCGCCGCCTTCCGCAAGGAAGGCGGTCGTGGCTCTCACTCCGAGCCCTCCTAGTCTTCCCCTGGCCTTTTGCCATGGTTCTGGGTAGGCGGGAGGTGGAAAAGAAAAGGCAGGAACTAAGAAAAGAAGCAAAAGAAATGAAAAAAGCAAGTGATAGAAAAAGAGTGAAAAACGCAGTAAAAAACTCAAAATAAAGTAGGAAAAAAATACAAAATATACAATCAGGAATAGAGAGGGATAGATAATAAATAAAAAAGATCAAATAAAGTTTCTAGAAACAAAGGATTGAAAAGATATAGGGAGGATAGAAAAACTGGCCCAGAACCATAGCAAAAAGTGAAAAACAAGATGGCCACGCCCATTGGCGACCGTGTGGTGAAGTTTGCGCAGTATTTGCCCCCGAAAAGGCGTCCCCGAACACGTAATACGTGATCCCGAACAGGAAAAACGAATCGCGAATGCCCGGAACAAGCATCTCTGTGCACTTGCGGAAATTTAGTTTTTCTGCGGCTTCCTGGAATTCCGTGTATTGTGACTACACAAATTTAGCCCAGGGTTAGCATAAAGTTGTGCCAGCACAGTGATGACATCAAGCCCCTCAACTCAACGTTCCAAAAAACGCAGACCTGGCTGGCAAATAACCACTTGAAACTAAACACCTTAAAGACAGAATTCCTTCTAATAGCGCCTCCCAGACAAACAACCACCATAATGGAATGGATGAGGCACTTAACAGCACTTGATGGCCAACAGCTCTTGATCAATTCTGCCAAATCGCTAGGCATAACTCTGGATAATAAGCTAAATATGCAGAAGCACATCAGTGCAGCAACTAAAGGGGTAAACTTTCAAATGAACACCTTAAGAAGACTGAAGCCTTTCATACCAGCAAATGACTTTAAACAGGTAGTCCAAACTCTAGTAATCCCCAGAGTGGAATATGGGAGTGTCGCTCTCTGCGGCCTTCCCAAATCAACTACAGCCCCTCTAGGAGCATCAATCAACACAGCCGCCAGACTCATCACTGGCTCCAAAAGAAACTGTCACATCTCCCCGGACCTACATGCCCTTAACTGGCTACCCTTTGAAGCCAGAATCCATTTGAAAATCGCCTGTATGACACACAAGGATTTGCATCATAAAACACCTCAATACCTTGCAGAGAAATTAATACCATCTGGTGGGAACAGAACCAACAGGAGTTCTGATAAGCTTTTACTGAAACCACAACGATTCACCAAGAAGAAAACGTATAACTGCTCCTTCTCAGGGATGGCCCCTAGGATATGGAATGCCTTACCCTCAAAAACAAGACAGAACCCTCATGCGGTATCTTTTAAAAATGAAGTGAAATCTATTCTTCTGACTAAATTCACTTGATCTATAGATGCAGGCATGTAAATATTTGCTTTTTGTTGGAACAGTTACCATTGTTTTACTCTCATACCCAAGAATTTTTTGTATGTATATTTCAATTTCCTTTATCTCCTTATTTGTTGTACAGCGCTCTGATACCCGCAAGGGTCTTGTCCGCGCTATATAAAACCTTCAAAATAAAATAAATAAAATAAAAAATACCATCCAGGCATCCATCCATCCATCCAAACATGGTTATCATAAACTGCCTTTTTGCCAACAACAACATTCATTATAGATATAACCAACCAACATCCATGCCAGTCGTCCTTGCTTGCCTTACAGTTAGAACCCTCAAACCCCCCCAGAGGATTCCTTTCACCCATACAGTTTCACCCACCCAGACAGGCATCCTTTCTGCTTTCTCTTTCACCTTTTCACCCATCCTTCAACTACCCATGCATCATATCCCTAACATCTTCATCCACCACCTATGCATCCCGGGGCCCCTTCCTTCCCCCACGCATCCTTCTCTGCCAGTCATACATGTTGTTTGACTGTTTGCCTTTGTCATAAAACTGTCTTTGCTGAGTTGAAGATAGAATATGCCATTAGTTACTCAACCCCAGCTGCTAATGCTAATGTTTAAGTAAAGGCCAGGGTGTCTCCTTCAACTGTTCAGTGTTCTCACAAGCAACAACTTAGCCTCAGCAGAAGTACAGTGTACTGCTAGTACTGAGTGTACACCCTTGCAGCAAGTGTATTCATCATTCTCAATAAGTAAGGAATATGACTTACCACCGCCCACCACTGCTCTGTAGTGGTATGGTGGCCCTCGCCGCTAGCCCCGGCACTGGTGGTTGGTACGCCTGGAAAAAAAAATACAATTTTTTTAGATGCCATATACGCCTCCCCTATTAATTTTTTCATTAGCAAGATTGAAAATACATGATTAATAATAGATATACACCACACACATCACTATCTACAATTCGGATACCAGTACAGTAGACAGAATGTCCAATCAAAAATAACTAAATAAAATCCGGTTGGGCATTTTGTTTGTGGCAATGTTTGAAAAGCCTCTCAAGAAGAGCACAACCCATAGGACTGGACTCAGTGACTAGAGCTGTGGTGCATCTCATTTTTTTAAAAGAAGAAAGAGTGGCCAAATGGGCAGACATGAGGTCTCTCTTAGTTGGAAAATGGTACTATCCTCCTACTCCCCTCATATACTTCCTCCCAGCCATGGTTCACGGTAACAGTTGTTCAGTGTTCACCATCAATTGCTGCTACTAAGAAAAGTTCTAGGCCTGGATTAGAAAAAGTAAAATACACCACTTTGGGGGGTCCTGCTCCTGTCCAATGTGAGTGACCACCATTACTGATTGAGCATGGTGAGACAGTAAAATAAACTAAAGCCTTCTTATCTCACAATTCACAAACCTGTGGATACCTTACTTGTCTTGGGCATGCAATCTACGTTCTGCACAGCACATTAGTGTAACTACTAGTAGTAAGGAGTCCTTACTAGTACTAATAGTAGCCTAGGACCAATGGGTTCTCTGAGTCTTACAGTGCCACTACTAGGCAATCCGCATAAGGGGAGAGAGAAAGCTCAGGGAAACCCAGAAGAAAGCAAGCTACAGACAGACTGTCTAATACAGAGTCAGAGCAGAGGTTAGTCAGATACAGTTTGATTTGATGTAAAAATAAAAACAGACCTCAGAAGAAACAATGTTAGTAGTAGTACTTAGTAGTAGGTAATGGTGGAGCAAAAACAAGAATTTAGAAACAGATAGATTGAAGAGGATTTTGGAAAAATTTAAATTAGGAAATGGAAATAATAGAGCGGGAAAAGTTAGGGAAATATTGACATATTACAACGTGAGGAGGACTTACTGGGGCCAGCAGCAGAGCCATCTGCGGCTGCGACTGATGCCGCTTCCTGATGTTCCTGGGAGGCCCCTCCAGCTCCCGCACCCACCACACTGCCAGCTGCCCCAGTCTTCTTCTTGCCCCTGGAAACTGATCATGTAAAGAGACAAAAAATGATTTGTGTTAAATATATAAATATAATTGCTCAAAAAATATTTTTAGACAGTTAATGGCAATTGCAATAACATTGACCTATGCTAAATCAATGAGATTGACTTATTCTACTAGTAGTAGTCGACTAGTATGTATCGCAGTCGAGTACCATCCGATCATTATTATTCCACACTTCAATTCCGATTCCTGAATCCTAAACAGACCGAGCCCGCCTATTCCTGACTTTGGAATGAATTGCAAAAAAGTTATATTTGCTTCTAAGTTCAGATCTCATTCCCAATCATTTTGCAGACAGTCTCAGTCTCAACTCCAGCAACCCCCTTTGCTGGGCGAATTACTAAGTCTGCATTCATTCTTCTTAATGCTTAGACGGATGCATGCATAATTGCAGAATACACCAAATTGGTTGGTTGCTATTATTCACTCACTAGAAGAACTACAAAATGTTCTACTAGGAGTAGGACTGAAGTAATGTGAGAGCCATAGGAGGCGTCACTCACGAGTCACGACGCGGGCCGCTAAATCACCAAATAATACTAACTAACTAACTAACTAACTACTACCACTATCTTAGTAACAGGAGACAGGACAGCCTGACAGGACAAAGGAAAGGACTGGAGTCTTTCCTATGATTAAATAGCTACCTAATTTAAATTCTCTAACCTCTCTTACATAACCTGCCCAAGTGAGCGCAAAGTTGCAAACAAGTACTACGATTAGTTAGTAGCGCTGAGCACCTGTCTGGAAGTAACAATCACATAATATAACATATTTAAACATAGGTTACCTTACCCACATGTAAGCACTGTGTCAGCAGCAAGTTAGCTATTTGCAGAAAAACAAATATTCGCAATCGCAATAAATAACAGTCAGAACAGAAGAACACAAAATAGTAATATAAATAAATAGCTACTCACCAAGCCCCAGGACCTCAATACCTAGCAGGTCCAGCAGGTCATGCTCCCGTCCAGGATATCGGACCACCGGTGCGTCAACTGGTTATGGGTGCGCCGGACAGCAGAGCAGTGAAACGCTGCCAGGCACACACTTGCCCACCGCCGGTGACGCTCCCGGAGCCCATACTCGGACCCAGGCCTGCCGCCTGCTGCCAGGGTTAAGGGGAGGTGGCGCTGGATAAAAAAGTCAGTGCGGCCAACTCCACCTCACTAAATAAGGCCCATGCCTGCATCACATGTGGGCGCCGCCTTCCGCAAGGAAGGCGGTCGTGGCTCTCACTCCGAGCCCTCCTAGTCTTCCCCTGGCCTTTTGCCATGGTTCTGGGTAGGCGGGAGGTGGAAAAGAAAAGGCAGGAACTAAGAAAAGAAGCAAAAGAAATGAAAAAAGCAAGTGATAGAAAAAGAGTGAAAAACGCAGTAAAAAACTCAAAATAAAGTAGGAAAAAAATACAAAATATACAATCAGGAATAGAGAGGGATAGATAATAAATAAAAAAGATCAAATAAAGTTTCTAGAAACAAAAGATTGAAAAGATATAGGGAGGATAGAAAAACTGGCCCAGAACCATAGCAAAAAGTGAAAAACAAGATGGCCACGCCCATTGGCGACCGTGTGGTGAAGTTTGCGCAGTATTTGCCCCCGAAAAGGCGTCCCCGAACACGTAATACGTGATCCCGAACAGGAAAAACGAATCGCGAATGCCCGGAACAAGCATCTCTGTGCACTTGCGGAAATTTAGTTTTTCTGCGGCTTCCTGGAATTCCGTGTATTGTGACTACACAAATTTAGCCCAGGGTTAGCATAAAGTTGTGCCAGCACAGTGATGTCTCTGTGATAGTGGTCATGTATGAAGGTGATAACTCTCGCAGTGCATTTGAAATCAATAAGGGGTTGCTTGTGTTCCTCTTTTAGAGCTGACCTGGGAATTTGGACATGGATGTTTCTATAAGGGCAGGGTCAATCCTACTGTATGTGGCAGGTCCATCTCTGAAGTAGCATAGAAGTAAAAAATATTACAAACTGGGATGTGGCCGGGAAATTGCAAGGGATTCAGATGTTAATAAACTAGTACTCCACCCAACGTCCTTGTGTTTCAGTATGATGTGTAAAGAGCAATGTGTATGCTCAGAGGTGGGTCTGGTACTCTCTGTGCCACAGGACTCAGGTGCGCTTAACCAATAAGGTCCAGCAAGGTGTAAAGTGATCTGCGGGTTCTTCCTGTTCTTATAAAGGGCTTGTTCTAGGAGTTTAGGGAGGACTGCTATCACTGGAGGAGGGTTGTTAGACCTGTCATCCTTAGAGTGGTCATCCGCCAAACTTTTTGCCTACATACCTCCTCTTTTTGCTGTATGTTTTAGTTGGCCTTAGGAGACTTCTCCCATGCCAATTGACCCGCACTCTGAGATCCAACTCTAAGCTTCTACTGTGTGTCCCCCGGTTTGTCAAAGACAGAAAGGGAGGAAGGGCCTTCTCGGTCAGGGCAGCTATGCCATGGAATGCTCTACCTCTGCAACTCCGCATGCGGGGTTCTGAATCCGAGTACCGAAAGCAACTGAAGACTTGGCTCTTTCGCTAAGTTAGCTCATGCCCTTATCTACTCCTGACTGCCCCTAAGTGTCGGGACTCCTCTGTTTGAGGTAGCTGTTTGTGCTATATTAAGTAACTTAATTATTATTATTATTATCTATTCTGAGCACTTTGCCACTGCTGACCAGTGCTAAAGTGCATGTGCTTCTCACCTAAACATGGTGACATTGGTGTATACACAATTGGCATAATTAGTTTATCTATAAGCCCCTTGTAAAGTGGAATACTATATACCTAGGGTTGGTAATCTAAATGCTACTATTTGGGCCTGCAGCACTGGTTGTGCCACCCACACAAGTAGCCTGTCTCAGGCCTGCCATTTCAAGACCTGTGTGTGCAGTTTACTGCCAGTTCAACTTGACATTAAAATCCACTTGCCAAGCCGAAAGCTCCCCTTTTATTACACATAACTCATCCCTAAGGTAGGACTTAGCTAGCCTTAAGGGCAGGGTGCTGTGTAGGTACAAATGTAGGTCATGTATGTTTTACATGTGCTGGTAGTGACCAATTGTTAAAATTGTTTTTCACTACTGTATTCCTCTCATAGGCTAGCTTTGGGAATTTCTTAAAATACTTTTAAGCTGTAATTCCTGATTACAAAGAAGTAGCTGCATCATGTTTCATATCTTTAGAATGGTAATGATAAACCCTCTTTACTGGTAAAGCTGGATTAACATTACTGTTTTAGAAATGCCACTTTTAGAAAGTGAACATTTCTCTCCTCTTATTGCTTTTTGTGCCTTGTAGCTCCAGTGCAGATCTGGGATCGGTGACAGCTACACTTTGTGCATTCTCTTTAGACAGCCGCAAGACAGAGAATTAATCTCCATTTATTTCCATTCTGATAGCTCTTTCTGGGCAGGAAGATGGATGGGGCACTGGCACTCACACCTTAAAAGACAGTGTCCTATTCCCACACACAGGGCTAATTACCCCCACAGATAGCCTGGCAGAGAGGGCTGGGATGAAAGGGGACCTGTGCACTTTAAGGGCCTGCTTTGAAGTCACCCACCCTTCAAAGGCACGGTTCGTTATAAGTACTGGGGCTCTGACCCTACTAAGACAGTACACTACTGTGACGAACTCTGCCAGGAGCCACTCTGTCTGACTGCTGCTCTAAAGGAACTGCATTCTGCTTTGCTAAGCTACCCTGCTGCCTGCTGATCTCTGCTCTGCTGAGGACAAGGACTAGACCCATCTCACTTGAACTCAGAGTGACTCTAAGGGCTTAATGACTTGACCCCTGTTCTGAAGTCTTAGGGCCATCAAAGACTTCCTGCAACTCTGCAACAGCACCTGGGCTCCGCCATCTGTGATTTATGCTGTCCAGAACCATCAGAATTGACACAGTGACAATTTTGTGCCAATCGAAATTGACGCAGTGCCCTTCGACGATGACGCAGTGCCGATCCAAGAACTTCCATGCACAGCTCGATGACGATGTGAGACCCAGCTTCAAAGTTGGCTGGTGATGCATTGCCTAGATCATAAACGGCCTGAGAATGACACGGGCCAACTGCGAGGCTTGACAACGATGCATCAACCCAACTGCATGAACCAGAACCAACTCATCGAGTCTTTGGATGCTTGCTCCATCCAAAGTACTTTTTCAGCAGGCCCTGCGTGGGTCCTGTAGCCGGCCTGCCCTCTATAGTGGTCGCCTTAAACTTTGGCTCGACTCTGGTCCTGTGCAACCTGAAACAACCCCTAAGAGCTATTTGATTCTAAGCACTACATTTTGAGTTAGTCTTTATAATTTCATAACTCCAGTTCTGCTTATTGGATTTTAGTCATTTTGTATTGTTTCATAACATGATTTCCTATTTTTCTAAACCGTTGTGGAGTATTTCTGTGGTCTTCTCATGGTGTTGCTGTGTGCGTGTGGTGCACAAATACTTAACTGTTTGACCTGGCACCATTGGCGTGGGTCTCCCTTCCATTTTTTGCTGTTGCCTCATGTGTTTTTGCTGGTTATAGATGCTTTGGGCACTGTGCCACTGCTGTTCAGTACCACAGTGCAAGTGCTCCCTATGGTAAATTGATGTATGGATTAGTGACTCCATGATTGGCTTGATTGGTTTACTTGTCAGACCCTAGTACAGTGCACTGCGTGTGCCCAGGGCTTGTAATCAATGCTGCTGGTGGGCTTGCAGCACTGATTGTGCCACCCACCGGAGCAGCTTGCAAAGTTTGTCTCAGGTCTGCCATTGCAGAGCCTGTGTGCAGTCTGGCACTGCCATGCTGACTGGGCAAGTGCACCCACTTGTCAATCCCTAAACCTTCCATTTTGTACATATTAGTCACCCCTATGGTAGGCCCAAGGGAGAGTGCGTTGTAGGTAAAAGGTAGGACATGCCCTGGTGTGTGTGGCATGTCCTAATTGTGAATTACAGCCATTTTAGTTTTTCACTATTGCAAGGCTACCTGTTCTCCATAGGCCAGAATGGGCAGTTTGTTTATTACATTTTATAATCCTAACTGACTTGGGAACATGGTAGAAATTCGAATTTAGTATGCCTGAACACAGAATGATAAAATACATCTTTTAGTGAAGTTGGTTTTAACATTCTGTTTGAAAATGCCACTTTTAGAAAGTAGGCATTCTCTTGGCTAACCATCCAAACCTGCCTCTGTTAAGCTGTGTATTCCTTGTCTGGAATTTGAGTGGCAGGGGTTGGGGGATTCCAGGAGACAGGGTGAGTTAGCACAAGGCTGAATAGAGAGATCTGCATCTAGATGGGTGGGAGGGGTTGCACCTGGGACCTGAATAGGGCTGGGCCTTCCCTCCACAATGCTGGCTCCACCTCCTGTGGTGTGTCTTATGTCCCTGCCCTGCACTGTGAAAGGAAAGTAGGAAACATGTCAACAAAGTGCTCCAGCACTGACCCGAACTGGTTTGGACTAGGCAAAGGCACTCTGCCTTCAGACAACAAAGAGAAAAGGATTATAAATATTTGGACCCAGACTCAAGAACTTTACATCACTTCTGGGAATCAAGACAAACCTTTCCTGAGGAGAAGAACCAGGAAGCTGAAGGAGGAGACTACCCCTGTGCTGTGTGTTTGGGGGTTGGCCTGCAGTGGTTGCTTCATTACCAAAGAGAGGAGAAAAGGACTGAGTGTGCTTTCTATTACCTTGAAGAAGAATCTCCAAGGGCTTGAACTAGAGCTTGCCTCCTGCCTGAAGTCTCAGGGATACACGACTTCACCAACCAGCTCCCGCCTGAATTCCCTTTCTGGGAATTCAAGTGCCTGCTGTGGTGCTGAGCCTTCTGAGAGACAGCGTGTAGTTGGGAGCTGGAAGCACGACGCAACAATGAGAAGCGAGCCGCCGCTGCCGCTGTCATCATCGCATCACAAAAGCGCGGCGCATCACCGGAGAAGTGGGACACTGCCATAGAGGTCACCGTCGCATCACCAGAGAAGCGCGTCACAGGGCCTGTCATGGCTCCAAAGATCATTGAGTCGCAGCACGGCCGTCGAGCGTGCACGCATCACACCAACGTTGTCGCATCATAAGCAAGATGCCATTTTGTCGCATCACAACAGAGAAGAGTATCGCATCGAGGTGCCAGCATGTCACATCGCCCTGGAGACCAGTAAGAAACCAACGCATCAACTCACCACACAGTAAGGAAGCGAGCATCAACTCCCCTGCGCAGCAGTAAGGAACCGACGCATCCACTCCCCTGCGTGTAAGGAACCGACGCATCACCTTCCCTGCAACCCTTTTGTTTTCTTTGCGCTACGCATCAAAGGTACATTGAGAGTAAAGTGTTGCATTTACAACTTGAGAGAACTGAGCTATTTTATAACATTTGAGAGACTGTTTTTGAGTACAGTATTGTGGATTTTTGTAGTTTGGTCTTGTGTTCAGTCTATATAAAAATACTTATTTTTATAATACAACCTGTGTGGTGTCCATTTGTAGTGTTATCACTGTATTACTGTATGTGTTCACAAATGCTTTACACACTGCCTCTGAGATAAGCCTGCCTGCTCGTGCCAAGCTACCAAGCGGGTGAGCAGGGGTTATTTTAGAAGTGTATCCCCTTACCCTGAATAGACGCAAGGGTCCCTATTTGTCACAGGTACCTACCTATGACAACTAGAGACCCCCAAATCTAACAGATTGCCACTTTTGATAAGCCTGACTGCTCTGTGCCAATCTACCAGAGGGTGAGCACAGGTTATCTTTTAGTGTGTATCTAGTTTAGCCTGTGTTAGAAATGGGGTTTCTAGTTGGCAGTGGTACAGACCCTATATGTAGTCAGGGTAAGTGCAGTCCACACTTAAAGTTTACTTGTGCTCCACCTCTAGTAGCTTGGAACAAAGCAATCAGACTAAACCAAAGAGGCAATGTGTAAAGTGTTTGTACACACACACACACACACACACACAGTAACACAGTGAAAACACCACAAAAGTACTCCACACCAGTTTAGTAAAAATAGCCTATATTTATTTTAGTAAAACAAGACAACAATGACAAAAATTGAACATACACAAGTCAAGATATGAATTTTTAAAGATTGAATGAAAATTCAGTGCATAGAAATCTATAGCTCCAGCTGGGGCTATCTGGTTGTGCTTGACTGGTACAAATCCAAATGTTCAGTCTGACTGTGATGGAGAGTAGACCAGATACAGGAGTCCCGCAGGCTGCCTTACAATGCCTTGGATGCATTGGAAACCAAAGATGATGAGTCGCACAGAGGTGGTGAGGCCCTAGCGTGAGGCCTTGAATTCTCGTTGGTGCTTGCGGGTGAGTGGTGTCCCGCGCGCTTTGTGAAGTCTTGACCATTGGGACTGGAAGGAGCTTCCCCCATTGACTCCCTTGTGGGTTGCCCATTGCTGCTGGTTGCCTAGGGAGTTGCACTGGCCCTGTGCTGCTGGACTTGGTTTCTTGTGACTTAGGACTGTGCTGCCTGGCTGCGACGAGGGGTGCCCCATGGCCTCCAGGACGCATAAGCTCCGATCTGGGCGGTGGCCTGATCTCCTGCCCAGGTTGGCCTGTGCTCTGGGATCGATGCTGGAGCCCTTGTGGTGAGGGTGCTTTGGGAGCTCTTGAAACTTGTGTAACGCGGGCCCCACGAGGCCCTGTTGGAGACTTGCAGGGTATTTGCTTCGTGCTTGGTGCGGAGAGGATGACGCTGAGCGTGGGGAGTGTTCTGGCCAGAAGTGACTGCCCTGCTCTCTACCTGCACAATGGGGAAGCCTAGAGGGAAACAGCTGATGGCCCCGCCGGATCCAGAAGAGTTGGGGCAGGAGGAGAAACGATCGGCTTCTCCTGAAGCGCCAAGTGAAGCAGGGGTGCAACAACAGTTGACTCAAATACTTCAGGCTATCAGGGACACGAGTGAGGCCCTGCACCAGCACATTGCTACTGTCGGTGGGGCTGGGGCTGCTGCGGGCCGAACACTCCAAATTGGCGGATAGAGTGGAGCAGGCCGAGGCATCCTTGGCGACTCTGGGGACAGAGCAGAGGTCCGTCGCTGACCAGGTAGGGGACGTCTCCCGTAGGCTTTTGATGGTGGAAAAAAGGGCCAAAGATGCTGAGGGAAGAAATTGGAGAAACAACATCCACGTTTTGGGCCTCCCGGAGGGGGTGGAAGGGTCCAATATGGTCCAGTATTTGGAGGACTGGCTCCGTGACAAGGTGGCACCGGAGGAGCTGATACAGTTCTCCATGCTAGAAAGGGTTCACCACGTTCCGGCACGCTGTTGGTGCCGGGTCGACCTCTGTGCCCAGTGGTGGCCAGACTCCTCCACTACAAGGACAGAAACCTCCTCCTGCAGGCAGCACACACCTCTGGGCCTTACACGGTGAATAATAGCGAGGTTTCCATTTTCCCGGATTACACGTTGGAGGTCCAGCGACGCCGTGCGTCTTTCTTGGCCGTCAAAAAAGCCCTAAGGGAATATTCGTTGATGGTTCCGGCCCGGCTTCGGATTATTCTTGATGGCACAACACACTTTTGCGAGCACCCATCGGAGGCATGGGACTGGCTGGAAACCTATAGGACAGGCAAGAGGCCGGCAAGGAAGCCTGGGGCACACGCACCTTCAGAGCGGCTGCCCCGGTGCCGTCGACGATCACGGCGACGCCCTGTCACCCTGAAGACACCCAGCTCTTCCCAGACGGAGAGAAAACCGAAGCTCTGCGGGCGGTGTCGTAACTACTCCAGGACCGTGAGACTGGGTCGGGGGTTGGCACAGGGACGGATGTAATTCCTGAGGGCACGTACACAGATGGGTCCCAGTCTGGTAGTGTGCAGATGCTGCATGTTACACCAGGCACCGCTGACGAAATTGCCTGATACTATTAACCTGTGTCTCATTGACTCCCTTCCTTTACAGGCCTGCTAGCCGAGTTTTATGCCGTTCTGTTTCCTCAGGCTGTATGTTTTTGTTCTTATTGTAACACTGAGTGTTGGTGGCAGCGGGGTGGGAGCTTCTGTACTCATGCTGGTGCATTACCTCCCGGGGATGGGGGCAGATTGTACTATGTGGGGCATGGGCGTGGTCAATTCTTCATGATCTTGTTGTTGGAAATTGCCAGACTGCAGCCGCTCTTCCCCATTGCTCCTGTGTAGTTACTAGAGGGCAGTCAGTTTTAGTGTAGTTTGGATGGGGGCTAGTCTCTTAGTACCTGTCCTGGAGTGGGGTTGTTGGGATTGTTTTTTCTGTTGTAAAGGAATGTTTCAGGGTTCTTGCTGTAACTTTTTAAACCTAGCTGTGCATGACCAGAGTGGGGCGACATCATGGGTTCAATATCTGACTTGAAGTGTATATTTTGGAACATCAGGGGTATGCACACCATGTTACGGAGGCATAAAATGCATGCATACTTAGTCCGTAGGGGAGTCCAACTGACTTTCCTTCAGGAAACTCACATAGCGCCAAAAGAGGACGTGGCATTGCAGCATAGGTGGAGAGGGCAGGTTTTTTGCACAACATACTCCGCCTTTGCACAAGGTGTCTTGGTGTGGTTCCAGGCGGGTGTCCCTTTTCAGCCCACTCATCAACTGAAGGATCCTGAGGGCAGGTATATACTAGTGGCGGGCCGGCTGAATGGTAGGGACGTGGTGCTGGGCAGCATATATGCTCCAAACTTGGAGCAATCAGCCTTTTTTAAGCAATTGTTTGGGAAGTTCGCTCCATTTTTAACCGGGTCAGTACTCATGGGTGGGGATTTCAATTCTGTCATGGATGTGCTCCTGGATAGATCTCACCCCTCTCTCCCTGAGGCACCTATCCATAATCTCTAAAGGATCAGGCGGGAATGGCAGCATAGTTGGGGACTGGTGGATACTTGAAGGGCACACCACCTGACCTCTCGGGATTATTTATTTCTCTCCGCTATACACGACCTCCATGTTAGGCTGGACACAATGCTTTGCTCTCCTGACATACATGCTGAGGTACAGCACAGCTAATATCTCACTAGAACGTTATCTGATTATAACCCTTTACTATTACGTGTGAATCTGTTGCCCGATCGCCCTAAGATTCTGACCTGGTGCTTAAACACTGAATTGTTGGAGGATCAGGTCTTTCGGGAGGTTGTGGGGACTGGCATTGCTGATTATTTTTGAGACAACACTGGTACTGCCACGTAGCTAGCAGTGGAATGGGACGCTTTTAAGAGTGTGATACGGTGGCATTGCATCGCGCATAAGCTGGGAGTGCGTAGGGTATTATTGCAGGATTTGGAGAGGGCAGATCAGCAGTTGAGGACCGTTGAAAAGGAGAGGCCTGAATGATCAGAGCGCCATCAAGATTTACTAGCAGCGAGGGAAGAAGTTGCTGCACAGATAGATCGGCTGCACTACTTTGATCATAAAAAGTACGTCACGCGTGCACATGCAGAGCACGATAAGTCTGGAGCGTTATTGGTATGGCTAGCTAATCCGGCATGATGGGGGAGGGTCATTCTGGAACTTCATGCCCCGAATGGGGTGGCCCATTACACGCAGCGGGGGATCAATGACCTGTTCTTCGCTTACTATAATGATCTGTATCAAAGCAAGGTGGCCACTGGCGAGGAGGCCATTCAAAGTTTCTTGGAGGAGACCGATCTTCCAGCGTTAGATAGGGAGAGGGCGGAGTTGTTGGGTCAGGACATCACCTTGGGAGAGGTCCTTGGCGTCATTAAACATATGGCCCGGAAAAAGACCCCTGGAGTAGACAGCCTTCCGGTGGAATTTTATAGTGATTATGTCAATCTTTTGGCCCCTAGACTGGTGACATTATATAACACTGCAAGACAGGAACGCCTTTTGCCTGCTACCACTTGTGAGGCGTTAATTATACCGTTGTTAAAACCGGGGAAACCTCCCCATGACAGGACGGCCTATCGCCCGTTCTCAATGTTGACCACGGATTATAAAATTTTGTGGCGGATTCTGGCGGCCCGGCTGCTCCCATATATGGTCCAACTCATACATACGGATCAAGCGGGGTTCATACCGACCCAGAATACGGCCCAGAATGTGCGGCACCTTATTGGTATTTTAGAAGCTGACACCTATCACAAGGCATCTGCTGCTGTCCTGGCAATAGATATTGAGAAGGCCTTGGACAGGTTGGAGTGGCCTTATTTGTTTCAAGTCATGCGTCAATTCGGACTAAGAGATGGCTTTGTAGATAGGACGTCTCTTTGGTACTGTCAGTCCACGGGGCGGGTGAAGACTGGAGGGTTGATATCGGATGCTTGCACTGTCGGCCGAGGAACGAGACAGGGCTGCCCCCTCTCCCCACTGCTGTTCGCCCTGGACATGGAGCCGCTGGTGGCACGGGCCAGGACGGGCCGGCACTACTTGGGGTTGCGTGTGCGCAAGCAAATTCATCATATCGCATTATATGCTGATGATCTCCTTGTGTTTTTGGCCGATGCAGAGGACGCTCTTCGTGATGCGAAGATTTTATTGGAGAAACTTGGCATGGTTGCCGGGCTCAAGGTTAACTGGGCAAAAACCTGTCTGTTCCCTACCGCGCTGCAGACCATGGACCCCGTATCTACACAGGATATACAATGGGAGCGTCAATGCATGACGTACCTTTGGCACTCGCGTTTATCATACCCACACTGATCTATTGGAGGGTAACGTGGTCAGGGCCATTAGAGCGCTTAAAGGCTGTATTGACTTTTGGGGCATGCTTCCACTCTCGGTAGCTGGCCGTGTGGCCATTCTGAAGATGATAACTCTCCCCAGACTGGTGTACTATTTTAGGACGCTACCTATCTGGATTCCTGCCTCGGTTTTTACACAGCTTCAGTCGATGGTGTTTGGGTTTCTCTGGGATAGGGGAAGATGTAGAGTTGCTCTTTCCACATTGATGAGACCATGGTCGAAGGGTGGTTTAGCGGTTCCTCACTTCGAAACATATTATTTTGCGGCGCAGCTACAGTGGTTCACCCAGGCAGTAGCACAGACATTCCGGAGTGCTGACGTCGCAGAGGGGTATCAGGTTGATAGACAGACGTTCTCCAGAATACTATTTCAGTTGCCGCTCCCGGCCTCCTCTATCTCTCGAGAAATGGGGACGTTTAGACTCTGCTGGAACAGAAGCCAGCGGCAAGGAAAAATAGTGCGTCCATTTGCCCCTGAGATTCTGTTCACAATGTGCACTGCTCTGCCGCACGGTGGTAATTGGGTGGCGTTGATAGACTGGGCGAAAAGAGGGGGTTGACCACCATGGGACACCTCTAAGACGATGGCACTGTGATTCCCTATGAGGTGTTACAGGACAGGTATGAGTTGGCTCGTGGGGACTATTTACTACACTTGGCGCTCATAACGCCCATCCAGGTTCATTGGAAAACGGGGCTCAGTGAGCCTCCTACTTCAATGGCTTGCCAATATGTAGTTCTGGCTGCTGGTATTATCAAGGCGGTTACCTGATTATATCGCCGATTGACGAACGCGAGACTGACCCCGTTGGAAACGCTTCAACGGAGGTGGGAAGAGGATTTAGGTGATGAAATTCCTGAGAAGGCGTGAGCGGGACTGGTGGAGCGCGCATGGAAAAGCACCAGGAATGCGCGCTTTTAATTGGTGCATTTTTTTATTCTTCACCGGGCCTACATTACACCTGCGAAAATGAATAGATATTTTAATGTGAATACGGCAATGTGCCCGCGCCGTAGCATGGTGGCAGCAGATTTTTGCCACATGATGTGTAATTGTCCTCAACTCAGAACATATTGGGAGGAGGTGGTTGCACTGTTGCATGTTGTCACGGACAGGGACATAGAATCCACTATAGGTCTCTGTTTACTGCACTGGTTCCCTCATACCTCTCGGAATAAGGTGATGAGTACGTTTATAGACTCAGGGGCTCTTGCTGGCGAAGAGGGAGATTACAGCGCACTGGAAGGCGAAAAAGGGCCCTAGCTTTCAGAGATGACGCACAGAGTTTGTTAAATGGGCGGAATGTGAGGGGTCCACAAGACTGCAGCTGGAGGCCCGCACTAAAAGCGACAGGTCATTAGAATTGGTACGGGCTTGGGAGGCACTGGTACACTTATTGAAACTCCCGGATACCGACTTTGATGAGGGCTCAGGCGCGTCAGACTTAGAGGCTCTGCCCTGAGGGGATACACCTTCCTAGGGAATCGCTCACATTGGTTTCTCACATGGGTACCGCCTCTGACAGTGGAGGATTGTATTCTTGTTTGCTGTTTTTGTACTTCTTCACTATCGACACAGCTATGACTTGTTATCATCATTGATCACATATTGTTGTTACACCAATGGGGAGGGGGGGTGGGATAAGTGGGGAGGGAATAGGGGGTTGTGTTTCGTGTTATTAGGTTTCAGGACGAGTGGATGGATGTAATTATATGGCATAGGTAGGCCTCATTCCTCTACAGGTGCTCTGTTTGTTACTGTGACGACTCATGCTTGACTAATTATTACGGAGTATTCCTTCTTCTGCTGCATATGTTTTCTCGGATGTGTGAGATATTTCTCAATAATGATTTACTTTCATAACCTGCTACTGTGACTATAATTGTATGTCGGTACCAAATGTAATTGGTTGTGTGCTATAAAACAATAAAATCTTCGGGGTCAAAGTCGAACCACTGGGTTTAACCCCTCCAGTGCCCATGACAAGCTGGACTCGTCATGGAGCACAGTCGCGCTGTGCCCATGACGAGTCCAGCTCGTCATGAGGCATTCCCTGGGGAATCCCTCTGGTGCGGGCACCAGAGGGATTCCCTTTTAGTGAAAATAGCCTCGGGAGCTGGGGAAGAGCTTCCCCAGCTCCCAAGCCCCCCCCCCCCTTTCACTGTAATGACGATCGGCACGCACGTCGTGCCGACGTCATTACAGTGAAAGTGAAACTGAAATGAGCCAAGAGACTCATTTCAGTTTCACTTTCTACGTGCTCAGGAGGCTATCTCAGCCCCCTGAACACGTAGAAAGACGGGAGAGGTATCGTTGGAAAGGGAAGAATCTCCCCTTTCTAATGGTACCCCTCCCGAGGGGATCCCTCCTTGGGGATTGCCACAGGAGGGCGATCCCTAAGCAGGGATCCATCCACTAGACACCAGGGAGGGGGGAGCGGCCGCTTGGGCAAGGGCCTTTGCTCCCCCCTGGTTATTTTGTCACAATTTAGTCTTTTTGCCCCCCCTGGGGGGCAGATGGGGGCATTAGCCCCCAATCTGCCCCTCCGGTGGGGCAAAAAGCCCACTAGACACCAGGGAATTGTTTTAGAAATGAAAATAGGGGTGGGGGCTGCCCAAAACGGGCAGGCCCATGCCCCCACCCCACCCCCCAATTACTACAGTCTTTCTGCCCCCCCGGGGGCAGATGGGGCATTGGCCCCTAATCTAGTTTTTTTTTAGGATGGGGGCTGCCCGCTACGGGCATGCCAATGACCCCACCCACCTGCCACCATTACAGCCTTTCTGCCCCCCCTGGGGGGCAGATGGGGCATCAGCCCCCAATCTGCCCCCCCGGGTGGGCAAAAAGCCCACTAGACATCAGGGAATAAAAATAAAAAAACAGAGGTGGGGGCTGCCCAAAACGGGCAGGCCCATGCCCCCACCCCACCCCCCAATTACTACAGTCTTTCTGCCCCCCCGGGGGGCAGATGGGGCATCAGCCCCTAATCTGCCCCTTCGGGGGGGCAGAAAGCCCACTAAATACCAGGGATTAGTTTTTAGTGTTTTTTTAGGGCGGGGGCTGCCCGAAACGGGCCCACCAATGCACCCACCACCATTACAGCCTTACTGCCCCCCCTTGGGGGCAGATGGGCCATCAGCCCCCAATCTGCACCCCCGGGGGGCAAAAAGCCCACTAGACACCAGGGAATTAAAAAAAAAAAAAAATAGAGGTGGGGGCTGCCCAAAACGGGCAGGCCAATGCCCCCCCCAATTATTACAGTCTTTCTGCCCCCCGTGGGGCAGATGGGGCATTGGCCTCTAATCTGTCCCTTCGGTGGGGCAGAAAGCCCACTAAATACCAGGGATTGATTTTTAGATTTTTTTTAGGGTGGGTGTTGCCCGAAACGGGCACGCCAATGCCCCCACCCACCCGCCACCATTACAGCCTTTCTGCCCCCCCTTTGGGGCAGATGGGGCATTGGCCCCTAATCTGCCCCTTCGGGGGGGCGGAAGCCCACTTGACGCCAGGGATTTTTTTCACGCAATTTTCTTTAGGGTGATGGATTTTATTTAGGGTGGAGGCTGCCCGAAATGGGCACGCCAATGCCCCCACCCCGCCCCATTACAGCCTTTCTGCCCCCCCAGGGGGCAGATGGGGCAGTAGCACCCAATCTGCCCCCCCAGAGGGGCAGAAAGCCCACTATCCACCAGGGATTTTTTTGCGCAATTGTTTTTAGGGTGTGGGCTACCTGAAACGGGCAGGCCAATGCCCCCACCCTCCCCCCCACAAAAATGACAGTCTTTCTGCCCCCCAGGAGGCAGATGGGAGCTGTAGCCCCCAATCTGGCCCCCCCTGGGGGGCGCAGAAAGCCCACTAGAAACCATGGATTTTTTTGTTTTATTAGTGTAGGGGTAGGGGCTCCCCAAAATGGGCATGACAATACCCCCACCCCACCCCCAGAGAAACTCCAGTCTTTCTGCCCCCCTGGGAGGGTAGTTGGCGGCAGCTGCCCCTGATCTGCCCCTTGGGGGGGCAGAAAGCCCACTAGGCGCCAGCGAGTACTCAGGCTATTTTTATGGGGTGGGGGCTGCCCAAAATGGTCATACCAATGCCCCCACCCCCACAAAAAATATCCACAGCCTTTATGCCCCCCCAGGGGGCAGATGGGGCAGTAGCACCCAATCTGCCCCCCCAGAGGGGCAGAAAGCCCACTATCCACCAGGGATTTTTTTGCGCAATTGTTTTTAGGGTGTGGGCTACCCGAAATGGGCAGGCCAATGCCCCCACCCTCCCCCCCACAAAAATGACAGTCTTTCTGCCCCCCAGGAGGCAGATGGGAGCTGTAGCCCCCAATCTGGCCCCCCCTGGGGGGCGCAGAAAGCCCACTAGAAACCATGGATTTTTTTGTTTTATTAGTGTAGGGGTAGGGGCTCCCCAAAATGGGCATGACAATACCCCCACCCCACCCCCAGAGAAACTCCAGTCTTTCTGCCCCCCCTGGGAGGGTAGTTGGCGGCAGCGGCCCCTGATCTGCCCCTTGGGGGGGCAGAAAGCCCACTGGGCGCCAGCGAGTACTCAGGCTATTTTTATGGGGTGGGGGCTGCCCAAAATGGTCATACCAATGCCCCCACCCCTACAAAAAATATCCACAGTCTTTCTGCCCCTTTAGGGGCATATTGGGATGAAACCCCCTTCCCCGATTCCCCCCCAGGGCGGCAGAAAGCCCACTGGGCTCCGGCTTTTTTTTAGCAATGTGCATACCTGTGGATTTTGGGCCCTAGCGCAGTTGGCACGTAGGCAAACCTAGCAAACCTGTACATTTTTTTTAACTAGACACCGCAGGGATTCCAGGATGGGGTGACTTGACTGACTCTCACCAGGTTCTGTTACCCAGAATCCATTGCAAACCTAAAAATGTGTCCAAAATAACAAATTTTCCTCACATTTCTGTGGTGGAAAGTTCTGGAATCTGCGTGGGTCCACAAAATTCCACCCACCCCGCGTTCCCCAAAGTCTTCCGAGAAAAATGGTACCTCACTTGCGTGGGTAGGCCTAGTGCCCGCGTCAGGCAAGGGCCCAAAACCAATTGAGGAGACATCAAAATTACCTATCACAAAACAACCTGGTTTTGCAAAGGGGGACCCATGAGTTTTTGGCCCGGGCTTGGCGGCTATCTAGGGAAACCTACCAAACCCACACATTTCTGAAAACTAGACACCCGGGGAATTCCAGGGAGGTATGGCTTGCGTGGATCCCCCAACGTTTCCTTACCCAGAATGCCCTGCAAACCTCAAATTTAGCTAAAAAAATGACCTTTTTCACACATTTTTGTGTGGGAAAGTTGTGGCATCACCGGGCTGACACAAAGCGTTCCCCCGGGTCTCCCGATAAAAATGGTGCCTCACTCGTGTCGGAGGCCCAAGTACCCGTGACAGGCAAGGGCCCACAACGTAGTGAGGCGACATGAAAATTGCCTATTTCAAAACGGCCTGGTTTTGCAAGGGGGGTCACTTGGGTTTTTGGCCCGGTGCTCGGCGGCCACCTAGGGAAACCTATGAAACCCACACATTTCTGAAAACTAGACACCAGGGGGATTCCAGGGAGGTATGGCTTGCGTGGATCCCCCAACGTTTCCTTACCCAGAATGCCCTGCAAACCTCAAATTGAAAAAATCACCTTTTTAACACATTTTTGTGTGGGAAAGTTGTGGCATCACTGTGCTGACACAAATTTCCTACCACCCAGCATTCCCCCGGGTCTCCCGATAAAAACGGTGACCGCGACTCCATTATTGATCATGGTAATATTTGTAGGGAGGAGGTTTTGATGGTTGGTGAGACTTGCTCTGTAGATGAAAAAGGCCTAACTACAACTTTTAATGTTCCATCGCCTTTGTCAGTTCCAGTTAGGGAAGCTCCAACCGAAGGTGGGGAAGGGGCAGGAAGTCTAATGTCATGGAACATTGTGGGCTTGCGTCACAAACAGGAGTCTCAAGATTGGGTTGACTTTGTTAATGGTTTTGATATATGTCTATTTCAAGAGACATGGATGTGCGAACCCATGTTCCTTCAGGGCTATTTGAATTACTCTATACCAGCTACTAAAGGCCAAAAGGGTCGACCTATGGGAGGTCTGATGATCTGGGTTCGGCAAAACCTGTGTTTTAATATAAGAGTTATTGAGACAGGGAGTAAGGATATCCAACTTATAAATCTTGATTTGGGACCGTTAGGGCGCCTTGATTTATACAATGTATATGCCAGGGGTAATAAGGGTGGAAAGTCAGAAGTTTTAGCTTTGGTGGCTCTCCTAGAGACCCACTCCCTGGTTAATAATATCATAATTGCTGGCGATTTTAACCGTACATTCGAACCACTAGACATAGGCGATGACTGTATTGGGTCAGAAGAGGATAGGCATTGAGGTGTCCCTCCACTAGATCTAGACCCGATAAAACGATGGTCTGATGATGTTATTTGCCTAAACGCCATCTGCCTAGAGAGAGGCCTCCGTGCGTTGAATGGGAGAACCAAGAGTGACAGGGTGGGGGCTTGCACTTTTGACAATGGTAGGAGTAGGAGTAGGATAGACTATGTCATGTGTAGTTTGGAAATATGGAAGCAGGTTAATGATATGGAGGTTATGCACAGGTTGGAAAGTGACCATGACCCTCTGTGTATTTGTCACAGATGGTGGACCTTGCCTAGCGGGAATGTTCGAACAGAGTGGGAAGGTCTCCCCTTACCAGTTCCTTCCAATGATACACGCCGGTTAAAATGGCCTCGTGTACTGGCCAATCAAGATTCTATGGCTAGTATAAATATGGAGGTGGATAGAGCAATTGAGGCCTGGGAGCAGGTTGCCATTGTTACTCAGGGGTCGCAGGAAGCGACAACTATTCACGATTTTCTCTTTTTAACTATTAAGTCCCATTTCCAGAAGGTAGGTAGGAATAATAGTAGGTCCCTAAACAAGACTGCGAAGTGGTACAATGCACAGTGCAGGATGGCAAGGCTTGCTTTGGGCAGTGCTATTAAGACTAGGGATCTGGCGGTAATTCGTGGTGCCAGAAGTAATTATAAAGATTGTATAGTCGCAGCAAAAAAGGAGTGGGATGAGAGGCACTGGAGAGAGCTACTGGAAGCCTGCGGCTCCAAGGATTCCAGGCTTTTCTGGAGTATTGTTAAATGGGGGAGGGGTGGTGAGCCTGACTGCCCTGATAATAATGTCCAGGAGGAGGATTGGGTTAAATATTTTAAACCTCAATATGCCGAATCTAATCCTGGCAGGGAAATGGACGGGTTTAAGGTTGTCTATCCCAAAGAGCCATTTTTTAGTCTCAAAGAGGTCCTGTTGGCGTTAAGTGTAGCATCGTCGGGTAGAGCCCCTGGAATGGATGGGGTCCCGGTAGACCTTTTTACTAATGATAAGGAACGATGGGGTAGATACATCCTTCTCCTCGTTAATGCAGTCGCTCAAGGAGCACCGGTACCGATGAGTTGGAGGGGTGCAATCATTATTCCCATATTTAAGAAGGGCGATAGGGGGTCGCCTGGGAACTACTGGTCAATTAGCTTGATAGCGACCATACAAAAGGTTCTGGGGAGTATGGTGGTAAACAGGCTCATGGAATGGGTTGATGAGCATAATGCACTATCACCCTACCAAGCAGGGTTTCGGAGGGCTACCAGCACGATGGACCAGGTGTTTCGATTCACTCTGGTACAGTGGCGGACTGTGATACCTGGCGGTGGCAGCTTGTACGCTGCTTTTGTAGATTTGCGGGCTGCCTTCGACCTGGTGCCTAAGTCCAAGCTGTGGTTTGAATTAAGAAGCCTGGGTCTGCCTGACGATCTACTGACTATGGCTATGCAGTTACATGAGGCAAATTTCGCCAGGATACAGTGGGGTAGGCAGGGTGAGACTACTGCTGATTTTCCGGTAGAACGGGGTGTGCGACAAGGGTGTGCGATGGCCCCGCTGCTCTTTTCACTATTTATTAATGGGGTAGTAGCAAGAATGCTATCCGCGAATGTGGACGCACCCTCATTGGCGGGCATCAAGATACCGATCTTGATGTTCGCCGATGATACGCTGATCCTGTCAAAGACTCCCAGTGGTCAGCAAAGTGCCCTCTGTATTTTTGACGATTTTTGTAGCAATAATGGTTTGGAAGTCAACGTGACAAAGACTAAACTCATGTTTTTTAACCCTCACCGCAGCGTCAGATCCAAGTTGTATTTGAGCCAACGCCCCCTAGATGCAGTTAGAGCCTTTACTTATCTGGGCATCTACATAACTGATGATTTAAGATGGGCTCAGCACATTGACTTGGCTGCTCTAAAGCATAGGCAAGTGGCTGGAGTCCTCGGGCTCGAGCATAAGAAATCACAGTTGAAACCTATTGCACCAGCTTTGCAGGTGTATGAAGCAAAAACCCTGGGATCTGCACTGTATGGTGCATAATTGTGGGGATTTGGTAACCTCAATTCGATGCAGATGTCTGAGAATAAGTTTTTTAGGTCATTAACCGGTCTCCCTAAAAGCACACCTCTGATCCCCCTCAGACATGATTTGGGAAGGAAGGCAGTAGGTGACCTGGCAAGGTTACGCCCGCTTTTATATTGGAGGCGGCTCTGGACCACACCTGAACTTAAGCATTATGCTGAGGGCTTTGTAGCAGTGATTAAGGCCGATGTCTTCCATAAGATCCAATGGTTGAGTAAACTTAGAACATTGTTATGTGTGCTTGGGCTAAAGCTGCTATGGGATACCCCATTAGAAGCATCCTTTCCAAGCAAGCAAGCAATCAAGGAGCTGTATTGGGCCCATGTGTCTGAGCAGGCATGGAGAAAATCTGATGCTGGTTCTAAGTCTGGTCGTTTCTTGGAGGTTAAGCCCCTCCCTACACTGGAACTTTTCTGGGACATTATAACTAACCCAAGGGATAGGAAACTTTTCTTTCAATTGAGGATAGGTGCCCTCCCTTTAAGGTCTTTAACCGGGAGGTGGAGGGGTTCTACCGATACTACCTGTCCTGCCTGTGGAATTACAAAAGAGTCCATTGGGCACTTCTTGTTTTCCTGCAAAGCCTATGCAGCCCCACGACGTATTTGGTTAGCACCGGCCTGTAAAAATTTAGGTGCTCCCAGCAGCTCTGTAGCTATGAGAATTATTTGCACTAGCTCCTGTCTTCAACTGACTGTAGCAATCGCTAAATTTTTGGGGTGGGCATGGTCCATTAGGCAGAGTGTCATTGTTTAGGAGCTATTTAATTAAAAGAACGTAATATTGGTTACTGTGCTAATGCATTGTGTTTATATCTAGCTTTCCGAATTTTGATCGTCTGTACATTTTATGAGGTATGATTTTAACAATGTTTTCTAAAAATTATCATTGTGTTTACTGCTTTTATGAGAATTTCTCGAATAAAGCCTCTTGATTGATTGATTGAATATTAAGAGCCAATTCTACCCCCTCCAAATAAATGCCCTACCACTGGTTGACTCCTATCCATCATGTTCAAAATATAACCGGTATGTATTACCACCTTTTAAACTGATACAAATTACTGATTCCATACAAAAATAAAACCTAAAGTTTGGGATACACGTGAATATATCTTAGATATCAATCATAGAATAAGTTACTGTTCCACAAATTGAGTTTGTGCACTACCATATGAACTCTCTCCTAGAGACTCGATGTACTCTCGCTGCCTTGTAAGTGAAATTTCATTTCTGTCTGTTTCTCTCCGATTATCCAATCTTTAGCATACTGGTGCAAACTGCCTTAGGGACAGAACAATCAAGTTCATTGAATATAGTTTTAGAATGCACACCTCCTTATTATGATCACTTTTCAAGATTTCCCAAGTTATATTTGGCATGTACACTGATGCCGTGGTCTACCCTTAAAAAACACGGATATGATTTGCAAGATTTTATGTGGCACCACCTCGCGCATCACTGTTTCACTGCCCTTGAGCAAGAAACTTTTTCTCACCATAAACCACAATTCATCATATACTCCTTTTTTGAACCATATTTAATTTTATTTTTCATATTTCAAACTTCTTCAGTTTTTTGTTCCTTCACTCCCAAAGTAGCATTAATTCAAAATGACTCTTTTTTCAACTGCCATCAACATGCCCATCTGGGCCTTATCAATGCCACGTCAGAATTAACAGTTTGTTTTAGGTGATTTCATGCTCTTAAACCCAATGCATTTCGGACTTTTTTTCAGCCCTTCGTCAGGGGTAACTGCAAAGATATATAGAACCCGTAAATATTCTAATTTTTACACCTCAAAATGCCTTTCTTATCCAATTATACCTTGTGCTGTTCAAAAACATGCTATTCTAACACAAAATTCCCACAGTGTGTTCACATAACTAAATCAAAGTCGTTTACATTGCCAGTTGTGTCTAAATAATAAACCACCCTGCCCTACTACCAACCAATACGCAAGTCAACTTTGCCTTAGGAAAAAAGCACTTGACTTTGGAGAGGTATTAATTACTATTCCAACTCCAGTCTTCGCAACAGTTTCCCCTATGGCAAGTAGTTGTAAAGAGTTGCATGGTAATGGAATAAAGTGGTAAAGAGTTGTACAGACCACGTTGCAAAGGTACTGAGTGGTTTAGACTTTGTGCTCAATGTTGTTTTCTCGCTAACATCAACTAGGGGTGGGCGGAATTTGCGAAATTCACTTTAGCAAATTATCGCGAAAATGTTAAAAATCTCCGCAAACACGCGGAAATATCGCGAAGATGCGAAGTTTTTTTCCCGCCCGTTCGCGGTATTTTCTGCGTGGTCGCGGCTCACCAACTTACCCATGCGGTTGCTCGCAGGCGCAGCCATCTTGTTTTCACTTGTCTCGCGATGCATGATCGCGAGAAGAAAGACGTGATCACGCGACGCATGACGTTACTGCGGGCGCAAACTGTGGCGAGACAGCGTAAATGGCTACCAACAATCCAACATCTCGTGGAGAACGCGACCGGATCGGGAAAACTTGTCGGCGAACGCGGGGATTCAGGTAAGGCGATCGCGTGCACGCGAGAATGTATTATTTTACAGCGCGAACAAGAAACAAATTATCGCTAAGCTGCGGAATGCGGAAATTTTGACATTTTCGCGCTTTCCGTGAATGCGAAAATGCCAAATTATCGCAATTTCCGCGAACGGAACGGAATTTTGGCCCAGGCCTAACATCAACCATCTTTTGAATTTCCACCACCCTACCAGACAACTACGCTCTGCCTCCCTCTCACTCGCACACCCCCACCACATGCACCAAAGCAACTTCGAAGGACAGTCCATCTCCTACCTCACTGCAAAAATCTGGAGCGACCTCCCTCTGCAGCTACGGACCGTCACTCTCTACTGTAATTCCAGAGAACACTCAAGACCTGGCAGTTTGAATGAGTCACCAGAACCATCATGACCCTCAAGCGCCTTGATAACCACTTGGCTGTTTAGCTGCGCTATATAAATCCACTTGATTGATGGATTGATTAGCTGTTTGTATTGGAGCTTGACCAATTCTAAGTCGCATATTGTTAGTCCCTGTCTGAAGTAAAAATTGAAGCAAAAATTGATAGGCCATAGTTTGGCCCATGCAACTGTCAGTGTCTTAAATACTTGTATGCTTTCCACCCATCACATTTAAGTTCAGTGCATAAAAGGAGACAAAGTTTACTTTTGTTATTTTTGTTTCAGACTGCACAATGTGCACTTGGATGATGTTCAGGTTTGCAAGTTGGATCTGAGTTGGTCTTGGGCTAGGGTGCGGTGTATGCCTCAGACATGGCAAGTGAAAAGTGAGCATTCACAACAAATGTAATGAGAATTCACAACAAATGCAGTAAACCTGCTCTTCCCTTTTGGCCTAGCCTAGTCCATTCATGGTACCATGAATATGTGTTAATATTGTGGTGGAGTGCTAGACAAGGGAAAATTGGAATGCTAAGGGCAAAGTATTGGGATTTCACTCTGAAATAATACTAAAGGGCATAGAGCGGATGATGTTCAGGTTTGCAGGTTGGACCTGTGTTGGTCTTGGGTCAGGCTGGACATGGCACGTGAAAAATGAGCATGCATAACAAATTTAGTGAGCATCCACAACAAATGTAGTCATTCGGCTCTTCCCTTTTGGCCTGGCCTACTCCATTAAGGATATCATGAATTTGTGTTAATATTAAGTCTGGGCGGTGTATTCGCAGAGTTTGCAGATTTTTACGCATTATGGTCGTGGAGTTTTGAATAACTGCGCTCCGCATAGCGGAGCAGAATTTTTATCCTTACTGGCGTTCGTCAATGTCAATTTGGTGAGGAAAATCCACCTCCCAGCAAGCTTTTTCCTCATTAGCGAATGTCAACATCAAGTTGGTGAGCGCCAACGTGGAAAATCAACCTCCCAGCGAGATTACTTAACGCGGGCGGTCAGTTTTCTCATTGTGAGTGGCCGTGTATGCTGCGACTGCTCGCATTGAGAAACCATACATTCGCGTTGAGAAAGCTGCCTCTCGAGTAAAAATCTACTCAAGCAGCATAAAGGAAGCAGCACCCGCTTGTGCTGTGAATGGTGCCGGTCGAGATTATTGCACAGTGTAGACAAGCACCTGGCACTGAAAATCACTGCGAATGGCATTTATCTAACGCACTCCGCTGCTGGCGGAGCTCCGCATGGCACGGCATAGTAGTTTTTTGCACTTCGCGGACTTCCCCATTGCGAAACTCCGTGAACTCTGCCCAGGCTTAGTTAATATAGTGGTGGAGGGCTAGGCAAGGGAAAATTGGACTGCTAAGGAAGGATTGGGAGAGCACTCTGAAATAATATTAAAGGGCATACAGTGTAGTAAATTGTGCACCTGTCATATACCATCGATCATATCAATAACCCCATTGGCCTCCTATGTGGTTGTGTATTCCTCAGTTACATATCACCCACAGTAGGTAGAGTGGACCCACATAAAGAGTACCTCACCTCCTTATTATATGACATTTCCGGCCTTGATTCCTAGATAACATGTGGACAATGATTGAGAGCACTGCTCCTTCACAGAGGAAAGGTCTCATACTTGCTAGATATTCTTGTGTGCCCACATAACCCTGATTCATACTATATATTATTTGGCCGAATGTGCCCAACACAAGGGCCTCATGCATGCTATCACTAGACCACCATGTTGGCTTGGACTGCTTTGAACTGTAGAGATTGGGAGGGCCCTAGATACAGTCATCACTACATTCCCACTAGACTTTCGGGTGTGCCTCACTATCCAAGATTAGATATGGGCTTTAGTTATGCAGTCTAGCCCCACACTTAGAACACTCCAACCTATCCCACTGTACCATTAGGTAATCTTTCCATACTGCTGGAGCTTGAAAAGCATGGCAATAGGAAAGATGACAGTCTGAGAATAAGCGATCCCAGTGCCAGGAAGTAAAAATGAGGATTGAGTTTTGACCCAATGCTTATTCTGATCATTAATGTGACCTGGTCTGAAAGCCAATAATAACATGACAGCTGAGTGCATAGCTGCAATGTTACAGAGGATAGAAGAGAAGGCAATGGAAAAAGAGAAGGCAGAAGACTAGAGAGTTAACTAGAAGGTATTGAGGATTCTGTTAGCCTATAAAGAGGTGAATGCAGTGGAGCAGTTAAAAATTAGTTGAGGAGAAAAACTAAGAGGTACAAGACATGGAAATGCAGAAAGCCATATTCATATACCCTGTTAAAAAGGATAGGCAGCAGCTGTACAAAGGGCTAGAGGCAGACCAGAAGCAGAGATAATACTTGGAAAAAGGTAGGGGGCAGTTAAAGGGGGAGTATAGAGGGGGGAAAAATGACAAAGGAAAATAATGACAATAGAAAATAAAAGGATTGTTGTGAACAAGGTGAATGATTGAGTGGATGTAGAGAGAAAATATGTTAATCTCTCTCTTGATAACTTTATTTCGGTCAAATGCCATAAAAGTGCAAATAAAATACATACAGAGCACAAAAGATTAAAACAATACAAAACAACAATTGTTAAGAACAAGAATTAAACTCAAAAGTTATCAGAAGAAGAAATAAAAACAACCATACTCAATCACATATGTTATACAAAGATTTGCCTTCTGCGCCACATGCCATGTAGGAAGCGGGATACAGAAAAGACAACAAGGGGATGAGTATCGAAAGTCAAGACCCGACTGGCCTGCGCACAATGGCGAAATCCAAAGTTCCTACATAGTGGTATTAACCAACATTTCCTTATTTTAACATATGCAGGACAAAAAAACATAACGTGGGGAACGTCTTCACTTTTATGGTTATATACAGGGCAAGCTTCCCCATCTGATTTGGACCATTTAGAGGTAAAAGACCTAATGGGCAGGCTACCATACCTTAGTTGGAGATACAACTTCCTCGCTAGGGGAGGTTGTACTGCATCTAGGAATTCCTCGAATCGGAGTTCCATTTTTACTAGGAGGAACTCAGCGGACAGCCTGCCCAGGGTAACCGATGTCTGCAGGGCTAACAGATTCTTCCTCCTCAACTTGGTTTGTAGTTCCAATTTCGGCAACCCCGGACAAGACAGCTCAGGTGTCTCCCAAAGTTGTGGCATACCTACCCACTTACTAAGAGCCCTAATATGGAGCAACCATGAGATGTTAATCTTCTAAGTGCAGGTGTCACTCAACAGCCTACGCCCACACTCCTTCCCCAGAGCATCCGTCAGCCATTGGCCAGTGCTGGGGAGGGATTTAAAAAACCCTCTGGTGCTCTCCACATCGGGCTTCCTCAGCCGCCCGAGTCTCTTTTTTTTTAGAAAATTATTATTTTTGAAACCTAGACACCCAGCGTACACCACATGGATCCCACAATGTACTCTTACCCACAGTGCCCTGCAAAACGTAAAGTTTGCCTAAAATCATGCATATTCTTCACATTTCTGTGAAAAAGATCCAGAATCTGTGGGGAATCACAAATTTCCTACCACCAAACATTCCCCCACTTGTACCAATAAAAATGGTACCCCAAGTGTGTGACTGACCATAACACCCATATTACAAAAGGCCCCAAAATGCAACGTAGAGAAATCAACAAAAGAGGTAGTGGCGGTATTAGGGCCTCTCAGGAAACCAAACTCAGACATTTCTGAAATCTAGGTACACTGGGGAGCCCAAGGTGGTGTTCCTTACTTAGATCCCACAACAATTTCTTACCCTCAATGCCCTGCCAGCCTCAAACGTTATGTGAAATTGCACATTTTCCTTGTATTTCTGTGACATAAACTTCATGAATCTGCATGGATCCACAAAATTCCTACCACCTAACGTTTCCCTACCTGTCCGGATACAAATGCTGCACCACTTGTGTGGGTGGGCCTAGTGCCTGCAACAGGTATGGGTAAAACCAAGGTCAATAGGAGTCCTCGCAAGGGGGGGCACAAGTGGGGTGCAACTTTTACTTTGAGATGTGAGAGATTAGAGAATAGGTCAATATTTATTACTTATTGGATTTCTTTGAATGTGTGCCATCCAAATGTAAGCTAGTGTCTAAGAAAAAAGACATTTTGCAAAATGCCCTCTAAATCACATGCTAGTATGGGTACCCACAAAATCAGAGATGTGCAAACAAACACTGCTCCTAAACTCACTATTGGTTGTACATCTCAGAAATTACGTCATACCCATTTTAAACTGTTAATATTTACCATACAAATTGTTGTATAGTCGATTAATACATTGTAAGATGCAGTTCATTTGTTGGCTCTGGGACCCCAAGGTTCTTTGAGAACTTAGAAACACTGTATATCCTTCACAGACAGAAGAGTCTAGCGGACGTACTGGTGTATTCCATTTGTAAATCAACCATCCTGACAGGAAGTTACAGAAGAAAGCGTAACAAATAGCAGATTTTTCCTACCCATTTTTCATTTCAAAAAATTATTTTAGAAACCCTTGAGGAATCTACAGAAATAACTTCTTGTTGAATTCAGAATGTCATCAACTTTTCAGAAATGTATAGCTTTCCGGCACCACCCACTGGTTTCACCTCTGTTTCCAACATAATCTGGAAGTAAGTTGAAAGTACAAAAATGTTTAAAAGTTAGCTACCATTTGGAAGAATTGCCAAAACTTTGGTAAAAATACTGTTTTTCCATGCACCTCTGCATGTTCCTAAACGCTGGTTTTATCACAGCAAAACCTTTGTGAAACCATTTTTTGGAAAAAACACACTTATTTGCAGAGCATTTTTTCCCCCTAAAAACTACATCTAGCTATATTTTGGCTCTCCTCCAGGGAAATACAAAAACCTTGGGCACCTTCATAATTCCAATGACTTGGAGAAAAAACAGAATTCAAATTTGGAATGGATACCATACGTAGAAAATAGTTATGGAGGCCTAGGTGAAAAGTATCCCAAATAGCTAAAAAAGGCTCAGCTTTGGGGGTGGAAGAGCCTTTGCACTCAAGGAGTTAAAAGCATTGAGAAGACAGCATCGGACTTAGGAAAAGAGGGTCTGGTAAGGCAATGAATGATGTGGCATTGGAGGTGGGTGATGGGGATGACAATGAAAATGGGTAAGCTATGACCCAAACCTAACACAATGGGGCATGAAAGATAGTCCCAAAACCAAATGAGACCTAAAAGAGCTATCAGTGTAAAAGGAGCAGGTAAAATATAAAAGAATAGACAGACTAATGTAAAGGGGGAAAGTAGAGAAAATAACTAATTGAGGATATAATTCCAAAGTGACGGGGTGACGAGGCTGTAGGAAAGGAAGGGAGGATCATAAGAAACTGAATATTTGATTTGATTTTGAGACTGAAGTCCCGGAATTGGTGATTCTAGAAGAGAAATTGAAGTCAGAACAATCAGGGTGAAACTAGTGGAGTAGCTTCAGGGGTGGTGTGGTGTGTTACACCCCCTTAAAAGTAGTAACTAGTTGTGTACAGGTGCTTTAAGGCGAGTTTGGTAAGATGATTGTCAGATTTCACTTAGGATTTTTACATTCACCTGCAGACAAACACATACACACACACACACTTATCTCTGTTTTAAAGTTCTTAAAACATGGTTATTTTCCAAAATATTGAGTTTAAAGTGCCCCTCACAATCCACACTCTTCTACCTTCCTACTGCTCCTTAAGCCCCACTCCTGCCCTGCTTTTCATATAATGTATTTTAACCAGATTGATTGATCTTACTGATCAAGCAACACCCCTGGGTGGAACATGTAGCCAAGTAGGCAATGCAGAAAATCTTAAGGTTGAAAAAGGGGAGTAGAGCACACAAGTAATATGGAAATCTTCAAAACTGGCAACTAAAATGCAACACACATTTGTACTAATTCACAGAAGGCCATATATACAAGAGATTATCACTTTGCTTGTAAGATTGAGGAAGCTGACCTGCGGATATAAAGAATGTGTTGCAGATAAAAACATATAATACATGCAGTTTGAGGTTTGGACATATGTTGCAATATTTATCAAATACTTCTATACTCTCAATGTTATGTTGGAGAAAAAAAGCCGTTTCTGGGTATTACTTGCTGGTCTGCATCAGCAATTGCAGGGCTTTCAATGGCTTTGAATGCCCATGATTTCAGCCATGATGCTAAGTTCTGAGACTTCTTGTTAGCTATTAGGATAGTGGGGGCGCTATATGTGTGATGAAAATTGTGATAAATAATATCTTAAAAGGGTGTAGCAGTATTTACTGGGTCTTTCTTTCCTTTGTAAGCATTGTATTGTGTAAGGGTATGCGTAAGGGTGTTTGGCAGTAACACTAAGTGAGATACATATGCTTGAGGATGCACTGAGTATTTCTGGTCTGGGTTTTGTTTGTACACTTGCTCTCAAAGCTTGGGTAGCAAAAAAAGCTTTACCTTTGTGAGAGTTCCCTGTTAATAAAATACTGGTTCAACTTGAACCATACACTTATCCCTGGCAGCTGTTCAGACATGTAACCAATGCATGGAAGCAAGCTGGACAAGGGAAGGTAGGTAAAGGAGGGACTAGGCTGGGAACCACTGCTGGGAAGGGAGGAAGGAATATGTTGGAATAGAAGGAGAGAATAATGAAAGGAGAGAAAGGGGGAACAAGAGAGTAGGAATGAGATAAAAAGTTTCAGGTAGTGGGCAGAGAAAGGTCTAAGAAGAATGTGAAATGAAATATTAGAGTAGAAGTATCAAGAGGATATGGGAGTTTAAGAAGAGGCCAGAACGTGGAAGAGCACAGTAAAAAGGCCATAGGAGAAGGGGACAGTAATGACAAGGATGGTGGTATAGAATGGAGGAATAAAAGCAAGAGAGAGAAGACAAATAAAGGGAAACGTTTATTTAAAATGAATTTCATCAACAGCAAGATGCCTCTCAGCAGAGAACCCAAGGCAAGGATTAACTGGTGGTAGGATCTAATATTTTTTTCTGACTCAGGAGCAAGTTTGACACACCCATGAGGCTACCGTGAACAGAATGTACTCCTTTAAGAAGTGCAAATAATGAGCTATGATTAGCAAAGAAATGGGACCTGCTACTGGTAGGTTAGTTGATGAACAGGTACAATTACCAATTGAGAGGTACTGATGGTCAGAACTCAGTTGATAATAGAAGGTACTATGTGGAGCTGGCAATGATCGTGATTGTAGGAATATGGAATTGCTGGGTATTGTGAGAATCTGGTAATGGCGAGCAGGGGAAGTGGTGACACCAGTGTCTGATGTGGGGAGCATGCACTGGAGTTCATTGCAAGAATGAAGGGCCATCACTGATGGGCAGAGTAAACTGTAGCACTAGTGGACTGAGGTTGATTACTGGGACAGAATCAATATTATGACCTTACATTGGTTGCAGCATGAGGACTGTTAGACCTGGCATCCTTGGTGTGGTTTTCGCCTAACTTTTTTTCTTCAAATCTCCTGCTTTTACCTGACTTCATTTTTGGTGGCCTTAGGACTCTGCACACTTTAAAACCACTAACTAGTGCTAAAGTGCTTGTGTTCTCTGCTTAAAACATGCTAACATTGGCTTATACCCAATTGGCATATTTAATTTACGTGAAACCCTCTTGTAAAACAGCAATACCTGTGCCCAGGGCATGTAAATTAAATTCTACTAGTGGGCCTGCCATTTCAATCAGGCAAAGTAAACATTTTTCAGACCCAAACCTTCTTTTTAATACATATAAGTCACCCCTAAGGTAGGCCCTGGACAGACCCAAGGGCAGGGTGCAATGTATTCAAAACATAGGACATGTGCTTTTATGTTTTACATATCCTGGTAGTTAAAAACACTTACATTTGTTTTTCACTACTGCAAGGCCTACCTCTCCGTTAGGATAACCTTGGAGTTACTTTATTGCATGTTCTCTGTGTAATTACAAAAAGAGAACAGGTAGCCCCTTCATGTTTGGTGTCTATAGAATCACAATTTAAAATCATAACGTATGTTGAAGTTGAATTTTAAATTGCAACTCTGAAAATGTCACTTTTAGAAAGTTGGCATTCTCTTACCTAGCCATTTGGAACCTGTACCCTGTCTCTGGTCACATGACTGGCCATGGGTGACAGTTGGGCTTTGTGTATTCCTCATAGACAGACTCACACAATGTGGTGCTTAGTTATGACTGGATGGGCCATCACTGGCAGGATGGGAGGGAGGAGACAGGCCCAGCCTCACTTACATCTGAATAGGATGTGTCATGTCTCCACACAAACGACTGCATAACCCCTGTAGTTAGTCTGGAGCCATGTCCAGGAGAGCAGGAACTTCAAAGGCATGCCTCCAGAAGCTTCTTCCCAATTTAAAGGCACAACTGTGCATAAAAGAAGGATCCCAGACACCAACTTTTCAGTATGCTTCTAGATCTGTAGATACTCTGCAAGGACGAAGAACTGGACTGCTGCCCTGCTATGCTGACCTGCTGCCTGTTGCCCACTTACCTGGCTGAGAAGGACTAAACCTGCATCTCTTGAACCCAGAACCCAGAGTGACTCCAAGAGCTAGATGGCTGGCCTCCTGTTCTGAAATATCCTGCTGATCTGAAGCCTCTGGTACTTTACAGGCTTCCAGCAACCTTGTACATGGCGTCTGCCATCTGTGAGTCTTCCCTGCCAAGTGGTACCACCCCAGTCCCAAACCCTTGGAAGTGGGCTTAAGGTGCTTTGCCAGCCATTGTGGATCTAGCGCAACCAATGCATCTCCTCCGCTGTGCAGCCCAAACTTGAGAAGTACTGATGCATCACCGCTACTGCTTGGATTGGACCTGTCACAAAGACTCACATCACAGCTCTTATGAACCTCTACATCACCCCAGCTGTGCAACGCATCCCCGGCGCAGGCCCCCACATACCTCATTGACAGCAGCCTTGACGACGACGCCCGAGTCAGCATCGCAGCCTTGCAGCTCCACGGAACAAATGCATTACCCCGACTTCCTGCCGCATCTTTGATGCCGGAATTCACATCGCGAGTCCTGTCAATGGGATTCTTGATGATGATGCAAGCCTTCACATCGCAGCCTCGCCACATGTCAGAACCGACCCATTGTTTTGGCTGCACACCACATCTTCAATGGGTATCCACATAAGTGTCTGCAACCCAGGATTTAAGACACTTTGCTGAGCTAGCCCACCTGGGTCCCTGTAGCCAGACTGTGCACCATCGCTATAGGGCTAAACTTGTTACTTTGTCCCAGTCTGGTGCAACCAGATATCCACAGTTGATGCTTTAAGCTTTATGGTGCTATTTTTACCTAAATCTGTTTTTAAATCTTTAAAATTTGATATCTCTGGTTCTGCTGATTGGATTTTTATCATTTCTGTCTTGTTTTATTCTTAAAATTCAGCTCAATTGCTCTAACTTGGTGTTGGACCTTCTGTTTGGCAATTTCACGCTTTTACTGTTTGACCTGTTGCAAAAATACTTTACACATTGCCTCTAAGTTAAGCCTGACTGTTCTCTGTCAAGCTACCAGGGCGCTGAGCACAGGTTAATTTGGGATTCGTATGTTCCTTACCTTGACAATGATTGTGGTTGCTGCTTGATCAGGGCTCACGTCCCAATCAACCAACAACCCAATTTCTTACAAGGACCTATTAATGTTGAGCAGTGTAAGAAAAGGCCATATTGATGGGCACTGTAAAGACATAGCAGCAGTGGTTGTGTGAGATTCCAGCATTGGTTAACAGTATGAGCATCTCTGCTGAGAGTAGCCAACAATGGTGAGCAGAATAAGGAGTATAAACAGGTGGGCAGTGTAAATAGGTGGCAGTTGTTGCCCACGAAAGGAGCAGGGACTGTTAGGCACCTAGAAGCATGCTTACTGTGGTGTAAGGAGATAGTATTTATGGTAAGGGACAGAAGATGTGACTGGTTTCCAGAGCACACATAAGATATGGCATATGTCAAGATGTCTAGCTGCTACTGGTGTTTATCCCGAGGGTCAGACCCTTCTTGGAGTCACCTGTGTGAGCAGTGTGAGTAACTGGGAGAGGTTCTTGACAAGAGACACCAACACTGATGAGCAGTATTAGGACTGACACGAGTATATGTTGCTGTGCAACTGGTGGGTTGCATAATAAATTATGGTGTCCAGCACAATGAGAAGTTGATACTGGAGGGCAGAGTGAGGATATGGCACTTAATTGCAGTGTGAGAAAAGACACTGAACTACAGTAAGAGTATCTGGCACTCTAGATTGGCACATCAGCTGGCAATGCAAGCATTATGTGAAGTGGACACTGGTGAACAGAGTGTGAAGTTGGCACTGGTGAGTAGTAGGAGGAGCTGGTATGCAAGTAGAGAAGCATGCTCTAGTGCGTAATGTGAACCATTGGTACTGTTGAGCAGAGTGTGGAGTCTGCATTGAAAGACATGGATTTAAAGTCAGTATAGCAAGGCAGCATAGCGATGTAGCACTGTTTGCCACTATGAGTAGCTGTTACTAGAAAGCAGAATGAAGATTAAACAGTGTTAGGTAGTGTGAGGAGGGTTGGCATTGTTGGGCACAATAAGAGATAATGTCACTGGTGATCAGTGTAAACATCAGACTCCGGTGGTATTTGTGAGTTTCTGCCACTGCTGGGCAGTGTATGAAACAGGCACAGAAGGGCAGCTCAAGGAGCAGACAGGATTGGGCAGTGAAAGGAGATGGCACAGAAATGCATACACTGGCATATAAGAATATTTCGGCATGTGCAAGGTGAACATGTGTCTCAAAAAAGAGCCTGACCATCAGAGGAACTGTTAGACTTGGGGGTCTCTAGTTGGCACAGGTAGGTACTTGTGACAAATAGGGACCCTCGCATCTAGTCAGGGTAAGGGGGTACACTTCTAAAATAACCCGTGCTCACCCTCTTGGTAGCTTGGCACGAGCAGACAGGCTTATCTCAGAGGCAGTGTGTAAAACATTTGTGAACACATACAGTAACCAAGTGACAACACTACAAATGGACACCACACAGGTTTTATATCAAAAATAAGTATTCTTTATATAGATTTACCACAAGACCATTAAACAACAAAAACACACAATACTGTTACTGTAGATGGTAGGATTTTTCTTAGTTCTCTTAAGTTCTTAAATGCGACACTTTAAGTCAATGTACCTTTTAGATGCGACACGCAGGGCAACAAAAGGGTTGCAACAATGTGATGCGATGAAGATTTTGGTGCAAAGAAATAAAGACGTGAAGATCTTCCAGATGCGGTACACTTCTCCAATGTTGCGAGAAGACTCGACATGATGCATCAGCTGCAACGGTGTCACCCTTTACACGATGCGACGACAGCGGCCTTGGCAGCGACACTCTTCTCCGACGTTTTTGAGACACTTCCGCTCGATGCGATGTTGCAGCGGAGACGCCCCTTTACGCGATGCGACTGCAGCATGCTTCTCCGTGGAAGCGAGGCGCTTTTTCTTGATGCGGTGCAATGCGACAACTACGATGGCTGCGATGGCAACACGCTTCTTCCTCGATTCGAGACTCTTCTCTTGATGCAGTGCAATGTTTCAGCTACGATGGCTGCGATGGCGACACGCTTCTTCGGCGTTGCGAGACACTTCCTGGATGAGGAGAGACGCTTCCGCTCGATGCGAGTCTGCAGCGGCGACACACTTTATGAGATGCGACGATAACAGCTCCGACGGCGGCACGCTTCTCCTTCTTGAGTCGTGCTTCCAGCTCCTTACGACACGCAGTCCTTCAGAAGGCCCAACAACAGCAGCAGGCACTTCCAAAGAACTCTGGGGAGCAGGAGGCAAGCTCTTTTCCAAGCCCTTGGAGATCCTTCACAAGTTGAGCAAAAGTACACACAAAGTTCCTTTATCCTCTCTTTGGCAGTAAGGCAACCACTGCAGGCCAGGTTCAGGGATAGTTTCGTCCTCAGCTTCTCCTGGTTCCTCCCTCAGCAGAGTTTCTTCTTGTTTTCCCAAAGTGATCTGATTTCTTGGGATCAGGGTCCCAATATTTATACCCAGAAATCTTTTGTCCTCTGAAGGCAGAGAGGCCTTTGCCCAGTCCAAACCAGTTCCTGAGCACTCTGTTTACCAGACTTCTCCTTTACTTACACAGTGCAGGTCAGAAACATTAGATGCCCCACAGGACGTGGAGCCAGCATTGTGGAAGGCAAGCACAGCCCTGGAGCACTTTGTTGACAGGATTCCTTCGCTTCATTCACTGTGCAGGGCAGAGACATCAGCCACACCCAAGGAGGTGGGGCAAGCCCTATTCAGGTCCCAGGTGCAACTCCTCCCACCCATCTAGATGCAGATCTCTCTATTCATCACTGGGGCACCTCACCCTGTCTCCTGGAATTCCCCAGCCCTGTCACTCAACCTCCAGACAAAGGAATACACAGCCTAGCAGAGGCAGGTTTGAATGGTTAGACAATAAAATGCCTACTTTCTAAAAGTGGTATTTTCAAACACAGAATGTTAAAACCAACTTCACTAAAAGATGTATTTTATCATCCTGAGTTCAGGCATACTAAATTCGAATTTCTACCATGTTCTCTGAGTCAGTTAGGAATATAAAATGTAATAACCAAACTGCCCATTCTGGCCTATGGAGAACAGGTAGCCTTGCAATAGTGAAAAACGAATATGGCTGTAATTCACTATTAGAACATGCCAGGACATGTCCTACCTTATCCCTACCATAGGGGTGTCTGATATGAAGAAAAGGGAAGGTTTAGGGACTGGCAAGTGGGTGCACTTGCCCAGTCAGCATGACAGTACCAGACTGCACGCATGCTCTGCAATGGCAGACCTTAGACACATGGTTACAGGCTGCTTCTGTGGGTGGCACAACCAGTGCTGCAAGCCCACTAGCAGTATTTGGATTACAAGCCCTAGGCACTCCTGGTGCACTGTACTAGGGTCTGACAAGTAAACCAAGCCAACCAATCATGGAATCACAAATTATACATCAATTTACAATAGGGAGCACTTGCACTGTGGCACTGGACAGCAGTGGCACAGTGCCCTGAGCAACTTACACCAGCAAAAAATATATGAGGCAACAGCGAAAAATGGAAGAGAGACTCACGCCAATGTGCCAGGTCTAACAGGAACTTACGTCATCATACTTAAAAAATAGAAAACACATGAACTGGCTCACAAATGTCATTGTAGAATGACAGCAACCAAGAGACTTCAGTGGTAAACCTTTAACGGAGATTCTTGGAACCTTTTACATTTGCCAGGATGGGTAAATGCCAACCTTGTGAACCAATTTGAGTGTAATTGTATTAGAATTGTAATTGCATTTATAGAACAATCACAACCCCTGATGAGGCGTCTAATCCTTTTACTCATCCCTAACCTACTCCTACTGCTATGAGCTTCAAATATAAAAAACACTTTCTAGACCCTTGCCTCTTCTATCCCTCCCTCATCCTTTTTCAATACAAATAACAAACTCACATGTCCACCGCTGAAATCAATTTAACATCTCCCAGTTCTAATTCACCAGTAAACCTGTTTGGGTTCCGCAGCAGTGTGCTACACACTGAAAAAGTGATTCAACGCCTCATCAGGGGTAGGACCTCAGAGCCATGAGTCAATATTTTCTGTGATATATGATTTTTGAGGTTCCCTGATGTCATTGCTTTTTCCAGCATGTTGGCTGATATATTTGTTCCGGCTTTGGACAAGATATTATTGACTTATAGCATCCATCCGTTTATTAATTCTGAAATCAACCATCATTCAGTGCTAGGAAATTGAAGGAAATTGCAGAATAAATGTCACTGAAAATGTACGGCCCTTTGGCCTCAAACTAACAGAAATGTGAAGCATTTCATGACCATTCTGAAGAAGGTGTATACGAATGCTAAAATCACAAAGGCTCACATCTCGGATACATTAATATGGTACCCCACAGAGCTCAACTGGGAGATTTTCAAAAGAGCTACTCTTTGGCCACAAACCACGAATTCAACGTCCCCAAGTCACCTGTGGGTCGCTCTTCAACATGGAAGAGGTGACCACCATAAGAAAAAGAATGAATCAAATAATAGGACATATCACTAAGCCTGGGCCTGTGGAGTTTTAGCAACTCTGCATTCTATGTGGAACGCAAAGTTGTCGAAAAACTCCGCACTATGGAATGGAGTGGAGTTTTTTTGTGTTTGCACGCCTGAAACGCATTTTTGCATGCAGGAGATACTTACAGGGTACCTGCAATCGCCGACGAGATTTCCCAAGATGTTCACGAGCAACGCAGGATTTGCTAGGCGGCCGCATAGTACCGCGAGAGTTTGTGATTGTGAATACGTCATTCGAGTGCGCCAGAGGAGTTCCAGCGGAAGTTTTGTGAAGAATGCAATCCCAAACGCGCAGGATCTACCGCAACTTCAATCTGGAGAAGGTTCTCTCCCTGAACAGCATCAAAACCTTCTCAAAACGACGATTTAGAGTAAAAAAACTCCTCAAATTGACATTGGCTATCCTATTTTGTACAAGGAGTCCTTTCTCTTTTTTTCCTTTTTTTTCAAGAGGAAGCAAGTGCCCTAGAGTCTCCAACTTCCTGTTCTTAGCTAGCAGGCCCCTCCCAGTGCTTTGTCCATCTCCTGGTCACTTTTCATTTGGATCTGGAGCTGGAGGATTCAATATTTGAGTCTGCTGCATAATATATCATTGAATTTGAGGACTTTGAATTTGAGATTTCACAAGTAAGTTGGAAAATTCGTGTTGTTTGTGTGATTGGGGCCATGCACCTCAATTTATTTGTACTTTTCATTGTTTTAAAAAAAATGTATTGTGGTGGGTGGCCTGCAGTTTCAGTAGGGGTCTAGTTGTCTCTTTGTAAGTATTTTTTCTTCTTTTATGAAGGAATCACATTGCACAGTTCACTACATTTTTCTCCATGTTTTGAAATCAATTCAAGCCCTGTAGTCTGCCCAAAATAGGCCTTTCTCAGCCAGTAGGCCCAGAGCTACTCAAGAGTGCATAAAACGATTTAAACCTCATTTTGGCTATGGATGACATTGGATTACAAATACAAAATGTGTTTTTTGTGGTATTTCACCTTTTTTATGTGTGTTAAATTAAGTGCCTTTGTTGGATGTGTGTGGTTGTAACTTGGAAACCTTTTAGCCCTGTGGATTTTCGTTGTTGGCATTGTTGCAATAAAGATGTGTTGTTTATCATGCCTCCTTTGTCTGACCAGTGTGTGAGTGCGATTGTAATAGTAGGCCAGCATTTGCCTTGGCTGAGCCCCCCCATGTGGCAGGGGGCCAACCCGTTACATTTGTATTTTTGTTGTTGTTCTTCTTCTTTCTTACCCTTTCTGAGTGTACTGTGCAGTACACCATGAACCAAACATTGCACCTGCAGCAGCTTTGTCCGGGAAGCAAGCTGAGAGCAGCACACCCTCATCAGTGGACCCACCCCACCAACCTAAGCCCAAGCCCATGTCTGTCGCAGAGGCAGCCAGCCTAATCACAACTAAGTCAAGCGGTGAACTCCGTTCCACTCATGGAGTTTGCAGTGATTTCTGCACTCCGCATTATGCGTAGCTCGTGGACATCTGACATACTCCGCTCTGCATAGTGGAGCAGAGTATTTTCCCTCGATCGCGTTTGTCAACGTCAAGTTGGTGAGCGTGAGTGAGGAAAATCCACCTCCCGGTGTGATTTTTCCTTGTTCACCATCGTCAACATCAAGTTGGAGAGCGTGGAAAATCAACCTCCCGGCGAGATTTCTCAAGGCAGGCGGTCAGATTTCTTGTTGCGAGTAGTCGCGTCTGCTCGTGACAGCTTGCATTGAGAAACTGTCCACTAGCGTTGAGAAAGCTGCCGCTCGAGTAAAAATCTACTAGCGCGGCAGAGAGGAAGTAGCACCCGCTTTCTCTGTGCATGGTGCCATTCGCGATCATTGCACAGCGCAGACAAGCCCCTGTAATTGTAACACACTCCGCTACTTGCGGAGCTCCGAGTAGCGTTGCAGAGTTTTTTTGGCACTTCACGGAGTTTCGCATAGCAGAACTCTGCGAACTCCACCCAGGCTTAATCACGACAACGGTGACAAGCAGTGATATTGAAATTGACTTACTGTTATTGCAAAGTAGTACACAATCAATGCAGGAAACTCAGATAAGTGGGCAACAACAGCTGCAACCATCCCCAATAGTAGTAGTTCCTACCGAAGTAGGGGCAGTTCAGGAGAACAGGCTTCCTGCTGAGGGAGAAGAAGAACAAACCACTCTTTCAGAAGATTCATTGTCTTCCAGATCCCCAGCAAGGAAAAGGAGGGTTAGTCCATCAACTTCTTCTGCAAGCCCCCCTTTCTGATGATCTAGACGCCACTTGGATCCCACCTCAGTCTGTGAGTGAGACATGCCACCAGACAAGTCTGGGGCAAGGGAAGTTTCCATAAAGTCTAAGAGTTATGGAGGAGGATCACAACGAGCCAGTCATCATGGACATTAGCCTTGCCACAGTGGAGACCGACATTACCCCAACCCAAATTGCTATGAGGGATGTGGCACAGATACCACCAACAAAACCTCCTCCTCCAGCTGCCATATGTACAAAGATCCCTGCTGTGACCTACATCCACCACAACCACCTCAGTAGAAGTAGGTACTGCAGAGAGTCAAACATCACGCCCACCTACTAGTTCATCCGACACTGCAAGTGGCACCAGCAGTGTCAGAAAGTTGACCCCTCGGTTTAGGACTTCTTTTCGGTTAGCCAGAAGGAGGTGAACATTGCTATATTCTCCATTTGTGGAGTAGGTGTTAGTCGGGGTAAGCTTGGTACAAACTATGGTACCGGAGGCGGGGAACAACCTTTACAATGCAACTTTTACAACGCACTACACTTACAACGCATTTTTTACAACGCAAAATCCATTACAACGCACTACACTTACAACGCATGACACTACAACGCATTTTTAAAAACTACCTTTACAACGCATTCCATTACAACGCGTACCATTACAACGCATAATATTACACTACACTATCCAACACTTACCCTACTGTTGCACCCCCTGGAGTTAGAATAGTAATTTTTACCCCTATACTATCCAACACTTACCCTACTGTTGCACCCCCTGGAGTTAGAATAGTCATTTTTACCCCTATACTATCCAACACTTACCCTACTGTTGCACCCCCTGGAGTTAGAATAGTAATGTTTACCCCTATACTATCCAACACTTACCCTACTGTTGCACCCCCTGGAGTTAGAATAGTAATTTTTACCCCTATACTATCCAACACTTACCCTACTGTTGCACCCCCTGGAGTTAGAATAGTAATTTTTACCCCTACACTATCCAACACTTACCCTACTGTTGCACCCCCTGGAGTTAGAATAGTAATTGTTACCCCTATACTATCCAACACTTACCCTACTGTTGCACCCCCTGGAGTTAGAATAGTAATTTTTACCCCTATACTATCCAACACTTACCCTACTGTTGCACCCCCTGGAGTTAGAATAGCAATGTTTACCCCTATACTATCCAACACTTACCCTACTGTTGCACCCCCTGGAGTTAGAATAGCAATTTTTACCCCTATACTATCCAACACTTACCCTACTGTTGCACCCCCTGGAGTTAGAATAGTAATTTTTACCCCTATACTATCCAACACTTACCCTACTGTTGCACCCCCTGGAGTTAGAATAGTAATTTTTACCCCTACACTATCCAACACTTACCCTACTGTTGCACCCCCTGGAGTTAGAATAGTAATTTTTACCCCTATACTATCCAACACTTACCCTACTGTTGCACCCCCTGGAGTTAGAATAGTAATTTTTACCCCTATACTATCCAACACTTACCCTACTGTTGCACCCCCTGGAGTTAAAATAACAATTTTTACCCCTATACTATCCAACACTTACCCTACTGTTGCACCCCCTGGAGTTAGAATAGTAATTTTTACCCCTATACTATCCAACACTTACCCTACTGTTGCACCCCCTGGAGTTAGAATAGTAATTTTTACCCCTATACTATCCAACACTTACCCTACTGTTGCACCCCCTGGAGTTAGAATAGTAATTTTTACCCCTATACTATCCAACACTTACCCTACTGTTGCACCCCCTGGAGTTAGAAAAGTAATTTTTACCCCTATACTATCTAATACTTACCTTAAATGCAATTTACTATTATGCGTTGTAATGGTATGCGTTGTAAAGGTAGTTTTTAAAAATGCGTTGTAGTGTCATGCGTTGTAAGTGTAGTGCGTTGTAATGGATTTTGCGTTGTAAAAAATGCGTTGTAAGTGCATGCGTTGTAAAGTGTGCGTTGTAACGACATACATCCACCGGAGGCCAATCAAACCATCTGAGGAAACACCACTTGATCCAGTGGGAGGCGCACCTTATCGGCCAAAAAACTGCAAGTGTTGTTGCTGGTGGAGAGGATGAAGATCTGATCACGGTGGAAGGTGAACAAGAGGGAGACATTTTCTCCAGTACACAACGCAGCCCTGTCCCCAGCAGTTCAGTGGTACCGCCCACATCATCATCAGCAACATCGCAAAGGCACAAGAGTAAGGCCGAGACACCAGGGGGTCCAAGGCAAGAGAGTACCACAATGAAAAATCGAGCATTGCGCCTAAAAATATCTGGTCTCAAGAAGAAGTCACCTGCATCAGTAGCCCCACAAAAGAAAAGAATCCAGGCTACCTTTCTCAGCATGTTTAGATCGGAGGGCCAGTACGAATGCAACCACCCAACCGCACGTTTGTACAACACGAAGCTGGCTAAAATGTTAGCGCTAGACCTCCTTCTTTTTCCTTTTGTGGAAGGGGTGGATTTTCTTGTATTTGTGGCAGCCATCTGCCCAAAATGGAAGGTATCCAGCTCGTCGTTTTTCTCCAGAGTTGCTGTTCCAGCACTACATCATGACGGGCTGGAATTGCTTGGGCACGCTTTGCAGCAGAGTGCTGTTCACACTATCCACCTGACGACGGACATGTGGACTAGACGCCTAGTTACTGATTACATGTGCATCACTGCACACTGGATTTCATTTGTGGGGGTTAGAAAAAAGATTTCTGCAGGTGTTGGCACTGATGACATTTTTAATGACGATCGTAAGCATGCTACAGCAGTCATGTTCGCCATGGAGAAATACCGTACTGTTGCAAACATTTTGGAAAACTTTAACACTAAGTTCTTTGAATGGCTGCGACCAAGAAGGCTTAACCCCTACGATGCTCATGACGAGCTGGTCTCGTCATGGCACACAGTGGTCGTGTGCTCATGACGAGTCTAGCTCATCATAAAACATCGCGTGGGAAATCCCTCTGGTGCGGGCAGTTTCAGTTTCTACGTGCTCAGAGGCTATCTCAGCCCCCTGAGCACGTAGAAACTAAGGAGAGGTTGGAAAGGGGGGAATCTCCCTAGTGGATCTCTGCTTGGGGATTGCTCCTGGAGGGCGATCCCCGAGCAGGGATCCTCCCACTAGGCCCCATGGAGGGGGGAGCAGCCCCTTGGGCAAGGGTCTTTCCCCCCCTAATAAATCTTTTGGCACCATTAGTTTTTCTGCCCCCCATGGGGGGTAGATGGGGTCAGTAGCCCCCAATCTGCCCCCCAGGTGTAGAAAGCCCACTAAACACCAGGGATTTTGTTTTTGCCCCATTTTTTGGGGGGGAAAGGTGCTGCCCGAAAAGGGCATGCCAATGCCCCCACCCCCACCACCATAACAGTCTTTCTTCCCCCCCTGGGGGGTAGATGGGGCAGTAGCCCACTAGACACCGGGGATTTTCTTATGGGGTATTAATTAGGGATGCCCCCAACCCCGGCCACAAAATTAGTCTTTCTGGCAGTAGCCCCCAATCTGACCCCCTGGGGGAGCAGAAAGCCCACTAAACGCCAGGGATTTTGTTATTGCACCATTTCTTTTAGGATGGGGGCTGCCCAGAACGGGCATGCCAATGCCCTCACCCCCCACCACCATTATAGCCTTTCTGTCCCCCGTGGTGAGCAGATGGGGCAGTAGCCCCCAATCTGCCCCGTCCACTTGATGCCAGGGATTTTTTTGGGGCAATTTTTTTTAGGGTGGCGCTGGCCGAAACGGGCACGCCAAAGCTGGAGCAGGTAATACAACATTTTGGATACCCCCCCATTCTGCATGTTTATATTAATCTGAATAATCAATTAATTGTAATATTATTAATCTGTTTGAAGTGATAACTCACCAATTATATTAACAAAAGAATTACACGTGGGAATTGCTCCTTACATGGCTATATTAATTGTGAACTAACTTGAGTACGCATATTAATAGTAGAACATTAGAATATGGCATGTTATATGTTGCTTTGGTGATGTATTTGTGATTTGTGCTTTATTCAGTGAGTATAAACCGCTCTGAGTGTTGCTTCTGCTAGATAAATCCACACACATATGGGTATTAGCAAGGGGATAACATTTTATTAGCCATTTCTATGTTTTAATGATGTTTTTCTGTTTCTTTTGCTTAAGTTGACCATTTCGGCCTAAACAAGATGGCTGAACGAGACGTTAAACGTGACTGCCCTGACAACACGAGGTTCTGGGTGAAGTGTGCAGGCGTCACCACCAGCAGCAGTGGCCTGGACCTGACCCCGGGAGAACATGTACCCTTTAAGGATGCTCCGGGAACCTATCCAAGACCAAAGACAAAGCTCAATTTAAAAACCGGAACAAGCGAGCTGATGACTTCATTGTTCAACACCCTGACAACTGTACCCCTCAACCCCAAGTGGACCAATCAGGACTTCCTAAACCCCGATCTTGATACTTTTTGACATTATTTTCATTATAAAAGTAGGTAGGGAATTGAACTATATCGCACGCTCTTCTTTGACGAACTCGATTTCCCGACGTTATGCTGATGGAGAGGACGGTGACACTGCTGGACAGCTGTTATCCTGAATCTTTGAGAGACTGAATTGCGGCCTAACTTTGCTGAATAAAATTCTTCCTTGACTGATTGACTTAGAGGACAATTTTAGCCAGAATAGGTAAATATGATGCTCTGAAATGCTGATGATGATTTCTAACGTTTCTTGCAATATTTCTTAGATAAAGAATAATTGATTAATTGACAAATGTGTTGTGTCGATTATTTTAAGAAGAGAATTTAATGGGATTTGAAGACTAGATAAATGACTGCGAAACTAAACCTGCAAAGAACAAAATGATCCATCTCCTTATGAGAGGGATATCTTAGGTCTGTGGTCAATGTGTTTAGAGTAAGGTAAAGGTATTCCTTTCATGTCAGTGTTTGGAAGGATATTTCCCTCAGAAAACAGATCAACGGAGTGTAAGTATTGTTGTTATTGGCCCCACCAATGAATGTATTTGAGTGAATTTGATGCTGAGGTAGTTGGTCTGTGCCGAAAGGCGAATTTGATGTTCCGCGCTGCAACAGTTTTTCTGGTAGGAAGACAATGGTTTTATTGTTTTGGTTTGGTGATTATTGCTTGTAAATAGCTTATTGATTATTGGTTATTGAAATTGGTTTATGTACTAACACTGTATGTTGAGTCGCGTTGAGTTTTATGTTGTTTGCACGGCTTCTGGGATGTAGGAAGTCAGAAGTTTGTAACGGTTCCGTAGTAGAGCAGAGGTAAGCGCTGTTCTCGGGAAAGACGTAATTGTTGTTATCCTGTAGGTACACAGGAGAAACGTGTGACGATTGAAGTTGCACAACACATTGCCTGGGTTCGAGTCGGTGACATCGCCGTGTGTTGCCATTAGAGACATTTTCTGTGTGAGAGAAGTGTGTATGATAGCAAAGGTTACCTGTGAAATTCTGGTCTTAGGTACCAGGGATCCAACTGGCATTCCGATAACGCTTATCACTGGAAAGGTAATAGGTACTCTCTGAGCTTGTTAGAAGGACAAAGGAGAGGTAAGCGCTGCTTTGTTAACGTATGTCATAATTCTGTAGTAGAACAGACTGTTCGCTGTTCTAGGGAAAGACAGGATTCTGTGTGAACGTACTACATTTTCTTGTGTGAAAGTGCGTGAATGAAATAGCATTCAGGTTAATTGTGAAACTCTGGTTTTATTTCTCAGGAGCATTGGGTCTCCAACTATGTGTCTTAATTCTGGAAAAACAGTTAGCTAATACTTGTTAGAAGGGTGAAGTAGAGGGATGTGCTACTTTATCAACGGAAGTAACGATTCTGTAGTAGGGCAGAGGTAAGCGCTGCTCTCGGGAAAGACGGAATTCTTGTGAGAAAGGTCTATTGCTATTCTTTGGTTAGCGAAGCGGACAATGGAGACGTTTTTATGTTGTTACTAACAGAATTGTAGAAATTGAAACAAAACTTACTGAGCAGATTTGTAAAGGAGGGGTAGACAGGAGCAGGAGCTGCCGCAGCGGCTGCTGACGTCAGAACGACCGCACTGGGATTGGACAGTCGGTCGGAACCGTAAAACGCTCCGGATTGGTGCGTTAGTGTGCGTCGCGCTAGGAGTGGAGAAATACAGGGTGATGTAAACGCTCCCTATTAGTGCGTTAGTGTGAATCACGCTGGGATTTGAGAATTGTGACAGTGACATAGACGCTCCGGATTGGTGTGTTAGTGTGAGTCGCGCTGCAATTGGACAGAATAGCGGTACAGTCATAAGGAGAAACTAGTGAGACACGAAAGAAAGGAAAATGTATTGCGATCCACCAGAAAAGGAGAAAAAGTCATGGTTTGGTAAAATTAAGAAGTGGTTTAAGAAGGACAAACCAATCATAACTAGGGAAGGACAGTTACTTCCTCCACCGAAAACCCCTGCATCCTTCATGGTTGCGAAATATGGATATCACACCTGCATTTGGTTAGATAATTGGGTTAAATACACTAAAAAGGACGGAGTATTGGCTTTTCCAGAGCATGGTTTATTTAATTTGGCTGTTTTGAGAAATTTGAGAGAGAAAATGATGAATTTAGAACCGAGACCTAGACCGACTCAATTTGAGGCTTTGACGGAGTGCGAAGACGAAATGCATGACCGAGAAAGACAGAGAAATGGTTGAGGATATAGATACCTGTTTGTCAGATCATACGGACATGAGATGCATGATGATCGAATGAGAAGGTGGCGAAATGCGAGTATGACTGAGGGTTTGTTTCGCGTAAGAACTGCAGGAGAGAATAAAGGACGAAAGTGTGTAGAAAAGAGGCATAATGTGGAATCGAGAGGATATGGAGTGAATGAATCAGAAGATGATGTACTTGATGATATGTTCTATAAGAATCCACCACCATACCGACCAGAACCAGAAATATTAACTCCAAGTGCCCCAATGAAAGAAACAGTACGAATCAAAAAATCGGAACCAGAGTTCCAAGATTTGGGAAGAAACAATTCCATTAGAGAGGTAGAAAAGAAGTCTGGAGGAAAATTGGATGGAGAAAATTCAGCAGAATTAGCAAAAACAACCCTAGAATTACCTGAGAAAATAAGAGAATTGACTAAGAATTTGGAAGCGGTAACTGTACCAGTAACGATAGGTCCAGTAATGCCTATTTTTGACAAGCAGAAAGACAGTGAACATTGTTTGACAGTCCCTTATAAAAGTAATAAACCGGTTGAACAACCAAGAATGAGTCAGAGTGAGAATCCATGGAGACAGACTATGAGTATGATTGAACCGAGTTTTTCAAATAACCCATTTGTAGGTCAAAACTGTGCAGAGAAACGTATGACAATGATAGAGACAATGTCAGAAACTCAAAAAGATTTTGGACAAGGAAATATAGAGAAGCCAGTAGGACCATCTACAAAGGAGTTGAGTGAATGGTTGAGAAGCTTGCAAAAGAAAGACAAGGAATCTCAGTCAATAGATGTAGCTAAATTACGAATGGTACTGGAAGAATTAATAGTAGGAACTATCCCGACAGATAAGTTAAAAACCTACCAAGATCAGGAGCCTAGCGCTTGACCAAGATGGCCGCGTGAGCCCTGAGCTCCCGCTACCCTCGCGCCCTCCTGCAATTATCCTGTCCTAAATCCTGATTTTCATGCACGGAATCCTGCAACTGAGTCACAGCTGGGGCGATTGACGTTGTCCGGGCAAAGATCGCCCACCGGGGACCGAAGCTGTGCATGGCGGAAGATTGCGGCCTACCTCCGAAGGATGCCAGGGGCTTGCGTTGTCAGGATGCCCGGCCACTAATTGAACAACAGCGGCCTTGGGAGGTGTGAACTGACGGACGGATGCCGCTGCACTTTCACTTTCGCTCTCTCGCCCTTTGTTCGCTCTGGGTTGGGAGTGCTTCACGCAGATCCTCTGTTGTCTGGAAGACCTCCACTCGGTCCTGACTGGCTGTTGGAGTCCTAGTTGACCCTGTTTCCTCCAGCTGAGTGAGGGACGTCCTTTGGCAACTGACCGTCCTGCTGTTCGGGATGTCGACCAAATCAGAGGCAGACAGGTCGAAGTCTAAGACTACCAGGCGGGGAGGCTATACCCAATCCAACAATATGGATCGTTATGCCCAGCAGAAGGGGTCGCCTAGTGGATCTAGACAGTCGCTGGAAGCACAGAAGGCCGATCCATCCCCAACCTCGGAGTTATCATTGCAGGATATCAAGGGGGCGATAGATGGGATGCAATCTTCGATTGGGCGACAGTTCGAGACCCTGGCGCACAAGGTGGACATGATTTTGATTGATGTCAACTTGATTCGCGCGGACCTGGGCAAAACCAATGAGCGGGTCAAGTCCCTGGACCTCAAGACCACTGGCCTCGCGGACGATGTCTCGGAACTCCAGGCTGAGGTTCGTAAGTTACGAACCGCGAATGACCTCTCCGCCCGCCGGCTCGAAGACTTTGAAGGTCGGGCCCGGCGCAACAATGTGCGCCTTATTGGGGACCCGGAAACTTCAGAGGAGCTCTCCGTGGATCTACTCGTCGAGGATTTGGTGGTGAATCATCTTGCGCCTAAGGGCCTCGTCAAGTTTTTTGCGGTGGAGCGGGCTCACCGAGTGCCTGGAGGACGGCCTAAGGTGGGAGCCCCCCCGAGGCCGATTGTCGCCCGGATTTTTAATTTTCGGGATCGAGACGCTATCCTGCAAGCATCGAGGGTGACAGGCCCGGTGCCTTTTCAGAACGCCTCTGTGAGCTTTTATCCTGACTTCACCCAGATGGTGCAGAAACAGAGGCTAAGTTTCCTGGGGGTGAAGCGGCGGCTTAGGGATATGGACCTGAAGTATGCCATGCTTTTCCCCGCCAGGCTACGTGTGGTGTATGAGGATCGGACTTTCTTCTTCGAATCACCAGACATGGCAGGGGACTGGTTGGATGCGCTCCCTCGGCGACAGCCCGGCCGGGACAGCGTGGATGGAGCGGAAGGCGACCGGGATGGACAGAAGTGATACCTCCGGTGTCGGCATTTTTTGACTCAGCCCCGGACAGTGACTTGCACCTTCCTGCAGTAATGGGAGGGCGGCGGGGGGAAGATAGGAGCTCTTTCCTCCCTTGGGGTACTTTTTGTAGATTTGTTTTTGATAGGGCGACAGGCACACTGCAAGTTGGGGGGGCTTTGTAAGCTGACGCAGGGGTGCAGGGAGGGGGGGATTCGGGATGTTGGGGTTGTTGGTGGGGGTGGTTTTTCTCTTGCAAGGCGTAGCAATGGTTGTCAGTATTGTCCGATCGTGGTTCTCCAGGGGGGGTGGAGGTCTCTTTGTGTTTGGGGATGGGGGATAGGGGCTTAAACATAATTAGCTGGAATGTTAATGGCTTAGGGGATCGTATCAAACGGGGGATAGTCCTGCAATTCTTGAAACGGACCTCGCCAGATGTGGTCCTCCTGCAGGAGACCCACCTTATAGGGAACATGTGTTATGCACTTAACAGAAAGGGTTATAAATTCATTGCTCACTCGGGGTTCTCCTCGGGCTCCAGGGGTGCGGGTATACTTGTTAGAGCTTCCCTACCATTTGAGGTTGACTCCACCATTGCCGATGACAGGGGGCACTTTGTGGCTGTGGCGGGGAGGTGGGAGGGCAGAACGTTGGTGTTGGTTTCTGTTTATGTCCCTCCTGCCCTGCAGGCCTCCACGTTTGCTGATCTGGGCAAGGCCTTGTTGGAACTCCCCGAAGGGATGCTGGTGGTGGGAGGAGACTTCAATGCGGTTGGTTCTGGAATGCTCGATAGGTACCCGCCCAGAGACACCGGGGGTGCTCAGAAGTGGCTTCCCGACTTTATAGATACTTTTGGTCTGGTAGACTGTTGGAGGCTACGGCACCCCACTCAGAGACAATATACCTTTCATTCCGGGGCCCACGGGAGTCTCTCTCGGATTGATTACTTGCTCACTCTGGCTGCGCACGCCTCTTTGGTATCTGAGGCTAGGCATCTGGCACGGGGCATATCTGATCATTCACCGGTGTGGGCCCGTCTGGATATTGGCCGGGTGGTGGGGGGCAGGGTGGCTCCCATTAACCCCTGGTACTTTCGTGACCCCAAGCTGCGCAGTGCGTTGCTGAAGACAGTTGACCACTATTTTCAAGATAATCAGGGTTCAGTTGAATCTGCGGTGTCCTTGTGGGAAGCTTTTAAGACTGTATTGAGAGGGGAGGCCCTTTCCTTGGTAGTGGCCGCCAAGCGGCGGAGAGACGCCGAGGTGACGCAAGTAGAGGACGAGATAGCGGCTTTAGAAGTGGCCTTGGAAGAGGATGTTGCGCCGGCCACACTGCATAATTTGAGCTTGAAGCAACTGGAATATAGGGATCTGGTGACAAACGCTGCCAAGACCCTCAATAGGGAGCAGCAGGGTTGATTGTATGATGTTGGTGATAAGGCCGGGAAATTGCTGGCGTGGTTGGATAAAAAAGAGCGTGTCAATCGAGTGGTGCCGGAGTTGTCGACGGATGGGGGAGAGGTTGTCACTGACCCTGACGGTATAGTTCAGTGTTTCTCGGACTATTTTCGTACGGTATACAGCTCGGTCTCGGATAGGCCGACTGAGACCTCGTGTGACCTCCTGCGTGATATCGCTCTGCCCTGCCTTTCTGCCATTGATAGGGATGACCTCGATGGAGAAATAACTGTCGACAAAGTGGCGTGTGCTATCCGCGCGTTGCGCTCCGGTAAGGCTTCGGGCCCAAATGGTTTGCCGATTGAGCTGTATAAGCTTCGTCCGGATAAGTTGGCTCCTCACCTGCGCGCCATGTTCGTGGAGGCGCGGGCGAATGGGTTTCTTCCGCTCGATCAACGGCTGGCGACGATTGTGGTAATACATAAAGACGGTAAGCCCCGGGACAAGTGTGGCTCCTATCGGCCGATATCACTTCTCAACGCAGAGCCGAAAATCCTTGCTAAGATCCTTGCTAACCGCCTGGTCCGGGTGCTTGGCGACTTGATCCACCCGGATCAGTCGGGCTTTATCCCGCAACGTAACACTGCACTGAATCTTAGACGCCTCCATGGAGTGATTGCTAGGACGGGCACGATGCGAGAGCCGGCTATTGTGGCGTCCCTAGATGCCACGATGGCCTTCGATACGGTGGAGTGGGCATACCTGTGGGCTGTGCTAGCCAAGTTCGGCTTTGGGCCTGGATTTGTGGGCTGGGTGAGGCTGCTCTATGAGGGGCCTCTTGCTAGCGTCGTGGTGAACGGGCGGGCGTCGGCACCGTTCGAGCTCGGGAGAGGCACCCGGCAGGGTTGTCCCCTGTCGCCGTTGTTGTTCGCCCTCGCTCTCGAGCCGCTGGCGGCGTGGATACGATGGCACCCGGATATACGTGGGATTCGTTGGTCTTCTGACCACGAAGACCGTATTTCACTTTACGCCGACGATATCCTGCTATACCTCACCTCACCTAAGAAATTTCTGATAGTGGTTTGTGACGTCTTGACTTCTTTCGGTAGGAACTCTGGTCTTGTCATTAATTGGGGGAAGTCATACTTGTATGTCCTGTGTGGGGAGGTCCCGCCTGTCCCGCGCAACTGCTCGATCCAGATAGCCCAGCAGGGCTTTTTGTATTTGGGGATCTATATTTCCACCGACCCCATTTTACGATACGAGAGGAACTTGCTCCCTCCCTTGGCACGTCTGCGGCGGTTGCCGCTTTCCCTCCTTGGCCGTGCCGCTCTGTTCAAAATGATGTCTCTTCCCCATTTCCTCTATGCCCTGCAGAATACCCTTGACTGGGTCCCGGCCAGTTATTTCCGTGAGGTCGAAAGCCACCAGCGCGCGCTATTGTGGGAAGGGCGTCCGCATATAGCGATTGCTAAGTTGACGCTTCCGTGGTACGACGGTGGTATCGCGCTTCCAGACATTCGACGCTACTACTGGGCCACCCAGTTGAGCGCGGTTAACCATGGTGTGTATGGTCCAGCGCTGAGCCCCGGCTTCGCCATGGACCGATGGTTGCTACGTGGGGGTAACTACCCCAGAGCGTTGTATTCGAAGTCGTTGGACTTAACCCTTACGGGGCCCACCAGGGTGGCCGTGCATGTATGGAAGGTTGCGACGGATTCACTGGGCTGGAGGGGTAAGCTTACCCTCGCCACCCCTCTGTTTGACTCCGATATTCTGGGAAAGCTTTGGCATACAAAAGGGTTTGAGAAATGGGACCTGATCGGTATATCCAGGGTTGGAGACCTTTTGGTTAAGGGTAGGATAAAGTCATTCGAGGAGCTGCAGAAGGAATATGAGCTGGGGAGCACGGAGTTCTTCCGATACGCTCAAGTGTGCCACGCCCTGCGGTCAGTCCTTGTAGAAGGGGAGAAGGTGCCTGAGTCCTCTCCGTTAGAGGACCGGATCCTGGATGGCCATATGCCAGAGAGTACGATCTCGCTCATTTATAAGAAACTTATTAATGTTCGGGCGGATCTTCTTCTAGGGTTGCGTGATCAATGGACCAGAGATGGCCTTGAACTAGATGATGAGGATTGGCAGTACGCAGTTTCTTCTCCCAAAGAGGTTGCGATCCCGCGCGCCTGCGGTTGGTGCAGCTTAAAATACTCCATAGGGTTTGCGTGACGGGGCCCCGGCTGGTCCATATGGGGTTTTCTGAGGAGGGCTTATGTAAGAGAGGATGTGGTATGGTGGGCACCTTCCTACATATTATTTGGGAATGTGGTGCGATTATGGAGTTTTGGAGGCGAATCCACGAGGTGATGGGGGAGGTGACGGGCATCGTCATGCAGCCTGAGGCGCGGTGTTGTCTCCTGAATGTTTGGGGTCCTACTGACCACGATGCGGCACAGACTCTGTGGGTGACCCTGGGGAACATGGTAGCCAAGCGCGACATCGCTCGTCTGTGGGGCTCTAATGGGCCTCCTACATTGACAGCGTGGATGGAAAACATGGATTGGAGCATGTTTAGGGAGAAGACAGTGTATTGTGCTCAAGGCCGCCCTCGGAAATTGCACTCTGTATGGGGGCGATGGAACCAGTACAGAGGGGGCATATGCCTGCCCCCGGACCCGGACCCGCCTGAGGAGCAGCTCTCCCCTTAGCTTCCTTTCCGGCTTTGAACTCCTTGCTGGTATGTGTTTGTCTTCTTGAGTCCCTGACTTCCCCTCCTTTCCCTTACTATAGACCTGTGTCAGTTGGACGAAATGGGGCTCGCTCCCCCTGATGGGAACCCCTTCTGGTGCTTACAGTACTTATCGCCTTGCTTGTGTTTAGGTTTGGGTTTGTGTTTATTTAAAATAGAACCTTTGATTCTCCTGTCAGTGGAATGTTGACGCTAGCATTTGTTGTGTTTTTAAAGCTGCCGTACCTCCGGGTTGTCGGCTGAACAGCTGTGTCACTGATTTCAAAGAATAAAGGTTTTTAAAAAAAAAAAAAAACTACCAAGATGAGGAGTTGTTATTTCTTTGCAAAAGCGTAACATGGAGAGCGAAAAGTCTTCATGAAAGATTAGAAGAAGTGGCCAATGAGATGGGTATGGATATTGAAAAAGTAAAAGCCTTACAGAAACCCTATCGAGTAGATTTCACCGAAAAAGATATTGAAAACATGAATACCACAGGATGAATAGGTCAGGTTAAGGAAATAATTATTTTGTTGAGAAAATGGGGAGATGTGGACAAATGAAAGAGTAGATGGTATCGTAAGCAAGATGAAGTTTCAGACAAAATGTTTTCAGCTTATCCTGTGAGAGAGAAGGAGAAGGTTGTGACAGAATACCCTATGAGAGAGATTCCGGGAGGAGGATATGTGCATGTCCCATGGACTAGACAGGATATTTTGTCATTTACGAATGACTTCCCTCGACTGCGTGAAAAACCCGTCAAGTGGTATAGGCAGGTGGACAGATTTGTGAAGCTATCCAAAAGTATTGTGGATTGATTTGAATAGTTTGTTTGACATAATCGTGCCAGCGGATCTATGGACAGAATGTAAAATAGTAATAGATTGGCCAACACAGGAATACCCAAGGGATCCTAAGACAGGAGGTCTAGACCCTGAGGTAATGAAGAAATACGAGCAGGTTATGGCATTTTTGAAGAACAAAGTACCCCCTAAAGAGACAGATTGGGTAAAAATTGACATAACACATCAGGAAAGCAAAGAATCAGTACATGCCTATTATGGGAGGTTAATTTTAGCCTTTAAACAATTCAGTGGAGATGAAAATTTGAGTGACAAGGATTTGAGTCATTTCGTATACAGATTTGTATATGGTCTTCGTCCAGAAATTAGTGAAATGATAAAACAGCATACGGTAGATTGGCAAAACAAGAAAATAGATGAAGTATTGAGACATGCTAAATATTTCAGAGATGAAATTGAAGCAAAACAGCAAAAACTAAAAGAGAAGGCAATGTCGGAACAGGTAAAAGTAGCAGAGAGACAGGAAGTGCAATTAGTAGAACAAGCTGGGTCAAAACAGAGATTTAATCCTGGGAAAAATAAAGGGAATATTGAGGAAGCTAAAAAGAAATTTCCGTGTCATAATTGCGGTAGGATAGGGCATTGCAAATCCGAGTGTAAGAATCCACCAAGTACTAATGATGAAAATTCATCCTTGAATCCACAGGTGCAGAATGAGGTGAGTGGTCAACAGCAACGACAACAGCAGGGTGTAACACAACAGAATCAGGTGCCAAAACCACCTTTTCCACAGAACAAAAATTGCCAGAAGTATAGTAAGGAGAATGGATTCTACAACGAAGAACAGGTAAATAAGCCACAACGCGCTAGCGCTGCTTCGCAGTATTGGCTGCAACGCGATGAAAGCAATTCAGAAGAGGGTTATTGACGGTGCCGAAGGGAAGAAGAAGAGTGCGTACTTGGAGCAACTCTAGAAGTAGATTAGACAGGCCCATTTGTAGATGGAAAAGTTAATAATGAAAATATTACTTTCCTAGTTGATACTGGTGCTACTCGATCAACTGTTAGATCAGCTGATGTTAAGAATCTTCCTCTCTCGGATGAAACGATCCAAGTAGTTGGTGTGTCCAACAGACAGATTAAAACTTACCTTACAGAACCAGTGAAAGTTAGTATAGGGAAATTGTCTGAAATGCACAGATTTGTAGTGTGCGATACCAGTCCTGTGAACTTGTTAGTTAGAGATTTATTGTGCAAGATGAATTGCACTATATTTTGTACTCCAGATGGCATAGCCTTCGAAACACCAGATGATGATGTGCTGTATAAAATGACAATGGCAAACAGAGAGAAAGAGGTTACAGGAACCTATGCTGTATTCAGCCCTGACGAACTACCAAAAGAATTGAAACAATCAGTAAAAGCAGAAGTTTGGGACTTCACAGGAGAAGATGTAGGATTGATGAGAAATGTAGATCCAGTAAAGATAACTGTGAAAGAAGGAGTATGTTATCCAAATGTCCCACAATATAAATTGACCCCTGAAATAATCAAAGGAGTTACTCCTGTGATTGAGAAAATGATAACACAAGGAATTTTGAGAGAAATAATGAGTAGCCCATGTAATTCACCAATAATGGGACTGAAAGAGCCTAGTGGGAAGTTCAGAATAGTGCAAGATCTGAGAAAGATAAACAAAATTGTTGTACCATGTTGTCCCATTGTACCGAATCCATCTGTGATTTTATATCAGATCCCTCATGACGCAGAATGGTACACAGTGATTGATTTGTGCCATGCTTTCTTTTCCATCCTATTGCACTATGACAGCCAGCAAATTTTTGCATTTCGTTTCGGTGAGCGTATTTTGGCGTGGGGCCGAATTCCACAGAGGTATACAGAAAGCCCCTCAATATTTAATCAGCTATTGAAAAGTCTTTGGAGAGTCTAGAAATGCCTGAAAATTCAGTACTAGTCCAGTATATCGATGACCTACTTGTGGCATCGAAAACTCGTGAAGCTTGTGAGGTAGACACGGTAGCTTTGCTGAATCATTTGGCAGATGGAGGATTAAAAGTGTCACCATCAAAATTACAATTTTGTAAGAAAGAAGTCCAATATTTAGGACACAGCATTGAGAAAGGACACAGGAAAATAACCATAGATAGAATCAGGATCATAAAAACAATGAGTCCACCAATGACCCAAAGAGAAGTGAGAATGTTTCTGGGAATGGTTGGATATTGTCGTCAGTGGATAGGCAATTTTTCATTTATTGCAAAACCTTTGGTACGTCTGACAAGAAGTGATGTGAGAGATCCTATTGATTTGAACAAAGAGGAGTTGGCAACATTCAAGAAGTTGGGAGAAGGATTGTGTGAAGCGCCTGCATTAGGTATGCCTGACTATGATAAGGAGTTCGAGTTGTATTGCAGTGAGAGAAATTGATGTGCGCTCTTTGGTCTAGTACAGCAGCATGGAAAACTGAGGAAACCAATTGCATATTTTTCATCCATGTTGGACCCAGTAGCTGTAGCCCTTCCTTGGTGTCTGAAAGCAGTAGCTGCTACATGTCAAAGTTTGGAACAGAGTGAAGCAATTGTGATGGGATACCCTGTCAAAGTGTTTGTACCTCATGATGTGGCGATTCTTTTAACAAGGAGTCGTACTTAGTATATGACGCACAGCCGACTGACTAAGTATGAAAAGGTAATTTTGGGTGCAACAAATGTGAGTCTTGTGAGATGCGTGAATGTGAATCCTTCAACATTGTTGCCTGATGTAGAGCATGTGGAGGTAAGAGATGAGGCAGATCATGATTGTTTGGATGTACTTGATTTCTGTACAAAACCAAGACCTGACATAAAAGATGACCCTTTACCAGAAAGTGATTAGGTCATATTTGTTGATGGATCTTGTTTAAGAACAGATGATGGAGTGCTGAGTGCAGCATATGCGGTATGTACAGTTGCAGTAGTGATGGAAGCATCCTATTTGAAAGGAGTAAGGTCGGCCCAAGTAGCTTAACTTATTGCCCTGACCAGAGCATGTAAGATTGGGAAAAGTGTGAGAGTGACTGTGATAACTGATAGCCAGTATGGCTACGGGGTGGTCCATGATTTCGGCCAAATTTGGCTGCAAAGAGGTTTCCTGACCTCAAGTGGAACTCCCATTAAGAATGCTGAAGTGGTTGGAAAGTTGCTTGAGGCAATACAGCTGCCTAGGCAATTGGCTGTGGTAAAATGTGCTGCTCATAGTCGCAGTGGTGATTACATTCACACTGGAAATAAATTCGCCAATGACATGGCACAATATTGTGCACAAAATCAGAATTCAATCAATCGGGCAAAGGAAAGGGAGATGATTTCTTGTTTCCCAATGTTTACTAACACTGTGGGAACATGGGATGAGGTAAGACAATTTCAGGAAGAAGCAGGAGAGGAAGAGGTAAAATAGTGGGTAAAAGCAGGATGTGCACCAAGATAGACCATGTGTGGGTCTATCGAGATGGAAGACCAGTTATGCCTGATAGCATGATGTCTGCCATGGCACGGATGTATCATGGGCAGGGAAATATAGGGAGAGACGCCATGATTAGGTCTTTTAAACAAACTTGGTATAATGTCAAGTTTAGGCTTGTGGCGGAAAGTATTTGTCAAAGATGTCTAATTTGTCAGCAGTACAGTCCAGGAAGAAAAACAGTGGTGAGTCTAGGGACAATAGGTCGAGAGGGAGGACCTTTCACCAGAATGCAAGTAGATTTCATTCAGATGCCTCCTTGTAACAGGTTGAGGTATGTTTTGGTAATGGTATGCCTATTCTCTAGGTGGGTAGAGGCATTCCCAACAAGAAGAAATGATGGAATGACAGTGGCAAAATTATTGTTCAGGGAATTTATACCTAGGTTTGGGTTCCCAGTAACAGTTGAATCAGACAGAGGAGGACATTTTCATAATGAAATTATAAAACTGATTTGTGAAGCATTGAATGTACGACAAAAACTGCATTGTGCCTACCGACCAGAGGCATCTGGTGTAGTAGAACAAATTAATGGTACTAACAAAAACAGAATAGGGAAAATGTGTTTAGCCACAGGTATGAAATGGCCCTATGTCTTGCCTCTAGTACTCTTGACAATTAGATCAATACCAGACAGAACTACTGGTTTGAGTCCTCATGAGATCCTCATGGGTCTCGCAATGCGACATGTATTTATACCAGTCAACAAGCTGATGACAATAACTGATGACATGGTATTGGAACACTGTAAAAGCCTGGCTGACGCAGCTCATTCTGTGTTTCATCAGGTTGGAGCGGATGCCACCACTCTTGAAAAGAAGCCAGCTCATGATCTGAGCCCCGGGGACTGGGTAAGGATAAAAGTACACAGAAGAAGAAACTGTTTGGTTCCCAGGTGGGGAAAACCAAGGCAAGTCATCTTGACTACAACAACAGCTGTGAAGTGTGCTGGATTGAAGAACTGGATCCATGCAAGTCATACTTTGAGAATTCCAAATCCAGTTGACTGTAATGAAAAGGAGTATTTTGATGAATCAGAATCCAGTACTGAGTCAGATGATGGAGAGCCAAAAGATAAGGAAGGAGAAAACTGTGAAAAGGGGGAGAAAGAGCCAAGGTTAACTTTGGTCCCCAGAAGTAACTCCCTGAGAAAAGGTTACAGATTTCTGACTCCAGTTCAGACTCAGAGACAGAACAAAGAGCACATTCGTCTAAGAAAGAAAAAAGGAGGAACAAAGAAAAAGAAAGTGGAGAGACAATAAAAGAAATCTGTGAGAAGGAAGTGCCAGATGAAAGATTGAGAGAAATTCCACCTGAAACAACACCTTTAGATGGACAGGTGCCAGATACAGAGAGAGAGGGAAAGATTATTGCGGAAGACCCCCGAGGAGGCGTAGGGAACTCCAACATCCAGTTAGAAGCAGGGACAAGTAGTCAGCAGGAAGATTGCGTGACGGAGAATCGAGGAGGTACAGAAGTAGGGAAAACAAAAGAAGAGGAGGAAAAAGAACTTGTTGAAGGTAAAAAGCAAGTTGAAACAGAGTCTGAGGGAAGCGAAGATGAAATACCAGAAGGCCGAGTTCTGAGAAAGAGAGCTTGGTGAACTGAAAAGAATGATAAAGGGAGTAAATTGAAAAGAGCGGCAAAAGACGAGGTGTGGCCAAACAAAATAAAGAGACTGAGGTATCGACTGACACGTGTAAATTCGCCAAGAGCTGAACAGGTGAATGAAGTAACGAGTCCGGAAAAATCAAAAGAAGAAGAACAGACAGTAGTCAAAGAAAACAAACGAACAAGAAAACCTAACCAGAAGTATAAATCACCGGAATGGACATATGTGGCCCTGCCTGAAGTGAAAGAAGAGGCGGATAGCCAAGGAAATCCAGAGGTGTTTGTACCGGAAGTGGTTGAGGAAGACGAAGAATTGGAAATCCTGAGAGTTATCTTATCCGATAATGTAGAAGAAGCAGATGTTCAGGACAACCTGTATGCTGAAAACGAGAGGAAAGTGAAAGATGATGAGATGCCAAACTGAATGAGATAAAGAAGTTACTGATGGAAAAACAATAAAAATACTGAAAAGACAAAAACTGGTAGTACCACGTAGGTGCTTAGAAGCCTTGGGTTAGAAACTAGTTGTGAAGTAGAAGAGGCTAAGTCAAAAGACACGGCTCATTTAGAAAGATGGCAAACATAGAAAGTAGCAAAAGTAGATGTACCTTCCTTAGAAGATGGTGCAAAATGTGTTGTTGTTGTACAGGATTATTAATGCTTCTTTGGAGTATTCTTGCTCTACTAATTTCATTTAAAGTTACTGTAGATATATTAGAAGGACATAGTGATAACATAACTAATATAGGGAAAGTTCAAAAGGTAGTTCCACCTGGAACAGATACAAACTATTTACATAAAGACAGGTCAATAACAGATTTTTCTAACAATGTGTTTGCAAAGTTGTTGTATGAATATGTAAAAACAATGGACGTAAGGGATTGCTATGTATGTATGCAATTACCTGCATCTGTATCTGAAGGAGTGACTTATCATCACCTTCCTGTCACATATGGAATAACATGTAGTGTAATAGATAGTTTATTTTATCAAACAGGGAAATTAGAGTATTATTTTTCAGATGTAGATACTATATTTTCACAAGTACCAGCAATTAACAAACTAAACAAGGTAAAACCTGCAAAGGTATTAGGTGTATTTTTCTTAGAGACTAATGAACTAACTTTAGAATATATATTTAGAAATAACTTGTCTTGCAGTTTAAAGAAAGAAGAGAAGACATTTTTGGATATGGTTGAAGAAAGGAGATTGAAAATGCAAAGGAAGGTTTCAGAAGGGAAAGTCGAGAAAACGGTTTGGGATGTAGAAACGGAGAAACATTTAAGAGAGGAAACAAGTCCAACTATGGCTTTAGATTGGCCTCAGAAAGGGAAATTGTGTATAAGAAGGAATCAGACGGCATATGACAATTCTTTTCTAGGGAATAGTGAGTGCCATGATACATACCGAATTATGGGAGGATGGGGATTTAAAGGTGGAAGAGACACAGTCTTTCCAGGACTGTATTTTATCTGTGGGAACAGGGCATATTAACGTTTGCCAGACCATTGGTATGGCACATGTTATGTTGGCCTGGTCTTGCCAAAGATTTTTCACATGGATAGAGGAGAAGATGGTGTACATAGTTTAGGTAGGTATTTAGCATGTAGTAAGAGAGAATCTTGGACTGAAGTTGTGGGTGACATTTTTGGAGCACTGATACCCGCAGTGGGAATATCTCTGAATGCAAATAAAATTAGAAAACTTTCAACAGTAGTGGATCGCTTGTCAACAAGCACCGCTGGAGGATTCTTATTGGTAAATACTGAAATGGTTGCCATGCGTGCTACGGTAATGCAAAATCGACTTGCCCTTGATATTTTATTGGCAAAAGAGGGTGGAGTCTGTGGAATGCTGAAAGTTCAACACTGTTGTACTTACATTCCTGATGAAAGTAGAGATTTGAAAATTTATATTAAAAACATTACAGAATTGCATGACTAAATTATACCACTGGAGGTTGAAAGTGTCTGGGAGAAGATTGGTAAGAAAATATCATCTATTAAGGACTTTGTAGTAAAATTAGGTAAGACATTATTTCCATTAACTTGTGTGATTTCCTTAGTATGAATAACTAGACTAGGTTGTATTTGTTGTAGAAAGAATAAAAATCAGAAAAGAGGGGGGCGTGGCCTATCTGCGAGGCAAGATGGACGCGTAGTGCCTCGGCTCCGCCGATAACCTCCTCTCAAGACATCATCCTGCTCTATATCCTGACATCTTGCACTGAAACTGGACGCTCCGAGGCTGGCAATCCCTGCCCCTGCATGGTGGAGCCCCGGCGCTGCCTCCGATCCGGAGTAACAGGTCCCGTTGTTTTGGGCCCCGAGGCATTCCTGCATCCGGGGACTAAGGTTGGACCGGACATCGGCATTGCGTGGCCAGGCGAGCGGCCGCGACTCACCGGAAGCTGCCGGAGCGACGACTGGAGGACGACGGCGCTTTGGCGCCCGCTCTGAGATCTCCTCTCGAGGGTGAGGGGCGCGCCTTGCATCGCTCTGTGGCGCCGTCCCCCCCCCCCACGGCACCCATCGGGGACATTTCGGCAGAGACGATCGTCGTTGAAGAGACTTCACTGGATCCCGCCCCCCCACCCCCCCTGCGGGGCTGCCTCTTCTTCCTCTGTCTGGGAGCCTCTCTGGTGCCCCCGATTCTGCTGCCTGGGGGCTGCCGGGGTGTCATTAAGGCGGAGGCTTCCCCCCTCCCCACCCGTGTTGGCAGTTGGGGATTACCGGAGATCGCCGGAGTGGAGTGTTCCCCCGCGAGCAGAGAGTGACGAGCCATACTCCAAGGTACAGCGTTGGGGCGCGCCTGCGGGGGGGTATCGGACTGGAGCGCTCCCTCCTATGCTGCCCTACTGCCTGTGACAGCGTGCTTGTGTGCCCCGCATTGGAGAGATCAGGGGCGAGCCCTTGAACTCAGCGCCACGAGTGGCCTTGTTCCTGGAATTTGGGCGGCATGGCTCCCTGGGGCTTTGGCATTCCGAGCGCGGTGATTCCCTGCTGGCCCTGAAGCTCACACGGCGAGCGCATAGAGACTAAGAGATGGGCGAGCTTTCACAACCTGGCAATTCCCTTCACGAACTCCTGCATGTGTATTCAGTAAAAACTTCGGCCTCTCCTGGTCGGGGGTGAGTTGCAGAGATCTTGATTGTCCATTGGGGAGCGCAGGTACTTGACAGACGTCATTTTTGGCCGCCATACTCACGTGTGCAGAGTGGAGTGACCCCCTTGGAGAGACCATTACCGCGCCCGCTCGCCTCTAGCGACACCCTGGTCCAAAGCTGCCTATCCACCTTCACGGGGCCGGTTGGGGGCCTCGCGATGTCTGGCGGTAAGGGGGCCAGGGTGTCTCAACAAAGCAAATTGGACCGCTACGCCTGCACGAAGGCGGATCTACCTGACAAGAGGGTGCCTGGCGACATGCCCAAGAGTGGCGCAGAGCAGGCGCCTTCTGAGCCCACTATGAAGGACCCCATGACAGCCATTACGGGCATTCGAACGTCCATAGACACTCTCTCCTCTGAGATGACGCTAATCAGGGCTGACGTCGCCAATTATCGAGAGAAAGTGCAGCAGCTTGAGACCACCACCACAGGCCTAATGGGCGATACCTCACAACTACAAACCGAAGTTTCGGAGCTGCAGGCCTTCCGCAAATTCGCGGAGGACAAGCTCGATGATTATGAGGGGAGGATGAGGCATAACAACGTGCACGTCCTGGGGGTGCCTGAAAAAATGGAGGGCCCTGCCGTGGACCTATTCATCGAAAACTTCATCACGACTAAACTGCAACCCAAGGGACTCTCCAAACTCTTTGTCGTTGAGAGGGCGCACGGGGTGCCGGGGGGCCGCCCGAAGCCAGGAGCTCCACCTCGCCCAATACTGGCCCATCTGCTAAACTACTGCGACAGGGACACTATCCTCCAGACTGCCAGAGTGGCCCCCCCGCTCCGCCTGGATAATGCTACCATTACCTTTTTCCCTGACTTTACCCGCGGGGTGCAGATGCGTCGGCGCACATTCCAGGATGTCAAAAAACGCCTACGGGCCATCGACCTGAAATACGCCATGCTCTTCCCTTCGAGGCTGCGTGTTGAGGCGGAGGGGGAAATACATTTCTTCGACCATCCAGAGGCCGCATCGGATTGGCTGGAAAGCCGAGGGGACCGAGGGAGGATCGCCCCCTCGGGAAGCTGAATTGCGGGGGGCGGTGGCACTGAAGCAAATATGTGATCTCGGTGTCGCTGTTCTCGATGTGTGTGGCGTCAGACTGGGGGGCTCCCCGGTGGCGCCTGGTGCGAGGCCGTGTGCTTCTCTGGGACATTACAAGACATTGCTCAGTCTGACCCTCTTGAACAATGATTTCGATGTGCTTACAATTGGGAGTGAGGATCGGGGAACTGTTGAAGCCTCCCCCCCCACGTTCTTCCTTTAGCTGGTTCTTTTGCTTTTTTCTCACTTTGTTTGATGGGCGACAGGCACTCTGCATTTTTTGTTCAGATGGGCAGTTTGAGGCCCAGAGTGCAGGGAAGCAGGGAGGGGGGACGTTGGGAGAGACTGTGTTTTTTCTTGGTTATTATTTATGTTTATATGTTCGACGGCATGGTATCCAATTGTACACCGCAAGCATATGCACCACCGACACACAAATGGGTACGCAACGTAACAAGGAGGTCAAAATCTTAAGTTGGAACGTTAACGGACTGGGGGACAAGATCAAGCGAAGTGTAGTGACCCAAGACATCAAAAGACTCTCCCCAAACATAGTCCTACTCCAGGAAACGCATCTGCTAGGCAACAAATGTGGGGCAATGAGCAGATGGGGATATTCGATGGCGGCGCATGCGGGCTTCACGTCTGGATCGAGAGGTGTGGGCATCATGGTTAGGAAATCTTTCCCGTTGTCTCTCGTCTCCACATTCATAGACGACCTTGGGCGATACGTGGGTGTAGCAGGCACGTGGGAGGGCCATACTATCACCTTTCTTTCAGTCTATGCACACCCTGGGTTGCAATCGACAACATTCACCGACCTTAGCGCTTTAATACTCACACTGCCAGTGGGACATCTTGTCATAGGCGGGGACTTTAACTCTGTCGTATCAGGCGAGCTAGACAGGCACCCGCCACGTCTATTACCCGTAGCGGCACACTCGCTCTCTAACTTTCTGGACGCCCTGGGTCTAGTAGATGTATGGAGAACTTATCACCCGGATAAAATACAACACACTTTTTATTCTCATGCGCATCGCAGCCTCTCCCGCTTAGACTATATTATTGCCCCCACCTCCCAGATTGCCAACGTTCACGAGATCAGACATCTGCCCAGGGGTATCTCTGATCACTCCCCCCTCTGGACTCATATAGTCCTGGACCACACGCAAGTCGGACGCATTGCCCCCCTCAACCCCTGGCACTTCAAAAACCCCAAGATACGAAGGGATCTGATCAAGTCCATTGATGACTACCTTACAGACAACGAGCATACGGTTGACTCCCCCCAAACACTCTGGGAAGCGTTCAAAACCGTGGTCCGAGGGCAGGCCCTTTCCCTAATAGCGGGTGCAAAGAAAGACAGACTGAAAGACATCTCTGATGTCGAGCATAGGGTACACCGCCTAGAGCAGACCATCAACTCAAACCCCACGCCCGATGCGATGCACGAACTACGACTCTGCCAGGACGAGTATAGAGCTCTAGTCACAGAGCGTGCCAAAATCATGGGACAAGAAAAACTGGGCCGTATATATGACTGGGGTGACAAGGCGGGGAAATTGATAGCCTGGCTCGATAAGAGAGAGCGTACTAGTCGTCTGGTTCCTGAACTCCAGGGGAACGACGGTAACCCTGTGACAGACCCCCAAGGCATATCTACCCAATTTGCAGCCCATTACCAAACGGTGTATACTTCGGTGGCCCCTCACACACTTGAGGATTCTATTGGCCTTCTCAGAGACATCTCCCTCCCTACCCTATCAGAGGCGGGTCGCCAATTCCTAGATAGCTCCCTCTCTACTGACGAAATCGTGCTGGCAATTCGGACGCTGCGACCTGGTAAAGCTCTTGGCCCCAATGGTATCCCTATCGAGCTGTACAAGCTCCGCCCTGACAAATTGGGACACTATCTCCGGTCCATGTATAATTCCAGCCTGGAGACGGGGATACTACCTTTAGACCAGCGCCTGGCCACCATCGTCACCATATATAAAGAAGGGAAGCCCAAAACAAATTGCTCCTCCTACAGGCCCATCTCCCTACTTAACGCCGAGCCTAAAATCCTAGCTAAAGTACTCTCTAACAGACTGATCAAGGTCATAGGGGACCTTGTCCATCCAGATCAATCCGGCTTCATGCCTCGGTGCAATACTGCACTTAACCTGCACAGAGTGCACGGGGTACTGGGCAGGGCCCCAACCATACGGGAGGACGCCATCGTCACGTCCTTAGACGCCACTATGGCTTTTGACACCATTGAATGGAACTACCTGTTTGCGGTGCTAACTAAACTTGGACTTGGCCTGGTCTTTATCAGTTGGGTGAAACTTCTATATGCTCAACCAATGACGCAGGTGGTCGTAAATAACAGAAAATCCGCCCCCTTTGTGCTGGGTCGTGGCACCAGACAGGGCTGCCCCCTCTCCCCTCTATTATTCGCTCTGGCCAACGAACCCCTCGCAGCGTGGATACGCAATGATGTGGTCATTCGCGGACTACAATGGGCGCCGGGATGGGAGGACCGTATTTCCCTGTACGCAGACGATGTCCTCCTCTACCTCGCTTCCCCCAAGAGATCCCTTATTGTACTGTTCGACATCCTAGACATCTTTGGACGTTACTCCGGGTTCCGGATCAATTGGCAGAAGTCTCTCATATATGTCCTAAGTGGGGACTCCCCTCAATTGCCTCAGAATTGCCCGATATCGGTGGCCACAGACGGGTTCACATATTTGGGCATATTTATCTCCCTGGATTCGGCGCTCCGATATTCACACAACTTGGGCCCTCCCTTGCAACGCCTTAAAAGCGACATTCTACACTAGAAAACCCTCCCTATCTCCTTGTTGGGCAAGGCCGCATTATTCAAAATGATGTCCTTACCACGCTTTCTATATGCACTTCAGAACGCCGCGGACCCTGTGCCCGATTCGTATTTTAGGGAGATAGAGGGCCTGCAGAGGGACCTACTCTGGGGTGGACGGGCACGTATAGCCTTAACAAAGCTCACGCTGGGGTGGTATGACGGTGGAATTGGACTGCCAGACATTAAAAAATATTACTGGGCGGCTCACCTCACAGCCATTAATCATGGCACTTATGGCCCCCCTGATGCCCCTGGATTCCGTATGGACCGCAGGCTCCTTCCCGGGGAAACATACAGCCGAGCATTATACTCCGTACCTGGCAAGATCCCACTGACGGGGCCCACCAAGCACACGGTTAAGGTATGGCACGCTGCGACACAATCACTGGGCTGGGCTAATAAACTAACGCTAGCTACCCCGCTCTGGGACTCGCAAAAGTTAGGATACCTGGGCGACTCAAAAGGGTTTAACAAGTGGGACCTCATCGGTATATCCACTATCGGAGATCTTTGGGCGGCGGAAGGAGTGAAGCCATTTAGCACGCTCCAGACGCAATATTCACTGGCTGACTCAGAGTTGTTCAGATACCTACAGGTCCGACATGCACTTCAGGCCGCACTGCCAAAGGGCTCCTCCTTACCAGATAGCTCCCCGCTGGAGGACAGACTCCTTGACGGACATCTGCCTGAGCGTGCCATATCCCTGACGTACAGGAAGCTAATTAATAACATGCATGATACCCTGACCCTACTGCGGGAGAAATGGACTGATGACGGAATAGAACTTGATGACGAAGGGTGGCAGACAGCGATTTCGTCCCCCAAAACAGTAGCAATTTCGGCCCGGCTCCGCCTGGTACAACTAAAAATCTCGCACAGAATATATATAACGGGGCCTCAATTGGTACACATGGGGGGACATACGGATGGGTCCTGTAGACGTGGGTGTTCCCAGCCGGGTATTTTCATACACATCCTGTGGCATTGCAGGATAATTCAGGAGTACTGGCACAAGATACACGCCATCATGAGTGAAACCCTTGAGACTGACATCCGGCCAGAAGCTCCTAGATGCCTCCTAAATATCTGGGAACCCACGGACCTCAATGCCTATGCCTATGCCATACACTGGGTGACACTTGCCTGCATGATTGCCAAGAGGAACATTGCGCAACACTGGGGGGCTTCGCAGGCACCTACAATAACAGACTGGAAAAAGGACCTTGATTGGTGCATGCAACGAGAAAAGTCTGTGTACATCGCAAGGGGTTGCCCCCGAAAATGGTCCAAAATTTGGACCCCCTGGAACTTATATCGAGGTGAAATATATACCCCGCCAGACTACACGAAGTAGATGTCTCCCCTTCTCCGTAATTCCAACTGTACTATACTTTTATGCATTGCTGAATCCTTGTGCTTGCAACTACCTACGCGGTGTTACTATGAAACTATGCCTTGTAGTCGATGTTTTTCTAATAAAAAGAGTTATAAAAAAAAAATCAGAAAAGAATAAAAAGAGAAAACTCAAGGAGAAGGGATAAGACACAAGAAAGAGAATTTGAAGAAATAGAACTAGAAGAGTTAAAGGATAGCATGTATAAAACAGCAAAAAGAGAAGAAACAGGGGAAACTGAAATATGAACGAAACAAGAAATCAATTTAAATTTCCGAAAAAGTGATACAATTTTTTTTAATTAGTGTGGTGATATAATCACCAAAGGGGGATTGCTGGAGTGGGTAATACAAAATTTTGTATACCCCCCCATTCTGCATGTTTATATTAATCCGAATAATCAATTAATTGTAATATTATTAATCTGTTATAGTGATAACTCACCAATTATATTAACAAAAGAATTACACGTGGGAATTGCTCCTTGCATGGCTATATTAATTGTGAACTAACTTGAGTACGCATATTAATAGTAGAAAATTAGAATATGGCAGGTTATATGTTGCGTTGGTGATGCCTTTGTGATTTGTGCTTTATTCAGTGACTATAAACCGCTCTGAGTGTTGCTTCTGCTAGATAAATACACACACATATGGGTATTAGCAAGGGGATAACATTTTATTAGCCATTTCTATGTTTTAATTACGTTTTTGTGTTTCTTTTGCTTAAGTTGACCATTTCGGCCTAAACAAGATGGCTGAACGAGACGTTAAATGGGACTGCCCTGACAACACGAGGTTCTGGGTGAAGTGTGCAGGCGTCACCGCCAGCAGCAGTGGCCTGGACCTGACCCCGGGAGAACATGTACCCTTCAAGGACGCTCCGGGAACCTATCCAAGACCAAAGACAAAGCTCAATTTAAAAACCGGAACAAGCAAGTTGATGACTTCATCGTTCAACACCCTGAGAAGTGTACCCCTCAACCTCAAGTGGACCAATCAGGACTTCCTAAACCCAGATCTTGATACTTTTTGACATTATTTTCATTATAAAAGTAGGTAGGGAATTGAACTATATCGCATGCTCTTCTTTGACGAACTCGATTTCCTGACGTTATGCTGACGGTGACACTGCTGGACAGCTGTTATCCTGAATCTTTGAGAGACTGAACTGCGGCCTAACTTTGCTGAATAAAATTCTTCCTTGACTGATTGACTTAGAGGACGATTTTAGCCAGAATAGGTAAATATGATGCTCTGAAATGCTGATGATGATTTCTAACGTTTCTTGCAATATTTCTTAGATAAAGAATAATTGATTAATTGACAAATGTGTTGTGTCGATTATTTTAAGAAGAGAATTTAATGGGATTTGAAGACTAGATAAATGACTGCGAAACTAAACCCGCAAACAACTAAATGATCCATCTCCTTATGAGAGGGATATCTTAGGTCTGTGGTCAATGTGTTTAGAGTAAGGTAAAGGTATTCCTTTCATGTCAGCGTTTGGAAGCATATTTCCCTCAGAAAACAGATCAACGGAGTGTAAGTATTGTTGTTATGGGCCGATGGGGCAGCAGCCCCCATTCTGCCCCCCGGGGGGGGCAAAAAGCCCACTAGACGCCAGGGATTTTTTTTTTTGCTAATTTTTATTAGGGTGGGGGCATTGGTATGCCCGTTTTTGGCAACCCCTACCCTAATTAAAATTTGCCCAAAAAAACCCTGATGTCTAGTAGGCTTTCTGCTCTCCCTGGGGGCAGATGGGGGCATTAGCCCCCAATCTGCACCCCCGGGGGGGCAAAAAGCCCATTAGTCATCAGGGAGTTTTTTTTAAAATTGAGGTTTGCAGGGGATTCTGGATAAGGAAACGTTGGGGGATCCACACAAGCCATACCTCCCTGGAAGCCCCCGGTGTCTAGTTTTCAGAAATATGTGGGTTTGGTAGGCTTCCCTAGATGGCCGCCGAGCACGGGGCCAAAAATCCAGGTGACCCCCCTTGCAAAACCAGGTGGTTTTGATATAGGCAATTTTGATGTCGCCTCACTACGTTTTGGGCCCTTGCCTGTCGCGGGTACTTGGGCCTCCCACACAAGTGAGGCACCATTTGTATCAGGAAACCTGGGGGAACTCTGGGTAGTGGGAAATATGTGTGAGCCCGGTGATGCCACAACTTCTCCACACAAAAATTTATGAAAAAAGTGTTTTCAGCTAAAATTGAGGTTTGCAGCGGATTCTGGGTAAAGAAACTTTGGGAGATCCAGACAAGCCATACCTCCCTGGAAGCCCCAGGGTGACTAGTTTTCAGAAATGTGTGGGTTTGGTAGGTTACCCTAGATGGCCGCCAAGCACAGGGCCAAAAGCCCAGGTGACCCCCTTGCAAAACCAGGTGGTTTTGACATGGGCAATTTTGATGTCGCCTCACTACGTTTTGGGCTCTTGCCTGTCGCAGGTACTTGGGCCTCCCACACAAGTGAGGCACCATTTTTATCGGGAGACCTGGGGGAACGCTGGGGGTGGGAAATTTGTGTGCGCTCGGTGATGCACAACTTTCCCACACAAATATGTGTGAAACAGTGATTTTTTCAGCTAAAATTGAGGTTTGCAGGGGATTCTGGGTAAGAAAACGTTGGGGGATCCATGCAAGCCATAACTCCCTGGATGCCCCAGGGTGCCTAGTTTTCAGAAATGTATGGGTTTTGTAGGTTTTCCTAGGTGTCGGCAGAGCTAGAGTTCACAAACTACAGCCAGGCACTTTGCCAAAAAAGGGTCATTTTTCACTGCGAAATTGAGGTGTGACCACATTGCATTTTGCGCTGTTTCCTGTCGTATGCACTAGGCCAGCCCACACAAGTGAGGTACCATTTTTCTCGTAAGACTTTGGGGAATGCGGGGTGGGTGGAAATTTGTAGATCCACGCAGATTCCAGAACTTTCCACCACAGAAATGTGGGGAAAATGTGTTTTTTTTAGAATTGTTTAGGTTTGCGAAGGGATTATGGGTAACAGAACCTGGTGGGAGGCAGTCAAGTCACTCGATCCTGGATTCACCTGGGTGTCTAGTTTTCAAAAATGTATAGGTTTGCTAGGTTTCCCTAGGTGCCGCCAGAGGTAGGGTTAAAAAACGACAGCTAGGCACTTTGCCAAAAAAGAGTCATTTTTCACTGCGAAATTGAGGTGTGACCACGTTGCGTTTTGCACCGTTTCCTGTCGTGGGCACTAGGCTGACCCACACAAGAGAGGTACCATTTTTCTCGTACGACTTTGGGGAACGCGGGGTGGGTGGAAAGTTGTGGATCCACGCAGCTTCCAGAACTTTCCATCACAGAAATGTGGGGAAAATGTGGTTTTTCTGACAATTATTTTGGTTGGCAAGGGATTCTGGGTAACAGAACCTGGTGGGAGGCAGCTAAGTCACCACATCTTGGATTTCCCTGGGTGTCTAGTTTTCAAAAATGTATAGGTTTGGTAGGTTTCCCTAGGTGCCGGCAGAGCTAGGGTTTTTTAGGTTTGCAAGGGATTCTGGGTACCAAAACCTGGTAGGAGGCAGTCAAGTTCCCCATCCTGAATTCCCCATGGTGTCTAATTTTCAAAAATGTATAGGTTTGCTAGGTTTCCCTAGGTGCCGGCAGAGCTAAGGTTCAGGTTCAAAAACTACAGATAGGCACTATGCCAAAACAAGGTTCATGTTTCCCTGCGAAATTGAGGTGTGACCATGTTGCGTTTTGCACCATTTCCTGTCGCGGGCACTAGGCCGACCCACACAAGTGAGGTTCCATTTTTCTCTGAAGGCTTTGAGGAACGGGGGGTGGGTGGAAATTTGTGGATCCAGGCAGATTCCAGAACTTTCCACCACAGAAATGTGGGGAAAATGTGTTTTTTCTGACAATTATTTAGGTTGGCAAGGGATTCTGGGTAACAGAACCTGGTGGGAGGCAGCTAAGTCACCACATCCTGAATTTCCCTGGGTGTCTAGTTTTCAAAAATGTATAGGTTTGGAAGGTTTCCCTAGGTGCCGGCAGAGCTAGGGTTCAAAAACTACAGCTAAGCACTTTGCCAAAAAAGGGTCATTTTACACTGCGAAATTGAAGTGTGTCCACGTTGCGTTTTGCGCCGTTTCCTTTCGCGGGCACTAGGCCGAACCACACAAGGGAGGTACCATTTTTCTAGGGAAGACTTTAGGGAACGCGGGGTGGGAGGAAATTTGTGGATCCACGCAGATTTCAGAACTTTCCACCACAGAAATGTGGGGAAAATGTGGTTTTTTTACAATGTTTTCGGTTTGCAAGGGATTCTGGGTAACAGAACCTGGTTGGAGGCAGTCAAGTCACCCCATCCTTGATTCCCCTGGGTGTCTAGTTTTCAAAAATGTATAGGTTTGCTACGTTTCCCTAGGTGCCGGCAGAGCTAGTGTTAAAAAACCACAGCTAGACACTTTGCATAAAAAGTTTAAATTTTCATTGTGAAAATGTGGTGTGTCCACATTGGGTTTTGAGCCATTTCCTGTTGTGGGAACTATGCCTACCCACACAAGTGAAAAACCATTTTTATATGGAGACTTAGGGCAATTCAGATTTGTAAAGTAACTGTTATTACCTATTGATTTTTTATGCATTTCTGCCTTCCAAATGAAAGACATTGTGTAAAAAAGAAGTCATTTTGAAAAATGACCGATAATTCTCATGCTAGTATGAGTATTCCCAATTTCGAAAATGTGCAAATATGTACTGTTTCTAAACTCTATAATTTGTTCCCATTTCAGAAATACATAGGTGTCTTTCATACCGATTTTTCTATGTATACATTTTCCCACAATAATTGCTTTATACCCGGAACATAATAAAAAACCATTGCAAATTGCTGCTCAGTTTTTGACTCTGGGTTCGTCGGGTTCTTGGTGAACCTACAAGTCCTATATATCCCCACAACCAGGAAGGTCCAGCAGATGTAACGGTATATTGCTTTCAAAGAGCTGTCATAATTAGAAGAAGTTACAGGTGAAAACGTTGACACAAAAGGCCGTTTCTTTCAACTAATTTTCAATTTTTCCTGTATTTAACTGTTAGTTTCTATAAAGAAACCTTGATGGATCTACACAAATGACCCCTTGCTGAATTCAGAATTGTATCTACTTTTCTAAAATGTATAGCTTTTTAGGATCCATTATTGCTTTCACACCCATTTCTCCCATTAACTGGAAGGAGGTTGAAAGCCCAGAAAATAGCAAAAATATACTGTGTCCCAGAACAATTCCAAAACTGTGTAAAAAATTGTGGTTTTCTGTCAAAGGTCTGTCATTCCCTAAATGCTGAGAAAATGGTGATTTGAGCCCCACAAACCCTTTTTTGATACCATTTGCAGAGAAAAACCCAGACGCTTTCATTTGCAGCCCGTTTTTCCCTTTTTTCACCAAAAAAACAAGTTTGCTGTATTTTGGCTAATTTTTGGGACCCCTCCAGGGAAATCCAAAAACCCTGGGTACCTTTACAATCCCCATGATGTTGGAAGAAAAGGACATAAATTTAGCGTGGATACCTTATGTGGTCAAAATGTTACAGGGGCCTAAACGCGCACTACCCCAAATAGCCAAAAAAAGGCTTAGCACAGGGGGGGAAAAGGCCTAGCAGCGAAGGGGTTGACATTGGTTTTGTTGCCATGGACAATGGCAGTAATATAGTTAAGGCAATGGCTGATGGAGACTAGCTGCAGAAGAATCTGCACACATTTCAGCCATTCTTTTCAAAGCCCGGAAGCAGCTGAGAATCATTCAACGTGATAACAGAATGTCAGTCAAAGCACTCATCCAGGAGGTGCCAACACGTTGGAAATCAACTTATTACATGCTTGAACATCTGTTTGAGCAGTACAGACCAATCAATGAACATGTCATGCAAAGAGGGGATGCAACTGTGAAAGGCATGATCGTTGAGATGGACCAATGGGGCCTAGTTAAATGCCCGTCTGAGTTGCTGCTTCCTTTCAAGGTATTCACATGTGAAGTCAGCAAGGAGGACAGTACCATGGGCCAAGCTATCCCATTGTTGCACATGCTACAGGAACAGCTAATGGAGGTGTCTGCACTGTACGCAGGAGTGGAGGGAAAAAAAAGAAGCATATGAGTTGGTGGAGAGCTTAATCCTTCACTTAGCAAAAAATACAAGGGCGCAAAGAGACATTGTATCATCCAACCATTACATTTGTGCCACAATTCTTGATTCACAAACCATTACTGGATACTTTCATTTCTTTTTTTAGATGGGGATGTTGCCAACTACAAAACTTGGATAGCTGGGCAAGGCAGTCAGCTAGAAAAAGAGCAGCTGGGAATTAGATCTGCCCATGGCTGACACTGTCGAAATGATGATATGGGTATGGAGGGAGTGGTCCTTGGAGTTAGAGGGATGCAATTGATGATGGGTGGGTACATACATAACATACATGTTGTGCTTGTAAACTACTGTGAGTCAAGGGAGTAGTCTGAAATACAACCTCAACCTTTAAATCAAAAACCTTGGGGAAAAAACATTCCTTGTTTCTTCTTCTTCCCAGGGATTTTTCCATTTATCATTGCATTGTTCTTCTAGCATTATTTTTATTCTTCACCTTTGGCTTTGCTACTCTGGCATGGTTTAATGTTCTTTTACATTCTCTTCATCCAGTCTTCACCTATGATTGAATACCATCCTGCATCCATCCATCCAAAGATGGCTATTATTCTCGACAAACCTTTCACCAACATACATTTGTCATTTACCCACCCATGCATTCTTGCTTGCCTTTAAGTTTGACCCATCAAACCCCCGGAGGATTGCTTTCACCCATACAATTTCACCCACCCAGGCAGGCATTCTTTATTTTACCTTTCACCCATCCGTCAATCACCCATACATCCTATCAGCCACTTATATGCATCACGGGCCCCTTCACCCACGCATCCTTCTCTGCCAGTCATATGTTACATGTCACCCGTCCTTCCTCCTTCCATCCTTCTTTCCCTTTTTCATCAACCCATCAGGGTCTGACTCTTAGTCTTCTTCATAAAACTTTCTCTGCTGAGTTGAAGAGAAGAGGCCATCAACTCCTGCTAATGCTAAGTAAAGGGTGTCTTCTTCAACTGTTTACAACTTACTCTCATCAGTACAGTGTACACTGATTGTCAATAAGCAAGGAATATGACTTACCACTGCCTGCGACTGCTGCTGGCTCACCCCCTGCAGCTACAGCATCTGCTGCTCCCTCCTGGCTGGCAACACTTTCCTCGCTGGCCCGGGCACTGGTGGTCGGTACACCTAGAAAAAACATTTCACTTTTTTTTAGATGCCATGTACGCCTCCCACTATTCCTTTTTTCCACTAGCAAAATTGAAAATACAATACACACACCACACACATTAGTGCACTCCTCATACTTCCTTCCAGCTATGGTGCACAGTAATCAGTTCACCATCAAGTGCTGCTAATAACACTATGCCTAGATGAGAAGAAGACACAACTTTGGGGTATCCAACATGACCATCATTTACTGATTGAGCATGAGAAAGTAAAAGAAATCCTTCTCATCCAAACAAACATGCGCAGAATACCTTACTTGGGCATGCAATCTGCACAGCAGAGTACAAGTACTAGTAGTAGAAGTAGTAGTAGTAGTAAGGACCAATGGGTTCTCTGAGTCTTACAGTACCAACACTAGGCAGTCCACAAAATATATAAGGGAGAGAAAAAGCTGACTGAAAAAACAGAAGAAAGCAAGCTACAGACAGACTAATACAGAGTTAGATTGAGGTACAAAAAAACAGACATTAGAAATATATAAATAACTAAGTTAGTAGGTAATGGAGGGGTAACAAGAATTTAAAAACAGATAGATTGAAGAGGATTTGGGAACCATAAAATTAGGAAAAAAAATATTAATTCAAAATAAGGAGCGGTAAAAGTTATGGAAGTATATATTAATATTAACAACAGGACACAGGACTTAAATGGAGCCAGCAGAGCCATCTGAGGAGTGTATCTGCCCCTGGGAGACCCCTCCAGCTCCCACACCCGCCTCGGAATACCTCATTGTACTCACGCCCCTGGATGCTGATGATCATGTAAGACATAATTAAAGAGACAAAAAATGATTGGTGTTAAAGAAATATTAAATCACTGCAAAAACATTTTTTGACAGGAAACAGCAATTGCAATAGCATTGACCTTTCCTAAATCAGATCAACTAGTAGTTAAATAGTATAGCGGTCGAGGACCGTTCTATCTTTATCATTCTACAGGTCCAGTCCGATTCCTGAGTCCTTAACCTACCTAGCCCGCCTGTTCCAAAGACTTTGGAATGAATTGCAAAAAATGATATATGCTTCTAAGTTCCGAATCTCCGATCTCATTTGCAATCATCTCAACCACCTTTGACAGGCCTATTCACTAAGTCTGCATTAAGTCTTCTTAAATGCATAGATGGACGCATGCATATTGCATACACCAAATTGGTTGGTTGCTATTCACTCACTATACAAACTACAAAAAAAGTTCTAAGGACTAAGGAGTCAATGACTGAAGTCACAAAAGAGGACGCGCCACGCGGGTTGCTAAATCACTAACTAATATTAAGTAACTAACTAACTACCACTATCTTAGTGACAGGACAAAGGAAATGAGACTCTCTAGTCTGCATTACCTAACTTAAGCTCTCTAACTTCTCTTACTTAATCAGCTCAGTGAGAGCAAAGTTTCAAACAAGTATGATTAGTAGCGCCGAGCACCTGTCTAGAAGAATAACGATCACATAATATAAGATTTTTAAACGTAACTTACCTGCATGTAAGCACCAGCATTCTTGCTATTTGGAAAAAAAAATATTCGCAACATAGAACACACAATAATAATAATTAGCTACTCACCAAGCCCCGCGATCTCAACACCTAGCAGGTCCAGCAGGTCCTGCTTTCAGTCCAGGATATCAGACCACCGGTGCGTCGCTTGGTGTGGGTGCACCGGACCCCAGACCAGCGATACATTGCCCGGCGCACCCTCGCCCACCGCTGATTACGCTCCCAGAGCCCGTAACCGGACCCAAGCCTGCCGCCTGCTGCCAGGGTGGAGGGGAGGTGGTGATGTACGTAAAAAACAAGAGCTTCCACCTTTGAAAACAATGCCCGGGGCTGCACCTCTTCTGGGGGCTGCCTTCCTTGCGGAAGGTGGCTCCTCTTTCCCCGGGTCGCACTCTCTACCATGATGCTGGGGGGACTGGGGCAGAAAAGAAAATGTAGAGTAAGCGAGAGGAAGAAGAAAGAATGTAAAATAGAAAAACAGCAAACGCAGTAAAAAACACATAAAAAGTTGGGAAAAACTGCAAAATATACACTTAAGAAGAGAGATGGATAGATAATAAATAAAAAAGATCAGAAGAAAGGTTTTGGGAACAGAGGATTGGAAAGATTTATGGAGGATTCAAAACAGGTCCCAGAACTATAACAAGTAGAAAAACAAGATGGCCATGCCCGTGCGCGACTGCGTGGTGAAGTTCACGCAATATTTCCCCCAAACACGCAATCTGAATTGCCATACAGCAAAAACATCTAGCGAAAGGGCGGAACAAGTAACTATGCCCAGTCGAAACTCCGATTAGCGCCGCGGAGTTCTTTTACAGCTTTGTGGAGTTATGCGTAGCGCCGCTATTTGAACTATACCCAGACTTACACATCAGAGGCACTGAAAACAGTGATGAAGATGAAATGTTTGCCCATTTAAAACTTTCCTTCAGCAATGGCCCGTTCTTTGATCCTCAGCCATATGTCATAAAAACCATTAAGGATTATAGGCTCACAGTCAGGAGGGATAGATATACCATCACATGCAACTTTTTATACACCCTGAGGCTTAACGGAGATCTCTGTAAACGCTTGTCGATTGAGAAGCTATTGGATTTTGAGGAGGTCTCTTATGGAACAGCTCTTAGGATGGTTACGCAAACGGTTCCTTTGACTCATCAGTCAATCCATCACTTTCTCCGTCTCCTTTCTTTCTTCGTTTCCGAATCTGAACCTCAAACATTTCCTAAAATTGCAGACTCAGGTCAATATACTCAGCCTCCTGTGAGACTTAACATCTCGATGGACTACAGGTTATTGTTTAGACGTGAGGAGAGTGGTAATATTTCATCACCAATACCTCCTGTAGCTGAAGGGTGAAAGCAATAAAACAATTAAATTAATTGTGTGTTTCTTCAACCTGTGTCTGTTGTTTCTTCGACAATACAAGGCTCATTTATGAAAAATGGCATACAATCCTCCAACAAATGCATTTAAACATTGGAGCTAGTACTGCAACTTGCGTAGAGATTCTCACCTATTCAAAGTCTGGATATGGCAAAGGGAGATACAAAATGCCGGGAGCTGCGCCGTTACTTTTAACCTATTAGACAAGAACCAAAATTTGCGTACAATTAAAATGTACTACAATCAGCACGATCTGCCTTCAATACATCCCGTAGCATAATCAGAAATTCCTCAAATATATAGATGTTAACAGTCACTAAGTCTCACAACTCGAGCACGGCTGCCAAAGCCGTGCTATACAAATATACATGACAACATCACTCCATTCCTGTTTGTGGACTTTCGTAATGTATGTCTTTGTTCAATAAGGGTTTCAGTAACAATCCACAGGCAGATAGCAAAGGTACTTGGTGTGAGCATTAGACACAAAATTTCACATTCTGCTATTATAGAGAGGGCTTTTTTACATTTGTGCATATATTTTGATAGTTTTATATAGCGGGAACATGACCCTTGTGGGTATCAGAGTGCTTTACAGGTATACAGATGGCATGTAGTGACGAGTGCAGTTACTATTTTTGAATTAAACGTGCGTCATCCTGTTTTATAAACTAGGAGCGCAATGGGGACTGCAGACAAACAAGTTTAAGGAAACCTGACGTTCAAAGACGTTCAGTGTGAAAAGAAACAATTGCTGCGCCTGATGCCTCCTCTGAGACAAGCTCGGTGCATGCTTTGGCGTTTTTCTCAGGCAGTAAACACTGACAAGAGATTGATGCTAACATCAGCGCCTGGAATGAGGATTCCTGGGTATCTAGTGAGGCGGCAGGAGCGAGCCATTTGTCTTTCAGGTGTCAGGCTTTTCATTATTGATTCTGAGCAAAGCCTCCAAAACTTCTAATGAGTCACTAATATGCTGGATAGAGTACTCTGATTATGATTAATTTTCAACTATGAAGTGTGTCATTATGGGTGTTTGAGCCAATTACCTCACGCAGGTAAAATAAATCCAGGCTGAACAGCCTGATTTGGGGAATCAAAGCAAGTGAAGCAAAACTCATCCTGAGATTAATGATAATGCCGAGGCTCAGACGTGGTGTTAGCTACAAGCGGGGTGCCAGTCAGCTGCTCTCTCCTTTCTACCGCGCGACCAAGCAGTGCACGCGACCAGCGCGTGTCGGCGTGTTTCAGGGCCCTGTTGCAGACTCGCCATCGGAAGTGTCTATATTTGCGCTGGGTACGGGTCATTACGTGAGATCCCTCGCTGAAGATTAGCTTCAGTATCTACAGATGTAGGCTTCCTTTCAGCAGTCAGATTACTGGATGCCGCGCTTTGGGTCTTTTGTGTAAGTAACCATCTTTGATGGGGCTCGAAAGATTTCCGCAACAAATGCAAACGGCAAATCTCCAATTTATGTTTTCATTATGTGGATATTTTCAGGATTAGGAACATAGCCCTCAATTGTGAGGTCGATACACACTGGCTAAATCCACATTACATGTGTGGCGGAGCTACAAATCGGTATAGCGTCTTAAGCCAGCTGCAGAGATATACAGCTTCTTACAGATACTGATAAGGATATATGCTCTTTTACAATGGGGGGCTTATTTATGGGAGCCCTGTGTCTCTTGTGCACCATGTAAAGTGGTACCTGTTTGACACAGGGCTCTGAATCAGATTTGTGAAGCCACACAAAGCTACCCTTTGATTGGCTTCATAAATCTGGAGTGAGGCAACGTTGTGCGAATCGCTGCTTTACCTTACTCTGCGCCCGGGAAGCGTTCCTTGGGTGTTGCAGTGGGTTTTCCCAAGCAAAATACACGGATTTTGACGCTGTCCCAGATTTACAAAAAATCATGTAAACCTGGGGAAGCGCCAAATCCTTACTCCTCCCAAGGTGAGGCTTAACAAGGAGAAATATCTTTATTACTCCTCGTTTTTCCTCTTTCTATGTGTGCTGCAGAATGCATTGTATTGCATATATACGGTGCATTCCTGCCCTTTCACTTTGGCGTAGGGCAGCGCAGCAAGGTGCCTTGCTGCACTGTCCTGTGCAGAAATCCTGTAAATGAGGACCTGGGTGTCTAGACGTAGATGAATTTTATATTTTGATGTTGACTAGACTAAATCTGGACAGCACCCTTTGATGATGCCAAAAGATATTGTATTGACAGGGAAGTTTAATGTTGTTTTAAGGAAAATCATTGGATGGGATTGCATATGGCCCTATTGACCTGGGTGGTTACGGATTACTTTGTTGTTTTTCTCACTTCCCCATACCTTATTCAATGACTTTACTCTGTATACTAGTGTTTGCCCTTCCCAACAGTAAATAGGATTCACAGTGTTTGACTGAATGATGTAGACAGAAGTCCAGTGCCGGTCTCAGATCTTGTTCTGCAGTTCACAGAAGGGTATATCATGTGTCCCCATCACTCCCTGCTCATCTTCTTCCCCTTGCTTTTTCTTGTCCTCTTCTCCCACCTAGAGTCCACTTATCCCCAAGCCTCCATCTTGTTCAACACGTTTTTACACCTACTGCATTATTTGGGGACTACCAGTGTAAAAAAGAAAATTGGACCATTTCAAGATGGCCACCCTTAAGTGTGAATATGCACATATGCATTTCAGATACCATTGAATAGTTTTGTTTTATTTTGATAAATTACCTTCAGACATGGCTGCCACAGCCCTGTGGACATCCTTGCCACCCATTACTAAAGGTGTTTGTTAAAACATAACAAATACATTCAAAGATGGCCTCCAGGGATGCATGTACATCAATGGAATAAACATTTTAATGGTTTTAGCAGTGTGATAACACCTAGTCCAAAATGGCCTTTACAGATCTGTGTACATTTATTGAGCTATTTAAGATAAAAAATAAAAAAAAATAGGTAAAGCCAATAGCTTTCACTGCTGCGAACTATTGTCTTTGCCAGTGTTTGTTTGTGAATGTTGGCATGAAACTGCATTTTGGACGTGTTTTGTGCTGTTCTCTTAACCGCCAAACTACTGGTCAATCTGGAGAAGGTGTGCATAAAAGTGCTGAACTTTTCACCTCCTTCTTAAACTGCTAATTCATGTAATTTAAGTGCCTTTTCATACAAAGGCTGTGGCCAAAGTGCGTAATCATGAACCAAGGATTTAGGGGCATATGTACAAGCCCCTATCGCCACCACAACGTCACCTATATTGACATTGTGGTGGCGATAAGGGCTGCGCCCTATGTACAAGACAGCGTTAAGCCATTTAACGTGGCTTAATGCTGCCTTGTACATAAGGCCCCCTTTCATGTTATGCTTAGCGTGAAAGGGGTGGGCAGTTGGTGCTGTGGTGCATGTTCCACTGCAACACCCATTCATTTTGACGCTGCCCCCTATGTACAAGGGTGGCGTACAAAGGAGGCAGTGCCAAAATTAAGACCAGGTAAAAACTGATCTCAAGATGGCGAAACGAGGAGAAATGCATTATTTCTCCTTGGTTTTGCTTTTTGTATGTGTACTGCCTTGTGCAGCACACATGGAAAAAGCAAAATGCCATTGTTTGTTTATGTCTAGGAAGGTGTCCTTTCCTGCACATAAACAAACTTTAAACAACATCCATTTTGTCACTTTCATGTGTGCTGCACGAACAGCACGCATGAAAGTGACAGGATGGCATTTCTAGCATTGTTTATTGTTTATGTGCGGGAAGGGGCACTTTCCTACACATAAACAATCCTCCCCTGCACGCAGACAACCTTACACTGTGGTGCAATGGTGGCTGCGTTGGCGCTAAGTTTCTAAATTTAGCACCATCGCAGGGGGAAACGCAAGGCTGCATCACATTCTTGTAAATATGGTGCAGCCTTGCTTTTCAGAAGTGGGAGAGAGTGGCGTTAAGCCAGGCAGGCTAATGCCTCTCTCCTCCACTTCCTTGCGCGTATCCCCCTAAGTGTCTTGTCTGCCCTGGAGCTGCATATTGTCCAGCCACACGTCATTCCAACCCATCAGTTCCTCTGACCATTTCCTGTGCGAGGTGATGTAGAAATGCCCATGCTCATTGCTTCTTCAAATACTTTATTTGAAGAGCCACTTGTTTAATCAACTACAGCATAACTCGGCATGATACGGTCAGCGACACTGATTCAATCAATAGAATGAGCTGGTTGACATGAGAACCAAATTTGTTTATCCACTGGAGTTTATATATCACCTAATCACTCTTCCGTTGGACACGTGTTCAACACAGTGTATAATCTTTACTCCATTAGTTCCTCTTCTCTCACATCACTTTAACATTACTATGCACTTCTGTGACCATGGGTCACAGATACTAAAATAGACTTCTATCAACTTCCATCTGATACATTAGCTCATCTGAACATGACTACAGAATGGACAGAGTCTTCACCGCAGGACCTGGAACACCTCCAGAATCCAGTCCAAAAAAAGAAGATTGCTGCAAGCCTGTGCACAAGTCAACGTAACAAAGTAGAGTAAGTTCTCCTTCTTTCAAAGTTCTATCATGCCACAAACAATCTACATTTGAATAAAAACAAAGTGAACAATCTTGTGTGTTGAGAACTTCTTTTACTGGTGATTGATTGCCCAGCCAACACCTGTTTCGTCCGGGGAGGTACCCCAAGACTTCTTCAGGGCTGAAAATATACATAATAAACAGAAATGAGCAGTAAGACCCCTACAAGGGTCATTTGAATCTGTGCAAGGCGACAGAGGTGGATGAGTGTACACCCTATGTGACAAGATACCCTATGTGGAGCAGAATGCTCCACATACACATGTCCATGACGGACCCCGGTGAAGTTCACGGCTGTGAACAAACGTGACACAATTTAAAGACACAATTGTAGAGTGGTGATAGTGGTGTATGGCGTGACAATTCAAAAGATTAAAGGAGTGAGGAGGAAGAGACAGGGAGGAAATAGCAGGGAACAGGCATGAGGATGTTGTGTTAAGATAAGTAAAAAGATAAGTAAAAAGACGAGGAGGAGGATAATTGAACCAGAGCTACTCGGGGAAGCAGTATGTAAGGATGTCAAATGTGAGACGATGAGAATATCCCAATGAGGACAGTAGAGCAGAAATGCCAAAAAGTAGTGGGTACCTAGAACCCATGCTGCCCATGGTCAATGTGTAACCCATCACCAAGAGGATGGGTGAGACAAGAAAAGGAAGAGGCAGAATGTTGTAAAGATACACACTGAGAAGATTTAAAGGAAGTTTATTCCAATTTGATACACCACCTACAGACACTGCCAGCTCGTCAGTCTCCAGTCACAAACTGTCTCAGCAGAGACATCTCCATGGAGACTGGAACACCAGCCACAAGCTGGAACTTTATAAGTAAACAATTCTAGCTAATACAACACATCCCCTATACTAATAATGTAAATGATAATATAAAAATAATTGAAAGAAAGAAAACAAGAAAATGAGAAAGAAAAAGAACAAAAGAAAGAAAAATCCTATTTAGCATTTGTTCATTTCATAATCTTTAAAGTGCAATGGGAGATGATGAAACCTGGAAGAAAATCTCCTTGCAAAAGGAGAATTTGATTTTGACAAATCTGAACCAGTTAATTTCGTGTCAGAACAAGAAGGAAACAAAAACCTGTCACCATTGAACCTTACAATCCTTGACATGCTCCACTTGCTTTCATTGTGCATTGTCACTACATTCTTCTGGGTTGAAGTAATGACAAAAGGGCCCATAAATTCAATGACACCCTTCTACTGCCACCTGGGTTTCTTGACCATCACCTACTCACCCACACCCCACGATTTTGTCTTTACAGAACTTTTGAAATCATTTCTCTCTTTAAATCTCTTTTGATAGGATTTCATCCTAGAATCCACCTCCTCCTTATCCAAGGAAATAACATTTTGTAACGGCAACCATCCAGGATTTAACTTAGAGTGAGCTTGTCTACCTCACAACACTTGAAATGGAGAAGACTGCATGACATAGTTAACAGTTATGCGATGAGCCCACCATGTGTCACGTAAAACTTCTTTAAGCGGAACTTTTGACTCTAAAGTCCTTTGTACACAAGCTTTGACCACCCCGTTCCACAAGACCATTGGCCTGTGGTGCATAAAGGGCTGTTTTAAGATGAGTTATTCCAAAATCATCCAAGAAATTATTCATATCCTGAGAAGTAAATTGTACACCGTTGTCAGTGATCAAAAATTTGGGAATACCTTCACAAGCAAGTTCATCTCTGAGGAAATCAAGAATCACTCTAGTGCTGACAGTGTTCACACACCTGGTAGAAACCCACTTGCAAGTTCAATCTACTAAAAGAATAACAAATCTCTCAGAAGGCCCCAATAATTCTAAATGACCTATTATATCCAAACCCAGCTTTGACCAAGGTTCTCATGGAACTTCCACAGGAGATAAGAGAGCTGAATTGGTGACCCTAGACTTGTCATTGGTGGCACATTGGTAACATTCTTTGACAACCTCCTCTACTTGATGGTCCCTGCATGGCCACCAATACCTCTCACGAAGCCGGGCCTTAGTGAGACTTCTTCCCAAGTGCCCTTCATGTGCAAGGTTAACAAGCTTAGAACTCAAGTTACAAGGAGGTATCAACCTCTCACCACGCATCAACTCACCTTGCAACAACGTTAGCTCATCCTTTATGGACCAAAAAGGCATGAGACCAAAAAGGCATGAGATCAGCATCAACGCTCTTGCACCTAGGCCACCCTCTGATCACAAAATCAGTAACAGTAGGTAGAAGTGGATCATAGGACTTAGCCTTAGCCCATTCATTTTGTATGATAGCTAGTACTTTGACCCAACAAATTCTCATGGATTCAGCATCACCAAACTCCTTTCGAACCTCAATAGGTAATTTAGACAAACAGTCTGTAGCCTTATTAGCAGAACCAGGAAGGTATTGCACCTGGAAAATGAATTCCTCTAGACCTTCACTCCATTGTTTCAATCTGGGAGTCAACCTTTCACTCTCTGTGCAAGAAAACACTTGCACCAGTGGACGATGGTCTGACCTCACAATAAAGGGGATCCCCACAGGTAAAATTTAAAATATCTGATTGCCCACTCAATGGCAAGCGCTTCTCTTTCAATGCAGGAATAATGTTGCTCAGCTTTCTTTAGAGCCCTGGATGCAAACGCCACCACTTTCTCAACACCAGCATCCAATTGAGTGAGAACCGCCCCCTAAAGGCTATGCTTAGCCCTATTGATCCCCTATCTAACAGGGACAGCAACTGGCTCACCCTTCACTCTCAGGGTTTCCACAAATGTGGGTGATGTGGGGTATGCAGATGAGCTCTCAACAAGAAGGTGTTCAGTGGGCCTGATCATCGTGAATTCAAAATCAGAGAGAGAAGTGACTGTCTCTCCAAATTTTTGATGTACGTGAACGCATGGAAATGTAACAAACAATACGTGGGAAGCACCATCAGGATGCTGAAAGACCGCATCAGTGAGCACGCCAGGGCACTGAAACAGTGCGATGATAAGTACCCAATGGTGGTCCATGCCACTGAATGGAGGGCTCAAGGCCCATATAAACAATTCGCATTCTTTGGCATTGAACACGTCCTACCCAGACCGAGAGGGGGAAATAGGGAACTCTTTTTACGCCGATCTGAGGCGACCTGGATCATGCGTCTGAAAGCTGTCGAGTTCGGCCTAAATACTGACCATGAGATGCAGTATTTTCTCGGGAACTAGGTCAACCCACCCTGAGTTTAGCCTTCCAGCCAACATAATTTGACCTACAGTAAGCAGTGACACTTAGATGGAGCTTTGTCCGGTTTAACTACCCCCTCACTACGTTTGTCTGACCATTGGTTTGACCATAACCAGCATGCAATGTCGTGTCAACACTGTTTATGATGTCTCACCCGTGTTTTCTAATCTGATGTATAACAACCTCTATACTCAACACTAAGTTGTGCATTCTTCCTTACTGAGGCCCGGATGTAACTATGATACCAGTTAAATCCAACCCTACTACTGTTGTGTGCGACCCACGCCTGTTGTGCCCATTTTCTCTTGCAATCATTGAATGTACATTTCCATATTCTGTCAGTTACTCCTTAATGATGTTTGCATAGTAGCTGGTGGCGACTTACTAATGTATTCTCATGTATGTGGGATGACCCTGTGGTCATCGATAAGTGTATCAATTGAGCCCTGCTGTAACCATGCTCTCCTGAAAATCGCATTCCATGTTGTCAGTTTCCACCTAAAATTCATGTACTCATTGTTCCTCTGCTATTACTGGATGAGTATCTTGAATTACTTAGAATCAGTGAAGTTTGATTTCCAGATTGCGTGCAAAAAATGTGTTGAGGATCACACTCATGTCACTGAGGATGGCTCATCCTCCACATCACTGTCTCCTCTACCCTCTGCTCTACCGATACTCATTTTTATTCAGCCTCAATGCTTTTTACTCACGACTTGCGGAAGAATTCCGGCATCCTGCTTAGGTTGCTTTTGCAAGTTCATGGACACACTTCCTGGGTCCACAGTCTCGAGAGCGTCTATTTTACATTCTCTTAGGTTATCGCTCTAGTCTTTTTACGTCGCCAAAGTCTTAAGAAGAGCAGCAAAAACGGGACCTCACTTCCGGTTCCATCTGTTGTGGTCGTCGATTCCACTAGCGTACTCGTTTGGCTCAGGTACGTCCAACCTCCTGGCATATGGGTGTTTTGCCACTACGTTTAGATCCCCCATGCTGTGATACGTTACGCATGTGTTCTGGAACACATTGCATTCTGGCCGACTTACATTGCTATCACTTCCCAATTCTGGACACTTTTTTATTGTCAGTGTCGGAGTCTCCTAGTCGAAAGCGCCCTCTCCCGAGGGCAAGTTTCTCACCCTCCCGTAACTGCAGGTGCACCATTATTACAATTATTTTGTTTAATACATAAATCCTTACAGGGCCCATTATACACGTGACTTCCCAGCCATGTCTACTGACGGGGACAACGACCTGGCTCGACCACTGTCTTATCCCTGGGAGATGTGCCTGACCTTTTCCTGACACTTTCAGCCAGATTCATTCTGGATTACCACACACGCTACACAGAGTTTATTTCCCCATGTCTTCCATTTTATTTGAACATCATACATACGGTCCGATCCTACTCTTTCCGATGCATGGCCCGTTTTATGCCTGTGGTCTCGTTTTAGCTTTCAGAATTGCCCCCTTGGGCATTCACAGGGGGCCCCCGCTGTGGAATTCTCCATAATCCGTACTCAGTAGCTCCAGCCGGGATGGAACTACAACCGGTTTGGAGGTGAGATACTCATCCTGTGTGCACCAATTTATTTTGCCATTTCTTTAAAGCCTGGAATTCATTCACCTTTTCTGTTTTCCTTAGTGTGAGACTTGGCATCGTAAAGTGCAGGCGCTCTCTGTGCAAATTGTGTTATGGATTGGTGTTTCCAAGATTGGATATTTGATTTACTTGTTAGTCCCTAGTAAAGTGTACTGAGTGTGCCAGGGCCCGTGAATCAAAAGCTACTAGTGTGCCGGCAGCATTGATTGTGCCACCCACGTGAGTAGCCCTGAAAAGGTACCTCAGACCTGCCATTGCAGAGTCTGCGCGCAGTTTGTAACTGCCATGTCGACTTGGCCAGTGCACACACTTGCCTGTCCATAACCTTCCCTTTTCTTACATGTCAGGTACCCCTAAGGTAGGCCCAAGGTAACCCTGTGGGCAGGGTGCAGTGTATGTGAAAGGTGGACATGCCCGAGTGTGTGTGGCATGTCCCGATAGTGAATTACAGCCAATTTCGTTTTTCACTATTGCAATGCTACCGGTTCCCCATAGGAGAGAATGGGAGGTTTGTTTATAACATCTTATAAACATAACTGGCCCAGGGTATTATGTAGAAGATGAAGTATCGTATGCCTGAACTCAGAATCTAAAGATGCATCTTTTCCTGAAGTGATATTTACATTCTTTGTTTGAAAATACCACTTTTAGAAAGTATGCATTTTGTTGCTCAGTCATCCCGTGTGCCTCTGCGGAATGTGGATTGCCTGTCTGGGTTGTGGATGACAGAAGGCTGGGAGGCCAGAGGGGCTCCAGATAGTCTAGGTAGGTCAGCAAAGGGCTGAATAGACCTGGGCTGCGATAGGGGACGGGGGAGGAGATTTCCTTGCACCTCAAAGGGCCTGGTCTGCATCTGACTATGCCGTCTCCACCTCCTGCCAGGAAATCACACCAGAGAAGGCCAAACTGGTTCTGGCCGCGCCCATATACCCTCTGCCTGCAAGATTAAAGGATTTTTGTGTACAAATACTGGGGTCCAGACCCCTGAACCAGAGAACTCATCTGGATCAAGAAGACGGCCAAGAAGAAGAGCTGGAAAAGCTGTGAGGCAGAACTACCACTTTGCTGTGTGCTTTTCTGGGCCGACCTGCAGTGGCTGCTTCTGTCTTGGCCAGTGAGAGACCTGGACTGGACTTTCTGCAACCTAATTTGTGAGTCTCTCCAAGGGCTTGAAGTAGAGCTTGCCCCCCTGTTCACGAAGTCTCAGGAACAGCAAAGACTTCAAGTCCTTCTGCCCGCAGCACTGGAGACTGTGTGTTTTGTACTGTATCAGAGGAAAAGCAACTCGACGACATCTGCAACACCGCTGCCGACTACGTGTCCTAAAGGCACCACAGAGGGCACCACTGCAATGCCACACCGCAACCTTGGTCTCACCGACAATGCCTGTTGATGCCTCCATCGTGCCACTGCTTGCACCGTGACCTGTGGGAGCAGCACTCCGCACTGCCTCGCTTCACGCTGAAGCCTTGGCACCACAGAGAGCACGCCGCAATGCCGCACTGTGACCTCGGTCTCACCGACAACTCCTGTTGACGCCGCCACCAAGGCGCTGCTTGCACCGCGACCTGTGGGCACCGCACTCCACACCGCCTTGCTTCACGAGGAAGCCTTGACCTCCCCAATGCCGCGGCTCCACGCCGAAATCGACGCCGCTGCTTGCACTGTGGTTCGAGGGCACCGCTCGTAAGTCACACGAAGCACCGCCCTCATCCCGCACCGCAGCCTCGGACCACCGATGCCGGTACCATCGACTCCCGCTCATCAGCCAATGACAGCGCTCAGCAACAACGACACCGCTGATTGCACAGTGACCTGCTAGCACCATGACGAGCACTGCCTTCATCTGGCACCATGACCCTGGCCTCACCGACGCCGCCATCTGACGCCGCCACTGAGCCATTGCTCGCACCGCGACATGGGGGCACCGCACACCGCACCGCTGCACTTCACACTGCTGCCCCCAATGCCTGCTGATGCCAGCGCTCCTGATTCCAGTAGAGAAGAGCTCGACCTGCAACGCAAGTGACTTCAAGGGCCTCATCGCCCTGCACTTCTCACAGATACTGTTTGCGGGTCTACCCGACACCGTAGCTGGCCCACGACCTCCTGACCAGCTAGAACTGTTGGATTTGTTGCTCACAACTCCGTGGTAGCCCCGGACGGAGCTACCGACGTCGAGGAAGTTTGTTTTAAACTTATTTTGATAACTACAGACTTTTGTTTTTTTCATATAGTATTGTGGATTTTTGTCGTTTTTGGTCTTGTTTTATTATATAAAAATATTGGATATTTTTCTAAACTGGTGTGGTGTCCTTTTATAGTGCGTACACTGTATTACTGTGGGTTATGTGCAAATGCTTTACACACTGTCTCTAAGATAAGCCTGACTGCTCGTGCCAAACTACCAAGAGGGTGAGCAGGGGTAATCTTAGGAAGTGTAACTCCCTTATCCTGACAAGAGTTGAGATTTTTGCCTGGCTTTGGCTCTTGCCCTTGGCTACCAGAAATCCCATTTCTAACATTGGTTGTCAGTCATGAGGATTGGACTTGCGTTTGCACATGACTTACAGTGATTGGTGTGCACTACTTCCAAAACGCAGACCATTACGTGCCACATACAAGCCCGTTTTCTTTATGGCCGATTTTTGTGATCTTGCCAGGTGAACTTTCTACTTCGTCATGCCGGAATCAATAGCATCATCCATTGCATCCATGGAAATTGCCTTTGAGGAGGATAGGTTGGAGCTCTACACTGTTAGAGAATTGAAATCCGTTTGCAAAAACATAAAAGTCCAAGTCAGAAGCCTCACTAGGAAGGACGAGCTACAAAAGGTGCTGAGGGCCTGGGCACCAGCCAGAAATGCCAGTGAGCAATCTGGTGATCTTAGTGGAGAGGCAGAGGAGCCTAGTCCTAGGGTGGATGTGCTGTTGGGAGGTGGGGAAACCTCCCAGCCAGGTAACAGTGGCCTGTCCCCAGAGGAGCTAGAGGACAGATGGGAAGCAGGGAAAGTAGCCACAGAACTAGAAAAAATTTGATTAGCCTTGGAAGAGAAGAGAATGGTATTAGATTACGAAATCAGAATGAAGGACATGGATTGGGAGAAAAGAACCAGCACAGATGGTGGGAGCAACTCAAAATATGATAAAAGGAAAATAATAAACAAAGAGAAAAAAGCGCCTTTTCTTCTCTTTGTTTATTATTTTCCTTATTTGTATCTGTATCTTGTCATTTACTGTCTTGCTGAGTCTCTTTGTTAGTTACCATTGTAGCTTTTCTTTATGTGTAGATGTAGGTCCTTTCATGTATTCTCATTTATTGATTCCCTAATTATTTTGTGTGCTGGGCTAGGTTGTGTTTTATATTATTATTGGGTCATTTTCTATATCACATATAAAAATGAAAAAATTGATATATGATCATCATGAAAAAAAAATATTTTGATAAATAAATTAAATAAATTATTTTTTCATAATTATTCTCTTGGTCTGTGGGTGCTTCTAATCCTATTGACGTATTGCCTATATTTGAAGTATTAATGTGAGGGATGTTTTGTGTGTTTTCTGACTCCTGAAAAGTACAGGGATCAGTTTAGGTCCACTAAGAAGTCCGATGCCAACACGTGGTTGGAATGTGTGGATGTGTTTTGCCGATCGTTGGATGGCTGGGTAAAGGGCAGTAATGTGACAGATGTTCAGGGGCTATACAATTTGATTGCAAGTGAGCACCTCTCCAGTCTCTGTTTTGCAGATCTGCACCAGCACCTAGTTGATAGTAAGCTGAGTGACCCCAGGAAGCTTGCTATGGAGGCGGACCACTGGGTGAGTACCAGGGTCCACAAGAAAGCGTTTGGGGGAGACTCAGCCAAAGGTGGGCAGGGTCCCCAGCAGAAAGGTGGGGGTGAAAAGGGTAAAACGCAGGAGTTCTCTAAAGGGCCCCAAAATAACACCCAGGGTAAAGGTTCCCATCCCCCCAGAGATAAGAAGCTAGGGGTCTCGATAGGCAAGCCTGCTGAGACCGGCCCCCGCAAATGTTTTGCATGTGACCAGGTGGGGCACCTGAAGGGGGACCCCAGGTGCTCCAAGGGGGCACAGCCACCCACTGGTGGGCAGTCCAAGGTGTTGGCTAGTGTAGTGCATGGGGAGGAGGAGGATCAACCACAGGAGGTAGGGGACCCCGCAGAAATGACCCTTGTCTCACTAGGGGACAGTGAGATGGTCCCAGGGGCCCAATTGCCCCCTAACACAAAGAAATTCAGCACCTGGGTGACCATCAATGGGAAAAGGGTAGAGGCTCTGAGGGATACTGGAACCAGTGTGACCTCAGTTTGGTGTCACCTGGTCTCTGAGAGGCAGGTAGTCTCCCGGGCATTCCACCAAGTAATTGCAGTCGACAATTCAGAGCACCAGTGTCTGGTGACGCAGGTCTCCTTCGAGTGGGGGGGTCTCAGGTCCTTTGAGGGTAGTTGTGAGCCCTTCCATGCCTGTCAATTGTATGCTCGGTAATGACCTGGAGCAGTCCTTGTGGAAGGATGTTGAGCTCAGGTCCCACTTGGAGATGCTTGGGTTGCCAGAGTGGGCATGCGTGTCCACTCGGTCCATGGCGGCCGAGCAGGGTGATCAGAGGGACCCAGAGCCTGAAACAGTGGCCCAGGTCCCTGCCAAGAGAAAGGGCCAGGGGTGCGGGGAACCGGCCCCCGAAGTTCCCACGGCCCGAGAGGAGGATGACCTTGAGGGGGACACCCTGGTGCCTACAGGGGAACAGGTAGCCGAACTGGGGGACATCTCTGAGCTGACCCATTGGCAGCAAGAAGGGGGTCACACCAGGGAGGAGTCCTGCCAGGAGCAGAAAGAGTGCCCTTCTCTAGAGGGTCTGTGGCGGGGAGCCGCAGATCCGATGACTGGTGATCAGTCTGGGTCACATTGGATCTACTGGGAGAATAATCTCCTGTACAACCAACCTGGGTCAGCCTGTGTGCTGGTGGTACCCCAGCGCTTCCAAACCTTTCTACTGGGTCTCGCTCACGACGTGCATTTGGCAGGATATTTGGGGCAGGACAAGACCTTTGACAGGCTTGTCACCCACTTCTTCTGGCCTCAAATGCGAAGGCAGTCGGATGTGCATTGTCGATCGTGCCAAACTTGCCAGGCAAGTGGCAAGAGTGGGAGGAAGGTCAAAACTCCTCTCCAACTGTTCACCGTTGTTGGGACAGCCTTTGAAAGGGTAGGGATGGACATTGTGGGGCCACTGGATCCCAAGACAGCCATGGGCAACAGGTACATCCTGGTCTGGTGGACCATGCCACCTGGTACCCGGTACAAAAGAGGGTGGTGATGGACGGAGCATCAGAACCAATCAAACACTCACACCCAGTCAACAGATCTGGGTTTGATCCATCACCGTTCTTTAGCCCACTCTGCCACCCCAGTTCAGACATGGCCATATGCAAATCAGTCTGACCCTGTGCCTCATGTGAACAGTCCAGCCCGAACTGCCAAGCCATGCCTTCCCTGGACCGGAAACAAGCTTCCTAAGACCGGTTTCTGGCATTTCAGCCTTCCTCAGCCAGGCTTGCTTGAATCCAGTGGCAAAGTGAGCAAGGGACTCACGTCTGAGCATACCCTGCCAACTTATGGCAAACAAAGCGGTACAAAAGAGGGTGGTGATGGACGGAGCATCAGAACCAATCAAACACTCACACCCAGTCAACAGATCTGGGTTTGATCCATCACCGTTCTTTAGCCCACTCTGCCACCCCAGTTCAGACATGGCCATATGCAAATCAGTCTGACCCTGTGCCTCATGTGAACAGTCCAGCCCGAACTGCCAAGCCATGCCTTCCCTGGACCGGAAACAAGCTTCCTAAGACCGGTTCCTGGCATTTCAGCCTTCTTCAGCCAGGCTTGCTTGAATCCAGTGGCAAAGTGAGCAAGGGACTCACGTCTGAGCATACCCTGCCAACTTATGGCAAACAAAGCGGTACAAAAGAGGGTGGTGATGGACGGAGCATCAGAACCAATCAAACACTCACACCCAGTCAACAGATCTGGGTTTGATCCATCACCGTTCTTTAGCCCACTCTGCCACGCCAGTTCAGACATGGCCATATGCAAATCAGTCTGACCCTGTGCCTCATGTGAACAGTCCAGCCCGAACTGCCAAGCCATGCCTTCCCTGGACCAGAAACAAGCTTCCTTAGACCGGTTTCTGGCATTTCAGCCTTCTTCAGCCAGGCTTGCTTGAATCCAGTGGCATAGTGAGCAAGGGACTCCCGTCTGAGCATACCCTGCCAACTTATGGCAAACAAAGCAGTACAAAAGAGGGTGGTGATGGACGGAGCATAAGAACCAATCAAACACTCACACCCAGTCAACAGATCTGGGTTTGATCCATCACCGTTCTTTAGCCCACTCTGCCACCCCAGTTCAGACATGGCCTTATGCAAATCAGTCTGACCCTGTGCATCATGTGAACAGTCCAGCCCGAACTGCCAAGCCATGCCTTCCCTGGACCGGAAACAAGCTTCCTAAGACCGGTTTCTGGCATTTCAGCCTTCTTCAGCCAGGCTTGCTTGAATCCAGTGGCAAAGTGAGCAAGGGACTCACGTCTGAGCATACCCTGCCAACTTATGGCAAACAAAGCGGTACAAAAGAGGGTGGTGATGGACGGAGCATCAGAACCAATCAAACACTCACACCCAGTCAACAGATCTGGGTTTGATCCATCACCGTTCTTTAGCCCACTCTGCCACCCCAGTTCAGACATGGCCATATGCAAATCAGTCTGACCCTGTGCCTCATGTGAACAGTCCAGCCCGAACTGCCAAGCCATGCCTTCCCTGGACCGGAAACAAGCTTCCTAAGACCGGTTTCTGGCATTTCAGCCTTCTTCAGCCAGGCTTGCTTGAATCCAGTGGCAAAGTGAGCAAGGGACTCCCGTCTGAGCATACCCTGCCAACTTATGGCAAACAAAGCGGTACAAAAGAGGGTGGTGATGGACGGAGCATCAGAACCAATCAAACACTCACACCCAGTCAACAGATCTGGGTTTGATCCATCACCGTTCTTTAGCCCACTCTGCCACCCCAGTTCAGACATGGCCATATGCAAATCAGTCTGACCCTGTGCCTCATGTGAACAGTCCAGCCCGAACTGCCAAGCCATGCCTTACCTGGACCGGAAACAAGCTTCCTAAGACCGGTTTCTGGCATTTCAGCCTTCTTCAGCCAGGCTTGCTTGAATCCAGTGGCAAAGTGAGCAAGGGACTCCCGTCTGAGCATACCCTGCCAACTTATGGCAAACAAAGCGGTACAAAAGAGGGTGGTGATGGACGGAGCATCAGAACCAATCAAACACTCACACCCAGTCAACAGATCTGGGTTTGATCCATCACCGTTCTTTAGCCCACTCTGCCACCCCAGTTCAGACATGGCCATATGCAAATCAGTCTGACCCTGTGCCTCATGTGAACAGTCCAGCCCGAACTGCCAAGCTATGCCTTCCCTGGACCAGAAACAAGCTTCCTAAGACCGGTTTCTGGAATTTCAGCCTTCTTCAGCCAGGCTTGCTTGAATCCAGTAGCAAAGTGAGCAAGGGACTCACGTCTGAGCATACCCTGCCAACTTATGGCAAACAAAGCGGTACAAAAGAGGGTGCTGATGGACGGAGCATCAGAACCAATCAAACACTCACACCCAGTCAACAGATCTGGGTTTGATCCATCACCGTTCTTTAGCCCACTCTGCCACCCCAGTTCAGACATGGCCATATGCAAATCAGTCTGACCCTGTGCCTCATGTGAACAGTCCAGCCCGAACTGCCAAGCCATGCCTTCCCTGGACCGGAAACAAGCTTCCTAAGACCGGTTTCTGGCATTTCAGCCTTCTTCAGCCAGGCTTGCTTGAATCCAGTGGCAAAGTGAGCAAGGGACTCATGTCTGAGCATACCCTGCCAACTTATGGCAAACAAAGCGGTACAAAAGAGGGTGGTGATGGACGGAGCATCAGAACCAATCAAACACTCACACCCAGTCAACAGATCTGGGTTTGATCCATCACCGTTCTTTAGCCCACTCTGCCACCCCAGTTCAGACATGGCCATATGCAAATCAGTCTGACCCTGTGCCTCATGTGAACAGTCCAGCCCGAACTGCCAAGCCATGCCTTCCCTGGACCGGAAACAAGCTTCCTAAGACCGGTTTCTGGCATTTCAGCCTTCTTCAGCCAGGCTTGCTTGAATCCAGTGGCAAAGTGAGCAAGGGACTCCCGTCTGAGCATACCCTGCCAACTTATGGCAAACAAATCGGTACAAAAGAGGGTGGTGATGGACGGAGCATCAGAACCAATCAAACACTCACACACAGTCAACAGATCTGGGTTTGATCCATCACCGTTCTTTAGTCCACTCTGCCACCCCAGTTCAGACATGGCCATATGGAAATCAGTCTGACCCTGTGTCTCATGTGAACAGTCCAGCCCGAACTGCCAAGCCATGCCTTCCCTGGACCGTAAACAAGCTTCCTAGGACCTGTTTCTGGCATTTCAGCCTTCTTCAGCCAGGCTTGCTTGAATCCAGTGGCAAAGTGAGCAAGGGACTCATGTCTGAGCATACCCTGCCAACTTATGGCAAACAAAGCGGTACAAAAGAGGGTGGTGATGGACGGAGCATTAGAACCAATCAAACACTCACACCCAGTCAACAGATCTGGGTTTGATCCATCACCGTTCTTTAGCCCACTCTGTCACCCCAGTTCAGACATGGCCATATGCAAATCAGTCTGACCCTGTGCCTCATGTGAACAGTCCAGCCCGAACTGCCAAGCCATGCCTTCCCTGGACCGGAAACAAGCTTCCTAAGACCGGTTTCTGGCATTTCAGCCTTCTTCAGCCAGGCTTGCTTGAATCCAGTGGCAAAGTGAGCAAGGGACTCACGTCTGAGCATACCCTGCCAACTTATGGCAAACAAAGCGGTACAAAAGAGGGTGGTGATGGACGGAGCATCAGAACCAATCAAACACTCACACCCAGTCAACAGATCTGGGTTTGATCCATCACCGTTCTTTAGCCCACTCTGCCACCCCAGTTCAGACATGGCCATATGCAAATCAGTCTGACCCTGTGCCTCATGTGAACAGTCCAGCCCGAACTGCCAAGCCATGCCTTCCCTGGACCGGAAACAAGCTTCCTAAGACCGGTTTCTGGCATTTCAGCCTTCTTCAGCCAGGCTTGCTTGAATCCAGTGGCAAAGTGAGCAAGGGACTCACGTCTGAGCATACCCGGAGGCAATCCCTCTCAGGACAACAACAGCGCCAGTGGTGGGCCGGGCGTTAATGGGGATCTTTTCCCACGTGGGGTTCCCCAGAGAGGTGGTTTCTGACAGGGGGACCAATTTCATCTCAAATATATGACATCCCTGTGGAAGGAGTGTGGTGTTACTTACAAGTTCACTACCCCTTACCACCCGCAAGGTAATGGTCTGGTAGAAAGGTACGACCAGACCTTGAAGGGCATGATCAAGGGTCTCACTGAACCCATGAGGCACCAGTGGGACGTACTCTTACCGTGCCTTCTTTTTGCGTACCGGGAGGTACCTCAGAAGTCTCTCGGGTTCAGTCCCTTTAAGCTTCTGAACGTTCACCCCGTGCGAGGACCTCTATGCTTGGTGAAGGAAGGCTGTGAGGCTGCTCCCAGGGAAACCCCCCAGGATGTGTTTAGCTACATGCTGGCCTTTCGAAACCAAACTGCCCGCTTCCGGAAACTCACTCAGGTGAACCTCGAGGCCAGCAGGAAGAAATGAAGAAGTGGTATGACCAGAATGCCACTCTGGTCGGGTTTCAATCTGGGCAAAAAGTGTGGGTTATGGCCCCAGTGGAACCTTGTGCCTTGCAGGACAAGTGGACTGGGCCCTTAGAGGTGGTGGAGCGCAAAAGTGAAGTCACCTACCTGGTGGATTTGCAATCTCCCCTGGAACTACAAACAGTTTGGAGGTGAGATCCTCATCCAGGGTGCACCAATTTCTTTTTCCATTTCTTTAACCCCTTGCATGCAGGTTTATTTCCCCTGCTGTGCGGGAGAAATAAACGGCGTTCGGGAACACGACGTCTCCCGGCCGTCGTGCGCACGCGCCCACCGTAATGCACGACGGCCGGGAGATGTCGTGCACACGCAAGGGGTTAAAGCCTGGAATTCATTCACCTTTTCTGTTTTCCTTAATGTGAGACTTGGCATCTTTTGGCGTGTTTCCCCTGAGTTTTTGCTTTCTGACCTCCCGGTTTTGACTCTGTTTTTGATGGTGTAACGTTTCTGCGCACTTTTCGCACTGCTAATCAGTGGTAAAGTGCAGGCGCTCTCTGTGCAAATTGTGTTATGGATTGGTGTTTCCATGATTGGATATTTGATTTACTTGTTAGTCCCTAGTAAAGTGCACTGAGTGTGCCAGGGCCCTTAAATCAAATGCTACGCGTGGGCCTGCAGCACTGATTGTGCCACCCACATGAGTAGCCCTGAAAAGGTACATCAGACCTTGCATTGCAGAGTTTGCGCGCAGTTTGTAACTGCCATGTTGACTTGGCCAGTGCACACACTTGCCAGTCCATAACCTTCCCTTTTCTTACATGTCAGGCACCCCTAAGGTAGGCCTAAGGTACCTCTGTATGCAGGGTGCAGTGTATGGGAAAGGTGGGACATGCCCGAGTGTGTGTGGCATGTACCGATAGTTAATTACAGCCAATTTCGTTTTCCACTATTGCAAGGCTACCGGTTCCGCATAAGAGAGAATGGGAGGTTTGTTTATAACATCTTATAAACATAACTGGCCCAGGGAATCAGGTAGGAAAATGAAGTATAGTATGCCTGAACTCAGAATCTCAAGATGCATCTTTTAGTGAAGGTGATTTTTACGTTCTGTGTTTGAAAATACCACTTTTAGAAAGTAGGCATTTTCTTGCTCAGTCATCTCGTGTGCCTCTGCTGGAATGTGGATTGCCTGTCTGGGTTTTGGATGACAGAAGGCTGGGGAGCCAGAGTAGCTCCAGATAGTATAGGTAGGTCAGGAAAAGGCTGAAAAGACCTGGGCTGCGATGAGGGAAGGGGGAGGAGATTTCTTTGCACCTCAAAGGGCCTGGTCTGCCTCTGACAATGCCGTCTCCACCTCCTGCCAGGAAATCACACCAGAGAAGGCCGAACTGGTGCTGGCCGGGCACAGATACCCTCTGCCTACTAGATCAAATGTTTTTTGTGTACAAATACTGGGGCCCAGACCCCTTAACTAGAGAACTCATCTGGATCAAGAAGACGGCCAAGAAGAAGAGCTGGAGAAGCTGTGAAGAGGAACTACCACTTTGCTGTGTGCTTTGCTGAGCTAACCTGCAGTTTTGCCCTGCCTTGGGCAGTGAAAGGCCTGGACTGGACTCTAGTTGGCAGAGGTAGGTACCTTTGACCAAATAGGGACCCTTGCGTCTAGTCAGGGTAAGGGGGTACACTCCTAAAATAACCGCTGCTCACCCCCTTGGTAGCTTGGCATGAGCAGACAGGCAGTGTGTAATGCATTTGTGAACACACACAGTAATCCAATGACAACACTACAGATGGACACCACACCAGTTGTATATTAAAAATACGTTTTTTTTATATATAGACTTAACACAAGACCACAAACCACAAAAATTCACAATACTGTACTTTAAAATTTTTAGAAAATAGCTTAGTTCTTCTGAACCTGCAACACGCTTCCTGGTGATGCGACGGCATCTGATGCGAAGGCGGCACTCTTCTCCGGCGCTGCGAGGTGCTTTGGCGATGATGCGACAGCTGCAGCAGCGGCGTCACGCTTCTCCATTGATGCGGCGGCATCCGATGCGATGCCAATCCTCTTCTCTTGCGATGCAACGACAGTGGCTGCGGCAGTGACACGCTTCTTCTTCGTGAGTCCCACTTCCAGCTCCTTGGGACACGCCGTCCCTCAGAAAGCCCAGCACAGCAGCAGACACTTCCAAAAGACTCTTGGGGAGCTGTTTGGTGAAGTCTGTTGTCCCTGAGACTTCAGCAGGAGGCACGCTCTAACTCAAGCCCTTGGAGATCCTTCACAAGTTGATGAAAGTACACAAAGTTCCTCTCTCCTTTCTTTGGCAGTCAGGTAACCACTGCAGGCCAATCCCCCAAACAGCACTCAGCTTAGGGATAGTCTCTTCCTCTGTTTCTCTGGTTCCTCTCCTCAGCAAAGGTTTCTTCTTGTTTCCCATATGTGATCTACAGTTCTGCGGTCTGGGTCCCCCTTTCTATACACAGTTTCTCTTTGTTCTCTGAAGGCAGAGAGGCCTTTGCCGAGTCCAAACCAGTTCTGGTCAGTCCTGGAGCACTTTGTTGACAAGACTCCTTCTTTCCTTTCACAGTGTAGGCCAGGGACATCAGACACACCACAGGAGGTGGAGCCAGCATTGTGGAGGGAAGGCACATCCCTATTCAGGTCCCAGGTGCAACTCCTCCCACCCATCTGCATGCAAATCTCTCTATTCAGCCCTGTGCTGACTCACCCTGGCTCCTGAAATCCCCCAGCGCCTGTCACTCAAACTCCAGACAAGGAATACACAACCTAGCAGAGGCAGGCTCGGATGGTTAGGCAAGAAAATACCTACTCTCTAAAAGTGGTATTTTCAAACACAGAATGTTAAAACCAACTTTACTAAAAGATGTATTTGATCATTCTGAGTTCAGGCATACTAAACTCGAATTTCTTCCTAGTTCCCTGGGTCAGTTAGGATTATAAGATTTAATAATCACACTGCCCATTCTGGCCTATGGGGAACAGGTAGTCTTGCAATAGTGAAAAACGAAAATGGCTGTAATTCACTATTAGGACATGCCACACACACCAGGGAATGTCCTACCTTATACGTACAATGCACCCTGCTCTTGGGCATACCATAGGGGTATCTGATATGAAGAAAAGGGAAGGTTTAGGGACTGGCAAGTGGGTGCACTTGCCCAGTCAACATGGCAGTACCAGACTGCACACAGGCTCTGCAATGGCAGACCTGAGACACACTTTTACAGGCTGATTCTGTGGGTGGCACAACCAGTGCTGCAAGCCCACCAGCAGCATTTGATTTACAAGCCATGGGCACACTCAGTGCACTGTACTAGGGTCTGACCAGTAAATCAAATAATCCCAATCACGGAGTCACTAATCTATACACCAATTTACCATAGGGAGAGCATATGCACTTTAGCACTGATCTGCAGTGGTAAAGTACCCAGAGTCATAAAACAACCAACACCAGGTCAGAAAAAATATAGGAGGAAGGCAAAAAGTTCAGGGAAGACCCTGCAAAAAGGGCCAAGTCCAACACAACTCCCTTCCAGCCAAAACGGCAGGTAAACCAATCACTACCTTGATTGGCTTCCCTGATTTGGGCGATAGAACCTGGATCTGGCCCGCAACTGCAGGGGCATATTCCAGTTCCACGCAAATCTGAATCTAGTTTGATCCCTCTGTCCATACTCTCAGGGCCCACCAAACGAATCCATGGGGAACCCTTCTCCTCACCGGTGGACACCACCTGTGCTGCACCTAACCTTAGCTCGCTTACAGGTGTGTCCCAACAGACAGACAGCAAGCCACAGTGGCCACTGACAGCAGTCAGGGATGAGACCCAGGCCTTATGCCTCTCAGGGCTCTCAAACCTCTGTGGCGTCAGAGAGTGGGGGCAGTATCCCCAGGTGCTTGGCACCCTTTGTCCACTCTCCCTCCTGTCAGGTCAATGTATGACATCCTGAGACTGACCCACCAGCCCCAGACCTGTACCCGGCGGCTGGGCAAGAGACTGGGTTGGACTCTCCCACACCTGGTCCTCCTCCTTGGGGCTCTTTACCCTGGAGCGGTACCCCCTTCCAGAATGGTCAGGGTGCCTGTAGCAGGTGTCCTGCACAATTCTCCCACCAGTTCTGGGGTTCTCTGCTGCAACTGGGCTTCCAGGTCAGGGAGGACACCCAGAACCTGGCCCTCCAACCTAGGGTCTAAACCCTCCAGTTGAACCGGGGTCAGAGGCGAGGACTCCCTCTCTCTGCACTCCCTTCCAGAGCACTGCACCCTCCCAACTGGAGTGGTACCCCTGGAAGCTACATCGGTCAGGACACTGATTAAAGTTGCCCCTTCCTCCATGTCAGACAGCACTTGAACCGGGCTTCCCAACCCAGGCACCAACCCCTGCGGTTGAACACTTGCCCGGCGCACCAGGACTTCCTTGGGAGCACATATGCGCCCCCCCGAGGGTGACACACAACTCATGTGTCGGGTGACAGTCTGCCTGGCGCAGATCTCCCGACCCCTGTCCATCTGAAAGCACGTGAAGATCCCTAGGACAGAAGTGGTGTCACCATGGTCATTCACCGGGGACTCAGCCCTTCTGGCTGGTCCCTGACCCACTGGTTCTTCCACTGGGGACTCTTTACCCCTCTCACCCCTCAATCTGGACTTCTGCACCCTCCACTTAGGAGTGGCATTGCCAGACACCAGAACTGATGGAGGCCTGCTTACAGACACTCCCAGTTCACCAGTCACTAGGGGATCCCCCTCAACAGGTGGCCCATCAGGACAGACTAGGCTCCCCACCTGGTGTTCCCTTAAAGAACCATCCAGGCCCTGAGACTTTGTTTTGGGCACTTTGGGAAACACAGCCCCACATTCACTCCTTCTCCACTGAGACAGGACGTGAGTCCCTATACCCCTCCCACTACACAGTGACCTAGCTGGGCTACTCTGAACCACTTCCACCACTCGGGGTTGGAAGACACCTGAACCACTCCTCTTAGGATCACTCCCCAAAGCCTCTTCAGACCCTCTGGAATCCACCAAAAGGTCTGCCTCCAATGTGAGTTCCCTGGGCTCAGAGAACTCACTCTCCAGCAGGTGTTGGCATAGCTCTGGAAAACAAGGACTTACAATATGCTCTCCCACAATTGGATTACACAGCCCCCTACAAGGGTTAACCAAACTATCCTTCACCTCTCCATCCAGTGCCTCACACACGTACTCCACACCACTCTCCTGAGATTGGCAAGACAGTATCTGACTATCTCTGTAACACAACCTTCACTCTTTTGGGCGGCCTTCACACTCACACACCAGGACTTCAATCCTGGGGGAACCCTTCTCCCTGCACCTCTCATCTAGAGTCAGTAGAGTGTCCCTCCCACCACTAGGTCCATGAACCCCTGGGCCAGTTCCCCAATCTATCTCAGGGACACTATGCACCACTGGAGCTACCTCACATCCTTGAACTTCCTGGTATAAATCAACCCCCTCCAAGTCAGGCGCCAAATCTCTGGGTGTGTGTACTACTCCCTCAGCACTAGATAACTCAATATTGCTACCACTATCTGAGCTGGATTCCACCTCCAACTCAGCAAAGCTCACTCTCTGAGCTACACACATTTCTTGTTGCTGGGCTGAGACACTCATGGCCTCAAGCCTCTCGAGTTCTAAATCAAGCTCCCTCATTCTCAACTCATATTCCAAATACATCCTCTTTTCCTCTAGGGACAATTTCCTAATTTCTAACTACCCATTCATTTTGGCTACCTCCAACTCATGCATCCTGTTCCTCTCCCTGTCCTCCAGCTGCTCTGGGGACAGGCCTTTGGCAGAAACACTGCTACCTGCTGGGGAGGTTGCTCTCCACCACCCTGGACCCAATGGCCCACAAAGCTGCTCCTCTGCATTCTCAACCCCGTCCTCATTCTCAGGGGTACTCCTTGCTGCGACCCAGGCCCTCAGCGCCTTTTGGAACTCATCGTTCTTGGTGAGACCGGTCATTGCAACTTTAAATTTCTTGTAGAAGTGCTTTAGCTGTTTTACATTGTAGCATTCCAGTTTCTCCTCTTCCCACTCATGATCAACAGATGCTATGGATGCTGCTTTCTCCATGGTGGTTAAACTTAGCAGTTCTTTGCAAAAATAGAAAATCCCAGGGAAAACAATCTACCAAAAGTATGTGGTTGCGTTTTGGTCTGCACTCACTAGTAGTGTTCACTAATCACTGTACATGAGTCACAAATGCAAGTCCAGAATCCTCACCGCTGACCACCAATGTTAGATTTGGGGGTCTCTAGTTGGCAGAGGTAGGTACCTTTGACCAAATAGGGACCCTTGCGTCTAGTCAGGGTAAGGGGTTACACTCCTAAAATAACCCCTGCTCACCCCCTTGGAAGCTTGGCACGAGCAGACAGGCTTATCTCAGAGGCAGTGTGTAAAGCATTTGTGAACACATACAGTAATCCAGTGACAACACTACAGATGGACACCACACCAGTTGAATTTTAAATATAAGTATCTTTCATATAGACTTAACACAAGATCACAAATGACAAAAATCCACAATACTGTACTTTAAAATTGGTAGAAAATAGCTTAGTTCTCTTAAGATGTAAAATGCGACACTTTGAGTTCAATGTACCATAGGATGCGTAACGCGATACAACGAAAGTTGTGCAAGGAAGGTGATGCGTTGGTTCCTTACACGCAAGAATGGTGATGCGTCGGTTCCCTACTGATGCGTAGGGGATGTGCCGGTTCTTTTCGGTGTGGGGAGGAGATGCGTCAGTTTCTTACTGCGCTTCCGTGGCGATGTGACCAGCAACGCCATGATGCGATGAAGATCCTGTCCAATGCGAGAAAGATGGCGTCTTCTTCTTGATGCGACACAATGCGTGCACGCCCGACGGCCGTGCGGCGACTCAACCATTCTTCTGAGCTGCAACAGGACCTGCGACACGCTTCCAGGTGATGTGACGGTGTCTGATGCGACGGCGACACTCTTCTCCGGCGATGCGAGGCACTCCGGCGATGATGCGGCAGCGGCGGCATCATGCTTCTCCGTTGATGCGATGGCGTCTGATGCGACGTCGATCCTCTTCTCCGGCGATGCGACGACAGCGGCTGCGACGCGCTTCTTCTTCATGAGTCGTGCTTCCAGCTCCTTGCGACACGCAGTCCCTCAGAAAGCCCAGCAGAGCAGAAGGCACTTTCAATAGACTCTTAGGGAGCTGGTTGGTGAAGTCTGTTGTCCCTGAGACTTCAGCAGGAGGCAAGCTATATCTCAAGCACTTGGTGATCCTTCACAAGTTGATGAAAGTACACACAAAGTTCCTCTCTCCTTTCCTTGGCACTCAGGCAACCACTGCATGCCAATCCCCCAAACAACACTCAGCTTAGGGATAGTCTCTTCCTCAGTTTCTCTGGTTCCTCTCCTCAGCAAAGGTTTCTTCTTGTTTCTCAAAAGTGATCTACAGTCCTCGGGTCTGGGTCCCCCGTTTTATGCATAGTTTCTCTTTGTTCCCTGAATGCAGAGAGGCCTTTGCCTAGTCCAAACCAGTTCTGGTCAGTCCTGGAGCACTTTGTTGACAAGACTCCTTCTTTCCTTTCACAGTGTAGGCCAGGGACATCAGACACACCATAGAAGGTGGAGCCAGCATTGTGGAGGGAAGGCAGAGCCCTATTCAGGTCCCAGGTGCAACTCCTCCCACCCATCTGCATGCAGATCTCTCTATTCAGCCCTGTGCTGACTCACCCTGGCTCCTGGAATCCCCCAGTCCCTGTCACTCAAACTCCAGACAAGGAATACACAACCTAGCAGAGTCAGGCTTGGATGGTTAGGCAAGAAAATACCTACTTTCTAAAAGTGGTATTTTCAAACACAGAATGTTAAAACCAACTTTTCTAAAAGATGTATTTTATCATTCTGAGTTCAGGCATACTAAACTCAGATTTCTACCTAGTTCCCTGAGCCAGTTAGGATTATAAAATGTAATAATCAAACTGCCCATTCTGGCCTATGGGGAGAAGGTAGCCTTGCAATAGTGAAAAACGAAAATGGCTGTAATTCACTATTAGGACATGCCACACACACCAGGGCATGTCCTACCTTATACTTACAATGCACCCTGCCCTTGGGCCTACCATAGGGGTGTCTGATATGAAGAAAGGGGAAGGTTTAGGGACTGGCAAGTGGGTGCACTTGCCCAGTCAACATGGCAATACCAGACTGCACACAGGCTCTGCAATGGCAGACCTGAGACACACTTTTACAGGCTGCTTCTGTGGGTGGCACAACCAGTGCTGCAAGCCGACCAGCAGCATTTGATTTACAGGCCCTGGGCACACTCAGTGCACTGTACTAGAGTCTGACCAGTAAATCAAATAATCCAATCATGGAGTCACTAATCCATACATCAATTTACCATAGGACAGGTATGGCCCTGCAAAAAGGGCCAAGTCCAACACCTACCAAATACCTCTCTCACCTGGCGGTCGAAAGTGATGATGCATACCCCACGTCCCTCACAGCAATATTATTGCATCAACGTCCAGAGATACCCAGGCTGGTATTCAACACTATACGCTGCACATCGAGGGCCTGGCACGAGCTATGTGTCCAAGCAAGGAAGATGACTATGTACGCACCAGCTCTACAGCTGAGATCACACCCTGACCTATCCGTAGTGCAAGAACTAAAATCACTGGAAATATTTGGCAGGGTGGGGTTAACCACAGTAGAGGACCTCTACAAAAATTGGACGTTCCTGAGCCTAGACAAATTCAGCACAGGTCAGCCCCACACATCACTAGAAGTATTTACATACATTAGAGTCCGAGCTGCAGCTCGCTCGCTATACCCGCAGTTCCCAGCTGAACCAGACACGCTGAATGCGCTTCAGGCTATGCTTACTAGTAACTCCCGCAAACACTTAATGGCACATCTATACAATGCCTTACAAAGAGAGACCAAGGATAGCGCAGGGGCCGCCTTTTAAAGATGGAATGCAGCGCCTGACCAGCCCATATCACAAGAGAACTGGGAGACATGATGCAGGCTCACAGGGAAACTCACAGCAAACTGTAACCAAAGAATCATTCATTTTAAATAACTACAGCAGCTCTATTACACGTCACTGACACTGTACAAAATCTGATCACGGGCAGATTCTAGATGCAATAGATTGACGCAGACTTTGCGCATCTGGCATGGTCCTGCGCACCAATATATAGGGTTTGGACTCAGGTGATGCAGATAATGTCCGAAATGGTGGGAGAACTTGTGGAATGCACTCAACGGTTATGTCTGCTGTGGCTGGTCGACACTATACAGCCATGAAATCGGACATTAGTCAGCATTATTACACTACTGGCTACGAGGCAAGTAGGTAGCCCCAAAGGTGGACCAATGGCTGAAAGATATTGTGCATTGTAGAGATCAGCTAAATATATATGCAGAAGGCCTGCCGATAGCATCCAGACCCAAAGATGCATGGAGCCCTGTCGCAGCCTACTTGTTAACAATAGATGATGGCAGCCCACAGCCAGGAAAAGTATAAATATGCAACAGACTGGAGGGGAGAAGGAAGTGAAAATGAACAATATGGGAGGGAGTGGGAGGGATGGGATAAAGAGACATTAATTTGCCGTGGAATGTATGATGTAACTAAGCACCGGCATTGTTTATTGTGTTGTGTTTGTAAAGTTATTTTTTTTTAAAAAGCTTCAATTAAAAAAAAAAGAGGTAGACAGAGAGAGAGAGAGACAGAGTCAGATGTAGAGTTAGAGAGAGAGAGAGACAGAGTCAGATGTAGAAGTAGACAGAGAGAGAGAGAGAAACAGAGAGAAACAGAGTTAGATGTAGAGGAAGACAGAGAGAGAGAGACAGCGTCAGATGTAGAGTTAGAGAGAGAGAGAGAGACAGAGTCGGATGTAGAGGTAGACAGAGAAAGAGAGACAGAGTCAGATGTAGAGGTAGACAGAGAGAGAGAGAGAGAAACAGAGTTAGATGTAGAGGAAGACAGAGAGAGAGGGACAACGTCAGATGTAGAGGTAGACACGGAGAGAGAGAGAAACAGAGTCAGATGTAGAGGTAGACAGAGAGTGGTTGTGATGGGAATTGACAGAGGTGAAATAGACTGAGAGAAGTGTCACTTTACTAGGGGTAGGAAGTGGGCAGGGACTTCGAAGTTGGGGAGCCTGGCCCATGTCATACTTTGCTAATGCCTTAAAACATCTTTGCTTCGATGGACATCCCTGACGCACACCATTGCCTTTCTGATGAGCGGTATTAAACAAATCAGACAGAGACAGTTGACATCAACCTAAAACGTTAGTAATCAATGTAAAACTCGTTATTATGCTTCCGTGAATCCTTTAGACCCACAATCTGCTCGTGTTGTGACTCAATTAATCGGTGCTACCTTTTAAGGAACAAAACAATATGGCAAGGTGTAGAAGAAAGAATGTTAGAATATTGGACATATTTACTACATTTAAATATGTAATTGATGTGGTCACTAATGACACTATGCGGTCTAACACGTAGTAAAACTAGTATTTAAATCAACCTTATAAAAATCATGGCTAAATAGAACAAACTCCAACAAACCACTTGTTTGCCTTTAACATAACGCATACAAACAGAAGAATACCACTTACATTCAAACAGACCATCTCGCCTACAGAAACGTATTTTCACTATGTTCATTAATAAGTATGCAGTTCATCAAACACGCACACACAGACCTTGAATCATACAAGCATGAATGCAGGCAGACCAGCAGCCAAACATCTGCAGATCACAGTATGATGTTTAAGAAGTGGCTGAGCACAAGGGGATGTTCACCAGTGAAGTGTGTGTAATGCACATCAGGCATCATGACCATATTTTTATCAGGTAAATCTGGGACAACATCAATCACCGATCAAGCATGCAGTGTGAAAACCTGACTAAGGAAGTGTGGCTTCGAGGTGCATCACAAGAAGCTTTATTTTGAAACCGTGACAATTTCAGTCTTTTTTAGAATATATGCCAACTGTATCCCCCATTAAGAAAGTGCTAGCAATGCTGAAGAGCAGAATACATGTCTGCTTATGGGTTGCCAGCCATGTTTTTAGCTCTGCACTATGAAAGCATCTCCAAAGTTTCTGGAAGCTGCAGTGGCACAACTGAGAGCCATTGAGGTATTCCACTTTTTGGCAATTCTTGGATGAGGGGAAAGCAATGTTTGTGTGGGTTATTTCCCAAATTAACTAAGCAGATCTCAATACCAACGAATATTCGTCTAGTATTGGTATTAATAACTCGGACCTTGTCTTTTTTATAAAATAACATTTACGTTTTGTACAAAGACATACTGTTGTAATCTAGGAAGTTTATAATGCATCTACTCTCTGTTGCTGTCCTTGCCTTGCTGCTCAGTCTGTGTGATGTCATCGGAATGTTAAGTGGGTTTGAGTGGAAGCAAAGATCAGTTGGTGAGATGGGCTGAGCAGCAGGGAGGCTGCTCCTGGTGGGGTATTGCTGGACACTGATTAAGGCCTAGCATGAACTTGTTGTGGATCCTGCTTGAAGAATAAAGCTAAGATCTTGGACCACATCTATGGACTACCTAGCTTTCTTTAATTGTAACACTGGCGACGATTTGGATCTGGAACCACCACGGTCTTGGTGTGGTGTTTGAGAGTATTTTTTTTTTCGGGCCCCAGTGGTGACGTTTGTGCTTGGCCCCAACGCGACGAGATCATCGGATGACATGTAGCACGAATTTTGCATGGTGCTTGTGCTGTTAACCGGCAAAGTGTAATTCTCAAGTCTGCCGTGTAGCTTTGTTTTGGATGGTATGATCGGACCGTCTCTTGTGATCATCGGGGGCAGAGATCGAGCCCCGGAGTATATGTGAGGCGATCGCATTACAGGGTGGAATAAGGTGTTGGCTGCTCTGCCTGCCGTTGCTGTGCGCTTCATTTTTAAACCGTAGCATACGGAGCCCAGAGCATTTGGGTGAGACTGTGGTAAATAAAATAAATATTACCGGACTGAATTTCATACGGAATCTTAAAATAAAGTAAATAGCTCAAAATAACAAGAGGCAGAATCCGTGGTATAAGAGGTTTTCTAATGGGCTTTATTCCATTCAAAATGGCCGACTCGAGTCGCGGCCTTCAGGTTCCGTCACCACGAGGGTTCAGGAAGTGAAGTACAATAATTCATTAACAGACATGTATTTTTATAATAAGTGCATTACAATGAAACGAATGTAGAAGGCGTAACATTTGTTAAGAAAAGTGACGTGACAGTGACATAATCGAAACTAGGCGTAATAAGGAATAAAAGAAACATGATTGGTTAGAATTATCAGACATAGGTGGATCTATAAGATAATACTTGGCATAGATGCGCGCGCGGCAGCATGACGTGTAATTGACGTGCAACTAGGGGGTGAAGGGGACTTGACATTTAGCTCTACATGTGGAGACGAGAAGTCTGGGGTCAAGTCAACCTAATCCCAAATCATATCTAACATCCTATGTTTAAAGAACTATGTTATCCACAAGGAAGAGGCTCTCGGACAGAATTTATTCTATACTGACTGTGTACGTGTACAAGCGTCTAAGTGTCTATATGAGATGCGAGGGATAGAAAACTTTCCATGGCAACAGGGCTATGAATCACTTGCAGGAGGACGGAAAGGCTGAGTCCCTTGCTTGTGAGCTAAAGGAAATGTTTACCTAAATCACTGGACAGGAATGCATCGGCTGGAGAGCAAAATAGATAATTCGAAGGTGAAATACAACTTCTTGGCAGACAGGCGAAAACTGGCCGAGGCAGGCACCGTTAGCTGCACAGGGAGTAGGACAAAGTTCATGGATACAGATGCGAGCTCAAGCTGAAGCTGTCAGAGACAGAGAGCAGGGAAAGGCTTTGAGGACAGAATCGGGCCTACTTGCCTGAACTGTAAAAATGGAGTAACTTAGCCATATAAAGTCGGTGGCCTTTCATACTTAGGAACCAAATATCCAGCCCATTGATGGCGGATCTGACAGAGAACATGTCGACGGTAGACACACATATGTTTGCGTCTTAGAAACTGGAACTGGAGGGAACATACATGTACTTGTAACATGCATATAGAACCGTTGGGGTCCAAGATAGGGGACATAACTGATCAGGAAAATCCACATTTCCACATTCCCTCCTTGTCCCCTTCTTGCCCTTCACGAGACATCAATCTTCATCATTCCATCGACTTGCTCATGGAGCATCATTTCTTCTTCTTTCTTCTTCCGGGATTTTGAACGGGACCTGTGATGTGGAATGCATGATGTGGCACACAGACCACAAATCGCTGGTCCACCTTGCAGGCATAAACAACAACTGAAAAGCATAAGAAGGCCAATACCTAGGAAGGATAGAACTCTCCATCCCCAGGCTGATATCACACTCCAAAACCACCCGGACCACGTCCAAGTGCCTGGATTTTCGTGTATCTGGCTTACAATCTTATGAAGGCGTGTTATAGCTTTATATACAGATGGCGAATTTTCTGGTATGAATATGCAGCAGCTGGATCCGATGACCCTGCAAGCTCCGCCCCTATCGGCCAGGATGACGTCAAGGACAAGACGATTCTGGAGAACAACAATTCTCATCACTGATTGTTCCTCTGTCAGATTGCCTAGGGCGGCTATAGTCTCGTTTACTACAGCTTCAAGAGTCTTGGTGAGTCTGCGTATCAGCTTACTATTTGATATTGTACCTATATAGGGAAAGATACCTTTATTGAAATCTACATACTTGTCCCATGCTGTTTCAGTATAATCGACAACTGGGAGATCTCTTTGCTCTCTATTGTGTACTAAATGAACATTTCGATAATAATCAGGGGGAGCTAGGAAAACGGGTGGCAAAAGGAATGCTATGTAACAGGTACCATCCCAATCTAGAGGCAGACGCATATATGCCGTCTGACCACATATAAAGTAAGAATGGCGAGAAGCTCTAAATGAAGATTTACCTTGATCACTATATTCTACTGTAGTAACGCATTGGCTATGGCCCATGTGTATGGAACCAACTTTTCTTACACATAATTCACCCTTAACTGGAAATACTGACATAGTGGGCAGAATTAGTTCAACTTCGGATTTGACATTCAGAATCATAAGATTAGGCGTAAAATTACCTAATTTATACACTTCATTTTCTAAATCAGTTCCTGTTCTACTGGGGTGACCCTCCTTATTAGGGTGACAGACTTTGAATAAAACTAGATTCAGATTTCCCCATATCCAATGTTGTTGATAAACTGCTGTGTCTGGGTCTATGGAATTTAATAAACTAAACCATGCTCCACAGGAGCCATTGTGTGTGAACGGATGTGGAAAGAAAGGCAGAACTCCTTTGTTATTCTGATAGGGAGGAAGTCGGCCACACACCCAACAATTGGTCGCATTACTAGTCTGATGGGAATGATGTAACATACTAATGAAGGTGTTATTGCGCAGCGCAAGTCTATAAGATAATTCATGTGGCGGTAGGTCACTAAAAGAATGTTCTGCAGCAACATTATAAACATGTCTAGAGATAGGATGATATATGTGCAAAATCACACTCGTAATAATTACTAAAATACTCAATAAAAACAAAATTAATAATGTCCTCATACAGTAGCTACGCAGTGATTTACAATACGCCTGTCGTTTCAACATTTCTTGGGTATTTTCTCTACTCAGGTCCAAGGGATACATGTCGGAGACAATTCAACCGCTTCACCTTGGAGAGGACTTAAACAATCAAATTGCTCGACTGTTTGGGCCTAAGCTTTAATTTATAGTACTGAGAGTCATTCTTTTCAACAAAAGGAAGTTTTGAATCAGTCTGTGAGGGAGTGCAGGGCACAGTGTCTATATCTGAAGGTAGTCCATGAAATTTTTTGACGTGACTTGAATGAATCCACCCTTTTCGTCCCTCGATCTTCACGGCTGTTCTTGTGGTCAACAGGACCAACTTGGGTGCTTTCCACCTGGGCTCCAATTGACTTTTCCTGTCGAAGTTTCTCACAAAGACAAGATTACCCGGAACAACGTCATGGGGTTTCGCCTCAGTGTTGTCGGGAAAGGCTGCAGCTACCTGTGAACGAGAAGATTGTAGTGCAGACATCAAGGAAGCCAAGTAATCTGTCAGCATATTACAGTCAACATCAGTTATTTTACGTGGTATAGGCGTCCCCCACATATTCGGCGGTCTACCGAAGATCACCTCATACGGGGATAGCCCTGTTCTAGAGTGTGCTACCATTCTCATGTAAAAGAGTGCAACTGGTAATGCTACTATCCAGTCGACACCTTTCTCTCTACATATTTTGGACAGTCTGATTTTCAGTGTCTGGTTATGTCTTTCTACGAGACCTGCTGCCTCGGGGTGTCGGACACAGTGGAATTTCCACTGATATCCCAACAAGAGTGAGACATGTTTCATTAATTCGGATGAGAAAGGCTGGCCGTTATCTGAATATACAACACGTGGTAAACCGTACCGTGGGAAGAATTCTCGAACTAGCTGCTTGGCAGTAGTCGGGGCAGTGTAATCTGATACGGGATACGCCTCTGTCCAACGGGAGAGAGCGCAGACAACTACGAGGACATATTTGAATCCTCGACAACGTTCCATCTGAATATAATCCATCTGGAGGACTTCAAAAGGATGGTCAGGAGGCTGAAATCCACCCTGCTCTACGGGAACACTCTTTCCTGGATTAAACTGACAACATATCATACAGGTACGAACCTTTTGTTTAGCTGCTGCTCGTAAATGTTTGTTGAACCAAATGTGCTGAATGCTGTCTAGCATAGCCTTCTCTCCTAAATGTGCTGGACTGTGAACTGTAGCTATAATGGCTTGAACCATGGAATCAGGGAGAAACCATACAGATTTCTCCTTTGTCATCCACCCTTGATCTGTCTGGATCCCTCCTAGTTCAGTCCACTTCTTTATTTCTTCTGCTGTGGCATGTGTCTGTATGTCAATTACGTCAAGTGCGGGATCCTTAATTGTCATACACTGTGTTGGTGTCTGAACTATTGGCTTTGTCATGTCTAATGTGCGATTCTGAGCAGTCTGTTTAGCTGTTCTGTCAGCTAAATCATTGCCTTGAGAAATGGTATCAGTAACCTTCGTGTGTGCTTTACATTTCATAATCGATATAGCAGTGGGTAGATGTATTGCGTCTAACAAGGCATGAATGAGGGGCCCGTGCTGAATGTGGGCACCATGGGACGTTAGATAACCTCTCTCTCGCCACAGCACGCCGAAGTCGTGTACAACTCCGAATGCATAACGTGAGTCAGTGTATACATTAACTTTCTTATTTGTGGCTTGAATACAGGCTTGTGTTAGAGCAATAAGTTCTGCTGCTTGGGCTGACAGAATATCTATACAATGTGTCTCAATAACTTCAGTGTCTGTTGTGACTGCATACGCGGCCACTAAATCTCCTGTACTTGCTCTCATGCATGATCCGTCTACATACAACGTCAGGTCTGGATCTAACAATGGAACGTCTGTCAAGTCTTGTCTAGGTTTCGTCTTTATTTCAATGATTTCAACACAATCATGAGCTAGTGGGTCTGTTCCAATTACAGGTAATAGTGTAGCAGGATTCAATGTATTACACCGTCGGATCTCTATGTGTGGTTGAAACAATGTCAGTTCATAACCGGTAAGTCTTGCTATGGTCAAGTGTTGTGTTTGTGTTCGGTTCACAAGAACCTCTACTGCATGTGGTACTTGAACTGTCAATGGGTGTCCTAATACTATGGCATCGCTTTGTCTGATTGCTAAAGCTGTCGCTGCCACTGATTTCAGGCATGCAGGCAAAGCCTGAGCTACGGGATCTAATGTACTGGAAAAATAAGCACATGGCTTGCGTGATCCTGCTTGATCCTGAGTGAGTACTGACAAGGCAGTACCTTCGCGTTCTGTAACAAAGAGTGTAAAAGGTTTGCTATAACATGGTGTTGCTAAAACAGGTGCTTGACATAAAGCTTCCTTTAGGCTTTCAAAAGCTTGTGTATGTTCCTGAGTCCAAGGGAGAACAGTCGATGTGGCTGCCTCCTGTGTAGTTAACTGAATGAGTGGTTTTGCTAGAAATGCGTACTGAGGGATCCACTGCCTACAATATGAAGTGAGGCCTATGAAAGCCCGCACCTCCTTTTGTGTCTGGGGTATTGACATGTTAGCAATTAACTGGATGCGATCTGGTGTAAGCTGCCTTCCCTCCTTGGACAGCGAGTGACCAAGATAAATAACTCGCTGAACACAGAATTGCAGCTTAGAAGGGGACACCTTGTGCCCCTTGTCGGCTAGGAAATGTAAAACTGTCAGAGAAGCTTTTTCACATTCTGGCTCGCTTCTCGCGGTGATCAGCAGATCATCGACATATTGAAGCAGTGCAGTATTGACTGGCATGTGGATACTGTCAAGCTCTCGTTTCAATGCTTGGCTGTAGATGCTGGGGCTTTCCGTAAATCCTTGAGGAGCGCGTGAGAATTTAAAGCTGCGCCCATTTAAACTGAATCCGAACAAGTATTGGCTTTCCGGATCTATTGGGACGCTGAAAAAGGCATTCTTGAGATCAATTACAGTAAAAAATGTTGCTTCGGAATCAATTGCTGTCAACAATGATGATATATCAGGGACCACAGGGAATTGTGGTACAATACACTTGTTTAGTTCACGCAAATCAATAACCAATCGGTATACTGGCGGAGCAGTAGGATCAGTTCGTTTAAGAATCGGAATTATCGGTGAATTACATACATTGGAGTCTGTTTCTACAACTACTCCCTGGGCAATTAGCTCATCAATGATTTTCAACAAAGCCACTACAGCATCATGCGGTAACTTGTATTGTCGCATTCGTGGTAGTACCACTCCTGCTTTCAATGTAACTCGATAGGGTGTAATGTTCATGCAGCCAACATCCGTAGGGCCTTGTGCCCATAGATGTACTGGTAAAGTCTGTAGTCGGGGATCCATGTCTCTAGACACATAGTGACCTTTAAAATCACGTAAAAACAACCTTACTCCTTCCGGAGAACAACATATTATGGCTCCTAGTGCTTTCAGAGTCTTAATTCCTAACAGATTTTCTGGGCATGATTTAGTAAGCAATAAATCTGTAGTTCGTGTCAAAGGTCCTATCGTAAGTGGTAGAGGCTGTGATACTTCATTAACAATAGGTTTTCCTGAAAAACCAAGGGAAACATTTTGAGAGCCTGAGAGGGGTGCCCCTGGAACTTCACTACGTTTTATTGTTGTTCGACTTGCCCCTGTATCGAGTAAGAATTTTCTATCTTGACCTAATAATTCATTATGTACATAAGGTCCTTCTTGATCTACCGGAATCTCGATAAGCGGTAAGTCAACTTCCCTCTCTAGGCTGGTTCATGCGTAACGCTGATACTCAGGGTATTCATACTGTGCAGTCTGATACATTTGTCGTGTTGTGGTTTGTGTGGCAGTAGCAGGCAACGGTGGTGCAGCTGGCACAAACTGTATGGGTTGCTGTGAGGCTGGCATAGACTGTTGCTGAACTGGCATGGACTGTCCATGCTGCATAGCTCCTTGTTCATTCTGATCTTGTCTAACTAATCGTGGTCTCTCTTTTGCAATACCTGTAGCTATATTACGTTTCAGGACTTGACAATCATGTACATAATGGCCTAGTTGTTTACAGTAATTGCAGGTTCCTTTTACAGGAACTGCAGAATCACCAGAATGTGTCACACCCTTTTTGTGACCATCTGCTGGTACTGTCTGAGAAACTAGCATTTTCATTTTTGTATCCTTCATGCGTCTATGCTCGTGTTCTTGTTCATCCCTAATTCTATTGTGATGATACTGTAACATTTGTAGCATTTGCGACGGAGTGTTACTTTGCCAGGTACTCTCGAATTTCAATATTCTATTCTTCACTGGAGGCAATGCATTTTCCACTAATTTTGTCACAAATAAATGTGGATATGAATCACTACTTGCTTTTATACCACTATTTATACCAAAACATTTTTCAAATCGAGCATAATAATCGCTTGTGTCTTCATCTTGCTTTTGTTTACAGGCTGTGATTGCACCCCAATCTTCCTTTTTTGTAGTTAATAAACGTGGCAGTACCTGTACTAGTAAACCTGGTAATAGTTTAACTTTATCCCCGAGCCCTGAACCTGCAGCTCGGCCCCTTTCTTCCTCTGCTAATGCTGTCCAGTCTATCTTTTGGTCTCCCACTTCCCACTCTTATTCTTTCAGTTTTTCATATATGCCAGCAGGCAAAAGCACCTTTAATATCGTCATAATATCAGGAAAGGTGTACTCTCCCATCAGTAACATGTCTTTAATTTCTCGGTGGAAACCCGCTGGGTCTTTGTCATGACTAGGTACTACTTTTTTCATTTCTAATAATTCCATTTTTGATATGGGTGTGTAAACAAATACACGGTGAAACTCATTGTCTTCGCCTTTTATTGGGTGCACTTCTCGTAGAGGATTTTGTCTATCCATGTAGTACGGTGCTCTTTCTCTGTGGGGCAGCGAGAGAGAATCCGGACTTACAAAAAGGACATACTGCTTACGTGACACTAATATCTCTTTAATTAGCTTGTTACTAGAACCTCTCCATCTATTCGTGAGTAGTTCCGTTAATATATCAGGTAAAGGACCAGGGTCAGCATGTTGGCTCTTATATAATATGAGGAGTTGCTGAATCATATATATTCCAGCTAAACGTTGTTCATCTGTACTGAGGTTAAAAAACGTGTGTGCTACGGTCTCATCACCGTATTTTTCAGGACTGTCAATCCAGTGAACGGCTGATCTGGCTAATTCTTGCTCATCCATGGAATCGAGGAGGTGATAACCTCTTCGTTCTCGTAGTATTTTATCTGCGGCTTGAAACAAATGTTCAGGAGATTTCAGATTTATTACAGGCGTCGGATACGTTCTGCTATTATTTGGACATACAGAGTGTATGGGATCAGAAAAACATCTAGTATTTTCACAAGATCTTCCTCTGCCTACATAGGCTATGGTCTCTGACTGTCTTGCGGAATTCCCTGATTCGGACACTTCATCTTGCTCAAACTCGTCTGTTCCCAATCTTTCTTCATGAATACGCTCTATTTCTTTACGGATTTTTCGGCACATGGCTATTATACAATTTTGCTTATCGTGTCTCCCTTCTGATATATTCTGACTCCATCTTGTAAGAATAAGCATTGCATTCGGGTCTACCCCCGGACGATCTTGATTTCTGATTACACAATTTATGAGGAAACGTAACAGTTCCCCCTGTATCTCTACTTTCTGGAATTCCATAGCTCTGTTAATACATCCTGGATCTCGTCCTGTTTGAACAAAATGATATATGTTATCTAGATGCGTAGTCATCCCTGGTAACCTTGCTAAATACTCTGCGGCTCGCCTGATACGTAATGATGCCAGGACCATTTCGTCCTCTTTACCAACCACGGGGTCATATCTACAATTTACAAGGAGTTCCTTAAGCGTACGTTCATTTACGAATTTTGGTGTACGTGAATGCGCTGACTCTTGAAAAACAAGTTTATTTATTCTGGGTGGTGTAAAGGTACTGCTAGCACCTCCCGTGGCCCCATCTGGGGCGTCGGGTGTGAATGGATTCGTTGAACGTGACACAGCAACTATGGGTGTTGATACCTCTGTAGAGTCGACTGCGGAGACAGATGCGGAAACAGATGTGCTTGCCGAAGCTTGTATCGGGACTTGCTGTTGCACGGGGACAGATACCTGATCCTGACGTTGAACCCCTCCGCCAGACGGTCTATGTGGTGTGGCGTTAGCATACTCGGGAGCTGCATCGTCTAGATATGAGGAAAGAAAAACATCTTCTGCGGTTCTGGGAAGCCCCTTTGGATGTACCTTAATTGGAAATAACGGGGGTGGCAAGTCTTTTGGCACCTCTGTAACAGCCTTAGGTAGTCCTTCGGCTAGAAGGGGATACATACCATTCATAAGAGCATTTCTTTGTCTATTCACTTGTTCTGATTTCACTCGGATACCTTCCTCAATTAATAGATTTTCTTGAACTTTATTTGAACTTTCTTTACTCCTCTCTTCTTGTCTACGTGCTTTTTCTGTTCGTCTATGAGATTCTTTACGCCATAACTCAACAGCGTCTTTCTGTGACTGTCTGACCTTTCTTTTCCATAACTCTTCCTCCACTTTCATGATGCACTCTGCATCCCAGGTTCCCGCTGTGGGCCACCTTTGACTTTCCGGTAATCCTTTGGTATAATCTACCCATAGATCAAGAAACAATATGGCATCTAAGCCATGCTTATGGTACATGAAATGTCCTGGAGTGTCTCTAGGAGGAATAGGAACTGCTTCTTCAAGCACCCCTTTTCTGGTAGTAATCTGTCTTAACTTCGAGAAGAGCGGCATATTGACAACTGATCTGATACTTACTCTTGAATTTTCTTAATACGAAAAACACCATAAATGAACAGTGAACAATGAACAGTCATTCATACCACAATATGCAAGACATTTCTGAATACTTTAAACATTAAACATTAAACATTATAACAATGATCGACAATGATGACAGTCTGCCTAACTAATCACCACGCTGAATTCTTGACAATAACTGAATACTTCGGAATACTTGATATGAATTCTTGACAATTACTGAATACTTCGGAATACTTGATATACTGCTAAACAGTACATATACACTGCTAAACAGTGCAGACCGGATTTGTGTACCCAAATCCGTCTTGACCGGCACAACCTATGTGTGCGTCAACACGCCTCCCCGGCGATGGTACTCACCGAGTAGCTCCTTGAAACGGAAGGCCTCAGAGAATGGACAGGACTCGATAACTGCGGACATCGGGCCCTCTGGACGTCGGGATTTCGGAAAACCTGGTGGGCCTCTGTATACCTCGGATCTTGCTCTCTCAGCTAGGCTCTGGTCGGGATACTTCGCACTTCTCACCGCCTCGTCTGGGTTGATCGCAGCCTCAGTCGCCCCCGCTTGACCGGAGGGAGCTTACAGGAAATCCTGCTGGTACGCGTTTATGGTCCGTCCAGCTGTGGCAGGAGACCGGGTCTGCAACGCACCGCCGGCGCGTGAGATGAGAAAGTGTCCCTGTTCGGGCGCCATTATGTGGTAAATAAAATAAATATTACCGGACTGAATTTCATACGGAATCTTAAAATAAAGTAAATAGCTCAAAATAACAAGAGGCAGAATCCGTGGTATAAGAGGTTTTCTAATGGGCTTTATTCCATTCAAAATGGCCGACTCGAGTCGCGGCCTTCAGGTTCCGTCACCACGAGGGTTCAGGAAGTGAAGTACAATAATTCATTAACAGACATGTATTTTTATAATAAGTGCATTACAATGAAACGAATGTAGAAGGCGTAACATTTGTTAAGAAAAGTGACGTGACAGTGACATAATCGAAACTAGGCGTAATAAGGAATAAAAGAAACATGATTGGTTAGAATTATCAGACATAGGTGGATCTATAAGATAATACTTGGCATAGATGCGCGCGCGGCAGCATGACGTGTAATTGACGTGCAACTAGGGGGTGAAGGGGACTTGACATTTAGCTCTACATGTGGAGACGAGAAGTCTGGGGTCAAGTCAACCTAATCCCAAATCATATCTAACATCCTATGTTTAAAGAACTATGTTATCCACAAGGAAGAGGCTCTCGGACAGAATTTATTCTATACTGACTGTGTACGTGTACAAGCGTCTAAGTGTCTATATGAGATGCGAGGGATAGAAAACTTTCCATGGCAACAGGGCTATGAATCACTTGCAGGAGGACGGAAAGGCTGAGTCCCTTGCTTGTGAGCTAAAGGAAATGTTTACCTAAATCACTGGACAGGAATGCATCGGCTGGAGAGCAAAATAGATAATTCGAAGGTGAAATACAACTTCTTGGCAGACAGGCGAAAACTGGCCGAGGCAGGCACCGTTAGCTGCACAGGGAGTAGGACAAAGTTCATGGATACAGATGCGAGCTCAAGCTGAAGCTGTCAGAGACAGAGAGCAGGGAAAGGCTTTGAGGACAGAATCGGGCCTACTTGCCTGAACTGTAAAAATGGAGTAACTTAGCCATATAAAGTCGGTGGCCTTTCATACTTAGGAACCAAATATCCAGCCCATTGATGGCGGATCTGACAGAGAACATGTCGACGGTAGACACACATATGTTTGCGTCTTAGAAACTGGAACTGGAGGGAACATACATGTACTTGTAACATGCATATAGAACCGTTGGGGTCCAAGATAGGGGACATAACTGATCAGGAAAATCCACATTTCCACAAGACTGCAAAACAGTATGGGTCGCTCTACTGCGTGGCTTGGGTTGCCTGCGACCGTTGCTATGCGCTTCATTTTGAAACCGTAACATTCTTCCCCTGAACGCGCGCTTATCTTACCTGAGTGTAGCGTTGCTTGGAGTTCCTCAAACAGTATGATGACGTCTGCGGTGTTCGTGACGCTGGCTTGCGTTTAACTAACGCTACGTGCCGCCATTTTACGATTGGCGGATCATCGCGTATTTCTTCTGCTTTGCCAACCACGTCAGGTCTTTCATCGGCGCATTGCCTGTCAGCACGTATTTGTCAACTTCGAATCCTTTTGAAGTGGAGATTTTGTTGGTTTATCAAGGATCCTCCTGGTTTTCGTGTGCGAAGTTGATCGCTCTGTTTGCTGGTGAACTGCTGAAGTGGAAGTATTTTGGGACAGAGAATTCGGGTGAGTGATCGCTCACCGGCGCAAGAGACTTCCTTTTTATTACTAGTTTACTGTTGGTGGGGTGGTCGCTGTTTATGGGGTTGGCTCAGTGGTGGATTTACAGGGTGACTGTTGTGTGGGGTTTGGAACCTTAGTATGTTTTTGTTTATTTTTCTTTTTAATGTGTTTGAACCCGGTTTACAAAATTCCATTTCTGTATCTTGTTGTGCAAGCTTATACAGAAGAGGGAGAGTGCTGTTGTGTCTCAAGAGTATGCAGTAGGGGGAGTATATTTTATCCCTAGTCCTGTCGCTGTTCTTTGTTGTGGGTTTAATTAGGTTTGACACCCTGTAGGGTGATTGTCATGAATGTTTAGTTTCTCTCACAAGAGTTGTGTAGTGTCTTTGTTTTGTCTTTGCGTGAATAAGAGGGAAAGAGTGAGTATAGTGTCTTTGGTTGTGTTAGTGTATGTTTTGTTAACTTTGCTATGTGCGAGGTGTTGGTCTGTGTGTATGAGTACGCACGTTAGAAGATTCTTAATGTGAGTCTTCTCAGACTTACCTGTCTGGTTTTACCATTTGTTAGTGGTTACCTCGAGTGAGGTCTCGGTCTGTGTGTTATGGGTGCGCACGTAAGAAGACCTTTGTTTTAAGTCTTCTCAGACTTACCTGTCTGGTTTTACCCATGAGTTGGTGGTTGCCTCGTGTGAGGTGTCGGTCTGTGTGTTATGGGTGCGCACGTAAGAAGATCCTTACTAAGGCTTCTCAGACTTACCTGTCTGGTTTTACCCATGAGTGTTGGTTATTTGTGTGAAGTGTCGGCCTGTGCGTGGTGGGTGCGCACATTAGAAGACCTTTGTCAAGGCTTCTCAGACTTTAATGTCTGGTTTTACCTTTGGGTTAGTGGTACCTCGTGTGAGGTGTTGGTCTGCGTGTTATCAATATGCACGTTAGAAGACTCCTAATGTGAGCCTTCTCAGACGTATGTCTGGTTGTACCCTTTAATAGGTTACTTGGTGAGAATGGTTGGTCTGTGCGTCATGGGAGCGCACGCGTAGAAATTGTTTATCTTTTTATCATCTTGATTTGTTTGTCAGGGGATCCAATGTTACCCTTTTCAAGTTTTTACTTGAAGCTCATTGGTTTTTGGGATGTGTGTTTTTCTATCTTCGCACAGTTTATTTATTTGGCCTTGTTGCATTATGTACTTTGTTTTTGCATTTTACTATCTTCACAATTTGCACAAAAGTACATTGTTTTTGCATGTTCATATTTTCACTAATTTGATGAGGGGGGGATGTGTTGTAATCTAGGAAGTTTATAATGCATCTACTCTCTGTTGCTGTCCTTGCCTTGCTGCTCAGTCTGTGTGATGTCATCGGAATGTTGAGTGGGTTTGAGTGGAAGCAAAGATCAGTTGGTGAGATGGGCTGAGCAGCAGGGAGGCTGCTCCTGGTGGGGTATTGCTGGACACTGATTAAGGCCTAGCATGAACTTGTTGTGGATCCTGCTTGAAGAATAAAGCTAAGATCTTGGACCACATCTATGGACTACCTAGCTTTCTTTAATTGTAACACATACCTACTAGAACGGTATCAAAAAGACATGTTTTGCATAATCCAGGAACATCTAAAAGTTCTTATCTCTAATTAAAGTTTCATTGAATTTAAGGCGTAAAAAGGTTCTTATATTATAATTGCACACGTTTCTGCATTAAAGACTCAGTTGGTTCTCCCAAGTCAAAAGCTTTAATAAGTGGAGCCAACACACAAATAACCAGAAATAGCATTTGTTCATGACACACTAGTCATGTAATAGCATAGTAAATAAATAGAATGAACTTCGGAACTTTTGTTTATAGAGCTGGATCAGTTTCTAATATTAATAATTAGGCATGCAACAAGCGACAAATGTCCAGACAGCCTCTTATTGTGGGAGTGAAAAGGAAAACTTCAAAATTGTTGTTGCATTGCACACGATTATATATCTAGGTATTATATGTGGGAGGAGGACGTTATAGCATGCCGTTGATAGTTGTGTCTTGGCTAACAACAATGGAATGGCCTTGACGAGGTGGGAGCCGAACCCCAATAATCATCTGAACCCCAATATCTAATCACCCCAAAATTTACCAAGATAATTCAGCTCTAGAGTACCCAATTGATCTAGCAGTTAGAGACTATACTCCTCATCAGGAATAACACAATTAAGCAGAGTTAAGCTGGATAAAAATATTATATGCCTGCAGGACTGAGTTCTAGATCAAAAATAAACGAAAAGGATACATATTACAGAATAATCAAAAGGAGGTACAAAAAAGAAAAATGAATGAACTCAGTTCAATTCAGTAGTACAGAATAAATGCAAATTCATAAAACCCTAGCTAGATATATTCTATGCACAAATTATAAGTGTCAGATTCACGTGGAGCACCAACAGCAACAGGTCATCTAAGAGGAAAATGGCAAAGTAATCCCATGAAACACAAAATCCAGAGGTTTGTTAGACAAATCACACAAGCTTTTAATAGATTCTGCAAATTCAGCATTGCAAGATCATGGTTATGGTAATGTTTGGTAAATCAGGAACAACAATGTAGTAAGTGAAAACTATGCAATTATTAAGCACTATCCCATATCTTAAGTTAAGATAAATTTTCCGCTTGCATCCTCAACATCTGCAATCTGAAGCTGTATAATACAAATGAAACATTTCTTGAACAATGGCTCATAGAACTAACACATCTTCAGTGGAACTTCCAACGGTAGTCTTTGAAAATTATACTTTGGGTACATCATGGAAGCCTCAGTCACAATACACACTTTTGATACAAGATATTGTACAACATTAGTGTATTGACGTCATTCGCTTGATGCTCTGTGAAACAACAGGAGAGATGGCTTTGCAGTGGGACACTGATTGGGAGGGTGAATGAGTAGGAAAAGTGGTTCAGAACACAAGAAAACAAAATCCATTTTATAATTATTGGCATACTAAGCAAAAATGTGGCATAACTATTCACTATTTATACTTCCAAATGACCTAGGTAACTTGTTTCGATGCAACTTCATCAGTTCATTGGTTAGGACTTCATGCACCACTAAAATGTAAACATTTCAAAATCACAAACAATATTTCCACATTTTGCATATTTCAAAAAAAGGCTGACAAAAACAGTGGCATGTGTCAGTCTGCACCCTGGTAAGGAGTCAGGTGCTGTTTGGATTTCTTTTGAGTCTAAGAAAAAATACAAACAGCATCCAGGCTTCTTGCTGGTGTGCAGACATGTGTGTGTCTGAGCCACAGTAAGAGCCAAGGGCAATTTTTTATGAGACTAAGAAAAATTCCAAACAGAATCCGGGCTCCTAGTGACACACATATGTGTGAATGTGTGTCGGCACCCCAGCAGAGAGCCAGAAGCTGTTTGGAGTTTTCTGAGGCCAAAACAAAATCAAAACAGAAATAGTTTCCTAGCTTGTACCCAGTCACGTGTGTGTATCTGTGCCCCAGCAAGCCAGATGCTGTTTTTTTAAAATCAAAATTAGATAAAATCCAGACATTGTCCAACTCATTATTGGGATGCAGAACAATAGTTCTGTGGCCCAGAAAGAACTCAAACTATGTAGCACTTTTTTTCTTAGGATTAATTCAAACAGCCTATGGTTCCTCACAGAGGTAAATATTTTTTGGGTCTTAGGATAAGGAAATTGCAGACAAGGTCTGTCTCCTTGCTAATGCAATGTCCCTTCGTTTCTCGATGTGTCTCTTGGACACAGAAGCATTAGGCAACCAAAGAGTTGTATGAAACTGAATCAGGAAATTGGGATTGGAAGTGGAGGGACTAATAGGATTTATACGTACCCCCTTCGCTCCTCTGTTTCTGGTTCAGTTCCTCTGTTGGTGGGGTACGAGGCTGGAGGGAGAAGCTGGGCTGCAGCTCCATCATTCAATCCCTCCTCTTTTCTTCCCACCAACAGGAAAAGGTGCCTTGAGCTGATGGGCATGGCTTGAGAAGATCTAAGGACAGTTATAGCTACTGTTAGTCACTCCTGTAGTTCCACGCCAACCCATTTTAATCCTTTAATGAAACTCGGAGGGAATAGGGAATCCCTTCTAGACCCGTTCAATATGCGTGTGATGCCACTAGTGATGCCACATACAAATTAATGCGGTGGCCTGGAGGTGAGTACTGGGTGTGTTTAGAAAGGATTGTGCGCCAGGACCCTCTTTCCTGCCCCCAAGACATGGATGAGTTTTTCCCCCATCCTGGGGGGAAGTAATGCTTCACAATGACTTGCCTAATGATGTGTTCTATAGACTCTCTTTCATGAGTTATATACACATCAGTAAGACAGTTAAAGGTGTAATAATGACAGGAGTGTTGATCCAGGTCATCAAGCCCATCCTCCGCCCTATTCATACCAGACAACAAAAGTACTATTCTCATAATCGATCGATGCAATCTGGTGGTTTGTTTAAACAGTATTAACTGTAAATTTTAGAGCTGCTACAGCACATTTCTTTCACAAGCATATGTGTAATGGCGGCTGGTGACATTTCAAAGTAGTAGGGCAGGGGACTTGGAGGCAAATATGACCTATAATTGCTTATTATTGTTCATTCAGATCACTGAAAGTGGCAATAAGCTATTGGCATCAGCCTCATGGCTCGCTATTCAATTAGGTGCTGCTAGAAATGGGATTCCTGGTTGGCTAAGGTATGCACCCAGGCCAGGCAGGAACCACCACCCATTGTCAGGGTAAGATAGACACAAACTTTGATTTGACCTGTGCTCATCCTTTGGAAGCTTTGCACAGAGCAGGCAGGCTTATCTAAAGATGTTCTGATGCAATGTGCCGATTTTATTCACGCAACCAGCTCATGTACCAGTTCTGTTACACACAGACAGAAGATACATTGAAATCTGGGTTGCAACAATCTGGGCCACTTCCAGTTAGCCAGGAACAGGAGCAGGGGTAGAAACTTTGATATCCCAGAGTCTCAAACAACAGGAGTCAGCCAACAAGCCCTTGGAGATCACTTAGAGTGAACACAGCCTATTCATGTAAAGTGTTAGCATCTCCCTTTTATTCTGCCCAGGCAAGGCCATTAGAATGCAGATGTATGTCGATCGGTACTCAGACACACCTACCCTTTCTGTGTTGTGACTGCCTAGATGGAATGCACAAAGTAGAGTTGTTACACAACCCAGACATGTATTGGAGACAGGCTATCAGGCACACAGAGCTGTAAGTGCAGAGAAATGTCAACTTTCTAATAGTGGCATTTCTTAAACAGTAAATCTAAATCCATCTTCACCAGTAAGGAGGTTTTATCATCACCATTCCAAACATATGAAGCATTAAAAAGCTACTCGTCTAAGATCAGGAATTACAGCTTAAAAGTATGCTAAGGAATTCCCAGCTAGCCTATGAGTAGTGAAAAGTAGTAAAAGTGAAATAGGCTGTTTGTCCCTACCAGAGCATGCAAAACATAAAGGGACATGTCCTACCCTTTACTTACATAGCACAATGCCCTTAGGGTTACTTAGGGCATACCTTAGGGGTGACTTATATGTTTTCAATGGGGAGTTTAGGGCTTGGCAAGTAGTTTGAAATGCTAAGTCGAATTGGCATTAAACTGCACATAGGTACTGCTTATGACAGGTTTCAAAGGCTACTTCTGTGGGTGGCACAATCAGTGCTGCAGCCCACTAGTAGCATATGAAGTGCAGGCCCTAGGTATATGGAATACCACTTTACAAGGGACCTATCAGTACAAAAATTATTCCAATCAGGTATATACAATTGTCATAATGTTTAGGGGAGAAGCACATGGAATTTAGCACTGGTTAGCAGTAGTAAAGTGTTTGGAGTCATGAGGCCAACAAAAAGAATCAGCAGAATCAGGAGGTAAAAGGCAAAAAATCTGGGGAAAGCCCACCCTAAGGAAGACAGGTCTAATCTTAGCTCTGTGTTTAATTGCCCTGCCACACTATGTGCAGTTCTCACCCTGTTATTCTTACACAGATTCCAGAAAAGGTGTTGATTTGGGTCCCTAGTGATATTTTGTTGGTTTTCATTTATCAAAAGGTATTTAGTTTTTGGCTGACTCCCTAATTGTGTATAGCCATCACATCTCATCATCACAGATTTGCGGTTAAAGCCAAGAGAGTACACCTGCAGGAGCAGCTTTAGCAGCCTCGGCTAGAAGGTAGCAGATGTTATGTAGACAGGACTACTTGGCCAGTATTGCGTGCAGCAGTAATACTGAGAACTGGCATGTACAGATTTGTGTTTGGAAGAGCACATCTAACTTTATACAACTCCTCATTAATTCATCATTTTCTGACTCATCCCAAAAATCTGCCCCAAACAAGGTCTCCAGTTTTACTGAAAAATGTTAATTCTATTGGATTCAGACCTACCACATTACACATCACTTTATGCACTGCAAGCTCCCCATCTTCTGAAAAGAAAGTTTTCAGATAGTCCTGATTTTTATTTTATTTACATAACCAAAATCCAGACCTGGGTAAATGTTTCATACAGGCCACCAGGTGACAACTTTAAATCATGTTCACAATTAATAGGCACGAGAGTAACTGAAGGACTTGTTTCAGATTCCACCACAGTAAAAATGAATTGCTATGACAGAGGCCTCCAGCAGGACTCATCGTGCTCTTTGGTGGTGAACTGGGGCTGACCTCACATCCTCAGCAAGGGCCTGAGCTACCCAGTGTCAATGTGTAAGGCGCTCTGCACTGTCATGGCACATGTGCTGTTAGAAACAGCTGAGGATGGCCTCCTGTGTTCAACTCCCCTTCCTGCACTCTTCCGTTTTGGAGAAAGTCAGACCAGGGCAGTCTCCGCAACTATGTTCAATGTTGGCCCCCTTGGGAAGTGACAGGCACAGACTAGTCTTTCCCTGAGGTGCGTTGCGTAATCAGGCACAGGAAAGAGCAGGATAGGTTAATTTAAGGACAAGGGGCAGGTAGTGTAGTACAGTATACAGGAGTAAGGAAAGGTGTGTCCAGCCTCTTCCTGACACCTATACACCACTGGGAGGGTTAGCAAAGCAAAAGAGGGAGCACAAGATTTCATTAGACCTTTTTGTGAGGTGTTGCAGGTCTCTAGACATGCCACACCAGACAACGAAGCTGTGCGGGCCGCCCTGCACATGCTCAGTGCCGCAGGTAGGGCTGACCGCCTCAGGCCTGGTGTGCTTGAACATACCTTGGTAGGTCTGTGGCCCCTGACGCACTCCACATCAGACCGTGTTGCAGCAGCTGTAGTGGCTTGCTCACCTCTGCAGTAGAACATTTGGGTGGCCTGGGCAGGCCACACGAGGGGCGTGTAGTGCTCTGCGGCTGATTCCAAAAAAGCAGGAAGGTGCCACTGCCTCCCCTCTCAGGCATAGTTCCCAGCAGTAGAGCTGTTGGCCCAGAAGGAGTGCAAGGGGGGGGACTGCCCCAGAAGCTGCTGCACATCCGCGCATGGAGTCGGAGAGTGACTGGAAGGCTGATGAGCCCCCAGAGACTGAGGGGCCTTTGGATCTCTCGGCCAAGCCCATCCCTGATGGTAGTACAACAGTGGTGTTTAGGTCAAACGGCCCAGTCACAAGGAGACCTTAGGCCAAAAAATGGGGGTACACATTATGTTGGTACCAATGGCAGGGATAGCCAAATGGGAGGGGCAGGGACCTGTGGAGTGGATATTGACCCCACATTAGAGAACAGTGCCTACTCATTCAGGAGACTGAGGAGCGGTGGGAGCACATGTGTAGGGCCAGGGAGGCTGTGCAGTACCCAGGTCCTGCAGGGTGAGTCCCAGCTTCAGGTGAGGATGGGCAAGGCTGGGAGGCAGGGGGTCAAAGGTTGGGGAGGGTGTTGGTGCTGGCTGCCAGAATGGCATGAACCAGGAACAGGCTTTCAGGGATCTGGTACGGCTCGGGGACTGGTGCAGCCTGGCAGGGGATAGTGCGTCAAGGTCAGTGAGCGAGGCAGGGAGACAGGTGGTGATACCGACGGAGTGCAAGATGGCCCCTGGACCATGTCCCAAAGAGGTGGGGGAGTCTACCACAGCCATCCCTATGCCAAGAGCTCACACCCCCAAAGCTCGACTAGAGCTGCAGTTTGTGCAAGACAGGGATGTAATTGCAAAGAAGATTGGGGGAACTGTTTGCAGGACAGTGTGTGATGACCGTGCGGGTGAGGATGAGCTGGTTCTGGACTATGACGATGGCAGTGCTGAGTGAGATAAAGGTGAGGTGCATGATGATGAGGGTGTGTAATTGCCAGAGGCTAGGTTGAAAGGAAACAAGCAGGCAACAGACCATGCAGTTGGTGTTTTTCAGAAGTCAAATGCAGACAAAGGCAGCACCATGGACAAGGCGACCCGGATGGGAGGTGGACATCGCAGGGAGAAGAGGGACATTGGCAGCCTGTCATCAGGTAAAGGAGATTAGAGGACAGTTTGGGACACAGGGAACACAAGGGTTAGGGGAAAGACTTGCAAGTCAGTGGGTGTTGGGTATGGTGTCATTAATGACTAAGCGATGCAGCCTAAGGGCATCTCGGAGGAGATAGTGACATTCAAACGGGCAAACAGAAGCAGGCTGTGGATGGGAAAGGGGTTCAGATGGAGGATATGGAAGGATCTAAGGTTGCTGCTGGGGAGGAAGCACCGAGGAGGACAAACAAAAGAAGTGGTTGCCATATATGGAATTGGCGATGCCCCTGGTGTCCTACCTTTCTGGCAAGACACAAAATAGGATTTGCAGACACAAATGTGTTGATTATTTAAACTCTTGCACAAGGATATATAGGCAAAGGAGGGATCTAAGGAGGAGGAGTTGGGGCTGACGAGGAGGCCCAGGGCCCCGATTGACATGGAAAATTGGACTTCGGCATTTTATATGTATATCGGTATTTATTTTGAGAGTAATACTGCCAGGGCAATTGCTTTGTTCAAATAATATAGACATCATCAGGAAGACCCAGATGCATATTAGTAGTTATGTGTGGCTTAGCTACGATGAGGAGTTCTGGGCTAGGGTGAACCTTAATCCCAAAAAACCTTGGGGTAGGTGGATTTAGAACAGTGGATGCAGTGGATGTCTTCAACTCAACCCTCAGCCTGTACGCACACCACGAGTGGCCTGCCTACTAGTTATCTGCCTTTTCAGCCCCGCCTCACTCCACAAGAAGTGGGTTATACACCCAAGCCACCCAAACCCACAGTTGGGGTATGTTGGAAATTCAACGAGGGGCTCTGCTGCCAACATCCATTCAAATTCAAGCATGAATGTTCCAAGTGTGTGTGAAGGCACCCCATCACAATTATTGGAAGACTTCCATAGGCCATGGACAATAGGTAGAGACTGGACCTAAGGGCTCCTGCACCCATTAGGGTGGAGGCTATGACACCTTGGCTCTCCACATACCCAGACAGAGAGGCAGCTTTGCAGCTGGAAAGTTTTTTTTTACAGAGGGTTTCTGGGTCGGCTACTAAAGTGGTAAGGGGTCGCAAATGGGGATATAATTTGAGGTCAGCTAAGGAACTCCCTGTAGTAGTGGCAGTGAAACTGGACATGGAGGTGTAGGAAGGGAGGATAGTGGGCCCAATACTTTGACTGGTCCCGTCCAGATTTGATCATTTCCCCACTGAGAGTGGTATCTACAAATTGGTGAGGAATTTAGGTTGAATTATCACTTGTCTTGGCCGGAGGGAGCTTTGGTAAATTATTTCATTGCAAATGATGACACTAGGGGGTTGTATGCATGAGTGGACAATGCCATTCACTTGGTAAGACAGTGTGGATAGGGAGCTGAGCTAGCAAAGTCTGACATTAAATCTGCAATTCGGCTTTTGCCAAGACACCATGCTGATTTTATTTCTCCTTGATGAGCATTTAATTTGGAGGTGCCATTTATGTAGACAAGGTATTGCCTATGGGTTATGCCATTTCATGTGCATTGTTTGAAAATTAGCTCGTTCTTGGAATGGGTTTTGACTAAGTCCAGTGGACATCGGGCTACTACTTGGATTACTTTTATTTTGTAGGCAGGAAAGCCTCTGGGCACTGCTTTAGGGAGCTTCAGCATTTAGGGTCTCTGGCTCAGTGTTTTGGGGTGCCGTTGGCCCCAGGAGAAGACAGAGAGACCAAGCGAGATATTTACATTACTGGGCATTGAGTTGGACACTGTATAATTGGCATTGAGGGTGCAGCAGGCAAATGTGCAGGAGATACAAGGGTTTCTGGGAGAAATGGGAGTGTTGTATTTACTAAGCTTTGATGTTATTGATGTTAATAAAGTTAAATAACTGTTTGCAACCCTGTCCTAATAAATGGCCTTTCACGCTAAATTAATAACATAACATGCAGTTATTGCACAGAGCTAAGTGAGTTGGTAGGAGCAGGTGCGACGTGGTTAACTCAAGATTAGGGCTCCCAGTTTTCCATTTTTACAGATTTTTACTGATAAATACAGACATAAAACAATGTATTCCCTGTTTGTATTTATTTTTAAAAGTGAAAAAATACAGAAAACGGTGCCGTTTATAAGTGACTGTCCATGCTGTCCTACATGAATTCAAGGTCAACAGCTGAACAGATAGACAGCATGGGGAGTTAAAAGACAGAATGAAATATTCCTAAATACAGGCATACATTAACATGCATTTGTGTATAATGCCGATTTTGACCTGTAGCTATAGTGTTTTGTTATATTGGACTGCTTAACCTGCTAAAATGTGACACGCATCAAAGTATGAGTGCATGTTTACCCATTAAATGAATGAGGAAATATACCATTGTAGAACTCCATTTAGCCTCAAAACACAAAATAGATTTGGACACATACTAATAGGATGGCCCAAAAATAAATATGGATAAATACAGATGGAAATGTTAAAAAACATACATACCATAAAACCGGGAGACCTACTCAAGATGAAAAGGTGCTGAGCCAACATAGGCTATATATAGAGAGCCTTTCCAGGTGCAGCATCTCTGTGCAGCACAATTGGCAGCCACTAGCACCTGCCCATAATGACAGGATACATATAGGCAGGGCAATCTGTGGACCACAGGTAGAGTGACACGACAGTCTGCTGTGCGTGCTGGGCCTGCAGCAGCTGCACAGAGTTATATCTACCCGTGTGTGCCATCACCAGTGCCCGGAGACAAGAATGTGGGCCTGAGGTTCCGTATGATGATGCTGATGGTGAACGATTATTGCCCTTTGCTGTAGTGCCAAGGCCCATATGTTACCTCGCTGGAGCTGAAGCTTAAGCTGGGCAGTTCAGTGTACATGGCCCACCAATACGGCTTCTTTCCCCTGCCCCAAAGAAACTGTCCACAGCCCTTTGCCTGTGGCCAGCCTATCACTGTGTGCCCGCCAGAGTTGGGAGAACCAATAAATTAATAGAGAGAGCAGAGCCAGACCGAGCCAAGTGTGTAGCTTGGCTCTAGAGACTGTGAGTGTATGGTACATAAATCGTGCAAAGGTTGACATTTAAGAAATCTGATAAGGTTTCTTCAAAAGTGTATTACTGTAGCTTGAGGAAATGTTTCACCTTAGTACATCAGATGATATCACTTCATTTAATGGCATTTATTAGAAGTGAGAGCTTTTAAACAAGGGCCATAGAAATATTCATGCTCCCTTATTCCCCCTTATTCCCCATCGCTCTCTCTGATGATGATTGCCATAAGTGGGCCAAGAGATAGTTGTCATGGTTATGCAATAGATTATTATAAAACTTGAAGCAACATCAAGTCAGGCACAAGAGAGGTTTTTGTACATTGCACAACCAGAATGGTGTATTTCAAGGTGCTATTATTACTTGCAACACCAATAGCTCAAACTTTCAGTAAAGCGAGACCTATTGCATTGCAAATTCTGTATAATACTGTTTGCTAATAAACGTGTAGGAAACCTTCATCTGTGCTCTCTGCCCTTCGCTTGTGTAGCCCTGTGTCTTGTATTTGACTGCACACAGATTCAATGTTGTGCCAAGCATTTGGGGGCATATTATCAAGCATGGCGTTAAAATTATCGCCGCGTTAGCAGCGAAAACTGCCGCTAAAGCGGCGATAATGGGCTTGATAATATGCCGCAGAGAATTCCAATAGAACCCCATGTTGACACCAGAACATGGGCTTCTATGGGAATTCTCAAGGGCATAGTAACAAGCACATTATCGCCGCTTTAGCGGCAGTTTTCTGCCGCTAAAGCGGTGATAATTTTAACGCCGTTTCTTGATAATATGCCCCATAGTTTTTAGGTCTCGCCTGACCCAGCGCATGCGCTGGTCTGGCGAGACTTATTGAGAGGGCTCCAAAAAGTGCTACCAGGCCAGCCTAGAGCTACAGTGCATGTGCGCGGGCGCGCGCGCCGCGCTTACCGCGATTACTTTCACTTTCGTGGCCGCTTTGATGTTTGATCGTGATCACTTTCGCGGCAGCTTGGCCTAGCCAATAGGTCTCGCTTTTGGGACCTTATAAGTATTTAGTTATGCATCTGATGCATGGCTAAACACTTATAAGGTCCCAAAGGCGAGACCTATTGGCTATGCCAATGCTTGTTTTGTTTGCGATCGAGTCTGTCATTCAGCAGTGTTTGGGTAAATCTTCTCTGGGTGGGAACATTTCCCCCGTAATTGAGATTGTAGCGGTATTCTCTGGTTAGCAAAAATAAATAATCATGCTGTAGGAATACTTTTTTCCCCCTACTCTTAGTAATCCACTTGGCTGTATTTGGGATAGTTAGGAATGTGTACTGTGGAGCTGGCCTCCCATATTGGAAATTGTTTTTCAGTTTATTTATTCCTGCCTATGTGCCTTAAGTTGGAATATGCTTGGCCACAGCCAAAGAAGCACAATGGCAGCGATTCTAGGCTGAAAGAACAGTAATAGGTGGATGCCTTTTTCCCCTCCTATAGCTTTGTGTGTAAGGATTTGTAGTGTACTTTTGAGGGGATATTTGACAACTACATGATTTCACGGCTTTCTCAGACAGCAGAAGAATAAAGTGGGTGACACACGGCGAGCAAAGAGGGGTGTTATTGGTTATGTAAATGAATTCGATGTTAGAGAACATAGACGCTGACTGACAATGTAATTGAGAAGAGGAACCATGAATCGCTAGAAGAATGATTAAAGATGAATTTGTCATTACTGTCGTGACATGCCACTTTCAGTACTATCCTTGACGCTATGTGCGCTTGTAAGGAAGGTGCATAGGCAGCTAATTGCTCATATGTAGTGAATTAATTATCTTACATTTGTATAATTCGTGCAGTGTTCTAGCCCTGATCCTATTTTGCTCTCCGGAATAGACTTACTTAGCCAAACTGGCCACCCATCTTTCAGCAGTATTTCGATTGGTCATTTTTGACCACTGGCTTTGCAGAATGGCTAAAAGATGCTCTCAAGCTTTTTTTCATTCTATCTTTCCCTGTTCCACAGCTTGCTCAGAGCATTAGCAGTACAGTCTGCAAAAAGCTCCTATAAACAAATGAGGTCACTTTTTTTTTTTACAAAGAATACTGCATGAGCATTTTTTGTCCTAAACCAACATATAACATTTTCCTTTTTTCCACAGATCACCAAGGTAGTCTGTATGGCTTCTTTATGAAGGGCTGGCGAGGTGGGAACTAGAGACATTCAAGGCAACGTCTTTAATAACATTTTGTGCAAAGGCTACAATTTGTATCTGTCAACCCCTTCTACTTCTTGCACCAGGCGCGAAATGCCATTAAACAGTTGCGTAACACATCCTATCATTTGTGTTTAATTCTTCTTTGAGTCGTGCAGGTTGTTACTGAACATACACAAATAACAAAGAAAAAACAGACACAAAAGACGGGATTTTTGTTTTTGTTGTTTGTTCACTGCTTCTGTTATCTCAGCCTTGAAAAAGCCCTGGCCCACAGGCCACAGGGGACCAAATACCGTGTTGGCTGTGCCTCACAACATTATTGTCTTGTAATAAACACAAAATATTCCAAATAAAATTTGGAGACACGAGTTCTCAACCTCATTCTTTTTTTTTTTTTAAATATTGTATTGAGAACAGGAAAAATAGTCACCCAAGTAACACATCCAAACGAACATCTTAGTCAAATAATTAGCAGAGGATACCATTACTTTAGACACAATATCAGAGAAAAATTTGATGGGATCAGCAAAAATAATAATTATCATAAGACTCATTTACACAATCAGTTGATAATAAATATAGTCTGTCTGGTATAAAACAACATTCTCCCAGTTGCAGATTATCTAAAATACTCCCTTGATTTTATATGTTAACTAACATAATCATGTTCGTGGACATTCTAATATAAAGTGCATGTGAGTCTAGCAGCAACAAATATCTCAAATCACTTTGAGTAATGTTTTCCGAACATTTCCAAAATAAAACAGAGAAAATTCCAGCATTGCTTAAAGTGCATTGTGCATTGTGCAATAAAAGATTAGCAAAGATTGGGAAAGAAATTTTTCCAAATACCCCTAAATTTCACAATTGCTCCTCCACGTTTGGCATAGGCCTCCTCGAATGTGCAGGTCCGAACCATTTTATTGAACCAATGCTCGGTATTAGATTGTTTATTGGTTCTCCAATTTTGGAGAACCAGTGACCTGGCTACAGCAATGGAAATCAATATAAAATACTGCTGTTTTTTTGTTAAACCTTTTACCTCACCTGAGGAACCGAATAGCACCAGGGTGGCAGATGGCTCAATGACTACAGACAAAAATTTGTGAAATCTCAGGAAAAAAACCCTTGCCAGAATTGTCGTAAGTTATTACAGTCATAAAAAGTATGTACCCATCCGCCCTCACCCTGTTTGCTACATCTAAAACATAGGTTAGAGCATGTTTGAAACATGTTGGATAATCTCTGGGGTGTATAGTACAACAGCCATCTTGACAAAAAATTCATTCTCTTGAAATTTGCACCTCTGAGTGCTTTGTTTGCTAACTCACTGAGCTGTTGCCGTTCTTTAACGTTAATTCTCTAGCCTGTCTCAGAATAAATGTTTTTAAGCTCTTTCGTAATAATCTCATCAGAGTGGGTCTTTTGATGAAGTAGGTGATACCAACAGCTGACCCCCAGCATTTGGTTTGCCATTTGTTTAGCAATTTGGCGTGCAGTTTCGCCCAGCTTTGAATAGTTAGTTTTAAGAAAATTGACTAGCTGTAAAAAACTCAAAGAGAGAGCAGTGGTCATTGTAGTGATTCGCATTTGAACCATGTCCCAGGACATTAATGTTTTGTGATTATAAAAATCCCCGAGCTGTCTAAAACCTGATTCTTGCCAGACTCGATAAAGCCCTCTATAGAGCACCAGACCACCTATTTCAGAATCCTGTATAGAGGTATATGCATGAAATGCCGGAATATCTCGTGATTTGAAAAATAACTGTGTTCTTTCGGCTAGAATCAGTATTACCTTGTATCTGGATTTCTTAGGGAGTTTCGCCAACCGTAGAAATGCAGGGAGTCTTATAGCACTGTCCTTCAACATTTTATTTATCAGGAAGTTGTCATACACAGACTTTTCCTGACCCATTTGAGAAAGTAAGTTAGCTAACGAAGCCTGATAATATGTTGAAAAATGTGGAAGTGCCAAGCCACCTGATGTAACATCTAGTTGTAGTGTGGCCATTTTAACCCGAGGATGTTTACTATTCCAGAAAAACTTCCTGATTATTTGATCTAGCTCCTTTAAATAAAAATTCGGAATATTCAGAGGGAGATTAATAAAAAGAAACAAGAACAATGGGAGCACCGACATTTTAACCATCGATAACCTCCCTATTTAAGTTAATTGCAGCAGGGACCATTTGTCTAATAATTTTTTAACTTTCGTAAATGTACTAATATAGTTCAAGGAAAATAATTGCCCAAAGTTACTTGTAACGTATATCCCCAAGTATCTAACTGGATGCAGTGGTTTTAGCTGAATGGATGATGGAATATCCGAGGGAATCACATCAAAAGTTAGAATTTCAGTTTCCGCTTGATTAACCTTGTATCCACCCACCTATGTGAACCGCTGAATTTCATCTAGAGCATTCTGTATATTGGTTGCGCCTGCTTTCAAATATAAAATAATGTCATGCGCATAAAGCTTAATTTTTGCCATCCCCTCAATTGGAGGCAGAATCGTCAAGCCTTCCCGAACTCTGATGGCAAGAGGCTCAATAAACAATGAAAACAGAAGAGGGGATAATGGGCATCCCTGACGTGTGCCACGTTTAATATTAATTTTACCGGCTTCTAAACCATTAATAATGATTTTAGCTTCTACATGGCTAAATATCTGTTTTAGCATTTGGACTAATTGTAACGGAAAACCAAACTTTTCCAAAACAAAGAATAAGGCCCTCCAATCTACCAAATCAAACTCCTGTTCGGCATCCATCATCATAATTTCCGCACTAGATTTATTAATAGAAAAATAATCAATAGCTTGAGCTAAATATAAGTATTAGATGCCATCAAACGTTCTGGGATAAAACCATTTTGTTCACTATGAACCAATTGTTCTGCACAAGGAGCTATCCTTCTCACCCAGGTATTCATAAGCAGTTTATATTCTGTATTTAGCAGACTAATAGGACGGTAAGAACTGGGATTGGTAGGGTCTTTATCTTTTTTGAGAAAAACAACTAAAACCGATTCCTTGAAACTTTTGGGAATATCTATACCTTCTTTAATTTGATTGAAAAGTTCTGCCAAAAAGGGTAATAATTCTTCTTGGAATGCCTTATATATTTCCACAGGAAACCCATCCACTCCACTGGCCTTAGCGTTAGGCATACTTTTTAAATACAGATTGAATTTCTACAATCCCTATCTGACCGTTTAATGTTTCCTGAAGCTGTTGTGATAATAGTGGTAACTCTAATGCTCCAAAATAATTTGGTAATTCTTCCTGATTTATAACTTGTGTTTCTCCATAAATTTGGTTAAAATATGCTAAAAAAACCTCAGCAATTACTAACTTATCATCTTCTAATACACCATTTATTGAGATTTTAGTGTGGGCAATTATTTGGGCAGCTTTTTGACATTTTGTGGACCAAGCCAAGAACCTACCAATCTGCTGGCTTTCCTCATATATTTTTTGTTGATAGGCCTTGCTCCCTTCTATTTCCTCAAGTAGAAAAAAATCCTTCAAATTCTCCTTAACTCTCACTAATTCTTGCAGTTGTTCTTTTCTTATGGGTTCTGGAGTATCCGTTAAGGTTACCTTTAATCTGGCCTCTTCAACGGCAGTCTGTAATTCCGAAATCTTTTGTTACCTAACCTTGCCTTATAAGATATAATTTGGCCTCTGAGAGTAGCTTTAAATGCTTCCCAAACCATAAACTTAGAGGCGATATCTAAATGAAACTGAAAAAACTCCTTAATAAACCCTCTTGTATCTGTCATCCAAGTAATATCTTGTAGTAAAGATTTATCGAATTGCCATCTAGCCCTCTTTTTTATGGATCTATCTAACCTTAATGTAAATGAAACTAAAGAATGATCTGAAAAAGAGTTAGCCAGTATCTCTGCGGGACCATTGGCAACTGATTTATCTACTAAAAAATAATCAAGTCGGGAAGCTGATCTGTATCTTGCTGAATAACAAATATATTGTAAAAGACCAGGGTGTCCCTGTCTCCAGGGGTCTGTTAATGAGAAATCTTTTAGAAGATTATTTATTAATTTTGCCATTTTGTTCTTAAATTGGCGCTTTGTTTTATTAGATGTATCTAATGGCAACTTCTGAATAAAATTAAAGTCCACCCCCAAAATTAATATCCCTTCCATTTGTATCGCTAATTGATATATTTGACCAAGTGCTTCAGTATCATCCTCGATAGGACCATAGTAATTAACCAAATCGAGGACTATTTCCTGTAGCTTAACTTTCAGCCAAAGCCATCTGCCTTTACCATCTTGTCTAACCTCCTTAACCTGCCAATCATAAGTATTAGATAGCACAATGCCTACTCCTCGAACAGCTACATTGGCAGATGAAAAATACGCTTGCTGATATTTCTTGGTAGTAACATATTTGGGGTATTAGTCCTGAAATGTGTCTCCTGTAAAAATATAATCTCAGGCGAAAGGGCACTTATCCAGTTTAAAATAGCCCCACTTTTACGCGGATTAAGTAGACCGTTAACATTACAAGTGACAATTTTTATATTCTGCATTTTTGGCCCCATTTTATTTGATTTCCTCCACCTCTGCTAAGGTACCCATGTAAAATGATTCTAACCACTATATACTTTTTCTGTTCATTTTTTACTATACCTGCTTCTACCCCAACCTCACTCCCACCCCAGCAACCCAACCCCAGAAATGCAGATATCCCCTTGAGCCCCGCAAACCACATCTCCTCCCCCTACACTAAAAGGGTGCCTTGTTGCTGCACCCTGGGTGATCTGCCCCTCCCCCATGACATTGTGAAAGAGAAAAAGAAAAAAAAACCACATCATACATAATCATAAAAAACACAAATTCACTTTACAGTGGAAATCTACTTCAATAAATCCTATGCCTCCTCTATTCATGAAAAACATGTGGAACTTTCCCTTAGCCAACACCCTTAACTTAGATTGCTGTGCAATCGATGCCTGGGCCCCCTGAGCTTCAAACAAATACAGCATACTCCTTATGTCTGCGGGCCGCAACAGAAGACATATCAGGGAAAATTTGACATTTAGTCCCCTCGTTGATGGAAAACTGTCTCTGCTGAATTGCTCTCGACAATATTTTTTCTTTTACTCTATAATCAGCAAAATTAATAAGAATTGTACGAGGGAACTTTGAATTAGGAGTAGAGTGAGCCGGAACCCGATGCGCCCTTGTTAGTGTTAGGTCTCAGGTGAAATCTGGGAGTACTTTCTGTTTGATAAAAGTTTCGACCCATGAAAGAGTATTACTTCCCTCGATCCCTTCAGGCACTCCAACGATCCACAGATTAGATCGACGTGAATGGTTTACAAGTTCTTCAAGCTTGTTCTCAAGTACCGCTTTATCTGAGGCTGCTGAATTGATTTTCTGAATCATGGAGCTCATCTGGTCCTCTAAATAAACTATCCTCAGTTCAGCTTCCTGAAATCTTGCGGGAACTCCTGCCACTGATTCTTAAATTTTCTCCAGACGAAGATGCAGAGCAGCTATCTCATTGTCCTGAGACTTCTTCATTGCCCTGATCTCATCCAATATTTCTTTTTTTTTCTCAACCTCATTCTTGGCTAGTTTTGGAGTGACGCTGTTAACTGCTTATGGATATGATAGAACTTTTATAAATACCCGTACTTTTCCACGTACCTCCTCATCTACTACTGAATGAATGGGTAAGGGGTTTCTCATTTCCATGGACAAGTGACACCAGATTTTTCCTCATTCATCAACAGGGGACAAACATCTGGACCTATGACCCCTACTACCATTCTTATCAACAAATGTGTGCTCCGGTATATTGCCCCCTGAGAGATCTATAATTAAGAACATTCTATGGAAGAAGCAACGGTCTCTTCTTGTAGTGTAGTTCCTTTTTCCGTTCTAGGCTCTGCGCATTGAAATAATATACACTATAGTTTTTGCATACGACTAAGGTCAGTATGCTCCTATCAAGTACATTAAACTTAATTACTTGTGCGTGCCAGCTAACTCAGAGGTCACTAGAAACTTCTTGAATAAACAAGAAGGGATTAGTTTCTGACAACCGCATAAACATGACAACTTTGTTTCCCTTAGGATCGGAACGCGTCTCAGAATCGTGGAAACAATAGATAACAGTTTCACTCAGTCAATCGTGCATGCTTAGTTTCTTAGATAGATGGGCGTTTCATTAAAAGGGATTTATTGAACAGTCTTGTTTCTCATGTAAGAGATATGAGCTGTTACAATTGCAAGACAGTATGCGAGATATAGTACGCAGAGCGTAAGCAGTAAGAAGAAATAATACTGCAATAGCATTGTTTTTTAGCTATGACATATATTCATATATACATACATAAATAACACAGGCTAAAAAGTGAATACTCGTCTGGTGCTTCTAAATAGTTCTACCCCAGTGTACCTAACCTAAGTACAGTACGAGATAAGAGTAGGGGCTGTTTTCTATAGTATGGTATATACTCAGTTTGTATGCCAAGAGTCCCTCTATGTTCTAGTCTGCTCCATACCTTTAGAATGGGAAAGGTGGGAATCTCTTTCCGGGTCTCAAACTCTAACACCCCGCGAAGGGAGTCAGAACACTGGAAGCTGGATTCTCTGCGAGCAGGGATGACAGCGTCCGGTCACTGTGTCAGGCCGGGTTATGGTCTCTTCCGAACTTGCTGTGGCGAACCATGCTATCAAGTTGTGTCAAGCCGTGCCATGGTTTGTCATGGTAAGGGAAGGTATATTTATACCTGGAGGGTGCTTATGAATGCTAGCATTGACGTAAAGTCGGGCAGAGGAAGACGTCATGGATGAACCCCTAAGGAATAGTAGTTCATGCATAATAGATGAGTTCTTGGAGAAATCAATATTCCTAGCTAGGGAACGTCCCGATGGCTTAAGGGTCTGGCTTCTAAGAACTCGTTGTGACGTGGGATGGACGGAAGTAGGTGACCATGCCTGTATTTGGATAGCATGGCTAATGCCTAAATAAGGACTGGGATTCTATGCCTAAATAAGGGCAATGCGAATTGTGCCTATATAAGGACATGATTGAGGCAGACCTATGTACGGGCATCTAAATCGAAACACAACACCCACTCCATTGACGAATGATCGATATTGCTAAATACTAAAAATGCTAAACACATAAAATAGAGTATCACATGTTCACTAAAAACATTTGTAAAAGCATACTAAAAGAAGTCTGTGTTCAAAAACTTAGCTAGACATGAAATGCAAAGGTGCTGTACATATTAAAGTCTAGTTTAACAGAAAGGAAAAAAAATAGTTCAGAGCCATTTCATGTCATGATTACATAAATGTGTCCCTGGAAGTGTTTCAAAGAAGTCTGTTCTCTATGAATAGTTCTACTGTAAGCAGAGTTTTTAGCCATAAAAGAAAAGTCAATATTCACAAAAGTGATCGTAGGAAAGTTCAAAATGTTGTCTTTTGTTTTGAAAAAATGAAGGCCAAATTCATAGATTGCATGGTACACTGTGAGCCGAATCAAAAGTTATTTCAAGATGCTGGAGAAAACATGAAATCCTCTAATCCTGTAGACAAAAAATCGTCTACCGTAGTCGGTGTTAGGTCGATTACCTCGTTTAGAAGACTAACTGCACATAGATGTGACACATCGTCAGTATCAGTGTTTGTTGCCAATGTTACCTGTGTGCCTGTTGATCCATCTTGTACCTCAGCAGTAGCATGTTGCATCTGTGAGATCTCAATGAATGCCGTCATCAGGATCGGTAGCCTCTGGGGACAACACAGAGCATGGGCCGTTATCGGGTCCAGCAGAGTATCGATATCCGTTGGCATGACTGATGGGAGTGTTAGACAGATGTCTAGCATGCATTCTTCACCGCAAAGCAGGCAGCGTAGAACAGGTAAGATGCAATCTTGCCAGATTGGTCGGAACTACAGAAACCATGTGGTATTTAGTTCTCGTAGATGAGATAAACCCAATAGTTGCACTATGCGCCTACAACACTTCCTTTCCAGGAGAGCATTCTCCAAGCCGCAGGGAGTGGCGATGGTGGATTGGCTTGCCATAGAGTAGCAGTAGGAATAAAAATAGGATTACTGCGACGATTGCTAGAATTAGAGGCAGACCACCAAACACCGAGTGCATAAAGTTTGGAATGATTCCGAGGACTGTTTTAAAAGGTGTTAACAGTCCTGAACATATGGTCTTAAATACATGCAGAATACCGCTCCTTTCAGACATGTTTAAGATACGTCCCAACATTTCTGTGAAATGTGTAGGGCAGTTTGTACTTAACAGAGCCTGTATCTCAGATGAAGTCCTTGCAATTTGTAGATCATAGGTTTCTTTGGCCGAGGTCAAAGGCACGGTTTGTTGTAAAAGAATGGCTTTTATTCTGCTTAAAGTATCAATTCGCATAGAAGAGATGTTCAGTGAAGGCCATAAAGGCGACTCCATGACTGAGTCTATTTCGGGGAACAAGACTTGCATACAGCAAGTGACCCTGGAAGTAACCGTTAATAGATATGGGATGCCTGGCAACATGCCACAACAGCTCTGATCATTCAACATGAGGTAACTCCCATTTAAAAGTTGTCCAAACGTTGGATTAATCACAGCGGCTGGTCAACCTTGCAGGTGGCAGGACAAATTTGCAGTGGAACCGCTACAGGCCCCGTGTAAACTAATTTCCCAACATATGAGTGAACCGCTCAGTGCATTTTCACAGTGTGTACCACTAATAAACACTTCACACACCCCACTCCAACATCTGTGTGTGTAAGGTACATCCCAGGATGTCTTGATGTATTCTTTACCCAACCTTTCATATCTGCCTACTGGCATGTGTTTAAGCCGGCAATACTGAAAATGGAAAGTTGTAACAGGCAGAGTTATTTTGCCATGAATGATCCATTCTGTAGCTGGTTTTTCTGCTACCGTAAATGGTAATTTTTCCAGTTTTTCAATGCTCAGCACTGTATACTTTGCTCCCCTTTGTGCCAGTTTGATCTGTTTATCAGTGAGATTGTAATCAGATGACAGAGAAGACGTGTTGATGAAATGCCAAGGCACATAGCCTGCACGCAGGGTTTGTAGCGTCCAGCCTAATAACAGAATAGAACGTAATTGAGGCTGGCCATGACGCAGCAGGACCAAATCTTGTTCCACAATGTCTATAGCAGAGGATACAATGTTGTCCAATGAATATATCCTGGATGACAGAGTCGTTAACCCATTGTCGACCACAGCGAAAGATTTCTCTAAGTTAATACGATCAATTTCTCGTATTCTTTCTGCAGCATCTGCTTGGGTAACATTCCATATTTCATTATAAGCAGCATAGATGCCGGCATATATGAAACGTTTTGACGTGGTTTTCTTGGACCTAGCAAGAATTCTCTAAGGTCTGTGCTTCTTTAAGTAAAGATAAGTGTTGTTTCACATCCTCTAGTGTAGATTTCTGTAGCTAATCAAGGCATAATTTTCCTACACTGTATGTTGTTACTACCCCTGGATGCTGTCTTTGAACATAGCGTAGGTCTGGCCTATTGATTGTTAAACCTTGTATCTTGTTCAGGAATCTTTCTTGACAGATGTTTGTGTCTGTGGGCCAGAGCAACCATTTTTCCCATTCAGGATCTGATCTGTTGTTTTGTAGGATAGTATGTACATTGACCTCCCCCTGTGTAGTGCTATTACTTGCAGGTGCAGGTATGGACGGTGTGTTCATGTCTTTGATCTTGGCTAACCCAAGGCAAGACGTTTGTTGGACAGTGTCATTCAAAAATATTATCTGCTGTGGGATGATGCAGGCTCTAAACAATGCTTCTATCCGCTGTACTTGCCAATCTTTTGTACCCCAGACAGATTTTGTGTCGATTGTGTTTTTCCAATGTTTCCATTGGTTATACATAAACACATTTCTAGGTGTTGCAGATTTATGCAAGAAATGATGACCATAGTGGTTGTAACAAAAAAGCTGTTCATAGTCTGATGAACCCTCTAAGTATTTATGGTTAGAGAATGCAGCAGACCTTTCTAGATCAGACATCATGCTATTAACAGTATCAAAGTCCCAATCATCAGAATAGGTACTAGAGGTAATAAAGTCATTTAATGATATCTTAAATAAGTGTGGAATTGTCACAAGGACAGCGGGGAAGAGCTTAGGCAAGGGATTGACTGGTGGGAAGCTCGAGATCTCACAGACCATATGCTTTATACTCCGCAGGGAGATGAGTGGGCGACTTCCCTGATCGAGGAATCAACAACAGACGCATTCCCTTTTAACTGGGATCTGCTCCCAGATAACCCCGCCCCCTACAATGACGGTGCTGTCAGGCAGCCAATAAGACCTCAGGAGGAGTGCCTTAGAGGGTGTGCGAACACCGGAGTGGGAGACGAGGAGGTCGGAGATCTGGAGAGAGAACCCTTTAAACAAAGACGCGAAGAGAGCCGAGGGAGTACGACGGAGGAGGGGAAGCCAGAGACTGGAGGACACCGCAACCACGCTTCGCCGCGCCACGCCCAGGGAGGAGCGTGGCTGACCCAGGTACGGGACTGCTTCACGGGCTGGGTCGGGAGGCGGGAGAAGCTTGAGGACTAAAGTTACTGCCGCTCGCCGCCTCGCTTGTATTTAGTAACCCCCCCCTCACTGGCACTACTTCCCCTTCACGCCCGACGTACGTTGTCTCTTGCCACCTGAGCACCGGAGTGTTTCCCTCACCCCGAGCCCTTGACGAGTATACTGGAAGGGACGTTATATTGACCCACGCCTCTGTCTCTGTCTCTGTCTCTGTCTTTTGTTTCATGGCAACCCGGAGTCCCCTGTCAACCCCGACGTGTCCAGGAGAAGAACGCCGCAGAGGTCCGATGCTGGAGCTCGAATTCCCCTACGTGAAGCATCCTTGAGGTTACGGGAACTTACCGGTGTATCACATCCTGGCTTCATCGAGTGAAAGAGACAGTTTAAAAATAAAGCCTTCGTTAACCAGACGTCACCTCTTGCGTTATCCTTCCAACCCGCTCTCAGGAATCTTCAAAAGTTCAGACGGACCGAATATATCATAATCCGTTTTGTCCCAAACTATACCATCTTGTATAGGAACGGCTGTGATGTTCACTGCTGACAAGTCTCTTGCTTCACGATGGGATGATTTGTGTGGTGTCAAAAGTAAGTTCACATTTTTACTTTCTGTGTCCAAATGAATATATCTTCCATTTATCAGCATGCTCAGAGTCATTACTAAAGCTAGCCAAAGCAGAAAGAAAAATATTCCAGAAATAATCCATAGTTCAATCCATGGTGAAACCAGATAAGTCTTTTTCACGTGATGAAAGAAGTCTTGTGCTTGTTCTTTGAAAGCTTGTTTGGCTAGCTGGTGAATCCGCATTGACCCGAAATTATTCGGATCACTAATTTGCGTGTATTTACGCGTGTTTGTAAGTGATTTGTTGCTAACATGTCAGCTTGTAGTGAACGCAGGATTTATGTGTGTTCCTGTGTCCAATCTTTGTTTTTGAAATCAGGTTTGATTAATTCGTAGAGAGGTTTAACCCTCTCTGCGTAATTTAGAATGTAAGTTCTTCCAAAATTCAGGAAACCTAGGATCGACTGTACATTTTTCAGCATTTTTGGAGGTTGGAGCAGCGCACACTTTTTTTAAAACTTAGCTGCCAGGCTTTTGCCCACACTTGAAAGCTCATATCCTAGGAAAAGGACATTGAGATGGGCAATTCTTGATTTTTTTAAGCTGAATTTGTAGCCCTCAGAGGCAAAGCCCAGTAAAATGGTATTTACCCTGTTCAAGTGCCTATCCAGGTCATCACCTGTCAGATAGATTTCATCGACATATGACAATGCCTCATCATCATAAATTTGTAGTAACTCTGTTACTCTTGCTGAGAATAACCCCGGGCTGTTCTTGAACCCTTGTGGGAGTCGACAAAAGTGACGCTGAGTCCCCATTATTGAGAAAGCTGTCAAGTACCTACTTTCAGGTGCTATGTTTTGACAAAAGAAACCATTTGAAATGTCTAATGTGGTTTTATATTTTTACGCACAATGTTATTCATTAATGCTGTACTATGTGCATTTTGCACAGCAAATGTCTTAGTACAAGTGTTTAGGTGTCTGCGATCCAAAACTAGACGATATGTATTGTCTAATTTGGAAACAGGAAACAAAGGATTGTTCATTGATGAGGTGCATGTTTCAATCACCCCTTGGTATTCAAGTTGATCTAAGATCTCCCTGACCTATTTTTTTGCTTCTTGCTTAATTGAGTACTGTATTTATGCAGTAGGTTGACATTTTAATTGGATTTTATGGTGAGGTGAGTCCTTATCCCATCCTACATGATTTTTGTATAATGCTGGGGCATGGGCTACTGCCCATGTCCTGGCATAAGTATATTGTAGGTGTATTGGAACATGGTTGGAGAAGGCTGGCATAACGATGTCTTTGCCATGTGGGCACTCCCTGACAAATTTTGGTGGCCAGTCCCGTTCTGCTAGAAGTATGCCATAACCCCTTGAAAGTTTTTCCCAAAAGAGTGCTTTCACTTTTCTTGGTATGTCTCCCTCCATCCGGAGTGTTATTTCATATAACCTTTGTGGAGTACTAACCCTGGTGTCTCAACTGTGATGTACTTATTCAAGTCCACTATCTCCAGAAGTTCCTTCAGGTTCTGGTGAGCTATTGTTACTTCTGCTGCACTGTCCAGCATTGTGTTAGCCCATTCTCCGTTCTTGAGTTTTGTTCTCAGAATTTTCCTCATATCTGATCTTCATACCTACTACCTTTTTCTTACTTAATTGAGGTTTTGTTTTGTTTTTCTGAACGTGTTGATCGTCTCTGGACTTCACGCGTTCTTCTTTGTGATCTGACCGTCCTCTTCTTTCGGATGTTTGTGAAGATGTCTGAAAGGTACAAGAGGAACGTGTATCGGTATCTTGATACCTGTCAGGTTTTTTTTCAAATTATCCCTATTCCTGAGGTTATACCTCCTGTCAGAGGGCTCCTTTTGAGGAGACCTACCTCGGGATTGAGAGCGTTTCTCTTTTGAATGTTTTTTGTTGTTTTCCAACTTCTTTTTAGAAGATGTAGGATTGTGTTTAATTGAGTTCTTCTCAGGACCTTCAGACAGTTGTAGTTTAACTGTGTAATTCTATCAATTCTTGCATTTGATTAAGCAATTACTTATCTGACATTGCTTCAATGTCAGGATGAGGTATGTAGCCGGCTAAAATAGGCCAGACCGGGCCTGGTTATGTGATTGTTATGTTTTAGGGCACCTTTAAACCAGAGATGATGCTCCTGGTATGTGAGTGGAATTTCAATATCCTCGAAGGGAATGTATTCCTCAGGTGGTTCATCTTCTTTGAAGAAGTGAAACACTTTTGTTACTGGATTTGATTCTGGGGATGTAATCCGCAAATAGAATACCTCTGTCTGAAAAGATTCATGTGCCTCTATCACAAAAACTGCTCTACCACCTCTTGGTGTTATGCCATGTTTTAGAGTGATAGCTCTCCTTAAATTTGGTGAGAGGTGTATAATACCCACATCGGTTTCATTTAACTCTGCAAGATTAAAACCTGTTGAGACTTGATCAGCCGCGTCTACAACATCCCCGTTAGAGGACATTGTTTTTTTAAATATGCAGAACAAGTTTCAAGGAAACAAAGATAAGGTGCACAATATTTTGGAACACTGTATCCTTCAACGTTGAACAAACCAAACTGCTAATACATAGGATTCTCGTCCTACTCAGTTATGGCGGATTTGATACCTACCCACTCCAGACGTCTTATGAGTAGGGGTCTCTGAGAAAAGCACACCTGATTTACTACTAAATTAGTGCCTTACCAAACGTTGGGCGCCATGTAGTGTAGTTCCTATTTCCCTTATAGGCTCTGCGCATTGGAATAATATGCACTATAGTTTTTGCATAGGACTAAGTATGCTCCTATCGAGTACATTAAACTTATCTACTTGTGTGTGCCAGCTAACTCAGAGGTCACTAGAAACTTCTTGAATAAACAAGAAGGGATTAGTTTATGACAACCGCAAAACATGACAACTTTGTTTCCCTTAGAATCGGAACGCGTGTCAGAATTGTGGAAACAATAGATAAGAGTTTCACTCAGTCAATCGTGCATGCTTAGTTTCTTCAGAGTTACACAGAAATAGATAGACAGGCGTTTCAATAAAAGGGATTTATTGAACAGTCTTGTTTCTCATGTAAGAGATATGAGCTGGTACAATCGCAAGACAGTATGCAAGATATAATACGCACAGCGTAAGCAGTAAGAAGAAATAATACTGCAATAACATTGTTTTTTAGCTGTGACATATGTTCGTATATACATACATAAATAACACAGGCTAAAAAGTGAATACTCGTCTGGTGCTTCTAAATAGTTCTCCCCCAGTGTACCTAACCTAAGTGTGGTACGAGGTAAGATTAGGTGTTGTTTTCTATAGTGTGGTATATACTAAGTTTGTATGCCAAGAATCCCTCTAGGTTCTAGTCTGCTCCATACCTTTAGAATGAGAGAGGTGGGAATCTCTTTCCGGGTCTCAAACTCTAACAACCCGCGCAGGGAGTCAGAACACTGGAAGCTGCATTCTCTGCAAGCAGAGATGACAGCGTCTGGTTGGTGCGTCAGGCCGGGATATGGTCTCTTCCGAACTTGCCATGGTGAACCGTGCCGTCAAGTTGTGTCGAGCCGTGCCATGGTATGCCATGGTAAGGGAAGGAATATTTATACCTTACGGGTGATTAGGAATGCTAGCATTGACGTAAAGTCGGGCAGATGAAGACGTTGTGGATGAACCCCTAAAGAATAGTAGTTCATGCATAATAGATGAGTTCTTGGAGAAATCATTAATTCTAGCTAGGGAAAGTCCCGATGGCTTAAGGGTCTGGTTTCTAAGAACTCGTTGTGACGTGGTATGGACGGATATAGGTGACCATGCCTGTATTTGGATAGCATGGCTAATGCCTAAATAAGGACTGGGATTCTATGCCTAAATAATGGCAATGCGAATTGTGCCTATATAAGGACATGATTCAGGGGAACCTATGTACGGGCATCTAAATCGAAACACAACATTCTCATCAGATGGCATTCTGTCAAGACAGACGTGCTCAGCGCTCAACCAGATTGGATGACATTTTCTCTCCAGTAACATCTAGGAATGAAACAAACAGACCCAATCTCACATCAGCACAAAGCACATTCCAAAACTTAGATCGAGCAGTTAAAAAAGAAACCTCAAAGTGGTGGGAGGCAGCCACTCTAAAAAAATATAGAATACCCAGAGATTTATGTATTTTGATCTTCCCCTAGGTGACACGACAAATCCAGAACACATTGAAAAGTGGGAAGGAAATCTAAAGGAGTGTTCAAACAATTTAATTCGACAACTCATTGACATTGAGAATACAATAAAGCCAAACTAGAAGTGAATAATCTGACTAAACACACAAAAGATTCGAACTGGTGAGATCTGACCAAAAAGAACTACGAGAGTTTAAGTAATGTAATTAACGAATTTGAGGAAGATCTAATTTAAAGAAAGAATAGGAAATTCCGCCGGGACCAATTGGACTATCAATTTGGACGGATCTACAAATTTGCCAAAAGATACGACGCACCACCCAAAACTGGTACCATTACAGATAAGCTTAGACAACAACCTGGTCCTTCCTCAAGCTCGGACATTGAATCTCCAGCTAGTAACTTAGAAACTAATTCACCAACAAACAAAGTAACTTTTTACGAGGAAGTTCTACGCTACAGACTAGGTATAAAAACACCAAACATCCAAAATACTACAATGCCAGAAGGACCTACACTTCCACGTCAACCGCAAACATCAGAGATAAGGGTAACCACAAGAGCCAGAAGAAAGAATTAGAGAAAGCACCAACAACGTAGAGAACCTAGTTATTAATCTTTCTGATACCCAGCTATCTGTCACTAAATTGAGTACTTTGAACAAAGGTTTATCCTTTTGCCTGACAGCATTGTGGAATTTAGTTAAGACACAAGTCGACCTTTTCAAATTTACAAGGAAACTGAAATTACAAGCATTTTTTGCACATAAATCACCTGAACCAAGACTTCAAATTACTACACCACTGTCTGAACTCTCCTATCAAGACCTATCAGATATTGATCTACTGGAGAATCCATCAAGAACAAATTATGATCCTACCTCAATAACAACAACAGCAGACAATCTGGGGAATAGTACCGATGTAACAGAAAATATATCACTATCCATGAAATCAACCTTCTGCCCACAATTACCAGTGGGTAATAGTATTGATGATTTCATTACAAGACCGGAGGCTGCCATTATGCATTATCTTTTAATGCAACTTCAAGTACAGCCGCCACTAGTAGTTACATCACAAAGAAGAAACATCTAGAACAACAAGTGTATCCAGGCAACAGCAGTACAAGGATCCGCCTCTTTTAAATGCGGCTTCAAGTCAGATAAGTTGGCTTTCTTTTATCTCCTAACCTTTTTGGTCTTCTTATACTATAGTTTACTATCTGGTTATACTAATACTGCTTCTATTGTTTTATTTGTCTACTCCTTCTTATAAGGTGTACTATAACTTTATTGAGCATGTGTTTATATGTCTCTTACGCTACCATTGTCGTAACTTGTAAAATGCTGTATCATTTTGTCCAATAGTGTTGCGAGTCTCTCCTCGTATTCGTACCCGTTGCTAAGCTGTGTGCGTTTAGTTCGATTTAGGAGCATATATTTGTCATCTCTGCCATTTACGCTACCACCGTGTACGCCGTGTATCATCTTTGTGCACTAGTGCACTAGACTCTCTCCTCGTACCCCTTACTAATCTGTGTGCGCTTACCTTGAACTACGAGCGCTCTCTGACTTACGCTTACCCCTCGCCTCTCTTCACAATCCCGATCCTGGTTCCGCTTCCCGCCTACCGCAGCCGACCGGCTCCGTACATCACCAGCTGCAGCCATCACGATCACGATCTCCCGCAGCTTCACGATCTCCCGCAGCTTCAACGTCTAAGCTGCAGGACGTACTTCTTTTTCCCCCCATTTACTGCTTGGCCTCAATTATTAAAATAAAAAAAAATAAAAAATGGTTATAGAGACGAGAGACACCGCGTTCGTCTCGCTGCTCCCTCGTTAGAGGAAAATCGTTAGCAACGACCCCCCTCACAATGCCGTTTCATAGCAACTCCCCACAACAGCTGCCTATCGACAGTTGGGAACTTCGTTTTGCCTGCTTTCTGCCCCATCCAACAATAATACTACTACTCCCCCCTTTTTTCAAGTGATTAATATCAGAAACTAATTTACTCTTCTAATTTAAACACTCCAAGTGACTTAAAAAAAAAAAAAAAGGGAAAGAGGGAAAAATGTCTGATATGTCCGACTCTGATGACCCTCAAATTATTACACCTGCTCCTTCTAATAAAGAGGATCTTATCATAAAAATGATCCATAAGGAGATTCATTCCTGCATGAGGGAGACTATTGACAAGATTGTTGCAGGTAAGAGACCCCCCGCACTCCTCGGAGCGCAGTCCAACAAACCACCTAATGTTGGGGGTAAAAGAACCAAAAAATGCAACAACTTAAATAATGAGGGAAGTATGGGAGGTCAAAGCACCTCATTTATATTGGGAGGACCACGCGCCTCAAAACCTGAAGGAGGACTAAGCTCCTCAAATGCTACGGGTGGCCTAAGCGCCCCAAAGAAACGATGTGCCTATAACGACACACCTCACTGGGATGCCCTAAGCGGCTCACAATATCCTAATGGCAATGCTACCCCTCTCTTGCCTAGCGTACCCTCTAACGAATCACTTGACGAGTATATACTGCTTCTCGATCAAAATGAGGATGATTTTGACCCCGATTTCTCTGAAGAAGAACTCCCCTGCTCCTCTAAAAAAGTTATTCTTGATCCCCTCGGTGGAGAAATGTTTTCCCCCGACAACATTCAACACCCTAGAAGCTCTCAGTGGTGGCCCCAAAATCATGTAGCCCAATTTATTAAAACTTGGGTCAAGCACCCTTTAGAAAGAGAGGCAAGAAAAATTCTTAGGGTCGAATGCCCACGCCCTGTCATTGAGGACAAATTTTGCCTTACCCCCAACCTAGACCCAGAGCTAATTAAATTCTTATTTAAATTGGGCAGAGACCCTAGGAAAGGGTTTGAACGCTCCCTCAAAACTTGCCAAGATCGCATGCTTGACATGCTCGGCCCCTTAGGCCGTATGATCGATCTTATCGAAGAAATCTATATCAAAGGGACTCAACCTAATATTGACCTCCTACGGGGATGGAGTCAGAGGGCACTTATTCTATTGGGTAATGCCAACGCATCCCTCATTACAGAAAGGAGGAAAATAGTGCTCTCTAAGATTGACCCTAAACTCTGCGATATGGCGGAGAAAGAGTCCTCCTCTAATCCAAATGGTTTGTTATTTGGTGAAGATATGATCAAAGACCTGGGGAAGTACGTAGCTACCTTTACTGCTCTGGATAGAGCGCAAGCCAACATGCGCAGAGTGTTTAACCCTAATGTTTTTGCAAGGGCCGGCAGAAGGGGTCGTTCTGCTGGCCGCTTCTTTCAAAGACCCTTTTCAAGATCAAGAGGTTTCGGACGAGGTTACCAACACAACTCCTCTTTCTTCCCTCAACGAGGTCGTTCCTTCCGTTCAAGAAATTTCAGGTCAAGAGGCATCTCCACTCAAAATCCAACAAGTGAGTACTCCTTCTCTCCTCTCTTCTTCTTTAACTCTAAAAGTAGGGGGTCGCCTAAGGCTTTTCTACCACGTTTGGGAGCAAATTACACACGATCCTTGGGTTTTAGAGACTGTACAAGGTTTCAGAATAGATTTCATGGAGGAACCATTCCAGACCTCAACTCCTCTAACATTAAGCTTGACTCGGGATCAACATTCTATTGTCGAGGAGGAAGTAACTTCTATGTTAACGAAAGGTGCGATTCGAGAAGTTCCTTGGGCTTCCTTAAACTTTGTAAGCAATATCTTCCTCGTGGAAAAGAAGGACAAAGGGTGCAGACCTGTAATAAACCTAAGGAACTTGAACAGATTTGTCACTTACAATCATTTCAAGATGGAAGGTATCCATCTCCTCAAGGACATCATTTTAGAAGGGGACTGGCTAGTCAAACTAGACCTGAAGGACGCCTACTTCACTATTCCTATGGCAGAGGAATCCCAACCTTTTCTTCAATTTGTTTGGAACAAACATCTATATCAGTTCCAAGCCCTTCCCTTCGGCCTATCTTCAGCCCCGTGGTGTTTCACCAAGGTCATGAAGGCTATTACCACGTTCCTTCGAGAAAGAGGCGTCCGCCTCATAATCTATCTAGACGACATTCTAATCATGTCCCAAGACAGCTCTCAGATCCTGAAGGACTTAAAATCTACGGTGGATTTGATAGAAAGCACAGGGTTTATTATAAACAGGGAGAAGTCCATCATGACTCCCTCCAGATCTCTAGAATTCCTTGGCTTCACGGTAGACACCGTGAAGTCCATGCTTTTACTCCCTCGGAAAAAGATATCGAAGATTCGCAAGGAAATACGCCACGTCCTAAAGTCAAACCTCCTAACCTTGCGGGAACTAGCCAGACTTCTGGGCCTCCTTTCATCATCTATCCAAGCCATCTTCCCTGGCCCTCTTTATTACCGAGCTCTCCAGAGACTCAAAGGGAATGCCCTACGTTCCGGACTTTGGTACGGAGACCAAATTCATCTGGTCCCAGAGGCCAAGGAGGAACTCTCTTGGTGGCTGGAGAATTTGGACGCTTGGAACGGAAAGGCCATTTTTGGGACTTCTCCGGACCTGATTCTGGAATCGGATGCAAGCCTTTATGGTTGGGGTGCCTGTTTTCAGAACCAAAGCACTGGGGGATCATGGTCTTATTCGGAGAGCTGCCTCCATATAAACTTCCTGGAACTTACCGCTGGTCTTTATGCCCTAATGAGCTTCAGGGAATCCCTTCAAGGGAAATCAGTCCTCCTCAAAATGGACAACATATCGGCCGTTGCTTATATAAATCGCCTAGGGGGAACAAGGTCTCCGGACCTCTCCAACCTGGCCAAGGAATTATGGATGTTTTGTTTAAAACACCAAATTTCCCTAAAAGCAGAATATCTACCCGGCCTAAAAAATGTCTGTGCGGATTGGAATTCAAGGTTCCTCGTAGATCATACCGATTGGAAATTAAATCCAATAATATTCAACAATCTAAACCTTTTTTGGGGTCCTCTAGAAATAGACCTCTTCGCAAGCAGACTCACAACACAACTCCCAAATTAGTTCAGCTGGCTCCCAGACCCGGGGGCCCTAGCAGTGAATGCCTTTCTCCATCTCTGGAAGGACCTTCGGGGATATGCCTTTCCCCCCTTTGCATTGATCCAGCGTGTCCTCCAGAAGTTGAGGACGGAACGCTCATCAATAGTCCTGTTAACGCCGTTTTGGCCGTCCCAAGCTTGGTTCCCCTCAACATTGGAATTAGCTTACGAAAAACCCTTTCTACTCCCAGCTGCTCCAGACCTCCTAAAGGACAAAAACGATTTCGATCACCCCCTTGCTCTGAATGGGACTTTGAGCCTTCTTGCCTGGAAAGTGTCAGGCGAGCCAACGAAATCACTGGACTTTCGGCGCAAGCTTCTTCTCTCCTCCAGGACTCCTGGGCACCCGGTACCCATTCTAGGTACAACGGAATCTGGAAAAGATGGGTTCGTTGGTGCATGGAAAGGAACCTGGATTCCGTGGAGGCCCCTATTGTGCATGTAACCAATTTCCTGGTAGAACAATTTGACAGAGGTCTTTCCTACAGATCCATTAACTGTTATAGGTCGGTCATTTCCGCTGGTCATTCCCTCCTTAATGGTCGATCCATTGGCAAAAACCCAATCATTTGTAGAGTAATGAAAAGTATCAGACTTAAGAGACCTCCTAAACCTAAATATGACTCGCTTTGGGACGTAAGACTACTTCTTGACCTTTTTTGTAATTGGCCGGATAATAGTCTGTTAAGCAACAAATTTCTCTCGATCAAACTAGCTTCGCTCCTTTGCCTTATTTCCTGCCGTAGGGTCTCGGATGTTAAAGCCTTAGAGGTATCCAACAGATCCTATGATGCCTTCGGCGTCAGATTCGATATTCTTAGAAGAACTAAAACAATGTCTGATATGGTTTTTTACCCTAGATTTGACTCTTGTAAGAAGTTATGTGTAGTCGACTGCATGAGAGAATATGACCTAAGAACTACCTCTCTTCGCTCTTCTGGCGTGACCCAACTCCTACTTTCTTTCGTCAGACCCTTTAAACCTGTTTCTTCTTCTACAATAGCTAGATGGGTTAAATTAGCTATGCAATTGGCAGGCATCGATCTATCTAGATTTCAAGCTCATTCCTTAAGGGGAGCTATGGCTAGTCAGTCCTTTTGGAAAGGAGCCAAATTAGACGACATCCTTAAAGCAGCTGATTGGTCAAGCTCCTTTACCTTTGCAAGACATTACTGCAAACCTGTCGAACACATGTCAGATGTAATTCTCTCTGACTACCAACATGCATAATGGCAGCCTCCGGTCTTGTAATGAAATTGCGATTCTCCTATTACCATGACCAGAGAATCTGGATTTCATTAAAGACACGGAGGCTGACATTATCCCACCACTCCCTTCCCAGAGTGGATTTTAGCCTCTTGTTTATTCGCATTATATAATGCTTTGTTTTACTACATTACTCTTTCATATTTCCTTTTTGACTACTATTGCCTTTGTGGTTTTGCTATCCTTAATCTTGATTGCAATTTTTGAACGTGGTTTATGCTATCTTTAACATCCGTTGTTTTCTCTCCCCTTCATAGGGTGATATGTACCTTTCCTAATTTTATTTACCTTTTCAGATAATTCGTCTTGATTGGACTGCAGTTACCCGTCTACTCTGTTCCATGGATTGATCTTTGGATGTCACCAACTTTTGGACTTCGTTGCCACGGAGGAAGTTTTTCTTCTTCTTTCCTGTTTTTCATTGCATTTAAAAGAGGCTGATCCTTGTACTGCTGTTGCCTGGATACACTTGTTGTTCTAGATGTTTCTTCTTTGTGATGTAACTACTAGTGGCGGCTGTACTTGAAGTTGCATTAAACGATAATGCATAATGTCAGCCTTCGTGTCTTTAATGAAATCCAGATTCTCTGGTCATGGTAATAGGAGAATCGCAATTTTCATTTAGCAGTTATATGACTTGGAAAAGGAACATCTTCGCTAATCAAAGAAAAAGAAATATCTACCACACAATATCACTCCAGGTGAAAGGCACTCCATCAAAAACCTCCAACAACATAAGGAGCTAATCATCAAAGAAGCTGATAAAGGGGGCAATACAGATGTACTAAACACCGACGATTATATAATCGAGGCAAATAGACAACTGTCGGACAATACATGTCACCAAATATTGATTCAGGATCCTACCAGAGAAATACAAAATAAGTTTAAGACCAAACTGAATGAATGGTTTACACAGGGTCTGCTATGCATTGAAGAAAAAACGTAGCTGATGATCTCAAATCCTACAATGCCAAAATTGTAATTATTGCCTAAAATACACAAAGGGGTCAATCCACCCCCGGGAAGACCCATAATAGCAAGAATTAATTCACCCTGCTCTAGACTAGGAGAATATATCGACAAGAAACTCTAACTGTTTATGAAGGATATACCATCCTTTATTCAAGAAACCAAGGACACTCTTACCAAACTTAGTAACATGACCTGGGAACCCAATTTCGTTCTGGTGATCATCGATATTGTGAGTCTGTACACATCTATTGAACATCAAGATGGCCTAGCAGCTGTTAAACGTACACTACGGACCAGACCAGTGAACTTATCGGAATCGAACAGAATGCTACTTGAAATGCGTGAACTATGCCTGACCAATAATATTTTCAGCTTTGACCAGAAATTCTACCGACAAGCACGCAAAACCGCAATGGGAGCCAAATTTGCACCACCTTATGCATGCATTTTCATGAGCCACATGGAGAAGTTCTGGCTATATGACTCTAGGTTCTCCAAATTCACCTCTCATATTATCTTTTGGGGTCATTATATAGATAACATTCTGTGCATTTGACAGGGAGAGGAAGATCTTTTACAGAGATTTTTACATCAACTTGATTACAACCCCTGGAAGATAAAAACAACAAGTACCTTCTCGAAATCAGAGGTAAATGTTTTAGATCTCACAGTATACGTTCACTATGACCAATTGCAAAGCAAAATGTTCCGCAAAGAGATGGCAGTGAACTCCATCTTAAGAGCTGACAGCTGACACCCACGACACAATATTAATAACATACCCAAAGGTGAGTTGCTGAGGATCAAATGCAACTGCAGTGAAGAAACGATATTTGATCTAAAAAACCAGCAAGCAATCACACACCTAAAAAATGCAGATACAAAGACCCTCTGCTAAGTGCAACCGTGAATACCATCTCTAAGATTGAATGATCCTCCAAATTGTGTCAGAATGAACCATCACTTACCAGAAAACAGGATAAAATTTGCTGTATTACAGATTATCATATGGTCAACACAAAAATAGCAAAGTACTAAAACGACACTGGCACTTACTCCAATACACACCTGGAATTGGTGGATACTTACCAGAGTACCCAGAACTAAGTTTTTGCCGAGCCCCAAATCTGAAACAACTCCTTTGCAAATCAGAATTTGTCGACAAAAGGAAAACTGTTAAAACCTTTCTGGACAGACCAGCCGGATTTCACACTTGCCACAACTGCAATTTTTGTAAAACAACAAAAGACATATTCCTATGAACTCAGGTCCACCCATTAAAATCAAAGAATGGAGTGATTGGAGCAGCAATTTTGTGGTCTACATAATTATTTGCCCTTGTAATCGCCCTTACTTTGAAAGCAAAATCCGCCCCTTGAGAACTAGGATTCAAGAGCACTACTGAAACATCAATAAATATACTTCAGGCCACCCCTTGACTGATCATTTCAATGAAGCACATCCTCATAATAAAACATTTACCTTCCTGGGCATTGAAGTAATACATAAACACAGACAAGGAGGAAATCGGGAACTCAGACTTCGGAGAATAGAGAGTGAACTAATTCTGCTATACAGGGCTACCAAGTGTGGACTAAACAAAGATGCGGAACTCCAATATTGTTTGGATCAAGAATAAGATCGTAATGACAGAGTCCTTAAATCATCCTGCAAAGTAAGAAATTGACCCTTAACAAACTACTTCTGTGATCAGACTTTGTACAGGGTGTAGGTTCACTAAATTTTGAATCCTAAGATGGACACAAGAACTTCATAATGTATATCTGTACCATATCCCTATATATGTCTGGAGAGGACATGTATTTCTCTGCAGTTCCCCTAACAATAGGACTACAGCTTTGATCTCTAACAATACGAGTCCAAATCAGATGATTGACAGGCCCTATATATAGATGCCTTGATCTACTCTTGCAGCTCCACACACCTCTTGTAGTCCCTATCATACATAATGGTTCTTCTGGTTCCTTACACCCAGGTCTATTTTTCATGCTCAGACCAAATGGACCGCTAATACTGATGGCTTCTCCGTACTTTTCTTCTACCTCCTCTAGAATTTATTCCAATAATCGACAACACCAGATTTTAGAAGATGGGTTCTTTCGATTTTGACTGCTTATCATATAGATGACCCTATATAGGGTATCTATGACTACCCTTGACTCCTCTTTAGCTTTTATTGTTATGGCTAGTACTCAGGACTATCTACAATCTCTCCTGATTATTTAGTGTTTTCTTCTGTCATGACTAATACTTATGTATTGTGTCGATAACACCCACTTGAATGGAAGGCATTCATCTATTGCATTTAGGTATTGCAACTAAGGCCCCCCACTTAGTAGAACAGGTTATATGAAGACGACTGAATACATCCTTCTGTCATGCTGACACCCAATACGAGTAATTAGATCACAGACATGGCTATACCACCTCCCATGATGACATTCGACTGGACAGGATAACAACACATCAAAGATACTTACGTTGAGGAGATGATGATCTCCATCAACCTGGTATCAACACACATATTTTTACTTGTACATTTTCCATTATTGATAAACTTCCCTTCACTTTTTTGCTTTCTAAGTCGTATGCTATTTTATGTACCCGAACCATATATATTGTAACAGAACATTGTTCACGCAATAATAACTTCTGAGTACCACTTACTTATCACCTCTTTCCCCTTTACCCATGATCTTACTACTTGTCTCATCACTGAGACATTGCTTTCATGCCAGAAGGTCAGACACCATTCCAAGATGGCGCGTTCACACAACCTTCATGGAGTTAGCCCTTACTCGGATTTCTCCGCCTGGAAGGAGATCGAGTACTTCCACGTTTCACCTACAAACTTGACCGAGAACAGCGAACCGCTGCTAATGCTGACTGATATGTACAAGGGCGAGGACGCTTAGGAACCATAGGTAAGACAGGATCTCCCTAGGGATTTGACACTTCCACTGATGGTGATGCATGACAGTCATGAAATCTTACTCTCTCCCTTAGATAATTGCCTTTGGGAATACTCTCCTTTTCCTGCCTGTTTTTCCCATTTGGATCTGGACACACGATCATTGTCCTAATTTAGGTATGACAATGGAGTTTTTGTCAAAATAAATTCAGTATTGAGTGCTTTTTATCTTAGGAGCGCAATTTTCTAGACACTAGTCTAACTTGCCCGGATGCGATTTTCTGCCATCCGTTTTCTTTTCAGCTCCTCATTATATGCTCGACGTCACACCTACTTAGAGTCACAGTCCCTCAGACCATCCGGTAAGAACCCTTGACCTCAAATATCGAATAGGGGACCCATTGACTTCACTCTTTGTCCACAACCCCACACTAAGACACATGGTGCTAGTAGTTATGGACTTATATGTACCTGTGAGTGTTTAATGTCCTACATACCGGCATGCAAATACAATATGAGATATATGAATACGGAAAACGGCATGACAGTGCAATGATTTTATATTCCAAATGATACTCAGTGTCCCATTAACACCGTAATAAGGTGCCTACAGCGATGGAAATACTATCGATCTTTCCTACTGAAACTTCAAACTCTAATAGCATAATAAGTCCTCCTTTTATCTTGTTTTATTTTGGACCCCTTCGGACTTGTTGATGACTGATGTTACCTGTACCGAATCACTGAACGTATGTATACTGTTAACATACGTGATCTGCTGCATGAATGTTTTATCACTATTGTACCCGAACTGGGAATTGTCACTGGTGACTGTGTACACTGCTGGAAACTCATGTTGCTATGCCTTACTTGAATTACAATGCTGGGTATACGTCCTATGTTACAACCACAGTATTGATTTGAACAATTTGATTACATGCATATATTCCATTGACAATTTTTTCTAATGATTCTTGTCATTTGTGCATTGCTTAACATGATTTCAATATATTAAATATGGCTTTCTGCTCTGGAGTTTATCTCCTCTAGCTACACTACATGTCATTCATCCTTTTCACATATTTTTCTTTGTTTTCTTTTTTCTTTTCTTTACTTTTACATATACTTCATTCCTTGTTGTACATGACATGATGTTTTTTTTTTCTTTTCACAAACTGACATCTGTTATGCGAAATGTATGGCAATTCTGGAATTGGTACTTTTTTTGTTCTATTTTTGTTTTTGTTGTTTGTTCACTGCTTCAGTTATCTCAGCCTTGAAAAAGCCCCAGCTCACGGGCTATAGGGGACGAAACAAGTGGTGGCTGTGCCTCACAACATTATTGTCTAATAAGCACAATCACTCCAAATAAAATCTGGAGACACGAGTTCTCAACCTCATTCTTCAATAGTTTTGGAGTGACGCCGTTAACTGCTTATGGATATGATAGAACTTTTATAAATACCAGTACTTGTCCAGGTACCTCCTCCTCTACTACAGAATGAATGGTTAAGGGGTTTTCCATTTCACAAGTGACACAGGATTTTTCCTCATTCATCAACAGGGGGCCAAACAACTGGGCCTATTACCCCTACTAACCTTCTTATCAACAAAAGACTGGATGTGAAATAGCATTTTACTCCTCATGAATGCCCTTAAACTGGAGGAACACAGTAAAAGAAACATGCAGCCCACAGCTGGGCAACTAGCAGGTGCTGCCATCAGATGCTGCAAGAAGTAGAAGGTGATATGTAATATAGCCTTATAGCCCGCCATAGCAGGCTATACCAGAGTTGTACTTTACTGGTGCTCCTCAGCCTTCGAGAAGAGCATATTGTCTGCAGGAACGAGACAAGAGGCTGCAAACAAGAGTGAAGCTGGGATGAACCAACCGTAAGCTCCATTGAAATATGACATCCCTCCTAAGAAGAAAAAGTAGAAGGGCACTGTGTCGAGCAAAAATATCAGATTATAGAATCCCTGTTCAGTAGCCAGAAATATGGGAATCTTTCATGATTATTTTGAACCATCCTAGAGGAAATGCAGTGTCTGCATTCCCACTGGATTGCTCCAGGCGGGATCACTGATTTCAAGTTTCCCAGGCCGTAGTAATATTAACAATGTGCTGTTTTGTTTTCCTCCACATTAATTAGGTATACTTTATTCATTTCTTTTTTTAATTACCATTAATATACTTAAAGTCTACTGTTGAAGTCCCTGTCCGCCTATGACACCAAATCCAAGCAACAGGCCTGGACTGACTCAGTTGCAGAACCTGCAACTATGTGATTTGTGAGGCCTGTGATCTGGAGCATAGGACTTCAAGATTCCACTATTGCATTCCACACCTGCACAATGCCGTCATTGGCACTGTGTGGTAGGGTAGAAGTAATGTGTAACCAGCAAGTAGCAGAAACAAGACCAATCACTGGCAGCTTGAAGATATAACCACACATAGATTGGCCATATTCTTTAATACTCCTGCCCCCCATGTGCCATTTGAGCATGAGCCTGAACTGACAGGCCATCCTAAACCACTGTGACCAGAACCAATCCTATCATTGCTCTCCTACACCTTAGGTTGCCCTGTGAGCATGGGCCAGAGCTGGCAGGCCAAACTAAACCACCATGACCAGAACCAATGGAGGCATTGCTCTCATGCTGTTTATGTCAGTACATTGCATGAAAGCAGCTCAAGTATTAGGTAGGGCATGTGAACCCAGTGATTCAAAGGAGACTGAGGAGGCTATGCTGTGTTTCCCCAGCTGATCAATATAGCGCGGGTTCAACAGGCTTGAAGTGTGCATGTCAGGCAGGGCAAACAAGGGACCTGTCCAACCCAACATGCCCACTTGACTGCACATAATGGCAACTGCCACTGATCATCCTTGCAGACTACTAATAAACAGGATTCGCCCTGCACTCTACACTTACATCTGACAACTCAGTTCCGTGCCCAGAGAAAGGAAGAAAACTACAAGTACCTTCAAATCACAGGGGGGTCAACGCCCTAACAACGCAAAGGGGAAGCCCCTGCCTAGCACTGATGTGAACTACTTTCTATGTGAATGTGCACATGTGCAAGAGTAAAACACCATTACTCAGAATCAAAAGAATCATTGGTTGAACTCGACTGAGCCACTAATCCATGGTATAATCTGTGATCGGAGAAAGCAAAATGTGAATGAAACTTGACCAGACCTATGACTGAAGAGAACTCACTGTAAGCGCCTCTATATATTTAAGTATGTATTTTTTTAAATTTTAAATATGAGACTGGTGAGACGGATATGTTTATGTCTTGCTGCTCAAATGTGTTTCCTTTGCAACATCTGTGCATAGTTTTATTAACCTTGCTTCATTGAAAGAAATCCTAGCCATTGTTTACATTTCCCTCTACAAATACAGAATGTGAAATTAGAGATAACAGAGACTTGCTGAACCATATTGGCATCAGATAATAGAATGCCTGGACTTAAAGATTTCTGTGAAAGCAGGAACTCTTTTCTACCCTGTCAAACTAAAGTAAACATCTAATGCATCAAATATTACAGAAAAAATACCGCCATTGTATTTGATGAAAATAAAAAAAATGGTTTGATAGAGAGAGGAAAGCAGAAACAAAATAGTTTTCTTCAACAGCTACCAAAACCTGTGCTTCTCTGGAATCATCTATAACACAGGAGAGAATTATGAAGCCAAAACACTACAAATTAAAAGCCATGTTTAAGGAAGGAGAGCAGTACAAAGGCCAACAGTACTCTAGTGTCAAACATATGTAAATACAAAGGTCAGCAGGCTTTTACAAATGATTGCTGATGGAAGTTGTGCCCTGTGTGTGAAACCTTAGAACCTTATTCCAGGTAGACTATGGCAAGATAATATTCCTAATTTGTGTAATACATCAATTTCGCATGATGGCTCTTGTCTGTGAGTGACCAGTGACTGTTTGAGATCGCTCATTTTGTTTGTCTCCACACCCGAGGTACTGGAATGCATGCAATACACTTCCACGAGCTGAGGAATCTTTCATCATCCACCAAATTATGCTATGCTAAACCGGGGCATCCAATCTGAACCCCACTAGCACCTGATGGAGCGGGGTTTCGCAAACAAAAACCCGCTTGGATTAAGTACCCCTGTAATACGTATTAATTTTAAGTAGTAAGTATATTAATGTGCAATCACACATCACATGTCGAGATTTGCTTTGCAATATGCATCAAATTAATCCTAACAATACGCAAATAACTGGAAACTGTAATAATATTGTGTAAACAACGTGTTATGAATGTTTTGCATGCCAAATTGCATGTATATATAGTAAAAGCATGACGTATGTTGCTTTGACATAATAATGAATGCAGTTTTCCTGCTCATGCTATGCTAGGCTAATAGTTAACATGGACTAGAGAGAAGGTGGGTGGTTAACAGTGAAAATGTCATTATCACATTATTAATAAATGTCTGATTTCTGTTCTTTTAGTAAATGGACGAGTCTCCATTTTGTGTTAAGTTAGCCGAACTGTAATGAGTGAAACTTGCAGAGCGCACAATCCACGTTTTTAACCAATCCTGTAGCTAGAATGAGTGACTTTAGCAACTCTAATGGGATGGGCATGTATGATGAGGGTATAAAGAATAGGTTATTTAGGGGCGGGGCCAGATTTGAGGGCGGCAGATGTGGCTGCTGCTTTAGGCAGGAAGAGAGAGAGGGTGCGCTGCTGATTATCGGATGACAGAGAGGCCTAGCTGTTCCAGTTCTATCCTTGTCCTGATCTTAGAGTCTTTGATCCCTGACTCTTTGTCTGAGGGTCCCCTGCCACTACCTAGGCCTGGGTGGTGGTTTTCCTTGTTCATATTCCTTGGGTTGGTATCTTTGTACTTTTTAGTCTCACACGACAGAGAAAAACATTTGATGTTTCTTCTCTCTGGGGTTCTAGAGAGAGCGATGGTAGTGCAATTTGCCGTTTTAACGTATAAGCACTGTAAATACACTTGTGGGTCTTTGACTAAGAATGACTTGGCACTGACACCATTGGTTTAGGGTTCCATGTGGGGTGTGATGTCCACTTGCACGGGTTGAGGGTTGTGTTAGAAGAGTAGGCTGCAATGAAAAACATTAATCACTTAAATGGACGCATGGGAAACTCAATAAGAATTATAAATAATGAAAAGAACTACGAGACTGGAAATCACGATCCGTTTTTTCCTTCTTTTGTTTTTCTTGTTGTAGAATTGTATATCCTCTTGGAAATTCTAAAAAGAGTGACGCTGGGGTAATACCCCAATTGAAAAGGTAAAGAATACCCGAGTAGCGGTACAGACCATTGAATAGGGACCAACACCCTGATGAATGCCAGAGTGATCCGGTTGGGCACATAAAAAGCTGGCAGAAACATGTTGGTTTTTGCAGTGGGGATTGAAGGGTCGTTACCTTCCCTGAATACCCCATTTTGTTGATTTTAATCCTGCCAGAGGTTGACAATAATAAAATTTGTGGGTTAACCTCGAGACAGTTTTATATCTATATCTGCATCTCTCTTGGTCCCTTCTTCCAGGAGAAGATTTGTTTTCCTTTTTGGATTTGAGTTACACTTTTGTGTTTCATTTTGTCTGTCTTCTTTATTATACTCTACCCTCACCACTTCTCTTCATTTTATATCCCAAAAAACTGCGCTCCATCCAAGGTGTTGGTCTGCACCTGGATGTATGATGCGGCCCAAAGATGAAGCATGACACTACCAAGTGTGTGAGGGCAGTATTAAGACATCTGTTGATTTTCCCACGTTTAGCGTCCAGCACAGTTATTTATGTTATTGATTGTTTCTCTGTCGTGTGAGACTAAATATTGGTAAGGGAGTCAGAGAAAGTTAAATCCCTTGTCTCTTCTATCTTGTGTTTTTGATCTTTGTACTTTTGTCTCTTCATCTATCCCCTCCATGCAACACATGTTTCTTGAGATTGATTATTTGCTTACTGTTTTTAGAGTGTATTTTCTCTCATGGGGTATTTTTAAGATTAATGCATTTGAGTTAGATAAAATTTAACAATTTGCAAACGAAGAGTCTGTGGTTATTTTAGTCTGTCTATAATTTGAATAACTGTTGCCTTTAATTTTTCAACTAATTGGTCCATCGACCAAGAAGATGGAAATTTTAATGAAAATGTTTATTGTGTAAATTGTGAACTGTCTAAACTTTGAACACCTAAGTATGAATTGGTAAGGAATCTGCAAACTTGACACCAGCGCAACAGACACTTTGGGTGTATGTGCCAAAGTAAATGAAGTAATTGAATGCTCGTCCCTGTCGAAATTATTGGGTCCGTGCTGGATCACACCTACTCATGCACACACAACAACCAGAGTTCTACTACCATAAATATTGCTAACACATTTTGATTAAGAAAAATTCAGAAAAATATTACTGTAAGATTTTGTAAAGGGAGGGTCAGTAGCAGGAGTGATACTGACGTCACAACGGGTTGCGCTGGCATTAGTCAGACAGCGGGGGTGGGCAGAGTGTTGATTGGGTGACTAGTGTGAGACGCGCTGACATTGGACAAGATTGAAAGTACGTAGTTTATTGTGATTGGTTAGTTGGTGTGAGACGCCCTGGGATAGGATAAAAATTGACGCCTGGGAAAAGAGGAATACGGAAAAGTTTTGGTGTTTCGATCGGGTAGAAATGTATTTATAGAACAGTCTGAAGATGGGTTTGTGGAAGAGACTAAAGAATTCCTCTAATAAGGACAGACCAATTGTGACTAGGGAGGGAATTCCTATTCCGCCCCCGAAAAACACCTGCTTCTTATATGATGATGGTGTGAGGGTATCATTCGTGTGTTTGGTTAGAAAACTGGAGAAAATCTACAAAAGATGATGGGGTGTTAACTTTTCCTGAGTTTGGTACATTTAATGTAAGACTCTTTCAAAATTTGAGACAAGATGAACTCTTTGGAGCCAAATCATAGACTCACACAGTATGAAGCATGGGATTAGTGAGAAGTAGAAGCATTTGAGAGAGAAGGGTCACAGTGGTAAAAAAAATAAAAGATTTTTCACAGATTAGCCATTTGAGAGGCGAGAGGATCAAATGAAACGATGGAGAAACGTTTTAGTAAGCGCAGGGTTATATCCAGTTTTGATGGTAGAGAGTCAAACAGGAGTGAAATGCAAGGAAAAAATGAAAAATCTGGAAACATCCAGAAAGGGTTTGGATTAAATTGATGATAAATTATTAGAAGAAATGATAATAAAAAGACCTCCACCATATGAAGAAAATTCAGGGGGTAACCCCAAGTGCCCCCAAATTGTAAATGTAACCCCATTAACTACTCAAGTCACTGAATTAGCTAAGCTAATAAGAGAGAATGAACTAAGTCTGTTAAATAAGGCTAGAATGGAACAAGTACAGAAACTGTATCAATTGAACTTGAATGCAGAAGCCCTGACAGTACCCATGACTATTGGTCCTATGGTCCCACTATTTGGTGAAAATTCAAATCTACAGAAAATGCCAACCTTAGCATTCCCAAGAAGTAGTGTAAGGAGTAACTTGATTAATATAACGAATAATGAGAGTCAAGATAGCCAAAATAATACACTGTTAGATCTACCAGTTGGAGATTTAATGACTGAGACACCAAAAAGAAGTACCCAATTAGATCCGAGGAAAATAGGTCAAATTATCACTCCAATAGCTGGGAGTTCGACGGGTCCCACCCCAGAAGAGCTCAGTAGTTGGGTAAAATAATTAACTAAGACAGATGCAGAGCCTAAAAATGTGAATGTGAGTCAATTAAAGGTAGATATTTAGAAGAAATTATTATTGGGACGATAAGTCCAGATAGATTGGGGACTTATACTGACGAAGAGTTGTTGTTTGTCTGAAGTGGCTAGTGAATTTGGTGTAGATATAGAAAAATCAAAGGTGTTACAGAAGACTTACCGAATCGCTTTAACTGACAAAGATTTAGAGAGTTTGAATACCTCAAGGAGGAGACTGCAGATAAAAGAATTGATGAATGTCTTAAAGAAATGGGGAATGATAGAAAAATGGAGGAGTAAATGGGTGAAAAAGAAGGAAGAAACAAGTGGAAAGGAACATCTATGTTTCCATTAAAGGAAACTGAGCAGGTAGAAAGAGTTTGTCCCATGAGAGAAGTTCCAGGAGGAGGATATGTTCATGTACCTAGGAATAGACAGGATATATTGTCATTTACCAATGATTTTCCCAGATTATGAGAGAAACCTGATGAGTAGTATAAACAAGAGGACCGATTTGTAAAAGTTTCAAAGGTATTGCTGAAAGATTTAGACGGCCTTTTTGAGATAGTGGTTCCGGCTGATTTGTGGACAGAATGTAAGATTACTGTTGATTGGCCAAAGGATGAGTATCCTAGGTAAGCCTGGGCATAGCACTACACTACGCTCGCGTAGTTTGCGAAGTTGGCGCTACTTCGCACTACGCAAATTGCACGTAGCACAGTGCAAACATGCATAGCGTAGCGTAGTGCAGCCGTCATTTTTTGCTTGCTCACAGTCCTCAACGTCAAGTTGGCGACCGCGAGCAAGCAAAATGACATCCCGGCGAGATTTTTTCTTCGTTCGCGATCAGCAACATCAAGTTGCCGATTGCGAGCGTGGAAAATAACCCTCCCGGCGAGATTCTCAACGCGGGGAGGTCAGGTTTCTCATTGCGATGAGAAACTACCAGGCCGCGTTGAGAAAGCTGCCGCTCGAATAAAAATCTACTCGAGCGGCAGAAAACTACAGCTCGCACTGTGCAAGATGCCGTTTTCAATGATTGCACGGTGCGGGATGATTGTCTGCACTGTGCAATCATTGAAAACAGCATCTTGCACAGTGCGAACAGGGTACTACGCAGTTCGCGAAGTGCACTTTGCATAGCTACGCGTAGCGCTACTTCATGAACTATGCCCAGGGTTAATCCTAGGGATGCTAAAACAGGTGCCCCATCTGAGGAGGTGATGAAAATGTATCACCAAGTTATTACCTTTTGGAAAGGAAAAATCTCTCCAAAGGAAACAGATTGGGTTAAAATTGACAGAAACACCCAAGAGCCTAAAGAGTCAGTTCGCACCTATTATGAGAGGTTGTTGCAGGTGTTTAAACAGTATAGTGGGTTTGAGAATATTGGAGATAAGGATATGGGACATTTTGTTTATTAGTTTGTATATGGATTAAGACCCGAAATTAGTCCAATGATACAGCAGCATATGCTGTGGTGGCATATTAAGTCGATTGACGATATTCTAAGATATGCCAAGTATTGTAGCGAAGATTTTGAATCTCGTCCTAAAAAGTTAAAAGAGAAAATGATATGGGCACAAGTGAAATTGGCAGAACAGCAACAGGAAGCTAATAATGTTCCATAAAAACAGGGTGAGGAAGGACAGGCAAACAGTGAAAATCGAGGGAAGTTTAAAATGAGAAAAGAAGAGGCTAAAAATAAATATCCTTGTCATGCTTGCTGGAAGTTGGGACATTGGAAGAACGAATGTAGATCTGCACAAAAGGAGTAAATCAAAATTTGAATCCACAGATGCAGAATGAAGTGATCAGGCAGCAGCAACAGGTAGTTACACCCCAGTTACAGATACCACAACCACCCGTACCTCCCAACGTGAATGCTCACATGCAGATGTACAGTGCAAGTTCAGGATTTCGACGAGAAGAGCAGTTTAGTAAGAATCCATTAGTTTCACAGTATTTGGTGCATTGTAGTGAGAGTGAGTTGGATTCGATACAGTGAAGGTGCCTGAGGGGGGAGGAAGAGTGCGTACTTGGCGCATCTTTAGCGGTAGATCAGCCAGGTCCATTTATTGACGGAAAGGTAGATGGAAAAGACATCACCTTTTTGTTAGACACTGGTGCTACCTGTTCCACTGTGAGCACAGCAGAAATCCCAAAACTACCCCTCTCAGGAGAAACTATCCAAGTTGTAGGCAATGCAAACAAACATATTAGAACTCCAGTCACAGCCCCAAATAAGTTCATATTGGAAACTTTAAAGACATGCATCGGTTTGTAGTGTGTGATACCAGTCCGGTCAATCTCTTGGGCAGAAATTTGTTGTGCAAAATGAATTGCACTATTTATTGCACACCGGATAGTGTTGCAATCATGACACCGGATGAGGATGTAGCATATAAAATATTGATGGCCCAACGAGAGTCAAAAGTAAGTGGATTATATTCACTACTGACAGAAGAAGATTTGCCAGAAGAATTAAAGGGTAGAGTGAGATCAGATATGTGGGATTTCACAGGAAGAAAGATTGGATTCATGACAAATGTGGACCCCATTCAGGTGATAATGAAGGATGGAGCAGTGTATCCTAAAACCCCTCAGTACAAAATGAGTCCAGAAGTAATTGCTGGAGTCACGCCTGTGTTTGATAAGATGAATGAACAAGGAATTTTAAAAGAAATATTGAGCAGTCCTTGTAATTCACACATTATTGGTATCAAAAAGCCAGACGGAAAAAATAGAATAGTTCAGGATTTGAGAAAGGTGAATTAAATTGTTGTGCCATGTTGCCTGGTAGTACCAAACCCTGCTGTAATTTTGTACCAGATTCCCTGTGATGCCGAATGGTATACAGTTATTGATTTGTGTCAGGTATTCTTTGCAATCCACTTGCATCCGGAAAGCCAATATTTATTTGTCTTCCGGTTCGGAAATCGTATTTTGGCATGGTGCCGAGTTCCTCAAGGGTATACTGAGGGTCCATCAATCTTTAATCAGATCTTAAAAAAATGTTTGGAAACTTTAAAACTGCCTGGAAATTCCATCCTGGTCCAATAAATTGATGACCTATTGTTGGCATCAAAAACACATGAGGCATGTGTAACAGACCCCAGGCCATATTCTCAAGGAGCTATCGCCGAGTTATCGGCACCTTAACACAGCCAAATTTGCGATAAACATACCACCCCATTCACAAGCAGGTGCAAACAGCCCATATGATGCTGATTGAAAACTTCTGATGCGAGGGCAATATGCCAGGAATAACCTTGAGGAAGATACTCTAAACCGATACCACGGAACCACCTAACCCTGCAAAATTACTCTCCACTCCCTGAGGAAGCCCCAGGCCGCATGGCCGTGTAAAGGGGGTGAAACACATGTTGGCTGTCACTCTTCTCTTACTAATTGACACTGATCTTTAAAAATGAGTCATAAACATTGAGAAGATTAAAAAACTTTCATTCTGCAAACCTTACATTGGAATTTTCTCCATGGAAAAAGGAAAACCTGTCAAGCTTGCCCAGACATCACCCCCAGGACCACACCCCCCGGGGCCCACTCCGGGCACCCCCCAACCACCCCGGACACATCAACCACACAGAATCATATACCAAATAACCAGCATGATGTCGCACAATCACATCTGGTGACATGCATGTGTTGTCACAAAAATGAGCATCACACATTCACCTTCGTAGCAACAAACGAAAAGAGGGAGAGAGAGTGAAAGACTGACAGAGAGGGGGAGCGAGAGAAAGACGGACAGTGAGGGGGAGAGAGAGAAAGATGGATCGAGAGGGATATACGAACAGATAGGGGGAGAGAGAGCTAGAGAAAAGAAGAGAGGGACAGGGAGAGAGAGTGCCAACGCTGCTCACCCAGGCCACATTGCCCACCTGCTGCCACCGGTGTGTCTCCAGCCACGTGCCAGTATGTAGTGCAGTTCACCAGGTCCCACATCTGAGACAGACCCCTCATCTGAAACAGAGTCCAGATACATGAATGGCACAGTACATACAATTGCACAAGACATCGCCTGACCGCCCCTGCGCACCCAGGCAGATGCACCCCAGCCCATCCCACCGCCCAGCAGTGTATGCCCTCCCCTGCGCACCCAGGCATCACTGCTCACCTTCCGCCACTGGCGTGTAAAAAAGAGGGCCCACCACATGCCACTGCCTGCCACAAGCCCGGGACCCGCAGACATGGCACCCTCCACATCATGCAGCCCCTCTCCGCAGGCCAACAGGTCTCATGTTTGGTGCTGGGTCTTGATTACTCCCTGGCAGAGGACATACCAGTGCACCCAGTCTCATCGCAGGCTGCACACCCGCTCAGCCTCATAGGTGCCACTAACTCTGTGATCCAGGAGGCGACAGCACGTGGCAGTAGGCCTGCACTGCCCGCTGGCTCAGGCCTACACTGCAGTCCAGCAGGGCACACAATACCTGAGCCATCCGGACAGCCGGGATAGGGCATCATCGCAGGCTGCACACCCACTCAGCACTTAAGGAGTCCCTACCTCAGTGCACCGAAAGTCACTGTCCCGTGGCGGTGTGCCTGTGCTGGCTGCAGTGTATCCGGTGCCCCCAAGTCTGTGCCCCCACAGTCATGGACCCTCTATGATTGGGTATCATGTTCCTTCCGGGCCTGCAAAATGTGATGTCACAGGCCCCTGGGCCTCCATGCCTACATGCACACCACACGGATACACCACGAGATAGGTTGGAAATGGCGTCGTACACGTGCGCTCGGCCCTTTTTATTGGCAGGGTCACATGTGTTGTGACACGTGTGCTGGATGAGTGTGGTGTGGGTGTAAACCAGCCATGAGGGAGTGGCCCTGGCATGCTGACAACTAGACCTGTGAGCAGCAGATCACTACAGGGGAGTCCTGGCACATGTGGCGTTGTTGTAGCCCCTGGAGTGTAAGAGTAGTGGGCTGGCCTGGCGTATGACACTCCAGCGTAAGGGTTTGAACAATGACTCCGGGACTCTGCTCCGGGACTCTGGGCGTGGTTCCGTATGGGGCTGGATAAGGAAGTAACAAAGGTATGTGTTGCTGTTGTTGTGTCGGCGCCACCCGGACGACAATTGACAATGTGTCACCCAGTGACCCAAGTCCAACAACAGGAGCCACATGGACGTAAGAGGAATTCACTGACCCCGCATTCATCCATGCTACCAAACTTGAAAGACCATAGAGATGACACATCTGTGTGATTAGGATGTTTAATGCACATTCAGTGGAGTTTTGCATCTGGAGCAGTACAGGGCCATGCAAACCCCACTTTCAAATGTTGGCCCATGGAGGGCCAGCCAGAGTCATTCAGGGAATGACCAGTCCAAAGGAAGTGGAAGAGTTCAGTCCGCAGTCTGATAGCAGTGTCATTGGCGATCAAACAGGTTATGGCAGTCCATGTCGAGGTCCAATGTGAGTGTCGCAGAGTGTATCGGGGGACAGTGGAAGGTGACGATGCCGAGGGCAGAACCAAGCTGAAGCCGGCCCTATGGCGGAGATGCATTCTATTGCATCCTTCTTACCACGAGGGCAGAATCATCCGCATCTTCGTCCCCTGCTTTCTCATGTGCCTCACATGTGCGTGGTGCTGGCCTTTCTCCAGCACTGTGTGGCAGTGACACCTCAGGGGCTGGAGGTGGAATGTCCGCCGCACTGTGTGGCACTGACACTTCAGAGGGCTGAGATGTGGATTTAGTGGTAGCAGCAGCATGCATCTGCGCCAGGCCTTGTGGCAGCAATGCCATGAGGATGGTTTTGAGGTCACTGTGGAACCCAGCTACCTCTCACCAGTGTGCAGCCGTTGCAGCCGTTCTTTCTGCATTGGCCCGCTCCATGTTCTCCATGAGCCTCCGCATGAGTCCCAACTCCCGGGCGAGCTCTCTGAAGACACTCTGACTGGAAATTCGTTCTTGTCTCACAGTCAGGACTCTAGCGATGTCAGCTATGGTTCATTGGAGGGCATGGAGCGGACTGTGGGTGTCCGTTAGGGACCGTGAGTGGTCCCTGAAGGGACTTAGACACCCACGTATGGCATCTAGTTTGTCTGCCATGCGGTCGAAGCCCACCCACACCTGTTCAGCCAGCTGCTCCTGGCATCCCAACACACGGCGTTGGAATACCATGTGTTCTTTGTGGGGGCCCTGGGATGCAGCCGTGGTGGTGGGTGCTGCCTACAGTGTGGTCTGTGCAGGGGGTGGGTTCTCCTCATTGCAGCTGGGCTGCCCTGCTCCTAGAGCCGTGCTGCGGAGACTGTCAATGAAATCTCGGAGGGCGTCGGAGTCAAAGGTGTCGTGGTCCTCTTCATCATCAGAGAAGAGAGGTTGGGACTGCTCTGCAGGAGGTGGTGATTGTCCCTCTGCAATGTGAAGGGGAGATGCAGTTTAACAATGTGTTCACATGTGTGTTGTCGCATTGTACATGTTTACATACAGACTGCATGACTGTGTACATCGTGGCTGTTTCAGAGGGGCTGCCCATTTACTGTGGGACTGTGGACATTTCGACAACATCACGGCTGTGTGTTTGTATATGTCATTATTAACTCACATTTGCCTTCAGTGCCAGTTGTGTAAGGCCAGTGTTAGAGTCGGGGATCTCTGGTTGGCGCAAGGTTGCCCTTGGGTCAAGCAGGAACCCTCTCCTCCACGTCAGGGCGCAGGATAACCCCTCGCGAATGACCCTTGCTCACCCTCTAGGTGCGTGGCGTGAGCAGCCAAGGCGATTCCTCAGGCGTTGTTGGTTAAGCACTTACAATCGTACACACAGTAAATACATCAATCCCCCCAGAAACGGACACCAGACTTGGATATATATCAAAATATGATTCTTTATGTAAAAATAAGGTATATATATCTCAGCAGACTTATCACAAGACCAATAACGTTTTCGCTAGGCCGCCAGGTTATACAGCAGGCAAATGTTCTTTGTTCGTAGTTTAAAATGGATACTTCATAGTCTCTTGCAAATGTTACTTGTGGTTCCAGTACTCACAGAGATCGGCTCCTGCGAACGGGGAAATAAGGCGTTGCGGGCCCCGAGCCCGATACTGGAACTTCTTTCGTGATGTGGAGAGTCGGCACAGGTCGGGGCGACTCTCGGCTTAAGAAGTGTTCTTGGGTCCTCAATCAGCAGGTGTGGGCACGTAGGCAGGCGCGGCCAGCGACCCTTTAGCACGGCGGTGCCGGAGGGTCTCCACAGCGGGGGCGGCGCGGCCTGAGATGTCCGGGGATAGCGAAGCGGGGTCGCAGGGCACGGTCAGTGCAGCTGGATGACCCGGTGTAGATCACAGTCGTCGGACGGCTTCCGGCGGGAGGGGTGATAGCGCGTTCAGCGCGCTCCAGTAGCAGGCGGTGACAGGGATGCAGGCGGCCTGGCCCGGGGACAGAGAGCGGCTCGGGACGGAGCGGGGCTCTCACGGGTTTGAGGCAGGCGAGCTTCTGAGTGTCACGGCCCTAGGAGGGGCGATGAGGGGCGCAGTCTCTTTTCCAGCGGGATGCCCACACGGCTCGAATTGGAGGATGAGCAAGAAGCACAGAGAACCCACTGTTCCTGGGGTTCAGTTCAGGGGGCAAGCTCAGATCAAGCCCTTGGAGAATGTTCAAGCACAAAGTAGCAAAGTCTTTTCAGTAAGTCTCTTCCTCTCCTTTCTCAGCAAGGCAGGCAGCAGGCCAGCTCCTCCAGCGTCTCCTTCTCCTTCTAGTCGGGCAGAGGTTCTTTGTGGTAAACAGGATTCCGATTTCTTAGGAGCCAGGCTCCTACTTTTATACCATGATTCTTTTGTTCTTTAGCGCCAGGGGGCCTAGGCCTGGCTCAGTCCAGTTCTGGAGCACTTTGTTATGGTGACTCTGCTCTTTCCTTTCAGCAGCAGGGCAGAGACATCAGCCGCCCCACAGGGGGTGGCGCCGGCTTTGTGGTGGCAGAGCACAGGTCTATTCAAGAGTCAAGGTGTACTCCTCCCACCCATCCAGGTGTAATCTCTCTACCCACCACCTGGCAGCCAACCTGTCTCTGGGGATTCCCCAACCCTGCTCCCTACTGTTGCCAGGCAGAACACATACACACACCAGAGGCGGACTGAGATGGTCAGGTCAGTAAATACTAACTTTCTAAAAGTAGTATTTACAAACCCAGGATATTAAAATAAACTTGACTACAAGAAGTATTTTATTATTCTGAGTTCAGGCATACCAAACTTGACACTCTACCATGCTCTCTGAGTCCACTGGGATCACAGCGCTGGCGTGATCCCAGCAGCCCATTCTGGCCTATGGAGAGCAGGTAGCCTTCAATAGTGAAGAACGGAAAGGGCTGTAATTCACTACTAAGACATGCCACACACACCAGGGCATGTCTTACCTTATGCCTACAATGCACCCTGCCCTCGGGCCTACCAGAGGGGTGGCTAATATGTAGGTAAGGGAAGGTTTAGGGACTGGCAAGTGGGGGCACTTGCGCAGTCAGCGCGACGGTCCCGGACCGCGCACAGGGTCTGCGGTGGCAGACCCTAGTCACACTTTACAAGGCTGCTTCCGTGGGTGGCGCAACCAGCGCTGCAAGCCCACCAGCAGCATTGGCATTCACAAGCCCTGGCACCCCTGGTGCACTTTACTGGGGACTGACAGTGAATCCAATAAACCAATCATGGACATCAATTACAGGTACACTTTACTTAGGGAGCACTTGCACTGCGGCACGGATTAGCCGTGGCGCAGTGCCCTGAGCGGACAACACCAGCAAAACAGTCGAGGCACACCATCAAAAAGTGGAAGGGAAACTCACGCCAAGGTGCCAGGTCTAACACGTGTCCCCTCCAGCTGAAATGTGGGGAGAACTACCCTTGCCCAGGGGGTTCCTCGTCACTAAGGCGGAAATACCTGGACAGACCGTCAGCGTTGGCGTGATCTGTACCAGGACGGTGTTCCACCGTAAAGTCCATACCCTGTAGGGAGATGGACCACCTCAACAGCTTCGGGTTTTCACCCCTCATTTGCATCAACCATCTGAGGGGCCTGTGGTCCGTCTGAACCCGGAAGTGAGACCCAAACAAGTAGGGTCTTAGCTTCTTCAGCGCCCAGACCACAGCAAATGCTTCTCGCTCAATTGCACTCCACCTACTTTCCCGTGGAAGTAACCTCCTACTGATGAAGGCTACGGGTTGGTCCCAGCCCTCCTCCGTCATCTGTGAAAGAACAGCCCCTACACCATGCTCTGAAGCGTCTGTCTGGACTAGGAATTCCTTGGAGAAGTCGGGGGCCAAGAGCACGGGCGCCGTGCACATGGCAGTCTTCAGGGTGTCGAATGCTTTCTGACAGGTGTCAGTCCAAATCACGTTCCTGGGCTGCTTCTTCGAAGTCAGCTCTGTCAAGGGGGCAACGATCGTTCCATAGCCCTTGACAAACCTCCTGTAGTACCCAGTGAGTCCCAGGAAGGCCCTCACTGCGGTCTGCGTCTTGGGGGGTTCCCAAGCCAGGATGGTCTCGATTTTGGGTTGCAAGGGTGCCACCTTGCCACTCCCCACCTGGTGTCCCAAGTACACCACGGAACCCTGCCCGATCTGGCACTTGCTTGCCTTGATCGTGAGGCCTGCTCGGCGCAGCGCCATCAACACTTCCCAGAGGTGGCGCAGGTGTTCAGGCCAGGTGGCGCTGAACACTGCGATGTCATCCAGGTAGGCGGCACTGAACGCATCCAGCCCAACCAGTACCTGGTTGACCAACCTCTGAAAGGTGGCAGGGGCATTCTTCATCCCAAATGGCATGACTCGGAACTGGAAGTGCCCATCTGGTGTAGAGAATGCGGACCTCTCTTTGGCCCCATCGGTCAAGGCGATCTGCCAGTATCCAGACGTTAAATCAAACGTGCTGAGGAACCGGGCAGCCCCCAGCCGATCAATGAGCTCATCAGCTCTGGGGATGGGGTGCGCGTCAGTCTTCGTGACTGAATTGAGTCCTCTGTAGTCCACACAGAACCGGAGTTCAGGTGTGGCTCCCGGCGCAGCAGCCTTTGGGACCAAGACCACGGGGCTGGACCAAGGACTGCTGGAGGACTCAACCACCCCTAGCGCAAGCATTTTGGAGACCTCCTCCTTGATGCAAGCTCTGACCCTGTCAGTTACCCTGTAAGCCTTGTGCTTCACAGGTAAGCTGTCTCCTGTGTCCACATCATGGACGCACCAATCTGTGACACCAGGAACCAGGGAGAATCGGTCGGAAAACTGTCCCAGCAAGTGGCGGCAGTCTTCCTGTTGTTCGGGCGTCAGGGTGGGTGAGAGGTTAACTCCATCCACTGACCCATCTTTCTCAGAGGCCACTAAGAGGTCAGGAAGAGGCTCGGTCTCCTCTTCCATTCCATCATCAGTAGCCAGCAGCATGCCCACTTCGGACCTCTCTAAGTGGGGCTTAAGGCGGTTAACATGTAGGACCCTCAAAGGGTTCCTGGGAGTCTGCATGTCCACCAAGTAGGTGATAGGACTTTTGCGCTCCACAACCTCAAATGGACCTGTCCACTTATCCTGAAGTGCACACGGCTCCACTGGGGCCAAGACCCACACCTTTTGTCCAGGTTGAAGCTCTACCAGAGTGGCATTCCGGTCGTACCACCGCTTCATCTCCTCCTGGCTGGCTTCCAGATTTGCCTCAGCAAGTTGCCTGAAACGCCGAGTCTGGTTTCGGAAGGCCAGCATGTAACTATATACATTCTGGGGAGGTTTCCTGGGAGATTGCTCCCAGCCTTCCTTTACCAAACTCAGAGGTCCTCTTACCGGGTGACCATACAGAAGCTCAAAGGGGCTGAACCCTAGAGACTTCTGCGGCACCTCTCGGTAAGCGAAGAGCAGGCATGGCAAGAGGACGTCCCACTTACGCCTCATTGGACCGTCCAGGCCCATGATCATGCCTTTGAGGGTTCGGTTGAATCTCTCAACCAACCCATTTCCTTGGGGGTGGTAAGGAGTGGTGAACTTGTAAGTTACCCCACACTCCTTCCACAGGGATTTCATATACGTGGATATGAAATTGGTCCCCCTGTCGCTCACCACCTCTAGAGGGAATCCCACTCGGGAGAAAATTCCCATCAGTGCCCGTCCCACCACGGGGGCCGTCACTGTCCTCAGAGGGATGGCTTCAGGGTACCGGGTGGCATGGTCCACCAAGACCAGGATGAACCTGTTGCCCAGGGCTGTCTTGGGGTCCAGAGGCCCCACAATGTCAATACCCACTCGTTGGAATGGCGTACCGACCACAGGGAAAGGTTGCAGAGGAGCCTTATGCTTCCCTCCGCTCTTACCACTTGCCTGGCAAGTCTGACAGGTTCTGCAGTAGGAATCTGAATTCTTATGCATTTGGGGCCAGTAAAAGTGGGTGACAAGCCTGTCATAGGTCTTGTCCATCCCCAAATGTCCTGCTAACGGCACATCATGAGCCAGCCCCAGTAGGAAGGTTCTGAACTTCTGGGGTACCACCAGCACACGGGCTGACCCAGGTTCAGCAGCCTTAGGCTCGGAATACAGGAGGTCACTCTCCCAGTACACGTAGTGTGTTTTGGCCTGAACACCATTGGCCTGGTCCGCAGCCTGTTGCCGTATACCCACGAGAGAAGGGCATTCTTTCTGCTCCCTGCAGAATTCCTCCCTGGAGGGACCTCCTTCTTGCTGCCAATGGGTCAGCTCAGGCAAGTCTCCCAGTTCGGCAATCTGTTCCCCGGTAGGCTCCAGAGCATCCCCCTCAGGGTCTACTTCTTCCTGGGCCGTGGGAACTTCGGGGGCCGGTTTCCCGCGCCTCCTGCGCCTTCTCCCTAAGGCCGGTTCCTGGACCTCTCCCTCAGGCTCCAGGACCCTCTCAACACCCCTACTGGCTGCCATGGACCGGGTGGTCACGCACGCCCAGTCGGGTAGACCCACCATCCTCAGATGCGTGGTCTTCTCCACCTTTTCCCAAGGGGAGCTCTCCAGGTCGTTCCCTAGCAGACAATCTACAGGCATGTCAGTTCTCACAGCGACTTGTAGAGTACCAGAGACCTCCCCCCACTCAAAGGGAACTTGAGCCATTGGACAACGACTCTCTACGTTGTCAGCATTGACAACCCTACAGTAGGCATTGGGTACAATTTGCTCTTGAGACACCAGGTGTTGCCTCACCGAGGTCACGCTGGCTCCTGTATCTCGAAGAGCCTCAACCTTCTTTCCATTGATGGTCACTACTTGCCCATATTTCTTAGTGTTAGAGGGCAGGTAGGTTACAGGGACCATCTCACTGTCTCCTAGCGAGACTAGGGTCATCTGCCCGGGACCCCCACCCTCCTGGACTGCTACCTCCTCCCCAAAGTTAACACTAGCTACTTGCCGGGGTGGAGCACCAGTGGGTGCGGTCTTACCAAACAGGCGACACTTAGGATCAGAGGCAATGTGACCCGGGTCACCACACTTATAACAATTGAAGGGCCCCTTTGGAACAGGTCTACCTGTCGGGGCCCCGTTCTGCTGCGGGGGTGGGGGAGGCTGAGAACCCTTCTGCTGGTTCCCTTGGGAATTACTTTGGGGGCCTTTTTGGAACCCCTTCTGTTTACCCTTGTCCCCCCCACTCTTCTGCTGGGGACCCTGCCCACCTTTGGCGGAGTCTCCCACTTGACCCTTGTGGACCCTGGTGCTGAGCCAGCGGTCCGCCTCCTCAGCAAGCTTCCTCGGGTTGGACAGCTTGCTATCAATCAGGTGCTGGCGTAGCTCAGGAAAACATTGACTGGACAAGTGCTCCCATGCAATTAAATCAAGCAGCCCTTGATAATCATTCACCTTGCTACCCTTCACCCAACCATCCAGCGCTCTGCAGAAAAAGGTCACATATTCCACATACGTACTCTCAGGGATCTTCTTGGTCTCCCTGAACCTCTGTCTATATAGCTCAGGAGTTAACCCATACCTGGTCATTAAAGCTTCCTTCATATGGGGGTATGAGGTTTGGAGATCTAAGGGTAAATCTAACAGCGTGTCACGCCCTTCAGCAAGGAACCTTCCCCACAACCCCGCTCCCCAGTCTTTCTCAGGGACCCGGTGTGAGGACATGGCCACCTCGTAGGCCCTAAACCACTGCCCTATGTCATCCTTTCTGAAATACTCCTTTACTACATCTTTGGGGATGTACACCTTGGACTCTACCTGCGCTGGTGGAGTGCTGCCACCAGAAGGAGCGGTGTCCAAACTTTTCGCCTTCAGCTCCAACTCCTTCAATCTGATATCATGATCCATTTGGCGTTGTTGTGCCTCCAGGGCCAACTTCTGCTTTTCCATTTCCATTTGTCCTGCCAACTTTGCCATCTCCATTGCATGCGCCCTGTCGGCTGCCCTGTCTGCCAGCTCCTCTGGCGACCGGACTCTGCTGGGCTCCTCAAGGTTGTCGGGTGGAACGATGTCCCCCGCATTCCGTAGGTCTCGTGACTCCTTCCAGGCTCTCAACGCCTTGGTGTACTGGGGCTTCCTCTTGCATCCAGCATGGGGGACTCTGAATTTTACACTGTAGCCTTTCAATTGCTCCATCGTGTAGCCTTCCAGTCTCTCCCAATCCACCTCATCTATTCCAGAAATCACGGAGAGCGCTCTTCCAGCAGAGAGCGAGCCAGGCATGGTTGCAGTAATGGCAGATGTCTCAACAAAGTTCAACAATTAAAAACCTGTGGCTGCGTTATTTGGTCTGCTCTCACTATCTGGTGATTAATAATTCACTGTATGCAAATTATAAGTGCAAATCCGAAATCCCAACCGCTGCCAACAATGTTAGAGTCGGGGATCTCTGGTTGGCGCAAGGTTGCCCTTGGGTCAAGCAGGAACCCTCTCCTCCACGTCAGGGCGCAGGATAACCCCTCGCGAATGACCCTTGCTCACCCTCTAGGTGCGTGGCGTGAGCAGCCAAGGCGATTCCTCAGGCGTTGTTGGTTAAGCACTTACAATCGTACACACAGTAAATACATCAATCCCCCCAGAAACGGACACCAGACTTGGATATATATCAAAATATGATTCTTTATGTAAAAATAAGGTATATATATCTCAGCAGACTTATCACAAGACCAATAACGTTTTCGCTAGGCCGCCAGGTTATACAGCAGGCAAATGTTCTTTGTTCGTAGTTTAAAATGGATACTTCATAGTCTCTTGCAAATGTTACTTGTGGTTCCAGTACTCACAGAGATCGGCTCCTGCGAACGGGGAAATAAGGCGTTGCGGGCCCCGAGCCCGATACTGGAACTTCTTTCGTGATGTGGAGAGTCGGCACAGGTCGGGGCGACTCTCGGCTTAAGAAGTGTTCTTGGGTCCTCAATCAGCAGGTGTGGGCACGTAGGCAGGCGCGGCCAGCGACCCTTTAGCACGGCGGTGCCGGAGGGTCTCCACAGCGGGGGCGGCGCGGCCTGAGATGTCCGGGGATAGCGAAGCGGGGTCGCAGGGCACGGTCAGTGCAGCTGGATGACCCGGTGTAGATCACAGTCGTCGGACGGCTTCCGGCGGGAGGGGTGATAGCGCGTTCAGCGCGCTCCAGTAGCAGGCGGTGACAGGGATGCAGGCGGCCTGGCCCGGGGACAGAGAGCGGCTCGGGACGGAGCGGGGCTCTCACGGGTTTGAGGCAGGCGAGCTTCTGAGTGTCACGGCCCTAGGAGGGGCGATGAGGGGCGCAGTCTCTTTTCCAGCGGGATGCCCACACGGCTCGAATTGGAGGATGAGCAAGAAGCACAGAGAACCCACTGTTCCTGGGGTTCAGTTCAGGGGGCAAGCTCAGATCAAGCCCTTGGAGAATGTTCAAGCACAAAGTAGCAAAGTCTTTTCAGTAAGTCTCTTCCTCTCCTTTCTCAGCAAGGCAGGCAGCAGGCCAGCTCCTCCAGCGTCTCCTTCTCCTTCTAGTCGGGCAGAGGTTCTTTGTGGTAAACAGGATTCCGATTTCTTAGGAGCCAGGCTCCTACTTTTATACCATGATTCTTTTGTTCTTTAGCGCCAGGGGGCCTAGGCCTGGCTCAGTCCAGTTCTGGAGCACTTTGTTATGGTGACTCTGCTCTTTCCTTTCAGCAGCAGGGCAGAGACATCAGCCGCCCCACAGGGGGTGGCGCCGGCTTTGTGGTGGCAGAGCACAGGTCTATTCAAGAGTCAAGGTGTACTCCTCCCACCCATCCAGGTGTAATCTCTCTACCCACCACCTGGCAGCCAACCTGTCTCTGGGGATTCCCCAACCCTGCTCCCTACTGTTGCCAGGCAGAACACATACACACACCAGAGGCGGACTGAGATGGTCAGGTCAGTAAATACTAACTTTCTAAAAGTAGTATTTACAAACCCAGGATATTAAAATAAACTTGACTACAAGAAGTATTTTATTATTCTGAGTTCAGGCATACCAAACTTGACACTCTACCATGCTCTCTGAGTCCACTGGGATCACAGCGCTGGCGTGATCCCAGCAGCCCATTCTGGCCTATGGAGAGCAGGTAGCCTTCAATAGTGAAGAACGGAAAGGGCTGTAATTCACTACTAAGACATGCCACACACACCAGGGCATGTCTTACCTTATGCCTACAATGCACCCTGCCCTCGGGCCTACCAGAGGGGTGGCTAATATGTAGGTAAGGGAAGGTTTAGGGACTGGCAAGTGGGGGCACTTGCGCAGTCAGCGCGACGGTCCCGGACCGCGCACAGGGTCTGCGGTGGCAGACCCTAGTCACACTTTACAAGGCTGCTTCCGTGGGTGGCGCAACCAGCGCTGCAAGCCCACCAGCAGCATTGGCATTCACAAGCCCTGGCACCCCTGGTGCACTTTACTGGGGACTGACAGTGAATCCAATAAACCAATCATGGACATCAATTACAGGTACACTTTACTTAGGGAGCACTTGCACTGCGGCACGGATTAGCCGTGGCGCAGTGCCCTGAGCGGACAACACCAGCAAAACAGTCGAGGCACACCATCAAAAAGTGGAAGGGAAACTCACGCCAAGGTGCCAGGTCTAACAGCCAGTGTCTACACCCAGTTGGCAAAAGTTGTGTCCTCTGTTCTGTGGTGAGCGTGTTGCGGTTTGTGCCACTTCATTGTCAATGATGATGTGCTGTGCACGTGATGTGTGTGTGCTGCATTTTTGGGGAGTCGACCCTGCTGCTCTGATTTTGCTGCCCCTTATCGTTTACATGCGGTGTGCCTCTGACTTCTGTGCTCATACAGTGCTGAAATGTTGCATACTTGGGTACAAGGTTCTCTTGGTGGGAGTTGGGATCTGGGGCATGATTTGTCTGCAGCTTTGCTCTACTTAATTGTGCATGTGTGCCATTGTGCCCATCTCCCCCGCCCCCCCAGTCCATGGTCATTACTCACCCTCTTGCTGTTGTGTCCGGTCCTGTTGAGCAGTGTCTGGCCCCCAACTCCAGCCACTGCCTACCCACTGATGACTGTGGACACCATTTCCTCCATGTCGTCCAGCTCCTCCTGTTGCGCAGGACTGCCACCTCCAGTCTGCATTGCTGCCTTCCAGTTGTTAGCGAGTTTCTGCTTGGTTTTTCGCTTGACGTCATTCCAGCGCCTCTTGATCTCGTCCATTGTCCTCTTCAGCACTCCGACTGCATTCACCTTGTCCACGATAGCCTGCCATTTATTGTCGCCAATGACATAGTGGAGGTGACGAACAGTTGTTGATGGTGTTCGACCACCTCCGTTATCAGGATCCTGTTCTCCTGCGGACTGAAGCGCTTCTTCCTACTCTTCTTCTCCATAGCCTTCCCTGACCCTGAGGTCCCAGGCAGGTCCTCCGGGGGGGGCTTGTTCTCCTCCGTACTTGCTCCGGCAACATCCATTGTTCTTCGTTGTAGTTCAGCATTTGTTTGTCTGTTTTTTTTCTACTTTTATGGTGATTTTTCCCACCTGACGCGTGTGGATTGCAGGCTTGCGGCTAGTTTTCGCAGATTTTTGTATCACGCTTGGCCTCATCGCAGCTTTTTTGCATTAGTGTTTTGCATTTTTGCGGTGTGGCGTTGATTTTAATGCAGCAATTTGACGCATTGTCTGGTGACTATCGCATGGTACCGCTGTGTTGTGAATGTCTGGTTAACAAGGCGTGCATTTCCCGCGATGGACTGCGATGTTGAGGGTTGAGTTAAGTAACTTTTGGGATGGTTATCACACGTTCTTGAGAATATGCCCCTCCATTGCTTTACTAAACCATTTAGCTGAAGGAGGCCACAAGGTTGCACCATCAAAGTTACAGTAATGTACACAAGAAGTTCAGTACTTAGGTCATAAGATTGAAGAGGGACTAAGAAAAGTGACCCCAGAGAGAATCAATATAATCAAGAAAATGTACCCACCATGAAATCAGAAGGAAGTGAGGATGTTTTTGGGAATGATTGGATATTGCAGACAATGATTATTGCAGACAATGGGTTCTCTTTGATTGCAAAACCTCTACAAAGGTTAATACGAAAAGATGTGAAGGATCCGATTGTGCTGGATGAAGAAAGTATGGAATCTTTCAATCAATTGCGAAATAGTCTTTGTCAAGCGCCTCCTTTGAGAATGCAAAATTATTCTAAAGAATTTCCATTGTACTGTTGTGAAAGAGATGGATGTGCGCTTGCAGTCTTAACTCAGAAACATGGGATGGCAAGACGTCCAGTAGCATACTTTTCCGCTACTCTGGATTCAGTGGCCGCATTGCCAGGCTGCTTAAAAGCAGTAGCTGCCACTTGTGTAAGTTTGGAACAGAGTGAATCAATGGTGATGGGTTACCCAGTAAAGGTCTATGGGCCCGATTCACAGAACAAACTTAAGACTAAATCCTAAACTTACTACCATTTTGGTATTCACAGAATGCACCTACTACTACTGGTATTCACAGAGTGAACTTACTACTTTTGCTATTCACAAAATGAACTTAGGACTTTTGCTATTCACAGAATCCATTTACGACCACTAAACTTACATCCGCACTCGGGCCGGAATTTCCGGCTCCGGAGCGGACTTTCCGGGTCCGGAGCGGACTTTCCGGGTCCGTAGCAGGAAGTCCGCTTCATGGCCGGAAAATCCAGTCACGGGCCGGAAAGTCCGCATGCGGGCCGGAAAGTCCGCTCACGGACCGGAACTTCCGATTTTGGCAAGACTACATGAACTGTGGCCATTGATCATTTGAGCCAAGGGTAAACACCTGTCCAAGTCCCTACCATCCCCCATCGTGCATCAGCTGACACATTCCAGCCAATCCCAGGTCGGCAGCACGTATAACTGCAGAGCAGACACACACACAAACCCTTACAACATGTCACTAAATGTGTTTGTTGCACTGCCCCTTACCATGCGGCAAAACCACTTGAGGAGGAGGAGGAGGAGGAGGAGGAGAGCAGAGAGGATCTTCAGGCAGAGGATCAACCTATTTGGACTTTCCAGACAAGATGTAAGGGCCAGGTACCGTTTCCCTCCAGAAGTCATCTTGGATATGGTATGTGAGTGGGAGTAGGAACTTGACTCTGTGACCTGCTGCTCCCATGCAATCCCAGCATATCTCAAGATCCTCTCTGCGCTCCATTTCTTTGCCACTGGCTCTTTCCAAAGGGTCTCCAGTGACCATGTGGGCATATCGCGGTGCCTGCATCAGGTACTGAGATGCATCACTGCAAGATCCCACAACCACATACACATGCCACGTACACTGGCCCTGAGACAAAGGGCAGCATGAGATTTCTATCTCATTGCACAATTCCCACGTGTGCTGGGTGCAATTGATTTCAACCATACCGACCCTGGAACAGTGCCTTCTAGTAATTACCCTGCAATTGATTGTACCCATGTGGCCCTTCAGCCACCCCGCCACATTGCACACATCTTCTGCAACAGACACGATGGCATTCCATCAACGTGCAAGCTGTCTGTGATGCCAGGGGGAGGTTCATCAATGTGCATGCGGTGTTCCCAGGCAGTACCCATGACAGCTTCATATTCCGCATGTCACCTCTTGCCCGGCGGATCGCTGCGGGAGAATTTGACAACATGTGGCGACTGGGTAAGTACCAAGCGTTAGAAATGAGGGAAATGTGTTTTGCTAATGTATGAATGCCCCCCAACATAAACCAGTGTACAATAAGAATCATAAAGCTACATACATGGCCCAACAGATACTGCATGTAATACAGTACAGATCATGTCCTGTGCAAGTCAAAGAGGGAAATGTAACCAACTGCCCTTTCCCCTCTCCTCAGGTGACGCTGGGTATGCACTCACCCCACATCTCCTCACCCCTTACAGGCGTGCAAACACTGTACCACAGCGTAGGTACAATCGGGCACACATACGGACTCGAGCCATCATAGCGCGCACCTTTGGTCTGTTGAAGTCGCGATTCAGATGTCTCGACCGTACAGGGGGGGTGTTGCAGTACTCCCCAGAAGTCGTGTGCAAGATCATATTAGCCTGTTGTGTCTTGCACAACATTGCCTTAGCGCATGGCTTACACATACCGCAGGAACCTCGGCTAGCTCTGAATCTGGGAAACCGGCCCATGGCACATAACCGAGGTCAGGGCATGCAAGTCCGTGAGCAGCTCGTTGCCACATTTTTCACATGAGCAACCTGTAGTGGAATGGACTAAATGTGGATTGCTGTCTGTTGCCAATGATGAAACTTGGATATACACGACTGTGTCAATAAATTCCTTCCTGAGACAACTTTGCAAGCCACACTAACTGCATGTGCATCACAGCTGGTGACAGTAGTCTAAAGGTTGAGCGTGCTGCAGCTCATGTGCCCATGTCAGCGATCAGTGTAGTGGATGTCCCGAAACAATCTATTGACGCTGATGGAAAATGATACATGTACAGAGAGACACAGCCGGACCTCATGAGGATGGGTCACTGAATCAGAAAATGCCATAACCATAGCATTGGCGGGCCTGTGCCATCAACAGATGTGACTCACCCCCAAAAGATGCGCCTACCACGTGAGTGATGTCATGGGTGAATCAGACACGATGGGGCAGATGAATATGCCCCGTGCACCACTTTTGCACCCCCGTTGCGTCACTTAAGTGACGCAGCGGTGGCGCCGACACAGCGCCATGCTGCTTGCTATTTACAACTTGACGCATCTAGGGAGATGCGTCATGTTGTCAAGCTTGCGCCACATGTGGGCGTACCTGCACAGGGGGGGGGCCCTCTGGCACAGGAATGCCTCCGAAAAGTGGATGATTGAAATCCACAAGATTTCACGCTGACACATTTCAGGCCATGCTGCGTCAAAGCCCTGCGCCTGCTTGAAGCAGGCTTAAGGATTGACGCAGCATGTCAGGGATAGGGGCACCCCGAGCCATGCTGGAGCTGTGTGGCGGTTGAGACGCAACTCCAGCAATGCGCCAACATTACGCCGGCCAGATGCGTCACGCATCTGCTTGTCCTTGCGCCACGATGCACGGCATTGTGAATGCGGCGCTTCTGCGGTGGTGCAAGAGAACACTTGCGTGACGCATCTCCCATGGCGCATCCCTGCTGATCTGCAGGGATGTGCCAGGGAACATAAATCTGCCCCCATGTGTCTGTGATATATCCATACTTCTCCACCCCAATATTACGTAACACATCACACAACTCTGCTACTGAGCACCCAATATGGACTACATGTACCATGATGCAAAGCATGAGAAAGTGAAACAGGGGTTTCATGTTGTGTCAGCCCCCCCGCCCATTAGTGCAGAAATGTCTTTAAATAGTCTCTTCCCCCTCTTGTTACATTTTAATAATTCACACATGCACTGTCTTTTCTTTTTTATCCACAACAGAACAGCAGGATGGCAATAGATTACATTCATGATTGGGGATGGATATGGATGAATACAAAATGGCTGCCAACTATTTCCTGTGATGTATTTCCTGCCTCCCACTCCCTGTCAAACATATCCTGTATTGAAAAATCAGTTCCGGGTCATTTTCGGAGTTTAAGGCACAAAAGCGGAAGTCCCGATCACGGAGCGTACGGCGCGTGCGCGGACCCTCCGCTCCGGAATCGGAAACTGCGCTCGCGGACCGTAAACTCCGAAAATCACCCGGAACACATTATTTCAGTCAGGAAATGTTTTACAGGAAGTTGGAGGCAGGAAATACATCACAGGAAATAGTTGGCAGCCATTTTGTGTTCATTCTGAGTCATCCTCACTCACAGATCAGATCCTCTGACAGCCTGCTGCTCCCATCATACTTACTATCCCCATAATGGCTGAGGGTTACGGAGAGAAGGCACCCCCTTTCACTGAAAGGGAGTTAGACATCTTGGCTGAGGGGGTGCTGGCCAAATATCCTCAGCTATATGGGGACCCTGAACACCAGCTGAGCAATGCAGCCCGGGCCAGGCTATGGGCCAACATCGGGGAGCGCTGCAGTGCAGTGGGAGTCCACACCAGGAGTGCGAGGGCATGCCGCAAGCGCTGGGAGGACCTGAAACGGTGGTCCCGGCACAAGGCTGAGGAGATGGTGGGCCAGTCCTCCCAGCACCATGTGCATCGTCCTCGCCTATCCCCACTGTACAGGAGGGTCCTGCGAGCAGCGTGGCCGACCCTCCATGCTCAGCCGGAGGAGCATGAGCAGCAGGGACATGGTAAGTGCATCATATGCTAAATGTGTCTGGGAGTATGATGTGAGTGAAACAGTGCTGTACCATTGTGTGTCCGATGCTTCCATTCACTGATTCTGTGTCCATGCAGCAGTCACCAAGCATAAAAAGGCACACTGTGGCATATGGACTGTACAGGGCAGAGTGCATTTTGGGAGTTGTAGTTTCGTCATGACAACTGGCTAAATGGATCTGAAAGCTAGGGGTATACCCAACTATTACACCATCCATTATCTGGCTAAAGTGAACACAATATATGAAGAAACGTGGTATGGAGGAAAAGATATAACTATATTTGTGGACAAGGACATATTTCATGATCCTCTCACATGTGATTGAATTCACTTCTCATTTTCTTTGTATTTGTGCTGAGCATATACAAACACATATATTTACAAAACATAACCTCTGCACATATGACACAAGTACGCTACTGTCCTAAACATACATTTTCTATTGTGGCTCCCCCCTTCAATAGTGTGGACAACCCCAGAGGGCATATACATTGCATGAGAAGTATCAATGTCCCCATAAATTCTAAGGCAATGCAATGCTAAGGCTACGCGAGTTTGTTCAGGAGAGCACTAACTGCAGCATACGCTGCAGATAGTGCTCTCCTGAACAAACTCGCGTAGCGAGAGTTAGCACCGATAGATGCGGAAGAGCTATCAAGGAGAGGCTAGAGAAGCAAGCGTGTAATCACGACAGAATAAATCTTGCTTTTAGAACACGAACAGGGGGCCCAGCTGACTTTTCAATAAACAGATGGAATAGGGCGTGGATCCCCTGCGTCCCACTCCGGGCTATTGTACAGTACTTACGCTTGGTATGCTGAGTAGAGGGACCAGCCTAAGATTGCTGCGGTTATCCTTGTCCTGAAGAGGCCAAATGGAATTGATTGGCTGAAACGCGCCCGCGTCGACATTTTGGTTTTACAGAGGGACCCATTAGAATTTGATTGTGTTGGGATTCAACAACCGTGCATTGCCTTAGAATTTATGGGGACATTGATACTTCTCATGCAATGTATATGCCCTCTGGGGTTGTCCAAACTATTGAAGGGGGGAGCCACAATAGAAAATTAATGTTTAGGACAGTAGCGTAGTTTTGTTATATGTACAGAGGTTTGGTTTTGTAAATATATGTTTTTGTATATGCTCAGCACAAATACAAAGAAAATGAGAAGTGAATTTAATCACATGTGAATGGATAATTAAAGGTGTCCTTGTTCGAATATTTTTGTATATCCTTTCCTCCATACCACGTATCTTTAGAAACTGGCTAAATGAGCCATAATAGTGCATTAATACTGAAATCTGCTCCTCCCGCACCACTACAATTGCCACTCGGAAATCATGTGTGCATTGGATGAGCAATGGTACAGACACTGTCCAGTGTGAGCATGGCAGGCCAAAGGGCATTGGATGCTATGACCTGCATTGCATTTGTAGAGTTTAGGTTCAAATTGTGACAAATCTTCATGTGCCATGGAGTCAAGACAGACTTTGACATCCTTGCATCACTCCTAAGCGCTTCTAAATTTGTAAGGGGTGTCCACTGACAGATGTCTCACCCTCAGTGGGCTTTTTGACATTTCACATGTACAGGTAGCTGTCACAACAATCCCCCACTGTTCAGCGGTGTACTGCATTACCATATCAGTCGCCAAAGACAATATGTGCCACTGGATAGTCAGATCATGTGTGGGGACAGCCCAAGGCTAGACTCACAATATAGCTACACAAATAGCCCAGAGCCTCAGTGGATGTGTGACCCCCATTCCCCACTTGTCTTGTCCCATACAATGACACAAAGCAGATGACACTTGTCCAGACCTTAAATAGCTGCGACTCCCTATGAATGGCCAAAATCCGAGAAATCAGGACTCTTCATGTTCTCCATTGGTGGACTGCTTTTGGAACCTGCACATGTAGCAGTTGCAGGACACACAGATCACCAGAATGCCAGGTTGAGGGTTGGGCAATACAGTTGTGTAAGCCACAAACATCCACGTGAGATGGCCATGTAAGACTAAATCCAGTAAATGACAGTGAACATACACGTAATGTCAGCTCATAGACGGTGACAACTATAGAGTGTGATCAGAGGAAAATAAGTCTGAGCTTGGCTCCTCTATGTATGTGTCTCGTCCTGCATGACACAACCATGACATTAGAACTTTGCTTACATTTCTGCAGGCACAGCTGGCGAAACGGAAGGGCAGCAGGACCAGGTCCGGAGCAAGAGGCCACCAGTGCGGCGGCGGCTACACCCTCTTTCCACCAGCGAGGAAGAGGAGGATGAGGAGGGACCCTCAACATCAAGAGGCAAGGGGATTGCGCCCACCCGGACTGACAAGGGACACCCTGATGCTGGTGCTACATCCCGGGTGGAGGCTGAAGACATTGAAGGGGGGGGGGTGAACCCGACACCTCGGACCATGATGTGTTGGGAGGGTACTCTCCCCATGACACTTCACCTGTGGACCCTGAAGAGGTGTCCTTGGGGCAGGCCATCACACAACCTGGGCCTGCCATCAGCCCCTCCCTACCTCTAGAGTCCCCCATGCCATCGGGGGCTCCAGCTGAATCCCCTGCAACAAGTCCCCCTCATCGTCGCCGCCAGCCCCACAACATCATTGGCTCCGGACCTCAGGCACTACATCACTCCTGTCCCCCCCAGGCCCTTCCCGGTGTTGTTCCTCCTGTGGCTGTGCCAGCGGACTTGATGTGGATGTGTGAGGGTCAGCCAGACATGTCCGCTCGCATCCAGCTACAAGTGTGTATGGAGGTACGCATGATGCGAGAGGACATGCTCCGATGTATGGCCACCCTCGCCACCAGCATCAATTCACTGACCACAGCCATGTCGTCTGTTGTCTCCCCAATCCCTTCCCATACCACCGTCCATGTCTCCCCCTGTCCGTTGCCCCACACTGTTACCCCCCGTACTCCTCGTGTGTCACGAACACATGTGGTGCCTGTTACTGCACCTGCCAGACTTGTGCCAGCGTCAGACTCCGAGGATCTAGACATTGTGGTCCTAGAGGATGACCAGAAGGACACTTGACTTTTGACGGAGACATTGACGTGAACAATTATTTCTGTTTCCCCTTGTAAATAGACTGTTTTCCGTGACGCTCCCTGACGTGTTATATTTTTGTTGCCCCACCCCAATCCAGGTTCCATTCTCCCTCTGCATCAAGACCATCATTTGTTTTCCTTCCTCCCTTCCAAACGGATGGTTGTTCTGTTGAATCCTAAATATATTTGAGGAATCCTACTTACTTCTACTTGTTTGACTTCATTTAGAATGTCGGGTTCTGAATCAGGACACATATTTGGTGAGTCATCTGCAATGCACATAATGGCTTGTTGCAATGAAGGGTTACACTTGTAACTGTGTCACACACACACATACCTTCTCACATCTCGAGGCCACCTACATCGTTACACAGGACATGAGACACAACAGAGTTCTTTATTTTGAGGTCTTTATTTGGTGAACACACAATCACGTGGTTACATAGTCCTGGGTTCCTGTCACCGGGGATCGAGCTTGCGACGTTGCAATTGGGGGGGGGAGGACCGCTCGGAGTGCTCAGCTCTGGCTCGCCGCCTACGTGGAGGTGGGTACTGTCCAAGGGACTGTCCAGGGTCATCTACATGTGCTGGTGCAGGTGGTGTGTGCACACTTGATGGTTGTGCCTGGACAAGGGCCGGTTGTGCAAGTGGTGGGAGTGCCTGTACAGGGGGTGGTGGTGGTTGTGCAAGTGGTGGGAGTGCCTGTACAGGGGGGGGGGTGGTTGTGCAGGTGGTGGGAGTGCCTGTACAGGGGGTGGTGGGGGTTGTGCAGGTGGTGGGAGTGCCTTTACAGGGGGTGGTTTTGGTTGTGCAGGTGGTGGGAGTGCCTGTACAGGGGTTGTTGGTGGTTGTGCAGGTGGGGGAAGTGCCTGTACAGGGGTTGGTGGTGGTTGTGCAGGTGGTGGGAGTGCCTGTACAGGGGGTGGTGTTGGGAGTGCCAGTTCAGGCCGCTGGTGTGGATGTCTCCCTTTGCTGTGTTGGTGTGCAGTTGGTACAGGTGTGGGGATGTGCTGTCCTGTGGGCAGATATGATGGCTCCCCTCCCTGCGTTGACAGTGAAAGGAAAGGTTGTCTCACTCTCAATATGCCCTCCATCATCTTCATGGCCAAGGCATGGTGTCTTGCACTCTCTTCCCTCTGGATGGATAGCATGTCTCGCATATTTCTGGACATATCCTGCCAAGTCCCATCCATCCTATCCAACACTTGGCTCAGCCTCTCCACCGCCTGAGGGAAGTGGACCATGTCCTGCAGGGAGTCCGACATGTCGGACAGGGTAGCCCCTATGGCACTAATGTCCTGCCTCACATCGCTCTGCTGTTGGTAGAAGTCCTGCTCCCACTGGCCATCACAGCCAGGTGCAGGCCCTCTCTGCAGCTGTCTGCCATGGATAGGATGAGCAGGTCCTACAGCAGGGGAGGGGGTGGGAGGTGGCAGCCTGTGGGCAGGTGAATGGTGCCCAGGGGATTCCGGCAGCACAACAGGGCTAGTACTACCCCCAGATGGTGGAGAGGATGGCAGGGATACACTGTCTAGGGAAGAGTGGGTAGGGGAACCACCATGTTGGTCCTGAATGTGAGGACTGTGAGGGAGTGATGTCTGTGTTGTGATGCATGGGTGCTGTGGCTGGTTTGCTCGAGTCTGGGGACAGGCCATGGTATGCCTGGGAGGAGGCTGACGGACATTGCTTGGCAGAGGAGTTGATGCCCTGACCCATTTAGCCAATCTGGCACGATAGCGCGCATTGGCATCTTCATCGTCATCAGACATGTAGTCCTCATCATCCACCAAGTAGACGTCCTCAGGAAATTCATCCTCCTCCTCCTGAGCAGTGCTTGCAGCCGACATCACAGCTTGGAGGATCAGGGGATTCTCCCCTCTGATTCCCCGTCGGCCCGCACTGGTCATAGGCCTGTCATCCTCGTCATCAGCATCCCCTGGAACAGAGGTTGCAACCGTATTAGGGATTGACCTGGTATAACATGTGGTGCAACACAAGGGTTTGTATTAACTGTACTTTGCATCAACAGATGAGGATCATCTGACCTGTGTAGGGTACCACCACAAATGACAGCTCACACCATAGCACTGAGGTGTTACACAGATACAGGCAAACTCACCAGCTCCAGCCACAACTCTCTGTCCCTTGGTGTTCCCCCTAGTGTCACCTGCTGGACCTGTCTCCTCACGGCTTTTGTAGGCCTAGCTGTCCCTGAACCAGCAGCTGTAGAGGAAAGTGACAACATTCTCAATTATCTGCATCACCAATTGTCAGACAGGCACATGACACTCCTGATTTGTATTTCACTTTGTACACAACAACTGCTGATTACATGCAGAGGGGAATCAGGATCTCTGTCATGGCTTTGGAGTCGAAGCCAGTGACACACCTCATGCCAGAATTACCTGTAGGACGGGTGCGCGAGGGTTGAACTGCTGCAGCCAGGATGTCATTCAGTCCCCGGGATGGTGCACGCTGCTGGGGTGTAATCCGGTCAGCAGCTGTGATAAGACATACAGGTCTATATTTTGCAACAACAGATGGTAGCTCTGAGCCAACATGTCATTCTCAATGACCATTTGTGGGTAATCCAGAACTATGTGCAGCATGTTTAGCTCCTGAACTTTCCATTTGGGCACCTGCTCACATGCAGTAGTTGCCAGCCGTTCCCTCCACACAGCAGTGACATCAATAAGATGACACATCAACAGACACCTCATGCTAGAATTACCTGAAGGACGGGTGCGCGAGGGTTGAACTGCTGCAGCCAGGATGTCATTCATTCCCCGGGATGGTGCACACTGCTGGGGTGTAATCCAGACAGCAGCTGTGATAAGACATACAGGTCTATATTTTGCAACCACAGATGGTAGCTCTTAGCCAACATGTCATTCTCAATGACCATTTGTGGGTAATCCAGAACTATGTGCAGCATGTTTAGCTCCTGAACTTTCCATTTGGGCACCTGCTCACATGCAGCAGTTGCCAGCCGTTTCCTCCACACAGCAGTGACATCAATAAGATGACACATCAACAGACACACATGTATGAGAAGATTACTGATAGGAAGGGATAAATGACCCGGATTCCTCCCCATTACACTGCTATCACCTTTGCCATTCAGACTTACATAATTCCAGAGTCTCATGTTGTTTGTTGTCAAGTCAGAAAGGGTTTCATGTGTGAGATTTGCAATAGTCAGGGACATGATGTTGCTCATTTGTGCTTCCCCACGCATGAAGTCACACATATTTGTATGAGAGAACACAGATGTCTTATGTCCATCCTTTGAGTGTCCTCTCTTTGCGTACTCTATTTCCCAGATCATGGTACTACTTAGCTGACGACGATTGGTTTCTTGTACAGCAGACATCCAAACCTCATATGTCAAACACTCACCTATACATGTGAATACAGTAGGAGAGGAGGCAAGCAGAATGTAACATTTGGTTTATACTCACACATTGCGGATAGGCTGAGAGGCTTTGATGCCTTCTGCCTGCACTGGATTAGCGTGTTGCTCTTCTGCCTAGTCATTTAGCAGGTGTAACTGCATGAAGATTCACCTTAGCAGCCCCTACATTCATCTCAAAGGTACGCTACTGGCATCAGTGTTGGCCTCAGCCATGCTATTTTCATCATGGTGTTTCCTATCATTGAATTGCAAGCCGGTTGTGTTTTGGTCACTTCATATGACTCATGGTACTATTGAATGTCCATTCTGCACTCACTTGGCATACATTTTGTGTCATCCTTTCATTAGCCACCAGGGTCTGATCTTGCATGGGTTCAAATGCCATATGTGAGCATATTGTGATGCAGAACAACAGTGTTGTAATACACATACAACATACGGCGGACGTGAAAGGCACATTTCATGAGCAGTCAGCCTGATATATTCTTGGGTTCCCCTCCCTTGGCCCAGCACGGGAACAGTGTGTGGGCCCTGAGCAGATGTCACAGCCAACCTTGTAGCAGAAGTCAGCGTGTGTCTTTGATTCTGGGAGGACCTCGTTGTACCTACAATGATAAGTGTGTTTTGCTACTTAACATTCCGGCAGCCACATGTGATGCACTAGATTTCTGGCACAAAGGATGAGCACAAGCAGTTGTGGGCACCAGCGTCGCTGAAGTGTGTTATACGTAATTTCATGATTGCTCCCACATGACTTCGAATGGGCCCACTACCTGGATGCAACCAATATCACAATGACATGTCTACGGATCCTGATGTGAGGTCCACTATCGTGTTTTGTTGATGGGCAACACAAACGCCAGACAATGTAATTGGTACATGACCAGCTGTGTGGACTGGGAATTTGATCTATATTGGAAACATTCAAAGTTGGACAGTGTATGCATTGTCAATACTAATGACCCTGGGATCTCACTTGTTCATCATTGCCATATTTCAGTCAATTACTTTGATTGATTACGTCTACAGACACCATTACAACATAGTGGGGGCACCCTTTTGAGTAGTTGTGGCACTCGATAACAGGATTGGATTCCCAGGTCTGGGGCTGTTGCTGTAAAACATGTCATGTTCCGCAATTACGAAGGTTTGATGAGCCAAGACATGTAATATATTGTCTTCAGCTGTTCACAATTATAATTAGCTAAAGGTGGATGTCCATTGACTACTCCAATAGTAATGCAGCTATTTGTTCATCTCTGGTTGACTTTCATATGTGGGCACTATATGTCCCTCGGTCACTCCTGACAATGTATGCATTTTGACCATCTCCTGGCCACTTTGACTTACCAGTCGGTGAGGGTGTACGGTGGCGATTCCTCCCAGTCGATGCAGGGACCTCTGCTGCGGCAGTTGTCTGTGCTCTGGCTGAATGTGTCAATGGGTGAGAAGAGAGAAAACTAAACATCTGGAATATGTGCTTGTGGAACATTTCTGTGATTTCCCCATTTCTTCTGCATGCTAACAGTGTTATGCAGTACTGCCGCTGACTGGGCAGATAGGAGCAGTGGCGCATTGGGGTCGTAATGGCGTGGCAGGGTGGGAAATGTACAACAGAATAGGTGTCTGACTTTTGGATCAGATGATTCTCTCACCTTCTGCTTTGTGCTTTAAGCTTGCACGGGTGATTTACTTCTTTGATATTTAGTGGCATGTTTCCACGCCCCTTGTAATACATTTACACCGCAGTTGCGTCACTTCTGTGACACAGCGGTGGGGTAATACAGGTGACACATTTAGACTTATTCACAATGTTATGCATCTATGGGGATGCCTCACGGTGTGCGGTCCTGCGCAACATTAAACATGCATCAGCTGTGATGTAGGCAGGGTGTGTGTTTATTTGGTTATGCCTCGTACAAGTGATGCATTGTAATCGACGGCATTTCACGTAGTCACTTTTCATAGGGTGGTGCCATGCAAACTTAAACCAGCTTGAGGCACATGTAATGAGTTGCCCTGAACGTTAGGTGTAGGCGGTCCATGGACATTGTTGGAGTTGCGTCACACTTGCGACACTACTCCAGCAGAGCATCCCCCTAATGCCATCAGTTGCGACACCCATCTGTCTACCCCAGCGCCACAGTGCACCGCCAATGTGACGCATCCGAGGTTGCACAAGAGTTGGATTGCGTGTGGCATTGTTACTGGCGCATCTCTGCTGATATTTGTCAATTGCTACTTAGCGGGCTGGTGTATTACTGCAACTGGACAGTGGCCATGTTTTCTGAAGTGGGGGAGGGATTTGCCATTTCCATCGCTAAGGATTGTGGGACTTGTAGTGCTACATACAGAGGGTGACACAGGAGTCTCTGACTGACGGATTAATTTATACACGTTGGACTACTTCCTTATTCACACTGACAGTCCAACACAGACATTCTATTCATGCACTTTATCTTTTCATCCCACTTACCTGGTACCACGTAGCGGACGTCACTGACAGGCAGCCCATGGACCAAGCGGGGGTGTATGGTTGTCAGGATATCCTCCTCCAGTGGGGTGAGGCGGATGCGTGGTCCAGAGTATGTGGCTGGGAGGATCCGTTGTAATTCAATCCTGGAGTATTTCTCCTGTACCCTCAGCCGCTCATCCTGCCATTTTTTTTTAGGTTCTGGACAGTGCGCCTCTCCTCCCCCAATGCTGTGACAGCAGTGGATAATTGCTGCCACAGGGCTGCCTTCTGTGTCCCACTGGTGCAGTAGGGTGGGAGTCCATAGAGGCGTTTGTGGTGCCGGACAATGAACTCCACAAGCATGGTGGTCTCCTCTGCTGTGTAGTTCCTCTTTCTCTTCAGGAGGTCCATTTTTCTTAGCCGGTCTCTGCTTGCAAATACAAACTCTGTGTGGCCAAACCTGTTCCTTCACTGTGTGCTGCTTTTAAATGTTTTTTGCTGCTGGTCAATCAGTGTTAATTGGCTTCAGCTGGATCATGGTGGGGGATGGTAGGCACTAGCAACATGATGGCTAACTGGAGCTGTTGGCTGGGATTGGCTGGAGTGCGTCAGCTGATGCATGGTGGGGGATGGTAGGGACTTGAATAGGTGTTTCCCCTTGGCTCAAATGATCAATGGCCACAGTTAATGTAGTCTGGTCCCAAATCTGATTTTCCGACCCGGGAGCGGGATTTCCGGCCCGAGAGCGGAATTTCCGGCCTGGGAGTGTAATTTCCGCCTCCGGAGCAGACTTTCCGGCCCGCGAGCGGACTTTCCGCTCTGGGCCCGGAAATTCCGCTCCGGGGGCGGAAATTCCAGCCCGAGTGTGGACGTAAGTTTAGTGGTCGTAAATGGATTCTGTGAATAGCAAAAGTCCTAAGTTCATTTTGTGAATAGCAAAAGTAGTAAGTTCACTCTGTGAATACCAGTAGTAGTAGGTGCATTCTGTGAATACCAAAATGGTAGTAAGTTTAGGATTTAGTCTTAAGTTTGTTCTGTACCTCACTCTGTTGAGATACTTTTAACTGGTACTCGGACTCAACATTTGACAAATAGTCAGCTGACTAAATATGAGAGAGTGATCCTAGGTGCTGAAAATGTGACAGTGGTAAGAGGAACTACTGTGAACCCTGCCACATTGTTATCAAATTCTAGATGTGAAGAGGTGAGAGAGGAAGCAGAACATGATTGTTTGGAAGTGACGGAGCTTTGCACTAAGCCCTGTCCAGACATTGGAAGAATCTGATTGTGAATTATTTGTAGATGGATCATGTATGAGAAATGTAAGGGGTGAATTGTGCGCTGGTTATGCTACCTGTACTTTGACTGGAGCCCTGGAAGCATCTTGACTGAAAGGCATACATTCTGCTCAAGTTGCAGAGCTGGTTGCTCTTACCAGAGCTTGTAAATTGGCAAAAGGTCTAAAAGTAACAATTTTCAGTGACAGTCAGTACGGATTTGGTGTTGTACATGATTTTGGTCAGTTATGGATGCAAAGAGGATTCATGACTTCCTCTGGCTGGAAATGGGAAAACTGTAAAGGAATATTTGGAAGCTTTGCAGTTGCTAAAAAGAACTGCAGTTGTAAAATGTGCTGCACATCAATCAGGAGAGGATATTGTAACAAAGGGTAACAGATACGCGGACCAATTAGCTTGATACTGTACCCAAAAAACCCTGGCAATAAACAGATCAATAGAAAGAGGAAATACCGAATGCCACCTTATGTTCACCACCACATTTGAAACTTGGTAAGAGGTGAGACAAATGCAGGAAGAAGACAGTGATGAAGAAAAGGAAAAAAGGAAAAGAGCAGGTTGTAGGAAAAACGATGAAGAAATATGGGTATATATGTTGAAAGACCAGTATTACCAGATTCTTCGCTTTCTCACATGGCCAGGATGTACCATGGACATGCACACATTTGACCTGATGCCATGGTAAGAATGTTCAAGCAGTCCTGGGACAATCCTACATTTAAGCTCATCACTGAGCGTCTGTGCCAAAGGTGTGTTATCAGCCACAAACAAACCCCAGGAAGAAAGACAGTTGTCAGTTGGGGTGTAATTGGGAGAGCAGGAGGACCTTTCACTAGACTGCAGATTGATTTCAACGAACTGCCTCCATGTAATGGACTAAAGTATGTCCTGGTCATTGTTTGTTTGTTTCTCGCTGGGTGGAAGCCTACCCAATGAGAAGAAACAATAGTCTTACTGTGGCAAAATTGTTGTTGAGAGAATTGATCCCAAGATTTGGTTTTCCAGTCACTTTGGAATCACATAGAGGATTGCATTTTAATACTGAAATAATTTGAATGATCTGTGCTGCTTTGCAAATTGAACAGAAATTGCATTGTGCCTACCACTCAGAGGCATCTGGTATTGTGGAACAAATTAATGGCACAATAAAGTCCAGATTAGGGAAGGTGTGTGCATCCACAACACTAAAATGTCCTGATGCTTTACCCCTTGTATTGATGAGTCTCAGGAGTGTACCTGGCAAAAAGACTGGATTAAGTCCCGACGAGGTGTTGATGGGAAGAGCAATGAGACAAGCATATATATCTGCAAATAAATTGATAAACTTATCTGATGATCGTGCGCTGGACTATTGTAGAGGAATGGCTGACTTGGTACGTTCTGTGTCTCGCCAGGTTGGAGGAGATGCCACACCAACACAGCGAGACCAAGCACACAACCTGAATCTTGGAGAGTGGGTCTAGTGAAGAAACATGTGAGGAAAATGTGTCTAGAACCCCTTGGAGTGGCCCTTACCAGATCATATTGGTGACAACCACAGCAGTGAAGTGTTTTGGTTTGCCAAATTGGATACATGCAAGCCATACTCATCTAGTCCCAAGTCCAATCGAAAGACCTGAAGAGCAGCAACTGAGAAACAGAAATCTACAACCAGTAGCCGAAGTGTGTGAAGCTGAAGAGTCTGGAGTGACAGATTCTAATGAACATTATGACACTGAACAGCCAAGCACAATTCGAATAGAGCGGGCACCAGATACTGGGACAGAAGAGACTGCTGTTGAGTCAGAAGAAGATGTGGCTGCTATCGAACCAGGAAAAGCTGAAACAGCTGTCGAGACAGAAGAAGAAGCCTATTACAGGTTACCTGCCCACTGGTATGGGAGTTGTTACTTTGAGATTGTCTTTCCAAAGGTTTACCATATAGACCGAAAAGATCATAGTGTCAATGAAATAAAGCAAGGATTAACATGTAGTAAAAGAGCAGGTTTTTCTAAGATAATAGGTGATTGATTCTCTGCACTAATACCCTCAGTTGGAGTAGTTCTAAATTTGCATACAATTATAAAACTGTCTACAGTGGTTGATCCTTTATCAACAGATACTGCTGGTGGATGTTTGATGATTGATACCGAAATGGTGGCAATAAGATCAATGGTTTTGCAAAATAGACTTGCCCTTGACATTATCTTGGCAAAAGAGGGTGGAGTCTGTGGAACATTAACAATTCAACACTGTTGTACCTACATCCCTGATAAAACTAAAGGGATCGAAGGATATATTAGAAACATTACAAAGTTACATAAGGATTTAACCCAACTGGAGGTTGACGGTGTTTGGGAGAGAGTTGGTTAAAGTATTACAGCTGCGAGAAATTGGTTTTCAACGTTTGAAGAAAGTCTTTTGGGAAAGATAGTAATGCCAGTACTTTCAATAGCAATAACAATTTTAGTAATTATGACAGCATGTAAATGTTGTAAATGCATGAAAGGAAGAAAGGTTGTATCAGATAAAAAGAATAAAAGGAGAGGAGTAAAGAGAAAAAGAGATGAGATAGAAGTTGAAGAAATAAATGAAGGATATTATGACATCATGAAGAGACTAAATGAGAGTGCCAAGAAAGAAGAGAGAGATACTAAACTCTAGATAAAATGAAAGGTAGCACTCGGTTTGGTGAGTATTTATGATGGCTGTAAAAGCCATCAGAGGAGGGAATTGATGGAGCGGGGTTACGCAAAAAGAAACCCGCTTGGATTAAGTACCCCTATAATACGTACTAATTTTAAGTAGTAAGTATATTAACGTGCAATCACACATCACATGTGGGAGATTTGCTTTGCTATATGCATGAAATTAATCCTAAAAATACGTAACTAACTGGAAACAGTAATAATATTGTGTATAGACCGTGTTATGAATGTTTTGCATGACAAATTGCATGTATATGTAGAAAAAGCATGATGTATGTTGCTTTGTCATAATAATTAATGCCGCTTTCCTGCTTATGCTATGCTAGGCTAATAGTTACCATGGACTAGAGATACGGTGGGTGGTTAACATTGAAAATGTCATTATGACATTATTAATAAATGTCTGCTTTCTGTTCTTTTAGTAAATGGACGAGTCTCCATTTTGTGTTAAGTTAGCCAAACAGTAATGAGTGAAACTTGCAGCGCGCACAAACCACGTGACTAAGAGGCTGGAATGCTGCGTAAGCTGAAATCACAAGACTAAAGAAAAAACAGATAAGGACAGCCCTACACGGAGAAGCTCTACTAGAACATCTAAGAGCAGGCACAATACCAACAGGCCTACAAGTCAAGAACATACCCGTGATATTTACCGATCTACCGGAGTATCTCGAAGGATTCAGTCACATTGGAACAAAGTGCTCAAGAGACTGGATGTTTCATTCTATCAAAACAGCAGAACGCCTAAGTATAAAAGAATTGGAACTGATTCTAGAATTGGAAGAAGCTTTCCTAAACAACTCAGCAATTGAGGACGCTAAGAACCTTTTATCCAAACTAGAAAAAGAAAATACGATCTTCAAAAAAAACACTGAGGAAGCAAAAAGATTCAAATTACAAAAAGATATAATAAATTTCTCCATAACAAAAGCCTACCCCTATTTGGAAAAAGAATACTACAGTCAGACCCAAAACATCGGAATACTAAATTCCTACGGAGGTAGAAGTAAGAGAAGGTTCATCACCTTCTCAGAACCCTCTTCTTCATCCGGAACATCAAGCGAAAGCGAAGGCCAAACCGATAACAGAAATATCCCACAAAGACCATTTTACCAGCAGGCACCTTTTTTAGACAGAGGCAACAGCAGGCCGAGAGGGCGTCCACGAGCCAACAGATGGTACAATCCTCAATCGAACCAACACCAAGGAGAGATCACAACCAGGAGGAACGTCTACCGATGGTAATGGAAGAAATAGGATCCATATACAATCTATCTAATCAACCTCTTTCACCAGCAGAAACACAAGTTCTGCAAAAAGGCCTATCATTTATCCCGACGACAAGACCAGACCTAAACCAAATGAAAATGGAAATAATCCAAATTTTCCGAAAAATGAGGCTTAAAATATTCTTCCAAGACAGAGAAGAAACTTCATCTCGAAATTTCTCTGGTTTAAAGAATCCATCTTCCTTTTTTCCGAACACTCTAAATATGCCCGTAGAACTTTTGACATTCGAGAAAAATGTTTTAAGAGATCTAGACGACCTTGAAAAAAAGAAATCATTCATAAAATGGAACTTGACAAAACAAGAAACCGAAGCCCTAGATCAGCTGGCACATAATAAAAATCTGATAATCAAACCGGCAGATAAGGGAGGAGGAATCGTGATTTGGCCGAGGGAAAAATATGAAGCTGAGGTACACCACCAATTAGCGGACACCAAATACTGCAAAAAAACAAATGAAGATTGGAACCTACAAATCAAAAGAAAACTCTTGCCCATCATTGACATAGGCAAAGAAGAAGGCTGGCTTACGACAAAAGAATCAAAATATCTGATCAACGACAACCCCAGGACTCCGATGATGTACGTACTTCCAAAAGTACATAAGGATTCCCGTAATCCACCAGGGAGACCCATAATATCGGGAGTAAATTCGATTTTAGAGAGGCCAGCGAAGTATGTGGATACATTCCTCAAACCTCTAATAAGAGATACTCCTAGCTATGTGAAAGATACAATGCAGGCAATCACTGTGCTGGAAAACTTCCCCTTCGAAGAAGAGAACGAAATCCTTGTAACTATGGACATTGTCAGTTTATATTCAAACATCCCTCAAGAAGGAGGTCTAGAGGCAATACATGTGTTCCTTCAAAAAAAGAGCCAGACCACATACTGTACCAACGAACCATCTTGTACAACTAGCAGAAATTTGCCTGAAACATACCGCGATGGGATGTCCCTTCGCCCCCGAAATGGCCATAATGTTCATGGCACTATATGAAGAAAAATGGATATTTAACAACAACCCATATGACGGGCACATAAAATTATGGCGCCGTTACATCGATGATGTGTTCATGCTGTGGAGAGGCGAGCTACAAACCCTAGAAACATTTGTGTCATGGCTAAATAACCGTAATCCAAATATTCAATTTACCATGAATCATAATAAAACAGAAATGAACTTTTTGGATCTCCTAATAAGACACGAAGACGGTCATCTCTTAACAACATTATACACCAAAAAAACAGATAGAAACACCTTTCTCCATTTTTCAAGTTTTCACCAACGCAACCTACGTGAAAACCTTCCGTACAGTCAATTTCTGCGAATAAGGAGAAACTGCTCCAAAAAAGAGGACTACTTTACAAATGCTAACCTCCTAAGGGACAAACTGTTAAAAAGAAATTACCCCAAAAAACTGCTCAAAAGGGCACTAAAAAGGGCATGGTATACGCCCAGAGAGTCCCTTTTAACCCCGAAACCAGAACAAACAACTAACAAACTGGTATGCGTTACTACCTTCTCTAGTAAAACCACCGAGATGCAAAAAATCATCCGCAAGAACTGGGATACAATAAAAAGCATTCCGCTCTTTACACAGATACCAATCTTTGCTCTCAAAAAAAACAATAGCATAAGAGAAAAATTGGTGCGTGCAAACACAACATTTAAACCACCGGGAGCAACATTGAGGTCCATGCTAGCACTACCCCCCATAAAAGGACATAGAAAATGTGGTACATGTGTATCTTGCGAAAGCACAGTGGAAGGTACGAAGTTTGAATATGGGCAGAAATATATAATTCATGAAGATTTCACCAATTGTAACACTAATAATGTCATCTATTGTGTTTTATGTCCATGCCCACTGGCATACATCGGGAAAACCACACAACCGGTCAAAAACAGAATTTCCCAACACCGCTCAAGAATCAAATGTAAAGTCCAGAATGCCCCCATGGTATCCCACTGTATCGAAAAAAACCACAATCCAAATGAACTTAAATGGACAGTCCTACGCCATATTCAAGGAAGAAACGTGGACGCAATTCTATCTAAAACGGAAGCCAAAACAATCATGTTCCTTGGTACCATAGACAATGGTTTGAACGAAATGACGGAAATAACACAGATCGTTTAATAGGAGCAATTCACGATATCCACACTTCAACAACACCACCAAAGGACACTCAACTGACATCATCAATCAACTGTGCAAAGTGTAACGATGCTTCAACCTACAGCCGGAAATCATGAGTTCAATAGTCAAAGATTGTTTATCTAAAACAATATCGAAGGAGGAGAAAATAATACACCGCAAATTGAAACATCAGAAGAACGCTGCAAATGGACTAAAATCTCTCGCAAAGAACCCAAACAATACTCCAACCTGCGGTCGTCCAATAAAGTTTCCTTTTTTTTAAAAATCCCCTGATTCCTCAAATATCACCCGGTAACCAAGATACCAAACAGACATCACCAATACCAAGTAACTGCGCAGGATGCAATGACGCTTCAAATTAGAGCCGAAAATCATGAGGTTAACAGCCAAACATCTACAATCAAAAATAACATTGAAGGAGGAGAAAACAATTCGCCGCTAATCAAAATATTACAAGAAAGGCTCAAATGAACTCAAGCCTGTCTCGAAAAAGAACCAAAACAATACCCTAACCTGCGGACGCAGAATAAAGTGTGTTGCGAATTCCCAGACAAAAAACAACCCGGTAACTAGGACGACGCATACAAATAGTAACCGAAGACTGTCCTAAACATACTCTGACAAGGAAAGCTCTCTTTTTCTAACGAAGACATTGTAACTTGTAGCCAATAAATAAAGTTACATTCAAAAACTCTTTCAGCCTGTGAAGACAACGAAGTGGTAACCATGACAACGCTCAACGTAATCACGTCGAAACCACGACATAAAATCATCCAATGAGAAAGACCGTCTTTGAAGCAACCTGAAAATGCCGGAAACACGAGAGCAGCGGAGACCGTGAAATCAACGCCGGAGCCTCCAGAGATCAAAACAGAAACTTGACACTGCGAAAGGTATGGAAAAACATGAACCTAATGCATTACGATAGGAGCGCAAAGCGAGGTCGCTATTTAACTTAAACACTGGCGAAGAAGACGCACCAAAAAATTACGGAGGCGCGCTCGGAATGCCCTTGAGAGCGATCCATTTCGCAATCTCCACCAAGTTTCTAGAAGCGCATTCATAGCACTTACTTCCTCCAAATCATTTAAAACCCAAGCGGCCGGAGGCAATAATATAATATAATAAAATAAAGCTCAACTCATGCATCACGGCATAAGCACGAATGACAGGCTCAAACCAGTACTTACTAACACCACATCTCTCGTTCCACAGAGAGAAACAAGTCAGAGAAAAAATCACCCATTTGAGCCGGCAGCCCATCAGCGGAACGGCAAGGTAGGAGTTGCACGATGACATCTATTAAATCTCCACCAATCATGTATGAGTGTCACAACACTCATAAAAATATATTCATTTTTTGCAGATAAAGACAAACAAGCGATCACACACGTTCGAAGAGCGTAAGTTAACCCACCATTAATTTGTTTTAAGAACACCTCTGCTATAAATTCAAACTAAAGTAGACATACTCTTGTCCTTTCAGCGAGACAAGTCCGAACCCCATCTATAGAACAGCCCTGAAGACGACCTCAGAACCAAGACATAGGTCCCCACTGTCAAAGGTCGAAACGCGTCGGCGAAAAAAAGCAGAGATCAATAGGAGTAGAAGGGGAGAGTAATTTATAACAGTGCCCCCCAGAGCATACATATTAAAATAAATTTAAGTATGCCCCAACAAACTCTTTGAGTCTTGAAATTGACTCTGCTCAGGACCGCAAATATAGCCGGGACTACAGGACCCAACCAGCCAAAAGTCCTTACAGATAATCTATTTCGGACATACAATTAATGAAAAATTGATTTTTTGATTGTTTCATATGTAAAATTGATTTATCTTTTGTACATTTTCAAATTCACTGTAATTGTATTTTTTGATATTTCACGAAGTCACTGTACAAATGTATATATCTGTCACTGTATATAATAATGTGCCACAAGAGATGAAGTAGTGTTTATACTGTCTAAACAAATTAAGCAAATGAAACAAATGTCCCCAATCACAGTCATTAAATAGACTAGTTGATACAAAAAACGTGTGATTAATGGTGTCAGAGGTATACTATTTATCGAAAAAAAGCGTAAGCTGAAAGAGCATAACACGGTGAAGGTCATGACGCTTGACGTGCAGAGAACTCTAGTGTCTTTGTGTGAGAATTCACAAGATGTTAATTGTATAAATATTTGTCCTTAATTTGTTACATTAACCTCCTGAGAGAACAGGAATGTATTCTGAATATGTGGGAACGGAAATTAAACAATGGGGTAGTCAAAGAAATGTGATCTAATGGTAGGGTGACCATCCGCTCCTCATTTTTAACCAATCCCGCAGCTAGAATGGGTGACTTTAGCAACTTTAGTGGGATGGACATGTATGTTTAGGGTTTAAAGAGTAGGTGATTTAGCGGTGGGGCCAGATGTGAGGGTGGCAGATGCTGCTGATGCTTTAGGCATGAAGAGAGAGAGGATTCATTGCTGATTATCAGGCTGCAGAGAGGCCGAGCTGTTCCAGTCCTATCCTTGTCCTGATCTTAGAGTCTTTGATCCCTGACTCATTGTCTGAGGGTCCCCTGCCGCTACCTAGGCCTGGGTGGTGGTTTTACTTGTTCATATTCCTTGGGTTGGTATCTTTGATAACTCAAGTTTTTTTATCTTTGTACTTTTGTCTCTTCATCTTTTCTCTCCATGCAACATATGTTTCTTGAGATTGATTATTTGCTAACTGTTTTTAGAGTGTATTTTCTCTCACGAGGTATTTTTAAGATTAATGCATTTGAGTTAGATAAAATTTAACAATTTGCAAATGAAGAGTCTGTGGTTATTTTAGTCTGTCTACGATTTGAATAACTGTTGCCTTTAATTTTCAACTAATTGGTCCATCAATCAAGAAGATGGAAATTTGAACAAACAGGTTTATTGTGTAAATTGTGAACTGTCTAAACATTGAACAGCTAAGTATGAATTGGTAACGAATTTGCAAACTTGACACCAAGGCAACAGGGACTTTGGGTGTATGTGCCAAAGTAAATGAAGTAATTGAATGCTCGTCCCTGTCGAAATTATTGGGTCCGTGTTGGATCACACCAGTACTCTACTCATGCGCACACAACAACCAGAGTTCTACTACCATAAATACTGCAATGACTCACTGATTCTACACACTCTTCACATACACATGGAATGACACCACAAGGGTCTCGGTTTCAGATATCTGTGGAACTTTACACAAGAGAAGTCAGTAGGCTCGCCTTTCCCTAACAGTTCAAATGTCTGGTCACACTACTGATTCACAAAGCATGGTATACTGTCACCACTGCTTTATGAGATATAATCAGATAATGGGCAGTAATCCGATACCCACTATGAGGGCACACTTTGTGCACCATTCTATGTTACAGAATTAGTTCTGTGTTACGCATTACCCCTGCATAAACAGGAGGATAATGTGACACCAGGGGCAAAATAAATGTCAAGAAACACATTTCAGATGTAGTCGGACACTAAACTGTGGGAGTGCGCACTAGGGGTGGTCGGAATTTTTAATTCTGCTTGTGCGATTGGAGAAATTTAGCAATTTTTTGTTACTCTTGTAACACAGAATTACTAGTAAATCTCGCTGCTCCACCGGTGAAAATAATCAACACCCTAGTGAGCCGTATACGCACTGATCCTCCCTGCACAATAAAATAGCTTTACGTTTGTGTTGACGCAAAGCCCAGTGAAATGTTGTCCTTTTCTCATGTCCATATGCTAGCCACGCTAGTCCTATTTGAATGCAAATCTCCCTCTCCCAGTACAACACCCAGTCAGCAGTATGAACCTTTCAGCCTTCTCGTTCAGGAACCGGCTGAGACCTGGGGCCTCTTTAGCATCAGGATACAGTGTATGGTCCTCAGCCTGTTTCTGAAAGGTCCATCACAACAAAAGCATGGAGGCACAAGACACCAGCAGGTAAGAGCTTGCATGATTGATGCCTAAGGATCGCAAATGTATAGGAGGGCTAAGCAAGGCAGAAAAAGGGAGCCAGCAGCAGTAGTACAAAGAAAAACAATGTGCCGGGAAAAGAAAACCCCCAAAAGTGGTGCCAGGGCTGGTTACTCACAGGACCCCTTTTTTAAGATACTTGTGAGATAGGAGGCACTGTGACTCCACTACATAAATGCCATAGCGAAATAGTGTTCTAAAGCATTCTAGGAGGTCTAATCTGCTATCTTTCAACTGATTAGCATGTTACAGCACTAAACCGTTTTGACTAGTAAACAATCATTATAACAAGCACCTTTGAGATCAGGGAAGATCGGGTGAGGAATTATATTTCTCATTAATCTGTCAAAGACACGATCTATGCGCATCTTAACTAAGTGGGGAGGTGCCTTTATTATGAGCAATTCCAGCTTTTGGCGTTTGGCTCCTCACCCCGTGCAGTTGCAGTTCAGCAAGATAGGTGACTCATTTGGGTGAGTACCAGTTGGGGATATATGTCCTGTGACCTTGCAACATACATCTTGGGAATGTAATAATGCTGCTTTGGGAGTATAGAGTGGAGATGAACGGGTGTGAGGATTTTCCAGTCCCTGAGGTTACGATACCTAATAATATGGTTGGATGTTTTTCTAGCGGTGGGCGGAACTCCGCGGAACTCTACAGAATTTCACAGAGTTTTTATGTAACTCCACAGATTTCCACACTGTAAAACTCTGCGAGTTCTTTCCACCCCTAGTGCACACCCATTTACTATGCAGGAAACATTACCATTCCAACAGAATCCGCTCCCAGATCAGACATCCTGGAACCTGACTCCACCGCAGGACAAGTCTGATTGATTGGCATAGTCAGCCATCCATGATTAATTCTGGTTGTGTGCTCTACCGTGAAATCTAAGCATTGTAATGAGACAGATCATCTCAGCAACTTGGGGTTCTCTTGAGTGGCTTGTGAACTGTCTGGACTGTGAACATGGTACCAACCAAGTAAGTTAGGAACCTCCTCAGTGAGCACAACGTCACAAAACCTCTGTTCCCTAGAAAGCAAAAGAACAGTGGACACGCTATATAGATGTCATCAAGTTATATCAGAGGTGTCTGCGTAATGAAGGTTGACCGTAATGAAGAACCTTCAACATAAATACATTACATAGTCCAGCCTTAAGGTCCTTAAAGGCTTTCTGGCACACCAATGTCCACATCAATTTCTTAGGCTGCTTCCCAGATGCTGTGAATGGTCAAGGGTGCAATTATGGGTGGCCACAAATTTCCTTTGATATCCATTGAGTCCTAAGAAGCCTGTCATCTGTGTATTTGTGTTACAACAAACAAATGATGGACGGAATGCTGACAATGCAGACATTCTCCCCCAGTCAAGAGATCTGGCTTAAATCCATCGTTCTTTTGCCCACTACGCCACCCCAGTTCAGACATGGCCATATGCAAATCAGTCTTGACCCTGTGCCTCATGGGAACAGTCCAGCCCGAACTGCCAAGCCATGTCTTCCCTGGACCGGAATCAAGCATCCTAGGACCGGTTTCTGGCTTTCAGCCGTCATCAGCCAGGATAGCTTGACTCCAGTGGCGTAGTGAGCACGGGTCCCACGTCTGGGAATACCCATCCCACTTAGGGCGAAAAGCGTTACAACAAACAAATGATGGACGGAATGCTGACAATGCAGACATTCTCCCCCAGTCAAGAGATCTGGGTTAAATCCATCGTTCTTTTGCCCACTATGCCACACCAGTTCAGACATGGCCATATGCAAATCAGTCTTGACCCTGTGCCTCATGGGAACAGTCCAGCCCGAACTGCCAAGCCATGTCTTCCCTGGACCGGAATCAAGCATCCTAGGACCGGTTTCTGGCTATCAGCCGTCATCAGCCAGGATAGCTTGACTCTAGTGGCGTAGTGAGCACGGGTCCCACGTCTGGGAATACCCATCCCACTTAGGGCGAAAAGCGTTACAACAAACAAATGATGGACGGAATGCTGACAATGCAGACATTCTCCCCCAGTCAAGAGATCTGGGTTAAATCCATCGTTCTTTTGCCCACTACGCCACCCCAGTTCAGACATGGCCATATGCAAATCAGTCTTGACCCTGTGCCTCATGGGAACAGTCCAGCTCGAACTGCCAAGCCATGTCTTCCCTGGACCGGAATCAAGCATCCTAGGACCGGTTTCTGGCTATCAGCCGTCATCAGCCAGGATAGCTTGACTCCAGTGGCGTAGTGAGCACGGGTCCCACGTCTGGGAATACCCATCCCACTTAGGGCGAAAAGCGTTACAACAAACAAATGATGGACGGAATGCTGACAATGCAGACATTCTCCCCCAGTCAAGAGATCTGGGTTAATCCATCGTTCTTTTGCCCACTACGCCACCCCAGCTCAGACATGGCCATATGCAAATCAGTCTTGACCCTGTGCCTCATGGGAACAGTCCAGCCCGAACTGCCAAGCCATGTCTTCCCTGGACCGGAATCAAGCATCCTAGGACCGGTTTCTGGCTATCAGCCGTCATCAGCCAGGATAGCTTGACTCCAGTGGCGTAGTGAGCACGGGTCCCACGTCTGGGAATACCCATCCCACCTAGGGCGAAAAGCGTTACAACAAACAAACGATGGACGGAATGCTGACAATGCAGACATTCTCCCCCAGTCAAGAGATCTGGGTTAAATCCATCGTTCTTTTGCCCACTACGCCACCCCAGTTCAGACATGGACATATGCAAATCAGTCTTGACCCTGTGCCTCATGGGAACAGTCCAGCCCGAACTGCCAAGCCATGTCTTCCCTGGACCGGAATCAAGCATCCTAGGACCGGTTTCTGGCTATCAGCCGTCATCAGCCAGGATAGCTTGACTCCAGTGGCGTAGTGAGCACGGGTCCCACGTCTGGGAATACCCATCCCACTTAGGGCGAAAAGCGTTACAACAAACAAATGATGGACGGAATGCTGACAATGCAGACATTCTCCCCCAGTCAAGAGATCTGGGTTAAATCCATCGTTCTTTTGCCCACTACGCCACCCCAGTTCAGACATGGCCATATGCAAATCAGTCTTGACCCTGTGCCTCATGGGAACAGTCCAGCCCGAACTGCCAAGCCATGTCTTCCCTGGACCGGAATCAAGCATCCTAGGACCGGTTTCTGGCTATCAGCCGTCATCAGCCAGGATAGCTTGACTCCAGTGGCGTAGTGAGCACGGGTCCCACGTCTGGGAATACCCATCCCACTTAGGGCGAAAAGCGTTACAACAAACAAATGATGGACGGAATGCTGACAATGCAGACATTCTCCCCCAGTCAAGAGATCTGGGTTAAATCCATCGTTCTTTTGCCCACTATGCCACCCCAATTCAGACATGGCCATATGCAAATCAGTCTTGACCCTGTGCCTCATGGGAACAGTCCAGCCCGAACTGCCAAGCCATGTCTTCCCTGGACCGGAATCAAGCATCCTAGGACCGGTTTCTGGCTATCAGCCGTCATCAGCCAGGATAGCTTGACTCCAGTGGCGTAGTGAGCACGGGTCCCACGTCTGGGAATACCCATCCCACTTAGGGCGAAAAGCGTTACAACAAACAAATGATGGACGGAATGCTGACAATACAGACATTCTCCCCCAGTCAAGAGATCTGGGTTAAATCCATCGTTCTTTTGCCCACTACGCCAAGACGGTCAAGACTGATTTGCATATAGCCATGTCTAAACTGGGGTGGCGTAGTGGGCAAAAGAACGATGGATTTAACCCAGATCTCTTGACTGGGGGAGAATGTCTGCATTGTCAGCATTCCGTCCATCATTTGTTTGTTGTAACGCTTTTCGCCCTAAGTGGGATGGGTATTCCCAGACGTGGGACCCGTGCTCACTACGCCACTGGAGTCAAGCTATCCTGGCTGATGACGGCTGATAGCCAGAAACCGGTCCTAGGATGCTTGATTCCGGTCCAGGAAAGACATGGCTTTGCCGTTCGGGCTGGACTGTTCCCATGAGGCACAGGGTCAAGACTGATTTGCATATGGCCATGTCTAAACTGGGGTGGCGTAGTGGGCAAAAGAACGATGGATTTAACCCAGATCTCTTGACTGGGGGAGAATGTCTGCATTGTCAGCATTCCGTCCATCATTTGTTTGTTGTAACGCTTTTCGCCCTAAGTGGGATGGGTATTCCCAGACGTGGGACCCGTGCTCACTACGCCACTGGAGTCAAGCTATCCTGGCTGATGACGGCTGATAGCCAGAAACCGGTCCTAGGATGCTTGATTCCGGTCCAGGAAAGACATGGCTTTGCAGTTCGGGCTGGACTGTTCCCATGAGGCACAGGGTCAAGACTGATTTGCATATGGCCATGTCTAAACTGGGGTGGCGTAGTGGGCAAAAGAACGATGGATTTAACCCAGATCTCTTGACTGGGGGAGAATGTCTGCATTGTCAGCATTCCGTCCATCATTTGTTTGTTGTAACGCTTTTCGCCCTAAGTGGGATGGGTATTCCCAGACGTGGGACCCGTGCTCACTACGCCACTGGAGTCAAGCTATCCTGGCTGATGACGGCTGATAGCCAGAAACCGGTCCTAGGATGCTTGATTCCGGTCCAGGAAAGACATGGCTTTGCAGTTCGGGCTGGACTGTTCCCATGTGGCACAGGGTCAAGACTGATTTGCATATGGCCATGTCTAAACGGGGTGGCGTAGTGGGCAAAAGAACGATGGATTTAACCCAGATCTCTTGACTGGGGGAGAATGTCTGCATTGTCAGCATTCCGTCCATCATTTGTTTGTTGTAACGATCTGTGTATTTGTGACACAGTAATTCTTTCATCCACTGTATCGTGGCAAACACCTCTTCTAGGTGCCTCGGGACATCTCCAGCCCTGAGACAACATAAATCACCAGGTACTGAAGAGTGGCAGGAGAATTCTTATGCCCAAAAGGCATGACACTTAACTGGTACAATCCTCCTGACATTGAGAATGCAGCATTCCTTTTGGCTATAGATGCAATCTGTCAGTAGCTACTCAGATCAAAGGTACTCTAAGAGCATGAAGAACCCAGCCAGTCCATTAGCCCTGGGAATCAGGCGTGCATCTGTCTTGGTCAGCACATTTAGGACCCAGTAGTTCACAAAAAAATGCAAGTCTGTGGATCCTTACTTAGGCACCCTCAGCTCCAACATCTTATCAACCTCTGCCTTGATGCATTCCTGGAATGTTGAACATCTGCCCTTTCTGAAAAGTTACCCCGAGTTGTTTGGACTTTTTGCTGAACCCTGTTTTGCTCGCTATAGAACTCTGTGAACTTTATCCCTGCTAGCCAGTGGAAAAGTACTTGTTCTCCTCCTTTCAACATGCTAAAATTGGTATACTCCTGGTGACATATTCAACTTACCTTACCTTAAGTCCCTAGTATATGGCACCCACAGTGTATCCAGATACGACCTGTAAGTTTAATCTCATCAATGGGCTGCAGCATCCATTGTGCCACCCCTTGCAGTGACAATGTAAACATGACTGGAGGCCTGTGACCTGGAGCCTGGCTACGCCTGTTTTAACTGAAAATTCAGCCGGTAAAAATAACCCCTTTTGACATGCCTAACCTCCTTCTAAATATCAATAAGTCATGCTAAAGGTGGCCTTATATGCCCTTAAGCCAGGTGGTATTTAAAGTAGAGCATGTGAAGGCTTAATGTTAACTATGTCCTTAAAGTGAAATAGCCGTCTGAGCTATTTTCACTGTAGCAACAGTAGCTTTTCCATGATACAATATTACATTTAAATATTGTTATCGCAGGTTAGGAAGCAGCTACAGAGTTCATATTTGGACTTTTTAAAATCGTAATGACAAACCCGGTTCAGTGGTAAAACCGGATTTGCAATACATATTTTAGGACAGGTACTTTTAAAAAGTTAACTTTGTCTAATTAAAGCTTCTAAGGCCTTTCAATGCTTCCCAGTTATCACCTGGCAGCTAATGGCTCTTCAGTGGTGAGAGTGAACTGCTCCTAGGAGCACACAATAGGTTGACATGATAGGCAGAGATTACCCATTTGGAGCTGGGAGGATCCTCTTTTCCACTAAACTGTTAACTTTCGCTTGAATGTCACATTCTGCTTGACAGGTCTGTTGCGTTTTTCACATGACACTTGGGGCACACTTCAAAGGGGCCTCCCCTGTCACAAGAAAATGTTAGTTTTCACTTGTGTGAGGCCCTTCTATTGTCCTGCTAGTCACTCAGGCCCCAATCACAGTGGGACTCTCTTTGACATTTCAGCATCACAGCCTGTTTGATAGGGCTTCTGAGTTTACTTATAACATTTGGGGCACACATCAAAGGACTGAATCAGAATGGCAAATCACTTTGTGTGTATTTTCTGCCTGGTTGCTGAAAGCTCAGCTTTAATTTGATCAAACCTCCGTCTCTGAGTTTGTTGGGGGTACAGGGACTGCTGAAAACTGGACTTCAGTGCTAGATGTAGGAGGACACCAGAATTACCATGGTACACATCTCACACCCAAACCCAGTCCTCAGAGCCAAAGGATTAGTGTATCCAAAGTCTTTGGCCATTTTCAAAATGCCCAAGGTGCATAGGGTTAGCCCTGGGTAGACCTAGGAACCTTTATCTCATTGGTTAAGGATCCCCTATGGGTCATTCCCATAATTAGTTTGTGCCAAGCATAAATATGGCATCTCGCACCACCCACTTCAGATCACTGCTGGACATGTGGAAGAATAGAAGAGGACTGGACCTCCTGTCTGTGACCTGAGAAGATTCCTGAAGACTGGACCTGCTCACCCTTTTGTACCCAAGACAAAGAAATGGACTCCAACGGTCATAAGACTGACCTCCTGTTCAAGCAACCAGAACACAACACTACTACAGACATTTCCCTGCAACTGACCAGTGCCAACTGGACATGGACTGCCCTCTGCTGTGGTCTCTTCCTTGCGAGTATATAAGAGCCTTCCCTGAGGCCAGGAGTTAAACTATACTCCTGTGGTGAATTGGGACTTAAAGACTAAATTCAGAAGATAATATCTATTGCCCAGGACAAACCTGGTTGGTCCTTCTGACCCACGCTCCATCGTGGTCAGAGTCACACTGAACTTATGTCCTGTTCTACCACGACCATTGACTATCATTATCACTTTGTGCTTTATGGTGCTACTTTTATCTAAACCTTAAAAATTCATATCCTTGGTTCCCATGATCGGATTGTTGTCATTTTGGTGTCATGTTGTTTATCTAATTTTATACTATTTTCAAATATTTATTTTTTTATTGTTCTGTATTTTAACATTATTACTGTTTTAGTACTGCACAAGTACTTTATACATTGCCACTAGGTTAAGCCTGTCTGCTCCGTAGCATAGCTATCAGGAGATTGGCCTCAGGTTTATTTATTGACGTTAGTGCTTCACCTTGACAAGCATTGTAATTATTACTAGGGGTGGGTACTTCCCGTCTGAACTATTACCCCAATTGTATACAAAAACTCAATCAGACATTCTCACCGAAAAGAGAAGAGGAAATCATCCCAGCCCCTCTCCAGACTCTCACTTTAGCTCAGGCATTTTATTAATGGGAAACATGTACACCATCCACAGTAGGAGCCATAGGAGCGATCTCACCTGCCAGCTTATTCTTAGCTTAAACAATGGATTTCCCCCTTAACCCTGTAACAAGTCCAGCTCCTATCTTACAAAGGGGACCACAACCTTGCAGAAGGGTAACGCTCAACTGGTGGTGCCGCACCCCAGGGCGGTAGTGAAAGCGTGAGAAATGGGCAGCAAGTATATTGAAGGTAACTGACGGATGTATGGATATTGCAGGTCTAGCTGTGCCTCCCTAAAACTCGTCTTAGATCCACACTCAGCATATGACCCGGAGCTCTGCCCATGAAACTGCCCACGTACTTAGAGATCCATGCAGGAAGGCACTCGACCCGCCCCGATCTCTTTGACCTAACATCGGCCCGGCTGTGCCCCAAAGACCTCCCAGCCCCGCACGTGAAGTGCTAACTTGTATAAAATATTCTGCCAGAGCTGACGTCAGGCAGCCACATCAGTTGCACCACCTAGCTCCTGCCGTGCAGCCAACCATATTGACATCACAACAGCTGACCCTGACCCTTGTGCAACTATCTGCCAGGACTGACGACTGACAGCCCCTTAAGTTCGCCCCACCCGTTGCTACTGCTGTGCTGCTACTCCTAGTCACATCTCAACTACTAACCCTGACACTTGTCCAAGGTGACAATACAGACTATTCCTGACCACCAAAGCTGGAGAATGGCTTGGGCAGCAGGCAATAGTGATTCAAATGTGATTGACTTACTCAAAGCCTGAAGTAGAGATCCACTCTAACTAGCCAGACAGCGCCAACTGGTGGCAGACTGTCAAAAGCGCCGGTGGACGAGAGTGGTGGTGCCGCGCACCAGGAACCACCGGGTCACATCTAAGTCCGGTACACTTGAAGCTGAAAATTATCATTGTTAGGTCCTTGCCTTCCACATATGGCTTTCAACGAAACAAGGCTGAGCATAAAGCAAGGTTCAAAACTGATACACTTAATCGACAATCACTCCACCCCTCCCATAGCAAAGGACCAAAAGGGGATGGATAACGCATGGCAACTCAAAAGATCGCCTTTGAGAGGCATAGTACTGTTCCTAAATACCCCATTCTGCTTACACATCATTTATTTGCCAAGCTTCCCCTGCATAAATGGGTCATTATGGGTGTCATTATGAACAGAAAACAATAACTGGCCACGCAGTGAACCATGGACAGACCCTAGCTGTCTCTGCGGGGGAGAGTTTGGGAAAACCAGACAGGCCTTATGTGATGCGGGTGGGCGGCTAAACCGCATGTGACTAAACTATATAATTATTATGTATTTTACTTTCTTGGCGGTGTGAGCACAAGATCGGCCGGAGATATTGGTGCCTATACATTTCATCAGTTCTGTTAATTATTTAAGGACATATTCATTGTATTGTGTCACAGGTTGCTGAGCCCACTGCAGGCTTGACCCGCACTCGCAGCTCGAGGAGATGTGCAGCCCCGGAGCAGGCCCGCTCAAGGTCACCGTCAGCAGTGTCTGCTCTGCCAGCATGCGATGTACCATATGCGTTATGTACCAGGCCGTGTTTGGTAGGATCAGCAAAGGGGGCGTGGACACTGTGAATAAGGGCATGGCATAAAACAGGTATATAAGAATTTGTGCCTAGACTAGCGAGTCGTCCGACTTGCCAGTGTCTGTTTCCTTCGTTGCATCCGGATATATGAATAATAAGTAACATGCCCACAGCAAGTCGTGACTATTAGGTTTGTCAAAGGTCGCAAGATGCAAATGTAAATGAGCCGTACTCGCAGTACAAGTCAGGACTGAGGCTTTGTCCTTGTGGTGAGGTCAGTGCAATTTGCACCACCCCTTGCCACTGCCAATGCCCGACCTTTCACAACTCCTAACCATCACACTGCACAAGTGACAATTCAGACTGGTCGAGCCCTCAAGCTTAAGGATTGTTTGGCTGGCAGGCAATTGGTCGTTTTGAACATGTGTTGGATCCTAAAACAACTAATCCTCTGCTAATTTTTAAGTGAGCAGCTGTCCTAAGTGCCGGTGCCCGCAACAAAATGCCGGTGCCGGGCACAGAAACAGAAAGTCCACCCAAGCTCTTCCCCATACCTGTTATGTTTAAAATATTGCAAATCAGGGTCAACATAGTTTTGGCTGCATCTTGCTTACCAACGACAGACAGCACATGCAGTTGCAGAATAAAAAAAATAAATCCGCACATAGGAACAATCCTGCAGGTGTGGATTTACAGCTGTTTTTTTTTAAATTTTGTGAATCGGCCCTCTGTCTTGTTGCCTAAACAGGTAGGGCTAAATGAAGGTGTCGAGTGACATGGGGCCCTGGCAGCTGCAGCTCTGCAGAGAGCGCCAGGTACAGTGTCCCAGAGGGTTCATGCCCTGTACCAAAGCAGAAAATAAACCATTTCCTTCCTCTTACTGGCTCCCAGCCCAGCTTTTAAAGAGACAGTAGCAGTGCAGAATAGCAGCTGATCAGGCAGGGTCAACAAAGTTCTGGCTGCATCTTACTTACCAACGACAGACAGCACATGCAGTTGGTGGGCATAACCCTATGGAGAACACAGCATAAGCGCCCGGACTTCTAAACACTCCTGCATGCCCCATGCTAATGGTGAAAGTGTCACTCACGTTCGTGGAACCGTGACATAATTGCATTCAATTTGGACCATGTCACCAGGCGCCCAGAGGGGGTTGGAAAAACTCCAACCGATGTGTAAGGCCTAGGGATATTACTTTGCTTCATTCTCTTTAAACTGTGTTCTACCTCATTTCCTTTGAGCACTAGATGTAGCAGCTTAGCATATTGCGAACCCGACTAGCATGCTACCATGACAAGGACACAGCCCCCTTACATGCCCTCAGCCCTGCGAATCGCGTTGTGCCCGGCCGAAAAGGAGGCCCAGCATGTCAGCACACCACTGTGTGCACTCAGAGTGCAAGCATGGGGCCCAATGCACACTGTGCGAAGCAGCCTCATGCACTGCAGTTCAACCAACCAGTAGTGCATTACCTGCACTATAGAATTAGGTCCCTTCTAAGAGGCTTGCGCCAGTCACCCCCTCCAACGCGCCCGGCCCAGGTGCCCTTTGGCAGATTGGCTCCCAACACAAGCGCCCCGGCTCCGGGCCAGTCACCGCTCCCATCCTAGCATTTGTGCAGGTGTAAAGAGGCTATGTACCATAACAGGTGTGGATCTCTGTTGGGCAAAACACCAGCACCACCGTTACACAACCTTAATGTGGCAGCCCAGAGGGATCCTACCCCGCAAAGCCACAACTGTATAATTATCGAGCCCGAAAAACCTGGCCTATTTCAACGACCCCTGCAGGCTGGGCCGTCATTCTTTCTGCTACAACACTACCGGCGGTAGCTATATTTATGCACCGTACTCTGTAATATCTTTGGAAAAGGGCATAAACAAAACAGGTATGTTCCTCCTGTGACACCTCCCCGCAGAGGGGCTGGGGAAGATTGCTCACCTTGCCCCGGGCCCGTCGCCTGCTTTGCTGCCAACCTCTTTGCCACCGGACAAAACAGACCCTCTTGTGGCCCGGAAATCCTGCTCTGTCCCACTACAGCCGCGGGCGAGGGACGCGAGGCTCGCTAGCCCCGCCCACAAGTCACGGCCGCAAACCCCTGCGGGCCGATGCCCTGGGGAATCGTGGCCTGAGCAAGTTTGAACCATGTAACAAGTGGAGGGGGCGTACCAGGACCTCAATGTCCCCCCCCAGGACGCCCCGTGTGGCCCCCGCAAGCCAGGGACATGATGGCCCGACCCACATGGTCAGGTGCAGCGGGGGGGAAGTGCCCGCACCCCTACCAGCTGCTCCACTCCACGCGACAGATGTTCGTATCCCCAGTGAATTCCGGTTGCCACCAATGGTGTGACAATGGAAGTGCACAGGGCTATGCTCTGAATGGGACGAAGTTTCCCACCAAGGAATGTGCGGACTAGGTACCGTAACGATTTTGGTATTAGTGAATCACAAATGATGAGTTTAGTATGGGCGAGTGTTTTCACAACGCTGCACTGAAGGATTTGTCATATATTGCTGGCTTTCGTGTTCAAACCTACGGGTTTCATGTTGTGCACGACGTCCATTTTGTATCATTGCCCTCACATAGTCAGTGAATGGGCGATGTCCGAGCGATGACCCTGTTTGGGTAACCTCACAAGGACACGTATTCCTTAGTGCACGTTCTGCTGAATTCCGCATGACCTGGCGAAAGCTGACTCTGCCGCCCGAAGCTGACCCTGCCACACCGGTTTTCTGTCTTGTCCTGCTTGAGCAAGATTACTGACCCTGATACAATAGACCACGCTTCTTTTATTTGCCTACGACTATGTCTTATCTGACTCTCCTATTTTCTGCATCTATCCCTGTATTTCCCTCTAGCCTTTTATGATGAAGAGGTGACCAATTTTATTATGGGGCGGTCCGGCCTTTCAATAGAGGGATGTCAGAATTGTGTGATTGAAGGCCGGACACCTGGAGATGGGAATGTGATGTTGTGTGATCTTATTGTTTGAAATACAGAAACGGGAACACTTGTAAACTTGTAGGAATGTTTGCCCGAGCCATAATATTCAGTATTTAAGGAGCGACCTGCTTTGTACAAATCGAGCAGTCTCCGTAGAATCTATCTCGTGTGATACTTCTGTGACTTCTGTTCCTGACTGCAGTCATTAAAGAGATCTTTCGACGCCAGAGGATGATTCCCGTGTCTCTGTTTGTTTAGTACGCCAAAACAGGTGAACCCCGAAGGTCTCAGGTGTTGTCCCCTGGCACCGCTGGGTCTTAAAAATTGCCCAGTCCTTCAGTTGGCGCCCAAGCATGGTGACATCGAGCGGTCCCGGTCCTAGCCTGAAGATTGTGAGGAGCTTCGTGTGAAATTTCCGAGGGAGGTGCACCCCACTTCATCGATCCATGTATGTCGCATAAGTGGTCCGAAGGGCTTTCCCCGCGAAGGTTACCGCTTCCAGACGGCTGCAAAGGACTGGCGCCCTGACTGTCGACCTGTTTTGGAGCCTGGCGTAGTCCTTAGTATGGCGAGACGATAGACGGGTCTTCCTGGTGACGTCATTGATCTTTCAGTTAAGTATAAGTGGGTCGCTCCCAGTCCTCAGGTTTGTTCCTTAGTTTTGTTTGGTAACTTGAGTTCTTTGGTCCTTAGTTCTGGTTTGCATGGTTCCATTGCATTTGGTTTAGTTTGGTCCTTAGGATTATTTGGTAGCTGCAGTTCCCAAAAACCGAGGGTCTCGTACATTTACGAGTGTATCGATAGAGATAGCCCCTTGAAGTTTGAAACTCGGTTAGTGAGCGAAGATGCCTACCCGTAGTCTTGGTTTCTTGTCTTGTCTTGGATGTTGCAACAAGGATTCCCGATTGGAGGACTCTTGTCCGATACCTCCGGTTGGAACTCCGACTTACGAGCTCTATTCAAAGCATGGTGTGGGTCCTATCATGTATAATGCGGTATGGGTCCACTATACGAGGAAAGATGGTGTTCTCAGATGGCCACAACATGGTAGCTTTGAAACTTCAATTTTGGATAATTTGGAAGCGAAATTATTTAAGAAGAAAGCCCGGCCGGCGATGTTTGACTTCTTTCGTCTATGGCGCAAAGAAGCCAAGCAGAAAGAAATCAAACAGGCTAAAAAGGATAAACGAGAAAAAGGTGTCACAATTATGCAAGCTGCTAGGCAGTTTAAGGAAGATGAAGAAGAGAGAGCGACAGAGATTTCCACTAGACAACATAGCATGGCAATTGATAAGTGCTACCCTGTTTTGCCATCATGTCCCGATAAGCCGATAGAGGACCCCGAAAAGGATCCTCTGATGTCTTATTTATTGAAGTTGCCACCTCCTTATGTACAAAGTCCTACAGCTCTTTTGGTTCCCCCTGCTGTACAACCGGCTGCTGGTCAGCCTTTGGTAGTTCCTCCTCCACCACCTGTTCCTGCTCCTGTCCCTGCCCCTGTTCCTCAGTTGGGTTATGTTCCTCCGGCACCCCCTCTTCCTGGGTTGCCTCTTTCGTCTTTAACTACTACACCTCACCTTACTACGTCTGTTACTCCTGTTTCTGTTACTCCTTTTGCTCCTTTGCTTTCATTGAACGCTGTCTCTCCTGCTCTTATGTCTATTTCACCTTCCGTTTGTCGGCGAGTAACCGACACCGTCCCTAGTTTTCTGACTCCTCTTTTTGGGTCGCTAATTGCGCCCGTCGTTTCTGATTCCACGCAGAGATGTAGCCAGCTCCCTGGCTCCAGGGAACGAGCCGTATTAGATTCGATGGCTCATAGGTGGATTTTGAAACCCGATAGGTATAGTTCTCGTATAGTTTACGATACATTTTCTCAATGGAATGAACTGACTCAGAGGTATGTATTTGAGGAGATGTGTAAGTTGTTGCGAGATGAATGGGATAACGACGAATTAGACTCAGCCCCTACTGAAATGCTTGAACCCCAGAGTCAATTTGCGAAAGGTATGATAGTGGGTTCTGAAGCTAGACATGCGTTAGAACGGCTTCTTCCCTATAGGTCTGTACTGCCCTCTAGAGCTTTGTTTGCGAGTGATTCTTCGGCAACGAAGACGTTAGGACAGTATCCTATGAGAGAGGTCCCGCCAGTATGGCGTGATGCGGTACAGGCTGATGCAGGGAGAGGTATTCAGGCCACTCCAGCACATTTTCATAGAGTTTGGATACATGTCCCATGGAAAAGGTCTGAAGTGTTAGCATTAAAACAGACTTTGCCAGATCCGCGTAAGAATCCTGCTGGTTACTATAAGGAATTGTCCCAGACAGTGGACGCTTGTATTATGAACATTGCAGATATTGAGATGTTGTTTGGCAATGTAGTGCCACAACCGATATGGGCAAAGATCCGCCATGAGGATCATCCGAACGAGTTAGGTGGTACCTGGACGGCTATTTTAGCTGCGGATGCTCTCCAAGTAGGAGGTGCAAAGCCTGAGCCCCTAGTAGCGGAGTTACCGAATAGGATAGTTAATTTGATGAAGACTTTGATGCCAGCGTCGAGAGTTAACTGGGATAAATTGTCGGCTTGTAAGCAGAAGAAGGATGAAAGTGTGTCCAACTTTTTCACGCGATTTGAAGAGACTTTTGTGGACCACAGTGGTCAAGACATGAGTTCGGAGGGAGGCCAGAGACTATTTGTCGATAAATTTGTGTTTAACTTGTTGCCTGACTTGTGCAACAAATTGAAAGACTCAGAAAGTGCTTGGGCTGTTTCTTCAACGGCTCAGATTCTAGCTACAGCCCAATATTACGAGAACAGAGATAAGGAACAAAAGGAACGAGTAGAAAAGAAAACGAAGGACTTAAAGACTAAGGTGTTGTTGCAGCAGGCGTATCCGCCTCGCTCGAATCAGAACGATTCGCAGCAACGTTCGCAATTCCAGCAACAGACACAGTTCCCGAAAGTACCACTGAGATCGGAGTATTTCGCTTCTCGGCCCTTGTTAGGATTGAATCAATGTGCATACTGCAAGGAAGAGGGTCATTATAAGAACTGTTTTGCGACAACGTATGAATGGTGTGCCAGTTCAGAGAGGTCGTAGTGGTTTTCAACAAGTCTCTAGAGGTAGAGGACGTGGTGTTGCGTTTTCTCAGAATGAGCGTTCTCTTCCGTCACAGAGTTCTCTTAATTGTTTTGATCAATCGAAGGTGCAATCTGGTAGATCTCCACAGTACCATGTAGATGATTACTATGTCGAGGGCGAGAGTGCTGCGTATAATGATTGCGAGGATAGCCATGGACAGAGAGAGGGAGTAGTGTCAGTTCCAGTCGATCAGAGTGGGCCTTACGTTTCAGTAGCTATATCAAGTGTGGTTGAGCCTTTTCTGTTGGATACTGGTGCGGCAAAAAGTTCAATCATACATTCTAAACTCCCTGGCGCACCTTTGTCTGGCTTAACGAATGTCTCAGTAGGATTTTCTGGCGCCCCTGTTCGTAATCCAGTCTCTAGTCCTTTGTCCCTTTCAATTGCACCATGTGAGTTAGAAGCACCGTTGATTTTGACTACTGGTTGTGGTGAGAACTTGTTGGGTTTAGACCTGTTGAAACAATTGTATGCGACGTTGCATTGTTCCCCTTCCGGAGTACAACTTACATTGGGTAGGAAAGTGATCTCTCCTATGTATGTGTCGACAGATAGACTTCCACCAGAATTGCGTTCACTCCCTGAATCTCTTTGGGCTACGGGTCCTAATGATGTGGGTCTTTTGGAAATTCCTCCATACGTTGTTCAGCTTAGACCGAATGTCAGATTACCGCGAATTCCGCAGTATCGAATTTCGAGCGATGGTGAACGAGCACTCTTAGCGATCATCCATGTTTTGATCCAGAATGGTGTGATTGAAGAAACACGAGGTAACGTGTGTAATAGTCCTGTTTTGCCGATTTTGAAACGTACCGATTCTTCCCAACCTCCTGTGTATCGGTTTGTAATTGATCTTAGAGAAGTGAACAAGATTGTGGTTCCACAGTTTCCTGTGGTTCCCGACATTACAGCTTTATTGACATTGATTCCTGCTTCAGCTGCCTGGTTCTCGGTGATTGACTTGAAGAATGCCTTCTTTAGCATCCCGATAGCAGAAGAGAGTAGGGACATTTTTGGTTTCTCCTTGGGTGGTCGTAGCTTTAGATTCAAGCGCGCACCCCAAGGTTATTGTGAGAGTCCTTCGATATATAGTCAGGCTCTGAAAAGCCAGCTTGATACCTTTGTGTTACCTGTCGGTGCTGCTCTGATCCAGTACGTAGATGATCTTTTAGTAGCTGCTGATGACAAGGCAACTTGCAAAGCGGCTACGATTTCCTTGCTACAGCATTTGTCTGACTTACTTAGTTACAATATTGTTGCCAAGAAGTAAACTATTTAGGTCATCTCTTGTCAAAGGAGGGAAGAAGGTTGACCCCGGAACGAATTAGAGCAATTGCTCAAATGACTGTGCCAAGCACTCAAAGAGAAGTACATGCCTTTTTAGGTATCACATCATACTGCAGACAATGGATCCCAAATTTTTCCTTGTTAGCAAAGCCTTTGTTAGCTCTCACGTGCAAAGATGTTTCGAATCCTCTGCCTTGGTCTGATGACTGTCAGAAGAGTTTTTCTGAGTTACGCGATGCGTTGTGTTCAGCTCCTGTGTTGGGTACACCCGACTACAGTAAGCCCTTTACACTATACGTTCATGAAAGAGAGGGTTGTGCGTTGAGTGTGTTGACGCAACAATTTGGTGATAAACAGCGCCCGTGTGCATATTTTTCTTCGACTTTAGATCCAGTAGCAAGGGCATTGCCGAGTTGTCTTAGAGCGACAGCGGCAGCTGCTGTGTCTATTCGACAGTCTGCTGGTCTGATCATGGATGATATGTTAGTGGTGATGGTTCCACATGCAGTAGATACTCTATTGAACCGGATGAAAACTCAACATCTTACGAGTGCTAGGTTGTCAGGCTATGAGCTGACACTCTTGGCAAGCCATATCCAGATTAAAAGATGTAGTGTGTTGAATCCAGCCACATTGTTGCTGACTACTGTAGAGTCGAGTGATTCAGAACCACATGATTGTTGTTTGCGAACTGAAGAAGAAACGAAGGGTCGGATCGATTTGAAAGATACCCCGTTGTCAGATCCGGATGGTACTTTGTATGTGGATGGTTCGTGCTTTAAGTTGCCGAATGGTGATGTGACTGCTGCGTATGCTGTGACGACATTGATTACGATTGTTGAGACTGCGAGAGTAAGTCAGAATTCTGCACAAGCTGCAGAGTTGATTGCGTTGACGAGAGCATGTGTCTTGGCCGAGGGAAAGAGAGTGAATGTGTTCACCGACAGTCAGTATGCGTTTTGTGTTGCACACAGTTTTGGACGATTATGGAAAGAGAGAGGATTTTTGACGTCCCACGGGACAAAAATACAGCATGGACAATTGATGAATGAGCTTCTGGAATCACTTACTTTGCGTATGGGTTTGGGGATTAGGCAGAAGTTCCATAGTGCCAATCATCCACAGTCTGCAGGTCTTGTTGAGGGTTATAACGGGATTCTGAAATTGAAGTTAGCTAAGATCCAAACAACTACTGGATTGTCATGGCCAGATGCATTGCCTTTGGCTCTTCTGTCCACTAGGGCGACTGTTCACTCTCGAGTAGGGCTTAGCCCGTATGAAATTGTGTTTGGTCGTCCTGCGAACGTTTGGGGAGTCCCTAGACCTAAGGAATTTACCCAGCTCGAATATCCCATGTTGATCGATTACCTTTATGACTTGACTGCTAAACTAAGTGCCATTCATCAACAGGTTTTTGAGGCTCTGCCAAAACCAACAGAGGGACCAGGACACAAGTTACAGCCTGGCGATTTCGTTGTCGTAAAGAACTTTGGGAAATCCAGAAACTTGGAGCCAAGATATATTGGACCGTTCCAGGACCTGTTGTCAACACGGACTGCTGTTCGATTGGCTGGAAGAAAGCATTGGGTGCACGCTGCCCATACAAAGCGTGTACCGCTACCTTTACCGTATGACAAATGGATTAGACAGGGAATTGGCAGTTCTGAAACAGAGTGTGTTCCTAAGCTTGTCCCGTTCAGCGATGCACGATTCAAAAGTCTTGAGTCAGCTAAACTGAAGAACACTGCTGCTCCACCTGGAACTGTGCCTTTGCCCCTGGATCCGAACATTACTCCATTCAAACATTCACCTGAACAATTGAACACTGTTTTGTCATCTGGTCCTTTGTTCGAAGAGCAGACCCAACCTGGAAGACATCGTTACTCTTTACGCTCCCATTCCAAGGACTAATAAATTGAATACCCCTTTTTTTTTGTTTTCTTTTGCCTCCTCTGCCCTGACAACTCGTTTTTGAACAATTGTATTCCCCTCAGCCAGGAAGTTTGCTGTATGTGTGTTCTTGAACCGGCCATCCGGGTTCGTCGTAGGGCCGTGACGTGTGCCTAGTTTTGATTTGCGGGTTACCAGACACTAGGTCGGTTTCCCCGGTTGGTTTTTGGGAACTGCCAAGGCTAACGGACGCATTTCTGAACAGGTACAAACCAACCGCCGCGGACGGCTCGAGTAGAGGATGGAGCTTCCTGAGCTGCGAGGTGTTAATACTGTGATTGAGCGTAAAGCGAAATTGCATGAAATATTGCGCAACAAATGTTTCCTGATCCAGTGTGCCCTAATGTTTTTAATTTTCTTGATAACTTTGGTGGGTGGAATTGTTTTAATTTTTGTACCTGCTATGTCTACGGTGCCTCCTCACGTTTCTTTTTCCGCTACTACTGCTTCTTCGCATTCCTTCCACCCTTTGCCTGAACACGAACAAGCTAGACGTTCTGAGTTTGTAAACAATTTGTTTATTCAACTCCTGCACCAACACCAACTAGTGATGAATACGACCAATTGCTGGGTGTGTGGTTTGATGCCGCATACCACTGATAAGGGTATCCCGTATCTAGTTCTGCCTTTTAGCTATAATGGGTCATCGTGGGCATTCCAGACTATGTTCCTTTTTGCACTTGAGACCTATCCCCCGCGACCACCGCGCTCCACAAAATTTTGCTCCAACAATAAGGCCTTGGTAAGAGGAGTTGCCGATATGAGTAGAGATATCGATGCTTATTCATCCATTCCCAAGGATGAGTTGCGAGCTTATGTGGGTTGGAATGCGACTGGGTATAGCATCAGTCTGGGCGAGAAACAGCGCAAGAGTTCGTCTCCGATTTGGGTCGTACCCCACTTAGGTCGTTTTTGTTTGCAAGGCAATGGTCAGAATCCGAGAGCTCAGCTAGGGAAGAGTGACTGTACTGAAACGTACGTTTTCCCATCACAGTCTTCCCCTGCGTTTTTGGCTGCCAAGGGTACATACTTTGTCTGTTATGATCGAGCATACACATGGTTGCCCCCTGATTTTTCGGGAACATGTTATGTTGCTAACTTACTACCGCCGACATTTACTGCTGCCTCTGATTATCACAAGACTAGAGTTGTGAGAGGTGTTGTTAGTCAGGAGGATACTGCTGATCAGGAAGCGGGAGACTTCTTCATGGGTTTCCTGCCGTTTTGGGGACCTATGGTCAATAGTAGGAACCTGAGACAACTGACTCGTGTAGTTGAATCCACTGTTAATGTAACGGCTGGTGCCCTTGGTAACTTGACAGCTGAGCTTCAAGTGATCGCTTTATGACGTTGCAGAATGGTATGGTTCAAGACGTTGTACTTGCAGATCGAGGTGGAGTATGTAAAGTGATCCGATCGAGTTGCAGTGTTTTCATTCCAGATAATGCTCTGACAGTTTATGAGGCCATTTCCAAATTGCATAAAATCTCTGATTCTATACATGTGGATGAAGGAGAGTGGTCACTAACTGGATGGATTTGGAATCTATTATCTGCGTGGAGATGGAAGATTCTGATGGTCAATGGGGTTGTTTTAGTTCTCCTGTTTTCGTGCTGTCTCTGTGTCCAGTGTGGGCCTGCCTTATGTGGTCTATGTGCTACGACATGTATAAGAAGGCCGCCTGTTACTAGAGAGGTGCTGATGGAAAGGATGATGCTTCAGCAACACCTCAGTGATTTGATGAAAATAGGTGTCGACTCAGATATCGATTAGTGCTTGCCTATGTAAGGGCAAAAGGAGGGTCTGAGGTTCCGTGAAAACTGAACCCGTGTTTTGGAACTAATGGTACCGTGACGATTTTGGTATTACTGAATCACAAATGATGAGTTTAGTATGGGCGAGTGTTTTCGCAACGCTGCACTGAAGGATTTGTCATATATTGCTGGCTTTCGTGTTCAAACCTACAGGTTTCATGTTGTGCACGACGTCCATTTTGTATCATTGCCCTCACATAGTCAGTGAATGGGCGATGTCCGAGCAATTACCCTGTTTGGGTAACCTCACGACGACACGTATTCCTTAGTGCACGTTCTGCTGAATTCCGCATGACCTGGCGAAAGCTGACTCTGCCGCCCGAAGCTGACCCTGCCACACCGGTTTTCTGTCTTGTCCTGCTTGAGCAAGATTACTGACCCTGATACAATAGACCACGCTTCTTTTATTTGCCTACGAATATGTCTTATCTGACTCTCCTATTTTCTGCATCTATCCCTGTATTTCCCTCTAGCCTTTTATGATGAGGAGGTGACCAATTTTATTATGGGGCGGTCCGGCCTTTCAATAGAGGGATGTCAGAATTGTGTGATTGAAAGCCGGACACCTGGAGATGGGAATGTGATGTTGTGTGATCTTATTGTTTGAAATACAGAAACGGGAACACTTGTAAATTTGTAGGAATGTTTGCCCGAGGCATAATATTCAGTATTTAAGGAGCGACCTGCTTTGTACAAATCGAGCAGTCTCCGTAGAATCTATCTCGTATGATACTTCTGTGACTTCTGTTCCTGACTGCAGTCATTAAAGAGATCTTTCGACGCCAGAGGATGATTCCTGTGTCTCTGTTTGTTAAGTACGTCAAAACAGGTGAACCCCGAAGGTCTCAGGTGTTGTCCCCTGGCACCGCTGGGTCTTAAAAATTGCCCAGTCCTTCAGGGTCAGCCTGGCAATGGCCGTGGGACACCTCGCGATGCTCGCTGCCCAATTCCCAATGACCACATGCCCCCGCATGGGGGGGGCACGCAGCCCGCCGGGGCCTGTAGCCCCACCCCCTTCAAAATTCACTGGGCCTTGTTGACGGGCACAGGCCTGCAGCTCCGTACCCCCGGCCAAGATCGTGTCCGTCGCGCAGGATTCATAAGGCCCTCACGGGAGGGATGGGGGCCCCCACTTGTAGCCCCACCCCCTTCAGCCACATTTGCATCCGCGCGGACCTGGGCATCATTCAACCTCCGTGGGCGCACAACGCAGCACGCGGATTAACCGGCCACGACAGAGTGCTAAGGGCACCCGGCCCTATGGCCCCAACACTCCTCCGCAATCCGTGCTGCATGGCCCTTTATAAATAGAAAGACCGCTTACAGCTCTCGTTGGGCCTACCCGCCCTGCACCCCAGACCTAACAAACGGCCAGGGCACTGTGATGTGGGCACAACCTCCTGCCCCCGGCAGTCGACCAAGCATAGGGCCCGATCGCCCACCGAAAGCCTCTTTACCCCACCCCCCAAGGGGTCCCGCGCAGTTCGGTCCCAGCCCAGCACTCACCAGAGCCATCGCGGAATTATGCCTGTATGGAAATCTCCTGAACAGCAGATCCGTCCCCCAAGAAGACAACCCTCCTACCCCGGTCCCCCTCCCAATCCCCGCCCCCTACGGCCAAAAGGCGTGCACCTAACAAGGGGGCCGGGCGGACACCAGTACGTGGGACAGGGTCCCTCCCGGACATGGCCCAAATGGTGGGACCCCATAGGGCGGGGGTGGCCTACTAACCTCGTGCTCCGCAGCACACAAAGAACACAACCGAAATGGCATCAGGGCAGTGGGAAAAGAGGGTGCCCAGTGGGCGAGAGAGGTATATGTACCTCGCCCCCCACCCACTCCTGCCCAGAAGTGACACGGGCATGCAGACCCTTAGAGGGTTGTAAAAACTGGGCGGCTGCGTCGTGTACCATCCTGTGGCACTAAGGGGGGCCGCCCTCTTAGGAGGGTCCCCTTCATGAACCCGGGGCAGCCTGCATTCCATGGGTCACTTTTTTTGCTGCAGTGCTTGGTGCATTGGGTCACTTTTGCTGATGGTGAATAACATTATTATGACGACTATGGCCATTGCTTCCCTCTCCCGCCACTCAGAGCGATGTGCTGGCTCTTCTCATGATCATACTGGCATCTCTTGGACTCTTGCTTTTCGCATTTTATGGAGGAGCCCTACCACATACTCCGTATTACAACAGACCCTCGGACTGCGAGCTAGGCGGAAGAAATAGCAGCCCCTGCACAGAAAAATAATTGCAGTTTTGGCCTCAGTGCATGCATGCATCTGTTGGAAGTCCTTATTATTTTCAAAAAGGGGGGGGGGGGGTTATTATTTATCTGCCAGGTTGTTTCAGGGCGCTCTCTTTATAATACGTTAATATAGTATTTACTAGGTGTATATCAAAAACGGTGCTACAGGAGAGGGATAAAACCCCTAAACCCTCTAGTAGTGGGCCACAGTCCACTATACAAACAAATCAAAACTGTGCACACGTTAACATCCGTGTAACATGCTTCATAGCATTTAGTTTCAAACAAATCAATTCAATTAAACAACGAATGACAATGAAGGACCACAATGTTCTGATTTCTGTTTTATCCTTCTGTATTATGATGAATTTGGATTTACAGCCAGCCAACACGTGTTTCGTCACGGGGCACAGTCTCCCCTGACTTCTTCAGGGCTTTACTTTGTAAATCAGACACATCAGACCTTAAACCTGGTTGTAATTCCGACCCAGCGGGTCTTAAGAAAACACGATCGGTCCAGAAGTAATCGGTGTAGAGCAGTGTAAGAGGAAGTTTGTGCTGACCTAGTAAGTCAGTTGGGGTAGAGCCGATGTCAATCTCATGCCGAGTACATCTATGAGTCACAGCCTGTCTCTCCCCGCGTGTAGTTCCGAACATTGTGGTCCTTCATTGTCATTTGTTGTTTAATTGAATTGATTTGTTTGAAACTAAATGCTATGAAGCATGTTACACGGATGTTAACGTGTGCACAGTTTTGATAAGTCCTTATTATTATTATAACAACTATCGCATCCGGCTTTTCTTTCGATGGCCATAAAGTCTCGTTTGGGGGGGGACGTTCACATGGTAACTTAGGCACCATATCAAATGCAAGGTAACACAATCCCAACTTGGGAGGGGCTCCTAAAGTTGCGTTTTCTCATCCAGCCAGGGAAGGACATGCCTGAATTACCAACTGTAAATAACTCTGATGTCCTTCCATCTAGACTAAACTCCTGAAACACAAGCATATCACATATCTCACCGTGCCATTGTCGCTTTGAAAGGTGATCTTGTGACCCTGCCTAAGCCCTAAATATTTCTCCAGCACACACAGTTCTCGCACTGCGATATTCAGCCCCCAAACAGGAATACATCAGCTACAGCAGATGGCATTGCATGCAGCTGAAAAGACACCGGTACTAGAGCATTAAAACCTGTCATAATGGCAAGAGAGTCTCACCCCTTCAGCCTTCACCTGCCCAGCCACCATCTTCAAATAGCTAATATGTGTTGATTTCTTACATTCCTATATTTTGCAGTCGCTTTTCCTACCACTTGCGGTAGGTTTTAAAAAAAAAAGCATTTATTTGTAGTTTAATGTTTTTTTCAAATTAGATAATTGATCTTTTTTTTCATCAATAATAAAAAAAATCACATAAAAAAAGTTTATCTCTGAAAAAATACTTGGACCTTTTGAGCTTTTCTTCTCATTACTCAAGCAGGGTTCTAGTTTGTTTGACCCAACTCCCCCTTCAGCCACCTCCCGCGACCTCCCTCGTGTTTTGTAATGCTAATAACCAAGGCTAACAGAGACTGCTCCCAATCCAGCCTTCGGATCACAGAGAGCTTGACTGGTAGAGGCGGCTGGCTCTCAATCTGTTGGGATAGATTAATATCTGGTCCACTTTAGTTGTCTAATCCGTCTCTCTCTCTGAAGAAGGAGTAATGGATGCCACGGCACATGCCTTGTCAGAGTTCATCCCGATCCTCTCACTACCCTTCCCTGGTCCTTGCAACTTTTAAATTATCCCAGCCCTGAGACTGACATGCAGCTGGTCACCACATCGGGAACTGGTACTAAAGGAGGGAAATTCAAATCATTGCCCAAGATGCATTCAGAACCTCTCTGTTCCCCTTTATTTCTCCTCTTGGGCCCACCGTTTCACCTTTCTATCACTCTCAAAGTTCCTGATTGTTTCCTCTTCCTCAGCCTTAGCTTTCTGAAGTGCTTACTGCAAGTCTAGGGTCTCAGTCAGACTTTACCCACCCAAGGGAATGACTTCTGGAGTTGGTGACAGTGGTATACTTGAACATGTGTGTGTGGGGCAAATGTGTCAGGGAAAACCTGGAATGCAACTGTGGATACACACGCAGGTGGGTCGGGGAAAACATGCAAAGAAGTTAAGAAGAGAGCCCACCAATACAGCACTTGCACCCTGGATTCTTAGCATGGTACCCTTCCTAGGAGTCCATTGTAGCTCCTTCTCTACTGCCCAGTTTGTGAAATTGTTCCTTAACAAATCTTACAATGATTTCCTTATTCATATTTATGGAAGCCCTACGTCCTGTCTTGAAGCAAAGATCCCTTAAATGATCCAAGAAATGGCTATCAATGTGTAGACCCTCCAACCTTGTATTTGCCTATGAACTGTGCAGCTAATGGTGTATTAAGCTGAACTTATTGTTCAGCTTAAAACAGTGGAGTTTTAATTTGCATATCCTACTCCCTTGCCGGAAATTTTCAGACCCTGTTCAGGGCAACTTCAGGGGAGGCAGTGGCTACTGGGCCCTTACTGTGGTGGATGGGGATGTTTGCCATGAGTGTCTAGATTCCTCACCTACTATAGCTCTACAAACTAGACCATGTACAACCATTTCCACACTTGAGTCCCAGAAGAGTGAGGGAAAGCATTCCCAGGCTCCTGAAGGAGTTAGAGTTTGAGACAAGATCTCAGATATCAACAGTCAACTAAAATACATATTAGTGTATCGTCCAGCCCAGTGCTTATCTTTTATATAAAAAAAAGTACTGTAATCTATCTTACAGCAAAACTCAGCACTACACAATATTAATCAATTCAGTGGAAACATATTGCAGCATTACAATTTAAGTCACTGTTAGACCTGTCAGTCTTAGAGTGGTCTTCCCCCATCTTTTTTGCCTTCCACATTCATTTTTGTGCTGATCTTGTTTTGGCAGGTCTTAGGACTCTGTGCACTTAACTACTACTAGCCAGGGCTACAATGTCTGTGCTCTCTCCTCTAAGCATAGTAATAGCAGCTTATTCTGAATTGGCATATTTAATTTACTTTTTAGACCCAAGTAAAGTGGTACTACGTGTACCCAGGGCCTGTAAATTAAATGATAATAGTGAACTTGCAGCACTGATTGAGCCATCCACTTAAGCAGCAGCTTGACACTGTGTCTCAGCCCTGCCATTGCATAGCTCGTGCGTGCAGGTTTAAAACTGCCATGTTGACCTGGCAAAAAAATATTTTCCAAGGCCTAAACCTTTGTTTTTAATATATGTAAGTCACACTTAGGGTAAGCCATGAACACCCCGGGGGCAGCATATTTAAAATGTTGTACATGTACTTTTACAGTTTAACATTGAGGTTACCTTATTATATTTAAAAAGTTGTAACTTCCAAAAAACGACCAGGTATTTCGTGTCTACATAGTTTCAGTTAAAAGCCCTCTTTAATGTTACAGTTCTATTTTTAGTCACAATTCTGAAATTACACTTCTAGAAGGTTGCCATTTCATTGTCCTAGCCCTTTGGCTCCTACAGCCTTTTCCTGGATCACATCCCCTTAATGAGGGGGAGGAGCTGTCACTTACCACTCTTGCTCATCACAAAGGGTCTGCCTAAGCACTCTCACAAAGGATTTGTCACTAGTTTTTTGAGGCGTCAGACAAGTTGGAGCCAGGACAGGGAGGAAGGGGTTGCCTAACATCTTAAGAGGGTGTAAACCTCTAGAAGCTCCCTCTACTTCAAAGTGGGCACCAGGTATAAACATTGGACCCTTAGACCCAACTCTTCAGTACACTTCTGGACTTGTGGACTGCTGTGCTGCTACAAGGACTGACACTCTGCTGGACTGCTGCTCTAATAGAACTGCTGCTCTGCTGTGCTAACCTGGTGCCTGCTAGCCTCTTGCCTGGGGAAGAAGAACTGGACCTGCAACTTCATCTTGAACCCAGGACCCCAGAGTGACGCAAAGGGCCAGTCTGCTGGCTTCCTGATCTGAGGCTCAGGGACATAAAAGGATCTCCAACCTTCTCCTGGAGCCAGCTGTAGAGAGTTCCTGACGCCAAAGTGGTGCCTCTTAGGTCCTGGACCCTTGTTGCTGCTCACAGACTTTAAATCAATGTTTTGGACTCTTCGTGAACACGAGCTGGCCCGTTCACACAGAGACTGCACAACTTGCATGAAAATATATGCGAGCCGCCATCAGCCCCTCTTTGCGCTGCAAGCATCCGATCGCCCATGGATGCCACAGTAAAGCATCAGCCCGCCCATCTGCAATGCTTAGCCTGCTCTTCGCACCACGCTGACCCTCTCCAAAGTGAACGGGACTCTTGGCACAAAACTTGAAAAGGTAAAACTTCAGCAGGACTAATCTGGGACTGTATCTGGCCCACTCTCCATCTCAGATGGCCTGAACCTTTTACTGACCCGTTCCAATGTGACCATATAGCCATGTGTTGTAATGTGCTTATTCTCTATGCACTCTTCCTACCCTTATTCTCTGCCTGCCTGCTCAGCCTATGATGAGGTCAGATAGAATGTTGAGGGTGGTTTGGATTGTAGGGGAATCAGTTGGTGAGAAGGGGCTGAGCAGGGAGGACGCTGCTCCTGGTGGGGCATTAATAAGGAACACAACATCTTCCTATAACCTGTAACTGGTGAATTGACTTGAAGAATAAATCATCCATCGTTATATACAAGACCATGCCTGCGCGCTTTCTTTCATTGTAACACTGGCGACGATTTAAAGAACCTGCGTGTATTTTGGACTTGTGAAACTTAAGAGCCTACCTTGGATGGATTGGAAACTGAAGAAGCGCATTAAAAAAATAAAATAAAGAAGTAATCTTGCACTCCACAAGCCCCACCAGTGACCAAAAGACCGGCCAGCCCTATCGTGGACGTGCCAGATGATGGACTTGGGTGAGTGCTTCCCCAAAAGACTAGATTGTCTGGGGTTTTGGACTTTTCTGACCATTTGGGAACGGTCAGCCCTAGCGTGCGCGGCGCACGAGATTTTATTTTTAAGCTGGTTGATCTAGGGCACAATTTCAGTTTGCTATATGACCTTTCACATGAATTTCACCGCTAGACTCGAAGAACTGTGGGGCATCGTTTTGTTTTGGCACAAATCGAGTCAGGGTGTATGACTCTCTGTTATAGTCTGAGGAGAGGATCAACCGTCAGCGTTTGGGTGGATGTTCAACAGCGTGTCATGTGAAGATGTTTGACAGCGCCTGAACCGAAGAGCTGTTTCTGTGAGTCTGCCTACATGCTCAAGATCCTTCAGCTGTTTGTCGGGGGCATGGATCGAGTCCCGGTGGTTGGGTCTTAGTCGTGCAAGTCTAAGGAGCAAGCTAATTAATTTTTCTACCAGCGTGTCATTTGAAACTGTTACCGTTAGTCAGCCGAGTGATGCTTCTGTGGCGCTGCCATCTGTGATCTGATGACGTAGTAGAATCTTCAGTTGGTGCTAGCGGAGAGGCAGCGTGAATGTGTTCGTCACGTGTAGAATGTCCAGCGTTTTTGGTGTTCTCCTGTCTACCACTCTATGGTCAGTGAAGTCCTTTCAGCGCGACGTCGAGCAACGCAGCTCAGCGTTTAACGTCACGATGCCATCTTTATAATTTTGCTTTCGTTCGTTCCCATAGTAATGGGACTTACGGGACACTTCGTAACGAGGAAATTCTTTAGTATCTCGCCGAGGGTCAAAGTAAACACACCGGAAAGTCAAGAGGTGAGAGAATGCACGTGTTATGTACTATTTGAATTATTGAGGCACTGACAGTTCCGTTTTAGGCCGTGTGTTCATTGAAGTGATTACAAGTGTGATTCTGGCTTCTCACACAGCTTCAGCAATTTTGTGTCACATTACTTTTTGAATGGCCCTTCCAGCACAAAGACTAGCTATAAGTTAAAGTGTCACATGGAAGCACAGATGAGTTGATTTAAAGATGTTAATCCGTTTACGAGAGAACCACCGATTTTAAAGATATGAATCCATTTACAAGAGTGCCACCTAGTGGATTTTAGAAGGAACATGGACAACTTCCCTAGAGCTGCATAGAACTCATAACGAAGAGTTTCCTGCTGGTGACAATTTCGGGTCAGAGACTTTCTTTTTCTTCATCTTGTCATTGCGTTACTGTTTGGTGATTTTGTTTTAAGTGGTGGATTTTGTTTCTTGGGCTGTGTAGGGTGTTAACTGGTGTTTGTTCTCTGCAGTGCCTGTGTGTGTGCAAGACTCTGCGAATTTCTTGTGGACTTTCGGAATTTCATCTTGGCCAGTATATTTTGAGTGTGTTTTGGGTTTCACGTTACCCTGTATTTGTTTTGGGTTTCTATGTTGCCCTGAATTGTTTTGGGGTTAAAGTTACCTTGTGTTTGTATAGGGTTAAAGGATACCCTAAATGGTCTAGAGTCACCCACGTGAGGGTTTTTGGGTGTGTCTTGGGTTAAGGGATACCCTAAATTTGTCATGGGTTATAAATATCCATAGTGTTTTGCGAGTGTGTTTTAGGGTTAAGGGATACCCTAAATTTGTCATGGGTTATGGTTACCCATAGTTTATTGCGAGGTTGTTTTGAGGTTATAGTTGCTTTGCAATTTGTCTTGGGTTATGATAACACGAAGAGTGTTGCGTGAGTGTTGGGGTTAAAATATGCCCTAGATTTGCTTGTGTCTTAAAGTAAGTTTGGTCTTGCTTAGTTTTAGTCTTAGATCTGTCTTAGTGGTAGATCTGTCTTGCCTTAGTTTTGTGCAGTTTAGGGTTGTAGATCCACGTTCTGCCGCAGTTTGTGCCTTAGTATGAGGCACAGTGGGTACGTTGTGGGGTGTAGTGTTGTGTACCCATAGTTGTAGTACGAGTTTTCTAATTAGTCTTGCAATTTGTTTATGATCATTTTCAGGGGGATGTATGGTGTTTAATGTTTTGGCTATGCATCCTCCTTTTCTACTAAATGTGTGTTATATGATCTTCATGCATTTTACTGTATATGATCATTATGGCTGGGGGGGGGTGATGTTTAATTAGTTGTTATTAATGCATCCTCCTATGCTGAGTGTGTGTTGTATCATCATAACACATGTTGTTTGTTTTCAAATATTATAAGGGGGGAGATGTGTTGTAATGTGCTTATTCTCTATGCACTCTTCCTACTCTTATTCTCTGCCTGCCTGCTCAGCCTATGATGAGGTCAGATAGAATGTTGAGGGTGGTTTGGATTGTAGGGGAATCAGTTGGTGAGAAGGGGCTGAGCAGGGAGGACGCTGCTCCTGGTGGGGCATTAATAAGGAACACAACATCTTCCTATAACCTGTAACTGGTGAATTGACTTGAAGAATAAATCATCCATCGTTATATACAAGACCATGCCTGCGCGCTTTCCTTCATTGTAACACCATGGTTGACACTTTATGATTTTAGGCACTATATTGCAGTTTATTCTTTAAAAAATCATAACTCTGGTTAAAATAAATATATTTCTGTCAGTTTGGTTTTATTTTATTAATTAAATTCTGGTCTATTTTCTAATCTGGTGTGGGATATTTTTGTGTGGTGTTTAACTGTTTGGAGTGTTGTACAACTACTTTTTGCCTCTAAGTTAAGCCTGACTGCTCTGTGTCAAGCTACCAAGGGGTTAAGCACAGGTTAATTTGGGATTTGCTTTTGTCTTACCCTGACAAGGATTGTGGTTGTTGCTTGGCAGGGCTCACACCCAAATCAATCAACAACCTAATTTCTTGCAACCATGTTTAACAGTGAGGCACTTCACCTCCTCTTCCATTATTCTCTCTTACTGCTAGGGTCAAGATTTTATGTCTAAGATCCCCAAAACACTATGCCTTAGGCATCTTTTGGGCATATGTGCAAAAATATTAAAATACTCTCACTGGGCAAATCTGCAACTCAGTTCAATGTCTTTTGCCCCTCATCAAAAGTGTCTTTAATGTGCTGTAGACTTGTCAGTGCGTGCTACTCCGATCCCAGGTAGAGGTTAGTCTCTGTGTTTACCTGCTGGTTATGGAAGTAGGCATAGCAGTGTGGTGGATGTGGTTCATGCTCCATCCCTCATGTTGGCAGCTACTCTCCTATGAGGGTCAGAGCAACAGCTTCCCCTTGGGACAGTGTTTGTAGAATGAGACCAGTGAGGCAGATCTATGTGTCAACCCTCATCTTCAGCAGCGGAAGCTTCCTGGCCCGTTGTGGTCAAGGATGCAGATTTAGCAGCTGTGGCATCCAGGCAGTGTCATGTGCTACTCCGATCCCAGGTAGAGGTTAGTCTCTGTGTTTACCTGCTGGTTATGGAAGTAGGCATAGCAGTGTGGTGGATGTGGTTCATGCTCCATCCCTCATGTTGGCAGCTACTCTCCTATGAGGGTCAGAGCAACAGCTTCCCCTCGGGACAGTGTTTGTAGAATGAGACCAGTGAGGCAGATCTAGGTGTCAACCCTCATCTTCAGCAGCAGAAACTTCCTGGCCCGTTGTGGTCAAGGATTCAGATTTAGCAGCTGTGGCATCCAGGCAGTGTCATCCCCAGTGGTGGGTCTTAAGCAGTTGCATCCTCCAGGCTAATCAGGACATGACATTGTCACCAGCGACACCACTCTTTCAATCACTCATCGACTGTTGGGAAACATGATGATTCTTCCTCTTTAACAGGCTTAATGTGGCTTGAACAGGAACCATGAAGTTAGATCACAGAGGCCCATTCATGGCACAGGTCACTTATAATTTCACTCTCTCGATGATTCACCTTTTCCTGGGTGCCCCACACATGGGACACTCTGAGCTTCTTCTTGGAAAATCTCTTTCTTTCAGGACTTGGCACATTCCTTTCCTCTCACAAAAGGCACTTTAGCCAGACCCTGAACTTCGCTGGCAGAAACGTCATGCTTCAGGTGATCCTTAACCTGTCAGGGACTGGCTGCTAGGCACATACTAACCCTGGCTACACATCAGCTTTTTGAGTGCTCTGGTGGAGTACTAGTTTAGTTTAGTTTACTGTTGATTAATTAAAATCTTACAATATAGGAAAGAATAAAAATATCATAAAAGTAATCCATTTTACCATTATTGTTAAAATCATTAGTATTGTTAAGATAGTTTTTACATGTTTACATTTATAGGGAACATTATATAATAGATAAGAAAGTGTTCATTACATAAGGCTTAAAAGTATGGTCACATAATATAGGCCATTATCGTTTCTACTGCTCTCATATATTTTACAAATATTTCAATTCCATATCAGATGGTTTAAGACATGCTATCACCGCTTGTCTGCATGAGCGAATGTCCCGCTGGTTAAATAGTATCCTTAGCAATCTGCATCTTAGATCTAATAGATCCGGGCATATACACATTAAATGGGTGATGTTCTCTTCACCATGTTTACACAATCTACAGGTAGTTGATGTTGCTTGTCTTAGCCATGGCATTGCATGCTTGAGGCCTGGGAGAATTCAAAATCGTGCTCTTATATACCTTCTTTTTTGTTGCAGGGACCAACCAGACTCTAAATAAGACTGTGGTTTAAGGCATTCATATTCATTTAAAATAATCCAGGCATGTGACCTAGATACAAATAATTATTTGTCCATTAACAATGATGTTTTTTTCATTAAGCTGTTGATGTTTTTTTTTTAAATTGCTTGAGTTAAAGAATTTTCACGTAGTGAGCCAATGGACAAATCTTCTATTGCCTTAGTTAAGTACTTCCATGTTGGTAAATTAGGATTTGGTTGAACTTCATGCCAAAGTGCTTGATCTAACTGGTTTGATATATTTGCGTTTATCCTTTTCCAGGTTTTAACATATGACCCCTTTGGTGCAATGCTTTGGTTTAACAGACCAAATTCTAATTGTATCTGTGCTTGTGTTGCATTGCATGGTAGATTAAACAGAGATCTGAATATTCTGGCAACAATTTTATTTAATACTAATGCATCTTTACCCCGCCTTGCCTCGCTCCCATACGAGATAGTTGGTAAAAGTTTTGCTGATATCTTTAGTAGTGGTTGGTGGCTGAAACCTCCTAATGATCTTTGTAGGGAACAAAATGCAGAGAGTAAGGAATTTCCTTTCCTTTTTAACTCCATTTTATGTTGCTTGAAAGAGCCCTTTTCATCAATTATTACACCAAGATACTTATATGTTTTAACTTGTTCTAGTTGCCGAGTTTGTAAAAATCACTCATATTTTTTGTAAATCTTATTACTTACTTCCATCACTATCGTTTTCTTTTCATTTACCTTTCATTAAGTAACGAATAGTTTGAAATTTTATTTATCATTCTCTGCAGTCCAACCTTTGTTTGGCTCACCAGAATCACATCATCAGCATATAAGAGATCAGGGGGCATATGTATTAAATTCTCTATTTGCGATTCTCAAATAGCGATTTTTTGAGAATCGCTATTTTAGAATCGCAAACGAGATGCAAGTAAAAATTCGCAAATTGTAAGCGATTCCTTGGCATTCCTTAATTGCGATTAGGAAATTGCGAATCGCAATTAGGGAATACCTTCCCATTCATTCCTATGGGCCAGGAGGCCCATAGGATTGAATGGGAAGACATTCTCAATTAGCTATTCGCAATTAGAGAATCGCAAATTGGGAATAATTTCAAGGGTGCAAGGGTGTCATAAGGACACCCTGATGCACCCCTGAAATGAGCATGCGTGCGCATGTGGCGCACATACATGCCCTAAGGGCATGTATGTGCGCCACATGACACTTTGAAAAATGCTAAAAAGTGCATCTTTCAAAGAAATCGCAAATTATCACCAACTTGAAGTTGGTGGCAATTTGCGATTTCTTAAGGAGAAATCGCATAACTTGGGTGATTGTTACATCGCATTTAAGGAATCACAATTTGCAATTCCTTAAATGCAATCGCAAAATAGAGAATCACAAATTTGCGATTCTCTAATTTGCGATGCCCTTTTGGGATGATACATTCCAAAAGGCCTTTTCCCGTTCGCAAACGGGCCGATTCTGAGAATCGGCCCGTTTGCGAACAGGAAAAGGGCTTGATACATATGCCCCCTGATATATATTTCTCTCCTAACCTTGGGGGATGTGGGTCAGCTTCATCTAGGTCTTGTGGAGTACTCCCTTCCTTGATCAAGAGAAATATTTGACTAGAACCAAGTGGAGCAGATTTGATCTCACGTTTATACACATTTTCAAGACAGGGCCTGTGCATTCACTGTCTGAGGCTTTAGAATTCGTATCGGACAGTTATCTTTCAAATCTGCTCACCGGACTGAACCTCAGGCAAAGCCTTTGAGCAAGATGAAAATTCTTGCAGCAGGCAGCAATAGGCCTCGCTACAAAAAGGATAATCTAAAACATGGGAAAATGGAGTATGAGATCTCAACACAAGACTGCTGTTGGCCTTTGTGAAACAGTAATTAGGGACACAATAAATGGCAGGTACTGCATAGAAATGTCCTTGACTTAAACAACATACATTGCAGTACCCCCCAAACAGCAGTTCCCTGGCAAGACTAATTAGTAGACCTTGACTAACAAGGCCCTGACTGAATTTCTAAACATAGACCGGTCTTCGTCCTCCCTCTCTCACTTCAGTGTCTGGTCTCTAACCCCCAGCCCCAAGGAATGCAGACAATACACTTCCACTCTCTAGGAAAGCTGTCATCATCCTCCATAAAGTGCACGCTAAACCAAGGGCACAAAACTAATCCCACTGGCCCGATTACTCATACTTGTACACCACACATAGTAGTACTATCCTATTTGTGCTACACATTCACTGCACAAAATCACACTTCACCTGCACAAGGGATGTCAGCTCAAGTATTTCACATGATAGCAGAACCTTACACAGCATAGCCAGTAGGGTGACCTCTCCCTGACACATGATAACATGGTCTGCTCATGCTACTGATTCACAAAACCTGGAATATTGCCACCCCCACTTTATGTGATACACCAGGGTGCATGAGGGCACATTGTTTAACCTTCTAGGTCACAAAATGGACTCAGGATCCTGTATTACCAACAACAGGCCAAGGTCGCAGTGCACCCTCTAGATTATAAATGAAATTCAGGATACTGGTTTCAAGTGGAGTTAGGCACTGAGGTCAGGCTACACACCTGCTTATACAGGGCGCTTTTATTACTCAGGGGACATTTCCCTCCCAATTCTTTAATATTTTCTGTGATTCTCTTACAGGCAGCTTAAACTCTAGTCTTTTTCACCACACTCATTGAGGATATGTAAAGACTTTCTTCAAACAATCTCAAGGAATGACTAATCAGAAATGAGACAAAGTAATGTGTAATACATTTAGATGCAGTGCAATGAACATTTAGAAAACGCACGCATTTTATAAATAGATTGAAAACTATTCTTACTGCACTGTTGCAGTAGCTGAAATGTTTAGGTTTGATGTGATAGAACTTGCTCCATTTATTGCAAAATATTGCATACAAGATAACAGGAAGGAAGGTGCGGTAGTGGTTCTTGTAGAACATTTGTGTATTTGTACAGAGATCACTTTCATTGAGGCATTCTTTGAGATAGCTTTGAGCGTGATTGGTTAAGTGAAACATTTTCACATCAGCATCTTTAAAGGGTTTCCTTGCATACAAACAATTGTCAGGCAAGAACATAAACATGCACATAGCTAGGCATGGTAAAATAATTAACAAAAACATGTCAGGGACAAACTCATTTAACACGGAAAATCAGAAACATTGACATAAGATGTCATCAACCTGTATTTTGAGCATAATGATAGATCTTAGGGATTTCCTGCACATATGACACGCTGACGGGGGTTTGCAAGCCTTGTGGGAAGACATACCTGGAATCCGTTGCTGGTCCGATCCTAACGGTGTGCCTGCAACGGAAATGGATATTTGGGAGGCAGCTGACCAGCGGTTTTACAGTTGTTTTTCAACAGAGTAGGCATTGTCTGTAATTTAGAGTAGGCACTTACTGGGAGATGGCGCTGTCTCAGGACTGATGGTGGCGCAGGCCGTGCACCTGTTGGCCAATGGCTGTCGAAGCGTGGAGGTTGCCCCATGAGGAAGGCTTCAGAGGGGGGTGGCGGTGTTAGCATGTTTACTGCTGTGCCAGGCCCTGATCACAAAAGCTGGAAGGTAGGAAAGCAGGGTTGCTCGCGTGTGCAAAGCCCTTGTCTGCTACAAGGAAATGCGGGGCCACCGCATATGCGAGCGTGGCCTTGGCAAAAGGGAGGGGTGAGAACGTTGACTCACATGAGGCCAGGGAGAGGGCTGCGTCTGCTGAAAGGAGGGGCGGGGCCGCTGCTCATGCAAGAGCACCCTCAGGGAAAAGGAAGGGGAAGAGCTCTGAGTCTGATTGGGCCAGGGAGAGGCAGCCGGCAGCCCGCGGTCGGAGTGGGTATCATAGGTGGGGGGGAGTAGCCCCAGGGGCTGTGGCTGCAGGGATAATAGAAGGGGAGGAACAGGTGGTAGATTTTAGGGAAGTGTATCAGGAGTGTCTGGAGGAGAGTAGGAAGGATCAGAGGCAGGGCAGTGTGCTGGGTGAAGAGTCAGGAGGCGTTGGGGCAGCTAGCCCCCTTTGGAATCCTGTAGATTAGGACAGGGGTGCCTGGTTAGCGAGTGCTCCGGTAGGGGTACAGACATACTGGCTTGGCATTGGGAAGGGGGAGGAGGAAGGTAGGACACAGGTGATTGGGGTCAGTAGCTGCAAGAGGAGAGGGGTTTAGCAAGGCAGAGGAGGAAGTGAGGGCCCCCTAAAAAAGGGCTCTGACTGTAGTGGCAGCTAATATATATAAAGAAAATCGGAATAGAGGGATCAATCTCTTGTTTATTTAAGAACAAGAAACAGTAAATTATCTTGGCAATCTATTTTTTCTTTTATCAAAAATTAAATGATTATTTTTCAGACGCGGATATCTCCTGGTGAACATCAGAGTACTTTACACATAATATATCCAAAACAATCACAAAGAAATTCATTACACAACAACCCATATATACAACTTCATACAACATATATACATCTTATATATACAACAATATATATCACATATAAATTCCCCTAACTATCAATACTAATATGTACACTTCTTTTTCACAGTAATACATTCAGAGGTAGTCCTCTTGGCGTCAGAGGTATCAATCCTCTATCTTGATTTATTGTATGCGCCAGATAATTAATTTTTTAGTCAACCCAATCTGTGGACTCCTCATAGATCAGTATGTCGATGCGTTCGCGTTTCAGCCTCCAATTATTTGGCTTCCTCAGGACGGGGATTACAATTTATCTACAATAATAATAAACATCATACGTAAAAAATAAAAAAACTATTCTGCGATTTTATATTCTATCCCTTATTTGCCCATGCAGTGCTCGGAAGGAATCTAAAATATACTTGAATCAAAAAGGAAAGCTTTATATACCTTAACAAACAACCGAGTCAAATCCGCACACTTACACCAGTGATGCACCACGAATGTGAAGTTCCTCAAAGGTGAATATAGACCTATTCAATATATTCAAACCCCATGCCTGTATCCGTACGTGCTACAATTGTGGTCCACCCGATCCAAATAGCTACATTTTATCTCCCATATATATGCGCCTACCCAATACCTGTGGATAATCCGAGCGGGTCCCTCTTCAAGAGCAGCTCTAAGTCAATTCTTCCATATTGGCACCCTACAGTGGTACACACTGGTATTAATAATGATTAATGACCACATCCTAACTCATATTCCATCACGGATAGGGCACTACTTCTCAATTACCTCTGTGTGCTTACTGAAGTTAAGGGGCGCCTAATGTTCATCCTTTAACTCTCAGCAACGTCTTCCACTGTAAAACAAACGCAAATCTATCTATAGGAGACTGATCTCATTGGATAAATGCACTACACCTAGTCTCCCAAACTTCGTAACAACATAGGGGTTGCCTAGTCAACACTTACATAATTGTAGTTACGGTGTCCCGTCAATAACTCCGACGCTTCTTCCAAACGCTCAAATCCGCATGGACTGCTGCACTACCCGCGAACGTATAACCGTACGCGTGCGTCGAAGCGTAATACTCATAATGGAGGTAAAAAAAGGACTACTCTCTGCTCTGCAATCTAAATGCCGGACTACCAGGAACTAGCTATACATACTGGGGTCGACCACTGTAGTGGCAGCAGCAGAATTAAGCTGGGGCGAAGAAAAGGGGGACGGAGGAAATATTTGAACCTCACTCAAGTTGGGCGAAGGGAGGAGAATGGGCATGGCCCCTGTTGAGGTTTTACAGCAGGGGGGGACGTAAGGGGGCAGGACTGGGCAGTGAGGCAGGTGAAGCAGTCTCAGGTAGGGAAGCATGAAGGGAGGGCGAGGAACCCACATGGGGCGGAGCCTGAGGGAAGATCAAGGGGGTTGGTTATGGGAACGTGCCAGCACACCGGGTCTACATTATTGCTCACAGGTTACCTCAGAGTGAGGTGGAGCAGATTCAGGTGAGCTTCATTCAGCTCAGCGGCCCCGAGGAGAAGAGAAGACTCGGTCCCATGCGACAAGTTGGAGGGCGTCCTGGAACCATAGGATCACTGTGCTGGGAAGGCCTACTTCAATCTCAGTGGTGCAACGCACAGGATTATTGAGCTCTACACCGGAAGTGACTAACCTAAAGAGGTGTAGGTCTGTGTCAGCGAAACAGTGGAGAGGGCAGTACTTGGCCCCTCAGCGTAGGTGGTCCGAGGTGCCGGACACTAGTATTTTGCATTTTGATGAGGAGAATCTTGAAGAGGGTGAATTATGTCATGAGGATAAGGTGCAAATCATAGAGGGGGAGGGTAGGCCGCAACAGGAGGGGCATGGGGGAACTTCTAATCGCTCTATTGCTAGTGTTTTACAGGCTACAGGTTCCGGGCACACTCAAGTCAGAAGTGGTGAACCCAACGGAGACCAGACTTAGTGAGACGGCAGGCCCCTCAATGGACAACGACTTCGGTGTTAGGTAAGACACCCTGCATGATGTTTACCCCCATAATGGTGTCTGCGGGGTGGAGCCTAAAGCACAGTCGTGTAGCGGGGAGGCCCTCTTGAGCAAGAGTCACTACGTAACATCTACAGGTGAGGGCACACACGACCACGCATGGGGCATAGGGACTAGAGGAGCAGGGGCACACTGCAGGGGGACCTTAGGAAGTGCAGAGTTAGTGGAGCTGGGTAAGTTAAGTCAGGACCTTCTGGGCAAGGGACCACCAAAGAGGTAGCGGCAGAGGACGAGGCTCCACAGGAGAGCAAGACAGATGGCGAGATGAAATCAGACAAACTGGAGAGCAAGAAAGTGATGCTTAAAAAAACTCCCATATATGGGGACTTTATGGGCACATCTTATTGCGTCCACTAAAGAAAAAATATGGAAAGGACAGTACGTCGAAACTATGAAGTTAATGCACAAGGAGTTAAGTTCAAAAGAGGGGTCTAAAGATGAGGAGGTGGAATTATCCAGGCAGCCCAGGGTCCTGGTCACTATTGAGAACTGGACAGCGGCTTTTCTTCTATATGCTAGCACACACTGCGAAAAGTACCCAGAGAGGTCCATTGCAATGTTCAAATATATGGATGTAATTAGGAAAGTACACCTCAATTACAGTGGGCACGCCTGGGTTCAGTACGATGAGGAGTTCAGGGCCCGCATGGCAATTGACACAGACACTCAGTGGGGTGAACTAGACATGGATTTATAGCAGCACACAATAAGCCCTGTGAGATTTGGCAAAACCATTTTCACGAGAAGCGGATTTCCGATAGTTTATCAGCCCTTTCAAGGGTACCCCAACGGAGGAGGGGTGGGGGTAGCAGGGAGAGGCCAGGCCAATGTCTTCGACACATGCTGGGATTTTAATAAAGGGAGCTGCAGCAGGGAATATTGCATATTCAGGCATGAATGTTCCAAATGCGCAGGCAAGCATGCGTTGGTCAATTATTTCGGGGAAGGGGGAGGGCAGAACTCAACATGGCAGGGTCAACAGCAGGGTAACAGTAGGGGACAACAATGACAGGCAGGGGGTTAAAGGGCAGGGAAAGGGGGACAGGGACCTGCAGGGAAAAGATCATATGCCCAATAATCTTGACAGGCTAGGGTATAGGGTTTGAACGTATGACAAACAGGAGTATGCTCTAGTCTTGCTATGGGGGTTCACTTGGGGTTTTAGACTGGGGTACCAGGATCCAAGGGTGGGATGATGGGCAGACACTTTGAAATCTGTACACAAGCAAAGGCAGGTGGTGAGAGACAAGCTGGAGAAAGAGATCTCAGAGGGAAGGATGGCAGGCCCCTTTAATGAAAGAAAGCTTTTATTTTGTGTTCCCCATTGGGGTGGTTCCTAAAGAGGAGCCAGGGCAATTTTGGCTAATTCATCATCTGTCATAGCCAGAGGGCCAGTCAGTTAATGACTTCATCTCTAAGGAGCAAGTAGCAGGTCATGTATTCATCGGCTGACGTGTCCTTAGCACTAGTACAGAGAGTGAGACGGGGGCGCTGATGGTAAAGTGCGACATTAAGTCGGCCTTCCATTTGTTGCTGGTACACCCTGCTGACTTTCAATTGTTGGGCATACTGTTTGAAGGAAAATGGTACGTGGATAAAGCACTACCCATGGGCTGCTCTATATCGTGCGCCCTGTTTGAATGCTTCAGCTCATTTTTGCAATGGATCTTGACCAAGCTACTGGCAATGCTTATGTGACTCATTATATAGACGACTACTTTTTTGTTGGGAGTCCTGTGAGTGCGACCTGTCAGCGATCGCTGACAAGGCTCCAGGAGCTGATGGGAGATCTGGGCATGCCACTGGCACCTGAGAAAACGGTGGCCCACAACAGTGATATCATTTCTGGGGATAAAAATTGACTCTTTGGTGATGGAAGCCAGGATGCCCGAGGATAAGAATTGGGCCATGTAGCAACTTCTGGGCTTGATGCTGGGAAAAAGTAAAGTGAAAGTTAAGGAGGTGCAGGTGCTGTTGGGTCACTTGAATTTCACTTGCTGGATGGTAAGAGCAGGGAGGACATTTTGTAGGAGGTTGGGCCTTGCCCTTTCAGGGCTGCCACTGCCACATCATCATGTACACTTAGCTACAGGGGTGAACGAAGACCTGAGGATTTGGGAATTTTTCTCCACTCTTTTAATGTGATTCCCATGGCGTTTTTGACAGACTTTGAATGGGACGCACAGATATTCTCTGACGCATCGGGAGGCATTGGGTTTGGCCCTTATTGGTAAGGACATTGGTGCGTGGAGGAATGGCCACAGCTATGGAAACAGGGCGGGTGCAGTATTGCCTTTTTGGAACTATTTCCACTGCTGGTGGCATTGGTACTCTAAGGCGATCAGTTTCAGAACAAGAAAGTGCTATTCTGGGTGGATAACATGTCAGTGGAGCAGGTCAATGAGGTTTTGAAGTTGCTGTGGGTATTTGTGTTGAAGTGCTTACACCTTGATGTGATATTTAGAGCAAGACATGTGCCAGGTGTGAACAATGACCTTGCGGATGCTTTGTCTCATTCACAGTGGGGAAGATTCTTTAACTGGCCACAGACGTGGACAGTATCGGGACCAGAATGCCTGAATACTTTGATTGACGAGTCTGTAGCATGGTCGCTAGCTGTGTCTACAAGAGCACAATATTCACAAGCATGGGCCAAGTTCTTGGCAGGAAGGGCAAGGCAAAGATCTGAGGAGAGGGCTGGGGTGGAGGATGCAGTACAATTCATATTGAGATTGATAGAAAAAGTCCAATCCAGGGTGACAATTTCAGGTAAATTAGCAGCCATTGCATTTATGGGCAAGCTATATTGGGGGTGTAAGCCATCAGCAGGCGAGCTAGAGAGTAGGATTCTTGAGTGTTTTACCTCTCAAGCGACGACATATTTATCTAGTGAAATGTCGTGATAAATTTACTTTGTTTTTAGTGATAAGAACATAAGTGCATTTTGCTAGTTTTTTTTCAGGTTAGCTGGGCAACATGTTTTTGGTTTTGAGCTTTCATTTAAAAAAAAACAAGGCTTTCTGAGTGCTGTAATCTTCATTTGCTTCAATTACCCATTGTAATGAATAGCAATTAGTAATAATTAAAAAAGGATAATTCCAAGACTGCATACATAGGTCCCAGTCATGAAGGTATTTGTATGTGTAGAAAAGGCTTACACAGGCAGATACTCTTTTTTACGAGTGTATGAGTGCATAACAATTTTCTAATTCAGGCACGTGTAAGGCGCGTGTAAAATAATTAACTCATGATGGCTTTGCTTTTGGGTAACCTACTCCTTATGAATGGGGAGTAGGAATTTAGAATACAATTAGAAAATCACAGAATTCTGGGTATTCACAAGCTAATGACAAACCCATTCTGCACTAAAAAGGTCATAGATTTACTTCTGTCAGGTGAAGTTGTAAATCCCTTTCCAGTGATGAAGGAGAACAAGAATCCCCCACAAAATGGTGACGGTGGAATAAAAGGGGCTTCTGAAATTGGCCAGTGCAGTTATTTTTTCTGCACAGATTGTCTCATGTCTAAGTACAAATGTGCATGCCTTCACATGATAAAAACAAATTATGCTAATTACACCCGGGAGTGTGACACTAGTGAAGTTTTGTGCATTGTAAAATTAGCAAACACATTCAGATCTGCTGTTTTGTATGAGTGCTAAACAACTTTTCACACTGGTTTCTGTGTGAGTAAATCTACTCCTGTTAGAAGGGAGTAAACTTTCCTGGACAGGAAATTACCTTCCAACCTCCTTGGACGTTTGCACACACCTACACAGTTATACATTTACGGTATTCACAAACTGATTTCGACCAGTTCTCCCCTAGATACATTTAAAGATTTACTCCTGTCAGGACAGAGGTAAATCAATTTCCAGTGTGGTAATCGAACAACCCCTAAATTCGAGCCCATCTCCAATTGTAGAAAAAAAAGGTAGCCAGTGCATTTCCATTGTCACTGCAAGATTTCTCCCTTGAAATATATGTGTTTATATTTTTGCATCCGAAAATAGGATTTACAAATGTTTTCTCGGAATACACTTTGGAACCTATGACTGTCGCAAGTTTTCTGGTGAACTTCTTGGAATTTCTGTGAACTCTCTAATTTCTACCCATTCAGAAGAGTAACCTGGAAGTGGAGATTATCAGCTTATTTTGAGAATCTGGTACCTAATGTTTGATACAGCTGGAAAGATCTTTCAAACCTACCTGTCATTTATAATTATTAAAATATTTAATTGCTGCATTCTAGTTCTACTTTTATACAATTATAGCAAAGAGGCAAAGGATGGAATGGATATGCAGAAAGCACTACATTATTAGTGACTCATGATCATTGAAGAGAGAGCAGCGAATAAATCTGCAGGGAGACTCAATAGCTCAGTAAAAGTAATTTATCTGAGAAGCGGTCATTAATTAATTATGTCCTGACACCAATCTGATCTCTACCACAAATTAGAATTTCTCAGCAAATGGTCAAATTATTAAATGAACATGAAATCTGTGTCCAAACATCTTTCATTTCATCTTCCTTTTTGATCTTTCCCCCGTCTATCATACCTCTGAAGCGTGCTCTTCAAACGTATCTATCTAGGCGTGCCCTTATGTGTGTTCCAGCCTCTGTGTGTTGGTTTGTAGACATGGCTGGCTGACTTTGTCCTGATATTTCTTCAAAATTCTATCATTCCCTACTCTCTATTGGTGTTAGTTATAGTAGCCAGTAGGGTGTTTCAGTAGTCAAGTTTATTATCTATAAAGCTGGAGCCACTAACGCTTGGTCTTCCTGATCAAGAAGACGATTGGGTTTTCATATCATCTTCAAGGAAAGGTGTGACAAACAGAAACCACCTCTAACCTGTAAATCAAACTGTTGCTGTGTGAATGATGTGGAATCCACCAGTCTCCTAACCTGGCTGAAAACACATTTGAGGGCTGAAACCACCCGGAAACTGCAGTCGCTTCCTGACACAGATACACATCTTTGTATTAAAAGCCTACATATAAGTCTCATCTATGGAAAATATGTATACAATCATTTTGTTAAAAAGATAAAATATATCAGAATACTTTGATTGACGAGTTTGCAAGTGTTGATTACACCTGTATATGTATATATTATGACTGTTAAGTACGAATGATGAGATGGATGTGGCGTGTATGTGGTCTGCTCCAGTTTTATTGTTGGAATATGAAATATATTAGTATCAATGAATAATTATTTTTATAATTTACCATTTACATTTGTTTTTGTCTCTCCATGTTTGAAGTTGCCCTAGGAGCTTACATATTGTACAACTTTGAAGGTGTGGCAGAATCCCAGTAGGTCGGTGCAGGGGGCAGTATAGGAGCCCGACAAGAGTACCACAATCCAAACAAGTAATAGCTAACTCGCCCTATTGCTTACCTGAAACATCTGAAAACAGCACTGTGAAAGGGTAAATAATTTCAGGTTTGCCAGGAAAGTCTTTGAAGTAACACTGCAGAAGGAATATAAAGAGGCACCGCAAACAGAAAACTTCTGGAAAGAAGTTCTCGATGTTCGGTTTGAAGGTTATATCAAGTGGAGAGCCAGAAACACAGGTGAAGACCTGAGCCCAAGTAGAGGAACACAGATGAAGAGCAAAGCACAGGCAGAGAATTCTTGTCATCAAAATGGAGGAAAGGCAACAATGCAGCCACATCCTGAGTGTAGCTTTTATAGACCGCAGAATCCTCGAATCCTGGGATCCTCAATTCCTGCAGATGATCCTTGAATCTCAGACTTCTCAAATCAAGAAGCAGTCCGCAAAGCAGATGGGGCTTATGGTCACAAGTTTTGGGGTGCCTGCACTGGGGAAAGAATTGACTGGGCTGGTGATGGGGGTAACGCCTGGACAGCACACTAATGACATCCGCAATCCAGGCTGGCATGATTCCTGTCACACCACTGCAGACAACATCCTGAGTGGCAAAGCCCTGAGCAAAGGGTGGAAGGTGTGGCCAATAGTTCCCAGGACCAGAGGTGGATAAGAGTCGGGCCGAGCATCTGTGACAAGCTCTGATAAGTGGGAGGATGGGCATGTCAAATTTGACCTATTTACATTGGGAGCATTGGGTTTGACATATTTACATTGGTTTGACAAAATGGTTATGAACTTATACAAAGGCTATTTGTGCCTTTTTTGTACATGCTGTTACCATTTGTACTGGGTAGCCCAGGGAATAAATGGGCTGGGGTAACACACAGAGAATGCCTAACTTCTAATGGATTTTCGTGCAAAAATTGGAATGAATGCAATTTGCACCGGATATATTGTACCAAATTATATGTAAATTACACTGTTAGTGTGGGCAAAGCAGCAAAGTTAGATTGTGTGGGGCTGCCTGCAATTTGAGCTATATCTGTATGTTTTGCAAAGCACAGAGGTTTGCAAATTATTTAAACGTTTTATCTAACCGATGGTGATTTTCCCAATATAATATCTAGACTACGTATTAATTAGCGCATTCGAATCAAGGCAACACTGGGAACTGCTATGGTTGCGGGAAAAGATAAACAATGCAACATTCTATTTTTTATTTGCCTGAATTGTCAAGTACAAGCATTAGTATGTTGAATGAATTAGTGTTCACAATAACCTAGCTAATTTTACATGAATAAATACATGATTCTCAGAACCGCCTTCTGAGAGCTGGGCCCAACCGTGGGGGTTGAGTACTTTTACTCCTGATGTACTGGCCTCGATTTAGGAGCAAGTATTCCCGGGACCCTTAGGCCTGAATCAAGTCCTATTCTCTCTGGCAGGAGGGAAGTGTTCGGAGTCCTGTAGTGCATTGCATTTGTGCACACCCGCAGTGGCTCTAGCGCAAGTCAGGTCAGACAGCCGTATGCGGACTCAGTGGCTGCACTCGATGGGTACAGGCTCTCTTCCTCGCGGTCTTGCTCCTGCAGCTACGGAGGTTTCCTGCTGCTTATCTTGCAGGGTAAGTGTTTGCTAGGTGGATACAACCATCCTGGTCTGGCTCCTACGGTGTCCTCACTTCTCCAACAGTGTAGAACAAGTCACAGACCTTGGTGTTTCCGGTGACCTCCAACGACACACGGGTTAACCACCATTCAACTTCCACGGGAGCTGGCCCAGTCAACACAGTGAAGTTATCGGCGACAGCCCCTCCTAGCATATAGGGTCATCACAGCACTACTGCACAAGGCTGCAGCCCTTAACACACAGCAGTCTACCACGGTGGCCTCTCGTGGCTTATGGGGTCACCACGCCTCTACGCCACAAGGCTTCAGCCCTTACCTCATGGCAGTGCTTCACACAGCTATCTTCAAGACAGCGCTCTGCTGCCATATGGGGGTCGCCAGTGTGTGTCCCACTCAGCCTCTCGGAATGTAGCACTCCATAAATCTGTTTGGGGGGGGTGTCTTTATCTCCACTTAATTTTTCATCATGCAAGTCTGAGTCTCCCAAAATTTAAACCAGGGCCCTCCATGAATTGTACCATCCACGGGCACATATACATCCAGTGCATGTATACAGTATGCATGCACTCCATGTACTGCACCATTTAGAGGCACATATATGTCCCGCAGTTTCATTCAACATGCCTGCACTGCCCAGCAGTGTATCCTTTATGTATTGTACCACTCATAGGCATACATACACCCAGCACTTCTAAATATCATGCATGCACTGCATCCTTCATGTATTGTTCCACTCACAGGCACACATACACCCTGCACATGAATTTATCTGGCACGCATCATACAGCACTACATCCTTCTGGTACTGTAGCACTCATAGGCAAGTGTGTAACCAGCACATGCAAACACCATTCACGTATTGCACCATCCTTTTAATGTACCTTTTCCAGGCACATATAAACCAAGTGTAGGCATACCACTTTTCTGTGCTGCTAAGCACTTCAAACCCAACCAGACATGGGCCAAGGGTGAGTTAAGCACACTGCAGTGGAACTTTAAAAAGTGAGTGAGCCTGTAGGCCTCAATCCAGTGACACAGCTTAAAAAAAGACCTGTTCAATCCTAGTGATCACTACACAGTATGCTGCCACCACCAGGCTTGTGCTTAACTCCTGGTAAACGCGGTAGCCTTCCACCAATAGGATAGTAGTGATGTGGGCACCTATCACGTTTCAAGAAGACCTTAATCAGTGAGAAAGGCCTGTGTCATGGCGCACATGCATGGTCCATATCTGCCTATGGCAACACAAATTAGCATTAGGGATCCAGACATCAGTACAGTTGGGAACCACGTCCATTACCATACAAAGGACTTTTCCGTCTCAACAATGATAAACATGTATGCACATTTATTTATGTTATTTTAGTCTGAATACATGGTAGGTGAATGTATGAAAAGCTGTTCCAAAACTCGATTTCTTGCTGTCCAGGAAAATTAGAGACTAGAAAATGAAACTAAAGCAGAGTAGGATTTCAAACATGACCATATTATTAGTGCCAGGTAACATTTCTTCCAGAAGACAAGGACATATCAGCTAAATAATGTCTCAGAGCAGCCCTTTCTTTCTCTGCTGAAAGGGAGCGTGTTTGTGATTCCAAAAGGTCCTGGAGACTTTAATAGCATACCACAAATCAATAACATTTTAAAATCAATGAAAAAGCTGATGGAAAATCAATGTAGTTAGTTGCAAATGGGAGTGATTTGCTGCCATCAGAGTGGGCATACAAGCATGCTGCGTCTGTTCAGAGTAGTGTACGCCTACCGAATAAATGTGCAGGGTATGTTGCCAAACAAGCAAACAGCAAGCTAATCGAAAAGTAGTATAAACCAACGTTAGACTTAATTTTGGTACTATTGGATAGTCAAATAAAACATGCTTCCAATTATCAACATTTCCAAGTAGTCAACGAAAAGTAAGCATTGATTAGGCTAATAGGTGTGGCTATAAAAAGAACAGAAGGTGCAGAAAGGTATATAACACATGGGGCAAATACACACATACATACACAGATGCAGAGAGAATATCAAATTTACATGCATCCATTAACACACAGATTAAAAGGCAAGCAGGCCTCCTCGAGCACAGAGCAATATAGACACAAGCATACAAAAACAAGCATACAAATACCCATGTACATAGGCGACTCACTTACAGCCACAAAGAACACACATGCATGCATGCACAAAAATTAAGAATGTGGATGCACACATGTGCAGGTTAAAGGATGAATGGATTCAAGGATGTGCCAGGATGAGAGTGAGCAATGCATACTTAATGGCTCCCGGTGCCCACCAGTGGTACTCATGTTTTGTAGTGTCAGTAATTATTTGCATGTGAAAGAGACAGATTTTTGCTGACTATACCGGCAGCTCTGCACGCATGGCTGTCTTCTCAGTGTGTACATAAATCTTGCAGGCTGAGGCTAGGCAACCTTCTGTCCCCCACGAGACTCACTTATTTGGGAGTGGTATCATGCAATGCAAGCATCAAGCTGTAGGAATCAACACTGATCTTTCCAAAGAGCCTGTTGATGTGAAAGGGGCACTTTCAGTGGAAATGCAACACCAGGCAGACTGCCATGTCACGGTGGACTGCTTGGTATTGTTTTTGAGTTGAGGATGCTTGAGGGTGATGCTGGTATGGAGGATGCTTTAATGGCACTAGCCCAGTTCTGGAGAAGTAGAATCCCCAGCTCTCCAGTCTGGGTTCATCTGCTCCCCTTCCCATTGCAGGAGAGTCCCAGCTCCCAATGGTTGTTTTAGATTCTGTACTGACCAGGCAGCTGGAGGAAAGGTGGGCTGATAGGGACTCTAATCTTGATCTGTGCAGGTCATAGCAGTGACGTGCAAGTGCCGCAGTATCCCCACTCCTGCTGTGTGACCTGCTGCATTGCCTGGCTTAGTCATCTCATCAGCTGACTGTACAGCACCAACAGAGCAGATCATATTTGTGGGCAGTGTTATTCTCTTACCAGACACAGCTTTATGTACCCTTATCTGACCCACATGTTCCCCGATGCCAGTGCAGCACAGTCAGAGTTTGGGCAGTAGTGAAGACAACAGGTTCACAAATGCACATGCCTGTGCTACCCGCAGGCCATTGCACTGGCTCTGGGACATGACCCAGCTATCGGTAAGGAACTGGTGAGTCGCGGAGCAGGGAATCAGCGTTTACAATGCTGCCGTTACATCGAATTCCTTTACAACGCGGTCGTTACAACGACCGCGTTGTTAGAACATGATGGCTTTAAATCGCAAGTCATTAGCTCGACTTGCTGTAAGGGGCGCTCTAACCTAATGAATAGTATAATTTACTAATCCAACACCTTCCCTACTGTTGTGCAGGCTGGAGTTGGAATAGTAAATTATACCAGTGCGCCCCCTACAGCAAGTCGATCTAATGACTTGCATTGTACAGGTATCGCGTTCTAACAACTTGGTCATTATAACGACCGCGTTGTAAAGGAATCCGATGTAACATGCTATATTCCATGGAGCATATATGGGTGGTATCACAGATCCTGCTTCTCATGTGCACCCTGCCACTGTTCTTGCCAGGATCTAGGCCACAAACATTTAGCTTTTTACCCTTCATGACAACAGTGGAGGGAAAATGATATGCGAGAACGGGTCTTAAGACGAACAGTCCCATTATGGTAATCATTTTTTATTTACAACCGAGTTTCTGCTCTTTATCATACTGTGTGTTATTGTCCTAGTCACCTCAACTCTCTAGGCTTACAGCCTAAAATAAGTAGATTTAGCAACCTAATAACACATGTCCATGTTTTAACTGGCTTTAAAGTCACTAGCTAGGATAACTGATTAACCTCAACTAGAAATAGTAACAAGTAATGAATCTATAAAAAAACAGACTTAGAAGGTTACTATACATTTTCGCATAAAAGTTCTCATTGTTAAAATTGAACATCAAAATGTTAAAACTTTTTCCCTTTTCATCAATAGTGTTATATGATATTATTATTGTGATATTATTGTGTCGCTGCGCAACAAACAAGGCAATGAAATAAGGCGGGGAGGTCCGACTGCGCAACCCGCGTAGGCCGTATCAGGACCTTGGAGAGGCGCCTTTCAATGCATAGGCGGAACAGGGCCCACCACCCGCACACTGGAACAACGCAGTGTAGGCCATACACTGTGACGTAGCAGAGGCCGTCCTCCTGGATTGTGAGGTGGGGAGAGCTCCGGCCTACACGGGGGAAAGCATAATCGGCGGGAAGTCAGGATTGTGCGAAGGCCTGCCAGTAACTGATCAGACCAACATTACTGGAAACAGAAAGTGGAGGGGCCCAGAAGGGCAGGATATGCGGCTGCCTGAGGCCTCCGCAGGAGGCCACTCAAGAGGGCGGCCCTGTAGTGGCATCGGACTTCCCCCCCACCTTTCTACCCCCCTTTTCCCGGGAGGGGCTTTGGCTGGGGAAGGAGACCCCACCAGGTCACGGGTGTCCCGCGTCACGTCCTGTGCGCTGGGCAGGGTGAGGGGTACATAGGTCCCCCGCCCCCTTTTCTGCCTCTTTGTGCACCGGACGCGCCGCGGACACCACGTCTCCCACACGCTCTCTCACAGTCAGCAGCCGAATCGACCATTGCACAGTGAGTGCAGGCATGCCCCCCCCAAGCTGGATCTCCCCATGCGGGACTGGTTCAGGGCAGGGCAGCCCAGGCTAGGTTGGTGGCTGCCAGGGATGGGGGGAGCAGGGTGCAGCTCCGGGTGTGGGTGCGTGGGTCCGCAGGGCATGCCGTCAGTCGCCCGCCCTGCGGGCCCCACTTGCTGTGGGGATGCCGCCGGGCGGTGCCTCTGGTTGGGTTGCGGGGTGTAACCACCGGCCTCGGCACATCAGGCATGCTGCGAAAACTGACCCCGGGTGTCCCGCTTACCTTTTAATGTGAAGGAACCCCGGGTTGTGTCGGGTCCGCAGTGTTGTCCCGTCCTCATGCACCGTATTGAACCAGACAGTAGGTCCGTGGGTTGTGGGCGAGCACTAGGCCGTGATAGGTATGTGCAGCAGCCCGCGTGCCCCCCTCCCCCTTGGGCACTCCCTCCACCACGCAGCGCTACTGCCTGCACGACCCTCAGAGTCACTGTGGCCTAATGGTTAAGGGCTGAGACTCTTACTCCCAAGGTTACGTGTTCAATCCCCGTTGTTTCTGTTTCTGCAATTCTAGGATTAAGCAATGGTAACTTACTTGACTACGGTTGGTGTTTCCGGCCGACCGCTAGCCGGTGCGAGATGGCGTCGCATGGTGGCGGGCTGCCTCTGGGAGCTCAGTGGGATGCTGCGTGCGAGCTGTGGCTTGGCCCTCGCACACCCAGTGTCCAGCCTTCCCCGGGGCTCCTGACCTTTAATTGATGGCAGTGGGCACCGGATCCTGGGAGAGGATGTGGTCCGTTGCTGGACTGCCGACCTCTGGGCTGGTGTCCAGGGTACAAGCCTCGGGGTCGCGACCACCTCCCGCGACGCTGGGCTGGCCGGCTGTTTCCCCGTGTCTGTATGTGCAGTCAGTAGACAGGGTTCACGCGGTGTGCCCCAGCACCTTCGGGTCAACTTGGCGCCTGTAGGAATTATAAAAAAAAAGCAAAAAAAAGAAAAGGTAAAATCCTCCGATGCCGATTGCAGCGCTTCCGGAGTGCAGCTCGGCAGCGGCACGCGCCCCCCCGGTCGGAGCAGCACCGGGAGGGAGTGTGTTCCGTCAGCTAGACTGCCGAGTTTGGATGGGATGCTGGGTCCGAGCCTCGGGGTTGCGCGCACCAAGGCTGGGCATGCCATTGTCTCCCCAGGCCTGAATGCGCATTGTCGGGACGGGGCTCACGCTGTGCGCTCCCTCACCTTCGGGTTGACTTCGCGCCATATATGCCAACATGAAAAAAACCAAAAGGGAAACATGAAATGGCATAAGCGGGGATGGAGCCCAGTGGGAGAGCACATGCTTTGTGTGTATGAGGCCCTGGGCTTTTACCCTGGCATCTCTAGGAGTCTCCATTCCCATCTCGGCTTTTCTATGCCCCCCTGGTGCCCGACACCGCGTGCATGCGTCACCCCCTTCACACAGCTTCTGAGGCGGCGCCACCCCGGTGACATAGCCGCGGCCTTGTTACTCACATGCAAAGTTCAGGGGACAACTGCCAGCTCCGCTGGTTCGGGGGTCGGGCTGGTCTCACCTTGCAGCAGGCTAAACCTCTTCATCTCGTGCCGGGGTCCGCACGTGTACCTGCCGGACCAGTCGCTGTCAATACCAGGAGGGGACACAGGATAGTGAGGGGTTCTGCCGCCTCCAGGCGCATCCTCCGGCTGGCGCATCCCTCTCCCCGAGGCACCATGTCGGACCCGGCTTCACCGGTGGAGCCTCACACGTCGCAAACCCAGGGTGGGCTCCTGCCATTATGGTGGACGTAGGTGTAAGGTCGGTCCTGACCACCTCAGGGAGAACATGGCAGTTTCGGTTGACTTGGGAGCCCCAGCTGGACACACCTGAGCAGCCTGTCCCCTCATCGGCGCGCGGGAGTATGCGGGATACATTGAGAGATTGCTAAAGGGGAATTTCAGTGCACCTGCGGATGTTGTTGCTGTAAATGCCTTGAATGCGACAGCACCGGTCCTGTGCAAATGTATTAACATTGATTTGTTTGTTTATACAGGCAAGGTACTGATGCTACGCCCCCCCCTTCCTAAGGATTCGCTAGGACACGCACAAACAGGTAAAAGGTAAGAGCCGCAAGGGGCAAGGTAGCACAAAGGGCGTTTAGACGCCACCCAGTGCGGCGCAGGCTGCGTGCGTCCACTCAGCAGGCTAGTGTGTGCATGCCACATGGCCAGTTGTCACCAGACCGGCCTACCGGGATGAGTCATGATGAGGAATAAGTTACCCCCTTTATCTTACGCCACCCTGTTTTGTTTTTCAGCCACGACTCGCGCTCCCGGATGCTCGCCGATGTGCAGGGTGCAGCACAAGCCCTGTTGTTAGAGGTGTTTTCAGAGGTAACGCATGCGGGGGAGCACGGCCGAGGATGCAAGGTAGGGTGGTACACAAGAGCCTTACCAGTGAAGGGGGAAAGGAGACAAGATGGACAGGCAGGGAATGGGAGCCATGCCAGTGGCCGGCAGACCATGGGTGTCTAATGGTTAAAAATGTTCTCCATCATCCGCACGCAGGGTTCATCAAGATCCTCCCCAGGCACCGGACAACACAAGCATTGTCAGGAAGAGGGTAACAACTAACAGGATGTAAGTGAGGGGTCGAGGGATTGGGACCGAGCGTCGAAGGCCAGGACAGGAATGTTGAACCAGCACCAGCAGCTAGGTACATGGCTTACAGTTCAATTTCTTTTCCAGGTGGGCTGTCACAGAACCATCCGGATGAAAAGCCAGGGATCCCCTCCGCTTTTCTCGCTGATGTCCCAGGTGGAGGATTCCCAGCCAGGAACCTCCCAAGATGCGCAGTTGTCGGCCGTTATGGAGATGGTCAGGGCTAAAAGAGTGGCTTGGGCCACTGAGCTGTTGATGGGGCACAGTCCTGACGACTCTGGTATTGCCGTGCCTGCCCCATGCATGGGTCAGGAACCCGCCGAGGAGAACGGTCCCATCAGATCTAAGAGGGTTTGCAGGCCCACAGTTAAGGATTTTCCAGCAGATCCACTGCAAGCCAAGAGCCATACCACAGGCATTGTGTGGACTGTGGCCTTGCCGGTGGCCGATGTACCACTGCCCCCCGTAGTCAGACCAGTGGCTCCCCTGGTCAATGCAACGCAGCCACCGAACTTTGCCACACGTGACGGCCCGGGTAAGCTCACGGACACATTAACGAACTTCATGACGGAGGTCAGAGCTGGCCTCCTGGCAGGTTAACAACCCCAGTGTGGTCAACATAGCGAACAGTGGCATGGGGGTAGCTAGACCAGCACCACCCACGCAGGCACCAGGTGGCCCATCAGTCATGAATTTTTGGGGTGGAGGTGGGGGGCAGTCAACGAGCAGAGTTGCCACAGGGCAGTCTGCAGCAAGGGGTCACAGTGCCAGAGCCAGAGCCCGGGGCAGTTGAGTACACACAGCACTCCTACAGGAGCCGGAGCATTAGGGGACCTCGCCTGATCTAGGCGGCCAGCAACGGGCAGAGCCAGCCCTCCCGCCGCAGCCACAAGCTCACCTCCCGCAGTTCCTGTCGCCACTGCGTCACCACCGCCTGCATCCCCAGTAGCAGGCACTCCCAACCTCCCCGCTGCGATGCCTCCCGCGCTCCCTGCTCCTGTGCCACTAGTCACATTGGCCCACCTGATGTCAGGCTGGTGCTCACTAGCGTGTAAGGTTCCACTTGCGGCCAAGGAAGGAATATGGAGGAGGGAATTCATTGATATTTTTACGTTGCTGATGCAGGGGCCAGAAGGGGTGGACACCTGGAGAGTGGGTGGCAAGGAGGAGGACAAGAAGGTTCGCTTCCAAGCATGACCGGATAAAACAATTAAGAGATGGGGGCAGGCCTTCGCTATCCTGGCAGCGGTGGTCATGGAGTGATACCCAGAACAAGGGCCTAGGTTGTTCCAATATGTCAGCATCATCACCGATGAGGCGGAGAATAATGGCGGGATGGGCTGGTACAGGTATGAGTTCAAGAAAAAGATGGCCATATGTCCAGAACTGGGGTGGGACCAGTTGGTGGTGCGTCTCTGGGTATAGCACATGGGCAAGGGCAGGGTTGAGGCCGGCGATAAGTCTAGCACCAACGTGAAGAAGGGGGAGCTGAGCAAGGGCCAGAGGCAGGACAGGAAGGGTCAGTTTAAGCAGCCCTTTTGTGGAGGCCATGGTGGGGGCCAGAAGCAGGGACCCAGAAGAGTCTTCAGTGGAACTTGCAGGCTGTTCAATGCAGGGGCATGCTCCTGGGGCAAGGTCTGTTGACTTTCCCACACCTGCAGCAAGTGTGGCTCCCCACACTCGGCCACCTCTTGCGACAAGCGCGAGCACGCCTCTGTGCTGGCCAGACATGACAAGTAGGCCCCTGGGCCGGCCTTCCTTGGCCAGGTCCTTCCCCCCTTCCCCCCTGATCAGCGCAGCTTGCAACCCCCCCCGGGTGCTCCTACTGGGGACCGCCAGGACAAAGGTCCGTCCCCCATTGTTACCTCCAACCTGCTACCTCTATTAAGGGAGTATCCCAATGCTAAGGATAGATTGTCTCTAGCCCACGGGTTTTTGGAACGCTTCAGAATTCCCTATCAGGGGCCACTGGTCAACAGGAATTCTGAGAACCTTAGGTCTGCCAGGGACCATCCCGAAGTCATAGGGGCAAAGGTCAAGAAGGAAGCGGCCCTGGGGAGGGTGGCGGGCCCCTTCCTGCAACCCCCCCTTCCGAACTTTGTGGTCTCTCCCTTGGGGGTGGTCCCTAAGAAGGAGCCAGGGGCTTTCAGGTTGATCCAACACCTGTCGTACCCAGAGGGGGATTCAGTGAACCACTGGCTGGAGGAAGGTTCTTGCTCAGTCTCTTACTGTTCGCTCGACAAGGCAGTGGACATGGTCAGGAGAGCAGGCAGAGGAGCGTGGTTGGCCAAGGCTGACATTGAGTCCGCTTTCCGCCTTCTCCCTGTCCACCCAGAGAGTCAGCACCTTCTTGGATTCAATTGGCAAGGTGAATTCTTCTACGACAAGTGCATGCCAATGGGGTGTGCGGTGTCGTGTGCCTACTTTGAGGCCTTCAGTTAATTCCTGCAGTGGGCACTCTCAGGGAGATTTAACGTAGAAGGGGTGACCCGCTACCTTGACGATTTTTTGTTCATTGGGGGTGCGCGTATGCAGGAGTGCAGCAGGGGGGCTACAATGCTTTCAGGAATTGGCAAAACACCTTGGGGTGCCGTCAGCACCTGGTAAGATGGAGGGTCCTGCGCAGGTTCTCACCTTTTTGGGAATCGAGCTGGACACGGTGACGGGCATGTCTAGACTCCCTGCAGAGAAGGGGCAGGCTTTGCGACAGGATATCCAGTCACTGCTGGGGAAAGACAAGGCTCCTTTGTGTGTCATCCAAAATCTCTTGGGCAAGCTCAACTTTGCAGCCAGAGTCATCCCGGTGGGGCGAGTGTTCGCCAGGAGATTAGCCAGGGCCACAGCAAATGTGTCCAAAAAACACCACCTGGTTATGTTGGCGGCAGGCTTGAAGAAGGTCTTGGTCATGTGGGGGGAGTTCCTTTCTCACTTCAATGGGACAGTCATATGGAGGGCTCTCTGGGCGGACAGTCCCGAGCTCAGACTTTTCACGGATGCATCTGGGAGGGAGGGCTTTGGGGCAATCCTAGGCGAGGAGTTGTATGCACAGGAATGGCCCAATGCCTAGCGCAAGCACGGCATCACTGCCAAGATCACAGTTTTGGAACTTTTCCCCATTGTCATATCACTCCACCTGTGACCCGCGATCTTGTCGGACAGAAAGGTCCTATTCTGGTCTGACAACATGGCGGTTGTACAGGCCATCAACGGGCAGACTGCTAAGTGCCCACTGGTGCTCTGCTTGCTCAGGGAGCTCGCCAGAGGGAGCCTGCGCTGTAACTTTGAGTGTAGGGCGAGACACATCAAGGGGTCAAGAATAGGGGTGGGCGGAATTCGCGTAATCGCGTTACGCAAATCTCCGCAAAACGGTAAAAAATCTCCGCGAACACGCAGAAATTCTGCGAACACGCGGAATTGCTTGTTCGCGATGCTTTTTTCCTGTTCACAATCGCTGTTTGCGTGCTCGGGGAGAAATATCTCACGAACACGCATTTTGAGAACGTGAACAAGCAAAAAATTTCGCGAAGTTGCGGAAAGCAGAATTTTGGGCAATTTCGCGTTCTCCGCAGAATGCGAAATTATGCAAATTCCGCAAATTCCGCGAGCGGAACGGAATTTGCCGCCCAGGTCTAGTCAAGAACGTGGCAGCTGACGCTCTCTCTCATTTTCAGTGGCTCCATTTCTGGGAGGCCTGGCCGCAGGCAAGAGCAGAGATGACCCCCTTCTCGGCAACCCTCTGGAGGATCTTGGAGTGGAACAACAGTTGAGAGCCCTGGGGGAATGGGTCTTGGCCCCCGGTACTAGGAAACGTTACCTGGCACATATGACCTCCTTCAACAAAGTGGCGGATGCCTTGGGCCTGTCCGGGCAACCCATGGAGGGCAAGGTACAGGCGTTTGTAGTATGGGCTAAAAAACAAGGGAGGAGCCACTCATGGGTTTGTGGTCATTTAGCGGCGGTCAGCCACGATGTTAAGCTGAGGGGAGGAAACGACCCAGCCAAGTCCTTTGTCATCAGGGCGGCACTGAAGGGGTGGGCTTGAGACGAGCCCCGGGTTCCAGACAACAGGTCCCCCATCACCTTCCCCATCCTGCAAGCTATGTTGGACGTTCTAGGAGGAGTCACCCACTCGCTCTACAAGGCTTCCCTCTTTTCCGCCGCTTTCTGCTTAGCATTTTATGGAGCGTTCCGTATCAGTGAGTTAGTGGCCCGGTCCAACACAGATAGGTCAGGGGATGCTTTGGACATATTGGATATTGGGTTGGAGGGTAAGTTGACCATCCACCTCAGGAGGTCGAAGACGGACCAGAAAGGGAAGGGGGTGGAGGTGGAGTTATTGTCTTTAGGAGACCCCAGATACTGCCCGGTTGCCAAGGTCTGGGAATATGTCTCACTTCGCCCAGTAGCACCTGGTTACTTATTGATTCACACAGACCTAGTTCCTCCAACCATATTCCAGGTGGAGCATGTAATGGGGGCTTGCTTGTCCAGGGCCGGCCTCCTCCAGGCAGATAGAAAATATTTAAGCCACTCTTTCAGGATTGGGGTAGCCACCACTGCATTCACATTAAGCTTGGAACCTGCATGTGTGAAAAAAGTAGGGCGCTGGGAGTCACAGTGTTACAAATGATATATCCACCCCTGAATGCGCCTGCCTAGTGTAAATAGTACTGTAGTGTGCAGTGTTGTGTGCCACATGTTTTATGTGTTTTGTGGTTTTAAGTGCAATGGCATATTGTTTATGGTAATAAACATTTTGAGTTGAAACGTGTCCTTTGTTTCATCAGGGTCATGTGTGTGGGTCATTGGGCACTCTGCCATCTCCCGGTTGGCCCGTTGGGCTTCGATCAGGAACTGGATGCATCGATTTTCGCAGACAAAGTTTGAGTGGTTGGGTTTTCCAGGGATGAAATGGAGCAGCCTCATGAACAGACTGGAGCACTCGCTAGCAGCGCTGGGTGCCCCGCCTAATTTTTTGGTTATCCACCTTAGGGTCAATGACCTGACTTCCTCTAGGAGGACTTTGCTCCTGCATGCCATGAAAACTGACTTGGGGGAACTTAGCAAGCGCCTGGGTCAGTGAAAGCTCTGGTGGTCAGAGATTGTGCCACGGAGAGTCTGGCAGGGGGCAAAGTTTGGCGAGGCGGTGGAGTGGTGCAGGAGACGGGTGAACAGCTCCATGCGCAAGTTCACGCAGCAGAGGGGCCTGGGATTCATCAGACACGACATGATTCAGGAGAGGGTCAAAGGATATTTTGAGGCTGACGGGGTACACTTCACTCCAGTGGGGATGGACTTGTTCTTGTTAGACTTGCAGGAGACGCTAGCCCAAAAGGGTTGCAGGTAATAGACTAGAGCGGTTGGTGGGGGGCTCTGGCGGTGACGGTTGGCCACCTCCAGGGCTGTGGCGGAATTACAGGGCAATCTGGAAGCATATGGGTACAGAACGGTACCTCTGCGCGGCACATAAGGGTGCCAGAGCCGAACCCCAGGAGCCTCATGGGAGGTTCACAGAATCTATGTTGGTGCCCCGTTAGTCCTTCGGGCGGTTGTGGGCCTGAGCAACCGGGGGCTTGCCTAGCTACGCTCCGCTCCGAAAGGGGCATGAGGATAATGGAAAATGGTGGTTAGGTGATCCAGGAAGGGGATCACCAGAAGGTGCAGTACAAAGTGGTTCGCCACAGTGCTGCTAGGCTCATCAGGCGCGCAGGTGGCGAGAAGGCCCGTAAGCTAACCCACCAGATTACATAACGTTGTATGTAATAAACCTGCAACAGTTTTTTCCCAAGTATAAACTTGTGTGGTGTGTATTTATTTGCGGGCATTCATGCTTTGGTGGGGGCACCTTTTGCCATGATGGTGCTACGCCTTAACAACACTTAGAACTAATAGGGACCACTGATTTCAGTCGAGTTTGTGAGAGGCGAAGGGCCCGGAACACTCTTGCAGTGGTCACTGGAGGCGAGAGGTGGAGGCTGGGGGAGAAGAAGGGAGAGCCGGAGCCCTCCATGCAGCAGCATACCTGAAATAGGTATTACTGCAGGAGAGCTGAGAAACAAATAGGAGAAGAGAGAGGCGGCAGTCTATATTGGAAACATAACGGAGCGCAATAGGGAACAAAGGAGAAGAGCGGAGAGGGGGAATCATTTCAGACCGCACAAGGGGTAAGGGAGGCCCGGAGCACGGAGATACAGGACATTTAGAGGCTGAGCTCCAGGGGTGCCACGTGGAGGCCCAGTGAAGAAGCGAATTCTCCGGGGACCTCCCACACAGCAACACAGTCACAAAGAAGCAGAGGGAGAAGGGTTGTGAGCAGCTGTGGACAGGGGGCAGTGGGTGTCCATAACGACCGGTCATGCTCACGGAGTAGGAGTGCAGAGACATATAGGGGAAATCGACACAGAGCCCAGAAGGAGGAGGAGGCACAAGGGTACAAGTGACTGCAGAAGTGGGCCCTCTATGACGAAGAAAGATCAGTGAACATAGCAGGGGGGAAGCAGAGACGCTCCAATATATCAACTGGCTAGGTTGTAGGAGAACACCGGGGACCCCCTGGATTAGACCCTGGAGATAAGGCTGGTAAAAGAAAGAGTTAGTGGCCCAGAATAATGATCGTAAAGGGACATGAGCGGGACAGAGTTTCCGACACCAGCAAGTCTGAACTGCAAGGGAGAAAAGACCTCAACCTGAAAGAAATGCTGCTTAAACCTCCTGCACAATCAAGCGGAGAGGGTCACACATCCCCTAACCCACAAACAGGCCAAGAACCCGACACAAATGAGGCCCCAGTTACTCGTGCTTATTTAGAGATGCTATTCAACACCCTACGTGAGGACATACAAACTCTGAAAAGCAAAGTAGCATCTGAGGTGAAAGAGGTGCGAAGGGATGTGGATGCCGCTGGAGAAAGAGTAGCCGACATTGAGGTACAAAACCAGGCCCGAGAAGAAGAGGTGGAACAGAATGCATGATGTTACAATGCAAACATTTACAAAGCATGCCTTTACAACGCAGTTTTTACATCGCAACATCCATTACAACGCATGATTTTACAACGCATGCCATCACAACGCATTTTTAGAAACTACATTTACAACGCATGTCACTACAACACATACCATTACAAAGCATACCATTACAATGCATATTACTTTTAGGCAACAGTAGGGTAAGTGTTGGATAGTGTAGGGGTAAAAATTACTATTCCTACTCCAGTGAGTGCAACAGTAGGGTAAGTGTTGGATAGTGTAGGGTTAAAACTGACTATTTCCCATTACTTACCTTATAATGCATTGTAATGGCATGAGTTGTAGTGACATGCGTTGTAATGACATGCGTTGTAGTGACATGCCTTGTAATGGCTGCGTTGTAATGGCATGCGATGTAAAGGATGTTGCGTTGTAATGACTGCGTTGCAAAGGTAGTGCATTGTAATAACTCTATTGTAAAGGTTGGTTCTCGGTAGAACAACTGCAACAGGAGGTGAAACGGCTCAAGGCACAACAAATCGACCTGCAGACGCAGGCAGAAGACTTGGAAAATAGACCGCGCCTAAATAATATTCGAGTTAAAGGTGTTCCACCCTAAGAAGAGGGTTTGGATATCGCTCAATACCTGCAGGGTCTGTTTCGTTACCTTCTAGAGGTCCCTCAAGATTTTGACATTAAATCAGATCTAGCATATAGAGTGGGGCTACAGAGACGGGCGCCAGCCCCCCACCCCGGATATCTTAGCTTATCTGCCAGACTTCCAAATGAAAAAACTGATCCTACGCAAGGCAAGAGATAAGCAACCTCTTAAGTACCAGGACCACCCTATTGCATTGTTTCAGGACCTAGCTGCCATAATCCTGCAGAAAAGGAGAGAATTCAAACCGGCGACAATCTTCCTTCGGAATTAGAGAGTGGCACACTCTTGTGGGCATCCGTTCAGACTAATATTCAAATAGCAAGGTAAATTGCTTCAACTCCGCTCCCTGCAAGATACTTGCCAGATTCTGGGGATCGACCACGTAGAGCAGGAAGGAAATGTAAGACACGACCGCCCGACATCTAACAGAAGATGGCAGAAGGTAGGAGGAAGCCATACTAAAGACTACACTGGAAAGCCAGATCAATGCACAATTGTGCAAGACAGACAAGCTGTATTAGACTCTCTCTCCAAAGAAAAGATGCCTTCAGAGAGTGACTGAGGGGACAAAAGGCAGATAAGTGTACTGCATATGGCCCGGAGGGAGAGTAAGGGGGAATTCCCTGGGAGTGGGGAGGCATATATGGGATTGACCACATCATGCACCAAAACTTCTTTTCTACCAAGGATACTTGGGACTGGACCACGAAGAGGATCACGATGGCAAGGGACAGAGAAGATGCGTTGGGGCGCAGAAGTGCCTGTAGATAGCAATGTTCTTTTTCATTCATTCAAGTGGATCCCCACCGAAACGAGAAGAACGGTCACCCAGGCCCTCGTCACCAGCAGGCTGGACTACGGAAACGCCCTCTACGCAGGAACATCAGCCAAGCTCCTGAGACGACTGCAACACATCCAGAATGCCTCGGCACGTCTGATCCTCGACATCCCCCGCCGCAGCCACATCTCACCCCACCTGAGAGACCTGCACTGGCTCCCCTTCAACAAGAGGATAACCTTCAAGCTCCTCATCCACGCACACAAAGCTCTCCACAACACCAGCCTAGCATACCTCAACAGACGACTGAGCTTCTACACCCCCACCCGCCAGCTCCGCTCCACCGGCCTCACCTTCGCCACAGTCCCCCACATCCGAAGAATGACCGGCGGTGGCAGATCTTTCTCCCACCTCGCCGCCAAGACCTGGAACACCCTCCCCACCAACCTATGGCAGACCCAAGTCCTACTGGCCTTCAGAAGACTCCTCAAGACCTGGCTCTTCGATCAGTAGCACAGCCCCCCCCAGCGCCTTGAGACCCTCACGGGTATGTAGTGCGCTTTACAAGTGTCTTGATTGATTGATTCAATCATTCGTTCATTCGACATGTCACATAACCACCTGAAAGTCCTTACACTTAATGTGAAGGGGCTAAACAACCCTACTAAACGGAAGGCTATTCTATCATATTTGGAGAACTCGGAGGCAGACGTGTGCCTTCTTCAGGAGAGCATTTATTATCCAGGAATTGGCACCGCCTGCGGTCGAGAGTCTTTTCCCAACAATTGTTTTCATCCATGTCAGAAAAAAAAGCAGGTGTGGCAATTTTGATTGCTAAGCCATTCCAGAGAGAGGTGAAGTATAAGATAGCAGAAGTCAGAGGTAAACTGTTGACACATACTCTGCAGATTGGGGGTCAGAACTTAGCGGTTGGGTCGGTCTATGGGCCCAGTGCAGGCCAGGAGGAGTTTTTGAAACTGGCTATCTCGGAGGTCCTGAATAGTCAAATTCACCTGACACTCGTAGGGGGGACTTAAATATAGTCATGGAAGCAGCCAGAGACAGGTCCAGGAGTCGCTTCACACAAGGTATCAAGGGAAGGGATTAGGTGGCTGGGTTCCATGGGATTGGTAGATATGTGGCGGGCTAAACATCCTCAGACATCACAATATTCGTTCTACTGTCACGCTCATGGCAAGTATGTCCATCTGAACTATTTTTTGGGCACAACAGAGCTCATTACACTAATGACAGGCACAAGTATTGTGCCCGCAGTGCTTTCAGACCACGATGTGGTGACCGTTTCCCTGCAATTACCCACACTGCTGAGACAATTGGGGGGATGGAGGTTAAGGGAATGTCTATTACATAAAGAGACAGTCGTGAAACAAATCACTAAATGCATTAAGGAATTTTTAGAGATGAGTGGCTCATCAGAGGTTTCTATATCCACACTGTGGGAGGCCATGAAAGCAGTGGTTAGAGGAGAGCTAATCGCAATTACTGCAGCAGAAAATAAGGAACTGAAAGAAAAACAAGAACAACTATCAGCACAGGTCCTGGAACTAGAACGGGTACATAGGTGGACAGGAGCACCCTGGGTATGGAGACAGCTTAAGACGGTGAGGATGCAATTAGCTGGGTTAGACCTTGATAGAGTGGAATATGCGGTACTAAGGTTGAAATACTCCTAGTATATAGGGGGAAACAAGACAGAACGAATGCTAGCGAACAAGATTAGAGCCCGGACATAACAAACTAAGATCCACTCCATCATAGATGATAAGGGAGAAGAACGTACTGATGATGAGCATATTGCCCATACTTTCAGAGACTTTTAAGCACAACTTTATGCGGGAGAGAATAGATCCGAAGAGCTCATAACGAACTACTTAGAGAGGGCCCACACATCTAAGATAGCTAAGGGACAGGCAGAGACATTAGACGACCCTATCAGATTAGATGAGGTGATTGGAGCGATCACAAGACTTAAAACTCTTAAATCCCCGGGCCCAGATGGATTCTCGGCGGGTTCTATAAGGTCTTTTGCCATATTCTAGCACTGGTTCTGACACGGCTGTTTAATTCTTTTGAGGGATGGGGATCAATCACTTCTGGGATGCTGGGGGCGACGATCGTGGTCCTTTCCAAGCCTGGAAAGGATAAAAAGCGATGTGGGTCGTATTGCCCGGTGTCTCTCCTCAATGTGGACCTGAAACTGTTCACAAGCATTTTAGCGGCATGATTAGGTCTCCTGATGCCCGGAATTATAGAACTGGACCTGGCCGGGTTTGTCCAAGGCAGGCAAAGTGGCTATAATACAAAAAGGATTTTACATCTAAAAGACCGGACTCACATGGACGCCCTAATACTAATGGTGGATGCCGAAAAGGCGTTCGACCGAGTAGATTGGGGGTATCTCGAGCAAACTCTGACCCACTTTGGGGTGGGGAAATCGCTTTCGGTCCTGGATAGCGGGCTGCTATCACGTTCCCATGGCTACAATTAGGGTCAACGGCATCTCCTCCCGGCCCTTCACAATCCAACAGGGCACTAGACAGGGGTGCCTGCTATCAACCCATTTATTCGCCTTATGTATTGAGCCATTGGCTCAGAAGGTCAGGGACAACCCCATGATAAAAGGCATTCCATTTGGAGGGTAAAGGCATACAATCAGTTTATATGCCGATGGCATACTCGCTTCACTGGAAACTCCCGAGCGCTCATTACCGGCCTTCCTGGAGGAAATGGAGGATTTTGGGCGGGTATCTGGGTCCCGAGTTAACGTTGGGCAATCACAACTTCCTCACTTAAAGGGGTCACTATTAGGCTCAGCAGCACAGGGACACCATCCTTCAGGTATTCAAACAGCAGATTCTATTCCCTACCTGGGGGTCGAATTGACCTCGATGGTGACACAAACTGTTACGCTCAATTACACCAAACTCAACCGACAAATCACAAAAGAAATAAATAACTGGAAGCAGCACCGCCTATCGCTTTAAGGCCGTGTAGCTGCGGTCAAAATATAAATTTTACCAAAAGCATTGTATTTATTCCAGACATTACCAGCCTCGCCACCCAAGGGAACGCTTACGAAGCTACAGAGAGAAATATTTCGTTTGGGCAGGAGGACGCACGTGAATACGACCGAAACTGGGGTATTTGAGAGCGGTGGAGGATGGTTTGGAGATCCCAAATCCTCTGGCATATTTTAGGGCAACCCAATTAAGGTACTTAGTGGAGTGTAATAGATTGAAGTTGGAGAAACACTGGCTATTGCGGGAGTTGGCACTAGCAGGTCTACCATTGTGGAAAGCACCCTTTTTAAAGAAGGAAGCTAGACCACAGGGCCTGTGGAGGTCACCCGTTACAAAGCCATTGCTAGAGGCATAGGATAGGGTAGCCAGCAAGAAGGAACTTATGATGTTCCCGTCTCCGATGTCACCATTGACAGACAACAGAGAATTTACACCAGGGTTAGACACACAGTCATTTATGGTGTGGCAGTCACCTTCTTGTAGGGCAGCAGGTCACCTATTCGACCTTGAGGGGATCATTCCTTTTACACAGCTGAAACATGACTACTCATTAGCTGAGTCAGAGCATTTTCACTATATGCAGATTCGCCATTGGGAACTCCACCAAGAGGTACAACCAAAGGTTAATTGGAAGCTGACCAGATATGAGAAGTGGTTGGTCATGAAAAACTCAGATAAAAAACTGGTATCTGAGCTTTATGATATGCTACGATCATCAGCTCCCACACAACTCACTACCAGTCAGAGAAGGTGGGGGAAAGAATTGGGGAGGGATCTATCGAAGAAAGAATGGGAAGAAATTTATTATAGAGCCAAATACACAGCATGTAAACGGCTAGCAAAGAAACAGCTTTTAAACTAGCCACATATTGGTACTTAACCCCTGTGCGCCTCAATAAAGGCAATCCAGATCGAAGCCCAACATGCTGGAGAGGGTGTGAGGAGGAGGGAACTTTGCTGCACCTGTTGTGAGACTGCCCACATCTATCGAGGTATTGGTCCCAAATATTAGTTGAGATAGATGTACGGTTTGATACACAGATTCAAAGGTTACCGGAATATATTGTACTAGGGCTACCTAAACCCTTAACGTTCCCACTGAAGTCACGCAAAGGTAGATAAATGGGTCTGGCTCTTGGGGCTGCACTTCAAAACATCTTGGCACATTGGGGAATACAAGTCATACCCACACCTATAGGCTGGCTCCACAGAATGTGGTATACCTTAAGGATGGAACGTATACATGCCTCTGTAACAAATTCAGTAGCGGCATTTAAAGAGATTTGGAAACCGCTTCTCGCTATACTGTCATCGGAGTTTCATTAAATCACTTGGCCAAAATACCTCCGGCTCCTCTGGATAACACATGTAGGTGAACCCCAGAACATACAATAAATCCCAAAGCTAGGAAGGAAGAGATATGATGGATCCTGAATAGAGAGAGACAATGTAATGCCAGAGGGGGGCGGGAAGGGAAGGGGAGGGGATATGTTAATTGTTGATTTTGCTTTAAAATTGTACTTTGGTTAATTATGTCTTTAACGAAAGATGTATCCCATGTGTATCAGAGCAGAAGTGATCTGTAATATGTAGACGAACTTGAACTAGAGACTGTCTTAAAATGTGAGGACAGGAGCAAATGGTGGTGATACGGTCATAATCTGATGTTTTGTTGATGACATTAATAAAAAACAGAGTTAAACCTAAAAGATTACTCACTCTCTTTGTTAAAAGGAGGCTCATTGATTAGGACCGCAACATACGGAAAGCAGCTTCTGGAGGAAGATGGAGGGTGTGAGTAGCAGGGTTAACACATTCAATAGATGTAAAATGGCTTATCAACTCAGCAGCGGGCTTTGGGGCTACATATATGTCAGGGGGCTGTGGGCGCACTGATACAGGGGAAACAGAAGGAATAACAGTCAAATTAGAAGAGTATGTCAGGGGGAATTACAAAGCATGGGAGCCGAATATAAGGACCAAGCTACAGCCATAGTGTGAGGCGACAACAGAATGCGTAATTTGGGCATGTTTTGTGAAGCAATAGAGCAAGATTTGCCTTATTTCACCTGTATCATATCAAAAGACTGAGAAAAATCAGTGACTCTAGTTTTGATTTCCAGAAGTTTGTGAATTCGACCAAAATAAGGTTCCAGGGCAGCTAACAGACTAAACACTATTTATCACAGACTGAGATACGTTGCAATTGGGTGTGCCTGAAATATTTCTTTATTATAGAGGGGATGTATAGGAAACAGGATCTTTCTTTTATGGGTACCCCCACTTTTTGACTGGTGTCAGTATGTTTTTACTGTAGTTTCCTGGGATCCTGTTAATCAGGACCCCAGCATCTGTGTTCTCTCTCCCAAAATGGCTTTGGTAAATACTTTGGGACCTCCACAGTTGGCTACTGGTATACCCATATAAGTCCCTATTATATGGCACTAAGGTACCCAGGGCATAGGTACGCATGAATTGTGTCGCTGATGGGAGTCCACTTGAACTCTGTATACAGGCCTGCCATTGCAGCCTGAGTGAGATAGGGCTTGCACCTCTCACGACAAATATAGGTTTTCTTATATCTGAGGTCACTACACTTAAAATCTATAAGTCCACCCTATTGTAGGCCCTTCAATCCTGAGGGTGTGGTGGTCGGTTATAAGCATCAGGGTGCCCCTGCATGAGCAGGACATCACTACAAACCCCGGAGTCGATTCTCCAGGCTTTGTAAGTGCAGTCAGCCATTTTCAGACATATAGAGGACTTCAGTCATTATGAGATGTCTAACTATATAATGGCTGCACCAAACCTGGTCAAGGATGGTACCAAACATGTTGGAATCATACCCCAACACCGATTCCGGTGTTGGAGGTATGATCCCATGTACTGGGGGGCCCCTTAAAGAAGCCCTCTGTACTCTGGGTTACAGACTTTCAGGGTTTGCCAGTAAGCTAGTGCTATCCTCAAATCAATGTTGTTCTGCCCTCCTGCTGCTGAGCTGAGCTCAAGCGGGGAAGGTAGAACAATAGGTTTCCTGTCACAGGGACATGTGACCACCCCCCAGGCAGGATTTAGTATATTGGGCTGGGGTGGGGGCACTTTCCAGAGCCACCTTCCGCATTGAAGGGCATATTTGGTGCCCTCCTTGCATACACCAGTTTGAGCCAGTTCAGGAACCCCTAGTTCCCGCTCTGACGCAAATCTGGGCAAAGGCAATGGGAGTATCCTCCCCTCTGTCCAGCCCCTCTTCTGGGCGGATCCCTGAGTCATTTCCATGATTTCCTTGGGTATTTAGGGGCTCTCCCATGGGTGGGTCCTCAGATTCGTCATGGAAAAAGACTCACTTCTGAAACCAAGACGCTCTTCTACTGTCTTGGACTTCACTAGATTTCACAACCTAAACTGCATCAAAGACGACTCCTGCTGCTCCTGGTCTCACCGTTCTGCAAGTAATCTGCCGCTTTTCTCAGGATCTCAAGGGACCTGTGGGCTTTTAGGACATCCAAAGTAATCTCTCTTGGAGTGAAGGAGTCACTCCCCTGCATCTGCCTGCACTGCATGGAAGCTGACCGGTCTACTGCTCCTGACATCCTACGGATTTCACGAGACTCAGCAACACAGGTGGTAAATCTGTAGCTCTCCAAAGGCATGACCTGTCTTCCCTGCAATTTGGAGGACAGTTTCCCTCGTCGGAGCTGCTGGGTCCAAACCCCTGTGCACCACATTGACTTGCTGTTGTAAAGGCTTGTTGGCTCTGCACTCCAGAGATCTTCAAGCTGCAAGAAGCTCCAGCCTCCAGCACCTCACCCCTCGAAGATCAGCATCCTCCCTGCATCCCTTACATCTTGGGCCTCCATCTTTGGTGAGCTGCCTGAGGTCCTCTTGCGACTCCTTAGTCTCTTGGTCCTCTTGAGGGTCTTATTCTGCTTTGGCGGGCTTCCCTGCTTGCTTGGGGACTGCTCTGACTCTCCTGCATGTGGTGAGTTCCTTGGACCTTGCTGGTCCCAACTAATGCATATTTGTGTCTTCTGTGCCAGTTGCCGCTACAAAGGCTTGTTGGTGCTCCCACTGGACACCGACCCCCTGGACACTGACATTAACATGGGACAGCTTGTGTACAGCTCCTGGTCTTCGACAGCATCCTGGGTCCTGATAGATGCAGCGACAAGGTCCTCATAAACTCTTCTGAACTTCCTGCCAATGATGAGCATAGTGCTTGCGTGCCTCCTGGTCACCTTCAAGTGGCATCGACTCTGTCACTCCTGCTTGCAGGTTCACCTCTTCAAGAAACCACCCTTCGATTCTATTGGACATCTTCACAGACTTCTCCAGAGGCTTTTCTTCTTGATTTGCCTATTGTTGTCTACAAGAGGTTCTGAAGTCCATTCACCCCTATGTAGGTCCTCTGGGAAGGGTCCTTTTTGTTTAAAATGGCAATCACAACTTCTCTTTTGACTTCTATTGAACACGCTGCTGTGTATCCACTCTGCACACAGCCACCTTGGAGTTCCGGTGTACTTAGCTTGGGTGGTTCCTGGTTCTCCAAGCTCTTCCTAGTTCTTTGGTCTAAGTCCCGTTCTCTTTTGCTGTTCCCATTCCACTTATTTAGTATATGGTGTGATCTCCCCCTGGAAACCAGTATTTATTTGTGCTATTTACCTGATTTCTTTGATGTATTATTATATGTATTGTTGATATCTCTGGATAGGAGATATACCAATGGAAAGTGATTGTGTTGTGTTAATAAAGAGACTTATTTTTCACAAACACTGTGAGGTTCTTTCTCAACTAATCTACCCCCTTGATTAAAAGTGGTAAAACAAGATTATTTATACTCCTTAAAGATAAGCCTGAAGGCTGCTCTCCACAGCTACCCATTTGAGAGCTTTTAAGGTTATCAAAGACTACCAAAATCATCATAAGGGTTGCTTGGATTAGTACAAGGTGCACCACTCCTTTAAGTGTGCAACATATACTAAGCCAGCCTTCTACAGGATGGAAGTAGAGTTTTATCATGAACAGGGCGAGCTGGCACTTTATCCATGTTGCCAGCTTCTATGACTAGAAAGGTATTTATTACACATAGGCTGACCACAGGTGTGACATTTGAAACAGAAGTAACAGTTTTATCATAAATATTGTCTTTCAGAATGTCCTGTGAGGAAGACACACTCTTACTTTCCCTGATTTTGTCAATTATGGCACTCATATCTCATGCTACAAATTGTCGATAGAAGTGGGACCTGAGGTTGTCTTTAAATGGGAGCTATCCCCACGAACAGAAGTGGTCTTTCTATTGCCCATAATGGAAAAGAAAAGAAAATTCTGAGAAAAAACATCCTGGTGGGGTTCCAAACCTCTTCTAAGCTATAATGTGCACATATGGCTTGATCTTGTCCAAGACTTTGCCCAGGTCACAGCCTGGTCGCGTCCCACACGGCGGGACATCAACACGCTATCTATGCTCCTAGATGGGTGCCATGCCGCCTCCTTGCTCCCCTTGCACAGCCCTATGGTGTCTGTAGACCAGACCAGGAGATCTCTTTAAGCTGCCCCATGCAGTGGGATCCCAATGCACTATTGAGGATTACAAGGTGGAAGAGGTGCCTCGTCATCGTCCTCGCTCACCCACACGGACTTATGATGTCTGTAGTCCAGGAAATTTCTTTAAGTGTGTCCCGCACAAATGAAGCCGAATGTGCTATTTGTTTTCCGAGGTGACAGATGTGTCTCCTCCTCCTCCTCCCTCCCCCAACAGCCTTATTGCACCTGTACACCAGATCTGGAAAAGTCCCCAAGCACATCTCCATTCAAGTCGAAAGAAGAACTGTTGGTCGAGGTAGAGCAGTGCAAGGTTTACTCGAGGACGTGACCAGGGTTAAAAATTTCCGAACTTAGGGGCATATTATCAAGGCCAGGTGATAATTATCGCTCAGCGCTCTTAGCGTGAGGATAATTATCGCTGGCCAACTCTGAATTTTATCACGGAGATAGTGTGCTATCAGCAACCCTTATCGCCAAAGCGATAAAATTCAGAGCGCAAGCTACCAACTGTGCAATTATCGCCGGAAATACAGCGATAATCGCACAGGGTTTGGCGATAGCTTGCTGCTAGGGCAAGGCATACTTAGCCAAGATATCCACCTTCCATAGGATATCATGGCTAAGTCAGTTTCAAAGCAGGCGTAAGGAAAGTAGCGATAACAATGGTTATCGCTACTTTTCTTGCCGCTATGCTTCTTAGCGTGAGGCTTGATAATAGGAGAAATGTCGCTTAGCGACATTTCTCCCGTTATTCTGGGGAGGAACACCCGCTTTGCATCTCATTAGAGATGCAAAGCTGGGCATTAAGGGAAAGGGCAAAGAAGCATGGATTCACGCTTTAGCGTGTCCTTGCTAATAGTGCGTTGAAATTATCGCAGCATTTCCTCCGAAAACGGACGCAAAAGCGGCGATAATTTTTATCGCCTCGTTGATGATATGCCCCTGTGTAAGACATAACAATGAACCTTTATAACTGAATGTCCTTTCAGGGCTTTACTTTCTGAAGGTACCTTCAAATCAAAAAGAACTAAAAATATAAATTAAATAATGCTAAACAAAGAAAATCCTTTACCCTCTTTCCTAGCAAGAGATTTGACCCGAATTGATATTTTAGAATGTGCATGCTACGTCCTATAGTTTCTTTTAACATCAGGATCTATGGCTAGAATTAGCAGGTGACGATGTTTATGTTTACCAGCCTACCATCACAAATATTGAAAATATGCTTCCCCATCAATTACCATTTGGGTCATTGGGTATGAAGCATGTTACTGAGTTCAAATCTTTAGTGTCATCATTAGCTGTTTCCCAGGGATGCACAAACTTATCAGTAGCTGGTATCACAGACTTGTAGAAGATAGAATAGCGACCTAGCACAAATAGCTCCACAATTTTAGATTAAGACAAACATACACACGCACACCCACACACACATACACACACACACACACACACACACACTCACAGAGTCAAAATGGGTTACAAAAAGATTTCTTTCAAACGTCCCCACAATCATCACACACACTATACAAAGGCGTGCACATACACTCTTCACACATATTCTAGACATTTGGAGGCAAATAACACTAGTTAATGAACACTAGGAAGCATGTTTTCAAGCACGGCGTTAAAATTATCGCGGATTTAGCGGCAGAAAACTACCGCTAAAGCGGCGATAATGGGCTTGATAATATGCTGCAGAGAATTCCTATAGAAGCCTATGTTGACATTAGAACATGGGCTTCTATGGGAATTCTCAAGGGCATATTATCAAGCCCATTATCGCCGCTTTAGCAGCAGTTTTCTTCCGCTAAAGCAGCGTTAATTTTAACGTCGTTTCTTGATAATATGCCCCTAGTTAATTAAAACTGGCAGAGAAAATTAGGCAACTTCTCAAAGGAAAAACAATTAAAAAGGCCTGCCCCTTGGTTACTGATCATGCGCCCCCTACAGCCCTTTCCACAGAGGCCGGTTACAGAGGGTAGTAGTCAGCTTCTGAAAGAGGAGGGCGATTTGAGTGCTTTCTCGACCTCAGAACTCAGTTCTACTCATTTAATTGGGGGAAAAATCAGTGGGCCTGCACAATTGTCAAGCTTAGTGACGAAAAATGTCAGTAACTTCAACAAAGAAACACAGCTCTCCAGAACCAGGCAAGAGACTTTCCACTGAACCAGCCTGTAGGAAATGTGCCCTTTCAGAATTGCTGGAGAACTCTTTGCAGTTCACCCCTGCAAACCATTAATATGGTGCCTGTGTTTCCCCTTTCACATGGTGAACTTAGCATACCTCTGATTGGCATATTTAACCTACCTGTTAGGCTCCTAGTATTAGGTACAAAGAGTGATCAGTGCCTTTAGGTCAAATGACGCTCTTGAACTGTAGCAGCAATTGTGCCATCCATTACAGTGACAGTGCAGAAATGACTGGAGGCCTACCATTTGGAGCCTGGCTGTTGCAGTTTTAAACTGAAAATCCGACCTTTCCAAATAACCCCTTTTGACAGGTCAAAACCTTCCTTTTAAATATTTGTATGTCACCTCTATGTAGGCCATTTTGCCCATAAGGCAGGGTGGGTGCATTGTATTTGAAAGTAGGACAGCACCACACATGGCTCCTCACAGGTACTGCAACACACTCCCTTAGAATGGAATGGAGCCAGAGACCTAAATTAACATCGCATGGGATCAAATGTTAAATAAATATACTAATTCTAAATTATAAAATAAATAAAAATATTTTGTTAAATATTTAAAACACATTTATATTTAAAACATAATTATTGTATTAACATAAAATGTAAGAATACGCTTATTTTAATATTACAATTAAATTAATATTTTACACTTTAGTTAAAAAATTAAAAAGGGGGCGTGGCCTTGGCGGCTAACATGGCGGACGTAGCTTGATTCAGCTCAGTACGCCCACCTCAATTAATCCGACTAAAATCCTCTTGTAACTAACTTCGGTGCAGCCATCCGAGGCTTAACGGACGAAGAATCTACCCCGGGTGTCTGGAGTGGAGCCGGAGACAGATCGCCGCCCACACACCGAGAGAGGGCCTGAGCACCGCGAGAGACACACAGCGAACCGGGCCCAGCGCCCTACGCCTGCCGCCTGATTCTAAGCAGACACGGCTGGGTCCTGAGTGGCAAACACGATCCGTCCCGGAGGTGAGGAGAAAGGTGGTGCTGGGGGGGGCTAGGCGGGGGGGCCTGTCCGCTTCTACCCTTACCTCTCCGGGGGCCCAGATTGGGCAGCGGTATTGGCTTCAGCCATGGTCCGGGTGGCGGGGGAGCCTTGTTAGCGTAAGCGGGCTTCCTGCTGCTTTCGCGGGTCTGCCCGGGCGTCGGCCTTTGCCAGGACGTGCTACTTTGGGGCCTTGGTGGGTGTGGGAGGTGGGAGCTGTGGGCTGTACCTGCAGGGCCCAGTTGGCGCAACATATAACGGAGCTCCCTTGGGGGGGACACTCGCGCACTCGTATCGGGGGTGCGGCGTCCTGGTCTGGGGCAGTGTTAAACCTGGTCTCCTTGGGTGCTGGTCTGGAGAAAGCCACCTGGCACAGATGGACCTGAGGCCGAGGCTCGCGGCCAGGGCCTTGGTGTAGATTTTACATGAGTCACCATAATGACTCCTCCCTGCAGCCACCCCAATGGAGGCTCTGATCTAATTAGGCCACATTACATTACCGTGTAGTGGGCCCAAGCTATACAGTAGGCGAACAAGAAGTGGTGTGCTCTTGTGTGGTATCCCTCTGGACCTGGAAACAATGAGGAGTTGCTGATTCCTGCTAGGCTCCTGACTGCGCAGTTTGGGAGTACGGAGGTGAGTGGGGCTGTACTGCGAGCTGGTGGTCATGCGAGCCAGGTTCCACTAGAGGGGCCTGCTTGGCTGTTTACTGTTGGCTGCGGAGGCGGCTTGTGGTCAGACAGTGCATGGATTCCGAGAGGGCCAGCCATGGTGCGCTCCTTAGAAAGTCCCCCGGATTGGCTGCCTGGCATCCCCACGACCATGAAGGCCTCATCAGACCTGCACCTACCCTTGGGAATTGTTGGAGTAACCAATTGGTAGTGCCGTAATGGGGAGAGACAAACCAGGGGCCATGGGTCCAAAACAAAGCACCCTGGACCAATTTGCAACAAACACAGGCGGGGGCTCACAGCCTGGCCCCATACCAGATAATGCGGCTCTCTTAGCTGCCATCACAGAAGCAAGGGTCACGCTGGATGCCAAAATTGGTGCAGTGGGTACGGAAGTCTCGTTTCTGAAAAAGGACCTGAGAAAGGCTGTTGACCGTATCACCGAGGCTGAGATGCGGATGTCCTCCGTTGAACATAATGTAATGACCCTCGAATGTCGAGTCAATAAATTAACAGTGATATCTAAGGAACTTGTCTCCTGAACTGAGGACGCAGAAGGCCGCGCACGGTGCAACAACCTCAATTTGTTGGTTTTCCGGAGGGCTGTAAAGGCAACTCCATGAACCGCTTCTTTACCACATGGCTCAAAGACTTGCTGCCTGTGGACAAGATCTCAGCCTGCTTCGTGGTGGGCGTTTATAAGGAAGCCACCTCCCGGAGAAAATCCACGCCCGATCATTGCCAAGCTGCTCAATTATGCAGACAGAGGTGCAGTGCTACAGTATTGCCGACTGAATAATGATAAACTTGTCTTTGAGTCCAGGCCTATTATGATCTTCCCGGAATACATGCGTCTTGTTCAACAACAAAGACAGTCTTTCACAGCGGCAAAGCGGAGACTGCGTGGCTTCAACATTTCGTACATGTTGCTATATCCTGCTTGGCTCCAAGTAATATATAACTCTAAAACATACTTTTTTATTCTCACGAAGCAGTTTTCACGTCGTCAGATGAGAGGGCCCACTTGAAACCGCACTCCCCACCACCAATGAAATCTGACTCTTCTAGAGGATCGCAGCGGAACAGATCACACAGGACAAAATCGAAACGGCGTCATCACTCCGGGTCTGACCGGCGCTCCTCCAGCCCTGAGCGAGTGCCCTGATTGACCCACAGTCGCTGATACCTCGCTGGCTTTGTTATGCATGTCCATAGTTTGGAGTTACTCCGCCTACTCTGCACCCGAAGAAGGTGGACACTGTGCACTACGGTTGGTCTACACGGACATTTGCCCTCCACAGTTTATGTTCTATGGGATGGGTGGGAGCCATTTGGGGGGCTCTGAGATCCTCGGCTGGGGTCCTAGGATACTCCTCACCGCGACAGATGCTAGTATTTCTTGGCAGTATCGGGGGGTGGAGGGGTGGCAGAGGGGGGGACTTTTGGGATTTAGAGTTATGTTATTCTGCTGTTGTTTACATGTGCAGACACACCTCCCTATCTCCATTCAGCAAAATATTACCCACAGACCCCAATTATACATATGGCCACTCAGGCATTGTTTGCAAATGTAGGTGACCTGACAGTGGTGACATGGAACATTAGAGGGTTGCTCAATAAGGTCATACCCGGGGCCGTCCTTAGACAGGCTAAACGCTGCAGGGCTGACATTCTCTTCCTACAGGAGACACATCTCATGGGCAATAAGGCTTACTTCCTCGCAAGGTTTGGGTAGCAGCAGGTGTTTCATGCAGGCTTCACTATGGGTCCCCGTGGAACAGCAATTCTTACCCATCGCAGCATTTCCTTCATTTATACCAAACACTGGACAGACTCTGATGGCAGAAATGTCTTCTTGTTGGCAATTCTCTACGGGAAATCACTCAACCTAGGCGGTGTGTACGCTTCGCCACCTCTTGGGTCCACGTTTGTAGCCGACTGTGGGGCGAACTCCCTGAGGGCCTGTCCCTCTTAGGGGGCGATTGGAATGATACAATGTCACAGCTTGATAGGAGATGGGGATCAGGGCAGACCCTCTTGCTGTAGCCACAAAACTGTCGTCACTTGTCAGGACGCTGGGTTGGGTTGATATATGGCGGGCATACCATCCCGCTGAGACAAGCTACACATATCTGTCCGCTGTTCATGGTTCCATGCCTTGCCTAGATTACCTGTTCACACCACAAAGCTAAATACATAGATTTGCCCAGGTCTCCCATCTCCCAAGAGGGTAGTCCGATAATTCCCCAGTCACGGTAACACTCCTCTTGCAACATCAAAAACTTCCCTTAGGATGTTGGATGTCTCCCTGGCATCTGCGGGACCTTGATTATCAGGAGTGTTTACACACAGCGATACAAGAATATTTTGCCCTAAATACTGACTCAGTACCATCTAAGGGAACCCTGTGGGAGGCCCTGAAACCCACTATCAGAGGGGGGACATCAGCTATAGGGCTAACGACAAACAAAAACGCTCCGCACAGTTGTCGAAGTTGGAGACTCAATGTATGTTCTTGGAGACTCACTATGCTCAAGATCCAACACCGACCCTTCCAAGAAACCTGTACCTCACGCAACAGCAGCTACACCAAAATCTAATAGAGGAAGCAAAAAAGAATTTGTTGGCAACTCAAAGCCGCATATACCAATGGGGAGACAAATCCAGCAAAATGTTACACAGACTCTGTCAAGCTGGGCAAGCCCAAGCCACAGTTCGAACAATTTGGGGCAGAGATGGTGCCTTACTTACATCCCCAGGTGGTGGAAGGAGTTTGTGCATCATTTCGCCGCATTATATGCCCGGAAGGAACAGCTTTCGGAGGACCAGATAGCTGAGTTCCTTCCGGATATCCCGCCTCAGAGGTTATCAGATCAGATGTGGGATCACTTGGACGACCCAATTACCAAAGACGAGTTGACCGCCGCGTTAACTATGATGCGATCAGGGCGGGCTCCGGGTCCAAATGGTTTCCATATAGAGTTCCTCCACTCCAATATGGTCATACTGGGCCCTCGCCTCTGGACCGGCGCCAGGCTGAAATTGTCCTCTTTTTAAAGCTTGGCTGCCCACCGGAGGACCCATCCTTCTACTGCCCTATCTTCCTAACCAATTTTGAATCCAAGGTATTAGGGAAAGTTCTAGCAGACCACCTGCAGGCCTGCATCCAAGCTTTAGTCCATCTGGACCAATCCGGATTTATGTCACACCTGGCCACCCGCCCTAACATCTGTCGGGTCCATAACGCCATGGCCTTGGCTCAGGAGCTGTGCTGCCCTGCGGCCTTGCTCCTAGCCTATATAGACAAGGCCATTGATTCCCTTAGCTGGGAGTATTTATTCCAATTATTGGAGGCTATCAGTTTTGGTCCACGCTTCCTGACCTGCATGCGCTTACTTTATACTAAACCTATGGCCACAGTACGTATTGCGGGTCATCGCTCCCCCTTCTTTCCCATCAGCAGTGGCACGGGGCAGAGTTGCCCCCTGTCTCCCCTTCTTTTCACCGTGGTGGTGGAGCCCCTGGCGGCATGGGTTCATGGGGAACCGGTTCTTAGAGGCTTTGACTGGCCACGCTTACAGCTATATCATATTGCATTATCTGCAGACGACATCTTGTTTTTTATGACAGACCCATGGATCTCGGGCCCGCGTATCCTGTAGATCCCCCGGGTCTTTGGACAAACCGCCGGGCTTCACACTAACCCCGCTAAATCGGTACTGTTCCCGGTTTGCAGCCAGCAGAGTAGAACTACGTTGGCATCTTAGCTCAAACATGCTTCAGAAGGGTTCCAATATCTCTGAGTGTTTGTGTCTCCCTGTCCAAAGATCTCCTGGGCACGCAACATAAATCTGCTCCTTGCCAGCCTTCGCGTCAAGACCACTATCTTGTCCTCCCTAATCTTTTGCTGTATGGACGTTCGGCCATCTTCAAGATGGTCTCGCTGCCCAGAGTGCTTTACAGACGTCAACATTTTCCATTCCTATGGGGGAGGGGCGATTAGGGTAGCGCTACAGACCTGTGCACAATCTACCTATTGTTGCCGCCGATGTTTACTCCTATTACGTAGCTGCCCACCTCTTAGTTATCAATGATTAGTGGTATAATTCACCTGCGGACCCTGCGTTTGCTCAGGAACACGCAGCCATGGAGAGGACTCCCCTCCTACGGCTGCAATATAGTGCACAGAATCTGGACTTTCTACCACATGCTACCCAAACGACGATCTGACTATGGCGGTACACCATTCGACGAATGGGGTGGCACATGCGGTTGACACAGATGACGCCCCTGTGGCATGGTAACTATCTGCGCCAGGTGGTCGCATTGAAGGGTTCCACCAGTGGGACCTGATTGGCATTTCCACATTAGATGTTGTGCGGGATACCACCCTAAAATTCTTTAAGCAACTGCAGGTGGAGTTCCACCTCCATAAAACTCAGTTCTACAGATACCTCCAGTTATACAATGCTTTGACCCCTCACTTATAAACCTACCTGAATTTCATCCGTTGGAGGGCCGCCTCCTCATGGGTGATCTAGGCGCACACAAAATTCGACAAAGCTACCAGACACTGACCACATATTCCATCACCACTCTTCACAAAACAAGGAAAGCGTGGCAGGATGACCTCCCAGACCTGACGGACGATGACTGGGCGGAGGCGATAGATAGTCCACGGGGTGATGCGTTAGCCTCTTATTCAGTTCAAGTATGTCCACCGTGTATATTACACCTGTCTCTGGAGGATCGGAGTCATTGCATCCCCTCAATGTCTATGCTGCGACAGGGAGGAGAGTTAATTTCTCCATACGGTAAGGAGTTGCACTGCTTTACTGCCCTTCTGGCGCAGAGTATCAACCTGCGTTAATGAGGTACTGTCCTGGGACCTTCCATACGAACCTCGACTGTTCCTGCTTCATAGCACAGAGGGCATAGGTGGGAATCGCTATAAGCAGCACTTACTTTTCCTTGCTCTCACGATCGCCAAACGTGATATTGCACAGTTATGGAAGGGCACCTTACCACCAACTATAGGAAAGTGGTGACAAGAGCTAGACCAATGTATGGGCGCTGAGATAACAGTGTTTCAAGTGAGGGGCTGCCCTCAAAAGCACAGAAAAATATGGGCTAGATAGGCTGTCTACCGGGGTATTGTCCTCCCTCCTCTTCCTTCACAATTCCCGTAAGCATTTCCATGGGTTGTTGTGGGCCATAATGTATGAGGTATTGTTTCTTTTCTTTTGGTATTCACATGTATCACAACTTGCTTGCCAATGTGGGTGGGGTGGGGTGGGAAGGTCTGCGTAAAGTTTTCAGTTTTTTCTTGTTGGTTTTGTATAAGAACTGTACCCATGGGTGTACCCGTGTCTTGTAACATGCCAATATGTTGTTTTCAACTGGATTATATTGGGCGATCTCCAAAATGGTACTATAAAAATGCAATAAAATATGTTTTAAAAAAAAGAAATAAAAAGGATTGAAAATAATTGTATGCATATATTTTAATTAACTTTAACATATACTAAATACACATTTTTTTTAACTGTTGGTGGGCTTTTTTGTATGATTCTTTAAGAAATATTATTTAAATTAAAATCAGGAGTCCCAACATGGGCTGCCCACACCCTCAGGGGATGCGAGATAGTATTTCAGGGGGGTGACAAAGACGGAAATTATGTACTGTATGCATAATAGGAATCTGGCAAGACTTGTGAGGGGGTTTGAATATTAATAAAACTTTCCTTGTTGCATGGGGCAAAAAAAGGGTTGAGAACCCCTAAGTAAAATTATATATTTTATTTAATTATGTTTTTATTTACTTAGGTATTACACATTAATGTAATTTAAAATCATGTTTTAATATTGAATAATTGTATACTTTTAAAGATTAATGGACCTATATCATTTCCCCTATACTTTCCGATGAGGATATCCCCGCCAGAGTAGTGGAAGTCTCCACCTCAGGGGCGGCTGGTGACATTTGAAAGTGGTGAGCGTATAATGATTGGCATACTGCACCGTTGCGAGCGAGCGTTGCGAGCGAGCCCGATCCCCCATAAGGGGAGTTCGGGGGGTTCTCCCCCCGAGAAAGGTTGAAAAAAGAGAAGAAAAATTGTGCATTTTCAAGCAAATTTGAGAAAGCAGGAAGGTTAATAAAGCAATTGTGAAAGTGCAGTTATTACATTAATAAAGAGATGTCATATAACATAGGTAACTGCTTATTCAGTATAACCACAAGAGCTTCATAACAGGCTTCGAGATACAATGCATTTCTGAGTACCTCACATTCCTCCGTCATAGCAAATGACAAGTAGTTACGACAGAGCACATCTCACACAAGAATCGGATGAACTATCTCTATAGCGCCTAATATGTACCGGTGATTGCAGGTGGTGGGCGCTTAACGCTGCCACTCTTTTAAACGTCCAGGGTCTGGGGCGTTTTTCTCATCATCGGCCTTCACCCCCAGAGCAAGAGAGAAAAGTCAGTTAACCGGGAAATAGAAAGAGAAGGAAACAGTGACATAAGGGAACGAGGGTGTGGAAAGGAACGTGTGAGAGTAACGGGGGAGCGGAGGGTGTAGATTGGAGTAAAACAAAGGAAGGCAGTCAGGCAGAGACGGCCGAGCATGGACTGACACTCAGGGAGATTTGTGCTTCAGCTAGCTGACCTAATGCCCATTGCTTATATCATCACAAAACGAAAGCAGAATGGTTTAAAAAGACCATGTTTGTGAATACAGAGCCACAGTATGCATTTTGTTTTCCAATGCACCGAACAAGCAGGTATTTCAGTACCTCCAGGAATAGTGTGCTTTCTTACCCAGGGAAAACATGGTTGTTCAAAGAGCGAGGAGGAAACAAAAGTAGGGATTCACTGGCAAACACTGTTATGTGGCGCTAATGTGTTTAGGTGCGAATAAAACAATCTGGCCACCTTGCTTTAGTTAGTTAGTTATTTTTCATATTTTGAATGTTTTATTTCTCTCTACCCTGAGGCTGCACTTAGAAATTGAAAAATGTCAGAAAAAGACTACGTTTCCAGCAAGTGTTTTTCTTTTTTGGATCCATTTCACAAGGGAGCAAATAAACGAAAGGAGGAAAGAGAAGGTAATACCTGTTTCTTGAAGTCTCGGTTTTTACTACATGAAGAGGAGCGAGACAGAGAGGGAAGAGAGGGAACATATCATTACAAAATGAAAGCAGAATGGTTTTAAAAAGACCATGTTTGTGAATACAGAGCCGCTCAACCGCAGTATGCATTTTGTTTTCCAATGCACCCAACAAGCAGGTATTTGGGGGGTCATAAGAGGGGGCGTCCGTGCCGTTGAGTGATCAGCACAGCTGGACTGTAGCACCCCCTGACGCCATCTCTTCGGCTCAGCAGTCCCTGGGAGCAGAGGAGGTCTCTCAGTCTAAGCCCATGCAGCACAGAATGTGCTTGCAAATATATCTGCCATTGTAGTGTTCCTCTGTGTGAGCCACATCCCTGCATAGAACACCCCGCCCCGTTAGCTCCCCAGAGAGCAGCGTTGTTTTCACAGACATCACACCGCCTGCGTGCATTATTACGTGGGAGCAATCTATCCAAAAGTGTAAATTCCCGTTTTGTGATTACCAGCTGTCAATTTACCCTTGAAAATGAATCTTAAACCTTTCAGTGCCTCCAGGAATAGTGTGCTTATTCCGACGACCTACCCAGGGAAAACATTGTTGTTCAAAGAGCGAGAAGGCAACAAAAGTAGGGCTTCACTGGCAAACACTGTAATGTGGCGCTAGTGCGGTGATGTGAGGGAGTTGAGTCAGCCTGCTGCGCTGCGCTGCGCTGCGAGCCTCAGCCTGGATGTCAACACGACAGCCAGCGGCAGCGGCCCGAAATGGCCAATCACTGCATGGCTTCACATGAAGTCACACAGTGATTGGCCATACATAAGTGTTGCTGCGGCAGTTGCCACCATCCCGCAGCGTGGCACCCAATAAAGGATTGCCTACCCTTCTGCGCGGTGGACTAGCCAATCCTGGCGCTGCATGCAGCTCCAGGATTGGCTAGGGGGGCACAGTTACTCTTCGCCCATATCAGACCCGGGGGCTGCAGCCCTGGTTGCTGTATGACGCAGCACCCTTGGATCCCTCATAATGGGAAGATAGTGTGCACGCATGTTCGGGCTAGTCACAGCCCAAAAATGCACATGCGCACTACGAGTAATGTTGCAGATGAGTCTGGACTGTCACTCAGCTGCTGCAGCCCAGCCCCACCCCCTGGCTTCAGAGCACTCTGTCCGGATTCAGTCGGGCGTGTCCCGGTACTACTAGTACCGGGACACGCTTATAATATATTTATTCAGCGACAGCGAGACGTGAGCATTGCGCTTGACGGCGGGTCCATGTGGATTAGTGGGGCTACGCCCCAACGCCCCAATGGACGCACCGCGCCTGCTCCACCTATGAGTGAAACGTTACTATTAGTAACTTTACACACATAAATCCTAATGTAGGATGCTGTACCCAGAGGTAGAGACGTGTAAGTCTGAACACAGGAGTAATTTTACACTTAGAAATGGTGAATTGCAGAAACTTCTAAAGGTACTATCAGTGCAATAATAGGCCTACACGTGAGTAAATTTACACAAGTACATTTACCTTTGTGAATCAGCACTCGAGAGTCCAACTGCATGCCAATAGTGCCCCTGTGGTAGGACATGGATTCCTCTATGGGCATGTGTCATAGGACTCCTTTGTGCCAGCAAATCCCCATCCTGTACCTTTGGTGGAGCTCCAATCTTTGTTGGCAACATGAAGCCTCTGCTGGCACCTGACCCTAATGAGTACACGCCTCAGCAGTTTGCCTTTGGTTTCTCCAGGGACTTTGAGGCTGCTTAAAAAACAGGCATGTACAACTTCTAACTGTGTATTCCACAATTGATTCACTGCTCGTTTCCAATTGCAAGGTGACAATAAAATGAAACAGCAAGCAAATGCAAATCCATTTATGATAACACCTCTATTGGGGTCAACCTTCGTACGGGGCATTGCCATGCATGACTTATTCAATATATTTCACACCCAGAGAGTTCATTGATTATTATTTCAATGACATGAAGCCATGCTCCATGTGCTTTTTTTTTTTTTTTTTGCTGGACCACATCATCCATTTTGGTCAGACACTGACGCAGTGATTGTATGGCCACAGCTGATGAACTTGTCTTTTGGCCTCCATTCTCTTGACTTATCCTGTCCACTAGATCTACTTTGACATGTGCTCGTCGAGGCAGTGTCATCTCTAGTTCACTTCTGAATATGTTCTTATCCCTTCCAGAGACTGCAGCTATGGTACTAATGAATGAATGAATGAATGAATGAAAGAATGTGGAATTTATAAAGCGCACTGCTGCCCATTTGGTATCCAGGGGATAATAGCTAGTAGCCGGGGAATGGTGCAGCAAATTGGTAAGTATTGGAATGGATTCTGGTCATTCAATCTAAGAGTCTCTTAGACTATTCATTGGCCAGAAGTTGGCCGACTTATTCATGTTAACTCTGCACCTGATTATCATGTTTACTTTTTCACAAAAAAGACAGAAAGTGTTTAATGTTTGTCTAGTTTTGTTTTGACTCCATAGATATTTACGATAAACAACCATTGAAAGTGAACTCCATTGGCAGTCTTTTGTTGAAGGCATCAGTTAAAAATGCTTGGCAAGTTGCAAAATAGTGACCCTTACATGGACAGTGGCAACAAAGGTATGTAGGGGCAGATTTACTAACATTTGGCAAAAGACAACTTGCTGCGCTGCAGTGAATGAAGAAGGCAGGAATGCTCCATGTTTACTTACAAATGCAGCATTCCTGCTCTTTCTCTGCACTGGTGCACTTGTGGCTGTCAAGCGACAAGGCAGGCACTCTTGCACCATGATGCTAGGGTGCCTGAGTTACAGGCAGGATTGTTTTAAGTAGTAAAGTTCATCTTCCTGGAATAAAATTAACATATTTCTCCTCCTTACTTCTCACCTTAGAAAGCATACCATTTTTATGCTTTCCCTGATTTACTAGTGCTAATAAAAATGTGAATGTACCAAAAACCATGGGTGGACGTGTGGGGCCACACAGGCTCCACCCATTGAATGCCTTCCCAGCAGTGCCTTGCGTTACTCGCATGGTGACTCTGCGTGGCATTGTAAATCTGACTTAGAGGGTTGGGTCGCCTTGCGAGATGCAATGGCGACACAAAGCCTTACTAAATCTGGCCCGTAGAGTTGAACTTTGTTTGCCATATTTCCCCCCTGCCTATGACAGACAGCTATGGGCTTCTGGGTGTGCTCTTTGAAGATGATGGCAACACTGATGCCCAAGTTGTTAAGAGACTTTCTATGGTGCATTTGTTTAATGTTCCTCTTGCAGCATTGCTGCTTACATCTAAAGCAAAAGGCAATTTACGTCGGTTGTTAGAAAATCTTTCCAGGCAACTAGGATTTGTCAATATTTAATAACAATCAACCACCATTCCAACTTAAATCATGTACCCATGTGCTGCTCTAAGCGAAACCTCGTGTCCCATCATCTTCATCACCCACTAAACTAAACTTCTGTACCTCGCTCTCTACTCCCATGGTCCTGGTGGTCGAACAGAGGCAGCGCTTGTGAATGGAGGGTAAGGACCAGCAATGAGGGGGAACAGAGCGAAAGGGGCAGGTTTGTGAGATCTTCATCAGAAAACGTGGCCTGTGCTGTAGAATACTAGCAGGGCACAGGTAAGACACAAATGTATTTTTTTGTTGGTTGGTATTGCTGCTTAATGTCCAAGTTATTTTAGTCTATGGAAGCATGTGTCAATAATGCTCTTTTCGGGGTGCAATGTTGACCTTGATAGTCAAGATGGGAGATTTACTCTTCAAAGAGTTATCGCAGACAGGTGAGGGGCATGACGTTTCACCAGCCCTGCACCTGGTCAACATGCGAGAGAATACTGCACATTTCCTTACTCCCTGGAGTCACATAGTTGGGCCGCAATAGGGTAAATTACATTGTTAAACTTCTAATCCTATTTTCTGCGAATGAGGAGTGTTAAAATGGGGTTGGACCAACAACTAAAAAGAGCCACAACCACTGTTTTTTTTTTTTTTATCACCTGACACCTGTTTGGAAAATGTATGGAAGAGTGATGATGATGGGCACTGAGCCAGTGTAAAACTCGATTTTGGTCAATTGATACCAGGTACCTTTCGGTTTGGTGGAGAATAAACTTCTGTATATAATCCCATATTCACATTAAATTTTCATAACAGGATCCAGGTAAACATACCGCAGAGTTGACAGCAGGTGTGACTCAGCAAGATAGATCCCATAATCCATTATCTGAAAGAGAGTGTGTAACAGCAAAGGGTTAATCAGGCCAAATGTATTGTTTCAGCGAATCCCTTCCTAATAATAACAGACTAACAAACATAGTGGCAGATTTTCAAGGACTGGCGCATCCCTGCATATCAGCAGGGATGCACCAGGTAAGATGCGTCACGCAGGTTTACCCTTGCGCCACCACAGATGTGCCGCATTTACAATGTGGCGCACCGTGGCGCAAGGATAAACAGACACGTGACGCATCTGATAGCGTAAGGGCGGTGCATTGCTGGAGTCGTGTCGCAAGTGCGACACAACTCCAGCAATACTCAGGGACTGCCCATACCTAACATGCTGCGTCACACCTTACGCCTGCTTCAGGCAGGTGCACGGTTTTGAAGCAGCAGCGTCGGAAAAGTGACTCAGTGAAATCTTGTAGATTTCACTGCATCACTTTTCCGAGGCTTTTTCCGACGGAACGCCCACCCTGCATTCATTAAACCTGACGCAGGTTTAATGTAGAGCAGGGCTTTACAACGTGACGCATCCCCTAGATGCATCATGTTGTAAATAAGGTGCAACATGGCGCATGGTTTACGCCGCCGCTGCATCACAGAAGTGACGCAACGGCGGCGTAAATGTGTCGCAAGGGGCTTGTAAATCTGACCCAAAGTCTTTACTGGAGAAACAACCTTTACAACGCAGTCATTACATCGCACTACCTTTACATAGCAGTCATTACATCGCAACATCCTTTACATCGCATGTCATTACAACGTATGTCACTACAACGCATGTCATTACAACGCATGTTACTACAACTCAGGCATTGCATCGCAAGTCACTATAATTAAATACCATTAAAACGCATAGTACCCTTACACTATCCAACACTTACCCTACTGTTGCACTCACTGGAGTTAGAATAGTAAGTTTTACCCCTACACTATCCAACACTTACCGTACTGTTGCACTTACTGGAGTTAGAATATTAATTTTTACCCCTATACTATCCAACACTTACCTTAAATGCGATGTAATGGCATGCATTGTAATGGTATGCGTTGTAAAGGTATAATGTGATGTAATGGAATGCGTTGTAAAGGTAGTTTCTGAAAATGCGATGTAATGGCATGTAATGTAAAAGAATGCGTTGTAAAGGCATGAGTTGTAAATGTATGCGTTGTAACGTCATACATTCCTTTACTGTCATTTGTTGACGCTGAAGTTCATTCAATTTAGCATTCAGGTCACTTCTCATGGACGAGCAAGCATGGTAATGACCCAGAATTAATGGCTACTGCACAAAATGTGCGTGTTTCATCCTGCCAATCCCTGCTATAGGAGGGACAATGAATGTGTGTAACACTTTCCTGTAATTCTCTGGACAACTATGAAGCAAGGATTAATTTTTTCCTGAGTTATTCAACCACTGCTCGAATGATTTAAGTCAGTGGAAGCAGACACCTACTCAGATGTGCTGAGGTTGTTTCTTACCCTGAATAAAGCTTTTCTTTTCTAAGATCTGCTCCACATCACATGTCCACATACAAGCACGGGTAATGAAGAATTAGGTTCAAATCAAGATGGGGGAAGAAAGAAGCAGAGGCTCATTCAGGTTACTGTTCATATAGACCAAAGATCATGAGGGGGGAATGAACCACTTATATCTTTTATGCCAGAGTCTCTAAAAAAGTGTTCCTGAGACCCTCAACCACACAGTCATGGCCTGGAGTGTATGTTTATCTCTGCTAGCGTGATCTGGTGGCTAGCATCATCATCGGGTCTTTATCACTAGAGTGTCCCATCCTCCAAGTGAAAAACTGCAAAAAAAACTCTAAGCTGACTTCCGGATAATATTTTCTTAACCGGAATGATTTCATAAAACAGTATTTATCATTTATGAGGTTAATTTCATGTTGCAATTGTCTCTTTTTCATTTGGATTGTATAGCTGTCCATAATGAAATTGTGTTGTCTGTCCCATTCAGCCATGCTAGATTAATTAAGATAATTAAGATATCAAGCCATTCATGAAACTAAGTACATGAAATGTATTGAAGTTTTGACACTATTGGATTATTTTGTATGTTTGCTTTTTCTGTTCTGTGCTAATTTATAATAGTGAATTTTTTGAAAACGAGAAAAATCCCCCCAAAATTCATAAATAATAAATACTGTTTTATGAATTCATTCCGGTTAAGAAAATATTTAGGGGACATGTTCTATGCATGAGTCTTAGTGGCCAGCCATATAAGCGATAAAGGTCAGCTTAGAGGTTTTTTACAGTTTTTTGTTGTTTACCCCTCATCTAGGACCTATAAGAATATAGGGGGTGCCTTCCTACGTATCCAACCATCCTCCAATTGATACTACATCCTTCACAAGGAGGTAGACTGTTTACGTAACAACAGTGGCATATGCTTAAAATTATATCTTGTCTAGTGGGAACGTTTTTATTAAAAAGCTGAACAAGGATAAAGGTAAAAACTACGCAGTGTTGACATGGGCAGTTTATTACTCCTCAAAACCTGGTATTCAGGTCAACATGCTTCTGCCGATATGAGCCCTAGAGGGTCTCGGGGCTTTTATCAGGACCATAATTGTTGAAGGCCTACATTTTAGGGTGCTTCAATGATGTGCACAAATTGTGAGCGAGTTTAGTCACTCACCCAACTTCTATTCAAGCACACTTTGCTCTCAGTAAGAAACAGTTATACATTAGACCTAGAACTGAAAAGGGATGACAAAAAGAAGACAAACATACAATATAATATTTGTGGCTTCTGACTTTAGGTAGTAATCCCTTTAGCACCCGGTGTAGCCATTTAACATATAACTTCCAATTATCCATGACTGTATGTGTTTCTGATGAAATGCATACCTATACAAGCATTGGCAAAGCCAATAGGTCTCATTAACCCGAGAGCTATTAGCGTGGTCTATGTCAATGTCTTTGGACTGTTCCAAAGGGCATATTATCAATGGCCAGCGATAATTATGGCTGGCCGTGCTTAGCGATAAATTTCTTATTGCAGGCTATCTCTGGAATTTATCGTCCTGGTAGCGCGTTATTAACAACGCGTTTCTCCAGGGCGATAAAAATTCCAGAGATAGTGAGGTTATCGCCGTTTTGCAGAGAACATCGCTGGTTTTCCAGTGATGTTCCCTGCAAAACAGCGATAACCTTGCTGATACGACCCTGTGGTGGTATCAGCATAATCCACCCCCTATGTCAAATATAGGTAAATCAGGATTTTATCAGCCGTTAGATTTTGGTGAAAACGGCTGTTTTCGCCAAAATCTAACGTCTGCTAAAATCCTTTGGGCTGCCTTGTAAATATCGTGATGTGAACATCAGCGATATTTGCAAGATAGTCCATCCGGGGTACGCCCAGTGGCGTCCACTTTGCATCTCATTAGAGATGCAAAGGGAGGCGCTGGGAAAAAGGGTGCTAGCATGCGATTATGCATGTTTGCACCTTCTTGTAAATAGGGCAATAGTTTTATCTCCGCTTTTTTGGACATAATGCCCTTGTAAATATGCCCTCAAATATGTTAAATTTATGTTACACAGCGAGTGCTGCAAATTTCAATCATTCTAGACACTAGAGAATAGGAGTTATTGTTACCATGGAATTAAGGCATTCTATTCCAGCAAGTAGTCCACACAGGGCTAATTTAACCTCTGGAGAGTGGTGTTTTTGGCAAAGCCAATAGGTTTCGCCTATGTGAAATCTATTGGGTTTGTCAATGTTTTTTCACATGTTGTCTAGCAAACCATAAACATTGACACCCACAGGAGAGAAACAAAGCACTAATTAATAGATGTTGGAAATGGCCCTTTTTGCAGGGTTATCCCCAAACTTTTTGCTTCTTCCTCCTTTATTTTTTCTGACCCGTGGTTGTTGGCAATAGGACCCTGGGCACTTTACCACTGCTAATCAGTGCTAAAGTGCATATGCTCTCTGTATAAATTGTTATATTGATTGGTTATCCATGATTGGTATATTTGTTTCACCTGTTAGCCCCTAGTAAAGTGCACTGCGTGTGCCAGGGCTGGTGATTCAAATGCTACTAGTGGGCTGCAGCACTGATTGTGCCACCCACAGGAGTAGCGCTAAAATGATGTCTTAGGCCTGCTTGCAGTGCCTATGTGCAGTCCAGGACTGCCATGTCGACCTGGCCAGTGCACCCACTGACCAGGCCTTATCCTTCCCTTTCTGTACATGTCAGGCATCCCTATGGTGGCCCTAGGTACCCCCCTGGGCTGGGTGCAGTGTATCTGAAAGGTAGGGCATGTACTGAGGTGTGTAACATGCCCTGGTAGTGAATTACAGCCATTTTTGTTTTTCACTGCTGAGAGGCTATCTTGCCCATAGGATAGAATGGGGAAGGCTGTTTACATGCCTATCTTCCCATAAGGGCAAGATAGAAAATCCAAGTTTGGTATCTCTGTGTTCAGAATTTAATTATACATCTTTTTAGCAAGATGGTTTTTAAATTCACTGTGTGAGAATAGCACTTTTTAGAAAGTAGCTATTCTCCTGTTTAACCTTCCTGTGTGCCTGTGTGCTGGTTGGCTGACTGGTGTCATGTGATGGGCTAGGTGGCTCCAGGAGCCTGGATGAGTCAGCAGCAGGGTGAATAGGGAGATCTGCTTGAGATGGGTGGGAGGAGTAGTCCCTGGGTTTGAATAGGGCTGCCCCTGACAAACACAAAGCTGGCTCCACCCCCTGCTGGCCAGGCTGAGGACTCTGCCTCTGCTGGCACAAAGAAGGCTCCACCTCCTGCTGAGCGTCTAACGACCCTGCCCCTCACTCTGAAAGGAACCAGGTGCTCCAGAGCAGAGCACACCCAGGAACCGGTTTGAGCAGGGGAATCGCCCCACTGAAACACAGAGAGACAAAGACTTGGAGGGGTATAAGAAGAGGACCCCAGACACCTAAACTTTAGATCACTTTGGAACTAAGAAGAAACCTCTGCCAAGGAGAAAGCTGAAAAGGACTGAAGAGGAGAAGACTGCCTGCTTGCTGTTTTGCTTTGCTGCCAAGGAGAGGGGAAGGACTTTGCTGTGTCCCCTTCTTTTGATTCTGATCTCCAAGGGCCTGAGAAGAGCTGGCTCCCTGTTAAGAAGTCCCAGGAACAAAAGGACTTCACCACCAGCTCCCCTGGAACTCTGCTGAGAGAGTTCTGACCTGCCTTGGAGTGCTTGCCCAGTCTTGGGGCCTCAGGAGGTCGTTTTGCTGTGTTTGAGAGCTGGGAAACAGAAGCGTGAACAAGAGTGACTGGTACCCAACGCATCATCCGATTGCGTGTCGCAAGACGAGAGTGCGAGGAAAATTTCATCGCGGCACCATCGCAACACGCAGGGTCCCCGCATCGCTGAGTGCGTCGAGCATCGTCCCGAAGCGTGAAGATTCCGGCCATTGCGAGGGTTGTCGCAGAACCAGTTTGCGAGCCGCACCACTGCCGGTGCGTGAAAAGTCTCCAGTCATCGGGTGCGTCGACGCAGAGTCCCGTTCCGTGGCGCATCGAGAGTTGCGGCGCCGGAAGGCAACGCTGCACCACGCATCGCACCACATCGAAGAGTGTCGCATCGAACCTGTGCGTGAAGCTTCCCCCCAAGAAACCTACGCAACGAAGGCCAAAGTCATCGCATCCTCCCCCTACAGATCGGAGCCGGCGCATCCACCTCTGCTGCGTGAAGCAGGGCTGCTGCAAAGCCTCCCCAGGATCTCAGGAGTATCGCATCGCCTTTGCAAGCTTCCTTGTTATAGCTTTTGGGAACCTTATCGCAACTACAGGTACTGTTGGGCACGAAAGTGTCGCATTTTGTGCATTGAAAGTCGCATTGTGCAGGACACTGATTTTGACATCCTGGAGTACTTTCTGCAAACTCTTGAACTATTTTTAAAGTAACCTTTTTAATTGTATGTTGGTTTGTCTGTAGTATTTGGTCTTGTGACGTTTTTAGTAAAGATACCTTATTTTTCTAAAACTGGTGTGGAGTAAATCTGTGGTGTTTTCACTGTGTTACTGTGAGTGTTGGTACAAATACTTTACACATTGCCTTTGATAGCCTAGACTGCTCAGGCCAAGCTACCTAGGGGGTGAGCAGGGGTTATCTTAACAGTGTATCCCCCTTTCCCTGACTAGAAGCAAGGGTCCCTACTTGGACAGTGGTACCTACCCTGCCAACTAGAGACCCCCAGATCTAACATTGGTGGCAGCGGTGGGATTGAACTTGTATTTGTACTTGACCCACAGTAATTGGTGTACATCACTAGTTTAAGTGCAGACCAACAGACAACCACATGCTGTATTTTGGATTCTATTTTGGAGTAACTCTTCAAGAGCATCATGTCTCAGGTGGCAACAAGTGAGAGGGCAGAATTGGAGTTTTCCATGGAGGATCTGTATTCGTACAAGGTTGAGGAGCTCAAGCAATTCTGCAAAGACCTTGGTTGCCCTGTGAAAAGCGGATCTAGAAGGGATGTGCTACAAAGAGTCTTGAAGGCCTGGTGGGAGGCTCAAGAGGAAGATGATGCAGATGAAGAGAATGGTTTTGTTCCCCAAGCTCTGCCCGTGGTCGGACCAGTCTCAAGGGCTGGCAGCTCCCATTCCAGTAGGAGTCTCACTCCAGAGGAGTTGGAGGAGAATCAAAGGGCTAGAGATCATGAGTTAGAAGTCATGAGGCTTGAAATGGAAACCCAAAACAAAATAGAAGAGAGCAAGAAGATGTATGCCTTGGAAGAATTGAAATTGACCTTGGCACATGAATTAAGAATGAGGGAGCTTGATATGGAGCTCGAGAGGCTTGAGGCCATGAGTGTCTCAGCTGAGGAAGAATGGTTAGCTCAAGAAGTGAGCTTTGCTGAGTTGGGGGTGGAGTCCAGCTCAGATGGTGGCAGCAAGATTGTAGTTTCTAGTGCTGAGAGAAAGGTACAAACACCCAGAGATGTGGCACCTGACTTGAAGGAGGGGGGTTGACATACACCAGGGGGTTCAGGTTTATGATGTATTTCCCGTGGGGTGCAGTGTCCCTGAAGTAGATTGGGGAACTGGCACAGGGGACCATATTCCAAGTGGTGGGAGGGACACTCTACTGACCCTAGATGAGAGGTACAGGGAGAGGGGTTCCCCCATGGTAAAAACCTTGGTGTGTGAGTGTGAAGACCACCCAGAAGAGTGTGAGTTGTGTGACAGAGACAGTCAGGTACTGTCTTGCCAATCTCAGGAGAGTGGTGTGGGGTACTTGTGTGAGGCACTGGAGGGTGAGGCAAACGATAGCTTGGTTAACAACTGTGGGGGGCTGTGTGATTCATTTTTTGGAGAGCATATTTTAAGTCCCTGTTTTCCAGAGCTATGCCAACACCCGGTGGAGTGTGAGTTCTCTGGTTCCAGAGAGCTTGCGTTGGAGGCAGACCTTTGGTTGGATGCCAAAAGGGCTGGAGAGGCATTGGGGAGTGATACCAAAAGGAGTGGCCCGGATATCTTCCAGACCTGTGAGGTGGAAGAGGTTCAGTGTAGCCCGGTTAGGTCCCAGTGTAGTGGGAGAGGTGTAGGGGCTCACGTCCTGTCTCAGTGGAGAAGGGGTGAGTGTGGGACTGTGGGTCCCAAGGTGCCTGAAACCCAGTCTCAGGACCTGGTGGGTTCCTTAATGGAACACCAGGTTGGGGGCCTAGACAGTGCTAGTAGGCCATTTGAGGAGGATCTCCTAGTGTCAGGAGAACCTGGAGCCTCTGTAAACAGAGCTCCAGTGGTTCTGGTGTCCGGCGGTACCGCTCCAGTTGGGAGGGTACAGAAGTCCAGACTGAGGTGTGAGAGGGGGATGTGTTCTCCAGTGGGAGAACCAGTGGGTCAGGGACCAGCCAGAAGGGCTGAGTCCCCTAGGAGTGACCATGGTGACACCACTTCTGTCCTGGGGGATCTTCGCGCACTGTCAGGTGGACAGGGGCCGGGAGATCTGCGCCAGACAGACTGTCACGAGACACATGAGTCATGTGTCACCCTCGGGGAGATACTGTGTGAGTCCCCAGAAGTCCTGGCATGCCAGGCAAGTGTGCAACCGCAGGGTTTAGACCCTAGGTTGGGAGACCAGTTGCTGGAGAGAGGTCCTGAACTGGAGGGAGGGACATCTGTAAGCAGTGTCTCTACCAGTTTGTCTTTGAGGTGTACCGCTCTGAGTAGGAGGGTGCAGAACTCTGGAAGGGGGTGCAGAGGGAGGGAGTCCTCGCCTCTGACCCCGGTTCACCTGAAGGGTGTAGACCCTAGGTTGGAGGGCCAGGTCCGGGGTGTCCCCCCTGGCCTGGGATCCCAGTTGCAGGATAGAACCCCTGAACTGGTGGGTGAATGGTGCAGGACACCTGCCACAGGTGCCCTGACTATTCTAGAAGGGGGTACCGCTCCAGGTGGGAGGGTACAGAGCCCCAAGGAAGAGGAGGACCGGGTGTGGAACAGTCCACCCCAGCCTCCTGTCCAGCCACCGGATACAGGCCCGGGGCTGGTGGGTCAGTGCCACGTTGTCAGACCCGACCTGACAGGGAAGGGAGTGGACAAAGGGTGCCAAGCACCTGGGGCTACCGCCCCCCACCCTCTGACGCCACAGGGGTTTGAGAGCCCTGAGAGGCATGAGGCCTGGGTCTCATCCCTGACCACTGTCACTGGTCACTGTGTCCTGTGGTATGTCTGTTGGGACACACCTGTGAGCAAGTTAAGGCTAGGTGCTGCACAGGTGGTGTCCACAGGTGAAGAGAAGGGTTCTACATGGGTTGGCGTGGTGGACCCTGAGAGTATGGATGGAGGGATCCAACCGGGTTCAGGAAGGCGTAGAACAGGAATAGTGCTCTGCTGTTTGGGCCAGTTTCCGTGTTCTATCGCCCTAAGCAGGGAATCCCATCGAGGTATCGCTTGGTCTACCCTGGCTTTAGGCTGGAAGGGGGTTGTGTTGGAAACGGCCCTTTTTGCAGGGTTATCCCCAAACTTTTTGCTTCTTCCTCCTTTATTTTTTCTGACCCGTGGTTGTTGGCAATAGGACCCTGGGCACTTTACCACTGCTAATCGGTGCTAAAGTGCATATGCTCTCTGTATAAATTGTTATATTGATTGGTTATCCATGATTGGTATATTTGTTTCACCTGTTAGCCCCTAGTAAAGTGCACTGCGTGTGCCAGGGCTGGTGATTCAAATGCTACTAGTGGGCTGCAGCACTGATTGTGCCACCCACAGGAGTAGCGCTAAAATGATGTCTTAGGCCTGCTTGCAGTGCCTATGTGCAGTCCAGGACTGCCATGTCGACCTGGCCACTGCACCCACTGACCAGGCCTTATCCTTCCCTTTCTGTACATGTCAGGCATCCCTATGGTGGCCCTAGGTACCCCCCTGGGCTGGGTGCAGTGTATCTGAAAGGTAGGGCATGTACTGAGGTGTGTAACATGCCCTGGTAGTGAATTACAGCCATTTTCGTTTTTCACTGCTGAGAGGCTATCTTGCCCATAGGATAGAATGGGGAAGGCAGTTTACATGCCTATCTTCCCATAAGGGCAAGATAGAAAATCCAAGTTTGGTATCTCTGTGTGGGTGAATAGGGAGATCTGCTTGAGATGGGTGGGAGGAGTAGTCCCTGGGTTTGAATAGGGCTGCCCCTGACAAACACAAAGCTGGCTCCACCCCCTGCTGGCCAGGCTGAGGACTCTGCCTCTGCTGGCACAAAGAAGGCTCCACCTCCTGCTGAGCGTCTAACGACCCTTCCCCTCACTCTGAAAGGAACCAGGTGCTCCAGAGCAGAGCACACCCAGGAACCGGTTTGAGCAGGGGAATCCCCCCACTGAAACACAGAGAGACAAAGACTTGGAGGGTATAAGAAGAGGACCCCAGACACCTAAACTTTAGATCACTTTGGAACTAAGAAGAAACCTCTGCCAAGGAGAAAGCTGAAAAGGACTGTAGAGGAGAAGACTGCCTGCTTGCTGTTTTGCTTTGCTGCCAAGGAGAGGGGAAGGACTTTGCTGTGTCCCCTTCTTTTGATTCTGATCTCCAAGGGCCTGAGAAGAGCTGGCTCCCTGTTAAGAAGTCCCAGGAACAAAAGGACTTCACCACCAGCTCCCCTGGAACTCTGCTGAGAGAGTTCTGACCTGCCTTGGAGTGCTTGCCCAGTCTTGGGGCCTCAGGAGGTCGTTTTGCTGTGTTTGGGAGCTGGGAAGCAGAAGCGTGAACAAGAGTGACTGGTACCCAACGCATCATCCAATTGCGTGTCGCAAGACGAGAGTGCGAGGAAAATTTCATCGCGGCACCATCGCAACACGCAGGGTCCCCGCATCGCCGAGTGCGTCGGGCATCGTCCCGAAGCGTGAAGATTCCGGCCATTGCGAGGGTTGTCGCAGAACCAGTTTGCGAGCCGCACCACTGCCGGTGCGTGAAAAGTCTCCAGTCATCGGGTGCGTCGACGCAGAGTCCCGTTCCGTGGCGCATCGAGAGTTGCGGCGCCGGAAGGCAACGCTGCGCCACGCATCGCACCACATCGAAGAGTGTCGCATCGAACCTGTGCGTGAAGCTTCCCCCCAAGAAACCTACGCAACGAAGGCCAAAGTCATCGCATCCTCCCCCTACAGATCGGAGCCGGCGCATCCACCTCTGCTGCGTGAAGCAGGGCTGCTGCAAAGCCTCCCCAGGATCTCAGGAGTATCGCATCGCCTTTGCAAGCTTCCTTGTTATAGCTTTTGGGAACCTTATCGCAACTACAGGTACTGTTGGGCACGAAAGTGTCGCATTTTGTGCATTGAAAGTCGCATTGTGCAGGACACTGATTTTGACATCCTGGAGTACTTTCTGCAAACTCTTGAACTATTTTTAAAGTAACCTTTTTAATTGTATGTTGGTTTGTCTGTAGTATTTGGTCTTGTGAAGTTTTTAGTAAAGATACCTTATTTTTCTAAAACTGGTGTGGAGTAAATCTGTGGTGTTTTCACTGTGTTACTGTGAGTGTTGGTACAAATACTTTACACATTGCCTTTGATAGCCTAGACTGCTCAGGCCAAGCTACCTAGGGGGTGAGCAGGGGTTATCTTAACAGTGTATCCCCCTTTCCCTCACTAGAAGCAAGGGTCCCTACTTGGACAGTGGTACCTACCCTGCCAACTAGAAACCCCCAGATCTAACAATAGACATCTACAAACCAGTTTAAAAAGATCAAGCAAACACTAAAATATGCAAATCAAAGTTTGGAGGAGAGCCCGATGAAGCCATGTTTGTGAACATGCAACATTTTCAATGAACATTGTTTAAAGGCACAATAAGGTGGGTTCTTCAGTTTGATATAGTTTAACATGTAAATCCATAACAAGATCCTAGCAATGCGGTCACCTGAAATGGGCACATTCTTTTATCAATCAATCAATCAATCAATCAATCATAGCATTTGTAAAGCGCACTACTTACCCGTGAGGGTCTCATGGCGCTAGTGGTGGGGAGTGCTGCTACTGTTCGAAAAGCCAGGTTTTGAGGAGTCTTCTGAAGGTCAGTAGGTCTTTGGTCTGCCGTAGACGGATGGGGAGGGTGTTCCATGTCTCGGTGGCGAGGTGGGAGAATGATCTGCCACCGGCGGTCACTCTTCGGATGCGGGGGACAGAGGCGAGGGCACGGTCAGCAGAGCGGAGCTGGCGGGTGGGGGTGTAGAAGCTGAGTTGGCTGTTGAGGTGCGCCGGTCCGGTGTTGAGGAGTGCCATGTGTGCGTGAGTGAGGAGCTTGAAGGTTATCCTCTTGTTGACGGTGAGCCAGTTCAGGTCTCTCAGGTGGGGTGTGATGTGGCTGCGGCGAGGGATGTCGAGGATCAGGCGTGCGGATGCGTTCTGGATGCGTTAGAGCCGTTTCAGGACTTTGGCCGATGCTCCTGAGTAGAGGGCGTTTTCATAGTCCAGTCTGCTGCTGACGAGGGCATGGGTGACCGTCCTTCTCGTTTCGGTGGGGATCCATTTGTAGATCCTGCGGAGCATGCGGAGGGTGTTGAAGCAGGAGGAAGAGACGGCGTTGACCTGCTTCATCATGGAGAGGGTGGGGTCGAGGATGACCCCTAGGTTGAATGCGTGGTTGGTGGGTGTAGGAGCTGCTCCCAGTGCGGTTGGCCACCAGGAGTCGTCCCAGGCCGAGGGGGTGGATCCAAAGATGAGGACCTCCGTCTTATCTGAGTTTAGCTTCAGTCGGCTGTTCCTCATCCATTCGGCGACGGCCTTCATTCCTTCATGGAGATTAGTTTTGGCAGTGTGGGGGTCCTTGGTGAGGGACAGGATCAGCTGGGTGTCGTCGGCATAAGAGATGATGTTTAGGTCATGCAGTCGGGCGACGTGGGCGAGCGGTGCATGCAGATGTTGAAAAGCATTGGGCTGAGGGATGAGCCCTGGGGTACACCGCAGATGACCTCGGTGGCTTCGGAGCGGAAGGGGGGGAGGTGGACGCTCTGTGTTCTGCCGGAGAGGAAGGAGGTGGTCCAGTCCAGGGCCTTCTCTTGGATCCCGGCGTCTTGGAGGCGTGTTCGTAGAGTGCGGTGGCAGACCGTGTCGAAGGTGGCTGACAGGTCCAGGAGGATGAGGGCCGCGGTTTCTCCTTTGTCTTGCAGGGTCCTGATGTCATCGGTGGCGGCGATGAGGGCAGTTTCGGTGCTGTGGTTGCTATGGAACCCAGACTGGGACTGGTCCTGGATGCTGTTCTGCTCCAGGTAGCTGGTCAGTTGTTTGTTGACGGCCTTCTTGATGACCTTCGCCAGGAACAGGAGCAGGGAGATGGGCCGGAAGTTCTTGAGGTCCTTGGGGCCCACCTTGGGTTTCTTGAGTAAGGCGTTGATCTCAGCGTGCTTCCAGCTCTCCGGGAAGGTTGCTGTCTCGAAGGAGATGTTGATGGGGTGCGATGGTGGTGCTGGCTTTGTTGAAGATGTGGTGTGGGCATGGGTCTGACGGGGATCCGGAGTGGATGGTGTTCATGATCTTGATGGTGTCGTCGTCGTTAATGTTGGTCCAGGATAGCAGGCGGTTGGTGCGGGTGGTGGTCGTGGGGACGGGGGTCACGGTGGTTGCTGGGGCAGTCGTGGCGTTAAAGCTGTCGTGGATGTCTGCGATCTTGCGGTGGAAGAAGTTTGCCAGTGAGTCGCACAGGTGTTGCGAAGGTGGGATGTCGTTGGTGTTGGAGCTGTGGTTGGAGAGTTCCTTCACGATGTTGAAGAGCTCTTTGCTGTTGTGTGCGTTGTTGTCTAGGCGGTTTTTGAAGGAGGCCCTTTTGGCGGCTCTGATGAGATGGTGGTGTCTGCGGGTGGCATTCTTTTGGGCTGTGTAGCTTTCCAGGGTTCGTTCACGGAGCCAGTTCTTCTCTAGCTTTCGACAGGTTTGCTTGGAGGCCTGGAGGTCTTCAGTGAACCAGCTGGCTTTCTTGCTGGTGTGGCTGTTGGAGGGTTTCTTGAGTGGGGCAAGGGTGTTGGCACCATCGTCGGTCCACTGTCTGAGGTTGCGGACGGTGGTGCCGGGGGTCAGTGGGGTCTGCGGGTGGGCTCTGGCCGAGGGTGTTGGATAGCTGGTCTTCGGTGACTTTGCTCCAGCGGCGGTGGGGCATCTGTTGGGTGTGGTGGTGCATGGCGGGTTTCCGGAAGGTGAAGTGGATGCACTGGTGGGGTCAATTGTGAGGCCGGCAGAGTGGGTGGGTGTTGTGACGAGTCTAAACCTTGTATGTGATGTTATAATCACCTGTATAAAAGAAGGCAAAATTGTAGCAAATCTGAGATTGGGGCACACGCCTACACCTTCGCTCCCACAAGCAGTCATGGATCACACGCTGCAAGTCCTGCCCAAGCAGCACATTGACACATTAGTTTACTAACACAAAAGGAGTCTTTAGAAATGAATGCACTGCTTCTTTCGTTTGGACACTGAAATATTTTAAATCTTTCTGCCAGTCTCAAGTGAAGTTTTCTTACTTGTTCGCCTTCAGCCGCATGCACCCTCCCTTGATCCCTTGTGCAGGCTGGCATACGTACAAGAAATACATGAAAAGGAATGTTTCCTGATTAGCTAATGGCCCACTTGAGGTCCCTAAGCCTGTCTGTTTATGGTGCTGTAGGGGGGCCTGACTTCACAACCTGCAAAGCGGGTCCGGAGCTTGCTCTGGCACCTTTAATCCTGGTGCTTAAACACTTGTGAGTGAATTTGGGTGATTCTGGGCAAATTACTTAAACTCCCTACGGCAAAAAACGAAAGTTCATATGTAATGGAATTCCAAATACGTGTAATGCACTGCCCCCTGCATAACCTCTGCTGTTCCACGCTCTATCTGGGTTTCATACTATATAATACCAATATGTCTAATTAAAAATCAGCACTACAGCAATGGGCAGCGAATGTTAATTGTAATAAAAACTACTGCCAGTATTAATGGGTCTGCTCTCCCCCTCTAGATGCATTAGGTTTTCATTATGACATATTAGCAGAATTTGAAAGAAGCTACTCTGTACGTCACCTGCAAGTTTCACAGAACCTGAGAGAACATGTATGGCTGGTGGACAGAGGAAAGGCAAAAAAACAGTGTGTATGCCCGGGCCTGCGCATCTAACCCCTACCACAAAGCGCGCATGATACAGCGGTATGTGCGGGGCTCACGCTGTTCGGCCTTGACCAATGGAAGTGTGAGACAAACTTTTAGGGAACATGTGGGATGTGGTTTGCATGTCCTATATGGAATGTTTTGCCCACATCTAATATGGCCACATACTCAACTATCTTGTAATGTGCTAAAATTAGGGGCATTTTTACAAGGTCTGGCGCATCTCTGCAAATCAGCAGGGATGCGCCAGAATAGATGCAACACGCAATTCTCCCCTTGCGCCACCACGGATGCAGCGCATTTACAATGCGGCGCACCATGGCACAACGATAGGCAGATGTGTGTCGCATCTTGTGGCAAAAGGGCGGCGCATTGCTGGAGTCGTGTTGCAAGTGCGAGGCAACTCCAGCAATGCACAGGGGCCACCCATACTTAACGCTGTGCGTCACTCCTTACACCTGCTTAAAGCAGGCGTAAGGGTTCGACGCAGTGGCGTCGTAAAACTGACTCAGGTAAATGTTGTAAATTTCATAGAGTCAGTTTTATGAGGTTTTCCTGTGACGGAATGCCCACCCTGCGATGGAACACCCACATGAAACCATGACGCAGGTTTCATGTGGCGCAGTGCTTCACAACGTGACGCATCTGCCTAGATGCGTCACGTTGTAAATAAGTCGCAGTGTGGCGCATGGTTTACACCACCGCTGCTTCACAGAAGTGACACAACTGCCTCGCAAATGTGTCGCAAGGGGTTTGTAAATCTGCCCCGAGACTTTGTGGTTTAGTGTTTAACCTGGCTTGGATATGGGAAACGGCAGAGTATTTTGCTGCACCTTCTCCTCTGACATTTTTATTGGCGAGGATACTTGGGTGTTGTCAAGTGGCGGCCTCCCAGCACGATCTGTGTTTCAGCTCTTTTTCTCTTGAGTGGCAGTGATCAGGGTTTGCCTGCTGAGCCAAAGTCAAAGGTGCCTTAAAGTTGACCACGATGGGGGTGGCTACAGGTCTACTTGAAAAATAAAGGGGAAGTGATTGTGGTGAAGCACAGGGCAGGCAGCCACAGGGGCGGGAACGGATAAGAAAAAAACAAAAAATGGCACTCTGCCAGAATGAAAACAACAGTGCTCCGGAGAGCTCAAACCGAAAAAAGAAAAAGTCTCTAAATTGGGTATAAAATGAGGGGGAGTGGAGCTTTAGTGTACTTGGCCCCTGAGCTCAGAAAGTAGTGAAAACGGAAAGAGACATGATGTATGTATGCTATAGACAAACAAGTATAAGGAATAACAGAGCTGCATGGAATCCAGCAAATGGCAAGCCAGTGGGCAGGATGAAGCCCACAAAGCTGCTACTTCGTGGCAGATTTACAATAAACTAACACAGCATTGTGCAGCAATTCATTTTGATGCACCGCGCTGCGTTAGTTTGGAAGCACAGGAATGCAACATATTTACACCAATATGGTGCATCTATGTGCTACACACTGCGCTTGTGCACAAACTGCTGCCATGCGCTGACGAAGGCACCCTTGCACCATGGTGCAAGGATGCCTGCATCACAGTGATGATTGTTTATGTGCAGAAGGAAGCTTCTGCCATTGTTGAACAGTTAAACAATACCATCAAGTCTAGATTGACCAAAATCTGTACATCAACCTCTCACAAATGGCCAGTCACTTTACCCTTGGTGTTGATGAGTATCTGGACAGGAAGACAGGGTTATTCCCCCATGAAATATTGATAGGCAGAGCAATGAGATTACCTGCAGTTCCTGAAAATGCTCTTTTGAGTATCTTTGATGATATAATATTGGATCACTGCAAAGGATTGGCTGATGTGGTCAGTTCTGTTTCTCATCAAATTTCAACTGCCACACAAGACCTGCATCATGGACAGTGCCAGAACTTCAATCCTGGTGATTGGGTCACAATCAAAAAGCACGTTCTTTAAGACCTGCCTTGAACCCAAATGGAAAGGCCTTTTTCAGGTTATCCTCACTACACACACTGCACTTAAGTGTGCTGGAGACCTGAGCTGGAATCATGCTCCACACGCCAAAGGAGTGATAAATTCAGTAGAAGTGCCTCTGTTCTATAATCCTGAACGAAGAGCTTTGGTGGTTGCATCACCAATCAAGAGACCACCTAGACCAGCAGCACTAGTGTCAGTCTAGCCACTGGAAGTGGAAGAGGGTTAAGATCAATTGACGGGAAGTCAAATGCAAGTACTAGAAGTAACACAGAGTGGCATTGAGATCTCTAATGGAGGAGAAGAAGAAATGAAATTGAAGCACAAAGTGAAAGCCCTGCCAATGTTGTACTGAGACAAGCAGAAGATCCAGACAAAGAAACCAGCACTGGAACGAGGAGAATAAATTGGAAAGCGGAATGGCCTCAAAGCTATAAAAACAAAAATCCAAGGAGAAGTTCATCACTAGCACGATTCCAAAATCAGCAAAACCTAAGAAGATCAAAAAGAGCATGAGTACCCTGTCACAGAAATTCAGCACCTGAAAGGTTATACCACATGAACACTGCTTTGAATGTCACATTGGAAGGTTTGTGCGATGTGAATCCTGTGCTATTTGAACCTCCCTGAAAAAGAGAAAATGAGACTGATGAAAATAATCTGAAGAAAACTTGAAGTTAAATGGAACTGAAGAAAGAATGTTTGAACTTTGCTTATTAGTTTTAGTTCTTCGTTTTACAGAAGATCAACCCAGGCCTGAGTTGAAAGTTACAAAAAATAGGGACAGCATTTTAGAAGAAGCCGGGGTAGGGTTAAGGATTGACTGCTGAAGAAAATAATATTAACTGTATCAAAGAAGCTACATAATAAACTTTCTGCAAGCTATTAGAACTAACTCAGGAATGTGTTACATTCGAAATAAATGTAAATATATCGTGGGTTCAATTTTCATATTAACAGTAATAAAGATCACTAGAGTACTAATCAGAGTTTATTCTAGGTTAGTACATAAATACACTAACTCAATAGGCGCAAAGGATTGTTACGCATGTGCATACTTACCTACTTCAGTTTCAGAAGAAGTTACCTATTACCACATGCCTTTATCCTATGCTATTTCTTGTAGCATCCTACTGTCATTAATTTATAGGCAAGGACATTTTGAGTACTTTTATTCTAATCATGATCTAATACTTTTCAGTGTACCATTAATAGAGGACCTGAACTTACACTCACAAGCAAAGAAAATGGATACAGCTTGGTATTATTTCTTTCACCATAGACCCATAGATAGTGTGAAGGCTTACAAAAACAATTTTACCTGTTTAGTGCAATCAATAGAGAAGGCATATATAATGGCTTTAGAAAACAAATACACTAACATGACAAGAACCACCAGTGGTGGCTGGTGACATTTGAAAGTGGCAGGGCATAAAAGATGGTGATTAATTTTACGTAGTGAGCAAGTCCAGCCAACACAAGGGTGTTCAGCCCATGCATCACTCACCCAACCATCCCCATTAATTCATCAATGTTTCCATTATCCACTGCATTCATCTGTTCGGGCATACATGCATCCAACCTTCTAGAGACTCTCCCATTCACTCATACACCCACCCATCCATCCATGTATCCAATCACTAGAAAAGCATCCATTCATTTGTCCATCATATGGAGTATATATCCATTCATTCATGTGTACATCTACGCATCCTTCTGGACGCACTCTCCTGTAACTTTTCCACCCACCCAGCCGTATATATTCTTTGATCACTGGTGAATCACAAGAGCATGCTGCCATCACTAGACGATCTCCCATCCATCCATCCACCCCTGTATCCGTCTATCCATCCATTCATCCATTTTGTATTGAATATGTCCCATGTTTTCAACGTTATACTGGGATTTCACTCCAGGATTTAATATCAGTTGAACCCAAAGCTCCCCCTTATTGGGCACATTTTTTCCCTATGTATGCTTCCCTTACTATCCCTCCAATACAAAATAGATTATTCTAGGAGAAAGTTTTCATTTGTTGCCTCAACAGTGTATATTTGACTGTATTAAATGTCTTTTTATAATGCTCCAAATATTCTTCTGTTAAAAAGAAGCATGTAATAACCATGACAATGAAATGCGCCTGCCATGACAATTGCAAGTGACACAAGTCAGCCCCATCCCTCAAATGTGTGAGACTCATTCACCTCAAAGAACCTAGACTCTGATGACTATAAGTATGTAAATGTGTGACACAAGGGCAGAGCGGGTGGGCAGTGGCGTAACGAAACTTGAAGGGGCCCACCTGCAAAGTGCACGAAGGGGCCCCCTCCAATCACACTCAGGAGCTCTGCTGACAGGGTACTGGGTTGAAGGGGCCCCCTGGAGCTCGGGCCCCCCCGCAATGCGAGGCTGCGGGGGCCTTTGTTACGCCCCTGCGGGTGGGGAATACAGTACCTCTGGATTCAAAATTTCAAGAACATGAAAAGAAGTGCACTTGTGGTATGAAGGGCTGTAACTAGTTAGTTTCACACATTTATCTTCGTTCTAGTTTCTTTGCACCCACAGTTTTGAATACACCGAGCAAAGGGCAGGTCCGGGCGACGAGACAGTGCTGAGCCTTTCCAGTAGCACACGGTGGGCCTGGAGTCCGAGGAAAGCTCCCTGGACAAGCCTTTATTGCAGGGTTCACACCAGGGATGAGATATGGCAGAAGCAGGGTGTTTCTAATGTACCTTTAAATGCATGAAGGGGACAAACACACACGAGAGGAGAAGAGCAAGAATCCACTGATAGTTCCCACTTGTCACCACTTCATGTCTATGACCGAGGAACAAATACAGTCATCTCAGCACATCCTTAGCTGTTGTCATGCCGTATTTGGTCACTCTCTCTAGTGTAATGAATTGTCTAATAATGAGTTTGTTATTAACATAATAAATAAAATAGTGTGATCTTATTTTTGCACATATTTCCTAAGAAACTTAACCTTGTTATGTTCCAGTTCCACTTCTTTTCTCATCAATATTGAGTTTTGTGTGGCCGCTCCATACTGCTCTTCTGCATAGCAATTAGAGCACCCAATTTAATCTGCAAAACTGTTCTTGCCCCAGCCCTAACTGTGGCTCTCAGGGGCACCAGTCCGTGCCTTTAGGGCAGTCTGTCATTGTCATCTTCCACGGAAGGCAGGAGAGGTGGTAATGGGTGGGTTTTCCCTCAGTGTAGCCCCCCAGAGCCTGTCTGAGCCCCTGTGGCCCCAGTCTGATTATGAAGGTCCGGAGACTGGGGAGTGACAGAGCAGCAAGGGTTTCACAGTGCTGCAGCATGAGCTGGTCAGAGCAGTCAGGGGGGACTGGAGAGAGAGAGGGTGAGAGAAGAAAAGGATGGGAGAGAGAGATAGGAGTGGTGATGTGAACTGAAGAACCAATCCAGGTGACACTCTCATACTGTTTATGAAGGTAAACAGCATGACAGCAGCACCAAGATGGGAGCGTACAGGTGAATCTAATGCTCCATGAGAGAATGGGAGGCTTTGCCTGTGTTCCCCAGGCTCCCTAATATGGCGTGAGTTCAGGAGGCTTCAATTGTGCGTGATAGGCTGGACAGACAAAACACCAATTCAACCTGTACATGGCCACTACACTTGATAAGGACCAAGTAGTCTATTGCTGGATTGACCACACCCTTCTTCAAGACACCCGCCCGTCACAACACAGAGTGCACTGCGAGCGCACTGGCCAGGTAGTGAGGCAGGCAGTGAGTCAATGCCCCTCTGCCCTAAGACTGAGACGACCCCTGCAAACTACTGTTGAAAAGAGTGAAGTATTAGAGAATGCTTGGAAGAAGGAAGAAAACTATTTGAGAAGGAAGAGGGTTTGCCCTAAACTTAGACATGACAGCAAACCCACAGGGAACATTTGTGTATACAGAAGACGGACACCTAAAAGGATTAGGCATGTAGGGATTTGTAGTTGTGAACACACATTTGAATTACCAGAGGGATCTTGGCACATTTTACAGGGTGACAAAAATGCTATTCCTGGGGTAAATTCCATTTGTGGACAGAATGCTTACTTCTTACTGCCAGCTGTCTAGGAGGGAATCTGCTATTTAGACATGTTAATTCCAAAGTTGTACCATATGAAGAGTAGAAATGAATTGACAAATTCATTTAAACACATACAGAAAAGCAGTACTAACAGAGCAACTGTCCTAATAGGAAACATATTTGGAGCTGTCAATCCACCTGTAGGCATAATCTTAAATGGTGAAATGATTAGAAAGCTGTCAACAGTTGTTGCCAAAATGACAACCAGCACATCCAAAGCTTTGCTTGCAATTCATATAGAACTAATTGCTGTACAGTCGATGGTTTTCCAGGACTGACTTGCCTTCGATATCTTACATGCAGAAAAGGGTGGAGTCTGCAAAATGCTTGAATTAACTATTTGCTGTACATACATACATGACAAGAGTAGGGAAAGAACATCTCAGGTTTAGAACCTGAAATACGAGAATGGGAACACCAAGTTTATTTGAATTTTGGAAAGTGAGTTGCCATAATTGGAGATTGGTTTTCAATAGCAGGAAAGGTTATATTGACGGCTATTCAAATGTCACTAGTAATAGTGGGGCTTTGTCTGTGCACTTTTCTTGAGCTGTAGACACATATTAAGCAATAGAAAGGAAAGGTTGGAAAACAAATGAGGTGAGAAGGATTTGGTATTGTGGGGCATTATGGATGATAATTACATGACCTCTTTGAAATTTGAGGGGCTGAAAAGAAAATGACGTGACACAACTGGTGACAAAAGTGCACTCTGAAATTAACTCACATGAGAAACCTCGATATGTGATGATTAATAAAATCATCAGATGTGTGATTGTGGAAGTTGAACATTTTTACATAACTTTACCTCACGTCAATGTAGAAAGGTGCCTTTACGTTAACAAAGAAAATGTGTGTCAATTTAGAGGTTAGAGAAACTGTGCCTTTATTAAACATGCAAACATAAAAATGATACTTATTTCTGCAGGAAGCTTCCATTTCTATTGTTATTTCACTGCTAGGCCTCAATATGTTTCTGTATTCTTTCATTTCCCCTCAATAACTGCAGTGCTTAACATCTTTGTAAATTGTGCTGTTTGCTGCAGAATGTATTTCTTTCTTTCCTCACACCATATGACTATCTCAAGTTTTTTGATAGTTTCCTCTGCCACATGCTTATAAAGAACATGTATACTGAAGAAAGAAAATTCATACTATATATTGAAGTACATAATCTAATCAGGACATGCTAGATATTAATGTTTCATTTCATAGAGAAATCCATTGTTACACAATGGGACACTGAACGGCTAACAGAGTAGCTTTATGAAGGTTTTCATGAGAACCTCCCTAGGTGTATTTTTTTGTAATCCACTGTAGCCACATTCAAATAACATTATGTCAACATGGACATTTACTGCGGGAATCGAGAAGGAAGATGACAGACTCGTGGAAGATCCTTCTTCATTGGCTAAAAATGACTCAAGCACCTGTTTTTCCAACAAATGTTTTGTACTTTCTATGTAGTACATGTTCCTAGAGTTACGGCATTTGATGCAGTCTATGTACATCTTCCCCTGCCATGCCCTCTAGCACTTGATTATGCTAATCTTGCCTGAAATTGCTGTAAGCTTCTGCTAACAGTGATTTTTTGTTATTCTTATGCCTTTTTGGAAACTTTCTCCATGCTGATCATAGCTACTGCTGTGATTGTTTCCTTCTCTCTGTTTTAATGGTTGCTACTGCAGCTGTCAGGGAACTTGGATACATTTCCAGAACTACTCTTTATGGGGAGTTTGACCTTTCTACAGCTATTAGCCTAATGCTTCAAAGTTTCACTTGTCTTATCCGGGAAACAATGGTTACAACGTGGTCTTTACACCGCAATACGGTTACAACGTGCCCATTACAACGCAAGTTGTTACAATGACTTGCGCTGGATGGCGCTATACGCTAAGGAATAGTATGATTTACTATTCCAACACCTTCCCTACTGTTACGTAGACTGGAATAGTAAATCATACTATTCCTCAGTCCAGCGCCCTCCAGCGCAAGTCATTGTAATGACTTGCATTGTAAATGACTGCGTTGTAGACATATCGCGGTGTAAAGACCGTGATGTAACGTCATACATTTGCCTTAGCCAAAGGAACTCTTTATGGATTTGGCTAGGATAGATTACAGTCTTTAGATTAAGATAGGGATTAATTCCTTCATGTAACACGCTGTTATTCTGTATGCGAATTCTAACCAAAGATTTTCTTGATATTTCTTTTATTGGACTAATTTGACTAACTGAAATAAAAAGACAAAAATAGGCACTAATCTCTTAAAGAGAAAATGAAACTTTTAAAACTTCACCAAACCTTTCCCCATCATTGACTGAACATTAAATTCTATAAGTTGATGATTTATTAAGAAATATATTTGGATTGTGTTCTATTATGGCACAGTGGCAAAGATTCATCGACCTGAAGTTGCACAGATATTGGAGATCTTCTTAGTAAGCTTCAAGGTGGAGTTGTTTATAAACTTTATAAGAGATTTCCAAACTCCCATTAACATGATGACATGCTGTCATCTAATGCTGATACTACAGTCAAATACACATTTATGACTATCTTCTTATGCTGTAAACGTAACTGCAGTAAATTTGCTCTCCGGCAAAGACAATGTTTTGTGCTGGTTCTACTCTTACATTTTTTCTTGGCCCTGCTCATCCATGAATATATCGCACATGCGTGGTTACATAATGAAAGTTAAAAGCTGACATCCTGGACATGAGTTTCACTATCTGTTTAATGTTTCCATATTCAGGTTGAAGTTTGCAGCTATGGATTACAAACTGAGCAATGTACAGATTTGCTTTGTGTTAGACATGGCATTTTTGGCGTGGCTTTCCCTGACTGTTTGCCTCTATCTCCTGTATTTTTGATGCTGTGCTGGATTTCTTTCTTACTGGCTTAGTTGCTTGGGCACTTTGCCACGGCTGATCAGTTTCAAAGTGCAAGTGCTTCCTATGTAATTTTTTTTTGTGATTGGTTCTCTCTGATTGGCATATTTGATTCACCGGTAAGCCCCTAGTAATGTGCACTGAGGGTGCCAGGGCCTGTAAGTCAAATTCTACTAGTGGGCCTGCAGCACTGATTGCGCCCCCCACATGAGCAGCCCTGAAAAGGTATCTCGGGCCTGCCACTGCAGTGTCTGCACACAGTTTTTAAACTGCCATGTCAACCTGGCAAGTGTACCCACTTGCCAGATCCCAAACTTCCCTTCTCTTACATGTAAGGCACCCCTATGGTAGGCCCAAGGTACCCCCCCTGGGTAGGGCACAGTGTATGTAGAAGGCAGAACATGTACTGAGGTGTGTGACATGTTCTGATAGTGAAATACTGCCAATTTCTTTTCTCACTACTGTAAGGCTATCTGTCCACATAGGATAGAATGAGGCATGCTTTGTAACATCTTAAAATTAAAAGCATATCTTCCCATAGGGATTAGATAGAAAGACATAGTTTGGTTTCCCTGAACTCAGAATGTAATAACACACCTTTTAGTAAAGATGGTTTTTAAATTCTGTGTTTGAAATTACCACTTTTAGAAAGTGGCTATTTTCTTCCTCAACCAATCTGTGTACCTCTGCCTGTTTGTGGATTGACTGTCTGGGTTTGAAGTGGCAGAGTCAGAGGATGTGCATTCACTATAGAAAGCCACTGTCGGGGTTGAGGTGTGCCTGGCCCTTCCTGGATGACTCAGCCCTGAGTTGAATAGACCTTGGCTGCATATAGAGTGGTGGGAGGGGATTTGCCTTACACCTGAATAGGGCATGTCTCTCTTGCACAATGCTGTCTCCACCCCCTGCCAGGAAGCTACACCTGCAAGGACAGAACTGGTTTGGACTGGGCTCAGAGCCCTTCTACACAAAGACATCAAAGACATTTTGGGGTTGAAGTATGATACCTAAAACCCTAGAACATTAGATCATTCCTGGAATTCAAGAGGACCCTTTGCTAAGAAGAAGAGCTGTAGAGACTGAGGAGAAGTACTGCCTCTTTGCTGTGTGGTGTGTGGGGTTAGCCTTCAGTTGCTGTTTCTGCCAAGGAAAGGAGAATGACTTTGCTGTGTGCTGTGTCCCCTCCTTGAAGGAGATCTCCAAGGGCCTGTGTGTGCTGGCCTCCTGTTCTGAAGTCTCAGGGACACAATGACTACACCACCCTGCTCCCCTGAACTCTGCTGCTTGGAGTTCTGACCTGCCATGAGGTGCCTGTGCCAGTTTTGGACCTCTTGAGGTTGTTCCTGCTGATTGGGAGCTGCAGCTGTTTGGTCTTGTGAATTTTGATACAACTTCAGGTACTTTGTGTAAAAGTCACGCATCTATAGTTGTGTATGGTACAAGTTCTTGAAACCTTTTGAAAGTTATATTTTTAGCCACGTATGATGGATTTTTGTCATTTTGGTCTTGTTGACTTTAGATAAATATACTTTATTTTTCTAAACTGGTGTGGTGTTCATTTGTGATGTTATCACTGTGTGTTTTGAGTACAAATACTTTACACATTGCCTTTGGATAGGCCAGTATGCTCGTGTCAAGCTACCCAGGGGGTGAGAAGGGTTTTCTATGTGTGTGTATCTCCCTTACCCTGACTAGAAGCAAGCCTTACCTTGCCAATGCTGCCGGGTCCCGCGTCTTCTCTCCTGCTTACCTGTGTCCCACTCCAGGTTGGAACAGGAAGAAGGCAGCCAGGCAGCCAGGCTCACACCCCTAAGCCAATCACAACGCTCGAGTGGAGCGTTATGATAGGTCTGAGCGTCGTGACACAGCACTCAGCCAGGGGCTGTAGTGGTGGGCATGTTCTCCATGCAGACTGTAATGCAGCCTGCATGGAGTACAGGGACTACGCATGACTGTTTTGGACTGCCGGAGAGGGCCAACCAAACAGTCATTGCACACTTGAGTGTCTACCACTCCTACCCTGCAGCTCTGCCCCACCCCCTCACGCACTACCGCGGCAGGAGGAAAAGATAAAATGATAATAACATTCCGTTATTATCATTTTATTTTATCTTTTCATTACTGCTCCTGGCAGTGGGGCGCCGTCCCTCCCCCTTGGTGGAGGAGCCGCCATTGCATGTTAGGCAAAATCTGATGATAAATTGCAGTTTGTTTTAACAAGGAGATTGATGTTTGCTTCATCTTTCTCTAACTGCAAGGAGAGGGGGATTTTTCATGTAAACCAAGTGACATTCTTGTGAAAGGAAAGTCTGCGGGATGTCAACTGTTTCTAACGCACAACATAATTTGAAGAGTTGTACATGAACTAACTATACAATATTTCAAAATATATCAGCTCCAAGGAAAGTACAAATGAGTCATGTTGTGTTTTTTGGTAGTTCTGAAGTGTGATGAGAACAAGGATTTTAATTGGTTCAGAATAAATCAAGACACTTGTGTGAAGCGTATATGATAAATATGCACTGAAACGAGATGTTAACACGTTATCGTGTGTAAGCCATATGTTCAGCAGTAAAACTGTACGTCTGATGAAAATTGAGCGGCCATTTCGATGGAAAATGTCCTTTTGTAAGATGACAGTACCCGAGCATACAATTCTTTAATCATATATTCAGGACATGGTGCTCCAGAATGCTCCACTTGGCTCTTACTGTTCCCCTGCCACTCTCCTGCTGCATGGGCACGCTCATTTGCTACACTGGTCCTTTGTGTAATGCCACAATTTTTCACTATCACTATTGAGTGACGTAACAGTGATGGGAGCATCCCCACTCTCAGAATTGTTCGCGCGCCACTGGTCAGATGTGCATAATATGTAATGCAAGCACAAACGTATTAAGTCTGTCTGTTGAAATGGCATGTGGTTGTATAATACAATGTCAACATACACCAGACTGATCAGTGAAGGAGACACGTATTCTATCTGACAATACCAGACCTGTAAGTGTGATTTGGGAGAAACTCCGCCAAGCATTGGTGCTGCTTTCTTAAGCAGCATCCTCCTAAACTAAATTGACCGCTAGATGGCACTAATATATCAGTAATTGTTTTCATCTCTCAAGACACGTCATCAAGGTTGTTTGAAGCCACGCCGGTTTATTCTGTTTATTGTAATACATTTTATTGGACCTGCAGAAATAAAATGTCAAGAAGGTGTGAAATTTTAATTTTGGGACGCAGTTCTAAGCAGTAATTTATGGCCGTGAGCGCATGCTTAAATATAAAGGCAATTATGAGCTATGCACTACTGCTGTTCAGAACAATATTCCTTAATATTTCTTTCAATTTTGAGTGTTGGGTTCGTTTTAATACTGAATGGTACACATATTCCTTTTAATGTGAATACATCACGTCTCCACATGTGGAAATGTAACCATTGAGAGCCATTAGACAGAGTGGGTGCGGATACATGTGATTTATTGTGCTGATTACTCCCTGAAAACATTTAGCAAAACTAACGCTTGAAAGGAAACTTGCTTTTTTCACCAGTATACTTTTTAACACCTATGAACCCAGAAAAGCAAATTTAGCAAATTGACATTTTAAATAATATACATCCAAACTCCCACCTCCTTCAGAATGAGGGCACGCACAAAGACTGAAAAATCAAAGGCATTTTAATGCATTGAGCCTCTATCGACCCTACAGCTCAGAGACGCGTTTCGGCTGCTCAACAGCATTTTTTAATCTCAGGACATCGACAAGACTGATTAAAGCTCCAACCGTGATTAGAGATATTAAATGATTTTTATGGCAGGTTTTTTAACATCCGCTTGGATAGATCCCTTTAAATGTGTTTACTAGCTGTTCTCCCAGCTTCCAGTTTACATGCACTTTCTGCACCGTTTAGCACACGTAAACTACTTTGCACAGTATTGTGCTGATATCTAGCCTCAATTATCATTCATGACTCCTACACTTTCTCGCCACTTATTAAAAATCGACTTTATCTATGCTTGTGTTTAAGACTGTGGGGCTTATTTACAAGCCTCTTGCGCAGCCGGTGCATCACTTTTATGACGCAACGGCGGCGCATTTTGTTGCCCGATATTTACCACCCTGCGTGGCTTTTCCAGTCCTTGTAAATACGGCCCCTTTACACGCAGCTCACTGCATGAAAGGGGCGTTCCAAGGGTATTGCTGTGGGAGTTCCCATGCAGCACCCATGGAACCTGACACATTTCCGGATTTACGTACATATATTGTAATTATTTGAATTAATTGCGCAACAAAGGAATACATTGAATTGGTTTTAAATGTATTCCTTTATTGCGTAATTAATTCAAATAATTACAATATATGTACAAAAGCTGAAATGTAAATCAGGTTTTATCAACCGAGAGAGAGAAAACTGTAAAAGTTGCTGTCATGGCCATAAGTCGGAGCGGCAAGGTCCCAGCCCCGAAAATCCTCAGACTCCCGCGCAGCCTTTCCCTCCCCCTCGGCCAGTGCCTGGTATACCTCTTCCCGATCACAAGTCTGGGTGCTTGTCCACCTGGCACTCCCGTGCCTCCTCCAAGGTTTGCGGTTCCCACGATGTGCCCAACCCACGGTGGTGCGTGATAAAGCTTTTGAATAATTCAAGTCATATATATTATTATTACAGTGAATCCACCACAACCTTCAAACAGATACTGCCAGCCCAAAGCAGGCCCATAAATTGTCTAGAGAGTGACAAGCAAATTCCTTAAAGCTACCGCACCAAAACGGAAAAGGTGATAGGAAGGCATCAACGGCAAAGAATCGAAGGGAGAGGTGGGTTTCTGCGAAGTCCTTGGCAAGGCGTCACGTAGAAGAGAGATATTACATTGTAACGACACGTCCAAATCCTCAAGGATGCATGAATTCTTGCAGTAATGTACTGATATGCGCCTTCATGCCCGGTAAAAGCGTGGGAAAAACAAAATGCAACTGCGGCTACATCAAAGCAGGGCATCACACCACACAAAGTAAGAAACATAGGGGCAGATTTACAAAGAAAGTGACTCAGTGCATTCCGCAAGCCATTTGGCTGCGCCGCACTGAGTAACTTTCAAAGCACAGGGACGCAACACATTTACAACAATATTTTGCATCTCTGTGCTACCCCCTGCACTGGTGCACAAACTGCAGACATGCGCCGGCGCAGGCACCCTTGCACCATGGTGCAAGGATGCCTGTGTTATGGGGAGATTGTTTTTAGGCAGGACGGGTCACCTTCCTTCACAAAAACAATTATTACAGGCATTTTCCTCTTTCAATGTGTACTGTAGAATGCAGCAGGCATGGAATGAGGAAAAAACAAGGAGAAATGAAAACATTTCTCCTCGTTGTGCCTCCCTACGCCTCCCCGGGAGAGGCGTAGCAGTCAGACCCATTTTCAGATTTACGATTTCTCGTAAGTATGGAAATGTGTCTGGTTCCATGGGTGTTGCATAGGAACACCCACAGCAACACCCATGGAATGCCTCTTCCACGCAAAGTGCTGCGTGTAAAGGGGCCATATTTACAAGGACAGGAAAAGTCACGCAGGGTGGCTTTTCCTGTCCTTGTAAATATGGAGTAGTAAAATGCGACACCAGTACGTCACAAAAAGTGACATACTGGTGGCGCAGCGGGCTTGTAAATCTGCCCCATAATGCTTCACAATAGGTGTGTTTATGCACCCTCCCAAAGCCCACTCCAGACAGACCAGCAGCACGCGCAGCTGGCGCTCGTTTCTGGGGATGCTAAAGGTGACCTGAACAGAACACTTAAGGGATGAAAAAGAGTGGTCCAGATGGGCTTCTTTAAATTCAAGCCATGCGTCATACTATATCAATATTTGTATAAAAAACGATATTCCGAAGGTCGACTTATGGCTCACACACTATGAGGTCAATGGGCCTTTGGCCGAAGCACATTTATTTGGAACTGCGCATGGCACTCTGCAGCACCAGGGATGCCTATCACAGACAGGGAACATGAACTATCAGGCACAAGCATCTCTTCATCTTCAGATAAGTGTCATCTAAATATATTAATACCCTAGACATGGCTTCCATAGGCAGATGTGGTGAGCGCATATTCTTTCCACATAATAATTATGGTACCAGCACAACAAAGTTTTCCATTAACAGTCAATCAGAAATGTATTCCTGCTAGGTTGTGTGGTGCAAGAGTGACACAAAGGGGCTCGTAAATATGCAGCCTAGTGTGTAGTGTAGGTTGAAAGCGATTAATTTAGTCTGCTTTTATCCAACATTATTGGTCTACTGATTAGTTTAATGAAAGTTCGAATATAAATGAAGTTAGTAGTCAAGACTTGAGAGGGTATACACGTTTGAATATTTGGGGGTTATATTCAATCAGTTCATGATGTGGGACTCACACCATACCAAGGTAAAACTGAAGCTGACCCAGATGACGGGTGCCATTTGTAGGATGACGCAAGGACTGACTTACAAGCCACTAGGCCCACGTCTTCACATCTACAAAACCCAGGCGAGGGCGGCAGGGCTATATGGGGGTGAAATCTGGGGCCACACAGCTAACCAGAAACTACAGGTTATTGAAAACAACCTCCTAAGACACTTGACAGCCTTACCACCTAGTACACCATTACTTCCATTAAGATTGGACCTGGGCTTAAGACCCTTTACTGAGGAGCTTGGACTTAAACCCATAATTTTTTGGCGCAAAATTTGGTGTACACCAGAGCTCCAGAATTATAGAATGGAGCTCCAAGAGATCTTGTGCCTTGTAAAAGTTGTCCAAGTTCCATGGCTAAAGTATGTGAAACAAACCTGTGAGTCACTAGGAAGACCTGATTTGTGGTCAGATCCGGTCAATGCATGCCGTACAACCCCACGCGAAACTATTTCATTGGCCTATTACGAGTATAAATTACGTGTCTCACTCATAAATTTTCGGGTTGGGTCTCTTACCGACTACTTTCTGAGGTGTAAAGACACATACCATCAAGAGCTCGTCTTCGATGATATAGGACCACCACTAACTAGGAAACTTTACTTGCAATGGCGTTATGGTACACTTCCCCTCAGAGCATACATGGCCAGTTGGTCAGATTTGCAGCCTTCAACACAATGCCCAGCATGTGGTCATCCATCTGAGTCCGACCTGCACATTATATTTTTTTGCCGGGCCTACCAAAAACCTAGGAAATATTGGTTGGTTCCACTATTAAAAAACCTGGGTTTTAGGCAGCACCTTCCAGCTTATAGAATTTTAAAAACAGACTTATCAGCTTCTACAGTATTCGGAGTTGCGAAATTTTTAACAGCAATGTGGTTCAGTCGCAACCGTTGTATAAAATCGAACACTGTAACTGAACATTCTTTCTGATAATTGTGGTTTAATCTTACCTGATTCATTTTATTTTTCATTCAGAATGTACGTACTTTTTTTTGTATGTTTATCTGTTTTACTCTTTTATGGTCCTAGTGACCGAAATAAAGCTGGTATGATGAGTAGTCAATTGTTTTTATTAATAGATGTGCTGATGATTTATATTGATTTGCATTCCTAATTGTGTTTAATTAATGGAAATCTTATTCAGTTGTTTAGTTGTCCTTGTAAACTGTGTTATTGAATGGCAATTATGTTGTTAGAGGGTTAGTCAGTGAATCTAGTGGTACAGCTCAGTAGGTTTGATTTTAGAAGGTCAAGCAGTATGAGGTAGAAAGAGACATGAGTTGTAGTGGTTTCAGTTCATAGAGGTGTGAAATAAGCCTGTAAGGCAAGGCACACACATGCAGGTGATAGCTCAACATGCTTTGGAGTGCGAAAGATTACAGGTACAATTGATGTTTTTCATTTGTATGGGTATATCAAGCAAATTATCTGAGCACTGAAAGATGCTGCAGTTTGTTTTTGTGATGTTTGGGTCTCTGTGGGTGTGCATACATGAAGCAGGACTCGGTTTTCGTTTGCAGATATAAACTGGTAGTACATCTTTTTGGATGATGTGTTGTTCTAGAACACTCATTTCAAAGTCATGGTTCGGTGTTTGTGATCCTTCTGGTTTGTTGGGGTCACACTACATCCCCACTTTCTGGAGATAATTCGACCCATACTCTATTTTATAGTCTAAGATTCAAGAAGGGATTAGTCATATGTCCTTCTAAACTCCAACTGATATATTGTAGCATGTATCATTCCTGGAAGTGAATTTCATAGATTTCCAGTTTGGACAACTATCTTTTATTACAAGGTAGAATTCCAAAAGCCTCCTCCTACTGTTATGAACTAACAAAAAAAAAATCTAAATCCTTCATTCTTCTATACTTCCACTATCCTTTTCAATCAAAATAACAGACTAACATGTTCGCTTTTCAAAATCCATATTCCACTATACTAATTCACCACTAATCCTTTATGGGTTACAGAGTAGCGTGCTATTCGCCAATAAAGCGTTTCAACACCCCATCAGGGTTACAAGTGCTATATAAATGCAAACCATTTTCCCTTTTCTGCCCCTCCCAAACTCTTCTTAATCCAAATAACTGACTAACATATCCATCCCTCAAATTACTTTCATGTTTCACCATACTAATTCAACACTAATCCTTATGGGTTTCAGAGTAGCGTGCTACTCGCCAAAAAAGCGCTTCAAAACCCCATCAGGGGTAGCAAGCGCTATATAAATACAAACCTCTTTCCCTCTTATATCCCGCCACCTACCCTTCTCTATCCAAATAACTGGATAACATATCCACCACTCAAGTTACTTCATATTTCACTATACTAGTTTTTAAAAACGAATCCTATATGGGTTCCGGAGTAGCGTGCTACTCGCCAGAAAAGTGCTTCTACACCCATCAGGGGTAACAGGTGCTATATGAATGCAAACCTTTCTTCCCCTTCCATCCCTTCGCTATCCTTCTCACTCCAAATAACTGACTAATATCCACCACTCAAATTACTTTCAAATTTTACCATACTAATTCACCACTAATCCTTTATGGGTTTCTGGAGTAGCATGCTACTCGCCCAAAAAATAAAAGCGCTTTAACACCCCATCAGGAGTTACAAGTGCTATATAAATACAAACCTTTTTTCCTCTTCTATCCTTCTGCTATCACTGCGAATCCAAATAACTGACTAACCTATCCACCACTTAAAATTACTTGCATGTTTCACTATACTAATTCAACACTAATCCTCTATGGGTCCCGGTGTAGCGTGCTATTCGCCGAAAAAGCGTTTTGATGCCTCGTCAGGGTAGTAAGCACTATATAAATGCAATTACAATACAATACAATCTTAAGTAGAGTATCCTTTTTATGGGACTATTTGTTAAATTTAATCTGTAATATTTGGTATTTTTTTGTTCATTGCCTTATTTATTTATTTATTTGAAGGTTTTATATAGCGCGAACAAGACCCTTGTGGGTATCAGAGCGCTTTGCATGTCAGATGTAGGAAACAAGAATAGACATAGCAAACACAGTTATAGGTGATTCAGATATACAATACTCAAAAAGGTACAAACTAGAGAATAAAATACGGAGCTCAATAAAACAGAACTAGACATTAAAATACATTAATAAGTCAGTGAATTCACGTGAATTTAGCCATGAGAATCGCATTCACTTCTTTTTTGAAGGAGGCAGTGGAAGGATTCAGTCTTGTTTCTGTGGGCAAAGCATTCCAGATCCTGGGAGCCATACCAGAGAAGGATCGGTTTTAGGTTTTTTTCTTGGCAAATATTTGTGGTTTCAGTAGAAGAGTCTTGGCACTCCAGGAGGCTCTATTACCAGCAGAGAGCACCAGTTTCTGAGCTAGGTTGTGCAGAGATTTGTGGTGTAGTGCCTTGTGCGTCATACATGCGATTTTCAGATTAATTCTAGCTTCAAATGGTTCCATGCTTAAATATCGATGTTAAAAATATCGATGAAAAAAATATCGATGTAAAAATATCGATTACAAAAATATCGACTCCTTATACTTAAACAGGAAAGTACAATAATATCGACTCAAAAATAATATTAATATTATTAACAAAATAAATTAAATCTAATGTATAGTTTAAATAATTATAACAAATAAACTTAATTTAATAAATAGAAACACAAAAAAATGTGTACATACTATTATCTTTATTTAATGTAAAAACTTTTTTAATTATATAAAAATAAAATAAACACATCTATCAATAATTTTAAATAAAATAAAATATTCTATATTTAATTAACACATTAAGCTATTTAAAAAAATAATAATACATACATTTAATAACAAAATAAAACATTAGTAGTTAAAACGTTGGATAGCGAGGGGGTAAAAATTACTATTCCCACTCCAAGGAGTGCAACAGTAGGGAAAGCGTTGGATAGCGTAGGGGTAAAAATTACTATTCCCACTCCGGTGAGTGCAACAGTAGGGAAAGCGTTGGATAGCGGAGGGGTAACAATTACTATTCCCACTCCAGTGAGTGCAACAGTAGGTAAAGTGCTGGATAGCGGAGGGGTAAAAATTGCTATTCCCACTCCAATGAGTGCAACAGTAGGGAAAGCGTTGGTTAGCGTAAGGGTACAAATTACTATTCCCACTCCAGTGAGTGCAACAGTAAGGAAAGCGCTGCATAGCGGAGGGGTAAACATTACTATTCCCACTCCAACAAGTGTAACAGTAGGGAAAACGTTGGATAGCGTATGGGTGAAAATTACTATTCCCACCCCAGTGAGTGCAACAGTTGGGAAAGCGCTGGATCCCAAAACAATAAAAAACAAATCCATCAGCATTTTTATTAAATTTAATTTCCAATATTAACATAATTAATATATACATTTAAATATATTATCATTATTGACAAAGATAATACAAAATAATTAATTACACATTATTTAACACTTTAATATCCACAACACACACCTAAAATTAATTATTATTATTAACTAATTAATCAATACAACATTATTTTCTTATCACCTTTCACACCATTTACACATATAAACACCACAACACACACCTAAAATTAATTACACAATTAAATATAATAATTACTAATTAATTAATGAAAATTAATGTATTATTATTTATTAATTAATCAATAAAAAATTATTTTCGTATTACCTTTCACACCATTTACACATATAAACACAACACACACCTAAAATTAATTACCCAATTACAATTAATAATTAGTAATCAATGGTAATTAATTTAAAAATAATTAATAATTAATAAATACAAAATTAATTACTTACCACCCTTCACACCATTTTCACATATAAACACCACAACACACACCTAAAATAATTAAACAATTAACATAATTAATTATTATTTGACTAGTTAAAATTAATTAACAACTAATTATTAAACTATTATTAATTAATCAATTAACACATTAATTATTCAATACATTTTATATAATTAAATTACTTTCCACCCTATTCCCCTATAAACCCACAACCTGCTACGGAACTAAAAACGCAAAATTCTAATTTAAAAAAACAAAATTAACTACTATAATTTATTATTTAAATCTATATAATTAAATTACTTCCCACCCTATTCCCCTATAAACCCAGAACCCGCTACGGAACTAATAACGCAGAATGAAACTTAAAATAAATTAATGACTAGTAACATTCTAAAACATATTAAAATGACAAACAATTCTTATTAAAAAGACTAAAATACATCACATTATTATTAAGTCGATATGTTTGTAAACTATATTTTTGGAAACTATTTATTACAGCGATATGTTTGTAATCGATATTACTTACTTGTCAGTCAATATTCTTGTCAACTATATTTTTGTTCTCGATATTTCTTCCCCACGATATTTTTGCGGCGATATTTATGTCCCATGATATTTCTCCGTCGATATTCCTGCTCTGCACCCTTCAGCCAGTTGAGGGCTCTAAGGTCTGGAGAGATGTGAGAGGTTCTCTTTGAGCCCGTGATGAGTCTCGCAGCTGAGTTGATAGCGGCTCTTAGCGGGGCTGTCGACGACCTTGGGAGGCCGCTTAACGTTAGAGACCCATATTTCACTCTTGGGATTACTAGGGCTTGAACTGCTTGTTTGAAATCGTAAGCTGGCAGGAAGGGTTTCAGTTTTCGCAGGGGCTTCATGTGGAAGTTAGCTCCTTTTGTGGAAGCACTGATATGCTTCTGCATCTTTAGGTTACTGTCCAGAGTCACACCTAGCGATTTTGCTGATTCGACAATGAGAGGTTATCCTTTGAGAGCTGTTAAGTGCTTCATCCAGTCCAGGATAGTGGATGATTTGTTAGGGGGAGCGATTAAGAGGAACTCCGTTTGGGGGGAGTTTAGTTTTAAATAGTTTTCGGCCAGCCATGTTTGGGTTTTTTGTAGTTTTGTGTTGAGAGATTTGATGTCTTCAAGCGAGTGGATCTTGATGTAGATTTGGGTGTCGTCTGCATACATATGGAGGTGAATCTTGGATAGACTAAGAAGTTCAGTGAGTGGTTCCATGAAGAGGTTGAAAAGAGTGGGTGAGAGGGAGGAGCCTTGTGGAACTCCCAACGTTACTGGCATGGGGTTGGACAGGGATTTATTGACCTTGAACCTTTGAGATCTATTTTAGAGGAAAGAGGCGAACCAGTTAAATACAGCTCCAGACAATCCCATTCTGTGTTTCAGGAGCTCTAGCAAGTTGCCGGGTTTGACGGTGTCAAATGCTGATGACAGGTTGAGTAAAATTAGTAAACAGGCTTCGTTTTGGTCCAGAATTATTAGAGCGTAATCAATTATGTGTGTCATGGCTGATTCAGTTCTGTGACCTGCTCGGAAGGCTGATTGAAATTGGTTAAGCAGGTTCAATTGTTCGATGTGGCTGTTCAGCTGCATGTTAACACATTTTTCCAAGAGCTTGGCTAACATAGGTATGTTGGATATTGGACGATAGTTATTTAGTTCCGAAGGGTCAGCTGTTGGGTTCTTTAGGATAGGGGATACCTGACCTGTTTTCAGGATGTCTGGTATGGATCCTTGAAGGAGGGAAGTATTTATAATCTTGGTCCAGAGAGGTAGTAACAGAGGAATTAAGTCTTTTAAGTAGTTAGCAGACAGTGGGTCTGTGAAGTAGTTGGAGGGTTTCAGAGCGGTTAGCGTCTTTAGTATGGTATCTTCACTGTAAGTGTTGAAGTAGGACCAAGTTGCGTTGTTTTTGAGGTTGAATTTTGTAGAGTAGCTAGCTTGGGCACCTGCCAGGGGCAGTGATGAGTTCTTTTGCAAGTCCGAGAGGGATAAGAGTTCCTTGAGTAAGTCTGTTTTTATGGATTCTGTTTTTGAAGTGAAGAAGGAGGCGAATTCCTCACAATTGGGTAGAGTGTCAGGGATAGCTTTGGGATGAATTGGTGCGTTCTTGGTTTGTGCTTTGATTAGCTCGAATAGCTTTTTGGGATGGTTCTTGGCTTGGTCTAGTTGAATCCTGAAGAAGTCGGTTTTAGATTTTCTGATCTTTCCTAAAGTAGGAGTTTCTGGTGGTTCTTAGTAGATTGAGGTGGTCAGCTGAGGGTGCGGATCTCCAACGTCGTTCAATTACTCTAAGTGAGCGTCTGTCTTCATTTAGCCTACCATCATACCAAGGTTTTGAGTCTTTTGTGGTAGTTCTTTTCAATTGAAGAGGGGCTATTTTATCTAGTAGGTTGTTCATGGAGTGAAAGTAATGATTGGTCAACCCTTGGACATCTGCTGGGTCTTCCGGGGGACATTGTAAGTATGAATTAGAGGATACTAGAAGGTGGGAGCCGATGTTTTTCAGGTTTCTCTTCCAGATGTTTGTTCTTAGGGATTTTGTTGGAAGTCGTTTAACTGATTCCATGACTTGGAATGTAATGACGTGAAGGTCAGACCAAACGCAGGGGAGGATTTAGTATAGCTGTGTGGAGTCCACTTTGGAAATTACTAGGTCAAGGGTTGCACCTTTGTCGTGTGTTGGGCTGTTACATATTTGGTTAAGATTAAGGTCTGAGAGGAAAGCTTTGAGGCTGTTTACCCCTGGGTTGTTCTGGTCATCCCAGTGAAGGTTGAAGTCCCCCAGGAATATTTGCTTATTTTGTTGGCCGTCATTTGACGCTAGAATATACATGAGGTGTTCTATGAATGTGAGGTTATCTCCAGGAGGGTGGTAGAATGTGTGTAAGGTACATATTTGTTTGTTATTACTAGCAATGTTTAAGCAGAGGTATTCACAGGAGGATAAAGCGGGGGCATTGGAGTTGGTCACTGTTAGCTGGTTCTGATGTATGCAGGCTATCCCACCACCTGGCCTTGTGAATTATGCACAGTAATGTGAATATTGATCTTGGAACAGGTAGCCAGTTCAGAGCCTTCAGAGTCAGTGAGAAGTGGTTGCAGATTTTAAGCTGCAGAAGTTTTCTTACTGATGCACATTGAATTCTCAGGAGTCATCTCATAGTAGATATCAATACTCCATCATATAGTCAGGAGCGGCCCTTGCAGGTAAGAGCAGTGGGGTGGGTGGGGACTCGACAGATGACAACAAGGGAAAATGAAATAAATAATACATTTTTCTTTGTCATTTGTCGAGTCCACCCCAACGCGCCCCCCTGCTCTTACCTGCACAGGCCGCTCCTGATAATAGTCCACTGGCATAGTCCAGACATGATAAGATGAGTGAGGTGGTTGCCTGACAATGTACTGAAATCTAAAATTAGGAAAGATGCATGTGAGTGTCCTCATGATGTGGAATATGGATTTAGTCAATTTATTGACTTGCAGGATCACAATTAGGGCTAAATCCATGATAATTCTTAAATTTCATACTTAAGAGGAGGTTGTTGGAAGAGGTCTTAGCTCGTCAGGTCACTTTGTTAGTGCGTTGTATTTTTTTTCCATTCTCGCATGGCAGAGTTTCTGTTTCTGAGGCAATGAGTTTGAGGTGACTCTATCATACATTGGTCAGTGGCTTTGAGGCTATCATCTTATTTTAGTAACTGGATATCTTTTGGTTTATCCAGTTTGAGGATTCTCGGAATGTGATAAACGTAGTTGTAGCATGCAACATTAAATAATTGATGAGTTCCTGAAGTTGTTTGATATAGAATTTGACAAAAGTTCATCCTTGTAAAACTGTTCTCTTGGTGTTGTATAGTTTGTAGGAGAATGAGGTGATGGAGATGATATTTGACCTTTCTTTAAGGTAGGAGATGATCCAGTCAAGGATATTTTCCTTGATACTCATATCATTTACTCCTCCAAGCAAGATTGTATAATGCACGGTGCTAGATGCTACTAATAGGGTCCAAGAGAATGAGTGATGCCACTTCCTCTTTATTCACTGTAATTTTCAGGTCATCTCTCATGGATTCAGTGCCACTTCCAGGCCAGGAGCTTGTCTGGTGGTCAGAGAGTCAGGCATTTTTCTCCAGGTGTTTTGATACCTGGAAGACATTAGCCCTTTCTATCATTTGTCGGTCTGTTTGAAATGAGTCAGTTGCTGTTGGGGCCAAGCGATTCCTCTTAAGTAAAAGTCATATGTTTGATGCTTTGAGTTCTGAAGAAAACTATTGATAATGTTCAGTGTTTGGATAGTCTGATTTGTCTGAATATCACTGAGGGTAAGGTGCTGGTCGAACACCTGCTGGGTTACTTGATCTTATGCAATTCAGGGAGAGAATTACTTGAAAGCGAAGGGGGAAGATCTAGTGCTTTGGCTTGAGAAACAAAATGATTGGCTATTTTGCTGCAGAAGCCCTGAGATTAAGGAGTTGATGTTATTATGCAGTCAGGATTGCAGCATTCTGATCTTCTGTATTTCCTTTAAGGGATATTTAGCTGTGGTTATTCTGTTTAAGTAGTAGATCTTTTTTGTTTTATTGATCTAACGGCTGTACATCCTGTTGTGTCTTTGTAGGTGTGTTTTGTTCAGTACGCTGTTGACTTTGTCCCAATATCATTGAAGGGTATATACTTGTGCTTTTATACCATGTTATAGCATCCTTCACCAAAGTCTTTTTCTGTTTTCTTTTTTTGTCTTAATGTTATAGGGGGACAACTTGGCAAAGGTCAGTTTTTATCTATCTATAACTTAGTGAGATTGGATAGAGTTGGGCGGATGGGGGGAGGGATTGGTATCCTACATAGGGACCATATGTCCTGCCATATTATTCCGCTAGACGATTTTCAGGAGTCCTTTCAGGCTCTCCAATTCTCTATCAACGATGCTTACGGAGTGCCGTTTAAGGGCCTTCTCATTTACAGACCCCCCGGGACTAAAACTGACTTTTGTAGTCAAATGCTTAAGATCTTAGAGTCACACTTTGGCTGTGACCATTTCACCGTCTTGGGGGATGTAAATTTCCATTTGGAGAAGGCGGACTCGTCTGAAACCCAATCTCTTTTGGACACCTTCTCTGGGTGTGGGCTGACACAGTTAGTCAGAGGACCCACCCACTCGGCGGGCCACACGCTTGACGGGGTATTTTCCAACGACACTCGGTTGGTCGCTAAATCACCTCTGCCCCTCTCATGGTCAGACCATTATGCCATTCCCCTGGTCTTAACGACCTTCTTGTCAAGTAACAGGGGCAATAAGCCTAGCAAATTTGAACGGAGACGTAATTTAAAGACCCTGACTAATAATCTTCTCGCCCCCAAACTTACAGGGCTTTTGATCACTCCTGGGGAGGACGTAGCTGTGGCAGTGGAGAGGCTGGAGAAGGGTGTTATATCAGCTTTGGATGAACTTGCACCGGCCACCCTGTGTTACTCTGCCAGAAGAACCCCCTCGGCACCATGGTTCTCCGAATCACTCAGACTGCTTAGGCAGGGCTTACGGAGACAGGAACGTCGTTGGCGGTCTAGTGGTGCCTTGTGCGAGAGGGACAAACATAAAATTCTTTTGAAGATCTATAAGAAGGAGGTAATTAGAACCAAGCAGGAATATTTTACCTCTCTCACCGCTTCCCTTTCCTCACCCAAAGACCTCTTCAAAATCGTGGACACGCTCATCTCTTTAAAAATGCCAGATCCTGTGGTTAGCTCTCAACAGCTATGTAATGATATTGCACAATTCTTTAACACCAAGATTGTAGATATTCATTCAGCACTGGAGCTACAAAAGGCGGCTCTATCTATATCCACAGTTTCTCCCATCACCCTGTCGCCTCTATCTGAGGAGGTGTCCCACGGGAGTCTGTCTAGTTTTCCTTCCCTTTCCCTACTGGAACTGGAAGCTCTCTTGGCCAAGGTTAGGTCAGGGTCCCCCTTAGACCCCTGCCCTCTTAAACTCCTTAAACAGTGCAAGGACTGTCTCCTCCCACCCCTATTGGGGGTGATGAACGGGGCAATGAAGGAAGGGTCCTTTCCCCCACAGTGGAAGAAAGCGGTGGTCAAACCTCTTTTAAAGAAATCCACACTGGACCCGGGTGTGCTCAAAAACTTTCGCCCTATTTCGTTGCTCCCAGCTCCCGCCAAGATGCTGGAAATTCATCTAAATAAGCATCTTGTCGACTTTCTGGAAACCCATGACAGGCTAGATCACTCGCAGCACGGATTTAGGAGAGAACACAGCACCGAATCTGCCCTTACCATCGTGCTTGATACCATCCGCACCAGGGTTGACAAGGGACTGACCACTCTCCTCATCCTTTTGGATCTTTCGGCTGCGTTCGATACCCTGTCTCCCTCTGTTCTAACATCAAGGCTGAGAGAGATAGGGGTGGAAGGAACGGCTCTTAGTTTGCTGGCATCCTTCCTGATCCAGAGGGAACAGAGAGTAAAGCTGGGGGAGTTTTTATCTCCATCCCTTCCTGTGCACTGTGGGGTTCCTCAGGGGTCGGCATTAAGTCCGACCCTTTTCAACATCTATGTCACCCCACTTGCCAGGCTTATTAGATCTTTTGGGATGGAGGTAATCTCTTATGCCGACGATACACAGATTCTGCTGTCTTTTACCCAACCCGCTATCTTGGCCGCCTCTAAATTTAAAAACTGTATGAAGGCGGTCGCTCAATGGATGGTCTGTAATTCATTGAAGCTCAATGGAGAAAAGACAGAGATTCTGGTGTTCGGGGGAAAGGAGGATTTCTGGTCGGCTGATTGGTGGCCTTCCACTATGGGGGTGTGCCCCTCACCGACTACTCTGGCTAAAAACTTGGGTGTCCTGATCGATCCCCTTTTGAGGATGGATCAGCAGGTAAAGAGAACCATCTCAACCTGCTGGGGCCTTATAAACATCTTACGAAGGATCAGGCACTACCTGTCCTTCCAGGCCAGGAAACATATAGTCCTGGCATTGATTGGTTCCAGACTCGATTAGTGTAATGCTCTTTATCTAGGCATTAACAAGGGTCTGGTAACCCGTCTCCAAATGGTGCAGAATGCCGCCGCTAGACTGGTTTTGGACCTGCCCAAACGGGCCTCAGCTCACATGGCAAGAAGGACTCTACACTGGCTCCCAATGGAGGCCAGGATTTCCTTCAAGTCCCTGACCTTGATTTATAGAGCCCTGGCCACTAATCGGTCCGGAGGTGTGAGGGACCTGTTGGTCCCCTATACACCCTCTAGAACTCTCCGGTCGTCCAAGAAGTTCTTGCTCCAAGTTCCCAGGATACGTAAGGCTAACTGGGGAGGTAGAGCCTTTTCTACTCTTGCTCCAAGGCTCTGGAACAACTTGCCCTTAGAGATAAAATCTCTTCCCTCAGCGCTGGCTTTTAGGAAGGCTCTTAAGACATGGCTTTTCGCCAAGGTCTACGCTTAGATATGATCTGCCCTACTTTTTGTATTGTCTCTGGTTAGGCGCCTTGATGCCTTCGGGCTAAGTTGCGCGTTTACAAGTCTCCTTTCATTCATTCATTCATTCATCGAGTCATGTAGCTTTTCAATTGAGTTAATCTGGCCCATCTGCATATTTTTAGGGATGGAGTCAAAAATCTACACTGAGAGTTGTTTACACTGTCTATGTGCTGTCATATAAAACAGGAATTGGATAAAGATGTTATCAAACTATTATAGCACATTGAGATGAGGAAATGGTTTCTACACAGGGCAGTAGCAAAATGTGTTATGTTTACTAGCTCTAGATTGTGGAAGATAGCATGTGGTCTGTGTTCACCTGTGTGAGTCAGTCCAGAGATGATTTGTGAGAAATCTAGAGGGGTATTCGAGAAGTGATTGTATTAGGTTGTGGCATTTTTGTTTTTTCAAACCAAATATTTAGGTTAGTGAGGATGCTTAAATTAAGGTTATTGATGGGAAGGGTAGGTATAGTACCTAGAAAGATATCTGTGAAAGATATGTTCCTTGGTAGAGGTCTGTATACAAGTGGGAATGTGTATGGGAACATAGGGTAGGGTTGCATCTTGTCAGTGGACCTTCACATACTGATATTTGTATATGTTCTATTTTGGCGATGATTATGTCTTCCTTGAATATCACTCCTGATTCTCTTTTGTTTTCTTGACAGTTCTTCTTGAAGAATAAGTATTCTTTTGGACTTTCCTGAGCACTGGAGCCATATCATGCACCAGCCAACATTCCACAATGAAAAAGAGGTTTGTTTTTCCTCAGATACCAGAATATAAAGGTATTGTCAGTTTTTCGATGCCTGGCTGACATTGATGTGCATATGCCTTTAGTCGGAGGCAAGGCATCTAGAAGGGACAGGGGCTTGGATAAGAGTAGGTGTTATACTTGAGTGTGCTGTGTAAGGGGGCTCTTCCGTTCTAAGATGCTAAGGTGCAGATTTACAAGCCCCTTGAGCCACTTTTGCGCCACTTTTCCCATGTTAAAATGATGCAAAAGTGGCGAAAGGGCCTTGTAAATAAACCCCTAAGTAGCAATTTGGTGGGGTTTCCCCGAGTAGGGGTAGAATGTAGATTTGTGTTGTTGGGAGCATTGTGTCTTGGGGATGCTACTGTATTGGGAACCAGTGTGTGCATGCAGAGATGACCTGACCAGTTTGTAGAAGATGCTGTTCTAAAACTATGAATATATCAGGTTGCTTATAGGATTTAACACAGTTTGTAAGGTTAGAATGGACATATCTGAAAGTAGAAGCAGTGGGTTTGCAGTGCAGGCAGGAAATAGACTGTGTTGAAAGGGAATTATATGAGATTAACAGCTGTGATGTGTGTTAGGAAAAACCATGATGGTGAGGAGTAGAGGGGATAGATTAGGTGGTTCAGAAAGTGGGATGGAGAGGAGGAGGAATAGGTGAATACATAGGGACTAGCCCAGGTAGGGGTAGGCAAGTGGGTTGAGATAGGACATTAATTATGAGACCAGCAGTAAGAAAATGAAGAAGAGTGAGGAGAGATGGTAGCAAAAACAATGATGGGATTCAGGAAGACTCAAAGAAGTTGCTATTAGCAAAGTAGTTTGGGGAGATACGGTTTGGAGAGCTCAGATAGGATGGGTGAGATCAGTAATGTGCAATTATTAAAAGTGGTAGGGGGTGATGTAAGTTGTGATGTTAGTTTGACAGACCTGGGAGTGTGCACAGCCTTAAAATGATGGTGGATATAACTATGCTATGTGGTGTAATGGAAATAAGATTGTCTTCTGATCTAGTATGATGTTAGAGTGGAGAAATATGAGCAGCTGATTTTGAGTCTGGTGAACAAAAATGCTATGGTCTAAGTAGTGTGAGGTTTGTACCCTTGTGCAATTTTTCTACCTAGGTGCTAACTAGCTGTACCCAAGAGCAGTTATATTACCCAGGTAGGTAAAGGCTGTACTCAAGAGGTGTTGTCCCACAAGGGAAGCCAGGAGCATATCAAGTAGAGTGAGAGATTGTGACTTGGCTTATCTTTCCTGCCAAAATGTTTTTGGGGATGTACCCCAGTGATTTAAGTTACCAGAGATGGCTGAAGGGAGAAGTAGTGTTACTGGTCGATGGCTCTAAACAGGTCCTAACAGTCCCAAACAGGCAACACCTTAACCTGCCATCCTTTATCTGGAAGCACACGCCGGACGCCTTAATGAACCTGTTCAGCTAGGTAGGGAACCCCTAATAGTACAGTGACCAGGATCTAATGGGAGTCCAAGGAGTCACAGACTGAAAAGGACTACTGCAAAGTCAAATATGAGCCCTAATCTACAAGCTTCTCGAGCAGAATCCTGTCACCTTCTTGCCCTGGGGGAGAAAAAAGTCAAAGTGAGGGAAGTTGATCCAAAACGCTGTCAAATATTTTTCAAAACAAAATGCAACCAAGAACACGTTTTAATTATTTATTTTTAAAATAAGTTGTGGATTTGTAAACACAGAAGCCCTAGGTAAAGCTCTGAAATGTAAAGGCTTTACCTACATCCTCATGATTAGGCCGCCTAAGATATTAGGTCACTCCTCTGCATCACATCAGCGCTTCCATATGGCCATCATGAATACCTACAGAGGAGCAATCTTTCAAAGGCTATTGCGGCGATAGGTGAAACACCATATCAATCACACAGAGTTCTAAAGCACCCACCTGCATCAAAGCACTGAACGGGCTACTAAGCACCACCGACAGTGCAGATGTGGAAATCACTAACACATTTGTAATAACAAGGTCTGGACATCCCCAGTCCTGCAAAAGACAGTCAACAGCACAGTATTTCTAGTCTCACTTAAGATTATTTGTTTGTTCTTGCCAGGTATGTCCACATGCGAAGCCGTGCTTTAACACAGCTTCCAAATCATTGTGTCCCACTCCACCACCTCAGCATTTTGTGCAGCCCATAATTGTACATTTTCTGAGGCAGTTGTCAGTAAACTGATGGATAGTAGACAGGGTAACTGTAATTATTTGACACTGGAGAACAGCATTACGCAGCAGGCTAACTAAATTATGTGGCAAGGAAAATCAAATTATGTGGTGTACGCTGGCACCTTCTGTGGCAGCTATATTCTACTTTTCGTCATTTTAACATGCATAAATACCATGTGGATAAAAGTTTCATCTCAATAGTGCTAGCTTAACACCCTAAGGCAGAAATAAGCAACTCAGGGCTGAGCTCTTAATGCGCAAAACCTGTGTAGTGCATTTTGGTAACTTTCAATACATTTGAGCTAGAAACTCATTTTTGTTGTTGGTTTGGTGGCATCTGTGATACATTCATAATGATCAGAGAAGGCTTCCAATAGCAGAATCTTTAAGATGAAGTCCACAGCATGCATCTATTGTCTTTATCAAATGATAGCCTTTAGCCACAAAAGGTGTGAAGAAAGAATAATAAAAAAAAAATCTGACTCTTTGCCTTAATACCTTTACTCCCTCAGGCCACTTTACAGATGTACAAAGGTAATGGCATCAGTGGGGTCTCACCTAAAATATAGTGAGGGCCACAGAGATCAATATTATACTCCTACAACCTATTACAGACTTACATTAAAGTATTTTTTACTGAAAAAGCTTTATTAGTCAACAGCTAGCCTTTGATTCACAGTAGTAGGACCAATTTTTAGGTGTAATTTGAACTGTATTGTTTAAAGACAGACAAGGCAGAACCTCAATGCTATGAATGTCTGTGTTAGGGGGCCCAGTCAAAAATAGTTAACCGTAGTTGAAAGTGTTTTTCTCTTTGTTTATTAGAAGTGTGCATCATTTGAATGAGGTATTGAAAATTATACTTTCTTTACATACATAATTATAGATGGGCAACAGTAAAGTATAGGGCTGTTTTTCACCGAGAGGTTCTGAGTGACATCAAATAAACAACAAGAGCGTAGCTTGAGTTGGCTATGGTGCCGCTCAGAAGCCTGTGGTGAAAAACATGACTGTAATTCACATTTTACCCATCTATATTTTATGTAATGTATGGACCCCAAAATCATCTGTCGCTGCTTTGATCTGCTTTGCAGGGGCAGATGATTAATGGAAGAGCCATACTTAGCCTGGCTCTCTTCCCTGACCCAAATGGGGAAAAATATACCTAAACTCCCATTCTTAACCAAACCTCACCACCTTCTCTGCCTACCCTTCCTCTCCTGCAGTTGTGGCTAGTGGTTTAAGAAAAAGCAGACAAACAGCGCTGTACTGACAGGCTCTCATACCTGGTTTGGCAGTTGGGGCTGGACTGTTCCCATGAGGCAAAGGGTCAAGACTGATTTGCATATGGCTGGGTCTGAACTGGGGTGGCGAAGTGAGCTAAAGAATAATGATGGATTCAACCCAGATATGTGACTGGGTGTGAGTGTCCGAAAAGTTTCATTGCTCCATCCATCAACTCCTTGTGTTTGTCTCATGCAGCCCAGTCAGCCTGGCTTCTACAGTCAGTATGACATAGCAGCAGTGGGTAATGAGTTTTGGTATCAATTGTTGCTACATCATGGAAGTGAGTTACTGTAAGAAATTGGGTTATTAGTTGTGTGGCCTGCACAAGTAATAGGTCCACAAGTTCCCCGTACCTTAGTGGGAACCAGGCACCGCGCTTGACTCTCTCAAGGTAGCAAAGCAGAACAGTCCAAGGCTCAGGGAAGGTGGTGTGGGCTAGTTAGTAATCTCCATTCACTGGCACGCAATATTCACTCCGACTGAATGATTGCAGAGTCAGTGCTTTTGAAAAAGGAAAAAGGAAAAACACATTTATTACACACCCACACTTCGAAATACTACACATAAATTTACAAATAAGTACATAAGCAAATAGGAAATATCATAGATGGTATTCCATAGTCACATTTGACCTCCTAAAGAGGTTATATACCCACAGAAGGTAAGTCTTCTGGCTTGGTCAAAGACTCAAGAACAACAAACATTTTAAAGACATCATCATTTTGGACATAAATGCAATAACCATGTGTAAATGCACTTCAATCACTCAATCAAAATTCTTTATTCGGCGACCACCCCATAAAAGCACACATAAAACCATACAATTCATGCAAGATTTACAATAATCCACTTTTAACCTATAGACCTCTGCAGGACAGAAAAATTAGTGCTCCGAATTTCATTGTTGCAGGTGACATAAATACTGACAGCGTGACAAACAATCCACTGAAATAATAGATCATCAAAGTTCATATGTATACTGTTATGAGCTGAATCGTTTTCTAATGCTTATAGCCACTCTAAAAAAAATAAAACCGAAAATATACTTCAGATGTTGCTAGTTGTAGTAAAAAGCAAAGAGCAGCATGGTAATGTCTAATCTTAGCAGTAGGTACACATGGTACTAAGAAGCGCTTATGCGGATATGTGTGAGAGGTACAGAAACGTATACAGTGACTAGTGCTTTGATGCTTCCTTAGGCCGTAAGAGCACATGTTCAAACCAGGTGCCCTAAACAGGGAAGGCTAACAGAAAATGCAGGGTATTCAATCTAACACAGATTAGATAGAATCTGTCCTGTATATTTGCAGCAAGTGTCAAATAGGGTGAAATACCATTTAAAGTACAGAAAGCACATTGGGTCACAACAGTTTGCATAGATTGCACCATCTGTCTCCGGCAATTGTGTCTATAGCAAAACAAAAGTTCTTTCAATGTCTCCTTAGGCACGGAGTAAAGTAATACAGGGGAATTGTAATATTCTGGAAAGCCCGTTTCAGTAAATATCTGGTTCATATACACCATCCATTGGATATTGGCCACATGGTTAAGTGTTAATATATCAGTGATCAGTGACTTTGAAAATTGGGATTCTAGATAAAGCCAGATTTTATGTAAAAAATGCAGTGGGACAAAACTAACAAAGTCCACAAGATGGTTCAGCCCCATTTCATTACGACCAATGCTGCTCCGTGCTCTAAGGTACTGTGAAGAAGGTGTGCAAAAAACAGTTTCCAACATTCTGTAGTACTGTGGGTTTGAAATAAATCCACACTTCAGGTACGTATAAAGCGACAGATAGACATTTGGGGGCATATTAACAAGGGCCGGCGATAAATATCGCAAAGCGTGCTTAGCGCTTGCATATTTATCGCCGGCTATCTCTGGAATTCCAGAGATAGTGTGGATATCACCGATTTCCATGGTGGAAAACGGCGATACCTTAGATGATAGGGCCACAGAATCCACCCCCCATGTTAAGTATGCCTTAGTCAGGAATTTAACAGACGTTAAATTCCTGCGTTAAGACATACTTAACTCGATTTAAATAATCGCTACCCTTCCTTGTTAATATCGCGAAGCTGCCTTCGCGATATTTTCCCTGGTTGGTTTCACAGCCACGCCTACTTTGCATCTCATTAGCGATGCAAAGTTAGGCGTGCTGGAAACGGGCACTAAGTCAGCAAAACACACGATAGCGTGTCTTTGCTGATAAGGCGATAAAATTATCGCCGCATTTCGACCGAAAACGGCCGCAAAAGCGGCGATAATTTTATAGTGCCGCCTTGTTAATATGCCGTTTCCTCACCGACTTATGATGAAACCTAGATGCAAACTTAAACGCTGCCTCGATTGAACTCTTAAACTGCTTGCACTTCAGAATTAGGCGAAGTCCCTGCTGCAAATCCTCATCAAAATAAATTCCCAAGTAACTAAAAAGCTTTAACCTGTCAATCTTGACTTTCCCAATCTTATGTATTCTGGTTTTAGACTTTGGAGGACCACAGACCATGGTAAAGGATTTTGGCATGTTAACAGTACGAATCAGATCATTCATGAAACAGATTTATCACTGTTGATAAGACATATTCACTGTGATCCATAATCACTGTCAACATCATTATAGTAATAAAACATTTTAAAATAAGCAAAACATGTGTCTGTGGGATTTTTATATACTTTCTAACCCTGAAAATGCACTTTTAAATGCTACCCCTAGAGGTCATCACATTTTGATCACATAACATGTAACCATAGACTTATCCCCTAGAGAGCAAGCTATACATGTGTCTTCATTAAACATCTTCAGCCCACCATAAATACAGGGAAAAAACAATTTCCTAGAGAGCACTGCAATCCCAGCTGTAGAACAGAAGCTTCAGCCTTGGGAGTGCTTTGAAATATTAGTGAAAATTCTTAGCTCACAGTGGCTGCCTGCTCTCTCCAGACATGGGAAGGGGTGCGTCGCAGGCACCCTTTTCCTCAAGCCATTCGGGCATCGGTGATGGGGTACCAGCCCTCACATCTCTAAATAAAGCCTGGTGGTTGTGGTCCCTGGGCCAAGTGAAGGTCTGACAAGGAGGCCGAGGCCGGGCCTCTCCCTGGAAGAAAAATGTAAGACATCATGCCCCGACACACAGGCCCTGGCCGGTAAACCCCTTGGGTTATGTTTGAAAAGAGCATTGTAGCCCCACACTCTCTACTTGGGAGTGAGCTCAAAGGTTGCGAGTCTTCCGAATGCCATAACTCGGGCCCGATGGGTCGATCTGGAGGATTCTGGGTTCACTTTACTCCTGGTAGCGAGTTGTAGCTACCAGGGGCAGTTACATTAGACCTCCTCACCTCCAAAGTGGTGTAATCCACAGAGGTGTGGTTCTCCTTGCTCCCTGCACCAGCCTTCCTCCTGATCATTGTCTCTGGGCACAGACATCCAGGGCTTTCCCCAGCTGGTCCTCAGGGGATTAAGAGGGCCAGCCTCACTGGCCCTCGGGGAGACCCACACGTCCTCGGGTGAACTGGGCAGAGTCCTTTGTCCTTTCTAGCATCAGGGAGTTCCTCATTCCTGTTGCCCATGGCAGTGCAGGGGTCCAGCAGTGAGGCACAGAAAATCACCAAGCAAGAGAGAGTCTCCCACTTTTGCAAGAGTTTCTAAAGGGGAGTGGAATGTTCCAGAAGCCAGGCACCCCTGGCCAATCCTAGGGTGCCATTTCACCTTTTCACCCCTGTCACAACCCTTCTGCACAACATGCTGGGGCCGTTCAAAAAGGTGTCACCCAGGAGTCCTTACTCACATTTCCTTTGAGGGCCTCAGCTCCTCTCCTTACTGACATCACTGCTAGGTCCTTTTTTTAACTAAATCGTCAAAGGGGAGTGCCCTTCTGTGTTGGCTCCAGAAGTCTGGGCTCCATCTGTTGTTCAGTGGACTTGGGCAGGTTCATCCCTAGTACAGTGTGACAGTGAATTGATTGAGGCAGACCCTTCATCATCGCCCCTTTTCTCCTCAGGAGCTGGGTGAAGCACTTTTAATTTCTCTCTTTGTGTTGAGAGTCCTTTGTTCCTTCTGCTGGAGAGAAATGTAATTAACTTGGAACAGCAGGGTGACAAAAGGCGTGGGTTCTGATCCTGAGCTGAGACAGAGAAATATGACAGTTCTCGATGACCCATAAGTTGTACAGATATCTTTTTGGAACTTTCAAATTTGATTTTCTCTCACAATTTACCCTCCATTTTGATATGTCACTGGACTGTGTAGGCCAAAGGCCAGTAAAACTGCACTCTAAAGAAGTTTTTCTCCATGTGTATAATGCAGTGTCACTAACAACAAAACAGTAACTCACACTGGCTTTTCCCAATAGCAGACAATAAAATTATAATGCCTACCCAGGTCAATATCTAATCCTGTAGAGTCCCATCTTTTACAGACTACATGTGCATAGTTACAGGTCTCCACAAAAAAACAATTTAAATTGACTTTGCATTGGAAAAAATTATTGCTTAGAATATTGCAGGAGGGTAAAACATAATTCAACTTGCTCTTGAAACGCACCCACGTAAATAAGAACATCCAATCAAAAATTAAAAAGTAAAACAATTCCTTATTAGCTGAACATCACTGGAAGTACTATGCAAAAAAAAGTCAAATGCCTATATAATATCCACATTCATGTAATGTGTATAACTTTCAATCATTCCTGGCTTTTAAGCAACACTACGTTTGCATTCCAGGACATGTAGTTTTCTTGATCCCTCTGGAAGTAGGAGTTTGAAACTGCCAGCATGCACATAGACATTTACAAAACAAATCTGGCTCTGGCTATCGCATTTGTACAAGGAGGGTTACAGGGCCTGATTCTCAAAAGTAAACTTTTAAGCTGTGGGCTTTGGGCCAGTTTAGGACAGGATTTGAGATTCATTAGGATATTGTTAATGCCCTTGGTTATTTTCTTGAGTTGATTTTGCATGTGAGTTAGTTATTCCTTTACTGTAGTCATTGGTACAGGGTTAAGTGAGTGGAGAGAGGAGTGGTTTTGGTGAGGTTTATCTTGTGCGAGGTATTTTAAACCCAGAGGTCATAGGTTGGTGAGGGCAAAGGTGGAGTTGCCATATGTTTCTACCCTGTTTTGGTCAGAGTTTGCGTAGGGATTCAGGGAGTATCCTTATACTTTAGCCTTCGTCGAGTCGAATGAAATAGCGAGCTGTTTGGGATTGTCGGGTGCAGGCACCTTTAGGTCTAGGTGGGAGGGAGAAGGGGGGGTAGCTTTGGGTAGGGATTGATAGGGATGTTGAAGGGTTGAAGGTTTGCAGATTAGGGTTGTTGTTCTTGCTAAGAGTCGGATTGTTCTCCGTAGTTAGCTTACCTGGGTGGTCTACCGCTGGAGGGTGTGGGTCTTGAATGTTTCCCATCCTGTGTTTTAGTCGGAGGTGGAGGTTGGATGGGGAGGGAGAGATTGGTCTTGATGTGAACGGCGTTCTGTAGAGTTGAGAAGATGGAGCCTTAGGAACATAGGTTGATGTCATTACCTTGGATCATGATATTTCCAACCTGTAGATGGTTATGGTAGCTTTGCCCCTGAAGTTTGAAGAGTGGGTAAATTGGTAGTTTTCGGTCATATTGGATGTTGGCGGATTCTGTAATATTAAGGATATTAGTTAGGGTGCTGAACCATTTGGCCGGTCCATATGTGTGAGAGATGAGATTGGTTCTCCTGAGCCCTTTGGAGTTGTTGTAGATATCAGCTGTTAGTGCTTCCGGCTGTTACTTGATCATTCAGTGTTTGAGGTTTTTGGTTCATATATTTGTAGATATCAGAAATTAAATAGGTGTCTACATCTTAGTTGATGATGAGAAGAAACTCTGACTCTTCATGGATGTTTTCAAGATAGGAAGGCCAAAAAGTTGTTTATTTAATTGTCACTGGTCGTGGGGAGGCGAGGGTGCATGAGCAGTAGGGTTGAGCATTGGTGAGCAGCTGGCCCATCAAGATGGCCGGTGTTCTCAGTGTTTTGGTTGGTGAGAGTATGCCCACTCCAAGATGGCCACCACTGTAGGTGTTTTAGTTCTCTGTCTATTCTTCTGTTCAATCCAATATGGCTGTCACTCTTGATGTTTCTTTGCTCTTTTTTTGGTAATAAAGAGGGCCAGATTGGGACCTTTTCAGTTTGTGTAATTCCCTTGATCTTACTGAGGTTTTCTTGTGTGAGCGCCAAAGATGGCTGCCAAGAGCAGGGGTATGAGAACCCAGTAACCCCAGCCGATAGTGGGCAGCAGGGTCCACTACACATGACAGTCTATCCCAAAGGTCGACTCCCTTCAGGTAGGAGCTGGGGAGTGTAGAGTGGCTCACCGGGTAAGTTTACAATGTCAACGTTGGTGGTTACTTCCACTCAAGGCACAGTTGACTGCTGTCAGCGTCCACAACTCTTTTGTTCACTTTCTCAAACAGAGCAAGGTGGCCCCCTAGACCGCCAACCGCTCCGTTATTGAGATGTGCTGAGCGAACTCCGTATTTAGGATGTGTAGGAAAGAAGGATCTGCTTCTAGGGTTACCCCCACTTTTTGCCTGAAGCTAAGCTGTATTTGACAAGTCTGACTGGAATCCTGCTAATCAGGCCCACAGTCTATCTGCTTTCTCCCTAAATTGTTATGTTCAGTACTTAGGTACACCCCAGATTGGATTCCCGGTGTGGTAAATATATCTTTTTTTTACCTAGACTGAATTTCATGCGGAATCTAAAATAAAGTAAAATAGCTCAGAATAACAAGAGGCAGAATCCGTGGTATAAGAGATTTTCTGAATGGGCTTTATTCCAAAATGGCCGACTCGAGTGGCGGCCTTCAGGTTCCGTCACCACGAGGGTTCAGGAAGTGAAGTACAATACTTTATTGACAAGAAGTAACTTTTATAGGTCATACATTACAATGAAACGAATGCAAAAGGCGTAACAATTGATAAGAGGAATGACATAGTGGTACGTAATCGAAACTAGGCGTAATAAGGAGCAGAAAGAAACATGATTGGCTCTGATTATCATGCATAGGTGGATCTATAAGATAATACTTAACATAGATGCGCGCGCAGCAGCATGACGTGTGATTGACGTGCAACTAGGGGGTGAAGGGGACTTGACATTTAGCTCTGCATGTGGAGACGAGAAGTCTGGGGGGTCAAGTCAACCTAATCCCAAATCATATCTAACATCCTATGTTTAGAGAACTATGTTATCCACAAGAAAAGACTCTCGGACAGAATCTATTCTATACTGACTGTGTGTGCGTGTACAAGCGTCTAAGTGTCTATATGAGATGCGAGGGGCAGAAAACTTTCCATGGCAACAGGGCTATGAATTACTTGCAGGAGGACGGAAAGGCCGAGTCCTTTGCTTGTGAGCTAAAGGAAATGTTTACCTAAATCACTAGACAGGAATGCATCGGCTGAAGAGCAAAGTAGATAATTCGAAGGTGAAATACAGCTTCTTGGCAGGCAGGCAAAACTGGCCGAGGCAGGCACCGTTAGCTGCACAGGGAGTAGGACAAAGTTCATGGATACAGATGCGAGCTCAAGCTGAAGCTGTCAGAGACAGAGAGCAGGGAAGGCTTTGAGGACAGAATCGGGCCTACTTGCCTGAACTGTAAAAATGGAGTAACTTAGCCATATAAAGTCGGTGGCCTTTCATACTTAGGAATCGAATATCCAGCCCATTGATGGCGGATCTGACAGAGAACATGTTGACGGTGGACGCACATATGTTTGCGTTTTGGAAACTGGAACTGGAGGGAACATACATGTACTTGTGACATGCACATAGAACCGTTGGGGTCCAAGATAGGGGACATAACGAATCAGGAAAATCCACATTTCCACATTCCCTCCTTGTCCCCTACTTGCCCTTCAAGAGATATCAATCTTCATCATTCCATCGATTTGCTCATGGAGCATCATTTCTTCTTCCTTCTTCTTCCGGCATTCTGAACGAGAACTTTGATATGGAATGCATGATGTGGCACACAGACCACAAATCGCTGGTCCACATTGCAGGCATAAACAACAACTGAAGAGCATAAGAAGGCCAATACCTAGGAACGATAGAACTCTCCATCCCCAGGCTGATATTACACTCCAAAACCACCCGGACCACGTCCAAGTGCCTGGATTCTCGTGTATCTGGCTCACAATCTTATGAAGGCGCGTTATAGCTTTATATACAGATGGCGAATTTTCTGGTATGAATATGCAGCAGCTGGATCCGATGACCCTGCAAGCTCCGCCCCTATCGGCCAGGATGACGTCAAGGACAAGACGATTCTGGAGAACAACAATTCTCATCACTGATTGTTCCTCTGTCAGATTGCCTAGGGCGGCTATAGTCTCGTTTACTACAGCTTCAAGAGTCTTGGTTAGTCTGCGTATCAGCTTACTATTTGATATTGTACCTATATAGGGAAAGATGCCTTTATTGAAATCTACATACTTGTCCCATGCCGTCTCAGTATAATCGACAACTGGGAGATCTCTTCGCTCTCTATTGTGTACTAAATGAACATTCCGATAATAATCAGGTGGAGCTAGGAAAACAGGTGGCAGAAGGAATGCTATGTAACAGGTACCATCCCAATCTAGAGGCAGACGCATATATGCCGTCTGACCACATATAAAGTAAGAATGGCGAGAAGCTCTAAATGAAGATTTACCTTGATCACTATATTCTACTGTAGTAACGCATTGGCTATGGCCCATATGTATGGAACCAACTTTTCTTACACATAATTCACCCTTAACTGGAAATACTGACATAGTGGGCAGAATTAGTTCAACTTCGGATTTGACATTCAGAATCATAAGATTAGGTGTAAAATTACCTAATTTATACACTTCATTTTCTAGATCAGTTCCTGTTCTACTGGGGTGACCTTCCTTATTAGGATGACAGACTTTGAATAAAACTAGATTCAGATTTCCCCATATCCAATGTTGTTGATAAACTGCTGTGTCTGGGTCTATGGAATTTAGTAAACTAAACCATGCTCCACAGGAGCCATTGTGTGTGAACGGATGTGGAAAGAAAGGCAGAACTCCTTTGTTATTCTGATAGGGAGGGAGTCGGCCACACACCCAACAATTGGTGGCATTACTAGTCTGATGGGAATGATGTAACATACTAATGAAGGTGTTATTGCGCAGCGCAAGTCTATAAGATAATTCATGTGGCGGTAGGTCACTAAAAGAATGTTCAGCAGCAACATTATAAACATGTCTAGAAATAGGATGATATATGTGCAAAATCACACTCGTAATAATTATTAAAACACTCAATAAAAACAAAATTAATAATGTCCTCATACAGTAGCTACGCAGTGATTTACAATACGCCTGTCGTTTCAACATTTCTCGGGTATTTTCTCTACTCAGGTCCAAGGGATACATGTCGGAGACAATTCAACCGCTTCACCTTGGAGAGGACTTAAACAATCAAATTGCTCGACTGTTTGGGCCTAAGCTTTAATTTATAGCACTGAGAGTCATTCTGTTCAACAAAAGGAAGTTTTGAATCAGTCTGTGAGGGAGTGCAGGGCACAGTGTCTATATCCGAGGATAGTCCATGAAATTTCTTAATGTGGCTGGAATGTATCCAGCCCTTGCGGCCCTCAACTTTCACGGCTGTTCTTGTGGTCAGCAGGACTAGCTTCGGTGCTTTCCACCTGGGCTCCAACTGGGTCTTCCGATCAAAATTTCTTACAAACACCAGATCCCCCGGAGCAACGTCATGGGGTTTCACCTCAGTGTTGTCAGGAAAAGCTGCAGCTACCTGTGAACGACAAGATTGTAGTGCAGACATCAAGGAAGCCAAGTAATCTGTCAGCATATTACAATTAACATCAGTTATTTTACGTGGTATAGGCGTCCCCCACATATTTGGTGGCCTTCCGAAGATCACCTCATACGGGGATAGCCCTGTTCGAGAGTGTGCTACCATTCTTATGTAAAATAGTGCAACTGGTAATGCTACTATCCAGTCAACACCTTTCTCCTTACATATTTTAGACAATCTGATTTTCAAAATTTGATTATGTCGTTCCACGAGACCTGCTGCCTCGGGGTGTCGGACACAGTGGAATTTCCACTGATATCCCAACAAAAGTGAGACATGTTTCATTAATTCGGATGAGAAAGGCTGGCCGTTATCTGAATATACAACACGTGGTAAACCGTACCGCGGGAAGAATTCTCGAACTAACTGTTTGGCAGTAGTCGGGGCCGTGTAATCTGATACTGGGTACGCCTCAGTCCATCGGGAGAGAGCGCAGACAACTACCAGAACATATTTGAATCCTCGACATCGTTCCATCTGGATATAATCCATTTGGAGCACTTCAAAAGGATGATCAGGAGTCTGGAATCCACCCTGTTCTACGGGAACACTTTTTCCTGGGTTGAACTGACAACATATCATACAGGTACGGACTTTTTGTTTAGCTGCTGCTCGTAAATGTTTGTTGAACCAAATGTGTTGAATGCTATCTAGCATAGCTTTCTCTCCTAAATGCGCTGGGCTGTGAATTGTAGCTATAATGGCTTGGACCATAGAGTCAGGAAGAAACCATACAGATTTCTCCTTCGTCATCCATCCCTGATCTGTCTGGATCCCTCCTAGTTCAGTCCATTTCTTTAATTCTTCTGCAGTAGCATGTGTCTGTATGTCAATTACGTCAAGTGCGGGATCCTTAATTGTCATACACTGTGTTGGTGTCTGAACTATTGGCTTTGTCATGTCTAATGTGCGATTCTGAGCAGTCTGTTTAGCTGTTCTGTCAGCTAAATCATTGCCTTGAGAAATGATATCAGTAACCTTCGTGTGTGCTTTACATTTCATAATCGATATGGCAGTTGGTAGATGTATTGCGTCTAACAAGGCATGAATGAGGGTTCCGTGCTGAATGTGGGCACCATGGGAGGTTAAATAACCTCTCTCTCGCCACAGCACGCCGAAGTCGTGTACAACTCCGAATGCATAACGTGAGTCAGTGTATACATTAACTTTCTTATTTGTGGCTTGAATACAGGCTTGTGTTAGAGCAATAAGTTCTGCTGCTTGGGCTGACAAAGTATCTATACAATTTGTCTCAATAACTTCAGTGTCTGTTGTGACTGCATATGCGGCCACTAAGTCTCCTGTACTTGCTCTCATGCATGATCCATCTACATACAACGTCAGGTCTGGATCTAACAATGGAACGTCTGTCAAGTCTTGTCTAGGTTTCGTCTTTATTTCAATAATTTCAACACAATCATGAGCTAGTGGGTCTGTTCCAATTACAGGTAATAGTGTAGCAGGATTCAATGTATTACACCGTCGGATCTCTATGTGTGGCTGAAACAATGTCAGTTCATAACCGGTAAGTCTTGCTATGGTCAAGTGTTGTGTTTGTGTTCGGTTCACAAGAACTTCTACTGCATGTGGTACTTGTACTGTCAATGGATGTCCTAACACTATGGCATCGCTTTGTCTGATTGCTAAAGCTGTTGCTGCCACTGATTTCAGGCACGCGGGCAAAGCCTGAGCTACGGGATCTAATGTACTGGAAAAATAAGCACATGGCTTGCGTGATCCTGCTTGATCCTGAGTGAGTACTGACAAAGCAGTACCTTCGCGTTCTGTAACAAAGAGTGTAAAATGTTTGCTATAACATGGTGTTGCTAAAACAGGTGCTTGGCATAAAGCTTCCTTTAGGCTTTCAAAAGCTTGTGTATGTTCCTGAGTCCAAGGGAGAACAGTCGATGTGGCTGCCTCCTGTGTGGTTAACTGAATGAGTGGTTTTGCTAGAAATGCGTACTGAGGGATCCACTGCCTACAATATGAAGTGAGGCCTATGAAAGCCCGCACCTCCTTTTGTGTCTGGGGTATTGACATGTTAGCAATTAACTGGATGCGATCTGGTGTAAGCTGCCTTCCCTCCTTGGACAGCGAGTGACCAAGATAAATAACTCGCTGGACACAGAATTGCAGCTTAGAAGGAGACACCTTGTGCCCCTTGTCGGCTAGAAAATGTAAAACTGTTAGAGAAGCCTTTTCACATTCAGGTTCGCTTCTCGCGGTGATCAGCAGATCATCGACATATTGAAGCAGTGCAGTGTTGACTGGCATGTGGATACTGTCAAGTTCTCGTTTCAGTGCTTGGCTGTAGATGCTGGGGCTTTCTGTGAATCCTTGGGGAGCGCGTGAGAATTTAAAGCTGCGCCCATTTAAACTGAATCCGAACAAATATTGGCTTTCCGGATCTATTGGGACGCTAAAAAAAGCATTCTTGAGATCAATTACAGTAAAGAATGTTGCTTCGGAATCAATTGCTGTCAATAATGATGATATATCGGGGACCACAGGAAATTGTGGCACAATGCACTTGTTTAGTTCACGCAAATCAATAACCAATCGGTATACTGGCGGAGCAGTAGGGTCAGTTCGTTTAAGAATCGGAATTATCGGCGAATTACATACATTGGAGTCTGTTTCTACAACTACTCCTTGGGCAATTAACTCATCAATGATTTTCAGCAAAGCCACTACAGCATCTTGCGGTAACTTGTATTGTCGCAATCGTGGTAATACCACTCCTGCCTTGAGTGTAACTCGGTATGGTGTAATGTTCATGCAACCAACATCAGTAGGGCCTTGTGCCCATAGATGTGCTGGTAAAGTCTGTAGTCGGGGATCCATGTCTCTAGACACATAGTGACCTTTAAAATCACGTAAAAACAACCTTATTCCTCCCGGAGAACAACATATTATGGCTCCTAGGGCTTTCAGAGTTTTAATTCCTAACAGATTTTCTGGGCATGATTTAGTAAGCAATAAATCTGTAGTTCGTGTCAAAGGTCCTATCGTAAGTGGAAGAGGCTGTGATACTTCATTAACAATAGGTTTTCCTGAAAAACCAAGGGAAACATTTTGAGAGCCTGAGAGGGGTGCCCCTGGAACTTCACTACGTTTTATAGTTGTTCGACTTGCCCCTGTATCGAGTAAGAATTTTCTATCTTGACCTAATAATTCACTATGTACATAAGGTCCTTCTTGATCTACAGGAATCTCGATAAGCGGTAAGTCAACTTCCCTCTCTAGGCTGGTTCATGCGTAACGCTGATACTCAGGATATTCATACTGTGCAGTCTGATACATTTGTCGTGTTGTGGTTTGTGTGGCAGTAACAGGCAACGGTGGTGCAGCTGGCACAAACTGTATTGGCTGTTGTGCGGCTGGCATGGCCTGGGAATGCGGCATAGTTCCTTGTTCATTCTGATCTTGTCTGAGTGGCCGTGATCTTTCTTGTGTTTTACCTATGGCGATATTATGTTTTAAAACTGGACAGTCGTGTACGTAATGACCTGGCTTTTTGCAATAATTGCATGTCCCTTTTACCGGTCCTGCTGAATCGGAATGTGTCATACCCTTTTTATGTCCTTCAGCCGGTACTGTCTGAGACACTAGCATTTTCATTTTTGTATCTTTCATACGTCTTTGTTCGTGTTCTTGTTCATCTCTAATTCTATTGTGATGATACTGTAACATTTGTAGCATTTGTGACGGAGTGTTACTTTGCCAGGTACTCTCGAATTTCAATATTCTATTCTTTACTGGAGGTAAAGCATTTTCTACTAATTTTGTCACAAATAAATGTGGATACGACTCACTACTTGTTTTTATACCACTATTTATTCCAAAACATTTTTCAAATCGGGCATAATAGTCACTTGTGTCTTCATCATGCTTTTGTTTACAGGCCGTGATTGCACCCCAATCTTCCTTCTTCGTAGTTAATAAACGTGGCAGTACTTGTACTAGTAAACCTGGTAATGCTTTGACTTTGTCCCCGAGCCCTGAACCTGCAGCTCGGGCCTTTTCTTCCGTCTCTAATGCTGTCCAATCTATCTTTTGGTCTCCCACTTCCCACTCTTTTTCTTTCAGTTTTTCATAAATGCCAGCAGGTAAGAGCACCTTTAATATCGTCATAATATCAGGATAGGTATACTCTCCCATCAGCAACATGTCCTTAATTTCTCGATGGAAACCCGCTGGGTCTTTGTCATGACTTGGTACTACTTTCTTCATTTCTAACAATTCAATTTTTGATATGGGTGTGTATACAAATACACGGTGAAACTCATTGTCTTCGCCTTTTATTGGGTGCACTTCTCGTAAGGGATTTTGTCTATCCATATAATACGGCGTTCTTTCTCTGCGGGGCAGCGAGAAAGAATCCGGACTTACAAAAAGGACATACTGTTTACGTGACACTAATATTTCTTTAATTAACTTGTTACTAGAACCTTTCCATCTGTTCGTGAGTAGTTCCGTTAATATATCAGGTAAAGGACCAGGGTCAGCATGTTGGCTCTTATATAGTATAAGGAGTTGCTGAATCATATAGATTCCAGCTAAACGTTGTTCATCTGCACTAAGGTTAAAAAACGTGTGTGCTACGGTCTTATCACCGTATTTTCCAGGACTGTCAATCCAGTGAACGGCTGATCTGGCCAATTCTTGCTCATCCATGGAATCGAGGAGGTGGTAACCCCTTCGTTCTCGTAGTAGTTTATCTGCGGCTTGGAACAAATGTTCAGGAGACTTTAAATTTATTACAGGCGTCGGATACGTTCTGCTATTATTTGGACATTCTGAGTGTATGGGATCAGAAAAGCATCTAGTATTATCACAGGATCTTCCTCTGCCTACGTATGCTATGGTTTCTGACTGTCTTGTGGAATTCCCTGATTCGGATACTTCATCTTGCTCGAACTCGTCTGTTTCCAATCTTTCTTCGTGAATACGTTCTATTTCTCTACGAATTTTTCGGCACATGGCTATTATACAGTTTTTCTTATCGTGTCTCCCTTCTGATATATTCTGGCTCCATCTTGTAAGAATAAGCATTGTATTCGGGTCTACCCCCGGACGGTCTTGATTTCTGATCACACAGTTTATGAGGAAACGTAACAGTTCCCCCTGTATCTCTACTTTCTGGAATTCCATAGCTCTGTTAATACATTCTGGGTCTCGCCCTGTTTGGACAAAATGATATATGTTATCTAGATGCGTAGTCATTCCTGGTAACCTCGCTAAATACTCTGCGGCTCGTCTGATACGTAATGATGCCAGGACCATTTCGTCCTCTTTACCGACCACCGGGTCATATCTACAATCTATAAGGAGTTCCTTAAGCGTACGTTCACTTACGAATTTGGGTGTACGTGAATGCGCTGATTCTTGAAAAACAAGTTTATTTATTCTAGGTGGCGTAAAAGTATTGCTTGCACCTCCCGTGGCCCCTTCAGGGGCGTCGGGTGTGAATGGATTCGTCGAACGTGACACAGCAACTATAGGTGTCGATACCACTGTAGAATCGATTGCGGGGACAGATGCGGAAACAGATGTGCTTGCCGGAGCTCGTGTCGGGACTTGCTGTTGCACGGGGACAGATACCTGATCCTGACGTTGAACCCCTCCGCCAGACGGTCTATGTGGTGTGGGGTTAGCATACTCGGGAGCTGCATCATCTAGATATGAGGAAAGAAAAACATCTTCTGCGGTTCTGGGATGCCCTTTTGGATGTACCTTAATTGGAAATAATGGGGGTGGCAAGTCTTTTGGCATCTCTGGAACAGCCTTAGGTAGTCCTTCGGCTAGGAGAGGATACATACCACTCATAAGAGCGTTTCTTTGTCTATCTACTTGTTCTGATTTCACTCGGATACCTTCCTCAATTAATATATTTTCTTGAACTTCCTTTGAACTCTCTTTACTCCTCTCTTCTTGTCTACGTGCTTTTTCTGTACGTCTATGAGATTCTTTACGCCATAACTCAACAGCGTCTTTCTGTGACTGTCTGACTTTTCTTTTCCATAACTCTTCCTCCACTTTCATGATGCACTCTGCATCCCAGGTTCCCGCTGCGGGCCACCTTTGACTTTCCGGCAATCCCTTGGTATAATCTACCCATAGATCAAGAAACAATATGGCATCTAAGCCATGCTTGTGATACATAAAATGCCCTGGAGTGTCCCTAGGAGGAATAGGAACTGCTTCTTCAAGCACCCCTTTTCTAGTAGTAATCTGTCTTAACTTCGAAAAGAGCGGCATATTGACAACTGATCTGATACTTAATCTTGAACACACTTAATACAAAAAAAAGCACAACAATGAACAATCATTCATACCACAATATGTAGGACATTTTTAACACATTAAACATTTAAACATTAAACATTTTAAAAATGACCAACAATGATGACAGTCTGCATAACTAATCACCAAGCAGAATTCTTGACAATAACTAGATACTTCGGAATACTTGATATACTGCTAAACAGTACATATACACTGCTAAACAGTGCAGACCGGATTTGTGTACCCAAATCCGTCTTGACCGGCACAACCTATGTGCGCGTCAACACGCCTCCCCGGCGATGGTACTCACCGGGTAGCTCCTTGAAACGGAAGGCCTCAGAGAATGGACGGGACTCGATGACTGCGGATAGCGGACCCTCTGGACATCGGGATTTCGAAAACCTGGTGGGCCTCTGTATACCTCGGATCTTGCTCTCTCAGCTAGGCTCTGGTCGGGATACTTCGCACTTCTCACCGCCTCGTCTGGGTTGATCGCAGCCTCAGTCGCCCCCGCTTGACCGGAGGGAGCTTACAGGAAATCCTGCTGGTACGCGTTTATGGTCCGTCCAGCTGTGGCAGGAGAGCGGGCCTGCAACGCACCGCCGGCGCGTGAGATGAGAAAGTGTCCCTGTTCGGGCGCCATTATGTGGTAAATATATCTTTTTTTTACCTAGACTGAATTTCATGCGGAATCTAAAATAAAGTAAAATAGCTCAGAATAACAAGAGGCAGAATCCGTGGTATAAGAGATTTTCTGAATGGGCTTTATTCCAAAATGGCCGACTCGAGTGGCGGCCTTCAGGTTCCGTCACCACGAGGGTTCAGGAAGTGAAGTACAATACTTTATTGACAAGAAGTAACTTTTATAGGTCATACATTACAATGAAACGAATGCAAAAGGCGTAACAATTGATAAGAGGAATGACATAGTGGTACGTAATCGAAACTAGGCGTAATAAGGAGCAGAAAGAAACATGATTGGCTCTGATTATCATGCATAGGTGGATCTATAAGATAATACTTAACATAGATGCGCGCGCAGCAGCATGACGTGTGATTGACGTGCAACTAGGGGGTGAAGGGGACTTGACATTTAGCTCTACATGTGGAGACGAGAAGTCTGGGGGGTCAAGTCAACCTAATCCCAAATCATATCTAACATCCTATGTTTAGAGAACTATGTTATCCACAAGAAAAGACTCTCGGACAGAATCTATTCTATACTGACTGTGTGTGCGTGTACAAGCGTCTAAGTGTCTATATGAGATGCGAGGGGCAGAAAACTTTCCATGGCAACAGGGCTATGAATTACTTGCAGGAGGACGGAAAGGCCGAGTCCTTTGCTTGTGAGCTAAAGGAAATGTTTACCTAAATCACTAGACAGGAATGCATCGGCTGAAGAGCAAAGTAGATAATTCGAAGGTGAAATACAGCTTCTTGGCAGGCAGGCAAAACTGGCCGAGGCAGGCACCGTTAGCTGCACAGGGAGTAGGACAAAGTTCATGGATACAGATACGAGCTCAAGCTGAAGCTGTCAGAGACAGAGAGCAGGGAAGGCTTTGAGGACAGAATCGGGCCTACTTGCCTGAACTGTAAAAATGGAGTAACTTAGCCATATAAAGTCGGTGGCCTTTCATACTTAGGAATCGAATATCCAGCCCATTGATGGCGGATCTGACAGAGAACATGTTGACGGTGGACGCACATATGTTTGCGTTTTGGAAACTGGAACTGGAGGGAACATACATGTACTTGTGACATGCACATAGAACCGTTGGGGTCCAAGATAGGGGACATAACGAATCAGGAAAATCCACATTTCCACACCGGGATGCCCTTATAAGTCCCCAGTAGATGGCACCCATGTACTCAGGGCATAGGTACCCCAGAGGTCTCCAATGGACTGAAGCATGTATTATGCCACCCATGAGAGACGATTCAAAATGGAACTACAGGCCTGCCATTGCAGCCTGTGTAAGCTGGTGCTAGCACCACTTAATAAAGATATAGATTTCCTATATCTAGGGTCCCTGCACTTAAAACCTGTAAGTTACCCCTATAGAAGGCCTTTGCAATCCTGAAGGCAGGGTGCTTCGTTCTAAATGAGAGGGTGCCCCTGCATGAGCTGGACAGCCCTGCAGCCTATGGAGTCCATTATCCCAGGTTGTCAGTCAAGCAGCCATATACTATATTAGAGGGGCACCGCTTAATTATGCGATGACCATCTCAAAAACGTCTGCAAAGAATCCTATCATGTTTGGTAGCAAACATGTTGGAATCATACCCACACACTGCAAACGGTGTGGGAGTTATGATTCTAAGCACTGGAAGAGCACTCCGTTAGGCTCTCAGTGTTCCCGATACCAGCCTTCTTGACCCGGACAAATGCAAAAAGAACAATTGATGGACAGAATTCAGAACAATGTCATACATTCACCCCAGTACAGAGATCTGGGCCTAAATCTAGTGTTTTGTTGCTCACCATGCCATTCCAATTTGAACCCAATCATATGCAAATCAGTCTTGACCCTGTGCCTCATGGGAACAGTCCGCCCGACCTGCCTGGCCAGGTCCTCCCTGGACAGGAAACAAGCATCCTAGGACCGGTTTCAGAGATTCACCCCTCATCAGCCAGGATATCTTGACTCCAGTGGCATGGAGAGCACGGGACCCACGTCTGGGCATACCCGTCCCACTCAGGGTGACAAATGCAAAAAGAACAATTGATGGACAGAATGTGGAACAATGTCATACATTCAGCCAAGTACAGAGATCTGGGCCTAAATCCACAGTTTTGTTGCTCACCATGCCATTCCAGCCTGGCTGATAAGGGCTGTTAGCCCTCAACCAGTCCCAGGATGCTTTTTCCTGGTCCAGGGAAGACATGACTTGGCAGTTCGGGTTGAACTGTACCCATGAGGCACAGGGTCAAGACTGATTTGCATATAGCTGTGTCTGAACTGGGGTGGCGAAGGGAGCTAAAGAACAATTTCGGATTCAACCCAGATCTGTGACTGGGGGTGAATGTCTGAAAAGTTTCAGCGCTTGGTCCATCATCTCCTGGTGTTTTCTTTACCTGGACAGCACAAAATGGTTGCTGCCGACCAGAGACCCGATTCTTCCATCCTGCTGCAAAGCCAAGCTTGAGCAGGGGAAGGCAGAACAATAGACATTTGTGAGAAAGTGCCCTCTTTCTGCATGGTTGCCCCCATGTTTTGCTGAATTGCTGATGTGTTGTGACTGAGTGTGCCCATGGGCACCTGCTAATCAGATACCCAGGGCCTATGTTCTTTCCTTAAAAATGCATTGAAAACAAAACCCAATTGGTATCTCTGGCCATAGGTCAGCCCCTGGTAAATGATTCCACAGGTACCCAGGGCACTGTGACCAGAGAAGACCTCTAAGGGCTGCAGCACTTATTGTGCCACCCTTAGAGGCCCTATACCATTACATTCACACACTGCTTTTGCAGGCTGCGTGTTTTGGTGCAGAACAAAGTGAAGAGTCGACATGGCACACATCCCTGTGTGCCATGCTTACAACCCACTGCCCTGGCATAGATCAGTCACCCCTCTAGCTGGGTGCACTATACCAGTGGTGAGGGTGCAGGTGCATGAACCCTGTACACCTACAGTGTTTAAGTCCATTCTTAGACATTATAAGTGCAGTGCTGCCATTAGGAGTATATGGTGCTGGGAGCTTGTCATTATGAACTCCACAGCACCATAATGGCTTCTCTGAAAACTGAGAAGTTTGAATCAAACTTCTCAGCACATTAACCCTACACTGATGCCAATGTGGGATTTAATAAAAAATGCACACAGAGGGCATCTTAGAGATGCTCTCTGAAAAACGACCTACCACTAGTGTCCAGGCTGAGTAGCTGCTTCCAGCTTCCACCACCAGACATGTTTCTGGACCCCTGGGTCGAGAGCCTGCTGCTGTCAGGGGCCTGAAACAATGCACATCCTGGGACGAGATGCCAAGCCTCCTCCCCCAGGATGGGCAGGGTTCACGAAGGGGAAGATGCAAAGGCTTGCCGCCTTTGTGGGCTTGCCCAGGCCACTTGCTTCTTTCAGCAACTGGTCCCCACTGGTTCTGACCCCCACTTTGGGTGGGAGAACCAGGGGGATAAACAAGTGAGGAAGAGAGGTGTACCCACCTCTGCCAACTCCACCCCTCAGGTGGGGGAGGCAAGGTGAAGCACAACTCTCCGTCCCCGCCATCTTGCTGATGGGGGACCCAGCCAATTAGGGAAAAGTATATGCCCCTCCCACTGGAGGGTAACATAATAAGGGGTATGCCCACCCCTGGGAAGGGACCCATTTGTCCCAACCTTTTTAACTACCTGTAACACCCCAAAATCTAGTATTTAGGGGCACCCCTGAACCTTGCATCCTCAGACAAGAATCTGCAAGAAGAAAAGAAGAAGAAGGATGATTGAACAACCGTGCCGAAGCTAATAAGAGGAGGATTCCCACTGACTTGTCTCCGGCCCTATCGGCCTGTCCCCACCTTGAACCTGCTCCAGCGAAATCCCAGTGTGTCCTCCAGCCAGCAACCTCAAAAACCTGGGGGACCTAGCTGCCTTCAATCCCAAAGACTATGTCTCCCGTGAACACTGAATTTGTTCAAACACCAGACTCCAGCTACTCAAGCTTGCACCACTCTGCACCCGACGCCCACGGCCCGAGTTCGAGTTGCCCAACACCAAGAGGTGGTCTCCCCAGTGGTCCTGACCCGAGATCCGGTGACCCCTGACCTGCCTCAAGCCTCCAGCTGACACCTGCAGCCTCAAACCAGCTCGTGCCCGCAACCGCGACCACGAGCTGGTAAGATCCAACTCTGAAAGGCACCCCTGCACCCGATACCCCATGGCCTTGAGTGGCCCAACCGACGGTGCCTAACCAACCCCCAAGAACCCAACTTACCTCTCCAAGGGGTGGTCGCACCCAGAAGACCTTCGTCCCCGAGCCTGTAGTGCTTTAGCAAACCGGAGACTCCCCATTGAAAGTTACAGGGCTTCTGATGCCAAAATAGCACTCTGCAACCGGCCTCCCCAGTGCCGCTGAGGGTGCGTCTTTTGTGCTGTCCTAAACCTCAATTTGCCCTGAGCTTAACCCCAGGAGCTTTTGCTCCCACAACCCAGTGGCCTGCTCGTCAGCAGCCACCAACCGGAGGACCCCTATCCCTCATTCGATAACATTGGGCCTTATCACTCTGCACCCGGTCGCCCTAGTGCCGCTGAGGGTGTAACAAGAATGCATCCTTGACCCTGGGGGGGGGGGGCCCTGAGTCTAACCCCAGAACATCAACTCCCACAAAAAAGTGCTTACCTTAAAACCAATAACAGTATTTTCCTCCATAGGATAAGTGTGGAGTTGGAAAGCCTAAAGAAATTCTTTAAAAATTGTGTAACTAACAAAAATGCTTTTACTTACCTGTTTACAGGAAATGACCCAGTGCAGTATCCAGGTATACTGCACTGTGTAAGAAAACTAATCTCAAAAGTAACTTACCTGTAATTTTACTAAAAATCCTATAAAGGATATGTACTGTATTTACAAAGCATTACTTTTCTCAGTAACAATATCGTAAGTCAAAACAAAGTGCATATACAATTACAATCCAAACTATATTACAAGTGTATATTTACTGCAAAGTATTTATCACTTACCTGTGCCAGGCTTGCTTGGTTCTTAGAAATAAAATAGCTAAAAGTATATTTTTATACAAAAACAACTGGTCAGAAGTTCAATCTTTGAGTGTGTGAATTCATTTGCTGATTGAGTGTGAACAAGTGCTTAAAACTCTACTCTGATAAAGCCTTACTGCTCGACCACACTACCACAAATAGAGAGTGAGGTGCTATCTACGTTACCTCTGCCTACCTTTCGGGTTCCACTGGACTCTGTGCACACTATACCTCACTTTTGTATAGTATGTACAGAGCCAGCTTCATACAAAATCCGGCCACAGGAAGGTGTGACCACCTCCCAGACAGGATGTAGTGTATTGGGATGGGGTGGGTGCGCTTGCCAGCGCCACTCAGTCTGCATGAGGGGCACATTTGGTGTCCCTGTGCATAGTCCAGTTCAAACCAGTCCTGGGAGCCGTTGGCTCCTGCTCTGGCATGAAACTGGACAAAGGACATGGGAGTAACCTCCCCCCTGTCCAGACCCTCCTCTGGGAGGGTGCCCTGACTCTTCCCAACCATTTCCCTAGGGTTCCTATGGGCTCACCTGGATGCAGGTCCCTAGATTCATCATGGGATAAGATTCAGATCAGACACCACTTTTTCTACTTCTACTGTCTGGGCACTCTGGACTTCGCTGGACTTCCTTGGGCCTGACTTCGTCTCCCTTCCAGTCTGCTGCATCGTCTGTGCCTGTGCATCATACAGGAACCTTCCAACGCCTGTGAAGCATCAAGGGCTCTTGAAGAAATCTCCCTTGGAGTGAAGGAGTCACTCCCCTGCATTCGCAGGCACCGCAACTAAGTCGACCGGTCAGCAAATCCTGAGTTCCTCCGGACTCCGTGGGCTTTGCAACACAGGGGGAGGTTTTCCACAGCTCTGGAGGCCTGACCTGCCCTTCCACCAAGTTTGAGGCCAGTATCCCTTGTGGGGTTTGCAATAACCGAATCCCTGTGCAACACGTCCAACTTGCAGCTGCAAAGGTATGTTGGCTTCTTTCCAAGAAGATCTTCAGGCTCCAAGTAGGCCCAACCTCGAGCACCTTCAGTGACCAGAATCTTCAGCCACACCACATCATGTGCATCGTGGCCTGCATCTTTTGTTGAGCTGCTTGAGTTCATCTAGCGACTCCAGTGCCACCAGCCTGTGGGTCCACTTGAGGGTCACACTTGTTTCTTTTGGGCTCCCCTGATTGCTCTGGGCCTGCCCTGACTCCCCTGCCTTTGATGAATCCCCTGGGCCTTGCTGGTTCTGATGTTGCTCTTTCTTTGATTCCTCATTTGCTTGCCTTTGCCAAGGCTTGTTGGTGCTCCCGCCGGACACCGACCCCTAAACACTCAACATCCTTTGTGGTACAGCTTGTGCATGGTTCCTGGTCCTCCGCAGCACTGCCTGATCCTCACAGTTGAAGAGTCAAGGTCATCGTCATCCATCTTGCAACACCCGACATCAGAGGAAATTCGTCTTCCAAGTCTCCTGGTCACCCCTGATTGACATAGAATCTGTCCCCCTGCTTGCAGGTACCTCTCATCTAGAATCCATCCTCGCATTCTACTGAACACTTTCTCCTTCTTCAGCAGTGGCACTTTACTGAAGGTTCGATGGCTGTTTCTGACACCATTTCACACATATGCACCCGGCTCCCCTGGTGTAGGTAACGTGTCTACTAGGGTATGCTTGGGTGGGGTGGTTATCCAATCTTCTGTCTTCCACAGAGTTTCTTCAGGGTCCTCTGGGAAGGGTCCTTAAACTTTAAAAATCCAACTATGACTTGCACGTAGAGTTGTACGGAGCACGCAGTCGTGTGCCCCGACTGCACACTCTCTCTGTGGGGTCCCTATCTACTCATAATGGGTGGTCTCTTGGGGTCCCACCACTTCTATGTCCTCTCAACACTGTCTTGACCCATGTCATGGTTCTAATACCAGTTTCTTGGTATATGGTTCGGTCCCCCTCCTGGGGCCACTGTGTATTTCGTGTTATTTACTGTGTTTCTTTGCTAAAGTATTGTGTGCATTGTGAAGATCTCTGGGTAGGAGGTATTTCTATGTGTTAGAGAGTATTATATAATAAATACATATTTTTTTCTAAAATATTTGTGTGGTTCTTTTTCATTTAATCCATACTATAAGATTGCATTCTGGTAAAACAAGCTGCTTTACATTACTTCTGGACTAAGACTGAAGGGTGCTCTCCACAGCAACCACTTAGAGAGCTTTCTAATGTTGTCTAAGACCTGTTAAATAACCATAATGTTTGTCTGGACTGGTGCAAGGTGTCCACTTACATAAGTGTACATCATATACCAGGCCAGCTTCTCACAGGATGATTTATAGTGAGTTACAGAGTTAACTTCAGTGAGGGATTGCAGCTCCAAAATAAGACACATCTGTGTTGTATCTCATCGATTTCACAGGGGCCGTGGGTCAGACAGGGACTGAGGCGCAACTTAGGTTGAGATTTCCAGCAGTCTCATGCTTAGTCAAAGCAGTAAATACCAAGTACACGGCATGGCTCAGGTTGAGGTCACAAGTGGCCCACTAAAAATTTAGTGTGGAGTCAGCTCCTGTCTAGGAACGCAGCGCCTGCACTGCCTCAGCAGGGATCATTTTGCAGTTCAGGCCAAGGCTGGCAGCAGGTCCTTTGTCTTCATCGTTGCTAGTCATGGCTTCTGTCCGGCTCTGGACTCGGGGCAATCCGCATATTGCCTAGAGCTTAGTCAGGCACACTGATGACATAAATGTATCCATTTTGACCCTCACAGCTGGGGTCTCGAGTCCTGGGGATCAGGTTGCTTCATGTTCTCCATACTGCCAGGTCCGGTGGCGGCACGGCAGGGCTTACCTTGACCTGAGCTGCTGGTGCAGAACGGGGTAATGCACCACTGCATCATTCAATGGCAGACCTTCTGAAATGGGTCTAGGGTATATGAATCTCTGCTCCCCTTGGTCTGTGCGTCTACTTGTTCGATTTTGGTCAGTGTGGAGGGTGGATGATAGGAATTTTTACGGATAGGGATCCCTGCCCTCGGGGAGCTCAAAGGAACACCCCTGTTCAGTCGGCCATCTTGGGTTGCATGTCAGTTTCAGCTCCACTTATGCCTAAAAAAAAGTTGTGGTTTAATGACTCCTGGGCATGCCTTATCTAATGGTGCAAAAGTTCCTGGGACCAACCCTACCCACTTTGTCAGTAGTTCCTTACAGCATAAAATGACATTTGTCAGGGCATTTTTGAGATGGTGAAAGACCTCACCCACACTAAACTTGGGTACTTAGGTTTGGTGGTGTGTGTAGGGAGTGTGCTATTAAAATCCTAGTGTCCTCCCATATCTAATACTGAATCCAGTTTGAGGCAGGCACGGGACCCACAGCAAACCCAGAGACTAGTAGGAAAAATACAGGGTTGTCCAGTAACCAGACATTGGATACACAATAATTGTCTTGCCATCCTGTTCTCTCTCTTTCAATTACGCCCCAAGAGTTACATGTATCTATACAGACCTGTGAACTAGGATAAGACTGTTAGACCTGGCATCTTTTGGTATGGTTTCCCCAGTCTTTATTATTCTGACTGCCTGTCTTTGATGGTGTGCTGAACTTCGTTTCTGCTGGTTTTAGGCTCCTGGGCACTTTACCACTGCAGACCAGTGCTAAAGGGCATGTGCTATGTATCTAAAATGTGATGGCATTTGTTTTCCCCATGGTTGGCATATTTGATTTACTGCTATGTCCCTAGTACATGTGCCCATGGCCTGTAAATCAAATCATGCTAGTGTGTCTGCAGCACTGATTGTGCCACCCACATGGGTAGCCCTTCAAACGTGTCTCAGGCCTGCCACTGCAGAGGCTTTAAACTGCCATGTCAACGTGCAAGTTCACCTACTTGCCAGGCCCAAACATTCCCTTTTATTACATGTAAGGCCCCCCTAAGGTAGGCCCAAGGCACCCCAATAGGCAGGGTGAAGTGTGTGTAAAAGGTAGAAAATGTGCTTTAAAACTTTACATATCCTGGTAGTGAAGAACTGTTAAATTTGTTTTTCACTACAGCAAGGCCTATCTCTCCCTTCGGTTAGCATTGGAGCTGCAGTGTAACATTATACAAGTGTATCTTCCAATGAAGAGCAGATAGAAAATTGGAGGTTGGTGTCTCTGGATGCACAATTTAAGAACGCATCTTTTAGTGAAGTTGGCTTCAAATTGCAGGTCTGGAAATTTCTTAGAAGGTTGGGATTTTCTTACTTTAACCATTCTGTGCCTCTGTCTGTCCCTATAAAGCACATCTGGGTGGGATGACAGTTAGACTTTGTGAATTCACTCTAGACAGTCACACACAAAGGGAGCTGAGGTTTGCCCTGCATGTACTGATGGCCCATCACTGGGCTGAAGTGTCTTCCTGAGCTAGAGTGGTGGGAGATGTTGACACTGTGACTGTCCCCTCATAAATAACTGCATACCCCCCTGTAGAGTGTCTGGGGCCAGGTCCAGTATGGGCAGGGTCTTGTGCAATACAAAGACCTTTGTTTGAAGTCTCCCTATTTCAAAAGCTAAAATGGGTATATGTCTTGCACCTCTAACACCATATACTCAGAACACTTCTGGACTGAGGGCATTCTTCCAGGAAGAATAGTTGTTTTACTGTCAGGAGGGACCACCACCTTGCTGCTTGCTTTGCTGTGTTGGCCTGCTGTCCGCTGCTTCTAGCCTGAGTGTTTAGAGTACTGGACTTCACTCTCTGTATCCTGATTTTTAAGGTTCTCCAAGGGCTTGACTGAGCTTGCCTCCTGTTGCTCAAGTCTCAACGACATCAAAGACTTCACGTGCATCTTGCTACCAGAACCTGGGTTGTGAGGCCTGACCTGCCAAGTGGTGCCAAATCCAGTCCTGGGCGCTTTGAGGTGATTCAGGGGCTGCAAACAAGAAATCGATGCATCAACTCCAAGCGTGCATTTGTGAAGAGTGCACCCTGAAAAACCAATGCATTGCCGCTGCTTGCACCTAAGCCGTGGACACTGCTCGTCGAGTGCGTGATGCAATGACCTTGACTTTCAACGCAGCCCAAATTTGCTGACCCAGCACCTCCAAGAACTGCCAACCCAGAAGTCTCGAGCACCGCATCACTGAATTCCATGACTCACTGCTCAGACTCCGACGCAGCCCTGGCCCTATGTGGCTTTTGACCGACATATCACCTTCAGCCCAGTGGTTCGACTTCGACAGTGTGGAATTGATGCAGCGTGCTCTGGGCATCAATGCATCACCAATGCCGGGTCACCTTCATGAACCATGGCCTCATACCCACAGCTGACGTATAACCTCCTCTGAGTAATGGATCATCCCCTCCTCAAGCGTGGAAGCTCAACAATCCCGCACTGCCTTAAGGTACCGACGCAATATATGCATCCGCCACGCCTCACCTCATCTGCTTGACACATCTTCTTTGATCTTCTTTGGTACTGCAAGGGGGTCTGTGTGATTCCTGTATCCAGCCCACGCTCCATCGCAGTCAGCCTGAACTCTTGGATTTGTTGCAGTCAAGTGCTACCAGGTAGTCCCAGTTGGAGCTAGACTTCTAAGCACCGCATTTTGATTAATATTCAAAAATTCATAACTTGACTTGTGTATGTTGGAGTATTGTCCTTTCGGTCTTGTTTTACTCAGCTAGATGTCGGCTATTTTTCCAAACTGGTGTGGAATACTTTTGTGATATTTTACTGTGTTTGAGAGAGAGAGAGAGACAGAGAGAGTGTGAGAGAGAGAGAGAGAGAGAGAGTGTGTGTGTGTGTGTGTGTGTGTGCGTGTGTGTGTATGTGTGTGCACCCAAATACTTTACATATTGCCTCTTTAGTTGAGCCTGACTGCTCTGAGCCAAGCCACCAGAGGGTGAGCAAAGGTAAACTTAGTGTGTACTAAACTTACCCAGACTAGTCTGTGGGCCCTTACATGGACTAGGTGAAAACCACTTCCAACTAGAGATCACATTTATAGCAAGGACCCTGTGCTAAGACCCTGAACCCCCACCTTACATATTCTGTGGAGTCATCTTTGCCAAATAGAGTCTGCGTAATGTTTGCTCCTGGGGGTATTTCTGACCCTTCACACTCCTATTCAAGACAGAGCACAGCCTGTGAACTGGTAGAGACTTAGGGCCTTATTTTGAGTTTGGCGGTCCTCTTGTTGGGACGCCACAGCTGTGCGGACAGGAGGTCCGCCAAGCCAGTAGTGCAACCACCTGCTGCGTTATGAGTGTAATCCATAGCTCGCAGGTGGGTCTGCGGCAGGCTCACAGCAGTGGTCTGTTAGAATCATAGGACAGCCTTAACAGCAGGCCGCCACCATGACAGCACCTGCAGCACATTCCTGCACAGTGTGACATGCACCATGCCGTGCATGCGACACCATGCACGAATGGGGGTGCAATTCCAGGGGGTACAACATATGACACCCTGCATTCACCCCCAGGCCCACAAGCAGTTGTGGGCCCTGTTAGAATCCCTTCCTTGCATGTCTGCCACCTATTTCATGGTGGGCTCACCACCATTAAATGGGTGGTGGACATTCAAATCGCAATATGCTGGGTGGCGCCGGCTCGGCACCTCCAGCATATTCCCGGCAATTTTCAGACCGCCGGCGCAGCTGGATCCCTGATCCCAGAGTAGCTGACGGTCTCATTGAGGTCCAACCGCCACATTCATAATACAGTGGGCGGACCGCCAGTGTGGCAGTGGTAGGACCCAGTCTTAGTGTATGGCCCAACATCATGTGATTTTAGACAAATCACTTAATCTCCCGGTACCTAACAATTTGAAATGTATTTGTGGTAAATTCACCTATTAATCTGATGTCTCTTAACCCCATGCAATGTACAGCTCTCCATTGCAGTTGACATTTAGACTTGTGCTTTATAAATACCAATACACAGATAAAACAATTTGTGAACAATTAAGGCCCATAACCTCTGGTGGATCCAGAGGGAAAGAAAGCGCAGAGAATCACTTTACATCAAGATCACCAAATACCAAAAAGCTCTGATCTTTCTCCTGATTCCTGCCTGGCAGTTTCATTACAGAACCCTCAACTTCAAATTGTAAAAGTCACCCCTTCTACAAATATTTTTATTTTTGATTTTTACATGAGTCACTCTTTTTTTTTGTGGGAGGTCCAACTACCCCTCTTGCTAATTACATTTTTCAGTGTATATTCTATTAGTAATACGCGCACGCTAATGTGCACGTGCTTTGTTAAGTTTCTGCATTTTATGATGAATATATGGTCATGTTCATCTCGATGCAACACTTTGTAGCGAATTTTGCTCGCTAGAATTTAATTGAAATAAAGAAATGTATTTTTCAGTGCATTTCATCGACATACATATAGGGACATATTCTCAAGGAGCTATCGCCGAGTTAACGTCACTTTATCGCAAACAAAGTAGCGATAAATTTATCACTCCATTCACAAACTGGTGCTAACAACCCATAGCACCAGTTTACATGCGATAGCAGCCACAAAAAACATTGCCACAGATGACCCTGGCAACTATCGCTAATGAGATGCAGAGTAGGCGTTCCCAAGCAAAAAGCCACGACAACACCACTCCACAACATTCACAATGACCAGCCAGATCAGCGAAAAGACCACGAAACATGCGATAAATCACGTTAGCAGTAGAAACTTAACACCGGCTTTGACCTGGTGTAAAGTCGGACCGCAGCCTGCACCAAAAAAGGGAGCCCAGCCCAGAGCCACACCTAAAAGAAAAACAGATGCCATGGAGCTACTGAACATGCTTGCCGGACACCCACCGCCTCCCCGGACCAACACTGAGGCAACGCAGACAAAGACAGCGACCCTCCGAAAATGCACCAACCTCACAGACCCAACACCAGAGAATGTCATTGCCCACTATATGCTCAAAGGGACAACACTCCTCCGCAACCTGCCCACCATTGCCCACAGGCTGATGGTACCAACACAGCGTACCACCAACATCCCACCGCAGACAAAGCTAATGGCCGTGCTGCACGTGTTGGCCTCTGGTACCCTCCAATCAGCATCCACCTGAGACGGAGGAGTCACACAGTCAGGCCAATACAAGTCCCCCACAACGGTCATGGATGACACTATCAGCTTGGTACCCCACTATCTATACTTCACACACACTGTGCAGGAACAGCCGGAGACCAAGCAAGGCATGTATGCCACAGCTGGCTTCCCGCACGTATCAGGGGGCAATTGACTGCACACATGTCCTACTAGTGGCCCCTGGCAACACTGCACACAATAAGCGCAATAGAAAGCGCACATATCCCACCAATGTGCAGGCAATAGTGGACCACCATGGAATTACCGCCAAGGCTGCCGCCAACCACCCAGGCAGTGTGCATGATACATGCACCTCCCGACAGTCCATCATCTAACAGTGCCACCAGGATCGCACCCACGGAAATGCACTGCCCGTTGGCCAAAACAAAATGCACACACCACACACCTCAACTCCACAATCATGCAACACACAACACAGGAAATGCAGACGTCACAAGCTCACATACAACATGCACACCCACCAGATACGACAGCACAACTCACTGTGGGAACCTGGGCCTGCCATGCACATGAGCCACCAACGGCATGGCACCTCGGACACGCAATAGTAGAATGTCAGCAGAGGTGGGGTCCAGGCATGTGCGAAGGAGGCAAGGGACCGATGAATGAGAATGTACACAATGTCAAGTGTGCCGTGGATGTACTGGCCAGACTGCAGTATGCAGACCACACACATATCCATGTCGACACACACCGCTGGTGTTTTGAGTGTAGTGGAAAGTGGATGCAACCATGTCACCCCAGCCAGTGGGGAAGATAGCAGAAATGTAGCTTGTGACATTCCCTCCATAAGTTTGAGCGGAGTGGGCTGACCCGGCGTACGCCAGGCCAGCGTAGGGGTATGAATAAAAGGCACGTAACTCTGGGTGTGGTCCTCTTCCGGAATGCCCAATGTTCCTGCCAGGGCGGCGCCTCTCACCCCACCACGAGGCCTACGCTGTGAGCAGTGTTGCCTGGGATCCTGTGCGCCTGCTACACCCCGGGCCGCTGGTCCCCGAGGCCGTCATGGTCGCACCTGTGCATCCAGGCATCACTGCTCACCTGCTGACACAGGCGTGTGTCAAAGAGGGCCCACCACATGCCAGTGAAAGCTCCAAACCTGAGGCCCCAACCTTGGCAGATTCCTCGGACCATCAAGGTCTCTGCAACACAGGCCCACGGGACTCCTTTCCCATTGACGCACTCCACTGGCATAGACAGCGGACAAGTAGGACACGCATTTGGAACTGAGTCTTGATTACACCATGGCAGAGTACATGATTTAAGACTGAGTTCATGTCATTATACTCCCTCCGATGTGGTGCCACCAAGTCTGTGCATAGGACTCCCACTAAACGTGTCTGTGGGCCCTTGCTGACTCCGGCCTTCGGCCTGAACTGTGGTCCTGCAGGCCTCACACCAATCCAATGCAGTCCGTCACCGGCAGGACAAGACCTCCTCTCAGGCTGCACACCCACTCAGCTCTGGTGCCGCTACCTGTCAGCCACAAATCTAATACAAATGCCATTCCAACGTTGTGTGTCAGAGATCCAGGAGGAGATGTCTGGACAGCGGTTGGCCCGCGCTGACCACTGCCTCTGGCCGACACTGCGGCCAACTAGGTCGCACTTTTGGAACTGAGTCTTGATTACACCATGGCAGAGCACATAAATCATGGATGAGTGTATGTCACTATACACCCTTTGATGTGATGCCAACAGGTCTTAGTGTTACATCACAGCCGCAAGGTTCTGTGGGCCCACGCGGACTACAGCTCCCGGCCTACGCTGTGCTCGAGTAGGTCACAGAATTAGAACTGAATATTGATTATTCAAAGGCAGAGTATGAATCATTGCACGCAAGGAGAGGCGTAAGAGGATGACGCGTTGCATTTGGGAGGAAAAAAGGATCATCGTTACGGAGGTGATTGAACACTACTGACAACCTCCCTGATGTCACTAACCCTGTGCATCATGAGCCTACGACATGTGGCCGTGGCCCACTGCTGACCGTTGCCTCTGGCCTACACTGCGGTCCAGTAGGTCACAGAGTCTTGATTTGGCATCAGTGTACCGGCATCATTGCAGACCGCATCCCGTCTCAGCCCCGGTGCCACTAATTCTGGTCCCCCACATTTATGGACACTCTCTGGTCGTACATTGGTGGCGTCTGAGTCTATGGACTAGGGGTTAGTTTTCATCCTCATGCAGCTGATACCAAATTGATTGTGGCAACGAAGCAGTCGCTTTCCACTCCTCCATTTGTTGCTTCTGCCCTCTGCATCATGCCCTGGAGGACACCTTCCACTGTCCCCCGCAACCCTCCGCCACATTCACCTTCGACATCGACGAGGACCCGCTCAGTCTGCATGGCCCTACCTCAGTGGACCGCAAGTCACCGTTCCGTGGCGGGGTGCCTGTGCCAGATGCTGTGCATCCAGGGACCCTGTCTGAATGAATATTGGATGACCTCTGTGACGGTGGTCTTGGGGTCATCAACGCCATGTGGCCCTGCGCTGTCCACTGCCTCTGGCCTTAACTGCGGCCCATCAGGGCTCACACATCAAATTGAGTCCTGACCGGCCCGGACGTCGCATCACCGCAGGAGGCACATGCCACCACCGCCAGGAACAACTCCGACTGCCAGTGTCGACACGGTCGTACTAGAAGACTGACGGAGTAGCTCACACCTGTCGTGGATGCCATTTTCTGCCTGGTCCCCTGCTCAGCACTCCAGGTGCCACTAACACAGTGCAGCATCGTCCATTACTGTTTTTGCTAGGTGCTGTGGAGAATTCACGCAGCAATGTCATTTCAGGCAGTGTGGGAGACCGGGGATGTTGATGAGGAAGATGATGCAGGTGTAACACCCCCCCACTGAAGCTGCATCAGGAATGTCCCGGAGGGACACAATCCTAGACATTTTCTTCACATGAGCGTTCTCAGCCCTAGTGCCTCAAACTCAGCACACTGCAACTCGCGGACACTTCTGTTTGCTCATTGTGTGACCTCTGGACTTGCTCCGGCTACCTCCATCCGCAGTTGTCCCTGTAATGCTGGTGTTGTCTGTTTCCTTATTCATAGTGTTCACTGTTGTATTTGTTCCCAGCACCAACAGCTTCCTGCGGGCTGGCTTGCACTCACCCCGCACACATCCAGCACAGGTATCACTGTACATGTGGGCCTGCCAATAAAGGGGCCGGGTGCACGTGCCCGTAGCCAGTTCAACATAATATCTGCGTGTGTCCCTGTGGTCTTGTTATATGCATGAGGGCCCTGGGCCCTACGACATTACATTGTGCTGTGTACAGCGGACACAGACATGTCATCGCAGGCAGCGGGTTAGAGCTTGGAAATGTAGCTTTGTCGCCACCCACTCAGTTCGTAAGGGGAGGGGACTGGGCTGTCGTACACAGAGCCAACGTGGGAGTGTGACTGATATGTGCATGCCCCTGGGCATGGTTCTGTCCTGGGAATGTGCATCTGCATGTGTCTCTATGGCAGTGTGGGTCTCCTTTGTGGGGTGTAGGTGGTCCATAAAGGGTAATGGACACCCATGTATGTGATCTAGTTTGCCTTCCATGGGTTCGGACCACCCCCGCACTTGTTCGGCCACCTCCTTTTGGCGTTCTGACACCTGGCATTGGGGTGCGATGTGTGGGTCGGTGAAGTGTTGTGGGTGCTTTCTGCTGTGTGGTCTGTTGCAGGGGCTAGGTTCTTCTCAAATTAGCTTGTCTGCCCTGGTCCTGGTAGTGGGTTGAGTGGGATGTCCATGGGCTGTTGTAGGTCGTCGATGTCGAAGGTGTGGTGGTCGTCTCCGGCATCACTGATGGGTTGTCTGGCCTGACCTGCTGGAGGTGTTGTTTGTCCCTCTGCAATGTGAAGGGGAGATGCATGTTGACATTGTGTTGACATTTATGTAGGTGCATTGTTCTTGTAGACATGCAGACTGTGTGACAATGTACATTGTGGCTGTTTGGGCGATGCTGGCAATTTGAGGGGGGACAGTGGACATTTGGACTACATGACTGATGTGAGGTTGTACCCGTACATGTGCATCTCACAGTTCCCTGCTCTGTCAAATGTGATTGGCCTGCTTCTGCGCATGGGCGGAACCAGTTGTGTCCCCTGTTCTGCAGAGTCGGTGTTGCACTTTGTGCCACATTGTCATGGGATGTGCTGTGATTGCTATGTGTGTGTGCTGCAGTGTGCCATGGGGATGGGGGACATGACCCTGGGTAATTGTGGGTGTGCAGTGTGGTACACATCGTTGTGCATGTGTGCCATTGTGCCCATCTCCCCTGTGCCCCCAGTCCCTGGTCGTTACTCACCCTGTTGTTGTGTCAGGTCCCCCCGAGCTGTGTCCATACTCCCACCTCCTTGCACCGTCACCACAATGATAACTGGCCTCCATTTCTTCCAGCCCCTCCTGTGACGCAGAACTCTGACCTCCTGTTGCTGTTGCTACCTTCCTGTTGGCAGTGGATTTGGGCCTGGTTTAGGTTGTCACGTCATGCCAGTGCCTCTTGGCCTCCTCCATTGGCCTCCTCGACACTCCTGCTGCATTCAAGGTAGTCTGATTGTGGGTCAGTTGCTGGTACTGTTCTGGCACCTCTGTGACATTGGTCTTGTTTTCCTGCGGACTGCACCCCGTCTTCCTCTCCCTCTTCTCCTTGGCATTCCCTGACCCCGTTGGTCCTTGCTGGTGGTCTGTGGGGCTTGTGGTGTTCGCGTTGGCCTCTGTGCTCGGCCAGGGTGCATCCATGTTGCTACGCACTATGGATTGTTTCTGGTGTGTTGGTTTTATTGCTTTTATAGTGCATTTTTGCGACAGATGCGTAGGATTTGCAGTCCTGCCGCTGGTTTTCGCTGCATTTTGTATTGTATTTTCTGGCCTCATCGCAGCTTTTTTTGCGTTCGTGTTTCGCATTTTTGCGGCGTAGCGTTGATTTTAACGTGGCCATTTGACGCGTTATCTGGGGAATATCGCATGGTGCCGCAGTGTTGAGAATGCTACGTTAACACGGCGTAATATTTCCGCGATAGACTGCGATGTTGGAAGCTGCATTAGGTTACTTTTGCGATGGTTATCGCATGTTCTTGAGAATATCCCCCATATTGTGCTCAATTATTGTGCTCTGCGATGCCTTTATGAAGTATCATGAGGTATCAGTCTTATCAATATTCACAGTAACAAGAATTGAAATAAAAAACGCACTTATTCGGTGGGTAATATGTTTTTATGCTAGTTGAGGATATCAAGGGCGGCCCCATTTCTCAGAGGGGCGTTGCATAATCTACGTCAATTAGAAACCTATGAAGTAACTAGCCTACGATATTGTTTAGGGTGCCGTACTACATTTTACAAAGAGCAGAGAGCATGTCAAGTTGCCTTATTCTACTCACTGTATTATATGGCATCACATATTTGTAAATGTCAGTTCATTTATTATCACAAATGTCAAAAATAGACCTAAAAATAAGAATCTCATTAAGGAAAATTCCTGTTCTATGTGAAATCAATAAATGTGAGGATAAGCTCTTGTAGCTTCGAAAACAGATGCAAAAAATAGGAAATTCCTATAAATAATATATATTACTATTACTCCTAAAATGGAATTAGATTAACTCATTCATTCAGTAAAAGTGACTACCTCCCGTTGTTTGTTGTTCAAAAACCCAATTTCACTGCAATTAACATTTTACTGTAAGGAGATCAATTTAGCAGCCGGGGCTACCAACCGAGTCATATCCATAACGAGAAGTGCAGTCTGCCAGTGTGGCACCACATTCATAAGGGTAATGTTTGTATTATTAAAGAGACAAACGATTTAGTCCCCTGTTGAGGTTTTTATTAGAAATCTTGCATTCATTTCCAGCCATACATCAAGGCATCTTATATAATTTACAATGCCTGTAAATCGGCCGTGTTTTCTCTGAGCAGTATGGCAGAATAACTCTGAGGATCAGCATGCCTCCAGTACCGAGTGGATATTGACATAAATGTTTAAATTTCAAGTTTTAATTTATACTTCTGCGGCTTGACATTTATTAAGATATCTATAAATAGCAGAGATGCTTAAGTGCGTCCATGCCGCATCAATACCGCTCAGGACACAACAGGGGGGACATCAATCGCCCGACCTATGAGACAGACTGGGAATGTTTTAAAAAGAAATCACTTAAAGAGTCCGGAGACCTTCACAATTCACTATTGTGATCTGTGAATGGGCTGAGAGACGACAACTCTGTCCTGAGCTCTAATTCCGGAAACCAGTTCATACATTTTTCATTGAGGACCTGACACTGGTTTAGTCGAGTAGACTTGGGCATTCATTGTAGAACATTGGAGAATGTTCCCATCACTTGATCTGGGTATAAAGGGGTTTCTTAAATAAACACCTATGTGCCCAAACCTGCAGTAAAAGGGCAGAATAAAGTGGTTTGCCACCCATCCAGCAATTACCGGAAAGGGGTCAACAGTGTGGACTGAAATGTCCTGGCTGACAGAAGAGGGGCAATATTGAGTCCTTCTCCGAGCAGATCCTACCTGGACTCACATTCGCCCCAGGATGATAGGATATACAAAGACTGCTCAGAACCTTGTAGAGTCTCTTAATGACTAGGCCATTCTTCCCCTACCTGCCTCAGTAGTCCATAATCCTCAAAATAAGACCAGCAAAATGTTAGTTCTGTTTCAATTGGTGTTTCTGCAGGTAAAAAGGAGACTGTAGCCAGACAACAGTCACATCGTGCAATAGCTTTCAGGTATACATTACAGCACGCAGCTTCGTTGTCCAACAGGTATAGCCCACCAGACAAAGAATGGTGCACACTACAGAGGTGGAGCTGTTTATGTTAGAAGCCCAAGTTCTCAATGAGCCACCATCGCTGTTAAGATGTGTACTGTCGGACAAAATATCAACGACCAAGGTAGAAGTGAAAAATAATGGCTCGAGACATTGATATAAAATGTTTATTTGAGAAACTTATTTTGTTCGGCACTGTTGGTGGTGCCCATATACAAAAGAGGAAATACTGGGTTTTTAGAGTTGTGGTGACAGAGGCTAGCTGAATGTTGGCCAAACATATTGTTACGCATATGCAAAGAGCGAGGTTTCGGTCAGCAACTAGCTCATAATTGGATGTCTTTACTGTTTATCTCACTTCCCTGCTCTTGATTTGATGGCTTTCCTGTTTGTCTCTCCCAGGAGCATTTCTGGTTTGCATTGTTCTGATTGGATGAGTTGTATCCTTTCATTGCTTCATTGAGGAGGACATTTTCTATTTTACATTCATCACTCTGTAGGAGTGCATGTATTTTCTTGCTTTCTCCCTTTTGTTTTGTTTACCGCTTCGCAGCCTCCTTTTGTAAGAACCTTACCAGGAGCGCCACAGAGGTTCAGGATACTGTTGGGGAGGTCCCAATATTCCACCACCACCTAGTGCCTCTATCGAATTCTAGAGCACACAGGTAATAGGGGAAAGAGGGGAAACAAAACAAGGAAAAAGAGAGGGGTAACAATCCCTGGAGCAGCAATCTTCTCTTCAACAACGTGTGAGGGGGCCTTGGGTATCTGGAAAAGTATAAAGACAGGATGAGTAGGTGAACCCTCAGCCCCACTAGACCTAAATACGTGTAATGTACTATGTGTGAATACCTAGCTTCAGAACTGTGACTGTTCGAAAGAGAGGGGGTGTAGAATCTCAGAAGACGTAAACAGGTAGGACACAGGGTAACCCACAGTGTGGAAGGTCACAGATACATGGGGGCAAATCCCATCTTCGGTAAGAACGACGATTCTAATGTTTCTAAAACAGAGACATCAATGAAATAAGTGCTGGGACATAAAGGAGGTAAGTGCTGAGACAGAATGTGGTCGTATATCCCTCTAATACCCAGTATGCAGTTACCGTACTCAATGAGAAGGAGTCCAGCGAGGAGTCAAGGCACAACAGGTCCGGAAGAGATACTCCGCACCCAGTCCACACAGCAATCGATGCGATGGAGAAAACTTATTCCAGGGACACCAAATCATACGAGAAAGGGCAATAACTGAGGGAAGCAGAGTTTTTACCAGTCCGACGGCAGTCCAAGGACGAAGAAGGGAGTTGTAAAATCCGGCCGGCCCACGGGACTAAATCCGGTAAGGCGGGCGGAGCAAACAACCCCCGTGTAAACTCCGAGGCAAAGGATTAGGAGCACGCAGAGAACAACACAAAAAGGATAGGGAAATTCCCGTGCCACCAGAGCTCTGGAACAACAGCTGAACAAATGTTTATCAGCTACGGCCAAAAAAGAAAGGGAACAAGAAACGAAAGTCAGAGTGGCTAAGCTCTGAGGGGAGTCAGATTCCGAAGTCCAAGTCAAAATCAGGATGTCAGACAAACAGCCTGCGGGGCAACACTAGAAAGCGAAGCCTCGAGGATACCGGAAGCCAGGCTTTTCTACTTGCCTGACTTCTTAGCGCATTGCGCGCTAGCGAGCCGCCATTTTGAAATCCTTCTCGGCATGCTGGAGTCCGTTGTTTGCAATCATGACACCTTTCTGCCAATTCTGCATTTTATTTGTTTTTTTTAAACACAAACACTCCCCACACACTCTACGATTGATCCTCAAGCACTCTTCCACATGATCTTTTTAAATACATTTTTGTTGGAAGGCCTGTCAGCGGCAGCTTTCTGAGGAGTCACTTGGGGGCATATTATCAACGGCCAGCAATAATTATCGCTGGCCGTGCTTAGCGATAAGCACGCCCAGCAATAATTATTGCTGGCCGTGCTTAGCGATAAATTTCTTATCGCAGGTTATCTCTGGAATTTATCGCCCTTATTAACAACGCGTTTCTCCAGGGCGATAAAATTTCCAGAGATAGCAAGGTTATCGCCATTTTGCAGGGAACATCGCTGGTTTTCCAGCGATGTTCCCTGCAAAACGGCGATAACCTTGCTGATACGACCCTGTGGTCGTATCAGCATAATCCACCCCCTATGTCAAACATTGGTAAGTCAGGATTTTAGCAGACGTTAGATTTTTTCGCCAAATCTAACGTCTGCTAAAATCCTGTGGGCTGCCTTGTAAATACCGCGATGTGAACATCAGCGATATTTGCAAGGTAGTCCATCCGGGGTACACCCAGTGACGCCCACTTTGCATCTCATTAGAGATGCAAACGGAGGTGCTGGGAAAAAGGGTGCTAACATGCGATTATGCATGTTTGCACCCTCTTGTAAATATGGCGATAGTTTTATCTCTGCTTTTTTGGCTTTTTAAGCCAAAAAAGCAGAGATAAAGCCCTTGTAAATATGCCCCTTGTTTCTTAAAATGAACTTTCACACACATTGATTTGTTATTTAAAAACTTTTACCACTCCATGATGGGGTCTCTCATCCTGGAAGTGTAAATTTAAATAAATGACATCAGAGTCTATCTGCAAACGTGCGCATTCGTCATGATCACAATCGCATCATGAGTAGTTATTGTGGAATGATATTCTGTAAATAGGAAAGCCATTCCAAAATCTTTGCTGGACAAGCATGCACATATGTCTTGATGCATGTGTTTGCATCCCTGTGCTTGCCTGTATTAACAAAGCCAATAGTTCAGCCAAAATGCAAAACCCGTTGGCTTTCCCAATCCTTGTTTTATTTGATGCCAAAAGCCACGATGACCACCAAAAATGCATTAAGGTGACATATATTTATTAAAATTAAAAATATGGGTAATGTTTAGAGAGGCACTCGAGATTTAAAAATGTTTAAATGACATAACAAGCACTGGCAAAGCCAATAGGTTTTGCCTGTGAGAACTGAAATAAACACATTGATACTTTGCTGCTATTTCCAAGATTTATTGATATCCAGCTACATCAGTGAGGCTTCGAAGCCTGCCCTGTTCCTACTGTCACTGTTGACAGTGTCCAGGATTCTAATACCTCATGCATTCCTGGGCACCATGACAACAGTGAGAGAACCGGATAAATTGCACCCCATAACATATCTCCTTTCTTTACACAATAACCATTGTATGCTTAAAACATATAATCACAATTCCAACATGCTCTCTATTACCAAACTACATAACTATCTATTATAAAATTCCACACATGTCCTATTACTAAACTACATAACTACCTCTTGCTAAATTACATACATGTTCTTTTCTTATTTTTCCTCTAAAACAACATAAGGTTACGTAACATAATCATGAAACCTATGAGGAATGCAATGGTGTCTGCTTCCTCTACTTTGCACATTGGCACTTTCACGTAACTCCCCTGCTCCACTCTTTCCAGCCGCGCTCACCATTTCTGTACCATCCATCAACATGTATCCAATGCACTTCTGTTTCTCTCCATCCTTACTTTCACACATTTTCCATGCCTCATAGCTCCTCTTACAATACAATACCACCCTCTTCTTATTCCATCTCTGCCCATTTCTCAACACAATATGCCATTCATGCCCTTCGCACACTTCCATGGGATCTGAAATTTGTTGTCTTCATCACTCCTTTTGCCCAGCTTGACTTTCACATAGTCCCCTTCTTCAGTCCTTCCACCATTCGCATGTACACTCCTTTTTTTCCTAGTTCCATGCTCACTCATCCAATGTGGTTACAACTTCATCCTTGCTTCTCTTCCCCTCATCCACTCAGCTCCTCAGAAGGTTTCAGACTATATGGAACACTGCAGCCAGACTTATCCTGGACCTCCCCAAATGGACCTATATCACCCCCACCTCAGAAACCTCCATTGACTCCCCATCCAGATGAAGTGCCAGTTCAAGAGCCTCACACACGCCAACAAAGCTCTATAGGATCAAGGAGCATCCTACATTAACCATCGATTGAACTTCTACCTGCCAACAAGACACCTACGCTCTGCCTCACTTGCCCTCCCACACATCACCCACGTCCATCGCAGCCGCAGTGGACGCTGCTACTTCTCCTACATTGCCACCAAGAACTGGAATGACCTGCCCCTCTACTTTTGAACAGGTTCTTCCTTGTCGGAATTCAGAAAGATGCTAAAGGCCTGGCTATTCAACAGAGACATGGCACCCTTAATGGCCAGATACCCCTGGGGGTGACAGTGCTGTGCTATACAAATGCTGACTGATTGATTGATTCTCACAAAAGGTGTTTTACCCATAATTCCATTTTCTGTGGTATTTCATCCCCATACCATTTTCTACCTTCCATTCTTAACTTTCTTCCTACTATTCACCACCATCTGTATGGTACCTTTAACCATGGGGTTCACACGCTCCGCCATGTCATTGCCTATGGATTGTAAAACAATGTGCGCACATGCCTGATCACATGCTTACTCAAAAAGTCCAGCATAATAGTGGAGGTAAACTGCATACCAGTATCTGTCATCAGCACTCCCAGACAATCTTCTCTCATGAACAGTCTTTCCAAAATTCTTACCACACTCTCAGAAGTTAAGTTTCTCAAAAACTCCACTGTCACCCACCTGGAAAACACATCCACCAATAGCACTGCATATCTTTCAGAATCACTGAAACAATCAATGGGGCCTATGAAGTCCAAACATGCTTTCGTCCATGCACCTTCCCCATCACTCAAAGAGCCTTTACCTTCCACTCCAACCTTAAATTATTTCTGACTTTCCCTACACAAACTACACTTTTTAACCCAATCCCTCACATCATTGTCAATGCCTGGCCACCAAAATCTTTCCTTCTAACGTTTTTTTGTTAAGGATTTCCCTAAATGGCCCTCATGTACCAACATCATCAACTTTCGTTTAACTCCCTCCGGAGGGACATATCTTCCACCCATCAACACCAAGGTAACTGGTGCTCCTAGGCTCAACTCTTCTTGCAACTTCACATACCCTCGCAAAAAAGCTTTCATATCACCTTTCAGTTACCACACTTCCCGAACACTCTTTACAAGATCTTTGAAAACTTCATCTTCCCACACAGCTGTTTCCCATTCTTTCCACATGAGAGTACCAAGCTCACCTTCCACCGCATCCTCTACACTTGCTACCACACACACCATCTCACTTTCTCCCTCTACCTCCTTGTAAATCTCTTGAGGCAACCTTGATAAGCAGTTAGGGGCTCATTTGCAAACCCCTTGTGCTGCCGCTTCGTCACTTTCAACATAGGGAAAAAGTGACCTACTGGTGGTGCAAGGATCTTGTAAATAAGACCCCTAAGCCTGCACATTCTCCCACCCCGGAACATACTCCACTTTGTACTGATACCCCAGTAACCTTGACGCACAAAGTGCGAATCTCACGGAAACCTTATCTGCACCTCCCGATTGCAAAACCCTCACCAATGGTTCGTGGTCCATTCGCAATGTGAAACACACACCCAACAAATGCATGCAGAAGCACTTCACACTCCACACAGCCACCAATGCCTCTTTCTATGACTCCATAATTGCGTTCCATCTGATTCAGGGACTTCGAAGTGAATGATACTCCCCCATTGACTTGCGTCAGGACCGCACCAGTCCCATGTGCACTGGCATCAACTGCCAAATTACTCGTGTTCTGGCGATCAAATGGGGTTAAAATTTCTGAAGCAGCTATTTCAGATTTGACCCTTGAAAATGATTGCTCTAGTCTCTCACCCCACACAAATTCACTTCCTTTCCTTAGCAATTCCCTTAGCGCTTTTCTTTTTTCAGCAAAGCATGTAGTAATTTTGCATTGCTCCACCAACACCATGAATGAACACAAGTGATCCTTTCCCTGAAGGTGTTGGGGCTAATTTGGTTGACTCTAATAAATCTTCCTTGGGTCTGACCCCTCACTCTCATTTGGAATATCCCAAGTATTCTATTCTCTTAAAAGAACTGACACTGTTTCTTACGAAGTGCCAATCCTGATTCTTCCAACACTTTCAACACCTTCCCTATGGTCATATTGTGTTCTGCCTATGTTCCTCCAAAAATCAAGATGTCGTCCTAAAGAAAACGTACATAAGCAATATCTCCAAACAACTTATTCATCATGCTTTGGAAAATGATTGACACAGACGCCAAACCAAAAGGGAGTCTAGCGAATTGAAATACACCTTACAGCATGATAAATGCTGTGTACTTCTTGGCTTTGGAATGTAACTTGATCTGATGGTACACAGGTTTTAGATCTAATCTCAAGAAATACTTTGCTTCATTGAACAACAATTTCATTTCTGAAATACTCAAAAGAGTAAAACTATTCATCACTATACCTTGTTTTAACGATCGTAAGTCGACACAAAATCTCAAACAGCCATACCCTTTCTTGGTGATCACTAACGGAAATAACCATTCCAACACCTGTACTGGCTTGATCACTTCCTCTCTTTGCATTTCATCCAACATTTTTTTAACTCACTCCGAACTGCTATGAGGGTCCTGTGCACCCTATGTTTTACTGGTTTGGCACCCTCGTTGAACTTTAGCTCATGAAAATAGCTTTTGAGAGTTCAATGCTTAAACACCGCCAAAAAAGTATCCAAGATGTATTCCAGACCCTCCTAATCCTGAACCACCAAAACATGTTCACTGGACCTAGTATCCAACACACAATGCAAATCATACTTTTGCACTCAACCCAGTATAGCTGGATCCTCCTGGGATATATAAATTTTTCCTACTGCCTTTCTTCCTTTAAACTCGAAATTGGATTCCACAAATCCAAGAATATGTATGTTGTCTCCCCATAACATTTGGGTTGAATGTCACTGGGTTATAGCTTCATACCTGCCCATTTAGTTTCTTGAATGTTATTCAGAATGATGGTATACATTTACCCTGGGTCCATTCACATCAAATTTGGCTCTTGTTCTTTTCCCTCTCGCTTCTTCTTTACCATCAACACACAGTACTCATTCCAGCATACAGTCCTCCTCCACCCATGCTACTTTATTTTTTATGTAATCTTTGCAGCCCCTCACCAAATGTCCTTTCCTGCTGCATGTGTGGCACTCCTTGTCCCTTTAGAAACATCCTTTGTAATTCAGCGGTGTGCCCTAGTCTCTGTCTTTATCATCCACGTCCTTAGATGATCTTGCTGCCCCTTCTTTCTTGCTCCCTATGTTGATTTCTTCCAACTACCTTGTTTCCATCTGCTAGATTTCTTTCATGCAGGCATCTGACTCCTTTACGACTTTTGCTATTTCCATTGGGCTCTGCAATGATGGAATTATCAAAGTGATAGCCTCACCTGCATTATTTTATTCTTGCTCTGCACTATAAATTGGTCCCCAATCATTTGATCAGCCATTGCACCAATATCACATTTTATGACTAACTCCCTTAGCCATTTAACAAATTAGTTATTGATTTGTTGGTTTTCTGGGGCTGTGTATAGAATTTGTGGCGTTGCATGACTGTAGTCACCTGTTTTCCAAACTCTGTCTCTAACCTTTTGTTAGCTTCCAATGACGGATCCTCAATTTCTTCACTGTCAGCTCCCCATACGACAAGCAAAATCATAAAAATATGATTCACAACCTTAACTAATGCATTTACCAATAGCGCTTGTGAGAAGCTGGCCTGGTATATGATGTCCACTAATGTAAGTGGGCACCTTGCACCAGTCCAGACAACCCTTATGGTGATTTAGGAGGTCTCATGCAAACTTAGAAAGCTATCCAAGTGGGAGCTGTGGAGAGCAGCCTTCAGGCTTAGTCTTGAAGGAGTGTAAAGCAGCTTGTTTTACCATAATGCAATCTTATAGTATAAATTAAATGAAAAAGAACCACACAAAGTATCTCTAAAAATATGTATTTATTATATAACACTCACTAGTACGTTACAGGATCTCCGAAACGGAGATAGACACAAAGCACACCATACTTTAGCAAAGAAATCACTGTAAATAGCACTAATACACAGTGGGCCCCAGGGGGAGACTAAACCATATACTAAGAAAGTGGTATAAGAATCATGATTCGAGTCAAGACAATGTCAGAGGACGTAGAATTGCTGGGGACCCACAGAACCACCCATGATAAGTAGATAGGAACCTCACAAAGAGCGTGTGCAGTGTGTGAACACGACCGCGTGCTCCGTACAAGTTTATGTGTAAGTCGCGGTTGGAGTTTTAAAGATTAGGGACCCTTTCCAGTGGACCCTGAAGAAGCCCCATGGAAGACAGAAGGTTGGAGAGCCACCCCACCCGTGGATACTGTGGTACCCAAGTTACCTATCCCAGGGAAGCTGGGTGCATAGTTGTGAAGTGTCATCGGAAACAGCCGTCAAACCCAATGGAGGTCTTCAGGAAAGTGCCACTGCTGGAAGAGGAGAAAGTGTCTGGAGGAATCTAAACATGGATTATTGAAGAGGAGTACCTGAAAGCAGAGGGGACAGTTTCTATGTCATTCTGGAGTGATCAGGAGCCCTGGAAGACGACTGTCCTCCGATGTTCAGTGATTCAGGAAAGATGATGGTGACATTGACTCTGCAGCTGCGAGGACCAGACAATGCTGAGGATGACAAGGACCCTGATACCAGCTGTCCCATGAAGGATGTCGAGTGCTGAGCGGTCGTGTCCGGTGTGAGGACCAACAAGCCTTGGCAAATGCAACCCATGCAGGAAGTCAAGAAGGTACATGGTTGGGAACAGCAATGTCCAGAAGACTCACCATAAGCAGGGGAGTCAGGGCAGGCTCCAAGCAATCAGGGGAGCCCAAGGAAAATAAAGGTGACCCTCAAATAGACCCACAGGCCAAAGCACAGGAGTCCAAGAGGACCTCAAGCAGCTCACCAAAAGATGCAACCCACAATGCACATGATATGGTGTGGCTGAAGATTCTGGTCATTGGAGGTGCTCGAGGTTGGTGCTACTTCTAGCCCCAAGATCTTCTTGTAAATATGCCAACAAGCTTTTGCAACTGCAAAGGGGGACACAGTACCCAGGGGTTCATTCATTGCACCCCACACAAAGACTCCTGCCTCATATTTGGTAAGAGGGTAGAGCAGGCCTTGGGAGCTGAGGAAAATCACCACCTGTGTTGCAGAGCCCACAGAGTCTGGAGGAGCTTGGGATCTGCAGACTGCTTGTCTTCCTTGTGGTGCCTTAGAATGCAGGGGAGTGACTCCTTCACTCCATGGGAGGTTACTTTGGTTTTCCTTGATGCTTCACAGGCCTTGGAAGGTTTCTGTATGATGCACAGGCACAGATAATGCTGCAGACTGGAAGGGAGATGACGTCAGGCCCAAAAGAAGTCCAGCGAAGTCCAGAGTGCCCAGACGATAGAAGTGCAGTGGTTTCAGTCTGAATCTTATCCCACAACAAAACTAGGGACCTATACCCAGGTAAGCTCTTAAGTACCCTAAGGAAAGTGTTGGGAAGATTCAGGGGACCCGCCCAGGGGAGGGTCTGGACATGGGGGGGTTACACCCATGTCCTTTTTCCAGTTTCACGCCAGAGCGGGAGCCAACGGCTCCCAGGACTGGTTTGAACTGGACTATGCACAGGGACATCAAATGTGTCCCTCATGCAGACTTTCAGGCGCTGGCAAGTGCACCCACCCAGCCCTAATATACTAAATCCTGTCTGTGAGGTGGACACGCCTCCCTGTGACAGGATGCCTATCATTCTACCTTCCCCTGCTTGAGCTTGGCTCAGCAGCAGGAGGGCAGAAATATGTCTCTGGTTCACAGCAACCATTTTGTGCTGTCCAGTACTAGAAGGTTGGTACCGGCAACACTGAGAACCCAAAGGAGGGCTCTTCCAGTGCTTGGAATCGTACATGATTGCAACATGTTTGATACCAAACATGATAGGATTCGTTGCAGCCATTTTCAAGATGGTCATCACGCGATTACGCGGTGCCCCTCTATATAGTATATGGCTGCTTCACTGACAACACGGGAGAATGGACTACGTAGGCTACAGGGGTGTCCTGCAAATGCAGGGGCACCCTCTCTCTTAGAAAAGAGCACCCTGCCCTCGGGATTGTAAAGGCCTGCTATAGGAGTGACTTCTAGGTTTTAAGTGCAGTGACTCTTAGATATAGTAACCCTATATCTCTAGTTAGTGGTGCATGCATCAACTTACACAGGCTGCAATGGCAGACCTGTAGTTCCATTTTTAATGGTCTCTCATGGGTGGCATAATGCATGCTTCAGCCCATGGGAGACCACTTGGGTACCTATGCCCTGGGTACATGGGTTCTAAATACTAAGGACTGACAACGGTTCTCCGATATACAATCTGGGATGTACCTAGATAGTGAACACAACAGTTTAGGGAGAAAGCTGATAGACTGGGTTCCTGATTAGCAGGATCCCAGTCAGACTAGAGCGCTTTTTTCCTTGATGCTCAAAATCTCAAACCATCAATTGCCACTAAATAATTGTTGAAATTCGCAATCTACTCCTCCCATTTAAAAGGGGGAGCACCAGATTGCTGAAGAAACATGGGGGGGGGGGGCTACCACTGCTTGACATTCCATAATGGTTTTAGTTGTGGTCCTTTGTTTGTCTCAGTGGAATTAAGTTTGCCCACTATTAAATACACTGCAGTCCTTCTTTATTGGTAATAACTCTTTGCCCATCATGTAGCCCTGCCTTTGCATTATCAACTTGCTTTGAAATGAGTCCTTCCTCCTTTTCTCCAGCTCCTAATGGTCATCGGCTCCACCCTCCAAACATGGAAAGTGGTGCAGATTTGTGCTGCTCCACGACTTTATGAAGCAGAGTAGGAGGTAAAGCAAAGGCTTAGGCTCCAGTAAGCCTTGTTAGTGTGAAGTAGGGCTGGTGGGTGCACCCCTTGTTCACACGTGTATATCACACGATGTCTTCTTCTTTGGTTGCTTCACTCTGTTGCCTTGCCTCACGTTGAGGTTTCTTCGCCTTGTGCTCTGTTTTCCTGACCTCGCAGTATGTTTTCCTTGGCAAGTTTGTGGCTCGCAAATCCTTTTATTTGTGAGACACACAGTATCATGCCCACGTCGCTTACTTGGAGAAAATCAGAGAAGTTCTGACACTTCTTCGCTGTAAACTGATGAATGCCATAACACCCTGGTCCTGGCTCCAGCCAAGCAAATGCAGATATTCAGTCCATTACGCTTGGGTTCTGCCTCACTGTGGCTGGATAATTGAAGGCAGGTGTTCATCGTCAAATTGAAGTAAACATGTTGACACTTTGCTGCTATTTCCAAGATTTATTGATGTCCAGGTCCATCAGTGATGCTTCCCTGCCTTCCTCATTACAACTCTGACTGGTGCCAGTGACATGGAGCACTTGAGGGCAATTCGAAATAACAGCACTGAATACCCTCTAGCAGTTCATTTTAACACTGGACACTCCTCTATGACAGTGACTAACATTAGATTTCATGGCATAATGCATGTATGGTGTGATCCCAGAGGTGGGGATGAAATACTAGCTCTCAGGAGGGCAGAAACACAGTGGGTTCTAAAATTACGAGCTGTAGAGAATGGTCTGAATATAGACCGGAAGTTACATGTTTTTTTAACGGAATAATACTCCTGACTATGAGATGAATGTCTTCAGCCTATTTGTCTACATATATTGTATAGTTTAATGTTAACCAAAAGAGGTGATTTTCCAATTTGCATATAAATAGATTGATTTTTAAATTGTCCTATTGCACTTTCACTTGATCATATTATGTCTATCAACATACATTGTATATTGTAATGTTTACCTAAAGAGGTGAATTGCCAATTTGCAAATAAATAGATTGACTTTTAAATTGCTCTATTGTACTTCTACTCGATTATATTATGTTATACTCTTTTTCTTATCACAAACTACTAATAGACTGCTGTCCAACATCTGTACATGATTACTTTTGTACTTCTGATCTATTCTGGGTCTCTGTTATCATTCTGGCTCTCTAATACGAACTCCGGGTACTGGAATCCTTTTAACAATGTCCGCCATCTTTATGGATTAGGAATGTTAAGACTTGAATCATTTCGCATAGCCCACCGTAGCAATCACACAAGTCTTGCTTTCCAATTTTAGTGAACACGTAACATTGCGGGCATTTTGGTCAGACCGAACATCATCGAATGTCCTACTATACTTTTTGTGTTACCGTGCCAAATATAACGTCTATGTGCGCGACACTAATATCGGATCTGTGACCCAGTACAAAATGGGTGCCACGTTTACGTTGGGAGTTTCGGCATGCCTTCTCAATGTTCACTTCCTGTTACTGATTGAGGATTGTACTTCCGGTTGAAATAACGCGGCACTACGGGTATTTAACCGCACTCGGTAACGCACACTCAGCTCCTTACACGAACCAGGGGTGATTATGAAATTGACGCGCTAAAGGACTGTGTTGTTGAAGATTGCATTAATCTCTTAGCATGAGCTGAAAGCCATTTTGTACTTGGCAGACATTTTAGTTAGCTATGTGCTGGACATTTGTTGTTTCCCTCTCCCAGAGTCTTGCACATGCGCAGATGTGCTTAGCTAGTAGAGTGCACCTGTTCCTAGTATAGAACTGTCAGGCTGTTCTAACTGATGTCAGCAACTTATTACTACTCCTACTTGTTGACTGTGCATTTTCTGTATTACCATCTATGTGCATAACTCTTCTCATGTGTACTTGTACCGCCTTTTTCAGCCCCTGTATGGGTATAAAAGGACCATGCTTCTTCTGTTCAGTGTGCTACTTCACTCAACACCGAAGGGTGCTGTGTGAATGTAGTTCCACCTCTTGAGGTTTATTAAACTTTGTATTTTCTATTCCAGTTTCTGTGCCAACTTCTTCCTATTGGTCAGAGAAGGGCGAACCCCTTGCACTGGTAGGCCTAGCTGAGGTCACCATCAACAGTGTCAGGTCAGTACTCTGCTCACATGGGGCCTCATGTAGGTAGCCAAATACCGGTCGGTAACGGCCGATTTTCGGTAAATATGCCGTTACCGACCGGTATTCAGACAAGAGAGATGTAGGAGTCCAAAAACCACTTTTCGGTAAATATGAGGCGGTAAATACCGATTCATATTTACCGAATTCCAAAATACCGAATCAGATTTACCGAATACATAATTAACGAATCGGTAAACATGAAGTGGTAAATATGAAGTGGTAAAATTTAAAATGACATGTAGGAGCACTCGGTAATTAAGAAATCCAGGAAAATCGGTAAATAAGAGTCGGTAATTAACACGGATTGAAAGCAGGTGGTAACCATCAACAATGCATATAGGCAAACCCAAAATGCAACAGCGTGGACAACATGGCCGCCATGTACGTCATTGCAAGGCGCCTACGTCTACAGGCAGCAGGACTGAGGGTGTGGCGACGGGAGGAACAAATCTACAGACAGCGCATCACACTATTCCAGCTGACTGATGCAGAGATACATGAGAGGTACAGGCTACACCCCGAAACCATCATGGACTTAATCAGGGACCTTCACCCACTCCTGGACCAGCCAATAAGAAGGGCGCACGCCATACCCCCACATGTGCAGGTGCTCTGCAGCCTACATCTGTTGGCATCCGGCAGTTATCAGGTGGTGATAGCTGCGGTGGGTGGGGTATCCCAGAGTTGCCTGTCACGTTTCTTCAGGAAGTTCCTGGATGCCATGATGCAGAGAATGCACCACTACATAAGCTTCCCAAACACACAGGCTGCACTGCAGAAAACAAAAACAGACTTTTATCACATGGCACAGTTCCCCCATGTCATCGGCTGTATTGATGGTACACACATCCCAATCTGTCCACCAGCTGATACAGAGCACATCTACAGGAACAGGAAGTCCACCCACTCCATCAATGTGCAGGTGATCTGTGATGCAGGGAACATCATCACAGATATTGTTGCAAAGTTTCCTGGGAGCACCCACGACTCTTACATCTTCCAGAACAGTGGGATCTACACACGACTGAGTGCCGGAGAATTCGGAGAGGGATACCTGCTAGGTAAGTAACAGTGACGCCCCTTGAAACATGCAAATCATAGTGTATAGAGGCATGTTACTGATGGTTCCCTTTTACTCATCCAGGCGACAGTGCATATGCATGCCGGTCATTCATCCTCACTCCCTACCTACACCCAGCAACCCAGAGTGAGAGACGATACAACGTGGCACATAAAACAACACGCAATGTGGTGGAGCGCACGTTTGGACTACTGAAGAGCAGGTTCCGCTGCCTGCACAAGAGCGGAGGCGCACGCCAGTACAAACCCATCACCTGCTGCAAGATTATTGCCACTTGTGCAATGCTGCACAACCTTGCCACGAAAAAAGGTACAGATGTGGAACTAACATATTTTGAGGACAACGAGGATGAGTCAGGCCAGCCAGAGGGCAACGCAGCTAGAGTGCCAACTGCAATCGATGGGAGAGAGAGACGGGCAGAGATCACATGCAACTATTTCTGAGTAAGTGAGGGGACACAGCGAGTTGTGAGAAGTACTGACGTAGTTTTAATGTGGCACCACGCCATGAACACATGAACAGGCCAATCAGGCAATATACCATCTATACAAGGAGTATGTCCAGGGTTACGTCACCCAATGGGAAGTGGCTTAGCAGGGCTACATCAATGTTTGCGCATACGCGCTGCAGTGGTGGATTGCACGGCCTGTGCATCCTCACTAGAGCCAACCCCAAGCCGCCTGCTGCTCCTGCGTGCCTCTGGGACGGGGGGTGTGATGCTGCTGCTGGTGTCGATGCTCTCCGCAGCATCCCCTGCAGCAGTTGTCGACGCCTGACTAGTCATTAGCACCCCTAGTGCACTTGTCACCTGCACCATCCCCCGAGACAGGTCGCTGCAGCACTGTGTTAGGCCCTCCTGCATCGTCACAGAGCGCCGGCACAGTAGAGAAGTCGCAGTTGCCAGACGGTTGAGTGCCCTGCTGGTAGTGTCCCTTCTCTGGCGTTCCCGGCGCCGTGCTTCGATGTCAGCATCTAATTTGCTGCACAACTGCTGGATTGACTGGGACATGTCCCGAATGCCCGCAGCCATGCCGCTAATGTTACTGTCCATGTTGACTAATGTTGTCCTCATCACCCGCATGTGCCTCTGGACTGACATGACTGCCTTTGATTGCAGGCGCTGTTGCTTCAACATTTGGCCCTCGAGACCCAAGAAGACACCATGGCCGTCAGTGGGTGCTGGTGGACTCTGGACACGCGACCTGCGGCGCCCTCTTGCTCCCGTCTGTGCTGCCTGTGAGGTGTGGGGCACAGTGGCATGGCTCCCTTCCTGGGGCCCGGTGCGGTCTTCTGGGCCCATGCTGTCGTCTGACGAGGTGTCTAAGGCTCGTAGCCTGGCTGCTGGACGCCTCCTCATTCTCACACCTGCAAGCGGAGATGTGGCCGGTGATTCGAACATGAGTGGCGATGCTGGCTCTGGTTGTGGTGATGCTGGCTCTGGTTGTGGTGATGCTGGCTCTCGGTGAGGTGATGCTGGCTCTGGGTGCGGCGAGGCTGGCTGTGTTGGTGGTGCGGCTGCCAGTGGGCCTGCTCCCTGGTCTGTACTTGTGCTGGCTAGAGGTGATACTTGTGGCCGGTGTGCCGTCTCTCCTGCAGCATGCCCTGTCCTGCATGATGTCACATCTGTGGACAGAAATACAACATTGGCTCAGTGTCCCCGAAGGGCTGCATTGCAAGCGTCACAATAAAACATTTCACATTCCAATATGTCCTCTGTCTCCTTGTGCCTCGAGTGCGTGACATGCCTTGTTGCCCTGTAACATTTACGTCATGGTTAGTGTTGCCCTGACTACATCTCCCGGAATGCATTGCCTGTCTGCACTGACACGTGTGGACTGCAGTGTGATTCTCGTTTCACAATGGGGGATGTGGGATAGGGGTAGGGGGGGCTACATTGCTGTGCTTTCGTCTTACCTTGGTGTGTTGCGGCTCTGGCAGAGCTGTCGGCGTCCCCAAGACCCACGACGCTCTCCTGCTGGATTGTGGCCGCCACCAGCTCCTCCAGTTCGGTGAGGGCAGGTGCCCTGTTGGTTCCACCTCCGGTCTGGCTGGCCTCCTTCTGGATGTCGCCCATCTTCCTCTTGGTTACAATCCTCAGGTCATACCAGCGCTTTTTGAGGACCTCAATGTCCCTGTGGGTCACTCCCACAGCATTGACCTGCGCCTGGATGGCCAGCCATATGTTGCGCTTTTCCGCCTCAGGCACTTGCAGGGATTGCCTTCCAAACAGCTTCTGGTGCTGCTTCACCACCTCCTCCAACAGCACCTGGAGTTCCTTGGGGCTAAATTTCAGCTTCCTCCTCCTTTCCCCTCCGTCTTTCTGTGTTCTCTGGCTGGACATGCTATTCGTTTACCCGCTCGCACATGCAACGGCTCCCTGCCTCTCCTCTGCACTCCAAGCCTCTCCAGGGTCGGCTAATTATGTACACCTGCCTGGGTGTGGCCACTTCGGCTAATTGTGTACACCTGCCTGGGTGTGGGCACTTCCTGGTTGGGTGGGCTGTCGTTGCACAGGATTAGCTGTTTCGTCAAGTCATGTGATTTTATTTACCGAATCCGTACATACCGATTCGGTATTTTCCGATTCGGTAAATACCACCTCGGTATTTTCCGATTCGGTAAATACCACCTCGGTATTTTCCGATTCGGTGAATTCCGATTCGTGATTACCGAATGTTACCGAATCGGTAACTGTTACCGAATTTTTACCTACATATAACTTACCGGTTCTAATTTACCGATTCGGTACGGCTCGGTATTTAAGAACCGGTAAATTTTATTTACCTACATGAGGCCCATGGAGAGGAAAGAGTTACACGTTTTTTAGACTTGCATTTATATTTATGCTCGGATATGCGCGGACTGTTTGGGATTCTAATGTTATCCTGTTTAGGATCTCCAATGTTATCCTGTTCTTTTGTCACAGAGGCATGACACAGCCCTGAATTTACCAATGACAAACTGAGAATGTTAAGTAAGTCATTGCTAATACGGTGTGTCTTTATGCCAATTAGCCTCAACTGTACATAATCCTCATGTTAGGACGGATGTATTTTTTGTACTTAGGATCAGTTCTCTGACATTCATTTTTTAAATCAAATATTGACTAATGCATTTTAAGACTGCACCATCAGAATCCACCTAATCAGTGGACTACAGTTATAATGTTTCTGCCCAGCCACTAACCATGATAATGTATCTCCTGCTATTTCTCTTTAGAGGGGCATATCATAGCCCTATAAAAGGCAGGCAGGTTACTTAGCTATAACAAGAAACCAACTGTGACATGGGATACACCACAATTATAGGACGTGAGTCTCCTACTGCACATACTAGTGATGTATTCAGACTTGTATTTTTGGATTAAGTGTTTAAATGTATTTACCTTTTATCCGCAGAGACATCTATATATTAATAGGACAAACCCACTTTTTGACCTCTTCTTAGACCGAAACACCTAGCAATATCTACGTAAGTCACTTAAAGACTCTGTTCTTCAAATTATAGTTATCATACATAAGGATACAAACACCAAATATAGTTACCTTAAAACAGGGACTTATTTTCTGATGTTTATGTAACATCTTTTATTGCTCTGTATACCTCTAGCAAGGAAACTTGCTCCACAATCAGTCAAACATCATTTCTTAGGACCGGTCGGTCATGTTAGAGAATCCTCAGCAGACATCAAGCCTTAATCTGGGCATTTTTTAGGTACTTATTGGTACCACTATTTCTCCCTTTTTTCACATAAATTGAATTTTGTGTTTAGTAGACTTGATCATAGCTGTTTGCTTCCTAGGCCTTTCAAACTTTTTGTCATCAAATACAGCGAAAGGCTCATGCACATCCTTGAGTTTTCCATCATTCATCAACTTTTGAAGGACCTACATATCTACCTCATTTGAGATTAGGTCTCCTTCTCTCTTATTTTCTCTGACAAGACTAAGCATAACCTATAGTACATACCCTCTATAGTCACAATATTTTGAGTAGAATACGCTTGGTGAGGTCATTATTACAACATGTAACATCACATAATGGTATCTCTATTTTCTCTGCTCTGCATGCATATATGCCACTTCTCTCTCATCAAACGCACGTCAGACTTGCTAAGCGGGTTTTTCATACCACATTCTCACACCGTATCGGTATCTCCTTTTTTTGGGCATCCTTTTCCATCTTCAAATATGATAAAAGAATATCCACGTTTATGGAGATGGTAATGAACAAAATGTAGACTTTGATTGACATACAAGAGTATACGTACATATGCAACTGTTATTATTTACAGCCTTGAAAAAGTTACGGATGTAACGAAACATGTGTTGGCTGTTGTTTTTGTCTTCACCTACTGTTCCTTCATGTTCAAACATTCACAATTAATGTATAATTGTTAGAAATGGGGGTCTCTAGTTGGCAATGGCTGGCCACTGTCCAAGTAGGGACCCTTCTTCCTAAGTCAGAGTAAGCAGCCTACACCCTTTGATAACCCCTGCTCAACCCTGTGGTAACATAGCACGAGCAGTTAGGCCCATCTCAGAGGCAGTGTGTGAAGCATTTAAGACCATACACAGTAATACAATGAGGAACACTACAAATGGACACCACTCAAGTAGTTATAAAAAATAGGTTTATTTATATAGACTTAATCACAGGACCAATAACAGTAAAAATCCACAATAGTAGAAAAATATGGTTACTTTAAAAATTAGCAAAAATAGTTCAAGGTGCACAAAATGATGTTCAGTTCAATGCAGGGGTCTCTGCGACCCTTTTACTCACAAGGTATCTGGATTCTGTAGCAAAGCAACAAAAATGTCGCTAAGGAGTTGTAGCGATACTCTCTTCCTGCAAAAAGATGGCGGCCGGTCTCTTGGCCGGTTGAGCTGGTGTGAGGCCCCCGCTCCGTCCGACCCACAGTAGACATGGTGCTAATGCTTACACGCTCCTAGAAAGCCCGAGATACACGGGTGTATTAAATGGTTTAAACAGACTTACCAGAACTTTTCCAGTGCTCTTTTTCGGAACGTTTGAGATGCTGTGGCGGCATGTTTTGCAGCTGAATTCTGCGCCGCTGTTGGTTAGTAGGTTTTTGTCCTAACGCTCCGGTCGGGCGGCTCGTAAATCCTGGCTCAGCTGCGCTTCTCATCTGTGTACCGGTTCTTTCCTGTCCCTGACTGAGAGGCCGCTGAGGAGTGCAGGAGGTCGGCCCCAGGCGAAGAGTGCTTCAACTTCGAGAGCTGCGGCGGGTCAAGGCTCAACCCACTCCGGTGGTCCTTCCAGGGCGGCTAGCGAGCCGGACTCCAGTTTGTTAGGCTCCACATCGCTGATTGCTGTCCCGAATGCCGCTGCTAGTGGGGATCAGCCGAGTAGAGGTAAAGGCAAAGGCAGAACTTCGCAGACGGTGCCATTAATGTTTCGCAGGCCATTGGAGAAGGCTGGTTCCCCGCAACCGGTTAAAGATAAAAATGAACGCGCAGAGGCTGTTGCTGCGACTGCGCTTATCACTAACCCAGTCACTAAGGCTGGTGATAACTCATAGACAGAATCATTTACATAATCTAGCGCTAGCCCTGCAGTTTCTGAAACTAATGCACAACTGGATCAACTGCTTCAACCATGCAATATCCAGCAGCACTGTGGCATTCTGGGAGATGTAGTTTTGGGGGATATGTCTAAATCTATGCGGAATGACGCCGAGGGAGGCGATAAATTATTTTCTTTGTCGGACCATACAGTGTCCTCGGAGGAAGAATTGGAGGGTGCGAAGGAGTGGTCAGATGACAGCGAGACTGGGGAGTGGGGGAGCTCTGAGAGGCCAGATATTGGAACAGTTCGAAAACCTTTACATAACTCTGACTTTGCACATCCTGATGTGGGATCTCTGGCTTGGGATTACTCTTTCTCAGGGCAGCCTGCTCCTAAGGCCCCCCCTAGCGATTCTGGGGCAAATCAATCTGCTATTGACTCCGCATCCCTGGGCCCTCCTACAGGTGAAATGACTTTGGCAGTGATTTACCAAACAATTATGGCTCTTCGCGAAGAGACTCGGCAGGAGAGCGCTCGCACCCAAGGGGCTAGTCGGCGAATGCAGAACTCCATACGGAGGGTCACTAAGACCTGTTCGGACATTGCCTCTAGAATGGGAGTGGTCGAGGAGCGAATTTCCACGTTGGAGGACGATATGGCCGTACAAAAGGATATCACCGAGAGTCTCAAGGCACAAAGGGAAGACATTGTCTGGAAACTGACAGATCTTGAAAATAGATCGCGCCGGAACAAACTTTGAGTTCTGGGTGTTCCAGAAGGGATGGAAGGGCCAGACGTCAGGTTGTTTATCATAGAGCTGTTTACGGAAGCTTTTCCGGAGGTTAAACAGTGGGACTGGCAGAGCGAGGTTCAGCGCGCCCACCGCTTTCCATTCAAGCAGAAGTCCGGTCTAACCGAAGTCAAGCCTCGTGCCATTCTCACATGTTTGAATAATTTTTTAGCCAGAGAAAAGATTTATGATTTGGTTAGACCGGATAGGAAGCGATCGGCAAAAGGTTGTCAATTCTTTGTACGGCCTGATTTACGTCCTGCCACGGTTGAACAGAGGTGGCAGCTTCGCTAACTAATCGCCCAGTTTCAGTCAAAGGGGGCTCAGGCGTTCTTGCTCTACCCTTCCAAACTTAAGATAATTCATCAGGGGCAAGTGACGTTTTTTACGTCGGAAATCAAAGCAAACTCACTCTGAGAGAATCATGATATCGATATAGATCCAGTCAGTTGGCCAGCAATTCACTCTCTCATGATTGACTGATTATTTCTCGTAAGGAATGTACAAAGTGGTGTAAAGGGTTTGCAAAGGGACGCTGGAATATGGTGTTTTCTCGTGAGGTGGTGGGCTTGCCTGAGTGAGTGGGCGGGGGGCATCAACTTTGTGTGTTTGCATTTAATCTAAAAAAAAAAAGTTAATCCCCTTTGTTCATCCCGGGAGGCCCCCAAAACTTGGCTATCTAGGCAGGGGTCGTGTCGGAGGAAGGGGGCCTAGACCAGCTCTGCTATCATAAGGACCATGGTCCTGTTGCCTTTAGTGGGGGGTGGTTGGGTTGGGGGTAGTTCAGGGGATGGGGTTTGGGGGGGGTTTGTTGGGGGAGGGGGGGCAGGAGGGACTTGGGGTGGGGGGCGGCACAAAAGGTTATAAAAAAAAAAGCTTGTGGTCAGTTTGCAATGGTTGCACTTTTGTTAAGTTTGGTCTCAATCCAGACAATTGGTACTTTACATTTTTTTTTTCCAAACAAGGAATCCAAATTATACAGCCGAATCTTAAGAATTTACCAGCAAGCTAATGGCGCAATTTAAGGTTCGAATAGTATCCTGGAATATTTGTGGGTTGAATGACGGGAAAAAGAGGGCGTTATTTTTCAAGATAGTTCAGGCTTTGCACATAGATATGATCTGCTTACAAGAAACGCATGTTGCATGGAACGACCAAAGTTTTTTGCGTATTCCAGGATTTGATCTAGTGGGTTGTTCTCATCAATCATTTAAGACTAGGGGGGTAGCTATTCTGTTGCGGTGTGGGGTTGGCTTATGTAGGAGGACTAGCCAGGATAATGCGGGAAGGTGGGCTATTTCAGAGATAGTAATCAATGGCAAGCCTTTCACAATTTGTACGGTTTACGGCCCTAATTCAGACGACCCCGAAGTATTGCATTATTTGAATGTAGAGCTGGCATTTTATTCTCAACCTTTACTGCTGTGTGGGGATTTGAATATTAATTTGTCTGCTAGCTTTGATCTGACTGCGGCTCAATCGTATGTGGGTAAGAAGCCTAGAGTTCTCAGGGCATTGAGGGCTCTGGTCCAGGAACATTTTTTGATTGATTCTTGGTTTTATCATAACCGTTTGCAGGATGGCTTTACATATTATTCGGCACCTCATAATAAAATGGCTCGCCTTGATTATTTTTTTCTGTCTGAGCAGTTGATAGGACTATCTTCCATCTTAGTCTATCCCAGGATACTTTCTGATCACAAACCTTTGGTTACAGAATGTTTTATCCCAAATTCGTCCCCGAGCTCAAGGGCGTGGACATTTGAGCCGAAACTTTTGTTAGAACAACCCTATGTTGATCATATCAGGCTATGGTTGGAGGAATTTTTTAATTTCAATGTTGGGTCAGCCTCAGATTTGGTGGTTTGGGACACTTTTAAGTCTGCTCTGAGAGGCGAAACAAAGAGTTTTTCGTCTCATTGGCGTAAATCTGCTCACCAGCAAGTAATCCGACGCTTGGCTGAACTCAGTGAAGCTGAGTTCCCATTAATAGATGCGATTAAGGAGGGACAGGACACTAACTACAGTCAGGTAATGATTGCCAAAATTAGGTCATCCCTGCTGGAGTTTTTTAGTCAAGATCTAGCGGCTACATTTTTGCAATATCGCTCTGAGATGTTTGAGTTGGGAGAACAATCGGACAGGTTTTTGGCCAAGCGACTTCAACAGAAGAGTCTGGCTAACCGTGTCTTGAGGGTGTACAACACCCAGGGACAGGTTATGGAAACACCTGAAGGAGTTTTAGGGGTGTTTCATCAATTTTATAGAGACCTCTATAATGGTGATGTTATAGGCGAACCAGGCTTGCCCCAGCAGGTGGCTCTATATTTGTCAGGAATCCCATCGACCCAACTTTCGGTTCGGCAGAATGAAATTCTTGCTGCCCCTATAGAATGGGAGGAGGTTGACCTTGCAATTAAGTCCTTGGCCAATGGCAAAGCAGCTGGCTGCCATCCCGCTGGAATTCTATAAAAAATTCTCGCATGAGATTCGTCTGGTTTTTTATCTGTTCTTAGAGCAGCACAAGAGGGCTCAATACCTGAATCATGGTGCTACACCAATATTATTTTCTTTAAAAAAAAAGGGTAAATCAGAGCTGGACCCGTCTTCATACCGGCCAATCTCACTTATTAATTCAGATAACAAAATATTTTCAAAAATACTAGCCTCCAGACTGTCAGCTGTAATTGCCCCTTTGGTATCACTACGCCAGCATGGATTTATACCCAGGAGGGACACGGCTAATCATATTTCTCGCGTAGTGACACTTTTGGACTGGGCCCAGGCCACTGAGTCATCTGTTGGGGCGATCCTGTTGGACGCCGAGAAGGCGTTTGACAGGGTCTCCTGGGCCTTTTTGTGGATGGTAATGAAGTGGAAGGGATTTAGTCCGGAATATATTTTAGCAGTGCAATCTTTATATATTTCCCCCAAAGCAGTAGTGTCAGTGGCTGGGCTGTCCTCAAAGGCATTCGGTATAAGCAGGGGTACCCGCCAAGGCTGTCCATGCTCCCCCTTGCTCTTCGCTATGTATATTGAACCTTTTATAAGCTTAATAGAGAGAGCCCAAGACATATTGCCAGTTACGGTCAATCTTATTGATTATAAGGTGTTGGCCTCTGCTGACGACATTGTTGTTTTGACTGCGGAGGTGGCGTCAGCATTCCCTGCAATAACAGCCTTAGCAGATCAATTGGGGGACCTCTCTGGCTATAAACTTAACACATCCAAAACCCAGGTAATTCAATCCGCAACCATGCCTATCTCAGCCGCCCCAATAGTACAGGCTGCTACTTATTTAGGGATTAAAATCACCCCCCAGGTAGATCTTATTCCGGAATTGAATATCTTACCCATGATTAGTTCAGTTAATTTATTGTTAACTCGTTTGGATAATTTACATCTGTCATTATATGGCAGGTGCAATGTTCTTAAAATGCTAATCCTTCCCAAATTTCTATATCTGTTCCGTACTATCCCTTTGGAATTCTCTCAACAAAGCTTAGTCAAAGCAGATTCAATATGCAATAGGTTTTTTTGGGGCTACCGTCGTCCACGCAGGGTGGCAAAGTGGATGTGCTTACCCCGGCAAAGGGGAGGCTGGGCGGTCCCCAATCTTTTATATTATTTTTGGTCCTCCTTAATCCAGCATTTTGGACTACCACTGCTTGGGGATGTTGCCGGGCCACCATTATCGTGCAGGCCGTCAATCTTCGAAATAGGATTAGGTGAAAATGCAAGGGGGATTTTATTGCGAGTACTGGAACCTAGCTACTACAAGAAAACTAAGTTCAAGGTGGCATGGTCTATGTTTTCAGTATGGCGTAAGGTTCGTCGAAAGTGGGCGGTTTCTAACTTGAATTATTATACCCCTTTTTCAGCTTGGTCTTTACCCCCAGTATTTGTGATCAGGTTACTTTTAAATGGACTGAAAGAGGATTGGCAAAGCTGGGTGATTTAGGACAGGATGGCTGTTTGGCATCTTTTTCCTGGCTTACGGATAGGTATCAGCTTAGTACCCAAGATGTCTTCAAATATTTGCAACTCCGGAGTTTCATAGATAGATTGAAGGTCATTCCAAAGGTGCTGTTCGACAAGATTACATTGCTGGAGCTAATCTCTAGACGTTCGAAAATAGGGGTAATTTATCAACACCTACTTTTTGGCCTACCAGATGATATTGCAGCGCACACGTGTAAATTAGAGGCCAAGCTGGGGGTAATAGGTTTGGATTTACCAGAAGCTCTTGCACTGGCCGGGAGTGTCTTAATCTCTGGGATTTTGCGGTCTCAGTGTTATATGGCCATGTATGACTTATATTACACTCCGGCCAAGATTTCTAAGTGGGGGGGTAATGGCCTAAACGGTTGCCCCAGATGTGGGCTTTTGGCTGCAAATGATGTTCACATGTTTTTTGAATGCATAAAACTCCGGCCTTTTTTGGGTGAGGTTGAGCAATTTATCAACCTAAGGCTTCAGATACCTGTTACTCTCTCCCCTGAATTGGTGATTTGTGGGCTTGAAAGCAGTATGCTGTACGAAAGATCTCAACATACCTCAGCTTTAGTGATAATCGCAATGGCTATGGTTCGCCTTTGTATAACCTCGGACTGGATTAGTCCTGAGGCTCCCACTTTCTTTAATTGGAGGGCAAGGATGCTGTCCTTGCATAACATAGAGATTGCCGTGTGGGAAAGATGGGGTAGACGTAGACTCGACTATGGTAAAAAGATTTGGACCCCTTTCGAAGATTGGTAAGCCCAATAGGGGCTCAGCACTGTTATTGATTTAATGTAAAATAATTGTAATTGTCTGACTTATACTTTAACGTTTGATTTACAAAGCCACCATGTTAATTGTACATTCATATGTTACATATATGCGAGCAGCTTTATTAATAAAAAAAAAAAAAAAAAGGAGTTGTAGCGATAAATTTCCTCACGCTAATCAGCGATGCGTTGAATCCTTACCACAAGGGAGGATTATGCGCTGGGTTGCGGGCAGGACAAAGCGACAAACTTCTTCACGCTAAGCCGGTGATGCGATAAAATCCTTGCCGCTAAGGGCGGATGATGCACCGAGCCTGTTGCGTGTGCTATCTTGCTGCGACAGAAGAAAATGGCGCTCCGCGAGGGAGCGACGTTCCTGATATGATGCGGGGAAAATGGCGAACGCTTGGTGCCCGCGCTGCGATGAGCTTGGTGCGATACTTCGGGGTTAGCGAGCGCTTTGGGGCACGCTAACAAACAATGCGACAATCCTTGGATTTAGCAAGCGTTTTCAGGCCCGCCGTCAGGCGATTCAAATACTTGGGTTAGCAAGTGTTTTCAGACCCGCTGACAGGCTCTGTGACGATCTTCGGGATAGCGGCTGTTTTCAGGCCTGCTGACGGGTGATGCGTTAAGTTTCGGGATAGCGGGCGTTTTCAGGCCCGCTGACAGATGAAGCGACAATCTTCGGGATAGTGGGCGTTTTCAGGCCCGCTGACAGATGAAGCGATGATTTCCGGTAGGGAGCGCTCGGCGGCAGGAGAGCGACGATTTTTCTTACGCTCACCAGCTGCAGCGGCTCGCTAACGGGGGTTAGCGACGATTTTCAGCACTCTTTCCTCAGCAGTAGAACTAGAGGCCCTGGAACTCACAGGAGCCTCCCCTGCAGATAGAAATCCTCGCTGGGAGGACACAGGAGGCTGGTGGTGGAGTCTGGTGTGCCTGAGACTCCTGCAGGAGGCTAGCTCTCTTCTAGCCCTCGGGTGATTGCTGTAGCCACAAAATCAAAGTTCCTTCAAAGTCCTTTTCCTCTTCTTCCAAGTCCAGTAGTGACCGCTGCAGGCCAGTCCAAGAAACAGCACACAAGCACAAGGACAGTCCTTCTCCTGAAGATTCCTGTAGTCACACGGACAGAGGTTCTTCTTGTTGTCCAGGAGCAATACAAATTGTAGGGGTTTGGGCACAAATATTTATACCCCCAAAGTCTTTGTTCTTAGGAGTCACAAGTCTCTGAAAGAGGGGGTCTGCCTTCAGACGCACTGTGGGAGGTGGAGCCAGCATTCACCTTGCCAGGCACAGCCCTATTCAAGTGAAGGAGCTACCCCTCCCCTCACTCCAAGGCAGATCTCTCTATCCAACCCAGGTCTGACTCAGCCTGCCCTGTCCCTCCAAAACCAGACAGCCAATACACATAATAGCAGAGCACACTGGAAGTACCTATACTCTAAAAGTGGTAGTTTCAATCACAGAATATAAAAATAACCTTCACCAAAAGATGTATTTTAATATCCTGAGCTCAGGCATACTAAATTAGTTTTTCTACCATGCTCTGTGGGTCAGTTAGGACTATAGGATGTAATAGCCCAGACCTCCCATTCTGGCCTATGGAGAACCGGTAGCCTTACAGTAGTGAAAAATGAAATTGGGTGTAATTCACTACTAGGACATGCTACACACATCAGAGCATGTCCTACCTTACACATACAATGCACCCTATCAAAAGGGTGGCTTACAGGATGCCAAGGGAAGGTTCAGGGGCTGGGAAGTGGGTGCACTTCACAACCAAGATGGCAGTTCTGGACTGCACGCAGACACTGCAGTGGCAGGTCTGAGACACACTTTACAAGCTGCTTCTGTGGGTGACACAAACCAGTGCTGCAAGCCCACCAGCAGCATTCGGTTTACCAGCCCTGGGCAAACACAGGCCACGCTACTAGGGACTAACAGGTAAACCAAATAAGCCAATCATGGATGTACCAATTCACATGTCATCTTTACAAAGGGAGCATTCGCCCTGTGGCACTGAATGGCAGTGGCACAGCGCCCAGAGCATCTATAACCAGCAAAAACAGAAACGACACAGCGAAAAATGGAAGGGAGACTCACGCCAATGGTGCCAGGTCTAACACACGTCCCCTCCAGCTGAAATGTGGGGAGAACTACCCATCCCCTTGGAAGTTCTCATCACTAAGGCGGACAAATTTGGACAGACCATCAGCATTGGCGTGTTCTGTACCAGAGCGATGTACCACTGTGAAGTCCATACCCTGTAGGGAAATGGACCACCTTAACAACTTGGGATTCTCACCCCTCATCTGCATCAACCATCTGAGGGGCCTGTGGTCTGTCTGAACCCGGAAGTGAGTCCCAAACAGGTAGGGTCTCAGCTTCTTCAGTGCCCAGACCACTGCAAATGTCTCACGCTTAATTGCACTCCACCTCTGTTCCTGTGGAAGTAACCTCCTACTGATGGAGGCTACAGGTTGGTCTAGTCCCTCCTCATTCATCTGTGACAGAACAGCCCCCACCCCATGCTCTGAAGCGTCTGTCTGGACAACAAATTCCTTAGCAAAGTTGGGCGCCTGGAGTACGGGTGCTGTACACATGGCAGTCTTGAGGGCATCAAAAGCTTTCTGACAGGTGTCAGTCCAGTTCACAATCTTATTGGAAGTCAGCTCAGTCAAGGGGGCAACGATGTTGCCATACCCCTTGACAAACCTCCTGTAATAATAATAACCCGTGAGTCCTAAGAAGGCCCTCGTCTGGGTCCTTGGGGGCTCCCAAGCAAGGATGGTTTCAATCTTGGGCTGTAGGGGTGCCACCTGGCCACTCCCTACCTGGTGTCCTAAGTACACCACAGAACCCTGCCCAATCTGGCACTTACTGGCCTTGATTGTGAGGCCTGCTCTGCGCAGCGCCATCAACACTTCCCAGGGGTGGCGCAAGTGGTCCTCCCATGAGGAACTAAACACTGCAATGTAGGCGGCACTGAAATCCTCCAGCCCAGCCAACACCTGGTTGACTAACCTCTGAAAGGTGGCAGAGGCATTCTTCATCCCAAAGGGCATCATGCGGAACTGGTAGTGCCCATCTGGGGTGGAAAATGCTGACCTCTCCTTTGCCCCATCAGTTAAGGTGATCTGCCAGTACCCAGACGTGAGATCAAACGTGCTGTGGTACCGGGCAGCCCCTAGCCGATCTATGAGCTCATCAGCTCTGGGGATGGGGTGCGCATCGGTCCTCGTGACCGAATTGAGACCTCGGTAGTCCACACAGAACCTAAGTTCTGGAGTGTCACCAGGAGCTGCAGCATTTGGTACCAAGACCACGGGGCTGGACCTGGGGCTGCTAGAGGACTCAATCACCCCGAGGGCAACCATTTTGGAGACCTCCTCCTTAATGCAGGCCCTTACCCGGTCAGTCACTCTGTAAGCCTTGTGCTTGACAGGAGGACTGTCCCCGGTGTCCACCTCATGGACACACCAATCAGTGACACCAGGCACCAGGGAAAATAAATCAGGAAATTGCCCCAACAGCTGGTGGCAATCTCTCTGCTGCTCAGGGGTCAGTGTGGTGGAGAGGACCACACCCTCCACTGACCCATCCTTCTCACCTGCATACAGGAGGTCAGGAAGAGGCTCACTCTCCTCCTCCATCCCTGCATATGTGGCAAGAAGCATGCCCACTTCAGACCTCTCAAAGTGGGGCTTTAGGCGATTCACATGCAGGACCCGCAGGGAATTCCTGGGAGATTTAAAGTCCACCAAATAGGTAACTTGACTTTTGCGCTCCACCACCTCAAATGGACAGGTCCACTTATCTTGGAGCGCACAAGGCTCCACTGGGGCCAGTATCCAAACCTTCTGACCAGGTTGAAATTTGACCAGAGTGGTATTCTGGTTGTGCCAACGTTTCATCTCCTCCTGGCTGGCTTCCAGATTTGCCTCAGCAATTTTTCTGAAACGCCAAGTCTGGTTCCTGAAGGCCAGGATGTGGCTAAATACATCCTGGGGAGGTTTCCTGAGAGATTGCTCCCAGCCTTCCTTGACCAGACTCAGATGCTCTCTTACCGGATGGCCATAGAGCAGTTTAAAGGGACTGAACCCTAAGGACTTCTGTGGCACCTCAAGGTATGCAAACAACAAGCATGGCAAGAGGACGTCCCACTTACGCCTCAGCGGCTCTTCCAGGCCCATGATCATGCCCTTCAAGGTCCGGTTGAACCTCTCAACCAGACCGTTACCTTGGGGGTGGTAAGGAGTGGTGAACTTGTAAGTTACCCCACACTCCTTCCACAGAGACTTCATATACTGGGAGATGAAGTTGGTCCCCCTGTCGCTCACCACCCCTCTGGGGAACCCCACACGGGAGAAGATCCCCATCAGTGCACGTCCCACCACGGGGGCCGTCATTGTCCTCAGCGGAATGGCTTCAGGGTACCGGGTGGCATGGTCCACCAAGACCAGGATGTACCTGTTGCCCATGGCTGTCTTGGGGTCCAGAGGCCCCACAATGTCAATGCCCACTCGCTCGAATGGGGTACTAACAACTGGAAAGGGCTGGAGTACAGCTTTGATCTTCCCCCCACTCCTTCCACTTGCCTGGCAAGTCTCACAGTTCCTACAGTATGTATCTAAGCTTTTGCGCATCTGGGGCCAATAAAAGTGGGTGACCAGACTCTCAAAGGTCTTGGTCTGCCCCAGATGTCCTGCAAATGGAATGTCATGAGCCAACCCCAGTAGGAAGGCTCTGAAGCACTCGGGTACCACCAGCACACGGGCTGACCCTGGCTCAGCAGCCTTAGGCTCGCTATACAGGAGACTGTTCTCCCAATAAATCAGATGGGAACCAGACATATCACCTGCTGCCTGGGCTGCAGCCTGTTGCAGCATACCCTCAAGAGAAGGGCAAATTCTCTGCTGCTCACAAAACTCCTCCCTGGTGGGCCCTCCTTCCTGCTGCCACTGAGTCAGCTCAGGCAGGTCCCCTAGGTCGGTACTCTGCTCCCCGGTAGGCTCCAGGGCATCCCCCTCAGGGTCTGCTCCCTCCTGGGCCATGGGAACCAAGGGGGATGGCTTCCCACGCCCCCTGCCCCTTCTCTCTAAGGCAGGGACCTGGGTCATACTCTCAGGCTCCAGGTCTTTCTCAACACCCTTCATGGCTGCCATGGACCGAGTGGTAGCACACGCCCACTCAGGCAGACCCAACATTTGTAAGTGAGCTCTCCTCTCCACCGTAGCCCATGGTGAGTTCTCTAAATCATTGCCCAATAGACAGTCCACAGGCATGGCGGGCCTCACAGCCACCTGAAGAGTTCCTGAGACCTCCCCCACACAAAGGGAACCTGAGCCACCTCACATTGGCTCTCTGTGTTGTCTGCAGACACTACTGGGTAGAATGCATGGGGAACAACCTGCTCTTTGGACACCAACCGGGAGCTGACAGCAGTTACACTGGCTCCTGTGTCCCTCAGAGCCTCCACTCTATGGCCATTGATGGTTACCCACTGCCTGTACTTTTTAGTGTTATCAGGCAGTGTAGGCATAGGAACCATCTCAAAGTCTCCTAATGAGACAAGGGTCAAATCTACGGGGTCCCACCCACCTTGGGCATCCATCTCCTCCTCCCCCAGGGCTACACTAGCAAGCTAGTGGGTGTTGCACGGGGTGGTGCAGTAGTATCCCTTTGGGGACACTGGGGATCAAAGTACCTGTGGCCCACCTGGCCACACTTAAAACAAGTAGGGGCCCCCCTCTGAACAGGCCTACCTGTTGGGGGCATTGGCTTCTTATCCTGGGGAGGCTGGGACACCACTGCCTGGTTCCCTGGGGAATTATTTTGGGGCCCTCTGTGGAACTTGGTTTACCCCTGTCCCCCCCACCTCTCTGCTGGGGACCCTGCCCACCTTTGGCGAAGTCTCCCACTGGACCCTTGCGAACCCGGGTGCTCACCCAGCGGACCGCCTCCTCAGCAATCTTCCTAGGGTTAGTTAGCTTGCAATCTATCAGATGCTGGCGTAGTTCAGGAAAACAATTACTAGAGAAATGCTCCCATGCAATCAAATCATACAGTTGCTCAAAAGTTGCTACGTTACTACCTTTTACCCAGCGCTCCATTGCTCTGCCAAAAAAAGACACATATCCAACCCACGTGGTACCCTCTAACGTCTTGCAGGTTCTAAATCTCTGCCTGTACATTTCAGGGGTCAAACCATAGCGGGTAATCAAAGCTTCCTTCATGTGGGCATAAACCATCCTACTTTCTGGGGGCAGGTCCAACAAGATATCCCTCCCCTCACTCACAAAGCATCCCCACAACCCCGCTCCCCAATCCTTCTCAGGGACCCGGTGGGACAACATAGCTAATTCATAAGCGGCAAACCATTGCCCAATATCTTCACTTTTATGGAAATCCTTAATAACCTCTTTAGGTATATACACTCTACTCTCAGTATGCACTGCTGGTATGCTGCCACCAGAGGGGGAGATCTCTATACTCTTTGCTTTAATCTCCAATTCCCTCAAAATTCTCTCATGTTCAAATTTCACCTTCATCATCTCAAATTCTAACTTCTTATTCTCTAGGTCTCTCTGACCATCCAATTTAAGCTTAGCCATCTCCATATTATGCCGCCTATCTCTCTCCCTGTCCTCCATCTCTTCTGGAGTCAGGCCCCTTGAGGACACACTAGTGCCCGGGCTGGAAACTGCTTTATCCCCTACCAATTCTACAATTTCTTCCTGCTGCTCTCCTGCATTCTCTCCCCCCTCCACAGGCTCTTCCCTATTCCTAGGGGCCTCCCTGGCCTCTAGCCAGGCCTTCAGTGCCTTGTAAAACTCTTCTCTCTTAGTGAGACCTGTGATAGGGGACTGTGAAGCGTTTGCAAAAATATTTGAGCTGCTTAGAAGTGTAGGTGTCTATTTTCTCTTCTTCCCAGGAGAGATCCTCAGAGGCATTGGATCTGGGCTTGCCCATTGTAGCAATAACTGGCAATGACAATCAAAAATAGAATCAAGAAATCTCAAAAACGTATGTGGTTACGTTATGGTCTGCACTCACTAGTAGTGTACACTATAATTACTGTATGCAATCATAAATGTAAGTCCAGATCCTCACCGCTGACCACCAATGTTAGAAATGGGGGTCTCTAGTTGGCAATGGCTGGCCACTGTCCAAGTAGGGACCCTTCTTCCTAAGTCAGTTTAAGCAGCCTACACCCTTTGATAACCCCTGCTCAACCCTGTGGTAATGTAGTACGAGCAGTTAGGCCTATCTCAGAGGCAGTGTGTGAAGCATTCATGACCATACACAGTAATACAATGAGGAACACTACAAATGGACACCACTCAAGTAGTTATAAAAAATAGGTATATTTATATAGACTTAATCACAAGATCAATAACAGTAAAAATCCACAATACTAGAAAAATATGGTTACTTTAAAAATGCTGCAAAAATAGTTCAAGGTGCACAAAATGATGTTCAGTTCAATGCAGGGGTCTCTGCGACCCTTTTACTCACAAGGTATTTGGATTCTGTAGCAAAGCAACAAAAATGTCGCTAAGGAGTTGTAGCGATAAATTTCCTCACGCTAACCAGCGATGCGTTGAATCCTTACCGCAAGGGAGGATGATGCGCTGGGTTGCGGGCAGGACAAAGCGACAAACTTCTTCACGCTAAGCCGGTGATGCGATAAAATCCTTGGCGATAAGGGAGGATGATGCACCGAGCCTGTTGCATGTGCAATCTTGCTGCGACAGAAGAAAATGGCGTTCCGCGAGGGAGCGACGATCCTGATGCGATGCAGGGAAAATGGCAAACGCTTGGCTTCCGCGCTGCGATGAGCTTGGTGCGATACTTCGGGGTTAGCGAGCGCTTTGGGGCACGCTAACAAACAGTGAGACAGTCCTTGGATTTAGCAACCGTTTTCAGGCCCGACATTAGGCGATTCAAATACTTGGGTTAGCAAGTGTTTTCAGACCCGCTGACAGGCTCTGCAACGATCTTCGGGATAGTGGGTGTTTTCAGGCCCGCTGACGGGTGATGCGTTAAGTTTCGGGATAGCGGGCGTTTTCAGGCCCGCTGACAGATGAAGCGATAATCTTCGGGATAGCGGGTGTTTTCAGGCCGGCTGACAGATGAAGCGATGATATCCGGTAGCGAGCGCTCGGCGGCAGCAGAGCGATGATTTTTCTTACGCGCACCAGCTGCAGCGGCTCGCTAACGGGGGTTAGCGACGATTTTCAGCACTCTTTTCTCAGCAGTAGAACTAGAGGCCCTAGAACTCACAGGAGCCTCACCTGCAGATAGAAATCCTCGCTGGGAGGACACAGGAGGCTGGTGGTGGAGTCTGGTGTGCCTGAGACTCCTGCAGGAGGCGAGCTCTCTTCTAGCCCTTGGGTGATTGCTGTAGCCACAAAATCAAAGTTCCTTCAAAGTCCTTTTCCTCTTCTTCCAAGTCCAGTAGTAACCACTGCAGGCCAGTCCAAGAAACAGCACACAAGCACAAGGACAGTCCTTCTCCTGCAGATTCCTGTAGTCACACAGACAGAGGTTCTTCTTGTTGTCCAAGAGCAATACAAATTGTAGGGGTTTGGGCACAAATATTTATACCCCTAAAGTCTTTGTTCTTAGGAGTCACAAGTCTCTGAACCCAGCCAGAACCAGTTCTGCCCAGCCCTGGAGCACTTTGTTTACCAGGCTGCATCCTTCCTTTCAGAAAGAGGGGGTCTGCCTTCAGACGCACAGTGGGAGGTGGAGCCAGCATTCACCTTGCCAGGCACAGCCCTATTCAAGTGCAGGAGCTACCCCTCCCCTCACTCCAAGGCAGATCTCCCTATTCAACCCAGGTCTGACTCAGCCTGCCCTGTCCCTCCAAAACCAGACAGCCAATACACATAATAGCAGAGCACACTGGAAGGCTTAGGCAAGAAAGTACCTATACTCTAAAAGTGGTAGTTTCAAACACAGAATATAAAAATAACCTTCACTAAAAGATGTATTTTAATATTCTGAGCTCAGGCATACTAAATTCGTTTTTCTACCATGTTCTGTGGGTCAGTTAGGACTATAGGATGTAATAGCCCAGACCTCCCATTCTGGCCTATGGAGAACAAGTAGCCTTACAGTAGTGAAAAACGAAATAGGGTGTAATTCACTACTAGGACATGCTACACACATCAGAGCATGTCTTACCTTACACATACAATGCACCCTATCATAAGGGTTGCTTACAGGATGCCAAGGGAAGGTTCAGGGGCTGGGAAGTGGGTGCACTTCACAACCAAGTTTGCAGTTCTGGACTGCATGCAGGCACTGCAGTGGCAGGTCTGAGACACACTTTACAAGCTGCTTCTGTGGGTGGCACAAACCAGTGCTGCAGGCCCACCAGCAGCATTCGGTTTACCAGCCCTGGGCACACACAGGCCACGCTACTAGGGACTAACAGGTAAACCAAATAAGCCAATCATGGATGTACCAATTCACATGTCATCTTTACAAAGGGAGCATTCGCGCTGTGGCACTGAATGGCAGTGGCACAGCGCCCAGAACATATATAACCAGCAAAAACAGAAGAGACAGAGCGAAAAATGGAAGGGAGACTCACGCCAATGGTGCCAGGTCTAACAATAATCATTTACAATGTATGCACTTATATATGAAAATGTGTGTGAACCATTAAATTCAAGTCTACTTAAGTGCAAAATAGTTTCTCCCGTGATTTGAGCTGCCTATATTGTATGTAAGAATGATGTATTGAAAATAGATACTAATGAAAAGCTGAATGTTGGGAGTGCCGAGGTACAACTTTCTAATCTAACTTTAACAAGATGATCTGGCTAGATGTTTGTGCACCAACACCCTAAGTAGTGGGGTGTTTTGTTACCTTGATTAGCACCGAAACCTATGTTCAATAGAATCAATAATAAGATTACGTTACCCACATTAAATTTTCCTTCTCTGAGGTGCGATGTCCTATGCCACCACTACCCTCTGTTTATATTGTAAAGACCATTACAACAGTGACAGAACCAGATAAACAAACACCCCATAGCACAAGCTTTTGGCTATGGTAATGTTTTGTACCTATGTTGTACAGCAGCATGGATGCTTTGCATTGTGGCTAAAAATTATTTTAAAAAGCGCTATAAAGTAGCTAGGGCTAATGCTTTTTTTAAAAAGTGCATTAGCAATGGATGCATCATAATCCCTTTTTTATTATTACTTTTAGCTATAATGCACAGTATGGCTACACATCTGTTGGAAAATATCTCTCTCTGAAGAGTCACTGCAAACTGTTTGCCTTCCTCCTTCTATATTTCTGGCCTTCTTTTTGTTGGCTTTAGGACTCTGAGCACTTTGCCACTGTTGACCAGTGCTAAAGTGCATGTGCTTCTCCTCTAAACAAGGTAACATTGGTATATACCCATTTTACATATTTAGTTTACTTGTGGGTCCCTTGTAAGGTTGTTTACCATATACCCAGAGCCTTTAAATTAATTGCTACTGATGGGCCTGTAGCACTGACTGTGCTACCCACTCAAGTAGCCTTTGAAACCTGTCTCAGGCCTGCCATTGCAGGTCCTGTATGTGCAGTTTACTGCCACTTCGACTTGGAATTTAAAACTACTTGCCAAGCCTTAAACTCCCCTTTTACCACACATAAGTCACACTTATAATAGGCCTTAATTAGCGCTAAGGGAAGGGTGCTTTGTAAGTAAGAGGTATGACATGTGCTTTTAAGTTTTGCATGTCATGGTTGTGACAAACAGCTACATTCATTATTCACAACATTGAGACCTACTCCTCTCATAGGCTAGCAATGGGAATTCCTTAATACACTTAAAGCTGTAATTCCTGATTGGAAACGAGTAGCTGCATCATGTTTTGTATCGTGGAATGGTAATAATAAATCTGCTTTAATGGTAAAGTTGGATTTAATATCACTATGTTAGTAATGACACTTTTAGAAAGTTGGAATTTCTCTGTTCTTCCTGCTCTGTTTGCCTGCAGTCTGTCTTCAATACACGTCCGGGGTGGGCGACAACTACACTTTGTCTATTCCATCTAGACAGCCACAAACAAAGGAAGGGTAGGTGTGACAGAGAACGCATTTGCATTCATCTGCATGCTGATAGCTCATACTGTGCAGGAAGAGAGAAAGGGAGCTGACCCATCTGAATAGGAAGTATCCTGTTTCCCACACAAAGAGCTGATGACCCCTTACTGATAGTCTGGAGCAAGGGCTGGAAAGAAGGGATCTGTATGCACTTCAAAGACCCATCTTTGAAGTCACCCCCACTTCAAAGGGGGAACAACCTTTACAACGCAACTTTTACAACGCACTACACTTACAACGCATTTTTTACAACGCAAAATCCATTACAACGCATTCCATTACAACGCATGACACTACAACGCATTTTTAAAAACTACCTTTACAACGCATTCCATTACAACGCATACTACCTTTACAACGCATACCATTACAACGCACAATATTACACTACACTATCCAACACTTACCCTACTGTTGCACCCCCTGGAGTTAGAATAGTAATTTTTACCCCTACACTATCCAACACTTACCCTACTGTTGCACCCCCTGGAGTTAGAATAGTAATTTTTACCCCTATACTATCCAACACTTACCCTACTGTTGCACCCCCTGGAGTTAGAATAGTAATTTTTACCCCTATACTATCCAACACTTACCCTACTGTTGCACCCCCTGGAGTTAGAATAGTAATTTTTACCCCTATACTATCCAACACTTACCCTACTGTTGCACCCCCTGGAGTTAGAATAGTAATTTTTACCCCTATACTATCCAACACTTTCCCTACTGTTGCACCCCCTGGAGTTAGAATAGTAATTTTTACCCCTATACTATCCAACACTTACCCTACTGTTGCACCCCCTCGAGTTAGAATAGTAATTTTTACCCCTATACTATCCAACACTTACCCTACTGTTGCACCCCCTGGAGTTAGAATAGTAATGTTTACCCCTATACTATCCAACACTTACCCTACTGTTGCACCCCCTGGAGTTAGAATAGTAATTTTTACCCCTATACTATCCAACACTTACCCTACTGTTGCACCCCCTGGAGTTAGAATAGTAATTTTTACCCCTATACTATCCAACACTTACCCTACTGTTGCACCCCCTGGAGTTAGAATAGTAATTTTTACCCCTATACTATCCAACACTTTCCCTACTGTTGCACCCCCTGGAGTTAGAATAGTAATTTTTACCCCTATACTATCCAACACTTACCCTACTGTTGCACCCCCTGGAGTTAGAATAGTAATTTGTACCCCTATACTATCCAACACTTACCCTACTGTTGCACCCCCTGGAGTTAGAAAAGTAATTTTTACCCCTATACTATCTAATACTTACCTTAAATGCAATTTAATATTATGCGTTGTAATGGTATGCGTTGTAAAGGTAGTATGCGTTGTAATGGAATGCGTTGTAAAGGTAGTTTTTAAAAATGCGTTGTAATGTCATGCGTTGTAATGCAATGCGTTGTAATGGATTTTGCGTTGTAAAAAATGCGTTGTAAGTGCATGCGTTGTAAAAGTGTGCGTTGTAACGACATACATCCCTTCAAAGGCACCACTGGGTATAAGTACTGGGGCTCTGACCGACCCTACCAAGACAGTACACTACTCGGCCTGTGAAAAACTCTGCCAGGAGTAAAGACTGCTATACTACAAGGTTTGCACTCTGCTTGACTGCTGCTCTGGAATAACTGCTTTTCGGTTTTGCTGTGCAGCCCTGCTGCCTGCCGATCTCTGCCTTGGTAAGGACAAGGACTGGTCTCATCTCACTGGAACCCAAAGTGACTCCAAGGGCTTGCTGACTTGCTCCCTGTTCTGAAGGCTGAGGGCCATCAAAGCCTTCCTTCAAACCCTGCAACAGCACCTGGACTCTGCCATCTGTGAGGCCTCCCCTGCCAAGTGGTGCCAATGCAGTTCTTGGCACTTGAAAGTAAGCTTTTGCTGTGCAGAACCACCACAATCGATGCAATGACGAATTTGGGCCTATCAGAACTGATGCATTGCTCTTCAACGCAGGAGCTGATTAATGACATTGCTTCAACAGACAGCGCAACTCGAAGTAGACGCATCACCTGCATCCTAAGGGGTTCTTTGACTAAGCCTTCATCGCCCATGTGGATCAGAACCAACTCATCAAGTTTTCAACATTAACGCTTCCTCCACCCAAGGTACTTTGTCATCAGATCTGTGTAAGTCCTGTAGCCGACCTGCCCTCCATCGCGGCCGGCCTGAACTTCAGATTTTCAGTGGTCCAGCATGACCTCAAGTCTCCCCTAAGCTATAGTTGCTTCTAAGCACTACATTTTGATTTATTCTTTAAAAATCCATAACTCTGGTGCTACTTATTGGATTTTTGTCATTTTGGTCTTGATCTACTCTTACATTTCTTGTCTATTTGTATAACTCTGTGTGAAGTATTTTTGTGGCATTTTCATTGTGTTACTGTGTGTGCATGTGTGTGTTGCACAAATACTTTACACATTGCCTCTTTAGAGAAGCCTGACGGTTCTGTGACAAGCTACCAGAGGGTGAGCACAGGTTATCTTTTAGTGCATATCTAGCTTTCCCTGTCTAGAGCTTTTTGTATCCTGCTTGCACATGGTGCATACTCTGACACCAGAAGACCCATTTCTAACAAAATCATTTCAAAAGTTGGCAATGTCCATGATGTATGGCATGAACAAAAGGGCATGGCAGAGCCAATAGTCTCAAAGGCGAGACCTATTGGCATCTGCCAATGCTTGTTAGGGCTCAGCACAGCCTGTGAATATGTAAATTAATTAATCTCCCCAGGCATGAAAACAAATATGACATTTGTCATATTTCCCATCAAATAAAGAAAGCAATCATGCCCATGTCCTAGTGAAAATACATTCGAAGGCAGATTACATCTGTTGTCACAATAAACATCCATTTCAAAGGAGAAAAGGGATTGTTGAAGTGTATGTGGTATACTAAAATAAATCTGCAAATGGAGATAGGTTCAACAAGGAAGACGGTAGAAAAAAAAATAAAAGTAGTGCCCCAATCACAACGCGATCAACGGTATGATAGCAATCAAGCAGAAGCAGCCAGTACTCGCTCCATGCTCCAGCCGAAAGAAGAGAAAGTGAAGCCAGCATGTGCTGGCCAATCAGAAGGCAGCAAATAAGATTGACATTGAAGTCAGTGAATGTTAAGTAACAGGTGGGTGGGCAGGAAGTCCCTTGTTGTATTCAATATCTTTCTCAAGAGAGAGAGCACATGCAGCACATGCACTGTCGCAGGTGAGACCTAAAAACGAAAAAAGAGGTAAAGGAGCTACCTCCATGAGTTAAAATCTAGAGACCTAGTGGAGGTGCAAAATTGGTATTTGATTTTTAAGGGACAGAGATACAGGTGATCCATAAATATGTCAGGTGCCTTATTTCCAATGGTTAGCCATGGGGGAGGTCGCACGGCGTTTAATTAAAATTTTCAGCCCCTGCACTCCTGCCTCTGACAGGAACAGGAAGCAGGCAGCCAGGCTCTCATCCTTAAGCCAATCACAACGCTGCAAGCAGCGTTGTGATTGGTCGGGCGGTACTCAGCCAGGGGCTTATGGGGTGGGCATGTCTCCATGCAGGCCTGCATGGAGAACGGCAGAGTGCACATGACTGATTTACCAAACAGTCTTTGCGCACTCAGGAGTGGGCACACCACTCCTCCCATACCGTGTGCAGAGAGCAGAGCAGCCCCGGCCACCCGCCTGCCCGCAAAGCGAACATAAAATGGTAATAACTAGAAGTTATTACCATTTTATGTTTCTGCTTCTCGCACTGCGAAAAAGCAGTAGGGCGAAGGAGCCACCCCTGTATAGATGGCAAAGAGCATTATGTGATTTTTACTATTCTCCAATTTAAACTGACTGTGCCCCATCACTATATTATTTAAGCGACTTTGAACGGTGGCAACTGATAAAGGCATTTTTTAAAATCCATTATACTTTGCATAGTTTGGCTATCAGAGTGCCACTGCTATGCACATACATGTTGTTGTGCACATGCTGCTGCTTGTGCTGCCGTTTTTTTTGGGTGTGCAATTCTATATAGCGCAAACTCGGCCCATGGGCATTGGAGCGCTTTACATGAGCAGCACTTGCATGTTTTTGGGCTCTAGGAGATTAAGTGTTGTATCCAGAATCACTGGGATGATGATCTAACGCCAGACTCTATCCTGGTTCCCAAGTCCCAAAGTTGGTTCTAAGGCCAAATTCTCTCCCGAAGGATGGCTATTTCAAAACTGTCTAGCCTTGAATCTTTCTAATGCTTATTTTTCCACCACCATACACTTACAGGGACGCGTCTCATAATATGGGCACTGGGGCCACTAATTTCCGACACAGCCTCAGTACAGTGGTGTGCTGATGGGTGTCTTAAGTAGTTTTATAGCTGGAGAAGTTCTATGTTACCACACTGGACAGTGGTAAATTGTTGCTTGTCACAGGTACCTTGAAAGTATGTTCTGCTTGTGGCAGAAAATGTAGCAGCATTTGTTAACACATGATCACCACAACAAAATACAACACTACAAATATGCTCACACGCTCTTATCATACATTACCACCTACAGTTTTCATTATTCGGCGGAAAAGGTCTTTGGAGCACACACTGCCCCAACATACCCCCAACGACATGAAATAGCACCAGCCAAATATGTTTCGCCGAAGCAGAAGTGATGCAGTCATGCAACAAGGTGGAGCAAAGGTAACTCAGCAGCTGCCACACGTTTTCTGCTAAGTGGATTTGTCCACCTTTAGAATTTATTTCAGAGTGGGCGCACCCACAGGGCACTGTGATATTGTCATGAATATTTGAGATCTAGATTTGAGCACAATTGTCTTTGCACAAGTGCACGTGGGCACAAGGCAGCCAGACACACATTAAGCACTGGAAGCCAAGATACCATGCTCATTATTCTTTTTTCAATAAAGCTAATGAACAAAAAACGAGATCTTGCAGAAATGATAACTTAATGGCACTGTGTGCAGCCTGCACATTTTCAGGACTGTTTCTTGCGCGAGCATTTGCAGTCCCACCGTAATGTGTCCTGCCTTTCCAAGGTAGAAGCGCATAGTTTCAGATCACGGTGTTTGAAGGTGAACTTGTAAATTTCGCTAAAAGTCGAAAAGGAAGGAATGTTAATTTACGTTGGATACACTCATTCTGGTATGATGTAGAGTGCGCAAAAGGGAAATTCAAGGTCAGTAAAATGAGAAATACTAGTTTTTCTTTGTTACATTCATTCTAATGGCATTTTCAATGTGAGCAAGAGAGATAAAGGACTGGAAAGAAGAGCTAGGAAACAAAAACAGATACTGTCCTTGAGAGAAATCCTCTGCAAATCAGGGATAATGGTGAGCACTTAGCCCTATTATTTATACCTGTGTATGATAAGAGAAGCGGTTCTGTAGGCAGGAAAGAGAGATGTCTCTACCTGTAAACAACTCAGAAGTTTGCAGATTTAGTTTGACGTTCACCATGGAAACGGCAGGCAGAGTCCCTCTCTGCTCTCCTCTGTGTTATTGCAGATTGTCCGCTATTGGAGCAGGGTGAGTGAGTCCAACAATGCTTCGCCTTTAACCCACAACACATTTGCAGCACTGTATAATTAACACTTCACCATTGCTCCCATTCAACAAACAGAAAAATGTCCCACCATCCATCCATCTTCTCAGTTCCTATCGGTCACTCCTACCATTACTCAAAATCTTTGACTCCAAACATGCCAACAAAAATAGCCTACCTCGTATCAAATGCACTGACACCTACATGATTTATGGGTTCAGCAAATGCTCCTCTCTAATTTATATGCTACTAAATACGAAGGCCAATGACGACGGATTCCTGTCTGAGAAACTCTCAGGGCACACCCCTAATTTTAAGTGTGTTAGACCGCTAGGTTTATGCGATTCTATTTTTAGTGGGCAGTGAAAGTCCTGGTCTTCAGAAGGTGAACAAATAATGAATAAGGATGCGTTTCCAATTTGCATTTATCTGATAACAGCTGCTGTGCTTGAAATACTTAGGTCAAATGTGAGGCTATGTTTTCTGACAAATTGCTGCTTATTCTTTTAACATGGGAATGGGTGTTTATGTTTCTTTCTCTGACAGCAAATTGAGAGGATTTGTTTTAATATATTGCAATTCTTTATTGTTTTGTTGTACAATACAGAAAATAGACTGTGTGGTGCCATACATAGTTTCTGAACAATATTAAGAAAAGAAAAGAACTGCTCAGGTTATCTAGTGGAGAAAAAAAATGACCCAGCAAATCCACAAGTATACATATGATCCCACTAATTCCTGTGCAGGATTAATGACTGTAGGATGCGTCAATAATGGGTAAAGTACATTATTAAATCACATAGGCAATCACCAATTAGAATAGGATAAGAGTCTCCCCGATTGGTTGTCCCACTCTGAAGGCAAGTGTAAGCCGTGGAGTCTGGGTAATCTGGTTCTTTCCCTCAGAATAGTCTCAAGGGTATACATTGGCTCCGTGGTTGTTGGTAATCCGGCGATAAGAGTTTTGTGATATCTATAAAATTCACCACAGCATATAACCTCAATCCCGACCCCGTCCAGATTGAGGCTCACAGTCCAAGGAATGCAGTCTATTGGCATATCAGAAAGCCATGTTTGATAAGAAGGTAACATTGTTGTTTTCCAGTGGCGTAGTATTTCTACTTTTGCCATGCCAAAGCTGTGGATAACCAACGGGTGGCATAATGGGGCAGGGATGGCAATGTCGAAGTGCCATGAAGTTAAACCAGTCAACACGTTAGAGCCATTGGCACTCCCAATTCAGCCTGGAGCAGGTAGCAGACGTGTCCCCAATAATGTGAGAGAGATATACAGTCCCATGAGATATGTACAATGTTGCAGTCAGAGGCGGAGTGGGATGGATGTTTTAAATTCAACTATTTGACAAACCTGCGGGGTACTATGAGTGAGTGTGAAAGGATAGACATTTTTACAAAGTTGGCATTTTCTTGTCCTACTCATTTGGCACCGGGAGCCTGTTTCCTGAGTCACATGAGTAGGTATATTTGTCAGTTGGCCCTTGTGCATTCCTCGCAGACAGCCACACAATAGAGGGGTAGGTGCAGCTCACAGGCACAATGAGTGGCTCAGAGCTGTGCACAGCCTCACTTGCACTTCAAAAGACTGTGCCTCAGCTCTCATACAAAGAACTTCACAATAACCTATTCTGTCTGTAGATAGCCTGGGACGAGGACATAGAGACAAGCAATTCCTGACACTTCTGTGGGGGGAAGTCTGCATAAGATTCTACCACATTTACGGGCATTCCAGGTATAAAAACAAGACCCTCAGAGCCATTCATCACTTCACTTCTGGACCTGCAGAATGTCTCTCAGAGGACTGCCTGCTGCTGTGGCTTTAATGTTTTAGGCACTGTTTTCATTTGTAAACATTAATAACTCTGGTTCAGATATTTGTCATTTGTTGTCAAAATATTTGTTGAAATTTACTCTATATTTCTAAATTAGTGTAGGATTTTGTTTGTGTTGTGTTTTCACTTTCTTACAGTTTTTGCTGCATAAATACTTTAAACATTGGCTTTAAGTTATACCTGACTGCTTTTATGCCAAACTGCAAGAGGGCGAAGCACAGGTTAATTCAGTGTCTTTTTGTGGTTCACGCTGATGAGGATTGTGGCTGCTGCTTGAGTAGGGTTGTACCCCCACCACCAACAACCCAATTTCCCACAATAGTGCACTACCTCATGATGCTTTACTAATATATTTGTGACATGGTGCTCCAAAATGCACTACTAGCTACATACTACACCCTTACCACTCACCAGAAGAACACATTTCCTACACTTGTTTTTGGGTGAAGTCAGAATTTTTCAAAATCCCTATGACTTCAGTGATGTAACATTGATGTCAGCAACTCCACTCTGAAAATTGTTCCAACACCACTGGTGCAATGTTGCTGAAATATATCCCTAGTTCCTGTTTTAAAATAATCCATTGCAAGTATTCCCAAGCAAGACTGCAGGTGAACCTTCCAATATTTGTTGCTGCTATATTTTCACTTCACATATCTAGTTCAACAGAGGATCTGCTCACTATACATGATCGTACACAGTCATCCCACTTGTGTTTACCTTTCGCACATCATGTGAAAAATATGAATGTGGCATAACAGCCACACCAGTCGACTTTGGATCGGGGAATCAAGGTTTGAGTCCTGGTGTTGGAATCAATGTCCTTTGATTCTAGTCAAATAACTTAATCTAACATGCTTAAAATCAAATAAATTTGACTTTGTGTAATATAATCCGGTGTTCATGTAAAGTGCTCAAGTGCCCTTGGGCTGTGTTTGTGCTGCTGAAGCCGCTGAGGGAAGGAGTTGAGTGGAAGGAGGGAGATATATACATCCCTTCCTCTTGCCACTGGATATTTAAAGGTAGGTGGGCATTTTAACAGGAAATGCATTGTTTGTGCTGCTACCAACCTTGGCACAGTTTACCAAATCTCCCTAAAACTTACCAAACATGTACTTTTTTGCCTAGTTTGTGCATGGAAAGTTTCAGGGTGATTCGTCAAACAGAAGCCCAGAAAAAATGGTTGTCCCAAAACACAAAATCCCCATGCATTTTCCATAGGCTTCTTTAGGCAAGGTTACAGCAAAAAACTGCTGAAACGGAATTACACCAAATTTAGCAAGAAGCTAGATCTTGAGCCTCAGATTGTGCTTTTTGTGACTTCTTTCAGTAATTATTTTTACAAATTAAGGGTAAAAAAATATTTGTGTGTCTGGGCACTTTAGTCAGCGAAAGGCTAAAGAGACTCACGCAGGAGCGCTAATTAAAGAATAGAGTTTTCTGGTTGGCTCAGGGAGCTTTTTTTTACCGTAGTCCAATTCGCTCCTGAGAGAGTCAGACTCCCACGGGAGTGAGCTCTCTGATTCGCTGCCAGCAACATCAGAAAAATGTCCATTTCCATCCTAGAGTTTACAAAAAAAGCTATAAGGAGGCAGGCTAGGGTGACCCAGAGGGACCCATCACCCCCGGGTCAGAATTGGAAAAAAATAGTTTTTACTGCAATCCTGCAAGACTCCAGTGGAATTGTTTGAAAAAAGAATGGTGGCCTGGGGCCTTACTCCCTGAGCCATTATAGAACAAGGGGAGCCCACCACTGGGGCCGCATTTTATATGTGGAGGGGGGCATGTGGCCCCTCCTCCCGAGCCAATATTTGCCCCGGGGAGCTATCCCCTGGGACTGCAATGAGTACAAAAAAGGAGGCGGCCATGTGGCTCCACTCCCCAAGCCTTGAAAGGCCTCAAGGGCACATCTCAAGGTGCCGATTTAATTAATTAATTAATTAATTAATGCTGTGCATTCCACTCCCTTAGCCATTGTAGGCCAGAGAAATCCACCCTTGGGTCCAAAATTTGCAAAAAGTGAGAGGGGGCTATGTGGCCCCCCTCTGCAATCCTTTAAAAGGCCAAGGAGGCTCCATCCCCTAGGGTCAATAATCCATTTTAAGATAGAAAGGAGCCACGCAGCCCCTCTGCCTCCTTGAGTCATTAAAAGCCTCGGGTATCCCATCGCCCAGGGCAGGCTCTCTTGCTGTGTCCCCTCAGGGAGTTTCTATCTGTGATGGCATTAATGATTCTCAAGCTATTTTGCACTTACTCTCAGGCCTCTAATACCACACCAGTTTATAGAGTAATGTGTGAAAAGAAGCTTGGATAATGTCATCAGTGATGTCATCAATGATGTCATCAGCGATGTCATAAATGATGTCATTGTACATGTCATGAGTGATATAATATGTGAGGTCATAAGCAGTGCATGGTGGGGTGTAAGTTATAGCTAGCTCTGTTCACTATAACTGATGAATGTCTGTATTTTTTTAGTTCAAAATGTTAATGTTGCCACTGACATATATTCACCTAATTATACATTGCTGTGACCTTTGGTTTCCATCAGTGAGAATGTTGTGAAGATTTGTATTACCTACTGGCGGTCGCCAGTAGGTAGTTATAGTTAGGACCCTGTTTCCATAGGAAATCCGCAACATTCTATTTTGAATAACTTTGGCGCCGGTCGACGAATCCTCGCGAATATTTCAAAATAGGTGGGGCGCTACGCTCCGCTCCTACCCTGAAAGTCTCGGGGGGATTCGTCAAGCGGGGGCTGAGATAAAAGGGGGGTCCCAAAACGCGTTTTCCCATGCATTTTTCCATAGGACCTTTAGACACAGCTACAGCCCGAACGGCTGAACAGAATTACTTGAAATTTGGCAGAGAGGTAGTCCTCAGGTCAAGGAAGTGCCTTTTGTAGGTTTGGTGTAAATCTGTTCAGTAGATTCTGAGAAAATAGCCTTTAAATCAATATATATATCTGAGCCAGCTTACGGTGCGCTTACGGTGCGCTTACCGTACGCGTACGGTGGCGTGCGCGAGCGCGATTCTGATTGGCTCTTAGATCTTAGTAAACATTCGAATCGGTCGAAACCAGGAAGCGGCGGCCGCCATTTTGTGTGTTTCACTCAGAAAAAAAAGAGTGATATCTTGAAAAGGGGGCAAGGAGGAGAGTTACAGACCCCCTAACATTTGTAAGGGGGTCAAAGAAGGACAGAAAAGTACAAAGAAAACATTTATTGATTTTAAAAAAAATCGCGGGGTACGCGTACGGTAAGCTCAACGTACGCGTACGGTAGAAAAAAAATAAAATAAAAGAAATGAAATGCAGATTTAAGAGTTTAGATATTAGGGGGCTCTAAAAAGAGGCGTTGTGTTTATGAAGTGATTTTTTAGTGGTACCTACAAGTAAGTACCGATGCAGAGTCTAAGGTTCAAGAGGAAGACTCTGTTCCCTTCATCATTGAAGTGCACACCATCTCCTCTATAAATGTCTTGCATGTCGTAACGCAAGTTGTTGTGGTAAATGGAACCCATACCATAGTCACGGAGGAAAGCAGAAACAGATTTGTTGACGTGCTTTCTTGCTTTGTCAATCTGCGGACAGAAATGATTGGACCAGTTCCATTTTTGCCTTTGGCATATGTTAGAAAACACAAAGGCAGTTTTAGGGAAAAGTGAAAACAGTTGTGCAAAGGTGTCCTTCATAAGCATTTCCAGACCTACCCCAGTCAAAGTGCCTAGGTCATTGCCACCACAGTGCACTATTATGAGGTCAGGGTGTTGGATTTGCATGAAGGATTTCACCAATGGCATCAATTGGTGCCACTTTAACCCTCTCTGACCAATCCATTTAATGTCTACATTTGGCAAAGCAAGGTCTCTCACCATATCTGTTTTCTCTGCATACTTTTCACTCCAGAAGACATAGCTGTGCCCTACAATCCACACTGTGAACATCTTCAAAGGAGAACTGGATGCACTCAGGAGGTGTAATTCAGTAGAATGGTAAAAAGAAATGAAAGACAGTTTGGAAATGGAGGCATACATATTTTTTTCATAAAAAAAAGAACTGATTGGCTGTTTCATACCATTCTAGAATAAAAACTAGGCTGTATGTGTAAATTAATAGAAGCATGTTTTGTATTGGTACAGAAAAATGTGTTACCAAAGAACAGTACTATGGATTTGCTGTTAGGTTTGAAAAGTCAAGCACTCTTGCTCTGTGGAATTGAAACATTGTTTGGTGAACTTCTGACCTAACTCCACACAGCAGTGTTCCATGAGCTGTTGCTATGGTAGCAGGCAGAAGTCAAGTTGGGGTAAGGGTACTAGGCAGAAGTCAAGTTGGGGGAAGGGTACTTTTGGAAAAGGGTTGGTTTTCAACCAATAGAAATGTGTGATTACATTTGAAAAAAAGGGGGAAGCACTGAGATTTGAAATTAACATGTATATGTGTGGAAAAAGAGAGGGAAAGTTTGCCATTATCTGGTTCTGCTGAGAGGAGAGAGGTGTAAAGAACAGAGATCCTGGCTCTGATAATCTGCTGTTTGAGTGCCACATTTCTTTCACAGCTAACTCATTTTAAAGGTGAGTTTAGAGTTTGAGAGGGGATGTATATGGTAAATTAAGAAATGAATAATAGAAATGGAATTCCTTTTGTTGAAGTTGTGTTTATTATTTTCTGTTTTGGGAGAAATTTAAATGTGAGGAACATGTAAAATAATATAGACTATGTTTTCACGATAAATTAAGGTGTACTGGTAAAAATAAAGAATACTTTAAGGGTTTGAGGTTGGACTCAGTAATGCAAATACATACAGCATCAGTAAGGCTGGTTGCCCTTGCTGGAGTGTAGTCAGTTACCCAGGTTACACATGGTGCTGGTCTGAAAAAGCAGTTTGGACATGTGCTTTTTTAAGAATCTGAAAAGTGGATTCAAAATGTGACAGACTGTAAAAGTGTTTATCACTTGCCAAAAAAAAGAGTAGTAAGTGTGCTTTCAAAATGGCAAAGAAATTTCGTTTTGTGACTAATGTGAAAACATGACTCTGTGTGCATATAGGAATTACAGGCAGAGATTTATTGCGTATTGCTCTGGTGATTTCACAGTTGCATTAGATGGAAAGGGGGAGCCATTTTTTGGTGCAGAAGCAGACTCTTAGCACACACCCAGCTGCTTACCCTGTGGAATCATGCACAGTATTCACAAGCGAGTGGGGTTTGAGGTTTCAGTCAGTAATGCAAATACATTCAGCATCACTAAGGCTGGTTGCCCTTGCTGGAGTGTAGTCAGTCACCCAGGTTACACATGGTGCTGGTCTGAAAAAGCAGTTTGGACATGTGCTTTTTTAAGAATCTGAAAAGTGGATTCATAATGTGTCAGTCTGTAAAAGTGTTTATCACTTGCCGAAAAAAAGAGTAGTAAGTGTGCTTTCAAATTGGCAAAGAAATTTCGTTTTGTGACTAATGTGAAAACATGACTCTGTGTGCAAATAGGAATTACAGGCAGAGATTTATTGCGTATTGCTCTGGTGATTTCACAGTTGCATTAGATGGAAAGGGGGAGCCATTTTTTGGTGCAGAAGCAGACTCTTAGCACACACCCAGCTGCTTACCCTGTGGAATCATGCACAGTATTCACAAGCGAGTGGGGTTTGAGGTTTCAGTCAGTAATGCAAATACATTCAGCATCACTAAGGCTGGTTGCCCTTGCTGGAGTGTAGTCAGTTACCCAGGTTACACATGGTGCTGGTCTGAAAAAGCAGTTTGGACATGTGCTTTTTTAAGAATCTGAAAAGTGGATTCAAAATGTGACAGACTGTAAAAGTGTTTATCACTTGCCAAAAAAAAGAGTAGTAAGTGTGCTTTCAAAATGGCAAAGAAATTTCGTTTTGTGACTAATGTGAAAACATGACTCTGTGCGCATATAGGAATTACAGGCAGAGATTTATTGCGTATTGCTCTGGTGATTTCACAGTTGCATTAGATGGAAAGGGGGAGCCATTTTTTGGTGCAGAAGCAGACTCTTAGCACACACCCAGCTGCTTACCCTGTGGAATCATGCACAGTATTCACAAGCGAGTGGGGTTTGAGGTTTCAGTCAGTAATGCAAATACATTCAGCATCACTAAGGCTGGTTGCCCTTGCTGGAGTGTAGTCAGTTACCCAGGTTACACATGGTGCTGGTCTGAAAAAGCAGTTTGGACATGTGCTTTTTTAAGAATCTAAAAAGTGGATTCAAAATGTGACAGACTGTAAAAGTGTTTATCACTTGCCAAAAAAAAGAGTAGTAAGTGTGCTTTCAAAATGGCAAAGAAACTTCGTTTTGTGACTAATGTGAAAACATGACTCTGTGTGCATATAGGAATTACAGGCAGAGATTTATTGCGTATTGCTCTGGTGATTTCACAGTTGCATTAGATGGAAAGGGGGAGCCATTTTTTGGTGCAGCAGCAGACTCTTAGCACACACCCAGCTGCTTACCCTGTGGAATCATGCACAGTATTCACAAGCGAGTGGGGTTTGAGGTTTCAGTCAGTAATGCAAATACATTCAGCATCACTAAGGCTGGTTGCCCTTGCTGGAGTGTAGTCAGTCACCCAGGTTACACATGGTGCTGGTCTGAAAAAGCAGTTTGGACATGTGCTTTTTTAAGAATCTAAAAAGTGGATTCAAAATGTGACAGACTGTAAAAGTGTTTATCACTTGCCAAAAAAAAGAGTAGTAAGTGTGCTTTCAAAATGGCAAAGAAATTTCGTTTTGTGACTAATGTGAAAACATGACTCTGTGTGCATATAGGAATTACAGGCAGAGATTTATTGCGTATTGCTCTGGTGATTTCACAGTTGCATTAGATGGAAAGGGGGAGCCATTTTTTGGTGCAGAAGCAGACTCTTAGCACACACCCAGCTGCTTACCCTGTGGAATCATGCACAGTATTCACAAGCGAGTGGGGTTTGAGGTTTCAGTCAGTAATGCAAATACATTCAGCATCACTAAGGCTGGTTGCCCTTCCTGGAGTGTAGTCAGTCACCCAGGTTACACATAGTGCTGGTCTGAAAAAGCAGTTTGGACATCTGCTTTTTTAAGAATCTAAAAAGTGGATTCAAAATGTGACAGACTGTAAAAGTGTTTATCACTTGCCAAAAAAAAGAGTAGTAAGTGTGCTTTCAAAATGGCAAAGAAATTTCGTTTTGTGACTAATGTGAAAACATGACTCTGTGTGCAAATAGGAATTACAGGCAGAGATTTATTGCGTATTGCTCTGGTGATTTCACAGTTGCATTAGATGGAAAGGGGGAGCCATTTTTTGGTGCAGAAGCAGACTCTTAGCACACACCCAGCTGCTTACCCTGTGGAATCATGCACAGTATTCACAAGCGAGTGGGGTTTGAGGTTTCAGTCAGTAATGCAAATACATTCAGCATCACTAAGGCTGGTTGCCCTTGCTGGAGTGTAGTCAGTTACCCAGGTTACACATGGTAATGGTCTGAAAAAGCAGTTTGGACATGTGCTTTTTTAAGAATCTGAAAAGTGGATTCAAAATGTGACAGACTGTAAAAGTGTTTATCACTTGCCAAAAAAAAGAGTAGTAAGTGTGCTTTCAAAATGGCAAAGAAATTTCGTTTTGTGACTAATGTGAAAACATGACTCTGTGTGCAAATAGGAATTACAGGCAGAGATTTATTGCGTGTTGCTCTGGTGATTTCACAGTTGCATTAGATGGAAAGGGGGAGCCATTTTTTGGTGCAGAAGCAGACTCTTAGCACACACCCAGCTGCTTACCCTGTGGAATCATGCACAGTATTCACAAGCGAGTGGGGTTTGAGGTTTCAGTCAGTAATGCAAATACATTCAGCATCACTAAGGCTGGTTGCCCTTGCTGGAGTGTAGTCAGTCACCCAGGTTACACATGGTGCTGGTCTGAAAAAGCAGTTTGGACATGTGCTTTTTTAAGAATCTGAAAAGTGGATTCAAAATGTGACCGACTGTAAAAGTGTTTATCACTTGCCAAAAAAAAGAGTAGTAAGTGTGCTTTCAAAATGGCAAAGAAATTTCGTTTTGTGACTAATGTGAAAACATGACTCTGTGTGCAAATAGGAATTACAGGCAGAGATTTATTGCGTATTGCTCTGGTGATTTCACAGTTGCATTAGATGGAAAGGGGGAGCCATTTTTTGGTGCAGAAGCAGACTCTTAGCACACACCCAGCTGCTTACCCTGTGGAATCATGCACAGTATTCACAAGCGAGTGGGGTTTGAGGTTTCAGTCAGTAATGCAAATACATTCAGCATCACTAAGGCTGGTTGCCCTTGCTGGAGTGTAGTCAGTCACCCAGGTTACACATGGTGCTGGTCTGAAAAAGCAGTTTGGACATGTGCTTTTTTAAGAATCTGAAAAGTGGATTCAAAATGTGACAGACTGTAAAAGTGTTTATCACTTGCCAAAAAAAAGAGTAGTAAGTGTGCTTTCAAAATGGCAAAGAAATTTCGTTTTGTGACTAATGTGAAAACATGACTCTGTGTGCATATAGGAATTACAGGCAGAGATTTATTGCGTATTGCTCTGGTGATTTCACAGTTGCATTAGATGGAAAGGGGGAGCCATTTTTTGGTGCAGAAGCAGACTCTTAGCACACACCCAGCTGCTTACCCTGTGGAATCATGCACAGTATTCACAAGCGAGTGGGGTTTGAGGTTTCAGTCAGTAATGCAAATACATTCAGCATCACTAAGGCTGGTTGCCCTTGCTGGAGTGTAGTCAGTTACCCAGGTTACACATAGTGCTGGTCTGAAAAAGCAGTTTGGACATGTGCTTTTTTAAGAATCTGAAAAGTGGATTCAAAATGTGACAGACTGTAAAAGTGTTTATCACTTGCCAAAAAAAAGAGTAGTAAGTGTGCTTTCAAAATGGCAAAGAAATTTCGTTTTGTGACTAATGTGAAAACATGACTCTGTGTGCATATAGGAATTACAGGCAGAGATTTATTGCGTATTGCTCTGGTGATTTCACAGTTGCATTTGATGGAAAGGGGGAGCCATTTTTTGGTGCAGAAGCAGACTCTTAGCACACACCCAGCTGCTTACCCTGTGGAATCATGCACAGTATTCACAAGCGAGTGGGGTTTGAGGTTTCAGTCAGTAATGCAAATACATTCAGCATCACTAAGGCTGGTTGCCCTTGCTGGAGTGTAGTCAGTTACCCAGGTTACACATGGTGCTGGTCTGAAAAAGCAGTTTGGACATGTGCTTTTTTAAGAATCTAAAAAGTGGATTCAAAATGTGACAGACTGTAAAAGTGTTTATCACTTGCCAAAAAAAAGAGTAGTAAGTGTGCTTTCAAAATGGCAAAGAAACTTCGTTTTGTGACTAATGTGAAAACATGACTCTGTGTGCATATAGGAATTACAGGCAGAGATTTATTGCGTATTGCTCTGGTGATTTCACAGTTGCATTAGATGGAAAGGGGGAGCCATTTTTTGGTGCAGCAGCAGACTCTTAGCACACACCCAGCTGCTTACCCTGTGGAATCATGCATAGTATTCACAAGCGAGTGGGGTTTGAGGTTTCAGTCAGTAATGCAAATACATTCAGCATCACTAAGGCTGGTTGCCCTTGCTGGAGTGTAGTCAGTCACCCAGGTTACACATGGTGCTGGTCTGAAAAAGCAGTTTGGACATGTGCTTTTTTAAGAATCTAAAAAGTGGATTCAAAATGTGACAGACTGTAAAAGTGTTTATCACTTGCCAAAAAAAAGAGTAGTAAGTGTGCTTTCAAAATGGCAAAGAAATTTCGTTTTGTGACTAATGTGAAAACATGACTCTGTGTGCATATAGGAATTACAGGCAGAGATTTATTGCGTATTGCTCTGGTGATTTCACAGTTGCATTAGATGGAAAGGGGGAGCCATTTTTTGGTGCAGAAGCAGACTCTTAGCACACACCCAGCTGCTTACCCTGTGGAATCATGCACAGTATTCACAAGCGAGTGGGGTTTGAGGTTTCAGTCAGTAATGCAAATACATTCAGCATCACTAAGGCTGGTTGCCCTTCCTGGAGTGTAGTCAGTCACCCAGGTTACACATAGTGCTGGTCTGAAAAAGCAGTTTGGACATCTGCTTTTTTAAGAATCTAAAAAGTGGATTCAAAATGTGACAGACTGTAAAAGTGTTTATCACTTGCCAAAAAAAAGAGTAGTAAGTGTGCTTTCAAAATGGCAAAGAAATTTCGTTTTGTGACTAATGTGAAAACATGACTCTGTGTGCAAATAGGAATTACAGGCAGAGATTTATTGCGTATTGCTCTGGTGATTTCACAGTTGCATTAGATGGAAAGGGGGAGCCATTTTTTGGTGCAGAAGCAGACTCTTAGCACACACCCAGCTGCTTACCCTGTGGAATCATGCACAGTATTCACAAGCGAGTGGGGTTTGAGGTTTCAGTCAGTAATGCAAATACATTCAGCATCACTAAGGCTGGTTGCCCTTGCTGGAGTGTAGTCAGTTACCCAGGTTACACATGGTAATGGTCTGAAAAAGCAGTTTGGACATGTGCTTTTTTAAGAATCTGAAAAGTGGATTCAAAATGTGACAGACTGTAAAAGTGTTTATCACTTGCCAAAAAAAAGAGTAGTAAGTGTGCTTTCAAAATGGCAAAGAAATTTCGTTTTGTGACTAATGTGAAAACATGACTCTGTGTGCAAATAGGAATTACAGGCAGAGATTTATTGCGTGTTGCTCTGGTGATTTCACAGTTGCATTAGATGGAAAGGGGGAGCCATTTTTTGGTGCAGAAGCAGACTCTTAGCACACACCCAGCTGCTTACCCTGTGGAATCATGCACAGTATTCACAAGCGAGTGGGGTTTGAGGTTTCAGTCAGTAATGCAAATACATTCAGCATCACTAAGGCTGGTTGCCCTTGCTGGAGTGTAGTCAGTCACCCAGGTTACACATGGTGCTGGTCTGAAAAAGCAGTTTGGACATGTGCTTTTTTAAGAATCTGAAAAGTGGATTCAAAATGTGACCGACTGTAAAAGTGTTTATCACTTGCCAAAAAAAAGAGTAGTAAGTGTGCTTTCAAAATGGCAAAGAAATTTCGTTTTGTGACTAATGTGAAAACATGACTCTGTGTGCAAATAGGAATTACAGGCAGAGATTTATTGCGTATTGCTCTGGTGATTTCACAGTTGCATTAGATGGAAAGGGGGAGCCATTTTTTGGTGCAGAAGCAGACTCTTAGCACACACCCAGCTGCTTACCCTGTGGAATCATGCACAGTATTCACAAGCGAGTGGGGTTTGAGGTTTCAGTCAGTAATGCAAATACATTCAGCATCACTAAGGCTGGTTGCCCTTGCTGGAGTGTAGTCAGTCACCCAGGTTACACATGGTGCTGGTCTGAAAAAGCAGTTTGGACATGTGCTTTTTTAAGAATCTGAAAAGTGGATTCAAAATGTGACAGACTGTAAAAGTGTTTATCACTTGCCAAAAAAAAGAGTAGTAAGTGTGCTTTCAAAATGGCAAAGAAATTTCGTTTTGTGACTAATGTGAAAACATGACTCTGTGTGCATATAGGAATTACAGGCAGAGATTTATTGCGTATTGCTCTGGTGATTTCACAGTTGCATTAGATGGAAAGGGGGAGCCATTTTTTGGTGCAGAAGCAGACTCTTAGCACACACCCAGCTGCTTACCCTGTGGAATCATGCACAGTATTCACAAGCGAGTGGGGTTTGAGGTTTCAGTCAGTAATGCAAATACATTCAGCATCACTAAGGCTGGTTGCCCTTGCTGGAGTGTAGTCAGTTACCCAGGTTACACATAGTGCTGGTCTGAAAAAGCAGTTTGGACATGTGCTTTTTTAAGAATCTGAAAAGTGGATTCAAAATGTGACAGACTGTAAAAGTGTTTATCACTTGCCAAAAAAAAGAGTAGTAAGTGTGCTTTCAAAATGGCAAAGAAATTTCGTTTTGTGACTAATGTGAAAACATGACTCTGTGTGCATATAGGAATTACAGGCAGAGATTTATTGCGTATTGCTCTGGTGATTTCACAGTTGCATTTGATGGAAAGGGGGAGCCATTTTTTGGTGCAGAAGCAGACTCTTAGCACACACCCAGCTGCTTACCCTGTGGAATCATGCACAGTATTCACAAGCGAGTGGGGTTTGAGGTTTCAGTCAGTAATGCAAATACATTCAGCATCACTAAGGCTGGTTGCCCTTGCTGGAGTGTAGTCAGTTACCCAGGTTACACATGGTGCTGGTCTGAAAAAGCAGTTTGGACATGTGCTTTTTTAAGAATCTAAAAAGTGGATTCAAAATGTGACAGACTGTAAAAGTGTTTATCACTTGCCAAAAAAAAGAGTAGTAAGTGTGCTTTCAAAATGGCAAAGAAACTTCGTTTTGTGACTAATGTGAAAACATGACTCTGTGTGCATATAGGAATTACAGGCAGAGATTTATTGCGTATTGCTCTGGTGATTTCACAGTTGCATTAGATGGAAAGGGGGAGCCATTTTTTGGTGCAGCAGCAGACTCTTAGCACACACCCAGCTGCTTACCCTGTGGAATCATGCATAGTATTCACAAGCGAGTGGGGTTTGAGGTTTCAGTCAGTAATGCAAATACATTCAGCATCACTAAGGCTGGTTGCCCTTGCTGGAGTGTAGTCAGTCACCCAGGTTACACATGGTGCTGGTCTGAAAAAGCAGTTTGGACATGTGCTTTTTTAAGAATCTAAAAAGTGGATTCAAAATGTGACAGACTGTAAAAGTGTTTATCACTTGCCAAAAAAAAGAGTAGTAAGTGTGCTTTCAAAATGGCAAAGAAATTTCGTTTTGTGACTAATGTGAAAACATGACTCTGTGTGCATATAGGAATTACAGGCAGAGATTTATTGCGTATTGCTCTGGTGATTTCACAGTTGCATTAGATGGAAAGGGGGAGCCATTTTTTGGTGCAGAAGCAGACTCTTAGCACACACCCAGCTGCTTACCCTGTGGAATCATGCACAGTATTCACAAGCGAGTGGGGTTTGAGGTTTCAGTCAGTAATGCAAATACATTCAGCATCACTAAGGCTGGTTGCCCTTCCTGGAGTGTAGTCAGTCACCCAGGTTACACATAGTGCTGGTCTGAAAAAGCAGTTTGGACATGTGCTTTTTTAAGAATCTAAAAAGTGGATTCAAAATGTGACAGACTGTAAAAGTGTTTATCACTTGCCAAAAAAAAGAGTAGTAAGTGTGCTTTCAAAATGGCAAAGAAATTTCGTTTTGTGACTAATGTGAAAACATGACTCTGTGTGCAAATAGGAATTACAGGCAGAGATTTATTGCGTATTGCTCTGGTGATTTCACAGTTGCATTAGATGGAAAGGGGGAGCCATTTTTTGGTGCAGAAGCAGACTCTTAGCACACACCCAGCTGCTTACCCTGTGGAATCATGCACAGTATTCACAAGCGAGTGGGGTTTGAGGTTTCAGTCAGTAATGCAAATACATTCAGCATCACTAAGGCTGGTTGCCCTTGCTGGAGTGTAGTCAGTTACCCAGGTTACACATGGTAATGGTCTGAAAAAGCAGTTTGGACATGTGCTTTTTTAAGAATCTGAAAAGTGGATTCAAAATGTGACAGACTGTAAAAGTGTTTATCACTTGCCAAAAAAAAGAGTAGTAAGTGTGCTTTCAAAATGGCAAAGAAATTTCGTTTTGTGACTAATGTGAAAACATGACTCTGTGTGCAAATAGGAATTACAGGCAGAGATTTATTGCGTGTTGCTCTGGTGATTTCACAGTTGCATTAGATGGAAAGGGGGAGCCATTTTTTGGTGCAGAAGCAGACTCTTAGCACACACCCAGCTGCTTACCCTGTGGAATCATGCACAGTATTCACAAGCGAGTGGGGTTTGAGGTTTCAGTCAGTAATGCAAATACATTCAGCATCACTAAGGCTGGTTGCCCTTGCTGGAGTGTAGTCAGTCACCCAGGTTACACATTGTGCTGGTCTGAAAAAGCAGTTTGGACATGTGCTTTTTTAAGAATCTGAAAAGTGGATTCAAAATGTGACCGACTGTAAAAGTGTTTATCACTTGCCAAAAAAAAGAGTAGTAAGTGTGCTTTCAAAATGGCAAAGAAATTTCGTTTTGTGACTAATGTGAAAACATGACTCTGTGTGCATATAGGAATTACAGGCAGAGATTTATTGCGTATTGCTCTGGTGATTTCACAGTTGCATTAGATGGAAAGGGGGAGCCATTTTTTGGTGCAGAAGCAGACTCTTAGCACACACCCAGCTGCTTACCCTGTGGAATCATGCACAGTATTCACAAGCGAGTGGGGTTTGAGGTTTCAGTCAGTAATGCAAATACATTCAGCATCACTAAGGCTGGTTGCCCTTGCTGGAGTGTAGTCAGTCACCCAGGTTACACATGGTGCTGGTCTGAAAAAGCAGTTTGGACATGTGCTTTTTTAAGAATCTAAAAAGTGGATTCAAAATGTGACAGACTGTAAAAGTGTTTATCACTTGCCAAAAAAAAGAGTAGTAAGTGTGCTTTCAAAATGGCAAAGAAATTTCGTTTTGTGACTAATGTGAAAACATGACTCTGTGTGCATATAGGAATTACAGGCAGAGATTTATTGCGTATTGCTCTGGTGATTTCACAGTTGCATTAGATGGAAAGGGGGAGCCATTTTTTGGTGCAGAAGCAGACTCTTAGCACACACCCAGCTGCTTACCCTGTGGAATCATGCACAGTATTCACAAGCGAGTGGGGTTTGAGGTTTCAGTCAGTAATGCAAATACATTCAGCATCACTAAGGCTGGTTGCCCTTCCTGGAGTGTAGTCAGTCACCCAGGTTACACATAGTGCTGGTCTGAAAAAGCAGTTTGGACATGTGCTTTTTTAAGAATCTAAAAAGTGGATTCAAAATGTGACAGACTGTAAAAGTGTTTATCACTTGCCAAAAAAAAGAGTAGTAAGTGTGCTTTCAAAATGGCAAAGAAATTTCGTTTTGTGACTAATGTGAAAACATGACTCTGTGTGCAAATAGGAATTACAGGCAGAGATTTATTGCGTATTGCTCTGGTGATTTCACAGTTGCATTAGATGGAAAGGGGGAGCCATTTTTTGGTGCAGAAGCAGACTCTTAGCACACACCCAGCTGCTTACCCTGTGGAATCATGCACAGTATTCACAAGCGAGTGGGGTTTGAGGTTTCAGTCAGTAATGCAAATACATTCAGCATCACTAAGGCTGGTTGCCCTTGCTGGAGTGTAGTCAGTTACCCAGGTTACACATGGTAATGGTCTGAAAAAGCAGTTTGGACATGTGCTTTTTTAAGAATCTGAAAAGTGGATTCAAAATGTGACAGACTGTAAAAGTGTTTATCACTTGCCAAAAAAAAGAGTAGTAAGTGTTGTTTCAAAATGGCAAAGAAATTTCGTTTTGTGACTAATGTGAAAACATGACTCTGTGTGCAAATAGGAATTACAGGCAGAGATTTATTGCGTGTTGCTCTGGTGATTTCACAGTTGCATTAGATGGAAAGGGGGAGCCATTTTTTGGTGCAGAAGCAGACTCTTAGCACACACCCAGCTGCTTACCCTGTGGAATCATGCACAGTATTCACAAGCGAGTGGGGTTTGAGGTTTCAGTCAGTAATGCAAATACATTCAGCATCACTAAGGCTGGTTGCCCTTGCTGGAGTGTAGTCAGTCACCCAGGTTACACATGGTGCTGGTCTGAAAAAGCAGTTTGGACATGTGCTTTTTTAAGAATCTGAAAAGTGGATTCAAAATGTGACCGACTGTAAAAGTGTTTATCACTTGCCAAAAAAAAGAGTAGTAAGTGTGCTTTCAAAATGGCAAAGAAATTTCGTTTTGTGACTAATGTGAAAACATGACTCTGTGTGCATATAGGAATTACAGGCAGAGATTTATTGCGTATTGCTCTGATGATTTCACAGTTGCATTAGATGGAAAGGGGGAGCCATTTTTTGGTGCAGAAGCAGACTCTTAGCACACACCCAGCTGCTTACCCTGTGGAATCATGCACAGTATTCACAAGCGAGTGGGGTTTGAGGTTTCAGTCAGTAATGCAAATACATTCAGCATCACTAAGGCTGGTTGCCCTTGCTGGAGTGTAGTCAGTTACCCAGGTTACACATGGTGCTGGTCTGAAAAAGCAGTTTGGACATGTGCTTTTTTAAGAATCTGAAAAGTGGATTCAAAATGTGACAGACTGTAAAAGTGTTTATCACTTGCCAAAAAAAAGAGTAGTAAGTGTGCTTTCAAAATGGCAAAGAAATTTCGTTTTGTGACTAATGTGAAAACATGACTCTGTGTGCAAATAGGAATTACAGGCAGAGATTTATTGCGTATTCCTCTGGTGATTTCACAGTTGCATTAGATGGAAAGGGGGAGCCATTTTTTGGTGCAGAAGCAGACTCTTAGCACACACCCAGCTGCTTACCCTGTGGAATCATGCACAGTATTCACAAGCGAGTGGGGTTTGAGGTTTCAGTCAGCAATGCAAATACATTCAGCATCACTAAGGCTGGTTGCCCTTGCTGGAGTGTAGTCAGTCACCCAGGTTACACATGGTGCTGGTCTGAAAAAGCAGTTTGGACATGTGCTTTTTTAAGAATCTGAAAAGTGGATTCAAAATGTGTCAGACTGTAAAAGTGTTTATCACTTGCCAAAAAAAAGAGTAGTAAGTGTGCTTTCAAATTGGCAAAGAAATTTCGTTTTGTGACTAATGTGAAAACATGACTGTGTGCAAATAGGAATTACAGGCAGAGATTTATTGTGTATTGCTCTGGTGATTTTACATTTGCATTAGATGGAAAGGGGGAGCCATTTTTTGGTGCAGAAGCAGACTCTTAGCACACACCCAGCTGCTTACCCTGTGGAATCATGCACAGTATTCACAAGCGAGTGGGGTTTGAGGTTTCAGTCAGTAATGGAAATACATTCAGCATCACTAAGGCTGGTTGCCCTTGCTGGAGTGTAGTCAGTCACCCAGGTTACACATGGTGCTGGTCTGAAAAAGCTGTTTGGACATGTGCTTTTATCAGAATCTGAAAAGTGGATTCATAATGTGTCAGTCTGTAAAAGTACTTTTCACTTGCCTAAAAAGTAGTAGAAAGTATGCTTTGCAATTGGCAAAGAAATTTCGTTTTCTGCCTAATTTCAAAGCATGACTTTGTGTGCACACAGGAATTATTTTTAGAAATTTAATTTGTGAAGGTGTTATTGTGATTTACATTTATAGGAAAGGGGTTTATAGTATTTTAAGATTTCTAAAGAACATAAAAAATGTAGTAATATATTTAAATAAAATAAAGGAATTTTCTTTTAGTTTTTTTCAGGTATTGCTGAAGAGCAGTGAACAAAATTTAAGATGCCTACAAAATCCAGAGTAAAGAAAGACCACAAAAAAAACCTATATTTGAAGACAACTGGAGGACCTAAGTTAGTTGGAGATGCTCATGTTGGGAAAAAGAAAAAATCTTCTGGTAAGCAAACAAAAGATTTTTTAAAGAACATATTCAAAAAAAGGAAAAATGTACAAAATGTCTGTACTGGAAAGAATGTTTTCAATAGAGAAGGAGAGGAAAAAATTGAGCATTTAGTTAATGCAAATATACCTTCTGCAACTAAAAAGATTAACTTAAACAGAAAAACAGCGTTTAAAGAGATACGTAGAAAAATGTTTCAGAGAAGAGTTATGTCCAATTTGATAAAGGATGTGAAGAAATATAAGCAAAAGGCTAAGTTTTATAAGGGAAAAAAAGAAATTGAAGCCATTGCAGCAAAGGCATTAGAATTAAAAAGGAAACTATTCATTTTAATTTTGAATAGGATGCGTACATTAGATAAAATGGTTAATGTACTGAAATCACAAAGCAAAAGGAAAAGAGTAGTGAACAGAACAAACTTTTGTAAAGTGTTTTTAGGAAAATGGATGCATAGTTCAAGTAGTGAACCTTTTTTTAATGAAGAGAGCTATTTTCAAAGTAATAGTTTGCTGCATGCAGTTGACACCAGAGGTCGTGCTTACGAAGTGAAAAATGGTTGCATAATGGAGAAGGAGATAATGGTTCCAAGAGATGAGGTACAAGTGATGGCGGATGAGGCTATGGGGAGACGTCCTAAAGCCCCAGTGTACACTTGGAATTGTAGTAGTATTTGCACTGTGCGTCAGGAATCTATTGATAAATTTTGTGAGTTTCTAAGAGAATATAGTAAAAAAAAGTTTAAAACAGAAGATTAAGGTGCTTCAAAGTCTAGATCCATGCAGAGTGAGAGAGAATACTGGTTTGCAGGGTCATTCTCTGGCTTGTCTATCTAGAAAAGTGTGTATTAGTGTTTTCCATCATTTTAGAATGCTGGCTGTTCATCATACTGAAATGGGAAAGTTTGTGAGACGGTTGTATTTTGCTAAAAGTCCAGCAATACAGTTAGATGAATTGAATAGGGCTCTGTTCCGTGGGTCAGTATCAGATGTAGAGAAGGTTGTTGATGAAATTCAGTTTTGTTACTTTGGTCCTGAACAAAACAGTGCAGAAAAGGACACAGTAAATGAGGAAGAAGTGGAAGAGAATGTACAACCATTTGTAAGTAAGACATTTAATGATCACATAACAAAATTTGAAAAAATCTCTAATGAAAGACCAAATATTACTTGTATTTGTTGCCGCAGAACTCATTATAGAAAACAAACCAGGTATGTTGATCTCTATAGAAAAAGTGAAAATGAAGATAATTATAAGTGGAAGGATTTTGCCACATATATATTTCTTGAAAATTGTTTTGAATTGGGTGAAGTTCAGCGTATTTGTAAATACTGTTATAATAAGTTAGAAGAAAATAGAATGCCGACCAGAGCTGTACATAATAATTTAGAATTAGATGCTATTCCTGCTGAACTTTCTGAATTAAATACATATGAGTCTATACTCATTCAATGTGTTCATCCGTTCCAGACCATAGTACGTATGGAGCCCAAAACTGGTAATTACCTCCTTCAGATTTACTGAGAGGTTTAAAAGGTAGAGTGGTGTATTTGCCCTTGGATTTGAAAAAAAATATGGAAACTATTGATGCGGATACTTTGGAAACTGAACCATTAATTATTCTGGTTAATGGTGTACCTACAAAGAATAAGAAGATTTGGCAGGAGCTGGTAGATGTACGGAAAGTACAAAGAGCAAATTTGTATTTGAAAAGGAATAACAAATGGTATGAATCAATTTATATAGAAGAAGAAGAAGAAGAAGATTTACAAGAAGACACAGAAACACCAACTGGACAAATTGAAAAAGTGGACAAGTCAAAGGAAGAAGAAATTTATGAACATTTTAGCATACATCCTCTTCATTCAAAAGAAGTTATGGGAGACAATATTGATCTGTTTCAGATGAAGAAAGCAAAAGGAACTCCCGTGAGTGTATGGGAGGAGAGCTTGGAAGCTCGATGTTTTCCCCAGCTGTTTCCTAAAGGAAAAGGAGGACGATACGATGAACGTCCGGAACAGATTCCAGCTTCTGAGTATCGGACTACAAGACTATATGCTGAAGATCCCAGATTTCGACAAAGTATTCCTTATTTGTTCCATCTTTTATTTGAAAGCGACTTGTCTGCACTGTCTTATGCAGTAAATCACATTTTAAAAAGTGGAGTACATTTACAAAATGTGTCTGCTAAGGATTTTATGGAGAAAGTGCAGCACCGAGATGATCATTTGGAAACACAACTGATCAATCTGATGGCTTGTCAGCGTGGGACAAATGAATATTGGTACAGACGCCATGGTGAATTAAAATGCATGTTACGGAATTTAGGAACACCAACATGGTTCGTTACCCTAAGCTGTGCTGAGTACGCTTGGGATGATTTACTGGATTTTCTACGAGAGGCAAATTCAAACATTAAAAACATCGAATACAAGACAGCAGGAGAACTGTGCTCATTGGATCCGGTTAATGTTTGCAGATATTTCAATCATAGATTTGAGGCTATGATGTCGTTCATCTGCAATAAAAAAAATCCACCTCTAGGAGAAGTAGTGGATTTCTTTTGGAGAAAAGAGAACCAGGCAAGAGGTGCTCCTCATATTCATATACTGTTGTGGATCAAGGATGCCCCAAAGTTTGGAACAGATGCTGATGAAGCAGTGTTATCTTACATTGAAGAATATGCAACATGTGCTATACCAAAAAACACAGAAGAGAAAAAGTTAAAGGAGCAAGTTTTACGTTTCCAAAGTCATCGGTGTGGAAAATACTGTCGACGGAAATACAAGAGCAAAGATAAATACTACACTAAATGTCGATTTGGATTTCCTAGACCTGTTCTTTCAAATGGAAGAGTAAACAGTTTTATGTCATCTGTGAGACATACTATCACAAGAAAATCACCTAAGAATACCTACAACCTTAAAAGAAAAGAAGAATCAAAAAATATAAATAACTACAACCCAGTCATTTTATCCATGTGGAATGCTAACATGGATATACAGTATGTAGCTGACAATTCCATTGCTGTTGCTCGATATGTAACATCTTACATTACGAAATCAGAAAAAACAGAATTGAAGGAAATGTGGGAAGAGATTTCTCACGAGAAGACTGTCAGTAAGAAGCTGTACAGTTTCAGTTTGAAGATGTTATCGCATCGAGAAATTGGATCCTACGAATGTTCAGATAGGTTATCTTCTGCAAGTCTCTACTCGAAATCAAGAAGAATAATTTGGGCAAGTTTAGGCCTTGCAGCAATGAGAAATCGGGTACTGAAATCTGTTGGAGAAATTGAATATTTGGCCGAGAATGACCCAGAAAGTACAGATATTTTGAAATCAAACATGTTGGACACATATTATCCCAAGAGAAGTCATCATCTGGAGAACATGTGTCTCTATGAAGTGCTGCAGAACTACATTTATTCACGGAAAGCCACAGAAGACATCAACAATGGAAAATATAAAGTCATTGGTGAGGAAGGATGTTTGGTGAAGCAAACAAAAGGAAGTTTGATAAATCACAGGAAGCTGAGTTGCGACACTACTGACAAAAAGGAATTTTACTACTTGGCTCTTTTACAGCTGTTTAAACCATGGCGTACAGAGGATGAACTACTGGGAGAATTTCAAAGCTATGAAGATTCTTTTAATGCTTGCAAAGACAGCATACAATGCAGTACATTCTCAACTTATCTGCAAATGTTAAATGAAGAAATTGAACAGGAAACTACAATTGCAGCAGAAATAACTAGAGACAGTTCTCAGGACAGCCAAAGTTCAGGAACACTCAGTCAAGATCCCCTAGGACAACCAATCGTTGAAAATGAAGCATCAATAGCCATGAATGAAGTGGAAACGGCTATGAATCAAGCTCAAGAAGAATTTATAGACTTACAAAATTTGGAAAGACAACTGCACGAAGAGCAGCAACAAATTTATGAAGAGATCAGAAACAAAATTGATCACGGATTTCTACATGAAAAAAAAGAGTGCTCATGCACATCATTTCATCCAATCAGGATGTAAGTAAGCGGACAAGCTGGAACTGGAAAAAGTTTCCTTATAAAAGTCATCAGAAGCTACCTACAGCAAAAAACGGATTCTACTTTGTCTTGTGTGGTTACTGCTCCAACTGGGTTAGCAGCATATAACATAAAAGGAATCACTTTACATCGTTTGCTAATGTTACCAGTGGAGCATGAGAACAAAATACAATACAACAAGCTAACTGGAGAAGCATGCTTGGAAGTTTCAAGAGTATTGAAGAAGATGCAAGTTCTCATTATTGATGAGGTGAGCATGGTATCAAACTTAATGCTTGCCTTTGTGCATTTAAGAATGCAGCAAATTCTGAAGACAGACTATGACGTGTTATTTGGAGGAAAACACGTCATAGTTTTTGGGGATCTTCTGCAACTTACTCCAGTTAAAGGACAACCAGTGTTTAATACTGTGACACATGAAGACACAAAGAAGTCATTGGGAAGCATCGGTAATGCAAATATTTGGTCCTTCTTTGAGTACAAGGAACTTACTACTAATATGAGGCAAGCAAACGATGAAGAATATGGAAGTATTCTGAAAGATATCAGAATTGGACTACTCACTGAAGCTGGCACGAAAGCATTACAGAGTCGGCTGCTACATAATTTATTTCCAAAGGAAGAAATAGTTGCAGAGAACATATACAAGAACATTGCAGAAAAGAAAAGTGTCATCTGCTTAATGCCAACTCTACGTGAATGCTCAATATTCAATGAGGAGCTTTTGAAATTGGAAAAGGAAGATATCAGGAAATTGGAAGCAGTGGACAAAATTGAGGATGGAAGAATTACTGTCACATTAACAGGCACACTGAAAAATAAATTGGATTCACTAGAGAAGAACATTTCCAAAACAGCTGGATTAGAAAAAAATCTATATGTTTGCATGAACTGTAGAGTATTTTTAAGGAGAAATTTGGATGTTGAAAAAGGTTTAGTTAATGGAGCTATGGGAAGAGTTGTGGGTTTTATTAATTATCAGAAAAAAGATGGAATTGAATGTTTAAAAATAAAATTTGATCAGATAGAAGAAGTTAAAGACATTTGTCGTTGTTCAGTTCGTTTCAGGCTTGTGAAAGACTTATATGTACGTAGGAAGCAGTTTCCGTTTTCTCTAGCATATGCTGTAACTATTCACAAGTCTCAAGGATTGACTGTAGATTGTGCATTTGTGAACATTGGTTCAACTGTGTTCAAAGAAGGTATGGCATATGTTGCTTTGTCACGAGTGAAAACATTATCAGGTTTATTCATGATAGACTTTGATGACTCAAAAGTTAGTGCTGATGCAAATTGTGTAAAGGAGTATAATAGATTAAGAAGAAGCTATGCTCCTCATTTAGGTCACTATCCTGTGTTGGAGAAACGTGTAGTTTCTCGTAATAGGAGAAATGAGATTATCTGTAATGAAGATGTAGAGAGGAGGAAAAAAAGAGGAGTGATGTAATTGCAAGCAAAAAGAAAAAGGAAAATGAAGAACAGGTTGTAGGATGTCATTTTGAAAATAGCTCTGGTGTCAACTGCTACGCTAATGTAGTGCTGAATGTTGCATTTTATCTGGAAAGTGTGCAAGAGCAGATAATAGTAAATCAGGGAAAAAGATTCTGTTCTGAGTTGAGTCTCCTTTTTCAAAAGCTGAGTAATGATAAAACTCAAATAGAAAGTGCTACTGAAATTAGAAAACTTTTAGATGTATGTTCAGGACGAACACAGTTTTCTCAAAATGTACAGCAAGACGCACAGGAATTCTTGATGCTTTTTCTTCAGGTACTGGAAGAAGAAGGGGTTCCCATTGAAAATGTATTTGGTCTCTCTTATAAATGGGAACATAGTTGTGAAAACTGTTATAATATATGTGGCTCTAATGTTGATTCTGAAAGGTTTATTTATTTAACATTGCCAGAAAGTAAAACAGTCACTTTTGCTAAATTAGTTAAAGATGCTAATCATAGCATGGAATGCAGTGAGTGTCAATCTGACATGTTTTCAACGTTAATTTTAAAGGAGTACGGACAGTATGTAATTTTAATGATGCAACGCTGTAAAGCTGATGGTTCAAAATTAGATACTTTAATAAAGAAGTTTACAGGACAGCAATTATCAATTTCAGGAAAAACTTTTGTAACAGTTGCAATAATTTTCCATGATGGACCTACTGTAACTTCTGGTCATTACACAGTTTATCTTAAATGTGAAAAAGGCTGGACACTGTGTAATGATTCCCAATTGATTTTTAAGCAACGTTTGCCTTTTGATTTAGCAAATTCCTATCTAATCTTCCTGAAACCTAAATTTTAGAGAGATTTGGCAACATCTGGACAAAACAATTTTACCATTTTATTGGATTACCATTGGAATTTTCAAAAAAAATTATTTTACAAATTACCATTTGGCCTAATGGAAAGGTAACCAATTGTAATGTGGACTTTTTCAATTTTTAATGAAACTTTGGAAAACCAAAAATTTTGAAAAAATCGGTAACATCTGCATAATTTAAATTTTGGAATGTTATTGGATTGCCATTGGAAATTTATTCAAAAAAGATTTTTAAAATTACTATTTGGCCATGCGGAAAGGTAAACAATTCTATTGTGGACTTATTTAATTATTAATAAATCTTTCGGAAACCAAAATGTTACAGAGAATCGGTGAGATCTGTACAATTTAAACTTTAGATTTTTATTGGATTACCATTGGAAATTTAATCAAAAAAGAATTTTAAAATTACTATTTGGCCTAAAGGAAATGGAACCAGATGTATTGTGGAGTTATTTGAGATATATTTTTGTGATTATACTTCGGAAACAAAAATATCAGACGGTATTTTAAAGAAATAAGTATTGATATTAGATGATATTTTTTAAGAATATTATGCATTTCTATAAAGTTATGTTTATGCAAAAAGAGATTGTGGGCTTTTTTAAAACAATGTTTGAGATTGTTAATTTTTTTTTTGCCCGCTGTTAAATGATGAATGCAATTGCTTTCACAATTTATAGTGAAATGCAATATATTCTGAAAACAGCAAAAAAAGGCACATTTTTTTTTGAAAAATATGTAAATATGTGTACTGTATTTTAAAATGTTTTATTAAATATTAATACTTTTTTCTTTTTTTTCAGATTGAGATAGAAAATTTTCGAAAACTAAAACCATTTTTAAAGCAATTAAAAAAAATTTTAAATGAATAAATATTTTTTTGAGTGGGTATGGTAAGTCAAAAATATCATGGTCCCTTTTTTCCACTTCTCCACAATCACATTTTCAGTTTTTCATTGTAATCTCTCAAGGACCTTGTAATGTGATAATTGATTTTTAGTGTTTTTTAAAAAAAATAATAATAATTACGCGTACCGTACGCGTACGGTAAAAAAAAAATCAAAAAAAAGTTTTAAAAACATATCTAAAAAATAGATGAAAGGTAAGGTTGGCTCTTAAAAGAGCCGTTGTGTTCATGCAGGGACAGAGGAAAGAAAGAATGGGAATATTAGACGGTACGACAAATGTGCTGATCTATTTTATTGTTCACTAGGGAAATACTGGTCTCCCTATAACAAATTAGATCATGACAAGTGGCGCACTGTATTTCAACCCTCAGAAACCGAGGGTTAATTTCCTGAGGAGAAGAAAAAGGAGATGCTCCCACCACAGATGAAGGGCTCACCTGACCTGCAGAAGAAGGACTCGGCCCTGCAGATGATGGTCCAGGCTGAGCTGCTGTGGATGTGCTTGGTTGACTTACTGAAGGGTTACCTTCAGTATGTCGAGCATGTGTCCTTCTGTGTACATCCTTAAGGTGTCTCAACATGGTGTGATTCCCGAAGGAATACTTCTTGTTGGGATTCCCTCTTGAAAGTACACGCTTACACAGCTTACAAGTCACTAAGGGTGCATTTACCTTTTGCTGGCCCTCTGGAAAAGAAAAATACTCCCATATGAAAGAGGTCTTTTGTTTCCTCGTTCTCTGCCTCAAGGTAGTGCTGCTAGCCTCACTCTCAGAAGGGCTCTGCTGTTCTGCCATCGTATCACAAAGACAACCCAGCTCCTTCTCCTAAGGGATCACAAGCAGAAATGAGGGGAATGGGTGTGGTGTAGGAGAGTTCTAGAACTGAAAGTAGTTTCAACCAATCAAAAGTTGTGTTTCATGATCACATGACCCACCGTACGCTTACGGTGCGCTTACGGTGCGCTTACGGCAAAAGTACGCATGCGCGTAAAAAAGACACGCGCACGCGCGCATGCGCAAAACAGGCACGCCCCTTCACTTCCGCGTAACGTGCGCGTGCAGCGTACGCGTTACGCGCTGTGCGCGCGTGACGTGCGTCTACGCAAATTGCGTAAATGAACGCAAACAGCGTAGAAATCTAACGTAATTAAAGCAAGACGGGCGCTTACCGTACGCGCACGTTAAAAAAAAAAAAATAAAAAAAAAAAAGGAAAAAAAAAATATGTAATACTAATAAATTTTACCTGTTTATTTTAAAAAAATGGTAAAATAAAAACATATTGTAGAATTTTTAAAATTTAACCATAGTCTTTAAAAAAGGATAGAAAATTAAAATAAAAATATGTAAAAAAAAAAAATTAAAAAAAAAAAAAAATTAGCATTTTAAAAACCTTGCAAATTCACTGAAAAAACCATGGGTTTCACTCACGTTATAGTTAGGAATTAGCATTTAAAAAACCTTGCAAATTCACTGAAAAAACCATGGGTTTCACACACGTTATAGTTAGGAATTAGCATTTAAAAAACCTTAGAAATTCAATGAAAAAAACAAAGGTTTCACACATGTTATAGTTAGCTGGACATTTCACTCGTAAAAAACCATTGAAATTCCCCCGTTATAGTTAGTTCAGCTAACTATAACTCGCGCGCCCGCAATGCACTACTGATGACGTCACATATTACATCACTCATGACATGGTCACTGACATCACTCATGACATCACTGATGACATCTCAAATGACATCACTGATGACATCATCCTTGTGATAGAGTGGCAGACCTCCTCTTCCCCTAATATAACCATTGAAACACACATTCAAAAATAGAAACTAAAATGTTCAAAATAATGAACATATCAATATCAGTTACAACAACCTAATCAGTAATTCTAAGAACCACATACACATACAGTCATTCACCAACAGTCTTCTACAGTCACTCATACATGTACTCACTCATCATATGTATTCATACACCTATACATCCTGTTACACAACGCCACTCATCCATAGAGTTACTCACACACATAGTCACTCATGCTAATAAAGAATCAAACATCCATTTACTTGCATATACAGTTATACACACACCACCACACTTACTTCTACAGAAACTTACATATACTTACTCTTTTAAACAATAACTTATAGAAACACATGCTTATTCATACAGGAACTCTTCCAATCTCTCACTCTCACATATACTCACTTATATACACCAATAGTCACATATACTAGTTTAAAACATATGTAGTTACTCATAAAGACACTATAGAGACAGTCATTCACTCACTAACACACCCATGCACACACTCATCCACCCATACAGTCCTGCACACATGCTGTATTCAACACATACAAACAGTGAGTCACTCATTCATGCACCTATGCACTAAGTAATACCCCCCACCGAACCATACCGAAACTCAGACACTCATACTGATAAAAAACCAACTAATAACCTATATAGACACTCATGTAGCTACTCACCAACCCATGCAGCCACTTATACACAAAGTAAGAAACTGATACAGATATTTTCATATTTAAAGATTACTCAGTAAGCCATGTATTCACTATGATACACTTAATCAGTCAGTTACACAATTTTTTTTTTTTTTAAAAGCATCCATTTAGACACTTATATACCCATTTATTCTTCCATTGACCTTGAGATATACATAAATATAAAACATATTTAATTTTCAGAAAAACACACAATCACTGGATGATGTCATCAGTGATGTCATTTGAGATGTCATCAGTGATGTCATGAGTGATGTCAGTGACCATGTCATGAGTGATGTAATATGTGACGTCATCAGTAGTGCATTGCGGGCGCGCGAGTTATAGTTAGCTGAACTAACTATAACGGGGGAATTTCAATGGTTTTTTACAAGTGAAATGTCCAGCTAACTATAACATGTGTGAAACCTTTTGTTTTTTCATTGAATTTCTAAGGTTTTTTAAATGCTAATTCCTAACTATAATGTGTGTGAAACCCATGGTTTTTTCAGTGAATTTGCAAGGTTTTTTAAATGCTAATTCCTAACTATAACGTGAGTGAAACCCATGGTTTTTTCAGTGAATATATATAGATATATATATATATTTACCTATCAAAAGGAATCGGTAAGCTCCACCATTTCATACAGTAGGGGGCTGGTGAAGCGCAAGCGGAGGGAATCAGCTGCCAGGGTACGTCAGGACAGGAGTCCTTAGACGCGATCCAGGAAGTTACGATTGGACAATCGCACTGCATACTGGGCAATGGAGTTCCTGAAAGGCCAGGAGACCGCTGCGGATTTGATCTTCAAGAAAAATACGACAACAAGCAGCCAAGTGGGGGAAAACACTAACAGGCAGTCAATGATTACGAACCTGAGACAGAAAGGTAACGTGCTGGAGAGGTTGCGAAAAAGAGAATTGAGTAGATGGTGGGAAGCAGCATCGCTTCAAAGCTACCTTGATGTTGACCGAATCCCGAGGGGATTGAGGATCTTTATAGTGCCAACCCTTAATAATCCAAAACTGGAATTACTAAGGGCATGGATGGATAATACCAAGGCATGCTCGAAGACGATGTTGCAGATTATAATAAAAAATGCACAGGAGGAACATAAGGAACTTTTGGAACAAATACAGAACCTTCTGGATGACATCAATAAGGAGTCAGACCAAAATGAGGCTAAAAGGTGCTATCTACGGTGAATGACAAAATAAATAAATTTGAGAAAGAAATTGTTGAAAAAAACCCAAAAAAGTTCCAAATGAATGAAAGGGATTATAAAAACGGAATAATCCTAACATTCGCATGAGAATTTGACAAGGCGCGAGTTGACCTCAACAAAAATAGAGCATTAGGAATGGCAGAAAACGGAAGATAGGAGTCTGGAACGAGCCTGAACTCCGACATCGAATCAGCAGACAGTAGTACATCCAATCCCACGGAAATTGTTTCTTTTTCCGACGAACTGCGCCTCATTCAGCAAAGCAACAAACGCTCTTCAAGGGGGAAAATAAGAGGCAGAGGAGGAAGAATAAAAGTAAAAGTCAATGAGACCATTGCAGAAAAGACCAATAACGCTGTCATGGGAACAAGGGGCCAGAATCAGAAGAACAAATAATGGATGGACAAGAGCTAAAGGTAATAAATCTATCTGAAAGAAACATTACACAGACTGAAAATGAAGATTTGAAATTGGGCTTAAACTTTTGTCCTGATGTACCTCTAAACTATACTCAGACACGTATACCTTGGGCATTGATACTGGGGCACCTAGTGAGACTACATTCAGGGCCAAATCCAAATATATACCACAGATTGCAAAGGACAATATTGACACCTTTCATGAGGCGGTCAATCAGGACATTTTAAAACGCTTGAATAAACCATTAGCACAGTCCAATATCACCAAAAGTCAATGGGAAGCAATAGCAGCCCAACCATCAGATAAGGGCAGAAACATAGTCCTGATGAGCAAAGAAGGTTACATAAGTGAGGCCATGAGACAACTCAGTAACACAACATGTTACCTGAAGGTTGATAAATCATACCTGGTAAACCTATAGAATAGATTCTTTGATATGCTAAAAGGGTGATCTGATAAGCAATTATTAAACTGGGATGAACATCAATTTCTTAAGACTGAGACCCCCACAATGCCGACCTTTTACTTACTTCCCAAAGTACATAAGGACCCACTTAAACCACCGGGTCACCCCATAGTTTCTTCTAAGAACAGCCTATTTGAGAATGTTTCCATATACGTGGATCACTTTTAGCGGGTTATGTGAGAGACACAAAGGATTTCCTACAAAAAGTTGAGAACATACACTGGGGAAAAGATCACTGGTTGGTTTGTTTAGATGTCAAAAGCCTATACACAAACATAAGACACAGAGATGGTCTTAAAGCCTGTGAACATTTCTTAAAGACTAGGAGCATTCACCTGCTTGAACATACCAACATGTTGCTCCAGGTGATCGAAACCTGTTTAACAGAGAATGTGTTTATGTTTAATGGGGCATACTACATACAGGTACAAGGGACTTCTATGGGCACCTGCTTCGCTCCCAGCTATGCCATCTTGATGGTGGGCTGGTGGGAGAACCACTAGAACACTGGACAGGCAGGGTGAATATATGGCTAAGGTACATCGATGATGTCTTTTTTGTGTTGGAGGGCAATGAAGATGATCTGTTGCAATTTGTCACGGAATTGAATTGAATTGTAATACTGTAAATGTAAAATTTACTATGCAGCATAGCCAATGCACTGTAGGCTTTTTGGACATCAGATTAACCATTGAAGACAACAAACTACATACTGACCTGTTTAGAAAGAGCACAGCAGGTAACTCTTTACTGCACTCAACCAGTTGTCATCCCCCAAATTTCAGATGGAGCATTCCAGTCAGTAAATTCTTGCGAGCCAAAAGGAATTGCAGCTCCACAGGCAATTATGAGAAGAACAAACAAGAAATTATGGGTAGATTCAGAGCTAGAGGGTATCCCCTCAAAATGCTCAAAGTGGGAGCCAAAAGAGCAGATAAGATGTAAAGGAGGGAAGCATTATACAAAGCACCTAAACAAGACAGGAGGAAACAGAGGCCCAGATTAGATTGATTACAAGTTACAACACTCAGTCCACTAACTTTAGGAAAATCATAAAAAAGCTATGGGATATTTGGACACGAGATCCCATTCTCAAGGCCAAACTAGTACAGAATCTATCCATTACATACAGAAAAGGCCTCTCTATCAAAGATATGATGGTGCGTAGCCATATGGAACATCGGAAGTCCAAATGGTTGGAAAAGGCAGGAGGGTTCCACAAGTGTGGGAAGTGGAAAGCCTGCAGCCATAGCGAGAATGTCAGGGAGGTTACGCTACAGAGAACGAACACTAAATGGAAAATCAAGAAAAACATCAGTTGTATAACGGAGTATGTGGTATATGTTATCAATTGCCCGTGTGGCAAGTGGTACATTGGGTCCACAACATTCCCTGTGAAGAAAATAATTTTAGAGCATGGGAGGGCTATAATGAATAAAGACTTCAGTTATAGCACGGCAAGACACTTTAATGAAGCACACAAGACACTATCCCCAAGAACCCAAGAGGGGGCAATCAAACATTAGCCTTACGCAGATCAGAATCCAAGTTTATTTTGCAAGCCGGGAGTGTTTTCCCGTGGGCATGAATAATATTGAGGAGCTTCATGTTTATTTGTAAATAATGTGAGGATCTCCCGTTTAATCTTTCAGGAGCTAGAGTTTCTGATTAACTGTCAGAATGATTTTTGTTGTTAAGGAACTTTTTAGTAATTTAGCTTACATACAGTATTTATCACCCACACCTTTTTCTCTTTCATTTTCTTTCTTTGTTAATTGCATGTGTTGTAATTTGAAATTGTAATCATGGGTACTGTAATGCAATGTATAGAAATCCAATATATGGCAACAAGATTAACCTGGTTGAGATGTATCTATATTAACGAATTTGATATAACAGCGAGTAATTATATTTACTCTTTCTTTTCTTACAGCATGGCGGTGTTTGATTGTTTGGTCCCATCACGTCAGGTTACCATTAGAGAGTTTTGAGCAAAGAGACCCGGACTGGTTCAAGTAACAGCCGCCATTCTCCTTATTATAAACCTCATGTTTTGATTAAACATATTGAGCTTGCTAAGTTTAGATACGTACACACTGTAAGAGACTGAAGGGGACCACCTCATTGAATTAAGGGTGCTATACCCGTGAGAAATGCACTGCCATGTGAATTTATCTAGTATATTATGTCATACTGTACCATTACGATCGTACTCGATGAAAGGTTATACATCTGCATTATAAAGTGGTTACTTAGGAACCTTGTAAATCATGGATTACTAGTACAGGAATCACGCTCATTAGATCACCAATCAAGCGCACATTGGAGTTATAAGTAAAATGTTGAATATTGAACCATGTTGGGTACTATACCCAACTGGTCACGAGTGTTTCTCTGCCTTGGTATTCTAGCCAGTGTGAACAAAACAATAAATTGATGCATTTGTAAGCCGAAAATTATGAGTTATCGTTTGTACCCATAACAAATGAACTGTTTAATTTATTTTTGTAGTTATTGATTTGTTGCACTTATGTATTTAACAACAATGTATATGAATTATGGTTCACGGTGATTTGTGGCTGGGAGGAAGTCTGTTTTCCATGTCAATCGGCGTCATGCGGAACGCCCCAACAAAACATTTAAAATACAGAATCTCGCTTAACTGGTCATGTGACCAAGACCTGTTGAGGTCAAAATGCGTCGATGTGCCCGAATATATATATATTCAACTTCCCGCATTGGTGTGGCTCGTCCTTGCAGTAAGTTGCGAGTTTCATGTGCAAATATATATATGTAGGTGTATGTATATATACACAATGTGGTTTTAGCCAGATCACTCAGCAGCAGGTGCGGGCGTTGGGCCAAACCAGTGGCCATAAATCAATTTTGATACAAAGGACACCCGCACTCTGGACCTTTATAAACTGTTTCAGAATTTATTAACAGAGCCCAGTCTCTCACACCAACGCGTTTCAGCCTGACCGGCCTTGTTCACGGTAGGTGGCACTACTTTTCACAACTGTTTTATGTCATTTCCTGTGCATCATACATTTCCCATAGATTTCTGGGATTTGTAGTTCAATAATATTTTAAAAACAGAACACCCTGTGACAGTATCGTTTTGGAAGCAATAGACACATTAATATCTCGTTTCACAAATACCGGCATTTTTGTATATAATTTTCTGATGTCTGATCACAATTAAGCATGATTATCATTTTTTGATAAATTGAAAAAATAAAGTATTAATGACGATGTCTATTTGTATATTACATCGCACTCCTCGCATTTTCGTCATTTCTCAGTGTATATTACATTGTATTAATGTATAGTACATCGTTTTTACGGTATTCCCCATTCATGCATGGTGATCCAGATCTCATAGGGTGGAATGGAGATCAAGGGTATAGTACCCGTGGTTGTTTTCTTCCTTTATAATCATTATACCCAATAGAAATGGTAACATTGAGGCAAGGATCTTTGTAGTTTTCATCCGCAAGATCAAGTTTCTTTTACTATAGATGAACATAGAGCTCTTCATCAGCATTCATCCCCCTCGGGTTCTTTTTTCGAGGTCTGATAATGTACTTGGATTCAAGCTGTCGGAGTTTCTTTTTTCTGTCTATGTTCATCTATAAAACACAATATCATTCTCATGGATAATGTTAAGAAGAAGAAGAAATATTCTGGAAAAAATCTCAAGAAAAATTCCTGAAATCAAGTTGATGAAAGAACGTATGATCTGAGAAGTGTGGGGAATAGTAAACGAAACTTGATCTTGCGAATGAAAACTACTATAACTGACTATAATCTGTTGTTCATTCCAATGGATAGTTTTCAATTTGTTCAAAAGGCCATGGTGTCTTTTAAGTATGAGGATAACTTCATCACATATTCAATCAGAAACACATCGATGTAATGGGATGTTCTTTCTAGGAAAGAACCCATGGAACTGACAATCGGTCTGCCTGGAGGATCTATAATTGACTTATGCACTTTCGGGAGAAAGTAAATTGTAGGTGTAACTGGATTGTCCACCTTGAGGTACATATATTCCTCAAAGTTGATTAACCCTCTCTCCTTCCAGGTCAATAGTTGTAAGTGGTATGTCATGGTCCATTGTGTCATCGGATTTTTGTATAATTTCTTATAGTGATCCTGATTTCTCAATTGTCTATAGGCTTCAGCAATATATTGTTCTCGGTTCTGTAGAACAATATTACCGACTTTGTCAGCGGCCTTTATGATGATATTGTGGTTGTCTCTTAGTTCTTTCAATGCTTTTTGTTCCCTCCATGTGAGATTTCATGATGATTTGTTGTTCCTTCTTTGTTTTCTCATGGAGAGTTGGTTGATCTCATCTACCACGATCTCATGAAATAAGTCAATCTTATTTCCAGGGGGTAGCTTCGGACAAAATTTGGACTGAGACTTCAATCCACTTTCCCCACCTAGATGAGTGTTGATGCCTTCTTCTTGACAGAACCTTAAGTCATCTTCAATACTAGAACCAGAACTCATGCATTTGTCAGGATTTAAACTCCCAAGGTCAGACAATACTTTTAAGGCTGGCAAATCATTGCGATTGAGTGGGGAAATGTCCTGAATTTTGGAGGCCAATACCCCTCCTGCTGATGTTGACTTTTCTTCAAAATATTTTTTCAGCTTGGCTTTGCGACAAAATTTGTATAGGTCAATGCGTACATTAGGGATGTCTAAAGTTGTATTTGGGTAAAACGTAAGTCCTTTATTGAGCAGGCTGATATGATCTGAATTTAAAATCATACTTGAAAGGTTAATGACCAGATCTTTATTCAGCGATGTCCTTTTTATTTTTGCTTTTTCTTTTCTTCGCCTCTTTTTGGCCTTGCTCCTTCTCTTGCCACGTCTGATTTGGGTGGGTTTTGTCCCGTCCCCATTCCCCATGTTGTTGTTCTTATTCGGCCTCATTGTCACGTTCCCATCTGAGCTAGTCTCATTTCCCCACAAAAATCCAATTTGGAAATCTCTATGTCCTCATCTGTCGAGCTCAGATCTGAACTGTTATACATTCCCGGTGTTTCATGGCTAATACATTTGTCCATTGCCACTCTATTCCTTAAGGAATCATATTTCCTGGCAAATGTATAAATACGGCCATTAGCACAATCGATGCGATCCCGATTGAATTTGCTAGCTTTTCTTTTTTCCACATCGATTTCATGTTTAGTTATTTTATTCTCCATTGCCTCCATCAGTTCATTTTTCACATTATTGTTCGGAAGTTTATCTAACTCTTCCTCCATGGCTGTGATTCTTTCCAAAGTGCCTGCCAGTTTACGTTCAGCATGTATGATTAATGTTTTCATTAATCTTAGGGAGCATTCATTTGTGTCCATTTGCCATTGTTTAATTAGATCCGTGTCTATATAAATATATTCACTGATAAAATCACAGGTTTCAGGGACGTTATAGTTAGTTGGACATTTCACTCATACAAAACCAGAGAAATTCGGCCGTTAAAGTTAGTTGAGCTAACTATAACTCGTGCCCACGCAATGCACTGCTGATGATGTCACATATAACATCAGTCATGACATGGTCAGTGACATCACTGATGACATCACTAATCACATCCCAAATGACATCACTGATGACATCATCCACGTTAAAATCTGATGCATCACCTCACACCGAAATATAACCTTGGATACTGAAGGAAGTGGCTCTTAGGGGCCACCTGGGTTACTTACAACCACCTGCTATGCCTTCCCAAATAATGAAGAGTCGGTCAGACAGTAGCGAATGCAAACATACATTTATTAGCAATGCTCTGCAGAGGAGTCCAATTTGTCCTGCACCCTAAGATGTCTGCCGAGGGACTTGCTCCCCAACAGTATACAACACGTAATAACTCTTCCCAAAAGCCTCCATCCACGCCCCACAGTAGAAAGTTACCGGCCTGGGACAAACATGAACAAAGAGTGCACAGAGGGATGAGCTACCACCTGCCAGATGGGTACATGTTATCGGCAACTCAAGGTTACCATGCTGAGCCTCATCGTCTCCTAATGGTGGAGCAGGACTACACACTCGGATAGGTATGTGAGGGCAGAATGGCCTTTTCATTAGCAAGTCGAGAAACAGCCTTAAATAGAAGAGACAATAATAACAAAATAAAGTGTTCTGCTGAGGCAAGCAATACAAGTAATGAGGCCTGGTTCAGGCACAGTCAAAGCAGCCTAATGGGATTTCGGAATACAAAACGGAGTCACACTCGGTAACTAAAGCATGCACATTACAGGGATAACTCAGTGGGTAGCATAACGTGAATACAAATGGCGTCTATTTAGCCACACACTGCTAACCTAATATAGCATGAAACAAGTACTTTGCAGGAATGGGATTTTCAAACCTAACAATACACCCACTCTAAAATACAGACTACCATTTTCGAAAACATAGACACGCCAATGCAAGTTACTACATACCCACTCACTGATTCCTAGGTCTACATATACATCCACTCATTCACCCATACACTCACTCATACATGCAGTCACTCATCAATACAGCACTATTATATGCACTCATACACCTATACAGACACTCACATACTGCCACTCATCCATAGAGTTTCTCATACACCTAGTCAGTCATGCAAAGAATCAATCACACTCCCCTTGACTCACATATACAGTTATACACACACCACCTCACTTATTCAGACAGATACTAACACATACTCACAATCTGTCAGGAATCACGGGAGGTTTCCTCCCTCCACCTCCACCGTGGCTACCATTTTCTCACTACAAACCCATCAAAAAGCAAGTAATCCCTTTAGTTGGAGTACTTGTTGGCACCGCAGAAATTCCAACATGGCTGCCAACATTCTGACACTGCAACAGCACACCGCTGTTTAGCAGTCTAGTGTTTCTAGTATCAACTGCCTGAGGAATGTTCTTCAACATTCCTCTGTGCACTTCACTGAGGAATTATTATGAAGAGCACCTGTTATCACAGCGTCGTGGAAGTTAGTCAGGGTAGTCGCGGTTCCACGGGGTTAGATTCGCCGGTCAACTTAGATACTTAGAGAAAAGGTTAGCACGTTTATTTCTGTTTAATTTAAAACTAAAAATTCTGTGAGGAATTAAATAGGTCAAAGTTGGCGTGTTTTATATGCAAGCCGGTAGAAAAGACCTTGTGGTATTTGTATTCCTGAGACATTTCTTAGTCAGTCTTCTTTGGCAGTTCGGAACAGTTATAGCACCTGACTGACGCTTGTCTTCTCCTTGTAGCGTCTGTCAGGAGATTCCGAGTTGGCCAAAGGTTTGTTGACTGGAATGCGGGCACTTCAAGCCTTCGTGCCGCATTACCAATTTATGAGGAGTAAGGTAGTTCAAAATTAGAACGCACCTGTTGGGAGCCCTCCTCTGACGGCTCTCGAGATATTCCTATAGCATTTTAAAAAGAAAAGAAAAGAATGCGAAGGGTTGCCTTTCGGCAGCCTTTCTAGGAAACTTAAAATTAAATTTTCACACGTCCTCGGAAGAATTCCGAGTCCGCGTTAAAAGCGAAGCCTAGAGAAATAAGACGCTTCGTTACCAAATCAGCAAGGGCATTATATTACTAGCTAAATATAGCTCAGTTTGTGGTGAGCTCGTTTTGTTGAGAACGCTAATGTATAAGTGCCTTCCAAATTCCAAACTTCACATTATTTATCGAGACTAGTTTAAATGCAGCAAAAGAAAAAGTTGTATAACTGCAAGCACAAACTTAGTATATAGCGCCACCTGCTGCCCTAAAACGAAAGTATCAATTAAAGGTTTTTCCAGATTCTCTGAGTTATTAACTAGCTGGAGATTTGGAACCTGCTGATTAGAAGAAGGGTCAGGAATACATTCCTGTCACTACAATAAAAGACTTCACGTTCAGTTCTTCACAGTGAGTAGGCCAAAAGAAAGAAACAATAAGGAACATATACAATGAGTAGATAATAGAAGTTCATACTCACCGGTTATTTCTCACCTTACGACAGTGTAGATCAGGAGCTGAAGAACACCTGAAAAAGACAAGCGAGAGAACTGAGTGAAGACTTCTCAAACAAATAGTCTACCAACAAGGAGAAGTAAGAAGAGGGGCAAGCTCAAAACTCCTTCCTGGTAAGATAAGTAATCCATTGTAAAACATAAAAGTAAGTTTAAGGTTTTCACAGAAATTTATGAATGTAAATGTTTAATCTAGACGGAGAGTAAGAAGGAGGACGAAGCAGTACTAGCAGAGTTTTGGAGCTGTCTCTTCTCTGTCCCAACCCCTTTCCCCCCTTTGAAACCTACCTGAGATGGAATTCTAAATGCCTAGCAGGGGAGGTTCTGAGAGGGGCATTGGTACTTAGAGTCATTCTGCTCCCGTGTGGTATACATAAATTGGAGGTACTGGCCTTGACAGAGTGAAGTGCCCACGTTGTCAAAAGCACCCGAGCAGAATGGCGGAAGGTTTAGATTTAAAGAAATTAGGGGAGATTTTGAATAATATACAAAGAGACTTGGAGGCATTCAGAGAGGAAAATAAAATATTAAGACAAGAAATGATAAGGTCAGGGTACCACACCTTTCGGAACTCAGAACCTCAACTCTAGTACTTCGACCCTTGTCCCCACTCAAGTCATCCACTCCTTATCCCCAGTAATCCCTCTAGCCCCTCCAGAAAGATTTAATGGAGACCCGCAAAAGGCCCAAATTTTTTTGACACAATGTTCTCTCCATTTTATGTGCCGCCCCACGATTTTCCCCGATGCTCAGTCCAGAGTGGCATTCATCCTATCCTATCTTAGTGGAGATGCCGCCTCTTGGTCCATGCCATTGGTGACCAAGGATGACCCAATCTTATATAGTTTGGATGAATTCAAAAAAGAATTTCTTCGCATTTTTGACCGAAGAACAGCCTCTCAAGCATCAGACCATGAATTGTTAGAGCTGAAACAGGGAAATCGGGAACTTGTGGCTTACCTGGCCCAATTTAACAAGTTAGTCGTAGAGGCCAACTGGCCCGAGGATAAAAAAGCAGCAGTATTCTACAGGGGATTGCGAGAGGAATTGAAGGATGCTCTATCACAAATCACAAATCGTCCCACAGACATTTCTGCATTGGTCGATTTAACCTTGGAGATTGATTACAGGCAAAGTGAACGCAAAGGAGAACGTAAGAGTGAGTTTAGATCTAGTTTTCCCCGCTTCGATCGAGTCAAGACAGAATCCATGAGGTCAGCAGAGAATACTTCAGGAACCGAGCCAATGCAGATCGGAGTAGTCAGTGGTCCACTCTCTAAGGAGGAAAAGGAAAAAAGAAGATTAAATAAACTGTGTTTGTATTGTGGTGGAAGTGGACATTTTGTTAAGAACTGTTTAAAAAGACCTAAGTTGCCGACAAAGGAGAAGGGAAACTAGAGGCACCACAGGTAAGCGGAGTTAGACCTGTGGATGCGGATGGAACTATAACTCCAACAAGTCATCAATTGGCAAACACACTACAAGTCTCTTTACCCCATCTGGTAAAGGCTGTAACACTAAGGTTCAAGGGTGGGCGTGGTTTGCCGAGCTGCGAAATGGCCGCTCTGTGAGCGAGCTCCACCGGCCGGAAAGTAATCCTGGCATTATCCTGCACTTCGGGGTGAACGTGTGCTGCCCAAACCAGCTGGCACTGTGCAGGGGGCAGTGGTGCATCGGCAGCTGTGAGCAGAGCCCGCCATCAACAGTGTTGGTAGAGATCGGGGCCCGCGAGACCAGCGGGTGGACCGGTGGGAGGCGCATCCTGGTAGTCGGCCCGGGGTGAGAGGTAAATCGAGCCCGGGGTGGACGCGGCTGAGCAGGCCGGAGCAGGTGCGGTGAAGGGCCGCGGCGGAGTCCCCGCCCCACCGGAGCTGACAAATTTGTGCTGCGGGCGCTGGTGAGAAGTAGCGGACCCTGAGCTATGCAGAGTGATTGCGGCGCCCCGGCGAGCCCTGGAGATAGTGTGCTGCCGATCCGGGTGAAGCCCGGGGTCTGATTGTCCTGGAGAGCGGGCCGTTCGATTGCGTGGTGCTGCTGCGAGGCCCTGAGGCAGCCCCGTGGAGACAAGCTGGAGCCCGCTGTGAATCCGAGGTTGGTGGTGAGTGCCCGGCCCTCCTGCGGGCCGCGCGAGTCACACGCGTGAGACACACGTAGAGGGACTGGTGGTGCTGGGCCTGCTAGCCAAGGAGCCGGAATCGGGGTGCGTGAGGAGGACTGTGGACCCCATGTTGGCGGGGGGCGTGTACAGAGGTGGATGCTGCAACGTGCTGACCTGGTGGCAGGGAGCCATTGGCGGTGAACTATAAGCTGCCCTCTTTCCCACCCCTTTTCCCCCCCCCCGGTGCCTTGCGGGAGTGTGGAGGACATCTGCCCGGTCTTGCGCTGTAGGCTGGCTCGCCCTGTGCTGCAGCCCTGAGGTGGCCTGGAAGGGGCGCTGACGTTGGTCGTGGGGGCCTAACCAAGTGGACCTGTAGCGGGGAGTGCTGCGGAACGGCAGCTGACTGGCCCCCCGCCCTTCGCAGAGGCGAGATTCTGCAGGGAGGGCTTGAGTCGGTGTGCAGGAGACCCGGGTCTGGTAGGCGATTGGTGGCTCGTGGTGCGGGCTGGTCGCGCCTTCTCCGCCATGGGTAAGCATGACTCAAAGCAGCCGAAGCTGAACTTCAACAACAAACGATCGACGCGAAATGTCGAGTTGGAGCGGGGCCCCCAGGAGGCGGAGAGGCTGGACTCACCTTCTGAAGATCAGGGTGAAGATTTACGCACATTGATGCTCGAGATGCGCTCTAGTCTCAGTAATATCGACACTAAACTAGACAACCTCACAAGCCAGTTGGACTCCATGAAAACACAGGTGGCGTCGCACGAGACACGGCTGGACACGCTTGAGACTCGTCAATCGGAGTTCCATGAATTTCAAGTGGAGACGAAGGACCAGCTCCTGCATATGGACAAACTGTTGGGCATCATTCGCGCCAAGAACGAGGATTTGGAGGCGCGTTCTCGGTGAAATAATCTGCACGTCACTTGGGTCCCGGAGACCACTGCCATATCAAAAATGGAGACCTATGTCAGCGACCTCCTTCGTGAACTGTTTGACCCCGGCCTCTCAGCCGTGTTTGCGGTGGAGAGGGCGCACAGGGCGCTGGGTCAGAAACCCCCTGTCGGTGCACTGCCCCGGCCCATAATTGCTCGACTCCTGAACTATCAAGATCGCGACGTGATCCTTAAATTGGCTAGGGAGAGAGGAACCATCACGCACAAGGGCAACACGCTTTCATTCTACCCTGACTTCACCCCGGCTGTCCAGGCCGCCCGCCGGGAATTTCTACCGGCCAAAAGGCTTCTTCTGCAGGCGCAGGTTCCCTATTCGCTCCTTTATCCAGCCAAGTTAAAGGTGTCCTTTGAGGGGTCTGCCCACATCTTCACGGAGGCTAAGGAAGCGATGAAGTTCGCCAAACATGTGAGTCGTAAATCCGGACAGCGATCCAACGGTGCTGCGGTGGTGGTGCCTGGTGGACTCAGTGACATTGAGTAACTGCGGGCCCCCATACTGGTATCTTTGAGAAAGGGGCTCATGTTTGTCTGGGGTCTACTTTTCATTCTACGGGGGTGTGCATTAGGGACGCCCTGTACTCTGGTGATGCCAACTGCCAACGTAAGTAGATCTCCTGTATTAGGGTTTGGGCGGCTCACATCCCCTGCAGATCTTCCGGCCACCCTGTTCCACACGGGGGAGTAGCCGACATAGCCACACCCCATTGGGAATGTTCCCGGGTCCATTTAAGGGTTTTTTGGGGGCAGGTTGGGGAGGGCTAGTCTACGACCCGGTTGGGGGGTTGGTGTGGGTGGGGGGAGGTTGGTTGGGGTTGTTGTTTGGATGTTCACTGCCAGACTTGATCTTCTGCTCTAGGTGTGGTGTCAAGACCGTGAAGGTTGGCTTTCGTCATTATGTCTTTTTGCAATCCATTTAATATGTGTGGGGAATATCTAGATCTGGGAAAACATTGAATTGTATTACCTGGAATGTTCGGGGGCTCAATGACCATAGGAAGGCCAGGTTGGTGCATGCATATCTGCTACGGCACTGTGTTGATATCTGCTTACTGCAGGAAACCCATTTGAATACCGCCCCTGCCCCTAGGCTGCGACACACCAGATGGGGACATGTATATTCTGCTATTTACTCTAACTATGCCCGAGGGGTGGCAATATTGATCCGTCGTGGGTTGGACTGGCGGGAGGGCCACGTTCAATGTGACCCAGAGGGAAGATATGTTCTAGTTCAGGGTGTTGTGTGTGGCGTGTCGGTGGTATTTGTAGCTGTGTACGGGCCTAATGTTGACTCCCCTGGGTTCTTCCACAAGCTTTGGGGGCAGGTGAAGGGCACTGGCTGCGATACAATTATATGGGGGGGTGATTTTAATGCCGTGATTGATGACAGAGCAGATAGGCAGGGGGTGGCTCGAGCGCTGAATCCGATGGCGAGCTCCGCGCTACGCGAAATTATGGTGGATGGCGCGTTGGTGGATGTGTGGCGTGGTCGTCATGGGGGTCTGAGGGAGGGCACCTGTATATCGGCCCATGGTGGAGCGTGGTCCTGCTTGGACTTCTGGCTGGTGTTGCGGGACATCGCGTTGTGGACGTCGCAGGTAGCACACATGCCCCGCTCGCTGTCCGATCATGCGCCATGCATGCTAAAGCTGCTGCTCCCGGGCGACTCTCTCCCGGCGTTCTCGTGGCGGCTCCCGCCCCACTCATTACTAGATGATGCCTTCAAAGAAGAGATTCGTATGGATGTCACCGACTATTTCGAGCACAATGTGGGATCGGTGAGCACGGCGGCGACTCTATGGGAGGCCTTCAAGGTCGTCATCAGGGGCCAGTGCATAGAACGTCAGGCAGGCGTACTGAGGGCTATACGGGGTACCCTAGCTACACTGGAAGCCGATATAAAACAGCTCGAACGCACTTTCTTTGAGGGCGGTGACTCGGAGGTAGCTGGGTTGCTGAAAACTAAATTATTGGCGTACGACGAGGAGGCGATGCGGGAAGTAAAATTCCTAGGGAAATATGCGGAGGCTCGGCGCTATGGCGAAGGTGGGAGACCGGGGAAGGTATTGGCTAATATGACCAGGCCGACGCGTCACGCGACATATATCCATGAACTGCGCACGACCACAGGCGAACTGCTTCATACTAAGGGGGAGATTGTAGGTGCATTCTCCGAGTTCTACTCCAGATTATACACTAACACCCAAGATGCGTGTCCGGAGGGGCTCGAGTCCTTCCTGGACTCCATTGCGCTGGCATGGTTCAAAAATAAACACAGAGAATATATGGACCTTCCGATAGACGCTGGAGATGTGGCGCAGGTTATCCGGAGCTTGCCGCCTGATAAGGCGCCGGGACCAGATGGCCTTACGACGGCCTTCTATAAGGCGTATGTGGATGAGCTGTCGCCCCGGCTGCTGGCAGTATACGAGGAGGCCTTGGGAACCGGTGTTCTGCCTGCTACCATGCGTGAAGCGCTGATCATTACATTGCTGAAGCCGGATAAACCCGCGGATGACCTAAACTCATATCGGCCCCTATCTTTGATTAATGTGGATGTGAAGATCCTGGCTAAGCTACTCGCAAACCGGGTGCAGCCGATGCTACCACTGATTGCCCTCCCGGATCAATCAGGGTTTATACCGGGGAGAGCGACCTCCCACAATTTGCGCACGATATTTGCTGTACTGCATTACCTACATCCTGAGGTCAAGGCGGCGGTGGTGTTCTTGGACGCCACGAATGCCTTTGACACCCTGGAATGGCCCTATTTATTCCGAATATTGGAGAGGATGGGGTTCAGCGCGCTGCTGCTTAAGAAAATTTGTTTGCTATACACCCTGCCCACCGCCAGAGTGCGGGTGAATGGCCTGGTGTCTGACCCGTTCACTATATCGCGAGCGACTAGGCAAGGCGTGCCCTCTCTCCCCGCTGCTGTTCGCCATAGCTATGGAGCCGTTGGCAGCCAGGATCCGGCAACACCACACGGCGAGAGGCATAGGTTTCAGCTCTAGAGGCCTTCTGGTCTCGCTATATGCGGACGATGTGACCCTTTATCTGATCAATCCCGCGGACAACCTTGATCCCATTTTGCGGGAATTCATCCGCTTTGAGGGCCTCGCTGACATCTCCATAAATTCGTCTAAGTCAGTGCTCTTTCCCCTAACGGACAGCACCGCGGAGGTGACCTCCGAATACCCCCTGTGTTGGGAGGCGGAGGAGGTCAAATATTTGGGGATTTGGATTAGCCGTAACACTCAGGAGATCTGGAGTCTCAACTTTGGTAGGGCAGTGGAGTGGCTCAGAGCAAAGGTGAAACTATGGGCTTCTCTGCTCCTGACGCTGACTGGGCGAATTGCGTTAACAAAAATGATAGTGCTGCCAAAATTCCTCTATTTATTTGCCAATATACCTGTGCCACTTACAGCGCATTTCTTTGCCGCTCTACGCTCCTGCCTGGTGGAGCTGGTATGGGCGGGCGGGCAGGCCAGGGTGGCGTGGGAAACGTTGACGCTGCCCCTGCGACGAGGAGGACTGGGTGCCCCGGATATGAAGCTGTATGCTCTATGTGCTCAGGCACAGTACCTGCATTTCTGGGCCCACCCTACTCCCTTTCAGCCCCACGTGGCGGTGAAGCGAGATGTGGTGGCACCCCTTCCACTGGGTGTGGCAATCTGTGCCAGGGCACGCCGCCCGGGGGTGGACGTCGATACAGCGGGGCTGTTGCAATGGGTGTGGAAGGAGCTGCGTCGGAGGGCACAGGTTCCGTTGCTATATGCCCCTTCGCTCCCTCTGATGCATAACCCGCTGCTGCCCTGCGTTGCGGATGGGATAGCCGGACACCTTGTTGAGAAGCTGCGTCTTCGTACACTTGCTGACCTCTTCCCCGATGGCAAGTTCATGCCTCCCCCGACGCCGGGAGACGGGGATACGGTGCCTTTTTCCCAGTTATTGCTGTACCACCAGCTTCGTGCGGCATGCCGGGCGATGTCGCGGGAGTTCCCAGCCGAGCCGCCTGTCTTTCCAGCCTTGGAGGCGGTGGTGGGCTCCCCGTCTCCCCGTAAATTGGTCACTCGTATCTATCGCCATATGCAGGACGTGGCTCAGGTGGAGGCGCCGAAAACTTTGCTGCATTAGAACGGGGAGATGCAACCTGAGATATCAGAGGAACAGTGGGGGTTCTGCTGCGGGCAGCTTACCGAGCTCTCGCCGAACTATAATTTGCGCTTAATACATTTTAAATATCTGCATAGATTTTACAGGACCCCCATCAGCCTGAAAAGGATGGGCCTTAGGGAGACGGATGAATGCTGGCGGTGCGGATCTGCCGCTGCTTCCTTTCTACATATCGCGTGGTCCTGCCCCAAACTAGACAGCTATTGGTCTCAGGTTTTTATATTGGTAAACCAGATTGTGGGCCGGGCGGACGTCCCCTCCCCCCTGATTGGGCTGCTGGGTTATGTCAGAGACACTCCGCCACCGTCGCGTAAGCTGCATGCTTTGCTTTTATTGTTTGCCAAGAGGCGGGTGGCTATTCATTGGGGCCGGAGGGGGGTGCCCACGGTGAAGAGTTGGCTGGCGGATGTGACATATGGCTGCACGCAGCGTACTACGTTTTGGGAGTTGATGCCGGCTGCATCCCGGCCCAGGGACATCTGGGATCCATTTGTGTGTTGGGCTCGTGAACATCAGCACGGGGACTCGGCGGCGGGTGGCCTGAGTGAATGATACGACAGGGGGGCACGGCACTTCGCTCCTAGCTAGCCGCGGAGGCGGCGCCTGTCACACTTGCATAGCCGGTTGGCGATCCGTATTTCCTTCCAGGGGTGCTCTATCTAGGTGCCGTTGCTGAGAATGATGGTCTTGTGGGCTCCTGGACTGGGTTTATTGGTAAGTGGTCCCTATCACGGTATTGTTAAGACGACGATTACACTGTTTCCTTTTCTGTATGACACCGACTAGCGAGCTGTACGCTCCACGATAATGATGCTACCTGGCAAGGTTGTTGTTTGTTTTTGTTGACCTGCATACTGCTCCATCAATACAACTTCAAAAGTGTATGACATACGGTCCGCGCTAACGGCGTGACGCTACGAACACAAGCTGCCTGCCTCCGGGTTGTTGGCTAAATAGCAGTGTACACTTTGATGGCACAATAAAGGTTTTTGAAACGCAAAAAAAAAAAAAGGTTCAGGGGTAAAATTTTAACTGGAGTAATCGTTATGGTTGATTCAGGAGCTACTGGAAACTTTTGTGACCTCAAATTCGCTGGCCACATCAGTTTACAAGCTGTCAAAAAGGAAAAAAGTGAAAAGGTCCGTGCAGTGGATGGTACAGAGTTACCTTCCGGACCTATTACTAGTCACACAGAATTAGTACATATGACTACAGTCGAAGGTCACCAAGAAACATTGCAGTTTAATTTAATAGACGCCCCTCAATTTCAATTAATTTTAGGTCTTCCATGGCTGACCGAACACAACCCATTCATTGACTGGGGAGCCCGAACTATTCAGCTAAATTCAGGCTACTGTACAAGCCATTGTTTTGAAAAATTTACAAATTCTACGGTACCTGGTGCGGTTACTCAGTTATGCACAAATGGCACTTCCGTATGTGTGATCCAAACTACGGAGATACCAGAACCATATCAAGATTTTGTAGACGTTTTTGATGAAATCAAGGCCGAGACACTACCTCCCCATAGGCCTTATGACTGCAAGATCGACCTGGAGCCAGGAGCTAACCTACCCTGCAGCAGAGTTTACGCGTTAACTGAGAAGGAAAATATCTACTTGAAGAAATATTTAACAAAAAATCTTGAGAATGGATTTATCCGACCGTCTCAGTCCCCAGTCTCTTCCCCCCTTTTTTTTGTTTCGAAAAAGGGGGGGGATCTCAGGACTTGCATCGACTTTAGGGCAATCAACAGGATAACCGTCAAAAACCGATACCCATTACCTCTCATATCAGTTCTAATTGATCAAGTAAAAGAAGCAAAAATCTACACTCGTTTTGATCTACGAGGAGCATACCATCTCGTTAGACTCCGAGAAGGTGACGAGTGGAAGACCGCCTTCAGAACCAAATTCGGGCTTTACGAGTACTTGGTAATGCCGTACGGTCTTTGTAACGCACCCACAGCGTTCCAGTATTTCATCAACGATGTTTTAAGCGAATTCATTGATCAATGTGTTATAGTGTACATCGATGACATTCTGATTTATTCAAATACGACTGAAGAACATCATGATCAGGTCAGAGCAGTTTTACAACGTCTACGAGAGAACTCTATATATGTAAAATTGGAGAAATGTCTATTCAATACTGATACAGTGGAATTTCTGGGCTTTGTGTTATCGCCTAATGGAGTTTAAATGGATGCGCAGAAGGTGAAGGCAATAACTGACTGGAAATCTCCTACCTGTGTCAAGGAGGTTCAGAGTTTTATCGGATTTTCCAATTTTTACAGACGATTCATTAATGCGTTCTCTACTAAGATATTACCTCTGACTCGTCTTCTGAAGAAACGTACAAGAAGCGTACAAGTACATCTTGGTTGCAGTGGATTCGTGCACACGTTTTCTGTGGGTGTGGCCACAAAGGAGTGCTGATGCCAGGACTGTCATCAAAGCATTGCGTGTCTTTATAGGGAGTTTTGCGTGTGGTACCCTTCACTCTGATCAGGGCCGGCGTTCGCCTCTAAGGCGTACAAAGAAGCAATGAGAAGTTTGGGGGTCCAAGTCAAATTTTCGTCTCCATACCGGCCTGAGGGCATTAGTGTTGTGGAACGGATGAACCATGACCTAAAGCAATCGTTGACAGTCAAGGTGTTAGGTACAGGCCGGAACTGGCTTGCCCACTTGTATGACGTCCAAAGTGCACTTAATAACCTCCCTAGAAGGTCTCTGGGTGGGCGGACCCCGTACATGATGCTCTTTGGAGTGAGAATGTTTGTTCCGGACCTTGATGGTCTAGACATGGCGGCGGCTGCCGCGCCTTTTGACCTCGATGACCACTGTGCTGTATTACAGAATCTACAAGAAGCAAGAGACACTCTAGCGAAGGAACACGTGCCCTCTACATCTGAAGAAGCGCTCCTGATTTCGGTGGTCGGCTGGCTGCCTCGAGTTGGTGACCTGGTCCGTGAGAAGGTGGAGAACAAGAAGGAGTTTGGCCCCTCTTATCATGCACCAGTCCCGGTGCTTGGAGTATTGGGTACACGTACACTTGTTTTACCACCACTTCCTGGTCACAAGGAAAACAGGTACATTTCAATTGAAAATGTCAAGCTACACAGGGTGGCCGATTCTCCATAGTATGACACCTTCGGTTTCCTGCCCTTCAATGCTGAGAAACTCTGTTGTGTTGCCACCCTCTATCATCGTGCCTGAGGTTTCCATTGAGATGCATACAGTTTCAGACCTGCCTGTGCCTCCTTCTGCTGGTGGTTTGCCTGGTGATCCGGAGTATGCTTATCGTACAGAAGTGGCTTTGCCCCTATTAAATTCAACAACACTTACCCAGTCACATTCTTCCTTTGAAACTGAATGATTGACTTCCACTGTCCCTTCCAAAATCTCTATATTTTTTGCCTGGTTCAAGAGACATTTTTTGGTTGCACCTTGGACTTACATCTGGTTGGTGCTAATTTGTATTTTTTTATTCATGACAATTGGCTTTGTGGTAGTGTTTTTTAGACTTATCAATGGACACTACCTGAATGAGCGTTCTACAATTAAATTAATTGATGGAACTTTGGCCCCCCCATTCCTCATCACACATCATGAAAAGAGACCAGACGTTTGTGAACATCACCGCCTGGCCTGTACGTGATGGGATTGCTTGGGTTGCGGTGAACTTTCAAATTCATGGTCCCACCGAAGTTATTAATGTGCCAACTGTTTTTCGTGTTTCTATGGGTGATGTAGTTTAACAAAACATCCTCTCAGATGATTGGGATGTACAAGCAATAGAAGCACTGTTTTCTGATTTAAAATATTATGATGCATTTGATGCTGAAGATCTGTATTTAAATACTGCAAACTACGATGAGCAATTTTGTTTTCAACATTATGGCACACATTTTCTACACAGAGCAAATACTTTTCGAAATGTTTTTAATTTCACTCAATGGGAACATTGTCCTGTCCCTATGCCCGGCGGCTCTGCCACTTTATTGAAAAAATTGACATACTTTTCGGATTTTAGTGTGTCCACCCGTTCCAGTGGTCCGAGGAGGCGGAACAGGCCTTCCAGTTGATGAAAAACAGTTTCATTACTGCACCAGTATTACTCCATGCTGATCCCTCGGAACCTTTCTATTTGGAAACAGATGCTTCAGACTTAGCCATCGGAGGAATACTCTCTCAGAGGCATAAAGACACCGGACAATTGCATCCAGTGGCTTATCGGTCACGCAAACTCAACCCTGCGGAATGCAATTATACAATTACGGAAAAAGAACTCTTGGCAATTAAGGATGCCTTCAAGGAGTGGAGGCATTACTTAATGGGGGCTAAACACACTGTAACGGTGTTCACAGATCATCGCAATCTAAAATTCTTGCGATCTGCTCGTACTCTTACGCCACGCCAGTTACGTTGGTCCCTGTACTTTGCAGATTTTGACTTCGTCATCACCTTTCGTCCTGGATCTAAGAATGGTAAAGCTGATGTCCTTTCTAGATTGGATACAGAGAATCAAACCCCAGTCATTGACAATCAACAAATCATACCTGATGACAAATTCATCGGAATGATTTCTTTGGAACCCTTTGAACAACATGTTCGAAATTCAATGTCGGACCTGGAGATGAAGACTTGGGCCTCAGACGATCCTCAACGTCTCATCCGTAATGGCCTTGCCTACCAAGGTTCCACTCTCTATTTACCCACCAAGGAACTCCAGTTGAAAGCAATGCAGGAATGCCATGACAACCCTCTCGCTGGTCACAAGGGAATTTAAAAAAACGAAGATTTGCTCCAGCGAAGTTTTTGGGGGCCCTTCATGTGTCGAGATGCTCGTCAATATGTTTTGAGCTGTGAACCTTGTGCACGGGGAAAATCAGATAGGCAGGCCCCAAAAGGTCTCTTACAACCCATGCCCACCCCCCCATATCCTTGGCACACGGTTTCACTAGATTTGATTATTGACTTACCTTCATCTCATGGTTCTGACACCATTCTTGTAGTTGTTGACACCTTCAGTAAAATGACACATTTTGTTCCCTTCAAGGGGACACCTACTGCCAAACAACTGTCCCAACTTTTTAATCAACACATCATCTGCCTTCATGGGATTCCTAAAGTACTCATTTCAGACAGGGGCTCCCAGTTTCTCTCACGATTTTGGAAGGCTTACATTCAAGGTCTTAATATTGATCATCGCTATTCCACTAGTTTTCATCCTGAAACAGATGGTCAGACGGAACGTATTAACCAAGAACTAGAACAACATCTCAGACTATATTTGTTAGATGAGGAGGGTGACTGGCCTGACCATTTATGGACTGCTGAGTACGCCTATAATAATGCCCTTAATGTATCCACAGGTTTCTTCCCTTTCATCATAAACTCAGGCAGACATCCCAATTCCTATGCAAATTTTGATAATCTTCACATCCCTGCTCTTCAAGAGATTGCCCATCAGTTATCTAAAATGCATCATTCAGTGACCCAGAATTTGTCAATAGCGAAGGCACGTTACACACATTTTGCTGATCGAAAACGTAGAGAACAACATGGGCTTCATGTTGGGGATTTAGTCTGGTTATGTACTAAAAATCTCAGACTTAAGGGTCCCCGTAAATTTCAGCCCCGTTTTATGGGCCCGTACCCCACTGAAAAGGTCATTAATCCAGTCACTTATCGACTTTCTCTTCCTGGCACTACCAAAATTCATCCTGTCTTTCATGTATCTCTTCTAAAACCAATTCACCCGGGGTTGCGTAGACTTTCCCGTCCTGATCCTCTGACTCTTAATGGTGAGGCAGAGTATGAAGTTAAACGAATTCTAGACTCTAAATTCATTCGCAATGAACACTTCTATCTCATTGATTGGACAGGCAATGGTCCTGATGAACGTTCCTGGGAAAAGAGTACTGATGTCCATGCTCCTCGTCTAATTAAAGCATTCCATGCCAAATTCCCTAATAAACCTCGTCAGGAGGAAACCCCGTTGGGAGGGTGTACTGTCAGGAATCACGGGAGGTTTCCTCCCTCCACCTCCACAGTGGCTACCATTTTCTCACTACAAACCCATCAAAAAGCAAGTAATCCCTTTAGTTGGAGTACTTGTTGGCACCGCAGAAATTCCAACATGGCTGCCAACATTCTGACACTGCAACAGCACACCGCTGTTTAGCAGTCTAGTGTTTCTAGTATCAACTGCCTGAGGAATGTTCTTCAACATTCCTCTGTGCACTTCACTGAGGAATTCATAGGAAGAGCACCTGTTATCACAGCGTCGTGGAAGTTAGTCAGGGTAGTCGCGGTTCCACGGGGTTAGATTCGCCGGTCAACTTATATACTTAGAGAAAAGGTTAGCACGTTTATTTCTGTTTAATTTAAAACTAAAAATTCTGTGAGGAATTAAATAGGTCAAAGTTGACGTTTTTTATATGCAAGCCGGTAGAAAAGACCTTGTGGTATTTGTATTCCTGAGACATTTCTTAGTCAGTCTTCTTTGGCAGTTCGGAACAGTTATAGCACATGACTGACGCTTGTCTTCTCCTTGCAGCGTCTGTCAGGAGATTCCGAGTTGGCCAAAGGTTTGTTGACTGGAATGCGGGCACTTCAAGCCTTCGTGCCGCATTAACAATCTATGAGGAGTAAGGTAGTTCAAAATTAGAACGCACCTGTTGGGAGCCCTCCTCTGACGGCTCTCGAGATATTCCTATAGCATTTTAAAAAGAAAAGAAAAGAATGCGAAGGGTTACATTTCTAGGAAACTTAAAATTAAATTGTCACGCGTCCTCTGAAGAATTCCGAGTCCGCGTTAAAAGCGAAGCCTAGAGAAATAAGACGCTTCGTTACCAAATCAGCAAGGGCATTATATTACTAGCTAAATATAGCTCAGTTTGTGGTGAGCTCGTTTTGTTGAGAACGCTAATGTATAAGTGCCTTCCAAATTCGAAACTTCACATTATTTATCGAGACTAGTTTAAATGCAGCAAAAGAAAAAGTTGTATAACTGCAAGCACAAACTTAGTATATAGCGCCACCTGCTGCCCTAAAACAAAAGTATCAATTAAAGGTTTTTCCAGATTCTCTGAGTTATTAACTAGCTGGAGATTTGGAACCTGCTGATTAGAAGAAGGGTCAGGAATACATTCCTGTCACTACAATAAAAGACTTCACGTTCAGTTCTTCACAGTGAGTAGGCCAAAAGAAAGAAACAATAAGGAACATATACAATGAGTAGATAATAGAAGTTCATACTCACCGGTTATTTCTCATCTTACGACAGTGTAGATCAGGAGCTGAAGAAAACCTGAAAAAGACAAGCGAGAGAACTGAGTGAAGACTTCTCAAATGAATAGTCTACCAACAAGGAGAAGTAAGAAGAGGGGCAAGCTCAAAACTTCTTCCTGGTAAGATAAGTAATCCATTGTAAAACATAAAAGTAAGTTTAAGGTTTTCACAGAAATTTGTGAATGTAAATGTTTAATCTAGACGGAGAGTAAGAAGGAGGACGAAGCAGTACTTGCAGAGTTTTGGAGCTGTCTCTTCTCTGTCCCAACCCCTTTTCCCCCTTTGAAACTTACCTGCGATGGAATTCTAAATGCCTAGCAGGGGAGGTTCTGAGAGGGGCATTGGTACTTAGCGTCATTCTGCTCCCGTGTGGTATACATAAATTGGAGGTACTGGCCTTGACACAATCACTCACTCTCACATATAGTCATTTATATACCTCAACACTCACACTCACATATACTGCCTTTCACATATGTAGTTACTCACACATGTACCACTGAGACATCCATTAACTCACCAACACACCCATTCACACACTCACCAACCTATACAGCCCTTCACAGGTGCCATCTTGACCCCATATACCCAGTGAATGACCCACTCAAACATCTATGCACAGTCACCAACCCACCCACACAGACACTCAGGCACCCATTCAGATACTCAGACAACCAATCTATAATGCATATAGACACTCATGTAGCTACTCACCAACCAATGCAGCCACTTACACACCAACTAACAGACTGATACAGACATTGACACAGTTTACCCATGAACCCATGCATTCAGTAAGACACGTTTGATCACTCACTTATACAGTCAGTCATGCACCTACTAAATCATTCATTCAGACACTCACACATCAACTCATTCTTTAATACACCTTGACATTTATATATAGAAAACATATTTCAGCTTTACAGAAACATACAGTCACTGGATGATGCTATCAGTGATGTCATCAGTGATGTCATTTGAGATGTCATCAGTGATGTCGCTGACCATGTCATGAATGATGTGATATGTGACGTCATCAGCAGTGAATTGCAGAGTCACGAGTTATAGTTAGGTCATCGATCTATAACCGCCAAATTTCTCTGATTTTGTACGAGTGAAATGTCCAACTGACTATAACATCCCAGAAACCTGTGTTTTTTCAGTGAATATATATATATACATATATTTATATATATATATATATATATTACCTACTGGCAGTCGCCAGTAGGTAGTTATAGTTCGGACCTAGAACCAAACACGAAGCTAGCGGTGGCCCTCTAGAAACTGCACCGGTCTTGGAAATCACTCCATATCAGTTATGGTGATATAATGGAATCACCGCAAGTGTGCAAATTTGGTCGACACCCGCCAGCACAATGTCGTTCCAAGAAAACTGGAAAAATACATGTACCAATACTAACACCAAATGCACCACTTAGACACTGTAAATTGAATCATATATCAAATCTTGAGTAGTTTGTATTTTTTACAAAAGCTCCACTTTTATTTTGCAACAATTTATACACTTAAAAGGTCAAAATTTTCACAGAACAGCCGGAACAGCCGACGCGTTTCGTCCATCAAGGGACTTCTTCAGGGCGAGATAAATAAATCAGGGTGACGAAAAAGGTGTCTCATTCGTTGGTTCTTGGTAATATGTTTGTATCACTGGTGCTGATATCCCCGGTGATAAGTTGTAACGTAATGAATTTTAAATCTAAGACATCAAAAGCACTGTGTTAAAACCAGAAGATCAGTGGCAAAGCACATATCCAAGTTCGGACCAGCAAATAATGGTCGATCAAATTCAAGTTGTCCGCAATCAGTTAGGCTTGTGTAGAATAAGAAAGATACCAGATTCCGTATCTTTAAGTGGCGGGTCCAGCATCCACCCAACCAGAAAAGTGGCCACTTTTCTGGTTGGGTGGATGCTGGACCCACTGATCTTCTGGTTTTAACACAGTGCTTTTGATGTCTTAGATTTAAAATTCATTACGTTACAACTTATCACCGGGGATATCAGCACCAGTGATACAAACATATTAGTATTGGTTATAGTTCGGACCTATTTGCCATAAGAAATCCGCAACATTCTATTTGGAATAACGTTGGCGCCGATTGACGAATCTTCGCAGAATTTTCCAAAATTTTGGCCAGCTCCGGTCCGCTCCTATCCAGAAAGTTTCACGGTGATTCGTCAAGCGGGGGGCCGAGAGAAAAGAGGGGTCCCAAAACGCGCTTTCCCCGTGCATTTTCCCATAGGTCCTGTTGACGCAGCTACAGCCCGAACTGCTGAACGGAATTACACCAAATTTGGCAAAGAGGTAGTCCTCAGTTCAGACTCGTACCTTTTGCTTGAATGGTGTAAATCTGTTCAGTGGTCTCTGAGAAAATTAGAGTTAAAAAGATAGATATATCTGGGCGGTGCCCAACCACACACCTCACCGTGAGATCTGATTGGCTGTCAGTACTTCATCCAAGAAATGTTGGCAGCCATCTTGGGACCAATATACATGATAGCACCTCATTAAAAATCATTGCTGTTAATAGAAGGTTTTAAGACTTTAGTTACATTATAAATCATTTGTTGATGGTACCATACTCATTTTAGGAATTGTGGTGTGTTCTAAGGTGATTTTACCATATGAAAAAGCCTTCTGCTGTGATATCATGAATCATGTTTGAGAGAAAAGTATTTTCTCATGCTTTTCCCACAGGGGTTTGGAAGGTGATCTATAAGCTAAACTGAGAGCATATTTTCTGTAAATTCACATTATCTTTCTCAGTCATGTGAGAATGAAGTCTGACATTCTCAGAAAAACATGTACATCCAACAAGGGCAGAGACTGTCAGTTGATTCATTTGGCTTCTACTGCAGCTTCCCAGAGTGTTCTAACGAACAACTAGAGCGCTAACAGTCTTACTTATGACAAAAGTATGGCACACCTGAAGCCATCTTCATTGGAATAAAGTGGTAACACTTAAAACATTTAATTTACAAAGGAACAAAATGAGGGGGTTCATTTTGCCATAGAAATTATAAGTGCTGCAGAAAGAAAAATTAGGGCACATTTTGATTTCTCAAATCCTCTTCTATTTCATAAAAAAATTCTGACATGCAGACTGAAACATGCACTTTGAATACCAGCAGCAGACTTCCCTGGTGAGCAGTAGTTTTACTACAGTTATCTAATGAGCAACTAGAGTGCTAACATTCAGAATTTATGGCAAATGTGTGACACATCTGAATGCCTTCTTGATGGAACCAAAATAAAAAACTGAAAGTATTTTCTGCTGAGGAGACTGCAGTAAATGAGGAAATTAGGAAACTTCATAACAAATAAATCTCCCAAGATGGCCACCAGAGACAAAAGAGCCCAAATGTAGCCCAAATATCACCCAGATGTAGCCCAAGTATAGCCCAATGACAGAATGTCCCAGAGTGTTCTTAAGAACAACTAGAGCGCTTACTGTCTACTTATGACAAAATTATGGCACACCTGAAGCCATCTTGATTGGAATAAACTGGCAACACTTAAAACATTTAATTTACAAAGGAACACAATGAGGGGTTTCATTTTGCCATAGAAATTATGATTAGTGCTGAAGAAAAATTCGGGCACATTTTGAGTGACTTCTCAAATCCTCTTCTATTTCATAAAAAAATTCTGATATGCAGACTGAAACATGCACTTTTAATACCAGCAGCAGACTTCCGTGGTGAGCAGCAGCTTTACTACAGTGATCAAATGAGCAACTAGAGTGCTAACATTCAGAATTTATGGCAAATTTGTGACATATCTGAATATCTTCTTGATGGAATCAAAGTAAAAAACTGAAAGCATTTCCTGCCGAGGAGACTGCAGTAAATGAGGAAATTAGGAAACTTCTTAACAAATAAATCTCCCAAGATGGCCACCAGAGACAAAAGAGCCCAATGCAGCACAATTATCACCCAGATGTAGCCCACATGTAGCCCAATGACAGAAGTGTGCAAAACACTTATTTTTTGTGTATTTGCAGTTTTATATAGTGCAGACTTGTCAGGTATTGGAGTGCTTTACATGAGCATTGGTTACATCACACAAGATCAAATTCATTTTGGTTGTAGACATGGGGAGATTAAGTGATTTGACCAGAATCACAGAATGTTGAGCTGAAGCAGAAACTCCAACCTGGTTCCCCAGTTGCAAAGTCTGCAGCTCTGGAAGTAACACCACATCCTATCCCCTAGGTGCAACATTTAATCAAGTGGTCAACTGGATAAAAAAACATAAAGATTACAAATAATTCAAAAGTTCTTTGTCGCTATTTGAAAACTCAGAAAATATGTCCTCATTTTAGTTTTGTAGAGCACTAACCATAATTTTTATGCAAATAAGACCCTCTCATATATGTAATTTCTAAAGGAAATACTCTAGGTATTACAGTTTTGATTACATCAAGATGACGTCAGGCGTTCCACACTTTTGTAATAAAAATAGAATGTTAGCAATCTAGTTGTTCATTGGGATACTGTTGAGAGGCAGAGGCCAGGGGCACGGACTCTGAAAAGTGAAGGCAGGTAGGAGAGTGCAGAGGCAACAATTTGACCACACTGGGCAGGCAGGAAGGGCTGTGGCAGCACAACAGACTATGGAGGGCAGTGGAAAGGGGGGCAGGGGCAACAAACCAACAATACAGGACTGGCAAGAGAGGCTGAGGCAATATAATAGACCATTGTGGGCAGAAGGAAGAGGCAGTGGTAGTACAACCATACATGCCAACAGACCCGTTTCAGCCAGAAAACGTCCAATGTTTTTAAGCTCAAATGGGCTTTATTTGATCTGTCTCCTGTCTACAATCTCCTCTTTTTCAATGTAACTCAAAGGGGAAAATCAATACCCTCTTTTTTTTTTCAAAATCTCCCTCTTACCAAGTTCAAAATGTTCGCAAGTATGGTACATTGGATCATGGTAGGCAGGAGGAATTAGGGTAGGGACATGGGCTCGGATAACAGAGGATAACAGAGGACAGGAGGGACATGGAGAGGTGCATCAAACTGACCCCACAGGGCAGGCATCAGGGTTTGCAGCAGCACAATACACCACACAGGGCATGCAGGACGGGAGTGCAGCACAACAATCCATAGAAAGCAATAGGGAGGGGATAGGACCATGCACATGGACAACAGAGAACAGAGGGGAAAGAGGCAATGGTAGCTAGCTGACCATAATGGACAGACAGGAGAGAAAGCTGCAGCATAACAGACCATAGAGGGCAGGATCAGGATCAGGGGCATTTTATTGGAATTTTATTGGAACAGACAAGCCAGAAGGGAGGGAATAGGGGTCTGCACATGGAAACAGAGGACTGGGGGCAAGGGGGCAGGGCAGGAGCAGCAGGATGACCATGGAGGTCAGGCAGGATGGGCACTAGAAACAAGACACACCATGGAGAGCAACAATGAGACTATGATTGCATACACACAGACCATGGAGGGAAGGTGGGAGGGGGTCAGGGGCAGCAAGCTGACCACACAGGGAAGGTGGGAGGGGCCATGGCAGCACAGAAGACCATGCATGGCAAGCGGGAGGGTTAGTGGCAGCACAATGGCTATGATGGGCAAGAATGAGGGTGCAGGGGCATGCACAAAGGACCATGGAGGATAGAAGGGAGGGTCAGGACCTGGGCACAGACAAGAGAGTTCAGGGGAAGGGACCTCACAACAGACCGCGTGGGGCAGGCAGGAGGAGCAGTTGCAGCACAACAGACCCGGGAGGGCCTAAGGGTGTGGCAGTAAAATGGACCATGGAGGACAGGAGGAAGGGGATAGGGGCATGGCATGTGGACAGGCAGGGTGGAGGTGGCAGGGACAGGTTACAGACATCTGACAATGCTGGAGCAGGGGCATGCACAAAGACATTGGAGGGCAGGGGGAAGGAGAATAGGGGCAGCAAGCTAAGCACAGAGGCTAAGCAGGAGGTCAATGATGGGCCATAGAATTGGGCAATGGAGGGCAGGAGGAGTGGACTGGTACATCATGCTAAATGGAGGGCAGTGGCAGCACATCAGACCATGCATGCCAGAAGGGAGGAGGCTAGTCCATGGATTCAGACAACAGAGGATAGGGAGGAGGTGGATGGGGAAGCAAGCTAACTGTTCAGAGTAGGTGGGTATTAGGAACTTTATTGTTTTTAAAATGTGTGTCTGTGCGAACTACTTAAAATATGAACAAGTATGCAGTGTAATCTCACTTTTATTCAGGAAGAAGAGGACGTTTGTGACTGTGACTCCGGGCTCACTTGGCAGAAACACCCCCTGACCCTCCACCCCCATCGCAAAACATAATGCCCGTGAAAATGGTAGGTGGACGCAGTGTTGTATAGAACATAGTCCCGAGAGCACAATTGAAAATGAGAACTAGATATAGTATATGGTATAAACTATGCACCAAAAAGTGTGATATAAGATGAACCGGGGCGTGAAATATAATATGCAATACATTGTGCGCAATGACAGATTCATTGGAGAGTGCGACATAGCACGGGCACTAGCGCGTGCTATGCGATATGCGCCTTGGTGTGTAATATCCACAGGGCAGTGTTGTGTAACCTAACTAGTCTCTAAAGTTGTAAAATAAAATATGTGCTGGGGAGTGTAACGTTGCATATGCACTGTGACAAAGATATGGATCCCAGATTGTAATATGTATGGCATAGCGCTGTGCGTTATAACACAGGCATTGAGGTAGGCACGTTAGATGGGGCAATATAACCCATGCGAAGGCAAGTGTGGCATGACATATTCACGGGGTGGTGTTACAGTGCACATGGGCTAGAGAGTGTCATAGCATACGCACTAGCTGGTGGAATACAACACAGAGGTGTGTGGCACTCTGCGGGCACTGGTGGGTGTAACACAGCATTGGGCTCAGCCAGAAGCACGCTGTGACTCTCAAGTGAGTGAGTTTTGTCTCCTTTCCAGAGAGTAAAATAAAAAGTATTACACATCCAGCGGTGGATGTGTGTTTTATTAACCGTGAGGGAGGTTTCTTGCATAGTTTGGTCAAATTTTTGTTGAATCCCCTTTGAATGGCTTGGTGTGCGTGTGTATTAAATGTGCCCATCATTAGCTACCCATGTTTGTATAAATAAATGACAAGGGTGTCTACTTGGAGAGTACCCACCGGCAGGGGGTGCCGGGATTAGGCACGGTAGGGCGTCAGACACGTCAGAGCTTCATTAGCAGTGTAAATATATTCCACGTGGATTCATTGTATGCATAGTCGCCTTTTAATGAATATCACGCAAATCGTCATGGTGATAGGTACATACGGTTTGTCCAGCATGTCCTAGGTGTTTCTATAAATATATATTTTTTTTAAATAATAAAAAACAAAGGCCGGCCCCGGGGGATGGGGTCCCCGGGGCCATAAGTGGCCTGAGGAGGGGGGCAACTAGCCCACCAGGTGCCTACAGTAAGTGCCACTGCTCTGTGTTGCAGAGAGGAGCTGCAGGCCGTGCCCCTTTTTACACCTCTCTGCAATGGCGCTTACTGGACGTACCTAGTGGGCTATTTTGCCCTTAGGGACCCTCAGGATTCAAGGAGACTTAATCTCCCAACTTAAAAAATGGCCAGAGGGTGTTTTCACACAGTGGGGAAGGGAGGGGACGGGGCCTGAGGTGACATGTGCAAACACGCCCTATGGCGCGTTTTAAGTTGGGGAAATAATTCCCCTTCAATCCTGAGGGCCCCTGGGGGCTAACTAGCCCACCAGGTGCTTCCAGTAAGCACCACTGAGCTGCGTTGCAAAGAGGTGGTCCAGGCCGTGCCACTTTTTACACCTTTCTGCAACGCAGCTCTGTGGCGCTTACTGGAGGTGCCTAGTAAGATAGTTGGACCCTAGGGACCCTCAGGATTCAAATGAACTTAATCTCTCAAATAAAAACGGCCACAGGACGGGTTTACACAGTGGTGAAGGAAGGGGACAGGGCCTGAGTTAACGTGTGCAAACAAGCCCTGTGGCGCGTTTTAAGTTGGGGAAATAATTCCCCTTCAATCCTGAGGGACCCTGGGGGCCAACTAGCCCACCAGATGCTTCCAGTAAGCGCCACTCCACTGCTTTGCAGAGAGGTGGTCTAGGCCGTGCCCCTTTTTACATCTCTCTGCAACGCAGCTCTGTAGCGCTTACTGGAGGTACCTAGTGGTCTAGTTGGACCTAGGGACCCTCAGGACTCAAGGGGACTTAATCTCCCAATTTAAAACGGCCACAGGGCGTGTTTACACAGTAGGGAAGGGAGGGGCGGGGCCTGAGGTGACGTGTGCAAACACGTCCTGTGGCGTGTTTTAAGAGGTAATTTTAATCCCCTGCCCTATTATATACTAGGGGCTTACAGAAGAGGTCATGCTAATCACACGGGGACCCCAACGCATAGTGCTCACTAGTGTATGTAGGTGTTTTCACTGTATTCTGAGTGTCTTTTAACATAGCACTGGCTCTAGAACTGGTTAGTCAGACTCAGTTACCACCAGTATCCGTCGGAAAAAGTTGAGGGTACAGGATGATTTTGCATCAAGGCTTCTTTCTCCTCTTCTGTTTGTTCTTTCTGCACGTTATCCTTCTTCCTGCACTTTTCTTCGTCTTTGAGGACTTCTGTTGCTTCTTTCTGCATTTCTTTTTTTTCTTTCTGTGTGTTTTTTTCTTCTTTCTTCACATGTCCTATCTCTGTAGGCATAGTTATAAATTAGAATTTAAAAAACCTTTGAAATTCACTGAAAAAACCATAGGTTTCAGGCACGTTATAGTTAGGAATTAGCATTTAAAAAACCTTAGAAATTCACTGAAAAAACCATAGGTTTCAGGGGCGTTATAGTTAGCTGGACTTTTCACTCGTACAAAACTATTGAAATTCCCCCATTATAGTTAGTTCAGCTAACTATAACTCGTGCGCCCGCAATTCACTGCTGATGACGTCACATATTACATCACTCATGACATGGTCAGTGACATCACTCATGACATCACTGATGACATCTCAAATGACATCACTGATGACATCACTGATGACATCATCCTTGTGATAGAGTGGCAGGCCTCCTCTCCCCCTAATATAACCTTTGATACACACATTCAAAAATAGAAACAAAAATTTTCAAAACAATGGACATACCAATACCAGTTACATAAATCTATTCAGTAATTCTAAGATCCACATACACATCCACTCATTCACCAACAGTCCTATACAGTCACTCATACATGTACTCACTCATCATATGTACTCATACACCTATACATCCTGTTACACAACGCCACTATTCCATAGAGTTACTCACACACATAGTCAGTTATGCTAATAAAGAATCAAACATCCATTTACTTGCATATACAGTTATACACACACCACCACACTTACTTATACAGAACCTTACACATACTTAGTCTTTTAAACAATCACTTATAGAAACACATACTTATTCATACAGGAACTGTTTCAATCCCTCACTCTCACATATACTCACTTATATACACCAATAGTCACATATACTAGTTTAAAAGATATGTAGTTACTCATAAAGAGACAATTGAGCTAGTCATTCACTCACTAACACACCCATGCACACACTCATCCACCCATACAGTCCTGCACACATGCTTTCTTCAACACATACAAACAGTGAGTCACTCATCCATGCACCTATGCACTACGTAATGCCCCCCACCGAACCATACAGACACTCATACACTCTTACTGATACTCAAAAAACCAACTAATAACCTATATAGACACTCATGTAGCTACTCACCAACCCATGGAGCCACTTATACACAAAGTGAGAGACTGATACAGATATTTACATATTTAAACATTACTCACTAAGCTATGTATTCACTAAGATACACTTAATCAGTCAGTTGTACAATCAATTTTTCAAAAACAAATCATCCATTTAGATACTTATATACCCATTTATTCTTCCATCGACCTTGAGATATACATATATGAAACATATGTAATTTTCAGAAAAACACACATTCACTGGACGATGTCATCAGTGATGTCATTTGAGAGGTCATCAGTGATGTCATGAGTGATGTCACTGACCATGTAATGAGTGATGTAATATGTGACGTCATCAGCAGTGCATTGCCAGCGCGCGAGTTATAGTTAGCTGAACTAACTATAACAGAGGAATTTCAATGGTTTTGTACGAGTGAAAAGTCCAGCTAACTATAACGCCCCTGAAACCTAGGGTTTTTTCAGTGAATATATATATATATAGATATGTGTATATGTATATATATATATATCTATATATTCACTGAAAAAAACACCGTTCTAGTTAGTTCAGGTAACTATAACTCACGCACCCGCAATGCACTGCTCATGACGTCACATATTACATCATTCATGACATGGTCAGTGACATCACTGTATGGATGAGTGTGTACTTGTATCACTGATTATATAAGAGAGTAAGTATGCGTTAGTATCTGTATGAATAAGTGAGGTGGTGTGTGTATTATTGTATAGGTGAGTAAATGGGAGTGTGATTGATTCTTAGCATGACTGACTAGGTGTGTGAGTATCTGTATAGGTGTATAAGTGCATATGATAGTGTTTTATTGATGAGTGACTGCATGTATGAGTGATTGTATGGAAGAATGAGTGGATGTGTGTGTAGACCTAGGAATCAGTGAGTGTGCATGTAGTACCTGGTATTGGTGTGTCAATGATTTAGAAAATGGTAGTCTGGATTTTACAGTGGGTGTATCAAAGGTTATATTAGAGTGTGAGGAGGTGCATCAGATTTTCACGTGGATGATGTCATCAGTGATGTCATCCGTGATGTCATTTGAGATGTCATCAGTGATGTCATCAGTGATGTCACTGACCATGTCATGAATGATGTAATATGTAACGTCAGAAGCAGTGCATTGTGGGTGCGCGAGTTATAGTTAGCTGAACTAACTATAACTGTGGAATTTCTATGGTTTTGTATAAGTGAAATGTCCAGCTAACTATAATGTCCCTGAAACCTATGGTGTTTTCAGTGAATTTCAATGTTTTTTAAATGCTAATTTCTAACTATAACGTACCTGAAACCTATGTTTTTTTAGTGAATTTCAATGTTTTTTTTAAATGCTAATTTTGAACTATGACATCCCTATTAAGTCCCCTTGAATCCTGAAGGTCCCTGGTGGCCAAGTAGCCCACCAGGTACATCCAGTAAGCACCACAGACCTGCGTTTCAGAGAGGTGTTCTGAGGCCACGCCACTTTTTACACCATGCTGCAAACACGGCTACTGAGGAGACTGTAGAAAATGAGGAAATTAGGAAACTTCATAACAAATAAGTCTCCCAAGATGGCCACCAGAGACAAACAAGCCCAAATGTAGCACAAATATCACCCAGATGTAGCCCAAGTATAGCCCAGTGACAGAATGTCCCAGAGTGTTCTAAAGAACAACTAGAGCGCTAACAGTCTGTTGTATATCTTCGCAATGTATAAAGTTATTCAAACACGTAGTTTGGTTGCACAACGCAGTTGCATCCCTGCTGTTTCCTTGGTGACGCGTCTTCAGAATTCTGGCAGCGTTTATAACTGACGTCACGAAATTCTTGCCATTCTTTCCTCAGCTGTTGACCTGACAGTCACGTTTTGTGTCGGCTGATTGTGGGCCTTATTATTCGTAACTTAATAAAAATATATAATTAAATTATAATTACGTGTAGTCTTAGTTACTACAATTTGGCGACGAGCGATTTCTACATTTTCAAGAAGGAAAATTCAGGCCCACATCGGACCGAAAGGAACTCTTCATTCTACGAAACTTCGAGGATTATTTAATTCTAAAAGCTTAACATAGAAGCTTGTGGACAGTTGAAGAATGACAGTTGGAGTCCGTTGACGGAACTGCATTTCCAGCTGTAACTGTCAACTGTTGATTTCTGTATTCGGCAACGGAGTTTCCTGACGCATAGCACGTAATGTGATGCAACGTGCGTGACCCCATTTTGTAAATTGAAAATTTCATGTAAGTTAACAGGAAAAAAATTCAGTGAGATTCGCAACCCCAGTGCTAATTTCGCCGAAATAAAAAAAAAATGCTTTTTTTGGACCTGGGGGTCCTTGTGGGAACCCCTGAGCAGGCCTAGGGGGTTAGGGTGTTTTTACCCTGCCCCCTTTTCTTTTTTTTCAACTTTGTTTTACTGTTTTCTTGTGACTCGGTTCTACCGAGTCACAAGATTGTTGAAAATTGAAACAGCAGTGTGATTAAGCATTCACCAAAGACATGAATTCCTCTTTATTGGGCCAGGTTCCCTTCACTATGTTGACTAATGTTTGGACTCCATTTTGTGTTGCATGTCTCCACGTGCTCAGCACGAGAAGAGTCCTATCCCCGTATCAGTTGCTCTTTATAATCTGCCCAGTAACAGTCTATAAATAGCTCCTTTGTCCGTCTGGCGCATGCCCAGACTTGACCACATCTGTTATCAGTTAGTCCTTGCTTGACCATGTTTTCGCGGGCTCAGGAAATTAGTTACTCCACCCACATATTGATTCTGTATCGAAAATGCCCATAAAAGGTAATGAATTTTGCTTCATGTTGTATCCACCCACTTATGAGCCCCTGTTTTGTGTATAAAAGGGGACTATGTACGCAAGTTCTTTGTGCTACTCTATGCAATACTGAAGAGTGTTGTATAGGTTGTAGGACCACCCTTAAGGGTTAATAAACTTTGTCTTTGTACTTTGCAGTTTCCGTGCCAACTTCCTTTTAGCTTCCATTACAGGAGAGCGAACCCTTGTATGCTGCGGGCCTAGCTGGGGCCTGTACTCATCAATTGGCGCCCGTCACGTGGGGCTCATCGGCGACTCGGATGCTCGAAGGACTGGTCGTGACGAAGGTGAGGAATTTGGCCGGGGATGTGATCACTGCCAGTGGCGTCTTTTAGCCCTGGCATCCCGAGGTTTTCTTCCTCCCCTTCCGCACTGACCTTCTGGGTGGCGCCGGTCCTCGACTGAGACCTCTTCTGTCGGTTTTGCCGTGACAGCCGTTTGGGCGAATTTTGGAGCTTGGCAGTTGGAATCTGGACACTCTTGATTGGTAAGAACCGTTGTACGGTACTTGCTCCGAGTTTTGAAGCCTGGGTTGGCTATTTGAGTTTGGTTTTGTGATGACCGGTCATGATTTGGTATTGATTATTGTGAGAATATATGCGTTGCAACACATATAGGCAGGTAATGTGGAGATATTTCTCCGGAGCTATGTAAATTTGAACGGCGCAAAGTTTAAGTGCCATTTTTTTGATAATACTGCATTTTGCATTATTTTTGAGCATGCCTGCTTTTAGCGCACTCCGTAAGTGGTGCTGCTGCTTTGGAAACCGGTTAAACCTCGAGGAATCTGCTCCAGCTCCCCCAGAGGGGACTCCTAATAGGGATATGTATGTGAAGCATGGTCTTTCTTCTATAATGTACAGCACAGTATGGAGGAAATACACCAAAAAGGATCCTGAGTTGCGCTGGCCTTTGTATGGATCATTTGATATGCGTAAGATTGAGTATGTGGAACAGTGTATGTGTAAACGGCGTGCTCGGCAAGACATGTTTGAATGTGTGCGGTTATGGGTGAAGGAAGTGCGTGAGCGAGAAAAACGTGAGAAAGCGCTGTTTGATAAAGAGCAACGGAAGAATGATCATGTGCGAGCACAGGAAGCGAAGCGTCGGGAGGAAAGAGAACTGGCGGAAAAGCAAGAGAAAGAGCGTAGGTTGCAAGTCTCGGGTCAATATGCTGTCCGCCAGCCACTTTATCCTGTCCTTACTCATCTTGAAGATGATTTTTTTTTATTAGATCGTTCTCCGCCTCCTTATGCTGGCGCGTCGGCCCCGAGATCACAGGATTCTGGATTGGGTTCGGATAAGGTAGACACGCGGTCCATGTTATCAGTTGACCGAATGGGTGAGCTTCGGAAAGTTTCTTTTCGTGCACTTAAGGGCAAGTTATCCCTCACTGAATTGTTGGACTCTTTGGAAAAGTGGCAGGATAGAGAGAAGTTGTATTTTTTGGGACACTTTTCTGAGGAAGTGATAACTGCCTTTCGGAAATATTCAGAAGTTTTTGAGCCTGATGATGTATATTAGATGCTAAAGCATTGCGTAACGGTGTTTTTTCTCCCTCTAAGGCACCTGATGCGGTTCGACGGCTGTTTGCATTATGGGACGCGGCGAGTGACCTTAAAGAGAGAGCGCGCCAAAAGGCAGGGGAACAGGAGCAGTCGAATCCACGTGTCGGCGATGACCAGTCATCTACCTCCCACTCAGATAAGAGCGAACTAGTGCATGCTAAACCGATGCGAGAGGCAGCACCTTTGTATGTTCCTCCTAAAGGAGCGGGAACTAGTTCGGATATTACTTCCGCCGATGCTAAGGGATATTTTGTGTATAATTGGGTCTATACTCCCTGGCATAGGGCTGATGTTATGGCATTAAAGAATGCTTTACCTGACCCCCGCAAAAACCCAGCGGCCTTTTATGAAGAGGTCGAAGGGGCCTTGAATTCTTGTACTATGACTTTAGCAGATATAGATTTGTTCTTTGGGCTCATATTACCACCGGATATGTGGAGATCAGTGCGAAAGGTGGATGATGTTCCCGCTTTTAAGGCTAGGTGGTCTGAAATTGAGGATGAGGATAGGGAGAGAAAACCCGCGCAAAAACCACCGCGGATTATTCTAGATCTTCCCGCTGCTATCTTGACTAAGTTGAAAACGATTATTCCCCCTAAAAAGATTGACTGGAATATGTTAGCATCGTGTAAACAGAAGGTTGATGAATCAGTCTCAGATTTCTTTACGCGCTTTGAGGAGACATTTCATGATTTTAGTGGTCAGTCACTTACGGATGATACGGGTAGACATCTTTTTGTGGATAAATATGTGGCGAATTTATTACCGGGAATAGCAGCTCGTTTAAAAGCGAGTGAAAGTTCCTGGTCCACTTCGTCTCCGGCATCCCTCCTGACTATGGCTCAGTATTATGAGCGTCAGGAACAAGAAGCGAAGGGGCAGGAGGAGAAGAAATCGAAAGATTTAAAAACAAAGGTGATGTTAACACAAGTATATGGTCCGCCTCGTCGGGGTGTCGACAGAGGTAGGGGAGGATTTTATGGTCCCCCTTCGGGTCGGTCAGATGTAAATAGGAATCAATGTGCGTATTGTAAACAGTCGGGTCATTGGGCCAGAGATTGTCCGGCGTTGTATGCATCTCGTCAGGGACGTGGTCAAGGTCCACCGAGAGGTAGAGGGGGCTTTTCGAATTTCAGAGGGAATTCTAATGATCGTGCTCGCTTTGAACCTAACGCGCAGCAGCAAGATAGACCCAATGTATTTGATCGACAGCACCAGTATCAAATGTCAGGGATTGACAGCTCTGGGTACCATGATTCGCGGCATGCATAGGAATGCGTTGGATGGGGGTTGGAATCAGTTGAAGTGCCGGTTGATCAGAAGGGTCCTTATGTTTCAGCAAAGGTTTTGGGTTCTACTGATCAGTTCCTAGTTGACACAGGAGCGACCCGCAGCGCGCTGTCAAAACAATTGGTTCCGAGGGCTCCCCCATCTGGCTTACTGGTTACATCGGTAGGGTTTGATGGTACACTCTCTCGAAGCCCTCTTTCCCGACCCCTTGCATTCCATGTTGATCCCTTTTCTGCACCCTGTCCGTTTCTGCTTGCCCCGAACACGCCTGACAACATTATGGGTCTTGATATGCTCAAGCACTTCTGAGCTACGATCCGCTGCTCCCCCGCTGGAGTACGTGTGATATTAAATGATAATCACCCGATGGCAGACCGGATGTGTGTGGTCGTGGAGGATTCTGTGTTAGCTTCCCTCCCTCATTCTTTGTGGGCTACTTCAGATACCGATGTGGGACAGATGGTGATTCCACCTGTCCATATTAGTGTCCAGGAGGGTGCGGTGTTACCGCGCCTCCCTCAGTATCGCATTTCCCAGGAGGGGGAGGAGGCACTCATTCAGATTGTGCAGGATTTGATTAAGGTGGGGGTAGTGGAAGAAGTTCCCTATAATGTTTGCAACAGTCCTATTTTACCCATCAAGAAGAAAGATACGGATGCTAAAGTTTATCGGTTTATCATTGATTTAAGGGAAGTGAACAAGATTGTGATACCTCAGTATCCAGTGGTTTCTGATATCACAACATTGCTCACTTTGGTCCCGCCAACGGAGACCACGTTTTCAGTTATTGATTTGAAAAATGCCTTCTTTTCGATCCCTATTCATCCCGATAGCCGATACCTTTTTGGTTTTACTTTGAATAATAGGTCTTATAGATTTTGTAGAGTTCCTCAGGGCTACACAGAAAGCCCTAGCATTTACAGTCAAGCATTGAAAAGGCAATTGGATTCCTTTGTTCTGCCCGAGGGTGTCGCCCTTATACAATATGTCGATGACATCTTGTTGGTGGCTGACACTCCTGAGCTGTGTGAGAAGAGTACGTTATCCCTGCTTTCCTTTTTGGCATCTCACAATCACAAAGTGTCGAAGAAGAAATTGCAATTCTGTAGACCAAAGGTGACTTATTTGGGTCACCTTTTGTCTAAGGAGGGGCGTGCACTCACACCAGATCGTATTCAAGCAATTTTGGACACGCCAGTGCCTTCCACACAGAAGGACGTGCGTGCATTTTTGGGTCTTGTTTCTTTTTGTAGGCAATGGATATTGGGGTTTTCACACATAGCTAAACCATTGTTAGCCCTTTTGATAAAGGACACACCAATTCCTCTTCCCTGGTCAAATGAGTGTGACATTGCATTTCAGCAATTGCTACAGGCACTTTGTTCAGCACCAGTGTTAGGGACCCCTGATTATACAAAGCCCTTTTCACTGTATGTGCATGAGAAAGATGGATGTGCATTATCAGTTTTAGTGCAGATGCACGGCGACAAGCAGCGCCCTTGTGCATATTTTTCAGCCGTACTTGATCCTGTTGCCCGAGCATTGCCTGGTTGTTTTCGCTCGGTTGCGGCGACAGCTGTGTCAATACGTCAAAGTGAGGGAATTGTGTTATCTCACAAACTGTTGGTATTAGTCCCCCATGCTGTTGATGCCCTGCTTAATCAGACAAAGACGCAGCATTTGACCAGTGCCCGTTTAACGGGATATGAGTTGACGCTTTTGGCTCCTCATATTACGTTAAAGAGGTGTGTAACGTTAAATCCAGCTACATTGTTGCCGTTCCCGGAAACTCAGTCTGAAGCACGAGAAACACATGACTGTATTCTTGTGACTGAGGAACAGAAAAAGGGTCGTATTGATCTCCAGGATACGGCCTTTACAGATGTAGATGGAGAACTGTGGGTGGACGGATCATGCCTGAAGCTACCAGATGGTACGACTTCAGCAGCGTATGCAATCACCACACTGCAAACAATAGTGGAGACAGCACGCATACCACAGAAATCAGCTCAAGCAGCGGAACTGATAGCATTAACACGAGCATGTGAGCTCAGTGCAGGATTGTGTGTGAATGTTTATACAGATAGCCGCTATGCCTTCGGAGTAGCGCACGATTTCGGCCTACTCTGGAAGGAGAGAGGGTTTCTAACGTCACATGGAGCGCAGATAATGTACGGGGAGTTAGTCCACAACCTCTTGACTGCATTAACATATCCAAAGAAGATCGCTATAATTAAATGTAGTGCCCATAAGAAAGTGGTTGATAAAGTTGGAGAAGGGAATGCTTTGGCAGACCGGGTGGCACGAGAGACTGCGATGCAGCCTGGTGCTACTGCAATGTATGTTGTGAAGTCACAGGCAGAAAGATGGCACGATGCTAGGAGAGAGGTGCTGGAAATACAGAGGACCGCTTCCGATAAGGAACGGGAGCAATGGTCCAATGATGGAGAATTAGATGACGAAGGATGTTGGAGAAATAAGCAGATGGATAAATGAAAGTTACCCACAGCCTTCGTACAACCTATGGTTCAGATGGCACATGGACTAGCGCATGTCGGAGCTTCCGCAATTGTTAAATTACTCACGCGAGTTTGGGAGCATCCGGAGATCGCTAGTACGGCAAAGAGGGTAGTGCAGACCTGCATGATTTGCCTGAGGTATAACCCAGGAAAGGGTACCCGAACTCCAGCAGGAGGATTTGCGACACCTACTGCACCTTTTGAGGTTTTGCAGATGGATTACATCCAGCTTGAACGCTGTAACAATCTGAAGTATGTTCTAGTAGTGGTTTGTGCCTTCAGTAAATGGGTTGAGGCATACCCTACGAAAGACAATACTGCGATGACTACAGCCAAGATGCTATTGAAGGAGTTCTTCCCTCGATACGGTGTTTGCAGATTGTTGTGGAGTGATAACGGACCTCATTTTATAGCAGACGTTATAAAGTATGTCCTGAAGGGTCTAGGCATTACCCAGAAGTTCCATGCAGTATTTCACCCTCAGTCTGCAGGATTGGTTGAGAAGTATAACGGTACTCTGAAGCTCAAGATCGCTAAGATCCAAGCTTCGACTTCTTTGACTTGGCCAGACGCTTTGCCGCTGGCATTATTGTCAATTAGATCGATACCGCATTCTCGAACCGGTCTCACACCTTATGAGATCGTCTTTGGACGCCCAATGAATATTTGGGGTCCACCAAAACCTAAGTCCGTGTATGATGTACCTTGTGTAATGATGAATGATTATCTGGCACAGTTAACGGATAATTTGGTTTCTATTCATCAACAGGTTCGAGAGGCGCTCCCTGATCGGTCCACCGGTGAAGGCCATAATCTCCGACCTGGTGACCAGGTGATGATCAAAGTCTTCGAAAGAACGAACAGTTTGGAGCCGAGATGGGTCGGTCCTGAGCAAGTCTTGCTCGCAACGAGGACAGCTGTGCGGGTTTCCAATCGGAAGAACTGGATCCACTCCTTGCACTGCCGCAAAGTGCCGCCCGGATTGGTGGAGCCTGCTGCATTGACCGACCATCGAGAAATTCTGACTGCGGAGAAAGGCCGTGCCGTGGAACCAAACGACACTGCGGAGCTCTTCCCGGACCAGGTGATTCCTGAAAGAAGGAGATATCACCTCAGACCAAGAAAGTGACTGCTGTATCCAAAGTTGTCAGAACGGCCCTTAGGTTAGTGAAACGGAGAGCCAATGTGGCAAGGGTGGGGGGGATCAGCCCTGCATTAGTGTAGCGACACCCGTCTTGGCCCGCTGGTGAAGAAATCAACCGCTGCCTAAGGGGAAGAGTTCTGACAACCTTTTAGTTTCAGGAAGATATTGACTTTTTACTCTAAGATGGAGAAGAAGAAGATTCTTTGCGCAACAGGCTTTATTATTACAGTAGCTATTGTTGGTATAGCTACATGGTTTGTTGAGGATGTAACTCCTGCCCGGGAGTTGCTTGTTTTGACTACTCCAGTGCCTGAGGAGCACTACTTTTATACACTTCCGTATCAAGAACTGACGCATCGTCAGTCTTATTTGAATAACACTTTCATCCAGATGTTGCATCATACCCACGTTGCCACGAATGCTACGAACTGTTGGATATGTGGTATGATGCCAGCTCATCAGAAGAAAGGAGGAACGCCATTCCTCCATAATGGCTCCTGTAGAGCATGGTACACTTTGCTGTTTGCCACACGGAAACCTACAGTGGGACGATTACTTTTCAGACTTAATAGGGAGTGTCATCAAGATAAGGATGGCTATCCACAAGCGAATGGGACAATATGGGAATGGGAAGAGTATCGACCGGACAATGAATCGATTCCCTACATCTTCACGAACACCAGAGACACTACAGGACAAGAGCGCTTTGTGATTCAGGTGGCACAAGCTCAAGCGGACCTGTGTGTCCAGAGTGTGGGTCATATTCCTGTCGGTGTTAGTGATTGTATCATCGTGCTGAATATAGACGGGCTAAATAACAGTACTTTCTTAGCCTCCCATAATACATACTTTGTGTGTGGGAATAAGGGTTATTATCGCTTACCGGCCGGCTGGTCCGGAGTATGTTATGTAGCATTCTTATTACCTCCTGTATTCTTGGCACCTGCATCTTATCATAAAGATTTGAAGTTGTTGAATAATGTGACTGTAAATAGGTATAAACGTACTCTATCTATTGATGACGTTGATCAGACTGATACTAGCTTACAGCAGTATATTGATTTTAATTTAGGATTGTTTTTCTTTGTTGGGGCTGCTCTAAATAGTAGGAAAGTTCGAAGATTAACAAGAGTTGTGGAGGCTGTGACAAATCAAACCGCTGCTGCTCTTGGGAATCTCACGGAAGAATTACAAATTACTAGAATCGTTGCATTACAGAATCGTATGGTATTAGATGTTATGTTAGCTGACCGAGGTGGAGCATGTAATCGGAAGTAGTTGTTGCGTGTTTATTCCTGACCACACGCCATCAGTTTATAATGCTATCAATAAATTGCATAAAATTGCAGCTGAAATCCATACAGAAAATGGCACTTGGACCTTTTCTGGATGGTTTTGGGCATTGATCACTGCATGGGGATGGAAGGTTTTAACTGGTCTCTGTATTGTCGTAGCAGCTCTGTTTTCTTGTTGCATTTGTGTCCAATGTGGTCCTTTACTCTGTTCCCTATGTGTGTCAGTCTGTATTCCTGATAAGAAAGCTATTGCCAATGTCACCTATCAGAAACATTTAACTAAGGAAGTAGAAGAAATGATGAAAATTGACATATATGATGACTATCCTAATAAACCGAATGTCTTCAGTGAATGCTGAAAGGGTCGTCTGTTGAAAATTGAAACAGCGATGTGATTAAGCATTCACCAAAGACATGAATTCCTCTTTATTGGGCCAAGTTCCCTTCACTATGTTGACTAATGTTTGGACTCCATTTTGTGTTGCATGTCTCCACGTGCTCAGCACGAGAAGAGTCCTATCTCCGTATCAGTTGCTCTTTATAATCTGCCCAGTAACAGTCTATAAATAGCTCCTTTGTCCGTCTGGCGCATGCCCAGACTTGACCACATCTGTTATCAGTTAGTCCTTGCTTGACCATGTTTTCGCGTGCTCAGGAAATTAGTTACTCCGCCCACATATTGATTCTGTATCGAAAATGCCCATAAAAGGTAATGAATTTTGCTTCATGTTGTATCCACCCACTTATGAGCCCCTCTTTTGTGTATAAAAGGGGACTATGTACGCAAGTTCTTTGTGCTACTCTATGCAATACTGAAGAGTGTTGTATAGGTTGTAGGACCACCCTTAAGGGTTAATAAACTTTGTCTTTGTACTTTGCAGTTTCCGTGCCAACTTCCTTTTAGCTTCCATTACAGGAGAGCGAACCCTTGTATGCTGCGGGCCTAGCTGGGGCCTGTACTCATCAAGATGGCTGCCAACACTTTCTGGTTTGGAGTGGCAACCAATCACAGTGAAGCTTGTGGTCGGTAGGGTTCGCAAATCCACCTCTGTGCTAAATATCAAAACTTTTATTTTTTTAATTTCTCAGCAACTACTGAACGGACTTACACCATTTTAAATAAGTACGGTTTCTGAACCAAGCACTACCTTTTTGCCAAATTGTGTGTAATTCCGTTCAGCAGTTTGGGCTGTAGCCTCAGCTAAAGTTTCCTATGGGAAATTGAATTTCTGACCTCTTTTTTTTAAATTCCTTAGGAACTACTGAACGGATTTACACCATTTAACAAAAAGGACTCTTTCTGAGCCAAGAGCTTCCTGCTTGCAAAATGTGGTGTTATTCTGTTCAGCAGTTCGGGCTGTAGCCATGTCTAAAGTTTCCTATGGAAAATAACATGGAGAAAACACGTTTTGGGACCCCCATTTTTTCTCGACCCCCGCTTGATGAATCACCCCAAAACGTTCAAGACAGGAGCTGACCGGGGTGCCCCGATAGTTTTGAAAGTTTTGCAAAGAATCGTCAACGACATCAAAGATATTGGGAAAACAAAAAACGCTTTTCCTATGGAAACTAGTTCCTAACTGTAACTACCTACTGGCGACCGCCAGTAGGTAATATATATATGTTTATGTGTGTGTATATATTACCTACTGGCGGTCGCCAGTAGGTAGTTATTGTTAGGACCTATTATCAATAGGAAATCTGCAACATTCTATTTAGAATAACTTTGGCGCCGGTTGACGAATCTTTGCGAACTTTTCAAAACTCGTGGCCCGCTCCGGTCCACTCCTATCCTGAAAGTCTCGGGGTGATTCGTAAAGCAGGGGCCGAGAAAAAAGGGGGGTCCCAAAACATGTTTTCCCCATGCAATTTTCCATAGGGACCATTAGTTGAACGGAATTACACCAAATTTGGCAGAAAGGTAGACCTTGGGTCACACTCGTGCCCTTTGGTTAAATGGTGTAAATCTGTTCAGTAGTTTTTTAGATATTAAAGGAAAAAAGATAGATATATCTGGGCGGAGCCTAACCACTCATCTCATCGTGAGATATGATTGGCTGTCAGCACTTCATCCAAGAAGTGTTGGCAGCCATCTTGGGACCAATATACATGATAGCACCTCACTAAAAAGCATTGGAGTTAATATAAGGTTTTAAGACTTTAGTTACATTATAAATCATTTGTGGATGGTACCATACTCATTTTAGGAATTGTGGTGTGTTCTAAGGTGATTTTACCATGTGAAAAAGCATTCTGCTGGGATATCATGAATCATGTTTGAGAGAAATCTATTTTCTCATGCTTTTCCCACAGAGGTTTGGAAGGTGATCTATAAGCTAAACTGAGAGCATATTTTCTGTAAATTCACATTATCTTTCTCAGTCATGTGAGAATGAAGTCTGACATTCACAGTAAAACATGCACATCCAACAAGGGCAGAGAAGAGACTGTCAGTTAATTCCTGTGTCTTCTACTGCAGCTTCTCAGAGTGTTCTAAAGAACAACTAGAGCGCTAACAGTACTACTTATGACAAACGTATGGCACACCTGAAGCCATCTTGATTTGAAATAAAGTGGTAACACTTAAAACATTTAATTTGCAAAGGAACAAAATGAGGGGGTTCATTTTGCCATAGAAAGTATGATTAGTGCTGCAGAAAGAAAAATTAGGGCACATTTTGACTTCTCAAATCCTCTTCTATTTTATGAAAAATTTCTGACATGCAGATTGAAACATGCACTTTGAATACCAGTAGCAGACTTCCCTGGTGAGCAGTAGCTTTACTACAGTGATCTAATGAGCAGCTAGAGTGCTAACATTCAGAATTTATGGCAAATGTGTGACACATCTGAATGTCTTCTTGATGGAACCAAAGTAAACAAGCATTGAAAATGCAAAGGTCTCGCCCTCGTTTAAGTTAAAGCAATTCTGTTTGCAATTAGGTTGCTTTTTAGCTGCTTGTATTAGTGTTTTTCAAACTGTCATGTACATAACTTGTATATGTATGCATATATGTATAAGTATATGTATGCATGCATTTATATATATATAAATGCAGATTATATATATGTTTATATGTATGTGTATATATATATACACATACATATATATAAATGCATATACATATATATGCATATATATGTGCATATATGTGCGAGTAGAGAGAGGTAGAGAGGTAGAGCTGTAGAGGTGGAGGTGTAGAGGTAGAGGTGTAGAGGTAGAGAGGTAGAGGTAGAGAGGTAGAGGTAGAGAGAGAGAGGTAATGAGGTATAGAGTAGTAGAGAGAGAGGTAGAGAGGTAGAGAGTAGAGAGTGAGTAATAGAGAGTAGAGAGTGAGTAGTAGAGAGTAGTAGAGAGTAGTAGACCAGTAGAAAGTAGTATGGAGAGTAGCAGAGAGTTAGTAGTAAAGAGTAGTAGAGTGAGTAGTAGAGAGTAAGTAGTAGAGAGTAAGTAGTAGAGAGCAGTAGAGAGTGAATAGTAGAGAGTAGTAGAGAGTAGTAGAGAGTGAGTAGTAGAGTGTAGTAGAGAGTGAGTAGTAGAGAGTAGTATAGAGTGAGTAGTAGAGAGTGAGTAGCAGAGAGAGAGTAGTAGACAGTAGTAGAGAGTGTCAAGTAGAGTGAGTAAAAGAGAGTAGTAGAGAGAGAGTAGTAGAGAGTAAGTAGTAGTGAGTGAGTAGTAGAGTGAGTAGTAGAGAGTAGTAGAGAGAGTAGTAGAGAGAGAGTAGTAGATAGTGAGTAGTAGAGAGTAGTAGAGAGTGAGTAGTAGAGAGTGAGAAGTAGAGAGTGAGTAGAAGAGAGAGTAGTAGAGAGTGCGTAGTAGAGAGTAGTAGAGAGTGAGTAGTATAAAGTGAGTAGTAGAGAGAGAGTAGTAGAGAGTAGTAGAGTAGATGAGAGTGAGTAGTAGAGAGTGAGTAGTAGAGAGTAGCAGAGAGTGAGTAGTAGAGTGAATAGTAGAGTGTAGTAGAGAGTGAGTAGTAGTGTGAGGAGTAGGAGCAGTAGAGAGCAAGTAGTAGAGAGAGTAGTAGAGAGTGAGAACCACGCCGTCATGAGCACAGCTCACCCGTGACTCATGACGGCGTGGTTCTGTCATGAGCACAGCGGCGCCATCAACCCCCCCAAACCCCCCCAGCGCTGCGGCGGAATTCGCGCCGCAGCGAAGGGGTTAAAGCAATTCTGTTTGCAATTAGGTGGCTTTTTAGCTTTGCTTGTATTAGTGTTTTTCAAACTGTCATGTCCATAACATGCATATGTATGCATATATGTATATGTATGCATGCATTTATATTTATATATTACCTACTGGCGGTCGCCAGTAGGTAGTTATAGTTAGGACCCCTTTTCCATAGGAAATCCGCAACATTCTATTTTGAATAACTTTGGCGCCGGTCGACGAATCCTCGCGAATTTCTCAAAATAGGTGGGGCGCTACGCTCCGCTCCTACCCTGAAAGTCTCGGGGGGATTCGTCAAGCGTGGGCTGAGATAAAAGGGGGGTCCCAAAACGCGTTTTTCCCATGCATTTTTCCATAGGACCTTTAGACAGGGCTACAGCCCGAACGGCTGAACAGAATTACTAGAAATTTGGCAGAGAGGTAGTCCCTAGGTCAAGGAAGTGCCTTTTGTAGGTTTGGTGTAAATCTGTTCAGTAGATTCTGAGAAAATAGCCTTTAAATCAATATATATATCTGAGCCAGCTTACGGTACGCTTACCGTAAGCTTACCATACGCGTACGGTGGCGTGCGCGAGCGCGATTCTGATTGGCTCTTAGATCTTAGTAAACATTCGAATCGGCCGAAACCAGGAAGCGGCGGCCGCCATTTTCTCTCTCGCACTGAGAGTTAGGTAGTTTAATTAAAACCAATACACATGTAAAGGAGCTGTTTTGACAGCTCACACACACATAGCCATGATGAGGGAGTCCCCCAAGACCCCCCAAGGCCAAAAAAGCCATTTTTATTTTTTCGCTAATTTTGCCGATTACGCTTACCGTATGCGTACGGTAAAAAATCTAAAAAAAAAAACACTATCCACACTCTCCCCACCCCCTGTGCTTTTGGTGGCCGCAGGCCTCCAAATGTGCAGGGCTTATCAGAGGTGTAAAAAACCACAATATTTTCAACAAAAATAATCAAAGAAAAAATTATCCACACTCTCTCCACCCCGTGTGCAAATGGTGCCCGAAGCGCACCATTTGTGCATGGCTTATAAGCACCGTAAGCACAGTAAGCACCGCGTGCTTACTGTGCACGCACGGTGCGCGAAGCGCACCGTGCGCGCACGGAACGAACTGCGTTAAGTGGGCGCGCACGCCACGAATGGCGTAAAGTAACTTAGCATTTAAAAAACCGTACAAATTCACAGAAAAAACCATAGGTTTCACACACGTTATAGTTAGGAATTAGCATTTAAAAAACCTTGCAAATTCACTGAAAAAACCATAGGTTTCACACATGTTATAGTTAGCGGAAATTTTACTGATAAAAAACCAGTGAAATTCCCCCGTTATAGTTAGTGCAGGCAACTATAACTCACGCGACCGCAATCTTCTGCTGATGACATATGTGTCTTTATGAAAAAAAAATATTTGTAATATATGTATAGCTAAAAATGTATGGAAGAAGACATGGGCAAATAAGTGTCTAAATACAGTATTAGCATCAGCAGAGGATTGCGGTCGCGTGAGTTATAGTTGCCTGCACTAACTATAACGGGGGAATTTCACTGGTTTTTTATCAGTAAAATTTCCGCTAACTATAACATGTGTGAAACCTATGGTTTTTTCAGTGAATATATGCAGATTATATATATGTTTATATGTATGTATATATATACACATACATATAAATGCATATAAATGCATATATATGTGCATATGTGTGCGAGTAGAGAGAGGTAGAGAGAGGTAGAGAGAGGTAGAGAGGTAGAGGTGTAGAGGTAGAGGTGTAGAGGTAGAGGTGTAGAGGTAGAGAGGTAGAGGTAGAGATGTAGAGAGGTAGAGAGGTAGAGAGTGGTAGAGAGAGAGGTAGAGAGAGGTAGAGAGTAGAGAGTGAGTAATAGAGAGTAGAGAGTGAGTAGTTGAGAGTGAGTAGTAGAGAGTAGTAGAGAGTGAGTAGCAGAGTGAGTAGAAGAGAGTGAGTAGTAGAGAGTGAGTAGTAGAGAGAGAGCAGTAGAGAGTGAGTAGTAGAGAGGGAGTAGTAGAGAGTGAGTAGTAGGGAGTAGTAGAGTAGTATAGAGCGAGTAGAGTAATATAGAGCGAGTAGTAGAGAGCAAGAAGTAGAGAGTGTGTAGTAGAGAGTGAGTAGTAGAGTGTAGCAGAGAGTGAGTAGTAGCGAGAGTAGTAGAGAGCAGTAGAGTAGTAGAGAGTGAGTAGTAGAGTGAATAGTAGAGAGTAGTAGAGAGGGAGTAGTAGAGAGTGAGTAGTGGGGAGTGAGTAATAGAGAGTAGTAGAGAGCGAGTAGTAGAGAGTGAGTAGTAGAGAGTGAGTAGTAGAGAGTAGTAGAGAGTGAGTAGTAGAGAGAGTAGTAGAGAGGGAGTAGTAAAGAGTAGTAGAGTGAGAAGTAGTGAGTGAGTAGTAGAGAGAGAGTAGTGGAGAGTAGCAGAGAGTGAGTAGTAGAGTAGTAGAGAGTGAATGGTAGAGAGTAGTAGAGAGTAGTAGAGTGAGTAGTAGAGAGTAGTAGAGTAGTAGAGTAGTAGAGAGTGAGTAGTGGAGAGTGAGTAGTAGAGAGTAGTAGAGAGCGAGTAGTAGAGAGCGAATGGCAGAGAGTGAGTAGTAGAGAGTGAGTAGTAGAGAGTAGTAGAGTGAATAGTAGAGATTGAGTAGTAGAGAGAGAGTAGTAGAGAGTAGTAGAGAGTGAGTAGTTGAGTAGTAGAGAGTGAGTGGTAGAGAGTAGTAGAGTGAGTAGTAGAGAATAGTAGAGAGTGAGTAGTAGAGAGTGAGTAGTAGAGAGTAGCAGAGAGTGAGTAGCAGCAAGAGTAGTAGAGAGCAGTAGAGTAGTAGAGAGTGAGTAGTAGAGTGAATAGTAGAGAGTAGTAGAGAGGGAGTAGTAGAGAGTGAGTAGTGGGGAGTGAGTACTAGAGAGTAGTAGAGAGCGAGTAGCAGAGAGTGAGTAGTAGAGAGTGAGTAGTAGAGAGTAGTAGAAAGTGAGTAGTAGAGAGAGTAGTAGAGAGTGAGTAGTAAAGAGTAGTAGAGTGAGTAGTAGTGAGTGAGTAGTAGAGAGAGAGTAGTGGAGAGTAGCAGAGAGTGAGTAGTAGAATAGTAGAGAGTGAATGGTAGAGAGTAGTAGAGTGAGTAGTAGAGAGTAGTAGAGTAGTAGAGTAGTAGAGAGTGAGTAGTGGAGAGTGAGTAGTAGAGAGTAGTAGAGAGCGAGTAGTAGAGAGTGAATAGTAGAGAGTGAGTAGTAGAGAGTGAGTAGTAGAGTAGTGGAGTGAGTAGTAGAGATGGAGTAGTAGAGAGTGAGTAGTAGAGAGTAGTAGAGAGTGAGTAGTAGAGAGGAGTAGTAGAGAGGAGTAGTAGAGAGTGAGTAGTAGAGAGTGAGTAGTAGAGTTTAGTAACGAGTGAGTAGTAGAGAGTGAGTAGTTTAATTTAAAAGGAACACAATGAGGGGGTTCATTTTGCCATAGAAATTATGATTAGTGCTGAAAAATTAAAAATTAGGGCACATTTTGAGTGACTCTCAAATCCTCTTCTATTTCATTAAAACATTCTGACATGCAGACTGAAACATGCACTTTCAATACCAGCAGCAGACTTCCCTGGTGAGCAGTAGCTTTATTACAGTTATCTAATAAGCAACTAAAGTGCTAACATTCTGAATTTAAGGCAAAGGAGTGACACATCTGAATGCCTTCTTGATGGAATCAAAGTAAAAACTGAAAGTATTTCCTACTGAGGAGACTGTGTAGTAAATGAGGAAATTAGGAAACTTCATAACAAATAAGCACAAATATCACCCAGATGTAGCCCAAGTATAGCCCAATGACAGAATGTCCCAGAGTGTTATAAAGAACAACTAGAGTGCTAACAGTCTTACTTATGACAAAAGTATGGCACACCTGAAGCCATCTTGATTTGGAATAAAGTGGTAACACTTAAAACATTTAATTTGCAAAGGAACAAAATGAGGGGGTTCATTTTGCCATAGAAATTATGATTAGTGCTGCAGAAAGAAAAATTAGGGCACATTTTGACTTCTCAAATCCTCTTCTATTTCATGAAAAATTTCTGACATGCAGACTGAAACATGCACTTTGAATACCAGTAGCAGACTTCCCTGGTGAGTAGTAGCTTTACTACAGTGATCTAATGAGCAGCTAGAGTGCTAACATTCAGAATTTATGGCAAATGTGTGACACATCTGAATGTCTTCTTGATGGAACCAAAGTAAACAAGCATTGAAAATGCAAAGGTCTCGCCCTCGTTTAAGTTAAAGCAATTCTGTTTTCAATTAGGTTGCTTTTTAGCTGCTTGTATTAGTGTTTTTCAAACTGTCATGTACATAACTTGCATATGTATGCATATATGAATAAACTTCTCTCTCGCTTCACCCCAAGTCCCAGGGTTCATCGCAGCAAAGGAAAGCACGGCACCACAGGGAACACTCAATTAGTGTTTATTAAGCATTAATCATCAAGAACACGCACAAAAGGACGGTCGACGCGTTTCGGCACTCAGCCTTCAACTGGACCATAGAGTCCTATTGTCCAGAGTGTCTTTTAAAGAAAACATTTTCAAAAAAATAGTAGAAAGTGAAAACATACTGGACATACATTGCATCGTCGATCAAGGTATGTTATTTAAAGGTAAATAAGAATTTAGATCAGAGAGAACCACAATAATTCATCCTCCACGGTGTTTGTTGTTAATTTGAATAATGTTAGAAAATTATTACAATTAATCTGAGGCAATCTGGAATTGAAGATGAATCACAATCACGGTAAAGTACCTTTTGCCAATCAGGGAGTCTTATTAGAATTAGGCAATTCTAGATAATGTAGTCTAAGATGGGTATTTTCATGAAGTATGTAATGTCAGTAGACAAAGTGCATTATTTGTCAAAATTCATAACGTTACCAACCTAGAATTATCTAAAAAATTCCAAATGTTACAAAGTAGAATTCATGTGTCTATGTCAACAACAATCAGAAAATGGATGGGTAAAGAGAGATGCAGTGAAAACAATTGACAATTGGCAATTTGTTGATCAACCGTGGAAATATATACAAGTGCAAAAAGGAAGAGGAACAGGGAGGAGCCCATCATAGGTCGTCAATTCAAGTCTCGTTAAAGGTGCACATGTAGTTCAGCATCCAAGTTATGTCCTAGTGGGTTTTCTGTACCCATTAGTAATATCATTCTCGACTCTGCTCTTCTTAACTCAAGAATACGATTTCCACCCCTTTCCTTCTGTTTAACAATTTTGATGCCAGAGTATTTAAGCTGATTGTTGTCACTTGAGTGGAAGTCATAAAAATGTTTTGCCATAGGATATGTAAAGTCCTTATTCTTGATAGCACGCAGATGCTGTAGGATGCGAAGTCTGAGTTTGTTGATTGTGCTGCCTATATAGTATTTATGACATGGGCATTCCAATCTGTAAATTACATATTTAGATTCACATGTAATGTGGTCTTGAATCATTTCATGATGGCCATTCTGTAATTGGTAAGAGGTGATGTTTTTGCCCTGTTCACATGCCTTACATTTTGAACATTTCCAGAATCCCGGAGTGGTTAACCAGGACTTGGTGGTTGGTGGTTTAACTTCAAAATGGCTGTGTGTGAGAATGTCTCCCAGAGAAGCTGTCTTTCGATAGGTGATTCTTGGTCCGGGAGGCAGAATTTTCTTAAGGGTTTCATCAAGCAGCGGTACTTCCCAATATTTGGAAATGGTTTTTTGGAATTCATTACTTTGATTGTTAAAATCAATTATGAGTCTCGTTATGTTAGCAGTGTCCTCTTTATTCCGGCCTACTTGGAGTAATTCATCTCTGTTTTTGTTCTTAACTCTATTAACTGCAGTTAGGATTACATCCATAGGGTAGCCTCGTTGCAAAAAACGTTGACTCATCTCATCTATTTGTAGGCTGAAATCTGAGACTTCTGAGCAATTCCTTCTGGCTCTTAACATTTCCCCATAGGGGATACTCCATTTGAGTTTAGCTGGATGTCCACTATTGGCATGAAGAATGCTGTTACTGGCCGTAGGTTTTCTGTGCATTTTGGTACAGAATTTGCCATTTAGTATATATACTTCGACATCCAGAAATACAATGTTAGAGGTACTAGTAGTAAATGTGAAAATCAGTTGGTATCTGTTGGTGTTGAGAGAGTCCAGAAAGTTCGTGAAGAGCTCAGAGTCGCCTTCCCAGATGATGAACAGGTCATCAATGTATATTGACCAAAATTTAATGTTTTTTGCGCGATCGTCTTTTAAGACTTCAGTTTCCCATGTTGCCATGAGGAGATTGGCATATGTTGGGGCAAAAGATGTGCCCATCGCGGTCCCTTGTTTTTGCAGGAACAGTTCACCTCTAAACAGGAAGACGTTGTGTGTCAAACAGTAGGTCAGCATTTCAATCAGCATTTCAGAGTGTTCCAAAAAACAAATTGCTCTAGTATTAAGGAATTCTTTTACTGCTGCAATTCCATCAGAATGACGGATGGAAGTGTAAAGTGAAGAAACATCAATGGAGGCCATGATGTAATTTTGTTTCCACTGTAGTTGATCAATTTTTTGCAAAAAGTCCATTGTGTCCCTCAAGTATGATGGGAGGGCTGTAACATAATTCATTAAAAAGATGTCAATAAACCGAGATGTAGATTCTAGTAGAGAACCGATGGAGCTAACAATGGGTCTACCTGGTGGATTGATGGTAGACTTATGGATCTTTGGTAAGAAATAAATTGTTGCCGTAATGGGATGATTGGTTTTTAAATATAAATATTCTTCCAGATCAATAAGTTCTCTCTCTTTCCAAGCCGCAAGTTTCAAATGGTATTCCTCTGTCCAATTCTTGATTGGATTCTTTGTTAATTTTTCATAGTGATCCTTATTATTGAGTTGTCTGACAGCTTCTTTAATGTAATCCTCACAGTTTTGAATAACAATGTTGCCGCCTTTATCAGAGGCTTTGATAATGATGTTTTGATCATTACGTAATTCTTTTAATGCATTGTGTTCTTCAAAGGTGAGGTTCCATGTCTTGCTCTTGTCCTTATATTTAGTAGTAGTTTTGAACTTTTTATTTGATGACATCGGACAATTGGTGGACATTTTATTGATCTCCTCCACCATAATTTCCTGGAAGAGATCAATTTTATTGCCAGGAGGAAGTTGTGGACAAAACGTTGATCGGTTTTTAGAGCCACTATTTCCTCCTCTGTTAGTTTCAATGCCAGTGTCTTGGCAATATTGTAGATCAGACATGGAAGAAAAGTTGCTGGCACCAGCTTGTGTAGGTGATTCAGTTTGTAATAAGGTAGCTGTTCTTAATGCTGGAATGTCTTTGATACTCAAAGGTTGAGTAGTTTGGCTTGGTGGGAGTGTAGAAGATGGTTGGGAAGGTTTCTCTTCAAAGTATTTCTTGAGTTTGATTTTACGGCAAAATTTGTACAGATCAATGCGTATGTTGGCAAGGTCCATGTCTTTGTTGGGACAGAAGGATAAGCCCTTGTTGAGCAGTGAGGTTTGTGCTTTGGTAAGAATTTTATTGGAGAGATTAACAATCAAGTTGAGATCTTGTGGTTTTAGTTTTGTTTTGCTCTTCCTCTTCCTCTTTTGGGTCTGACCGCCTCTCCTGGTTCTCCGTTTCGGGGTTGTGGTCGTCCTCTCCCCCGTGATGGTCCTTGGCCGCGTCCTCTTTGTCGCGTTGTCATCTGCATGAGGCGCATTTCCCCGGAAAAATCCAGACTGGAGGTGAGTTGATCCTCATCAACTGAGCTTAATTCAGAGCTCTCTTCTGAGACAGGAGTTTCTTGTCCACTGTATTTATCCATGACTACACGATTTCTGAATGTATCGTATTTTCTGGCAAAGGTATAAATTCGGCCATATGTGTAGTCAAGTCTGTCTGTATGCATATATGTATAAGTATACGTATGCATGCATTTATATATATATAAATGCAGATTATATATATGTTTATATGTATGTGTATATATATATACACATACATATATATAAATTCATATACATATATATGCATATATATGTGCATATATGTGCGAGTAGAGAGAGGTAGAGAGGTAGAGCTGTAGAGGTGGAGGTGTAGAGGTAGAGGTGTAGAGGTAGAGAGGTAGAGGTAGAGAGGTAGAGGTAGAGAGAGAGAGGTAATGAGGTAGAGAGTAGTAGAGAGAGAGGTAGAGAGGTAGAGAGTAGAGAGTGAGTAATAGAGAGTAGAGAGTGAGTAGTAGAGAGTAGTAGAGAGTAGTAGACTAGTAGAAAGTAGTATGGAGAGTAGCAGAGAGTTAGTAGTAAAGAGTAGTAGAGTGAGTAGTAGAGAGTAAGTAGTAGAGAGTAAGTAGTAGAGAGCAGTAGAGAGTGAATAGTAGAGAGTAGTAGAGAGTAGTAGAGAGTGAGTAGTAGAGTGTAGTAGAGAGTGAGTAGTAGAGAGTAGTATAGAGTGAGTAGTAGAGAGTGAGTAGCAGAGAGAGTAGTAGACAGTAGTAGAGAGTGTCTAGTAGAGTGAGTAATGGAGAGTAGTAGAGAGAGAGTAGTAGAGAGTAAGTAGTAGTGAGTGAGTAGTAGAGTGAGTAGTAGAGAGTAGTAGAGAGAGTAGTAGAGAGAGAGTAGTAGATAGTGAGTAGTAGAGAGTAGTAGAGAGTGAGTAGTAGAGAGTGAGTAGTAGAGAGTGAGTAGTAGAGAGAGTAGTAGAGAGTGCGTAGTAGAGAGTAGTAGAGAGTGAGTAGTATAAAGTGAGTAGTAGAGAGAGAGTAGTAGAGAGTAGTAGAGTAGATGAGAGTGAGTAGTAGAGAGTGAGTAGTAGAGAGTAGCAGAGAGTGAGTAGTAGAGTGAATAGTAGAGTGTAGTAGAGAGTGAGTAGTAGTGTGAGGAGTAGGAGCAGTAGAGAGCAAGTAGTAGAGAGAGTAGTAGAGAGTGAGAAGTAGAGAGAGTAGTAGAAAGTAGTAGAGTAGTAGAGAGTGAGTAGTAAAGTGAGTAGTAGAGAGTAGTAGAGAGCGAGTAGTAGAGAGAGTAGTAGAAAGTAGTTGAGTATTAGAGAGTGAGTAGTAAAGTGAGTAGTAGAGAGTAGTAGAGAGTGAGTTGTAGAGAGTGAGTAGTGGAGAGTGAGTAGTAGAGAGTGAGTAGTAGAGAGTGAGTAGTAGAGAGTGAGTAGTACAGAGTGAATAGTAGAGAGTGAGTAGTAGAGAGAGAGTAGCAGAGAATGAGCAGTAGAGAGTAATAGAGTAGTAGAGAGTGAGTAGTAGAGAGAGAGTAGTAGATAGTGAGTAGTAGAGTACTAGAGAGTGAGTGGTAGAGAGTAGTACAGAGTAGTAGAGTGAGTAGTAGAGAGTAGTTGTAGAGAGTAATAGTAGAGAGTAGTAGAGAGTGAGTAGTAGATAGTGAGTAGTAGAGAGAGTAGTAGAGAGAGAGTAGTAGAGAGTAGTAGAGAGTGAGTAGTAGAGACTGAATAGTAGAGTGCAGTAGTGAGTAGTAGAGAGAGAGTAGTAGAGAGTGAGTAAGAGAGAGTGAGTAGTAGAGAGTGAGTAGTAGAGAGTGAGTAATAGAGAGTAGTAGAGTAGTAGAGAGTATTGGAGAGTGAGTAGTAGAGAGTAAGTAGTAGAGAGAGAGTATTAGAGAGTAGTAGAGTGAGAGGTAGAGTAGTAGAGAGTAGTCAATCGGTGTTAGTCAGTGTCCGTCAGTCAGTGCCAGTCAGTCAGTGTCAGTCAGTGTCGGTCAGTCAGTCAGTGTCAGTCAATCAGTGTCAGTCAGTGCCAGTCAATCAGTGTCAGTCAGTGTCAGTCAGTGTCAGTCAGTCAGTCAGTGTCAGTCAATCAGTGTCAGTCAGTGTCAGTTTCATTCAATCAGTGTCAGTCAGTGTCAATCAGTCAGTGTCAGCCAGTCAGTGTCAGCCAGTCAGTGTCAGCTAGAGCAGCTCTGCTGACTTGGTTCTCTGGCTCTAGAGCAGCTCTGCTTACCTGGTTCGCTGGCTCTAAAGCAGCTCTGCTGGCCTGATTCTCTGGCTCTAAAGCAGTTCTGCTGACCTAGTTCGCTCCCTCTAAAGCAGCTCTGCTGACCTGGTTATTCTGGCTCTAGAGCAGCTCTGCTGACCTAGTTCTTAGGCTCTAGAGCAGCTCTGCTGACCTGGTTCTCTGGCTCTACAAGAGCTCTGCTGACCTGGTTCTCGGCCTCTAGAGCAGCTCTGCTGACCTTGGTCTCTGGCTCTAGAGCAGCTCTGCTGACCTGGGTCTGGTTCTAGAGCAGCTCTGCTGACCTGCTTCTTAGGCTCTAGAGCAGCTCTGCTGACCTGGTTTTCTGGCTCTAAATAGGCTCTGCTGACCTGGTTCTCTGCCTCTAGAGCAGCTCTGCTGACTTGGTTCTTAGGCTCTAGAGCAGCTCTGCTGACCTGGTTCTCAGGCTCTAAAGCAGCTCTGCTGACCTGGTTCTCTGGTTCTAGAGCAGCTCTGCTGCCCTGGTTCTCTCCCTCTAAAGCAGCTCTGCTGACCTGGTTATCTGCCTCTAGAACAGCTCTGCTGACCTGGTTCTTAGGCTCTAGAGCAGCTCTGCTACCCAGGTTCTCTCCCTCTAAAGCAGCTCTGCTGCCCTGGTTCTCTCCCTCTAGAGCAGCTCTACTGACCCAGTTCTTAGGCTCTAGAGCAGCTCTGCTGACCTAGTTCTCTGGCTCTAAAGCCTCTGGCCATCCAAATGATTAGCTTTTTTTGATATGTACTACTGTCAAGGTAAGATTAAGTAATCCAAACACTATCAATGCACAACTACATTCAACTGTGCACTATATATATAAACCTCTAACCAGCTACTTAGTAAAGTACTACCCATGCAACCTAGGAATCCTCCTGTCTGCCCCATGCACTTCTCCAATCACCCATCCAGCACTATCTACGTATCGTATCACTCATCAATACCTAAGCACTTATAAATTCAACATGTACTCTCTTTGCAGCACTGAAATTATTCTAGTTACTAGTCATGTACCTAAGGAATGACCAAGCTAGTAAAACTAGTACAGCTACAATATTCTGTGCACTATGCATGCAGACCTCTAATCAGCTACACAGCATTGATACAGTCTTTTAAATACTCAGTTAGAACCTATGCAGTCTAGGAATCCTTCTGTCTGTCCCATGCACTTCTCCATTCAACCATCCAGCACCATCTACGTATCCTATCACTCTGCCAATACCTAAGCACTAATACATTTAGCATGCACTCTCTTTGCAGCACTGAAATTATTCCAGTTATTAGTCATATACTTAAGGAATGGCCTAGCCACTAACACAAGTGCAGGTACAATATTTTGTGCACTATCCAAGCAGACCTCTAATTAGCTACATACTATTGATACACTCTTCTAAATACCCAGTTAGTACTCATGCAGTCTAGGAATCGTCCAGTCTGTCCCATGCACTTCTTTAATCACTTATCTACCACTATCCACTTATCCTATTACTCCACCAATACGTAAGCACGTATAAATTAAGTGTTCACTCTGTTTGCAGCACTGTCATCATTCCAGTTACTTGTGGTATTATAATAAAATGACCTAGGAAAAACCAAAGGAAATGATGGACGGAGTGTTGAACATTGCAAGCACTCACCCCCAGTCAACTGATCTGGGTTTAATCCATCCCCGTTCTTTAGCCCACTCTGCCACCCCAGTTCAGACATGGCCATATGCAAATCAGTCTGACCCTGTGCCTCATGGGAACAGTCCAGCCCGAACTGCCAAGCCATGTCTTCCTGGACCGGAAACAAGCTTCCTAGGACCGGTTTCTGGCATTTCAGCCGTCTTCAGCCAGGCTAGCTTGAATCCAGTGGCAAAGTGAGCAAGGGACTCACGTCTGAGCATACCCTGCCAACTTATGGCGAACAAAGCAAAAACCAAAGGAAATGATGGACGGAGTGTTGAACATTGCAAGCACTCACCCCCAGTCAACTGATCTGGGTTTAATCCATCACCGTTCTTTAGCCCACACTGCCACCCCAGTTCAGACATGGCCATATGCAAATCAGTCTGACCCTGTGCCTCATGGGAACAGTCCAGCCCGAACTGCCAAGCCATGTCTTCCTGGACCGGAAACAAGCTTCCTAGGACCGGTTTCTGGCATTTCAGCCGTCTTCAGCCAGGCTTGCTTGAATCCAGTGGCAAAGTGAGCAAGGGACTCACGTCTGAGCATACCCTGCCAACTTATGGCGAACAAAGCAAAAACCAAAGGAAATGATGGACGGAGTGTTGAACATTGCAAGCACTCACCCCCAGTCAACTGATCTGGGTTTAATCCATCACCGTTCTTTAGCCCACTCTGCCACCCCAGTTCAGACATGGCCATATGCAAATCAGTCTGACCCTGTGCCTCATGGGAACAGTCCAGCCCGAACTGCCAAGCCATGTCTTCCTGGACCGGAAACAAGCTTCCTAGGACCGGTTTCTGGCATTTCAGCGGTCTTCAGCCAGGCTTGCTTGAATCCAGTGGCAAAGTGAGCAAGGGACTCACGTCTTATAATAAAATGACCTAGGCACCAACACAAGTACACATAAAACATTCTGTGCATAATCCCTACAAATCTCTAAGTAGATACATACTATTGGTCCACTCCATTAAATACTGAAGTAGTACCCATGCAGCGTAGGATACCTCCTGTCAGTCTCATGCAATTCTTCAATCACCCATCCAGCACTATGTTCTTATTGTATCATTCTGCCAATACCTAAGCACTTATGGGGCAGATTTACAAGCACCCTGCGCCACCAGTACGTCACTTTTTGGTATGTAGTGATGGCGCCAGGCACTCCTTCATGTTTACAAGGAGAGGAAAAGCCACCCTGCGTGGTCTTTCCTCTCCTTGTAAATACGACCACTTCATACACAGAACTTTGCGTTGAAGGGGCGTTCCATAGGTGTTGCTGTGGGTGTTCCCACGCAACACCCATAGAACAAGACACACCTCCAAATTTATGAGAAATCGTAAATCTGGAGATGTGTCTGAATGCTGCGCCATCCTAGAGTTGGTGTAGCAAGGCGTAACGAGGAGAATTGTTTTCATTTCTCCTCATTGTTTCCTCTTTCAATGCATGCTGCATTCCACAGCATACATTGAAAGGGGAAAATGCCTTTACTGATTGTTTTTGTGCAGGAAGGTGTCCCTTCCTGCACAAAAACAATCTCCGCACGACACAGACATCCTTGCACCATGGTGCAAGGGTGCCTGTGTCACCACATGGCTGCAGTTTCTGCAGCAGTGCAGAGGGAAGCACAGAGTTGCAACATATTCATGTACATATGGCACATCCCTGTGCTTCGGAAGTGCCACAGTGCAGTGCAGCTAAAGAGCTTGCAGTGTCACGCTGCAGTTCTTCCTCATAAACCTTCACCTATAAATTCACCATACACTACTAATGCATTCTTTCAGTCAATCATGCTGTATACATATATTCAACCAAACTTTCACACATTACCTTGCAATTATGGTTCTTTCTTTAACCAGATAAGGTAGTTCTGATAAGAACTGTTTTTTTTCTTCATTTTTCTTTTGTATTTTGTTTTTGAACAATTTTGAATTTTTGTGTGTGTTTTTTTCAAAATATGAACAAAAAAGAACGAATAAAACAGGAAACTTTTGGAATTACTTATCATTTCAAAAACAAAAAAAACAAAACATTAACAACGATGGTTGCGTTGTGCAGCACAAACTGCATCCACCGACTGTTCACCGAAGCATATGTTTCTTACACTTCACGCAGTGTTGCTCGAGAAATGTCTATTGCAGGTGTTCCTGAGGACGCTCCAGACGTACTTGCCACAGCAAGTGAGGGGTTCAAAGCAGTTCGCCTCATTTCCTCCAGAGCAAGATTGAGAGGATGTGTGGTCTGGAGATTCTTGTACATACAAGCAGTGCCACAAGAGTATTTTTTTCACTGCCTCTTGACAGGACTCGGTCACAAATGTTGAACGTCACCTTTCTCGCATTTACTTTCTTCTCCCCAGGTGGAAAAGTGAAGAATTTCCACACAACAGATTCCGGCCTCTGTGGACGTGGTGCCTCCTGCAAGAATACTTCTTCAGAAGATACTTCCTCCTGCTGCTGTCCAGATGCCAGTTTGTTTGATTTTTTTTGAAAAACACCAAAAAAAACAAGCAAAAAGGGTTCTTGTAGGAAAAGAGATGTCTCTCTAAAGATGCTCCAACAAGAATGATTAAAATGGGTGGGGTCCTTCAATAGTTACAGTGAGAAATGTTATGAACCAATGAAATCTTTTTTTTTGAGGTCACATGGGACCTGTGCACTCTGCGCTCACAATGCACGCACCCGACTTCGCGAAAATATATTGAAAAATAATATACGTTTATTATAAGTACAAATATATTATTTTTATGAATATTTTAGATAATCTCTTGCCCTAATATGTATATTAAAGACACATACATATCATTTTAGAACATCATTTTTTTTTGCGGCAGTCGCGCACCCATCGCGCCCCAGCACGTATATGACGTCACCGCGCAAGCGTCTCATACCGTAATGCGCATGTGTCGCGAATGCACGGGAGCAGGAGTTGCAGACTGGTAGCATACCAATTGCGCACATCACGTAATATTAAATGCATATGATGTAACTGAAAAACATGCAGCCGTCGCACACCATACGCAGATCCTTCACAACTTTTCTAAAATGGCGGCTAGAATCCACACACCCACCGTGATATGTACGCTTTGGGTGTGCGACTCCGAAAAAAAAATGGATTTTTTTTTTTTAAAGAAAATATTAGCAACATATTAAAATTAAAAATGAAAACAAAAAAATGTATCAATATTTCAGATTGAATTGTTTTAAAAAAAATGTTTTTGCAATTTTCAGAAAAATATGTATATGTTATTTAATGAATAAAATATTTATAAATAAACAGTTAAAAAAACTGTAGAAAATCAGTACAAAAAATAGGTATAACTGCTTTCACACTTAAAAATTAGCATTTAAAAAACCTTTGACATTCACTGAAAAAAAACATAGGTTTCAGAGACGTTATAGTTAGAAATTAGCATTTAAAAAAGCTTTGAAATTCACAGGTATGTAGTAACTGGTATTGGTGTGTCAATGGTTTCAAATATGGTACTCTGTATTTTACAGTGAGTGATGAAATGTTATACTAGTGTATGATGAGGTGTATCAGATTGTCACTTGGATGATGTAATCAGTGATGTCATCAGTGATGTCATTTGAGATGTCATCAGTGATGTCATCAGTGATGTCACTGACCATGTCATGAATGATGCAATATGTGACATCATCAGCAGTGCATTGCGGGCGCGCAAGTTATAGTTAGCAGAACTAACTATAATGGAGGAATTTCTATGGTTTTGTACGAGTGAAATGGCCGGCTAACTATAACACCCCTGAAACCTATGGTTTTTCTGTGAATTTCTAAGCTTTTTTAAATGCTAATTTCTAACTATAACGTGTCTGAAACCTATGTTGTTTTTCAGTGAATTTCAAAGGTTTTTTAAATGCTAATTTTTAAGTGTGATAGTAGTTATACATATTTTGTTCTACTGATTTTCTACAGTTTTAACAGTTTATTTACAAATATTTTATTCATTAAATAACATTATATATTTTTCGGAAAATTGCAAAAAAAAATCCCCAAAAAATTCCAACTAAAATATTGATTCATTTTCGTTTTCATTTTTTATTTTAATATATTTATATTATTTTCTTTACTCAAAGCGTACACATCACGGTGGGTGCGCGCATTCTAGCCGCCATTTTAGAAAAGTCGTGAAGGATCCGCGTACGGTGTGCGACGGCCGCGTGTTTTTCAGCTACATCAAATACATTTAATATTACATGATGTGCGTGATTGGTAGGCGACCAGTCCACGACTCCTGCTCCCGCGCATTCGCGACACATGCGCATTATGGTATGAGATCCTTGCGTGGTTGCGGGTCCCGTGTGACGTCATATACATGCTGGTGCGCACTGGGTGCAAAAAAACGTTATGTTACAAAATGATATGTATGTGTCTTTAATATACATATTAGGGCAAGAGATTATCTAAAATATTCATAAAAATAATATATTTGTACATATAATAAACTTACATTATTTTTAAATAAATTTTCGCGAAGTCGGGTGCGTGCATCTTGAGTGAAGAGGACCAGGTCAGCAGACCTGCTGTAGAGCCAGTGAAACCAGGTCAGAAGAGCCATTGTAGAGCCAGAGAACCAGGTCAGCAGAGCTGCTCTAGAGCCTAAGAAACAGGTCAGCAGAGCTGCCCTAGAGCCAGAGACCCAGGTCAGCAGAGCTGCTCTAGAGGCCGAGAACCAGGTCAGCAGAGCTGCTGTAGAGCCAGAGAAATCAGGTCAGCAGAGCTGCTTTAGAGGGAGAGAACCAGGTCAGCAGAACTGCTTTACAGCCAGAGAACCAGGTCAGCAGTGCTGCTCTAGAGCCAGAGAACCAGGTCAGCAGAGCTGCTTTAGAGCCATAGAACCAGGTCAGCAGAGCTGCTCTAGAGGCAGAGAATCAGGTCAGCAGAACTGCTTTAGAGCCAGAGAACCAGGTCAGCAGAGCTCTTTAGAGGGAGAGAACCAGGTCAGCAGAGCTGCTTAAGAGCCAGAGAACAAGGTCAGCAGAGCTGCTCTAGAGCCAGAGAAACCAGGTCAGCAGAGCTGCTTTAGAGGGAGAGAACCAGGTCAGCAGAGCTGCTCTAGAGCCAGAGAACCAATTCAGCACCCCAGTGCCTGCTTTGGCAAATTGCGCATGATAAAAAAGATATCCCCCTATTTGCCCACGGATTCTTTGAAGACTATCGTGCATGCTCTCATTACTTCCCACCTGGACTATTGTAATACCCTATACGTGGGTGCACCAGCATATCTCCTCGACCGACTTCAGATGGTTCAAAACGCGGCGGCCAGGTTGATCGACAAGTATTCAAAAAATCAAAGCCATTTCATAACATGGTACTAAATGAAATTCTGGTAAATAAGGAGACAATGTGTCCCTGGAAGTAATCAAAGAAGTCCATTCTATATGAATAGTTCTACTGTAAGCAGATTGATTTGCCATGTATTTTCAAATTTAGAAAAAAATCAATTTTAGGAAGAATTCCAAGTTCTGTTCTGCTATGAAAATATGGAGGCCAAATTCATTGCTTTGCTGGTACAGTGTGAGCCGAATCAAAGTCAGTGTATTGGTCTGGTGAAAACATGAAATCAGATTGCCAGATTGGTCTAAATGACAGAAACCATGTTGCATTAAGTTCCACCAGCACATCTCTTTTAATGTTAATGTTGTTTTAGAGATCCCCTGATGTGACAGACCCTTCCCCAGATGTGCTTCATAAATCAAAGCTGCTCTACGTTCCATGTTTGGAATTACCCTATCCCCCACTCTAGGGATTCGAGCAAAAGGAACGTCGTTTGCATTAATTACTTAAGAGTACTTGAGTGGAAATTTCTTTGGTAAACGCTGCACCACTGTCTTTGCTTGAAGCATTGACAGCCAACAATATCTCACTGTCTATTTTCGTTTTCGAACGAGTGATCGCTGCTATGGAATCCGTTTGTACAGCCCCCTTTGCGGCTTCATCAGCCAATTAATTCCCTGAAATGTGAACGCCATCACGTTGATGACTCAGTGTGTGTATCACGTGAGCTTTTGGTAGTTCGTTTCTCAACTGAACTACTTGTTCCCAAAGTGTTTTATGCTTTATTGTGCCACCTTTTGCATCTTTGAATCCGTTTTGAAGTCAATTCTGTAAATATTAATTATATGATTGGACACAGTAAAAGGAATCGCACACTATAAGTGTGGGGAATTCGCGATCTGTATTTTCAAGTGCCAGTTTGAATGCTTGTAGTTCAGCTTGCTGAGCTGTACAATCTCCTTGAGATTGAGTTTTTGTGGCCATTGGTCTGAAGATACCATCGCGCATGCGACCTTTAACGATTATGCACGCTGCACTGTAAGCTTGCTTACTCCCTGTAGAGGGTTGAGCTGTTCCGTCAGTATAAATTATAAATTCGTACTGATCGAGAGGCAGAATTTCAGTGGGCAGAGGACATTCATGTTCATATTGCAGAAACACGTGTTTTTAAATCAGGATCAAAAACATATTCAACATCTGTTGCAACAAGAGAATTAACCCATTGTATTCATCTAGGATGTAAAGTTTTACATTTTGAATGCTTGCTTTTGTAACCGCCTCTAAGGCTGGTACTGGAGTCACGGCTGTTAGACCTGGCACCTTGGCGTGGGTCTCCCTTCCATTTTTTGCTTTTGCCTCATGTTTTGCTGGTTATCGATGCTTTGGGCACTGTGCCACTGCTGTCCAGTGCCACAGTGCAAGTGCTCCTTATGATAAATTGATGTATGGATTAGTGATTCCATGATTGGCTAGTTTGGTTTAACTGTCAGACCCTAGTACAGTGCACCAGGGGTGCCCAGGGCTTGTAAACAAAATGCTGCTGGTGGGCTTGCAGCACTGGTTGTGCCACTGACAGAAGCAGCCTGTAAAAGTGTGTCTCAGGTCTACCATTGCAGAGCCTGTGTGCAGTCTGGTACTGCCATGCTGACTGGGCAAGTGCACCCACTTGCCAGTCCCTAAACCTTCCCTTTTCTTCATATCAGACACACCTATGGTAGGCCCAAGGGCAGGGTGAATTGTAAGTATAAGGTAGGACATGCCCTGGTGTGTGTGGCATGTCCTAATAGTGAATTACAGCCATTTTCGTTTTTCACTATTGCAAGGCTACCTGTTCCCCATGGGCCAGAATTGGCAGTTTGCTTATTACATCTTATAATCCTAACTGACTCAGGTGACTAGGTAGAAATTCGAGTTTAGTATGCCTGAACTCAAAATAATAACATGCATATTTTAGTGAAGTTGGTTTTAACATTCTGTGTTTGAAAATACCACTTTTAGAAAGTAGGCATTTTCTTGTCTAACCATCCAAGCCGGCCTCTGTTAGGGTGTGTTTCCTTGTCTGGAGTTTGAGTTACAGGGGCTGTGGGATTCCAGGAGACAGAGTGAGTCAGCACAGGGCTGAATAGAGAGATCTGCATGTCGATGGGTGGGAGGACTTGCATCTGGGACCTGAATAGGGCTGTGCCTTCCCTCCACACTGCTGGCTCCACCTCCTGTGGTGCGTCTGATGTCCCTGGTCTGCACTGTGAAAGGAAAGAAGGAGTAATGTAAACAGAGTGCTCCAGGACTGACCAGAACTGGTTTGGACTAGGCAAAGGACTCTCTGCCTTCAGAGAACAAAGAAAAACTGTGTATAAAAAGGGGGACCCAGGCCCCAGAACTTTAGATCACTTTTGGGAAACAAGAAGAAACCTTTGCTGGGGAGAGGAACCAGAGAGACTGAGGAGAGACTATCCCTAAGCTTGAGGGATTGGCCTGCAGTGGTTGCCTGACTGCCAAAGGGAGGAGAGAGGAACTTGGTGTGTTCTTTCATCAACTTGTGAAGGATCTCCAAGGGCTTGAGAAAGAGCTTGCCTCCTGCTGAAGTCTCAGGAACAACAGACTTCAACCACCAGCACCCCAAGACTCTTTTGGAAGTGCCTGCTGCTCTGCGGGGCTTTCTGAGGGACTACGTGTCGCAAGGAGCTGGAAGCGGGACGCACGAAGAAGAAGCATGTCACCGAACTGCCGCTGTCGCTTCATAACGCGAAAGCGCCTCGCATTGCCGGAGAAAGGGATCGTCATCACACCAGACGCCGCCGCATCATCGGAGAAGTGGGTCGCAGCCGCTGTCGTTGCATCGCTGGGAAAGCATGTCGCTGCTGCAGTTGTCGCATCGTTGCCGAAGTGCCTTGCATCGCCGGAGAAGAGGATCGAAGTCACATCAGATGCCGCTGCATCGCCGGGAAGCGGCTAAGAAGTATCATTGAGTCACCACACAGCACTCGGGCGTGCACGTATCATGTAGCATCAAGAAGAAGACGTCATCTTTATCGCATTGTAACAGATCTTCATTGCATCACGGCGTTGCGAGCCGCATCGCCACAGAAGCGCAGTAAGAAACCGACGCATCACCTCCCCTCGCAGAGGAGAACCGATGCATCCCCTACGCATCAGTAGGGACCCGACGCATCACCTTCTTGCGTGTAAGGAACCGACGCATCACCTTTCGTTGTATCGCGTTACTCATCCTAAGGGACATTGAACTCAGAGTGTCGCTTTTTTAACATCTAAAGAGAAGTAAGCTAATTCTACCATTTTTAAGTACAGTATTGTGGATTTTTGTTGTTTATGGTCTTGTGTTAAAACTATATAAAGAATACTTCTTTTTAATATACAACTTGTGTGGTGTCCATCTGTAGTGTTGTCACTGGGTTACTGTATGTGTTCACAAATGCTTTACACACTGCCTCTGAGATAAGCCTGTCTGCTCATGCTAAGCTACCAAGGGGGTGAGCAGGGGTTACTCTAGGAGTGTAGCCCCTTACCCTGACTAGACGCAAGGGTCCCTATTTGGTCAAAGGTACCTACCTCTGCCAACTAGAGACCCCCAAATCTAACAACGACAATAATTTGTTTCCCCTGAGCTTGTGCTCTTTCTTTTGCTACAGCAGTTTGAACTGCTGTCAGTATCTTTTCTGGTGAAGTAAAGCGCTTTTCTACTTGTGGATACAAATGTGATTTGTATGCTATTGGTACTTTTTCACCCTCATTAAGTGTTAAATAGGTGAATCCGCATTGACCCGAAATTATTCGGATCACTAAATTGCATTTATTTACACGTGTTTGTAAATGATTTGTTGCTAACATGTTAGCTTGGAGTGAACGCAGGATGTCTGTGTGTTCCTGTGTCCAATGTTTTGTTGAAAAATCAGGTTTGATTAATTCGCAGAGAGGTTTAACCCTTTCTGCGTGATTTAGAATGTAAGTTCTTCCAAAATTTAAGAAACCCAAGATGGATTGTACATTTTTCAGTGTTTTTTGGGAGGTTGGAGCAGCGCACACTTTTCTAAAAATGTGGCTGCCAGGCTCTTGCCTTCACTTGAAAGCTCATATCCTAGAAAAAAGGACATTGAGATGTGTCAATTATGGATTTTTAGAAGTTGAATTTATAGCCCTCAGAGGCAAAGCCCAGTATAATGGTATTCGCCCATTGCTGAGAATAACCCTGGGCTGTTTTTTAGCCCTTGTGGGAGTCTACAAAATTGACGCTGGGTCCCCATTATTGAGAAAGCTGTTAAGTACCTGCTTTCAGGTGCTATGTTTTGACAAAAGAAACTATTTGAAATGTCCAATGTGGTTTTATATCTTTTACGCACACTGTTATTCATTAATGCTGTACTTTGTGCAGTTTGCACTGCAAATGTTTTGGAACAAGTGTTCAAGTTCAATGCATTTTGCATTTTGTGATGTTGTGTTTACCTTTCTTGGCGCCAGGACGCCCCTTTGCTGGGGCAGCTGTGCGCGGTACAAAAACCATTAACATAACATAACATAACAAGTGTCTGTAATCCAAAACTAGATGAAATGTATTGTCTGGATTGGATACAGGAAACAAAGGGTTGTTCATTGAGGAGGTGCATGTTTCAATCACCCCTTGGTATTCAAGTTGCTCTAAGATCTCCCTGACCTGTTTTTTTAGCTTCTTGCTTTATTGGGTACTGCCTTTGTGCAGTAGGTTGATTTTTAGCTGTATTTTGTGATGAGGTGAGTCCTCATCCCATCCTACATGATTTTGTATAATGCTGGGGCCCGGGCTAATGCCCTTTTCCTGGCATAAGGATACTTTAGGTGAATTGGAATATGGTTGGAGAAGGCTGGCATAATGATGTCCTCGCCATGTGGGAACTCCCTAACAAATTTTGGTGGCCAGTCCTGTTCTGCTAGAAGTATATCATAACCCCTTGAAAGTTTCTCCCAAAAGAGTGCTTTCACTTTTCTTGGTATGTCTCCTTCCATTTGGAGTGTTATTTCATATAACTTTTGTGGAGTACTAACCCTGGTGTCTACAGTCTCTACTGTGATGTACTAATTCAAGTCCACTATCTCCAGAAGTTCCTTCAGGTTCTGGCGAGCTATTGTTACTTCTGCTGCACTGTGCAACATTGTCTGAGCCCATTCTCCGTTCTTGAGCTATGTTCTCAGTATTCTCGGCATGTCTGATCTTCAGACCTGCTACCTTCTTTTTTGTGAATTGAAGTTTTGATTTATTTTTCTAAACGTGTTGATCGTCTTTGAACTTCACACGTTCTTCTTTGTGATCTGACCGTCCTCTTCTTTCTGATGTCTGTGATAATATCTGAAAGGTACGAGAGGAACGTGTATCAGTATTTTGATACCTGTCAGGTTTTCTTAAAGTATCCCTATTCCTGAGGTTATACCTCCTTTTAGAGGGCTCCTTTTGAGGAGACCTACCTCGGGATTGAGAAAGTGTCTCTTTTGGATTTTGTTTATTAGTTTCCCACTTCTTTTTAGAAGATGTAGGATTTTGAATATTAGAGTCCTTCTCAGGACCTTCAGACAGTTGTGGCTTCAAAGGTTTTCCACCCAAACTGTCTCTGCCTCATTCTGCATAGGATTTTTCTATTCTTCTGGGTAGTTCATGTTGATGTTCTGTTACATCAAATTCCCTTAAGCTTTGGCGGATCGCCACTGATGCTGCCTCCCCTTTAATATTAGATAATATTATTGTTGAGACCTGGTTGAAGTTTTTCAGTAATTTCATACCTAAATTCAGAGTAGGCTCTGCCCCGTATTCATTTTGAATTTGTTTCAGGACATCTGGTATTACTGTAATTGACGGAACACCATGTGTTTTAGTATAGATGGCAGCAAAGACTGTGTCCCAAGTGGTGCAGTCTTTCAGTTGTGGTGTGATCCTCATTGGTAAACAGATTGTTAGAATTCTGTGTTTCTCATAAGGGCTAGTATTAGGAAATACTGCTCCAATTTAGTAATTTTTTGAGCTATCCAGAATAGAATTTGTTCACGTTTTGTGGCATTTTACCCATGACTGCTGTAAAGTCTGTGGAGTAATTTTTAGTGTATATCCTTGTTAAGGGGTTTGATATGGAATGGTTATTGATGATTGGACTGTGAAAGTCCGCATGACATATTGCACTAATTGTCTGTAAATTTTTATTAACTCTTGTAGTTGAGTAAGTAATTCCTCATCTGACATCTCTTCGATGTCAGGATGAAGTGTTTAGCCGGCTAAAATCGGCCATGTTGCTCCTGGTCTACCTAGTGGACCAAGCCTGGTAATGTTTCTGTGATGTTTTAGGGCGCCTTTAAACCAGAGATTATTCTCCTGATATGTGAGTGGAATTTCAATATCCTCGAAAGGAATATATTCCTCAGGTGGTTCATCTTCTTTAAAGAAGTGAAATACTTTTGTTACTGGATATGATTCTGGGAATACAATCCATGAATAGAATACCTCTGTCTGAAAAGATTCATGTGCCTCTATCACGAAAACTGCTCTACCACTTCTTGTTGTTAGGCCGGGTTTTATAAGTTTTAGAGAGATGGCTCTACTTAAGCTTGGAGGGATGTTTATAACACCCTCATTGGTTTCATTTAAACCTGTGAAATTAAAAGCTGTTACGACTGGATCAGTCTCAGCATTATCCTCGTTCTGGGACATTGTTTTTGAAAGAATGTAGAACAAGTTTCAAGGAAACAAAGATAAGGTGCACAATATTTTTGGAACACTGTATCCTTCAACGTTGAACAAACCAAACAGCTAATATGTAGGATTTATGTCCTATTCAGCTTTGGTGGATACTTACCTCTACCCACTCCAAACGTCTTATGTAATGTGTGAGTGGGGTCTCTGAGAAAAGCACGACTGAGTTATTCAGTACCTAGAGTTAAATTAGTACCTTACCAAACGTTGGGGACCATGTACTGTAGTTCCTATTTCCCTAATAGGCTTTGCGCATTGGAATAACAAACCCTATCGATTTGGCATAGGACTGAGGTCAGTATGACCCTATCGAGTATATTAAACTTAATTAATTTGTACCAACTAACTCAGAGCCCACTAGAAACTCCTTGCAAACAAGAAGGGAGTAGTGTTTGGCAACCGCATGAACATGACAACTTTGTTTCCCTTTAGAATCGGAACACTCTAAGAATCGTGGAAACAGCAGATAACAGTTTCACTCAGTAATCATGCATGCTTAGTTTCTTCAGAGGTACACAGAAAGAATAGATGGATGTTTCATTAAAAGGATTTATTCAACCGTCTTGTTTCTCGTGTAAGAGATATGAGCTGTTATAATCACAAGACAGTATGCGAGATATATTATGTACAGCGTAAGCAGTAGAAAGAAATGATACTGCGCTGGCATTATCTTTTAGCTATGACACATATATTCATATACATAAATAACATAGTCTAAAAATGCGAGTACTCATAAGATGCTACTCTGAGTAGTTCTATCCCATTGTACCTAACCAAGTGTTATACTATGTAAGAAGTAGGTGCTGAATTCTATATAGTTTAGTATAGTATGCCAAGAGTCCCTCTAGGTTTTAGTCAGCTCCATACCTTGAGAATGAGAGAGGTGGGAATCTCTTTCTGGGTCTCGAACTCTAACACCCCGCGAAGGGAGTCAGAACACTGGAAGCTGGATTCTCTGCAAGCAGGGATGACAGCGTCTCTTGTCAGTGCGTCAGGCCGGGACACGGGCTCCTCTAAAGTCGAGGTCTCCTCCTACTTGCTTGGGCAAGGGAAGGTATATGTATACCTGGTAGGTGCCTTGGAATGTTAGCATTGACGTAAAGTCGGGCAGAGGAAGACATCAGGAATGAACCCTTAAGGAATAGCGGTTCATGCATAATAAATGAGTTCTTGGAGAAATCAATAATCCTGGGCTAGGGAAACTCCCAAGAGCTTAAGGGTCTGGTTTCTAAGAACTCGTTTTGACGTTGGGTTGGACGGATGTAAGTGACCATGCCTGTATATGGATAGCATGGCTAATGCCTAAATAAGGACTGGGATCTTATGCCTATAAAAGGGCAATGCGAATTGTGCCTATATAAAGACATGTTTAATGAAAACCTATATACGGACACCTAAAGTGGAATACAACAAGACCTTCATTACTGTGAGTTGCTTAGCAATCTCACACATTGAAATGTGTACACATGTGAGAGTCCATCATACCACAGATATGTGTACATGCACAACAATTTCATAAGTGACATGTGAGTGAGTACATGCCTGTGCATGTAATCCTGTTCACTGACATGGCATGTGTAGTCATCAGTGGGCTGTCACACTAGCATTGGTTAGCACTATCTGGTGGCATGATTCATGTGTCTACTGTACAATGTTGAGAATTGCCCATTGACACTGCCACAGCATGATGTGTCCATAGGTGACATAAGTGTGCTCTGCAACCACAATCACGGCCATAGGCACCAATATCAAGCAGACAAATCACAGTAGCGACCGCCTGGCACCTGCGGTGTGTCACCGCCAATTCCCATGCCCTCACAGCCAATGTGAACCACAATCGCGGTAGTGATATACACATTGGAAAATTGCGGTTGGCGTGCACTGCCTCCACAATCAAGGCCATGAGCACCAATATCAAGCGGCCAAATCACGGTAGCCACCGACTGGCCCCTGCGGTGTGTCACCGTCAATGCCCATGCCCTCACAGCCTATGTGAACCACAATAGTGGTAGTGATATACACATTGGAAAATGGCGGTTGGCGTGCTCCGCCACAACAATCACGGTCATAAGCACCAATATCAAGTGGCCAAATCATGGTAGCGACCGCCTGGCCACCGCGGTGTGTCACCGCCCATGCCCTCACAGCCAATGTGAACCGCAATCATGGTAGACAAATGCAATTTTGAAAATAGCGGTAGGCGTGCTCTGCTACCGCGGGGCCAGTCATTAGATGCAATTGTAAGATGCACGATCGCAGTAGCAACCGCCTAGCCCATGCGGTGTGTCACCGCCAATGCCCATGCCCATACGGCCAACGGGAACCGCAATTGCGTTAGCCAAATACAATTTTGAAAATCGCAGTAGGCGTGCTCCGCTACCGCGTGGCCGGTCATTGGATGCATTTGAAAAAAGCTGACCTGGAACATCAATTGCAGCACCTTCGTACCACTGAAACAACCCCAGGGGGCTATATATGTGTGGGAGATAGCCACACATTTCTACTGCTTCTAGACCACGGGTACTCATAGTACGGCCCGCGGGCCGCCTGAGGCCCGGCAAGCCTCCCTTGGCGGCCCGCGGACCTTGCAGACATCGTACCCGTGGTTAAAAATTTTTTAAATAATGAGTGTTCCTAAACACTGTCGGTTGCACCAGAGCAACTCTGTCTCTGCTCTGTGGGGGCCGGGCGTTACAGGGATAGTCAGAGTGGAGCTGCGGGGCCTCAGAAGAGGTGAAAAACAACAATTGACATGCAAATGGTCTTTTAAAGACCTGTGAAGTGCTCGGGTGCGGCTGTTGGTGTGCCCTGGAAGCTGCGTCAGCCGGTTGGCACACACGCAGGGTGAGATGACAGAGGATGACAAAGGGAGGTAGAGGGAGGGAGGGAGAGGGAGGGAAAAGGAGGGAGGGAAAAGGAGGGAGGTAGAGGGAGGGAGACGGAGGGAGAGGGAGGGAGGGAAAAGGAGGAAGGAACAGGGAGACAGAGGGAGACAGAGGTAGGGAGCCAAAAGGGGTTGAGACGGAGGGAGAGGGAGACAGAGGGAGGGAGCCAAAGGGAGGGAGACTGAGGGAGGGAGACAGAGGGAGAGAGGGTGACAGAGGGAGGGAAAGGGAGGGGGAGGGAGAGAGAGAGAGAGGGTGACAGGGAGGGAAAGGGAGGGGGAGGGAGAGAGAGAGAGGGTGACGGGGAGGGAAAGGGAGGGGGAGGGAGAAAGGGTGACAGAGGGAGGGAAAGGGAGGGGGAGGGAGAGAGAGAGAGAGGGTGACAGGGAGGGAAAGGGAGGGGGAGGGAGAGAGGGTGACAGAGGGAGGGAAAGGGAGGGGGAGAGAGAGAGAGGGTGACAGAGGGAGGGAAAGGGAGGGAGAGGGTGACAGAGGGAGGGAAAGGGAGGGGGAGGGAGAGAGAGAGAGAGGGTGACAGGGAGGGAAAGGGAGGGGGAGGGGAGAGAGAGAGAGAGGGAAAGGGAGGGGGAGGGAAAGGGAGGGAGAGAGAGAGAGAGGGTGACAGAGGGAGGGAAAGGGAGGGGGAGGGAGAGGGTGACAGAGGGAGGGAAAGGGAGGGGGAGGGAGAGAGAGAGAGAGAGAGAGAGAGGGTGACAGGGAGGGAAAGGGAGGGGGAGGGAGAGAGGGTGACAGAGGGAGGGAAAGGGAGGGGGAGGGAGAGAGAGAGGGTGACAGAGGTAGGGAGCCAAAAGGGGTTGAGACGGAGGGAGAGGGAGACAGAGGGAGGGAGCCAAAGGGAGGGAGACTGAGGGAGGGAGACAGAGGGAGAGAGGGTGACAGAGAGAGGGAAAGGGAGGGGGAGGGAGAGAGAGAGAGAGAGGGTGACAGGGAGGGAAAGGGAGGGGGAGGGAGAGAGAGAGAGGGTGACGGGGAGGGAAAGGGAGGGGGAGGGAGAAAGGGTGACAGAGGGAGGGAAAGGGAGGGGGAGGGAGAGAGAGAGAGAGGGTGACAGGGAGGGAAAGGGAGGGGGAGGGAGAGAGGGTGACAGAGGGAGGGAAAGGGAGGGGGAGAGAGTGAGAGGGTGACAGAGGGAGGGAAAGGGAGGGAGAGGGTGACAGAGGGAGGGAAAGGGAGGGGGAGGGAGAGAGAGAGAGAGGGTGACAGGGAGGGAAAGGGAGGGGGAGGGGAGAGAGAGAGAGAGGGAAAGGGAGGGGGAGGGAAAGGGAGGGAGAGAGAGAGAGGGTGACAGAGGGAGGGAAAGGGAGGGGGAGGGAGAGGGTGACAGAGGGAGGGAAAGGGAGGAGGAGGGAGAGAGAGAGAGAGGGTGACAGGGAGGGAAAGGGAGGGGGAGGGAGAGAGGGTGACAGAGGGAGGGAAAGGGAGGGGGAGGGAGAGAGAGAGGGTGACAGAGGGAGGGAAAGGGAGAAGGAGGGAGAGAGAGAGAGAGGGTGACAAAGGGAGGGAAAGGGAGAGGGAGAGAGAGAGAGAGGGTGACAGAGGGAGGGAGGGGGAGAGAGAGGGAGGGAAAGAGAGAGAGCGAGTGTATATGTATATATATATATATATATATATATATATATATATATATATATATATATATATATATATATATATATATATATATATATATATATATATATATATATAGGGTCTGGAGGCTCAGTGGATGTAGGCTTCCGCTGCAGGGACCTGTGTTCAACCTCGTGGTCACAGTTTTTTTGTGGCTCTAGCCCCGCCCCCTCCCCCACTGACCCCGCCCCCACCAGTGCGGCCCTCGGCCACAAACCACACTGTAAATTTGCCCCCCGAGAGAAAGTTTGTGAGTACCCATGTTCTAGACACTGCTGACTGACACACTTCACCGCCAACTGCTGCTGTTCCTGTCTCCTGGACCCAGTGATGGCGAGGACTGAGAACATCAGGGCCCATCCCTTCACCACAGAGGAGCAGGAGGTCCTGGTTGACGAGGTGCTCACACAGTATGGGAGGCTATATGGTGCTCCTGATGTCATGGTAAGTGTTTCAGAGTGAAAGTAGGGGAGTGCAGGGAGTGCACGAATGAAGTTGATCTGCTGCAGCATGTGCCTGAGAGTGGGGGTTTGTGTGATACACTGTCTAGCATGCTGACTTCAGGGGAAAGGAGTTTGTAGCCTATTTTACATATTTCCCAGGTTGCATATCAGGATGGGAGGGGCATGCAGTGTTTTTGCAGCCATACCATGACACTGCGAGTTTGGTAAGTGTGAGTCAGGACAGAAATTGCCTGTGCTAATGGATGTTTGGGTCCATGAGGTTCTTCACAGGCTCATCTGTGACATTACAAAGAGTTTCCGTCCAGAGGGTACGGATGGAAGTGTGTTTGACTTTATATTGCTACCATGGATATGTCAGCATTATGCACAAGAGTGAAATGCCTGAGGGTGACACGCTTGGTGGAAATTTACCTATGACACAGCAGATTGTTGTACTTATGAAACATCCTCCTTCCATTTGCTTCATAATGGGTACTGACTTGCATGTGTAGGCACTGCTTTCCCTCTTATATTGTACATGCATGTGACAGTTCTGATGGCCCACATTACACCGCAGTGTGAGCCCCCCTGACCTGCACAGTTACTGCCCAATTTGTCAGGGCCCCATCACTCAATGGACAGAGTGAGACATATGGGTTGTCTGCCACCCTATTCCTCAATGAGCTAACTTAGGCCTGTGGATTTCACAAGACAGACCTTGTGATAAGGGTGTGAGATCGTAAGATCATGTCCATATATTTGACCTCCATGACACAGGTAGCCATTCACAGGCCAAGGACAATGAGGGGGTGTGCAGTGTTGGACACGGTGAGTCTGCCCCAAAACATAATTTTCAATGTAATGTATGTCTTGCTCACTCACATACTGCATTGCAGATGTGGGCCATCTTCACCTTGCTTTCTGTGCTGGCATTCTGCGTGTATATGAGATGGCAAGGTACTGTGTCCATACTCATACCTGCATGCATTTAGGTATGATTATCTCATGCTAATGTACTACGTGTCATGCTGCATTGTCTCTGCTAAACATATCTGAAGAGCCGTGCTGAGTGTGTGCATGCTCCTGTACTGAGAAACAGTGGTACATAACCCAGTGTCACTGAAAGTTCCTTCTCTTGTCTCCCATGCCTGCAGCTCAAAGTCAACCAGCGTAAGGCCGTATGGAAGGCCATTGCACGCAAGGTGTGGGCTCTGGGTGTCTCCAACCGGCGGCACGCACACTGTCACAAGAGGTGGGATGACATCTGCCGGCTGAGCAAAAACGTGGCAGAGATGACGCTGGGGCTGCTCCCTCAGACTGGCAGGTTGGCACGCAGGAGCATGACACCACTAATGGCCTGCATCTTGGCAGTGACACAGCCAGAGCTGGATGGACATTTGAGGGACCATCAGCAGCAAGCTGGGGGTGAGTATTCTGGGAAGGGTGACTTTGGGTGTGAGCAACTGCATGTATTCCAACCCTGAGCCGGTGCGGAGCTCTGTGATATTTGTGGTGTGATACAATGGCTTGTAAGTGGGCTCTGTGTTGAGTGCAGCTGTCATGTATTTACGCCACATGTACTTTCTCATGTCTTTAATGTGATGGCCCTTGACATTGCATGCTGAGATGTGGCCTCATGGCATCTGCTGCATTAGGGGAGTCATGGACATCACTGGGCAGTGATAGGCAGTGTGCCTCAGCTGAGTGTGCTTTCGTCGATTTGTGCAGTGCCTGACCTCGAAATTGTTAGAACCTCTCCCTCTGACACCAATGTGCACCAAAGCACAACATGGTGGATGGCAGGAGCTCACGGCCATTGCAAAATAACATTTTGGAGTCTGTATCTGTGTTGTCCCCTTATGGTGACTCTATATGTGACTTTGACAACATGTTGATATGTACATATTTTTCACCTACAGGCACGTTGGCATGCTTACAGGAATCTTTATGTCAGGTTACATGGAGGCACGAGCAAGCTATTTGGCTGTGTGGACATCACATGGGTTATTAATGCCAAGTGTGCATGTTACCATGCATGTTTTGAGTTTTGAATTAAGGTGGCACATGCAGTCTGCACAGGGTTGTGTGCAACTTGGGTGTATCATCATCTTGTTTTGTGCTTTGCTTGCATATGATGTTTGTGTGTATGGCACTAAACTGAACCTACATCTCTGTCTCTTGCAGCATCTACCGAGGGCACAGAAGGACATGCAACGGACACCAGTGGTGAAGCTTCTGGCACAACTGCTACACATGAGCTCAGTGACACTGATGTGACCAGCGCCTCAGAGGGAGACAGGAGTGCCCTTGAGGAATCACACCCAGTAACACCAACCTCAACGTCATCTGACGCCAGCGGTGACTCCTCGATGTTGGCGGACAGAGGGAGTAGGAAATCTGCCTCCTCTTCCACCACACATCGTCCAGTGCCCACCCTCCCAGCTACTTCCACTAGTGCTGCACGTGCTTGCACCAGTAAGAAGGGAAGAGTGTCCTTCCCCCCAGGCACCGCTGCCCCTGCCGCTGTCTCCCCTGCTGTCCTCAGTGTTGAGGCTGTGGACCTTTTGCACCAGCTGTATGTCTGTCAGACAACTCTCCTGAATGCCTTCCAAGACCATGACAAGAAGTTGGCACAGGTAGTTGCCTTCATGGAGGGTATTCATTCTGACCTGGGTGGGCTACACAGGACTCTCCAGTCTTTGTCCTCCACAGTGATGGCAGCCATTCAGCTGTCACAGGCTCAGAGTCCAGCTCCAGTCCCTTCGGTAACTTCCCTACCAGTGGCTACATCTGACGAGAGTGACCACATATCACAGTCCACAGGTTCCCGGTACACTACACGCAGCACACAACAGCAGCACCCCAAGCGGGCCAGAGCGTAGACACCATCACCCAAACAAACTAAAGTCACACAGGAGCGCAAAGGCAAAAGTCCTTCAGGTGACACTCAGGGGCATCAAGCCAGGAAGCAGGCCTCAGGCTCACATGCCACAAAATCTGCCCCATCCAAGGACACTCCCATTCCAAAAGCGGCTCACAAAGACAGGCAAATAGTTGCCGTGACTGCTAAGAGTCTGCAGAAAAAGTCCTCTAAGGCAGATTCAACCACAACCTCAACTCCCACCCACACCCCTGTGAAGCTGGGACAGGGGGGTTCACCTGGTCAACGGGGATGGAGGGGAAAAGGCAAGGCCAGGACAAGCGTACCGCCAGATCCAGCAGATCCCCAGAGGGAAGGCCACCACATGCACCTGATACACCTGTGGTGGAGAGTGAGGCTGTTGTGCCCGCCCCACTTCCCACTCCTACCAAGACAATCATTACCTATCGAATCCCAAAAAGTGGAAAGGCAGCCCTCCACATTCTCCCTCCCACACTGTCTCACATAGCATGTCTCCGCCTCCATGTGCCACCACACCACCAGTTCCAAGCAGCCCTCCGGCTCCAAAAGCCACTGATGCCTCTACCTCAGCTGGTCCTCTCTCTCCCAGGTCCAGTCCTCCAACTGGCCCCAACAATCAGCCACCTCCCAGTTCGACTGATAGCCAAATCTGAGGAATAGTCCCCCTCCCAAACCTATCTCTCCCACAGCGGTACCTGGACTGCACATTGTTATCCCCCTAGCTGTGTTGCTTCCCATGGCGGTGTACGGTGTCACCCATTTCCTGTGCAGGTTCTCATGCACATACATGCGTCCTTTGAACTATGGACTGGCCACTGGCCTTGCTGTTTGTAATTTGGATGCCCATTCACTGTGCAGGTTCTCATGCACACATGTGCCTCCTTTGAACTGTGGACTGGCCACTGGCCTTGCTGTTTGTAATTTGGATGCCCATTCCCTGTGCAGGTTCTCATGCACACATGTGCCTCCTTTGAACTATGGACTGGCCACTGGCCTTGCTGTTTGTAATGTGGATGCTCATTCCCTGTGCAGGTTCTCATGCACACATGTACCTCCTTTGAACTATGGACTGGCCACTGGCCTTGCTGTTTGTAACTTGAATGTCCATTCCCTGTGCAGGTTCTCATGCACACATGTACCACCTTTGAACTATGGACTGGCCACTGGCCTTGCTGTTGTCTACTTTTGATGCCTATCTGGGCAATATGTAATAAAAACAGTTACTTCTGTTGTTTGCTTTGTCAGTGTCCTTGCTAAATAAAACCTTCTTCTGTATTGGTATGGTTTCATGTGACACATGCTCTGTATGCCACTTTAACATTGCCAATTGCTTGTTTAACTTTTTCAGGGTTTGCCAGAGGTGACAGGCACTTTACTTCTTGTTGACTCTGAGGCTTGAGGGTGCAATGATGGTTGTTTGTGATGATTTACTGTTATCCTAATCATTCTATGGTCAGGTTTGCTAAATTGTACACATGTCATGTTAGGATGCACTTCCAACACAGAGGGGAATTCTATCAATGAAATGAAATGAAATGAAATGAAATGGCGACTTATAGAGTGCGAACAATCACCCGAGGGTGTCAAGGCGCTTACTCATTGAGGCAAGAATTTGACTAAGGACTTAAAGACTGAACAACCAAGTCTCTAGCGCCTTCCTAAAAGCTAACAGATTTTTCTCATGTTTCAGACTTAACGGGAGAGAGTTCCACAGCCTAGTTGCTCCCAATAAAAAACTTCTCCCAATCAGGAGCATTTTTTCACCCTGGGAACAAGGTCGTTTGAAGAGGACGAGCGAAGATTACGTGCTGGAACGTAGAGTAGCAGATTCCGTTTTTAAAATCCTGGCCCTATGTCCTGTGTGGTCTTGAAGACAATACAAAGAGCCTTGAACTCTATGCGTCTCTTTATTGGCAGCCAATGTAATTCCTTAAGTGCCATTGAAACTGATTTATGTCTTGGAATATTCAACAAGAGCCTGGCTGCAGCATTCTGAAAGACCTGCAATTTAGCTAGGCATTTTTTCCGGAGGTTAATAAAGAGCCCATTTCAGTAGTCGGCTCTTGAGAGAACAAGTGCTAAGACCACTAATTTACGAAGCTCAGCTGGGATGAATGGAAGGATTTTTCGAAGAATTTTTAATGTATAAAAAGAGAGGGAGGTAACCTGATTGACGTGATATTCAATTGAAAGTTTGGAGTCAAAAGTGACTCCCAGGTTCTAAACCATGGTCACTGGTGTAGATAGTGGTCCCAATTCAAGGGGCCAGAGATCTGGTGACCAAAATTTAGTGTGAGCCCCAAAAAGTAAAACCTCCGTCTTGCTGGAGTTCAGTTTTAGGCAATTGGTAGCTATCCATCCCCCCACCTGACGGAGGCAGGAGTGGAACCGTTTCACAGTGTCAGTAGGGGATCCTGACACTGAGACGATAATCTGCGTATTGTCCGCATAGGAAACAGGAGAGAACCCCAGGGTTCTAATCAGTTTTGCCAATGGTGCAACATAAATATTAAAAAGAGTGGGGCTCAGGGAGGATCCCTGCGGCACCCCACAAGGTAATGTAAAATTAGGTGATCTAAGATTATCTAAAGCCACAAACTGTTCTCTATCAGACATGAATGATTCAAATAGAGTAAGTGCCTTCCCTTTGACACCGATCCTCCTCAGAACTTCCAAGAGTTTCTGATGGTTCACAGTGTCAAATGCCGCCGAGAGGTCAAGCAACACAAGTGCTGCACTGCCCCCCGAGTCGACAGTTTGCCTAATCATTTTGGAGGCTGTAATTAGTGCCAATTCGGTACTGTGATGTTTACAAAACCCGAATTGAGTGTCATCAAAGAAGTCGTTCATTTCAATGTATTCCGATAGAATATTGTTCATGGCTTTCTCCGCCATTTTTGCCTGTAGCGGAAGTCTAGAAATCGGGTGATAGTTCTTAGGATCAGTATCATCGAAGTTTTTTTTTTTTAAAAGGGGGAGCACGGAGGCCAGCTTCCAGCTGGTGGGGAAAGTGCCAGATAAAAACATTTTATTAAGAATGGGCATCAAGTGAGATGCAAATAACTCAGGTAAGAGATGATATTTTTTTGGAGGGCATAGGTTCTCAATTTTAGCAAGTTTATTGTTGCTTCCACTGTCAGTGGAATGAAAGTAGATAATTCCGGGGTATTGCTACTGTTACTACAATCAGCGCGGATGCCTGGCGCAATGCCGGAAATCTCAGGTCTTGCTGAGGCCACTGACAAGGCAGGTATTCCTTGAACCGTGGGCTTAACGAAACTGTCGTAAACCTCCTTAACTTTGTCTTGGAAATATGTAGCCACTCTGTCACATAATGCCTGGGTTTTAGGAGAATCACACAGGATCACATATGGGCTGGGCAGGGTCCATCATGTCTGTGTGATCTTTCTTGATGTGTAAACAGCAGTGTTGATGTATGGTCATTTTGTGATGGCCTGTCTTCCTGGTCACATGGGTACATTTGAATGTGTGCACTTGAGTGGTCATGAAGTGTGAAGGGGTGACTTGGTCAGTAGTGTTGATGTGTGTATGCCCCTGCAATGCCAACTGCACATATGTATGACCCAAGAGCTGAGTTCCTGTTTGATTGAATTGTCAGCCCTGTGCTTGTAATTGTGGGCACATGTAGGAGTTGTAGGTTGTGCACTGTGCAGTGTGTTGGTGTATCCTTGCACTCCTGGGGGACACCTACTTGTTGTTGCTGCCAATTGTGAGTATGCAGAGTGTGTGACTGCCAAGTCTGTGTTGTGTTTTGTTGATCAGCTATGTGTCTTGTTACTGTTTGTGCTCACTGTGCAGACCTGCTCAGCCACACTGACATTGTTGGTGAGTTTTCTCATGCATTGCTGTAACGAGCTATTTTTGGCTCCAGTATTGTATGTGGGATGTGAAGTTATACCATCCCCTATCTGTGCTTCTGATGCCTACCCATTGTGAGTGACCCCTCTATGTGTTTGTGTACAGTACACTCCTGACCTGTCCAATACTGACATACACACCGCTTCAATCTCATGTCACCTACCCTTTGGGTTACCAGTGTGAGAGCCTCCCCACCACTTCATTTGTTACACTATGCATTGTGGTGCTGATCTGTGCACAGGACCAATGTGCCACTCAGGACAGTATCCCAATTGGTTATGTGTGATTTGCTTGTACTGGTTAGCAGTCAGGGTTCCTCAGGTGCAGTGTAACTGTTTGTGCTGCACAGTCCTCTGGTCATGTTGTTTGCACCTGGGTGTCCCTGAGTTGTGCATCTGTAGGTGTTGAGTAATCTGTATGTGGGTTTGCTGAGATACTGCTACCCTTCCTGAGTGTGATGTTGTCTGTGTGCTGTGCTGATTTGTGTTGTGGGAGTACATGTTGTGGCACTGAGATGTGTGTGCTACTGATTTGGTTGGTGTGCACACACTGCTTGGCCTGCATGCAGTGCTGTCAGTGTATGTTGCCTTGTATTTGCCTGGTGTGCATCTCCCTGATGTCCAGCTGAGTTTGCAATGTGATGGATTGGCATGTGCATCTGTTGTATTTTTGTTGTGGATGTATGCAGTGTTTGGGCTGTGTTGGCTCTTTCTGCTGACAGATGCTCTGTTATGGGTTTGTAAAGCGCGGCAGCTGCCCCAGCAAAGAGGCGTCCCGGCGCTGAATAGCAGAGAAATGACCAGGCACAGAAGGGCAACAGGAAGGCCTCGGAAGAGGGAAGAGAAATGTTTTAATGGCTTTTCTGAATTGGAGGTAGTTAGTAATTTCCCGGATGTGGGCCGGCAAAGAGTTTCAGAGGATGGCAGCTCAATTCCGAAAGGAACGGCCTCCTGCGCAAACCCTTCTCACAAGGGGGACCACTACCAGGCATTGTCCCATAGAGTGGAGCAGACGCTTGGGGGTGTAGGGTAGAAGTAAGTCGGTTAAGATTTCTGGAGATGCACCTTTCAAGATTTTAAAGGCTATACAAAGTGCCTTGAACTCAATACGCCTAGCGACCGGCAACCAGTGAAGACGGTTAATGGAACTTGTCACTGAGCAGGCTCTGTGCAGGCTGAGTAAAGCTCTTGCTGCTGCATTCTGAACTCTCTGTAGCCTATGTATCTCTGACTTGTTGGCTCCCAGATACAATGCACCAGTGTGGTCAAGTTTTGACATAATCAGAGCCTGAATGATATTCTGCCTAGTAGGGGCATCAAAAAAGCCCAAAATGGGTTTGAGTCCGCGCAACAGACCAATGCAGGTTCCCGCCACCTTTTTGGTTTGAGTCTGAAAGTTTAGTGAAGCGTACATCCCAACCCCTAAGTTCTTCACTACAGGTTTGGGGTCAGGGCAGTGCCTAGACTCTTTGGCCACCAGGAATCGTTCCAGCGGTCATGGTTCTTTCCCACCAACAACACCTCTGAATTGGTGGCAGTCAGTTGGAGACAGTTGGTGGTCATCCACCTGTGTGTGTGATGTTCAATATGCATGAGATTGTGTGTGAGTAGTTTGTGCATTGTGATATATTCTGATGTGTGTTGCAAGTGTAGTGTGCATTGCTTGTGTGTCCGTCACATGCAGCAAGGTGTATTATTGTTACTGGGCTTGTTTTGGTGCACACTAGTGCTATGTCCTCCTATATTTGACCTGTCACTTGTCAGGATTGTGCATGTGGATGCTTGTTGTACACTATGATACCATGTTGACTTGATGAGTGGTGTGGTGTCTCTGTCTGTGTTAGCTTATTGTCCCATTGATCCCAGGCTGTGTTCATGATTGTTTTGAGATGATGCAATTCTTGTTTGTGTTGGGGTATGGTGTCTGTGCATTGGTCCTGAGTGACAATGTTGTGTACTCCTGTTCTGTCTGGCGTCCCATTGCCTTTCCAATGTCTGGGTGACCATATGTGGGCTTGATGGACTTCTGTGTAATGTGTTTGTGAGGTTTGTGTTTGGCTATTGTTTTTGTGTCTGTATTGGCTCAGGCATCCCTGAGTGTGGGTGTGATGTTTGTGGATGCACCCCAGGAAGTGTGATTGGTTGTCAGTGTACTCACAGGACATCATTTGCACCATTAAGTGTGTTTACCACTGGTGTTGAGTGCTGCAGGTGTGAGGTGGGTAGAGGAGGGGTATGTGTGAAGGTCCAACTTGGGTTTGACAGTCAGGGAGTGTGACAATGAGCCATGTGTGTTGTGATGATGACATACACATGTCAAGTAAGTTGACACAGATGTGTGGCTGATCACTGTTTGACTTCAGTCACTTCCTATCATTCCTGTGGCCATTCATGGCTTGCCTTGATTTCTCCCTGAGATTTGATGGCCTAAGGGTGGTGTGATATGTTCCTTCTCTTGCATGTCATGTACACATGCTTTGTGGCTTGCTCCATGGCGTTTCAGGACTGTCCACTTCACTTTTGGCTAGCCCATTTATTGTCCTCCGTTGCAGCTGACATCTGGTATGTGTATGTGGCTGTGTGTCAGTGTGGGGTGTGTCTGAGTGACTTGACAGGCAGTGTGGACAGTTCAGTGGATGTTCATATGTAGTGTGAGTCTTCATTTTGTGATTAGTCTCAGTTTGCTTGACATGAGTGGAGGGTAGGTGTGAGGAGGAGGAATGCACTGCCCCTGAGCTTCTGTGCAGGGTGTTCCTCTTCACCCCCACCTTCTAAGACAGGCTCCCTGGTTGTTTGGTGTGTGGGGTGCAGGGTCTGGCTACACCTGGCAGATGAATTGTGCAGCAGGGGCACAGGAGGAGCACACAGCATGTCCCCAAATGGGTGTGGGGGCGTAGTATGTGAAGGGTTGGAGGTAGGGCCCTGTAAATCTTTGTGGACTGCCCATGTCTGGCGCTGGCCCTGCCTACTACATTGTGCGCAGGTTTTCCCACGTCTGCACCGTGGCAGTTATGTGACCGGGACATTGCAAGGATTTCACTGTTGATGGGTGACCCGGATGAGGAGGGGTGATTTTCTTAAAGGTAGGACATGCGTGGGTACACTTGGGGATGTGTTCCTGTCCCCACCAGAGTGTCTAATGTGGACAGGAACCGTATATCAGCCCAGGAGTTGTGTGTTGTTGTTGTGTGCGGAGTTGTGTGATTGCGTACCTGCGGCGTTGTCCGCGACTGTCCATTATTTGCTGGTAGTGGATCAGGTACAGCACCGGAAAGGCTTGTAGAGCTGGATCCATTGCGGTGGGGACCGGATGGAGGAGACCGTGAATCTGGTTTCGCGCTCCGCTGTCGTGCTTCTGCCGTCTCTGGTTGAGTGGTTTCTCTGCTGTGGTGTGTTGGGCTGTTTGGGGCATCGTGATTTGTACGGCTAACGGGACGTCATTCCGCATAGCGGTGGGTCTCTATTGGCTCCCTCCGCCGCGGTGGCGGGCACAAATATCTGGCGGTTCACGTCGCACCGCGGCGGACAGGAAATGGGCAATATTTGCCCATTGTAATATGGCAGGCGCGAGGACCGCTGCTGGAGTGCAGAAAATTACATTTTCCGCCAGCACCGCGGGTGTGCCTCCGCCTGCCATCCTAATGAGTCCCATCGTTTGGTTTTTCAGACGAAACTATGTTCAACTTTGTTTGACTGTTTTCAGCACTAGTCTTCTTTCTATTTCACTTGTCACGCTATGCTCATATAACCGCTATACTCTTCGCATCTCCAATTACTAAACATGGGGAACTCGGGCTAACCTTGGGGACACGCTGTCCATTGTAAGTTGTACCGTTTAGTATATTTGTTTAATCTTCTACCCGGTCACCTGGTTATCGTTCACTCTATCGTTGTTAACTCATCACACTCGGTGAACGGTTTTGTTTTCAACCACCGCTTTTTTTCGTGGGTTTATCTTTGTTTCATGGCAACTTTACCACTTCAGTTTTTATTTGCATGAGGATACCACATTGAGCACGAGGCGTTTTTTACCGGCCGCAACACGTTTTTTAACCTTCGTATTTCCTGATTTGCGGCAATTTTATCACGTTTGTAATCATTTGTACGAGGAAACTTTATTCAACACTATTTGTTTTCTTTTGGTTAAAACACTTTTTGCTTTCTGGTATGGTTACGTTTCGCTACTTTCTATGAGATAGCTATCCCTCGTCTATTTTCCTGCACGCCACTGGTTTTATGCTGGTTTCCATTCTGGCTCGATTTTTCTTCAAGGATACATTGCTCTTCCTTAATTGCTTTCCTATCTTGGTGAGCCACACCATCAGTTCCTTCCCTTCAGGATGTGTATTACTGTTACATTGGATTTGATGAGTTGCTTTTTTATGCTTTGCCATGATGATACCAACATTGACATGAACTGTTATGTTTTTGGTTACTTCCTGATTCTTTGCTTTAAACTTTTCTTGCAGATATGTCCCCTGATGAAGGTCTTGATAGAACCGAAATGCATTGGGCAAGGTTCACTATAACTAATAGATTGATACCTTGAATATTCATGGAAGAATCTTTTGTGATATGATCAACTAAATATCATCAAATTAACCATCCCAACATAGTCTCCGACTATTTTTTCAAACCACCGTGTACTGATTATCGAACTTTTTAAACCCTTTAGGGGTTCTTGCTGTGCGCGGGGGACGTCCCCTACTTCAGGAGAAGCTTGCCATATTTGAATTCTGACACTCTAGACCAGAGAGTGATACCCCAGCAGCACGCCACAGCCCACCACAACGCTCAACACGGATAGTGCGCTTATCAATTTTGTGTTCTCAACTTTTAGAAAGCTACCATTTTTGTTCCCAAAACAACTGTGGCTATCTGACAGTAGCCTTGGTCACATGTCTCTTCTGCCGTGAAATGTGTATTGACACAAGGGAAGCCTATGTATGACAGAAAGGGCAATCCTGGTAGGATGCCTGTGGGAGTAGTTGTACCCAGCAGTGAATTACACTTTAAAGACCTTGGCTGTGGCACACACAAAGGAACCTGGCACTAGCATTTTGTCACCCCAGACATTTGGAAACCAAACATGCGAAGGGTAGAGGAGTGGGCTAGGTGTCCCCCCTCATACTAAAGCTAACTCTGGGGACACAACAAGCTCCAGAGACCCTGTAACATACATACTTGTGGCTGCTGGTCGCTGCTAAAGTGAGTCCTAGCCCCCAAGTAGTGCCTCTCCCAGGTCCTGGTACCTTGGTGTGGTACTACAGTGGCCTCCTCCTAACAAAACCCTAAACCTTTAGCAAAAACTGCTCTGAGTACCAACAGGAGACCAGGAGCTATCTGCCAGCCAATCCGGTGAAGGTGCATTGGTGGTAGGATTGACTTTGCTGCTGCTTACTCCACGGTCTTTTCCACAGCAGCAAAACTTCAGCGGGATCACTCATTGACAGTATCTGACCTCATGGAGCCCTTTATGGCTACAGCCTGCAGTCTCACCCACTGGAGGAATCTGATCTGCTGAACAACTTCTAAGTCTGAAGGTAGAAATAGTCACTGGATTCTTCGATGACAGGCACGCCATTGCCTCTGATGAACTCCTCTGCCATAATATACAGCTTTTCCCACTCAATCCTTTTCTCACCATTGTCAACGGCTTCACTAAGACTTTGTCAATCTGCTCCCCATTGTCGACAACCTCCTCTATGCTACAGCCTACTTCATTGCCCAGCTGAGGACTCTACGTTTTCCAAGGAATCTTCGGAATTTCCTCTAAGTCTTAAGGTAACTCTTGACCGTGGCGAACCTGGTACCTATATCTGACCAGGCTCTGTCATGGTTAGCCTTAACTTGTGACTTTGCCTGGTCTCAAGCGACCAGATACCCATGTTTGGCACTTTCTTCTTTTGGCTCTATTTTTCATTAGAAACTTAAAAAATTCATAGCTCCGATTCTACTGACTGGATTTAATTCATTTTGGTGGCATGGTACTTATTAACATTTACTCTCTCTTTCTAAATGAGAGTGGATTTTTCTTCGGTTGTGTTTTCACTTTATTACAGTTTATGGACTACTTTTATTTAATTTATTTATTTTGTATTAATTTGCAGGGTTTTACATAGCGCTGGCCAGACCCAAAGGTATCGGAGCACTTTACAACATGGGGAAAAACACACAGTTTAGCAGTAGTATACAAATTGATTCATGGCGCATCGGAAGTCTCGGTACGCTGAGCAGCATTGAAGGCACGGAAGACCGAATGATGCAATAATGAGCACGCTAAACTACATTGAGGGCAAATAAGACATGGAATGTTGCACTAGTAAGCACATAGACTCGAGCTGCACCTCCTTTAGAGAGAGGGAGATAGAGGGACGAGTCCGGAAGGGGATGAGGTAGAAGTCTTAATGACAAAGTGTCTGTGTCGTGCAGCGAGCAGGCTTGAGCGTTTTGGCAACAGCTATCCCTTCAGGAGAGAATTGTTGAGGAAGAGGTCTTTGAGCTGTCTTTTGAATTGTATGAAGGACGAGGTAGTCCTGATATGGACTGAGATGGGGTTCCAGATTTTGGGCGCGTTTGCAGAGAAGGAACGGGAAGTGGTTTTTTGTTTGCAGGTTTTTGGAGGTATGAGGAGTAGAGTGTTGGTGCTCCTGAGGCGCCTTGTCTGTCCGGCCTTCTTGAGTTTGGAGGCCAGGTAAGCTGGTTTCCCTGTGTGCAAGGTTTTGTGCGTGAGGCAGGTCGTTCTGAAGTTGGCACGCATTTCAACTGGGAGCCATTTCAGCTCTCTGAGTGCGGGTGAGATGTGGTCATATTTCGTTACTCCAGTGACCGTTCTGGCTGCTGCATTGAGAGTTGTTCTGAGGGGAGCTAGGTGGGATTTTGCTGTACCTGTGAGGGAAGCGTTCCCGTAGTCTAGTCTCGACAGCACCAGGGATTGAGTAGCTTGTTTGAGGTTGTTGGGCGGGATGAAGGTTTTTTTTATTTTGCTGAGTAGCTTCAGTTTGAGGAAGGCGCTCTTTGCAGTGTTCTTGATGTTTTTCTCAGGGTGAGATTGCCATTGAGAGCATTAATTGCTTTTATCCATTCAGCAATTTGGGAGTTCTCCTCTTTGTTGGAGATGAGTAGGATTTCTATTTTGTCCATGTTGAGTTTCAGGTGATTTCGTGATAGCCAGTGTTGAACTTCTCTTAGAGTGTCATTGAATCTGTGAATGTCATCAATGGAGGAGGTTTCAAGATCGATCTGGGTTTAGTCTACATATAGGTGGAAGGGGATGTTTTTGTTTTTGAGTATGGAGGTGAGGGGTTCCATGTAGATGTTGAACAGTTGTGGGGAGAGAACAGATCCTTGGGGGACATCCCTGTTGACGGGGTGTACGTCTGGAGAATAGAGGAGAACCAGTTTAAAACCACCTCTTCTGCACCTACCCTTTCTTGCATTACCTTGATGAGTAAGTTGTGGTCAACCGTGTCAAAGGCAGCCGATAAGTCCAGAAGTAAGAGTAAGGAGCATTGGTCCGTATCGAGAGACAGCTACAGCCTTTTCTGAAGCCTGATTTATGGGGTCTAGAAGGTTAGTACAGTCTAGGTGTTGAGTCAATTGGAGGAGAACACACCTTTCCAGGATTTAAGCTAGGAATAAATATTTTACACATTGCCTCTAAGTCAAACCTGTCTGCTTTTGTGCCAAGATATCAGAGGACCAAGCACAGGTTAATTTAGTCACTTTTTTGGTTCACCCTAACAAGGATTGTGGTTGTTGCTTTAGTTGGGCTTTCGCCCCTCTCAACCAATAACCCAATGTCTTTCAGCACTGTTACCCCAAAAGGTATCTTTGCTATAGGATCAGGAAGACAGCAGTGCAGAGAAGCTAATGCCCTGGAGAGCTTATGTTCAGAATAGATGTAAAGAGAAACTGGAAGAGAATTATGTTATGTGTAGTTATATAGTGCACTACGACTCATGAGCAAGTGTGTCCGCCTAACCCTACCTAGGGTGTGTTGATTAATTGAAAAGCCAGGTGTTCAACTTCTTGCAGAATTCGAGAAAAGAGGAGGGAGCTCTGGAGTGGAGTGTTCTTCCATGATTTAGGAGTGAGGTAAGAGAACGGCCATCTTCCCGTTGTGTGTATGCATGGGATGTGTATGAGTAAGAGTTAGTGGAAGGAGATGGGACTGTTTAGATAGATGAAACCTAAGTTGTCTAGTGCCTTGCATGACTGGGTGAGGAGTTTGAAATGAGCGTGTTTGTGCTTTGGGATTTAGTGGTGTGCCCAGAGGTGTGGTATGATATGAGTTCTGCGTGGAAGTTTGAGGACGAGTCTGGAAGCTAAATTCTGATCAATTTGCAGACTTTTGGTGAGTTGTTTTGTGATACCTGAGTAGAGGGTGTTCTTGTAGTCCAACTTGCTGGTGGCTCTTATGTGTGTAAAGTCTTTCTGGTGTCCCTTCGTAGCCATTTGAAGTTCTTTAGGGTGTGGAAGATCTTCTGGGTGTGAAAGCAGGATGCAGCGATGGAGCTGACGTGCGCAGCCATGTCCAGTTTGATTTCAATGATGATTCTGAGATTCATGGCATGGGTTCTGCATGTGGGTATGGGTCCGATTTTGGTTGGCCACCATTTGGAATCCCATGGTCAGGTGTTCTTGCTAAAGATCACTACATCTGTCTTGTCCTTGTTCAGCTCGAGACAGTAGGCTTTCCTCCAATTAGCGGATGTGGTCATGAAGGCGGAGACTTGTTTCTTGTGTTGGGGGTCTTCTCTGAGAGGAACAATAGGAGGTGCCTATCATCAGTGTGGTAAAGGATGTAGATGTCATGTTTTGTGGACGACACTGGCCGGAGGAATCGTGTCTGTGTTGATGAGGCTGAGAGATGAACCTTGAGGCACTCCACAGATTGAGCTTTTAAGCTGACTGCTTGTGTTCTACCTGTTAAGAAGGAGCAGATCCAGTGGAGATTTCTTCCTTAGATGTCAATCTTGTGCAGGTACCTGATGAGGATGGGGTGTGAAACTGTGTTAAATGTTTCAGAGAGGTCTAGGAGAATGAGGGATGTCATAGCTCCTATGTCAAATATCATGCAGCTGTCATCTGTGGCAGTGATGAGTGCTGTTTCTGTACTGTGGTTAGGGCTGCATTTGGCTTGTATGGCATTAAGGATCTTGTGGTTGCTGAGGTGTTCGATGAGTCATCGGTTAATTAGTTTCTCACAGATCAGTCATATATGTGAGGAAGGAGATATATCTGTAGTTGAATATTTTTGCGTGGTCAACTAATGGTTTCTTGAGTAGAGGTATGACAGTGGCATGTTTTCAGGTGTCTGGAAATGTAGCTGAGTCATTGAGGATGGGTGTTAGTGCTTCACTAGGAGTCCTTTGGTGTAGGACCACATGGTGGATGGTCTTCATAGGAACAGCAGTTTCAATGGTGGTAACAGCAGACTTTGAGGTCGGGATTCGTTCCTCTGCCATGATGGGAAGTTGAGTTGTGATTGGGTCTGGTTGAGGGTCAAAGTTGGTATATAAGGATGTGAGACTGGTACAGAAGAATTTCAAGAGCTTGTTGCAAATGTCTTGGGAGGGGATGATGTTGCTGGAGGCAGCAAGAGGCGCAGTTAAATCTTTGATGATGGTGCAGATTTTCTTGCTGCTGTTTATGCTGGTGTCAATGCAGGTTGCAAGAGCTATGCACTTGGTGTTCCGTATCTGTTGGTAGTAGCGTATTAGGGTGGATTTGAAGATGTCTTTATTCATGGTGTCTTGACTTGTTCTCCATTCGCACTCCAGTTGCTTGCAGTCGCATTTATTCAGCTTGAGTTCCTTTGTGCACCAGCTGGCCTGTGGTTGGGCTCTTTCAGTTGGATTGAGCTTGAAGGAAGCCATGGTGTTGGTGCAGGCAGTGATCCAGCTATTGAGATTCTTGATGGCTTTCAGTAAGTTGGTAGTATGCTCAGGCTGGTGCTCAGAGTACTATTCTGTGATGCTTTTCCAGCTGTAGCAGGCAAATCCAGTAGTGATAGCTCTGTGTTAGTGCAAGGTGGGTATGCTGAAACTGACGAGAGAGGGGTCTGTCCACATCATAATTGCTAGCTTGTTGAATGAGATGCTACTGTTTGAAGAGAAAATCTGATCTATTAAGTGTCCAGAAGTGAGGATGGGTTTGGCAACGTGCTGGGTGAGGCAACATTTTCCAAGATTTTCAATAAGGGCCTAAAGGTTAGGGTCAGTGCGGTCTCCTAGGGGAAAGTTAAGGTCACCTTGGAGGATGAAGGAGCTAGCATTGATGATAAGGTGTCGACAAAATCTGTGATGTTGCTGGTGAAATTGGTGCAGGTCCTGGTGGTCTGTTTATGAGGGTTCCACCCAGGCAGAAGTCGGCTGTGATGCGTATCTTGAACGTGAGGTGTTCCATGTAGCTGGTGGGGGTGTCCTTGTAGGTGGTATGCCTGATGATGTCTTTAAATCTGAAGCCCCACTGACAATCTTGTCTGACAATCTTGTAGCTGGAGGAGATGGCAGTAGCAATTGTTGGTGCAGAGGTTGGCTTTAGCCATGATTCTATGCAGTCTGGTCATGCAGTAGGTCCCATAACTCTGTGGCATGTTTGGTGAATGAGTGGGTGTTGAGGGGCATTTATGAGATAGTGGTGTGCTGCTTGGGTGGTGGTTGGTCTCTGTGAGTGTGAGTGGGTGGCTGGTTTGTGTGCATGTGAACAAATAGGGTGCTGTTGATGTAGGAGCGGTGGGTGTAGGGTTTGGGAAAGTGCATGAGAACTTGCAGGAAGTGCATGTTAATGCATGTTAATGCTCCCTCCATGTTGTGTGGTATGGTGTGGCAGCAGTGCGGTGAGCTGTGGCAAGAGTTGAAAGTGCAGAGAGTGTGAAGTAGCATGACTGGGTAGCGGTGGGTAGGGGAAGGACCAGGGTTCCTGTCTATCGGTTCAGTCTAGGCACAGACAGGCATAGACAGACTTACTTTTTGTGCTTATGTGCTCACTGTGCGTCTGCACTGCAGCCGTCATTAAGTATGCCCTTGAAGGAGGAAGGAATGCAGGGGGCTGTTGGCAGTACACAGATAGATGATGGGAAATGTAGTTCTCTTGCTTATCTTCTTTAAAAAAAATGGTTTTGACAGGAAACCAGTGCTGTTACTTACTGTTCGGATTAATGATGGGAAATGCAGGAATGTCACTTCCTTTGCAGATGGATGATAGGAAATGTAGTCCTAATGCTTGGCTTCCTCTTTTAAAGATTGTTTTGGCAGGAAATAGTGAATGCTAGTGTTTGGTGATCTTATAAAAATCAGACTTACCACCAGTACATAACTACGAATTTTGGGTGTTGAAGCAACACAGGAATATGAAGCGTGAAGTGCACTTCCCAGAGCCTAGAAGCTAAGTTTCTTTTGAAGAAAGCTAGGTCCTGAGTTAAAAAGGCTCTCTGAAACATGCTCAGAGCATTAAAACACACAAATCTGTCTACTGGAAGCAGATCAAGATGAACACATACAGATGTGTAGTTCAGAAGATTCAACAGAAGCCTGGCAGCGGTGTTCAGGTTATGGTGGAGTTGGTATAAGCAATGTTTATGGAGGCCACAATAGAAGACATTTCAGTAGTCAATTCTAGACAGAAGAATGGCCTCAACGACATTTTGTAGAACTTAATGGAAAGAAACAGGAGAGTATTGTTGAAAAACCTAATGTAGTACTAGCAGGATAAAGTATTTTTTTGATGTGTTGTTCGAGCAATGAGCATGCAGAGATTTGTATTACATTAGCTGACACAGTGGTGTCGCCTAGATATTGGGGCCTTCAGTCAGTAGTCCAGAAGGTAGACAAATCACCAATCAGTTTTGTCTGTGTTGAGTTTGAGGCAGTTGTTTTACATCCGTTATCTCCTGCTGCCAAACAAGCTTTAAAGTTAGACTTAAGAATGCTGAGATCATCTTTAAAAGAAGCGATCATTTTCATGTCATCTTCAGTGATGGATGCAAGAAGAGAAACATAGAGAAGGACTCAAGGAAAACCTTGTGCGGCCCTGCAAATTAATTCTTTAGAAGAGAAACAGAAAGGAGGAATAGCTACTTGAGTCCTGGCAGCTACAAATAATGTGGACTATCAGACAGCAGGCCCAAGGATACTTTTTGAGCTTTTGTATAGAAAGGGGCAATCAACTGTAGTAAAAGCAGTCCATAAGGCCAGCAAAACAGGCTGTGGGACCCACCTTGAATGAGAATAAGGCAAACCTCATCACCATGCAAAGGGCAAAAGCCAGGCTGGATTGCATTTAGGGGGTTATTGTCTTCAGTCAATATTTTTACAGAATGTGCTGTAAGTATACCTCCAGATGGATTTCGCACATATGCCAAGCAGTGGCTAATTAAGATGTGAGCAAGACTGCAGACTGTTTTTTGCACAGAGTGTAATCGTCTCTAATAGGTGCAAGATGTGAGACCGATTTGGTTAGCCAGCAGTGGTAATTGTCTGCAGCTGCAGCAGCAAAGGTGGGAGAGGGCTTTGTGGCAAGATTTTGGAACAAGAAGTTGCTTCAGTCAGTTCACAGGATTTTTATTCAGGTATGAAATGGGGCAGTATGCAGCTTATTGGAAGCAGGTTAATCATTAGGTACCCTATTGTAAAAGGGAATAAATAAGATGTACCACGGTCTCAGGAGAGGATGGTCGCAGAAAGAAAAGAACCAGAGGCAAAGCTGGAATCAAGTAAGTGCCCTCACATAGTATGATGAACGATCACCTACTTAATTTGAAATGCTTTAACAATTGGTTCCACATCTAGTGCTGTGAAGCTTCCAAGAGGGGGAGGCGGGATAGGGATTATTTTTAAATCAAAGTATTCTTGTAAGTTTGAACCTCAATCCTTTTCTGGCTGTGAGGCTGCCCTGTTCAAACTCGCTATATCTGCTCAAATGACCCTATCCGGAATGCTTATCTACCGTCCTCCTGGCCCTGCGAGACAATGGTCATCCTCTTTACCAGATTTAATTGCCCCTTTTATTTTACAAGCGTCTAATTTTATGATCTTGGGTGATTTAAATCTTCACCTAGAAGACCCTATGAACCCTGAAAGTTCTACTTTTTTAGCTAATTTGGAAGCTCATGATTTGATACTTCATAATAGGGGACCCACACATCAGGCTGGGCATCTGCTGGAACCTATTTTGTCTAACCTTCCTCTAGACTGCAACTCTCCCGCCCTTCCCCTAAACTGGTCAGATCATTTCGCTGTGCACTTCAAACTCACTGTCCTTGAAGATACCTCGCTTTCTCCTACATATAGTAGTGGGACCAAGAGAACATGGCACAAATTAAATCTAGACTTGTTAAATAGCCTCCTTGAGGCGCATTCCCCAGATTTGAATCTTCCGCTCCATTCCTTAAATACGGCGGTTTCCAATTGGTTATCTTCATCTATTAATCTTCGTCTGCCTCTTACATCGAAAGCCAGCTTTTCTCATCGTTCCCCGGTTCCCTGGTTCAATAATGACTTGAAGATTTTGAAATCAAAATGCAAATCTCTGGAAAGAAAATGGCGCAAATTATATGCTCCCAGCTGTAAAGCTGGCTATAAGGCTGCCCTTCACATATATCACTCTTCCTGCAAGGCTGCAAAGGCTACTTATGTTTCTAATATTATCAATAACTCTCTGAACCGCCCCCAAGTTCTGTTGTCCATGGTTAAAAAATTGGCTGGTGCAAACACTCTTCCCTTACCCCCAGTCCTTGACTCTACTAAATGCAACAACATCGCTAATTTTTTTATCGCCAAGGTGAAGACAATATATGGCAATTTAATTTCTTCCGTCTCTTACGATTCTGATAAACTTTGCTCAGACAATATTCATATGAATTCCTCTCCTACCACACCAAAAATTTCACAGTGGCCCCTCCTTGAAGATGGCTCCTTCTTCGATTGCCTAGCTAGGATAAATTCAGGCTCCCCCTCGATCCATTACCAGCTAGTATTTTGAAACAACTTTCCCCAGCTGTGTTAGGAATCTGTAAGGGGCTCCTTAATTCTTCTTTACATGAGTCCTCGGTTCCATCAGACTGGAAACATGCGATGGTAGTTCCTCTGTTAAAAAAGTCCAACGCTGATCCCTCGGTCCTAGCCAACTTCCGCCCCATTTCACTTCTTCCCGTGTTTTCCAAAGTTTTGGAAAAACATGTTAATTTTCAGCTCACCACTCATATTGAAAACTCAGGTTTCTTACATCCATCCCAATCAGGTTTCAGGATACATTTTTCACCAGAAACCACCTTACTGGGGGTAACTGAAAAATTACGCTCCTGTCTTGACCATGGTGAGACTATGGCACTCATTTTATTAGACCTGAGTACAGCATTCGATACTGTGTCCCACTCTATTCTGTTAAAATCCCTTCAGTCAGCAGGAGTGGTAGGCTCAGCCCTTTTGTGGCTGACCTCTTTTCTCAGTGATCGCACCTTTCAGGTTTTTTCTTCTGGCTCTTCATCCACTCCTTGCTCATCTGCATATGGAGTCGCCCAGGGGTCCACCTTGAGCCCATTGCTCTTCAACATCTATGTGAGACCCCTTGCGACCATCGTTGAGGATGCAGGTCTCACCTTGTACTCCTATGCCGATGACACACAAATTATTTTTTCTTTATCCTCTTCTAAAGATGCTCCTGTATCCTCTCTACGGAGTCGATTACGTCGAGTTTCGGAATGGATGAATGCCAATTGCTTGAAATTGAATGGGGATAAAACTGAGGTCATCATTCTGGGCAAAGATAAACATCTTTGCAGCCCTCATCATTGGCCCCAAGAAATGGGTCCGTTCCCCCAGCCAGTCGCTCAGGCCCGCAATTTAGGGTTTATTATTGACAGTCAATTATCCATGCGGCAACAAGCGGTTAGCACCGCTGGTACCTGTTTCTCTATACTGAGATGGCTACGGAAGATCATTTGGATGGTTCCTGCCTCTACTCAAAGAACTGTGGTCCAGGCTCTTGTCATCTCTCGCCTGGACTACGGGAACGTACTCTATCTGGGAGGCAACAAGGAACTCTTGAACAAGCTCCAGGTGGTCCAAAACTCTGCGGCGCGCCTTCTCTGCCACGTTCCTAGAAAAGTTTCCATCTCTCCTTTTCTTGACAACCTGCATTGGCTTAGTTTCGGAAGCCGTATTAAATTTAAGACCCTCTGTCATATTTTTAAAATCTAGCAAGGTTCGGCTCTGCCATACTTGCAGGAACTTATTTGCCCTTACACTCCTCATCGAGTCTTGCGCTCCTCCACTCTAGGTAACTTGGTACCCCCTAGATTTAAAGTAACTAGAATGGGCGGACGTTCCTTTGCGTGTCTTGGACCCAGACTTTGGAACTCCCTTCCTAACCGGTAAACAACCTTTACAACGCAACTTTTACAACGCACTACAATTACAACGAAACTTTTACAACGCAAGTGGATTTACAACACATGCCATTACAACGCAAGTCTTTACATCGACTTGCGCTAAATGGCGTGCTAACATTACAAATAGTGTAATTTACTATCCCAACACCTTCCCTACTGTTAAGTGGACTGGAGTTGGAATAGTAAATTACACTTTTCTAATGTTAGCACGCCATCTAGCGCAAGTCGATGTAAAGACTTGCGTTGTAATGGCATAGCGTTGTAAATCCGCTTGCGTTGTAAAATTTTCGTTGTAACAGCACGCGTTGTAACAGCACGCGTTGTAACGTCATACATCCTTCCTAACCATATGAAATAGGAAGCTTCCTACCTTAAGTTTCGACGAGACCTTAAGACCTGGCTCTTCACCCAGTAATTAGCTCAGTTACCTAGTCTAGATTCTAGACATATTTGCGCCGGGAAACCCTGGATAGAGTAGCTGCGCGCCTTACAAATTTAATAAATAATAATAATAATAATAATAATAACACTGTTCAGTGGTTGTACAGTCTCCTAGTCATGGGTTCATAGTTTGGATGAGATATGTTTGTTATGTTGGCATTTATGTTTTCCCTATGTTAAACTGTCAAACCAAAATTTAAATTGTATGTGTGTGATCTAAAAGTGTTTTTACATGTTCTCCCTGCTTCAATTGTGTATCAACATGTTTCATTGCTCAAATACAATCCCTGTAGGGTCATGCAATTTCCTCAGGACTGTAAGTTTAAGGGCCTTATTTAGATCTTGGAGGATGGGATATCCAGTCTTCTGAAATATAAATCACATTATTTCCTATAGTATTAATATTTCAGCAGACTGAATGTCCGTCACTATAGTGATGGAGTAACCCATTCACCAAGATCTGAATCAGGCCCTGAGTACCTCACATTAAATATTGTGAAACGGTCCCTGCTTCGCAGGGCAAACGATACAGGTGTATTCAATATAGCCATTGTTTTTTCATAAGACGGAGTAATAGCAGTGGAAACACCCCTTCTTCGTAGAGCAGTCACACATTGGGTAGAATAGTTCATACACTCCTTATTCAGAGGACAGGTACAGGTGGAGCAGCAACAGCACAAGCTTTCCTCATCACAGGGCAAATGCAAATCAGGCAGCAGCAGTGCAAGCTTTTCTTTCTTGCAGAACAGGTACAGCATGACAGTAGCAATGGCAGCGTCCCTCCCTCACAGAAAGCAGCAAGCACAATCTCCCATTCCCCGCAAAACATATTCAATAAGGAAGAGTAGGACAAACTTTTATCACTCACAGAACATGTACATTTAATGCATGAGTGGCATGAAGGTTACATACAGATCTCTGGAGCTGGCACCTAACTCATAGAGAAAAATCCAAAGGCAGGTGAGTGGTACCATGTTCAAGACCAAGAGTTGGGGTAGGAGGAGAGAGGTTTTTTGGTCGGGATCTGGGAAACTATCTCCCTTAATACATCAAAGGCAGAACAAGTATCCAACATCCTGAGAGGAATCCAATTGCTGGAGATTTAGAAACCATACGTGAATTTGTCTTCTTGTTTGTTAAGACCTTCACAAGCTTTATTAGTGGCATGTTTCATCATTGGCCCTCATCCTGGTCCCTATAAACCAGGATGGGCTCTACCTTGTTTAGAGGCAACACTTTTGATATTATCCTAACAGGGTGTCTTAAAAATGAAAAACCTAAGATCCACCCCGGTTACCCGTATATTTTGGGTCCCCTGATATGGTTAGAAATGGTGGCAACAATCAGGCGTTTTCAGTAAAAGTCAGTTTTTCATGCAAGATTTTAGGGATAACAAGGACATTTTTGAGGCACAAGAATCAGACAATCACCCTGTCCACTGATACTCTAGACCACCACTCCATCCAGATAAGTTAATCAGCTCAAAGGTTGGCAGCAAAAAGTAATAGCTGGACGCATATTTAGGGAAATATCGAGCGTTGGGCTGCGCTCACAGGAAGCAGTAACTTCAAAATCATAGCCATGTGGGAACATGCATGAGCAAATAATGTAGACATTGGAAAGGAGAATCTGCAAATGCTTGAGAGGAGGCCTTCTGAAGCTCATCCTCATATTAGCTCACAGTATTAATTGCAAAGCACAGTGGGATCCATTTGAGTACCTCTGGTATGTATCAGTAAAAAATGTATATCTAGCATGTACTCAGATAATGCTATGAATCCTTCATTTTTTTCAGACCAGGTTCCCATCTCTTTTAAAGTTTTAAATCTCACTCTTGATGAAGTTACAGCATCAATTGTACATAGTGCGGGGGTAAATCACCGGGCCCTGAAGGAGTCCCCATCGATTTAATCAAACGCAATTTGGCCATATGGGCTCCCCTGTTGACAAATGTTTTTAGTAGTATGACGTATAACTCCTTTTTCTAAGTCTGTTATACCAACATGTGGCGCCAAAAGACCTTCGGATTTTAGAATTACAATTGGTCCAAATGTTTTAAAAAGCACAAAAACGTTTTTGTACTTTGTTGTAACTTTTAACACAACAGAATCTTGAACCCCACATATTTTGCAATATAGGGCAAAATTGGCTAAATACTTGGAATCACTCCTTAGACTCCTGCGTCCCAATAATGGTTGGCCTTTGGCCCTGGTGCTACAAATTTATACTGCACAAGGCTCTCCATTAGCTTGCTATGGGGCGGGTGTTTGGGATTTTGCTGAGTGCACAGCATTACAGAGGGAGGAAAATAATTTCTGTAGGTGATCTCTGGCTGTCCCAGGATCCTCCTCGCATTTTATCTGTTATAGCGAACTGGGTCTTACCTATTTGAGTGATCTTATTCGAATTAAACCGTCTTTGATGTGGCTCTCTATTTGGAGTAATGAGGATGCCCCATTATCAAGGTCGATATCTAATCAGCAACTGCCTGACTTGTGATAAGGGAATGTCAATCTCATGGTTGTCTAACGTGAAAAAGTCACCCGATGAAGTTTGTTTATCTCATGCTTTTTCTGACACTTCCTCATGTGTATCTATTCATAAAAGAGAAGTGTCCACATTGTTGCTAGCCCAACTCTATGATAAGAGTGTTGAGGAAGAATCACAGAAAACAACTATTGCAAAGGATCTGTTCCTAAATGTGCAGGCTACATCATATAGTTATATGTGGAAAGCCAGAAGGTCCTTGGAGCAGTCTTTGCAATTTAGGTTTAGAACGGACTCTGTTTTCCTCTAGGGTATCAGCCCAATTTAGATTTTCGTATGTAAAGTTTACGTATGATACACTAAATGTTTTTTGGCTCCAGTTTTGAGATCTAGAAATTTGAGACATTGTGCCCAAGTTTATTTTTTCCTTGAACCACTTTCAGATGAGGAAACTTGTACTGCTGTAACTCACTTTCCTTGGGTTTCTGTACGATCACGTAGAACTATGCATTCAAATATCCCAAACTGGATTTCGCCCGGGTCATGGCACAGATACTGCCCTCCTCGCCGTCATCGAGGAGGCAAGGCGCATACTGGATTCAGGAGGGTCAGTGGCAGTGATCCTCCTGGATCTCAGCGCAGCCTTCGACACAGTCAACCATCGTGTCCTTCTCCATCGACTCGCGGCAGCAGGGATCACCGGGACGGCACTCAGCTGGATAGATTCCTTCCTCACCGGACGCACGTTCCAGGTATGGGACGGCAATTACCACTCATCCACCCTCCCCCTCACAAGCGGGGTCCCTCAGGGATCTTCCCTGAGCCCGACGCTTTTTAATGCATATATGGCCCCTCTTGAAGACGTGGTGACACCATTTGACATAAAAATGGTAAGCTACGCTGATGACACTCAACTGGTCGTCTCCTTATCCCAACTAGTCGACCACCCAGAGAACCTGGATAACTGTCTCACACAAATCCACAGCTGGATGAGTGATTCATCATTAAAATTAAATGGGTCTAAGACTGAAGTGATGCTCCTGGGAAAACAATGGGCGACCATCCCCCCAACAGTCTGGCCTGACGTGTTCGGAGAAATCCCCTCCCCGAAGCGTGAAATCAAGACCCTTGGAGTATGGCTCGAACCTGAGCTCACCATGAAGACGCAAGCGGCCAAAACTGCGGGTACCTGTTTTGGGCTCATGCGCACTACCCGTAAGATTCTCCCCTTACTACCACCTGCTTCCAGGAAACTCCTTATCCAGGGACTAGTATTGTCCCGTCTGGATTATAGCAATATGGTCTACCTGGGAGCCCCAGAGGCCACCCTGACGAGACTGCAGCGGACACAGAACGCTGCGGCACGTCTGCTCATGAACCTTCCCTCGAGAGTGTCAGCAAAACCAGCCCTTAAGGCCCTGCACTGGCTCCCTGTGCGCCAAAGGGTGGAATTCAAAGCCATGTGCACGACACACAAACTGATCAACGGATCTGGCCCTGCGATCCTCAGCAGCTTGGTCACCCCCTACAAAGCATCCAGATCCCTCCGTTCGGAGAATGAGCACTTAGCCAACATCCCCAAATTCAAAAGGACACGCACAGGAGGACGACGATTCTCGGTTCAAGCGGCCACGGGATGGAACTCCCTCCCACGCACCCTCAGACTGGAATCCAGTTACCTGGTTTTTCACAAAAAACTGAAAACGCACCTATTCCCGAAATAAATGTCCCTCCTCCCTTCCCTTCCCTCAATGGATAACAACCTTCTTACAGCGCGGGGATGCCCTTGGGTCACCAGGCGCTATACAAATCGCTAAATAAATAAATAAATAAATATGCGATGCTGTTAGCTATTTCATGGGCTGCTACTTTGAAATTAAAAGCACTAAGCACTTTACTCATATTACGTATACAGAGTTTTAATACTTGGTTTTGTGGAAGGCTCTATTTTAATATTTATCAAATATGAATGTATTTTAATGTATGTTTTCTTATGTTTTTATGTTTGCTTGTGCTTTTATGGTTGCATTATCAACCGAACAAGGTTATTCTGAACTGAACTAAACTGAGCATATACTTATGTGTTTGTATTTATTTCATTGCTGAGTTTTTAAAGCACCACATCATAGTGGTTATGCATGGATGGCTCTACTCCATGTCAAGCCACTAATCTGCAGTGTTGTATTTTTACTCTTTGAAAATTCTTAGTATTTGAGGTGTCCATGAATGAAATGCTCACTAAGATATATTTTATGATATTAGGGTGACAGTATTGCTGGAGCTCCCCTTTAAATTTGTAAACATGTCTGCATTGTTTTGACTTTCCTATGCTGACTGGGTGCCCCTTGCTTCTCGGATTCTTTTTAATTCATAACTTTTATATGAGCAAATAAAACTACAAAATAAGATTTTCATCACAAAATACTACTCACTGGTGGAGCTCACAATATCGCTGAGACTGTATTCCCTCAGGTTTACATACAAGTGTTTAAAAAAATTTGCAAACACGACAACCTTGCCACAAGGTCCTGGGAGCTGGCAAGTATCAATGTTTTGGACATGCTTGTTTCAAAACTGACCTCCATTTTTTACTTCTGACACACTAACATGGCCAGACAGTTTTTTTGCATCTATTTTTTTACACAGTTTCTTTCAACCGAAAATCAATAACTATGGCTTTTTGTAAACAAGTTTCTGAACTTCACATCTTTTTACCAATGGCAAGATTATTCACCAGTCTCAAGTCTTCAGCCATAAATCGCAATTTATTGCACCACCACCTTCAACCTTCTGAAAGGCCTTAAGTCAAATGCCTAGTCTCGCATCTAACCTCCTCCTACAACCTCACTCTGGAAGTGCAACAACACCAACAACCACACACACACATTTCTAGTGAGCAGTGCCAGCCAAGATGATACATATCTTCAGACCTATACCTCTATAAATCCTGCTATAACTGCATTGACCTCTATGACACTCACAGATGTGCACCAAAACTACATCTCTCCAAATGTCCTCCGCCCTGACCTTGAGTCTCTAGGTGGGTGCCCATGGAACAACACCACCAACACCCAAATCTGCCCCTGTTGTTGATGTATATGTCATACCCTCTCCACACCGTTCGCCTGACACCCTTTTCCTCTCATTTCCTCACTTTTTAATCAGTGCAAAGACTCTGCTCACCTTACCATACACATTGACATTGGTATGTCTAAATATGAGATTGATGTCGTGCATCAAAGCTCAAGTTTGTCTATGATGCTACATCTAATTTGCATAACATGGTTACTGGCTTGAAGGACTTGTCTCTCCCTACCCATCTCATGTTCGAGCGCTGATCACCCTTCACTATGGATTCCACATGCTTTGATGTACTTCCCATGTAAAATGAATAAAGTATAATATTATTCCAATGTGTGGGCATGCATGTGTGAGCTATGTGTATACTAATACTCAGTGTAATTGTGTACTCCTGAGAGGAGTCATGTATTCCACCTAACGAGCATTCTCTTTCGGGGTGCGCAAAATGCACACATAGGCTCGTTCACACATCCACCTGTCTCTCTAATATACTTTATTCTTGTGCATATGTATTTCCAACACAGGGTTGCAATGTATTTAACAGAACAATCTAAACTAAACGTGGCAAGGCTCAATGTGCAAACATTTTTTTTTACAATAATCCCCACAGTCAGATGAAACAATATCAGATCGTGTGCTCCAAGGAAGAGGGCACCCACTCTTGCCCCCACAAATGGACCAGAAAAAGACGGTCCTACAACAGACAAAAACTTTTCCCGAGCACTACTCAGTGTGTATTATAAAATCAAAGTCCAATTAAACTTCTTTCAACTCCGATGTTTTATTCCTGGAATATTTTCATCACAGGTTACTATTCATCCTTCAATTACACGCTGTAATCTTCTTCAGGTAGCACAAAATAGCCAACACGTGTTTCGTCAGATCTGATGCGTCCGCATCTCTGACTTCATCAGGGCTTTACTCAAAAATCTCTCTACTCACAACAGCTACTGCTTAGGATTTCCATATAATCAATATTCTGCTTCCATAGTACTCCATCCAGGACTTGCAATTATTATAATACGAATATTCAGACCAGAGTGACAGCGAGTACTCCTCACTCATCTCCTCTGCATCTCGTTGCGATGTATTTACCTGTATCCTAAATTCACATACTGGAACACACTCACCCACATACTGAAATATTGGCACACTCATCTTTTGACTCACTCCCAAACTCACTCATCTTGGACTCACTTGTACACTCATCTTGAACTCGCTCGCCTCACACAGTTTTGTGCTCACACACTCATTATTCATCCTCAGCTTGCTGCAGGTGAGTTATGCAGCACAGAGACTATTCCTATTTGACCTGATCCAACTAGCTATATGTTACAATCAGTGACCACTTCTTGTCATCTCGCAATGACAATCAGAAATGGGATGCTTTTAACATAGTTAATTCCAACAGATATCTCCACCATTCTCTACTCTTTAATTTATGCCTGCTCAGAACCATTGACTTTAAACAGTAGACATATCTCAGAATAGACAACTCAGTGCAGTACCCACAAAAGTGGGATTATGAACAAAGGAAAAGACATAAAGGGACCTGCAGAGGGATGTAAACTAAACTAAACTAAATAGCATGCATATCTCTCACATCTCTTAATCCATCAGATTGCTAAGCGCTACATCCCAATATCATATAAGCTCCACGCACCCCAGTCAGTGTCCCTCATGTACACAACATGAAAACACTTCCCACATAGCATCAAATCAAAGACAACACCACTTCAACCACACTCATACAAATGTTGTACTAATGTAGGCAAGCACTTCAGTGCTCCACATAGCCCTAAATAAATATTACAATGTAATACATTCAGGACATGTCTATTCCCTCGTCTTCTGTCTTCTTGGCTCCATCCCTTTAGCTCCTGCCTCCTTGCAGACATCCATTTAGTTCATGCCTTCTTGCATCCATCCCTACACCTTCTGCTATTTCTTCTTGTATCTTTCTCTTGAGTACTCACCTTCTTCTTGCATCCATTCCTCCAGCTCTTCTCTTCCTGTATCCCTTCCTCCAGTTCTTCACATTGATAGTTGTTGTAGTATGTTTCAGCTACAGTAGAGTTTAGTAATACTGCTTTGTATGTTCCTTTCTTCTAGGCAGTAGTGGTGCACAATTACAATATTTGCAGTGTGCACAAAGACATTCATACTTCTACCTCACAGTCGTGCAGTCTACCACAACATTGCCTTTCTACAATTCAATTTAACTCAAAGGAATGAATAAACAGCCAAGAAAGTATTTAAGCGATGCTCAAAAGTCACAAATTAAATTAAACCAAGAGTAATTTAAAGGCAAATTAATGAAAATTGCCTCTATCTTTAGGTCTCCAATTTGATCATGGTGCATCATTTACTCATGCATTTCTGGCAGAATGCGATGCAGCTGCATCATTAACAGACAAAGCTACATTGTCACAATTAGTCCACCACACGACCAAACATTACGGTGCTCTGATCAGAAGCACCAATTGTGCCAGCACCGCAGTCAACAACTACAGTAAGTGCAAAAAGCAAAAGTAAAAAAGCTGTGTCAGCAGTGTCTCCTTCCATTTCAGAAGGAAAGTGGGAAATTGCAAGTACTCCAGCTGGGCCTTCACTGCTAGCAGTGACTGAAGGAAGTTCAGAAGCTGAAAGTATGCCGTAACTAGATGAATCTCTGAGTCTGCTATTACAAATGACTGAAGGAAGTGCAGAGATTGGAAGTGCACCAGATGTGTCACCACTTCCACCAATGGCTAAAGAAAGTGAAGAAACTACAAAAGGGCAACTTGTTTCAGCAGAATTGCCAAACACTGAAGAAGAAAGTGAAGACATTATGAGTGAGGATGTAGAATAACATTTAGAAGAACTAGAATCAAGCAATAGTCAGTTTTGCAAGGATTTGTACCAGAGGGAGAGAGGGAAATTTCTAGACAAACCTTGGCATGATACAGAGTTACAAAGGTTTGTTAATAGTAGTGGTCCATGCAAGCCTAAAGGACTCTTCTGACGAGATAATAAAAACAGGTGCTTTTCCACCAAACACTGCAACAATTCAAATAGGACTGGAGATAAGACCCCAAGACTGTGGTTGTGCTACTCTTTAAAAACGGACAATGCATGTTGTGAGCCTTGTTGGCTCTTTGGAGATAGAAAACCATCATCCTATCAGCAAGCATGATCTACTGGTATAAAAGATTGGCAAGGTATGTCTGAAAAAATTAAACAACACAAAATGACGCGCTCACATTCAGTAGCTTGTGCTGTACATGGAAGATGAAGGCACAATGAGACCATCAATGCACATCTGGAATCAGACTACAAAGAGCAGGTGAACTATTGGACATAAATTCTGAGCAGGATCATCGATGTTACACTCATGTTGTCAACTTGCAATTTACCTTTCAGAGGACATAGAGAAAAATTGGGAGAAAAGATAGTGGGAATGTTTTGTCAGTCATTGAACTTTTAGCCACATATGATACTGTTTTAAACCATCTGATTACAAAAGAGGGTGGAATTAAATACTTGAGTCCTGCTATACAAAATGAGCTTATTGAAATGCTTTTGAATGAAGTACAAAGTGAAATTGTAAGTGAAATAAAAAAATCCCCATTTTACTCTGTTATAATGACACAAAGAAGGACATTAAAAAAGAAGACAAATTAAGCCTGATTATCTGATATGTAACACTCTGCCTTAATGATCAAGAAATTCCAAACAATGTCAAAATTAATTATAGCTTTGTTGGTTTCTATAAAATCACAGACCAAGTGCTCAGTGGATAGCGGCAGATAGAGGACAAAGGATTAGCACTGAAAAAATGTAGAGGTCTGGGATATGATGGTGCCAGCTCAATGAGTGGTATAAAAAGTGGAGTGCAAACAAGAATATGACAGAAAAAGCCCAATGCAGTCTATGTACGCTGTGCTGCTCATAATTTAAATTTAGTGTTGAATGATGCATGCATGCAGATTCCTGAAATTTATGAATTTTATGACATTGTACAGAAGTATATTTATTTTTCAGTCAAATCCTCAAACAGTGGGAGCTACTTGCAATTACAAAGGAGAGCACAACTCATTTAAAGCCAACACTGAAGAGACTCTGTCCAATACGATGGGCATCCAGACATAATGCCCTGTTTGCTCTAAGCTTTCGTTTTATGGATATCATTAAAGCACTCACTACCATTTTAATGTAGTCTAAAAAGGTTGATGAACGCACAGAAGCTGAGGGTTTTAGGAAGTTCATGGAGACTTTTGAGTTTGTGTTAATGGTTGTAATCCAGCCCAAAGTGCTGGAGACAATGAATATTCTGTCCAAACTGCTTCAGTGTTAAGATCTGGACATTTTACAAGCATCAAATATGTTAAGCAGTGCATCTAATATGTTTGCCAGTTTCAGATCACAGTTTGAGGACTTTAAAAGTTCAGCATCTTCACTTGCAGCTGCATGGGGAATTCAATTGCATTTAACATAAAAAAGACCACGACACACCAAAAAACACTTTGATGAACTCTGTGAAGACCAATGGTTATGTAATCCCAAAGACAATTTTAAAGTGTCTGTGTTTTATACTAACATAGATATAGTTGTTAATCAGATAAACATGTGATGTGTTGGAATGAACACCATAATAAGATGCTTTCATTTTATGATGTCATCAGAAATCCTCAGAGCTAGTGAGGAGGAGTTATTTGAAGCCACCATGACCCTGGTAGCTCATTACAAAGAAGACATGACTCTAGAGTATTACACAACAACTCATCTTATTAAAAGCAGTGTTGAAAGAACAAATGCAACTCATCTCAGGAAGCATAATAAAGGATGTGAGTGACCTTTACTTTTTTGAAAAACAATGCAATTCTGTCCAGTGTATTGTATGTTTCAATAACACTTAAACTTTTTCTTATAATTCCAATTACTGTAGCCAGTGCAGAAAGGTCATTTTCACAGTAAAAATTGATCAAGAACTATCTTCGAAGCACAATTACACGGGAAAGGCTGACAGGACTTGCAACTTTACCCAGTGATCAGGCAATAAAATTAAATGTGAAAGCTATAACAGAAGAGTTTGCATGAAGAAACGCAAGGAGGCAAACATTGTTTCGATCAAGTTCATCTCTCCAATTCAGTGAAGCAAGCAGTAGTCTTCAGCCACCAGTCTAATTTATCAGTCACCCTTCCTGGTGTATGCAGCTTTCTGCCTCATGCCCACTTTTTAAGTAGTTTTCTTCCGTACCAGGCTTCAAACTCTAGAATTCAGGTTCATTAACAGTCATTATTGTTCTAACTCATAGTGGGATTTTCTAAATGTACCTACCCTTTGAATCCTGGATGCAGTATGTAATATGGCATTCTGCCAGGATATCATACTTTAAATACTCTGCTTTAATATATAGGCTATCATAATATGCGTTTATAGAAGCAAGAAGAAATGTATTTTATTTAACGTGACATATATGCTTCTCCTTGACACTTTCTTTTGCACAGACAAAAGGGGCTTTGTTTTATAAAACTGGTTTGTATATTATGCTGATGAACTTGTTATTGTTTTATCAGTCACTTTGAAATATTTGTGCCTTCCTACACAAACAAAGGTGGTATTGTTTGACTAGACTTGTTTGATGTTTATGTTGCTGAACTTGTTACTATTGTACCAGTCACTTCAAAGTATATGATCCTTCATGCTCAATCAAAAGGGTAATGTTTGACTAAATGGGTTTGATTTTTATGCTGCTGTGCTTATGATTGTTTGACCAGTCACTTTAAAATATTTGTGCCTTCAAAAAAAGAATAGTTTGTTTACACTATTTTCGCCTTTGTGCACAAACCAAAGGGGGAATTGTTTGGCTAACATTGTTTCATTTTTGCATAATGTTGGGCTTGTTTTTATCATGCACTTTGAAAGTATTTTCACCTTGATGCAAGAAGAAAAGGTGTTTGTCTTACAAAACACTCTTGATTTTTGTATATTGCTGGAATGGTGATTGTTTTAGTTTGCACTTTGAAAGTATTTGCACTTTTTTGTGTTGCTTCACCAACTACAATTAGTATAGATTATGTCTTTAGGTACTTGCTAATATGGTTTGTTTTTATTCTACATGAAGTGCTATTTATAGTGCTGTTTGAACTTGTCTGTAATATGTGTGCCTTAAATCTTGCAAATAGCATTATATATGCTACAGACATCATAAATATTAACAGACAAACATCTGTATCAATGTTCTGAAGCATCCAAGCAGTTTTCATCCTCAGCCTCGTTGCCTGCCTTCTTTGTTCTGCTTACTAAGAAAGCCATTATGGTAGAAATTGGAATTGCTATCCCAGTTCATTTTAAATACTATATAATGGTTATTATCATGCACAACTCCTGACAGATGCAAGTGTGCAGCATGCAGATAATTCACACCAGTTTATGTCTCTTGGAGCTGGCAGGATACTGAGTTAAATCACTGAGTTATATCTTGTGTACTTGTGTATATGGTCATTCAAATCTGTGAAATTGCAGGTTTGAGTTTTTCTTTCAAATGTTCAAGTTATTTTCCTTCAATGTCAATTCTAATTCAGACCCTATGTAGTTGTTCTTTATTCTTCAGCGATATGCAGTTCCTGAAACAATAGGACGGCTCTTTCGCATTGTTCTGATTGCTGCCACAGTTAAATATTCTGCTCTTGCCAATAATGATGCAGGTGTCATAGCTTATATGTTAAGTGTTTTTCACTTTCTTAGAACTTTGAGCAACACAGTATAGAGGCATTTCATTAAATGTTAGAGGTTTCAATAAAAAATATACCAGATTTTTGGAAGTTGAGGCAAATTCATAGGTGGTGAGTCGGGGGGCCACCTCCATGTATTTCGCAGGGGGTACCCCTCAAGTTTCGTTACACCACTGACCTGAAACACATTAGGATACAATACAATCCGATAGTGGTTTTGTTCCATCGGCTCTGAAACAACAGTCTAAGATGAGTCTTTATCTTGAGGCAATTGGCAGACAATGAAAAAGGGGAAAGAATTACAATTAAAGTTTCAAAGAACCTTGACTCCAGCCTCAGGACGTTTACGTGTACTGGCACCAGAGACTTATATGTTCTTGATATGGGTTATTAGAAATTAGGTAAATCCTCAACATGGCACTCTTGATGAAGAGTGTGATGCAGCATAATAACAAGGAAATGTATATACCAGGATGCACTATCCCCTCTCGTAACAATCTTACAATTTTCAAACTTTTTTCTTTACCCTCCTCAATCAATCCTGGTTGACTACATCAGCATCTCACCACTTGTTCCTATGAAACATGATAGGATAATAGTCGGGTGAGAGACTGATCTGCCTTGAATATCGCAATTTTGATCTCCTTATGATTGCATTGCTGTGTGTTTCATGTTGCATAGTGCATTCAGTGTGCAGTTTGTCTTATGTTCATCAAATACAGGTATTGCATGCTATACCACCTCTTGCCAAACATTGTGTATGGAGGCAATAAAATAAGTGGAACTGTTTGTAAATTGTTGTATACCTTTATTATTCCAAAGACTACTAGGTGTGATGCGTATGGGCTAAGTAAGCCTGCATACTTTATGTACATCTTTCCAACTAAACTTACCAGATGGGTTGGGGTAGGACTAGAAGTAGATAAAGATTATGGGTTTAATGTTGATCCTGACAAAAGTCTATTACCCAAAGTGGCCAGTGAAACACAGTGACTATTATGAGGATGCATGGACAATAATATCCATAAACATTCAGATACATGATTTTAATGATAACGATACCCAAAATAAAGGGTAACAGGGGTGGCCCTCAGGCATTTTTATTTGTTAGAAACCTCATTAGGATAATATCAAAAGTGCTCCCTCTGAAAAGGTTGAACTCATCCCTTTTTATAGGGTCCAGAATAGGAAACATATGTGGTCTTAAAAACCAAGAAGACTAATTAACAGATGGGTACTATGTTCCCATTAGCTGGATACCTTTCACTTTGCTGTGTATTTGAGTGATAACATTCTCATTTAGGTGATATTCCACATCAGCATCCAGACTACTGCTGTCTTTTGGGAACTGGTTTTTGTGTTGATTCTTTGGTTTTCCACTTCTTGAAAAGTAGCAGTTACCTAGTGGGTAATTTTTATTTAGAGCAGCCTAGTCCACTTAACTATGCTCTACACATGCATACACCCTCTTTGGTAAGCTTTAGAATGCTTGCACTAGGGGCTGTACATCCCATCTTCGGTGCTGTATCTGTTCAAAATGTTGAGGGCCGCCACTGACCTTGATGTTTAGTAAACAGAAGTAATTCTGATCTCTGATGGTAATTTCTTATAGAAACTTATGAACTTGTTCTTGTTTTATCAGTCACTTTGAAATATTTGTGCCTTCCTCCGCAAACAAAGGTGGCATTGTTTGACCAGACTTGTTTGATGTTTATGTTGCTGAACTTTCTACTATTTTACCAGTCACTTCAAAGTATATGTTCCTTCATGCTCAAGCAAAAGGGTATAGTTTGCCTAAATGGGTTTGATTTTTATGTTGCTGTGCTGGTGATTGTTTGACCAGTCACTTTCAAATATTTGCACCTTCAAAAAAAGAATAGTTTGCTTACACTATTTTCACCTTCATGCACAAACCAAAGGGGGAATTGTTTGGCTAACATTGTTTCATTTTTGATTAATGTTAGACTTGTTTTTATCATGCACTTTGAAAGTATATTCACCTTGATGCTCAAATAATGGAAAATTGAGCTATAACAATGATTTGTATTGGGACAAATAACTATGGGCATCAAAGTTTCATAAAAGTTGTGAACAAACTAATGAATAATCAGGGGGCGTTGATTGCGAACACATTCAGTAATTTGTGCATATAAACTCAAAGCAGGTGAGGAATGCCACAACGAGTTCAAATATGTAGACCGCACAGATGTGCAGTCATTCCCTTCAATGGATTTGTTCTTAGGAGACTTAGGGCCCTAAACAGCCAATTCACAGATGTATGAATCTCAGATTGCAATTCAGTAACATGTTACCAAATCACAATTTGAGAATTGCGAACACATACCAATTCTGATTTTGGAAGGGGGCTGTTTTGGGCATCCCTTCTAACTATCAAATCACCCCTGTGATGGCTGTAATTCCTAGTGGGTCGTAAACTATGACCTCTGCCATTAATATTCCTCAGGTAGGTAGATTTACAAACTACTAGAAATCACTATTCAAATGATGCACATTTTTCTACATTAGGAATTGTGATTTACAAAATACAATTTGGTAAGAATCGTATTTTGGAAATCGCAATTCTAGATTTTTCTACATATGGTCCCAAGTCTCCTCTCTCCTATTTCAGGACTGTCTGAAATATTCTCCCACTGTCTGGAAAAACAACCTGCTTCCCTATTTATGAACAGGTCAAGGGTTTACAAAATGAAGCCCACAGGTCTCCATTACTCTGGTTCACTCATTTATGCTATGAATGCACCACCCAGGCTATATACATGTAACCAAACATGCACTAGATTTTAGCTCTAGTACATGGATAGCATGTAGCGGCAAACCTTTAAACAAGGTGGAAAGTAGGTCTCCACACTTGTAACACAGATGAATAGTTCAGTATGTAGACTTTGAGCCTCAATTATTTGGCCAACTGTCATTTTGCCACCTACACTGCAGCACCTAATTAAATAGTGCTGCAGTTGGAGGTACTCAAATGTCCGTGGGCAGGGTGGGGAGGTCAGCGGGTACAGGCACAAGACACACACGTCTAGTAAAAGGCACACATACAATGACATAGATGTTTTTTTGAGAGCAAAGGTATCACTGTTACATCAGATCACCTACCTTACACACTGCTCTGATATATAGATATGTCTGCATCACTCAGGTAACCAGGTAAAGAAAGAACAAAGGGAGCTCAGCACTATGTATGCATAAAGTAGAACCAAAGAATATCTATGAATAGTGCTCAAAGTAAAAGAGGTTGGTTACTCAGTCAACCCTGAAATGTCCCTCAAAAGAGAGGGGCAAACCGTATCAACAAACTATTCTGAGGACTCAAATAAAAAAAAGGCCGTTATTCAGTCCAACAGTAAATTGGTGTATAGTGCTCTTTTAATCTGATTAATCTGTTCGAGCCATAGGAGGTGTACTCCATAAATCTGCACGTAAAGGACTGGTTGAAGTACGCACAGCCAATGAAAGTTCCAATTTATATTAGAATTGTACAGCCATCATAGAGCAGTGCAACCGACACGTATTTGCCGTTAGGCAAGTAATACCTCGACGTATTCAGGGATAAATCCCCATATCTGCCCCCTGGGGATGGGCAGAAAGCCCACTAGGCATCAGGGATTATTAATTTTCAAAGTTCAGGGGTGGGGCCCAATGCCCCCACCCCAAAATGACCCAGTCTATCTGCCCCCCAGGAGAAAGATGGGGGTCGTAACACCTGATCTGCCGCCCAGAAAGCCCAATGGGCACCAGCGTTTAATATTTTTTTTATACGTAGGGGTGGGGGTTGCCCAGAATGGGCATGCCAATTCCCCATCCCAAAAAACAATGTCCACAGACTTTCTGCCCCCCCCAGTAGGCATATCGGGGCAATGGCCCCTTATCTGCCCCCCGGGGGTAGAAAAACCCACTAGGCATCAGGGATTATTTTTTTATTTTTATACAAAGGGGTGGGGGCTTCCCAAAATGTGCATGCCAATGCCCCAGCCCAAAAATAATTGCCAGTCTTTCTGCCCCCTTGGAGGCAGGTGGTGGCAATAGCCCCTCATCTGCCCCCCCGGGGGAGGGGAGAAATCCCACTAGGCACCCAGAGTTATTTGTTTTAAAAGCTTAGGGGTGGGGGCTACTAAGAATGGGCATGCCAATGCCCCCACCACCTCTAAAATGCCAGTCTTTCTACAACCCAGGAGGAAGATGGGGCAATATCCTCGGACCTGCCCCCCGGCCCACTAGGCACCCAGGATCATATTTTTGTTTTTAAACAAAGGGGTGGGGGCTGCCCAGAATGGGCATGCTAATGCCCCCACCCCAAAAATAATTGCCACAGTCTTTCTGCCCATTGGAGGCAGATGGTGATAGCCCCTTATCTGTTCCCTGGGGCAGAAAGCCCACTAGGCACCAGGGATTATTTGTTTTAAAGGTTATGGGGTGGGGGCTGTCCAGAATGGGCATGCCAATGCGCCCACCACCTAAAGAAAATGCCACAGTCTTTCTGCCCCCCAGGAGGCAGATGGGGCAATAGCCCCTGATATGCTCCCGGGGAGTACAGAAAGCCCACTAGGCTCCAGGGATTCTTTTTTTACACACCGGGGTGGAGGCTGCCCACAATGGGCATTCCAATGCCCCCACCCCCCAAAAAAATTAGGCACAGTCTTTCTGTCTCCCCTGGGAGGCAGATGGGGGCAATAGACCTTAATGGGTGGGCAGATAGCCCCCTAAGAGCCAGGAATTAAGCTGGGTTTTTTATATGTAGGGGTGGGGGCTGCTCAGAACAGGCATAGCAATGTTCACAGCCCCCCCCTGAAAATGGCCACAGTCTTTCTGCCCCCCTTGGGGGCATATGGGGAAATATCCTCCGATCTGCCCTCCCGAGAGCCAGAAAGCCCACTAGGCACTGACCTATTTTTGCAATGTGCCTAGCTAAGGATTTGGGGCCCTAGCACAGCTGGCACCTAGGGAAACCTAGCAAACGTGTACATTTTGTAAAACTAGACACCCAGGGGATTCCAGGATGGGGTCACTTTTGTGCTCCTCGCCAGGCTCTGTCACCCAGAATCCCTTGCAAACCGCAAATGTGGTAAAAAAACACATTTTCCTCACACTTCTGTGATGGAAAGGTCTGGAATCTGCAAGGAGCCACAAACTTCCATCCACCAAGCATTCCCCCAGGTATCCTGATTGAAAAGGTACCTCGCTTGTGTGGGTAGGCCTAGTGACCGCGACAGGAAATGTCCCAAAATGCAATATGGGCACATCACATTATTCCACTGGAAACTGACCCTGTTTTTTGCAATGTGCCTAGCTGTGGATTTTGGACCCTAGCTAAGCCAGCACCTAGGGAAACCTAGTAAACCTGTACCTTTTTGCAAATTAGACACCTGGGGAAAGCCAGCATGAGGTGACTTGTGTGGATCTTACCAGGTTCTATTACCCATAATCCCTTGCAAACCTCAAACTTTGTCAAAAGAAACACATTTTACTCACATTTCTCACATTTTTGCGATGGCAAGTTTTAAAACCTCTGGGGAGCCACAACATTCCACCCACCCAGCACTACCCCAAGTCTCCCGATAAAAATGGTACTTTGCTTGTGTGGTTAGGCCTAGTGCCCATGACAGGAAATGGCCCAAAACGTACTGTGGAGACTTCAAAATTATTGATCACCGCACCGGCACAAAATACCTATCACACAGCATTCCCCTTGGTCTCCGGATAAAATGATGCCTCACTTGAGTGAGTGTCTAATGCAGAGTCAGCCTAAAAACGCATATAAAAAAATATAGCGCTTAGAGCTCTGTGTGCTATCCCCTCAATCCCTATGTTCTTGGTCCTGCCTAGTCGTAGGCTCTTGGCCCACCCACACAAGTGAGGAAACAGAGGGGAATGCAGGGTGGTAGGTATTTTGTGTTGGCACGGTAATCCCAGACAAAAATGTAAAGAAAATGTGATTGTTTAGCTAAATTTGAGGTTTGCAGAAGATTCTGGGTAAGAAAACGTTGGGGCATCCATGTAAGCCACACCTCAGTGGACTTCCCCAGGTGTCTAGTTTTCATAAATGTCTGCATTGGTAGATTGATGTAAATGGCCACCAAACCCGGTACCTAAAACACAGGTGCCCCCTTGCAAAACCTGGTCGTTTTGTGATAAATAAGGAGGAATCTGCGTTTTTGGTCCAAGGCTCAGCGGACATCTAGGGAAACCTACCAAATCCAGACATGTTTGAAAACTAAACGCCTGGGGGAGTCTAGGGAGGTGTGAGTTGCGTAGATCCCAACGTAGATCCCAACGCCTGGGGAAGTCTAGGGAGGTGTGAGTTGCGTAGATCCAACGATTTCGTGCCTAGAATCCCCTGTAAACCTCAAATTAAATTTGTCTCACATTTCTGTGTTGGAAAGTTGTAGAATCACTGGGCTGACAAAAATTTCCTACCACCCAGCATTCCCCCTGGTCTTCCGATAAAAATTGTACCTCACTGGTGTGGGTCAAGTACCCGTGGCAGGGAAGGGCCCAAAACATATTGTAGAACACCAAAATGATCTATCACAACATAACCTGGTTTTGCAAGGGGGTCACCAGCATTTTTTGTCCCGGGCTCGGCGGCCAGCTAGGGAAACCTGCCAAACCCACACATTTCTGAAAATTAGACACCCGAGGGAGTCCAGGGAGGTGTGATATGCGTGGATACCCAATGTTTTCCTGCCCAGAATCCCCAGCAAACCTCAAATTTAGGTGAAACAAATAAAAAAAAAATCACATTTCTGTGTGGGAAAGTTGTGGAATCACCGGCTGACACACATTTCCTAACCCCCAGTGTTCCCCCAGGTCTCATGATACAAATGGGACCTCACTTTTGTGGGTGGGCTAAGTATCCACGGCAGGTAAGGGCCCAAAAGGTATTGTGGAGACATCAAAATTATCTATCACAAAACGAAGTGGTTTTGCAAGTGGGCCACTTGTATTTTTTGTCCCGGGTTTGACGGCCATCTAGGGAAACCTACCAAACACAGACATTTCTGAAAACTAGACACCCGAGGGAGTTCAGGTAGGTATGGCTTGCGTGGATCCACCAATGTTTTCCTACCCAGAATCCCTTGAAATCCTCAAATTTAGCTTTAAAAAAATCACATTTACCTCACATTTTTGCCTGGCATCACAAATATACTACCACCCAGCGTTCCCCTTGGTCTCCCAATAAAAATGATACCTCACTTCTGTGGGTGTCTAATGCCGAGTCAGCCTAAAAATGCATATTAAAAAAATATATCGCTTAGAGCTCGCTTTGCTATACCCTCAAATCCCTATGCTTTTGGCCCTTCCCAGCCGCAGGCCCTTGGCCCACTCACACAAGTGAGCTATAATTTTACTCAGGAGACCGAGGGAAACACTGAGTGGTAGGTATTTTGTGCCGGCACGGTAATCCGAGAGCGAAATGTGAGGAAAATGTGATTTGTTTAGAAAATGTTGGGGGATCCACGCAAGCCACACCTGCCTGAACTAGTTTTCATTTCTGGAATTGGTGGTTTTTTGGTGACAATGTGAATAATTGGCCATAGTGATCCACCACATAGTGGAGCACCAAGTCTACCTAATCCTCAGTGAAATTAGTTTTCCACTTTAGCATTTTGGGCCTCCATCCTGTTTGTGGGTTGTATGATGGAACAACTACCACTTGAACAACTACAGTCTAAACAACTACTCCTTAACCACTACTTAGTCTAAACCACTAAAGGTTTGACAACTACTCTTTACAACTATTATGCCTTGACCACGATTGCCTTTTCCCCATTAATGTATCTATTCTACTCTACAGGTAAGTATGAACTCATATATATATATATATATATCTCATATATATATTACCTACTGGCGGTCGCCAGTAGGTAGTTATAGTTAGGACCCCTTTTCCATAGGAAAACCTCAACATTCTATTTTGAATAACTTTGGCGCCGGTCGATGAATCCTCGCGAATTTCTCAAAATAGGTGGGGCGCTACGCTCCGCTCCTACCCTGAAAGTCTCGGGGGGATCCGTCAAGCGGGGGCTGAGATAAAAGGGGGGTCCCAAAACGCGTTTTCCCCATGCATTTTTCCATAGGACCTTTAGAACGAGCTACAGCCCGAACGGCTGAACAGAATTACTCGAAATTTGGCAGAGAGGTAGTCCCTAGGTCAAGGAAGTGCCTTTTGTAGGTTTGGTGTAAATCTGTTCAGTAGATTCTGAGAAAATAGCCTTTAAATCAATATATATATCTGAGCCCGCTTACGGTACGCTTACCGTACGCTTACCGTAAGCGTACGGTGGCGTGCGCGAGCGCGATTCTGATTGGCTCTTAGATCTTAGTAAACATTCGAATCGGCCGAAACCAGGAAGCGGCGGCCGCCATTTTGTGTATTTCACTCAGAAAAAAAAGAGTGAAAACAAGAAAAGGGGGCAATGAGGAGAGTTACAGACCCCCTTACATTTGTGAGGGGGTCAAAGAAGGACTGTAAAGTACAAAGAAAACATTTATTGATTTTAAAAAAAATCACGGGGTACGCGTACGGTAAGCTTACGGTAAGCGTACGGTAGAAAAAAAAATAAAAAAAAAATGAAAATCAGATTTAAGTGTTTAGATATTAGGGGGCTCTAAAAAGAGCCGTTGTGTTTATGAAATGATTTTTTAGTGGTACCTACAAGTAAGTACCGATGCAGAGTCTAAGGTTCAAGAGGAAGACTCTGTTCCCTTCATCATTGAAGTGCACACCATCTCCTCTATAAATGTCTTGCATGTCATAACGCAAGTTGTTGTGGTAAATGGCACCCATACCATAGTCACGGAGGAAAGCAGAAACAGATTTGTTGACGTGCTTTCTTGCTTTGTCATCGCACCGCGTGCCCACTGTGCGTGCACGGTGCGCGAAGCGCATCGTGCGCGCACGGAACGAACTGCGTTAAGTGGGCGCGCACGCCACGAATGGCGTAAAGTAACTTAGCATTTAAAAAACCGTACAAATTCACTGAAAAAAACATAGGTTTCACACACGTTATAGTTAGGAATTAGCATTTAAAAAACCTTGCAAATTCACTGAAAAAACCATAGGTTTCACACATGTTATAGTTAGCGGAAATTTTACTGATAAAAAACCAATGAAATTCCCCCGTTATAGTTAGTGCAGGCAACTATAACTCACGCGACCGCAATCTTCTGCTGATGACATATGTGTCTTTATGAAAAAAAAATATTTGTAATATATGTATAGCTAAAAATGTATGGAAGAAGACATGGGCAAATAAGTGTCTAAATACAGTATTAGCATCAGCAGAGGATTGCGGTCGCGTGAGTTATAGTTGCATATGATGCATATGATGCACTTCGTTTTTAAAGGTAATATTTTCATTTTTCGCAGTAGTTATAAGCCATGCACAAATGGTGCCCTTCGGGCACCATTTGCACACGGGGTGGAGAGAGTGTGGATAATTTTTTTTTAAAATATTTTATTTTTTAATATTTTCGTTTTTTACTTATGTGATAATCCATGCACAATTGGTGACCTTCGGTCACCAATTGCACACGGGGTGGGGTTAGTGTGGATAATTTTTTTATTTTTTATATATTTTTACCGTACGCGTACGGTAAGCGTAATCGGCGAAATTAGCGAAAAAATAAAAATTCCGTTTTTGGCCTTGGGGGATCTTTGGGGACTCCCTCTACATGGCTATGTGTGTGGGAGCTGTCAAAACAGCCCCTTTAAATGTTTTTGTGCTTTGTTTGTTAATCATCTCTCTCAGTGCGAGAGAGAAAATGGCGGCCGCCGCTTCCTGGTTTCGGCCGATTCGAATGTTTACTAAGATCTAAGAGCCAATCATAATCGCGCTCGCGCACGCCACCGTACGCGTACGGTAAGCGTACCGTAAGCGCACCGTAAGCTGGCTCAGATATATATATTGATTTAAAGGCTATTTTCTCAGAATCTACTGAACAGATTTACACCAAACCTACAAAAGGCACTTCCTTGACCTGAGGACTACCTCTCTGCCAAATTTCTAGTAATTCTGTTCAGCCGTTCGGGCTGTAGCCCTGTCTAAAGGTCCTATGGAAAAATGCATGGGAAAAACGCGTTTTGGGACCCCCCTTTTATCTCAGCCCCCGCTTGACGAGTCCCCCCGAGACTTTCAGGGTAGGAGCGGAGCGTAGCACCCCACCTATTTTGAAAAATTTGCGAGGATTCGTCGACCGGCGCCAAAGTTATTCAAAATAGAATGTTGCGGATTTCCTATGGAAACTTGGTCCTAACTATAACTACCTACTGGCGACTGCCAGTAGGTAATATATATATATATATATATATATATATAAATTCACTGAAAAAAACCCTAGAAGTTCCCCCGTTATAGTTAGTTCAGCTAACTATAACTCGTGCCCCCGCAATGCACTGCTGATGACCTCACATATTACATCACTCCTGAAATGGTCAGTGACATCACTGATGACATCACTGATGACATCTCAAATGACATCACTGATGACATCACTGATGACACCATCCAGTGACTGTGTGTTTCTGTAAAGTTTAAATATGTTTTATATATTTATAGGGAAAGGCCTATGGAAGAATGAGTGGGTGTATACGTGTGTGAATGGATGATTTGGTAGATGCGTGACTGACTCTATAAGTGAGTGATTAAATCTATGTAAGTGCGGACTAGTGACTAAGTATCTGTTTGGGTGCCTGAGTGTTTGTGTGGGTGGAGTGTGTGTGACTCTGTGCATAGATGTGTTAGTGAGTGATTCAGTTTGTGCATGGTTTTTAGAGTGCATCTGTGATGGACTGTATGGGTGGATGAGTGTATGTATGGTTGTGTTAGTGAGAGAATATATATTTCATTAGTACATGTGTAATTTACTACATATGTGAACGGCAGTATATATGTATGTTGGAGTACAGAAATAACTATAACTGAGAGTGTGTGATAGTGTGATTGGCTGTATGGATGTGTGTATGCTTGTATCATTGATTGTATAAGACCATAAGAACTTGCTAGTATTTGTATGAGTAATTGAGCTTGTGCGTGTATAATTGTATAGGTGAGTAAATGGTAGTGTGATTAATTACTTGCATGACTGAGTATATGTGTGAGTAGCGGTGTGGGAGTGTCTATATAGGTGTATGAGTGCATATGATAGTCCTGTACTGAGTGACCATAAGTTTGAGTGACTGTACGGGTGAGTGAGTAGATGAGTGTTTAGATGTAAGTCAGTGATGGGGTATCTACTTATTGGTGTTGGATTGTCTATGGTTTTGAGAGTGGCAGTATGTAATTTAGAGTGGGTGTATCAAAGGTTATATTAGGGTGTGACAAGAAGCATCAAATGATCACATGAATGACATCATCAGTGATGTCATCAGTGATGTCATTTGAGATGTCATGAGTGATGTCATGAGTGATGTCACTGACCATGTCATGAGTGATGGAATATGTGACGTCATCAGCAGTGCATTGCAGGGGCGCGAGTTATAGTTAGCTGAACTAACTATAACGGGGGAATTTCTAGGGTTTTGTACGAGGGAAATGTCCAGCTAACTATAACACCTCTGAAACCTATGATTTTTTCAGTGAGTTTCTAAGGTTTTTTAAATGCCAATTCCTAACTATAACGTGCATGAAACCTATGGTTTTTTCAGTGAATTTCAAAGGTTTTTTAAATGCTAATTCCTCTCTATAACTTATCTCTAAAGCTATGATGTTTAATGATTTTCATTGGATTTCTAAATTTTTCTATTTCAGTGTGTTAATTCCTTTAATTATGTTTTTTTTTAAACATTTTTTTTCACCATTTTTTAACTTATTTTTTCAATTCATTCTTTTAAAAATTACAAAATATTATTTGTTTTTAATGGGTTTTTAAAAACAAAAATTGTAAATTGTAAATAAACTAGCAATGATTTCTTGTCTTTTTTCAAAACTGCATATTAGCCACCATTTTAGAAAAATCTTACTTTTCAAACTGCCATTTTATTTACAGAAACCATCTGAGTGCATCCAGACCTCCCTTCAAGATGCTTAGAGTGTGGATTGTGGGACACAGCTATATTTTCTGGAGCCAAAGTTATGCAGAAAACAAAGGCATTCACAAAGACCTCGGTTTGCCAAATGTAGACATTAAATGGATTGGACAGAGAGGGTTAAAGTGGCACCAATTGATGCCATTGGTAAAATCCTTTATGCATCTCCAACACCCTGACCTCATAATAGTGCACTGTGGTGGCAATGACCTAGGCACTTTGACTGGGGTAGGTCTGGAAATGCTTATCAAGGACACCTTTGCAGAATTGATTTCACTTTTTCCCAAAACTGCCTTTGTGTATTCTAACATATAGCAAAGGCAGAAATGGAACTGGTCCAATCATTTTTGTCCACAGATTGAGAAAGCTAGGAAACATGTGAATACATCTGTTTCTGCTTTTCTCCGAGACTGTAGAATGGGGTCCATTTACAATACCAATCTGCGCTTTCATATGCAAGAGATGTATAGGAGAGATGGAGTACACTTTACTGATGAAGGAAACAGAGTCTTCCTCAACAACTTTAGACTCTGTATAGGTACATACTTATAAGTACCAAAAACTCTCAATGAACACAACGGCTCTTTTTAGAGCCACTCAAGAATGAAACACTTAAGCTTGATGTTTATCTCCCAAAATTTCAGTTTTTTTTCTTGGATCCGCGCACCCAACGCGCTAGGAACTACGCACCCTACGCAAGAGAAATTGTGCACCCAACGCGTTAGGATGTGCGACTCCTAATTTTACCGTAAAAAAAAAATAGCCCCTATCACTAATTTTTATTATCCCCGGGGACCCCATCCCCCGGGGTTTATTAAAAAATGTTGGGGACCGTGTGGGGAGCTCCAACGCCCCCACGGTCCCAGCCGGCTCCCCGCGTCCTTCGGGAGCCGGCATTGCTTTTCCACATGGGGAGCTGCTGACATGCAGCTCCCCGTGTGGAAAAGCAATATCGTTTGGATTTTGAAAGAGAGAGCAGGTTTCCCTGCTCTCGCTTTCAAAATCCTAATGAAGTTTGCTATGGGAGGGCGGGAGACTCCCACCCTCTCATAGCAAACAACAGTGTCCTGGGGGTAGGCACCCCAGGACACTGTAGGAGCTGGCCTTGGGGGGTGGCGGTCCCCAGGGCCCTCCAGGGCTCCAGGAGGGGGGCCATGCAGCCCCCCTCCCTCAAACAATAAAGCCCCATGGGGTGGTGGTCACCGGGGCTTGGGGGGACCGTTCAGCCCCCCCACCCTGTCTATTTTCTAGCCCCAGGGGGTAGCGGTCCCCGGGGCTGGGGGGCCCCCCTGGGCCCCCATTAATTTTTACAGATTTGCCCCCGGGATTTGGCCCCCCGGGGGCTAATTATTAATGAAGCGCAGAAGCCCGCGCTCCTGTCTTTTTTTTCCGGACGGATCCGCTCACCCTGCGCGCATTTCGCCGTTTTATTTTTTACAAAAAAAGGGGGCACCAGGGGGTCCGTCCTAAGCAACACTAGAGGGTCAGAGTATTTCTACCCTGCCCCCTTTACATCTTTTACACACTTATTTCCCTTACTTCATCAGCCTCGCTTCTACCGAGGCATAAAATGGCTGCCAACAGTTCCTGGTTTCGAATGTAGACAGACACTTGACAGGCAACTAGCATTCAGCACGTGATCGGGAGGGTGCGTGCTCGGTTTGCAGAGGGTGCGCTCAAGGAGCGCATAGGGTGCGCGGATCCTCCGAGACCATAGATATATCTATCTCTTTTACTCTAATTTCCTCAGGAACTACTGAACGGATTTACACCATTTATGCAAAAGGCACAAGTCTGAACTGAGGGCTACCTCTTTGCAAAATTTGGTGTAATTTCGTTCAGCAGTTCGGGCTGTAGCTGCGTCAACAGGTCCTATGGGAAATTGCATGGTGAAAATGCGTGTTGGGAACCCCCTTTTTTCTCAGCCCCCGCTTGACGAATCACCATGAAACTTTCAGGATAGGAGCAGACCGGAGCTGGCCAAAAGTTTGTAAAATTTTGCGAAGATTCGTCAACCGGCGCCAGACTTATTGGGAATAGAATGTTGCGGATTTCCTATGGACCGCCAGTAGGTAATATATATCTATATATCAACAAACAATCCACTGCATCTCACTTCCTGGATTACGGGCGAAAGAACAAACACTGGAGCCGCGGCCTCAATTGAGAAGTGTGCTTATTTCAAAACACTAGGTCCGACGCGTTTCGGAGTTAATGGCACTCCTTTTTCACGGGCAACAGACTGTGTTCTTTCAAAGTATTTTAAAGTGCAAGTGCCGGTCACGTGCTCTAGACATGAAAGAAATACTAAAGAGTGTTCATCATCTTTTCCAATAGAGTTCTGACATTTAAACATTACATATTGTGCAAAAATTACTTATTCATTATCTTGATACATAATAATGTGAAAATCATTTAGCCTAATGTGCGCAAATTAATTGTACTATAACGCAGCTTAATACTTTACATTGTAATTTCGTATGTTCAATAAAGCTTGTCGTATTGAATGCCCGTAAGCCGCGTCATTTGAATAACGTTGCCGATAACAAAACTTGCATCAGTTCACATTACTACAAATATAGATGAGTGCTATAGAACTGAAGACTTCATTGTGTCTATTGCTTATCACCTGAGAATAAAAGTATTACATTTGGTATTACATGGTAGAATTCATAGTCATGCCCAAGTGGGCTTAATCTCCAATCTTACTTTACGCAAAGACAAAACAATCATTATAATTATAACCACAACTGTGTATTCAAACAACGTTGCGCTATTGATAATGAGGAATACTCATTAACAATATTCTAGTGAGTATCAAAAAATGCAGGGGGAGCTTTGCGGCCTCCCCGAAGCCTAGGGTGAATACGAAGAGTGCGCGGCTCTCAGCGTGGCCTCCTAGTGTGAATGCGCTGGGTGCGCTGCTCCCAGTGCAGCACTCTAGTACTTCTCAGATCTTTTAAACACTGAGAAGCATATTCTGAAGGACACATCCCCGAGTTAACAGCACTTTATCGCAGCCAAAATGGTTATAAATTTAGCGCACCATTCACAAGCTGGTGCAAGCAGCCCATATCACCAGTTTACCAGTGATAGCAGCCTCAAAAAGCATCGTCACGTATGAGCTCGGAAAATATTGCTAATGAGATGAAAAGTAGGCGTTCCCGTGAAAAAAGCAGCAAACACACCACTTTGCAACTTCCTCAACACCAGCGAGATCGGTGAAGAGAGTACAAAACAGGCGATAAGGTGCGTTAACACCAGGAAGATTAGACGTGCTCTGACCTGGTGTAAAGTTGGACTACAACCTGCTACATGAAAGGGAGTCCAGCCCACAGCCACACCTGAATGACAACAGATGCAATGGAGCCAACGATCTTGCAGCTCGGACACCCAACAGTGCCCCGACACCCCCCGCCACCAGCCCCTTGTCCGCAATCTCCACCTGACCCAAACAAATGTGACAGCAACCTTCCGAAATCTGGAACGTAACAAATCGGGTGATGTCGCACAATTATAATAAAAAAGATGCATGTGAGGTTGGACAAATGAGAATCTCAGTCATCTAGGGATTTACATATAAAACATTTTATTAAACAAAACAACAAAATAAAAGTAGGTACAGCCATGGCGTGTCATCCCTCGACAATCTGTGAATCACAGCCTGCAAGACAAAAAGAAAGATAAGATTGTGCGTCATGCGCCCATCAAAGGAGAGATAGAGAGAGAAAGAGTGAGAGAGAGGAAGAAAGAGAGAAAGAAAGAATGAAAGAGGAAGAGAGACACAGTGTAAGAGAGAGGAAGAGAGAAAGAGTGAGAGAGGAAAAAGAGAGGAAAGACTGTGAGGGAGAGAAAGGAAGGATGGGAGAGGGAGAGTGAGTGCCGACACTGTGACAAAACCCTTACAGTTCACCTTTCTACCACCGGTGTGTGGGACATAGTGCAGCCCTCAAGCTCACTCATCTGAAATGTGGTATAGAATCAGTAATGGCAGAGTACATACAACTGCACATGCCTAAATCGCTGTCCCGCCCCTGCGCACCCAGGCTGCTGCACCCCATCCACTCCCACTGGCCAGAGGTGTCTGTTTGCCCCTGTGCACCCAGGCTGCTGCACCCCATCCACTCCCACTGCCCAGAGGTGTCTGCTTGCTCTTGCGCACCCAGACTGCTGCATACTATCCACTCCCACTGCTCATATGTGAATGCCCGCCGCTGCTCAAACAAGCCTCTCTGCTCACCTTCCGCCACCGGCGTGTGTCCAAGAGGGCCCACCACATGCCGAAGCAACCTCCTCAGTCGTGGCGTACACGCAGTCCAGCCGAGCTCACAATTCAGATCGGGTCTGGATTGCCAGGACGGTGTATCAAGGCCATGCATCATCGCAGGCTGCAAACCCGCTCAGGTCTGGTGGCACTAACTCAGTGGAACTCAAGTTATCGCCACGAGGTGAGAGGCCCGGGTCGGGGTGGTCGTCAATCTCTGAATCACAGCCAGCAAGACAAAAAGCAAGATAATATTGTGCGTCATGCGCCCATCAAAGGAGAGAGAGAGAGAGAAAGAGAGAAAGAGTGATAGAGAGGAAGAGAGAGAGAGAGAAAGAGTGAGAGGAAGACAGAGAGAGTGAGAGAGAGGAAGAGAGAGAAAGAGTGAGAGAGAGAGGAAGAGAGAGAAAGAGAGAAACAGTGTGAGAGAGAGGAAGAAGGAGTGAGAGAGATGAAGAGAGAGAGAAAGAGAGAAAGAGTGTGAGAGAAAGGAAGAGATGGAGAGGGAGAGTGAGAGTGAGTGCCGACACTGCGAACAAAACCCTCACAGGTCACCTTTCCACCACTGATGTGTCTTCAACCACGTGCCGGTACAAACTGCAGCCCTCAAACTCACTCATCTGAAACATAGTATAGAATCAGTAATGGCAGAGTACATACAACTGCGCATGCCTTCATCACTGTCCTGCCCCTGCACACCCAGGCTGCTGCACCCCATCCACTCCCGCTGCCCAGAGGTGTCTGCTCGCCCCTGCGTACACAGGCTGATGTACCCCATCCACTCCCGCCACCCAGAGGTGTCTGCCTGCCCCTGCGTACCCAGGCTGTTGCACACCATCCACTCCCACCGCCCAGAGGTGACTAACCGCCGCTGCACAAACAAGCCTCTCTGCACACCTTCCGCCACCGGTGTGTCCAAAAGGGCCCACCACGTGCCGAAGCAACCTCCTCAGCTGTGGCATACACGTGGTCCAGCCGAGCTCACAATTGAAATCGGGTCTTGATTGCCAGGATGGTGTATGAAGGCCACACATCATCGCACCCGCTAAGTTCTGGAGGCACTAACTCAGTGGAACTCAAGTCATCGCCACGTGGTGGGAGGCCCGTGTCGGGGGGGTCTACAATCTGTGAATCAGAGCCTGCAAGACAAAAAGCAAGATAAGATTGTGCGTCATGCGCCCATCAATGGAGAGAGAGAGAAAGAGAGAAGGAGTGAGAGATAGGAAGAGAGAGAGAAAGAAAGAGTGAGAGAGGAAGACAGAGAGAAAGACAGAGAGCGTGAGAGAGAGAGAGAGAGAGAGAGAGAGAGGAAGAGAGAATGAGTGAGAGAGAAAGGGAGAGAGAGAGAAAGAGAAAGAGAGATACAGTGTGAGAGAGAGGAAGAAAGAGAGAGATAGAGGAAGAGAGAGAGAAAGAGTGTGAGAGAGAGAAAGGAAGAGATGGAGAGGGAGAGGGAGTGCCGACGCTGCGGACAAAACCCTCACAGCTCACCTTTCCACCACTGGTGTGTCTCCAACCATGTGCCGGGACATACTGTAGCCTTCAAGCTCACTCATCTGAAACATAGTATAGAATTAGTAATGGCAGAGTACATACAACTGCACACGCCTTCATCGCTGTCCCGCCCATGCTCACCCAGGTTGCTGCACCCCATCCACTCCTGCCACTCAGAGGTGTCTGCCCAGCCCTGTGAACTCAGGCTGCTGCACCCCATCCACTCCTGCCACCCATAAGTGTCTGTGTGCTCCCAGGCTGCTGCACACCATCCACTCCCACTGCCCAGAGGTGACTGCCCACCCCTGTGCACCCAGGCTGTTGCACCCAATCCACTCCCACCGCCCAGAGGTGACTGCCCGCCCCTGCGCACCCAGGCTGCTGCACACCATTTACTCCAACTGCCCAGAGGTGTCTGCCCGTCCCTGGGCACCCAGGCCTCACTGCTCACCTTCCGCCACCTGCGTGTAGAACAGAGGGCATACCACATGCCGCTGCAAGCCCCAAGCCCAGGGCCCGCGGACAGGGCACACTCCATATCATGCAGCCCCGCTCCGCAGGCCACCAGGTCTCACATTTGGTGCTGTGTCTTGATTTTACCATGGCAGAGGACATACCAGTGCACCTGCCATCATTGCAGGTTGTACACCCGCTCAACCCTTGCAGTGCCATTAATTCTGTGATAAGTGATGCCATGCCACGTGGTGATAGGCCCCCGCTGTTCGATGGCTCAAACCTACACTGCGGTCCAGCAGGGCACACAATACCTGACCTGTCCGGACTGCCGGGACGGGGCATCATCGCAGGCTGCACACCCGCTCAGCACTTACAGTGCCCCTACCTCACTGGACCGAATGTCACCATCCCGTGGCGGTGTGCCTGTGGCGGCCACAGTGAATCCGGTGCCACCATGTCTGAAATGGAAATGGCGTGGAGCACGTGCACCCGTTCCTTTTAGGTCTCGCCTGAGCCAGCACATGCACTGCTCTGCGAGACATTTAGTACATGGGTTTTGAAAGTACTACCACAGGCTTTTTCTGGCCTCAAGCTTGCGGTTACGCGCGCGTGCACACGCGTAGCCGCCATCTATCTTACCTCCATCATGGGTCATTAAGTGCATCGCGATCGCAATCACTTTCACTTTCGCGGCCGCATGACTTTCACGGCCGCACGGCCAATGCTTGTCTCGTATTCTTTTTCTTCATAGAATTCTACCATTCCAGTGCCTGGCTTAACAGTTATATCATTGCACCATTGTCTCGCAGTACAGCTAATCATTGCTCAATCAGACAGTGAAGCGATTTAGAAGCAATGCATGGCCATCACATTAGGCCACTGCAAGGCTGAATGGGATGTTTTTTAACTTTAATACTAAAGTGATTGAGTCTTGCGTTGCAATTTGAGGAGACTGACTGCACCAAGAGACCTTGTAGTTGAAATGTTATAAACCCTTTATATTGTAGAGTGGTCGCTGCACGCAAGTCTAACCCTGACAAGTGTTTTAGCAGCTCGGAGGAGTGGCATGAAGATTTTACAAGAACTCACTGAAAATCAAAGAAGAGCAGCACCTCACCTTGTTTTACTCTGGTGTAGTATGCCTTTGAGTAGTGTAACAGACTATAACATACACTGTTCATGCCTAATTGTCCTTTTTTGCTTTTTCCTCCTACAAGCAGTTGCGTTTGTCCCGGGTCTGGCAGAGAAGTGACATTAATGTGCATGCTGGAGGCTCCTGAGGTATTAAGATGCTAGTTGCATTCTTAAGACTTCAACATCACCAAAAGCGATGCATAATAAACTCAGTTATTCTGTTCAGAGGTGCCCCGGTGTTATTGAATAGCACATGGCCGCAGGGACCCCTGGACACTGTTAAGTGGAGTAAAGACAATTATTCAGACACTGCAGTTGGGGTAGAGGGAGGTAAATATAGGGAATATGGCAAGTTCCAGGCTTATGGTATTGTAGGTCGCGTGAAGTTATCTCTGACTCAATTCATCCAGAGCTCAATGATTTACTTGTGCCCTAAAACAAATCTTGAGTTAGTTGTACAGTGTCCATTAATGATTTGTCCGTATCGCTCCACAGCTGTGAGAGCGGTACACCAGAACAATCAACTTACTCTACGTATGGAAGAAACTAACAATCGCTTCCTTTGTCATTAGCTGACAAAATCTGAATTATCTGGCGAGATCGGAGATTTCATGTTTTAGGAGCTTTATTGCTAGCAGATTAAAAAGCAACTACCTGGAGTCTAGTTAGTGGGTCTCCTATATCAGGAGAATGACTGCCCTTAAAGAACGATTTGGAGGTCTTAATACCCCTGACTGACCGGGATCAGAAGATCCTGGAATACACCTTTTGTTAAAATGGCGCAGATATTTTAAGATGCTATCTTACAAAACAAGCATTGGCATAGCCAATAGGTCTCGCCTTTGGGACCTTATAAGTGTTTAGTTATCCAGCACAATATCCTTGGTGCAACAACATCAACTGTTGTATGGCTAAACACTTATAAGGTCCCAAAGGCAAGACCTATTGGTTGTGCCAATGCTTGTTAGTGGCAGGTCACGTGTCCTGTGACGCCTGTGCTTGATGGGTGTGGTGTGGGTGTAAACCAGCCGTCAGGGAGTGGCTGTGGTGTACTGACAACTAGACCTGCTGTGAGCAGCAGATCACTACAATGAAAATCTGGGCCATGTAGCGTTGTTCTCCCTCCCTGTATGCGTAAGCGGAGTGGGCTGGCCTGGCGTATGCCAGTCCTGTGTGAGGCTGTGAATAATGACTCCGGAACTCTGGGCGTTGTTCCGTCCTTGGCTGTATAAGGAATCAACTGATGCAGGTGTCCCTGTTGTAGTGCTGCCGCCACCCGTGCCGCAAGCGCCAATTTATCACCCTGTGAGCCAAGTCCCAAAACATGGCCAACATGGAAGGTAGGGGGAATCATTGACCCTACATTCATCCATACTTCCACACATGAAAGATCGTGCACACGACATATCTGTGTGGATATGAATGTTTATTGCACATTCAGTGGAGTGTTGCAGCTGTAGCAATACAGGGCCATGCAAATTCCAAATTTCCGCTTTTGGCACATCGAGGGCAGCCAATTAGAGCCAAGCTCGTGCTCAGGGGTTAGGCTCCGCCAACATATGTATTTATCCAATCCCTCCACCAATTCTGAAGCACTTATAAATTCACTATACACTCTCCTTGCAGTACTCTAATGATCCAGTCTCTACCTATGTACTTATACAATGACCGAGACAAAGTTACATAACCTAAGTTTTCCCCACTGCCAGGGGTAACATGGTTGCGAGCAGTGTCCACAGCAGAATATAATGTGGTAGGGCCCAGGGACAGCATCATGCATACATAATGAACACACGGACACAGTTAGATAGATAGTGGAACTGGGTACGGGCACGTGCGTTCGGCCCCTTTTTATTACCAGGGTCACATGTCCAGTGACGTCTGTGCTGGATGCGTGTGGGATGAGTGTAAGATAGCCCACAGAGAATGGTTGATGCTGGCAACAACTACAACAGTAATCATCGGATCACACACAGAGATTCAACCATAAAGGGTCCATGACTTGTGCTGCACTAAGGTAGAGGCACCAGATGTGAAATCATACACAAAAGATTCTATAATAAAGGGTCCATGATTTATGGTGCACTGAGGTAGGGGCATCAGAAGCATTCCACGTGTGCACAGCTAGCAATAATGTGTGGTCTGGGAGGGCCGCACTGGTAGCAATGTCTGTTGCCTTCTGGACTGCATCATCTGCAATCGCAACTCGATCTGAATTGTGAGCCCCACTGTCCACAATGTAGATGGAAGGCAGTAGTCAGCACTGACATCGCGGAATGCTTTTTGTCACTTCCTCTCGAACAAATCCGAGGACATAGAGTACAATTTCATTACAAAACCGGAGGCTAACATTATGCATATCCTTTTAATTGCCACTCCAGACAGCAGCTCCTTTAAAGAACATTACTATAACAATCCAGAACAGAACCACAAAGTCCATAAATGACCCCAGCGTAGAACACTCATCCTCTTTTAAATGCTGCTCCAGGAAGAGATAAGTAGCTTCTTTATTGTCTCTAACATTATAAAAGGAATGAGGATATTTTAAGAGAATTGATTTAAATGGAAAGCTTCTGATTTTTAGAAGCACTGTGATTGTTTGGTGAGAGTTGAAATAGATGTTGGTTTGTGAATTGAAGTTTTAAATAACAAGAACGTATGGTTTGAGAGTGACTCAGGGTATGAATGGTTGACAGAAAATGGTTTGATGAGGAGGTTTGTGGTTTAGTATGAAGGAAGGGAAAAAGCGATGTCCCCGGTGTGAGATTCAAGGCGCGAGAGGAAAATTAGGATCGGTGAGATATTCGACACGGTCTAATCCTAGCACGAGTGCGGATGTCAGCGCTGTGAAGTTTTGAACGCGTGCGGATGTTTGTAAGCTAGATTTAAATAGGGATCGGAAAAATATTTAATACGATAGGATCCTAGCGCGAGCGCTTACTTAAGGGAGGCAGTTTGAAGCGGTCGCGTCACAGAGCATTCAGACGCCATGACATCTAGGAAAGGCAATTGAATTGAGTTATAATTGGCCGCCACAGTCTCGCAAGAAGACGGCGGCCATATTGGATTGGAAGGAAATGTATTGAAAGGGCCTAATTCATGGTGGCGAAAAAGCGAAATGGAACAATAAAAAAAAAAAGGGTTCGTTTTTGAGGGGACAGCTGTTTATGACAGTCGTTTTTGAGGAAGTTTAGAGGTGGATTACTGTATAAAAGGAGATATAAAGAGAAGAATAGTTTGGAGATATGGCAGGTGAGGAAGGAAATATTAACCTTCAGGCAGTTGAGGGAAGAGTGAGTGAGGAAGCTTTAAGGCGTTTGATACAGAGTGACGTGAAATCTTCAATTAGAGAGGTTGTAGAAATAGTAATAGATTCTAAAAGAAAGGATGATAGGAATGAAGAAGAATTTTGGTCATTTTCTGATGAAAATGAGGAAAGTAGAAGGCCAATTAAGAGAGCGAGGAAAGAAAAACATTTGGATAGAAATGTAAAAGAAGGATTAAATTTAAGAAAGAGGAGTGGTGTCCAAGGCGGCACAAAAAAGAAAGGTGTCCATTGCGGCACACAGGATGACTCAGATGATGAGTACAATATGGAAATAGATGAGAGAAGTGCGGGAAGGAGTGAGAATGCATACGATGAGTATGTTTTTGATATTGATCACGAAGATGATCTAAATAATGATTTAGGAGAAGAACATCCTTCTACTTCTAGGAATGTGATTAAAGATCCTCTGGGAGAGGAGATGTTTAGCCCTTATGATATAAGACATCCTAGAAGTGCAGATTGGTGGCCGTTCGAAAATGTGACTACATTTATAAAAAATTGGATAAGAAGGTCTTTGGAAAGAGAAGTCAGGGGTGTTTTAATAGAAGAATGTTCTAGGCCTCAGATCGATGGTAAGGTCTGTTACACACCTAATTTGGATCCAGATTTGATTTCTTATCTTTTTAAGTTAGGTAAGGATCCACATAAAGGACTAGAAAGATCATTGAAACAATGCCAGGACAAATTGCTAGACATTTTGGGTCCATTGGCAAAAATAATGGAAATGGCGGAAGAGGTGAGCAGGTTGATGTAAAAATGTTGAGAGGCTGGAGTCAAAGAGCCATGGTATTCTTAGGGAATGCAAACTCTGCCCTTTTAGCGGAGAGAAGAAAGTCTGTGCTGCTAAAGATAAGTCCAAAGTTGGGTGATATTGCCAACAAGGAGGTTTGTGAAGATCCGAAAGGATTACTATTTGGAGAAGGATTTGTAAAGAGCTTGGGGAAACGTGCAGCAACATTCACGGATTTAGACAGAGTAATATGAGGAAAGTATTTGGAGGAGTTTTTGGAAGGGCCAGTAGACGGGGACTGTATGCAAGCCGAGGAATACAGAGGTCCCAGTATAATTTCTTGCAAAGAGGAACTGGAAGAGGATTTCAAGGATTGTCAAGTTTTTTTCCTCAAAGGGGGAGATTCCCTAGATCAAGAGGAGGAAGAAGTCAAGAGGGAACAAACGCTCGGGGTGAGTATTTCTGGTTCTTCCCAAGTAAAAGTAGGAGGAAGACTACGGTTATTTCAGGAGAATTGGAAAAAGATCACAAAAGATCCTTGGGTTTTACGAGTTATTCAAGGATTCGAAATAGAGTTTATAGATCTTCCAATACAAATCGAAGAGCCAAAGAGTTTGGTTTTAACAAAAAAACAGGAGGAAATAGCAGAGTTAGAAGTAAAAGATATGTTGGTGAAAGGAGCAATATGTTTGGTGGAGGAGCATCAAAGAGGTTTTGTAAGCACATTATTTATTTTAGAGAAAAAGGAAAAGGGATGGAGGCCAGTAATAAATTTGAGGAAACTGAATCAGTCTTTGGTTTACAGACATTTCAAGATGGAGGGCATCCACCTTCTAAGGGATATGTTGCAGTCAAAAGATTGGTTGGTAAAGCTGGACTTAAAGGATGCTTATTTCACAGTTCCTATGGGAAAGGACAGTCAGAAGTATCTACAGTTCAGGTGGAAAGGGAAGTTATATCAATTCCTATGTCTGCCTTTCGGGCTGTCTTCAGCTCCATGGTGTTTCACCAAACTAATGCGTGTAGTAGAGGCTTTTTTCAGAGAACGAGGATTGCGAATGATTGTTTATTTAGACGATATTTTATTGATGTCACAGGATGCAAGGAAATTGATAAGTCAACTAAGTTTAGTGAGAGGTGTGTTAGAAAGCTTAGGTTTTCTGATAAATCTGAAAAAGTCTGTATTTATTCCAGCACAGAATTTGGAATTTCTGGGTTTCTCAATAGATACAGTAGGAGAAGTTTTGAGATTACCGGAAAAAAAGGTGAAGATTATAAAAAAGGAAGTTTGGAAAGTTTTGAAAAGGATGAGCATAAGTTTGAGAGATTTAGCAAGAATTTTGGGTCTGTTATCATCTTCAATTCAGGCAGTATTTCCGGCTCTATTACATTACCGGGCGCTGCAAGGAGTGAAAGGTGGTGCATTGAGAGCAGGTTTTTGGTATGGGGACCAGGTGGAGTTGGACATGGAAGCAAAGGAGGAGTTGAATTGGTGGCTTCAGAATCTAGAAGGATGGAACGGAAGAGCAATTTTTGGCTGTCTTCTTGATGTAGTTATAGAGTCGGATACGAGTCTTCAAGGTTGGGGGGCTCGTTTGGATTCTCAGGAGACAGGTGGTGCATGGTCAAGGGAGGAAATGATTATGCATATAACTTATCTGGAATTAACAGCAGGTCTATATGCTTTGAAAAGTTTCAAAAAGTTGTTAATAGGGAAGACAGTGCTTTTGCGGATGGACAATATTTCTGCAGTTTCTTGCATAAACAGATTGGGAGGTTGCAGATCAAAGAATCTTTCAGATGTGGCGAAGGAGTTGTGGATGTTTTGCTTGGAGAACAGAATAGTGTTGAGAGCAGAATATCTTCCAGGAGTAAGGAATGTGATAGCGGATTGGAATTCAAGACACGTGAAGGATTACAGCGATTGGAGGCTGGGGTTTGAATATTTTGTAAAGATTCAGGAAGCATTAGGTCCACTGGAAGTGGATCTGTTTGCTTCGAGGTTGACTCGTCAGTTGAAGAGGTATTTCAGTTGGCTTCCAGATCCAGAAGCGCTGGCAATAGATGCATTTCAACAGAATTGGGCGGAGATGAAAGGCTATGCTTTTCCCCCATTCATTTTGATTCAGAGAGTTTTATTGAAGGTGAGGAGAGAAGGTTGTCAGTTGGTTTTAGTGACTCCTTTTTGGGATTCTCAGGGGTGGGTCCTATCTGCGATGGAGTTAGCATGCAAGGTACCTTTGCTAATAAGGGCAGAGGAGAATTTGCTGGTGAACGAAGTAGGAGAGGTTCATCCTTTGGTTCAGAGTGGTGCATTGGACCTTCTTGTTTGGAAGATATCAGGAAATCCTCTTCAGTCGAGGGACTTTCAAAGGAAGCAGCAGATCTACTGGAGGAATCTTGGGCTCCAGGAACTAGGAGAAGGTATAGAGGAGTCTGGAAGGTATGGGTGTGTTGGTACATGGAACGGAGTTTGGATACCGTGGAGGCTCCTGTAGTGGAGGTAGTTAATTTTCTGGTAGAACAGTTTAAAAGAGGTTTGAGTTATAGGAGTATAAATTGTTATAGATCTGTAGTTTCAGCAGGTCATGCGTTGGTAGGTGGTAGGTCTGTAGGATGTAATGTTTTAGTGAGTAGAGTGTTGAAAAGTATGAGGTTAAAGAGACCTCCAAAGGCAAGGTATGATGTTTTGTAGGATATAAATTTGATTCTAAAGTTATTTGGTGATTGGCCTATGAATATATTTTTAAGTAATACGAATGTTACAATAAAATTAGCGACATTGTTGTGCTTGGTTTCGTGTAGAAGAGTGTCTGATGTTAAAGCATTAGAGGTTACAAATAGACATTTTTGCCCGGATGGTGTGTTCTTTGAGATTTTTAAAAGGACAAAGACTATGTCTACTTCAATTTTTTATCCAAAATTTGACGAGTGTAAGAAATTATGTCTTGTGGAGTGTCTGACGGAGTATGAATGTAGATTTGCTGAGAAGAGGAGTGATGGTGTTCATCAGCTTCTTATTTCATTTGTGAAGCCTTTCAGAGCGGTAAGCAAGGCAACAATTTTGAGATGGGTTAAGTGTGCGATGTAGCAAGCCGGTGTGAATATGGAAAAGTTCAAAGCACATTCAATCAGAGGGGCTATGGCTAGTAAAAGTTGTTTGTTTGGAGGTAATTTGGAGAGCATTTTAAAAGCAGCAGATTGGGCAAATGTGGGCACGTTTGCAAGATATTACTTCAGACCAGTGGAACATATGTCTGAGGTGGTTTTAAAAAGCTTTAAACATGCAGAATGTTAGCCTCCGGTCTTGTAATGAAATGACGATTCTCAGATTAACATGACAGGAGAATCAGGATTTCATTAAAGACACGGAGGCTAACATTATACCTCCCTCCGCTCCCTTGTTTGGAGTGTAAAAAAAAAAAAAAAAGGAGGGAATTAGTTTAAGATTTTAAAAAAAAATGAATTTATTGGGAAAGGAGTGGAATGTAAGATGTGTTAAGGTTATTTAAGGATATTAGAATTAAAAGTATAGTATAGAATATAATTTTGCTTAGTTTTTGTGATATTTATTTAATTTCAGATATTCTTTTTAAGTTCAAGAAAATTTTATTAGGTAATAAAAAAGAGAGATTCATACATAATATCAGCTAGGAAAGGGAAGGGAGAAGGGGAAGGGAGAAGAAAGAGGGGGGGAAGGAGGAAAAGGGGGATAACAAAATGCAATATGTAAGAGAGAATATACAACAAAACAATGATCATGTGCATTGGAAAAGAAGCATAAAAGGTACATCAATCAACAGCTAAACAGCTAATCGTAAGAAGAATAAAAACAAAACAGTATGTCAGAAAATCTTAAATGTGAAAAGGGTATCATGGGGGTTTAGGAACTTCTTGTTGAGCAGGCGTTGGACGGGAGGATCGAGCAACACAATTATCTAAATATTGCGTAATGGGGAGCCATAGGTCTGCACGTTTAGTTGCTAATTGAACAGGAAAAACAAAGGCATTATCAAGTCTATGATTGTGACAGACATTGTACCACCACGCTTTGAAAGAAATATTGGACGCATTTTTCCAATTGACAGTAATCTGCTGAAAGGCTACAGCCAATAACAAATCAACAATGCGAACATACATATCTATATTATCCCAGCTAGGAGATAAACTACCTAAGAAAAGGTGAGTAAGAGAAAAAGGAATACAAGTATGAAAAATAACATTGACTTGAGCCCACACCTGTAACCAAAAATCATGCACATGCTTACAAAGAAATATCATGTGAAATAAGGTAGCATTAGGGGATCCACAGGACCAGCAGGTGTCTGGGGTATTAGGAAATCGCTTGTTTAGTGTAGAAGGAGTGTGAAGTAATCTATTGTAAATAAAAAATAAGGATTGCGTCAGGGAGGCCGCTCTGGAAGTTTTACGAAGTTTTGCCCAAATCTTATCCCATAGAGATATCGGCCAATCTGTTCCGAGATCAATTTCCCACTGATGTTCAACCTTGAACTTAGGTCTGAGCAACTCATGTGTATGAAGGTATTTATAGATAAGAGACGCTTTGGGGGTACTACGTAGGAGAGAATGAAGTTGAAAAATGGGAACGTGCGAAGCAGGAGAAGGAGGAGAGCCGGAGAGCTGCTCATAAACCTCCAGGACAGCAGCTTTAAGTAAAAGATATTTGGGGAGAGAGGATAGGGGTAAGCCAAAAGAAGAACGAAGATCAGGAAAAGAGAAAAAGGTAGTGCAGAGAAGAGCTGTGAGATCCAAACCAAACCTCGGATTCTCCAAGATTTCCAGTAAAAGGGCTTACGACCAATTAAGAGATATTTATTATGCCAAATGGTGGAAGAGAGGAAATCAGCGACAGTCGTAGGGGGACCAGGGGCAGCAGACAATAAGAGCTTAAGGGTGTATTTGTGGATAGGAGTAGGGATCGAGGAGGGTTTACGGGAGAAAGTAAGATATTCTGCAAAGGAAAACGGAGAAAGGAGAGTACGTTCAACCTTAATCCACAAAGGGCAAGGGGAAGTGGGATCTTGCAGCCAGAGGGAAGCTTGACGTGACAAAAAGGCCTTCTGATATGCAGGAAAGTCAGGGAAGTTGACACCACCCTCAGAAGCAGGACGGATAAGTCTGGCAAGAGACATTCTGGGTTTTTTAGAGCTCCACAAAAATGAGGATAACGTTGTGTGAATCTTTTTAAAGAACTTCGTTGGGATAGAGACTGGGATATTGGATAACGTATAGAGAATAATGGGAGAGATCATCATTTTAATAGTATCAAGACGACCCCACCAGGATAGGTATAACGGATGCCACCTTGTAGTGAGGTCCTCAATTTTTTGTGCGCATTTGGACATACATAAAGAGACAGTGTCTGGAATGGAGGAGGTGATATATAATCCCAGATATTTAATGTGAGAGGGACACCAGGTAAATTGAGAGTCACTAAATTCTTGTTTGAATGTGAATTTGGTCAGGGGTAGAATCTCACATTTATTATGATTAAGCTTATACCCAGAAATAGAGGAATAATTTCGGACTTCGTCCAAAAAAGCAGGGATAGATTCTGCGGGGTTGGAAAGAAAAAGTAAAATATCATCTGCATAAGCAGCGAGTTTAATATGAAAGTCTGCAACCTGGAAACCATGAATGGCGGGATTTTGACGCAATCTGGACAGAAAAGGTTCTAAAGCAAGGTTAAAGAGAAAGGGGGATAGAGGGCAACCCTGGCGAACGCCTCTGCCTAAATCAAAATAAGAAGAAATTTGACCATTTGCAAATACGGCAGCTCTGGGGTGTGAGTATAACAGGGAAACTAAAGAAATAAATCTAGGACCAAAACCAAACCAAGTAAGGGTATGAAAAAGATAGCGCCACTCAACCCGATCAAACGCCTTTTCGGCATCAAGGGCAATCGCTGCAAGTGAGTGCTGAAAACGGGAGGACTTTGACAAGATGTTAAATAGAAGTCTAGTGTTGTCCGTAATATGACGGCCCTTAACAAACCCGGATTGCTCTTCACCTAGAAGATCGGGGAGAAGGTGATCCAGTCGGACCGCCAGTGCTTTAGCGAAAAGTTTGTAGTCAATATTGACTAAGGATATGGGCCTATAATTTTTGCAATATTGTATGTCCTTCCCTGGTTTAGGTATTAAACAAATATGAGCATCTGAAAACGTCCCCGAGGAAGCACCTTGGGCAATAAAGGTATGAAGAAGGGAATGTAATCGTGGAATCAACAACTTAGAAAAGTGAAGGTAAAATTCAACGGTAAAACCGTCAGGGCCGGGAGCCTTATTGAGTTTGAGATGTTGCAGTGCAGTGAGCAATTCCTTTTGTGTAACATCAGATTCTAAAGAGGAAAGGTCTAGGGGGAAATTGGGTGATGTGTGGATGGTGGAGAAAAAACGAGCAAGGGAGCTGGGGGAGGGTTGGGTTTCAGATGTATACAAAGTCTCATAAAAACGTGAAAACTCAGCAAGAATATCACTGTCCCTGTGTTTCAAGGTGCCATCAGAGTCATAAACAGATTCAATATTTAACTTGTTATGTTTAATCTTCAGATAGTTAGCTAAAAGCTTCCCTGCCTTATTCCTACCCCCATAAAATTTAGCAGTGGACTTCAACAAATACAAGGAGGCATCCTCCGTAGATTTCTCATTAAATTTCATTTTTGCAGCAACAAGGGCTGTCAAGCTATCAGCAGAATGGGAGGTGAAATATGCATGCTCCAATCTCTTAATGTCTGAAAGGAGAGTTTTGGTGAACCGTCGAGCAGTCTTGCGTTTGCTCGCAACGTAACTAATGATAAAGTCACGTGCTGCTGCTTTAAAAGCATCCCAGATAGTATGTGCCGGGAGAGCAGGGTTATCATTAATCAGAAAAAATTCATCAAAAAAGGAAGTGAAGGTAGCTGTAAACTTGGGGTCAGCAAGGAGGGAGTTATTAAATCGCCATCTTCTGGGGCCATCAATCTTAGGGAATACATCAACACTTGTAAGAACAGGAGCATGATCTGAAAGCAATATCGGGCCTATCTCGGAGTGTAAAAGTGATTGAGCGAGGTTGTGGGAAACAAATACATAGTCTAGTCGTGACTGGGAACGGTGACAGGGAGAATAAAAAGTGTACTCTCGTTGTTGTGGATTACAAAGACGCCAAGAGTCTACTAACTTATGCTGCGAAATGGCATGGCTAAACAGCTTATGAGGTTTGTTAGGAATATAGGGGGCCATGGACTTCCTATCAAGAAAGGGATCAAGAGGTTGATTACAATCTCCCGCCAGAATAAAATTGTGGTCCATAAATTTAGTTAGGAGTGGAGATAAATTAGCCCAAAAAGAGGGTTCACCCGTGGTTGGGCCATAAACACTAAGGAGAGAGATTGGAACACCTCTGAGTGATAGCTTGGCATAAACCCATCAACCAAAGTCATCCGATTCTTGAGTAAGAACCTGAAAGGGGAGAGATTTGCGACAAAGGATTGCCACACCATTTTGTTTGCCATCCCCCTGCGAGTAAAAGAGTTCACCCACCCATCCACATTTGAGCTTAACAGATTCAACATCAGTTAAATGCGTTTCTTGGAGAAATGCAATATCAACGTTCAATTTGGCTAGGTGTGACAAGATCCTTTGACGTTTAATCGGGGAATTAATACCCTTCACATTCCATGACAATATATTCAATGACATGAGAGTAACATATCCACAAAAAATGTGGAGAACATAACCAACAATTAAAAACCCATGAAAAGAGAGAAGACATAAAGAAAGAAGAAAAAACAGTGTAGATATGCTGAAATAGAGGAAAAGAAGAGGGTAAACGAGAGCATGAGCACTAGCAAAAAAAGAAGAGGAATATAAAGAAACAATAGAAAAATTTAAGCAAGAAGCCGGAAATAAGGAAGAGGTTGAGAGACAAATGTACCTAGAAGAACAGGGAATGTAACTCTTACATAAGCAAAAGGTTCCGAGCAGAGGTAGAAAGACAAGATAAAAACAAGTGGACAAGAACAGGGGAAGAGGAAAGAGGGAGGGATAGAAGAAAAAATCATCGGATGCACAGGGAAGACAAATGAGGGAATAAAGTAAATACATACCTACAGAGGAAGGGTACGAGAAAAGGTGGAGGAGGGAAGGAACCACATGGGTGAGGCAGCACATCCAGGGGCAACGAAGAAGGGACCGGGAGACATCATTAAACATGGAAAAAGAATTCCTGTAAGACGAAAAAGGAGAACAAAGGATTAAGACATATCAAAAGAATATGTTGAAACCATGACTAGCAAACAGAACAAGGGACAGCCATCATGCATAAACAATAAAGAATCGGCAAAGTGGATATCCGGAGAATCAGAAGACTCAAGTTAACTGCAACCAAAAGAAAGTCTCTGCCATAAGAAATTCATAGAAGCACTAGTCAGCCAGGAGCAGAGGATGATGGTCCGGAAGCATCCATGGTAAATGATTTGTGTGCGTTAATGAAACTTTGCAAGCGCACTGGATCTTCATAAGTTGTAGTCTTATTATTATAGATAAAGGCCGTATCTTGCTCCCATCGCGCGTAGATCTTCTCTTAAGCTCAGAAAAACCTTACGACGGTTGGCGGTGGCCTTAGCATAATCCTGTGCAAAGAACAGGGACGAGCCAGACCAAGTCAGATTCGGAGAGGATTTGGCCGCCGCCAACACCATCAAGAGATCCGTATATTCCAGAAAGTAGATGATGACTCCTCTGGGCCTCTGTGAGGAAGAAGCAGAAGAAGGTGGCCAACCCAGTCTATGGGCACGTTGAATGTTGAGGACCTTGTCCTGTGGCAGATGCAGGAGCTTGGGGAGGAACGACTTGAAGAAAGTAATTGGATCAGACCCCTCGAGTCCTTCAACTAGGCCATAAATACGGAGATTGTTGCGTCTGTTTCTGTTTTCCAACTGCTCCACTTGTTGTTGAAGGTCTGAGACTTGAGATTTCAAGTTTGAAACAACCGAGGATGTCTCTTGGAATGATTGAACAGATTTTTCAATCGATGTTACCCTTGTTTCCATATGCGACCAATTATCCGTAAGGACCTGGAGCTTAATGTTAGTCTCTTCCATAAAAGGACGCAAGGATCTTATTTCTTCTAACAATAATTCCATGGATACTGGTTGCGAATGCTTTGGGGGTGAAAGGGAGCTCGACTTAAGCCTCTTCGTGTTAGATTTAGAGTTATCCTGCAATTGCCTGGAAGGATGCATTGAGGAGTCTGAGCCAGACAAGTTAAGAGAGTCTTCCAATTGTGAAAAAGCAGAGAAAACCTTGGAGTTCTTCACAATCTGAGGTTTCGTCGAATGAGGCAGGTGCAACATTGACTTGAGTCTACCCATGTAGCAAAGCCCTGGAATGGCTAACACAGTAACGGTCACCAGAACCTGAAATGAAGACAACACAAGATAGAGCACGGCAGGAGTATGAGGGTAGTTGAATACGTCATGAAGGGAATGCAGTCAGCTCCATAACACTCAGGTGTGAGCAGTCGCCGAGGCGTTTATGAAAGAACAGAAGGAGCCTTTTATGATAGAACCAAGGTGTTATTCATATGGCATTATACTGCAAACAGTAGGCACCAAAGCACTGCTCAATGTAAAGTGAGTGCAAACAAGTTGACAGGAGATGAAATGGAATGTCCCCTCGCACACCTACGCAGGAGCCTGCAATAAGTAGTAGCATTTACAACATAGAAACAGCCAGGCGTGCTGCATTGAAAAAGTTCACCACTTGCAGGGAAGTCAGAAAGTAATCCACATAGGCGCTGGTAAAATCATGAGGTGAAAAACAGGTCAATAGCAGTCACAGGACATGAGGGTGCTTCGTGAAGGAAGATTGTTGTTGCGCTATATAAGTAACAAGCGCTCCAAATAGAAGGCAAACAATGCAGAAATTCGGTGTGAAGAAGAAGAAATGGCAAGAGGGTAAATTATAGGCCCATGAGAAGTATGAGATGTCGTGCACTTATGGTGCTGAATTAACGGTGCGGTATCCGCAGCACAGCGCGCGTCACTCGGCGAACCTAAAATGGCGGCTACAGCCGAGCAAGTCCTGTCAAAACTCACAGGCGCAATAACAGCGTCGCGGAGGCATGAAGAGGCTTCCGCCGATGTCGAGAAGAGTCAGGGCATGTTCCGACGCTCCTTCAGCCGTTCGCCTCCAGGATTAGCAAGCAGGAACCGTCTTGTCTCTCGGCACCGCCTCGGAGCCTCACACAAGCGCCGCCATCACTCGCGGGCACCAAGCCACGCCCCCTAATTTCAGATATTCAATCATGAGGATATGGGACTGTCGTGGATTAAGGAATGCAGAAGAAGAAGAAGATATATTTACAGTTTCGCTTTTAAAAGAGGATGAGTGTTCTACGCTGGGGTCATTTATGGACTTTGTGGTTCTGTTCTGGATTGTTATAGTAATGTTCCTTAAAGGAGCTGCTGTCTGGAGTGGCAATTAAAAGGATATGCATAATGTTAGCCTCCGTGTCTTTAATGAAATCCTGATTCTCCTGTCATGTTAAACTGAGAATCGTCATTCTGTCTGCAAATAATAAATCATGTCTCAATGTAAATTGCGAGCTCTGCTGACCGCAGTGTAGGTAACAAAAGATGAACTATGTATGAAATACATTGTCGAAATGTGTAGGTTTCGGGGACGTTATAGGTAGTGCCTGCAGGACTCTGAAATTAATGATTCAAGACTGAATTTGAATTGTGAGCCCTGCTGACCACAGTGTAGGCCGGAGGCAGCAGTCAGCAAAGGCCCACAGCCACGTGGCATTGACTTTAGCTGCACAGATTAGGAGCATTTGGTCTTCTTAAGCAATTAAAGTCTCTTACACAATTTGCATCGATACTAATGTTGAATTGTGAGCCATGCTGACCGCAGTGTAGGCCAGAGACAGCGGTCAGCAAGGACAGACAGCCATGTGGCGTTGACTGGAGCTGCACAGTTAGTAGCACCAGAACCACTCAGCGTGTGTGCAGCCAGCAATAATGTGTGGTCTGGGCGGGCCGCAGTGGGAGCAATGTCTGTTGCCTACTGGTCTGCGTCATCTGCAATCACGACTCGATTACAGTTGTGAGCCCTGCTGTCCGCAGTGTAGATCGAAGGTAGTAGTCAGCACAGACATCGAGGAATGCTTTTTGTCACTTCCTCTTGACAAAATCCAAGGACATAGAGTACAATTCCGTCTGCAATTAATAATTCATGTCTCAATTTACATTGTGAGCTCGGCTGTCCGCAGTGTAGTGTGCTATTCTGTGTTCCTTTGGACTTGCAAGATGAATTTGGCCAGTGTAGTAAAGCTATAACTGATATAAAATAAGTTCTTGAAGCAAGGATACTAAGAGGATATTATGTAGGTTTTAGGGACATTATACTTAGTTGCCTACTGGACACTGCAATTAATGAATCAAGACTCAATTTTAATTGTGAGCCCTGCTGACCACAGTGTAGGCCGGAGGGAACGGTCAGCAAGGGCTTACAGCCACGTGGCTTTGACGTGAGCTGCACAGAGTTAGTGGTACCTGAGCACTCAGCGTGTGCGCAGCCAGCGATGATGCGTGGTCCGGGCGGGCCGCACTGGATGCAATGTCTGTTGCCTACTGGACTGCGTCATCTGCAATCACGACTCTATCTGAATTGTCAGCCCTGCTAATCGCAGTGTAGGCCGGAGGCAGCGGGCAGCAAGGACAGACAGCCACGTGGCATTGACTTGAGCTGCACAGAGTTAGTGGCACCTGAAGCATTCAGCGTGTGCGCAGTCAGCGATCATGCGTGGTCAGGACGGGCCGCACTGGTAGCAATGTCTTTTGCCTAATTATTTCCGCCTCAATAAGGCCACGTGATGGTGACTTGTGGTGCACAGAGTTAGTGGTACCTGAAGCATTCAGCGTGTGCGCAGCATGCGATGATGGTTGGTCCGGGTGAGCCGCACTGGTGGCAATGTCTTTTGCATAATGAATTCTGCCTTAAGAAGACTACGTGGCAATGACTTGTGGTGTACTGAGTTAGTGCCACCTGAAGCACTCAGCGTGTGCGCAGCTTGCGATGATGCGTGGTCCGGGCAGGCTGCACTGGGAGAAATGTCTTTTGTCTAATGAATTAAGCTTCAGTAAGGCTATGTGGCACTGACTGAGTTATTGGCATCAGAAGCATTCAGCGTGTGCAAAGCCAGCGATGATGCGTGGTCCGGGCCAGCCGCACTAGTAGCAATGTCTTTTGCCTAATGAATTCTGCCTCGATAAGGCTACATGGAGATGACTTGTGGTGCACTGAGTTAGTGGCACCTGAAGTCAGCCTGTGCGTAGTCTGCGATGATGCGTGGTCCGGGCAGGCCGCACTAGGAGCAAGATCTCTTGCCTACTGGACTGCGTCATCTGGAATTGCAACTCGATCTGAATTGTGAGCCCTTCTGCCGCAGTGTACATCGAAGGCAGTAGTCTGTACAGACATAACTCTGTGGTGCTGTGCCGCTTGGTTCCAGGGGGCCTGTGTCAAGGAGGGCGGCGGTAATGGCGGCGGCCTCAGGGCAGAGTGAGGGCCGCTGCTGTGGCAGACACGTTGGCCTTCCCAGAAGTGAACCACACCCAGAGTCCCAACCTATTTATTCACACTCCTATGCTGGAGTGGCGTACATTGGACCAGCCCACTCCGCTTCCGCTTCCGCTTCCGCTTACAGGGGGGGACAACACAGCTACATGACCAAGATCTTTCCCACTGCTGAGGTAACATGGTTGTGTCCAGTCCACAACACTACCAACACTAGCAGTATATATACACATGGAGAGGTCTGTGCTCTGCATAATGAGGTCTGTCTAGCACATTACCGCTACACTTGGCATTGTGTGCATTGTTATTGATGGGTGACTTGCGTCCTTCACACATACTTGGTTGCCACATCTCCCAACATTCAGCTATTGTGTGGCTGAGGGGCCATGCCGTTTTGGGAAGGTCTGCTGTCCAGTTATGTGCTGCCGTGGTGGTAGTAGGAGGGGTCCGGGGGGGGGGGTCCTGGGGTGGTGGTGGTGGTTGTTGTGGCCTTCTTGGGTGTCGGAGCTGTATGATCAGTAGCTCTATGACATGTGTTGGTCTTCAGATGTGGCTCTGGGCTGGGCTCCCTTTCATACTGTAGGTAGTCGTCCTGCTTTACACCAGTAAAAGGCAGGTGTTAAATTCTTACTGCTAACGCGGCTTTTCACCTGTTTTTGGATCGCATCGCAGATTTAGCTGGTTATTGAAAATATTGGGAAGTGGTGTTTTTGAGTTATTTTTGCACGGGAACGCCTACTCTGCGTATCATTAGTGTTAGTTGTCGCTCTCATTTGTGGCGATTTTTTTAGCGGAATCTATCAATGGAAAACTGGCAATATCAGCAGTTTTCACCAGGTTGAGAATGGGATGATACTTTAAAATCACAGAAAAAAGCATAGGTTTAATGACCATTAAAATTAGAAATTAGCATTTAAAAAACCTTTGAAATTCACTGAAAAAACCATAGCTTTCAGGCACGTTATAGTTAGAAATTAGCATTTAAAAAACCTTGGAAATTCACAGAAAAAAACGTAGATTTCAGGGACGTTATAGTTAGTTGGACATTTCACTCGTAAAAAACCATAGAAATGTCCCCGTTATAGTTAGTTCAGCTAACTATAACTCGTGCACCCGCTATGCACTGCTAAAGACTTCACATATTACATCACTGATGACATCTCAAATTACATCACTGATGACTTCACTGATGACATCTCAAATTACATCACTGATGACATCACTGATGACATCAGCCAGGTGAAAATCTGATGCACCTCTTCACACTCTAATATTACCTTTGATACACTCACTGTAAAATACAGACTACCATTTTCGAAACCATTGACACACCAATACCAGTTGCTACATACGTACTCACTGATTCCTAGGTCTACACACACTTCCACTCATTCACCCATACAATCACAGATACATGCAGTCACTCATCAATACAACACTATCATAAGCACTCACACACCTATACAAGCACTCACACACCACCACTCATCCTGAGTTACTCACACACGTAGTCAGTCATGCAAAAAATCAATCACACTTCCATTTACTGACCTATACAGTTATACACACACCACATCACTTATTCAAACAGAAACAAGTGCATACTTACTCCCTTATGCAATCACTTGTACAAGTACACACTCATCCATACAGCCACTCTCACAATCACTGACTCTCACGTATAGTCATTTAGATACTTCAACTCGCATATACTCTGCCTTTTACATATGTAGTTACTAGGACATGTACCATTGAGACATCCATTCACTCACCAACATACCCATACACACACTCACCCACCCATACAGCTGTTGCCACATGCACTCTTGAACCCATATACATAGTGAATCAACCACTCAAACATCTATGCACACACCATCCACCCACCCACACACACACTCATGCACCCATACAAATACTGAGGCAACCAATCGATAACCCATGTAGACACTCATGTAGCTACTGAACAACCCATGCAGCAGCTTATACAACAACAGACAGACTAATACAGACATTCACACAGTTTAGTCACTAACCCATGCATTTAGTAAGACACATGTAATCACTCACTTAAACAGTCAGTCACACACCTACTAAATCCTCCATCCAGACACTTATACACCCAGTCATTCTTCAATAAACCTTGGCATATATATAATACATATTTACACTTTATAGAAAAACACTGTCATTGCATGATATCATCTGTGATGTAATCTGTGATATCACTGACCATGTCATGAATGATGTAATATGTGACGTCATCAGCAGTGCATTGCGGGTGCGCGAGTTAGAGTTAGCTGAACTAACTATAACGGGGGAATTTCTATTGTTTTGAACAAGGGAAACCCTGAAACCTATGTTTTTTCAATTAATTTCTAATGTTTTTTAAATGTTAATTCCTATCTATAACGTCCCTAAAACCTACTGTTTTTTAAGTGAATTTCTAGGGTTTTTAAATGCTAATTTCTAACTATAATATAGCAGTCGCATTTGCAAAGTGGTGGAGAAAGGTGAGCGTGGCCTCAGAACACCTCTTAGCAATCCCACTGTGTGGGATTTACTGGAAGTCACAGGAGGGGTAGTTAGCCCCCAACGTCAACCTTGGGGGCCAACTACCCCTCCTTTTACCTCCAGTAAGTCCCACATAGCAGGATTGCTGATTTCTCATACCAGGCCACACCCCCTTTCTCCACCACTCTTCAAAGGCGCCCCCTGGCACATTGTAAGTTGGGGAATTAATTCCCCTTGAATACTAAGGGTCCCTCAGAGGATAAAGTCCACTTGTGTCCTGAGGTCCTCAGGACACAAGAGGACCTCATCGTCCCAGCAGCAGTGCACCAAGAGGCGCGTTTGCAGAGTGGTGTAAAAAGGGGCGTGGCCTAGGACCACTTTTCCACAATCTAGCTCTGTGGTGCTTACTGGAGGTACCTAGTGGGCTAGTTGGCCCCCAGGTACCCTCAGTATTCAAGGGGAATTAATTCCCCAACTTACAACATGCCAGGGGGTGCGTTTGCAGAGTGGTGCAGGGAGAGGGCAGGGCCTCCGGCGAGATGCCAGCTTTTTTAGAAGGCGGGCTGTGTGGCCCCTCTTCTTTTAGCATTTTTGAGGCCCTGGGGACCCCATCCCCCAGGCCCTGACTCCTTTTTATCAAAATTAAATAAAAAATGGGAAGGGGGCCGTGTGGCCCCTCTTCCGAGGCCAATTTCGGCCCTGGTGACCCCAGCCCCCATGGTCCCGCTGGTCCCCACCTCCTGCAGGAGCCAGCATTGCTTTTGCACAAGCAACGCATCATCGCAGGCTCTGCACACGCTTTTTCTTGCATCACATACGACAAACTGTGTAGCTCAAGTCCACCTTACGTAGCTGTGGGTCCTTGCTGACCGCTCTCTCGTGCCTACACTGCGGACAGCAGTGTTCACAATTGAGATCGAGTCACTATTGCAGATGATGCAGTGTTGATGGCAACTGACATTGCTGCTAGTACGGCCCGCTCGAAGCACGCTTCATCGCTGGCTGTGCACATGCTGAATGCTTTTGATGTGGCTATCTGAGTGCACTAGAATTGCTGGACCCTTTATACAATCTTTTTGTGTATTATTTCAGATCTATTGCCTGTGTCTGAATATAGCACAAGTGGTTCTTTTACAATAGAATTTTTTCTGTATTATTTTACATCTACTGTCCCTACTTTCCTGCAGCACAAACTATTGACTCTTTTATTATTGAATCTCTGTGTGTGATCCAATGATTACTGTTGTAGTTGATGCTAGCAGCAACCATTCTCTGAGCGTTGGTTTACACTCACCCCACATGCATCCAGCACAGACGCCACTGGATATGTGACCCTGGTAATAAAAAGGAGTCGAGCCCATGTGCCCGTACCCAGTTCCACTATCTATCTGTGTTCGTGTGTTCATTATCTATGGATGATAGTGCCCCTGGGCTGTACCACATTACATTATGCTGTGGATAGCGTATGCAAGCATGTTACCTCTGGCAGTGGGGAAAACTTTGGTTATGTAAGTTGTAGGTGTGTGCCTATTACAGGTGGTAGGCTACTTTGCAGACCATGAATATTGATGAAGATGATGGTTGCATGTTGTGTGTAGTGTAAGATATGTGTACATAGCAAAACGTTTTCAAAAAATCTCTCTAAGCAGAAGAGGTGTGTCTTATTAAATGCTGTAGAGAGAATGACCAAAATGGGTGGCGTTTTCCAACTGGTAGAATGGGAAATGTTATGAACCAATCAAATGCTTCTTTTTAAGGTCACATGGCAATCGCGCACGCAGCGCAGAAGGAGACCGCAACCGACGCGATTTTGAGAAAATATATTTACTATAATATAAGTTTATTACAGTTAGAAATATAGAAATGTTTAAAATATTTTAGATTATCGCTTGCTCTCATATACACTTTAAAGTTATGTAGATATAGTTTTGAGACATACAAAAAAACATGAGGGAATGGCATGCCCGGTGTGGCACCATACGTCTATGACATAACACAGGGCCTGGCAGCGTGCAGTTGTCACATACGCAATGCGCAGTGGGCACAACCCCATACATACATGACGTAACGCGCGGCTTGGTATTGCGTACCCGTCGCATACCAAAGAAGCAGCTGGCACAACCTCATGAGTATCTGTTCTTACACGGGACGTGGTGCCACGAACTCGTCGGATATGAAATGTGCATCATTTCAATATGGCGGATAGGATTCGCGTGCTGATGGAGCTTGGTAGACTACCGGTACGGGACTCTAGTTTTCTTAGAAACAAAAAATTATATAGATTCTTTTTTTGAAGATATAAAACATTACATAATTTTTAAAGCTATAAAAAGGTTTATAGAGTTTCAAAATATTATTATAAAAATTAGAAAAAATATAGGTTTTATAAATACTAAAATATGAAATTAACATTTAAAAAACCTTCGAAATTCCCTGAAAAGACCATAGGTTTTAGAGACGTTATAGTTAGGAATTAGCATTTAAAAAACCTTAGAAATTCACTGAAAAAAACATAGGTTTCAGGGACGTTATAGTTAGTTGGACATTTCACTCATAGAAAACCATAGAAATTCCCCTGTTTTAGTTAGTTGAGCTAACTATAACTCGTGCCCCCGCAATACACTGCTGATGACGTCACATATTACATCATTCATGACATGGTCAGTGACATCACTGATGACATCTCAAATGACATCAGTGATGATATCACTGATTACATCATCCAGTGACTATTTGTTTCTATAAAATGTAAATATGTTTTATATATATATATGCCAAGGTGTATTGAAGAATGAATGGGTGTATAAGAGTCAGGATGGATGAATAAGTAGGTGTGTAACTGACTGTATAAGTGAGTGATTAATTGTGTCTTACTTAATGCATGTGTTAGCGACTGATACAGACATTGACGCTGTTTAGGTTGTCAAATGGTGTGTAAGCGATTGCATGTGTTAGTTAGCAGTTAAATGAGGATCTATATGGGTATTGATTGGTTGTCCGAGTATCTGTATGGGTACCTGAGTGTCTGTGTGAATGGGTGGGGGGTGTGACTGTGCATAGATGTGTGAGTGGATATTTCACTGGGTATATGTGTTCAAGTCTATATCTGTGAAGGGCTGTATGGCTCGGTGAGTGTGTGTATGAGTGTATTGATGAGTGAATGAATGCCTCAGTGGTACATGTGCGAGTAACTGCATATGTGAAAGGCAGTATATATTAGTGTTGGAGTGTATAAATGACTATATGTGAGACTGAGTGATTGTGAGAGTGCCTGTATGGATCAGTGTGTGCTTGTATTAGGTTTTGTATTAGAGTGGAAGTATGTGTTAGTATATGTTTAAATAATTGAGGTGGTATATGCGTAACTGTACAGGTGAGTAAATAAAACTGTGATTGATTATTTCCATTACTGACTACATGTGTGAATAACTCTATCATTGAGAGGCAGTGTGTGAGTGTCTGTATAGATATGTGACTGGATATGATAATGCTGTATTGATGGCTGACTGTATGTATGAGTGACTATATGGGTGAATGAATTGATGTGTGTGTAGACCTAGGAATTAGTGAGTGGATATGTACTAACTGGTATTGGTGGGTTCATGGGCTTGAAAATTATAGTCTCTATTTTAGAGTGAGTGTACTATTATATTAGGGTCTGATGAGGTGCATCAGATTTTCACGTGGATGATGTCATCAGTGATGTCATCAGTGATGTTATTTGAGATATCATCAGTGATGTAATCAGTGATGTCACTGACCATGTCATGAATGATGTAATACGTGACATCATCAGCAGTGCATGGCGGGGGTGTGAGTTATAGTTAGCTCAACTTACTATAACAAGGGAATTTCTATGGTTTTCTATGAGTGAAATGTCCAACTAACTATAACGTCCCTGAAACCTATGGTTTTTCAGTGAATTTATATACACACACATATATGTATATATATATATATTCACTGAAAAAACCATAGGTTTCACACACGTTATAGTTAGGAATTAGCATTTAAAAAACCTTGCTAATTCAATGAAAAAACCATAGGTTTCACACATGTTATAGTTAGCTGGAAATTTTACTGATAAAAAACCAATGAAATTCCCCCGTTATAGTTACTGTAGGCAACTATAACTCACACGACCGTAATCCTCTGCTGATGCTAATACTGCATTTAGACACTTATTTGCCCATGTCTTCTTCCATTAAATTTTAGCTATACATATTTTACAAATTTTTTTTTTTCATAAAGACACATATGTCATCAGCAGAGGATTACGGTCGCGTGAGTTATAGTTGCCTACAGTAACTATAACGGGGGAATTTCATTGGTTTTTTATCAGTAAAATTTCCAGCTAACTATAACATGTGTGAAACCTATGGTTTTTTCATTGAATTAGCAAGGTTTTTTAAATGCTAATTCCTAACTATAACGTGTGTGAAACCTATGGTTTTTTCAGTGAATTTGTACGGTTTTTTAAATGCTAAGTTACTTTACGCCATTCGTGGCGTGCACGCCCACTTAACGCAGTTCGTTCCGTGCGCGCACGGTGCGCTTCGCGCACCGTGCGCGCACAGTGAGCATGCGGTGCGCTTCGCGCACCGCGCACCCACTTTACGCAGTTAGTGCCATACACGCAAGGTAATCTGTTAAATTTAATTTGTAAGTGATGACAATAATATGCCATGCACAGAGAGTTTTTTTTTTTTTTTTTATTAAAATTTTTAGCGTAAGCGCACCGTACGCGTACGGTAAGCGTAATCGGCGAAATTTTCAAAAAATAAAAATTTACCGTTTTTGGCCTTGGGGGATCTTTGAGGACTCAACTAACATGGCTATGTGCATGGGCGCTGTCTAAACAGCTTCTTTATATGTTTTTTGCCTTTGTTTACAGCCCCCCCCCTCAGAGTGCGAGAGAGAAAATGGCGGCCGCCGCTTCCTGGTTTCGACCGGTTCGAATGTTTACTTAGATGTAACAGCCAATCAGAATCGCGCTCGCGCACGCCACCGTACGCGTACGGTAAGCGTACCGTAAGCGCACTGTAAGCTGGCTCAGATATATATATTGATTTAAAGGCTATTTTCTCAGAATCTACTGAACAGATTTACACCAAACCTACAAAAGGCACTTCCTTGACCTGAGGACTACCTCTCTGCCAAATTTCTAGTAATTCTGTTCAGCCGTTCGGGCTGTAGCCCTGTCTAAAGGTCCTATGGAAAAATGCATGGGAAAAACGCGTTTTGGGACCCCCCTTTTATCTCAGCCCCCGCTTGACGAATCACCCCGAGACTTTCAGGGTAGGAGCGGAGCGTAGCGCCCCACCTATTTTGAAAAATTCGCGAGGATTCGTCGACCGGCGCCAAAGTTATTCAAAATAGAATGTTGCGGATTTCCTATGGAAACGTGGTCCTAACTATAACTACCTACCGGCGACCGCCAGTAGGTAATATATATATATATATATATATATATATATATATATATATATATATATATATATATATATTATCATCTACTGGCGGTCGCCAGTAGATAGTTATAGTTAGGACCGAGTTCCCATAGGAAATCTGAAAATTCTATTTTGAATAACTTTGGCGCCGGTTGACTTATCTTCGTGAAATTTTCAAAACTAAAGGGGCGCTCCGCTCAGCTTCTACCCTGAAAGTCTCGGGGTGATTCATCAAGCGGGGGCTGAGAAAAAAGGGGGGTCCCAAAATGCATTTTCCCTATGCCTTTTCCCATAGGACCTTTAGTCGAAGGTACAGCCCGAACGGCTGAACAGAATTTCCTTGAAATTTGGTAAAGAGGTAGTCGTCAGGTCAGGCATGTGCCTTTTGCTTAAATGGTGTAAATCTGTTAAGTAGTTCCTGAGAAAATCAAAAGTAAAATCACATATATATCTGGGCGGAGCCTAACCACACATCTCATCGTGAGATCTGATTGGCTGTCAGCACTTGATCCAAGAAGTGTTGGCAGCCATCTTGGGACCAATATACATGATAGCACCTCATTAAAAAGCATTGCAGTTAATAGAAGGTTTTAAGACTTTAGTTACATTATAAATCATTTGTTGATGGTACGATACTCATTTTAGGAATTGTGGTGTGTTCTAAGGTGATTTTACCATGTGAAAAAGCCTTCTGCTGTGATATCATGAATCATGTTTGAGAGAAAACTATTTTCTCATGCTTTTCCCACAGAGGTTTGGAAGGTGATCTATAAGCTAACTGAGAGCATATTTTCTGTAAATTCACATTATCTTTCTCAGTCATATGAGAATGAAGTCTGACATTCTCAGTAAGACATGTACATCCAACAAGGGCAGAGACTGTCAATTGATTCCTTTGTGTTCTACTGCAGCTTCCCAGAGTGTTCTAAAGAACAACTAGAGCGCTAACAGTCCTGCTTATGACAAACGTATGGCACACCTGAAGCCATCTTGGTTGGAATAAAGTCATAATTCGTAAACATTTAATTTAAAAAGGAACAAAATGAGGGGATTCATTTTGCCATAGAAATTATGATTAGTGCTGCAGAAAGAAAAATTAGGGCACATTTTGACTTCTCAAATCCTCTACTATGTCATAAAAGAATTCCGACATGCAGACTAAAACATGCACTTTGAATACCAGCAGCAGACTTCCCTGGTGAGCAGTAGCTTTACTACAGTGATCTAATGAGCAACTAGAGTGCTAATATTCAGAATTTATGGCAAATGTGTGACACATCTGAATGCCTTCTTGATGGAACCAAGTAAAAAACTGAAAGTATTTCCTACTGAGGATACTGCAGTAAATGAGGAAATTAGGAAACTTCATAACAAATAAATCTCCCAAGAGGGCCACCAGAGACAAAAGAGCCCAAATGTAGCCCGAATATCACCCAGATGTAGCCCAAGTATAGCCCAATGAAAGAATCTCCCAGAGTGTTCTAACGAACAACTAGAGCGCTAACAGTCTTACTTATGACAAACGTATGGCACACCTGAAGCCATCTTGATTGGAATAAAGTGGTAACACTTAAAACATTTAATTTACAAAGAAACAAAATGAGGGGGTTCATTTTGCCATAGAAATTATGATTAGTTCTGCAGAAAGAAAAATTAGGGCACATTTTGACTTCTCAAATCCTCTTCTATTTCATAAACAAATTCTGACATGCAGACTGAAACATGCACTTTGAATACCAGCAGCAGATTTCCCTGGTGAGCAGTAGTTTTACTACAGTGATCTAATGAGCAACTAGAGTGCTAACATTCAGAATTTATGGCAAATGTGTGACACATCTGAATGCCTTTTGATGGAACCAAAATAAAAAACTGAAAGTATTCCCACTGAGGAGACTGCAGTAAATGAGGAAATTAGGAAACTTCATAACAAATAAATCTCCCAAGATGGCCACCAGAGACAAAAGAGCCCAAATGTAGCCCACATATCACCCAGATGTAGCCCAAGTGTAGCCTAATGACAGAATGTCCCAGAGTGTTCTTAAGAACAACTAGAGCCCTTACTGTCTTACTTATGACAAAAGGCACACCTGAAGCCATCTTGATTGGAATAAACTGGTAACACTTAAAAAATGTAATTTAAAAAGGAACACAATGAGGGGGTTCATGTTGCCATAGAAATTATGATTAGTGCTGAAGAAAGAAAAATGAGGGCACATTTTGAATGACTTCTCAAATCCTCTTCTATTTCATTAAAAAATTCTGATATGCAGACTGAAAAATGAGGACATTAGGAAACTTCATAACAAATAAATCTCCCAAGATGGCCACCAGACACAAAAGAGCCTAAATGCAGCACAAATATCACCCAGATGTAGCCCACATGTAGCCCAATGACAGAAGTGTGCAAAACACTTATTTTTTGTGTATTTGCAGTTTTATATAGTGCAGACGTGTCAGGTATTGGAATGCTTTACATGAGCATTGGTTACATCACACAAGATCAAATTCATTTTGGTTGTAGACATGGGGAGATTAAGTGATTTGACCACAATCACAGAATGTTGAGCTGAAGCAGAAACTCCAACCTGGTTCCCCAGTTGCAAAGTCTGCAGCTCTGGAAGTAACACCACATCCTCTCGCCAAGGTGCAACATTTAATCAAATGGTCAACTGGATAAAAAAACATAAAGATTACAAATAATTTTAAAGTTCTTTGTGGCTATTTGAAAACTCAGAAAATATGTCCTCATTTTAGTTTTTTAGAGCACTAACCATAATTTTGATGCAAATAAGACCCTCTCATAGATGTAATTTCTAAAGGAAATACTCTAAGTATTACAATTTTGATTACATCAAGATGATGTCAGGCGTTCCACACTTTTGTAATAAATATAGAATATTAGCAATCTAGTTGTTCATTGGGATACTGTTGAGAGGCAGAGGCCAGGGGCACAGACTCTGAAAATTGAAGGCAGGTAAGAGAGTGCAGAGGCAACAATTTGACCACACTGGGCAGGCAGGAAGGGCAGTGGCAGCACAACAGACTATGGAGGGCAGTGGAAAGAGGGGCAGGGGCAACAAACCAACAATACAGGACTGGCAAGAGAGGCTGTGGCAATATAATAGACCATTGTGGGCAGAAGGAAGAGGCAGTGGTAGTACAACCATACATGCCAACAGACCCGTTTCAGCCAGGAAACGTCCAATGTTTTTAAGCTCAAATGGGCTTTATTTGATCTGTCTCTTGTCCACAATCTCCTCTTTTTCAATGTAACTCAAAGGGAAAAATCAATACCCCAGTTTTTTTTCAAAATCTCCCTCTTACCAAGTTCAAAATGTTCACAAGTATGGTACATTGAATCATGGTAGGCAGGAGGAATTGGGGTAGGGACATGGACTCGAATAACAGAGGACAGGAGGGACATGGAGAGGTGCACTAAACTGACCCTACAGGGCAGGCATCAGGGTTTGCAGCAGCACAATACACCACACAGCGCATGTGGGACGGGAGTGCAGCACAACAATCTATAGAAAGCAATAGGGAAGGGACAGGACCATGCACATGGGCAACAGAGAACAGATGGGAAAGAGGCAATGGTAGCTAGCTGACCATAATGGACAGACAGGAGAGAAAGCTGCAGCATAACAGACCATAAAGTGCAGGAGGGACGGATCAGGGGCATTACAATGGAACAGGCAAGCCAGGAGGGAGGGAATAGGGGGTTTGCACATGGAAACAGAGGGCTGGGGGCAAGGTGGCAGGGCAGGAGCAGCAAGATGAACATGGAGGTCAGGCAGGATGGGCACTAGAAACAAGACATACCATGGAGAGCAACAATGAGACTATGGTGGCATACACACAGACCATGGAGGAAAGGTGGGAGGGGGTCAGGGGCAGCTAGCTGAGCACACAGGGAAGGTGGGAGGGGCCATGGCAGCACAGAAGACCATGCATGGCAAGCAGGAGGGTTAGTGGCAGCACAATGGCTATGATGGGCAAGAAGGAGGGTGCAGGGGCATGCACAAAGGACCATGGAGGATAGAAGGGAGGGTCAGGACCTGGGCACAGACAAAAGAGTTCAGGGGAAGGGGCCTCACAACAGACCGCGTGGGGCAGGCAGGAGGAGCAGTTGCAGCACAACAGATCAGGGAGGGCAAAAGGATGTGGCATTAAAATGGACCATGGAGGACAGGAGGAAGGGGATAGGGGCATGGCATGTGGACAGGCAGGGTGGAGGTGGCAGGGACAGGTTACAGTCATCTGACAATGCTAGGCAGGTGGGAGGGGAGTGGCAGCGCAACAGAACACTCAGAGTAGATAGGAGTGGCAGGTCCATGGAACATAGTGGGCAAAAAGGATGGAGCAGGGGCATGCACAAAGACATCGGAGGGCAGGGGGAAGGAGAATTGGGGCAGCAAGCTAAGCACAGAGGCTAAGCAGGAGGTCAATGATGGGCCATAGAATTGGGCAATGGAGGGCAGGAGGAGTGGACTGGTACATCATGCTAAATGGAGGGCAGTGGCAGCACATCAGACCATGCATGGCAGGAGGGAGGAGGCTAGTCCATGGATTCAGACAACAGAGGATAGGGAGGAGGTGGATGGGGCAGCAAGCTAACTGTCCAGAGAAGGTGGGTATTAGGAACTTTATTGTTTTCAAAATGTGTGTCTGAGCGAACTACTTAAAATATGAATAAGTATGCAGCATAATCTCACTTTTATTCAGGAAGAAGAGGACGTTTGAGACTGTGACTCCGGGCTCACTTGGCAGAAACACCCCCTGACCCTCCACCCCCATCGCAAAATGTAATGCCCGTGAAAACGGTAGGTGGACGCAGTGTTATATAGAACATAGTCCTGAGAGCACGATTGAAAATGAAAACTAGATATAGTATATGGTATAAACTATGCACCAAAAAGTGTGATATAAGATGAACCGGGGTGTGAAATATAATATGCAATACATTGTGCGCAATGACAGATTAATTGGAGAGCGCGAGATAGCACAGGCACTAGCGCGTGCTATGCGATATGCACCTTGGAGTGTAATATGCACAGGGCAGTGTTGTGTAACATAACTAGTCTCTAAAGTTGTAATATAAAATATGTGCTGGAGAGTGTAACGTTGCATATGCACTGTGACAAAGATATGGATCCCAGATTGTAATATGTATGGCATAGCGCTGTGCGTTATAACATACACATCGAGGAAGGCACGTTAGATGGGGCAATATAACCCGTGCGAAGGCAAGTGTGGCATGACATATTCACGGGGTAGTGTTACAGTGCACATGGGATAGAGAGTGTCATAGCATACGCACTAGCTGGTGGAATACAACACAGAGGTGTGAGGCAATCGGCGGGCACTGGTGGGTGTAACACAGCATTGGGCTCAGCCAGGAGCACGCTGTGACTCTCAAGTGAGGTTTGTCTCCTTTCCAGAGAGTAAAATAAAAAGTATTACACATCCGGCGGTGGATGTGTGTTTTATTAACCGTGAGGGGGGTTTCTTGCATAGTTTGGTCGAATTTTTGTCTATGAATGGCTTGGTGTGCGTGTATAATAAATGTGCCCGTCAATAGCTACCCATGTTTGTATAAATAAACGACAAGGGTGTCTACTTGGAGAGTACCCACTGGCAGGGGCACCAGGATTAGGCACGGTAGGGCGTCAGACACGTCAGAGCTTCACTAGCGGTGTAAATACATTCCATGTAGATTCATTCTATGCATAGTCGCCTTTTAATGAATATCACGCAAATCGTCATGGTGATAGGTACATACGGTTTGTCCAGCATCTCCTAGGTGTTTCTATAAATATATATATTTTTAAAATAATAAAAAACAAAGGCCGGCCCCGGGGATGGGGTCCCCGGAGCCATAAGTGGCCTGAGGAGGGAGGCAACGCAGCCCCCTCCTAAAGAATTTAAATATAAAAAAAGGCCATGACCCGGGGGTTGGGGTCCCCGGGGCCGATTAAGGCCTTGGGAGGGCCAGATTTATTTTTTTCAACAAAAAAAATTAGGGTGCAGGCCCTGGGGATGGGGTCCCCAGGGCCAGTAAATTAGAAAAAGAAGGGGGGCCACACAGCCCTCCTTCTTAAAAAAATAAAATAAATAAAAGACCGGCATCGCGCTGGAGGCCACGCCCCCGCCTTGCAGCACTCTGCAAACGCGCCCCCTGGCGAGATGTAAGTTGGGGAATTAATTCCTCTTCAATACTGAGGGTCCCTGAGGGCCAACTAGCCCAACAGGCATCTCCAGTATGCGCCAGGGAGCTGCGCTGCAGACAGGTGTTCTGAGGCCACACCCCTTTTTACACCTCTATGCAACGCAGCTCTGTGGCACTTACTGGAGGTACCTAGTGGGCTAGTTTGACCCTAGGGACCCTTAGAATTCAAGGGGACTTAATCTCTCAACTTAGAACGGCCACAGGGCGCGTTTACACAGTGGTGAAGGGAGGGGACGGGGCCTGAGGTGACGAGTGCAAACACGCCCTGTGGCGCGGTTTAAGTTGGGGAAATAATTCCCTTTCAATCCTGAGGGACCCTGGGGGCCAACTAGCCCACCAGGTGCTTCCAGTAAGTGCCACTGCTCTGCGTTGCAGAGAGGTGGTGCAGGCCGTGCCCCTTTTTACACCTCTCTGCAATGGCGCTTACTGGATGTACCTAGTGGGCTATTTTGCCCCTAGGGATCCTCAGGATTCAAGGGGACTTAATCTCCCAACTTAAAAAACAGCCACAGGGCATGTTTACACAGTGGGGAAGGAAGGGGACGGGGCCTGAGGTGACGTGTGCAAACACGCCCTATGGCGCGTTTTAAGTTGGGGAAATAATTCCCCTTCAATCCTGAGGGCCCCTGGGAGCTAACTAGCCCACCAGGTGCTTCCAGTAAGTGCCACTGAGCTGCGTTGCAGAGAGGTGGTCCAGGCCGTGCCACTTTTTACACCTCTCTGCAACGCAGCTCTGTGGCGCATACTGGAGGTACCTAGTGGGCTAGTTGGACCCTAGGGACCCTCAGGATTCAAATGAACTTAATCTCCCCACTAAAAACGGCCACAGGGCGTGTTTACACAGTGGTGAAGGGAGGGGACGGGGCCTGAGTTAACGTGTGCAAACAAGCCCTGTGGCGCTTTTTAAGTTGGGGAAATAATTCCCCTTCAATCCTGAGGGACCCTGGGGGCCAACTAGCACACCAGGTGCTTCCAGTAAGCACCACTCCGCTGCGTTGCAGAGAGGTGGTCTAGGCCGTGCCCCTTTTTACATCTCTCTGCAACGCAGCTCTGTGGCGCTTACTGGAGGTACCTAGTGGTCTAGTTGGACCCTAGGGACCCTCAGGATTCAAGGTGACTTAATCTCCCAACTTAAAATGGCCACAGGGCGTGTTTACACAGTGGGGAAGTGAGGGGACGGGGCCTGAGGTGACGTGTGCAAACACGCCCTGTGGCGCGTTTTAAGAGGTAGTTTTAATCCCCTGCCCTATTATATGCTATGGGCTTACAGAGGAGGTCATGCTGATCACAGGGGGACCCCAACGCATAGTGTTCCCTAGTGTATGTAGGTGTTTTCACTGTATTCTGAGTGTCTTTTAACATAGGACTGGCTCTAGGACTGTTTAGTCAGACTCAGTTATCACCAGTATCCATCTGAAAAAGTTGAGGGTACAGGATGATTTTGCAACAAGGCTTCTTTCTGCTCTTCTGTTTGTTCTTTCTGCACGTTATCCTTCTTCCTGCACTTTTCTTCGTCTTTGAGGACTTCTGTTGCTTCTTTCTGCATTTCTTTTTTTCTTTCTGTGCGTTTTTTCTTCTTTCTTCACATGTCCTATCTCTGTAGGCATAGTTAGAAATTAGCACTTAAAAAACCGTTCAAATTCACTGAAAAAACCATAGGTTTCAGGCACGTTATAGTTAGGAATTAGCATTTATAAAAACTTTAGAAATTCACTGAAAAAACCATAGGTTTCAGGGGCGTTATTAGTTAGCTGGACTTTTCACTCGTACAAAACCGTTGAAATTCCCCGTTATAGTTAGTTCAGCTAACTATAACTTGCGCGCCCGCAATGCACTGCTGATGACGTCACATATTACATCACTCATGACATGGTCAGTGACATCACTCATGACATCACTGATGACATCTCAAATGACATCACTAATGACATCACTGATAACATCATCCTTGTGATAGAGTGGCAGACCTCCTCTTCCCCTAATATAACCTTTGATACACACATTCGAAAATAGAAACTACAATGTTCAAAACAATGGACATACCAATACCAGTTACAACAACCTATTCAGTAATTCTAAGATCCACATACACATCCACTCATTCACCAGCAGTCCTATACAGTCACTCATACATGCACTCACTCATCATATGTACTCACACACCTATACATCCTGTTACACAACTCATCCATAGAGTTACTCACACACATAGTCACTTATGCTAATAAAGAATCAAACATCCATTTACTTGCATATACAGTTATACACACACCACCACACTTACTTCTACAGAAACTTACACATACTTAGTCTTTTAAACAATCACTTATAGAAACACATACTTATTCATACAGGAACTCTTTCAATCTCTCACTCTCATATACTCACTTATTTACACCAATAGTCACATATACTAGTTTAAAACATATGTAGTTACTCATAAAGACACTATTGAGACAGTCTATCACTCACTAACACACCCATGCACACACTCATCCACCCATACAGTCCTGCACACATGCTGTCTTCAACACATACAAACAGTGAGTCACTCATTCATGCACCTATGCACTACGTAATGCCCCCCACCGAACCATACAGACACTCAGACAATCTTACTGATACTCAAAAAACCAATTAATAACCTATATAGACACTCATGTAGCTACTCACCAACCCATGCAGCCACTTATACACAAAGTGAGAGACTGATACAGATATTTACACATTTAAACATTACTCACTAAGCCATGTATTCACTAAGATACACTTAATCAGTCAGTTATACAATCAATTTTTCAAAAACAAATCATCCATTTAGACACTTATATACCCATTTATTCTTCCATCAACCTTGAGATATACATATATAAAACATATGTAATTTTCAGAAAAACACACATTCACTGGATGATGTCATCAGTGATGTCATTTGAGATGTCATCAGTGATGTCATGAGTGATGTCACTGACCATGTCATGAGTGATGTAATATGTGACGTCATCAGCAGTGCATTGCGGGCGCGCGAGTTATAGTTAGCTGAACTAACTATAACGGGGGAATTTCAATGGTTTTGTATGAGTGAAAAGTCCAGCTAACTATAACGCCCCTGAAACCTATGGTTTTTTCAGTGAATTTCTAAAGTTTTTTTAAAATGCTAATTCCTAACTATAACGTGCCTGAAACCTATGGTTTTTTCAGTGAATATATATATATATGTACATATATGTATGTATGTGTAATGGGTTTGTACGTGCCTGTAAAACACTTGAATTTCGTGGTAAAGGCATGCATGTTAAAGACATATGCGTTGTAAAATTAATATTGTTAAGTATTAAAACTACATATATATACACACACACACACACACCCCTATACTCACTATTAATGTTATAAAATCCCTTTCCACCCCAAAAACCTACACTCGCCCCAAACCTTAAAAATACAATTTCCACCCAAAAACCTATACTCACCCTAAACCCTATAAATTCCCTTTCCACCCAAAAACCCACACCGACCCTAAACCCTAAAATTACCCGTGCCACGCAAAAACCCACACCCACCATAAAATTACCCTTGCCACCCAAAAACCCATACTGACCCACAACCCTAAAATTACCCTCGCCAACCAAAAACCCACACCCACGCTAAACCCTAAAAAATCACTTTGCACCCAAAAGCCTATACCTACATTAAACCTTAAAAATCCCCATGCTATCTCCAAAACCCATACCCACCCTCAATCCTAAAATTACCCTTGCCACCCAAAACAATACACACCCTCAAAATACTCCTGCCACCCAAAGACCCATACCCATCCTAAACCCTAAACTTACCCTTGCCACCCAAAAACCCATTCCCACCCAAAACATAAAAAGTACCTTTGCCACCTAAAAACTGATATCCATCCTAAAATTACCCTTGCCACCCAAAAAACATACCCACCCTAAACCCTAAAAATACCCTTGCCACCCAAAAACCCATACCCACCCTAAACCCTATCATTATCCTTGCCACCCAAAAACCCATATATATATAATTATATTTATATAAATAATACACGTAATACTTACCTTTCATACTTACCGAAATACTTACATTTTAAAGTCATTTTTTTAAAGCGAGTATGCATATATCTTTAATGCATTTACAATGAAATTCATGAAAATTTTCAATAATAAACATTATTTTAGAAAACGGTTTCCTAAACTTATTTTTTTTAAACAAAACATCTACTCTACAAAACCATATAAAATACGTCCAACCACCATTTTATCAATAGTATTACATCTGTCATATACAATCCAAGAGGCCAGAGGTAGTTGTAAATGCATTAGTGGTTAAAAGACTTGTGATTCAGGTTCAGGTCGTTGGCAAGAAGTCATGGTTCAGGTCCTTTGTTGTTAATGAGTTGTTGTAGAGGCCGTCTCTCGTTTGGGTTATTTTTTATTGTTTGCAAGGGGGTTATGATGCCTCTGCTTACATATCTTTCTTACTCTTCCCTTTGCAGTTTTCCACTTAGCACTATCATGTGATGCATGTGTAAGCTGAAGCAAGTGTGCCAGTTCTTTGTTCATCATGTTACATGCCAGTGTTAAATATACTATTGTAAAATCAGACGTATTCAGGGTAAAAGATAATTAGAATATGAATTTGTGGGTGGTCCTTCATATGTTTTTATGCAAACATGTGACTACTGTTCGAGTCAGCAGAAATCGTACCCTTACGTTCACTCAACAAAGTACATTTATCCAAGCCTACATATTTTTTAAATATTTTTTTCAAAAGTAACCTTGATAATCCGGCCCAAAGTATCCACCTCTCCTTTATAAAAGGTAAGTCGATATCATTCCCTCAACTGTTGCATTTGTGTGATATCTATTACCTTCCAGAATAGGCATTTTTGCATGTGCTGTTTTTGTTGAAAAATCATTGAACATTGGTTTGGTTTTGGCTTGGCATAGCAATAGATGTAGCTGTTCTGCCAGCTTTATGTAATGAAAAATATTCATACTTAAAAAACATACAGACAGGGGCTTTTGGTCATCCCTCTTGTTCTATTTGTTTGTTCAACTATTATTCACATTTTGCTTCTACAAACCCCAGTACACAGCATGGGACAATGTGTAAGCCCACCTCAGGCATTGAATCTCTTGCACTATGACTAGCACCATTTCACATGCCCACATATAACATCTACTGAGAAAGACGTGCACTTCACAGGTGGGCCAATGCTTTACTTGCCCAGTGTGTTTTTCTTTCCATTTGTTATCCTTTTTATATTTTTAGTTATCCTTGTTTTTTACACTATGGGGCCGATTCCGATCCGGTCGGAAATCACTCCGACCGAGCCGGATCCGGAGTGTTTTCCGACCGAGCCGGAGTCCTGCAGTCCGACCGACCGAGTACGATGCGGCCGTATGCTGCCGGACTCGGTTCGGTCGGACTCCCATCGAAGTCAATGGGAGCCGGTCGTATGACATGAACACGGGCTCCCATTGACTGAATGGGTACGTCTCGCACAAGAGCGGCCCCTACAGTCGGTGCGCGTCAGTGCCATCCGCATTGCACATGCCTGTGTTGGGGGGACCCTTGGGTCTCCCCCTGTGTCCGAGTCGTAGGGCTGTGGGTACCAGGGGGTCCTACGCGGACCCCCAAAGGCACCCACTCGGACGTTTTGCGAACCAGACACTCCGGCTCGCACAGGCTGCCCGACGCGCGCATCATACTGGCTCGGTCACAAATCGCATTCCATTGCACGCCACGGTTAGCTTACGACCATGACGTATGGAGCGGCTCGGACACAGAAACAACTCGGTTGGTGAATTTCATGTAGCTCGCATCGTACTTGCTCGCTCGTACAGCTGTACGAGTCAGGCGGAAAACACGCGTACGGCTCGTAGTTTTTCCAGACGGATCGCGTTCGGTGCCCTTCCGACCCAGATCAGAATCGGCCCCTAAACCTTTAAATTACTGTCATTAAAAACTAATAGTACTTTTTTAACACTAATAAGAATCATATTTGACTAAGATGAGCATTAAAACTGACAAGGTTTATTACACCTTCTCTAAGTACACCTGTGTGTTCGGAGGCACTTATGCTGTTCTGTTACAAACACATTGAATATTTCAAGTATGTTTAAACTTAAAGGTTTTGGCAGCCACATTAAGGGGGTAGCATGTTTTTTCTCTTTTATGTTTGTGGCATACACTACCAATACAAAAAAAAACAATAATCATCACACCATGGCCAGATATATTGGCTTTGGCAATGCTTGTTTTCATTTGACATGAGATTAATGGCATATGTTGCTATATTCTTTCTTGCCTTGAAATCAAGGAGACGGGGCTATGAGATCCAAAGGGATGGAGCTCCCAATAACGGAAAAGTTAATAACAAATTTTCCCTTTGGCTAAGACCTTTATAAAACAATTCACGCCAAAAATGCAGCCACATTCATACTGCAAACAAATATCAATTATCAATCCACTCAGAATGCAGTAAAGCACTTATATGCAAGTACATTTTAAAAGTTTAAAAAAAATGTTTAAATCAATATAAAACTGTACAGATTTTGAGTCCACACAGACAATTCATAAAACACTTAAAAAACACATATATTCTAGAAACAGTTATTCATGTATCTAAAAAGCAGAATTCATAAATCTGAAGGAGGAGAATTCACAAAGACAATCAACTTTGTCTTTCAAATGTTAATTTGGATACACTACAGACAGCACAAAGCATGGGTATGTATTCCCTGTCTATCACTAACTGCTGACTTCCAAATTTAACACAAGAAAAACACTAGGCGTTGACTCGTTTCAGTGGCACATTCACAATAGGACCACCTTCTTCAGGACATAGATATTTTCTCCTTTACAAATGGATCTTATATCAACCATTAATCATACTTATTATGAGGTAAAAATAAAATAAAATACATATAACTTCAATGAACTTCATTGATATACACAAAAGTAACTCATTCCTAATTAAAATCTTTTGAACATTTTATGCAACATCACAGTTTAATCAAAATTCATTGGAAATATCCAGTTTACAATTTATAAGTGCTCCAATCATCCCAAATTGGGAACTTATTTAACACACGAAACACTCTACTCACATACTTTTTGTTTAGAAATACGCACAACATACACTCATTACTTCCCTTATGCTACCTTTTGCAACTCACCGGTGCATCTGCACTCCAGTGAAAGATTCTCCAAATCAGCGGGAGTAGAAAAGGGTGTTTCAACGAATTCTAGAATATTAGAAAATACTCATCATGTTTGGTCCTACTATGTTCATAATCATGGTAACAGTTCAATGGAACATTTTCAATCAATCCAGTTATGATTACCTTCTAAAAAATGGTCGAGCAATTTTGGAGCGTATAAGTGGATTCAGTGATGGTCCAATGTTATTGCTCCCTATATGGTTGAGAAAGTTACAAGCAATGTTACCCCAATCTCCTACTAACCAGAGTATGTTGGCATCATAAATTTACTTATATTCTTAGTTAATGAATGTATCGCTATACTTTCTTACAATGCATTTTTAACTGTCCTCACCTTTAAGGACTGATTTAGGTATCAGTCATGTATTATTAATGTTTAAAAACCCGGAATACATCTCGGTCTCTGAAATTTAAAAAAAAAACTTTTTAATAGTCAGTACCTTTATTCTAAATCGTCTACATTGGTTAGAGAAACAAAATGTTATAAAAAGGGTATATCTCACCATATGTGACATAAATAGCAGGTCTCAATTTTCCCGTCTTCAATGCATCAGGATCGTGTTTTCGCGGCTAAATATAATATAATTCAATATATAAGAATATATTTATGCACATGTACTTATAATATTTCAAGTGCATATTCAGGCTATCTACACTTAAGATCCCATATATTGCCATTGTCATACTCCCTCGTTATTTGTATTGAGGCATGGACAGGGGCGGTCAGCTCCTTCATCTACTTTTAAAATCCCCCCAATTAGCCTGTGACATTGTCTGAGTATATGTCGCGGCAATGCCCGTGATTTAGGTGCGCGCCATCTGCTATTTGATAAAAGAAGTTGCGATATTTGGCACACGACTCAATAGTCCTCACCTTTTTATTCCGACGAAATCCGCTACTCCTGGCGCCTTTTCTCGACCGTGGTTCGTCTATAAATGAACCACTCTGGTGCACCTTCATTTTTTATCCTTCCTTGTGCGTCCTGTTGACGTTACGTAAATGAGTCGATCACGCAATTGCTATTGAAAAAACTTTATTGACACATTCCAAGCGTCTACATGTTATGTTAGTCATAATAGGTGTGATTAATTGTTGATATTGATAGAAATGTGACAACATTATTACAAACCTAGGAAAAGCGCTTTAGAACGGACTGACTTTGAGCAAAGTGAAGCTCCACCTACTTCCGTGGAAGGGACAGAAATGTAATACAAATTGAACTTTATGGATATAATGACTTTGCAAAAGGATTACTTAATTCTTCTGGATTTGTGGTGATGTATTGATCACCCCATGAGCGGTTCACTGTGAGTGACCAATGGAAACCATATAGACTTATGGAAAGGATAGTTTGTGGGTATAAACCATGAACTTTTGGAAGTATAATTGCCCCATGGAGAAGGAGTCAGGGATGCTGGCTGACATTTTCATTTCCCCTGCCTAGCATGCTGACAGACTGACTCTTAATTTCCTTTAATGCCAAATCTTTGAAATGAGCTTTCTGAACAGTAATTCCGGAACCTTCAATTTATCGGCTGGTAAAGTTGAGCAGGAGATAACCTTTTGGCTGAAGGGTTAACTTACTCCTTCTGTGGCACGTGATGCTACAGTTCAGAATTGTCCAGATCTATATTGAAGACGGTCTGAATCTCTCAGTCTTGCTTTGGTTTGTATGATTCGATAACTGAGTCTCGAATTATCTTTTGTCTCTCTTTCTCTCCACTGTCAAGCTTCAAGTAGTTATTATTTCCTGTACTGTATTGTGAGGCTATTTGTACTAAAAACTTGCTATTAAGGGGCAGATGTACGACCATTTTTGCAGTCACAAACAGGAGTTCGGCCCGTTTATGACCGCAAAAGTGGACTGCCCCATGCACAAACCATATTTTGTGAGTTGTTAACCTATTAGCGACTCGCAAAATATGGTTTGCGACTCTGTATTAGGAAGGGGCGTGCCAAGGGCGCCCCTTCCTAATAGCGAGTCCAACACCAATCTATAATTGTTTTGCGACCGCATTTGTGGCCACAAAACAATTGCAGTTTACCACCTACTTTAAGTAGGTGGTAAACACCTCGCGAACAAGAAAGGTGTCCCCAAGGGAACCCTTTCCCATTGTGAATGGGTGTGAAAATATTTTTTAAGAGCAGGCAGTGGTCCCAGGGACCACTGCCTGCCCTTAAAAAATGAAACTGAAAAGTTTCATTTTTCTTTTTTAAATGCATCCTGTTTTCCTTTAAGGAAAACGGGCAGCATTTTTTTTTTTAAACTGCTTTATTGAAAAAGCAGTCACAGACACGGCGGTCTGCTGACCGCAGCAGGCTACAATCACTGTGAGTGCTAGCCATTCCCAATGGGGTCGCAAATTGCGACAGCCTCATGAATATTGATGAGGCATGCAATTTGTGACCCCATTGGGAATCGCAAACAGTGTCTGAGACACTGTTGTACATTCAGTTTAGTGAGTCGCAAATTGCAAGTCGTAATTCTGCGTAATTTGCGACTCGCTAAACTGAATGGTCCTACATCTGGCCCTAAATCTGATATGAAATGCGATTTCATGAATCTGTCCATTTAAAGGAGGCTTTAGATACATGTTTTTTCTGAGTTATCTATATCGCTTTTGTCTCATTCTTTTAGTCATTTTTCTCGTCCCAAGGTTTGTGTTTCAGCATCTGAGAAACTTTATGAAATAGGCTTGTATTTGGCGATTCTTTATTCCAGGTCCTCATAAAGAAATTGCTTCACATTCTCCAAGTATTGTATTCCCTATTAGCTCAACAAGAAGATCAATTGGAGGACCGTGATTTATGGTAATCAGGATGATGATTAGGGTGAAGTGTGTTTCTTGAAACGGGCCTAAAGTGAGTGAAGGTTGATGGTGATAAAGAGAAACTTTTAAAAGCTTTCCGCTGCATCACACCTAACACCCTAGTATGCACACCTGTTATCACAGAGAGTGGTTTCAGCAGAGAGGCCAGTCCATGCACACACCCTACTACGCACACCCACCATCTGAGAGAGAGCTCTAAAAGGAGACACACCCTGCTACGCAAACCTGTCACCTGAGAGAGAGAGATTAAAGTAGAGGCCAGTCCCTCTATACACCCTACTACACACACCCATCATCTGAGAGAGAGAGATTAAAGTAGAGGCCAGTCCCTCTATACACCCTACTACGCACACCCACCATCTGAGAGAGAGCTCTAAAAGGAGACACACCCTGCTACGCAAACCTGTCACCTGAGAGAGAGAGATTAAAGTAGAGGCCAGTCCCTCTATACACCCTACTACACACACCCATCATCTGAGAGAGAGGTCTAACAGGAGAGCCCAGTCCCTCCTCACACCCTACTACACACACATCTCATTACAGTGAGAGGTTTCAGCAGAGAGGGCAGTCCTTCCCTCCTACTCACACCTGTCACCAGAGAGAGAGGTCTAAAAGGAGAGGTCAGTCTCTCCCCACACCCTACTATGCACACCTATCATTACTGAGAGAGGTCTCAGTAGAGAGGACAGTCCCTCCACAAACCCTACTATGCACACTTGTCATCTGAGAGAGAGGTCTGAAGAGAGAGCGCTGTCTCTCCCCATGCCAGCAAACTTAATGGACTAGTACCAGCTAACAATCGGATGTTTCCTTGAGAAAATTATTGGATTCTATATATTCTTTTGCATGAGTTAGACCATGGGCGGACTGCTTGAAAGCGTAGTAGGGGTGAGATTTGCGTGACAGAGGTTGAACATGATCAAGTATTAGATATAGTGAACATCTTTCCAAAGCCTTAATGTGCCTTTGAACAGTGGTGGCTCGCATAGGGCGTACTGTGGTGCGGGGGTGGGGCAGGGTGAGGGGTAGTAAACTCGGACATACGACGGAACAGAGGAAAGTAATATGTCCGAGTTTACTACCCCCACCCTACCTCTACCCCTTCCCCGTACCGCCCCACCACCCTGTTTGCACTGAGCCATATTTGTCTGCCAGGAAAAACTATCGTTTTGCCCTAAAAAATGTGTGTTATCAGTGTTTTAGAACACTTTAATTAAATGTATGAAAAGTAAAATAAATACAAATATGTGTTTTAAAGATTTCTCACTCCGCAACCTGAAAGGGCAATTTACACAACAGTTATTCTGCATACATAAATCGCGCTTGGCTTTTACTACCGGCTTGTCTGCAAAAAATAATTTAAATGTTCATTATAGGTGTTATTTTATTTGTCAAAATGTACGACAGAAACCAGTTTTCACATCACATTTATAAACGAAAGTACATTTCTACACGATTACTAAGAAATAGTGCTCAGTAGTTTTCGAAGGACTGATTAAGTAGCCACTTTTCTCCCGGTCCGGTTGTTAAAAAATCGTCGTCGCTAAGAATTCTTGCGCCGACACCGTTTACCGCTCGTTTGAAGAACCGTAGGGAGATTTCGTTGTAGGTTTTGCCCCCAACTATGCTGTTACAAATGTACCGTGTAAACTATTAGGCGTCGGGGGCATCTGCTTAATATATATACATTTTTTCCCCGTTTCGTGGGCAGTATAAGGCAAGCAGTAGGAGGTCGGCACGTTTGCAACTCCCGTTGCAGAGTGAAAACCAACATGGCTGTTACCACTGACTTTGGGGACGAGTGCTCAGCGGTCACGTTCGTTTTCGTCTCGGGAAACGGCGCCCATTGAGACGGAACAGCACATGGGGCTCGCATGTTATGAATTTTATCCAGTGCTTTCGTCTAATACGTGAAAGTGAGTTTAGTCAAATTTTTACTGTGCAAAGACCCTCACTTAACCTTTCTTCCAGATGTGGACATTCATGCTAATTAGCATCGGCGAGCAACATTTTGGGACATCTGCAGGCTTTGAAGTATGTGCCGCTCGTGAGGGAGACTTTGACCCGTTTCGCTGCCTGTCTCTGGGAGCCTCGCTGGGCAACATTTCATCTGGTCCTGTGTGCTGGGAGCCCTGTTGGGCATTGCTGATTGTGGGGGGTGCTGCTGTATAGGAGGACGGGACTGCGAGGCCCAGCAGGCTGTGCGTGATCCAGCCAGCACACCTGCCGCCTCTTCCCGGGTCTCCGCCCCCTCTATCCACGGACAGCATAAGACCAGAGGATATCACGCGACTGCGGGACGCGTGTGCGGGACATCACCCGGGACAAAGCCCGGACTAAGGGCGGACCCTCATAGACCCACAGAGACTGGACTGGGCCAGAACCCCTGCCCGAATACCGATCAACATAGAACTATTGTGTAAGTGTTTGAGGGGTTCATTATATAACCATTATGTCTATTGAAATTTTAACCCCGGAGTTACCTGGCCCTGCGAAGTCGGGGGGTTTGGTAAATGGGAAACTAGATAAGTACTTCAAGAAAACCCTCTTGGACTCTCAAACCCCCCCTACCCTTGAAGATCTGCGGGCTGAACGACGACGGTCGATTGAAAGTCTAAAGAATAGACCCATCTTGGTGTCACCAGCACTAACGAGCTCTACGGGGGATATTTGCACCCCCTCGCAGGACAGTATCCCTCTAATATTTAGAGAGGGAACATCTACGAGCGATTCTGGTTCTTTAGGCACTACTAGTAATCTGTCAACTACTGCTATTACTCCCTGTATAACTAAACCTATTGTTATAACTAAAGCACAAATCACCCCTATCCCTAAACAAACAAAAGAGGTTAATAGTAGGGTAAGAAAAGTCATGCCAGTTAAAATCCATGGCCCCCCTCCGACAAAAAGGCGTAAAAATAACCCTCCAAAGAGGAAAATCAATCATGCAGATTTTGGCATTAAAATGAATGACAGTATCAGAGGAGGACTGGATAAAGTAACAGATGAAGGAAGGATAGTTATATCACCAACGCATCCATGTGTAACTCCCCTTACTGACCCTGTTATCTCCACAGCCGATAGCCCTCGAACGGTGGTGACGTTACAGGAACCCTTAGACAGAGCCTTGATTGATAGCATAGAGTCTATAATGAGGACCTATTCTCTGGCTATCATAGATAGACTTAGCAAACTAGAAGTTAGACTTGGGAAGATAGAACATGAATTGGGGAAAAAGACTGTAACTAATAAGGTGTCGTTTAACCCCCCTATACAAGCCCCAATGGTACCCTCTTCATCAGGTATTTCTGCTATAATTACTATACCTACTCCTGATCAGACTACCACTCAGCCTCAACCTTCAACTAATACGAGTGGAAGTACATCAGGAAGTAATCCTGATGGATCTAATAATAAACCCACATTATTACAGGCTGTAACGTCTAATGGACAGAGGAATAATATTGGTCAAGTCCCAGGGAATATAACGAGAGAAAGAGGAAATGAGCGGCTGACTCGAGATAACTATAACAAGGGCCCCCTCCCAGAACTTCCACCAGAAGCTGTACCGTATGTAGTAGTCCTTACTGGGGTCCCAGAACTGGAGAAGAATAAACGGGAGGACTTCGCCCAGTTGAAAAATAAAATATCACATTGGTTAAGTCTACATAGACCGATTGCTAACAATATCAATGGAGAAATTATACATGTTCGCCGCCTTCCATGGCTGGGAGGAAGATCCAAAGACATTGAGGGAGACATAGTGGTCATTAATTTTAGAGACCAGAATGCCGTCCATTTTATACTTAACTGGCCTTCAGACCACGGTAGTAAACCTATTACCCCCCGTCCCCTAACATATTTTTATCCTCGCTCAGTGGTGTTCCCATCAAATCATCTATCACAGCGAGCCCCTCCACCCCCGTTACTGAGGCAAATGCTCCCAAACCCATATTGTCCACCTGTCTACTATAACGGCCCTATATTTAGCGACAAGCAACAACCCATAGCTGTAGATCTGTATGGGTGGAATATTACAGGCCCAAGGTATAACCCCCGAACACACAGGAGAATGGATCATCTCAAACCTTTTACACCCTTAAATACCACCAACAGGTTTGAGGTGTTGAGTGGCCTGGAAGACTGCGATTGATGCCATCGAGCCACAGGGGAGGGGGAGAAGGGATTCTATGGAGACACAGGGGGTGACACGGGTGTGGGCACGGAGGAAAAAGGTCCAACTGATATTAACTCACTCAATGGGTATAATGCTACATGTAGTTTTGGGGGGAATACATCTAATTCTGCCCAGCCTTACTGTAACCCTGTTGCTCCTACCTCGGCCAATGGAAGTACAAGCCCGACCTTACTATCTGAAGACCCCATGCCAGGGGAAGCAACCCATGTCCACACCTTATCCCCACTATCCATTGAGGCTGTTAGTCTAACAGGACGGGGATATAAGATGGCGAGTTGGAATATCGCTGGGTGGAATAACAAGACAGATTGTCTAGGATGGTTAGAATTTATAACCCAATTTGATATCTTGTGTCTCCAGGAGACTTGGGCGGCCGAAGACGTCTATCTTGATGGGTATGTTGCTTATAACTGCCATGCCCAGCCATCTAACATGGGGAGAGCCAGTGGTGGAATGGTGATATTGCTTTCTGTGAGGCTACCGGTTCGTGTAAAAATCCACCGGACCGTCGGTCTGCATTCTCAGTTGTTGTGGTTACAAAACAGAAATGGGCGAAATGTTTTAGTTATAAACCATTACAACAATGCCTTTAACCACTCAAAAACAGATATGGTTGATGAACTTGAGGCGGAGGTGGAAAGGTTATTTGGGCGTAGTGATGTGGCTCCTGATATTTTGTGGGGCGGAGATTTTAACATTCACATGTGCCCATTTAGTGGCAATAGGGTATGTGGGCATGGGGATGAGGTGGGGGAAGACCAGACCCACTTTATACATTCGGTTTATGGGGATTCCCTTAATACTCTTATGCTTAAAATGGATTTGTGTATTATGTTACCTGGCGAAGACAGTGAGGGTAATTCGGTACCAACCTTTATAGGAAGGAATTGTGCCACGGTTATCGATTACCTCATTGTCTCCTCCAGTATTATAGCTTTGTGTTCTTTACCCGTAATAGTAGACCCAGCCCTAAGCGATCATAATTGTTTAACAATGTATCTCTCCTTGTGGGGGGATAAAGTAAAGGCGTTACATGGTGAAGTGACAGATATAGTCCCACACAGACCCAATGGTCCTAGAATTAAATGGGGTAGGCAAAACGAGGAACATTTACTGTGTACCATTGTGTCTGCTTGTATAGATGAGGTAGAATGCTGTCTCGAACCCGAAAAGGATAATGTGGATATTCTAGTTAGTTTCGACATTATTAATAAAAACATTGCAGAAATCTTAACTGGAAGAAAACCAAAGGGCCCTAGGACTAATAGGGGATGGTTTAATAGGGAATGTACCAAATCCTTACAAAGACTCAAAGCAGCTCTTAAGGATAAACCCAGAGACAAGGAAGCAGTTAAAACCCTTAGAAGGGAATACTTAATACACCTGAGGGATAGGAAACAGGAACTAAGGGAAGAGGCCTGGAATAACCTGACTAAGGCAGTGGATCTAAAGGATACCAAGCTTTTTTGGTCCACTGTCAATAGTCCCTTCCTCCAAAATGAAGAAGTCCCGGTAATGTCAGCCCAGGTATCTGAGGAACAATGGGTGTCCCATTTTACCAGTATTTTTAACCCCGAAGGACTAGCGGTAGGGGGGGATGGGGAAAGCTTGGCTTATATCCCCATACCTCTCAATATTACAGTCTTAGAGGTGGATGCTGCCATCCGGGCCAGTAAGGGGGGAAAGGCGCCGGGCCCTGACGGGGTACCCGTGGACCTTTATAAAGCCGAGATTTCCATCTGGAGCCCATTGTTAACAAAGGTTTTTAATGCAGCTGCTATGATTGCGGCTCCTCAAACCTGGGGAGAATCAACTATTATCCCGGTGTATAAAAAAGGGGAGAGGGGTGAGGCAAAAAACTATCGCCCGATCTCTCTCCTTACTGCTTCCCTAAAAATTATGAGTAGGGTATTATTGAGTCGTTTGGAGGAATGGGTAGAAGAAAAAGGGATCCTTGCAGATTCTCAATATGGATTTCGCAAGGGGTTAGGCACTATAGAACAGTGCATTAATCTAGACCTTATTATATGCAAATATACACGAGCCAAGCAAGGCTCGTTGTTTCTTTGCTTTGCCGACCTGTCCAGTGCCTTTGACTTGGTTGACCATGGTCTTCTGTGGTCAACCTTGTTGGACATGGGTGCCCCTCAAGATATTATCTATTTCTTGGCCCAACTTTATAGGAACCTGACAGCTAAGATACGATACGGGCAAACGGGGGAGTGTACTTCTAGTGTTAAAATAGGATCCGGAATCAGGCAGGGATGCGTCCTTGCACCTCTCCTTTTCTCCCTTTTTATTAACGCAATTGAGTCGGAACTACGGTCCACCAAAGCAGATGCACCGACTGCTGGAGGTTTGTCCATCCCAATATTGCTCTATGCGGATGACGCGGTTCTGCTCTCACAAACCCCCTTAGGGTTACAAAAAATTATGAATAAATTTGCTGATTTTATTAAGGGGAGAAAATTAAAAATTAATAATTCAAAAACTTTTATAATGCCCTGTGGGAAGAAAATTAAGAACCTAAGACCGTTTACAGTCATGGACCAAACTATAAAAGTGGTGGACAAATTTTGTTATTTGGGTATCACTTTTAATAGTCAGGGGATGTGGACTCCTGAAATGATTAATGTAAGAGCCAAAATGGCCAAGTGTTCTTTTGGCTTATTTAGATTTGCATCCAAGCTAGGCTCAAGACGGATACCAGATATGTTGTACTTATATCGCCATAAATGTGCTGCTCTGGCCCTATATGGTTCAGGAGTGTGGGGCCATTGTAATAACAACATGCTCCAGGTTGAGGAAAACAAATTTGTTAAAAAACTCCTTTGTTTACCATCTTCTTCCTCAACAAAGCTGATCCATCAGGAGGCTGGTCTAGAACATCTATCTGACTTGATCAGATTAAGACCCCTGTTAGTATGGAGATCTATATGGTCTAAGGAACAGACTGGTTTCACAAGAAAGATAATTTTAGACTGTCTTTACATGGACAAATGTTCCCGCATCCCCTGGCTTAATTATATTATCCGAACATTTAATGATGTTTTTAATGTTACGGTGTGTGATAACCCTTCTTGTGTTTTAGATATCTCGAAGAGTGAGATTAAACATGAATTTCTGAGGGTTAGCATGGTAAAGCGTAACGTAGCTACTGCTCAGTTCTCTTCACATGTTTTTTATGACAGATATATTAAGGAAGAAATGGGGCTCCCAGGATACCTTAAATTGGTTACCATCCGATCCCACCAATATGTATTGACAAGATTACGGATGGGGATTGCTCATTTGCTTGTTGCGTACCCTGTAATGAAGACTTATACTACTGCCCCCTGTCCGTGCGATGGGATTACAAAGCAAAGTACGGAGCATTTTTTATTGTTATGCCCTCTCTATCTCCATCTTCGAAAAGTATATCTGAAACCGCTTTTTAGAAAATATAATGTATCCAATATTGTTTCGGCCATGGGGCTTTTATTTGGCCTTAATTCACAGGACATCTGTTTTTTTACTGCTGTATATATTTTAAAATCGATATGTCTGAGGAAAAGCAGTCTTTTTTGACATGTGTCTAACTTATAATCTGCTGAATCCTCATGTTTTAATACCCATGTATGTATGTACTTTTATGATTATTAATTAATGATCGAATAAAGTTTTTGAATCGAATCGAATCGTGCTCAGTAGTTACTTACAATAAAGCCTAGCTGAAAATCCTGATTTAGTAATGGATCTGCCGGTGAATCCTGGACCTCTGTCAACTTCCTTTCTGGCTTGGCAACATGTGCTTCCCTTGATTCGTCTAGCGTTGCTGTCTGCCAATTTGTGCCTGTTTGCGGCGTCGGAACGCTGTGATCCGTTCGCTTCATTCTGTCCCCGCCCGACATGGCACCTCCCCGGGGTGAGTACAGGAGTCGAAGGAAATGTGCTTAAGTATTTATTGTCAAGCTACTGAACCATTGCTCTTCGGTCTTCCTGCGCGCTCAGCTGTGGTGGCATTCAGCATTTTTTGCCACCTCGACTGCCAACACTCAAGATGTCCGCGGGGCAGTAATTGAGGTTCCGTGGGATGAGCTCGACGCATTATTTGCTGTTCTTTCGAAATATCACGATTCCATACCACGTGATGCAAAAGCTATAAGTAAAGTGTACGGAGGTCAAAGGTGTTTAATCTGCTTTGTTCCCTTGTGCCTAGACAAATTAAATACATTCCAGAAAAATGTTCACATTTTTCGAAAAATGTCTTTCAGAGGACGTACTTATTTATATCCGTATCACTACTTCACTGTGGGCTGTAAAAATGTAAATATTTATCAGAATATATATCCTCTTCATTGGAACTGAATTTTTAAGTATTGAAACTGTTCTGCAAGTCAACATCAATAGAGAAAACGGTGTGGTTCCGGTATAATATCAGGCCATACAGTAATATAAAAGTCTTAGCATAACCACCTACAGTATACGAAAGGGAGCTTTTTATTCATAACAGAGTTGATTACAATTGTTTTATACATCTGAAGTTAAATATACAACATCATTTGATATAAAAGACTGAATTGTCCAATATTTGTATTTACGGCCATAAAGGCCTAGTCGCAACATGCAGAAATCAGGGATAGACTGGAAATGAGAAATAGGCTTGGAAAATGCACTATTACCAAACACAAATGACAGTGAGTGCATGACTATAATCCATAAGTTACTCGACCTTCTTTTGGGTGGTTTGTGGGCATTACTCCACCTACGAAAAACCTGGAATAAGTGGAGCCTAGCGATATTTAGAGAACACACTTTATTAAAATACATTCGTTTTAAAGCAATAGATTTTGCACTCAATCCTGAAGAGCAACATCTGAAACAGCACCATAGCCTGGCTGCTGCCACATTGCACCAGCATGCGAAGCACAATATTCATACATTTCCTAAAGCACTATTCCTGGCCAGTATTCATATTACCCAGAATGCAAAGCATTATGCCCAGGTAGGTCCCCTAAATGGCACAGTATGTAATGCACTATCCCCAGGTCAGTATCCATAATGACCCGTTGGATAAATAATAATAAATAATGCTGAACACTCGGGTCAGAAACACCAATGCCCTCGTATGTTAAAGAGCGTTCCACTCAGTGTGCAGTATCCTCAATGTCCCAGTAGCACTAATGCTAGCATCATTACCCAGGCCAGTATCTTTCACGTCCCGGTATATAACGCAATGTACATTCACAAGCCAATTGCCCCAACCATTCCGACTCCCTACTGCCATTTGGCATCCAACTCACACCCAGAGTGAGCTAACTTCGGCTTGTCTTGCTCTGCATGGTCACATGCAGTCTGAACTGCACTTACAACACTTGAGCAACTTGCGCATGTCTGCCCCTGCGGGGCAGATTTACAAGAAAGTGACGCATCTATAAAGATGCGTCACTTTGCCTGCGCCACCATTAGAAAGTCTTGCGCCACTATGGATGCGCCGTATTTACAATACGGCGCACCATGGCGCAAGGATTGACAGATGCGTCAGAATTTCTGATGCATCTGTTGACGCAAAAGTCACACATTGCTGGAGTGGTGTCGCAAGCAGGACACAGCTCCAGCAATGCAGGGGGAGGACTATCATCATTGTGCTGCATCACTCCTTACGCCTGCTTCAAGCAGGCATAAGAATTTGATGTAGTGACGTCCTAGAGGTGGCGCAGTGAAATCTTGTAGATTTCACTGCGTCACTTCTACGAGGCTTTTTTGCGTTGGCACGCCCACCCTGCATACATTATACCTGACGCAGGTATAATGTGACACAGGGCTTTACAATGTGACGCATCTCCCTAAATGCGTCACGTTGTAAATGGGGCGCATTTTTACGCTGCTGCGTCACAAAAAGTGACGCAACAGCGGCTCAAAAATGACACAAGGGGCTTGTAAATCTGCCCCGCAGGGTTTAGGGAGCGGTACAATTTTACGTTCTCCCTGTGCACTTTGGTCAAGTTGCTTGAGGAATATGTTCAGGGCTGAAGGTGGGCAGATTTTGAAATGGGCATTGCTGCAACACTGGAAAATGTTAGTAGCAGCTATGGACATTTCTTTTGTTTTAAGTTTATACTTTTTAACCACACGACTCTCTTGTTATAGAGCTCACAAAGACACTATACTGATGGGAGGGCGCTATCTCTCTAGGGGGCAGATGTATGTTCCCTGGCGTATCCCTGCAAATCAGCAGGGATGCGCCACGGAAGATGCATCACGCAAGTTTGCCCTTGCGCCACCGCAGATGCGCCGCATTTACAATGCGGTGCATCGTGGCGCAAGGACAAGCAGATGTGTGATGCATCTGCCGGCGTAAGGTTGGCGCAGTGATGAAGTTGTGTCGCAAGCGCGACGCAACTCCAGCACTGTTCCAACCTGCCCTATCCCTAACATGGTGTGTCACGCCTTACGCCTGCTTGAAGCAGGCGTAAGGATTTGACGCACCTGCGTCGGAAAAGTGACTGCGTGAAATCTTGTAGATTTCACTGCTTCACTTTTCTGAGGTTTTTTCCGACGTAACGCCCACCCTGCATACATTAAACCTGATGCGGGTTTAATGTGGCGCAGGGCTTTACAACGTGACGCATCTCCCTAGATGCGTCATGTTGTAAATCTGTCGCAGCATGACGCTAGCTTCGTGCCGCCGCTGCGTCACAAAAGTGACGCAACGGCGGCGCAAAAGGGGGGCACGGGGCTTGTAAATCTGCCCCTAGGTTTGAATCCTATAGCATACAAGTGATACAGAGTACCCTGCAGAATATGAATTGATCCACTCGTCTGTCTCACTACCATTGGAACCTTTTTCCTATATGTTACTCATAAATATCTGCAGTAGACGCATTAATCTACTTCGATTTCTCATTGGGATTACAATCTGTGTCCTGTAGGATACAACAATTAACCCTCAGCATTGGGACCGCCCCCCAGGGAGCATCATTTATTTGTGTTGGTCCACTACATCATACAGCATGGGATAGTGGGTCAGCCCAATTCAGCCATTGACTAAATTTGTTGTAATCTACAGCAATCTGTATGTATGTTACAGGGGCTTTCATCTATTGTACTATTGTGGTGTCATTCAGATCTGTATTCAGTCCATTCCAAAACACAGCATCTGTCCAAGGGCCAGTGCACATATTTTTCCTTTTAGCCAATTTGCTTTTAAACCAACAAGTTTTCTGCAGATTCCACAACCAAAAAGATATCCCCAAACCATGAATTTGTTAGGTCAGCCCACCATGGATGCATATCTAATTTTCATCATTTTCCCTTCCCTGGGAGGGAGATGCGATCGTGTTATAAGCCCTACCACCACCACTACCACAACCAACAAAAGGAATATGGCACATTGTAATTGTAATCTTTAATATGTGTGTGCCTAGTTGAAGTATTTGTTTTTACTCTTGTTTTTTATTTTGCTCCTTGTTGGAGGGCGAAGACTCCTCACTGTTGTTGAGCCCATCTGAGCCTGTCAGGGTTTGATAGGGGCTGGACAGGGCCACCCATCTTCATTTTCTATTTGAACCCTTTGCAGTGTGGAAGGAACTCGGAGTAACATGGGCAAGAGGAAAATACCTGCATACACCAATTTAAGGAGCAATGAGTAAGTGTTTTCATAAAACCCTACCTAACGATTGCGCAAAGGCTAATAGATTAGAAGGTCCAAAATGTAGAGGGGAGATTGGACACTACGTAAAAAGAAGTGAGTGAGCTGGCAAACATGTTTGGTTCCATAGAGTGTAATTATGAATCCTCATTTGTCCAATGGGGAAGATGTACCGCATAACACTTTGATACCATTGGCAAGCAACCCATGCGTAGCGATGGCTGATTCTTGCAATTCTGTTATCAGCAGCACCTCACCTTGCACCACGATTTGGCCACACCACTAAAAAAAAGAGCAAAGACTGCACGCCTACAATGTGCCAGGAACACAAATTAATTAGAGTCCCTATAGTTTCCACTGCAAACCTCACAGAATGAACCCCAGAACATGGCTTGTTCCAAAAGGCAGCAAGAAACACAGGAGGACTCTATGAGACTGAAGGAACAGTCTGATTTATTACTGAAGCAGCATAATTTAGGTTCCACCCCTTTATTTTGTAACTAGGTGTTCTGCTTGGGTTTTCGGATCAGATAGAACCCGCTCATCAGAGCCTCACTAACCCAGCCAGAACGTTACCCCCCCCCTCTCCCTAGGGCCTATCTACAATAGGTAACCACATATATCTACCACCTAAGGACAGGGAATTCCTACTATACATACCAAGACCTCTTATAATCGGCGGCCTCGCGATCCCATACGGATCCAGACCTCTCTGCCCATACGACAGTATCACAAGTGGCGGCCTCGCGATCCCATACGAATCCAGACCTCTCTGCCAATACGACAGTATCACAAGTGGCGGCCTCGCGATCCCATACGAATCCAGACCTCTCTGCCCATACGACAGTATCACAAGTGGCGGCCTCGCGATCCCATACGAATCCAGACCTCTCTACCCAGACGGCAGTCTTAGCACAATCGGCGGCCTCGCGATCCCATACGAATCCAGACCTCTCTGCCCATACGACAGTATCACAAGTGGCGGCCTCGCGATCCCATACGAATCCAGACCTCTCTACCCAGACGGCAGTCTCAGCACAAGTGGCGGCCTCGCGATCCCATACGAATCCAGACCTCTCTGCCCATACGACAGTATCACAAGTGGCGGCCTCGCGATCCCATACGAATCCAGACCTCTCTACCCAGACGGCAGTCTCAGCACAATCGGCGGCCTCGCGATCCCATACGAATCCAGACCTCTCTGCCCATACGACAGTATCACAAGTGGCGGCCTCGCGATCCCATACGAATCCAGACCTCTCTACCCAGATGGCAGTCTCAGCACAAGTGGCGGCCTCGCGATCCCATACGAATCCAGACCTCTCTGCCCATATGACAGTATCACAAGTGGCGGCCTCGCGATCCCGTACGAATCCAGACCTCTCTACCCAGACGGCAGTCTCATACGACAGTTCATCCTATGATCACCATAACATACAAAAAGGGAATCAGTTTCACTATTCATCAGATCACACAAGGACTGCCAGTTCGAGCATAGCCTGTTCTCCGGTTCGAGGGGCTCCTCTTTCCCTTATTCAGTTACCACTTACCTGATCAGGGTTAACATCTGTTCATGTAGCCGCAGCTGACTAGAAGAATAGGCTACCCTCTCATACAAGAACACGCAGCACATGTTGGTTCACTACAAACTGGGTACTTTATTACTCATTACATACGCAATCACATAACATTACAATATAACACATAACCTGCAAAGAAAAGTGAAAGATTAAGTTGTGCACTCTAATAAGAAAGGGTCGACATCACCTTAGTAGTGTGTAGCCTGCACTCAGTGGTCATCTAGGTTCCCTTCTCGTCTGTGCCTCGGCTCGCCTGGAAGTCACACCTCCGCAGTCACGGATACACATCTGCACCACTATGCGCTGTTCTCTTCACCCTTCTCCGAGTCACTGGAACCTCTTCCTTATCGGCTACTCTCTCCTCTCTGGCTATTCTGCTAGGAGAGTATCTGTCTCTCGGTTTTTCTCCGCCTTCAAGATGGCGTCTGTCTTCCCTGGAATAAGTAGTAGCTTTACTGCTATTGGCTAGATGCCGCCTACGGACTGAACGTGTAACTGCCTCAGACTTTCACTAATATAGAGGTGCGTTTCCTCATGGAAAATTCCGGCCCGTAACCTGCCGCCCACCAAATTCTTGTACCTCCCCGTACCAAGGACACGTTCCCAGCCGGCCGGCCTGATGTAGTGTCTTCGGCATGAAGAAAAATACAATCCTTCGATAAGGGCCGGCCTGAACCGGTTCTCTCCAAGCGAATAACACCTCATAACTAAAACATTACATTTGACCTAGAAGCATCCCAAGCTGCCGGAGCAGAAAGAAAGATGGAGTCTCTCCCGTTTGAGGCCTACCAGGCCTGAATTCAGCACGGCTCCATGAAATACCCTCACTACAGGACAGGTTATCCCTAATACTAACGAATCTATCCCCTAGGCTATGTGTGCAAGCCCTGATCTATGGGGAAGAGCACAGGATCATGTCGAAGTGCCTAGTAAATAGGCTCCAGTCACTACTCTAACCCTTAGACTTGAATGGTAAGAGACTGAAGTCACATTCAATCACCTTTCCTCACAAGAAGGCCGGGAAAATCGAGCAGAACATTTCACCCTTGACTTCAGTCTATTATACATTCATTAAACAGAACTAATATCTGTGGAAGAATAATATGAAACAACACTAACTGATCTATGTCTAGTACCAGGTGTGCAAAACTGAAGTAGTGAAGGAATACACTGAATAAAGCAACAGATAGAAATCAAAATGCCGATAGTAACCAGAATACCTCCTAATATCTGACGTAACATATGCAAATCAGGTAACCAATTAAAGAGCCAGTCAAACCAGCCCTGGTCAATGTGTTTTCTAACTTCTTCTGTCAAGTCATGTAGTTTATCAATGTGAGCTTGAATGGATTTTGTATGATCAGACAAGTTAAAACAACAAAGACCCTCAAAATCAGAACAATCGTGTCCATGTTTAAGCAAAAGATAATCAATGGCCGCTCGATTTTGCAAGATAGCTCTACGTTCACCCTGGGCGTCTAATAGCATGTCAGACAGGACTGTAGAAGTATGATTAATGGATTTTACCATCCAGCAGGCCATTTTCCCAATAGATTTGGCATTATAAACTGCCAAAGCAGGAACACCAACAATTGAAATAGCCAGGCTAAGGTATTCAGACTTGGAATATAAATGCAAAGATGAGTCACAATCCTCCTGTAACCTCACTGTATCTCGAATCACACGAGAGTTGGCATTCGGATGTGATGAAAACATTAACAAGCTCAGTCTAGTAATGGCACAAGGGCCTCCAGAAATATTTGCGGGGATATATGGCCAGGAAGTATTACCACATGAGAAAAGCCATCCGGCAGGTAGTAACATCGTGCGATAATGACTGGAGGTAACTACCAAACTCTTGCAAGTCATGTTATTCTGAACAGAAGTGCATGTTTTCGGTGTCCTTTGAAGGCACAAAGTTCGTTCATGAGCGGTGAATGAAGTGGCACCTTTCAATCTTAAACGCATACATTCAGAAATCGCACTAGGATCACAAGTAAGGAAAAAACACAAATCACCCTGTGTGATATTATAGGTAACTATTTGGGACTGGATGGGGGGTATCGGGTCTGACAGTACAGTACACAAGGGGCAATACTCATAGGTAGCAAAATCGCCCAGAAGAACATTGGGGCGAGTATTCGATATATTAAAAATATGAGTCAAAGTCTCCAATGAAGCAGGGACAGCAACTAAACAAGTCGCTAGAACGTCAGTCACCGATCTCATCGGTGTCAAGCAGAAATGAGGGGCTTTAGTAACTCGTTTGGCTAACGTAGTCCAAAAGTTCGACGACGAATCCCACGCAGCGAAGGAACGCGACACTCGGGTTCTCAACTCAGCCCGGGTTGATGGGATCCCTCCTCTCTCGTCGTACCAGCCCAAAAGGAGTCCAACGCCGACACATCCTGCAGCAACAGTCCAAAGAATGATCTGAAAGAGAATAAAATACAGGCATTATTCATTCTCATAAGTAACATTTGTCAGCCGGGACTGCTTCCCAGCTATCTTTCCCTGGTCTCATAACTAAAATGGTGTTGTCTTGACCGGTTGCAATGATTTCTGCTGGTTCAGGGGGATTCTTAGGCGACTGCACCCAAACTCTGGCCCCAGGATTATCTGTGGAGCCAAAACCTTTCTGGCCTCGTACAGTTAGCAACGTTGGGGCAGTGCCTTTTGTGATCTCACCACTGAAAACAGGCATTATTAGCAAGTGAGCCACTCGGTCAGTTTGATGTATCAGTAAGTCAACCTCACTGCTATTCAGCAGGAGCACCTTAATCTCTCCCTGATAATCACTGTCAATGATTCCTCCAAGCACCTGAACGCCTTTTACAGCCAGCCCCGATCTAGGGGCGATTAATCCGAAATTCCCAGTTGGTATATGAACACCAACACCAGTTTCAATGATGACTTGATTCTTACTTTTTATAACGGTGTCATCCATGGCATGCAAGTCTAAACCTGCCGACCCTGGGGTCGCTCTACATGGAGCCAAAGCTCCGGGAGTAATTTCCCAGTACATCACAGTCTCTCTGATTTCATTGGGCTTAGCATCAACATTCGGAGGAAACAAACGCATAAGTGGGGATTCAGCATTTAGAAAAGGACGGTTATTCAAAATCAATAGCGCTTGAGGCAAAAAATCTCGCCAATTCTTATACTTGTCATCTGTTAATTTACGTAACTGATCTTTCAGCAGGCCATTCAACCTCTCCACAAGACCCGAGGCCTGTGGATAATATGGTATATGAAACACCCATTCAATATTGTTTTCCACACAGAATTCCTGTACCAATCTTCCACGAAAATGGGATGCATTATCAGATTGAATTTGGAATGGCACACCATAATACATCATAATCAATTCCAATGTTTTAATAGTATTCAATTGGGTAGCTTGCTTACAGGGAAGGGCCACCAACAGGCCACTGTATGTATCAACAATAGTGCAAACATATTGACAATTCCTACTCATAGGAAGTGGACCGATGTAATCAATCTGCCAAATTTGAGCGGGCAATTTCCCGCGATGTAAATGACCTTTAACAATTTGGGGCACTTTGCGCTGCCTGATATGCTGACAAATGGGACAATGTAGAATAACATTTTTGATTAAATCTAGGGGAATATAAATTCCTCGATCAGCAGCCCACCTGCTAGTGGCTTTCTATCCAAAGTGTCCTGCTTTCTGGTGGGCCCATTTCGCCAATCCCGCAATATCAGAATCTTGCCTGTCCACCACTGCCTCAGCAATTTTAGATTTCTCATCTGCAATATTATGAAATAATTTGTCAAGAGAGTCTATCGGGGTATGAGCATCCACATGGAAGATTGTAACAGTACTCTGTGGGAGCATTTCCCAAATCTCCTGCCATAATTCTTTTCCCCACAGTTCTTTTGAATGGATTTTCCAACTATGGGAATGCCAAGTCGGTAACCAAACTGCCAGTCCATTGGCAGTAGACCAAGAATCGGTGAAAATATGACATGTGCCAGGTAACTCTTGTTTCAGAACTTGATAAACAGCATAGAGTTCAGCAAATTGACTGCTCTTACCCTCACCAGTTGTACTCAACAATTTTTGTGTGATCGGATTATAAGACACCGCCTTCCAATGCCGTTTCGTCCCTATGAACCTTGCTGAACCATCCGTAAACCAGACATGGTTTCTGTCCTCCGAGGACAAATCATCAAAAGGTCTACCCCACTTAACAGGAGACTCCTGTACTAAAGGTACGGAACATTCATTCTCAGTCTCAGTCGATGGCGCCCGCGCCACCTGCTCATGCAAAGATGCAACTCCTTTTTGTCCCACACTTGCCCTGTCTTGTATATACCATTTCCATTTAATCACACTCGCCTCTTGAGCGTGTCCAATTCGGTGAGTTTTCGGCGAACTCATAACCCACTGCATGATAGGAATTTCAGGTCGCAAAACTATATCATGTCCCAAAGTCAATTGCTCGGTATCCACCAGAGCCCAATAACATGCAAGTAACTGTTTCTCAAAAGGTGTATAACGCTCACCAGCATCAGGTAACTTTTTGGTCCAGAAACCTAACGGTACTCTACTCTTGCCTTGTTTCTGCCACAAACTCCAATTCGCATAAAGGCCTTGTACAGACACATTCAAATCCACATCACCATCACATACAGGCCATAAATCCAGAGCATGCTGAATTGCTTCTTTTGCCAGACTGAACGCATCTTGTTGTGGTTTATCCCATTCAAATGCATTCTTTTTACGAGTGACATGGTACAAAGGGGCCAATATTTGACTCAAATGAGGAATATGCTGGCGCCAAAAACCAAACAAACCAATGAAGCTTTGGGCTTCTTTCCTATTCCTCGGAACTGCAAAATCAAGAATTTTCTGTTTAACCTGAGGGATCACTTCTCGGTGCCCCTCATGCCAATTAATACCCAAAAATTTCACAGCCTGGGACGGACCTTGTAATTTATCCGGGTTGATTTCCCAACCTTTCTCACGCAGGCACTCAATGACTCTGTCCAATTGGGTCTGAACTTCCTCTTGTGTTTCGCCTTGGATCAAAATATCATCAATATAGTGACATATCTGAATTTGCGGATGAACCGGTACCTCAGCCAGATGCTCTGCCACCAGCCGGTGACATATCGTAGGACTATGCACATAGCCCTGGGGAAGACTTCTAAACGTCATCTGACGCCCGTTCCACGTAAAACTGAATTGTTCCTGACACTCAGGGGCAATCGGAATGGAAAAGAAAGCATTAGCAATATCAATGGACGCATACCATGTACCTGGATGTTTTTGGATTCTTTCAATTAGGGTAATAACATCCGGTACTGCAACAGTCAAAGAGGGTGTGTGTCTATTCAATTCTCGATAATCAACAGTCATGCGCCAAGAATTATCACTCTTACGTACAGGCCAAACAGGATTATTCCAAGCAGAAGTAACTGGGGTTATAACTCCTGCATCCACCAACTCCTGAATAGTGGTACTAATCTCTTCATGACCACCTGGAATACGATACTGCTTCTGACGAACCACTTTTGTCGCCTGGGGAACTTTTATGGGGGGCATTCTTAAACGACCAACCCGTACAGGCCTGGACGATATATAATGTTTAGTTCCAAATTGGTAACATCCATCATCTAAGTGCAAAGTCATTCCTTTCAAAATATCAATTCCAATTATGTATTCTAAGAGTGGTACCACTAATACAGAGTATTCTTTTCTAGGAATTCTACCTATTCTCATTTCAAGTAAAGTTTGAACTGCGGGAGTTTCCTTTCCACCTAATCCGGTAATTGTAAAAGGCTGACCTTTAAACTTCTTTGATTTTCCATGAATAAGAGTGGCCTCCGCTCCTGTATCTACCAATGCTCGGGCCCTTTGGACATTACGATGTCTCCAATAAATATCAATATCTACATAGGGTCTATTATCTCTGTGAGCCCATCTGTGTACTGGAGCTTGACCTATTTCCTAGTCATTTTTACTGCGTTCTGTGTACCAGGATAAATCAGGATAAAGACTCTCACGTTTCTCAGGTATCGATACCTCCTGTTCATATCCATCTCTATTACGAAATGGATTCCTGTCCTCTGCATTGTACTGCAGGTTTCGATCGGCCAATCTGTGTCGATCCTCTCTCCTTCTCAACTCAGGGGATTGATCCCTATCATCTCTACGTCTGCTGTTAACATAATCATCTCTCCCCCTTTCTCTTTCCCCCTCTCTCTCTCTGTCTCTCTCACGACGGGGGACAAATCACGTACATAACGTCGATCATCACGACGATCAGAGCGCCCACGGCGGTCGTCATCACCGCTACCGTCAGAAAAACCACGATCACACTCAGTCGTCCGAACACGCCGGGCACCCTCCTTTCGATCCAAGCCACGTTTGCGAAACATTTCCCACAAACGAGAAGTAGTCTCACCGTCAATGTCCTCCTTCCGCACACCATCGGCCATAAGACCCAAAAACATATCACGTCTAGTAAGTTTATTGTCACCAGGAGTACGAGTGTCAGGCCGGGACTGCCGTTCAGGTTTAAACCACTCACCCAACTCACCGAGTTGGCGTACCGATTCCAGCACCATAGATAATATGTTACCAGTCTGATTAATCAATAAAGTCATCATGACCTGCTTATAAGCAACAGGGGAAGAACGAATAATACGATTCCGCACAGAAGATGTCAACAAACCATCAAGCAACCTGTCAGCAGTATTCAGAAAAATTGCCGTTTTCATCACCTCCTCTTTGAGACGTTGTGCAGCATCGCGCAAAGTATACCACGGTTTGTCATTCACAGGCCAGTCAGACTCAGTAGGATATTTTTGATTTCAACCCTCAGTCGCCAATTGAAGCAAAGTAATTTGACCACCACCATTAAAGTTACGAAAATGATCCTGTACAGTAGAATCCGAACTCAAGGAACAAAACTTCAAACAATCGCCAGCATCCAACATAATGCCAGCAGCGCCCAGTTCATAAAGGCGCACCATCCATGTGAGTAAGGTCTCACCAGCTCGCTGCCGAAATCGCTGCAAAATATCACTAATTTCTTGTTGAGTAAAATCCTCCAAAGAGTCTAAAGCAATACCATTCGGAGCACCGGGAGCCTGCTGCAACTTCCGCCGAAAAACTGGATGCACCGAGACCGCGGGACGAGCATCACAAGGAGCTCGACCAGTACACATAGAGGAACAATCAGTGTAAGAAGCATCGACCCCACTCGAAGGACGAGCGCAATCACGGGGTGCACCATCAGAGGCGCAAGAAGCAGACTTACAATCACGGCCGGAGCGAGAGGACTCGCGCTTGGCAGACTCCTCACCCGAGGAAGGAGAATCACTCGAGTTCCAGATATTACCATCCCATTCATCAGGATTCCAATCCAGTCCGGCTTTCGCCACGACCAGACGCACCTTTTGCGTCGAAACCCGACCACGCCGATTCTTGTATTTATAACGAGCAATTCGCACAGCCGCCCTCTCGGCAATAGTTTGGTACGTCTCAAGATTGTCAGCAAGCAACTTATTTTGACACCGCAACAAAGTATGAGCATTCTGAATCTCAACAAAGTTGGCTTCCACATCCTTATGCAATTTCTGTAACTTCAACAACCTCTCATGCAGAATCCTGTACGCAGACAGAACAATCCAACCTCTGCGCCCCAAAACGGGAAGCTCATCACCCTTAGATACCGGCGCCTTCTGTAAACAAGTAATCACATTAGCCGGCTCCGCCAGCTCAAAAAAAGAATTCCAATTCTCACTCAAACCAGTAGAATCAGCCCACTCACGGGCTAAGGCTTCATAAGGCGTTGAATCCCAGCCGGGAATATCAACGGGCAACTTAAAAGTAGATTTCGACTTTCTAGAAAACATCTCGGAAAAGAAAGAAAAAGAGAAAAAGAGAAAGAAGAAAGAAAAAAAAACTACACACACAATTATATACAAATAATATACAAACGAAACCACGCACGCGCCGAAAGCAAACACGACACAACCACAACGCACACAGGTTTCGTAAACGGTTCGTGACGCCAAACATTCTGCTTGGGTTTTCGGATCAGATAGAACCCGCTCATCAGAGCCTCACTAACCCAGCCAGAACGTTACCCCCTCCCTCTCCCTAGGGCCTATCTACAATAGGTAACCACATATATCTACCACCTAAGGACAGGGAATTCCTACTATACATACCAAGACCTCTTATAATCGGCGGCCTCGCGATCCCATACGGATCCAGACCTCTCTGCCCATACGACAGTATCACAAGTGGCGGCCTCGCGATCCCATACGAATCCAGACCTCTCTGCCCATACGACAGTATCACAAGTGGCGGCCTCGCGATCCCATACGAATCCAGACCTCTCTGCCCATACGACAGTATCACAAGTGGCGGCCTCGCGATCCCATACGAATCCAGACCTCTCTACCCAGACGGCAGTCTTAGCACAATCGGCGGCCTCGCGATCCCATACGAATCCAGACCTCTCTGCCCATACGACAGTATCACAAGTGGCGGCCTCGCGATCCCATACGAATCCAGACCTCTCTACCCAGACGGCAGTCTCAGCACAAGTGGCGGCCTCGCGATCCCATACGAATCCAGACCTCTCTGCCCATACGACAGTATCACAAGTGGCGGCCTCGCGATCCCATACGAATCCAGACCTCTCTACCCAGACGGCAGTCTCAGCACAATCGGCGGCCTCGCGATCCCATACGAATCCAGACCTCTCTGCCCATACGACAGTATCACAAGTGGCGGCCTCGCGATCCCATACGAATCCAGACCTCTCTACCCAGGCGGCAGTCTCAGCACAAGTGGCGGCCTCGCGATCCCATACGAATCCAGACCTCTCTGCCCATACGACAGTATCACAAGTGGCGGCCTCGCGATCCCATACGAATCCAGACCTCTCTACCCAGACGGCAGTCTCAGCACAAGTGGCGGCCTCGCGATCCCATACGAATCCAGACCTCTCTACCCAGACGGCAGTCTCATACGACAGTTCATCCTATGATCACCATAACATACAAAAAGGGAATCAGTCTCACTATTCATCAGATCACACAAGGACTGCCAGTTCGAGCATAGCCTGTTCTCCGGTTCGAGGGGCTCCTCTTTCCCTTATTCAGTTACCACTTACCTGATCAGGGTTAACATCTGTTCATGTAGCCGCAGCTGACTAGAAGAATAGGCTACCCTCTCATACAAGAACACGCAGCACATGTTGGTTCACTACAAACTGGGTACTTTATTACTCATTACATACGCAATCACATAACATTACAATATAACACATAACCTGCAAAGAAAAGTGAAAGATTAAGTTGTGCACTCTAATAAGAAAGGGTCGACATCACCTTAGTAGTGTGTAGCCTGCACTCAGTGGTCATCTAGGTTCCCTTCTCGTCTGTGCCTCGGCTCGCCTGGAAGTCACACCTCCGCAGTCACGGATACACATCTGCACCACTATGCGCTGTTCTCTTCACCCTTCTCCGAGTCACTGGAACCTCTTCCTTATCGGCTACTCTCTCCTCTCTGGCTATTCTGCTAGGAGAGTATCTGTCTCTCGGTTTTTCTCCGCCTTCAAGATGGCGTCTGTCTTCCCTGGAATAAGTAGTAGCTTTACTGCTAACGGCTAGATACCGCCTACGGACTGAACGTGTAACTGCCTCAGACTTTCACTAATATAGAGGTGCGTTTCCTCATGGAAAATTCCGGCCCGTAACCTGCCGCCCACCAAATTCTTGTACCTCCCCGTACCAAGGACACGTTCCCAGCCGGCCGGCCTGATGTAGTGTCTTCGGCATGAAGAAAAATACAATCCTTCGATAAGGGCCGGCCTGAACCGGTTCTCTCCAAGCGAATAACACCTCATAACTAAAACATTACATTTGACCTAGAAGCATCCCAAGCTGCCGGAGCAGAAAGAAAGATGGAGTCTCTCCCGTTTGAGGCCTACCAGGCCTGAATTCAGCACGGCTCCATGAAATACCCTCACTACAGGACAGGTTATCCCTAATACTAACGAATCTATCCCCTAGGCTATGTGTGCAAGCCCTGATCTATGGGGAAGAGCACAGGATCATGTTGAAGTGCCTAGTAAATAGGCTCCATTCACTACTCTAACCCTTAGACTTGAATGGTAAGAGACTGAAGTCACATTCAATCACCTTTCCTCACAAGAAGGCCGGGAAAATCGAGCAGAACACTAGGTCATATAAGGGTTTATGTATGGCCTTGTGTACTCGTGTGATGTAACCTTAATAATAGCATAATGCACTTGAACAGTTACAGGAAGTGCATCTACTGTGTAATCTCGGCATTTATATGAATGCATATTAACATTTCATTTACAGTAACAACAAATTGCAGTTCTCATATATATCTATATCCACGTGCTTTGAATTGCATTGTATATCTCACATGTTTACATATTTCTTTACATAGTACTCTCTATTATTCTCCATGTATTAAATAACTCAAATTGTAAATATTCGAATTGTGTTTTAAACCTATGTCGTACCTATATATGTATTTGTAATCATGCATTTAAACATGTACTGAAATGCTTGCCATACTAAAGTTGACCAAAGGCCTTAAGCAATGTTTTTCTCTCCTTTGCAGGTACATTTTATGAGCTCATGGTCAAAGAAAGGCACATTGCGTTGAGGAGATAGTGAAGTTTGAAGGAGTATCTCTTGGTAAAGAAAGTTTAAAGAAGAAAGGGAGGATTGCAGTTGAGAAAATATGGACTTTTTAATGTGTAGACCAAAGGAAAAGAATCTTGGCTGTAGTTGCCACCTTCTTGTTCTTTGAAGATTACATTTAATTGGACATGTGACCTGGGATTCTCAAAGGTTGTTTTGGTGGGGATAATTGGAGATTGGACATTGTAGCTTAGCTTTGTTCAGATTCCCCTTTAGTCTCCGAAAGTTAAAGACCTCTTTCTGAGATCTCTATTGTGTGGCCTTATGCTATACAAAATACTTTAATCATGAGAACTTCTATGGAAGTTCTGCTATTCTGACACCTTGCTCTGCTTCCCTGATTAACAGGTTTCCCTGACTCCCAGCTAGAATAGAGGTTAGTAAGTCTTCTTAGATAAACTCATGTATAGGCAAGAGGATCTAAACTTTCAATCTACTCATCAGACGATGTTTCTTATTATTTGTGTAATAGCTACCGAATACCTCATTTGCTTTCTGTTATTGAGTATCAATTTTGTACACTGTTTTGGCTATCCTATAGTGAGTCTGTTTTTTTATACTATGTTTCTGTGACTGATTTATATCAGCTTAGCTTTGAATTTGCAACAAATCTATACTTAAACCCATAGACTCTGAGCTTCTCTGAGTCTTCTTGGTTGATGACAGCAGTCACAGTGCGGAGATACCCCTGACGGGGTGATTCGGGCGCTTTACAAGCTAATAAATAAATAAATAATAAATATCAAAATATCAAATATCGCGGTGTGACCAAATGGGTTGCACTGTAATTGGTAAATTGTAGTTGATCCTAACTCCTTTTATTCCTCAGGCATGTGGAATGTTCCATTGCAGGGGGCAAGGAAGAAGGAGTCCATGTTTAATGCTTTCTCAATAGCTGTTCAAGGGGACAGTTGCCAATCAACAGTGCAAGACTTAGTAAGGAATGTGCTTGGAAGAGTAATTGATAAACTTAAGTCCTTGAAAAGTATGGCTTTCACTCTTTATGACCAATTAGAGAATTGGGCCTTGTTTACTTGAACAGAAGTGGTGATATTCAATGTAATTTTTATTGTAACACATGCAAGGACAGAGAATTACCGGAATGGATGGTTCTAAGGACACAATAGCACAGCAAAAAACCAGGGCTAGATTGGAAGACACTAGAGAGAATGAAAAAGACCATTACATAGACTGTCAAGATAAGGCCTTTGCTCCTGACAGTAATGAGGCTGCCGCCTTTGTCCCCTTCCCTTTGTGTCCCAAATTCAGTCTGATTACAGCTCCCACCAGGTGCTATGCCTTATGTTTTAATCTTAAAGGATGTCTTTACGCTTCATTTTGACTAGACAGAATCATGGTCTGTCTCAAAAAATAAAACTGTTCACTGGATCTCTCATCGAACTGGGGCAAGGGTCTATTTATAGATTGTACAGTGACATTCTGACGGTTAGAAGAGTATCATGGACTGGGAATTTGAAATATTTTACATTGGAGATTGTGTACTTAAAAACTTCAGAAATCCATTCTCTGTTGGCTCATATTGATTATTATTGACTCTCAATGGCAGCATTCAAAAAGGAGCATCACTGTACCATTAGGGATCTTTTATCGACCCGGCTGTATAAGCAGGCCTGAGGAGTATTTTGTACAATAAGAAGGCACTGGGCGAAGCGAGAGGAGGCATTATATCTCAACATATAATCATTACAACTAGCTCTCAACGATCAGAGATGTGGACTGGTGGATAGATTCTGATACATTAATACCTTACCACCAAGAGTTTGTGGATGCTTAGGCTGTCATGACAGTTAGTAACACAGGAACCCTGAATCCATGAGTGCTCATATTAAAGACATGTTTTATGACGGGTTGACAAGCTCTCCCTAACATCTTGGAATGTCACTGGGGTGGTGAACAAATTATCTAAATATCAATTGGTCAGCCCAGTTGACAAGGTTCAAGATAATTGTTCTGCAGGAAACCTTGTTTGGGAAATTGGGTTCCAGGTTGAGGGGGGGAACCCTACTTAAGCAGCAACTGTAATTCTTGTGAGAGTAAAACACAAGCAAACCCCAAATTAGCCTGTACTTAAACCTCTGGTAGCTTGGCACAAAAGCAGTCAGGCTGAACTTTGAGACAATGTGTTAAGTATTTATGCAGTACACAAACAGTAAAAAGTGAGAATACAGCACAAGAAATATCCAACATCCATTTAAAGAAATGGAGTAAAAATCAATAAATTATTTGACACCAAAATGACAAAAATTCAATCAGTAGAACTGGAGATATGCAGTCTTAAAGGTTTTGGTAAAAGTAGTGCTGAGAAGCACAAAGTTCTAACTGTGGTAACCTGGCCGCACAGGACCAGGCTAAAGTCACAAGTTCAGGAATACCACGATGGAAGGCTATATACAGGGAGCAAGTTAGTCCCAATGAGAATCTGCCATAAATTCTGGTTTCAGAGAGCTGTGTCGCACAGCAGCAGTCATGGAGAGCAATGCGAGGTCTGCCTTGTGGATGCATCACGCAGCAGCGGTTATGATAAGCTGCAGGGGCTGAAATGCAGGCTTGCGCTGAGGCTGCGTCATGCTGTGTTGGCACCAATGAGCAGCTGCGAGGTCCGTGTCAAGGATGCATCACGCAGAAGTGGTTCCAATGAGCTAAGAGGGCCACATTGACGACTTGCTCCAATAAGGCACTGTTAAGAGCTGCATAAGGTTTGTGTCATGCTGCTTTTGTTCTGGGAGAGACCACAGCTGGGCTGGCACAGCATCTTTAGGTCGACTTTCAAGGGCCCAGGACTGGAGAGACACACTTGGGGGTTAGGGCTCACAGCAGACAGAGTCCAGGTGAAGCAATAAAGATGGTTGGGGCCCTTTATGTCCTTCATGCTCTGGTCAGGAGGCCAGCCAACTGGCCCTTAGAGTCGCTCCGATGGCCCTGGGTTCATCATCCAAGTCCAGTCCTTCTCCCTCAGACAGCAGGGCAGCATTGCTGTTATGTGGTCAGGTAGACCCAGGCAAGAACACCACCATTTTACATTCTCACTTTTAATGTTGATATCTTTCTTGAACATTGACACCTGACACACATTTGCTTGCGTGCCTTTATGGAATAATATTCTCTGAAATCGCTTTGCTTACATTTCTCCGTAGGCATATTATCAGCGCCTTGAACAAACTGTATGTGGGCTAAGTTCACTGCGCAAAATGTTGATGTTTGCTTTTTGTCACTCATCATCCGCTCTATAGAGATATAATCAATAATGGCGGCCTGACTGGGGCTACGGCATGGTGACATGAGTGATGATTATTATATAAACAATATCACTCCTTTGTTTTGGGAGAGGAGCATTTCACTGACACTGTTCAGGTCGCCTCATGCAGTAATTCAAGCTCAGCTGAATCCTGTTTACCTCCCGAGAAGGATGATGCCTAGCTCTACACCAAGACGGGCCCCCGATGAAAACATTTGCACCGGTAGCTAGGGAGTTAAATGACCCTAAGGGATTCTGATAGATTAACCCGCCCTAGCCACACTAGGATAGGGAGCTCTAGGTAGGAGAGTAACCATATGCAAGCATCTAATCCATGTAAAAGCACAATGGTTAGACTGTTCATTTTCTCTACCATTCTTGTGATGATGATTACTCTGTTTTGTTCCCTCCTATTATTTATTGCAGCACATGTATTTTACACAAAAATCATAATGCTTCAATAAATAATTGATATGACAACTGAGTATTTCTTGTGTCTCTTTTGGCCATTCATGAGTTACTAACGAAAGGGACTGCTCTGTTTCCACAATTTCCTTGGGGAGTCAGGCTTGTCATGTTCTGATATTGCACAAACTTCCAGTATTTCAAAGGTTTAGAGGTCCGAAAGGTGCATTGTGAGCTAGCCAGGACTAAGGTCAACATATTTTGATGGTGTGCATGGAGTCAGTCCTGCACAGTTTTGAAGTTTATGTTTTCCAAACGCACACTTTTACTGATATAGTATGAACCGTACAACATGGTGCTACCAGCTTTCTAGCTTGGGTACTTACTTAATAGGTCTCCTGAGTAGTTTTTCTTTTGTGTGCCCAAAGACCCTATTCACTAATTAACCAGAGACGTCCCTGGTGTTATGGAAAAAATCCTTCTCAGCAAAGTTGGGAACACATACTTTTTGCTCTAGGTTGTTCAAGCTTGAATCTTGAAAAGGATCCCCATACCTCGGTACCCTCTCTGAAAACCAGTGGCCAACCAAGACAAGTTGCACTGCCAATAAGTTTCACACATGCACTAACTCAAATGTTGCTAAAAGATGGGATCGCTCAGAGGGGTGGGGACGCTACCTTTGTGGTGGAGGCCCACAAAGCATTCAGAACAAAGGTATTCTATTCATGGGTCACATTCCCGGCAGCAAATGCAAATACAGAGAATGTTCATACATACACTGAGGTAGCAGTACCAAACCAATATAGAGCATTTATGGATTTAGAAATCCCATTAATTTATCAGGAACACATGAATTGGTTCCTAGTCGCCTTTAGGGGTGGGCGGAATTTGCGAAATTCACTTTCGCAAATTATCACGAAAATGTTAAAAATCTCCGCAAACACGCAGAAATATCGCGAAGATGCGGAAGTTCGCCCGTTCGCGGTATTTTCGGCGTGGTCGCGGCTCGCCAACTTACCCATGCGGTTACTCGCGGGCGTGTCCATCTTGTTTTCACTTGTCTCGCGGTGCATGATCACGAGAAGAAAGACGTGATCGCGCGACACATGACGTTACTGCGGGCGCGAACTGTCGCGAGATAGCGCAAATGGCTACCAACAATCCAACAACTCGTGGAGAACGCGACCGGATCGGGAAAACTTGTCGGCGAACGCGGGGATTCAGGTAAGGCGATCGCGCGCACGCGAGAATGTATTATTTTATAGCGCGAGCAAGAAACAAATATTCGCTAAGCTGCTGAATGCGGAAATTTAGAAATTTTCGCGCTTTCCGCGGAATGCGCAAAAATGCCAAATTATCGCAATTTCCACGAACGGAACGGAATTTTGGCCCAGGCCTAGTCGCCTTCCCACATACAGTAGAAAATGTTAGGCTAGGTCCCCTCAGTAATGAGGGAGCAACATGGCCTGTCTTCGCTTTATACCTTATCCAGACATTGCAAACATTCCAGATTTTGAGCTTGGTATACTATACACAGATTTAGTTATGCTCTATATATGTCTAGTACAATTCATTATGCAAACCATAATGGTGACCCCACATAGGGCTGTTCAAGCTGCACAACCACAATTGGTGACACCTGGATTTAGATAAGTGACCATTGATTCAATAATAGGTAAGATTCCCATCAGGTAGGATGAGATTCCGTTCTGGATTGCACAAAAAACAAATCAGCATGAAGCATGGTTCCCCAAATGTGACCCCAAGAAAAACAGAAATCTCACAATATGCCTGTCATTAGGGATGGTTACTCAAGAGGAAGACTGCACCACTTGGGTACAGTCTTTGCTGCAGTCTATATCTTATGCATGGTACAACCTCATCAGCTGTTTTCCCAGAAGTGCTTAAACAGATTCAAAGTGAGTATGAGGCAGCCCCTGCCCTGGATTTGGGGATGAAACTAATGGACATTTTTCCGCAGTATCCTCAATCGCACTTAGTAACATAAAAGGGTAGCAGCATCATTGGCAGTACGCCAGCAGCTTGCTAGGGTTGCTCCAGCAAACCTTGAGCATGAACTACCAAACATTATTGCAGAAACCAATACATCAATAGGTAGGGATATTTTGAGAGCCAGCTCCAATAGACCACGACTGAAGGGTAATTCTTAAAAGGATAACCCAAAGCACGCACCATAGTCTTTTAATAAAAACAGGTGGAATAACAAGGAAAACAGATAAAATCCTAAAACACGGGGTAGATCTCCACACCAGGAGTTCTCCGATAAGTGATATAGCCTGCACAACTATGTACAATTAAACCACCTGATAGGTATCAGGATACTGATACACACCCTTCTCATTACTTTTAGGAATCATCTGAAATAACGCTGAGAGAGAGAAGGACAATCAGAGCGCAGATTAGAGGAGTACATGAAACTGAAGAAGGACTCACAATGCTCTTCTGACTTCAAAATTATCAAGCATTGGTAAATGCATTAGGTTTCCCCTATGTGATTAATAATAAGCTTTTTTGTTGCAAGTTGTAGCTTGCTAAGTAATTGTACAATATAAGTTAAAGAGAGTCTGTTAAAGTGTTATGACTTTTTATGTACAGAAAGGCAAAATAGTGTGCTGTTACTAGTGGTATTGTGCTGGTAAGTAATAGCAACATTTTGAAAAATGAAATGAAAGAGGGAAATTATAGAATTAATTGATGTAATACCAATTTGATGTCTTTATAGGAGTTCTGTCAACTTTGGTTCCCAATGCAACTGCACCTCCTGCACCATTCAAATCATGCCCCTAGTGTCTACAAGATAACTGCATCTGTGACTGTAAAATATAGCAATATTTGGTGTTTAGCGGAGTTATGACAACTTGTGACTCCGGTGCCTTTGCACCTACTGCATCATTTAAATTTTGACACTATTGCTGTGGAAGCCATTATTTTATAATGATATTCTAGCCTAAATAGGCTGCCTACTTTTTGATACCGAATATATACTTAAAAGGCCTGTAGAACTTACACAGAAAAGAACCAAATAAGTGTTTCTGCAGTTGCTGAAAGTAAGCTGCTCTCGTAATGCAAGGCTTGCTCATGAACCACATTCAGACAGCACATGATGCTAGCTTAGCAACAGGCACTTAGCCACACCATATTTAGAAGTGGCAAAGCTTATATATCCTTCATTGGCACTGATGTTGCAAATCATTTCTTTCGAATTTATCGTTATTATTACATTGCATTAGTTTGGAAAGATCCAAAATGTCACAAGCAAAGGACACGTGAGTAGCAACAACCCCACCACCTCACACCATGCAGGTATCACGCAGTGTTGGTGTTTTCAGATTGGACTAGTGTCCTGTACTTGTGCAACATGCCAGGCTACTGATGCCCCTTTTGCTTAATTTCTGTAGAAAATGTCTTAATCGTGTACTTCTACTGAACAAATACTGCATAAATAATTAAATTTTTTCCTTTGCGGTCTGTGCCAATAAAAGGCTTTGGAAGACTTCTCCTTGTCGGACATTCAGTGGCTTTGCTGTCTGCTCCCCTGCTGCATGTACTATTGTTTTGTATCTTGTCTTATAAAAAATGTTCTCTTTTATCATATGTGCTGAAAGATTAGTATTTCTGGAGTACACTTCTACATTGCCTGTAAAGGTAACTGCACTTGTGATTGCCTGTTTAGTAGTGAAATATTGCAATATTTGGTGTTCAGAGGAGTTCCTAGAGCCTTTAGCCCCTGTGTCACTGCACCGGCTGCACAATTAAAATCATGACCGTAGTGCCTGCAAGGTAACTGCACTTGTGACTGCTTATTTAGTTAAATATAGCAATATTTTGTGCTAGGGGAGTTCTGACATCCTTTGGCCCCGGGGCTACTGCAGCACCATTGAACTCATGGCCCTTGTGCCTGCTAGATAACTGCACTTGTGACTGCCTGTTTAGTAGTAAAATTTAACAATATTTGGCGTTTAGTGGGGCCCCTAGAGCTTTTGGCCCCAGTGCCGCGGCACCTGCTGCACCATTCAAATCAAGCCCCTTTTAACTGAAGGATAATTGCAATTGTGTCTGCCTCTATAGTAGTAAAATATAGCAATATTATGTGTTTAGAGGAGTTCTGACAACATGTGGGCCCTGTGCTACTGCACCTGCTGCACCATTCAAATCATGACCCTGCTGTCTGCAAGGTAACTGCACTTGTGTCTGGCTGCCTTTTTAGTAGTAAAATATAGCATGGTTATTAACTTTATTTTTAACATGCAATGTTTATTACAACATTTAGATTTGGATCATAATGACCAAATAGATTAAGTTGAAAATTCAATCTGATAATGCCTAAAAACTGCAAAGAAAGGTATCAAGGCATGAATAGGGAATTCCACAAACTTTCTAAGGCAAAAGCATCACTAAGTAATAAAATGAAGCATTTCACCATACTGTTAGAAGCTGTCTGCCTTTTCCGTGGGAAGAAATCTTATCTTGGGAAGCAAAGAAATGGAGATGCTGGACGGAGCGCTGAAACTTTTCAGACCCTCACCCTCAGTCACAATTAGATCTGGGTTGAATCCATCATCTTTCTTTAGCTCACTTCACCCCAGTTCAGACCCAGCCAAATGCAAATCCGTCTTGACCCTTTTCCTCATGGGAACCGTCCATCCCAAACTTCCAAGCCAGGTCTTTCCTGGACCAGAAACAAGCACCCTGGAACCGGTTTGGTGGAAATACCGCTCACCAGCCAGGCTAGCTTCAATCCAGTGGCATTGTGAGCAAGGGACCCACGTCTGGACATACCCTGCCAACTTAGGGCGAACAAAGCAAACACAAAGAGATGATTGACGGAGCACTGAAACGTTTCAGACCCTCACCCCCAGTCACTATTAGATCTGGGTTGAATCCATCATCGTTCCTTAGCTCACTTTGCCACCCCAGTTCAGACCTAGCCATATGCAAATCAGTCCTGGCCCTGTTTCTCATAGGAACAGTCCAGCCCAAACTGCCAGGCAAGGTCTTTCCTCGACTGGTAACAAACATCCTGGGACAAACTAAGGTGGCATAGTAAGCAAAAGAACAATGGATTAAACCCAGAATCTGTGAGTGGGGTGAGTGATTGAAAAGTTTCAGCACTCCATCCATCATCTTTGTGTGTTTGCTATCTTCACCCTAAGTGGCCACAGGTATGCCCAGACAAGGGTCCCTGGCTCACTGTGTCACTGGATTCAAGCTAGCCAGGCTGATGAGGAGGTGAAACCCCGAAACCAGTCCAAGGAAGTGTGTTTCCAGTCCAGGGAGGACCTTGTCTAGCAGTTCGGGCAGGACTGTTCCCATGATGAACAGGTTTAAGATTAATTTGATCTATGACTTGGGGTAAGTGGTTGAAAAGTTTCAGCACTCTTTCCATCATCTTGTTGTGTTTGCTAAGAGGTCTTATCTTGACAGGGAATGTGGCTTAATTAGTGTGAACAGCTCTAGTAGAAGTATCATAAATGCAACCAGGGGAAGTTAACAAAAAAGTTTTTTCCACACAAAGCAAATTAAGACAATAATTCAGCGATGGAAACTGATAAACACCACCTTTTAAGATATATTAAATGCAAGAGATTTCACAATCACAGCGCATGCAAAACCTAAAAAGGAAGAAAAACTTCCACAGTCAAAACCTCATTTTAAAAGTAGAAAGGAGCTAGAATTAAAGTTAAACATGCCATGAATATTGAGGACTCATCATTTTATTGGGAGTGGGCTCTGACCATGCAGGAGAGAGTGGCAAAAATTACAAAAGTTTGCCAGAATCTTATGGAGTTCATGGCAGCAGTTACAATGAGTAACTATGTCCAGGTGGAAGCAGTGGACCAGAGACTAAGGGGCATACTAGCAAGGACTTGCGATAATTATTGCAAAGCGCGCTCAGCGCTGGTTTTTTTTATCGCCGGCTATCGTTGGATGTTATCGCAGAGATAACGCGTTATCATCAACGTTTATCTCAAAGGCGATATTAAATCCAGCGATAGCGGTGAATCCCAACAATAAAGTGAGATATCCAGCGATAAAAATCCCATCGATAATGGAAATCTTGCGAATAGGCAGGTGAGGACTTAACCGTAGAATCCACCTCCCATTGACTATAATGGGTAAGTCAGGTTTCTACCAGGTGTAAAATCTAAGCGATAAACGCTGTCTGCGTGCGTTTTTTATCGTTTCGTGGGCCTTGGTAATAGGTGGAAGGTGTGTTTGTGACTGCGTTCAGTCGCTTTCAAGTTGGGAATGCCTCCTTTGCATGTCATTAGCGATAAATATCGCTGACATGCAAAGCAGTTCAAAAACGGGCGCTATCACCTATAAGCTGTCGCTAACAGCTGTTAGCCACAGCTTGCTAATAGGGCGATAAAAATATTGCAGCTCTAGCGGCAAAAAGTGCCGCTAAAGCAGCGAAGAAACAATAACATTATCAACTTTTTCCTACCTCATTTTAAAATCACATATGCAAAGGAGTGGGCCTTAGCTCAAGCCCTGGTGTTATACCGCAGCCACGTGGGTTGAGATGAAGTTTCCCCTTATCACATCATACCAATGAGGTCAAGCCCACAACCACATTACACCATCAAACATGAGGCCAAAAAACTGTTTAGAGAGATACTCATACAGTTTGAATAGTGCTACACACACATTTGCAGTACAGAACGTGCCTGGTGTGGCACTAATGAATGATATAGTGCAAAAAATATAAAACGACATTAAACATCTCAAATGGGTTTTTCTGCCAATACAGAGCACCTAAGAGCAGGTACTTAACTGCATTTCGCACTTTAGGCTCTCAAAAACAAATCTGTTGATTGCCACAAGGGTATAAGAATATCCCCGGGCTGTTCTCAGCCAGTGTAACAGAACTGTTAAAAAGACTTTGACGACCAAGCATTGTCCTATGTTGATGACATATACTAGACGTATGATGACTTAACAACACACTTAGCCAGATAAGATTGCATAATTCTAGGCTTTGCTCATTTGGGCTACACATTTAATTTAAAAAAATCAAAACTTGCTGTAGGAAAGTAGGATCTGCTTCTTATGGTTACCCCCACGTTTTGCTTTTTGCTCCCACTGTTTTGACTAGTCTGGCTGGGATCCTGCTATTCAGGACCCCAGCCTATCTGCTTTCTCCTCTAAATTGAAATGTGTGTACTTTGGTACAACTCCCGATTGGATACTGGGGTGCCCTTAACAGTCCCTAGTATATGGTACACATGTCCCCAGGGCATAGGTACCCCAGAGGCCTTCCATGAGCTGAAGCATGCATTATGCCACCCATGAGAGGCCATGCAAAATGGAACCTCAGGCCTGTTACGGCAGCCTGTGTAAGCTGGTGCTTGCACCACTTACGAGAGAAATAGGTTCACTATATCTATATATATCACTACACTTAAAACCTTATAAGTCACCCCTATAGCAGGCCTTAACAATCCTGAAGGCAGGGTGCTGAGTTTTAAGTGAGAGGGTGCTCCTGCATGAGCAGGGCCCCTCCGCAGTCTTCGGAGACCATTCTCCTGAGCTGTTCATGATACTGCCAGACATGTGGGTAGAGGTGCATTATAACCTTGCAGTAAATGCTATCTCGAAAACAACTGCAACGAAGTATGTCGTGTTTGGTATCAAACACCTTGGAATCATACCTCCACACCAGTAACTTGTGTGGGAGGTATGATTCCTCCCCTCAGAACCGAGGTGATGGGGGTACCTAAGTCTACCAGTACCAACTTTCTCGAGCCTTACAGCACAAAATGGATGCTGCCAGTCACAGACACGAGTCTGCCTTCCTGCTGCTGAGCCAAGCTCGCGCAGAGGAATGTCGGACAATAGGTATCCTGTCACAGGGAGGTGTGACCACCTCCCAGACAGGATTTACTGTATTGGAGCTGGGTGGGTGCACAGTCTCCGTGCTAGAAAGTCTACACGAGGGGCACATTTGGTGTCCCTGTGCATAGTCCAGCTCAGACCAGTCCTGCTCTGGTGTGAAACTGGACAAAGGACATGGGTGTAGCCACCGCTCTATCCTATCCCTTCCCTAGGAGGGTCCCTAGAATCTGTCCAAACCTTTCCTGTGGGTATAAAATGGGTTACCTGGCTACGGAACATTAGATTTCACGTGGACAAGATTCTGCAAGAAGATACCACTAAACTTCGACCGTCTGGACATGCTGGACTTCGCTGGACCTCCCTTGGACTCGACTTTGTCTTCCCTTGCCGTCCCCAGTCTTGTCACATTCCATGATCCATACAGGCTCCGTGCTGGATCCTGTGGACCTCCAAGACAACAGAAGAATCTCCCTTGGGGTGAAGGAGTCACTCCCCTGCAAATGCAGGCACCGTAACGCTTCTGACCTGTTTGCTGCTCCAGAACTCCTGAGGACTCTGAAGTCTCCAGCAACACAGGAGGTGGGTTTTTGAAGGTCTCTGAGGCTGAGCTGCCCTCTCACTGAGTTTGAGGCGGATATCCCTCGTGGGGACAGTATACCCCTACCCCTGTGCACCATGTTTATTTGCAGTTGCACATGCTTGTTGTCGTGCAACAGTTCCGTGCACTGGGCCAATTGTAGCTCTGACCCCAGCGCATCTTTTCTGAGAAGGACTTCAGCATCCTCGCACTCTGTGCCCTACTAGCTGTTATCCAGTGAAACTGCCTGAGGTCCCCTCACAATTCCTGTGCCTGTAGGTCCACTTGAGGGTCAACTTGTATTATTGGAGCTTCCCTGGTTGCTCCAGGCCTGCCCTCACTCCCCTTGCTGTGGTGAGTCCCCTCGTCCTTGCTGGACCAGATCGACACAGAATTTGGCCATCTACGTTGTTTGCCGCTGCCAAGGCATGTTGATGCTCCCGCCGGACACTGACCCCTCAGCACTCGACATCCTTCGTGGGACAGCTCGCCTCTGGCTCCTGGTTGCCCTAGATGTCTCCAGGTCCTCGCAGCTGAAGAGTCAAGATCACCGTCAACACACCTGAAGCACCCAACATCGGTGGGCATTCGCCTACCGAGCCCCTGGTCACTCCAAAGTGACCCAGACTCTGTCCCCTCTATTTTCAGGTTCTTCTCATTTAGAATCCACGTTTGGATTCCACCGGACACTTTTCATACTTTCAGCAGCATTACTTTGTCAACATCCATAGAAAACGACTAGGGTTTCCGACGCCACTTCGTGCCTATGCACCCGGCTCCCCTGGGCTAGGTAACTCTGATACAAAGGTATCCATGGTTGGGGTGGCTCTTCAAACTCTTAAATTCCAAGGGTTGTCTTCGTAATCTGCTGGGAAGGGTCCTTAATCTCTGATTTTCCAACCGCGACTTTCCCATTGAATTGTACGCAGCATGCGGTCGTATTCTCACTCTGCATCTGTCCTCCATGGGGTCCCTATTCACTCACCTTGGGTGGTTCCTTGGGGTCCCAGCAATTCTACACCTCCTAGACTAAGTCTAGTCCCGAGTCGTAGTTCTTATACCAATTATTTAGTATATGGTTTGGTCTCCCCCTGGAGCCCACTGTGTATTGTGCTACTTACGTTTGATTCTTTGCAACTGCATTATTTGTTTTGCGTTCTATCCTCATGCAGAGGATACTAAAGAGTGTTGTAGATAATAAAAACATATTTTTATAACTACTGTGTGGTTCCCCTTTCATTTAACCAATACTATAAGGTTACATTCTGGTAAACAAGGTGCTTAACATTCCTTCAAGACTTCGCCTGAAGACTGCTCTCCATAGCTACCACTAGGATAGCTTTCATTAAAAGTTATCTTTGACCTAATCACCATAAGGGTTGTTTGGACTGGTACAGGGTACCCACTTTAATTAGTGGACAGCATATACCAGGCCAACTTCTCACACTTGCCTATCTCAGTGTCCAGTTCTTGGGATATGAGTTGTCAAGTGAAGGCAAAAGTCTTTTGATACATTCCTTAGAGAAGTGTGAGATTCTACAACCTCCTAACACATTGAAAAACTCCAATCAATATTGGGTTTCTAAACTTTGGCAGAACTTACATACCATATTAAGCACAATGGGTAAAACAGTTTTATGATGTGATACATCCAGACTCTTCAAGAACCCATTGGATATCTAAACACACACAGATTCAACGTTCAGTAAAAGCTGACATGTTAGCTCCAAAACATTTACACACACAGGCCAACACTACAAATTTGGTGAGCTGCTATAATTGTGGGAACCTCAGGTTATACATATGTCACATTCAATGAAGATGACACTGTATCAATTTCATATAAATCGCATTTATACACAAATGCAGAGATGTGTTTTGTGCTGACAGAAAAAATACTGATGGCAATACAGGCAACTGTAGTGAAAGAAAGATCATTAGCTCAGGGAAAACGAATAGTTGTCTTGACCCTGATACCAGCCTTAGAGGCTGTTACGAAGGCCAGTGAGGGCCGATTCACAGAACTAATCTGAGACAAAATCCTAAACGTACTACTTCTGGTATTCACAGAAGGCATTTAGTAGTAGTAAAGTTAGAATTTTGTCTTAAGTTTGACTTAAGACAGACTTAAAACAGACTTAAGACAAACTTAAGACAAACTTAAGACAGACTTAAGACAGACTTAAGACATACTTATGACTAAATCCTAACTTTACTACTACTAAATGCCTTCTGTGAATACCAAAAGTAGTACATTTAGGATTTTGTCTCAGATTACTTCTGTGAATCGGGCCCAGTGTTCCTAATGTGAAAGCTGTACATACAAGATGGATACAGTGGGCCAACTAACTCTCAGCAACAGATGTAGATTATGTCCTTGACTCTACACCTCAAACATAGAAATATCTCCAATATGAACACCAATATCCTCTGCATAGTGAAATAATGCCTCTAGATCAGTATAATTTCATAATCTATACTGATGGTTCTGCCCAACCCGCAGTAGGGACAAAACATACACGCATTTACTAGGTGATTGCACTGCACAGCTAGGTGAACTGAAAGCTCTAATTCTGGCCCTGGAGAATACAGATCTGAATTCCACTCTCTTATAGTGTGTGAGTCGTATTATTGCGTCCACAATGACTATTTAAGCCCTTGCGTGCTCATGACGGAACCACGCCGTCATGAGCCACGGGCGGCGTGTGCTCATGACGGCGTGGTTCCGTCATGCTGCGGCCGCTCCTCCCACGCGGCACTGATTCCTCGCCTGTGCGGGCGAAATAGAGAGTGGGCGGAGTCGTGACGGAACCACGCCGTCATGAGCACAGCTCGCCCGTGACTCATGCCGGCGTGGTTCCGTCATGAGCATGGCGGCGCCGCGCTCACCCCGCACCCCCCCAGCGCCGCAGCGGAATGCCCGCCGCAGCGAAGGGGTTAAACTGCTTGAGCCAGAAAGGATTCAGAGACTCCAAAGGGTACAGAATCACACATTTGGGGACAAGTGGCTACTCAGATGGGTCTTATAAATACATCATGATAGCAGTGTATTCCTGCTTTCAATTCTATGGGTGTGGCCACAGCGATTGACTGACGCTCAAACTATCATAAAAGACTTGTAAGTTTTCATCAGCACATATGCAATAGCCCCATTCCATTCTGACTGACTCCGGCGTTTGCCTCTAGGGTTTACAGAGACACCATGGGAAAATTGGGTGTGAATTTGCATTATTCCTAACCATGCCATCCAGAGGGAAATACGGTTGTGGAGAGAAAAAAACGTGACTTAAAGCAGCCTTTAACAGCTAGAATATTAGGTTCAGGTCACAATTGGGTCCTCCACATGTGTGGGGTACTGACAGCCTAAACAAGCCGCCAAGAAGATCCTTGGGAGGTCGGACTCCCTATGAGCTCCTGTTCGGGGTTAAAATGTGAGCTCTAGACCTTGACAGTCTCAGTACAGTGGCAGCAGAAATGCCTTTTGATGTAAGTGAACATTTGGATGTTTTACAGGAACTGAATGCTTTTGAGATGCTCAAAGCAACGTCCAACAGAAACGTTCCACCACTGGTGAAGTGAAGGAAGCACCGGCAGCTCCTGGTTGGATTCTGAGGATCGGGAATCTAATGCAGGAGAAAATCCCAGACAAAAAGGAATTTGGGCTATCATACTCAGAACCTGTCCTGACTGTTGAAGATACCAGAACTGCACTTTTACTGCCTTTTGCTGGCAGCAAGCACAAGAGATTTGTTTTGATTGATTTCATCAAACTACACTATTTGGCTTTTTCTACATAGACCACAATGTATCCTGGGTAGATAACTGCCTTCTCTCACAACCATGCTGGGAGTCTCTATACAAGCTGTAACTAGCAAAGAAGTTTCCTCTCCCCGGCTGGGATCAACTAATACTGAAGTTGAATTACTTTCAGTTACATCTACAAACACCATACATGCATCAGGTGTGACTACACAGGTTACAACCCACCAAGTAAAAAAATACGTTGTTTATACCATCCCACCAGAGGAGTTACCTGCTAGTTCTATACAGCTCCATGAGCCTTCCATGTCTGCATAAACTGCTGCAGGCTACTTTGTCGACTTAAATTACTTTTCTTTGGACTTGTCAGACCCACCTCCAAAGCTTGAACTATCTGAATTTTTGATTTTGCTCCAACAGACATGCTTGAACCCACCATGGGTGTTCATTTCGATTACAATTTAATTACTTTTCCTACTCATTTGGAATAGTTTTATGACTGTCTTTTTCATACTTCTGAATGGACACTATCTCCCATAACGCTGTCCTGTTTAACTGGTAAACAAGCTTTTAAAATCCTATTCTTCATCAGACAATGTGCGAAGAGACCTGTCCCTTGTGAACATTTCAGAGTTTTCAGTTCTTGATTAAATTGTTTAGGATAAGGTACTCTATTAAATATTTGGACTGACAGAAACTTTCCTGAACACAACGTATGTTCAGTCAAGCAGCCAAATGGGGATGGCACTACTAGCTGTGCTGCTGTGTCATGAGAGAATAATATAGTCTTTTGGCGTACCCTTACTTCAGGAACTAAATGAAAACTGGTTCTTGTCCTTTTGGCCTGCCTGGCTAATTTGCATGCACACAAATATCAAAGGGGGGAGTGAAGAGGGAAAAAGTAGAATCGTCTTCCTCTTGGTATCGTAATTCAACAAAGGGATTCTACCATTATCTACATAAACATATATAAGTGTATAAGTGTGTGCTTAATCTTCCTTAGGGTGTTTTAAATGATGGTGTCTGGAAAAACAAAAGACCTTCTCTTATTTGTAGGAAGGGCAATGTTCAAAAAATGGTAAAATACACCTCACAGACTGAAACCTGATTCAGTGTCATGCTTCATCATTGGGGTCTTCCCGCCCCTCTACGGGACGGGGCGTGCTACTACCTATGTTGACGCTGGAGCACTTAATTTAGTGATTGGTGTATATGTGTACTGCGTGGGATCGTGAAACGTGTGATTTAAAAAATTCCCTGGCTAGTGGAAAGAATACACTTTATTAACTTCCTTAGCTGAGAATATTAAAAATGGGGAGGTGTAGACGGTTTACTTTAATGGGTCACTTTCTACAAGGTCGACATGTTTCAGAAGCCATCCCCTTGGCTTTCTTCCTCAGGACCGTGACGATCCCTGTTTCACCTCACTGGGAGATATTGTAAATGTACATATGCCTACTGTTCACAAGTACTCTTCTCTGTACCCTAATAGGGCAGTTGAAACAATATACCATTAGTATATCCTGTAAAACAACCTGAAAAGAAAAACATAGTGGATAAACAATGGCTTATATCATTTATCCCCTTATATATTCACATCACCATCATGTGGAAAGGAAAATGCTATTTGTCACTGTGATATATTTTTCTCTTGTCTCACCCTAATGTGGGTGTTTTACAATGACCTTCAGTCATATATCAGCTTTTAAAACACTTCTTGTGGTGTTAGTACCCAGTTTCTCATACACTCAGAACTTTCAAACATCCAGTTTGGTGGTTAAATACATACTTAGTTGCTAAAAGAGATTTGTTTTTTATAGACCTAGCAGACAGCCCCGCTCCTCTGACCAGCTGCTGATGCAGATTCCTAGGTTCAAGCGTCAAAGGCTTGGCGGGAGTTCTTTTGTCCGTAAAGCCTACCTGGCTTGGAATGTGCTACCGTTGGCACTCCGTGGCTCTCAGGATCTACTGCTTTTTAGGAAAAAGCTTAAAACATTGCTTTTTTAGTTTCTGATTTGTGTGCAGTTTACTGTTTTTCTGGAGCAAGCGCCGGGACACTTTGAGTAGCTGTGCGCTTTATAAATTAAACATAACATAACATAAACATTCATACATTCATACTCATGTGAAACCAAAATTGTTTCGAGTTGTACAGACTTTTTGAAATATCAGATGTGCACTCGCTTATTCCATGCTGGGCATTTTTAAAGATGTAATTATTCAACATGTATGTGCATTCGCTCTCTTTATAATAAGTGCTCCCATGGCGTGCCATTTAAAAATGGGGTTAATATTCATGCTCTCAGAGAGACGTGCCGTTAAAGATTGTTATAAATACATACATTCGTATATATTAACGTATCCGCTCCATGAGATGCCACGAGGGGTGTAAGGGCGCCTTCACACAGACACTGTAGGTATTGGGAATAGAGATGTAAAAGCCAAGTTTTACACCAGAGTGGTTATTTTCTCCGTGCTAGATGCGGTCTCTTGGGCTTTTTAAAGACATGCCCATGTCTTACTTACATGCTGCCAACTGATCAATCACCAGGGATTACCTTCACGTGGCTCTCCAGGAACTGAATTAGGTTTTTACGAGCCCGGTGTTATAAAGGGAGTGCCCTGCATGCAGGCGCACTCAATGGGAGACAGCTGAAGCAAAAACAACTAGACCGGGAAAAAAAAAAACTGGCCGCCCGTAAATGGCCCAAAAAGGAGCTATATTTTGGTCCACTTCCTGTTGGAAGTTTTTGTGGAAAACTTCAGTGATCGCTTCTTTTGGGGGTGAATGATGACTGAAAAAGATTAACCCCTGGCCTCTGTTAATGGGGTCGCCAAAGTAGGTAGGTAAGAAATATATAATAGGTTGTGGAAAAATATATAATATAATAGGTTGTTGAAAAATATTATGACCGAACCTATAAGTGTTCTATTAGGCTTCTTTTACTCAAGTTGATTGTCCTGGTAAAGTGCAGGGGAAAAGGCAGGTAGTTGCTCTGAATGCTGATAAATACAGGATGGTTATTACCCGTCAAGGGTTTTTTGGGGGGGGGAAACAGTTAAAAAAAATTAGTTTGAAATTGACTTTTTTACTTTTCTTGGTGGCCAAAAAACCTTCATTGGCAAAGAGTGTGTAGTGGATTTGTTTTTGCGTCTTATACTACACGTAGTACATAATTTGTTGATACAAAAGGCTGAAAAACAGATCCTTGCAAAAACATAAGATGGCTTCTTCGGTGCTCTATTTGTTGCTGATTTCACCATGTGGCTGCTTCTTAATTGTTTAGCAAAACATCTATTGAGGGATCTGTTTTACAATCCTCAGTTTTCAGTTTTAGAGCTGATTCCAAGGAATCTATTCATTTAGCCCTTTTTCATGAGTTCTCAGACGGAACACCCACCGCTGTTCCTTTTCGAATAAATATCTCTCATTTTTGATTTGTTCAATTATCATCCATGAAAGATCTTCCCATTTGTGACCTTTCTCCAAAAAATGGGCTGCCATTATGGTGGCACTTTTTTTGCATTTTATGTTGCTTTTGTGTTCCCCTATCCTTATTTTGATGGGGTGTGTGGTAATTCCTATGTACTCTAAAAGGCACGTGCAGGAAATAAGATAAACCACATTCTTTGAGTTACATGTCATGAAACTCCTTTGGTCCCATCTGGTCCCATCTTGGAACCATATCTCTTTGCTTTTTTTGGTTAGTTTACATACATTGCACATGCCACAGGGATGATGGCCAGAGACTGGTGGCATGAGGGTGGTTTGCGTGCTCTGTCCATCTTTACTTTCTTTTGGTCTGGTGTGCACAACCAAATCCCGGATACTCTTACCTCTTTTATGAGAGGAGATACGTTTTGGTAAGTTGATGCCTCCACTGTTAAGGATTCGCCAATGTCTGTTTACAATTTTTGTGATCCCATTGGAGTTAGTGTTGAAAGTTGTTATGCATACTGGGCGGTTCTCCTCTTCCTTGTGGATATTAGGTTCCAAAAGGCCTTCCCTGCTATTATTGTGCGCCCTTTTGTATGCAATATTAATCACCTTTTTGGGGTATTGACGTATCTCCAATTTCTTTTTGAAGTCTTTTGATTGTTTCTTGAAATCTTCAATTTCCGTGCAATTCCTTCATAACCGTAGGAATTGCCCATAAGGAAGGTTGTCGCGGAAATGTCGGGGATGGAAGCTGTTATACAGTAATAGGCAACTTTTAGAGGTTTCTTTGAAATGAGTGGTAGTTGTCCTTCTTTAGCATAAATATTTAGATCAAGGAAGACTAGTTTTTCATTCGAGATGGTACTTGTGAACTTCAAAAATTCCATATATGTATATGGTCACGGAATAGATTTCTGGGATTCAGGATTTTTTGTTTCTCCCGTTAATTTGCATGCAGCCTGTATTCGGCTGTCAAAATCACATACAGAGCCATTTGATAACCCAATACGAGTGTTTCAGGGTCATGATCCGTGAGCAGGTTCCGAATACATAGACTAAAGGCAGCCCAGAAATACAACTTAAAATCTGTACGCTGAAATCCACCTTGATTGGGTGGGAGTTTCATATATCATATAGCCCGTCTGGCTTTCTTATGGCCCCATGTCAAACTGCTGATACCCCCCTCAAGTTGCTTAAAAAATATATCTGGATCTCGTAGCAGAATTTCCTAGAAAGGATAGCGAAATATGAGCATTTTAACAATGTTACGTCAACCTATTATACTAATTGAAAGACGGTTTCATGACCAAAGTTTAATAATAGCTGGCTGTAGAAGAGCCTCTGGCTATAGTTCCAGTATTTTGCCATAGGGCAGTGCCGCAAACCTTTTAGCTGCTCTGCCCTACATTTTAAAAAAATGGCAAGAATGCATTCCTGTCCTTTCTACTGGCACACAAACTGCAAGCGAGCGCCAATGCTGTCTGTGTTGTGGGACACCTTCCTGCACAAACACAATCAAAGGAGGCGTTTCCCTCATTCTATGTGTGCTGCAGAATGCACCACACGTGGAAAGAGGAAAAAATGAGGAGAAATGTAAACATTTCTCCTTGTTACACCTGCTTTCGAAAGGAATGACTTTTGGTGCTGCCCCAGATTTTACGATATGTTGTAAATCTGGAGCAGCATTTAATTTAAAATTCCTACGTACATGTAGTATCACTTTACTAGGGAGTTACAAGTAAATTAAATAGGCAAGTTGGGTGTTTGCCAATTTCACCATGTTCAAAGGAGAGAGCGCAATCACTTTAGCACTGGTTAGCGTGGTAATTTGCAAAGAGTCCTAAAAAAAAGCAAAAATGGGTTCGAAAAATAGGAGGGTTAAGGCAAAAAATATGTAATTACCCTAGAGAGAGGGCCAAGTCTGACACCTGTTCTCTTGATATGTTTTTGTGGATGGGTTCAGATTGTACCATACACCGCCAACACCCTCAATCTCAGGATGACCTAAAGCTGGCATGCAATTCTGATTACTGTCCTTTTATCCATAGAGATTTTGTGGGCCAAATTGAATTCCTCTTTCTATCAGCTATTATGTTTATGGATGCATTCAGGACAAGTCCTCTCAGTAATTAATTACTGTAATAACCTTTTTGGTGTGCAACAAGCTGATGTGCTACTTGTGCTTTAGCATGACTTGAATTTTTACTAAGGCTCCCTGTTCTCCGGTTTTATGGATTTTTACAGATAAATATTGACAGAAAACAATGTGTTTTCTGTCTGCATTTGTTTTTCAAAGTGGATAAATCCAAAAAAATTTGCTGCTTTTAAGTGACTCTCCCTGCTGTTTTTCATGAATTATAACAGAACAGCTGAGCACATGGACAGCATGCGAAATTAAAAAACAGAATGAAATTTCTTTAAATAACGGATGTGCCAAAATACATTTGTGGTATAATGCTAGTATTCTCCTGGAGCCACCCCAGCCCCTGTCACTTACAAACCAGACATGCAATATACAACCTAGCAGAGGCAGGCTGGATGGTTAGTTAAGAAAATACCTACTTTCTAAAAGTGGTATTTTCAAACACAGAATGTTAAAACCAACTTCACTAAAAGATGTATTTTATCATTCTGAGTTCAGGCATACTAAATTTGTTTTTCTACCATGTTCCCTGGGTCAGTTAGTATTATAAGGTGTTATAATCAAACTGCCCATTTCTGGCCTATGGGAGCAGGTAGCTTTGCAATAGTGAAAAACGAAAATAGCTATAATTCACTATCAGGACATGCCACACACATCAGGGCATGTCCTACCTTTCACCTACAATGCACCATGCCCTTGGGCCTACCTTAGGGGTGACTGATATGTAGAAAAGGGAAGGTTTAGGGACTGGCAAATGGGTGCACTTGCCAAGTCGACATGGCAGTCACAGACTGCACACAGGCTCTGCAATGGCAGGCCTGAGACACACTTTACAAGCTGTTTCTGTGGGTGGCGCAACCAGTGCTGCAAGCCCACCAGCAGCATTTGATTTACAGGCCCTGGGCACACATGGTGCATTGTACTAGGGTCTGACAAGTAAATCAAATAAGCCAATCATGGAATCACTAATCCATTACATCAATTTACATAGAGAGCATATGCACTTTTAGCACTGATCAGCAGTGGTAAAGTGCCCAGAGTCATAAAACAACAAGTCAGAAAAAATACAGGAGGAAGGCAACAAGTTCAGGGATGACCCTGCAAAAAGGGCAAAGTTCAACACAACCCCCCTTCCAGCCAAAACGCTGGGTAGACCAATCACTACCTTGATGGGCTTCCCTGCTTTGGGCGATAGAACATGGACCCTGGACCACAACTGCAGGGGCATACTCCAGTTCTATGCCATTCTGAACCTATTTGGATCCCTCTGTCTATACTCTCAGGGCCCCCTAAGCTAATCCATGGGGAACCATTTTCCTCACCTGAGGACACCATCTGTGAAGCACCTAATCTTAGCCTGCTCACAAGTGTGTCCCAACAGACAGACAGTACCCATATGGCCAACACAGTGATGTGGCCTAGTCCACCACAGGGGTGCGACTCCAGTCCCATCTCCCAGGGCCAACTCTGTCCACCAGGACAGCAAGCCACAGTGGCCACTGACAGTTGTCAGTGATGAGACCCAGGCCTTATGCCTCTCAGGGCTCTCAAATCTCCGTGGCGTCAGAGAGCAGGGGGCAGTAGCCCCAGGTGCCTGGCACCCATTGTCCACTCTCCCTCCTGTCAGGTTAGGTAGGACATCCTGGCACTGACCCACCAGACCTGGGCCTGTACCTGGCGGCTGGGCAGGAGACTGGGGTGGGCTTTCCCACACCCGGTCCTCCTCCTCCTTGGGGCTCTGTACCCTCTCACCTGGAGTAGTACCCCCTTCCGGAATTGTCAGGGCACCTGTGGCAGGTGTCCTGCACAATTCTCCCACCAGTTCAGGGGTTCTCTCCTGCAACTGGGATCGCAGCCTAGGGTCTGTACCCGTAGACTGGACAGAGGTCGGGGTGAGGCTGCCCTCTCCCCGCCCCCCTTACATAGGTCCTGCACCCTACCACCTGGAGAGGTGCCCCTGGCAAACCGGTAGGGACACTGTTAGCAGTTTCCCTTTCCTCCAGGTCAAAGGGGACACCCTTAACCTGGCCCTCCTACCCAGGGTCTGTACCCTTAGGCTGGACCTGTGCCTGGCAACCCAGGACTTCTGGGGGACTACACCAACCCCCCCAAGGGAAACACACTCCTCTAGAGTTGTGTAAGAATCTGCCTGGCGCACCAGGACTTCCTTGGGAGCACACATGGCCCCCCCGAGGCTAACACATAACTCTTGTGTTGTGTGACAGTCTGCCTGGTGCAGATCTCCTAACCCATGTCCATCTGACAGTACACGAAGATCCCCCAGGACAGAAATGGTGTCACCATGGTCACTCCTATAAGGCTCAGTCCTTCTGGCTGGCCCCAGACCCACTGGTTCTTCCACTGGGGATTCTTTCCCCCTTTCACCCCTCAATCTGGAATTCTGCACCCTCCACTTAGGAGTGGCACTGACAGACACCAGAACAAATGGAGGTCTGGTTACAGACACTCCCAGTTCACCTGACATTAGGAGAGCTCCCTCTAATGGACTACTGGGGCAGCCTAGGCTCCCTACCTGGTGTTCCCTTAAGGAACCATCCAGGTCCTGAGACTGAGGTTGGGGCCCTTCGGGACACATCCCAGTCTCACTCCTTCTCCTTGGAGACAGGACGTGAGGCCCTACAACCCTCCCACTACACCGGGACCTAGCTGGGCTACTCTGAACCTCTCCTACCACTCTGGGCTGGAAGATACCTGAGCCACTCCTCTTAGGGTCACTCCCCAATGCCTCTTCAGACCCTCTGGAATCCACCAAAAGTCCTGCCTCCCTGGTGAGCTCCCTGGGGTCAGAGAACTCATCTCCAACAGGTGGTGGCATAGCTCTAGAAAACAGGAACTTACAATATGCTCTCCCCCAATTTACCTCAGGGATACTGCACACCACTGGAGCTACCTCATATCCTTGAACCTCCTGGTGTATGTTAACCCCCTCCTTCAAGTCAGGCGCCACATCTCTGGGTGTGTGTACTACTCCCTCAGCACTAGACAATTCAATTTTGCTGCCACCATCTGAGCTGGACTCCACCTACAACTCAGCAAAGCTCACTTCTTGAGCTACACAAATTTCTTCTTCTTGGGTAAAGGCCCGTTTGGCCTCAGGCCTCTCGAGCCCCTCATCAACTCTCTCAGACTCTGCTCACAAGCTAGAAGCCCTTCATCTTTTCCTGTTTCTTCCTCACTTTCAGAGAATTCCTCCTCCTCAGACTCATTTGGTATTGTTAGCATCCAGCGTGGTAGTTCATGCTGAAATAGGGCTGTCTCTAGATCCTCCCTGGACCTTCTCTTCACAGGTCTGTCTTAAGTCTGTCCTACTACTTTTGGTATTCACAGAAGGCATTTAGTAGTAGTAAAGTTAGGATTTTGTCTTAAGTTTGACTTAAGACAGTCTTAAGACAGACTTAAGACAAACTTAGGACAGACTTAAGACAGACTTAAGACAGACTTAAGACAAAATCCTAACTTTACTACTACTAAATGCCTTCTGTGAATACCAAAAGTAGTGAGTTTAGGATTTTGTCTTAAGTTAGTTCTGTGAATTGGGCCCCCCACCACTTTAGAAAAATAGGTATTCTTTACTAGACTTAACACAAGACCCATCGACAAAAATCCACAATACTGTCATAAAAATATTTCAAATTTCAATTCAAATTGGTAGAAATAGCTTAGTTCAATGTAGATGGTAAAAGCGACACTTTACTCTCAGAGTACCTTGGATGCGTCACGCAAAACAAACAAAAGGGTCACAGGGAAGGTGATGCGTTGGTTCCTTGCTTTGGGGAAGGTGATGCGTCGGTTCCTTACTGCAGAGCAGGGGAGGTGATGCGTCAGTTCCTTACCGGAGAGGAGGTGATGCGTCCGTTTCTGACTATGATCCCGAGCGATGCGACAAGATGGTGCCTCGATGCAATGTGACGATCCGGTGCGATACAACAAAATGGCGTCTTTGCTGCGATGCAACAACGTGGATATGATGCAGGCACGCCTGACGGCCATGCAGTGAAATCGATGATCTTTGGAGCCGGGACAGGCCCTGCGACACGCTTCTCCGGTGACGCAACACGCTTCATCGGTGATGTTACAGCAAACAGCTGCGGCGGCGGCACGCTTCATCGGCGATGCGACGGCAACTGCTGCGGCGGTAACACGCTTGTCCTCATTGCATCGCGCTTCCAGCTTCCAGCAACACGCAGTCTCTCAGAGGGCCTAAACAACAACAGGCACCTCACTGCAGGTCAGAATTCCCAGCAAGGAAATTTAGGGGGAGCTGGTGCTGAAGTCTTTGTGTCCCTGAGACTTCAGACAGGAGGCAAGTTCAGTTCAAGCCCTTGGAGATCGTCCTCAAGATGACAAAGCAAACAGCAAAGCCCTTTTCTCCTTTCCTTGGTAGCAAGTAACCACTATAGGCCAACCCCAGACAGCAACAGCACAGAGGCAGTAACCCCCCTTCAGCTTCTCCGGTTTCTTCTCCTTGGCAAAGGTTCCTCTTGATTTCCCAGAAGTGATCTAAAGTTCTGGGCTCCTGGTCCCCCTTTTTATACACACAAGTCCTCCGTCTCTGAAGGCAGTGAGTGTCTGTACCTAGTCTAAACCAGTTCTGGGTGCATTCTGCCAGTGCACAACTTCTTCCTTTGTCAGTGTGGGCCAGGGTCATCAAACGCACCACAGGAGGTGGAGCCAGCATTGTGGAAGTTAGACACAGCCCTATTCAGGCCCAGGTGCTACTCCTCCCACCACTCCCAATGCAGATATGTCTTTTCAGCCTTGTGCTGACTCACCCTGTCTCCTGGAGCCACCCCAGCCCCTATCACTCACAAACCAGACATGCAACACACAACCTAGCAGAGGCAGGCTGGATGGTTAGGCAAGAAAATACCTACTTTTTAAAATGCCACACACATCAGGGCATGTCCCACCTTTCACCTACAACGCACCCTGCCCTTGGGCCTACCTTAGGGGTGACTGATATGTAGAAAAGGGAAGGTTTAGGGACTGGCAAGTGGGTGCATTTGCCAAGTCGACATGACTGCACACAGGCTCTGCAGTGGCAGGCCTGAGACACACTTTACAAGCTGCTTCTGTGGGTGGCACAACCAGCACAACCAGTGCTGCACGTCTATCAGCAGCATTTGATTTATAGGCCCTGGGCACACATGGTGCACTGTACTAGGGTCTGACAAGTAAATCAAATAAGCCAATCATGGAATCACTAATCCAATACATCAATTTACACAGAGAGCATATGCACTTTTAGCACTTTTAGCACTGATCAGCAGTGGTACAGTGCCCAGAGTCATAAGACCACCAACAACAGTTCAGATAAAATACAGGAGGAAGGCAAAAAGTTCAGGGATGGCCCTGCAAAAAGGGCCAAGTCCAACAACAACCATTTAAAAAGCCCCTTACTAAAGTATATACAGCATGCCTCAACCAGACAGTGCAAGCGCTGCCTAGGCGAGACCTAAAAATGTACTTCTCAGAAGGTAAAAACAGTTCTGCCCATAGCAAAATATAGATGCAACACTTTCAACACAACGTAACCTGGATGCATCAAAATCATAAACAAAAACAGCCACAGGGAAGGTGATGCTTCGGTTCCTTACAAGTAGGGAAGGTGATGTATCAGTTCCATACTCCAGGGGAGGTGATTCGTCGGTTCCTTACTGCCACGCAGGGGAGGTGATGCATTGGTTACTTACTGAAAGGGAGGTGATGCATCAGTTTCTTACTGTGCAGGGAGGTGATGCGTTGGTTTCTTACTGCAGACCCGGTGTCCTTGTAGATTTGGGGCCCTGGTGCAATGCATGGGGATCGGGGATGCGTCAGTTCTTGATGTGGTGGCGGCGGCAATGGCACTGCGTTGATTTCTCCAGCCATGGTCCCACGATGAGTTGGTTCGTGCAGCCACACAGCAGAGCCTGCGTTGGAATCGATGCTGTGATCTCAGACTTCACAGATCGATGCACGCAATTTTGGTGTGCGGCGATTTCCCCAGCCACGGGCAGGCGCTGCATCGGTTTCTTCAGCAGCACAAAAACGATGCGGGGAAATTCTTCCTGCACAGCGGTGATGCATCAGAAACAGGTGCAAATGCGTCAAGCTTCTTGTAGTTGCGTCTTTTTTCCAGCTCCCAACAGCAGGAACGACCTCCAGAAGCCCAACTTAGCAGCAGGCACCTCTTGGCAGGTCAGAACTCCCAGCAAGGACATTTAGGGGACCTGGTGGGGAAGTCGTTGTGTCCCTGAGACTTCAGAACAGGAGGCAAGCTCTACTCCAAGCCCTTGAAGATCCTCCTAAAGCAGGGGACACAGCACACAGCAAAGTCATTGTCCTTTCCCTAGCAGAAACAGCCACTGCAGGCATACCGCAGACAGCACACAGCAAAGGGGCAGTACTTCTCCTTCAGTTTACCGAGCTCTTCTCCTTGGCAAAGGTTCCTCTTAAATCCCAAAAATGATCTAAAGTTCTGGGGTCTGGACCCTAATATTTAAACAGCATTTATCTTTGTTCTTTTGTGGCAAAGAGGCCTTGTGATCAGTCAAAACCAGTTCTGTCCTCTCTGGTCCACCTTCCCGGCAGGAGGTGGAGACAGCATTGTGTATGGCATACCAGGCCCATTCAGGTGAAAGGAAACCTCCTCCCCCTACTCTGAATGCAGCCCAGGTCTATTCAGACCAGCTCTGACCCATCCAGGAAAAGCAGGACACACCTCAACCCCCACAGTGTCTACAGTGAATGCACATCCCCAGCCCCTGTCACTCCAAAGCCAGACAGACAATCCCAAAAAATCAGCAGAGGCACACAGGATGGCTAAGCAAGAAAATGCCCACTTTCTTAAAGTGGTATTTTCAAACACACAATATAAAAATCATCTTTACTAAAAGATGCATTTTTATATTCTGAGTTCAGTCATACTTAACTCCATCTTCCTATCTTGTCCCAGTGGGAAGTTATACTTATAAGATGTTATAAGTAAGCTCCCATTCTATCCTAAGGGAGAGATAGCCTTTCAATAGTGAAAAACAAAATACACTTGATTTCACTATCAGGACATGTCACACACATCAGTAAATGTCTTACCTTTCACATACCCTGCCCACAGGGATAACTTGGCGGGCCTACCTTAGGGGTGACTTACATGTAATAAAAGTGGAAGGTTAGAGGCTGGCAATTGGGTGTACTAGGGACGTAGTAGTAAATCAAATAAGCCAATCATGGAAACACATATCCATAATAATTTACACAGAGAGCATATGCACTTTAGAAGTGATCAGCAGTGGGAAAGTGCCCAGAGTCCTAAAAACAACACAAACAGGGTCAAAAACAGGAGGCCTAAAAGCAAAAAGTTCGGGGATGAACCTCCAGAAAAAGCCAGGTCTAACAGTTACCTTACTTTCATTTTTAAATTTTAGATTTCAAATATATAATAAGAATGAATGTCTGAATAAAATATAATTTTAAACTTGTAAAAATGTATATTAGTAAATTGAATTTATGGGTCAAATCATATTTAAAAAATTGCGAAGTTCACTAAACCCAAAGTTTAAAGGCACGTTATAGTTAGGAAATAGCATTAAAAAACGGTAGAAATTCACAGAAAAAAAACCAAAGGGAACAGGGACGTTCTTGTTAGAAAGTAGAATCAAATAAACCTAAGAAATGTACTAAAAAACTAAGGTTACAGTACATTATAGTTAGGTTCAGATTTTAAACACACAAAACCATAGAAATTCAGCAGTTATAGATATAGTTATCTCAAGTAACTAAAAACCCTCACCATGCACTGCTAATTACCTCACATTTTACATCAGTGATGACATCTTCTACGACATCATTCATAATATCACTGCAACATTTGCAGTGCAATTATTGATGAGAAAACTGTACCTGGCTGGGGCAAGAGTTATTTTTTCCTTAGTTACTTGAGATAACTATAACTGCTGAATTTCTATGGTCTTGTGTGTTTAGAATCTGAACCTAACTATAATGTCCCAGTAACCTTTGGTTGTTTTTTGAGTGGATATAGATATATAGTGTTGGAAATGGCCTTTTCTGCAGGGTCACCCACAAAAATGTTGTTGCCTTTCTCCTCCCCTATTTGCTGAATTAGTTTTAGTTGGCTTTAGGACTCTGGGCACTTTAGCATTGCTAACCAGTACTAAAGTGCATGTGCTCTCTGCTTAAAACATGGCAACATTAGCTTATTTACAATTGGCATTTTTAATGTACGTATCCGTCCCTAGTGAAGTGCACTACATGTGCCCAGGGGCTGTAAATTAAATGCTATTAGTGGGCCTGCTTAATAAAACAAAGTTGGCCGGACTGAAGTCCAGCACGATACAAAACCAAGATGGAAAATAACAACCGGTAAAGTGCAACAGAGTTTCTACCATTCCTTTTAAGAGTCAGATTGAAATGCCTAGCGTAATCACTGCAGAATCAGGGATTTGCTAAGGTCATTTGAGTCAGTTACCCTTGGTTGTTGTTAAATTCAGAACAGGAATATGTACTGTTACATATTTTTATTGTATATTCTTGATAGTGTGTCCAATGATTCATTGTTGTGATTATGTATTGATGTTCATTTGAGGTGGGTCATGAAATGAATATTAAGGGATTAATTTATATTTCGTTGTTCGTTGTTGCTCCTTTGTTATTGACAGTTGTTTGTACATTTGCATTATCTTTATGAATAACAATGAAATGAAATGATGATCACAGTAATTAAGTAGTGTGACCACATAATTAAAACTATGGGATTGGGGAAATTGAGTCAGATCTGGTGTTTGTGTGTCGTTAAGAATTTGGTAGTGGCCTAGCCTCACTGCCATTAAATTGGCCCAACCCCTTGGTGTCCCGTACTCTTAGAAATTTGGCATTTTCTTACTTTAGCCGTTTTGTGCCTTCTGTCTGTCTCTGAATACACATCTGAAGTGGGTGACAGCTGGACTTTGTGCATTCCCTCTAGACAGCCACACACAAAGGGAGCTTAGGCGTGACTGATGGGCCATCTACATCTGATGGGCCATCCTGGGCAGGATGGGAGGGATGAGCTGACACTTACACTCGAATAGACTGTGTTCTTTCCCCACACAAAGGGTTACACACACCCCTGTAGGGAGTCTGAAGCTAGAAAGGAAAGGCAGGGACTCTGTGCACTTCAAAGGCATCTCTTTGAAGTCTCCCCCACCTCAAAGGCATATTTGGGTATAAGTACTGGACCCCTGACACCACCAGCTCAGTACACTTCTGGACCTGTGGATACTCTGCCTGGAAGAAGGACTGCTGTATTCCTGAAAGGACTGCTACTCTGCTAGACTGCTAATCTGCTAGACTCATGCTCTGCTGGCCTGCTTCCTCCTGCCCTCCTTGCCTTGGAGTGAGAAGGACTGGACCTGCATCTCTCCAACCCAAAACCACAGTGACTCTTAGGGCTTCCTGGCTTGCCTCCTTTTAGAAGTCTCAGGGAAATCAAAGACTTCCAGGCAATCTACCTAGAGCACCTGGAATCTGCCATCTGAGTGTTGTTTTGCCCTGCCAAGTGGTGTCAATCCAGTTCTGGGGCCTTACAATTGTTTATAAAGTGCAACAACTACCCAAATCCATGCATCACCATTGTTGCGCTGCTCATAATGGGTGCATCTCCACTGATACCAGCACATCACCACTGCTGCGAGGATCGAGGACACTGCATCCCCTGTGATGTGGACACATCAACACTGCTATGAGTATCGAAGACATCACATCGCTGATGGCGTGGTGCATCACCTCCATACCCGATGCATCTCTGACTTTGCACGGCTCGGAGCTGACGCATCACCTACATCCCAAGGATCAACGCATTACCTCCTCTGTTACACGCAACTCGTTCTCGACATCAATGCAGCTGCAAACCAAGGTACTGTTTCAGTGGTCCAAGGCTGGTCCCTGTATGCGACCTGTGCTTCGTAACGGTTGGCCTGAACTTTTGGATTTGACCCAGTCTAGGATGACCAGATAGGCCCAGTTGGCGATTTCTGCTTTTAAGCACTACATTTCAGTTTATGCTTTGAAAATGTATAACTCTGGTTATACTTATTGGAGTTTTGTTGTTTTGGACTTGTTTGTTTCATTAAATGAAGCTTTATTATTCTAACTAGGTGTGGTATATTGTTGTGTGGTTTTTCCACTGTTATACTGTTTGAAATGCTGAACAAATACTTTACACATTAAGTTAAGCCTGACTGCTCTGTATCATTTTTAACCAGGTATATTTATGGTGTGTATATAACTTACCCTGACTAGGATTGTGGTTCCTGCTTGGACAGGGGGCCTACCTCTGCCAACCAGAAACCCTATTTCTAACAGATAGTGTTACAGCGCGCTCTTCCTGCACCATCTGCACTCCTCCTTTACTTGCCGACCCTCTCCCAGTGGGTGCTTCAGAAATCATTGGGTTTTCTACATGACCACCTAGGCCACCCTTCCTCCACAGGTTGTCGACTGGTTATCAAGGTGGTTTATTGTTACAGTGTATAGTGGTTTATTGCATTACGTGTGTACACTTACCGTCATTACAAAGGCACTTGGTGTGCACTGTGATGTGAACATTCAATGACTAAGCACAAGCATGACTCAGTGCTAGGATGACTAATTACTAGCATGACTCAGTGATTGGATGACTAGGTGCTAGCATGACTCAGTGCAAGAATGACTAAGCACTTGAGAGCTGCTATATAAACCCCACTCACTGCCATACTCATTGCTTGCACTTTCAAGTAACCTACCTTCCTGCTTGGCTCCTGTTGCGGATCGACACCGGCTTCTCGTCCCCATCTCCTCCTGGCTTTCTCTTCTTGACAGTAACTTTCCATCATCACATGGCTTCCTCTTCACCCCTGGAGATGCGGGGCAATGCGGCATCATTCGTGTCGCCAGCTTTAGTTCCAGGTCCCTGCCTCCAGACTTCGCAGTTTGGCATCTCAGCATCCTGAAAAGGAAAGAAGAAGACTTGTGAATACTCCCCACATTCTCGTGGAGAGACATAATGTCAGTGTACTGACAGAGTCATTCAGCCATGCACACATTCAATAAAAAGACTTACAAAAGCTCAAATAGACTCCACATATTACCAAGACTCATTATCCCCGAGGACATGAAGACAATTTAGTTTTGAGGCATCGGTTCTTTGTTAAAAAAGGCACCGCCTATACAGTAATAGGCATAAGACTTTCTGGGGTGATAGAATAAGGCTAAAGACATTGCTAATAGGTCTCCAGTGAACTTGTTCTAGCATGATGACCTCAATACATTTCATGTATTTTAAAAAGAGATGTATTATGTACAAGTTATTTTCAAACATGTGCAAAACATGTCTTTTGGGAAAAGCTGTGCTGCAACAGCTGCAACCTAATTGAATAGTATGTGCTCTATGAAACGTTCTTAAGGCTGTACTCTTTTTTGAGTTTAAAGGAAGTTTATTTGTTACAAACATAAGATATAATGCAATAAATAAAGAATTGCACATACGCATAGAATAACATTGTAAAAATAGGAGGGAAAGGGAGAAAGAAGTAAAGAAAGAAAAAACAGAGGGAAAGAAAGGAAGAGAATAAAAGGGAAGGGGAAGAACATCCATTTTATGCATGATATACAAAAAAGCAACAATTATGCATAAAAACTCCTACATACACTGAAATATTCTATGACCATAAGATAAATCTTAATTAAAACAGTAGTAAGTGTAAATTCAAGGAGGTTTGGGTACTTCTTCAATGCAGGGATTATGCGTTGATAGTCTTTTAGGTGAAGCATTTAAGAATTCAGTAACAGGCATCCAAATTATCTCTCTTTTAATGGCAAGCGAGATTGGGTGTACATACGCTCTATCTAATCTATGATTATAGCAAATGCCATACCACCATGCTTGAAAAGATACTGCAGAGGCATCTTTCCATGATTTAGTGATCTGTTGAAATGCGACAGCTATGAGCAAATCAATAATATAAAAAGAAGGGAACCAAACTTCAGAGACGCTACGTAGCTAAATATGTGAAAAGAAAAAGGAATATGGGAATGACAAATGACGTTAATCTGCCGCCAGATTTTGGTCAAGAAAATATGGATTGCAGGACAGTCAAAAAGTATATGTTTGAGATATGCTGATAGAGTGTTACAAGACCAACAGGAAGATGAGATGTTAGGGTCAATCTTATGTAGTTTAGCTGGAGTGATGAGGAGTCTATTATGAATAAAAAATAAAGTTTGAGTAATATTAGCTGCTCTAGAAGAGCTCCTTACCTTAGCCCAGATTTTATTCCACATTGGAATAGGGAAAGATTCACCCAAATCAGATTCCCAACTGCACTCTACATCAGATTTATTGCGGGAAATAGGAAAATCCATATATTTTTTGTATATTAGAGAAGCCGAAGGAGAGTTACGTAAAAATTATGTGGTAATAGGAGTTAAGGGAGTAGGAGTATGAGAGGTGGAGAAAGAATTGTAAGAGGCCTGGGCAACTGATATTTATTTCTCTCTCCCATGTACCCTTGTCATTTTCTCTCCCTATTCTTAAAAATGCTCTGAAAACTTTCCAACCACTTTTCTCATCTGTTCTAGATGGACGTGCGCAATTTTTGAATTAATCAATTTGGTATAGTAAGCATATTGAACTCGACAATAAATATATTTTCTGGAAAGAGTGGTTATCCTATGGTCTCAAATGGACTCACCAACTTTTTCAAGATGGCATTTGTATACCATGCTCGGTATTGCAATCTCACTTCTCCCTTCCCTCTTAATTTCATTCTAAATATATATATTTAACAGCAGTTGCCTAGGCCTCTTACAATTCTTTCTCTACCTCTCATACTCCTAGTCCCTTAATTCCTATCACCACATCATTTTTATCCTGGTGGTGTAGATTAGATTCTATAAAAATGATGCTGGTTCCAGCGATATTGTTCTACCTATCAAATATTCCCATTAATATTCCTAGGTCTTTTTATAAAACTATATATAGCATTCTTTCAAAATGTTTGTGGCATGATAAACCTCCTAGGATGTCTCTTAGTAAGCTTAAAAAACCTAAACACATGGGTGATTTAATTTTCCAGATTTTTACTCCTATCACTCCTCATTTTTTCTTAGACATTCCTCCTTCTTATTGTCTGAGAGTGAGACTGATTCTCATCTTTCCCCATTGCGGGTAGACATCGAGAGAACCTTTTTTTATCCTTTCTCCTTTGAAGAATTAAACTCAACAATAAATATATTTTCTGGAAAGAGTGGTTATCCTATGGTCTCAAATGGACTCACCAAGGGGTGCCAACGTAAAGTAGAAGAAAGTAAAGTTGTTTGTAATTCTTTTAGGTTTAAAGCGACAGTATCTTTAATAGAGGAAGTCAACCAAATTCCAAGATATTTTATTTCAACTGGGTTCCAATGAAAAGAAGAAGATAAGAAGTCAGCGTGAAAACAGAGCTTGTTCAGAGGGAGGATCTCACATTTGTCAGCATTGAGTTTATAACCTTAAACAAGGGTAAAGTCAGTTACTTCTGATAAAAAAGCTGGTAAAGAGGATTGTGGATTTGAAATGAATATTAAAATGTCATCTGCGTATGCTGAGAGTTTTAACTGATTAACTCCGTAAGAGAAATCAGGGAAAGGATAGATAAAAGTGGGGATAAAGGACATCCTTGCCTAACTCCTCAAAGAATGGGAAAAGAGGGGGAAACAAGACTATTAGCTAAAATAAAGCACCTGGGAGAGGAAAAGTAAAGAGACATGATTAATGCATTTTGGGCCGAAACCAAAGCAAGCAAGGGTTGAAAAAATGAAGGACCAACTGACTCTAGCAAAGGCTTTCTCGGCATCTAATGAGATTGCTGCTAACGATTTTTTTATACGATTTAGAAAATAATCTAGAATTATCCGATAAATTATGCCCTTTGATGAAACCACATTGTTCCTTTCCAATCAACTGAGGCAAAAACGGCTCTAAACGAAGGGCAAGGATTTTTGCAAAGATTTTATAATCTAAATTAATTCAAGAAATGGGCCTGTAATTCTTACAGAGTGTATGGTCTTTGTTTTCTTTTGGGGGCAGGCAAATCAACGCTTCTTGAAAAGATCCTTCCGATTTTCGAGTAGAAATAAAATATGTGAATAATTGATGTAATTTGGGAAAAAGGAATGGGGAGAAGAACGAATCAAATTCAGTGGTAAACCCATCAGGGCCAGGAGCTTTTTCTTTCTAAATAGCTTGAATAGCAGTAAGAATATCAGTAGTTTGAATATCCTCCTCCAACGAGGAAAAATCTACATTAAGGGATGAAGGTGGAGAATAGAGGATAGATAACGAGTAATATCAGCCTGCTGAGAAGGAGATTCAGGGGTATGAAGCTGTTGATAAAAATATGAAAATTCTGAAAGAATATCTTCGTTTTTGTGGACTGTAGGGATAGTTGAAGTTAGAATAGATTCAATCTTGTTGTGCTCTTTTTTGATTTTGAGATAATTGGCATGAAGATTGCCAGCCTTATTTTGCACGCTATAATATTTAGCACTAGACTCAAGTAAGCATAAGTTTGCAGATTCAGTGGAGAGTTTATTAAAAGTAAACTTGGCTTTGATAACTTCAGTCAAGTCAGAAGGGTTTTTGTAGAGTAATAAGAGTGCTCTAAATGCTTAATACGTGAAGTAAGCAAATTCATGGTTTGGGCGGATGCTCTCCTCTTTTGCGCTACGAATGAAATAATGAAATCTCTAGAAGCAGCTTTGAAGGTGTCCCAGATAAAAGGAGGAGAGGTATGAGGAGATTAATTTTCTAAAAAGAAAGTGTCTGCGAATTTCTGAAAACCCTTTGTAAAGTTAGGGTCTAAGAGAAGGGCATTATTAAATCTCCATCTCCTAGTTCCTTCAATGGGAGGGAGTAAATCTAAATTGAAGGTTATAGGAGCATGATCTGAAATGAATATAGATACTATGTCTGAGTGGGAAATATGTTGAGTAAGGGATTTCAAAATAAATAAATAAACTATATGGGATTGTGAGGAGTGAACGGGCGAAAAAGATTAATATTCTTGGAGAGTGGGGTGACATAGCCTCCAAGAATCAACTAGGGATCTTTAAGTTATAGTAGACGTAAATTGAGTGTGCATGGAAGAGGGGATAAACTTAGACTTGGAGCATCTATCTACGAAGGGGTCCATAACCATATTACAATCGCCTCCCAATATTAAGTAATCATCAGTGTATAACATCAATTAAGAAAAAATCTGAGGCCAAAAGAGTTTATCAGGAGTGGTGGGTGCATATACATTAAAAAAAGTTGGAGGAATTTTATTAACAAGTAACAAAACTGAAACCCATCTGCCTTCAGAATCAGCATCTTGATGTAGAAGTTGAATATCTAAATGTTTATGACAAAGGATAGCTACACCATTACGTTTGCCTGGACCCGGTGATGCATAAACGTGACCCACCCATTGGCGTTGAAGCTTGGTAATTTATTTACTAGTTACGTGAAGTTCTTGTAGTAAAACTATCTCACCTTTTAATCCAGCAATATGCGATAAAACCCGTTGACGTTTGATGAGGCAACCCAAACCTTTAACATTCCAGGATATAACTTTTAACGACATTTATACAAGCAACAACTTTGAAGAAAACTTAACACAAAGTGCAAATAGTAAAATGTAATAACACATCATAAATAACGCGCCCAATATGAAGAACCCAAGAAGAAAAGCACTATGCAGAGGAAGGTACAAAGTAGGAAGGAATACCATTGTGAAACCAAAAATGAGTAATAATGAGAAGAGAAGGAGAAGACCAGTGAATAAAATAGTGAGAAAGAAATGGATAAGAGGAAAAATGTAGAATCTGTGCGAAAAGAGATGAAAACAAAAGATAGAGAGGTATGGAGAAAGGAAGAACAGAACAGAAAACAAAAGACAATACAAGTCAAACAACTGATAGTGATGAAAGAAAACAATAAGACATACCATAAACAGGCAATGAATGTGGGGTTGGTGGAGCCACATAAGGAAGACTGCACGCCGAGCGGGAGACTCCAGGACGAAGAGGGCAAGGGGGACTCCATCCAGGCGAATTGAAGGAACATATATCAGTGGACCACAAAACCGCTTGTGATAGAGAAGACAAAGAATTGATTACCAGAAGACATAACAATACTAAAATCAAATACATCAAGGGAAATGGGATCACATAGTAGAAGACCACGATACCACAACTGACATTAGAAGAGAAATTGATTATAAGAGATACAATAAACGACAATAAAACATATCAATATAGATAAAAAACAGAGTCATAACAAACAACAAGAAAACAATTAAATCAACGATGAACATGGAATTTCCATATTTTCTTCCTTGCAGGTATCCAAGAAATGTTGTAGGCAAGCTGGATCTTCATAAGCAGTAGTCTTATTGTTATTAGTCACCTTCATAAGGCAAGGATGGAACAAACAATATCTAGCATTCAAATTGCGAAGAGCAGGTCTCATGTCCAAAAACAAAATCCATCGGTCTGCTGTCCCTTTGGCATAGTCCTGAGCGAAAAAGAGGTTGGAAACTTGCCAGGAGATCTTTCCTTTATGTCTGGCAGCTTGTAAAACCTTAAGCAAATCGGTGTACTCCCAAAAATATAAAATAACGCCTCTTGGTTTCGTTGAGGAAGATGTTGATCTTGGGTTTTGCCCCAAGCAATGAGCCCTTTGAATATTCAATTCAGGAGACTCGGGAAAACCTAGAAGATTCAGGAGAAATGTTTAAAAAAAGGAAAGAGGGTCTGACCCTTCAAGACCCTCCGCAAGGCCAGAAATGCGCAAATTATTACACCTCTTGTGGTTTTCCAAATTTTCCACTTGCTGTTTGAGGTATGAATTCTTCAAATGCAAGGACGGAATTTGGCTGGTAACAACTTGAACATGGTCAACTCGTTGTTCCAAGTGAACAACGTTTTGTTCCGTATGTGACCATTTATCCTCAAGGTTTTGGAGACTGATATTTGTTTCCTCCATATAGGGTTTGAAAGAACGTATTTCTTCAAGAAATAATTCCATAGAAATTGATATTGAAGAGCTGGAAGGCGAAGGTAGATCTTTTTTGACACGTTTACCTGAGACAGAAGACGAGGCAGAGGGTATTTTAGAAGACTGTTTAGTAGTATTGCGAGGCATAGTAGGCATCGCACCATCAGCAGAAGAATTACCAGGGTCTAAGACTTTCACATTATCCTGTAAAATGCTGACAGGGTTATAATGTTCCAATGAAATGCAGTCAGAAGAATTAGCAATACTACGAGTAGGGCGTGCCTTTGCCATAAAATATGCAGTAGTAAAGGTAGTTTTGACAAATAAATGGTATGAAATAGTCCTTACTGCCTGGAAACGCTCAAAAGACCAAGAAAATGTTCCTGTGACCAAGCTCAAACAATGCTGCACGTTTTATGGCACAGATGAAAAATTACATTGTGTGAAAATTACATCATGGAAAAATTAATTTTTGACTTGACTACCCCGAGAAACTACGAGGAGCAGTAATTAATGGAGAAACCGCTGAGAAATTCAGGCGACATGAGGAGAAATGAGAGAAAAGTCCGGGGGGCATAAATGGAGAAACAAAATGGCGGCTGCGCGAACCGGAACAAGAAGATTAAAATACCGGTAGCGCTCACCCTGGTCTCTGTCATGCAGCTTAAAGGTTACCGCTGGGCTTTATGCATGCTTGCATGCGGATGTGGGGTCCAGATAGCAGGAAACACTGCCCAGAGGAGACCCGACCGTTCACCCTGCCACAGAGCTCCACACGGAGTGGGCATCTTTGCTGGCTCTGAAGCCAGGCCCCCCCTTAAGGCTGTACTCTTTACTGTGTATTTTCCACCAAAAGTGTATTCTGAGTAAATTGGTCAGTGTGTGCAGTTTAATCCAGTGTAACTTCCGCCAATTGCCAATTTATGTAGTAACTGAGGAACAGAGAAGGGTTGGAGGTCTAATTGTACTTTGTTATTTCCATAAGGTAACCAAAGGTCACTCAACCTCATCTCCTCGACCCTGTGAGTCGCAAACCTCCCGAAACACCGGGTGCTGATGTAGCTGATCAGTGTTTGTTCTTCTCGTCCATTCCCCTCTCTTAGTCCTTAATACTGTTAATAAACAGCTACTAGATTTGTTTCAACTAGCCAGGGGACAGCTGCTTGTGAAATAATGCTGATTTATCCACAGCATGTTTGCACTTGCATTGCAGCTGCTGAATTTGTGGTGTGAACTGCAAGTTCCCCAGTTAAAAGTCTCAATCAAAGTTGGTATGTCCCTTGGACTGTGGAGAATCCTGGTTTTCTAAGATCCATGCACAGTCAGCTTCACTGTATTACTGCAGGGGACCTGAAAACCATCATTTATGCACGGCCCAGCAGAATAAAGGGTCAATTAAAAGTGATAACCCACGAAATTTCAGCTTACCTGTGAAGGTTTCTATGTGAACCCATGGGCACAATTTGCAAGTGTGCTTTATATACTGGTTCATCATGGAAACTGGCATGATGGCAGCACACTGGCGCCTAAAGATATCAGTTCTATGGGATTTTCAGTTTCTGACAGTACTGACTACTTCATGTGGGTGTTAACTCTCCTAGCATAGAATGTATCATTTGTATCATTTTTTCCAGTGAGGCCCACTTTATTTAATAGAAACTGGCCTTCCGTGGCACAAATACTTGACTACTAAGATTCAGTTTTTCTGCCAGCCATGGAGTTTTATCATAGGCATATGTAGGACTTAGGAAAATATGAAAAAGAACTCCCCCTGAGAAGTTTTGGCTCACTCACTACATTTGAACGGCCAGTACAAGACGCTGATGATGATATCCCATTCTCAGGGCCACCTGTTGTTAGACCTGGATCTTCTGTGTTGTGTTGTATGTCTATTGATCTAAAGTTGTTAATTAAAATAATACTGGTGTTCATCATTGATGTGGACTGTGCAAAACGTCAGAAACCATGCAACAGAGAAAAGCATACGCATAACAGTTACTAATAAAGATGGCCGCTCAAGTGTTCTGTTTATTCCACGAATGAATGATGCTACTGGTGGATGTATTCATTTTTAAAGGAAGAACTCTGATCGACCACATAATACTGCAATAGGCCATCATTGGCCTTGGCAGATTTGTTCTACCCAAGATCTATCCAACAGCAATAATATTCCTGTATCCATCAGGACCGCCCCAATGCTGCTCCAATTTAGGAGAGAGCCTCCTCTTTAAAATACTCTGCATCACAATACATTAACCATCCTGAACTCAGCTTCTTCTCCTATTACTCACCAACTTTAAGCTTGCATTTGACCATGTACAGCACTTGGCTGCTTTTTGGCTGTGTTCGTGCTACAGAAATACCATATACACACATACATACACCATAAACGCTTAGTGATGAGGGCATTTGGTTGAGTTTGTCCAAGTGCCTTGATACGTACTGTGTATATGTACGTGTGAGGTTATAAAACATAACGTCCCATGCAAATCTATATAATTTGGATTCCCCGTGCCCCCTAAACATAAAGGAATTATTACTGCTGATAGTCATCTTAAGTTTCCCATGAAGGCAAGTAATTCATCCTGCAAGCCAGCAGATTAATGATACAGAATGTCGAGTCACATTGCCCTCTGTGACTATGGACAAAGCTTTGAGGTTGTGCCAACTAAATAGGTTGTGCCACCTTGAACCATGACCGCTGTAGCTGGATGCTTTGTTGACCTTCAAATGCTTCTAGTTGCTTAGTGTAAGTATATAGGAAGGGTTATCAGACAGAGCATGCACTGGAATGAAGTACATATGAGGGAACATTAGACAGAACATGCACTGAAATTAAGCGCATATGAGGGGACATCAGACAGAGCATGCATTGGAACGAAGTGCATATGAGGGGACACCAGACAGAGCATGCACTGAAATGAAGTGTATATGAGGGGACACCAGACAGAGCATGCACTGAAATGAAGTGTATATGAGGGGACACCAGACAGGGGACACCAGACAGAGCATGCACTGAAATGAAGTGTATATGAGGGGACATCAGACAGAGTATGCATTGAAATTAGGTGCATATGAGGGGACATCAGACAGAATATGCACTGGAATGAAGTGCATATGAGGGGACATCAGAGAGAACATGCACTAGAATGTTAGCGCCTAAAATGGGACATCATGCAGAGCATGTACTGAAATTATAGTGCATAAGAGGGCATATCACATAGATCATGTAGTGATGCATAGGCCTCCTCAATAATCTTTCTTTGTCTAGTGGTATATGTGATGGTTGCTCTCTAGATTAAAATGCCTTACATTGCTTTGGCTCTTCTTATGAAAGAACGGGTGTTGCTATCACAACACATTTATCACACACTGTCCTCACGTTATAGTTTTACGCCGTGGGATTGATTTGAGTTGTTTCATATTATGAAAGGGCACAAATCATTGGTCTATAAGTGAAGGAGTCATTGAATAACTTGATGATGCGTTTATCTGAAAGCTATATGTGGTTTTTTTAGGTGAAATAAGTGGCATATGCTTTCAATGCTCGGGTTGGACATATTACCACCGAATTCAGTAATCTGAGGTGAAGACCTACTTTAGAAACTTTGCCTGCTTAGTTATGGCCATCATTTCTCACTACATTATCCACCCATCCATTCAAACAGTTCAGCTGTCCTATAAAGGAGTTATTGAGGCACTTGTACAAGCTGCAAGCTAGAAAACACGCCTAGGTTCAAATAAGATTTGCACCGTGTATCACGTGTGTTTTTTTAACTTGATTTTACTGGTGTAGAAGAAGGAGAGTAGCACACCCAAATATTTTTTCCACCTGCTTTTGGCATTATTGGTGGGTTTTTTTACTTTTTGCGCACATTTTTGAATTAGCGCTGGGGGCTGCATGACTCGTTTGTTCAAGTCCTCATCTAGCATTTTAGTAAAATATTTCCCTTGAAGTTCAGCTCACACCTGGATTCCATTGATACTTGCAAGACGTTGAGGTTTTAGTACCATACCACATTTTTTGTTTATGAGCAGTGGTCCCTCGGCAAGCAAAGGTGGTCGGTTCTTAGGTCAGTTGGAGATGTGTGAGATTAGCAAGCACGAAGCACATTTGGTCGCCCGATGTTGGCCCCCATATTTTCGGAAATACGATATATGTTAGAAAAAAACTTGGTAAACTACACATCATAGATAGACTTGTGCACGAAATGGCTGGTTCACTAACTTTGTATAAAACTTAGAAATCTACTCATTGTAGGATTTCTGTTTCGATTGAAGTAAATTTGTATTTTTGAAGAACTACAACATCCCCCAATACTAATGAAAGTCTATGCAGATCATAGGTGTCCATGTTTTTCACCATGCTTTCTCATGCGAAAAGTCCACCGGACGGAAATATTTCTTAAAATCTCTATTTTTCTCCACTAGGGAAATCTTTTTCGGGAAGAAAAATCTCTTCCATAACACCCACTAAACATGCGTGCAGAGATTCAGAATAAGTGTGAAGAAACATTGTTAGAGTGTGTGGATGCCTAGCGGCATAGCCCTCCGCGGATTTCTCCAATGCCCCCACCCCTAACCTCCCGAAATGCTTAACTTGCGGCTATCTCAAATCCACCACCGCAGGCTTCCAAATTTCCTGCTTTTATAAGTATGAGTTATGGTTGGAAAAGGCCTGCGTTTGTAAATAAAGATGTGTGATTTGTGACCTTCCGTATTTGTTCTTGCAGTCATGAAAGTAATTTACCACCACAAAAACGTTTCTAAAAGTGACACATATGAAAATGTAAATGCTGTATTTCCATTTTCCGTCTGGTTTTCCACTGCAAATTATGCCTTTGGTGGACTTTACGGCTACGGTTTCAGGGAGATAAGGCTCCTGCCAACTAATTTCTTTTCATTCAATTTCATTGCACCGTTCAGCCATCTGTATTTCATGACGGAAATATCCATGTGCACTGAAAGCATCACATGTGACAAAAAACTCTACTGGAAGAACCACATACAACAAAAGTTCAAATTGTTTGCGATGCTGAAAATGTCTAATAAAAGGACATAAGAGAAAAGCAGTAGGTGAGCGCCTCTTCTCCCTGCATCCAATGGCCTCCTGCCCCACACAGGTGTCTATGTTTACTGGAAGGCAGCCTTCAGCAGTAGTGGCACAAAAGGAGATAAGAGCACCAATGGGGCAAGGCTCGCAGACAGCAACAGAAACCAGTCAAAACTATTGGTAGGTAACTTTAATTTGAATGCCTATACCCAGGGGTTCGAAGTACATACAAAAAATATGAGAACTGGGATGCTTGACCCAATTGGAGTGGGATCAAAAGTGTGGCTAAAAAACAAAATATTTGGATATTTTTTCAGTGTTTTACCTTCAAGTAACAACATATACAATAATACCCAGATTACTTACTGGTAACCTAAATTACTCCGAGTCTAGTCTTCCTTACCAAAATAATAACAAAGTGAGCTTTAGCTCACCCACAGAACCCTCCAAGAAAAATTGGCGCTTCAGCCTTCCCCATCCTCCCCAATATGGCCAACCTCCTTTACCCCACCCCACTTCCTGTTCCTTTCCCAAGACCCACAATACAAGAAGCCAAAAAAAGACACAAATGAAGGCATGGATGGCAACCCATTTATGGTGAGGAATACGACTCGGAGTAATGAAGATTACAGGAAAGTAAGCGGGGCATAACCTCCTTGTTAGTCTTACTCGTCACAATAATTACAAGGTGAGCTGAAACCAAAGCCAAACTCTGCTTCATGATCCAAATAAAGTGCATCAGAAATCACTATTCCTGTCACATACATATTTAATCCAAAAACAGACATGACAGACAATAAGCATTATACACAGTTCGTCATAAAGTATCTCAACAGCTAGAGCTTGCGTACAACACAGCTGAAACAAAGTTAACGCCTGCCGTGTCTCCCAGAACCACACAATAATGGTCCATAAACATGTGTGGGGAAGTCCATGTGGCTACACTGCATGTCTATAATCAACACCCCTTTAAAGCAAGACCAAAATACCGAAATATTCATAGAAGACCTTCCCTGGATTTGGTTCATCAACTCAGACCCCTGAGCGTCATATCAAGCAGATTAGCCTGCTTAATTCACCTACTCAACAAGAAGTTGGAAGCCACTCAGCAATATTGCATTACATCACGCACAGACTGGCTGAGCAGCAGGGAACTGAGGAACTATGGAAATGAATCATTATAACAACATCAGGTTACAACACATCTCCTCTACTTAGAGAAATAAATGAAAATACAACAGGACGTAAAATGAAAAATACAACAATCAATAAGTCCCACTAATATTTAAACACCTGCAACTTTATAAGTCCTATCAAGTTATTCAACACCATAAATTATTCAAACAGTCCCCATAACAACACCTTCACACACAAATATGTGACTACAGAACATATGATAGCCACACGTAATCTTACATTGAAAGATGGTTCCTCAACCATTGAAGGAGGAACAAAGATAGCCCACGATACCATATGGTTCATTCCTTAACCAACTAACGGAGGTATCAAAAAAGGATTACCAAACAACATGGAAACTTACATATCCTTAGCCACAGAGGAAGGACTTAGCAAGCTAAGATTGCAACACAACACAAACCTAACGATCCTTAACCACAGAGGAAGGACTCTCAAACTTAGGGTGCAACACAACATGACCCCACTAACTTCACCTCAACCCTTGAGGGAGGACAATACAGACCAGATGCATCTCAACCATGCATCTCAACCATGACAATCCTTAACCCTTGAGGAAGGATTCTCAACTTATGGTGCAACACAACATGACTTCACTAGCATCTCACCAACCCCTGAGGGAGGACGATACAAATTAGATTCATCACAATCAATGCATTTCAACTATGAGAATCCTTAACCTCTTAGGAAGGTCTAGGCAGGACCAAGGATTTCTCACCCCCTCTACTGCACACACACCTAATCCTTAAACCCTTATGAAGGACTCAACAGGACCAGGGATTACCAACACCCTCTACTGCCTACCTTTAGAAACCTACAAATAAATGACAGGGCCAGGGAACTACTAACCCCCACTACTGCAAACACACATAATCCTTAACTCCTTTGGAAGGAATCAACAAATTAGGGTGAACTCAACATGACCCTACAACAACTCCTTAACCCATGGGCGAGAAGCAACACCCACTCACCCAGACTATACTACATAACACTTGCATACTAAAGGGTATACCCCCTTCTGCTTAGTCTCAACACGACCAGGAGTATGTATGCATTCCACAAAATGTGTTCAGCTGGGCACAACACTAAACTTAAACATCCAGCATAGCTCCCATCATAGCATATTCTGTATAACATCAATACACTTGACAGCATATCTAAAGATCACAAAATTAAAAATTCTCTCTCTGGCAGGTAACTCGTCCTTCACCCCAGTGAGCGACTCCTCACCCAAACACATTGCAAACTGTCTGAAGATACGAAATCACAGAGTACTGTTCCATTTCTCACTTTGTGTGAGGCCAAAATAGACACACCTCTCATGGATGCTCATAGTTCCCAGGATGGCTCAAAAAATGCTCACACTTCTCAGGATCGCACAGAGATCCAATCTGAAACATGCTTGGTAACCTTCCACCGCTTGCACACTGCAGCCTGAGCAGTGAGCTTCAGCATCCAATGGGCATTCAGCTAATCAGGCGCTTTCCAATCAGAGGGCCAATCACCTTGCTGCTATGATGAGTCAATAGTATTCCTCATTTCATGTGCAATAGAAATACATCACACAATAGTGTAAAATCCAGAATCGTCACCTTCGTTGCTCGCAATGCCTCTTACTGTACTCATCGCCTCAACATTGCACGCACTGCCCTCGTCCAGCATAGCATTCTGCTCGAGCGCCAGTTGATCAATGGTAAAGTTAAAAAATCTATTTCTGTTCACTGGATAATGACAGTGCATTCTTGACTCATGCTGCGGACAATACTCTCAACTTGGTTCCCCCACAGCTCACGCAGATGCATGCGCATAAATTCATAAAAACTCACGCCCCAGATAACGGCTTCTCCAGAACGGTACAAAAAGTCTCTCACACTGGGGCTCTCAATGAATTAAATTTAAGTTACAGTCTTAACACTAACAACACGCTACATGAGCCAAGATCGCAATTTAAGAACTACATGCTGCTCTCAACTGTTAATGTTACCGTGCCCTCAGAGTGTCTTAATTCATACATTCATATTAATAATAATAATAATAATAATAATAATAATAATAATAATAAAATATTTTATAAGGTGCCTGGTTACACCAGCTGGTGTTTCCCGGCACTAGAAGGTACTACATAAGAAGGCTAAATCAAGGGCAATAGCCATGCAACAGGGGCAGATGTTGACATACAAAACTAACAACTTGAAGAGCCAGGTTTTCAATGCTCAGCTCAGCTCAAAGAAGAGGAGGTAACGTATTCCAGTTTTTGGCTGCCAGGTAAACAAATGAGCGAGCACCCATTCTCGCTGTTTGGATTTTATGGACTTTAAGCAAGTGGGCCCCTGTTGATCTAAAGTGACGTGTCGGGCTATAGGGGGTAAGAAGATCATGCAGGTAACTGGGTCACTAGCCCTGCAGACTCCGGTGGCAAAAGCACAAAGCTTTAAAGAGAACTCTTTTGTTAACAGGCACCCAGTGCAGGGAGTCAAGGGCTTTTACTGAGGAATCTCTCTTCGGTAGATTGAGAACTAGGCAGGCTGCCGCATTCTGAATGCGTTGCAGCCTATGGATAGTTCCATAGTCCAGCTGGGACGTAACAAGAGTGTGAACCAGGGTTTTCCTGGCTGAAATGGGAAGGATATCCAAAGTTTTCTTTAACATTTTGAGGATTCCAAAATATTTCCCTGTAACCTTCCTAGTGCGGGTCTCTGTTGAACTTGGCCCTTTTTGCAGGGTCATCCCAGAACTATTTTCCTTCCTCCTGTATTTTTTCTGACCTGTTGTTGGTGGTTTTATGACTCTGGGCACTTTACCACTGCTGATCAGTGCTGAAGTGCATATTCTCTCTTTTGTAAATTGTGTTATAGATTAGTTTTTCCATGATTGGCTATGTGATTTATTTGTCAGACCCTAGTACAGTGCACTATGTGTGCCCAGGGCCTGTAAATCAAATGCTGCTGGTGGGCTTGCAGCACTGGTTGTACCACCTACAGAAGCAGCTTGTAAAATGTGACTTAGGCCTGCCATTGCAGAGCCTGTGAGCAGTCTGGGACTGCCAATTTGACTTGGCAAGTGCCTACACTTGCCAGTCCCTAACCTTTCCTTTTCTACATATTAGTCACCCCTAAGGTAGGCGCAAGGTACCCCTTGGGCAGGGTGCATTGTATGTGAAAGGTAGGACATGCCCTGATGTGTGTGGCATGTCCTGATAGTGAAATACTGCCAATTTAGTTTTTCACTCTTGCAAAGCTATCTGTTCCCATAGGCAGAATGAGTAGTTTGTTTATAACATCTTATAAACATCAGTGACCCTGGGAACAAAATAGAAAAGTAAAGTTTAGTATGCCTGAACTCATGTTAAAGTGCATCTTTTAGTGAGGGTGATTTTTACATTCTGTGTTTGAAAATACAACTTTTAGAAAGTAGGTATTTTCTTGCCTAACCAGCCAGTGTGCCTCTGCCATGATTGTGTATTTCATGTCTGGCTTTTGGATGGCAGGGGCTGGAGAGGGGCAGCCGTTCCAGAAGTCTGATGAGTCAGGGCTGGGCTGAATAGGCCTGGTCAGCATTTAGAGTGGTGGGAAGAGTAGCGCCTTCACCTGTATAAGGGCTGTGCCTGCCTTCCACAATGACGGCTTAGCCCCCCTGTGGTGTGTCTGGAGCCAGGACTCACACTGACAATGGAGGTTGTTGTGCACTTGCAAAGTGCCCCACAGAACTGGTTTTGGCTGGATACAGACACTCTCTTCACTGTGCTGCAATCATTATGGACTGGATTGTGGAAATCATATACATTAGTAAAGTGTTTAACCCAGGCATGGTCAAGGATAGTCTCATCCATATTGGTGGTAGGACTGTTCGTAAATAAGGGTGCATTCACTACTTGCCAGAATTTAGTCACTTCGTTCATGGTACATGCAACGGTTAATTGCTCCCAGGCTTCCCTTCTGACCTCTTCTTTCCTGGCCTTGAAAGTTTCCTTATATTGTTTTCTGTTGGTTCTAATTTCTGCCATGTCCTTGGGTGAGCTTTTGACTGCTTGTAGGAGGCTGCTATGTGCTTGAGAGCACGCTTTGTCAAACCATTTTTTGCACATAGGGGCTCGGTTTGTTGGAATAAGGTTCATAGCTCAGTTGCCTTCTTGCACGTTTAGGAAAAGGCCCTCATCACCCTCAATGGATCTGGTTCAGAACTTACGCACAGCTCAAAATGCTCCATCTGTTACTCCAGGAGGAGTGCTAGAAACACGTCTGGCTCAACATCCCTCCATTTGCGGCGTACTCCCCCATTCCTAGTGTATTCAATCAGGGTAGCCATATTGTTATTTATTCTTGGGGGTAGCTCTAGGTAGAACCTTAATACCCCGGGATTATGGTCACTCATTGGGCTCTTTAGGATGAGGAACTTGCACACCTTTCTAGCCCATGTCTTAGATAGCGCAACAAAACAAATTAGACAACTGATAGAGCGCTTTCAGCCCTCTATTTTGTATGGGTGCATTATATTCATAGTTGTCATGCACTTACGAACCAATATATTATTTGCAGTGTTTTGTGATCATGCACATGTATTCACTAGACTCATTTACACATTTATTGTAGTGCAATGTTATAATATGATCATGTATGTATCGTCATGCCTGCATATTCAGAGAGCAGGGCGATTTACAGCCATTTAATGTAATCATTTTTGTTTAAAGTTGCCCGATTTTCCAGGCCTAAAACTGTACTTGTTTATGCACCTCCTTGGCTTCTCGAGAAATAAATAATGAAATGCATGTTATTTTCAAGAAATAGCAGTGTTCTCATCCTACTGCAGGTATCGGAATGCCAACTCGTTATTTTCAGATTGGAAAAGATACTTGGAATGCTTTGAAGGCAGTTAGAAGCGAGAAGGGAGGGTATCTTCCGTGTCTGGCTGGTCTGGAAATCAAGGTCACCACGCCGAACAAAGAAGACTTAATTAAAAGTGTGAACCTCCCCACATAGAAAAAGTTGCAATGGAAAATGTTACCAGGATGAAACCAAGAATCAAATTCTATATTGTATGATGCGCAGGAACAGGGACCCCAGACTTCTGCTAGCTTTCGGAGAGAAAGGAGCATCCTAGAACTCGCTCGCTCCTAGCCTTAAGCGCCTTAGCCCATTTGACGTGAGTACTTCTTAGAAAGTCAATCGTGCTGACACCTGTGGGAATAGATGGAAGGGTACTAGATAGCATCTCCTCCTAGTACAGTGTAGGGACAGATTTGTTTTATTTCTGATGAAAAGGGACCTAGACTCTGTGTCAGTTTTGAGTTGCATCCTGATCCTCAAATTTACCACTCTATTTTTGTTATGCAGAATTACTTATATTCGTAGAATCGGCTCTGTATTGATTTTCTTATATGTTTATATGTTAATCTTACGATGTGTGTACATCTTATTATTCTTGACCTTATAATAAATTGACAAACCTAAAGATGGAGTCTGTGGTACTTCCAGGTATGTTATTGTCATCGTGTTATGAAGTGTTTTTCCCCTCCACCACTGTTTAGTAGGTAAATAAAAAGATCCTGAGCGCTAATTGTAAGGAGGAAGACAGGGGTACAATTTAGCGTAATCAAATGGTAGCAGAGGATGGTTTACCCCTAAATAGTGAGGGGAAAGGAGAACTATAGGGCAGAGTAGGGGGAACTGAGGTCTGGATGCGGCAGACGGAACATCGGCGAAGAGTGGCGGAAACTGACAGACGTTGACGGTGCGGCGTAACTAGAAGGGCGGCGTGAGTATGAAAGGTCTTGTGAAGAGTGTTAGATTGCGGTGTGTTTTATTTGCGTGATGTTTTGCAGAGTTGGGATGCTTGTTGGGTGATTGTGGTTATTAGTACTAGTTTGAACACGTGCGGATCAGGTAATTCGGTGAACGGGCTCAAGAGAAGTCCAAGATTCCCGGGATAGTATTGTAATGTAATTGTCTCAGTAAATTGTGGGAGTCATGGAGCGCTATCGACTTTTCACTTGTGTCAAGGACGGGAATAATTTGTTGTGAGACACCTCAGGTACCGGGGGGGGGGTCGCAATGAGCAAGTGACCAACGCAGGCCGGTGGTCATAGCAGATGTGTGTTCTTGTTTGAGTGTGTTATCGATCTTTTAGCAGACAGACAATTACTTGTTATTGTAACTGTAAGTTATTGTAACTGTGGTAGGACCGGTTACTTGGTTAATAACTTGGGGTTATACAGTTACTTTCAGAAGTGAATGTGTGAGCGAGTGTACAAAGCGAAATTGTAAAGGCGGGTGAGCCACTGCAAGGAGTGAATAAAGATGTCAGGGTGCGCCGCTCTAAGATTGGTCGGTTGGTGTAACGCCGCGCTGGGATTGGTTGCTTTGCGTTTGTAGTCGACTATTGGATTGTGGGTTGCAAACCAATCATCATGATGCGTTGCTTTCGGGTGTTTTTTGTATTTGTGCAGAGGTGACAGAGGGGTGGTGACTCAGGTTGGAAAGGAAACTCCACCGGAGGGTACCCCTGCACATTATATGGCAACGAATGTGGGTTTGCATACAATTGTTTGGCTTCAGAATTGGCATAAAATCACAGTGAAGGAAGGGGAATTGGCTTTCCCTCGTTATGGGTCATTTTGTATAGAGGTTTTGTATCAGCTGAGAGGGGTGATGACTGCCCTTAAACCCCCACCTCGACCCACACAATTTGAGGCTTTAGATGCTTGGATGAGAACTGCATTAGCAAAGAAACAAGCGACAACACAGGGACGAATGAGGAGAGCAATGAAGGAATATCAAGATGCCAGATGGGATGCTCAGCTGAAACGATGGAAAGTAGACATGATAGAAGGAGAGCACTTGTATCCCTTTCGAATGTTAGCAAGAGAATCAGAGGGAAAGATGAGGATAGTGATACAGACGATAGTTTTCTGGACAGACTCTTAGCAGAACGACCACCACCTTGGGACTCCAAGACAGAGATAGAGAGGTCGCAACCACTAAAGGAAAAAGTAGGATCAGGGCAGGTGGGATTGGAAGAACAGCCAACTGGTGTCAAGAGACAAATAGCTATGGTACAGATCCCAGGAGGGTCAGGGGGAATGAGATCCCCAATTATGAACCAGCCCAGCCTGCAGGGAATATGCAGTTACCAGATGCTCTGTCAGTGACAGTTACCATTGGACCAGTAGTCCCCATATATACTCCTGATGAGAGACAGAATGACAGTCACCAATATACCAGTGACAGGGAAGAGTCAATATCTGGTGGAAGCCTTACACAAACAGGAGCAGGTCTAGGACAGGTACCCATGACGTTATAGTACTCCATTGCCTGCTACTGCAGATCCATCACAAATAGATAGTGGGTCAGAAAGGAGACCAACAGCAATCTTGGCAAATTCTAGGTCAGACCTCCGAATGTGGGTACAACCAGTGAGAGAGTCAATGTTGCCAAGAGAAGAAAGAAGGAGGGCAGAACCTTCCAGGATACTGTGCGGGCTGCAAGGTGTATGTGCAGGTAATCACTGTAGGAGTAGGAGCTGGGATAGAGAAGATCATTCATCAGCAAAGAGGGGAGAAGGAGCAATACCAAGAAGAACACAGAGTTGTGACAGAGAAGATATAGAAAAGGACAAAAATCAGAAAGTGTTGCAGAGTGCAATAAGGGCGCCAATGTTGGATGTAGTTCGATTGAAGGTGGAAATAGATGAAGTGGTACAAGGCAATTTGCCTCTGGAAAGAATTGAGACATATGATCCGAATGAATTGTTGTTTGTAGACAAAGATATTAAACGAAAGGCAAAGTGGGCTTATGATGCCCTTTGGCAGTTAGCACGAAAGTATGATGTTGATTTGACAAAGACCAAGATGATGCAGGGTTCTTGCAGACTCAATTACACAGACAAGGAGTTGGAAGAAAAGCGCACTGTTGGGTTGAAAGCCCAGATTATTGAACTGGTAATAGTCATGCAAGCTTGGAAAGCATTAGACAGATGGGAAGGGAGGTGGGCTAAAAAGAAAAGCGCTAAGACCGGAATAGGTACCGCCTCACCTCCAGGGGGAGGGATGGAAGCCACTGGTAATTTCCCTTTGAGAGAAGTACAGAATGGCGGGTATGTACATGTGCCATGGAGCAGAGGTGATTTGGCTGCTTTTACAAATGATTTTCCTTGATTGAGGGAAAAACCTGCGGAATGGCATAAGCAGATAGACCAGTTTGGCAAGATATCGAAGGTGTTGTAGATCGATTTGAACACTTTGTTTGATATAGTGTTCCTGGCAGATTTGTGGGCTGCATGCAAAATTGCTATTGAGTGGCCAACAGCAGAGCCACCTAGAGATTCAGTAACTCATGGTGATTCACCTGATATCATGAGGAAATATGAGCAAGTAATTACATGGTTGCAGTCTAAGGTAGCTCCGCAGAACGTTGATTGGCTTAAAATCGACCGTACTACTCAAGAGCCTAAGGAATCACTACATGATTACTATGAACGATTGTTATTGGCTTTCAAACAGCATAGTGGATTGGATACTATTGATCAAAAGTATATGAGACAGTTTGTCTCTAAATTTGTGTTGGGTTTGAAATCTGATATTAGTCTGATGATACAACACCACCTGATATTTTGGAAGAATAAGTCGGTGGATGAAATATTGCGGTATGCTAAATAATGTAGCGATCAAGTGGAATCAGCACAGAAGAAATTGAAAGACAAGGTGATGTTGGCTCAGTTTAGAAGTGCAGACTACATGCAGGGGGTTGGAGGAGGTATAGGTCAAGGCAGAGGAAGTGGCAGATTTATGGGTCAGCAAATGACAACCCAACCAGGTCAGGGAGGAGGAAGAGGCACAGAGATGAGTACAAGTGAGTGGTTGGCACAACAGAAAAAGGTGACTGCCTGCCATTATTGTCACAAGATGGGACACTGGAAGCGCGAGTGTCGATTGAATCCTGCTAATCAGATTCAATATGAGGGAGAGGGACACAGGAGTGAGACTCTACAGACAGTGACTAGACCTACGTCCATGTACGGAGGTTGCGAGCCACAAGTACAGGTGCCACAGCCTCCCAGAATACCCACGTACAATCAGACATATCAACAGATGCCGTATTTTGAAATACGAGATAGATAGATCAATCTCAGGGCCCTCTAGAGTACCAGAGGGGGATGCAGGAAGAATGCCCTTCCAATACTCAGAGTGGGCCGTTTGAGGACGCAGATGTGAACGGATATCCTGTTACCTTTTTATTAATTCACTCCTTGCCGGTCACCGACCGTACGTGGGAACAAACATTGGCTAAACCCCTAATTATAAGAGGGAAACCATGCGGTTTGAATCTTTGTGATTTACCTAAACAAGCACAATGGCAAGATTGCCAAGAAATTCGAAGCAAGTCCAAATTGAAATCAAAATTGCTCTATTTTAAGATTAAGACGTTCTACATGCTATGTATGGATTTAAATTACAGAACCTGGCCATAACAGTTACACTCTGTAAATTCGAAAAGGAAAAGCAAAAGCAAAAGCAAATGAAAGATAAGCTGTAGGGCCATCCTGATTTACTATAGGAGTTCATCCCTTCAGCTAATAGAAAACTATTGGTTTAGCACACGGATGGTGGCTTGCCTCACCAAGAATAATAGGTATTTACCTGGTCATTTTGCAAGTTTTTAACTATAAGAGAGTCAAGAGTTTGGTCTTGAGAAAGATGGAGATATAATTTACCCATCGAAACGTGTCAACGCCTATCTAACTACACAATCCGTAAATACGGGTGACAGTTAATGAGTACAAACCATAAAGTACCAGGTTCTACGCCCCATGTACTGTTACCACAGATGTGTAAATCTTTTAATGACATATTGTATTTGTCTGTGTTAGTGACTCTCGTTTTTTTAATTGTTTTTTATTAGGTTTTTTTATTGTGCTTTTTTATTGTTTGGATTTTTTATTATTGATACCAGTGTTTGGCTTCTATTAAGGACTGCTGCTAATGAATGTTGTGAAAAATCATGTTCTTTGATTTTTTGTCTCTTTTGCAACTGTATCTTGAATAATTAATAAATTAATTTGTAAAAAAAGTTTTTTTAATATTAATGTTATATTGTTTATCTGCTGATTATATGTATTTCAATCTTCCTCAGTATGGACGAATGAGTGTGGGAAAAAGGATTGATCGGATTTTTATGTAAAGTGTGGAGGGATCATTGTTCGTTTAAAATTTGCCTTGTCCAAAGGATATTCCTTTCATTCACTGTATAGTGCCCTATTCCTTTGGCGTAGAAGGGCCCCCTCTTTCCTTTTTTATTAGATACTGGAGTAGCGCGTTCCACAGTGAGAACAGATGTGGTCCCAAATGTATCTCTTTCTGGACAATCGATTCAAGTAGTGGGTGTCAGTAATCAGAGAATGACTAACCCGTTAACAAATGCATTACCTGTCAGGATAGGGCCGTTCAAGGATAAGCACCAGTTTGTGGTATGCAATACAAGTCCGGTCTGTCTTTTGGGCCGTGATTTGTTGTGCAAATTAAATTGTAACATCTCATGCACTCCGAGAGGTGTGGAGTTGCAGACTTATGATGACGATGTTGATTTCAAAATGGCTAATATGAGCATTGAGGAACCTGACCATTAAGGGCCAAGCGGCGCAGAGTACGCCTGAAATCCTCTAGTTCTCCTGCCTTGCAATACAGAGACACTGGACACTCCGTCTGGCGTAAAAGATCGAGTTTTATTAGCTGCAGCTAGGACAGTTGTCCGTGAAGTCACACAGGGATGGGTTCACAAGAGACTGCTCCTTGACCTCCGTGGCGCACAAGCTTTTATACAGTGAAATACAATGGATACCCAAAAACATATAGAATTTGAGACATCGACAAATGTCACCAACAATGGTTTAAGCTAAAAACTAACTCGGGTTCCAGGTGATGTTTGTTGCTGGCCCCTTTAAGCAAATTGCAAAGAGAATCCACATGATACAGTTTACAAGGAGAGAAAACATGGTTGTATGTTCTAGAAGGACAGTCGTGAAGCCAGAGAATGCATGAGATGTGTAGCGTAGGGCAGTAGATAAGATAATCGAGAGGAAAGAATGGTGTGATCTAATAGATAGTTCGGGCGGGGGTTATCCAGCTCAGACATGAATTAGTGTATTCGGCCAGACCCTGACACTAGTTAATAAACACGGGACGAAAGGCTACCTGACACGCAAGGGCAGAAATGACAAAAACATCTCGTTTACCAGCTGCCTGAGTGAGGGCAACCTAAGATGGCGGAAAACACAAGATGGAGTCTGGGTGCGATCGAGAAACGACAAATTTCAGAACCTCAGCATGTGTGCAGAACTGTTTGTGGTTGTCAAGAATTCCTGTCATGCGAGGGGAGGAAAACGGTAACCAGCGAAAACGGACTACATCTCCCAGGATGCTTAGCAGTTGAGAGGTTATGTAAACAGGAGAGCTGTTACATAACTCAAGGAAAACACGCCCTTATGTAAACAGGAGAGCTGTTACATAACTCAAGGAAAACACGCCCTTATGTAAACAGGAGAGCTGTTACATAACTCAAGGAAAACACGCCCTTATGTAAACAGGAGAGCTGTTACATAACTCAAGGAAAACACGCCCTTATGTAAACAGGAGAGCTGTTACATAACTCAAGGAAAACACGCCCTATAAAGGGAGGAACCGGGATGTACAACGCTGTCGGATATTGTGTTTACACCGACGTACCTGCTTAGTGAAGAGCAGTGTTCCGGAGTGGTGCTCCAGTAAGGCAAGAACGGAGGTAGGTCGAGTCGTTACTCCCTGGGCCGTGTCTTGCCCCATCGTCACCTGTGAAGGACCCGGAAGCTCTACCGGATAACCATTGAGCTTCGCTTTTTGACTCGGCTGAGTCAAAGCGCAGTGGCGCTTTTGCTGGTTGGAGTCGTAACTCCCAGCCCGACCAGAGATACAGGGACTGCCAGCTGTAACGCACACCAGGAGGTGTTTGCCGCGTTACAGACTCGGAAGTCCACGGGATCGATCGAGCGGCTGCTCTCGGTTCAGTCTTCTTTGCTTGTGATTGGGGTATCGGTGACGCATCACCAGGAGGTGACTCCGCGTCCCGGTGCAGTCTGAGGAAGAGGTTGAGCGGCTGCTCCCTTCAGGTAGAGACCCCGGCTGGGTGTTTCCCTGACTCCTCGATTCTCCCCAACACTCTTCGTGCCCCTCACAGCCTACCGATTGGCATTGTCGGCCATTTCATTTCTGCCCTCTGTTGGCATACGCCGGGATCGGGGTATATGCAGAGGACGGTTAGGACCATCCGTGCTGTGGGCTGGTAACGTACTTAGCCTGGAGGATTCCAGTGACTATAACCTTTGTTTATTCCTTGTATTATTTTTGCCTTCATTAAAATAACTAAACCTTCACAAGTGGTTGCGTTCTCATTATCGTGTCTGTTAAACGATCCTGAGACGTTCAGGGCGTTACAAAATATCCGACCTTAATAAACACTAACTGTCTCCCGGTCGATAACAGACATGGCAACACTTGATGATGTGCTGGCTGCTTTAGCGACCGTGCAAATTGAATTGGCTGCCTCCAGGCAAGAAACAGCCGATGTAAAAGCCAGACTGGATGCTATCCAATTGGACCCGCTCACGCCCAGCACCTCCCTCACGAACCAGACCCCTGCGGTAGTAGTGGAAATGCCGGTAGCCGTCCCCTTGGCAACACCAGAGAGGTACAGTGGGGATCCTAACACAGTGCAGGTATTCCTCACACAAGTGGCGGTACATTTATCGTGCAAACCAAGGGCGTTCCCCACGAGTCAGGCTCGTGTGGCTTTCCTTATATCCTATTTGGCTGGAAACGCGGCACAATGGGCCGTACATCTGGTGAGCAGGGACGACCCCATCTTATATGATTGGGGTGCTTTTCGCGAGGAATTCCTGAAGGTCTTCGACAGAAGGGCTGACTCGTACACGGCGGACCGTGAAATGCTTGAGTTGAGACAGGGATCCAACGACCTGGTGCAGTATCTCAACGCGTTCCGAAGGCTGGTTGCGGAAACCAAGTGGCCTGTTGCTAAACAGACGGCGCTCTTCCATCACGGGCTGTGCGAGGAGCTCAAGGACGCCGTGGCTCATATTGACCCACAACCCAAGACATGTGAGGGCCTTATCAACCTGGTATTACGGCTGGAACATAGGCTAAGTGAAAGAAAGGGGGATCATGGGAGAAAAGGAAAATCCCTTCCATCCTATGTGACAGTGGGAAGTCCTGAAACTGCCACCGCATCCAAGGGAGAACCCATGGACATCGGCGCAATACGAGCGAGCCTCACAGCCACGGAGAAAGAGTCACGCCGTAAACAAGGATTGTGCCTATATTGTGGCAAAAAAGGCCACTACGTACGTGAATGCCCTGCCAAACCGAAGACGTCACGTTATCGGGCCAACCGGTCGGTAACAGCCGTGGTGGACGTACCGGCGGAAAACTAGAGGACTCCCAGACCAAAGAAGGGGCATCTCGGAGTCACTCATCCATCCCTTCACTTTCCAACTCGGTCACTAAGGGACAACGACACCTGTTTCTCACGGTGCACGTGGGAGTGCATGACCAGTGGATACCCGTTGTGGCCATGGTGGATTCAGGGGCCACTGGCATGTTTATGGACCACAACGAGGCATGCAGGCTAGGGCTAGTGCTTCTTCCCAAAGCTGTACCCGAAGACGTCTATGCTGTAGACGGAAGGCGATTGGTGACGGGGCCCATCGGGCAGCACACGGGGGTCCTTCCGATGAGATGTGGGAGGAACCATTTGGAACAAATCGATTTTAACATCATCCGAGCGCCCCAATATGGTGTCATATTGGGATTGCCGTGGCTACAGAAACACAACCCTTCTGTGGATTGGCCAACGCATCGCATCGAACTGACGTCACCGTATTGCATCCTGCATTGTGGAATAAGAACGGAATCCCTTGACGCAGATGATAGCGGGAGTCAGACGGTGGCTACAGCGGCAGAAAAAGATGTGGCTCTCCCCCAGGCTTATCACAGTTTTGAGGATGATCTTCTTTGCGGGGTTCAACTTCCGCATCACATATCGGCCGGGGACGGAAAACCGGAAGGCGGACGCCCTGTCCCGTCAATCTGCAGTTAAGGAACCATTGCCTGCGACCGAGCATTCCATCATTTCCCCGAGGATGGTATTGGGGGTTATCCAACCGGATACTTTCCTGAGGGGAATAAAGAGAGGGATCAGGTCATTCGCATGGCGGAGGTGGCTCCTCAGTCACAGAGAATGGCAGCTGAAGGACGGGATACCCCTGAAGGGCAGGTGCCTATTGATACCCACGCCTAGGCTAAGGAAACAAGCATTCATCTGGTGCCATGACTCTCCATGCGCAGGTCATTTGGGCTTTGAAAAAACGGTGGCTAGCATGGGACGGCATTTCTGGTGGCCAACCATGAGAGTGGATGTCAGGAGGTGGGGACAGGAGTGTCCTACGTGTGCTACCATGAAGGCCGACCATGGCCGAACCCAAGGGCTCTTACATCCACTCCCGACCCCGGATAGACCATGGGATAGCATATCTCTGGACTTCGTGGTGGGCCTACCGGTAGACCAGGGGATGACGGCAATACTGGTGGTGGTGGATTACTTGACGAAAATGGGGCACTCCATCCCCTGCAAGAGAGTCCCTACGGCCGGGGAATTGGCGTCACTACTCCTAAAGAATGTGGTACGACTGCATGGATTACCTGGGGTGATCGTGTCGGACCGGGGGTCGCAGTTTACTGCGCAATTCTGGAAGACTTGGTGCACTGCGCTGCATGTTAAGACCGCCCTGTCCACCAGCTACCACCCTCAAACGGACGGCCAAACCGAGCGCCTGAACCAAACGCTCAAACAGTATCTGCGATGTTTTGTGGACCAGGGCAGGGAAGAATGGGTCGACTTGCTATGGGTTGCAGAGATAGCCTATAACAACGCCTCTCACAGCTCCACACAGTCATCTCCGTCCTATAGCAACTATGGCCAACATCCCAGGTTCTTGCCATTTCTACATCCGTTCAGAGAGGACCGGATTCCCGCCACAGCGGACAGGGTGGCACACATAAAAGACACGTTGATGCGCTCAAGGGCTGTCCTAATAGAGGCCAAGAGAAGATACAAGGCTGCGGCAGACAGGAAGAGAAGGCCCGGGCCACTGTACCGCACTGGAGACTACGTCTGGATATCCACAAGAAACATGAGGTTTCGAAAGAACAGTGTGTTCCATCCCAAGTACATGGGCCCCTATCGAATTACCAAGTGTATGGGTCCCGTGAACGTGAAGGTGTGCTTGCCCCAGTCATTGCGGATACACCCTGTCTTTCATGTATCATTGCTCAAACCAGCACCCTCCAAGCCGTCTGGGACACCCAGGCCGGTATGCGTGGAGTCGGAGGTGGAGTATGAAGTGTCGGGCATACGGGCGTCCAAATGGCGCAGGGGGAAGCTGTGGTACCTGGTTGCGTGGAAAGGCTATGGCCCGGAGGAGCAGTCATGGGAACCGGCTGAAGGGGTTTATGCTCCGCGCTTGGTCTCCTTGTTCCATCGGCGTTTTCCTGCCAGCGCTGGACCCGTGGGGAGCCGCTGAGAGGGAGGATGTACTGTCAAGAATTCCTGTCATGCGAGGGGAGGAAAACGGTAACCAGCGAAAACGGACTACATCTCCCAGGATGCTTAGCGGTTGAGAGGTTATGTAAACAGGAGAGCTGTTACATAACTCAAGGAAAACACGCCCTTATGTAAACAGGAGAGCTGTTACATAACTCAAGGAAAACACGCCCTTATGTAAACAGGAGAGCTGTTACATAACTCAAGGAAAACACGCCCTTATGTAAACAGGAGAGCTGTTACATAACTCAAGGAAAACACGCCCTATAAAGGGAGGAACCAGGAGGTACAACGCTGTCGGATATTGTGTTTACACCGACGTACCTGCTTAGTGAAGAGCAGTGTTCCGGAGTGGTGCTCCAGTAAGGCAAGAACGGAGGTAGGTCGAGTCGTTACTCCCTGGGCCGTGTCTTGCCCCATCGTCACCTGTGAAGGACCCGGAAGCTCTACCGGATAACCATTGAGCTTCGCTTTTTGACTCGGCTGAGTCAAAGCGCAGTGGCGCTTTTGCTGGTTGGAGTCGTAACTCCCAGCCCGACCAGAGATACAGGGACTGCCAGCTGTAACGCACACCAGGAGGTGTTTGCCACGTTACAGACTCGGAAGTCCACGGGATCGATCAAGCGGCTGCTCTCGGTTCAGTCTTCTTTGCTTGTGATTGGGGTATCGGTGACGCATCACCAGGAGGTGACTCCGCGTCCCGGTGCAGTCTGAGGAAGAGGTTGAGCGGCTGCTCCCTTCAGGTAGAGACCCCGGCTGGGTGTTTCCCTGACTCCTCGATTCTCCCCAACACTCTTCGTGCCCCTCACAGCCTACCGATTGGCATTGTCGGCCATTTCATTTCTGCCCTCTGTTGGCATACGCCGGGATCGGCGTATATGCAGAGGACGGTTAGGACCATCCGTGCTGTGGGCTGGTAACGTACTTAGCCTGGAGGATTCCAGTGACTATAACCTTTGTTTATTCCTTGTATTATTTTTGCCTTCATTAAAATAACTAAACCTTCACAAGTGGTTGCGTTCTCATTATCGTGTCTGTTAAACGATCCTGAGACGTTCAGGGCGTTACAGTGGTTCTTACAAAAGCAGAATTGCCACATGATTTGAGAGACTCAGTTGACCCGCAAGTGTGGGATTTCACCGCTGAGGAGATAGGGTTAATCCGAGGTGTGGAACCTGTGATGATTCAGGTGAGACCGAATGCTGAATTTCCAAGAACCCCACAATACAAACTGTCTGCAGAGACAGTGCCTGGAATAACTCCTGTCATTGAGTCAATGAGTGCACAAGGCATTCTGAAGGAGATACGAGGAAGTCCCTGTAATTCACTGATTATGGGACTACAGAAGCCTAGCGGCAAGTATAGGATAGTACAAGATTTGCGCAGGATTAATGAAATTGTGATTCCCTGTTGTCCTAGGGTACTGAATCCAGCTGTGATTCTCTTTCAATTACCTTGTGAAGCAGAATGGCTTAAGGCGTTTTTTCCATACTGTTACACGAAGATAACCAGTATTTATTTGCATTTCAGATGGGCGACCGTGTCTCAACATGGTGTAGAATCCCACAAGGGTATACAGAAAGCCCCTCCATCTTTAGCCAGTGCTTGAAAAAGAATCTCGAAGGACTGGTGATGCCCCAGAAATCAGTCCTGATTCAATATATAGACAACCTTTTGGTCGCCTCAGAAAATGAGGATGCATGCAGGATTGATACAGTGGCTTTGTTAAACCATTTGGCAGAGAATGGACACAAGGTGTCTCCAAACAAATTACAATACTGTCTACCTGAAGTTCAGTATCTGGGACATCACATTGAGAAAGGAAAGCGAAGAGTGTCACCAGATCGCATAGAGGCGATCTTGCAAGTGGGAACTCCGAAAACACAAAAAGAAGTCTGCATGTTTTTGGGTATGGTTGGCTGTTGTCGACAGTGGATCCCAAACTTTCCCTTACAAGCAAAGCCTCTGTTAAGATTGACACAAAAAGACCTCAATGATCCGGTACCATGGGATGAAGAGTGCTTAAGAGCCTTCCATGAGTTGCGAGAAAGCATATGTTGTGCCCCAGCTCTTGGAATGCCAGACTATAATAAAGCGTTTTCGCTCTTCTGCTGTGAGAAGGAAAGATGTGCATTAGCGGTCCTTGTACAGACACATGGGGGTGCCCATAGACCAGTGGCCTATTTTTCAGCTACATTAGATCCAGTAGTTTCTGCGTTGCCCGGAAGTCCGAAATCCGTTGCTGCAACTGGTGTCAGCATTGAAAGATGCGAGAGCATCATGATGGGTCATCCGTTAATCGTGTATGTACCCCATTCTGTTGAATTGTTGATGACTAGAACGAAAACGCAACACCTCACGAACAATAGGTTGACTAAGTATGAACAAGTTATTTTAGCATCTGAAAATGTTACGTTAAGACGTTGCACCACTCTGAACCCCGCTACATTGTTGCCTGTCCCCCAAGAAGATGGAGATGAAAATTGGGAAGAGCATGACTGTCTGGATGTCACTAAACTATCTACCAAACCCAGACCTGACATTGTCGATGAACCTTTACTTGACTCTGATTTGATCCTTTCTGTTGATGGTTCATGTCTAAGAGACAATGAAGGGTACCTAAGAGCAGCATTTGCTGTATGCACCATCACCGGAGTTGTAGAGGCTGCCTGTTTAAATTTCTCTGCTCAGGTAGCGGAAATCATTGCATTGATACGTGCCTGTACTATTTCACATGGAGTCCGAGTGGCATCTATATGGACAGCCAATACGGGTTTGGTGTAGTTCATGATTTTGGCCAGCTGTGGTCTCAAATTGGATTTTTAACATCATCAGGGTCTCTGATTCGAAATGGTGAATATGTGCGCCAACTATTGGATGCTTTGCAAAAGCCCAAGGCCATAGCAGTTGTAAAGTGCGCTGCTCACGAAAAGGAAGAAGATTTTGTGTCAAAGGACAATAACATGCATACATGTGTTTTTAATGGGCAATATACAGGTGAAAGCACAGAAGAGACCGAGCTCAGCATGATGTTAGCTGTAGCTAATACATGGGATGAGATGAAACGGCTACAAGATGAAGTCTCAGAGGAAGAAACTGCTTCATGGGTCAGAGCAGGTTGTGAAAAGAGAGATGATGGCATTTGGGTGTCAACTAATAATAGAGCAATACTTCCTAATTGTTTGTTGAGCCCAATGGCAAGGCAGATTCACGGAGCAGTTCATCTGGGACGAGATGCTATGGTGCGAGTGTTCAGGCAGACATGGTATAATCCACGCTTTCATGTGATTGCTGAAGAAGTGTGTCATAGATGTGTTACATGTCAGCAAATGAATGCAGGAAAAAGAACTGTGGTTACAATGAGTCACATTGGGAGATCAGGAGGTCCTTTTAACAGAATACAATTGGATTTTATTGAGATGCCAAGATGCAATAGACTGAGATATGTTTTGGTGGTGGTGTGAATCTTTTCACGTTGGGTTGAGGCTTATCCAACTCGACGATGTGATAGTCTCACTGTGGCAAAGCTGTTATTACGAGAACTTATCCCAAGATATGGATTTCCTACCTCAGTGGAAACAGATAGAGGAACTCACTTCCATAGTGAACTCATGAAACTGTTGTGTGCTGCTTTAAACATAGACCAGAGATTGCATTGCAGCTACAGACCGAAAGCATCTGGTCTAGTGGAACAAGTGAACGACACGATCAAAATAAGAGTGGCTAAGGTGTGTTCATCGACTGCATTGAAGTGGCCAGATTCTCTGCCACTTGTTCTCATGAGTTTGCATAGCACTCCTGATAGAAGGAGAGGGCTATCCCCTCATGAAATACTGACAGGGAGAGCTATGAGATTGCCTATGGTGCCAGCAACAGCATTGATTAATATCACTGATGATATGGTGTTGGACTATTGTAGAGGACTGGCTGATGTGGTTAATTCTGTGTCCCACCAGGTCAAGGCTGCAACTGCATCCACCTTGAGAGACCTGCTGCATGATCTAAACCCCGGAGACTGGGTTCTTGTACTCAAGCACGTGCGGAAGAGCTGTCTGGATGCCCGTTGGAAAGGACCATATCAGGTGATATTGGTCACGAATACAGCGGTGAAGTGTGGAGGACTACCGCATTGGATTCATGCTTCACATACCCGCAAGGTTCTTGAGCCGGTAGAGGAAGCACCCATTCCTCAAATTGCTCGAAGAACAACTGAATCTGAAGACATACAGGGAGAAACAGCACAAGGAGAAAGAGAATTGCCTGCGGAAGAGCAAACTACAGAGCCTGAGATTGATGACATTGTGTAAGTATCCTTTGAACCAGACTGGCGCAGAAGGAACAGACAAAGAGGAAGCGCAGAGAGCAAGTGCCAGATCAGAAAAGTGGCCAGCAAGAAAAGAAAGACTAAACATAAGACTTGTATCTGAGAAAAATCTTGCTCCGATTCCTGAAACGTCTGAATCCGAACAAAGTGAACAAGAAGATAATTCGGATGATCTAAGGCACTCCAGAAGAAAAAGAACTCCCGTCTCAGAAGTACGCATCTCCTGAGTGGACATATCTGGTTGCAGATGCAGGGACCGAGGAATTCCGGGAGACTGGGAACTGGAACAGTGAGCTACTGAGGGGACACCCTCTCGATTGATATTCAGTTGTTAGTCTCAGGAGTCGAAGCCTTTGGAACCCTGACACTACAAGTTCCGAATCCACCCAGATTGAGTGGACTGCAATTCTTGATCCTTAATCAAGTTGTTTTCCCTTCTTTTGGTCGACAGCTTACTGCCCTGGAATTGGGAGATATTCGTGCTGAAATCCTGCAAATGGTTCTCCAAATACTTGGCTCAAATACTTGGCTCTAACTCATTAGGCCTTAGAAAGAAGATAACTTAGCCCCCAGTAAAAAAAGATTTAAAATCAGGGTCCTTTCAATAGAGAGAAGAATTCAGGATTAGGGCTGACTACTTCTCACAATAGGCTTAGTATTGATGAACTAAATTCAGCAACAATCGAGTAAAGAAATCAAGAAGGACATTGTAATTTGGTACTAAAAGTACAGAAAAGAAAACAGAGACTCTCAATGTTTCTTTGGTGTGTCCAATACTACAGTGGAAACATTGCTTCCGAAACATCTAATCGAAAACAAAAATATATTATTGGAACTTTAATAGCAGTAGTACTGCTTGTCATAATTGTGGTGATTGTCACATCTCTGAGTGGGTCTCCGTATAATGAAAAGAATGGGAAACAATGTGCCCTTACCCCACCTGGTTCAAATGTCGATATAGAAGAAGGTCCATCTATGAAAGATAAGGAAATGATCAAGGAAACTAGTCGTAGATTGCATGTAGATTTGTCAAAGGGTGATTTCACGCTGAATGCATATGCACGTTTGTTGTACGAGTACGTGGACACAATGGAAGTGAAAGGCTGCTATGTGTGCATGCAATTACCAGCTTCAGTAGAGGAAGGCATACGATACCATCACTTACCTGTGACTTCTGGCATTACATGCAATGTACTATTAAGTATGTTTTACAGCAAAGCCCATTTTGAATATTATTTCTCGAATTATGATGTGGTACTCTCTGGACTGCCAGTCCTAAAATACATGAACAAATATGATTATTACAAGGAAGTAGAGCGCATGTCTAAATACATCGTGCCTACCATCACTCTAAATACGTCCTATGCACACAGACACAATTTAACTTGCATGTTAACTGACATTGAAAGAAAATTCATAGATCAGATAGAAGATCGACATAGGCAAACTTTGTTTCGTCCAGATCCGAAGCATAAGGTATTGCCATGGACCAAAGTAGAACTAGATCACAAGGCAAAGGGGAGTTCGGTACCCATAGCTTTAGACTTTCAGCAGAAAGGAAAGTTGTGCATTAGATATCCGTCCACATATTACGACAAAATATTTGTGGGTGAAAGTGATTGTGAAAACGTTTTTCTGATTGAAGAGTCCATAAGAAAAGCACTATTGGATAAATTGACCATAGTGTCTAATGCTTATTTTGTGTGTGGTAAGAATGCTTATGTGAAACTGCCCAAGAATTGGTATGGGACATGTTATTTAGCCATCGTATTTCCCAAGATATTTCATGTGGATGATTTGCGGCCCTTGGAAGGGAAAAGCTCTCATAGAGGAAAACGTGGTGTAAGTGCTGGAGAAATCATTGGTGATGTGTTTGGAGCCATGATACCTAGTTTAGGTGTGGTTTTGAATGATGTAAAAATTCGAAAGCTGGCAACAATAGTGGTTAAACTGTCCGTGAACACAGCACAAATTCTGTTATTAGTGGATGGTGAGATGGTCTCGATAAGGGCTATGGTTCTTCAAAATCGTCTTGCGTTAGACGTCCTACTAGCAAAAGCTGGAGGAGTCTGTAAACTTTTGAGAGTCCAACAGTGCTGCACTTATATTCCAGACAATAGTCGGGATATAAGGAAATATATTGCCAATATTTCAGCTATACATCAAGAATTGAGTACATTTGCTGCTGAGGGACTCTGGGATCACATTGGAAAGGGTTTCGGACAAATTGGCAGTTGGTTTGGCAGTTTGGGACAGGAAATTATGGGTTATATCTTGAAATCTATTACCATAACTGTCATTTGTATTATTATATTATTGGGAGTCATCAAAGCATGCAAATGGCAAAGAGCTAGACATCAAGAAAATGTCTTGAAGAAACGAGAACAGCAAATGGAAAGACTGCAGGGCAGTCATTACCAGCATTTTAAAGGGTTAGAGAGATTTAGACACGGACAGCAAGCTACATCTTCTGTTTAGGTTGGTCTTCTCTACAAGGAGGAAATTCTGAAAGAATGAAATATGGTGTTATGACACTAGTCATAAGAGGGGGGAACTGATAGAGCGCTTTCAGCACTCTATTTTGTATGGGTGCATTATAGTCATAGTTGTCATGCACTTACAGAGTAATATATTGTTTGCAGTGTTTTGTGATCATGCACATGTATTCACTAGACTCATTTACACATTCATTGTAGTGCAATGTTATAATATGATCATGTATGTATCGACATGCCTGCATATTCAGAGAGCAGGACGATTTACAGCCATATAATGTAATCATTTTTGTTTAAAGTTGCCCGACTTTCCAGGCCTAAAACTGTACTTGTTTTTGCACCTCCTTGGCTTCTTGAGAAAGAAATAATGAAATGCATGTTGTTTTCAAGAAATAGCAGTGTTCTCATCCTACTGCAGGTATCGGAATGCCAACTCGTTATTTTCAGATTGGAGAAGATACAAGGAATGCTTTGAAGACAGTTAGAAACGAGAAGGGAGTGTATCATCCGTGTCTGGCTGGTCTGGGAATCAAGGGGGAGAGGAGTTGGCCTAACAGCTAGGGCGCTCGACCTCTGACCTGGGGAACTGGGTTCGAGTCTCGGTAATGACGCTGAACATCCTGTGATTCTGGGCAAATCACTTAATCTCCCCATGCCTAACAAAAAATGAATGTGTGTCCTAATGTAACGTAACTGGCGCTATGTAAAGCACTCTGATACCTGATTGGATTTGGGTCAAGTTTGCGCTATATAAAACGAAAAAAAAAACTATTAAAGAAAAAGGCCACCACGCCGAACAAAGAAGACTTAATTAGAAAGTGTGAACCTCCCCACATAGAAAAAGTTGCAATGGAAAATTTTACCAGGATGAAACCAAGAATCGAAATCTATATTGAATGATGTGCAGGGACAGAGACCCCAGACTTCTGCTAGCTTTCAGAGATAAAGGAGCATCCTAGAACTCGCTCGCTCCTAGCCTTAAGCACCTCAGCCCATTTGACGTGAGTACTTCTTAGGAAGTCAACACGTGCTGACACCTTTGGGAATAGATGGAAGGGTACTAGATAGCATCTCCTCTTAGTACAGTGTTGGGACAGATTTGTTTTATTTCTGATGAAAAGGGACCTAGACTCTGTGTCAGTTTTGAGTTGCATCCTGATCCTCGAACTTACCATTCTATTTTTGTTATGCCGAAATATTTATATTCGTAGAATCGGCTCAGTATTGATTTTTTTATATCTTTATATGTTAATCTTACGATGTGTGTACATCTTATTATTCTTGGCCTTATAATAAATTGACAAACCTAAAGATGGAGTCTGTGGTACTTCCAGGTATGTTATTGTCATTGTGTTATGAAGTGTTTTCCCCTCCACCACTGTTTAGTAGGTAAATAAAAGGCTCCTGAGTGCTAATTGTAAGGAGGAAGACAGGGGTACAATTTAGCGTAATCACAACCATTTACGCTGCCTGTGTACGTAACCTGTTTAGGGGTTTCTTTAGAGGCCAGATCTATAATAAGTTAAACATCATGAATCGTGAACAGTGTATTCAATTTATCACCACAAGGGTTATGTTCAAAATGTGAGAAATTGCAAAAAGATGGAACATAGTCTGTGATTAAAAGCCCCCCATATTATAATGAAATCTTCAGTTAACTTGTCGACATCATAAGCAATAAGGCATAAGCAAGCTACTCTGCAGTAGAACCCCTTTTGTTATCAAAATTGTTATGATATAAATTATTAAGTACTACAAGGGGTGTCCCTACAAGTGACATACAGATTATCGGAAAAAAAGGCAGAGGCAACATAGGCCTTAACTATCTTGGCTGCCAAGGTAATACTTATTAGGGTTACAAGACTATCACTATCGTGCCCTGATGTTGACAGGGACTCAGGGGTAAAGCCCCGAAAAGAAACTATTATTATGCGTATTCATCCAGGAAATTGTCTCTTGCAGACAGACAATCTGGTGGTTAGTTACCAGTGTTACCCAATTTTCATAATTAAGTTTGTTATTTATCCCAACAACGTTCCAGAAGAGTAGACTCAGTTTGTGAGTTAAGGGGCCAATGTTTACTTCTCCCGGGGGTGCCAGGTCTTGGTTTGGGGTTTGCACACAATCTCCAGGCCCGTCAGATGTGGAAACAATGTTGTGTGGGAATTCGCCCTCAGCATGGGAAGTAAGGTGGAGTGGGTGACTAGAAGTTCCCATAGCCTTCTCTCTTACATCAGATAATGAAAAAGAGTGAGCATGTCCATCCTTCAGAGTCCCACTATTGTAGGCAGTCAACAACTTGACCTGGGCAGTTGCAGAGAAAAGTACCTCAGAGGAACCAGCAGTTTTAACAAGTATTCCGAGACGGCCATTTTCTACATGGTCATGGCGCAGTCAATTGATCTCTTACAGGGCAGCAAAGTGATTATTTGTTAGGACTGTAAATATCCTGTTACCGTCTGGAATTCAGCTTGGTCTATCGAGAGGTTCCTCTAGTGTGGGTCTGTAAAATAATCCTAATAGCTCCGGCTAAATCCCATGTAAGGACCCTTGGGGACTGAAGAGCCTGCACAAAATTAGCCCTGCCAATTTTGCATCACAATAATTTGCTATAATACAGTCACATGTTTCCTTCTTTGGGTTTTTTCCGATCCGTTGGACCCTGTGAGTGCCTATTATAGCTTTAGAAAATGCGGCATTGCTAATGCACCCAAGCCATAGTGAACCAGTGGACCACCTTGTTCTGGGCGTAAGGGCAGGGCGTTTTTTAGGACTACACGTATGGGTGCATTTAGGGGTCTACTGCAAGATTTGAGGTTTCTACCTACTCTCTGTTAACCCATTGTCAAGGTTGCCAGCTACAGTGGGAGCAATCTTACTTTTGGGATAGCAGTCAGATCTATCAAATGCGGCCTCTGTCGCAGAGGGTAAATTGACATCATTTCCTCTGCTATCTTCCACAGTTGCCAAACTAGACTTAGGAATCAATGAAACCTTTCATACAGAGTAGTGCTGGCACTCCGTACCCTCAGATGGACCAGGCAATTTAATTTGGATTTGTGAGAACAGTTCTTCCAGGGTCTCATTGATGCTCTGGAGCGCCGCCACCACAGCGCTGAGCAAATGTGCAAAAACCACTTCTAATTGGTTGTTACTTCCAAGGGCATTAACTGTATTGGCAGCATTAGCGTCCCCCAGTGGCAAGGGTTGCACCCATGTGTAAGTGTTAAGGTCTAGGTGCCCACTCCTGTTCTCCTTCCGGACTCTGTCATGCATTTTTTTTTACTTGGGCACGCACATTAACATAACAAAACACATGTATTTATAAAGCGCATTTATCACACATGGGTCTCAAGGAGCTGAATAACAGATGTTTATTGTTACCCAACTCAATGGTACTCATGTTATCGACCTCAGATGGATGAAAGGCTGAGTGGACTCGCCGGGATTTGAACCTGTGACCAAGAGGTCGAACACAGGCCCCTGCAGTGGATGCATTAGTCCACAAAGCCACCAGACCCAGGCGCGCATTGCGCGTGTATTGCTTTTCTTACTTTTGAGGGTGGTGAATCCGTGGCATCTTCATTTGGGGATTTTTCAGTGGAAGACTTTTGTCCCTGTGGAGCTATTCCAATGTCTAAGTCCCCCGAATATACACATAGATTACTTGTTTCAGGGCCGGTTTCTCTCGCCCCCCCCCATCCCGTCATGGGCTCCTATAGCTACATCTGTGTCTCTTTGGGAAGTGTTACCTACATACTCTTTATTGACTGTAAAGAACAGGGACATCCAAGTTGCCCCCAACTTCTCTTCCACACTTTTGATTTCGGAAACAATGGGAGTCATAGCAGTATTCATACAGTTTGTAATTCAGCCCGGCTCGATGATGACACTTAGCCATTGATCCTCGGCAGCTGGTGGTGTAATAATACACTAGACGTGACTTCAGATGCCCAAGCCAAGAGGGGTCTTTCGTTTCTCTCCCTATGTGCACTGGGTATGCCCAGACGTGGGTCCCGGGCACACTGTGCCACTGAATTCAAGCTAACCTATCTGATGAGGGGTGGAACCCCAAAACCGGTCGCAGGAATCGTGTTTCTGGTCCAGGGGGGACCTTGCTTAGCAGTTCGGGCTGGAATGTTCCCATGAGGAACAGGGTCAAGACTGATTTACATATGGCTGCGTCTAAACTGGGGCTGGCATGGTGAGCCAAAGAACGATGGATTTAACCCAAATCTCTTGACTGTGGGGTGAATGTTTCGATTTCTTCGGCATTCCGTCCATCATTTTTGTGTCTTTTGCTTATCCATTGATCCTCGGCAGCTGGTGGTGTAATAATACACTAGACATGACTTCAGATGCCCAAGCCATGAGCGGTAGCTTTGTAGGGCTCACCTTGAATTATGTTCTTAGTAAAACAAGTATTTACCAGAAAAAGCTGACATATTAAGACTTCTACTCTGAAGTGGTTTTCCCCTTTTCTATTTGAGGGATCCCAATCAGTCCATCTTCTTTCATGTTCTAATTCCTCCAATTGTGAAGCCACGACGGCTCATATCTGAGCCCTATGTTGTTCTATCTTTTGTTATCCAGTTAGCTTTGTGTCCTATGCAGATACCCAAATCATTCTTTCCTTTAATGATGATTTCGGCTCAGCCAAAGAGACATTTTGGTCTTGAATGTTAGCAACTATCCGCTGGATAAAAACTAATCAAAACCCAATAACAACAAAACAAAGGACCTCATCTTTATTGTCCCTTCTTACACATAGTGTTCTGTTTGTATGATACAGTGGTGCTGGATACATCACCCACCGCTGTTGAGTCAGCAAAAAAAAATTGGATTCATAGTACACCATCATCTCTCCTGTTTTGAGCAGGTGTATCGTGCTTCTTCCACTGGCTTTCCCTACATCCTTAGATTGTTCAAATCATCACTTTTTCTCACATCTTTCTATTTTATGACTGTTCTGAATTCAATTACCTTCTCATGGCTAGATTCTGGAAATTGTATTTTAGGCTTACAAGATATTGCATTCACCACCATTAAATAAATTAAAATTCTGTTAAATATTCTATCTGAGGACTGTCATCTCGCTTTGCCATTTCCTCTTACATTTATGCTCTCCATTGGCTACCAAATGATATACATTCAAAACTTTATGTTTGTGTCATTGTACACTGCATTAAATAGGCACTGACTTTCTTCAGCATTACGTCACTCCTCAAGTTTCTTTTAGTACCCGACACTCTATGAAACCCAACCTCTTCCCCCAAATTAAAATTAATAGCACACTTCTTGGTGACTCGCCAGAACGTTTTTCCTCCTGAGCTCTAGCGTGACTTCAATGTTCTGTCCTTCCAAAAAAAAATAATAATAAACTTGTTTGTTCCCACATTAGTACAACCTCCACCTTTTTATCGTTATCCCTTAACACCAGGACACTTTTTTAGGGTAGCAGTGAATTTCACATAATATTTTCATTCATAAAATCGAACAATAACTAAAGAAATGTGATTGACCTGCACCATTGGACGCACTTTCCAAAACACTTTGGGAAGGGATTGAAAGAAGGAGTCCAAATATCTTGAAAAAGAATTTTGGATGCAACTGGCCCAGTGTGTTTTATAATGTATAATTTCCAATAATTGTACAAGACACAACATTCTGAAACATAAATACCACACCGTAAAAGATACATGCATTAAATGTGTGCTAGAAACAGGGTTTCTGGTTGGCAGAGGTATGCACCCCGTCCAAGCAGGAACCACCATCCTAGTCAGGGTACGTCAAATACACACCATAAAGTAATCTCTGCTCAACCTCTGGTATCTTGCCACACACCAGGCAAGCTTAGCTTAAGAGGCAATGTGTAAAGAATTTGTGCAAACAGCAAGCACGTTCCTGAATAGGAAAATGTCCTTCGTGTTGCACTCGGTCTCAGAGATGCGATCTCTTTTATAGAATTAAACTCAGGTAAATCGAGGTTGATTCAAGCATAAATTCAGGTTTATTAAACCGTTATTCCAACATGATAGATTCAAAGAATTGTATTCATTCTTATTCAATGCATCATTTGTCCAACTGCCCAATGCATGTCGGGCTTTTTAAGCCCTTCTTCAGGGGAGGTGCTCTAAAAGGATAAGGTATAGGATTCAGTATATACATGAGATTAAAGAGCTAGATTGAAAAAAGAGATGTGCTCAAATGGTTTCGTTGTGAAGTAAGTGACGGTTATAACGAACGCAATCATGTTTAAAACAGTGTTGGTGGGTGAACACGATTAAAGTTCCAGTGATTTCCGAAGCAGTGACTCGCTGTATATCGAGGTAATTTGAAAAATCCACTTTCTTAACGTGTCAGGACAAAACAATATAACCGTGTGGTTAGGTTTGCCAATAACGTGGGTGAAAGTATAAACTGGACGAAAAGATGAAGGTTTAAACGATGGTATTGGCTGAGAAATACGAGTGACAAAAAGAGGAATTGCATGCATACAGCGTGAGTATTAAAAGAAACTGTGTGAATTTCAAACGATTACCAAGTGACAAAAGATCAAACTTACGGTTAATAATGATGGTATACAGATTCTCGTGAAACCGGGAGAATCGTGACGGATGCATTGAATAAGAATGAATACAATTCTTTGACTCTATCATGTTGGAATAACGGTTTAATAAACCTGAATTCATGCTTGAATCAACCTCGATTTACCTGAGTTTAAACCGCTTTGAATTGGACAACATACTATCCAAACATGAGTGGATCCAACACCTTACTCTTTATAAAAGATATATTGATGATATTTTCATCCTATGGAATGGTTCAAGTAATCACCTGGAATCACTAATTGAATCTCTCAATACAGTTGACCAACGAATTCAATTCACTCACTGCATAAACAAAGAATCCTTAACATTCCTAGATACCAAAGTCACAATCCACCAAGGACACCTCACCACCGAGGTCTACACGAAACCTACTGACCGCAATAACCTCCTTCACTTCCACAGTTTCCACCAACCATCTCTCAAGAATCACTTGCCTTACTCTCAACTTCTACGATTGAAAAGGATCTCAAGCACCAATGAACTTTTTGAATCAAGCAAACTGGCCTGCATTTCCAAGTTTGAACAACGAAAATATCCCACTAAAGTCCTTGATAACGCCATTTTGAAGTCAAACAAGTCCACTCGACAAATGCTTCTTTCACCCAAACCACCCAAAACTTCAGATCAGAGAATGACATTCGTGTCAAAATTTTCTACACAAAGTTTCAATATAAAAAAAACCATCCTTAGGTATTGGCCAATGTTAAGCACGGAAATGGATTTCAACAACATCTTTGAAACACCGCCTAGATTTGCATACCAAAGATCACGCAACTTCAAACAAATACTATCTAAAGCTGATGTATCCACCACAAGTACCTTCAAAGGCACTCTACCATGTCTCAATTGTGGTAATTGCAACTCCATCATCAAAGGTACCACCATTCAACATCCCTCACAAGGCAACACGATTAAACTCAAGGTCACAGCCACATGTAACAGCCAGAATCTCATTTACATGCTGAAATGTCCATGCGGTCTCGTTTATGTGGGCAAGACCGAGAGAAAAATTTGCATAAGGATTAATGAACATAAAAGCAATATACGCACAAAACAGGCAAAATCACCAATTGCAACTCATTTTCACCAGCATCAGCACAACATTTGTCAACTGCGGTTTCTTGTTCTTGAACAGATTCCCTACCTGAGGGGACGAGACAATAGTAAATATCTATTACAAAGAGAAATATTTTGGATTCATAAACTGAACTCTACACATCCAAAAGGTCTCAACGAACGTTACGACCTGGGCTGTTTTCTGTAAATAAGGTCTTCCTTACACATCCAAATCTGGGATTTGAACATCCACCCTGCTCGGGATACCCTACTACCTTGTGTAACTCCATATGCCTATGTTGAATTTTGCATTTATCCTGTTGACAGAGTTTTTCCACATACACATGTACAACTGTATTATAATCTTGATACCCTTGAATACTCTAATTAGCATTATGATTATGTATAATTTCATATTTCCAGAACCTTTGCTCACTGTTGGAATCATCCAATTCACTTACGCTGTGTTTCTCAGCTCCACTCGCTGTTTTCTCAGTTCTACTCGCGTTTCCACTTTAACGTTTATTATACCCTTACAGTTTCCCGGATTTAACTGTATTTACCTCTTCATTTATGTTGTTTACCACTTTATTTATGTTGTTTGTATCCTCTCAGTTTCATCAAACTTTATTGACCTCTTTTTACGTTTGGAACTACAAGTCTGTCTTCTTTGTAGTTCTGATTTTCCCCGCACTTCTTTTTTATCACGTGTTTATATATCACATGATTACGATTACATTACACTCATCGGAGCGTCTCCGACACGATTCTCCCGGTTTCACGAGAATCTGTATACCATCATTACTAACCGTAAGTTTGATCTTTTGTCACTTGGTAATCGTTTGAAATTCACACAGTTTCTTTTAATACTCACGCTGTATGCATGCAATTCCTCTTTTTGTCACTCGTATTTCTCAGCCAATACCATCGTTTAAACCTTCCTCTTTTCGTCCAGTTTATACTTTCACCCACGTTATTGGCAAACCTAACCACACGGTTATATTGTTTTGTCCTGACACGTTAAGAAAGTGGATTTTTCAAATTACCTCGATATACAGCGAGTCACTGCTTCGGAAATCACTGGAACTTTAATCGTGTTCACCCACCATTAATTACGAATGCACCAATTAACACTGTTTTAAACATGATTGCGTTCGTTATAACCGTCACTTACTTCACAACGAAACCGCTTGAGCACATCTCTTTTTTCAATCTAGCTCTTTAATCTCATGTATATACTGAATCCTATACCTTATCCTTTTAGAGCACCTCCCCTGAAGAAGGGCTTAAAAAGCCCGAAATGCATTGGGCAGTTGGACAAATGATGCATTGAATAAGAATGAATACAATTCTTTGACTCTATCATGTTGGAATAACGGTTTAATAAACCTGAATTTATGCTTGAATCAACCTCGATTTACCGGAGTTTAATTCTATAAAAGAGATCGCATCTCTGAGACCGAGTGCAACACGAAGGACATTTTCCTATTCAGGAACGTGCTTGCTGTTTCTACTTTTGAATTCCCTACTCAGGGGGATTTATTCGTTTGCACCAACTAACGACTGTTTAAACTATTGACCTGGAAAACGTGGAGTGCGCACCTTCTGTTTGAGCTTTTTATTTTAAAGAATTTGTGCAACACTTCAAACAGTAGCACAGTGAAAACACCAATAAAAGACTCCAAACCAGTTTAGAAAAATAACATATTTTTATGACCAAGACAAGACCAAAACATCAAAAATCTAATAAGTATAATCGGAGTTATGGATTTTTAAAGATTAAATGAAACTGTAGTGCTTAAAAGCTTAAAGCGCCAACTGGGGCTATCTGGTTGCACTAGACTGGGGTAAATCTAAAAGTTGAGGCTGACATCAATGGACTGTGGGTCGGATTCAGGATCCAGCCTTGGCCCGCTGAAAAGTACCTTAGATGCGTAATCGACGGAACCAAGATGTGGGAAGCAAAAGGCAATGCCTCATCATCGAAGCACAGGATTGAAGATGATGCGTCGGCGCTGAGATGTGCAAAGTTGGAAATGCATCAAAAATTGGCGACGATGCACTGCGCAATCAGCGATGCAGTGTCCACTGTCCCTGCAGCAGTGGTGATATGTCAGTGTTGAGAGCGATAACTGGTTCTAATCGGTGCAATGGCATTGATGCATCGGTTCTGGGTATAGCGGCACTTATTAGGGCCCAGGACTGGACTAGCACTATTTGGCAGGGCAAGACTTGCAGGTGCTGTTACAGGATGAGTTGAAGACTTTGATGTCTATGAGACGTAGAACAGGGGGCAGGGGGGCATGCCCTTGGAGTCACTTGGGGTTCAAGTGAATGTATCTAGTCCGTCTTCAGTCAGGGAAGAGGGTAGCAGTCAGCAGGGCAGCACAGCAGAAAAGCAGCTCTTCCAGGGAAGCAGAGTGGCAGTCCTTGTAGCAGCACAACAGTTCTTCCTTCTGGCAGAGTTCCTCACAAGTCCAGTAGTGTACTGAAGTGTTAGGGTCAGAAGTCCAGTTCTGATATCCAGTGATACCTTAAATTGGTGGTGGATTTGAAGTGCACTACGGTCCTCCCTCCCAGCTCTGGATCCAGACTCACTCCAGGGAGGTATGCAGCCCGTTGTCGTGGGACAGGACACAACCTATTTAGGTGTTAGTGTCAGCTCCTCCCTCCCTTCCTGCCCATGATGACCCATGAGGATGTCGATGGCCACTCAGTCACACCAAAGCTCCCTTTCTGTGTGGTTGCCTAGACGGAATGCACAAAGTCCAGCTGTCATCAACCCCAGATGTGTATTAGAAACAAGCTGCAGGCGCACAGGGATAAGAGCAGAAAAGTGCTAACTTTCTAAAAGTGGCACTGTTAAATGGGTAATGATAAATTTGAATTTACCAGCAAAGAGGATTTATCATTAACATTCCAATGTAATGAAACATGACAGCTGTATTCCTTTTCAATCAGTAATTACAGCTTAAACGTGTAATAAGGAATTCCCAATGTTAACCTATGAGAGAGGTAGGGCTCACAGTAGGAGAAAACAAACAATGTATATTAAAATGCAACATAAACTGTTTATTCTGCTAAAATTCCTAGAAGAACATTGAAACAACTATAACGGTTGTTACAATTTGTGATGCTGAAACCCATGTTACTGGGCCAGAGTGATTTTAAATATACTAATCCGCATACATTTGCCAAAAAAGACTCCTGATATTGAGCCTTGTCTCCCACAAATGACAGGACACCCTACAGTTCTGAACTTGGATCTGCCCCGGTGTTTGGTGTGTTAACCCTCCCATTCCCCTCACCCTCTCTCCACCGCCATAATTAGGGTCTAGTTGCTCCCCGCCAGAGACTAATAGATTACCTTATTATGGCACCATCTTGTGTGGGCTCCCATCATTACACCCTTATGACAAAAGACATTAGACCTAATAAATATTAGAAGCTGCACTCATTTTGGGTTATTCGTTGTCTGTTAGGACAGCAGCCCGGCTGCCATCGAGCAATGCTGCATGATATTGGGCCTGCATCGCGTCATGAAAGCAGCCATTACTAATGATCTGGCCCACGGTTTAACTAATATCGGCGCTTTTATATTTTATCCCTCTTCATTTTGACTAGAATCACAGTTGAATAAGTTAGAGGTGGGAATATGTATTTATAAATACCCTTTATTCTCCAAAGTCTTAAAGAAAAGCATTGCACACTGAGCCTCTGGTTTATAGCCCCTTGTACACGCGAATTTTGTTAACAATATCATATATTTAATTGAAAAAAATGTGAGCTTAGTATACTTAAACATACTAAACGAACCACATTTCAATAGTACGTCCACCACCCTGACTCCTGCAATTTAATATCACTTTACTAAAGACATCTGTCTGCTATTTTATAGTTTCGAAAAAGAGGTATTTCTGCAGCAACTCCCACAACATAAAAAAGTTGGGTACAAAAGATCCCTGAGGCTAGGATGGAGCGCAGCTTCGTCTCACGGTGCCTGAAGTCCAGCTCAGTCTGATCCGAGCCTCTGCAACGGGTGGTCTGCTGTCTGCCTCAACCGGTGGTCTGCTGTCTGCGTCAACCGGTGGTCTGCTGTTTGCCTCAACCGGTGGTCTGCTGTTTGCCTCAGCTCTGCAGCCGTCAGACACCACCACTGGAGCAGCAACAATGGAGAAAAATTCACAAACAGCCAAGGAACACATCTTATTCCAGGACGTGAGTATGGATGCCTTCCTGCGAATTTTAAAATATCTTATGTTCTTTCTTGCACTCTCTTTAGAGGGGATTTTGCAGGTAAACCTGTGCACTTACAGTGGCATTTTCTTTATTTTACCTTACCTAGGCAGAATCATCAAAAGTTAAAAAGAAGAATGCAAGTAGATACACTATTGTGACACTGTCGGTCTGTCTCTTGCTGGCGCTGTCTCTGCTTTTGTGTTTTGGCATCAAACATTTTTGGAAACTGGCACCAGAAAAAGTAAGTTATTCCCTCCAAAAATCATCGGGCATGCTAGCCTTTGAGCCGCTGTTAACACTGCTCTATGTCTCATTGTCTTTCAGCTGTAAATGCTCTCTCCTCCATATCTCATCTACTAGCAAGTGATTAAATGGGCCTTAGACCGAAATTGCTAAATATATAACTTTAAGTTATACCGTGCATACACACAGAAAACAGAGGCACACTTCTGTGCGTGTGTATATGCGTGTGCCCGCATGCTTGTGTCTCTGTGTGTATACATTTGTGTAAACATGCATGAGTGTGTCTGGATGTGTCTGTGTGCTGGTTTGTGAGCCAGCATGCACATGCATCTGTGATTGTGTGTGCGCACGTGTGTGTGTTTGTGTGGGTGCATGCATGTCTGACAGTATGTGCATGCGTGTGTGTGCTTGTGCGATCCTGCTTGCATATGCAGCTCTGATTGTGTGTATGCATGCATGTCTGGCAGTGACTATGTCCGTGCATTTTCACGTGTGGATGCGTGTATGTGTGTGTGTCTGGATATTTGTGTGTTTTCTTGTGAGCCTGCGTGCATATGCACCTATGCATGTGTGTGCTTGTGTGTGTCTGTGTGTGTGAGCATGCATGTCTGCCTGTTTATATGTGCATGGATGTGTGCACATGTGTACATGGATTCGTGCACGTGTGTGTCTGTACTTATACATATACGTCGTTAAAATCAACATCAACATTTACTTCTAGATGCCTACCACAATACCCATTTCATTAATTTTCTGCATGGGAACCATACCCATCCTTCCAGTCGAGTCCGCTCAGGTTTCCCCAGCCAGTGAATGACATTTTATTGCAAGTGGGATCAAGCTTTTTTCCAGCCCCTCAATTATCTTGCCAGAAGCTCTTGGAAAAATAATTGAAGTGCCACGTTGGGAGAGGAAGGGGTGATGATTTATTTTATGGGTTTCATTTCTTCTTCTTTAATGCATAAACTGTGCATAGACCCAGAAAAGGCGTTGCAGATTCCGGCTCCTTCCAAAGCCCCCTGCAGACCTAGAGAGGCGACACGCTTGTGCAGGCGAAGGAAGCTGCAGTGCTGTCTAGCTCCACAGAGCCCCCTGGCCTGCACTCCTAGGGAGGCGACGAGCCTGTGCAGGCGAAGGAAGCTGCGGTGCTGTCTGCACAGAGGCCACTGCACTCCTAGGGAGGCGACGAACCTGTGCAGGCGAAGGAAGCTGCAGTGCTGTCTATCTGCCCAGAGCCCCCTGCACTCCTAGGGAGGCGACGAGCCTGTGCAGGCGAAGGAAGCTGCAGTGCTGTCTATCTGCCCAGAGCCCCCTGCACTCCTAGGGAGGCGACGAGCCTGTTCAGGCGAAGGAAGCTTCAGTGCTGTCTATCTGCCCAGAGCCCCCTGCACTCCTAGGGAGGCCACGAGCCTGTGCAGGCGAAGGAAGCTGCAGTGCTGTCTATCTGCACAGAGCCCCCTGCATTCCTATAGAGGCGACACGCCTGTGCAGGCGAAGGAAGCTGCAGTGCTGTCTAGCTCCACAGAGCCCCCTGGCCTGCACTCCTAGGGAGGCGACGAGCCTGTGCAGGCGAAGGAAGCTGCGGTGCTGTCTGCACAGAGGCCACTGCACTCCTAGGGAGGCGACGAGCCTGTGCAGGCAAAGGAAGCTGCAGTGCTGTCTATCTGCCCAGAGCCCCCTGCACTCCTAGGGAGGCGACGAGCCTGTTCAGGCGAAGGAAGCTGCAGTGCTGTCTATCTGCCCAGAGCCCCCTGCACTCCTAGGGAGGCGACGAGCCTGTGCAGGCAAAGGAAGCTGCAGTGCTGTCTATCTGCACAGAGCCCCCTGCACTCCTAGGGAGGCGACGAGCCTGTGCAGGCGAAGGAAGCTGCAGTGCTGTCTAGCTCCACAGAGCCCACTGGCCTGCACTCCTAGGGAGGCGACGAGCCTGTGCAGGTGAAGGAAGCTGCAGTGCTGTCTATCTGCCCAGAGCCCCCTGCACTCCTAGGGAGGCGACGGCCTGTGCAGGCGAAGGAAGCTGCAGTGCTGTCTATCTGCCCAGAGCTCCCTGCACTCCTAGGGAGGCCACGAGCCTGTGCAGGCGAAGGAAGCTGCAGTGCTGTCTATCTGCACAGAGCCCCCTGCACTCCTAGGGAGGCGACGAGCCTGTGCAGGCGAAGGAAGCTGCAGTGCTGTCTAGCTCCACAGAGCCCACTGGCCTGCACTCCTAGGGAGGCGACGAGCCTGTGCAGGTGAAGGAAGCTGCAGTGCTGTCTATCTGCCCAGAGCCCCCTGCACTCCTAGGGAGGCGACGAGCCTGTTCAGGTGAAGGAAGCTTCAGTGCTGTCTATCTGCCCAGAGCCCCCTGCACTCCTAGGGAGGCCACGAGCCTGTGCAGGCGAAGGAAGCTGCAGTGCTGTCTATCTGCACAGAGCCCCCTGCACTCCTAGGGAGGCGACGAGCCTGTGCAGGCAAAGGAAGCTGCAGTGCTGTCTATCTGCACAGAGCACCCTGCACTCCTAGGGAGGCGACAAGCCTGTGCAGGCGAAGGAAGCTGCAGTACTGTCTAGCTCCACAGAGCCCACTGGCCTGCACTCCTAGGGAGGCGACGAGCCTGTGCAGGCGAAGGAAGCTGCGGTGCTGTCTATCTGCCCAGAGCCCCCTGCACTCCTAGGGAGGCGACGAGCCTGTGCAGGCGAAGGAAGCTGCAGTACTGTTGTTTCAGTGCCTGTATGGACCAGAGATAGTGTGCTCAACTGGAATGTGCTGTGGCATATTTAAAGGCCGCTTCGAAAGAGACAGAGGGGCAGATTTACAAGCCCCCTGCACCACCAGTACGTCACTTTTCGTGAGGCACTGGTGGCGCAGGGGGCTCCTCCATATTTACAAGGACAGGAAAAGTCACCCTGCGTGGCTTTTCCTCCCCTTGTAAATACGGCCCCTCCACACGCAGCACTATGCGTTGAAGGGGCGATCCATGGGTGTTGCTGTGGGTGTTCCCACGCAACACCCATGGAACAAGACACATCTCCAGATTTACGAGAAATCGTAAATCTGGAGATGCGTCTGAATGCTATGCCACCCTAGAGGTGGCGTAGCGAGGCACAACGAGTAGAAATGTTTTAATTTCTCTTAATTTCTCCTCGTTTTTTTCTCTTTCAATGCATGCTGCATTCTACAGCACGCATTGAAAGAGGAAAATGCCTGTAGTGATTGTTTTTGTGCCGGAAGGTGCCCGTTCCTGCTCAAAAACAATCTCCCCATGACGCAGGCATCCTTGCACCATGGTGTAAGGGTGCCTGCACTAGCGCATGGCTGCAGTTTGTGCACCAGCACTGGGGGAAGCACACAGATGCGACATATTCTAGTAAATATGTTGCATCCCTGTGCTTCGGAAGTGCTGCAGCGTGGCGCAGCCAAAGGGCTTGCAGTGCCACGCAGCGGCACTTCCTTGTAGATCTGCCCCAGAGTTGGTAAAGACCGGAGGCAGATTTACAAGCCCCCTGCGCCACCAGTACTTCACTTTTCGTGACGTACTGGTAGCAAGGGGGCTCCTCCATATTTACAAGGAGAGGAAAAGTCACCCTGCGTGACTTTTCCTCTCCTTGTAAATACGGCCCCTTCACACGCAGCACTTTGCGTTGAAGGGGCATTCCATGGGTGTTGTTGTGGGTGTTCCCACGTAACACCCATGGAACAAGACACATCTCTAGATTTATGAGAAATCGTAAATCTGGAGATGCGTCTGAATGCTACGCCACCCAAGAGGTGACGTAGCGAGGCGCAACGAGGAGAAATGTTTTAATTTCTCCTCGTTTTTTCCTGTTTCAATACATGATGCATTCTACAGCACACATTGAAAGAGGAAGATGCCTGTAGTGATTGTTTTTGTGCAGGAAGGTGTCCCTTCATGCTCAAAAACAATCTCACCACGACGCAGGCAAGCTTGCACCTTGGTGCAAGGGTGCCTGCGCCAGTGCATGGCTGCAGTTTGTGCGCCAGCGCAGGGGTAAGCACAGAGAAGCAACATATTCTTGTAAATATGTCACATCCCTGTGCTTCGTAAGTGTCGCAGCGTGGCGCAAACAAAGGGCTTGCGGTGCCATGCAGCGGCACTTCCTTGTAGATATGCCCCGTGGTGTACGACGCAAGCAATCTCTCACATTGCATTGAGGAGCTGTACAGAGGGTGTGCGGCACCGTCAAGTACTGTATGTTATTAGTTGTAAAGTTCTTTGCCAAACGGAGATATTGTAAGGGTCGTGCTGGCCTTTAGGGTGATCAAACCGTGCCTGAGGGCTGGTCTGACAGGTCAGTGTGTGGGCAAGTTTTTTGACTGTTTGTGGGCCTTGTTTATGGTGTGCTTGGCAGGTTTTTACTGTTGATTTCCCTGCTATTCAAATAAACTATGCCTGCAGCAAACTCAAACTTATTCAGTCTGCCATACCTTGCTAAACACTTATACAGTGTGTCTTTACAAGTTCAAAACTGCCCCAACAAACTGGGGGCACTTTTTTAGCTTTCTAATTCACTAATGGTGGCAACCTTTATTTTGGTGCCTAGGCCTATTTTCTGTCCTAGTCCAACCCTGGATATTCTCAGGCATGGCTGGCGCATGGTCTTGTTCATTCTACCCAGTGCTTGAAATGGAAAAATAGAAGTGCCAGAGTACCTGCTTGTTTCTGAGAAGTGCCAGTACTCTCAAATTAAAAGTATTATGTCTCTCTCCGTTTCAAAATAAAAAAAAGTGCCGATATTCAGTACCGGAAAGTCCAAGCCTATTTAAAGCACTGATTCTACCCAAAAGGAGAGTAGAAGGCTTTGGGCCTTATTACAATGTCAGTCAGAAAGCCTCCCACCGCTGGTCGGAGGCTTTCTGACCAACATGGAAGGTTTACACTTCAACCGCATAATTACAATGTTGGTGGTCGGAGTGTAAACCGGCCGAGCAAACCGACTTGGTTCTGACGGGCTCAAGGAGCCTGTCAGCCAGTCAGAATGGGCTCATAAGCTCTTAAGGGCGGTGTTTCCACAGTTGGGAATATGATGTCAGTTTCCGACAGCCTTTCCATGTCGGCCTATCCATCATGTAAAGGCTGTCGAAAAGCGACCTTAGGGCCCCTAGCAGTGCCCTCTTCCTAACTGGCTCTCCGGATGTGGCCCTGGGGATGAACTTATGGTGCTCCCCTTAAAATCTCTGCACCTCACAGTGCCTGACACACTGTGCAGGGATTTTCACAAAATTGCCATTTCTCAATGGGGGCCTGGGCTGCGGGCGGTTTCCGCCTGGCACACAAGCTCCCATAGAGAAATGGGAGTTTGTGACCACACCATATGCGCGTCACATCCTAATTCAGCATGCAGAACGGCCGACCTATGGCCAGCGGTTCACGCACTAAGACGGTGTCGGTCAGAGGCAACTCCGACCGACATTGTAATGAGGCCCATAGTCTCAAAAAGCAGGATGTGTGGAACCCAGGGAATTCAGCTCCAGACTCTAATCTGAGGAATTTCCTGCACTGTACATTTTTTACTCCGTTCCTGTCGAGCCAATGGCAGGCCAGCCCTAGGCACTTTCTGCCACGCTGCTTTATCCTTTTAACAAAAAATTGGGGTTAGCCAAAACAGCACCCAAAAACAGGTTCCGGTGGGCAGGTGTAGGTTTCTCCTCCCCATGAATCATCTAACTAGGGCGATTTATGGGATGGGCACGGCGTGTCCCTCCGTACCACTATATCAGCAGGGTGAATGAATGAATAAATGAATGAATGAATGTCTGTGTTCGCCTTTACTGTCACTATGTCAGTACAACTGACCTAGCGAAATGAACTCAAACTTCACGGCATCCTTACGTCAGTCAGACGCACTGCCGTGATAGGTGACGTAATGAATTATGTTTATGTCATAACAAACATGACAGGACAGTGCGGTTGCATAGACGTGATCTAACATTATATGAAAGAGGTCAAATGTGGCTGTATATTAATGCAAACATTTCTTTGTAACTTTGGGGCATATTATTAAACCAGGCGATAAAATTATCGCTGTTTTAGCGGCAGAAAACTGCCGCTAAAACGGCGATAATGGGCTTGATAATATGCTCTATGGAATTCCAATTGAAGCTCAGGTTAGATGTCTTTCACATCTAACATGGGCTTCAATTGGAATTCCATAGAGCATATTATCAAGCCCAATTATCGCCGTTTTAGCGGCAGTTTTCTGCCGCTATAGTGGCGATAATTTTATCGCCTGGCTTGATAATATGCCCCTTAGGTAGGGTGGATATGTCCGTACTGATTTAAAGGTGCTTTTAAAAGTGGCAGAAGAATCTTCTGAAATTGAGTGTCTCACTTTCAGAAAAAGCGTAATATAGCATGGACAACGACAGTTCTTACGCATTCAAGTGCCGCCATCTCTTTATTTGGACCAATAGGACATAGGAGCAGGAAACTAAAAGAAGGAATGCACATGCGCCAGAATTGGCGACGTATTTACAGACTTGGGGGCAGATTTATGTTGCACTTGCGCCACTTTTGCGCCGCCGTTGCGTCACTTTTGTGACGCAGCAGCGGCGCAAATCCTGCGCCATGGTGTGGGGTATTTACAATGTGACGCATCTGGGAGATGCGTCACGTTGTAAAGCCCTGCGCCACATGTAGGCGTTCCAGGGCAGGTGGGGGCGTTCCGGCGCAGGAACGCCTCCTAAAAGTGGCTGAGTGAAATCTACAAGATTTCACTCAGTCACTTTTGAGCCCATGCTGCGTCAAAACCCTGCGCCTGCTTGAAGCAGGCGTAAGGATTGACGCAGCATTGTGCAGATAGGGCCCCCCAGAGCATTGCTGGAGCTGCGTCGCGCTTGTGACGCAACTCCAGCAATGCACCACTTTTACGGCACAGATGCGTGACGCATCTGTGCCGTTTTTGCCCCATGGTGCGCCGCATTATAAATGCGGCGCATTCATGATGGCGGAGCTGGGGCGCAAAATAACTGGCGCATCCCTGCTGATATGCAGGGATGCGCCAGTTATTATAAATCTGCCCCTTGGTGAATATTTATGTAATCGCGGTGGCCTGTACTGACCACGCTGTTAGAATATGAGCACAACATCAGAACAATTATAACATGCAAAATGCTGTGGTCTGCGTGAAACCACGAACAAACCATGCCTTACCTGAACGAGAACCGATTCAAACACATCAAAGGGGTGGAAGTATTTCTCTATATGGGAATATCTTACATAATGAAGATTACAAAATCATATTACAGGTGCCACTGACAATTTGGAATTCTTACTACTTACTATAAAACCACAAGATAGCTCTGCGATCTAAGTGCCTGCTGCTGACATATGATGTGAACTGTGTGTCACAAGTTCGAATGGTGACAGGGTCACCTCTGCGTATTATCCATCTAGAGTCGATAACCTGAGCGTTATTATATTGGTAACAGTCGCTCACAGCTTTTAGGAATGAAAACAAATTGAAAATCCGCCCTCTGCATAAATGTAATTTGTTATTAACGATTGTATAGAGTGTCCTAACAACTGAGCCTTTAAACCTGGAATTGGTTTGTGGAATTCCTCATGTGAAGAAATCTGTCGTCTGTTTCATGCAATAGCAGACAAGGTGAATTTTATCTCCTAATGACTTAGCTCCTGGGAAGAGGAGGCAGTGGGAGCGTTTGTGGAAAGTTGGCTTGAGTGCGCATTCTCGCAGACAATGTGAAATCTGGATGCCAAGGCACTGTGGGTAAAGCCGCCGCGTGCAGCATTACAGCTGGGAGTGAAATATGATTAACGAGACGGTCGCTCCTCCTTAGAACACTCACTCTAGCATTAAACACCGCTAAGCCACTTTGTAGTGATGTCTGTGAGATTAAATATAAAACACATCTTGCCTCCGTATACCGAAGAGTAGCCGGGAAAAGTCAATTCTGCACACATAACTATTCTGATACTGGTCTGCTCCGTTTAAATGAAGTCGAGGTCGTGAGAAATAGAAAAAGTTACAATTATCTCTAAACAAAACTGTTGCAACTCTTCAGTTTTCCCTATGCTCGCTTTATTTTCAACTCTCACCTGTTTAAAAGTTTCTTTTGGCCCTGACTTTAAACTGCCTTCCAGATACAACATGGTCGCTGAGGCTTTTATTTTTACACCAGCCATTGTAAGATTTTCTCTGCAGGTTATTAGATGTGGAAGAACTGGCCCATTGTCCCTGCCTACTGATACATTCCGTACTGGGGAATATACTACATACAGCATCAGAGGAGTCACGCTCCATTTCTTGAATAGGAGGTGCTCAGTTTTAAACGTACATTTTGGGCAATTCGTGAAAGGCATTTACGAAGAGGTGCAGTAGTACAGGAGTAATACAACTTCAAATACTCATACATGCTAATGCGAGAGGACAAGCACAGATCTACGGCTAAGAGGTCCACTCCTATGCGCGGGGTTTACTGCCGAGCGTGCGTATCTTAAATTACAGGAGTAAGCCAGGAGTAATCCTGACACACTCATGGTTTTCTCCTGCAATTCAGGAGTAAGCAAGTAGGCCTACAAGTGTAAGCCACAGAAATATATTTTGGCCCAAATCACAGACGTTGCGGTATGAGAGGGCGTGGCCTATTCTTGTAGTGACCCTCGCTTTCTCGTGAATTTCAGAAGTAAACCAGGAGCACACCTGGCTTAGGCCTGGGATCCGGAAGTACGACACACGCAAGCCTTGGTAGAATCTTTGTGCATGGGATTTTTTTTTTTTAAAAGGGTTCATAGTCATATTAGGTGTAAATATGGGAAAGACAAGGGGCAGTGGCTGGTCAATTGGGACTTTCTACTACCAGGTGGGAAGGGGAAATTGTTGGGGACACAGGCTTTAAAAGCAGGATTAAGGAGCATATTAACAAGCCAGGCGATAAAATTATCGCCGCTTTTGCGGCAGAAAACTGCCACTAAGACGGCGATAATGGGCTTGATAATATGCTCTATGGAATTCCAATTGAAGCCCATGTTAAATGTGAAGGACATCTAACATGGGATTCAATTGGAATTCCATAGAGCATATTATCAAGCCCATTATCGCCGCTTTGGCGGCAGTTTTCTGTCGCTAAAGCGGCGATAATGTTATCGCCTGGCTTGTTAATATGCCCCTTAGTTGTGCCTTTGTAAGTAAAAAGATCAGTGTGAGCACTCCATTTTATTCAGAGTAATAAGGTAAAATATTTCACTGCGATATCTTCCCAAATATTGCTACCAACAAAGAGGAGTGTGTTTATTTCCCTATAGTACATTTTCCTTTTGCCCACACTACCTATCCCCGTTTTTAGCCACTTCACTGTCTATTCCCCTGTCCCAGCACTCACCAGTCACACCCAGTACACCGGATGGCCCATCACACCAAACGGTGGCCTCTCTGACTCCTTCGTTCCTTACATTTCTTAAAATGTTTCACCTCTTCCATACTTGCCCATTTATTTTAAATACAGAACCCAATGCCAGGAAAACAACCTTGCTGTGCGCCAGAGTAAAATATTTCACCCCGTATAAAATAGATAATACCCCAATATGCCTTTATAATCCGGATTTATCCCTTTCAACACTTCAGAGTCATTATTGGTATTTAATTCTCCTCAATTAAACGAGTAATCGCTTTCTCTGGTGGAGGTCTTCCTCTTTGGAACGCCACAGGGTCAGTGTGGTAGAAGTCATGGCCGCAGGACAGTTCACGGCACAAGACCCCCTAAGTGTAAACCCACTTCTGTTCGTCACCAAGTAGTCCTTTAAATTGCATGCAATACAAATACATAATGAAAGAACTGCATACCAACCCTTCTTGTACCCGTAGTCTCCCCAACAGCGCCCCACCTGTAAAAGACATACATGTATCATGTTTTTCTGAACCATTTCTTTCATGTCTATTCTGTAGCAATTCAACTTCCATCTCCCACTCGGCCTTCTTCCATTCTCACTTCCACAGACTATTGCTGGCATAATCCTAATTACAGGGTTTCAGCATTAAAATCATTAAGCCCCATCTAGCATTCAAGGTTGGACAACTGAAATAGTACAGTGTCTGACAGTTTACCCCTTCCCTGGAAATCTAGCCGGTCACCCCAGTTTCTGCTTCCAACACCACACACAATCTTTCCTTTACCCAGGGCCTCTAGCTGTCAGATGGGCAAATTCAGCCTGGCCACCGAGGTATCCCTCAGGGCAACAGCTACCAATATGCCTTCGTTTTTCTCTCTCTTCACACACAGTGAAAAGATTAGAAGACAGTGTATTAATATGCAAATGGTCCCATGGCATGGTCCTTGAGCTTACCATCATTACTACACTCAAGTGAAGCAGTGAGGACACACTCACCTGGTGTGCACCCTGAATATCGACCCCAGAATGTCGATGAGACACAATATCATAGACAAAATATCTAAACAAAAACTTGACATGGTGGTAAGTCTAAGGTCAAAATTTACTACAATTGTGTGTCGCGTTACGTCACTTATTTGGCACAGCCCGATGCAAAACCCATTTCGGGATTTACAGAGCCTCTCAAAAAGTTCTGATTTGCATGGCTCTGCATGGCTTTGTAAAAAAAAGTAATATGTGCTGCCTTGTGTCACCTTGTGTTACTTAGGCATTACAAGGGTGGTGCATTGATGTAACCATACATACACCCATGTATTTTGACACAAATCGATATTTACAAAGACTGAGGTTGATAATTTGGAGGAATATTTGTATTTCTTCCCGTTATTTCCTCTTTGCATATGTGGTGGCATCTGTAGCACACATACAAAGAGGAAATAATATTGAGGTATTCCCTCCTGCACAAAGACTATCCTGACACAACCAGACACGCTTGTGCCATGATGCAAGGGTGCCTGCATTTGCACTAGGCAGCCACAATTGCACAAGTGTGAGGAGAGAGCAGAGCTGAGCCATATCTTTGAAAATATAGTGTTGTTCTGCTCTCTCTTTTTCAAACAACACAACACACAGTGCAGCAACTTCACTTGCTCCCCTACATTGTGTGAAATGTTAGTAAATATGCCCCTAGATTTTCCATACCTATCTTCAAATATATATACCAGCGTGGTACATATATCTTCAAGGTACGTAGATGTGGAGTAAGGAATAGTAAATCTATACTTCCCTATAAGCGCTTACTTTGTGATATTTTTCCTTTCGAAGTTCTGTTATCAGGCGCAGCCAGCACAGGTAACAGCGGTGGGGCGGGTGGGGAAGTGGACAGACAACAGGATAGGGAAAGTAAAATAAAAAATAAATAAAACAACGTACCTTGCACTCGCCGCATTGCCGACTCGGCGATGCTGTGAGTGCAAGGCAAGGGGTTTAGGTATTTTTTTATTTTACTTTCCCTATCCCGTCGTCTGTCCACTTCACCCCCTCCCCCACTGCCCACCCGGCCCCTGTGCCAGTCACGCCTGCTCTTTATTCTTGTGCCACAATATTCTGGGGGTCTAAATTCAGAGGTACAATCATTCACTTTTTGGGGTATGGCTATGGTGATGTCCAAGCTTAGTCAATATGTTCCTCCCTTTGCACTGGGGAAACCGCCCTGCTCTAAACCAACATATAATTTGAGTTATAATGTGCAGATTATTAAGATTAGTGACCCGACACAAGGTTAGGCCAGCATTATGTAACACAGGATGGACTGTGAAATGAAGGAAAGGCATTTTTCCACCGCATATTGTGTGAGAGGTTCTGTCATTAGACCTTAGGCCAGGGCAGAGGTCAAATAACCAGACGGGCAAAAGATTAAGAACTGTTGAGGAAAAAACTGGACAACATATTCTTGTGATGGAGTTTCTTAGACTGAGCTTCTGTGGTAATTACTTCCAAGGACTGTGACAGGATGTCTTTGGGATGCTCTTTTCTCAACCAACTGGCTTCAGGCATACTTCAGCAAGAAACACCGAAGTAAGTCCTACATGATGTAGATCAGGATGGAAGCTCCCAGCTCTCCCTTCCATGATCAAGAGGTTGAAGGGCCTAGAATGGACGTTCCCCTTTGCCTTAAGCCTTTGCTTAATGGAAACTAGTGGCAGAAAATAGGAATATATGCGCTGTGATTAGAGCCTAGGATGAAACCTAAGAAATACCCTTCTAGCTCAGAACTGGGACCAGCTCTGACCACGTCACAAAGTGACAAGTAGGGGAGTTGTGAATGCTCTCCATACAGAAAAAGAAAAAGAAAGCAAGGCAGTATTGGGAGCATCAGTAAGTGAGCCGAAAAAGGTCAAAGATGAGAGTTCAAAGCTTTTCCATTCATGTCCTGGCAAAGGAGGCATCTGATCTGTATGAAAGAGAGTTGAAGTGGATATTTAGCACTCACCTCGTGGCCAAACAAGATTCCATCAATGAAGATTTTGCTCTGACAGAAAGCAACAGCGCATCTTCAGAATGGTACTGAGGCAGAATATAGAGTTGGAAATGTCTACTTACACAAATATCGAGTTAGAAATATCGTGATTCAGAAATATCGGGAGTAAGAATATCATGGTGAAGAATAGCGAATTTAGGTAAGAAATCTCAGTTTTAAAAATATAGAAGGTATTAATATTGTTTGCAAAAATATAGATGTTTAAAATATCGATTTTTAACCCCTTTGTTGCGCATAACGAATGGTTCTCTCATGAGCACCGGTGCTCCTGCACTAAATCCCTCTGCTGCACACAGCAGAGGGATTTCCCTTTTTTTTATTGGACTCGGGAGGTTGGGGAAGAGCTTCCCTAACCTCCCAAGGTCAATTTACATTTTCATTGCAATGCCGATCGAACGCATGGCGCGCTGACATCATTGCAATGAAAATGAAATTGAAATGAGCCAAGAGGCTCATTTCAGTTTCACTTTCTACGTGCTCAGGGGGCAATCTCAGCCCCCTGAGCACATAGAAAGTCAGTAGAGGTATCGTTTGAAAGGGGAGAATCTCCCCTTTCCAATGGTACCCCTCCCTAGTAGATCCAAGCTTGGGGATCTCCCCAGGAGGGCGATCCCCAAGCAGGGATCCACCCACTAGGCAAAAGGGAGGGGGGAGCGGACCCTTGGGCAAGGGCCTTTGCTACCCCGATATTATTTTGGGAACATTTAGTCTTTCTGCCCCCCCTGGCAGTAGCCACCAATCTGCTCCCCCCCCAGAGGGGCCGAAAACCCACTAGATACCAGGGATTTTTGTTGACATTTTATTTAGGTGTGGGGGCTGCCCAATATGGGCATGCCAATGCCCCCACCCCCCTGGCCATAAAAACACAGTCTTTCTGCCCCCCTGGGGGGTGGATGGGGGCAGCAGCCCCCAATCTGCACCCCGGGGGTGGGGGGCAGAAAGCCCACTTGATACCAGGAATTTTTTTGAAAATTACAATTAGGGGTGGGGGCTCCCCAATATGGGCATGCCAATGCCCCACCCCTCCCTCCACAAAATTCCAGTCTTTCTGGCCCCCTGGGGAGCAGAAAGCCCACTAGAAACCAGGGATTTCTTTTAGGATGTGAATTAGGGGCGGGGGCTGCCCATTATGGGCACACCAAAGCCCCCAACACCCCCTGCACAATAACAGTGTTTCTTTCTCCCCTGGGTGCAGATGGGGGTCTTAGCCCCCAATCTGCCCCCCGGGGGGGGCAGAAAGCCCACTAGACGCCAGTTTTTTTTTTACAATTAATTTAAGGGTGGGGCTGCCAAAGATGGGCATGCCAAAGCCCGCACCCCTCCTCCTCACAAAATTCCAATCTTTCTGCCCCCTGTGGGGGCAGAAAGCACCCTAGACACCAGGGATTATTTTTTTATAGGCCAGGGGTGGGGGCTACCCAGAATGGGCATGCAAATGCCCCCACCCTACCCCCCAAAGAAAACTAAAGACTTGCTGCCCCTCCAGGAGGAAGATTGGGCAATAGGGCCTATTTTGCCCCCGGAGGCGCAGAAAGCCCACTAAGCGCCAGGGATTTTTTTTATATATAGGTAGGGGTGGGGGTTGCCCAGAATGGGCATGTCAAGGCCCACCCAAATTATACAGTCTTTCTGCCCCCTCGGTAGGCAGATGGGGCAATAGACCCTTATCTGCCCCCCCCGGGGTGGGACAGAAAGCCCACTAGCCACCAGGGGTTTTTTTTCTCCAAAGTTCAGGGTGGGGGTTGCCCAGAATGGGCATGCCAATGCCCCCACCCCCCAAAAAACAGATGCCACAGGCTTTCTACCCCCCAGGAGGCATATGGGGGTAGTAGCCCCTGATCTGCCCCCCAGGGGGGAAGAAAGTCCTCTAGGTGCCAGCGATGATGCCGGCTTTCCTATTAGTAGGGGTGGGGCTTCTCAGAATAGGCATCCCAATGACCACACGCCCCCAAAAGAATAGCCACAGTCTTTCTGCCCCCCTTGGGGGCATATCGGGGCAATAGCTCTCGATTTCCCCCCTCCCCAGGGCGGCAGAAAGCCCACTAGGCACTGAATTTTCTTCAGGATGTGTCTACCTATGGATTTTGGGCCCTAGCGCAGCTGGCACATAGGGAAACCTAACAAACCTGTACATGTTTGAAAACTAGACACCATGGGGAATCCAGGATGGGTGACTTGTGTGCCTTTCACCAGGTTCTGTTACCCAGAATCATTTGCAAACCTCAAACTTTGTCTAAAAACCCACATTTTCCTCACATTGTTGTGGTGGAAAGTTCTGGAATCTGCATGGATCCACAAAATTCCACCCACTCCTTGTTCCCCAAAGTCTTCTAAAAAAATGTTACCTTACTTGTGTGGGTAGGCCAAGTGCACGCAACAGGAAATGGCCCAAAGCACAACGTGGGCACACCAGTTTTTCTTATTGAAAACGAATCCTTTTTTTGCAGAGTGCCTACCTGTAGATTTTGAACCCTACGGCACCTAGGGAAACCCTGCAAACCTATATATTTTTTAAAACTAGACACCCAGGGGAATTCAGGATGGGGTGACTTGTCTGGCTCTCACCAAGTTATGTTACCAAGAATGTTATGTTATGTTATCTGGTGTTTTATTGAGCGCTCAGCTACTCAAGCAGAGTGTCCCGGCGCTGTGTACTGCTGGGGAACCCATCCTGGCTTTCCCTGTGAGATGGTCCCTTACTTGGCATCTCCAAGGTGAAGACCAAGCATCCCCGGCACTGATGGGGCCGTTAGTGGAGATTAAGCAAGCTATTGCCCAGAGTTGCTGAGTGTGATCCATGATTAGAGTAGGCACCGAGGCGAGAATTATCGAGTCCGCTGACCTTGGCCCAAGACCCTGCCGCGTCGGGAATCCAACCCTGGTCCCTGACCAACCTCTGCTTCCGGGTCTGCCGCCTCTAACCAGTGAGCCACACCACTCCACATCCCTTGCAAACTTCAAAATGTGTATAAAAAACACATTTTCCTCACATTTCTGTGCTGGAAAGTTCTGGAATCTGTGTGGATCCACAAAATTCGACTCACCCCGCATTTCCCAAAGTCTTCCGAGAAAAACTGTACCTCACTTGTGTGGGTGGGTCAAGTACCCCCGACAGGCAAGGGCCCAAAACCTAGTGAGGCAACATCAAAATTACCTATCACAAACCAAACTGGTTTTCAAGGGGGGTACCATGAGTTTTTGGCTACGGGCTTGGCAGCCATCTAAGGAAACCTACAAAACCCACACATTTCTGAAAACTAGACACCTGGGGGATTCCAGGGAGGTATGGCTTGCGTGGATCCCCCAAAGTTTTCTTACCCAGAATCCCCTGCAAACCTCAAATTTAGCTGAAAAAATCACTTTATCCATAATTTTTTGTGTGGGAAAGTTGCTGCATCACCGGGCTGACACAAATTTCCTACCACCCAGCATTCCCCCAGGTCTCCCGATAAAAATGGTGCCTCAGTTATGTGGGAGGCCCAAGTACCCGTGACAGGCAAGGGCCCAAAACGTATTGAGGTGACATTAAAAATTGCCTTTCACAAAACGACCTGGTTTTGCAAGGGGGGTCACGTGGGTTTTTGGCCCCATGTTCAGCGGCTAGCTAGGTAAACCTACCAAACCAACACATTTCTGAAAACTAGACACCCGGGGAATTCCAGGGAGGAATGGCTTGCATGGATACCTGTAGTATCTTCATATAAGGTTAACTGTTCTCCTGTACCTTGTAACTAGCTGCTCAGCCAGTGTGAGTGTTCCATGTGGAATGATGACGTGACTGGAATGTTGGTGTGGTGTGAGACAGTTAGGAGAGGATGGGCTGAGCAGCTAGCAGGCTGCTCCTGGTGGGGCTATACTATTGACTTTACATCTTAATAAATAACCTAAAGATATATACTGGCTATGTCTGCTGTGTCACATCATCCTATGGAACCAGGTTACTTCAATTGGCGACGAGTTGGACTAAAGAAACCGTGCGTGTAACCTGAACAGACTGGTCTGTAACTGATCCAGTGTGACTTGATGATGTTGACTTAAAGAAAAGAAACTCCTCATCTGGCGGAATCACCTGGCACCGTGAGCCCCACCAGTGACCACAACACCGGTCGCCCTAACCTCTGTGCCAGTTCCTGCTAGACTTTCCTTCTTCCATGCTGCAGTAATCCTGGAAGAGGTGTTAAGGAGGAGGAGTTTGTGTTGATGTACCTCTGGAGAGTGATTAATCAAGAGAAGTCCCTCAAGTGTAATGAAGAGGAGTTTTCACTGCAGTAACGTCTAGGAAGTATCTCTCCAGTTTGGGTCATGATCTACGTAGAAGAAGAGTTGTTCCCTATTGTTTGTGTGGGGAAGAGCGTCTGGGGAGGTGCAGTTTTGGAGTTCTTGAAGTGCAACTAGTCCTCGGTGTCCGTGGTCAACTGACCTATGTATGGGAGGGGCCCGTCTGTCCCTGTTTTGTGAGCTGAGGAAGTTTTGTCCCTGTCGGGAGAACCGCACGGCAAGATTCATATGGACAGCTGTCCTGCGTGGTTCTGTCTGCACTGGATGTGACAGTTGCTTTGGAGGAGCCTCTCAATTGTGATTTTTGGGTGTTGGTTTGTACTACGTGGCATGTAAAAATTACCGTTGCGCTTCATTTTCAAATTGTATTTTGACACGCGCAACATACCTTGAGCACAATGCCGCGCGGATCCGCTTCAAAGCCATTCATGACGTTTTCTTCCCTGCCGAACAGAGTGCTTCGTGATGTCCAACTTCAAAGCTGTTTTGGGACGATTTAAAGCACGAGCGTGCCGGGAACCACCCGGCATACGTCTCTTGTGCGTGCCGCCATCTTTAAGGTTCACTATGTTTCCTCCTTCAGACCGCGATGTATTCACTGGCTTTCTTCTGTGTCTTGCCAACCACGTTTCTTTGTTCTACCAATCACGATCCTGTCTGAAAAATAAAGTTTATAACGTTGAAGCTTTCCGGCAATCCCGAAGGGCGAGGAACATTTTCTTTTCAGTCTCAACGTTTGGGCAAGGTTTTTTTTTGTTTATGTCACCAGACATCCTACACAAGATTGTGCCTCTAATTCTTGCGGTGAGTTGTTTCTTTCGTACCACGTTTTCATCTACAACATGATGCCTGCTGCAAAGTCTACAACATGATGCCTGCTGCAAAGTACTTTGTTCTGCTGCCAAGTACTCTGTTACTTTTAAGTACTGATGTTCCTCGATCTTTTGTTGGCACTGTATCTGTTGCAGTGTGTGTGTGTTTTCAAGAATTATTTCACACCTCGCCTATACATCATCATAGCTGTGACAGGCACACCGTTGACTTCCTTTGTTTTTCATACAAGTTTGTGGTGCATGTTTTAAAGATTTAAAGCAAAACTGTCTAATTTCGCAGGAGAGTGAGTTTAACGCAAAAATGTTTATTTTCACAGGAGAATGAGTTTTTTTTGTCTTACAGTATCTTGTAACTGCTGTATGTCAACGTTGTTAATTTGTTTCTCACACGTACATGTTCTATTGGCATGGGAGTAGGTACTTGTCCCATGTCCCTTATTTACGCAGTTTATAGGGGGTTATTGTCCCACCTATGTCAGTAGTAATGGGTGTTAGTCCTATTTACTCAGTTTTTAGCGGGTATTAGTCCCACCTACTTAATTGTTTATGGGTGTTAGTCCCATATACTTCGTGTTTAGGGGGTGTCAGTCCCACCTAGGTCATTCTTAATGGGTGTTACTCCCATATTATTTGTGTTTAGGGGGTATTGTCCCACCTATGTCAGTAGTAATGGGTGTTAGTCCTATTTACTCAGTTATTAGGGGGTATTAGTCTCACCTACGTAATGGTTTATGGGTTTTATTCCCATATATTTAGTGTTTAGGGGGTGTTAGTCCCACCTACGTTATTGGTAATCGGGTTATTGGTAATCGGTGTTTGTCCCATCTATTCTGGGTGTTAGTCATGCTGTGACTCACTTGTTGGGCTATAGGGGGTGTTAGTCCCACCTATTAAATGGGGTAATGAGTCTTAGTCCCTTATACTCAGTGTTTAGGGGGTGTTAATCGTGTTTAGGGGGTGTTAGTCCCATATACTCAGTGTAGGGGGTCATAATCCCACTTACGTTGTAGTGAGGGGTGATATCCACCCATTGTATATTTGTTTTGGGAGTGATTCTTCCTGTATTTCTCTACAATTTCTAGAGTATCTTTTGTCGTTCTCAATTGTGATTTTCTGTTCATGTATCTTATGTGGTGTCTTCGCAATCTCCGTTGGGTAGTTTATTGTTTTTGTGTCTCATTGAAGGAGGAGGTTGGTGATAGTGTGTGAGTTTAATGTTCTCTTTTGAATCTTTATATAAGAGGAGGATGGTGATAGTTCATTCTTATTTTTCATCCTTTTCTTATCCTTTTCTTCCCTTTTATAGTCTGGTTCCCTTTCTTGGTATATTTTATTCATCTTACCCTTGGGATTTGGACTATTTATCTCTTGTTTATATTTTGTGTCTTGTTGCTATGTACTTTTAGTATTCCTTGTTTTATTGTCAATTGGAAAGAAGGGAGATATTGTAGTATCTTCATATAAGGTTAACTGTTCTCCTGTACCTTGTAACTAGCTGCTCAGCCAGTGTGAGTGTTCCATGTGGAATGATGACGTGACTGGAATGTTGGTGTGGTGTGAGACAGTTAGGAGAGGATGGGCTGAGCAGCTAGCAGGCTGCTCCTGGTGGGGCTATACTATTGACTTTACATCTTAATAAATAACCTAAAGATATATACTGGCTACGTCTGCTGTGTCACATCATCCTATGGAACCAGGTCACTTCAATACCCCAACGTTTTCTTACCCAGAATCCCCTGCAAACATCACATTTAACTGAAAAAAGTCACTTTTTCCACACATTTTTGTGTGGGAAAGTTGTAACATCACCGGGCTGACACAAATTTCCTACCACCCAGCGTTCCCACATGTCTCCTGATAAAAATGGTGCCTCATTTGTGTGGGAGGCCCAAGTACCCGCGACAGGGTTTGGTAGGTTTCCCTAGCTGGCCGCCGAGCACGGGGCCAAAAACTCAGGTGACCCCCTTGCAAAACCAGGTAGTTTAGTGATAGGCAATTTTGATGTTGACTCAATATGTTTTGGGCCCTTGCCTGTCATGGGTACTTGTGCCTCCCACACAAGTGAGGCACCATTTTTATCGGGAGATCAGTGGGAACACTGGGTGGTAGGGAATTTGTGTCAGCCCGGTGATGCCACAACTTTCCCACACAAAAATGTGCGGAAAAAGTGATATTTTCAGCTAAATCTGGGTAAGAAAACATTGGGGGATCCACGCAAGCCATACCTCCCTGGAATCCCCCGGGTGTCTAGTTTTCAGAAATGTGTAGTTTTGGTAGGTTTCCCAAGTTGGCCGCCGAGCACAGGACCAAGAATCCAGGTGACCCCCCTTGTCAAACCAGGTAGTTTTGTAATAGGCAATTTTGAAGTTGCCTCAATACGTTTTTGGCCCTTACCTGTCGCTGGTACTTGTGCCTCCCACAAGAGTGAGGCACCATTTTTATTGGGAGACCTGGGGAAACACTGGGTGGTAGGAAATTTGTGTCAGCCCAGTGATGCCACAACTTTCCCACACAAAAATGTGTGGAAAAAGTGTTTTGTTCAGCTAAATTTGAGGTTTCCAGGGGATTCTGGGTAAGAAAGCTTTGGGGGATCCATGCAAGCCATACCTTCCTGGAATCCGCTGGGTGTCTAGTTTTCAGAAATGTGTAGGTTTGGTGGGTTTCCCCAGCTGGCCGCCGAGCACGGGGCCCAAAACCCAGGTGACCCCCCCCCCTTGCAAAACCAAGTCGTTTTGTGATAGGCAATTTTGATGTCGCCTCAATAGGTTTTGGCCCCTTGCCTGTCGCGGGGCACGAGTGAGGCACCATATTTATCGGGAGACCTGGGGGAACGCTGGGTGGTAGGAAATTTGTGTCAGCCCGGTGATGCCACAACTTTCCCACACAAAAATGTGTGGAAAAAGTAATTTTTTCAGCTACATTTGAAGTTTGCAGGGGATTCTGGGTAAAAAACGTTGGGGGATCCATGCAAGCCATGCCTCCCTGGAATCCCCCGGGTGTCTAGTTTTCAGAAATGTGTGGGTTTGGTAGGTTTCCCTAGCTGGCCGCCGAGCACGGGGCCAAAAACCCAGGTGACCCCCCTTGCAAAACCAGGTCGTTTTGTGATAGGCAATTTTGATGTTGCCTCAATAGGTTTTAGGCCCTTGCCTGTCGCGGGGCATGAGTGAGGCACCATCTTTACCGGGAAACCTGGGGAAACGCTGGGTGGTAGGAAATTTGTGTCAGCCCAGTGATGCCACAACTTTCCCACACAAAAATGTGTGGAAAAAGTGATTTTTTTCAGATAAATTTGAAGTTTGCAGGAGATTCTGGGTAAGAAAACGTTGGGGGATCCACGCAAGCCATACCTCCCTGGAATCCCCCGGGTGTCTAGTTTTCAGAAATGTGTGGGTTTGGTAGGTTTCCCTAGCTGGCCGCCGAGCACGGGGCCAAAAACCCAGGTGACCCCCCTTGCAAAACCATGTCGTTTTGTGATAGGCAATTTTGATGTTGTCTCAATATGTTTTGGGCCCTTGCCTGTCGCGGGTACTTGGGCCTCTCACACGAGTGAGGCACCATTTGTATCGGGAGACCTGGGAGAACAATGCGTTGTAGGAAATTTGTGTCAGCCCAGTGATGCCACAACTTTCCCACACAAAAATGTGTGGAAAAAGTGATTTGTTCAGCTAAATTTGAGGTTTGCAGGGGATTCTGGGTAAGAAAGCTTTGGGGGATCCATGCAAGCCATACCTTCCTGAAATCCGCCGGGTGTCTAGTTTTCAGAAATGTGTAGGTTTGGTAGGTTTCCCTATCTGGCTGCCGAGCACGGGACAAAAAACCCAAGTTACCCCCTTGCAAAACCAGGTTGTTTTGTGATAGGCAATTTTGATGTCGCCTCAATACGTTTTGGGCCCTTGCCTGTCGCGGGTACTTGGGCCTCCCACACGAGTGAGGCTCAATTTTTATTGGGAGATCCGGGGGAACGCTGTGTGGTAGGAAATTTGTGTCAGCCCGGTGATGCCACAACTTTCGCAAACAAAAATGTGTGAAAAAGTGATTTTTTTCAGCTAAGTTTTAGGTTTGCAGGGGATTCTGGGTAAGAAAACATTGGGGGATCCATGCTTGCCATACCTCCCTAGCATTTCCTCGGGTGTCTAGTTTAAAAAAATGTATAGGTTTTCTAGGTTTCCCTAGGTTCCGTCAGAGGTAGGGTTCAAAAACTACAGCTACGCACTTTGTAAAGAAAGGGTCATTATTCACCGTGAAAATGTGGTGTGTCCTCCTTGCCTTTTGGGCCGTTTCCTGTTGCGGGCCTTACGCCTACCCACACAAGTGAGGTACCATTTTTCTCAGAAGACTTTGTGGAATGCGGGGCGAGTGGAATTTTCTGGATCCACGCAGATTCCAGAACTTTCCACCAGAGAAATGTGAGGAAAATTTGTTTTTTAAAATAATTCTTCACGTTTGAAATCGATTCTAGTAACAGAACCTGGTGAGAGCCAGTCAAGTCACCCCATCCTGCATTCTCCTGGGTGTCTAGTTTTTAAAAATGTATAGGTTTGCTAGTTTCCCTAGGTGCCGGCAGAGCTAGGGTTCAAAAACTACAGCTAAGCACTTTTAAAAAAAAGGGTCATATTTCACTGTGAAAAAGTGGTGTGTCCACCCTGCGTTTTGGGCCCTTTCCTGTCGCGGGCACCAGGTCTACCCACACAAGTGAGGTACCATTTTTCTCGGAAGACTTTGGGGAACGCGGAGTGGGTAGAATTTTGTGGATCCATGCAGATTCTAAAACTTTCCACCAAAGAAATATGAGGAAAATGTGTTTTTTTAAAATAATTCTTCAGGTTTGCAAGGGATTCTGGGTAACAGAACCTGGCAAGAGCCAGTCAAATTACCCCATCCTGAATTCCCCTGGGTGTCCAGCTTTAAAAAATGTATAGGTCTGCTAGGTTTCCCTAGGTGCCGGCAGAGCTAGGGTAAAAAAACTACAGCTAGGCACTTTGAAAAAAAAAGGGTAATTTTTCACTGTGAAAATGTGGTGTGTCCACCTTGTGTTTTGGGCCGTTTCCTGTCACGGGCACTAGGCCTACCCACACAAGTTAGGTACCATTTTTCTCTGAAGACTTTGGGGAATGTGGGGTTGTTGGAATTTTGTGGATCCACGCAGATTCCAGAACTTTCCACCACAGAAATATGTGGAAAATGTGTTTTTTTTAAAAATAATTCTTCATGTTTGCAAGGGATTCTGGGTAACAGAACCTGGTGAGAGTCAGTCAAATCACCCCATCCTGGATTCCCCTGGGTGACTAGTTTTAAAAAATGTATAGGTTTGCTAGGTTTCCCTAGGTGCAGGCAGAGCTAGGGTTCAAAAACTACAGCTAGGCACTTTGCAAAAAAAGGATCATTCTTCATTGTGAAAATGTGGTGTGTCCACATTGCGTTTTGAGCCGTTTCCTGTCGTGGACAGAAGGCCTACCCACACTAGTGAGGTACAATTTTTATCGGGAGACTTAGGGTAACACAGAATTGTAGAGCAACTGTTATTACCTATTGACTTTCAATACATTTCTGCCTTCCAAATGAAAGACAATGTGTAAAAAAGAAGTCATTTTGAAAAATGACCTATAATTCTCAGGCTAGTATGGGTACTCCCAGTTTCGGGAATGTGCAAATATCTACTGTTTCTAAACTTTATATTTTGTCCCTATTTCAGAAATACATAGGTGTCTTTTATTCCGATTTTTCCATGTATACATTTTCCCAAAATAATTGCTATATACACGGAACATAATAAAAAACCATTGCAAGACGCTGCTCAGTTATTGGCTCTGGGTTCATCGGGTTCTTGGTGAACCTATAAGTCCTATATATCCCCACAACCAGAAAGGTCCAGCAAATGTAACGGTATATTGCTTTCAAACAGCTGTCATAATTAGAAGAAGTTACAGGTGAAAATGTTGACACAAATGACTGTTTTTTTCAACTAATTTTCAATTTATCCTATATTTAACTGTTAGTTTCTATGAAGAAACCTTGAAGGATCTACACAAATGACCCTTTGCTGATTTCAGAATTGTGTCTACTTTTCTAAAATGTTTAGCTTTCAAGGTTCCTTTATTGCTTTCATACCCATTTCTACCATTAACTGGAAGTAGGTTCAAAGCACAAAAAACAGCAAAAATAAGCTATGTCCCAGAAAAATGCCAAAACTGTGTACAAAATGTTGGTTTTCTGACAAAAGTCTGCTTCTTTCTGAAAGCTGGGAAGATGGTGATTTCAGCACCACAACCCCTTTTTTGATACCATTTGCAGGGAAAACAACAGACGCTTTCATCTTTAGCCCTTTTTTCCCATTTCCCCCCCCCCCAAAAAAAAACATTTTTGCTGTATTTTGGCTAATTTCTGGGTCCCCTCTTGGGGAATCCACAAACCCTGGCTACCTTTAGAATCCCCATGATGTTGGAAAAAAAGGACGCAAATTTGGCGTGGATACCTCATGTGGTCAAAAAGTTACAGGGGCCTAAGTGCAAACTACCCCAAATAGCCAAAACAAGGCTTAGCACGGGGGGGGGGGCCTAGCAACGAAGGGGTTAAATTAGTGTTATGTATTTTAGCTTATATTTTAAATGTATGTGATGTATGTTTTTTTGTGTAGGTATTGTTTATGTTTTTTAAGATGTGTGTTACTCTTTTAGTAGTTATGAATTTTATTTTAATTAATTTTTGCATTTTTTTAGTTCCGTAGAGGGTTTTGGGTTTATATGGGGATAGGGTGGAAAGTAATTTAATTATAATAAAATAATGATTATTTTTTATTTATTTAATTTAGATTTTATAGCGTTAATTGTGAGAATTAATTTATTTGGAATTAATTATTAATTGGTTGTTAATTAATATTCATTAAGTAATTGATAATTAATTATGATAATTGTGTAAAAAAATAGGTGCGGGTTGTGGGGTTTATAGAGGTAAAGGGTGGGAAGTAATTTATTTTTGATTAATTAATAATTAGTAGTTAATTTATAATAATTAATTGATAATTATTTATGGTAATTGTGTGATTTATTTAGGTGTGGGTGGTGGGGTTTAAGGGGTAAAGGGTGGAAAGTAATTTATGTTGAATTAATTAATAATTAGTTGTTAATTAATATTAATTAATTAAATGAAAATTAAATATGGAATTTGTGTAATTAGTTTTAGATGTGGGTTTTGGGGTTTATAGGGGTAAAGTGTGGGAAGTAATTTGTGTTTAATTAATTAAATTAGTTGATCATTAATATTAATTATTTTATTTATATTTAATTAGGGTATTTGTTTATTTTGTGTGTGTGTGGGTTTTATTTTTATAGGGGTATAGTGTGGGGAGTAAATTAATTTTATTTACTTTATAATTAGTTGTTAAATACTATTCGCTTTTTAATTGAAATGAAGTTTTAATTTTGTAATTTTTTTTTTTTTTAAGTTTAATGTTAACTGTGGGTTGTGGGTATTATCAGGGTAAAGTGTGGCAAGTGAAATAATTGTTATGAGTTTTGTTTTTAAATTAATATATTTCTTTAATTGGTAATTAATTATGTTAGTTGAGGAAATATTTTTTTTTATTTAGGTGTGTGTTGTGAATTGTGTGGTGTTATAGGGTAGGAAATGAAAAAGGTACATTTATGTAATGATTAATGTTTTTGGTTCTAAATAATGTTTAATTAAAAATATTTATTAGTTTGGAAATTGTTTTTTAAATTTTATTTAATATAATATTTTTAGGTATTTGTTGTTTGTATTTAACATTACAATATATATATACTTTAAATATTAAATATATTTGTATTTGAATGTTTAACATATTTATATCTTTTTTAATTTATTTAGTTTTTAAAATATTTTTATTGTTGTTAAAGTGTAGTTTGTTTTTAATTTTGAAGTGACTGGATTGAGAATATTAATTGTTACTCCTCTGAAATCCAACATGTTCCCTACTGTTGCACTCACTGGAGTGGGAATAGTAATTTTGACCCCGCCGCTATCCAACACTTTCCATACTGTTGCACTCACTGGAGTAGGGACAGTAAATGTTACCCCTCCGCTATCCAACATTTTGCCTACTTTTACAATTATTGGAGTGGGAATAGTACATTTGGATTGGACTGCTCCAATCTTCAGATGTTAATCAATATTTAACTGTGCCAATTTTAAATAAATATCAAAGTTCTTCAACCATAATATTTATTTTCTCGCAAATTATAGGCACAGCTTTTCTTTTTTCCCAGTTTCTCCATCATAGCTCGAGTAACCAGGGACGATAGAATAACTAAGGGTCCCACTACAAATTGTAGCATTTAACCCAGATTTCTAACTCCAGGTGAAATTCCACATCCAAAGATTACAGTTGTTTCTAGGCCAGAATTATCAGTTTTGCAAACTCCACGCCCAATAATTCTTGGCCCAGAGACACCAGGCCTTCTGATGAAGTAGGGACTATGGACAGCATCACAGTACCCCTACTCCCCCCACCCTTCCCACCCCGCATCAGTATAAGCGAGCAGACAATGCTCCCACTCAACAGCCGAAAGCCAGCCCAGGACCTCTGCCACACCCACAGCATCCCCTTTTCCCACCCCTCCTCCAGATTCCTACATGCTCAGAGCAGGTGGAAAATGGCATTGGTTTTCCACCAGAATCAGGTAAAACTGCCTAGAAAGGTTCTGTACTAAAGTGTCCAAGCGTTTTTTTTCCATTCTATATTTCAGGGAAGAAAATACAAATTGATTGAATTGGTGTGAGGATAATAGCCGGAATAAAAAACTCTGGGCTGCCCTGTATCCTCCTCCAGATTCTGCAGAACTAAATGGTTTGTCCCTTTTCTTTCAACCTCACTACAATCCATGCTCCCAAGATATATTATTGAAGAACTATTCTAAATAAAATACTTTACGATTTTCCTGAGCAATTTAGTAAAAGTATTTTCTCATTTCAGAACTATCACAAAGCCCGTGCTCCAGTGGCGGCTGGTGCATAGGGGCGAAAGGGGCGTTGCCCCACTAGACTCGGACGAGGATCGGGGACTGAGTGGAGACAAGAGAGAGACACCACACGGAATGCAGCAGCCAGCAGCCTCAAATGAAGTGCTCACTGGCTGCCCCGTGTGGAACACAAATCAATTTCTGTTTTGTATGACTGTTTTCCTAGGAAGGGAGTGGGACAAGATCACAGCCAGGTCAGAGACACCTCCTGCGCATGTGCTGGGCGAGGACTATTGCTCGACCTCGAAGCACATGCGAGAGGAGTGATGTCATCCTGAAGGGAGTGGCCAGAGAAAGCGGAAAATGGCTGTTTTCAAATGGGGCGCCTATGCTGCGCCCCAGGCGATTTCAGCAGCGCGCCATTGAAATGAATGGCAAGGGGCCGAGCCGACCCCTCTCAAGACAGAGCAGTGGGTGGCAACAACCGGAGCAGAGCACACCCATGCCTTCGCTTCGCCCTAGTCACAGACCTCCTGATTGGATAATTTGAGGGAGTGGGCGGCGGAAGAGCCCGCCGACCGCCGCGCCGCTCTGAAACAGTATTGAATTGATCCGGTGATCTCCATTGCGGTGTCCGAACAATTCTGGGGCTGAAGAACCACAGGAATACAACACACATCCTTCGTGAATGCCATGGTCCAGCAGTGTCTGAGGCTGAGCAACACCGACCTGCTGGCCGAGTACCTGGGGCTGAGGGAGACTACCAGTCCCAGCTGGACCGCGCCGGGGACGAGCAGGGAACAACTCCGCCAGGAAAAAGCAGGTGACCCAGCAGCTGGCCTCTGTCAGGGCCCTGTGGACTCTGAACTCCCCCCACGCAACTTTCAGTCAGTGGAGTTCAGGTAAGTGGGGGGCGCAGCTGTATTCGAGCCTCGAGGGCCATCAGCTGTTTGCAGAGGAAATTAAAAGAGCAGCACGGGAGCCTGGCCTGCGCACTCTGACTCATGCATTAATTAAGAGCCTGTGGCACTTGTTTTTTACTGCACTAATTTTGCGGGGTTAAGTTAACATGCCCGTCTGTGGACAGAGATGCAGGCGAAGCGCTCAGTGACCCACGGCAGAGTCGGAAATGGAATGCACTGGAATTCCATAAACCGAAGGTCAAGCCTGAGCCCATTTACTTTGTGTTTCACTCCTTCCTTCAAAACATTTTCAGGGGGCGAACCCTCCCGAGCCCCGCCCCCTCCCACCACCAGGCACTCAACCCAGACCTCCACGCCTCACCACCTTCAAATGTCACCACCCGCCCCTGCCGTGCTCTATCTCAATAACTTTGGGGCACATGCATGTGTTCTGTTTCTTTGATGGTGTGTAATGGAAACTGTAGCCCATACTATGAGGGCTCTATTGGAAGTGAAATATTTATCATACCTATTAATTAGACTAGAACACCGTGTCGTGAATTTAACTGGCGCAATCAATATTGCATGGTATGGTTTGCCCTTCTAAATAGGGCATAACATGTACATTTGGTTGGTTTCCATACCTAAATCTGGATGTCTCAGTATTTTTCAAATCTCCCTCTCCCAGGCTGTTTGTCCTAGTGTATATCAGAGCAGGCTTGACCTGCTGACTTCTACCTTAGGAAAACTGGGGGGTTGCAAGGGGTGTGGACTTTATGAATCAAATGTACAACAGTATTGAAGCCATCTTAAACTATAAACCCATGCACGCTTACTAATTAATCTCAATGCTTGCTTTTGTTTAATTAACCTTAAACTGTTCCCCCAAATGTTAAATCAGGTTCTGATTATCAAAACGGAGAACACTTTGTTGTCTTCATTATTTTTTGCCATAGGCCCACTCATGAATGCATAGGTCCAGGACGTTAAACAGATCCCACTTAGACTTCATAATGTTTTAAATTCGTGAGAGGCGGCTTCATCTTAAAGGTTTGCTTATAAAAATGGTGTAGCTGCAAATATGTTAAAAAAACACTGAATCCTTCAACAATTCACAAAATGCATGACAATTGCTTACTACTATCTGATTTACAAGATGTCCAACTTTTCTGTGGTTACCCCAGTGGTATCCAAATATACCACCCTTCATTAATGTCCTAGAGAAAATGAAAAATATGGAAGCACCACCGCGTGTTCTGCGTGTTGGCATATTTCTTGAAAAGGATCCTCATTTTATAGAATTGCATAATCAGAGCTGTTCCTTGTGTGCACATGATCAATGTATTACTAAATAGATGAATGGCATCTCGTACTGCAGATTAAACTGCTCTACAAAGGGAAAACAACAATTTAATATTGCATGAGATGTATGTCATGATGTTTTGAATTATCATACTGGCCTCCTCCATATATCTTATCTTATATTTGCAGGCAGACTCTTCCTCATTTATTGCTACACATTGTTGTCTCATCTTTCAGTCTTAGCCTCCTAGCTGGTTCTGTATGAATCATAGAATGACAAATGCATAGAATACCATTTTTGAGAAACTATTTCACCTAAACTGTTTAATCAAATGCTCAAGATGATTGGAATTTTACATTTATTAGAAAACTATTCATAGTCTTTAAATCTTTGTGAAATTAACTTTTACTTGCTTCTTAACGGTGTAAATACATTTAAGCTTGAAAATGTGGCCTTGTTATTAATATTCCACAAGGACTGCATATGTGTGTGTGTGTATATATATATATATTTTCACTGAAAAAACCATAGGTTTCAGGGGTGTTATAGTTAGCTGGACTTTTCACTCGTACAAAACCATTGAAATTCCCCAGTTATAGTTAGTTCAGCTAACTATAACTCGCGCGCCCGCAATGCACTGCTGATGACGTCACATATTACATCACTCATGACATGGTCAGTGACATCACTCATAACATCACTGATGATTGAAGGGGAATTATTTCCCCAACTTAAAACGCACCATAGGGTGTGTTTGCAAACGTCACCTCAGGCCCCGTCCCCTCCCTTCACCACTGTGTAAACACGCCCTGTGGCCGTTCTAAGTTGAGAGATTAAGTCCCCTTGAATCCTAAGGGTCCCTAGGGTCAAACTAGCCCACTAGGTACCTCCAGTAAGAGTCACATAGCTGCATTGCATAGAGGTGTAAAAAGGGGCGTGGCCTCAGAACACCTGTCTGCAACGCAGCTCCCTGGCGCATACTGGAGATACCTGTTGGGCTAGTTGGCCCTCAGGGGCCCTCAGTATTGAAGGGGAATTTAATTCCCCAACTTACAACTGGCCAGGGGCGCGTTTGCAGAGTGCTGCAAGGAGGGGGCATGGCCTCCGGCGCGATCCCGGTCTTTTATTTATTTTCTTTTTTTAAGAAGGAGGGCTGTGTGGCCCCCCCTTCTTTTTCTAATTTATTGGCCCTAGGGACCCCATCCCCCAGGGCCTGCACCCTAATTTTTTGTTGTTGAAAAAAATAGATTTGGAAGGAGACCGTGTGGCCCCCTCCCAAGGCCTTAATCGGCCCCGGGGACCCCAACCCCCGGGTCATGGCCTTTTTTAGAAAAATTCTTTAGGAGGGGGGCTGCGTTGCCCCCCTGCTCAGGCCACTTATGGTCCCGGGGACCCCATCCCCCGGGGCAGGCCTTTGTTTTTTATTATTATTTTTTGAAAATATATTTATAGAAATACCTAGGACATGCTGGATAAACCGTATGTACCTATCACCATGACGATTTGCGTGATATTCATTAAAAGGCGACTATGCATACAATGAATCCACGTGGAATGTATTTACACCGCTAGTGAAGCTCTGATGCCCTACCGTGCCTAATCCCGGCGCCCCCGCCGGTGGGTACTCTCCAAGTAGACACCCTTGTCGTTTATTTATACAAACATGGGTAGCTATTGACGGGCACATTTAATACACACGCACACCAAGCCATTCAAAGGGGATTCGACAAAAATTCGACCAAACTATGCAAGAAACCCCCCTCACGGTTAATAAAACACACATCCACCGCCGGATGTGTAATACTTTTCATTTTACTCTCTGGAAAGGAGACGAACCTCACTTGAGAGTCACAGCGTGCTCCTGGCTGAGCCCAATTCTGTGTTACACCCACCAGTGCCCGCCGAGTGCCACACACCTCTGTGTTGTATTCCACCAGCTAGTGTGTATGCTATGACACTCTCTAGCCCATGTGCACTGTAACACCACCCCGTGAATATGTCATGCCACACTTGCCTTCGCACGGGTTATATTGCCCCATCTAACATGCCTTCCTCGATGCCTATGTTATAACGCACAGCGCTATGCCATACATAATACAATCTGGGATCCATATCTTTGTCACAGTGCATATGCAATGTTACACTCCCCAGCACATATTTTATATTACAACTTTAGAGACTAGTTAGGTTACACAACACAGCCCTGTGCATATTACACTCCAAGGCGCATATCGCATAGCACGCGCTAGTGCCTGTGCTATCTCGCGCTCTCCAATGAATCTGTCATTGCGCACAATGTATTGCATATTATATTTCATGCCCTGGTTCATATTATATCACACTTTTTGGTGCATAGTTTATACCATATACTATATCTAGTTTTCATTTTCAATCGTGCTCTCAGGACTATGTTCTATATAACACTGTGTCCACCTACCCTTTTCACGGGCATTACATTTTGCGATGGGGGGTGGAGGGTCAGGGGGTGTTTCTGCCAAGTGAGCCCGGAGTCACAGTCACAAACGTCCTCTTCTTCCTGAATAAAAGTGAGATTATGCTGCATACTTGTTCATATTTTAAGTAGTTCGCACAGACACACATTTTAAAAACAATAAAGTTCCTAATACCCACCTTCTCTGAACACTTAGCTTGGTGCCCCATCCACCTCCTCCCTATCCTCTGTTGCCTGAATCCATGGACTAGCCTCCTCCCTCCTGCCATGCATGGTCTGCTGTGCTGCCACTGCCCTCCATTTAGCATGATGTACCAGTCCACTCCTCCTGCCCTCCATTGCCCAGTTCTATGGCCCATCATTGACCTCCTGCTTAGCCTCTGTGCTTAGCTTGCTGCCCCTATTCTCCTTCCCCCTGCCCTGCGATGTCTTTGTGCAAGCCCCTGCTCCATCCTTTTTGCCCACCATGTTCCATGGACCTGCCACTCCTATCTACTCTGAGTGTTCTGTTGAGCTGCCACTCCCCTCCCACCTGCCTAGCATTGTCAGATTGTTTATGGCGGCAAGCCTAGCCGCGAGGAGGTCCTGCCGCTACTTTGCGGTTCCGTCGCGTCTGCATTGACAAGCGCTGCCTGGAGTGAAGGGGGCCTAGCTACTGGGCTCATATTGACAGGACCGTGAGCTGCCTCTTCATCTTTTCGTGCCTACTGGGGTTAATATTATTTTGTGTACTTTTCAATTTGGACAGCGATACCCAACCGGGTTTTAGATGGAACTTTTGTCCAAGCAGCTATGGGCAGTACTACAGAGACCAGCATGCCCTGCTTTGCTGACGCCCACATGGGCGGGACTATACATTTGAATAAATACATGTTCCACTTTAAACCGCTCTCCTTGTTTGATTGAAGAGAGCCAGTGAACAAGAGCATTCTGTGCTTGAAACGCGTATGGCAGTCACACTACGAGATTTGGAGGGCTGGTTGAACGTTTCTGCTGCCGGTGGCTGTGTGCAGTACCCCTTCAGGAGTGACCTCCTCACCAGGGCAACCCTTGTGATTTTTTATATATATATATATATATATATATATAAGAGCAGAGACGCGGGACCCGGACTGCGTCAAGGTACGTTCATGTTTTTTTATTTTTTTATATAATGTATCCCCCAACTCCCGTCCCCACGCGATTCCCCCGCGACTCCCCGTGCAATCCCCCTGTGCCTGCCCGCCATCCGCGAGGCATGCCGGCCGCCCCTTGAAGACTCCACATGTTGACACCTGTCATCTCTTGTCCCTGTAGATGCTTAAGTAGGGATGTCATGGTAGCAGTAGTTAGGGATAGATTGATGCTTTATCATCAATCTATCAACCCCTGATCCAGGGAAATTTGGACTTATGCTTTCTGATCCTCTGCATCCTATTTCTTGAGTTAAATGTTTTGTGCATGTTGAATATTTGGCTTTATGCTGATTCCGATATATTTCTACACTCTCGTTCTGAGGTGTCTTTATGTACAGTTATTTTTGTTTTGTAATAAATTAAATAACCTTACGTAATTGTCTGTGGTTACTATGTGTCCAGGGAAGTTCCTGTTGAATTGATTTGCATTAATAACGACTTTCGCCCCTCTATGCTTACATGCTGCTAAAAATAACTATTGGATTGTGATTCTAGAACAGGTCCTGAACTTATGGGCCTGACCCTTTCACATTTCACATAAACATGATGCAAACCTCTATTAGGAGTAACAGAAAGAGAGCATGAAACTTACAACTTTTGCTTGGAAAGACAAAATAAAGGAAACTTAAATCGTACTCAAGAGTAAACCAAAGTAGCTAAAAGTTGGAAAATCCAACATGCATATAATTTTCATATTAGATATTGAAAGAGGGTTGGGGGGAGTAGAAGTAAACAATTCACCAATATGCCAAACACCCTGCTTTTAAAAGAATGCTTGTCTTTTTGTGCTGCAGGGCAGTTTGTTTTCCCAAACGCAGATCAAGAACCACAGTCTCAAGGGGCCTCAGTCAGAGCTGTTGCAGCTTTAGGAGCACTCATTCCCGGAAGCACACACTATGCTAACCTCTGATGTCACCCTGGGCCCCTCTTACACTTTGGTCAGTAGGACAGATGTTCGGCTGATAAGAAACCTCCTGGAGTCAGTCTGTGAGCTCCACTGGTTGAGGGGCACTATTGAGCACATTGAGAAACAGGAAGCAGGCCCCACTAACCAATCACAATGCTGCACTGCAGCGTTGTGATTGGTGAGCACCCAGGCTCCTCTGACCAATCACAATCCTGCAGCAGCATTGTGATTGGTTTTGAGCGTCCAGGTTTGACGCTTAACCAGGGAATGGGGGCCTGGGCTTGTTCTCCATGCAGGCTTTAATGCAGCCTGCACAGAGAAGGTAAAAGTGTGCATGACTTGTTTGGGTGTCCTGAGAGGGCCGACCAAACACTCATTGCGCACTTGAGTTAGCAAACCACTCCACCCCTGCCTTGCTCAAAGACCAGGGCAGCCCCACCCAGTCACCCACACGCAAAGCAGCAGTAAGCAGAACTAAAATGATAATAATCATCATTTTAGGTTTCTGCTTCCCACTGCTTCAAAGCAGTTGGGCGATGCTCTTCTGCCATGGCGAATGATCCACCCCTGGAGTCTTCTTAAGAAGTCTCTCCACCATCAATGGGACCAATAGCGTAAATCTTTCACGACACAGCTTGCGTTAAGATGCTCTCTCTACGGAGGCAGAAAAAGGAGTGGGCGCTTTCCCTACTGTCAACTTCCTATTATCACAGGTATCCTTCCCAAGAGTCCTTGCGGGTCATGGCACTCGCTCTGGATGTCATCCTAACGGTAGTTTTCCATGGGACCGCGATGTTCTTCTCATCATTTCTGTCCTTGGCTCCCAGGCTGTCTCCTGTGTAAAGTACAACGTCCTTCTCGTACCGATTCAGACCGAACAATGAAACTTTTTCCCTCCTTGACTGACTAGTATAACAAAGACATTATTCTAGCTAACATGGGCGCTTCTTTCACCTGCAACACAAAACGTGAGATAGAACAAACTCCATAGCACACATGAAATTCAGCTATTAATTCTAAAGCAAGAGCTTCCAAGGAAAATAAATTTCAGGCCTACAAAATTCAGCTAAAGTGTCATGTGAGCATTAAGAAATTGCATAAGAACTAAGGCATGTTCAGTTAATTTTTCTAGCTATACGTAAAATGACAATTTTAATAAACACAGCACCGAAACAGCACTTATAGGCCACTGAGGAAATAAGAGTAGCAATGGATGCAGGGGGCGCTGCAGCTCTTGTCCTGCTTGACCTGTCGGCGGCCTTTGACACGTTCAGCCACAAAACCTTGCTCAATCATCTGAACTCTCTTGGTATCTCTGGAAAAGCACTGACATTGGTTTCCTCCTTTCTTACTGATAGGTCACAATCAGTAGCACTCTGTAACTTCACCTCCCCGACCTTCACACTCCCATGTGGTGTCCCACAGGGTTCCTCTTTGAGTCCCACACTTTTCAATGTATATGTCTCTGAGTGGGCACTAGTAATTAGATCCTTTGTGATGGAAATAACATCCTATGCAGATGATACCCAAATTGTTTTATCCATCAGTAAAAATACCCATCCTCCAGTACAAATATTTAGGGACTGTATGACAGCAGTCAGCTCATGGATAAGATCGCACTATCTTAAGCTCAATTCTGGGAAAACTGAGGTGATCTTGTTCGGCAACTTCTCCCCTTCCTGGTCTCAGATTTGGTGGCCAGATGACCTGGGAACAGCACGAATCCCAGTCCCCAAAGCAAAACATTTAGGCGCGATGATAGACCAAAAACTGGACCGTGAAGCCCAAGTCAAGACAATTACAACATCAAGCTTCTTCATCCTTAAAGCAATCAAGAAAACCCTGCCTATGATTCCAACAGAAAGCAGGAAAACTGTAGTCACATCCTTAATCCTGTCCAAACTCGATTACTGTAATGGACTATATCTTGGTATACCCATAAAGCAAGTACGAAGGCTCCAGATGATCCAATATGCGGCTGAAAGAATCCTCCTGGTGATTCCCAAATTTCAGTCTGTGGGCAAACACCTCCAGAGTTTGCACTGGCTGCCAATTCAAAGTCGTATCAAATTTAAAATCCTGTGCATTACATACAAGGCACTTCACAGGACCGGTCCTCAGTTTCTGAGGCGGTCACTTCATTGGTACTCTCCAAACAGATGCCTCAGATCTCAAGGGGCAAAAGTGATATGCCCTCAAAGAGTCTTTAAATCAAACTGGGGGGGAGGGGGGTTTGAAGCTTTGCGGTAGGAGCTACAAGGCTCTGGAACTCCCTCCCTCTTACCATCAGAAATCTTCCCTCCTTGACATTGTTCAGGAAGGCCATTAAGACCTGGCTGTTCCTCGAATAGTGTTCCGGCTCGACCCTTCTGGTTCTGCTAGCGCCAAGACACCATCTGGTATTCGTGCGCTGTATACATTTTATAACATAACATAACATAAATGAACGGCTGTCAGTTACACAACACGAGTTCTTCTCGTTAATGTTTTTTACTAGTTACATTATTTTCTACGTTGATTCTTCATGTAACTATTCAATGACCCAAATACATTCTCCCTTCATGTATTACATTTCGAATTCTAACACTTCACGTTAATACGACAAAGGACTATATGCGGGTGCGCTCTACATATGTGATTATAATGCACCCAACAAATAAAATGTGGTTTCTGCTAATCAAATATATTTTGTGCAGAGCCACTTAAGTACTCACACCACTCATGGTGGCCTTCTACCACATCTGTTGAGCCAGAATCTGAATTTCATTTAATTTCATATTCAGTAATTCTGCATTTATAACAGAGTCAAACAGGCTTTTTAGTCCACCTTTGAGCGCTTGCCTTTATGCAGATTTGAGAACCATAATGTGCTTCTCTGGATGGATCAGGAGTGGTGTTAATCTCTTAAGGATATTGATGCTCTACACCTGACACTGGTCAAAAAATCAATACATTCAATATTATCTGAAACACGTTATGCTCCACAAAAAGGATAGAGACTATTTTAGCTTCAAACCATGAAGGTTTACTAAAAAATGAATGGTCTGCAGCTGGCAGAAATTAAGTTAGCAGCAATTTATAATCAGGATGCTTATGCTTCAAATTTTATGACACCGAGGACGAAGCAGGATAGGGTCGCCTCAAAGAAAAGAATAAAGGAAACGTCAGTCCTCTCCCTGAGAGAGCACTCTAAAATCTCCCGTTCTGTTCCGCTTTAAAGACACAAACTCTAACATTTTCTCCAACTACACACATTTGTTAAAAAGACTGCCCAATCAGGTTAAAGCGCAATGATACAATTACATACTCAGTAGGTTCACAAGGTTTCTTACAATGCAAGCTTCTCTCAAAGTCCTTCACACTTACACTATCCGTAACCAGATAAGATACATTGAGTCGTCTGCACACTCCTGGTGTCTCTTGAATGCGCTATTCATTAATAGCACCGTTACATGATACTTACGAAGGAAAGTAAACATTTCTTCACATGGTAAAGAAGGAAAAGAGTATCGTTTTCAACATCATTTGATTTTGAACTTCACTAGAAATGAAATATTCACTTCACTAAACATAAGCTCTAGTAATAACTGATATACTAGAGACTTCCAGAAATAGACCCAAAGTGGCAGGGTGTAAACTTGCAAATACTTTTCACACGGTCCACCCCCACATCTGTTATGTCCTGGGTCCTCCGCGATGGTGCAGCAGGGCCCAGGACAGGCTGGTGAGCGGGACTAGGGGAATAGGCCTCAATCATACGTGGGAGCCAATATTAGAGTTCTTAATAGTCTCTCCGTCGTAGCCCTAGTGGCGTACGTACGCGCGGGACCCACTTTTATTATGTTGAGGTCACATGACCTTTACGCTACGCGCCTGTTGCGTCACAGGCGCAACATTACATTCCTCCCCAACAAACATCAAAACAACAATACTGTAAAACTCTCTGGGTTGGCTCCCAGCTCCGCGTAAGAACAATAAGAGAATGTTCAGCAAGAATAAAATTAAACAGTCTTACGTAAGGTAGTCTTTCAAACGACAGGAAGGCTCAGGATTGCCCCTCAGACTGTATTGTGACATACCACGGCCTTGGGAGTCCCTACTTCCGCCGTCCAGCGGCTCTTCAGGGGTCAAAGTTCCTTGAGAATGGTGGTCGTTGTTCGCCGCTATGCAAGCAGGTTCTCGGCGCGGAGTTGACGCAGGGCTCTCAGGTTCTCCGGCATCCTCCATGACCGGCCCCGCCTCTTCTCCAGTCGGCCCGGCATCTTCCACTGGCCTGGTGTTGAGGTTATTTTCCACTCGGGTAGGTGACAGCCCGGACCTTTCAGGGTGGTATTTCTTGAAGTGCGACACGTTTTGTGTTATTCTCTCTCTCCCTCGAGTGGCAACGACGCAGGTTCCCCTAACAGACACCACTGTCCATGGTTCTTTTTCAAAAGTCAGACGAAATTTGCCACTGGTGACTCGGTTCTTGAGCAGCACTGCATCCCCTCTTTGGATGTGTGGCACTGTGGCTCTCCGCCGGAGGCTGACGTGAGCATGTGCTTTTCGGCGCCGGGCATCAATTAGGCTGTCCTTAGGGATTTCCGGCTGCCACTCAGGGTGATGAGGAATCGAATCAGTGACCACTCGCCCCATTAGAAGGTGAGCCGGGGCTATGCCGGTTGTAGTGGCGGTAGCTCCTGAGAAAAGCGAATATAGCGAGCTCCAGGGACTGGGTCTTGTCATGCGCAATCCGGATTACTTTATTGAGTGTCCGCATGAATCTTTCTGCCTCCCCGTTCGCCTGGGGCCACCGAGGGGTGATTCTGCGATGGTGAATGCCTAGAGCTTGCAAGTATGAGGCAAATTCTTGGCTTTGGAATGGAGATCCATTATCCGTTCTCAGTTCTTGTATGAGTCCATGGGTGGCCATGATTTTCTCGAGTTTTGGTATGACCTCGGCGGCACTGGGCACGGATATTATTTCAACTTCAGGGTACTCGGAGTGGTCATCAATGGCCACGAGGGTATGGTGACCGTCAGGAAGGCTACCGAAGTCTTGTCTCACTCGTGACCATGGGGCTCTCGGTCTGGGTTCCACAATGACGGGAGCAGGTCGGGGTGTCTCCCCGGTTACTTGTCAGGCCGCACAGGCCCGGACTGTGGCCTCTACGAGTCTGTCCATCAGCGGGAACCAAACCTTAGTACGAAGTCGCAAATTTGTTTTGACCATACCTTGGTGCCTGATGTGTGCAAGGTCCACCACTCGTTGGGTTAGTGACGTCGGAATCACCAGTCGATGTCCTCTCAACAAACACCCCGTGTCCTCTTCAGTGAGCTCGTCTCTGACTTGATGCAGACTGTCCATAATCCGTTGCACATTGACCGTTAGACTTCTCCATTCCTCCTTGGCCCTGTGCCAGTTGCTGTTCCATAGGGCTATCTTGGCCCGTTGCAGGCATTCGTCCTGGCCCGTTGCTTCACGTAGGCTCTCCATGGAAATTGATATGGGGCAGGAGCGAGTGGTGACGCACCGGACGTACTCTTCTGTGTCAGCCGCATCTTCCATCTCCTGATCGGTGGCAGCCCGGGGATGTCGAGACAGGTAGTCAGCAGAATTCCGCGAACCAGGCTGGTACTCTACTTTGCAATTATAGTTCTGGAGCTGTAGCATCCACTTCTCGATCCGTGTCAGTGGTTTGGTCGATGTTCCCGAGAAGAGAGCTACAAGCGGCTTATGGTCCGTCGCTACCATGAATGGTTTCCCGTAGACATACAGGTGAAAATGGCGGCACCCCCAGTGAATGGCGATGGCTTCCTTTTCGATTTGGGAATAATCTTTGTTCTGTTTCGGTGAGAAATCGGCTGACGAATGCCATGGGGGCCCTGTCTTCATTCGGGTTTCTTCTCTGCAACATCACCGCCCCTAGTCCTACAGGGCCAGCATCCACCGCGACTAGTGTCAGCTTCCTGGGGTCGAAGAAAGCAAGTGTGGTGGCATCCGAAAGAGCCTCCTTGATTTTTTCGAATGCCTGGGCCTGGTCAGGGCACCACTTCCAGGTGGTGGATTCTTTGGTAAGTTCCCTCAGTGGTAGGGTCAGGTTGGCTAGATCCCGAATAAACCTCCTGCAGTAATTCACCATACCGAGGAAGCTGCGGACCTCGGTGACGTTGGTGGAGGCGACAGCTTCTTTTATATCACAAACTTTTTCTGGGTCTGGATTGACCCCATCTGTGGAGAACGTGTAGCCAAAGAATTGTAGCTTCTGGCGTAAGAACTCACATTTTTCTCGGTGAAGGGTGAGGCCAGCATCCCGCAAGCGGCGTAGTACTTGAAGGAGGCGTTCGTTGTGTTCTTGGATGGTTTTGGCGTGTATCATAATGTCATCGCTGACATTGATGACACCGGGGATGTCCGCAATCAATTCCTGTATGATGTTCTGGAAAACTTCTGAGATGCTGGATACCCCAAAACTCAACCTTGTGTACCTCCAGAGCCACACGTGTGTTGAGAATGTGGTGATATTGCGGGACACCTCGTCTAACACCAGCTGATGGTATCCGGACCACAGATCCAACTTGGAGAACCAGCAGGCTCCTGCCATCTCCCCAATTAGGTTGTCTATCATGGGGGTGATGTGACGTTCCCGCCTGATCGCGACGTTGGGCAGCCTCATGCCAACACAGATCCCCACCGCGCCCGGCTGTTTGGGCTTCCGAGTGACAACGATCGGGGACAACCACGCGGTGGGACCGGACACTTTCTCAGTTATCCCGGTGGCCTCCAATTTCTTGAGTTCCTCCTCGACCAGGGGCCGCAAATGGAATGCTATTCGCCGATGGCGAAATGCAACGGTCTGGACAGTGGGGTCGGTGTGGAGGTGGATCTCTTTTCCTCTGAATCTCCCGATCCCCTCGCGAATTCGGCGAGAAGGTGCTGAATGTATTCCTGGTGCACCCCAAAGGCGAATGTCACTACTCCCAAGTCCTCGGCCGCTCGGCACCCCAAGAGCATCCCTTGGCCATCTTCGGTGACATAGACGTTGGTGGTGATGGACTATGTACCATGGGATATAGTTGTTCGGAAGCGGCCTTGTATTTTCAGAGGAGCGTCTTGACCATATGCAAACACGGTTATGGTCGAGGGGTGGAGGGCTGGCCTTGGATTCATGGTGCTGTGTAGAGTTGATGCCATGATGTTGATTGTGGCACCTGTATCCACGACTGCGGTGACATCCTGGGATCCCACGCGAATGCTGCATTGGGGTAGGCGCCTTGATTTTTGGTTGGTGGTGCCAATCATGTGGATTTTGTGCACTACCCTCTCTTCCTCCTCATCATCGTCCATGTCGCTGGGTCCTTGTTCCTCTTTCGTGAGGGTGTTCGCCACTTGGCGGGGCTTGCGATACTTCTTTGACCGGCACACTTTCTCAAAGTGGTTGAACCATCCGCACGGATGTGGTGATCCTCCGCAGTATCCACATGATTTGGATTGTCCCGTGGAGGAAGTTCCTGATCCTTTCTTGCCCCACCTCTGTGGGGGTTTAGTCGTTACAGCGTTCACCGACTCGGTTTTTACTGGTGCTTGGAGGGCCGCCTCCATGTGCGCCGCTCGCGCTTTCGATAGTTCTTTGGTCCGTCCCAGGATTAGTATTTCTGCCAGGGACTTTCCAGACTCTTCTTGTATACGTTCTCGGAGCTTGGCTGACGCACAGCCTTGGATTATCTGCCCCCGAATTTCTTCTGTTTCGTCGCGGAACCCACACGTGGACGCTAGGTTCTTCAGTCGGGCGTGATACGTGTCTAACGATTCTTTGGGGAGGTAACGCGCTTGTCTAAAGATGAACCTTTCGTAGTCTTGATTGGCCATCGGTTCGAAGTGTTCATTGAGGGCATTTATCAGTGTGTGGTGGCTCTTGGGGGTGGCCTCTACTAGTGTTTTAATGATGTTGTGGATGTCTTTGCCTCCCAAGTGTATCAGCATTGCTCGTTTCTGGTCCTTGTGGACCTTGGTAGCCTCGAAGAAGATACGTAGGCGGTCCACCCAGTCCTTCCATTTGGCCGCTAGCGATGAGGGCGACCCCTCCACTATGAATGGCTCAATGGGTGGTCTTGTGGCCATCTTCACTGCCTTGCCTTGTGTCCGGGTCCCTCCTGGCCTCTATGCTTCTTTGGGACGTGTGTGGTGCTCCACTGCATGTGGGCTGTCCCCCTCCCTGGGGCTCTCACCACCTGAGGTGTCCGGAGTCACTCACAACACTCTCCCTCCGGGCCCGGAAAACTTGTTGCAGGTGAGGTCCTACGCCCCTCCTGACAGTGGGAACCTCTTCAGTGCAGTAGTGCTCTGGCCTGCAGTGCTGTGGGCCTGCTTCTACCCCTCCCTCACACAGCCAGGGACGTGGTGGTACTCACTGGGTACTCTGAGTCAGCTCCCACCCTGGTGTGTATCCCGGGAGCAGGAGGCGGGGGCCAGCGCCTGATCGTAGGCAGCAGGGTACAGTATCAGGAAGGCACTTCAGCCGGCAAGGCCAGGACCACGTGGTCGGCGGGTCGAAGCGCAGCACGTCTCCCACCTCGCGTGACAGCTCTCAACGTAGCAGCGCCTCCGTACCGATGATCGGGCGCTCCGCTTGGCGTGCCGTTGAGAAGGGCACCGAGTGCCACGCACTGGGGCATGACCGCCGCGAGCCGAAGGCAGCGCTCGCGGCCGCCACACCAGCGCGGAGCTCGTCGGCGAGGGCACGCCCACACTCGTCGCCAAACTGTTATGTCCTGGGGCCTCCGCGATGGTGCAGCAGGGCCCAGGACAGGCCGGTGAGCGGGACTAGGGGAATAGGCCTCAATCATACGCGGGAGCCAATATTAGGGTTCTTAATAGTCTCGCAGTCGTAGCCCTAGTGGCGTACGTACGCGCGTGACCCACTTTTATTATGTTGAGGTCACATGACCTTCACGCTACGTGCCTGTTGCGTCACAGGTGCAAAATTACACACATCCCCTACCCCCAACTGGGGTGGAGGTTGCTCTACAGGTTGAGGGACAACATTATAAGGAGGTGGTCAGGAATTCAGTAAATGATACAAGACCCGCTCATCCGTGTCACTGTCAATCTCTGGTTCGCTCATTACATTTCCACCTCTCTCTTGTGACTTGTTCACCTCCGGCTCCTCCTTTTCAATCGCAGGAAATGCAACCAAACCCTCAAGTACACTTTCCCGCCACCTCTGGTATTTGCCTTTCATTTTGACTCCATCCAACTATGGATTTGATTTCTCTTTTTACTGCTTTTCCTTTCTATGCACAGTATGTTGCCATGCATTTACAAAGATGGAACTCATTTTGAAATTCAGGTATACATCAGCTGTAATAAAACGAAATGTGTAATGCAAAACATGTAATATACATATAAAGATTTCACACTGGGCATTGCCCCTGAAGGCTGGTTTTGAAAGACCAGGGTTGCTCCTGGTGCCTTTGTCACTTAACCCAGTTCCTTGTGGTTAATTGCAGCAGGCATGGGAAGGCTTTGAGAGAGAAGGGGGGAGATAGAAAGTCAGCAATGATAGAGGGTGAAGAGGAAGAGCAGAGAGGGGGAGAAAGAGAATTAATGGATCTAAAGAGAGAGATTGCACAAGGATATAAAAGGAATGGGGCTGGTTTCAGCATTTTAGCCAGGGCTGCTTCTGGTTCCCCATTCCGACCCTGGTTTGTATTGTCTCTGGCACAATATTCTAAGCGTCCTTCATGAGAACAGACATCTTGGTTTTTCCGGAATTGTTGACGTCAGAGGAATAGGGGCGTGGCTTGGCTAGTATGAAGCAAATTTGTAGGAGAGAAAGAATTGACGACTTCTGCATAGAGCACTGCAAACAAGCCATAAAGGCCTTGGCATATGCTTGAACTTTTCATGCAGAGGCAACCAGTGCGGAGGGCAAAGTGGGGCTTTCATAGGTGCAGTGTACCTATGTTAACAGAATGAGGTTGTCACAAATATAGGCCTTTACAACTAAAACCTTTAGCCAAATCATAAAGGGCTGAGCTGGCTCTCTGCAGAGACGATCACTTGTTTTTATGCACCTGCCGTTTGCAAAGAGAATTCATTTAACCCAGCATTTCTCTGAGTCACAGCTTGGTTTTGAGGTGGTACAGCTGTTACAGCTGGATTTTGAGGTGGTACAGCTCGGAAACAGTGAGCATGGGTTGTCTCTTTCATTTTCTCAGAGAAATGTTGGGGTAAATGAGCTCACATTGTACATTGGTGGTGTTCAAAAACAGGCTCTTTGCCTTGTGCTGAGTGTGCCGCCCGTCATGAGATACAGCCCATGGGGCCCTATATAGAGCCAGATTTGACAAGTATAATGCCCTCAGAGGAATATAGTGCCCTGAGAGGAAAGAAATGCTTCCCTTGCTGCTTCTGCAGGTGATTAAAATGAGGTAGCAAGCAGCCCCTTTTGTCTTCGCAGGCAGGTCTCTGGAGGACGGCATTAGATCAGGGACTGGCCTCTCTAAACACAAACATCTACACGCCTCTCCCAACTTACCTGAATCACTTTGAGCTGAGCTCAGTCATGTTTGTACCAAGTTATTTGATCGGGGTGGGTTGCTGGTGTGTGGGGACAGGGGTGAAAGGGGGCTGAGGCATGTTAAAAATGTATTAAAGCACTTTACACTGTATCAGTGCAGCTTGGGGAAAGGGACGTTGCTGCTGGCATGATCTTAATGCTGACAAATCGATGTGGCCCTCTGAAGATTGGGCTAGTGTCGACAAGTGCCTGTTTTTTGCGTTTGAGGTGTCTACATTTCTTACAGATAACTCAGAATTTCTGTTAGTTAATGCATAGAAATGCAACCAGAAACAGTAAGCAAGGTTTGCCTCTCACTGTTTCGGGCTTGCTCTTTCTAAAGTTTATTCAGTAGCTCTCAGAAATTCGGAGTTGAATGTAAGAACTTCAGGCACCTCAGACGCAAAAAGCAGGCGCACGGCTTTGTGCTGAACCAGGATACAGCCCCCAAAGTGCATAATTAAACAGTTAAAGTAAAAAAATAAATACTGTTAGACATTCTTGTTTCTTAAATAAATGGAAAAGCATCTCACTGCTCTGGTAACTATATGGGACCCAACCTCGAACCTGCCAACTTCTGACAAAATGTCACCCTGTGGGAGGCCACACGTGTTCAGGGAAAATGCTGATGATTGGCCAAGATATGTATTACAAGCACCATGGAGAATGAGCAGACCGGGATCCTCACTGCATACAAATGGACTATGAATATGAAACATACTCTATACTCTTTTTCTTTGCAATTACTAAGGAGCTTATTTATGAGCGCCCTGCATCACTGTTGCACCACATATAGTGGTGCAGGCGTGACGTGGGGCTCTCAGAAAGATTTATGAAGCCACATAAAGCCACCCTGTGTGGGTTCCAGTGGCCTCATAAATCATGAGTGAAGTGGTGCAGTGCAAGTCGACCTGTCACCTTACTCTGCACCCTGGAGGCGCTCCATGGGAATTGCAGTGGGTTTTCCCACGCAACACCCATGGAATTCGACCTTGCCCCAGATTTACATAGTGATGTAAACCTGGGGAAGTAACAAATCAGAACGCCTTCCGAACTGAGGCGTAATGAGGATCATTTTTTTTCTCCTCTTTTTTCTCCTTCCATGTCTGCTGCATTCTTCAGCACACATAAACAGTGGAAAACGCCTCGTAAGATTGTTTTTGTGTGGGGAGGTACCCCTTCCTGCACAAAAACAATCCTGCCTGCAATGGAGGCACCCTTGCACTACGGTGCAAGGATGAAGACAGCACTGGGCTGCCGAAACAATGCTAGTGCAGGCAGAAAAGGCAGGAATGCACGGTATTGGTTAAATAAGGTGCATTCCTGCCCTTTCACTGTGGCATAGGGCAGCTCAAGCCTTGTGCCAAAATGCCATAAATGAGACCCTAAATGTCAGCCTGGATTCCATTAACTTTTGATGGGTCAGTAGTGGAAGGCTCTATTTACAATCTTATCACTACATACTCTAAGAATTGTCCGGGTTAGTGGCGAGAGTTAGCTAAAAAAATTAAGAATGGGCTCATGGGGCGCACACATTCCAGCTTTAGTTATTGTATTTCAGTTTATGGCTGAAGGTTTCCACCTGTTTTCAATCACGGTTGGCATGTTTGTTTCTCTTTATCCGGTAAATAAGTTAAAGTGACATTATCTCCTGATTGTTGTAGGCAAATCTGCTGCTCGTTAGACAGTCTAAATCCCCAGCGATAGCCATCTAACTCCACATTTTAAGAGCACTGGTGCACATCTGGATGTCGTATCGTTGAAGGCCGGGCCCCTTAGTCCCCCCTGCCCGCCCCCCTGCTGCAGATCTGGCCGCTGGCATTGTCACACAACACAGATAGCATTGGCTGGTGCCGGGTCTCTCATCTTCAAAGACAAGAGTGTATATTCTTTAAGGAAATCTAATAAGGATTTTTATTAATTGAAGCGTCGGAAAATACTGTTTGAAGGTGTTTACCCTAAAAGCTATTACATGTTTGTGTATGATCGACAGCGAATGTGTGCTGCATTCTTTTTTGGATGGTGCTGTTAACTTTCCCACGGAGTAAACTCCAGAATAGAAGAATGAAATACTTGTATTCCTATACCTGATATTTTGGGTGCAGCCACTGATTGGGGAGGTGCCAGTTCCCCCCAAATATCCCCTGCATGCATTGCAATGTTGGGGCGTGGCTCCTTCTCTCGTGTCCCCGGCAGCTTTTGCTGAGCCTCACTCTGCTTCATACCCCCTTTACCTACAGATGTCTCTTTGCCTGTCAGTTACCACCTATCGCTCCATCACAAGTGGTGCTGCCTAAATGGAGTTATCTGTACTACGGGACATATCACGGTCAGACAGTGCGGTACTGCTTTTTCAGGTCCAGATGGCACAAGTTTTGTGTCATAGACCTTTTAGAGGAATTAAACGGACAGAAAACAAAAAACGTTACACAAAACACCTAACACTTAAGGGCAGATCTACAAGCCCCTTGCCCCACTTTTGCGTCATTTTTAACATGGGAGAAATGACGCAAAAGGGCTTGTAAATCTGCCGCTTAGAACACAACTCAAACATGCGACATAGACGATAACAGCATGGTCAGAACATCCCTCCCCTCGGCAATAAAAATGCCGCGAGATGCATAAGGATCAGAAAGCATACCCCCACAGTTCACTGAGAAGGACAATATCTAGCACTACTTCACAGTGTTAGATTCAATCTTTTTATGTGAAATATAGACTGACAAAATATCATAAAAGGGCATGAAAACTTGGTGTATCGAACAGTGTGTGTTTCTGTTCATAGTATTTTTAAGACTGATTGCCCAACTGTGTGAGGTGCCGGATGTCTGTCTAGCTTGCCTCATCGAGAACATCAGGAGAAGAGATTGCCAGATCTGTTTGAGTGAAAGGTTAAAAGTCAGGAGATGGCTCTATCAACTATAGTATCCCACTATAGGTACTTTTACTCCTGAAGAGGCCGTAAAGATTCCTTTTTAGCGGACATTTGAGAGGTTTTAATTTCAAGGGACACCTTGCTAAAAACATTGAGGCCTATTCTCAGATGCTTTGTGGAGTACGTACTGTAGTCCTTTTATGTGCTCTTACATGCCTTTATGAATTGTCTCTAAAACATCTACAATCAGAATAAAATGAGGACTTTTACTAATAGGGAGTTGGATGTTTGGAGACCATGAATTATTCACAAATGTGAGTAGGAATATTAAAAGAGTGCTTCTTTAGAACTACTTCCCATACACATAAATGCTTTTGTAAATAGGCCCACTAGTGTTCTCTAGAGACACTCTTGCTATGACCTAGGAGAAGTGAGACTCCAAACTGGTAATCTCATCCTCTAGTCCTTAGGGGATAAACCTTTCTGACCTGAGGTGCTGACTGGAGGCAATATTTATATGTAGATTTTCAGTAGCTGCACCCAAATGTCATGAGTGCTGGCCCCCTATGAAAATCAAATCCAGTGGCTACTGGTAACAAAAACCAGAAGCAAAATATATGAGAGTTTGACTTGTTTTTATATAGTTTTACATTTACGATGACATAGGAAATTCATTGTTCATTCACACACTCTCTGGATATTTGTACTATTATTTTTTGGACCTTGTAGAACTGGTGTTTGGACCTCTGGAAGTGTATACAAATGACTCATGTTGCCTACATGTCAAATTCCAAATGTGCATCAAAGGGAAAGCTTTTCACTCCAACATCTGGAGTAAATCCTACAACATGAGCCTACGAAAAGCTATGTTGCATTCCAGGTAAAAGCATGTTTGGTTTTTGTAATTCAGTTTTGGGATTTAACTATGTGTAAGTCAGCTGTAATTCTATGTCACGACCGGAGGCGATGATTATGCTTTAATTTCACAGCAGCCATGTTAAACATTATCAAACTACAAATCCCATGAACACTTGGGAAAAATGTCATCATAGTTAATCCAATCAGAATGCTCATATCCCCTTTATAGTCCTCTATTAATGTTGCCTTCTCCTCTTTCTTGGCTGCTCCTCACAGCCGACAGTTAAGTGAAGGGCAAGTGGGCAGTAGTTTTTTGTTATACATGTGTTTTTTAATGTTGTTTATGCCTTTTCATTAGTATCACTGCCTTTTGGTATTCGTTCTCACCGTGGAAATGCTCACTTGCTTCTACAAGTTCGAGGCCCCCACGGGTCAATCGCCTGTCAGATGCGTGTCGGGCTATGCAGCGCAGTATGTCGACCGCTAGAAGTGCCAGCACACCTCTGCTGAGGCTTCTCTCTTGGCATGTACGTGCTAATCGCATTGTTCTGGTGCCTTTCCAAAAAGGACAGCGATAAGAAAAGTGCGACCGGCCTCCCGCCTCTCTCGTGCCTCGAGGGCTTGGAGTGGAACGGCCCTATATGGGATCTGCATTTGGCCTTTGGGCTGCTTTTTCCACAAACAGCACAAGCTTCATTAATTATAATTCTTCGAGCACTCCATGTGACTACACCCCAGGTCCTCAAGAGGTCGTTAGGACACCTCAACCAGGCACCTTACCAACCATTAAGAGTATTACAGTATACAAATTATACCAATATCAATACTAATATTTGGCCCAGTGTATAGAAGGGCACTGGTTTACATTAGTGCAACCTTTTTGTGCTGTCACAGAGTACCTTGATGGAACTGGTTCATCCAGTATAAAATGCCCCTAACATGCAGGACATGCATGATTCTTACATGGAGGAAGAGTCGATTGCTTATCTCCCAATTGATGATGACTTTTGTGAGGTCATGGATGCCTCCACACAGAGGGCAGTCTCAGAGGCAACGGCACTCCTGGAGCAACATCTCCTCAGTCTAGCAGCACAGTGCCTATGATCCCTCAATCCAGGGGAAGAACCCAAAGGGTCATCCACCCTTGAACCCACAGGACAGCCTGACCTAAACAAATAAGCACATCAACGACCCAGGGGTTGACTTGGAAACCTTCGATCAGTTAAGGCATGCCTTTCTGGGCCATAGTACCCTCCCTGAGCCAGTGTGTATTCCCCTCCTCTCTATGCAACAAAACCCCTCCTTAAGTCCGGCTATATCTCCTGCCTCCCACACACCGGATAACAATGGCGCCCCTGTCTCGGATGGAGATACAGAGCCAGACAGGCCCTAGCGCCCATCTTCTGAACCTAAGCAGTCTACCAGCAGCAAGAACATGCCTGGGTTAAACTCGGATATGTTTGACCAGGAGGACCTGACTTGATTGTGCCCCTGCGGACAAGGTGGCCATGTACGTGGTGGAGAGATTGCAGAAATCTCTCAACAAGGAAGTCCGTAACCACCTCAAGGTGAAGTGTCCCCTCCCATCTCTGGCAGATAAAGTTGCCCTCACCCCAGAAATAAACCCTCAGATGGTGACTTTCTTTGCCAAGTACATTTGTGACCCTAAGAAGGGCATAGCCCGCTCTTGGCGGTCCTGTCAAGACAAGCTCCTTCACATTGCTGGACCCCTTACCAAGATATTAGATATGGCGGAGAATGCAAAATCCTCTGGATCCCGTATCTCCCCAGAAGCCCTGTCAGACTGGGCACAGAGGGCTATTATATTCCTTGGCAATGCCAACTGAGCCCAGCCAAATGAGGCCTGATTGGTGATCCCTTTATTATAGAGCTAAGCAACTGTGTTGCCAAATTCAGTTCTTTGGCTAAGGCTCAGTCCTCCATTAAAAATATATTTTGGGCCCAGGTTTTCACCAGGGCCAGCAGTGTAAGGGGGCACATGACCGGCTGTGTGCAGCACCAGGCCTGGTTCCAGGGCCAAGCCTCTAGGTGTGGGCAATGGCAGGATCAATTCAGGTTTGGGGGGGATCTACCCCACCCACGGATATCCTCGACACAGAGGCTCCAGAGGAGGACCCAGAGGAGGCCACCAGCAAGGTGCCTCTCATGGTGAGTGTGATCCCTTTTCCCCACATAGAGCTGGGGGGACAGGTTGGCAGATTTTGCCCACAAGTGGAAATCCCTAGCGTCCAATGCGTGGGTCTTGCGAACCATCAATGGGTACCAGATAAAGTTTTACATCTCCCCCTTCTAACCCATGTCCCCGCCCCCTGTCCCCATCACCCTTTGCAATTCTTTGATAAGGCGCCCTCCCTGGTCGAATCTGATGTCCTAAACCTCCTTTCCAAAAGGCCCATAGTCCAGACACATCCCCACCCTTATGGGTTTATCAGCAATGGGCTTTTGGTGGACAAACGCGACGTCTGGAAGAGACCCATCATAAATACCCCCCAAACAATCAATGAGTGGTTAGCCTTCTGCCACTTCAAAACAGTTGGTCTCCATCTCTTCAGGGACCTTCTTCTTCCCAACGACTGGTTAGCACAACTCGATCTCAAAGACACATACTTAACGGTCCCAATCTTCCCGCATCACAGGCACTTCCTGCAATTAGATTGGTGTCAGGCCACACATGAATTCACCATGCTCCCATTTGGGCTATATTTGGCCCCTTAGTGTTCAACCAAAGTTCTCAAGCCCGCAGCGGAGAAACCTTCTGACCAGAGGCATTCACCTAATTGTGTACCTGGACGTTATCCTGCTGATGAATCAAATCCCGCAGACATTGCAAGCCCATCGTTAGCTGATAGTCTTTCTCCTCCAATCTCTGGGGTTTCTCATCAACGAGAAAAAATCTGTCTCATCCCTGACACAGTCCCTTGTGTTTCTAGGTTGTGTTGAGGACTCGGTCCAAGCCACCCTGAGCATTTCTTTTCAGAAGATAGCCAAGATCAGACACAAATTGACTCACACACTTTACATACCGCTCACATCCTTAAGACAGATTGCGGGGGTGGTAGGACTCCTCTCCTCCTCCATTCAGGCCATTTTTCCCAGCCCCCAGAGCCCTTCAACGGCTCAAGATATCACAACTCCACAAGAGTCTGACATATTCTCAGAGTGTATCTCTTACAGACGATGAGAAAGCAGAACTCCACTGTTGGCTAGCCCAAATGGAGGCGTGGAATGGGCACTCCATCATCGGACCTGGTGATAGAAACTGATGCCAACGGCATTGGTTGGGGGGCATGCTGTCCTGTGGAGAATTCTCCACCAGAGGCAAACGATCAGAACTAAAGAGTGCTCAATATATCACTTGTGTAGAAATCATGGCCGGCTCTTTTGCTGTGTTGGACTAAAGAGAAGGTTCAATGTTGTGTCCACCTCAAGATGGAAAAGGTGGCAGCGGTCCGATCCATCAACCATCTGGGGTGGACATGGTCCAAACCTCTATCGGACTTTCCCCGCAGCTTTCTGGAATACTACCTCAAGTACCAGATCTCGGCAGAACACCTCCCAGGCTCGGCCAACCAAATGGTGGTTTGGCAATCAAGGTACCTTCGGGAACTCAGCCTTTGGAAAACAGATCCATCAGTGTTCCGGGTGATAGAATCCAGATGGGGGCCCTTCTTCGTGGACCTGTTTAGACTACCAGGTGGCCAAATACTTTGATTGGAGACCGGATCCATCGGCAACATGACGCATGCCTTCTAGCAAAACTGGAATGTGGAGAAGAGATATGCATTCCCTCCATTCTCCATGATAATGCGGCTCTCTACCCAAGTCAGAAGACAACGGGCGACCGTCAAGATAATAACCCCCTTCTGAAGGTCTCTGGTGTGGTTTCCAATTCTGATGGAACTTTCGTGGGATTCTTCAGTCTGTCTACCCCTGTTCCCAACTCTCCTCAAGGATCCCCACCATCTGGTTCTGGACGATTAGCTGCAGCTTAGGGCATGGAGGATTACCGGGGACAATGGCATGTTCCAGTACATTCGCTCCAGGATGCAGACCTAAGGCATGGGCATGTAGCACAATTAAGAGATTTTGATCGACTTGGTCCATATGGATGGGTAGGTGTCATAAAGGACACTTGAATCCCGTTAGGACAGGAATTGTCAGTATCCTGATTTGTTTAGCTGCCCTGCCATAGGAGGGATGGCCTCTAAGGCATTCTCCCTGGGGGCACGCTTGGAAGACATCATGAAGGCAGCAGATTGGTCATTGGACTCAATAATCAAGCGTTTCCATTTTAAACCACTTCCTAATGTGGCAGCCCTGGTGGTGGATAAGCATTGAACTAGCATAATCCTCGCCTCCAGTCCTGACATGGTATATAATATTTCCTAGCTTTCGTAATGGAAAGCTTCAATTCTTTTAAGGACACGGAGGCAAGGATTATCCCGCCCGGGGTTGAGGACCGATTGATTCACTCCTGCTGTTGTTAATAATGTACAGACTTGGTGTAAGTAATATCTTTATGTTTGCAGGCCTTTAATACAATGTATGTGCGCTTTTATGATACCAGATGTCAGGTTAGGTGGTTGCACATGATTTTTTCTGGATATTAAGGATGTGTTCTCAATATCGTTTCTCGCTCACAGGGAATGATTCAAACAAGCAGGAATAAACAATGACTGGCAGATTTTCGCACAAAGAAAAACGAGGAGGTAACATGAATAGGGGTCTATAAAGGGGATATGTGCACCTGATTGGATGAACTGTGATTAACTTTTTTCCCAAGTGTTCATGGGATTTGTAGCCTGTTAATGTTTAACATGGCTGTTGTGAAATATAAGTGAAAAAAGTAAAGCATAATCCTCACCTTCTTGTCCTTAATAGAAGTTAAACTTTCCATTACAAAATCTAAGACATTTTATATTGTGCCTCATAGAGTTAGACCCAGCTGTTCTGTGCATACATATGATTCATAAAACGTAGTCTGTGCTGGGCCTACTCTTACATTTAGAAAGGCAAGCTGCAAGCTTTTTAAATGACTTAGTTAGCTAAAAACCTATTTTCACTTACTAGTGCCAGTAAATAAGAAGAAACATACTTCTTGATAGAAAAAGTCATTATGGTAAAACAAAATCCCTTAGTCATAATGGATCCTTGATGAAGACGCTGCATAGGGGACTTTTCTATAGTTGCCACATTTTCATGGCTCAGCTGCCCAGTCTGTTCTGGTAAATTTTATCCCCTTGCAGGGAAGTCAAATGACAACTATCAAGCCTTCTCTGAACAATCTATGCTTTGTATACAGGACATGTAACAGACAAAGAGGAGCTTTTCGCCATATGGGATGGCTACATATGTGCCTAAAAAGTTTGGATTTTGCTTTGGAGGCCAAAGTGTGAAGTTAGGAGCGAAGGCGGGAATTCTAGGTCATTGCCATTGTGGGAAACTGGAGAACAAATCATTATGGATTTTTGTTTTGGAAATTGGTCTGCTTTGGGAAATAAGATCCGAGTAATAGTTCAGTAAAAGAGAGTTAGAAAAATGTGTGGGAACTGTAGATAGATTCTTCTAGATAATATCCCCAATCATAGCTGCAAAAAATCTTTAAGAGCTGTTGCAGAGCACTCTAAGGCCAGGCAGAAGACTGTATCATGAGATGTTTGAAAACTGCCTGTTGTACATTGAGAGATATTCCATCTTTTATGTGGAGAACTGAGAAGAGACATTTTCTCTTTTGCCTTGATCTCTGGAAAGAGAAGGCTGATCTTATTGCTGTGGGCATTAGACTCTTGTTTACCCCCTATGGACAATGGGGGTCCAGGACCCGACCAGAATATGTTTGTTTGCAGGTTGGAACTTCTTATACTGACCTTGGGAAACTGTGAAATATCGCACAAACTGAGACATCTGCATTCACGTAGAATAAAGCCAGAAGGACAAATTGTACAGGAACATATGGCTGTGGCAATGAGTCCATGATTTTAGTATTACATTTACATTAGAGACAGGCATGTGTCAAATCAACCTGTTATGGCACAAGTCACTCCCAAGCAGTTCTTAAGCATTAACTACCAGACCTAAGCAGAGCACATAAAGAATTATTGCCTAATTGCTAGTTTTTCCAAATTGCCATAGTCTCATGGTCCCTCCTAAGTTCTTTTTCAACACTTTTATCTAATACAAATATAGGGTTGTGACACAGTGATCACTGTGGCCATGTAAGTTTCTTTACACAGTGGCCTTTTGCCATTAAAGAAAACCATCACAGGACAAAATTCAAAGTCAAAAGATAAAGGTTTATTCAAGTTTTGGAACCACCACAGAAGGCAAAAATTGAGTTAGTTACATTCAAATCTGCATCAATAATGCATCAAATAATACCAATTACGAGAAGTTATAACCCAAGGTTGCCCTTCAGCCAGAACCAATTTTTAGATCCGCAAAAAGTGTAGGTATTTATAGTTAGACAGACCAGCGCAGATCTGCCTAATTGAAAAGGTAAGATTAGGTTAAGTATAGCTCAAATAGGCAGACACACATGAAACCTGTTCAATTCAGAAAGCAAGAAAAGCCTAGCACACCTCCTAAAAAGGACACATTTTATAGGTTTCAGACTGTGAAAGACACATTCTTGACATGATGAAGTCAGGCATCATAGGCTGTACTAATAATTTTTCAATCATGTAAACCAAAAGCACAGCAAGGAAATGCTATACCTAATATAAGAAACATTTTGGAACACTACTTTCAGGCATATTGATACATAGGAAATGAGAACAAGCATTTGCAATGCAATCGGTCTCGCCTCTGGGATCTTATATGCATTTAGTTATGCAGCACATTAGCCTGGGTGCTGAAACATCTACTGTTCTTTAACATGGAGGGAAAAGTAAGCACAAACTGCGTGACAAGCCAGGTATGGGAAAACATGGAGAGAAATATTGCCTTTCAGCGGGCATTGGTATAGTCCAAAGCTCTGTTTTTAATATAAAACCAGGGCCTTCAGTGGTCATATCACTGAAAATACAATATATGAAAAAAATATTATTGTCTACGGGTGCTTGTGGAAGACAATTTCTATGAACTGGAATCCAGAGAATTCTAAAGTGATTCTGGTATTTTACTGACCTCTAATGGTCGTTTTCTGTCAAGACAGTTAAACATAGGCAGTTGAACAAGCAGAAAGCAATTCTGGTATTTTACTGACCTCTACTAGTAGTTTTCTATCAAGACAGTTAAATAAAGGCAGTTGAACAGAAAAAAAGTCCCTAAGTGGAAGCAGACAAGTCCTAGGGCTGATCTCTAGAGCCCACAAAGTACATACACATATAAGTATATACTAAAGTATATACAAGAGGTCTTGAATGCTCGACCTAAAAATAACGTGACATTTATTCAGCAAATAAAAACAATGCAAATACAATTGCTTGGAGCAGACACGGGCAAAGGACTTTGAATATGTTGCAGCGACATGAACATCAGCACATGGCTTCCTTCTTGAGGAACACAAAGTAATACATTTCAGCTCAGCATTTCAAGCTGCTTGCGGCGTGAAGTACTGGGTTTTTCAGAACCTAGCGGTGCCAGGGAACACACCCAAAGACTTCGAGTCCTTCCTGTTTCAGACTACAGAAACACAGAGTCTTCTTGGTGAAGTCAAAGGACGTTTATTGGCTGCAGCCAGTAACAGGTATCCTAGAAGTACAACACAGTGTATATTCTCAGGAGACTGCTCAACCTTACAAAGCCAGCCTTCTCTTTTTATACAAAATATTGTGCTTTAGGCAAACAGGGTTCAGGACGGAGACAGTGCTTTCAGGGTGATTTCGCCACCCGAATATGACGAAAATACTTTTGCATAGTATTCTAATCATTCTCGGTCTGCTGATACCAAAATCGGTACGATACGACGATGTTTATAACACGGGTCCAGAATTTTCAGTACCACAGGCCCTATCTCTGACTGAGGCCTAGTTGTTTTTGTTACAATTAATTAAATCAAGCATTATTTTCGATTTGTTAAAAATGCTCTAACATTCTACATTTCCAAAATTAAGTTGTTGTGGGGTCAGGGAACTGAAGCAACTTCTCTGGACTTAAGACAGAGGTGAAGGGGACTCACACTGTGACATTAGTGTAGCGGGTGATAGAGAGGCCACACAGTGGATGATTTCCCTTTTCTTTGCAGAGAACCCTGCCTAATCCTATGAAGAAGAGATGGACTTGCTCACTTTGATTGATCACTTGGTGCAGTTCATGATGTATCTCTCTTCTCTATTGGTTAAAAATGTCAGCAGCCACCACTGTATTGGGGTCAAAACCCTGCTGGTCCATGTGGAAGAAAGTCAAGTCATCAGGGCATTGCATGCCATTCTCACAGTAAAGAAGTTGAACTTAAGGGTGGTTTTGTAGGGATTAATAGCAGTCCCATGCTGCTTGCTCCCTCTCTGTTTTTCAGTGACTGTCATTGCAATGTGTGTGAACTGAAACATTAATATTTCATCTTTTAAGGAGATGGCGAGCCAATGGGCATTAAAGATTTGATGGGGGAGGGTGGATGCCACTTACTATTCTCAGCTGTACTCACCCTCTTATGCTGCGGCAGTGGAGAACTTGCGTGAATTCCTTGCAGACCTGCTGCTCCCTTACCTCACCACTGAAGATAGAGCCTTACTGAAGATAGAGTCCTGATTTAGCAGAAGAAGAGATTTTTTGCGCAATACAACATATAAATGCTGGCAAGGCGTTGGGCCGAAATGGGATACCCATCCAACTTTACAAACCCACTGCTACGAAAATCGTGCCCTTCACTTATTATGGATGTTTAAAGAAAGCAGAGGCCAGGAGATTTCCACCAGGGACCAGCGAGTAGCAGACATTATCGTCAAACATAAGGAGGGGGAACCACTGGACGACTGTGCCTCATACAGTCCAATCTCTCTCCTCAATGCTGAAATTAAATATTGGCTAAACTCTTGGCGTCCCGGTTAATACAGGTCATTACGAATCTAGGCCATCCAGACCAATCTGGATGTATTTCTGGGTGCAGTACAACAGTTAATTTAAGGAGATTACACAGCATTTGCGCCAGGCGAGATATATTCAATCAATTGAGGCCCGCATGGCCTTTAATCCAGTCACATGGCTTTATCTTTTTAATGTGCTGGCAAAACTGGGCTTTTGCTCTAGATTTATGGGCTGGATCTGCCTTTTATACACTGAGCCCCTGGCCCAAGTGGTGGTTAATATTAGAATCTCACAAATATTCCCCTTACAACACGGCACCCGACAGGGATGCCTGCTCTCCCCTCTCCTCTTTGCCCTAATGTTGGTGCACCTGGCTGCATGGATTCAAATGGATCCTCTAATTTGGATACTCCACGGGTCAGATCAATGGGAGGACAGAATCTCACTTTATGTGGACGATGTCCTGTTGTATGTGGCGAATCCCAAATCCTCCTTGAACAGGATAATGCACATACTCGCTATATTTAGACCCTATTCTTGATATACGATTAATTGCACGAAATCATTGATCTATGTGCTACATGACCAATCACCCAAGCTGCCCCAGGACTGTGGGGTCTGGGTGACCACAAAGGTTTTCACATATCTGGGAATTTTGCCACCACTGACCCAGAAATCTCCTACGAAAAAAACCTGTTAACTCCCCTAGATAGGCTAAAGAAACACGTTCATCATTGGAGGTCGCTGCCTCTCTCCCTACTTGGGAGGGCGGTGCTTTTCAAGATGATGGCACTTCCTAGTTATTTGTATGCCGTCCACAAAGCTCCAGGCAGCACAAATTGCTCTGAGCAAACTTACAAGGGGGTGGAATGATGGTGTAATAGCATCGCCCAATATGCAGAAGTATTATTGGGTGGCTCAGCACGCCACAATCAACCAGTGGGTCCACCTACCAGAAGATGAACCGTCACTCCGCATGGATTGCCTAACTATACACCTTGATGGGTACCTGAGGACCCTATACTCTGCTCCCCCACGCCCAAGACTGTGAGGCCAAATGGCCATTACGGTCAATCTGTGGCATACTGCCCAGGCGGCTTTGGGATGGAAAAATAGATTAGCAATATCCACACCCCTGTGGGAGTCAGCGGCATTGGGTACCGTATGCACACTGCTGGGGTTTGATAAATGAGACCTGATAGGGATGTCCAAGATTGGGGATCTCTGGGAGCAGGAAGCAGTCATTTCCATCACAGACTTACCGATATTTTCAAGGTAGACATGCGCTCCAAACAACACTGCCCAGGGGCGAAGAACTGTCCGAATCTTCCCCCTTAGAAGATCGACTACTCGATGACCATGTGAAATGCAAAGCAATCTCCCTCACATATCGGAAACTCCTCAATAACACCCCATAATCAATCAATCAATCAATCAAGTGGCTTGTAAAGCGGACTACTCAACCGTATGGGTCTCAAGGGGCTGAGGGTTGGGGGGCGACTGCAGATCTGTTGTAAGGCACTGTGGTTAAGCTGAAGAGCCAGGTCTTGAAGTGCTTCCTGAATTGGGGCAGGGTTTGATTGCCTTAGGGGGAGAGGCAGGGTGTTCCAGGACTTTGCTGCGAGGTAGGAGAAGGATCTTGCCCCAGCCATGGGCTTACGGATACGTGGAGGCCAGGGCCAGTTGAGCAGAGCGGAAGTCTCTGGTGGGTGCGTGGAACGAGAGGCGGTGATTGAGGTATGTATATCCCGTATCATGTAGGGCTTTGTAGGCGTGTGTGAGGAGCTTGAAGGTGATTCATTTGTTGACTGGGAGCCAGTGGAGGTCTCTCAGGTGCCTGGTTATGTGGCTGCAGTGGGGAATGTTGAGGATGAGTCTGGCGCATGTCTTCTGAATGCTCTGTTGGAGTTTCTGGGCGATGCCGGCATAGAGTGAGTTGCCGTAGTTGAGTCTACTACTGATGAGTGCATTTGTGACCATCTTTCTGAACTCACTGGGGATCCACTTGAAGATTTTTCGGAGCAGGCGTAGCATGTGGAAGCAGCATGATGAGACGGCGTTGATCTGGCAGTTCATGGTGAACGAGGAGTCCAAGATGATGCCGAGATTTCTTGAGTGGTCAGTGGGTGTGGGGGAGGTCCAAGATCTGAAGGCCACCAGGAGTCATCCCAAGCGGAGAGGGTGGAGCTCAATATGAGGACTCCAGTCTTCTCTGAGTTTAGCTTGAGGCAGCTGTCCTTCATCCAGGTGGCGAAGGCCTTCATCCCATCATGGAAGTTGCTAATGACGACTGTGGGTTCATTGATGAGGGAGAGGATCAGCTGGGTGTCAATGTTGAGTCTTTGCTTCCTGATGATGGATGGGAGCGGGACCATGTGGATGTTGAAGAGAGTGGAGCTCAGGGAGGAGCCCTGAGGACCTCTGCAGCTGATTTCTGTGGGTTCAGAGTGGAACAGTGGTAGTCTGACTCTCTGTGTTCGGCTTGTGAGGAAGGATCAGATCCATTCCAGGGCATTTTCGCAGATGCCGGCTTAAGGAGCGGGAACATGGCGAAGAAAGGCACTGCAGAAGGTGAAATAGCGTGACAGAAGAACAGAAAATACAAAAGGAGAAAATGAGATCAGGAGGGGAGGCAGAAGCTGAGAGACAGAGCAGTCGCTGGTGGCAGTCCCAGTCAATGGGCCCTAGCGGCGTGTGTCAGAATTCTCTTACCAGCAATCTCAGGCGGATCTTTGGCTCAGCAGGGGGTAGCAGCAGCCTACCCGGGCTCAAGGACGCAGCCTTCAGGGCAGGAATTCGGCTCTGGAGGGGCAGTAGGAGGGCCACAACAGTGAGAAGCGCTGACCTTCTGCGATGACTCCGCCCCCTAGAGGCGGCTGAGACCGAGGCTGGCTCTCGGTGCCGAGACTGGCTTGCAGCACTGCACAGGTAGGGGACAGTGGTCACACCACATACTCGGCCACCCCAGGGGAAGCACCCCCAACAGGCGGTGGTCACAGGGGCAGGCGCCGCAGTGGCAGCACCCTTGGGTCTGCCCGAGAGCTTTGTCAGGAGCAGCAGTCGGGTAGGAGTCCCACCGTGTGACCACTCAGCAACACTGCCCAGGTTAAGACATGGCCGTGAGCGGCCACAGCAGATTTGAGGAAGGGGAGAATTTAACTCAGTCGAGGTCCGTTACGTGTGGAGGAATAGGGCCTTTGGTATGTCAAAGGAATGCGGCCAGCTAGTGGCACTTCGTGCGCATGTGCAGTAGATTGTAGTTCACGGTTCACAGATTGCAGTGGCTGGCAGCCTTGCAGTATACAGCAGTCTTGCTCGAGATATACAAACTTGTCTGCGTGAGAAACACACTAACTCATCTGTGTGAGAAATGGGTGTAGGAGAGTAGGATCTGCTTCACGTGGGTACCCCCACTTTTTGCTGGTGTTTCACTGTTTTTCGACCTTAGTCTGGCTGTGGCCCTGCTAATCAGGACCCCAGCCTAGCTGCTTCCTCTCTAAAATGGTTTCCATGTACATTAGGTACATTTCTAATTGGATTCTGGAGTGCCTTTTAAGCCCCTAGTATATGGTATACTATGTACCTCAGAGGCCTACCAGGGGCTGAAGCATGTATTATGCCACCCCTGGGAAGCACTCCAAAATGACACCACTGGTCTGCTACTGCAGCCTGGGTAAGTTGGTGCTTGCACCCCTTACAGTGGTATAGGCTACCTATATCACTACCATTGCACACACATATAAAACCTATAAGTCACTCCTATGGCCGGCCTTAACAATCCTGAAGGTAGAGTGCTTGGTTTTTATTTGAGAGGGTGCTCCTGCATGAGCAGAGCCCCTCTGCAGTGTTCGGAGTACCTCCTCTGATGCTGTTTGTGGTGCAGCCTGACCACATACTCTTAAGTGCGTTATAACCTCGCGGTAAATGCTAACTTTGTGATGGCTGCACGGAAACATGTCATGTTTGGTGTCAAACGCTCTGGAATACTACCCCCCCTCCCCCGCCAGTTCTGGCAGCGGGGGTAGCATTCGACCATTCTAGAGGGAGAGACATGTTCACACTGGTCTAAACCGGTAGGACTTTCTACAGCCCTGGCATCACAAAATGGATGCCTCTGCCACAGACACGGGTCTGGCCTCCTGCTGCTGACCGAAACTCCGGCAGGGGAGGCCTGGATAATAGGTTTCCTGTCCCAGGGAGCTGTAACCACCTCCCCAGACAGGCAGATGTGTATTGGGGCTGGGCGGGAGCACTCTCTGGTGATTTGAAGTCCTGCACTGGGGGCACACTTGGTGTCCCTGTGCATAGTCCAGTTCAAACGGGTTGCAGGGTCTACCTGCCCCTGCTCTGGTGTGAAACTGGACAAAGGAAATGGGTGTAACCACCCCTCTTTCCAAACCCTCCCATAGGTGGGTCCCTAGAGTATGTCCAACCCCCAAACTTTGTATAAGTATGGGAACCCAGTCCTTGCGACTTTAGATTACCCTGGACGAAACTTTGAAATATATATGCTGGATCTTCGACGTTCTACTTTGCTTAGAAGACTGAAGAAATCTCCCTTGGGGTCAAGGAGTGACTCCCCTGCTTGGCAGGCACCAAAGAAGCAACTGACCGGTCTGCATCACTGAAGCATCCGCCGGACGCCGAAGTCTTTGCATCACCAGAGGTGGATTTCAAGACTTCCCCGAGGCTGCCCTGAGTCCACAGCAAAGCTGAGGCCCGTGGCTATTGTGGGTGATGTGTAACCGTGACCCCTGGACACTGTGATCTTTTGCAGCAACATCACATTCCTGGTCTTCCTCGAAGTTGTGCTTTGGGCTCCGAGTAGCCCCAGCCTTGAGCATCTCCTGCACGAAAGATTTCTGGCCTCCACTCCAGGAGTGACCCGTGAGCCAGTTTCCAGTGCGACCGCTTGAGGCTCCTTTGCGATTGCTAGCCCGTTGGCTAATAGGTCCCCACGAAGGAAACTCCTCTTCTGATTGGACTTTCCTGGTTGCTCCAGACGTGCCCCAACTTACCCTTGCTGGGTGAGTCCCCCAGACCTTGCTGGTCTGCACCGCCATCCTTTCTCTCATTCTAAGTGACTTGCCGTTGCCAAGTCTTGTTGGGTCCAATCTGGTCGTTGACATGGCAGCTCTCGAGAGACTTTGTGGGACAGCTCGAATCCAGCTCCTGGTAGTCATTGGCACCTCCTGGACCTCATGGCTGAAGAGTCAATACACCCATCAACTCACCTGAAGCACCCGACATATGTGGGCATTGGTCAATCGTGCCCTTGGTCACTGGTAAGTGATCCAGACTCTGTCCCCTCTGCTTTCAGGTTCCTTCCCTCCTAGATCCAGGCTTGGATCACTTCGGACACTTCTCCTTTTCACGGCAGCAGCACTTCTTCGCCAGCTTCCATTGAAATCGACGACGCTACCCGACACCAAAAGACACCTATGTACCCGGCTTCCCTGGGTGAGGTAACACGAGTACTCCGGTGCTCCCGTGGGTGTTAGCCCTAGAACTTCCTAAGTCCAAAAGGGTTTGGTCCTGACTCATTTCTAAGTGTCCCTAATCTTTAAATTTCCAACTGCAACATTGCCCATAGAAGCTAACGGGAACCCGCGGCTGTGTTCACACACTGCACACGGCCCCCGTGGGTCCCCTGTGTCACTGCCTTGGGTGGTTCCTTGGGGTCCCAGTGATTCTACAGGCTCTAGGCCTTGTGTCTAGTTCAGTCGTGGTTCTTATACCACTTTATTGGTATATGGTTTGGTACGCCCCTAGGGCCCAAACGTGTATTTGTGCTATTACTGTTGATTGCTAACTTGTAACTTAAGTATTTCAAACTCCAGTCTCATAAAGAGACTAGAGGGTTGTGTTTTATCTTAAATACATATATTTTAAATATATACCTGGTGTGATTGTCCTTTCATTGGATCATTCAAGAGATTATAGACTGGTAAAACAAGCTGCTTTACATTCCTTCAAGACTTAGCCTGAAGGCTGCTCTCCATAGCTACCACTAGGATAGCTTTCAATAAAGGTTGTCTTTAACCTATCACCATAAGGGGTTTGTTTGGACTGGTACAAGGTGCCCACTTTAATTAGTGGACAGCATATACCAGGCCAACTTCTCACAATGGGCCTTGCATTTGGGTGGCAGAGAGGATGACGAATGGCCAGAGGCCTTGGCCGCTCCTAGGGAAATAGCAATTAGGGCTGTATACCACTTGGTGCCGCTTAAAATACTGCATAGACCCTACTCTGCCTGTACTACGTTATGGAAAATGGGTAGATCATCAGATGATTTGTTTCACAGAAGATGTACCCTTAAGGTACCTTTTTTCCATATCAGCTGTGCCTCTCACTGCTAAATGGTGCTTGCTCAATGTCTGAGAGGTTTCATACCTTAACCGAATGGAACAGACCTGAAAGACCCTGGTGCTAGCAAAAGCGAAACAAAATATTGCCCATTGTGGGGGGCGGAGGTGGCACTGCATACGAGAGATTGGAAAAATAATATGGACATGAGTATGGTAGCTGAAAAAGTAGTTTACAAGAATAAGGGATGGGAGAGAATACGAGGCAAGTGGAAGAATACCGCGGGGGACTTTTTTTCCCCCCTCACTTAGTGATTGGTCTCGGCCCTTCTACTGATTTTATTCTCCCCATCTTAATCACTGTAGGTGGGTGGACAAAGGGCGTGAATTTCCTTGATGTACAAATTAATTTGAGAGACATTCTGATATGTAACATTGACGCTATTTTGGTGCTCTTACTTTGCCTTGCTTCAAGAAAGAGATTATTACAAAAATATATTTAATCTTTTAATGTGCATCACCTTCTGTGAGAACGTGTTAGCTATAAGGATCAAGGCATGGTGTCAGAATATTGGCAGCCATCTTGAAAGGCAGTCTCTTGTTAGTATTGGGACTTCTGGGCTAAATTGCCCTTTTAAGATCACTCTCTAAGTTCAAAATCAATTCAATTAAGGGAAGAATTTGCCTAAAACTGGTGCTAACATGGCAAAAACGATCTATATTCTACCATCCTGTGTGAAGTGTTAGCGCAATAGTGGTCCAGAAGTCTGCTTTTACATTTTGGAACTCATCAAGACGTGTCAGAGATTAAGTCTGTAAGGAGGACCGAATAGTTAGACCCATCTTGGAGGAGGCCATATTGGAAGAAAATAATCTGATTCACATAAGGAGGGTGGTGTCAAGTGTTATAGAGCGAGGTTCAAAGAGCTCAGTAAAGATGATAAAAGACTGTCTAGATGACCAAGTGTTATATTGATGATTGTGCATTCTGCTATTATAGAAACAGACTGGTATGAAGGGATATACCCGCACATATTGTACATAGAAGTTGTCACATCAAGAAATATGTAAGGTTCCTGGTAAATGTTGTACAATAATTTACACCAACATCAATTGATATTGTACACTGATTCCTATTATCATTATAACCATAGAAAACTTGGATTCAGACAATCTTGGTGGAAGTTGGGAGAAGTATGTGTCAGTCCAGTCCAAATGTGTTGATGGTGGAAGCTAGGGAATCAGGGAGCTTGAAAGGTGATGAATTTCATGTATAACTAGTAATGCAGTTCTGCCTCTTTATAAAGGTCATGCTTGACCTGACTAGCCGCTAATTCAAGCACTATCCCTGTGTCTAATAAGAAGGTTTGCGGTTCCCCCACAGCTCTTCTTCTCAACATATACATTTTCTTCCTTGTTCATGCTGTGTGCAAACATTTCAGTCATTCTCATGGGTGTTTGTGGCACTGTTCCTATATTCTTGTTTTAGAGGCCAATTTTGTGCTGATTATGTATGGTAACTGACAAGGACAAATGATGATATGTAACATATCTGTGCTATTGCAGGCCAGCAAATTATTAATTTTGTTGAATTTACCTCCTTAGTATTTAAACTGTATTTTATTTATAAATTAATTTACACGTGGAACAAAATGGATGGCATTTGTAGAACTTCAGTGGCTTGGGGAGTTAAGGGGTAGACCTGTGTCTCTCAACCTTGCATTTGGAATTTTAAAACACTGTTTTGAGGTAAGTTCTCTTTTTAGAATGACATTTGTGGTGAAGCTGTTATGGGTCACCAAGCAGAAAGTTGTTTGGTAGAAGTGCCAATTTTTACTCAAAATGTTCTGGATTAAGTGGTGACCTTCATGGAATATAGTGGTAAATTTTGTGATCCTTTCAGCTTCTATTTTTTGGTGTCCGTAAGGAGACTCTGTGTTTGTCCATGTAAGATGGAGTTCGCAAAGGTGTCCTCTCTGTGTAATGTCAGGTGTAGTTGGTTCTCTTTGAAATAGATTACCAAGAGCAGAAGTTATACTTGGTATTTACAAATGTGATATTTTAGGCTAATATTGAAGTCATTGATGCTCATTTTATTGATGTACTTCTTAACTTTTTCTGCATGTCTCTGCCGTAGCAGTAAAATATTATCATTGTATCTACCTCTGTATATTACATGAAGTTTGTGCTCAGAGATGCCTTTGTTCTAAAAACAGGTGGCCTGATTTTTAGTTTGGTCATTGTCAGGATGATGGAGGACATTACCTCTGCCATCCCAAGAGGATTTCGCCTGGCAAATTTAGAGTTATCCTCTGCCTCTTGAACAAATCTGCACATTGAAAGGTAACTTTGTTACGGTGGTGCCTTTCAACGTACAAAATGTTTGATGTACCAAAGCCATTGGTTTTGAACAAAAAAGTACACACTTATTTTGTTTTTCAAAATCAAACTCCCAAAGCGGAGGTTTGGTTTAAAAAAAATAAAAACTAATAAATCCCACGTCTAGGGTGTGGGGGGCATTATTCCTTGTTTTCCTATCCATTAGAACCAGGGATGGTCAGGAAAGAAGACATTGCATTGTCCACCCTAAATAGAGCAGTCAGTGCAATTTCCTTCCTCTGAGAGCCCCTACTTAACCTGCCGATGGGGGCTCTGTCGAAGAAATACTTAAGGTCTGTCTGAGTTGGCAATCCAAGGGTTTAGTGGGCATGGTTCTCTGTGCTACTAGCCCTAGCAGTTGTTCTTCCTCTGAAGTGACCACTTCTTGGTGAGTGTGGCACCTCTTCTACCCAGAAGCCTCTATTCTGCCACTTTTAAAAATAGCAGAATCCTTTATTGGCTGTACAGACCAGGTAGCCCACCTTAGGGCAGTGGCTAGCCTTCTATAGGTGTACATCTCCTGACTATCTACTTTGCCCACTTGCCAGGGTTGCAAATGTGCCTGGGGCAGGGGACTGGCTGTTTCTTCCTCTTGGAGGAAGCCTGATTGCATATCAGAGGCATTGGGAGCTTTGAAGCTCATCACCTTGAGTTGCCACTTCACTAGGCATCCTGTCAGGATGGGAGGGGTTACCTCCCTTCCAGACAGGCCTTTATTTCTGACTCCTGGGAGTGTTCACACCTCCTGGCAGAGGGTCAGATTCTTGTCTTTGTGGCAGTAACTGCAGGCTGTCAATCAATCAATCAATAAAAACTTTATTTCGGTTTTGTTAAAACAAACCATAAAAGTACACACAAGTACGACACAATAAGAGTAAATATTGGGAATAAGTTCATCATTAGGATACATCAGTGCTGAGTTAGCAGGAATTTTAGGCGGTACATACTTATAAATCCAGGCATTTTCTATATTTAACAGCCGACTTTAAAAACTCTAATACAAAAAGAATACTATCACTACATAGTAGTTGTAAATACATCATGGCAGGTCTGATCTGATAAAAATCAAGTTTCTTTAAAAGCGGGACCAGATAGCGTTTGCGGGGAAATTCGCAAAATTTACATAAAAACATAAAATGCAGCATGTCCTGCGGAGACTTTCCGTCGCAGCCGCAGGATGCTGCTTCTCTATTAGAAAACGAAATATATGGTCTGACAAGCAAATGATGAAATAAATTAATCCGAAATCTAGTTAATAAAAATTTCTCATGAGAAGACAGAGATCCCATTAGGTAAGGCTCAGTGTTAGGACTCCTAAATGCCTTCTGTGAATACCGAAAGTCTTAAAATTAGGATTTTTCTCAGTTTAGTAGTAGTATAGTTAGGACTCCTAACTTTAGGACTCCTAAATGCCTTCTGTGAATACCGAAAGCCTTAAAATTAGGAGTTTTCTCAATTTAGTAGTCCTAAATTTAGACTTAGGACTACTAAATTGAGAAAAATCCTAATTTTAAGACTTTCGGTATTCACGGAAGGCATTTAGGAGTCCTAAAGTTAGGAGTCCTAACTATTCTACTACTAAACTGAGAAAAATCCTAATTTTAAGGCTTTCGGTAGTCACAGAAGGCATTTAGGAGTCCTAAAGTTAGGAGTCCTAACTATACTACTACTAAACTGGGAAAAATCCTAATTTTAAGACTTTCGGTATTCACAGAAGGCATTTAGGAGTCCTAAAGTTAGGAGTCCTAACTTCTGCGAATACCGAAATGAGTAAGTGCCTTCTGTGAATACCAAAATGAGTAAGTGCCTTCTGTGAATACCAAAATGGTAGTAAGTTTAGGATTTTGTCTTAAGTTAGTTCTGTGAATCGGGCCCCTGGTCTTTACATGTTGCTGGGCTCCCTTAATCTCTTCTGATTCCCTTCTCATAGTATCCACATTTTCTTTATTCCGATATTGTGTTGTCTAATCTGTTGTTCAATGGTTTGAGTATTGCCCATTTTGGATGTTTCTACTTCTCAGATATGAGATTCTAGTTGTTGATACTTCCTCTACTTTGCTCTTTGGTGTTTCTGATGCAGAGGGTATAATACGATTTGTTTTAGCTAATGATGTTCTGTATTGTCTATCATACTTTTAGCATATCTATTAACTCTTTCTATTTGATAAGTCAATTGATCCCTCTTGAACTTTCAGTTGTTTGTTTTGATTAGGACTGCCTCAAAGTCTTCAATGATTTGATTGAGTATGTCATCACTTGTTTTTGTTGCTTTCATCTGTTTTCTTGATCATGTCATACACTTTTTGTTTATATTGCTTGTATTTCATTTTGTGCAACATAGATCTTTTGTATGTTCATATGTTTAGACACTGCACTTGGTTTTTTCTTGAATAAGCAGCAGATAATACAGGACTCTCATGTTTGTGGAAAATCCAGACAGGCATATATAAAATCTTAATGAGCACTACACCCCATAGATTGAGATTGACTATGGGGATATCATCAGTCAGGGCTCTTGAACATTGGATTACATTTAATGGCTACTGTTGTACCTGACATCCTTGGTATGGTTTTTCGCAGCTTTTTACCTTCCAGCCTCCTGCTTTTGCTGAGTTTGTTTCTGCTGGCCTTAGGACTCTGCACACTTTACCCCTGCTCCCCAGTTCTAAAGTCCATCTGCTCCTGCATTTAAACATGGTAAAATGTTCTTAAAACCAATTTGAATATTTAATTTACTTATAAGTTCCTATTAAAGTGGTGCTCCATGTACCAAGGGCCTGTAAATTAAATAATACTTGTGGGTCTATAGCAATTATTGTGCCACCCACTAAAGTAGCCCTGTAAGCATGTCTCAGGATTGCCATTGGAGCCTGTGTGGGCAATTTTAAACTGCCATCTCGCCCTGACAAGATAACCTTCTTACCTGGTCCAAACCTTCCTTTTTATTCTAAATGTCATCCCTAGGGTAGGCCTTAAATAGCCCATAGGGCAGGGTGCAGTATATTAAAAAAGGTGGACATGTACTTTTAACTCTTAAATCCATTTTTCTCACTACTGAAATGCCTACCTCTCCCATAGGATAACAGAGGGTTAACTTATTACATTTAATAAGTGATAACATTTGAGCAGATAGGAATGTCATGTTTGGTGTCGGGAAATTGTAATTAAAAATCCTCTTTAATGCTAAAGTCAGATTTTAAGCTACAATTTTGAAAATGCCACTTTTAGAACATTGGCACATCCCTGCCCTAAATATTTGGTGCCTGCAGCCTGTTCCTGGGTCACATGACTGGGTGTAGTTAGCAGTTGGACTTTGTTCATTCCTCCCAGACAGCCATGCAATAGAGGGATTAGATATGCCTGGAGTGGGTGATCCAATGGCAGGATGGAGGGGCAGAGATGGGCACAACCCAACTTGTAACTAATTAGGCTGTGCCCTGCCTTCACACAAATGGCTTGTCACCACTGCATTGTTCATCTAGCCAGCTTGGAACCAGGACAGAAGACGCAGGGATCTTCAAGGACTTCAAATGGAATCCTCTAGAACCTTCTCCTACTTCAAAGTGAGGAAAAGATGTAAATATTGGACCCTCAGACCCAAATCTTCAGTACATCTCTGGACCTGTGGAAGACTCAGAAGGACAGCTGTGCTGCTCAACAAGAAGGACTGCTTCTTTGCTGCCCTACTGACTGAGAGAAGGACTGGACCTGCATCCTGAGTCCAGGCCCACTACAGTCAGTCCAAGTGATAGTTGGCTGCTCTCCTGATCTGCCCTGAGGAAGTCACAGGTGTATCCCGAATAGTGAAGAAACACGTGTTGGCTTAGTGGCTAAGATCAAAGAATTGGACAACAAACAGAAAAAGAACGTACAATGAACTTTTGGATTTTTTTTAACACTAACTTTGAATGACCTATTTATACTGAAAGTAAGCGTGTGCTGGAGGATGAGAAGCACTTGTCAGCAGGATTGTTGTTGTGCAGGAAGCTGCACCTTCCTGAACAGAAACAATCTAAAAATGCATTTTCCTCTTTCTATATGTGCTGCAGAATGCAGCACACATAGAAAGACGAAAAACGTAGGAGAAATAATGTTATATCTCCTTGTTACACCTCACCCTAGGAGGCAGAAGGTTTTGGCGCTTTCCCGGGTTTGCATGCTCTTCTAAATCTGAGGAAGTGTCAAAATCCATGGGTGTTGCATGGGAAAACTCACGCCCATGCCCACGGAACACCTCCCGAGCACAGAGTAAGGCAACGCAGCAATTTCCACTGCCTTGCCTAACTCCATGTCTATGAGGCCATTCAAAGCCACACATAGTGGCTTTGCGTAGACTCAGAAATATCATTTTGTTATTTTTTGGGACCAGAGCATCACAAAAAGTGACGCTCTGGTGGCTCAAAGGGCTTGAAAATATGCCCCTTTAGGTGGGAAACCATATCATGGTTAGAGGTCAGGTCTTTTCATACCTCTGGGTTTTGTTTGATTCAAATAAAAACTGGAAGCCACTGATTGATACCAAGAAAGTGGAACTAATCAAGACTATGGGCGCTGTGTCTGGTTTAGTCCAGTTGTTAGTGTCCAGGCCGCAAAAACTTTAATTAAGGTTTACCAGGCAAAATGTGTTTCCAAGACCCTATATGGGAGCGAGGTATGAAGATAAAAGTCAGTTAACAATATTCAGACTGTTGAAAATAAGGTTTTAAGGCGTGTGCTGCAGGTCCCCAAAAGTACCCCGGCTTATAGCGTGCATGACGAGCTAGTAGTAAAATACATAGAAGATATAATCGATCTCAGACCACTTTTATGTTGGATCAAGGTCTGGACTAGGGAATAGTCCCAGCTGAACATGTTGATCCTCACCAACTCTTTGGCCCTTAATCATGTGGACAAGAACCCTTGGATTACATAAACTAAGGCACTTTTAACAGTCTGTATAGGGAGGACTTTTTCACAGCGCCCCAGTTCATGCGCTCCTTGTAGCTGAAATGGGTGAGGGACCAGTTTTTGGAAAACACAGCATCACATAGAGAGCAGACAGAACTGTTGAAACCTACTTCTCAGGAGCATATACTTTTAAAACAGAACCTTATATATCCATTGTGACTGATGACAGGGCCCGCTTTTTGTTGACCAGATTCAGATGTAATATGTTTCATTATTCTGGAGCTTCTCCTAGTGGATGGAGCTCATCGGGTACCTTGGGTCCCTGCAACTACAACAATGTGTCTCCACAAGACACCCTACATTTCATGATGTTCTGTTGATATTCTAGCTTACCTGGGAGAATGCCTCTACTAAAATGTTTGAATTTCTAGCTAGTTCGACCTGTCCTCATGTTTCTCCAGCTCCTATACAGTAAACACAATATATTTATAGTGTCCTGTTTTTTAAAAGCTGCTATAAGATTAAGGCATTTTAGACCTGATTAAACTGTTTCTGCCATCAGTAGATTTATATATATGAGATACTGAGGTTGTTATTTTAATGAGGTTTTTATATCTGTGTAGTTTAATAGTGTATATTTAACTTATAATCTCTATTGTACGTATGCTGTTTTTAAGCTTGATATGTATGTATTGTGATGTCATGTTCTTTTATGGTTATGAACGTAACAGAATAAAGATTTACCACTAATCTTCTTACTGCGCTTACGACATTTCTGGTGTAGACATCCTTCGTACTTTCGACCTTACCCTTCGGTCCCACCACATTGTGTTTACTGATAAACGTGTGCGCAGAACCTGTTTCCACAACAGTTTCAATGCATGATTAACCACGTAGCGGTCAGTAGATGTAGTGAGGTCCAGGCAGTGGTAAGCGTCAATGCAGTGTTGTCAAAGAGTGTCACTTTCAATGTGGGACAGTAGATGATTTGTTTGAATGCTCTGAGGAGTGAAGACAGGACTATTGGTGAGGGCATTGCCTTAAAAACCTTTTCACTTTCATGTGGGTGCATTGTTACCGAGACTCAATATTCTCTGTGCGATGCCCAGTTGCGCCACATCCATGCCTTAGAATTATCCTCATCTTCTCTTTAAGTTATTTAGGGGCATATTTATGAGTTTTGCAGTGCAGTGCAGCGCAGCCCTGTGTCACAGGGAAAGGGCAGGAATGCACTGTATTTATCCAATAAGGTACATTCAAGTCCTTTTCCCTTGCCCTAGTGCCATTTTGGCTAATGCAGGCACCTTTGCACCATGGTGCAAGGGTGGCTGTGTTTTAGGCAGGATTGTTTTTTGTGCAGGAAGGCACACCTCCCTGCACAAAAACAATGCTCAGAGGCTTTTTCCTCTTTCTGTAAAGATATTTCTCCTCGTTATGCCTCTCCTGGGGAGGTGTATCTTTTTGTCACATTCCCATGTCTACAAGGTCTTGTCAATCTGGGAAGGTGTCAAAAACCATGCAAGTTACGTGGGAACACCCACGCGACAGCCATGGAATGCCTTTGTGTTTGCATCTCCTTCCAGAGTTTATTGTTCAGCGCTCTGAAATCAGGCCGTGCCATGTAAACTATCAACAAAATGAATAAAATAATCAATCCCCAACTTGTCAATATCTGCAGTCATGATATGATAAAAAATAAAACTAAATATTTCAGAAGCTTGTATAACATTTTAGTTTACACTTGTCGTTTACACGTACCTCTGGGGTATTGGACAAAATTTACATGAGTAAAGGGGCAGATTGAAAGATACCCACTGGAGCAGATATTGAGTGACCTTGGGAGCGGTCACATTTTTTGTAAAGTGAGGCGTTCTGTTTAGAATGAAAAGCCTTCCCTGCACTCCGGGGTGATTTTTAATGCCTACCCTTTATCTTCCTCGCCATTGTGTCTAGTTCGGTGTGATTGCGTTACAATGACTGTGCTCTGGTGTCTTCTTTACAACCAGCCATGGAGTGAGCTGCAGTTAAATGCCAGGTCCATAAATCAAACGCACGACTCCAGCGACAGACTGTAAAGGATACTATGATAGAAAATGAATACCTGAATGTAGTGATAACCTACAACAAGGGTTTCATAAACACTGTGTTAAAATTATCATTTATGAATGAATAATTGCTTTTTCAATTCTAGATCGTGTAACTGTCAAAGCACAACGTTATTCATTCTTCAGAGCCTTAGAAATGTGCCTGAACTAAATGGAAAAAAAAGGAATGGGAAAAACACACAAGAATGTCCTACCAGGGCACAGCGTAGAATTTAAATCATTGAGCACATGATGCAGAGATATCCTAGGGTGAAGTTTGCATTTCTTCGACGGCTGATTGAAAATGCAGCCTGCATTTCTTTTGTGAAAGTGAGCTATTGCTGAGAGGCTGGAGAACTCATCAAGGTCTTTTTGAGAAGAAAGCACTAAGGTGTGCCCCCTACATCCAGGTCCGGACTGGGAACCCAAAGCAACCCTGGCAATGTTGCCGGCCTCAAGATCCCTGCTTCACTCTCGCTCCCTCCCTCCCATTGCAAGTGTTAAGTATTGCTGTTTTTGTTACTGAGGACCAATATTGCAGCACTTCTGCAAAACCGACCCCCCCCCCAGTAACATATCCGGCCCCCACCCTTCCACCCGCCCGGGTAACGCCTGATGCCCGCTACTGCCAGTCCGGCCCTGCCTACAACTCACCATCTCTTTGTCACTTTAATAAAAGGAGGGGGCGCTGGCAGCGTCAGACTCATTGCCTCGGTGGAATGTCTCCTCTTGTCCTTGGCCCGCAGAGTTCTCCACCTGCCTATCCAAATATACTCAGACGCACGAGGTTTCATTTAGGACCATATGCTTATACGTGCACACAAATGCACAAGCACATACACACACACACACAAACATGCGGGCCTGATTCACAAAGGTAAACTTACACTTTTGTGTAAGTTTACTATTTCTTTAGTATCCACAAACTATAGGCAGATTTACAAAAGTGTCACCCAATGCAGCCCAGGAGCCAAAAATGCTAATGTTGAGTGACAGGCAGGGAGTAGGAGAGCTCCATATCTACAGAGATAGGGCACTCTCCGCCCCTCTCCCTAAAATTGGCGCAGAATTCTGATGCCGAGCTCCACGGACACAAATTTGTGCCATAGTGTAAGAGTGTACATAGTCTAAGATAGGTTACCCTTCCAGTACAAAATACTATGTCTAGACTACTTTTAAAACGTTTCCTAACTTGTATGTGTGTGGTACAGTGCAGCATGCATGCAAAGTCATAAAAGAAAGAAGAAATGCAAACATTTCTCCTTTTCGCGCCTGCTTTCAAGTGGTGTTAATGTTTGATGCAAAACCTCTGTTATAGATAGGGTTTTGCTTCAAAAAGCATGGTTGATTGCATAGGAACGCCCATATGCCACTCATGTAACGCAACCCCTTGACGCTAAGTAGCACAAAGTAGTTCTCCACGCTGCTTGGCGTTACATTTAGGCAACTTTAAAGCACAAAACAAGTTTTGTGCTGGAAAATAATAACAAAAAACATTTTACTCTGGTTTGCATCACTCTTGTGACATAAGCACAGCACAACATGTTTGTAAATCTGGGCGTACGAGTTTAATTTTGCTAATAGTTTACAATTGCTGAGACTCCGCACATAAAGAGATAGGCCTGTACTGTGTTTTTATGTGCGGAGTTCTCTGCCCCAACTGCGGACTCTCTGCAGTTTATTAAAATTACAATTAGTAAAATTCAATAGTGAACACTGAAAAAATATTACTAAACTTCACACAAAAATGTAAGTTTACCTTTATGAACCAGGGCCGCAGCCGCTATATCTGAACCACACACTGGGCCAGAGTCAAATTGGCTGACGGAGAATACTTGGAGCAAAGCAGTGCTCGGGTGCTGCGCCAGCACCACATCCTTTTCATTATTTCACGAAGGACAACAGTCTGAGGAAGTCTGCAGTGTGTCTGGATTTCAAGCGCACAGTAGTTTTTTCCACCAAATAAATGTTTTTTCACTTAGAAGAATGATCAGTCGAAATACTTTGCAATTAAGGCTGCCAACTTCTTTCAGCTCACACATTACAACTTTCCATTCTTTGACATTTTTAGTCAAAGAGTTCTAATGTTGTAATTGCTTTTTTCCGAAAATATCAGATCCGACAGACACAAACAATCCAACTAATCCACCTTTTTATTCTGTTTTTCACTTTTATTGAGAAAACAAGATAACCTTGATGTACAAATGACATACAAGTATGTGAAATCTGAATCCTTCCTCACTTTCGATTGTCTGTGAAGCCCACTTCCAAGACCATCACAATACATATTATTTAACAATAGCCTGGAGGATAACTCCTTTATTGAACAATAACTGGATACCATTACCTCCATTAACATTTTGTCCAAAATTAATATTTGATATCTGACAAGTTAGACCATGTATCTGGTACACTCTGTGAGCTTGAGCCTCTGTTGCCACTGGGTGGAACCTACATAACATATATGCAGGCCCCTGTAATGAGATCATGCCCCGGGGTTGTTCTCCTTGCATCCTTGGTTGGACACAGCTGAGCTTTTACTCATGTTGCCTGTAACTCGAGAATTCCTTTTGGTCACTCCTCTGTTGCATAAGTAGTGCCTAAATTGTATTTATGTTGCCTGTGTCTTTCCTATATAGGCCTATTTGAATACTCTTTGCTGGACTTGGCCCTCTCTACAGGGTCACTCCCAAACCTTTTGCATGAACCCATTTGTTGGGCTTTTAGGACTCTGCGCCCTTTATCTCTGCTAACCAGTGCTAAAGTGCTTGTGCGCTCTCCCTTAAAATACGGTAAAATTGGCTTACACCCAATTGGCACATTTAATTTACTTAAGAATTCCTAGTAAAGTGGAACTACATACTCTCAGGTACTGTAAATTGAATGCTAATATGTGGGCCTGCAGCACTCATTGTGCCACCCACTTAAAACATGCCTCAAGCCTGCCATTGCAGCCTGAGTGTAGGTTTAAACTGCCAGTACACCCTAAACAGCAAATATGATAATTTGGGTTGCATTTAATAAGTTGGACATGTACTCTTAAGTTTTACATGACCCGGTAGTAAATAAAACTTGAGTTCAGTTTTCAATAATGCAAGGCCTACGTCTCCCACAGTATAACATTGTGTTACCTTATTACATTTAATAAGTGATAACTTTTGTTCGGCAACAAGTAGAACTATCATGTTTGGTGTCTTAGGAATTGTACTTTAAAACCCTCTTTCATGAAAAAATCAGAATTTAAGTCACAATTCTGAAACTGCCACTTTTAAAAAGTTGATGTTTTCTTGTCTTAACCATTTGGTGCCTGATGCCTGTATCCTGGGTCACATGGCTAGGTGTAGGTGGCCGTTGTATTCTGTGTATCCCTTCCTACAACAAAGGGGGACTGGTGATTGGCACGATAGCCATCCTTACCTGATGGGAGGGGCAGAGCTGTCACCTGCCACACCTATAGCTGAAAGGGGCTGCCTCAGCATACACAGCAAAAACTTTGCAATAGCCTTTTATGACTCCAGATATCCTGGAGCCATCACAGGTAGAAAGGAAATACAAGAACCACATATGTGGGGAAAGTTTAGAAGTTTCTTCCACTTCCAAGCTGGCACCAGGTATAAATATTGGACCCTCAGATCAACTCTTTAGTGCACTCCTGGACCTGTGGATACTACAGAGAAGAACTGCCCTGCTTCTTGAGTCCCGCCTGCCTGGCTGTTTGAAAAGGGAGACTGGACCTTCTCCCTTCATCCCAGGTTACCTATGTGACTTCAAGGATCAGCTGATTGACCTCCTGTTCAGAGCTACAGGGACATAACAAGCTCCAAAGGCTTCCATGCAACTGCCCAACTCACCTGCTGCACTTGACCTGCCTGGACCTACAACTGGATCTACAGAAGCTCTGCTAGCCTTTGCTTGAGTGACTTCCTGATCCCAGGAGGTGTGTCCCTTCGGTTGAGCTCCGCCAAGAAGAAAAGGAGAAATTCTGAATATTTGGGCACTTCGCAAATGGACCCATTCACACCAAGCTCTCACCACCTGCAGTGACCACCAATGCAAAGCTCCGGTACTACAGCGACCACCAGCGATGATGGGCAATGCGAGAACTGCACGACATGCTAAAGCATCAACAGCTCATAGCGACTGCCAACGTGCAGCTCCGGGAACAGCCATTTGCGACACCTGTCTGGATATTGGTGCTACAGTAACAACTGTCCACACCAGGTGGCCTGACCTTCGCACTACTGCTACAACCATCAACGATGTTCTCCCTGCTCCTAGAGATTCGTCGAACCAGGGTTGAGACATCTTTGACAGGCAGACAGGGTTAGCTGAAGGAGTTCTGAAGGCGATGAGGGGACATGTTCAGCCAAAGTAGAGGTGGCAGGGTAGTGTTGGTGAGGGGCACGACTTGTTAGGCGCGTTGTCCGGGTCCTCAGAGGGAAATGCCAAATTTTTAGGTGGATGGCACCGACGTCAAATTTGGGACGTGCCGCGTGGGATGGAATAGGCAGAAAGAGGGTTTGCTGGTCAAGGGTTATGGCTCTTACTTGTATGCGTGGTCTGAGCGGATAATGGTGGTAGAGAGGCCTGCCAAAGTTGGACACGTCCTTCTTGTGTGCCTCGGCAGCAACAGCGTGAGTCCAGTGTGGGGATCAGAAACCGTCCGCTCTGGGAGAAAAAGCCGAGTGACTAGGGCAACGTCATTGCTGCTAGCATGCTCAATGACGTGGGGCGTTGCAGGTAAAGAGAAAAATTAAAGGGGCCGGGATGACAGAAATGAAGGAAGGAGAAAGGGGCAAGAAGTACACAGTGTGTGTACATAATCCAATTAAATTCATGGTACATAGAGATATTGTGGGCAACTAAACCGCTTCCATTGATGCATACTAAAGAGCTCAAGAATAGAAATGTAACTACAACAAGGGAAATAGTAGCTAATTTGGCAAGGAAGGCAACCAATTGTGACAGATTCAGTACATGACAATTACAAGGAAAGGAAAAGGTTTCAGAGGAAAGGAAAAAACTAGAGTATAAATGCAAATTAGAGAATACTTCAGATAGCAGACAGCTTGTCAAGTGCTGCTATAGTTCAAGGATACGAAATTAAGTGACCATAATGTTAAGGATTGTCATTAACATACAGCAGTACTATTTTATCATGAGTCATACCATTAAAATATTTGGAGAATAAATGTAATAACAGGTGTATATACATAGCTGTTTAATGAAAACATGGAACACAATGTGGATCAGGGTGGGATTGGTCAAAGTAAAAGTAAAAACACTTTATGGACAGGTTCACAGATACGTGTGTAGGAAATTGCAGTACTAGGGCTCCCTATAATCCCATGTTGAGACTATTGGGAGAGGTGGAGCAAGGGGGATCAGTCACCGTTAAGGTTCTTCAGGTGCAGTAAGGGGCTGCATGTGTACATAAATTAGTCATACAGATCGAGTATAGAAATCATAATTCCGACAACGGTGAAAAAAGGTCAAAAAGTATGGACGCAATTATGCATGTGTGTATTAATGTGCATATGTGAGATGGGGAATAAGGGGACTCATTGGACACTTATCCAAGAAGGAATATAGAGTGCCAATATTACCACGTCAAAGTAGGAGGATGTCATCAATATAACACCGCCAAAATTCTATTTGTTGAAAGAAAGGATTGGTGGGCATCAAGATATGCGTTTTCTCGAGGTGATGAACATATAGGATAGCAAAAGTGGGGCAAAACATGCTCCCATAGACACACCCTTGATTTGTAAATAAAATCTGTCTTTGTATAAAAAGTAGTTGTTACTAAGGGCAATTTGTAGTTGATCCATAACAAATTCAGTCGGGATGCTGGTGGGTTGGTGTCTGGCATTTAGTAGGTTCTTAAGGATCAATAGGCCTTTGTAATGAGGAATGTTACTGTGAAGAGATTCAATATCGAGACCTACCATTAAGACGGTTTCGGTGTTGAATGGTCTGTCTTCCACAAGGTGGATAAGATCCATGCTGTCTCGAACAAAGATATCGGTATTAGGGACAAATTCCTTGATCACAGCATCAATGTATTTGCTGAGTGGTTTGAGTATGGAGCCACAGCCAAGACTATTGGCCAAGACTATTGGCCGGCCCAGGGGATTGATGGCATCTTTATGTATTTTGGGGCGCACATAAATGACTGGAGTACATGGATGAGGATTGTTTAGGAAGGCCAGTTCTTTCTCTGTTGTAATGTTTTGAGTTCTGGCAAGGTTGGTAACAATTTGTACTTTGGATCTGATATCTGATAGGGGGTCGGCGGTGAGAGCCAGGTAGTGTGAGGAATTCGATAACTGTCTCATTATCTCTGTGTCATATTTCTCTCTGTCCATGACAACAATCCCTCTGCCTTTGTCAACCGGCTTAGTTATGATAATTGTATTTTACTTAAGATTAAGTAGTGCCTGTTTCTCAACAAGTGTCAAGTTGTATAATATGAATTCGAATTCCTTCTCAATTTCTGCAAATTCATGAAGAACTAGTCTCTCAAATGTCAATATTTCCGGGGGCATGATGGCAGCTGGTGGATGAAAGGTGGAAGGGAGATGAAATGGCGAGCAAGGTATATGGTCACAGGAAGGTTTATTTGCAAAAAAAAATGTGATTTTGATTCGTCTAAAGAACTGGTGCAAGCTTTCCTGGAGGGCACAGAAGTTACTGCAGTCCATAGGGACGAAGGAGAGACCTTTACTTAAGAGTGATTTCTTGATAAGTCGTGGTCTTTCATTCTCCTAAGTACTGGTACTGGTAGTTGCCTCTCCCATGACCTCAGTAGATACTTTGCACATTACTTCTTACAGAGAGTCAAGCACAGGTTAATTTAGTGACTTTTGTGGTTCACCCTGACAAGGATTGTTGCGTTTGCTTGAGGACTCACATCCACCTCGACCAACAATCCAATTTCTCACACTCCTTATCACTTCTGGAGGACCTCAATATTCAAATCATCTGTCATGGCTGGATGAAAAAGCTACTTACCTGTTTCTCCAGGGGTTTACATTACATCTGCTGTGACTGCTCGTATCCATACAAGGAACAAAACATGTGTCTAAGCACACTGGCACCCATATATTGGTGCGTGTATGTGCCCATCCATGTACACAGAAGCATGAAACCTATTTCTTGTTTGACCAAAATTCAATCAATCAATCAATCAATCAATCAATCAATCAGGGTTTTATAAAGCGCGCCACTCACCCGTGAGGGTCTCAAGGCGCTGGCTGGGGGCGGGAGGGGGGGTTGAGCAGCTCCAGTTCAGTCAACAAGCATTTGCAATGCAATAGGTCTCGCATTTGTTCAAGTTAGAGATGCTGGCTTTAAAAATGGCAATGTTTTCTACTTATTTTTTTATTTGCAGTGGAGTAATAATAATTGCATAGCACTATTGCTATGAGTATAAAAAAGCTAAAGTAAAAAACATTGTTAGTTTAAAAGATTCGAGCTTTAACTTTAACAAATGCGAGATGCATGGCAGTTTGATGCCCCCCCCCCCCGGAGGTCGCATCTAAAGGATATGAGGTGCGAGTTAGAGCTATTGCAAATGTCTTTCTACTGTCAAGAATTATAAAAGTGCCAAAATACGTTTTGTATTGGCAAGGAAGCGTAAAGGGTTGATATAAGCAGTCAAACTAAATGCTGGCTGTTTTTGGAACGATTTAAGTAAATTTAGTTTGTCTGAAATTCAGCGTCAATGTAGATCAGATGGACCAGGCTGGGGTTGTGGGGAAAGGTTTATCAAGTGACCCGGAGCTTGGTTTTGTCATTATCTGGCGATATGCAGTGCCCAAATTACTACGAGGGCTGACTCGCTGAGGCCAATTAAATTAAGGTGCTTGAAAAGGGGTGGGGACCTTTTACCCTCATGGCCATGCCCCAGCTGCAGAGGGTTCAGCAGCACTGTCATCCTGGCAAAATATCTACAATAAACAGCACCACGACGGGAAACATTTTTATGGATGTGACCACCCTTAGGTAAAGTTATGGACGCTTTAGATAACACAATGTAAGGTTAGGGATAGGAGTGAAGTAATTTTTTTTCACGAAGTGTGCGATTTACAATGTATACATGTAATCACACAAGATGATTGGCATGTTTCAACTTTGACTGTACAGTACCCTTACAGGTGTATGTTGTGTAAATATTCAAAAAAGGTCACTGACAATGCACAGAAAGAGAGGAGTAAAGCGCACGGCCTCCTTATCCGAGCCTCAAGTGTCTGAATCTTCTGTAAATGATCAATCGTTTCATCTTGTTTTTGAAGCTTGTTATTTAGGTCTTTTAAGTTGTGCATTTCCACTATTTCGACTCCTCCAACTCCTCCCGCAAGTCATAAAAGCAACTTTTTACTCCGAGAAATGAAGACTTAAGACAACAGTGGGACCGGAAAACAGGCAATGAGGAAGCGGTAACACAAGGGATCAGAAGACAGGTAATACGGAAGACAGGGTTCATGTTAGGCCAGAAGACTGGCAGCGGGTAGGTCCGGAAAACCGACTACACGTGGAACAATAAGACAGACAACTTGTAGGACCAGAAGACAGGCAAAGCAGTTCTAAGGGCTTCCTCAGAAACCTACGTTTCGGTATATCTGACTGTACCCGGCTAGTGTGGACACTATGTGTGCAGCGATTCCTGCAGTTAATAGTTAATAAACTTCTAACTTTGTAATTATAAATCTGTGTATATTCCCCTGATTTTTCACGCCAGTTATCTTTTCAATATTACTTTGCAGCACCCTGGCGCGAGTAAAAAATGTTTTGTGCATAAAAGGCGCATACACTCTTTATTAAACTGAAAGCGCAAAAATGCAGTGTTCTAAGTGCAGCAGCACACTGAATGAAAAATGCGGTAAGCATTAAAGTCGCCTGCCGCCTTTATCAAAGTGAGAGTACAGGGACGAACATTAACAAAAAAATGATAGGGGCTGGCCAAAAGACGACTGCTGCAGGGGCTGTGTGCGCACGCACCACAGAGGAGCGGGGGCGGGAATCAAAAGCAGTGGTGCGCGCGCACCACAGAGGAGCAGGCCGAGGGAGCCTGTTGTCTGTGCCGCCGATGCACGTAACAGACACCAATGGGAATGGGCGGAGCAAAGGTGGGACATGTTAATGTTGTTAATGTTGTAGACTTGTAAAGCGCACAGCTACCCCAGCAACGGGGCGTCCCGGCGCTGTAGACCGCTGGGGAACCCGTCCTGGCTATCCCTGTGAGATGGTCCCTTTCTGGGTATCTCCAAGGTGAAACCAGGCATCCCCGGTGTCTGTGGGGGGCCGTTGTAGAGATGAGGCAAGCTTAATGCCCAGAGTTGCCGAGTGTGTTCCTGGTTAGAGTAGGTACCGAGGCGAGAATTATCGAGTCCGTTTTGACCCTGGTCCACGACCCTGCCGCGTCGGAAATTGAACCCTGGCCCCTGGCCGATTCTCTGCTTACGGGTCTGCCGCCTCTAACTAGTGAGCCTCACCTCTCCACATGCGCCCGCCTTTGCCCAATTGCGTGCTGTATGTTTTTTTTAAAAGCACGCTAAAACCAATTGCAGCCAGCGAAAGCAAAAATACATGCACGAGCGTGTGGTCAGCTTTCAGAACCCGCTACATGAGGTTTCGCGCTGTGCGAGCAGTGCTGCCCACTGCAACGCTAGGCTAGGTGCGAGACCTAAAAAGGCAGGTTTTGAGGTTTAATAATTAATTGTGAGGCCTTATTTTCAGAAGCTACTGAAAAGATCTATTCTTGTAACTTGTTACTATATCTAAGATTTGGCACGAGGTAGTATCAGAAGCTCGCAGTCAGGATGGAAAAATAATGGGGGTTAGGCAATCTGTCAGAAAGTATTGGCCTTGTAGTTCATATCCAACTTGAGCACTGAATGTTTCCACACCTCTTCAACAGAGCTATCTATACATGTGAGAAGGGGTTACTTAATAGGGTTAGGCATTGGCACAATGAGATGTAAGCGGCACAAAGCGACTCAAAGCATTGTGTCGATTTACTTACTATTGTAACAGCCTGCAGATGAAACACAAAATTCTGTACAAATGCCTGAGCAACCTTTGTAAATAACCGCTATAATATGTTAGTTAACAGTTGACCTGGATAAAGGGCAATGGGATAAAAGAGAAAACAGAGACACTGGACATTGCCACTCTGACTCAACATTCAGCTCGACACTGTCCTCAACTGGTTTAATGCTGACATGTAAAGACAAAAAAGTGATGTTTAGTATATCAGTATATTATCAATCTTACTACACTATCTAATACTTTCTATTACTAAAGATCTAACTCCAGAAAGTTGTGGAATTCTGACTTTCCTAAGAACTGAAAAATAAATATTATCTCAAAAATAGATGTCAAAAGTATTCAAAACCATCAAACTTTATATTATAGATAACTACCATCTGTTATAGGAGACTATGCTCCCTGATTTGAAAATAAATTCAAGGTTGTTTTACTCTTAAAAGCTATTTATTACGTGCATCAAGAGAAAAATATATCAAAATCACTGAAGTGATGAGGCTTCTTCCCATTCTTCATGTAGGCAAGCAAAGTAGATATGAAAATATACATTTTGTATTATAAGCCTCCTAGACTTTCCATAACTTTGACAAAAAGATCTTGGCTACAGGTACAGTGTTTATCCATTACCTAGGAACAAAGCTCTGGGCCACAAGAAACATATACTGCATAACTTCAAAACAGCGAGCACCACTCGCAAAGTTTGCATGAGTCTTTTGGCTTAAAGGAACATGTAGTTTTAGTGGCTCTACTCCGGCATCTCACATAGTCCATTCATGGATTATGCAAATGCTCTCTCCAAGCAGAGCCAACACTCTGTATGCACTGCCAGCTTTTACTACCTCTGGGTACACACACTGCCTACCAGTTTGAAGTATCTCACACTCTTCTTTAGCAGGAAGGGGTGAGCGTGTTCCACCAATCACGACACTTCACCCACATAAAACTGTTAAATCAGTTACCAATTCCTCCTAAAATTTCAAAGTGAAAGACCCTGACATTAAATACAAAGAACTCACTACTTTGTTTTTATAGAAAAGTAAAAGAAAACCAATCTGGGGTTTACAGTTTGGAGCAGCACCAGAATACTTTCTCTGCAAATCATTAATGATGCATTGCACCACCTTGATAAGAGTGATTCATGTCTTCTGATTTTATTTGATCTATCAACTGCTTCTGAAGTCCTTAACCTCAATAAGCATTAAGAGGCCATGAGGGTTTTGAAGGGAAGTTACCAATTTGATTAATCACAACAGATGAGGTAGACAGTCCTTCACTGAACCTCTTTCCTCTACTATGAAATGTCAAGGTATCATTTCAGCACATGCAGTCTTCACCCTGTATGTGGAACCCCTTACATTTGCCTGCATCCTGAGGATTTTTTTGCCTGGGTTTTCAAGCATTTATTGATCTCTAAATGCTGGACATGTTCCAGTTCTTTCTTTGATCTATTCTAGCTCTTGGGTGTAGATATCGAACCAGGAGATGGAACAGGCTTCTCAGAGCCATAGGCCAAATCTCAGCAGTAAGTAAACACTGTATTGGCGACTCACCTGCTATCAAGAGACCAGCGTGACTTGACTACAGAGAAGAGGTGCTTTGGTAGGGGCGGGAAGTGTGTTGTCAGAGATTGATGGCATCTCCCCTTCTTCTACGCTTTCCCTCCAATCAGTTCCTTGTCTCATCTCATTGTTGACCTTGCTTGTTTGTCTACTTTCCTCTGTTTAAGATTTCTCAATTAGCTATTTTCTTTTATCTTCCTTTCTTTCTTCCCTTCCTCTTACTGTATCATATGTGCTCTTTCGTCTCTCCCCATCACCCTCCCTCTCTTCTTTCTCTTTTTTCAACTTCTATCCCTCTTAAAGTTCCTTCTCCTAATTTGTCACCTCCTCCCTACTCGTTCCTTTCTATGTTCCTTGCCCCTCTTTCCACCTACTCCTTCTCATCCTCTTCTCCCACAAAGTCTTGATGCTTTCTTGGACTGAATAGGTATCCGGATCATTGGTACCAAGTTCCAGCCTTTACAGGCAGGTTGTTGAGTACTTTGTAACCCATATGTCCAAGCTAAGGTGAATAGGTCCTCAAACACCATATTTCTTAGAACCTTGCTAGGGTTGGAGGCATCGAGCTGTGTGTTGTCTGCCTTTCTGAAGGCAGGGTAGAGTTTCTTCTCTGTGAATGTGTCATTGTGAGACTGACATCCTTGGCATTGAAGTCTACCAAACATTTTTCCTTCACCTTTTCTGTTTTCTAAATTTGTTTTTGTCTGGCATTATGACTCTCTGCACTTTACCACTGCTAACCAGTGCAGTAATGCTAGTGCTCTCCCCCTAAAACATTGTAACATTGGCCTACACCTGATTGGCACATTTAATTAACTTAAAGTACCTGGTATATGTACCCATGACCTATAAATTAAATGCTACTAGTAAGCCTTCAGCATTCATTGTGCTACCAACCAAAGTAGCACACACTTGAAAACATGTCTCAGGCCTGCCATTGCAGCTTGTTGTGTAGTTTTAAACTGCCATTTTTACCTAGCAAAATATACCTTTTACCTGGCCTAAACATTCCTTATACGTGTAAATAGGCCCTAAAGGCTCATAGGGCAGGATGCATTGCATTTAAAAAGTAGGACATGTGGGTTTACATTTTACATGTCCTGGTAGTGATAAACTCCTAAAGTCATTTTTCACTACTGTAAGGTCGACATCTTCCATAGATTAGCACTGGGGTACCTTATTAACTTTGGATTGAGAGCAGGTAGAGAGGTCATATTTAGACTCAATTTTATCGGTAAAGTCGGATTTTAAGTCACAATTCTGAAAATGGCACTTTTAGAAAGTTGCCATTTTCTTGTCCTAGCTTTTTATGCCTTCAGCCAGGGTCCTGGGTTACATGGCTGTGACTGGCTCTGCCGTTGGGGTCTGTATTTTCCTCCCAGACAGTGACACACAGGGGACTTTATGTGGGCAGGATGGGCCATTCTCTCAGGATGGCTGGGGGCAGAGCTTTTCCCTGCCCCACTTCAATTGTAAAGAGCTTGCCTCCATCACACACCAAAGAACCTAGAACTAGCCTTGACAAGGGAAGGGGCGGACTATCCAGGACCAGATGTTGGGGTAGAATAGGGAATCCCTTACTTTAAATGTTGGTACCAGAGATAAATATTGGACCCCCAGAACAAATTTTCAGTATACTTCTGGACCTGTGGAAGACTTCAGAAGGACTGCCCTGCCACCAGAGGATTGCCCTGCTGCTGTCAGAGTACTGCCCTGCTGCTTGAAAGACTGCCTTGCTTCTTGAAGAAGAACTGAACCATCTCCTTGAAACCAAGACTGCCAGAAGTAGACCAAAGGGCTAATTTGCTGGTCTCCTGTGCGAGCTACAGAGACATAACCAGCTCCTGAGGCCTTGAACACTGCTGCTGCTGTCTGCTGGAGTGAGTCCTAACCCCCAAGTGGTGCCTCCAAGTACTGGACACTTGGTAGTGGTGTTGGTGGTACTTCTCCAAAAGCTGGGACTTTGAAAGTTTATTTCCTAAATCTTCCTGGAGAACCAGCAAAAGACCAGGGCTTACCTGCTAGTCGATCCACCCTTCTCTGTAGTATCAAATCGTGTTCAGTTGTACTTCACAGTGAAGGTGCCTGGCTCGTGGAGCCATCTTTGGCTACAACCTGCAGCTTCATCCACCAGGATATTTTGATCTTCCAAAATGTTGTCTAAGTCTGAAGGTAGAAATCTTCACCAGGCTCAACAATGACCAGCTTTCCATCAAAGACGACGACCTCCTCATCCTAATCCTAAATCTAGCTTTTCACACTTTGAGCTTTTTTCCACCGTCATCAACAGCTTCACTGAGACTTTGTCTAGCGGCTCCCCTGTGTCAACATCTCCTCTTTGGACACAGCCTGCTGCCTTGCACCACGGAACTCTACCTTCTCCAAGATTGTTCTTCAGTTCAACCGGTTTCACAGAACCATACACCATCGGCTGGCACTTTCAGATCTTTTAGGCGCTAGATTTTACAAAAAACATAAAATGTATAACTCCGATTTTACTGATTGGTTTTAATTTGCTTTGGATGACAATGTATTCATCAAAATATACTCTATTTTTCTACATATATTTCAGATTATGCCTGTGTTTTGTTTTCACTTTATTACTGTTTGTGTGCAGCATAAATAATTTTCACCTTGCCCCTAAGTTAAACCTACCAAGCTACCAGAGGGCCAAGCACAGGTTAATTTAGTGACTTTTGTGGTTCACCTTGACAAGGATTGTGGTGGTTGCCTCAGTAGGGCTTCCACACCCCTCAAACAATAACCCAATTTCTTACAGTCATAATTACAGTGATATGATCGGGAGTGTTGTAAGGTTTTGATGAATACAGGCCCCAGCTAGGCCCGCAGGACACAAGGGTTCGCTCTCCTGTAATGGAATCTATAAGGAAGTTGGCACGGAAACTGCAAAGTACAAAGACAGAGTTTATTAACCCTTAAGGGTGGTCCTACAATCCATACAATACCCTTCAGTATTGCATAGAGTAGCACAAAGAACTTTCGTACACGGTCCCCTTTTATACACAACAGAGGGGCTCATAAGTGGGAGGATACGACATGAGACGAAGAATGTTACCTTTTATGGACATTTTCAATACAAGATCAATATGTGGGCGGAGCTGACATACTCCTTAAACCCGCGAAAACATGGTCAAGCAAGGACTAACTGATAACAGATGTGGTCAAGTCTGGGCATGCGCCAGAGGGACAAAAGGAACTATTTATAGACTGTTACTAGGCAGATTACAAGAGCAACTAACACAAAGATAAGACTCTCCTCGTGTTGCACACGTGGAGACATGACAATACAAAATGGAGTCCAGACTTCAGTCAACATAACAAAAGAGACATGTGTAAGCCAGGAGAATTCATGTCTTTAGTAAATGCTTAATCACATCGAAGTTGCAATTTACAACAGACGACCCTTTCAGCATTTACTGAAGACATCCGGCTTGTTAGAATAATCATCATATATATCAATTATCATCATCTCTTCTACTTCCTTAGCTAAGCGTTTCTGATAAGTGACATTGGCAATAGCTTTCTTATCGGGGATACAGAATGATACACATAAGGAACAGAGCAAGGGACCACATTGAACACAGATACAACAAGAAAACAGAACTGCTATAATTATACAGAGACCAGTTAAAACCTTCCAACCCCAAGCAGTGATCAATGCCCAGAACAATCCAGAAAAGGACCAAGTGCCGTTTTCTGTATGGATTTCAGCTGCAATTTTATGCAACCTGTTAATTGCATTATAGACTGAAGGTGTGTGGTCAGGAATAAACACACAGCAACTACTTCCGATAATTTTACAAGCTCCACCTCGATCAGCTAACATAACATCTAACACCATACGATTCTGCAATGCAACAATTCTGGTAATCTGTAATTCTTCCGTAAGATTCCCAAGAGCAGCAGCGGTTTGGTTTGTCACAGCCTCTACAACTCGTGTTAATCTTCGAACTTTCCTACTATTTAGGGCAGCTCCAACGAAGAAAAACAATCCTAAATTGAAATCAATATACTGCTGCAAACTGGTGTCAGTCTGGTCCACGTCGTCAATTGATAGAGTACGTTTATACCTATTTACAGTCACATTATTTAACAACTTTAAATCCTTATGATAGGATGCAGGTGCCAGAAATACAGGAGGTAACAAAAATGATACATAACATACTCCGGACCAACCGGCTGGCAAACGGTAATAACCTTTATTTCCGCATACAAAGTACGTATTATGGGATGCTAAGAAGGTACTGTTATTCAACCCATCGATGTTTAATATGGTAATACAATCGCTAACACCAACAGGAATATAACCCACACTTTGGACACACAGGTCCGCTTGAGCTTGTGCCACTTGAATCACAAATTTGTCTTTTCCCACAGTGTCTCTGGTGTTCGTGAAAACATAAGGAATCGATTCATTGTCTGGTCGATACTCTTCCCCATTCCCATATTGTCCCATTCGCTTGCGGATATCCATCTTTATCCTGATGACATTCTTTATTGAGTCTGAAGAGTAATCGTCCCACTGTGGGTTTCCGAGTGGCAAAAAGCAAAGTGTACCATGCTCTACAAGAGCCATTATGAGAGAAAGGAAGAGGTATGAATGGCGTTCCTCCTTTCTTCTGATGAGCTGGCATCATACCACATATCCAACAGTTCGTAGCATTTGTGGCAACGTGGGTATGATGCAACATCTGGATGAAAGTGTTATTCAAATAAGATTGACGATGCTTCAATTCTTGATACGGAAGGGTATAGAAGTAGTGCTCCTCAGGCACTGGAGTGGTCAACACAAGTAACTCTCGAGCAGGAGTCACATCCTCCACAAACCATGTGGTTATCCCAACAATAGCTACTGTGAGCATAAAACCTGTCGCACAAAGGATCTTCTTTTTCTCCATGTCAGAATAGAGAATCAATATCTTCCTGAAACTAAAAGGTTTGTCAGAACTCTTCCCCTTGGGCAGCGGTCGATTTCTTCACCAACGGGCCAAGACGGGTGTCACTACGCTAATGCAGGGCTGATCCCCCCCCCTTGCCTCATTGGCTCTCCGTTTCACTAACCCAAGGGCCGTTCTGACAACATGTCCCGATACTGAAGGATTCACTTTCTTGGCCTCAGATGATATCGCTTTCCTCCAGGAGCCGCGTGGTCCGGAAAGAGCTCCTCAGCGTCGTTCGATTCCACAGCACGGCCTTTCTCTGTGGTCAGAATCTCTCGTTGATCGGTCAATACAGCAGGCTCCACCAATCCGGGCGGTACTTTGCGGCAGTGCAGGGAATGGATCCAATTCTTTCTGTTGGACACTCGCACAGCCGTTCTCGTTGCCAGTAAGACTTGCTCAGGACCAACCCATCTCGGCTCCAGGCTGTTCGTCCTGTCAAAGATTTTCACCATGACATAGTCTCCAGGCCGGAGACTATGTCCTTCGCAGGTGGACCGATCAGGGAGCGCCTCCCGGACCTGTTGATGAATAGAAACCAAGTTATCCGTTAACTGTGCCAGATAATCATTCATCATTACACAAGGTACATCATACACAGTCTTAGGTTTTGGTGGACCCCAAATATTCATTGGACGTCCAAAGACAATCTCGTACGGTGTAAGACCGATTCGAGAGTGCGGTACCGATCTAATTGACAACAACGCCAGCGGTAAAGCATCTGGCCAAGTCAAAGACGTCGAAGCTTGAATTTTAGCGATCTTGAGCTTCAGTGTACCATTATACTTCTCGACTAGTCCTGCAGATTGAGGGTGGAATACTGCGTGGAACTTCTGGGTGATGCCTAGACCCTTCAAAACATACTTTATAACATCCGCTATAAAGTGGGGTCCGTTATCACTCCACAGAAGTCTACAAACGCCATATCGAGGGAAGAACTCCTTCAACAGCATCTTGGCGGTAGTCATTGCAGTATTGTCCTTCGTAGGGTATGCCTCAACCCATTTGCTAAAGGCACACACCACTACTAGAACATACTTCAAATTGTTACAACGCTCAAGCTGGATGTAATCCATCTGCAAAACCTCAAAGGGTGCAGTAGGTGTTACAAACCCTCCTGCTGGGGTTCGAGTACCCTTTCCTGGATTGTACCTCAGGCAGATCATACAGGTCTGCACCACCCTCTTTGCCGTGCTAGCAATCTCTGGATGCTCCCAGACTTGGGTAAGCAATTTTACAATTGTGGAAGCTCCAACATGTGCTAGCCCATGCGCCATCTGAACCATAGGTTGTACAAAAGCCGTGGGTAATTTCCATCTATCCATCTGCTTATTTCTCCAGCAACCCTCATCATCCAGTTCTCCCTCACTGGACCATTGCTCCCGTTCTTTGTCAGAAGCGGTCCTCTGTATTTCTCGTACTTCTTCCTTCGCATCATGCCATCTTTCTACTTGCGACTTCACTACATACATGGCAGTAGCACCGGGCTGCATCGCAGTCTCCCGTGCCACCCGGTCTGCTAACGCATTCCCTTCTCCAACTTTATCGACTACTTTCCTATGGGCGCTACATTTAACGATGGCAATTTTCTTCGGATATGTCAATGCAGTTAAAAGATTATCAACTAACTCCCCATGCATTATTTGTACTCCATGTGACGTTAAGAACCCTCTTTCCTTCCAGAGCAGGCCAAAATCGTGCGCTACTCCGAAGGCATAGCGGCTATCTGTATAAACATTCACACACAATCCTGTACTGAGCTCACATGCTCGTGTTAATGCTATCAGTTCCGCTGCTTGAGCTGATTTCTGTGGTATGCGTGCTGCCTCCACTATTGTTTGCAATGTGGTAATCGCATACGCTGCTGAAGTCGTACCATCTGGTAGCTTCAGGCATGACCCATCCACCCACAGTTCTCCATCTACATCTGAAAAGGGCGTATCCTGGAGATCAATACGACCCTTTGTTTGTTCCTCGGTCACAAGGATACAATCATGTGCTTTCCGTGCCTCAGACCGAGTCTCGGGGTATGGCAACAATGTGGCAGGATTTAACGTCACGCACCTCTTTAACGTAATATGAGGAGACAAAAGCGTCAGCTCATATCCCGTTAAACGGGCACTGGTCAAATGCTGCGTCTTTGTCTGATTAAGCAGGGCATCAACAGCATGGGGGACTAATACCAACAGCTTATGAGATAACACAATTCCCTCGCTCTGGCGTATTGACACAGCTGTTGCCGCGACCGAGCGAAAACAACCAGGCAATGCTCGGGCAACAGGATCAAGTACAGCCGAAAAATATGCACAAGGGCGCTGCTTGTCGCCGTGCATCTGCACTAAAACCGATAATGCACATCCATCTTTCTCATGCACATACAGCGAAAAAGGTTTGGTATAATCAGGAGTCCCTAACACTGGTGCTGAACAGAGAGCCTGTCGCAGTTTCTGAAAGGCAGTGTCACACTCATTCGTCCAAGGAAGCGGGATAGGTGTATCTTTTGTCAAAAGGGCTAACAATGGCTTGGCTATGTGCGAAAACCCTAATATCCACTGCCTACAAAAAGAAACAAGACCCAAAAATACGCGCACGTCCTTCTGCGTGGACGCCGTCGGTGTGTCCAGAATCACTTGGACACGATCTGGTGTGAGTGCACGTCCCTCCTTAGACAAAAGGTGACCCAGATAAGTCACCTTAGGTCTACAGAATTGCAACTTTTTCCGAGAGACTTTGTGATTGTGGGATGCCAAAAAGGAAAGCAAGGACAACGTACTCCTTTCACACAACTCTAAAGTGTCGGCCGCCAGCAAGATGTCATCGACATATTGAATGAGGGCGACACCTTCAGGCAGAACAAAGGAGTCCAATTGTCTTTTCAAAGCTTGACTGTAAATGCTAGGGCTTTCTGTGTAGCCCTGAGGTATTCTACAAAATCGGTAAGACCTATTATTTAGAGTGAAACCAAAAAGGTATCGACTATCGGGATGAATGGGAATTGAAAAGAAAGCATTTTTCAAATCAATAACTGAAAACGTGGTCGCCGTAGGCGGGACCAAAGTAAGCAACGTTGTGATATCAGAGACCACTGGGTACTGGGGTATCACGATCTTGTTCACTTCTCTCAAATCAATGATAAACCGATAGACTTTGGCATCCGTATCCCTTTTTCAAAATGGGTAGAATCGGGCTATTACAAACGTTATAGGGAACTTCTTCCACTACTCCCACCTTAATCAAATCCTGCACAATCTGTATAAGAGCCTCTTCCCCCTCCTGCGAAATACGATACTGTGGAAGGCGTGGTAACACCGCCCCCTCCTGGACACTAATGTGAACAGGCGGAATCACCATCTGTCCCACATCAGTATCCGAGGTGGCCCACAGAGCACAAGGGAGGGTAGCTAACACAGCATCTTCTGTAACCACACACATCCGTTCAGACAGGGGGTAATTGTCATTCAATATCACCCGCACTCCAGCAGGGGAACAGCGGATCGTAGCTCTGAAGTGCTTCAGCATATCAAGGCCCATAATATTGTCCGGCGTGTTCGGGGCAAGCAAAAACGGACAGGGTGCAGAAAAAGAATCAACCTGAAATGTGAGGGGCCGCGAAAGAGGGCTTCGGGAGAGTGTACCATCAAACCCTACCGATGTAACCATTAAGCCAGATGGGGGAGCCCTCGGAACCAATTGTTTAGACAGCGCACTACGAGTCGCTCCTGTATCCACTAGGAACTGATCAGTAGAACCCAAAACCTCAGCTGATACGTAAGGACCCTTCTGATCAACCGGCACCTCAACTGATTCTAACCCCCATCCAACGCATTCCTATGCATGCTGAGAATCATGGTACCCAGAACGGTCAATCCCCGACACTTGATACTGATTTTGTCGATCGAAAACATTAGACCTATCTCGTTGCTGCCCGGCAGGGTCAAAACGAGCGTGATCATTAGAATTCCCTCTAAAATTCGAGAAACCCCCTCTACCTCTCGGGCCACCCTGATTGTGTCCCTGACTGTGTCCCTGACGCGAAGCATGCAACGCTGGGCAATCTCTGGCCCAGTGTCCCGATTGCTTACAATACGCACATTGATTCCTATTCAGATCAGATCGGCCCGAGGGAGGACCATAAAATCCTCCCCTACCTCTATTTACACCCCGTCGGGGCGGACCATATACTTGTGCTAGCATCACCTTTGTTTTTAAGGCCTTCGATTTCTTCTCCTCCTGCCCCTTCGCTTCCTGCTCCTGGCGCTCATAGTACTGAGCTATAGTCAGGAGGGCTGTCGGGGTTGCAGTGGACCAAGAACTTTCACTCGCTTTTAAGCGAGCTGCAATCGCCGGTAATAAATTCGCCACATATTTATCAGCAAAAAGGTGTCGACCCGTGTCATCCGTAAGAGACTGACCACTAAAATCATGAAACGTCTCCTCAAAGCGCGTAAAGAAATCTGCAACTGATTCATCGACTTTCTGCTTGCACGAGGCTAGCATATTCCAGTCAATCTTTTTAGGGGGAATGATTGTCTTCAACTTAGTCAGAATAGCAGCAGGGAGATCTAAGATAATCTGAGGTGGTTTCTGCGCGGGCTTTCTCTCCCTATCCTCATCCTCAAGCTCAGACCATCGAGCCTTAAAAGCGGCAGCATCATCCACCTTCCGCACAGATCGCCACATATCTGGTGGTAGAATAAGCCCAAAGAACAAATCTATATCTGCTAGGGTCATAATACAAGAATTCAAGGCCCCCTCGACTTCTTCGTAAAAGGCCGCTGGATTCTTGCGGGGATCAGGCAACGCATTCTTTAATGCCATGACGTCAGCCCTGTGCCAGGGAGTATAAACCCAATTATACACAAAATATCCCTTAGCATCGGCGGAGGTAATATCCGAGCTAGTCCCCGTTCCTTTAGGAGGAACATACAAAGGCGCCGCCTCTCGCATTGGTTTAGCATGCGTCTCCGGTACGCGAATCCGACCGCTTCTCCTCCTCGAGTTGTTGGCGTGCTTTCTCTTTAAGGTCTTTCGCCGCATCCCGCAACGCAAACAGTCGCCGAACCGCCTCAGGCGCCTTAGAGGGAGAGAAAACACCATTACGCAATGCTTTAGCATCTAATACCACATCGTCAGGTTCAAAGACACTGGAATATTTCCGAAAGGCAGCAATCACTTCATCAGAAAAGTGTCCCAAGAAATACAACCTTTCTCTATCCTGCCACGACTCCCAAGAATCCAACAGCTCAGCAAGGGATAACTTGCCCTTACATGCACGATAGGAAAACTGTCGAAGCTCACCCATTCGCTCAGCCGATAACATGGACCGCGTGTCTACCTTACTCGAACCCGATCCAGAATCTTGTGGCCTCGGGGCAGACGCGCCGACATAAGGAGGCGGAGAACGATCTAATAAATAAAAATCATCGTCATGATTATTAAGGACAGGATAGAGTGGCTGACGAACAGCATATTGACCCGAGACTTGTAGCCTGCGTTCTTTCTCTTGCTTCTCCGTCTGTTCTCTTTCCTCCCGACGCTTTGCTTCCTGCGCTCTCACATGATCATTCTTTCGTTGCTCTTTATCAAACAGCGCTTTCTCGCGTTTCTCTCGCTCACGCACTTCCTTCACCCATAATCGCACACATTCAAACATGTCTTGACGAACACGCCGTTTACACATACACTGTTCCACATACTCAATCTTACGTATATCAAACGACCCATACAACGGCCACCGTAACTCAGGATCCTTTCTGGTATATTTCCTCCATACTGTGCTGTACATTATGGAGGAAAGACCATGCTTCACATACATATCCCTATTAGGAGTCCCCTCTGGGGGAGCTGGAGCAGATTCCTCGAGGTTTAACCGGTTTCCAAAGCAGCAGCACCACTTACGGAGTGCGCTAAAAGCAGGCATGCTCAAAAATAATGCAGAATATGCAGTATTATCAAAAAAATGGCACTTAAACGTTGTGCCGTTCAAAGTTACACAGTTTCGGAGAAATATCTCCACATTACCTGCCTATATGTGTTGCAACGCATATATTCTCACAATAATCAATACAAGATATGACCGGTCATCACAAATCAAACTCAAATAGCCAACCCAGGCTTCAAAAACTCGGAGAAAGTACCCGTACAACGGTTCTTACCAATCAAGAGTCCAGATTCCAACTGCCAAGCTCCAAAATTTGCCCAAACAGCTGTCACGGCAGGACCGACAGAAGAGGTCTCAGTCGAGGACCGGCGCCACCCAGATGGTCAAGTCGGAAGGGAAGGAAGAAAAACCTCGGGATGCCAGGACTAAAAATGCCTCTGGCAGTGATCACATCCCCGGCCAAATTCCTCACCTTCGTCGCGACCAATCCTTCGAGCATCCGAGTCGCCGATGAGCCCCACGTGACGGGCGCCAATTGATGAATACAGGCCCCAGCTAGGCCCGCAGGACACAAGGGTTCGCTCTCCTGTAATGGAATCTATAAGGAAGTTGGCACGGAAACTGCAAAGTACAAAGACAGAGTTTATTAACCCTTAAGGGTGGTCCTACAATCCATACAATACCCTTCAGTATTGCATAGAGTAGCACAAAGAACTTTCGTACACGGTCCCCTTTTATACACAACAGAGGGGCTCATAAGTGGGAGGATACGACATGAGACGAAGAATGTTATCTTTTATGGACATTTTCAATACAAGATCAATATGTGGGCGGAGCTGACATACTCCTTAAACCCGCGAAAACATGGTCAAGCAAGGACTAACTGATAACAGATGTGGTCAAGTCTGGGCATGCGCCAGAGGGACAAAAGGAACTATTTATAGACTGTTACTAGGCAGATTACAAGAGCAACTAACACAAAGATAAGACTCTCCTCGTGTTGCACACGTGGAGACATGACAATACAAAATGGAGTCCAGACTTCAGTCAACATAACAAAAGAGACATGTGTAAGCCAGGAGAATTTATGTCTTTAGTAAATGCTTAATCACATCGAAGTTGCAATTTACAACAGTTTGACCACCAAAGTTTTGAATTAACTTATTAGCAGGATATGTAGTGCTATGGTTTGTAAGAATAAGTTTAACTCAAAGATTTTGCCCAGAAATTTAGGGTTGTATCGAAGGGGTTCAGAAAGAACTGTTGGAGTTAACTGTGCATCTTACTACTAAATATTTGAATGAGAAATGGATTGTAATTTAGATTCCCATTCTTTTTACGTAAAGCTCTTGCCTGCCCATTGGGTCTTGTTTGTGCAGTAAGACTCGGAAGCTCAAACGATGAACACTACTAAACCCTGTTCCAGCTTGGCCAGCCGCCCATTATCTCAACAAGTACCTTAACATGTTAAAGGGACAATTCTATCTTTCACCCTACTAATAATAAAATAGTCCCTTCTAATGAAGATCTCTCTGCTGGCAAACCTAACTCCCTTCCAAAGTCTTGATACACACTGCAAATGAAATGACGTTACCAGAATCCAAACAAATACATTTGATCCAACATGCCTGATTGAAAAAATGAACAATATGGATCACAACACAAGAGACACCTGCCTTTTGCGCTCATCTTGGCCTGAAAACTACCCCTATCCCTTTCCCAAAAGATGCAAGACATCTCATTTTGCACAATCCAGGTTAACACATCCCTCAGCATGTCCTGTCATTTGTCCAATTTTCATCAATTTCACGAGGATTACATCTTCAATAAAAGCAATCCTTTTATTGAACACCTTAAAACATGGAAACGTTACATTGGTGACGTTTTTATTGTTTGGCGAGGGTATGAGAACACAGCAAGAGCCTTTGTAGAATGGGTCAACAAAAAGAATCATCACCATAAATTCATCCACTCCATCAATAAAGACCACTCAATTTTTCTGGATCTAGACATCAGCATGACAGCAGATGGTATCAGCACAAAGGTACATAATAAACCAACGGACAAGAACAGTCTACTTTTGTATGAAAGTTATCATCTGAAAGCCCTGCGTAATAACCTACCAGTGGGTCAATTTCTGCGGGTGCGTATAAATTGCTCTGAGAAAGAAAACTTCACGGAACAAGCGGAAGAACTTGAGAAGAAGCTACTGGATCGGCAGTATCCAAAGAAAATGATAAGGAAGGCCAAGAAGAGGGCCAGTAACAATAACTGTGAAACACTACTTGAGAACACCAACAAAGAAAAAACAGACAGAATCGTGTGTGTAACAACATATACACCAGTTTCAAATACTGTACAAAAGATCATTAAGACAAACTGGCACATTCTGGATGGTGCGGAAAAACATTGAGAGCCCCCACTTTTTGCATTTAAGAGGAGTAAGAGTCTACGGGATGAACTGGTACATGCAAAAGATCCTCCAAAGGTGAGGGAAGACCAAGTTACCCTCTGGAACACTCAGAGGCCCACGGGGCATTAAGCATGTAGAGGCTGTGTCGCATGTCCGTTTACTGTAACCACGAAAGAAGTAGACATTGGGACCACAAACCCTTGGAAACTTAACAACTTTAGTAATTGTAACACTGAAAATGTGGTATACCTCCTTACATGTCCCTGCGGCCTTATGTATGTGGGCATGACCTCCACGAAGATTAAAATCCGAATTAACGAACACCGTAGTACTAAATGGTGTAAGAAAACAAACACCAAACCAACAAGACATTTCTTGGATTATAATCACAAAGATATTGATCTTAAATGGGTGGTTCTAGAAGTAATGAAGAAACACAAGGCTAACTTGACCAGACCACTTCATGTCAGAGAGCAGAGGTGGGTATACCATCTTCGGACGTGGGAAAAGGGACTCAACGATGAGATCCTTTGGCAACTACTTGCACAGTAGGTGATACAACATGAGCACACCGACCTAACCTTCTCTGAATTGTGATCTCAAAAAGCCTTTGTTTCATTAATGCTAGATATTCTGCCCCTGCATCTCACATGTCTGTGAGACTGTCACCTAGAACTCAACATAATGGCATATAAAACTTAATCGCATACGATATATAATTTGATAACAAGTTACATGATCCCTGGGTATGCGCCATACTGCTATGGGAACAATTATAATAACGGAGATGTTTCCTTCCACTTAGCCTTAACACAGAAAGTACGATAGTGTTTTGACATACTGTTGTATCTGCTCAAATAGACACGGTAGTTCCAAGATGATTTATTTTTTTCCCTTGGGGATGGTTTTGACAGAGTTACCTTATAATCTTAGATAGCCTGCAGAAGTTGTATTTTACTGGCTTATGGAAAATCAAGGCTTGTTGTTTAAACTAGTATTTTCTTATCAGGAGGACTGGGAATCTTCCTCTCGTATGTCTTGTTCGATTTTTTCACACACCACGCGTCTTGCGCATGCGCACCCTGTTGTGCAGTACCTGTACTGTGACCGGGTGCATGCGCTGCCCTAAGACACTTCTCTCACCACGTAGAGAGGGAGACGGGACCACGCCCGCTCCTCCATGCGGATTGATGCGATAGATGCCAGGCATGCTTGGTGCGGACAACGGACGTCCTTTTAAGGCTTGCTCAAGCTGTGTAACTCGACTACAGGCAGGTCAAGCGGTGCATTTTATCATTTAGCAGCGCTGTCTTGCGACACCGGATCCTGACACACTGCAGCCAATTAGACCTAATTAGACTGCCAATCAACATCGGCAGCCCAGCGCCAGCACTATAAATAGCAAGCACTTGGTCCCCACACTTATCATCGAGGAGGTGAGGAGTATTTTTAGGCGCAGATGTGGAGCACGCACCACGGAACAGTAAGAGTATGACTGTGTGTGTGTGAAAGAGTGTGTAGCTTATTTTAGTTTCCTTCAGACATCTACGCTTGAGTAACCATAGGGTCTCATGGTTGTATTTACTAATGTTATAAATTGCTTGTTGTTTTACTTTCTCCTTATTATTTAGCGTTGACCACAGGGGTCTTCCTCCCTCACCCTCCTATGGGCCACATTGATCCCATCTCTAGGGTAAGCATTGTGGATTAAAGTTTTCACAAGCCAATAAGTGCACAGATGATTGACACGATTGCTGCACTTATAGCCACTCACAATATATTACCGTGCATGTGCCTAATTGTAAGTTTTTCTAAATACTTTGACCTTGGTGCTGTATTGTATTATACACTTCTGTTTGTTTGTTTTTTCTTTCAGGCTAGAATGCATAAGCCACATAATAGTGGAGCGTGATCTAGATCCCCCCACCTAGTGGAACCCTCTCACCACAGCCTGGTAAGAGCGGAACCCATTTTCTGGGTTTTAGGTCCTGATGAATGCCATGGACCCTACTGGGCCAACGGGCAGAAACATGTTGACCGTATGCACCACGGTGGGGGGACAATAGAATCCCCAAAACACCGATCTCCTATTTTAATCACCAAACAGATGCCAGTTATATTAAAAATTGATTTGTCATCTATAATGGCCTTTTAATCTCACTTTTTTCTGTAAGTGCCCCCACTTAGTTTAGAAGTGCATACCTGTCATGCCCGCCCTCTATCAAACCAAGTTTTTAAGGGGTGAGGACTGGTCTATGATGAATCATGACACCAGGTGGTGTGTGAGACCAGTCCTTCACTTTTTGTGAGATGCCTGCACTCACAAACTAACACTGTAGCATGTAGGTTACCTAACTGGGAGCGGCTCTATTTGCGCTGAACATCATATATAGTGGGCCTAATTCACAAAGGTAAACTTACACAACAGTGTAAGTTTAAGATTGTTTGCTAAACAAAAAGGGATTCACGAGTAGTATCTTTACGAGTGCAGAGTCCCACACATAAAAATCCCTCTGTGAATGACAAGCAAAAGTAAACTGAAAGTGTAAGTTTACCTTTGTGAATCAGGTGTATTTTAATTGAAATTGCTAAATATTAATACATAGAGTTACTTTGTGGCAAGTAGTTTCAGGAACTGTGAAAGGCTGCCTACTCATGCTTTCAGGGGCTTTTGTAGCAAACGATTTACATGAAGGCCATTTTATGAATTCTCCCTAGAGTAATTATTGCATTCCATGTAGAAACCATATGTATCTAACAATTGTTAAAATCCAAAAGAAACTCAGTGAAAAGCTTTTACAGGAACAACTGTTATGTAGCCATTTGTTCCTGATAGATGTCAAATTTCCATTTTGCATTTGTTCACATCTCTTTAAACTTATGATAATAAGCAGGTTGATCTTCATAAATATTAGATGAATCTCTTTGATTGTTGCCAATATATTTTGTGCATTTTTTTGAATCGTTGTTCAATAGAGACATACATCAGTAAGATTGACACGGATTGGCTAATGTGTGTGTCCTGGTATATCCAGTTTTACTTGTGCGTGACTTCGAAGGTAGAAGCAAATATAAGGTATATGGAGTCTGGGACTATATGACAGATACTTTGCATTAGTGCAAAATGACTGGCAAATGCATGTGGCATTATGTTGCTGCTTGTTTAATACAGGATACGACAGGCAAATGTTGCCTCAGTCCATATCACATAAGAAGATATAAATTAGGGTAAACATGGAAATCATAATTATTAGAGCAAATAGATTTTTCAACGCTAATGGTAATTATGTAACATAGTAGATTTAAATGCTTTTGCCTCGGGCTTAGTCGCATGCTTCAAAGTTGGAAAGGGCAAAACACGCATTTCCTTAATTTCTGATTATAAAATATTGCGAAAAATAGCGAGATGCCTCTTTTGTTCTTGCACTTCCCCGGTGCAAATGCCATTTGGTCTATTCCACGTTACACAAGCAGGTAACTTTTAGGAAAATGGATTCAACCAATCTGTGCAGCATTGCAAAGTTTCTGCAACTCAGTCCCCGGAGTCCTGGTTTCCATCCTATCTGGTAACTGACAACCCGATTTCCATGCACAGTGAATTAGTATCTGTTTTCTTCTTTAACTTCCGGTGTATTGCATGTTTTTTTTCTGGGCGCTGCCCTTGCATTATGCTATGTAATAGATGTCATTTGTTTTACATAGTCGCAACTCAAGGCAGCAATCTACACTAAAACTCCCTCCTGGAAAAGAATTGTGTAGCTTGAGGGGATATAGAGTAATATTATACTAATGATATTTTCTGGCAGCTGACATATATTTAACACATCGTCCGTCGCAGGAGGATTGCTTAAAACGTGGCACTCCCTGAAAAACGTGGCTACATTTGATCCAGCACCGTTCCAGCAGCAGGCCCAGCAGTGAGTCACCTCAGCGTCCCGCCACCTGCCCTTCTGCCTATCCTTATCAGTTTCTCACTTCACTTGACATAATTTCTTGCTTGTGGTTTTTCCTATTTTTTAAGTGCTCACATCTAGTGACTGTAACTTGTCTTTTTCTATCAATTTCAGAAACGGTTATCAGAGAAAGGCATCAAGATGTTTGTGGCGTGATGCGTGCTATTCCATTTCTCAGCCAAATGTGGTCACGGATAAAGCATTCTACGATCCTGTGACCACTGTCTGTGAAATATTATTTTGTGGGTTAAAATATCCTGTCATATATTTGTAAATTGTTATTTTTTTGACACAGGACATAAAATGTACATTTTGGCACTTTTTATAATGCCCTTGAGAACATGCATAAAGGCAAAATGTTTTGACTACTTTATCCTGCATTTCCTGAGAGAATGCTACACTGAAATAACACAGAAGTATTGGAGAGCAGTAGCTTTAGCATACTGTGTTGCAACATTCACATTTGAAAGTGATCGCTCGGTCTCTTGGAAAGGCCCTTGCTTCTAGTTGATCCACGCGATCTGCTTTCTCAATTAAACGAGTTGTGATTAAAGAAGTTGTCTTTAACCTTCAAACCCAGTTTGATAATTCAGAAGTCCTAAACACAGTGGAACCAGATTTGCTTATTTATGAGATGTTGTCAAGCATGGACGAGATCCCAACAGGTTCCAGTGGATAGAAAAAAGAGCATAAAGTCAATATAGTCCATGGACGAACAACAGCGGTACATATAAGTACATATAAGTGACAATCAAGGGAGATATGTACATATTAAGAGATGGATGGATCGATGGATGGATTACATATTTGTCAGCAGAGAGCTCTGGCAGAGAATAAGCAGGAGATTGTACCCTGGTAGGGACATAACATAAGTCTTTAGTTTGCCATTCTAGTATCCATTGCATAATATATGGCAATCTTTGATGTTATGTGAGCATTTAGAGTGACATTCTAGGTACTGTAATCAGGGTAACAGCTGATCCATTACAGACTGAGGGTTTGGAGGGTAACGTTAAGGCAATCGAAGACTTCATAGGGACCAAGCTATGATGTGATGTGGATATTCCAGCTGACATTCTTGCTATAATGACTTGTACCCATCCTAGGCAACTACTGAAAATCCCTTACGTAAAAGGGTTCCATACTTGACAAACAGTGGGCATTTGAGTTGACAATCTGGCTATCTAAAGAATAGTAGCCGTCCATCCGTGACATAATGTGTGCTTTCAGGGCGACATTCGGGTTACCCTTCAAGTAACAGGTTCCCAAGCATGATGTACTGTGAGTATGTAGGGTACATTCTTGAAACCGGCCATATAACAGGGCCATGTTGGGCGTACTGTAAGCATTCATGATCACATTTTGGCAATCCTAGCTATCATAGGCAAACAAGTGGCATTCATATGGACATTCTCTCTATCGATTGCACAATACAGCCCTATTCATGACTAACATTTGTGCATTAGCAGTGTCATTCAAGTCATTCTGTCTAACAGTGCATTGTCACAGCCCATTTTAGAAATAATGTGAGCATTCACAATAATATTGTTACTGTCTCTGGCATAATTGTGTTCTATTTATAACATAATGTATGCTCTTAATGTTTTGAATAACCCATGCATAATAGGGGCTGTTAGACCTGGCTTTTCCAGCAGGTTTATCCCCAGACTTTTTGCTTTTTGGCCTCCTGTTTTGGACCTTGTTTTTATTGGTTTTATGACTCAGGGCACTTTGCCACTGCTGATCAGTGCTAAAGTGCATATGCTCTCCCTGTAAATTGTTCAAATGGATTAGTGTTTCCATAATTGGATTATTTGGTTTAATGTTAAGTCCCTAGTACAGTGCACTGTGTGTGCCTAAAGGGCCTGTAAACCAAATGCTGCTAGTAGGGGTGCAGCACTGATTGTGTGGCACACACAAGCAGCCTTGCAAAAGGGTCTCAGGCCTGCCATTACAGTGTCTTTGTGCTGTCTAGTACTGCCATGTCAACTTGGCAAGTGCATCCACTTTCTATGCCCTAACCTTCCCTTTTCTAATGTGCGAGTCACCCCTAAGGTAGGCCCAAGGCACCCCCTGTGGGCAGGGTGCAGTGTATGTGAAACGTAGGACATGTCCTGATGTGTGTGACATGTCCTGATAGTGAAATACTGCTCAGTTTGTTTTTCACTATTGAAAGGCTCTATGTCCCCTAGGATAGTATGGGGAGTTTACTAATAACATATCATAAGAAAAACTGCCCATGGGAACAGGATAGGAAAATGGAGTTTAGTATGCCTGTACTCAGAATCTAAAGATGCATCTTTTAGTAAGGATGATTTTTAAGTTTTCTGGATTTGAAAATACCACTTTTAGAAAGTAGGTATTTTTTTTTTGCTTAGCCATCCAGTGTGCCTCTGCTAGGTTTGTGTATTGACTGTCTGGTTTTGGAGTGACAGGGGCTGGTGATGTGCATTCTGTTCAGACAGCCACTTCGGGGGGGGGGGGGGTTTGACGTGTGTCATACCTTTTCAGGGTGAGTCAGGGCTGGACTGAATAGACCTGGACTGCATTTAGATTAGGGGGAGGGGATTCCCTTTATACCTGAATAGGCCTGGTCTGTCTTAGACAATGCTGTCTCCATCTCACGCTGGGAAGCTGAACCAGAGAGGACAGAACTGGTTTGAGCTGAGCACAGACACTCTCTACCTCTAGAGAGCAAAGGATTCTGTGCTATGAAAAAAGGGAGGCTCAGACCCCTGAACTTTAGATTGCTTCTGGAATTCGAGAGGAACCTTTGCCAAGTAGAATAGCTGGAGAAACTGAAGAAGTACTGCCCATTTGCTGTTTGGGGTTGGCCTGCAGTAGCTGTTTCTGCCAAGGAGAGGATAAAGATATTGCAGTGTGCTGTGTCTCCTGCTTGAGTAAGATCTCCAAGGGCTTGAAGTAGAGCTTGCCTCCTGTTGTAAAGTCTCAGGAATACAAAGACTTCACCACCAGTTCCCCTGAACGTCCTTGCTGGGAGTTCTGACCTGCCAGGAGGTGCCTGTTGCTGAATTGGGCCTCTGGAGGTTGTTCCTACAGTTTGGAGCAGGAAAAGCAACGCAACTTCAAGAAGCGTGACGCATCCACATCTGTTTCCGACGCATTGCGGAAGAAACTGACGAGGCGCCTGCCCGCGCTGAAGATATCGCCACACGCCGCATCGAATGCACCGATCTACAAAGTCCAAGATCACCACACCGATTCCGACGCAGGCCGTGCTGTGAGGCTGCAAGAACCAACACATCGTGGGAGCGCGTCTGAACAAACCCTGCAGCTGTTTTTGTTTGTGACTATGACACATCCAAGGTACTTGGTGTTGAAAGTGTCACAACTATAGCTTGCTATGGATAGAACTGTTTTCTACCTTTTAAAAGTCATATTTTGATTACTGGATTGTGGATGTTTGTCATTTTTGTCTTGTTTGATTTAGATAAAGATTTTGTATTTTTCTAAACTTGTGTGGTGTCCATTTGTAGTATTACTGTGTGTGTGCACAAATACTTTACACACTGCCTCTGAGATAAGCCTGTCTGCTCATGCCAAGCTACCAAGGGGGTGAGAAGGGGTAATTTTAGAAGTGTACCTCCCCTTACCCTGACGAGGAAGAAGGGTCCTCACTTGAACAAAGCCTTTGCCAACTAGAGACCCCCACTTCTAACAGCAGCCATGCTCAATATTAGTCCACCACTGATTAATGTCGGCATTCTCTGTTGTATTCTGGCAGTCAATCACAAAACAGAGATCACTCCATGATATACTGTGAGCCTTTACGGTGATAAACTGGCTATCCCAAGCACAATACTGTCTCATTGTCGGCATACTTTATATATGCAGGGTAAAATTGTGACTAGCGCAGGCATAGTAGGGGCCCATCAATGGCATATTGTGGGAATACGGTGAACATCAATGGAAATTCTAAATATCCTAGGCATAGCAGAAGCCCATCCTTCACTTAAAGTGGGCATTCAAGTTAGCCTTCTGTCTCACTTTGCCGAATAAGTCTTATCAATCAATCATTTGTAGAGCGCGCTACTCACCCGTGAGGGTCTCAAGGCGCTAAGGGGGGGGGGGGGGGGGGAAGGCAGCTACAGGTCGAACAGCCATGTCTTGAGGCATCTCCTGAAGGTCAGCAGGTTCTGGGTCATACGTAGATGAGGGGGGAGGGTGTTAAACGTCTTAGCAGCGAGGTGAGAGAAGGATCTGCTGCCGGTGGTTGTTCGGCAGATGCGTGGGACGGTAGCGAGGGCGAGGTTGGCGGAGCGCAGTTGGCGGTTTGGGGTGTAGAAGGACAGTCATTCATTGAGGTATGCTGGTCCGGCGTTGTGGAGTTCTTTGTGTGCGTGGGTTAGAAGTTTGAAAGTGATCCTCTTGTTGACCGGGAGCCAGTGCAGTTCTCGTAGGTGGGTGGTGATTCGGCTGTGGCGGGGTAGTCCGAGGATGAGGCGTGCGGAGGCGTTCTGTATGCGCTGGAGTCCATTCAGGAGTGTAGCCGAGGTTCCTGCATAGAGTGCATTGCCATAGTCCAGCCTGCTGCTGACTAGCACCTGGGTGACTGTTCTCTTGGTCTCAGGGCGGATCCATTTGTAGATTTTCCGGAGCATTCGGAGGGTATTGAAGCAGGAGGAGGAGACGGCGTTGACTTGTTGTGACATGGTGAGTGTTGAGTCCAGGATGAACTCCAGATTGCGAGCGTGGTTAGTGGGGGTCGGGGCAGCTCCCAGCACGGTCGGCCACCAGGAGTCGTCCCATGCGGAGGGGGTAGAGCCGAGAATGAGGACCTCCGTCCTTATCCATGACATACTATAGGCGTTATAGCAACATTCTGGCTATCCATCATATAATCAATGTCCATCACTTGCATATTGTCCGCATTCTTGAGCACAATCTGGCTCTCTCACACATAATAGTGGCCCATCCTGAACATAATGGGGCATTCTTGGCAATCCTGTGCCTACTAGTAGTCCATTATTGACATAATGTCGGAATTCAGAGTGACATTTTGGCTATCCCAGGGAACATAAGGGTCCATTTCTGACATATTGTGGGCATTCCTGGTGATATTTTGGGTATCCTTCACAAAATAGGAACTCTTAAATGACTGAAGGCGTTCAGAGTGACAAACTGGCTATCACAGGAATAGCTTTTAGCTACAATATCTTGTGTAGGACCAGGTCCTTCGGTTACATTCTATGGACATACAGGGTAACACTCCAACTATCACAAGCATAATAAGGACCCATCAATGACACACTGTCGCCAGTCAGACTACCCCAGGCAACATAAGGTGCCCATCCATAAGACACTATGAACATTCATCATGACCATCCGTTTCTAGCTCTCTTAGGCATGGTAGGGTCCAATGCATGACACAGAGTGGCTATTCATGGTTGCATTCTGTCTATCCCATGCACAATAAGGGCCCATATCATGAAAAGCTGTGGGCATTCTTTATTTATTTATTTTACAGAGTTTTATATAGATCGAACTTGACCCGAATCGGGTATCAGAGCGCTTTACATAGCACCAGTTGCATTACACATTAATTTTGTTAGGCACGGGGTGATTAAGTGATTTGCCCAGAATCACAGGATGTTGTGTGTCCCTGCCGAGACTCGAACCCAGTTCCCCAGATTCGTGGTCGACCGCCGTAGCCGTTAGGCCAACTCCTGGGGGCATTCTGGCTATTTCTTGCATAATTTGGCCCAGCCATAATGAAATGTGGACAATCAAGGCTGCATTATTGGTAAAGCTTGCATAAATGTGACAATTGCCTGGCATATTGTAAGCATTTTGGTCAACATTCTGGCTATTCTTGGTATAATAGTATCCACCCTTGATATACTCTAGATGTTTCCGGCAACACAGTGGTCATCAATTGAACGGGCACAATAGTTGCTATCCTTGCATTTATGTGGCCGTTCATGACATAATTCTGACATTTCTTAGAATATTAGCGTGGAAATCCCTTCCACATGCTGAGCTTCACTGGAATTTGATGATGCTAAATGAGCATGAAAGGGAGGATCTGTCCTTGAGTGACATAGGTTTGCGTTAGTGGTTCGTTAAAATAACACGCTGATGTTTTTGGACCAATCATATATTTTCTAAAAATTTAAACCGATTATTTTTCAACAAATATATTGGTTTTCTGTGAAAATGAAAATCCTCTGTTTGGCAGAAAGAGGTTAAATGGTAAGTTTTGTATTTCATGGTGACGTCTATATTTTCAGAAACTGGTAAATTGATGTTTAAGACAAAAATGTTCGCATGTCTAAAATATATATGATAAAAACGGCATGTAGCATGCATGAAATACATGTGAATATTAGGAGACATGTTTATTCTTCCCCCTTGCTAAAGGGGGGAATTTCCCAGGCAAATTGCATTAAGGTGACCAGATGCCTGACAGTGCTCTTCAAATGTTAAATGTCATCAGAGTATCCTTGACAAAAAAGTATGCTATGACATAATTACTGTGTCCTAAATATTGATGAAAAAATATTATCACATAGTCTTTAGATTTTAGTATTACTAAATGCAATGGGAGGATATTTTCGCAAACAAAATTTAGTAGAAAATATTTTTGTCAAACAGCATTTAGTCCATGATGCTCTGGTAGTATGCTCTCGTGAACGCCGCCCCAGCAGGGAAGCCAGTATGTAGCGCCTTCCTGCAGGGTCCTCCTGGCACGCTAGCAGGCCAGCACCTCCCACAGATTCCCCTGCTGAGAACATCCGTTCAAGCACTGTGAGGGGCTTTTCAGTGTGATATATTTAATACAACTACTCGAGGTAATTTATATTGCTCAGTTCCAGACAGTGCTGGACGGCACACGTGTTCCTCTAGCCTAAAATTCCTCCCTGAGGCGAGCAAGGAATACTGGTGGCGCAGGGCATTCTGTCTGTCTTCTGGCATTTTTTTAAGAAGGGGCATGCTAATGCAAAACCTAGGAAAATTCAAATAACTCCCGGAGTCTTTGCATTTGCTTACTGCAGATTAACACACATTGCCCACACCTACTGACTACCTGTGTGGGCTTACTGCATGACTGGTTTTGAGTCCTTTCTTCATCTGAATTTTTATATATTATTACTACTGCTATCTGAAACTTAAGTCTGTAAGATTGTGTAAACAGTCTGCTGACATATAATAGGAGATCTACCTAATTTAGCAGTAGCATTACTTTTGTAAGCCTTTAAGAAATTTCCAGGTCTGCAGTACAAGGCCTCTGACGCTGAAATTTGCATAACATTTGATTATGGGGCATATTATCAAGGAACAGCGTTAAAATTATCGCTAACAGCAGAACATGGGCTTCCATTGGAATTCTCTGCGGCATATTATCAAGCCCATTATCTCCGCTTTAGCGGCAGTTTTCTGCCGCTAAAGCGGCAATAATTTTAACACCGTTTCTTGATAATGTGCCCCCTGGTCTTTCCACCACTTTTAAAAGTTTTCTTGGGTGAACTAGGCTTGCCTAGCATACAACAAAAGTGTTGAAATATTAAAACATTGCCCCGCTGAATGTCTGCATTTTCAGCCAATGCATTTTCAGCCAATTCACGTGAAAACTGTGATGCACAATGTGCTCTTTGACCATGACAATTTCTCGGGGACGAGCTTGCCCAAACCCTGCTAATCGAGGTCGGGCTAACTGGTTACATTAAATTTGAGCATGTATTTACACCCACCCACTTCCAAAATTGAAACTGATTCTGGACCAGTGGGTTGATGCACAGATTAATGCTCTTCACTTCATACAACAATTCAAATTTTGGTGCCCGCAGGGCAATTGAAGAATACTCAACTACTTTGCAGATTGCTTCGATGCGTTATTTTCTTTCTTGTTCTTGCAGCCCAATGACATGTAACTTTTCTTTCTTTTTATTTCAGATCTATGATGCGGAATATAAAATCCTAAACCAAGGGGAGAAGAAAGCAACCGTGCTTATGGAAATTGATCCAAAAAACAGAACAGAGACATTTTGGACAGCTAATGGCACCGGCACGGATGAAATGATAGAGATACACGACTTTAAGAGCGTGAGCATTGAGAAAATGTTTTGTTTCCTGTTATTTTTGAGGGACATGGTTATTTCAGTGAGATTTACTACTGCCTTGTGTCTTAGTTATGAGATGTGCATTCTTTTCCAGATGCAAGTCGCCTCTGGAATTTGCTTTAAGTACTTTTTTCTCAGTGGTGCAGGCAGAGTAAGTTGTAATAAATCATGATTGTTAGTGGAATGCAGCTGACATGGTCATAACTGCACACCCAGTAATATTTCAGATGGGAATAGTTGTCAGTACTGCAAAGCTGTATGCATCCCCTGCGGACCCTCGGAAACTATGACGCAGTAACGCGTAGGTGTGCGGGCCGAATACGTGGCTGTGGCTGGTAAAGGAATCCTGCAGGCACACACTGGTGCATCTGACACATTAACCACGATAGCAGTTAAGAGTCCAATTCAAAAAGCTACTTGCACATGCAGGTGAAGACTGCACATGGATGTGTTTTTTAATGAATATAAGAGTACTTTTGTAATTCACAGGTGTTTTTAAAGTCGTAAAAAGATTTTCAAACACAAATATTAATATTTCCTTCAGAGTAAATGTGCTTCCAGTCAGTCAAAGCCGGGAATGTATGCATACCCACAGACCAGTAGCGTAAGAACAGTCCCCGCTGTGATGTTGGGCCCTAGGTCCGCATGCTAGGTACAATGATTGACGCCAGACACATAGTTAGGGTAGTGGGTAATGGCCCGAGCACGTGCGCTCGGCCTTTTTATTGACCGCGTCACCTGACACAGTGACGTCGATGGTGTGTGGGTGTACAGTGTAGTACAGGGGTCTGGAACACTAGAACGTGTCCATGCACGGACACTACATCCCTCCCAATCTTTAATGACAAAACCCAAAGTCAAAATTCAACCTGTGGGAGAAAAAGAGATTTACACATATACCATATAGTGACCAAACTTCTGCAGAGTCTCTTACGCCTCAGCTGCTTGGAGTCACAGACAACGTTCTTCCTGCCGTGGAGACCAACAGTTCGCTTTGGCACCAGCCATGGGTGCTCGATGGATCCAGTCTGTTGACGGCTCTGCCTTGAAGTTGTCCTCACAGTCCTTTCTTCAACTTACTTCCGTGGCGACAAACGCAGTCTGAGTTCTAGGGGTTCACCGCTAGACGTTGCCGTTCATCTTTCAGTCCTGTCCTCTTCTTCATCTGTGGCGTGTGTTCTGTTTTGGCAAAAGACGGATTGTTTGCAAGACACCCCTCTCACCATGATGCCCCTCTCGCAGGTGTTCCCCGGCCACGGGATATCCCTGAGGCCCTCTCTATCGGACTTGTCCTGGGCTGGGTGTACTGTATTGTTACTCGCACGCCGATCAGTGTGGGTGCAGAGGAGACGACAAGTCTCACCTCAGATTCCGCAGTCAGACCTGGAGGGTAGCTATTGGCTCCTGTCTTCGCGCGCGATGTCTTCATCCTCCTGGGACCTTTGCTGGAGGGTGGCTGATGACCATCTCTCGTTGCGGGGATGCTCTCTCACTGGCATCCCTGAGGCCTTTGCCCCTGAGTCACCACGGCTGGCGTCGTCCAGTGACCGTGTGACCCCAAAGGTGGATGTTCCGAACGGTCCGGCCGGCTCACATCTGCAGATCCCAGGTGTGCTGAAAGCACCGCCAAGCAGATGGTCTTCTCTCCGTGCCACGGGTGTTCTCAGGACTTGCTCTCCATGTTCTGGCACTTGTCGCCTTCCTTATCTTCGAGGTGTGAGTAGTCTTGCCACACTCCTCTCTCTTTCCTCGGTTCTAATCTCCGTGAGGGTGTCAAGTCACTCTGACTTCTCCTCCCACTCTTAACAGTGGCCAACGTGCCACGGATCTATTTCCTTCTTCTCCTCTTCTTGCAGTGGCAAACGTGCCACTCCGATCTCTTCTTCCTTCTTTCCTTGCAGTGGCAAACGTGCCACTCCGATCTCTTCTTTCTCCTTTTCTTGTAGTGGCAAACGTGCCACTCCGATCTCTTCTTTCTTCTTTTCTTGTAGTGGCAACTGTGCCACTCAGATCTCTTCTTTCTCCTTTTCTTGTAGTGGCAAACGTGCCACTCCGATCTCTTCTTTCTTCTTTTCTTGTAGTGGCAACTGTGCCACTCAGATCTCTTCTTTCTTCTTTGGCTTGTAGTGGCACACGTGCCACTCCTATCTCTTCTTTCTTCAATCAATCAATCAAAGGCTTTATTTCGATAAAAAATTACCATAAAAGCATCACAATAAAAAATGTCAGTTCATTTTAACTTAAAAACCATTTTTTACAATAAAAAGAGAAAGATATCATAAATAGTTATTAAAAAGAGATTAAACAATTAATTTAAGCCTATTGGATCTAATACGCCATGCCCAAGATAAAAATTTGGAAAGGGCACAAGCATACAGTGGCCGAGAGTCGGACCTTAAAATGCGTAACGCCTCAACGTGCAGTCTGGTGCCTAATGAACAGCACAGATGTTTAAGCCATCTTCTTCTTGGGAATATGTACACTTGACATTCAAATAGAAAATGTGCCACAGTCTCACGCCTAGATGTACAAAAAGGGAAAAATTCTGTCGTCTGTGCAGGGGGATTCCACCCAGATGTAAAGGCATGGAGTGGAAGAGTCCCGGTCCTAAATTTAAAGTAAAGGGTCCTATCAAATGGTCTCTCTATGATGTCTAGATATAATTCCCGGAAGGGCAGGTCCATAAATCTCAGAAAATCCTCCGTGAGTCTGCCCAATGAACAGTTAGTATTCTGTTAGGATGCAATCCAGTTCCAGTATAGGGTTTTAAGTGTACTTTTCGGTGGGGAGGACCTGCTTTCCCATGCTAAACTTAGTCCCAGATTGCAAAGGAGGGTGTTCATATCTCTCAACCATTTAATCTTGTACCATCCGGGAAGTGACATTACCTCAGAGAGGCCTTTAGCATATTTAGCTAATTCCGGGACTCGCAACAACCGTGCCCAAAGCAGTAAAGGGCGAAATTTCGCCAGCTCATCAATGGGCCGACAACCTAAATCCAACATCAATTGGGTCGTAGGGGTACCCTGAGGGAGTGACATAATAGCCCTACAGAACTTTCTCTCTGCACTTAACAACTCACTAGAGTTGCATGAGCCCCACAGCTCGGCCCCATAGAGAGCAGAGCTGACTCCCCTTGCAGTATAAATTTCCATAACAGGGGCTATGGGTCTAATTGCGCAAGAGCGCTGATCCTTCAGGAGAGCCCCTGTAACCCTTTTATGGGCTAACAGCATTTTGCTTAAATGTGGGGCCCAAAGCATATTGTGTGATAAACGAATCCCAAGATAATCAAACACCTCCACCCTCTCCAAGGGTACACCATTCAACATCGGGGGACGCACAGGTTTCTTAGGTGGGTGCATCACAAGGTATTTTGTTTTTTCAGCATTGATTACTAGGCCCCGTTCTACACAAAAGGACTGAAAGTTGTTTAGCAATTTATGGAGGCCCATTGGGGATTTGGAGAGTAAAAGTGTATCATCCGCGAAGAGGAGGGTGGGGATACGTTCCCCCGCCAGGGATGGTTCATCTGAAGGATCTTTCAGCAGATGCTCAACCACGCCGTTGATATAGAGAGAAAAAAGGGTGGGAGCCAACACACAGCCCTGGCGGACCCCTCTCTCTACCGGAATTCTACCAGTTTTTTCACCCTCCCTGCCCCATCTAATCTGGGCAAAGGTGTTTTCGTGCATCCTTATAATTAGCGATAAAATGTAATGGGGTACCCCCATGTCAGTGAGAACTCTCCACATGGTCGCTCTGGGTACTAGGTCAAAGGCAGTCTTTAGGTCGATAAATGCGAGATAAAGACTGCCCTTGGCCAGGACCACCACCTTCCAGTATACCAGCAACAACCTAAAGGCTTGTTCGATTGTGCCAGTACCTACTCTAAAGCCTGCCTGGAGGTCGGAAAGGATGTTGTTTTCGCCGATCCATTGAAGCAATCTAACCAACAACACCTTGGCACCCACCTTTTGAGATATATCAAGCAAGCTTATAGGTCTATAATTGGATGGGTCGTCCCTAGCCCCCTTCTTAAAAACAGGCACAACCTCCGCCCCCTTCCAAGATGCGGGAATAGGTGCACCCTTACTAATAGCATTAAGCAGGGCATGGATTAGTTTACCCCATTTCGAAATATCAGAGCGCAACAAATCCCCGGGAATGCCGTCAGGACCAGCGGCTTTTTGAGGCCTAATGGTGCTAATTGCATATTCAACTTCTTTTAAAGAAAAGGCAGGATCTGCCAACTCTGGCTCCCAAGCAATAAAAGGCGTGGTGAGACGTACAATACCAGTGGCATAATCGGCTCTCAAGGGCGGAACAGCAAGATCAGTACAATCCGACACCCAGGCGTGTTCTTCAATAAAGGGAGCTATAGCAATATCACTATCTTGATTAGAATATAATTTAGAAAAGTGGGTAACCCACGCCTGGCTAGTGATATTGCATGTTATAATATCACTGTCCGGTCTACTTCTGGATCTGATTGTATCCCAGAAGCGCCTAGGATCCTTCCCAGAGCTTGCCTCTTTTAAGGTGCGCTAATACTCTAAGTCCCACTCCTTTCTAGCATTTGCCAGAGTTTCCTTGTAGTTTTTCCTAGCTCCCTGAATCTTTACTTGATTTTTGCTTTTTATGACCTTAATCAGGATAGTTTTAGCACGTCTGCAAGCAGATGTGAACCACTCCTGCTTGCCCCTAAGATTCCGCATTACCATGTTGTTACCCACACGCTTCTTTTTCAGGAAAACGTTCCCAATGGTCTCAAGGGTTCCCTCAAAAATGGATGTAGTCCTTCCTAAAAGAGGAGGGGCTAAGTCAATGCTGTCCAGCTCTATTTGAGAAGCAATAAGAATTGTATTAATAGTATTGAGCTTAGTTTCGTCCCCTGCAACCAATTTCCACTTCATCCGTCTCCCACAAGAGGAGACAGAGATGGCGTTGGTTGTCCTAGAATATGGTTTGGTCATTTCGCTCGGCCAAGGATTCCTAAGGGACAAAGAAAGTGAGTTATGATCGCTTTCGATGGTAGGCAAGACTATCATATCCTGAACCAGCCCCCAAAGAAAGAAATCAAGCATAATATAATCGATCCTTGAGGTGTGGTTATCTCTGTTAAATGTAACCGCACCCAGAGGGTCTGACCTTGTGCGGCCATTGGCAGCTCTTAAGCCGAACTCTAACATTAGAGCATTCAGCTGAATCGCTGTTCGTGACCATTTTTTAATCGGGGGGATGGTTAAAATTGGAATACCCCGTCTAGCATCATCATCACTTAAATCAGGATGTGGTGTGAGAGGCTCATAGGTGCAATTGAAGTCTCCCGCAACCAAGACTTGGGCTACAGCTGGATTATTCCTAAGTTCCAGTTCAAGGGTAGACACCGTCGGGGACATTAAACCATATTTAGTGCCTCTAGCATAGACATTATACAAGTCAAGGGTAGGGACCATATGGGGACCTCTTAAAGAAATTCCTAAAATGTCAAGGGAATTAATTTTTTTTTAATCTATTCGGCAATTTAGAGCAATATTTACCCAGATAAGCAAGCCTCCCGAGGGCAGACCCTTGCCATTTCTGGGAAGTCCTGCTGGGACAAAGTATGTAATGTATCCAACCCGATGGAGCGGTACTAGAGACCAAGTCTCCTGGAATAGGCAGATCATATGAGCCTCCACTAGAGCATTCCACTCGGGTAAACACAATTTCCTTTGAATGCCCGCTAGATTCCAACTTAAGATCTTAACAGTATCCAAAGAAGAATAACCATCAATTTTTGAAGAACTAGTGCATTCAGCAATGGGTATGGATGCAACTGGTGCAGGAATAGGGCTTAAGCATGGGGTTAAGGCCTGCAGGGTTCCATAAGCAGCTAACTTCTGGGTGGAGGGAATAGGATTGGTAACTATACCAATCTTAGGCGGAGGACTATCCGCGGATTGAAGCGAGTTATAAATAATGTAATCAGCGCCCTCCAGGGCATGCCCTAAGTATGATAATGGTCAATCCACTGCATCTAGACAACTAAATCTATTAGCCAGAGATATATCACTCCAACCTGCAGTGAAGACTGGACCTCTACTCTCGTGACCCTGCCAACCATCCCGCTCCCTTCTTCCATCCCAATTGCCACCTTGTAGCCCACTCCTTCCTGGAATAGGACAACAATTTGGCAAGGAGTTGAAGAAGGAAAGCCTTCTCGTCGCAATTCCATCCTGCTTGGCCCATATACCACAACGGCAGACATAATCTGCCGTGTGTGGATTGTCAAAATTAACTATGACACAGTCCCCCTTCCATTTCTTTCCACTACCTAACCAGGATACCCTACGTACCATTAGTATCTTACTGGCACAAAAGGGTGGAAGGGGTCTATTATTAGTGAGCCAGTGCTGCACCTTATTTTTTAGGGACCACAGAGGCTCCTCTGAGTTAGGCCTTAATTCTGGAACACCTGTCATGATCACAACGTATGGATCAGCTTGAGCTGGTAGATGTATACGCTGGCCGTTCACAACCCCATTATTGTCGTTGTTTTCCACTATCCCTGGGGATTTAGGTGGTGTGCAGTTCAAATTTACAACAGGGGGTTGGGATTTGGGGGGCTCCACAGCCTTTTTATAATCGTCTGAGGATGGCTTAGATTTTTTGTTGCAATCTTTAGGTAGTGTCTGCTCCGTCCTCAGAACTATATTAGTTGTACTCGGCTTCCCAGACATAGTCTGCCCCACACCCAGCCTTACCTCAGGAGAGACATTCAAGGGGGATATATTCCTAGATGCTAACAGCTTTTCGGTTTTTAGCAGCGATAATTCAATAGGTTGGAAATGGGCTTTGAGAAGTTCACCTATTCTACACAAAAGTAGTTTGTTAGCCTCACAGGTCTTGCAACCCTCCCCCGAACTAACAAGGTCCCTAGAGGAAGTTGGATTTGAGGGAGGAACGGGAGTATCCATAACCACACTATGTGAGAGTGTATTTTTACTTTGCGGCCGACTAGTGAGGGCTTTTTTATTGGGTTTGCGTTTGCATTTTTTCGCCTCCCTAGACTTCTTGGTTTTGAGGATAGCACCCTCCCTCTTCCCCCTTGTTTCGTCAATAATCGGTGACTCCTGCCTTGGGCTCCTAAAGAGAACAGGGGTCCTATCGAGGATCTCGCTAGATAGCATGTCCAAGGAGGCCAAAGATGCCGAGAGGTCGACAATATTTGGCACTCCATGCGTCTCAGCGTGTACTGTAATTAAGGGCCTAGACTCCCTTGGGTTTAAGGGTGACTTAGATAGTGCTAGAGTGCCTATAGAAGAACGCTTTGCCAGGGCCAGATCTTGAGATACCCTACGTTCCAAACATGATATGCCTTGGTTAATTGCCTCGTTCGCCCTGGTAATATATTGGTCAATTGGGCCCGAGACATGTGTTGAGCCATGCGCTGATTTTCTTCTGCTGCCCCTCGTCATCAGTGCGCAACTTCACTGGTGTGGGAAAGCACAAATATAACCAAAGCAGGGATAACAGATCACCAATTTAGGAATAGAGGTATAAGGAGCAATAATTAAGAAACAGGCACTTCTGGGACAATATATGGAGAAAAGGCCCAGTGCGATCTTACCCGGTCTTTAACAGGTTTAAACGGGCCCGCTGCAAGGGGCTGCTAGATACTTTGTGCGCCTACGGGCGCTCTCTCAGCCGTATCACAGCGGTGACCGTTGGGGCGTCTTGAACTCTAGGACGCATGGGCCAATATTCATAGGGTGGCCCAGTCCAGTCTGGACCGGTCAGGGACGGGCAAGGACGGGCCCGCCCTTGGCCCTGGCTTAGCCAGGGCGCTGCCCGCGCGCGTCCCACGCTGCGGGAGGCGCTTCGATCTTTTGAGGGCTTCCAGGTGCGGACGTTGTGCGCGACACCCGCGCTAGGGCCTCTGGGGGGTGTAGTTCTTATTCAAAGCACTGCCGTTCCCCTCACGGCTTCGTTGCTAGTAGTAACCGTCCAATTCGAAGCAATTCAAAGCACAATCCTCTGGATTCTGGATACCAGCCTACCGTCTCCCCCACAGTAAATCAAGGAGCCTCTGATGCGCGTCCCGCACTGCGGGAGGCGCTTCGATCTTTTGAGGGCTTCCAGGTGCGGACGTTGTGCGCGTCACCCGCGCTAGGGCCTCTGGGGGGTGTAGTTCTTATTCAAAGCACTGCCATTCCCCTCACGGCTTCGTTGCTAGTAGTAACCGTCCAATTCGAAGCAATTCAAAGCACAATCCTCTGGATTCTGGATATCAGCCTGCCGTCTCCCCCACAGTAAATCAAGGAGCCTCTGATGAGCGTCCCTTTCTTCTTTGGCTTGTAGTGGCAAACGTACCACTCTGCTCTCTTCATCCCTTCGCTTCACGACCTACTCTGGACCGTTTCTGTTCTCCTTTTGGTCTGGCCAGGCTTCTCCATGCAGCGCGCGCACTCTGCACGTGTTCCCCCTGGTCTTGTCCTCGTCCGAGGACACTCTCTCCATCTTCCTCAGCATTCCGAGTTAGGGTCATGACCTTCTCTTCGTCTTCTCCTTTTCACCAGCTACTTTGGTTGTTGAAGTTCGTGGGGCCATGCTCTTGGTCCTCTTAGTTCTTGAACTTCTTGGACCACTTGACGGTCCATTCTGCCGATCTCTGGCAGGATACCTTCGGTCTTTTGTCAGACCTCTTGTTCCGTAGTTTCACTGACCCGTGCGTCGGTCACCTCCTTTTGCCCCCTGGCGGGTTGGCTTCTGTGGCGCGACCATTTGGCTGGTTAGCTTGGCCTTTGTGGTGCGACCATTTGGCTAGTCAGCTTGGCCTTTGTGGTGCGACCATTTGGCTAGCCGGCTTCACGAGGTGCGTCACATCGTGTGACTACCTGTGTTTGCTGCCTTGTCAGGCGCTGGTGCGTGCTAATCTTCGTACCGTCGTGGTATATCTCCAGTGTAGCGTCGCTCCTTGTACCGTGTGATCTCTTGTTGTGGTGGCTTCTTGGCGCCACTGGGTGTGCCTCTGCATCCTTGCCCTTCAGTGTCGGATCCTTGCTGCGCCCATCCTCTTCCGTGGGTTCCTCCATGGGTACACCCGCATCCCCCATGTTGCGGGGGGTGGGGGCTCCTGAGTTTCACGGGCGGCGGCTGAGCTCATGACTGCATCAGGAGCGTGGGCAGCCCGCTCCATGCGCATTGCAAGGGGGCCGCAGGCAAGCTATTCACGACCTTCTCTCCACTCATTTCCCCCTCCCCGCAACGCCCGTGGAAACACATCGGAATCACCAACAGTCAGAGTAGAGCTTCCTCGCAGTTCCGCCTCTCACCGACCGTCCTCACTGTCACTTAGGGGAGGACATGTGGCCTCGAGGCTCTGCAACCGGGGAACATTCTGTGATTCTGGGCAAATCACTTAATCTATTCGTGCGCCAAACTATCAAAAAAAAGTTCACGTTGTGTGATATAATCTGGTGTTCATTTAAAGTGCCCTGATCCCTAGGTCGAGTTCGCACTATATAAAAAACACACCTTCATTGCACTCATGCACTTCTCCAGGGAAGCAAATGAGCCTTCAAAGAACGGCCCCACAATCGGATTTGCAGATTGCCTAAATATCTTCCTCTGCCATTAAGTGGGACAATACAAACTAGAATCCCACACAAATAAAAATAACCTATTTTCTCTAAATCGCCCTCGAGGAATATCATGCCTCAGAGATATGTGCATCCCAGTTTGATATGAATGCCAGATTTAGGAAATATTTTGCATGCACCTATCTCTATATCAGAACTTGTGAAATATGATTCTTTGTGCTTGTTGTGTTTATTGCTGATATTGTAGGAACAAGGTACTTTAATCTAAAATCAGTGTCTATGCTACACACCACCCTGCACGCCTGCAGCGTATCACATTGTCCTTCAAGCTGTGCATCTCCAAAAGCCCTCATGGTACACAATGTTCTTGATAAAACATTTTATTATAATTTAAAACTGTATATCACCAAATTGTATTGTCAGTAATAGAACCTGTACACTTCCATAAGCACAATTAAGGATAGGTTTACAAATCGTCCCCCCACCTACCATAGAGCCTAGCCCTAGATGAGCTCCAGCAAGACAATCCTCTAACAGCTTCCTGACCTACCCCTGCTCCCGGGCTGGATCCATCAGGCCTCCTGGTGTTCTATCTACACAGACTACATTCTCTGATATTTCATTGGGCCACCTCTGTCCTTGTAAACTGCCTTCTCCATCAGTGCACATTTGTCCATGCTTCCCTTCCATTCGCCAGTGTCCACATTTTGTGACCCTAAAATATTCATCAACAGATGCACCCTAGTGCCTACCAACAAATGAGTCCTTGAGGCACAGCATCAGGTGTGCCCCTGAGAAGGAACTCACACACATACTCTGTATGATTCATCTCTCCCATTCACATGACTTAGTGTTTCCATTGTGCGGAGCAGCTGACCTAGTGCCCCCCTGTTGCACATCATCCGCTGCCCCCATGATGTACATCGCGGCTTGCCCCCTGGCTGCGCATCTTCCCAAACGTTGTCAAACGCACACCGCCTTATCCCTTCTGATGTACATAATCATATGTGACCCTGATTTATAGCTCTCAGAGATCCCCTGAGACACAATATCCAGGGCTCACCTGAGGCACATGGCTCACAGCGCTCCAGGGAAGCATCATACTCTGCTTCCATGCTGCATGCCACTCCACGCAACCTGTGCACATCATGCTCTCCTGTTGCATGTCACCGTATGACTTGTGTTGCGTGTTGTCTTGCATCTCCCTGATTACATCATCCTGTGTCCCCTGCTGCAAAACGTTAGCCATTACTGGTTGTCTGAACATGGATGACTGTATGATTGCTGGATTTCCTTCATAAGTGCCTGTATGGTCTTTGATATGTGTTAATCGGTATCTGTAGGTGGGTGGGATAGGTACGTGCTGTGAGTGTGCACATGTGCTCATAACCTGTGCGCCTTGGTGTAAATGCACTATACAAAAGTCAAACCTATAAACTTTGTCAGTGCTTACTGTCAAACATATGCACAGCTTACCATCTGTATGCATTGCTGTAAATCCTTCCAATTCTCTACTTTTTCTTTGGTTTCAGAAGCTGGAAATGGGGAAGGAAATGTTTCCAATTTGTGCACCAAATAGGAAACACTTGTTGATCATAACTCTGTTGCTCAATGGGTCCAAATTACTCTCTCCCATTACGACACTTTGCCTACAACAACTAGAAAACATTTGACTCAAATTATTTTTATTTACAAATGGACTTCGGCTGCCGCATGTTTATAATTTGGAGTGTTTCAACAAGGATGTCTGAAAGATTTAATTTCAAACGATGGAAAAGTACTGAAACTCAAGCAAAAAACTCCAAACCGCAAATCCTTAATTGATAAAATACACAAAGTACAAGCAGACTCAAAGGAGCACATTTTACCTACTTTATCTACGCTGCTTAAAATGTAAAATGCAAAAAATGGAGCCCAGACTTGTGAAGATCTCTACATGCAGCTTAGTGGGAGGGAGAACTCGCAGCTAGGGAATTCTGTTCTACTGTTTATGTAGAAACATGCCAAACACCAGACAAACTGTTTGGAAACCTCTGCTAGCAAGCTTAGAAGTTAATAGTTTTAGAGCAGCGGATTAAATTATTCGATTATGGTATTCTTTAAGGAGTAGAGTCTTTGTCCTCAGCAAAGTGCTTTGGAACACGTTTCTACTTCAGAACAAAAGAAAGGTGTGTAAAGTAATAAACAAGCTAGATGAAACGTGGAGAAGCTATACCAAAAAAGGGTGTATATACAGAATATCGAAAATAAAAACAATTGTGGGACAAAATATTGTGTCAAGAATATCAAGGACAAAAATATTGTGAAGGTGAGTTTCTATAGGTAAGAAAAGGTTTACCATACATAACTCCACAGATATGTACCTTGATATATATATATATCTTCAAGGTACATATATGTGGAGTTGAGAATAGTAAATATATACTCACCTATTTTCTCTTACCTTCTTGATATTTTGCTTTTTGGTATTTTTGATGCAATATTCTCTCCACACACTATTTTTGGTTCCGATATTCTGTCAGTGATCCCCTATTTAGGGCCTGATTAAGAGGCTGGCGGTCCATAGATCACCAGACTCATGGGGGCACGGTGGTGGTGGTATTCTTACCGCTCTGTTACAGCTAGGGTGGTCGGACCACCATTGCACCACCGCAACTGCCAGGGATCAGAGATCCCTGGCGGTGGCACAGCAGTCTTGAGGCCGTAATATGCTTGGCTGGACTGCCGCAGTCCTGCCAAGCATATCACAAGTTTCCTCCCAGCCACGGTTTTTATAGTGGTTCCTCCGCCCTATAAAACCTCGGCGGAGATCAAGGGCCTCCTGTTGCATCAGGTCCATGGGGTGCATGCAGGGGGGGACAAGCCGTTCTCACCTGTGTGCGTGCGCCCCAGTTCTAGCATGTGATGGACTGCACCAGTCCATGCCCTGCAGGTACTGCCTTTGAGGTTCCCATTGTGGTGCCCATTTCATAGGCACCGCTGTTGGAATACCAAAGAACTGCCCGCCAGTGACTGAAAAAGTCATACACTGGCTGGCAGTGTGCACACGAGTTTGGCGGTGCGGCCATTCTGCACCCGCACCACCAATCTCATAATCAGGCCCTTAGTAGGTAAAGAGTTTCGGCTGGTTAACCACAACGTGGCAGACTTTGGTGCATTACCAATCTCATCTCTTATACAAAGTGGAACCACAGCTGATAAGGATATGTATCAACTATCCCAATCTGTGGTCCCAAATACCTCACCTGTCTGGCTTCTACTGTCCATTTAAGCCATTCCAAAATGGATACGGGTTGTTAGATGCCAATTGTATATTGTAATTGTGAAGTGCTATGTTTGTTTGGTGCTAGACGTAAAATTGTCATTGTGTCTTTAGGGATTCCTTCCGCCCTAGTTCCTTTTACTTAATTCTTAAACACATATTTTCACCTAATGAACATCAGCTCTCCTTTAGGCAGAAGAGTATACAAACCTCTTGACTTTGCTTGTTGTCACGGGACTTACAAGTCTGTTAAGGCGGTGGTAGCTTTTGTTTATTGACAATTTTTTGGATACAGACATTTATCATTGTACTCACCTACTGCATCTGAAAGGCAATGTTAAAATATGGCACGCGTGGCATAAAAGTCAAAAATCTTGTGTTCGCTGCAGTGTGGCATTGTACCACTCATTCAGGAATTAAAAAACATGCACCAGAGCTACCACTGAGGCCCTGACTACTGCAATAGAAAACCTGCAGCAAGCAGATCAAAATATCATGTTGCCTCTAACATCAGTTAAGTCACCTGTGAAAAGTACTTTGGAATCCGCAAAGTCTAAAAGAAAAAAAAAAAGTCAAGAAGAGTGAAAAACTGTATACATGGCTATCGTGTCTCTCAAGTGATTCAATGCAAAAGTGTTTTCGTTCTGCACATGTTGACAGAGCCCTTGTCATTTGTAAAAGCATACTATATGTATAAAATAACTGTACCCTCATTTCGGTTAGGAGATTGCCAATCTATTTGTGCAATTCTTATACTTATTAAAAGTCTAATTCATTTATGAACTTAGATTTTTTTATATCAATGCCAAATAGATGATTTCCGGAAAATGTATCGAGCTCTGCCTGAATCAGGAAAGCCTCATAAAAATGACCTGCCAGGGTTTCTTCCCCCACAGCGAATGTAATTAATTTCTTTAGTCCAGAGCCAACTTAAATTAGGTGTTAATGAACACCGTCAAGATCATTCTAGAGTACATGCCATCTGGAACTGATGCCCTGCTGGGCTTTCTCTCTTTGGAAGAGAGGGGACATTATTCACATTAACATCAATGAACACATGATATCTGAGTAATGTGAGGGGAGGGGAGAAAAGAGGACCTCAAAATGGCCGTGCTAAAGCACAGGCAGCAACTCTGTGAGCTACTTTGTTTATTTGAAGAAAGAGATTTAGGGGCAGATTTATGTTCCCTGGCGCATCTCTGCAAATAAGCATGGATGCGCCAGGGAAGATGCATCACGCAAGTTTGCCCTTGCGCCACCGCAGATGCGCCGCATTTACAATGTGGTGCATCGTGGCGCAAGGACAAGCAGATACGTGACGCATCTGCCGGCGTAAGGTTGGCGCAGTGCAGAAGTTGCGTCGCAAGCGCGACCCAACTCCAGCACTGTTCCAACCTACCCTATCCCTAACATGGTGCATCAAGCCTTACGCCTGCTTCAAGCAGGCGCAGAGTTTTGACGCATCAGCATTGGGAAAGTGACTCAGTGAAATCTTATAGATTTCACTGAGTCACTTTTCAGGGGCGTTCCTGCGACGGAACGCCCCCCCTGTGTCGAAACGCCCACATGAAACCTGACACAGGTTTCACGTGGCGCAGGGCTTTACACCATGACGCATCTCAATAGATGCGTCACGATGTGAATAGGGCGCAACGTGGCGCAGGGTTTACACAAAAGTGACGCAACGACGGCGGAAAAGGGGCGCAAGTCCCACATAAATCTGCCCCCTAGTATATACCTGCCTTTAAACTGTATCTGTCTCCTGATAGGCTGGCAATAGTCTCTCAGGAGATAGCAGAGACACCATGGTCAGGAGAGAGGACCTTCCAGTGTAAGAGACCAGCACATTGTGGGCTATCAGATCTTCAGCACATGTTGAATAGAGCTTTCCTGTGATTGGTATGCCTGGAAGTAAGAAGAAATGCCACAACGTTTGGAAGGGATTAATAAGAGAACGTATTAGGGATAAACTAATGATCCTAAGCCACCCACTGTAGTATTACTACAATCAATTGGGGCTCCCATCACCTGCAACTCAGAATGCTAATGGACATAGAGAACACAGTAAGGATAAGGAATAGAAGACGGCCTTCTGTCTGGTTTGGAGAAGAATGTGATCTTGCATTCTTTCCTCACTTTTGAAACACTATGGAAGCAGGTTTCAGAGGACCAGGGAAGCTGGCCTCATGTGCTCAACGGGAGAATCCTGTATCTTGAAATAAGGAGTCAGTAGGCAAATTGGCACGTGATTTAGATGGAGTCTAAAATGTACAGCTAGAGAATGTTTGTGCTGCCCTTTAACCTGTGAGTTGGAACTCCTGGGGCTGTATTATTGCACATGCCCCAGGGGCACGACGGCCATGTGCACCTGCTTTGTGCACCCCGGAGGCAAGTTGGTATTACAGAAGAGGCTGCAGACACTTGTGCGGCCCCTTCTGTAATACTGAAATCGCCAGTGTACATGTAGCGCCAGCGATTTCGCAACAGGGCATGCCCTTATTTTCATGGGGCCAAGAATCACTTTGCCTCTGCGCCCCTGCCGAATTATATGCGCGGGTGCAAAGGCAAAGAGCTGTCAGGAGGCATACTAACAATGTGCCACCTAGAAGGTGATGCACTGTTAGTGCATCCCATGATGGCAGCCCTCTAAAGTGGGTGGAAGGGGTCCCTTAGACATCTCCTTGAAGGCAGGTGCAGTCACTCACTGCACCCACCTGTAAGGAGATCTCTCGCCCCTCTTAAAAGTGCAGGCAGATTACCGCCTGCAAAGGGAAACACACAGCGGCTGTTTCAAAGCTGCTTCGTATTTCACTTGAATGTGCTGCACTGGGGGCAGCGTGAGTTCGTGGCCACCCAGGGGGCAGCACATTCAATGTAATAAGGTGCACTTTGCCTATTGGACATCCCTCCACTTTAAAGGCTCATACCAAGTATGAATATTGCTTCTTCAGAATAACTATTTACTACACTCCTGGACATGTGGATGACTTCAGAAATACTGCCATGACTCCAGAGGCTCGCCCTGCTGCTACCAGAGGATTGCTCTGCTGCTTTAAGGACTGCCTTGCTGCTTGAAGGAGAACTGGAACATGGTCCTTGAACCCAGGACCACCAGAAGTGAATCCCAGGTCTAGTTGGCTGGCCTCCTGTGTGAGCTACAGAGACATAACAAGTCCCTGAAGCTCTTGAACCCTGCACCTGGCCTCTCCCGGAGCGGGTCCTTATGCCCTAAGTGGTGCCCCCCCAAGGCCATAGACCATTGGAAGTAGTGTTAGATGTGCTACTCCTGCCTAACCCTAAAATGTGGGACTTAATACAATTTTCACCCAAAACGTCCTGGAGAACAAGCAAAAGACTGGGACCCACCTACCAGCCAATTCAATCACCGGTAGGCTTTACTTTGAGGTAGCTCCTGCTATATTTTTCTCTGCAGCAACAAGACCTGTTCAGTGAGACCTCTTACCAACGGTATCCGGCCTTGTGGAACCCTCTTCAGCTATAGCATGCATCTTCGTCCCGCTGGAGGTTTTCAACTTCCAAAACGTTGTCTAAGTCTGAGGGTAAAAATGTTCACCGGGCTCGACAATGACCAGCTCCCCATCAATGATGACAACCTCATTGGCCTGGAAATTCAACTTCTCCCACTCAGAGCTCTTTCCTGTCTTTCCCTCTAGGCCTTTTACCGTCCCTTAAGATGTCTGCGATCATCCAACCTGTTTTTGGCAACAGTCAAAGACAATCAAAAGAGAACGATCCAGAGGCCGCATGTTCTCCTACAATGCTGCAAAATTATGGAACACTCTTCCCATCTATCTCAACAACCCACCATCTCTCGTTCCTGAAGTAACTAAAACATGTCTCTTTCAGAATCTTCCTTAAGATTCTTATCTGTCGGCTTGCTGTTGCTAGCGCTGGGATGCCTAAGAGTAGCCATGCGCTTTATCAAATGTTAACTAATAATAATGGCTTCACTGAGACTTCATCCAGAGGCTCCCTGTGACAATGACTCCTCCTCCGAAACAGCGCTCTGCCTTGCCCCGCTGAACTTCTCCTTAATTTTTCTCCTAGAAAGGTTCCATGTCTGAAGGTAAGCTGAGACCTGGACCGATCCACCCCTTGTATCCTGCCCGTGCTACATCGCGGTCAGCCTCAACTTTTGACTTTGCCCTTGTCAATGGGTCTTAAACAGTGTGAACAGCTTTACAAAAAAAAAGGTCCATGCAAAAGCAGATGAACACAGTAATTTGGCTATGGGAACTGATAGGAGCCCCTTTTAAGATATAGTAAATACAAGAGATTTCACAAGCAAAGGGCATGCAATTTGCAGGCCAAACCTAAAAAGGCTTAGGGATTACTAGCACGGCAGATTGAATCCCAGCAATCACACAATCATGTCATGTTAGATATAAATATATAATACATTGCAGGAGGGCATCTCAATCTGGTCATATTCCAATTATTCAGTGAAATTGTCTGGATTAACAGAGTTTTTTTTATTCAAATTTCTGCGTGACCTACTAGTATTCTAAAAAACAGAAGGGGGACTCATGAAAGTCACCAAAAGAAACAAGCATTGGCATAGCCAATAGGTCTTGCCTTTTGGACCTTAAAATTGTGTAACCATGCAGCACATTTTCCTACTATATAGTGAAGAGAGAGAGCATATTGGTTTTTCCTATACTGCTTTATCCATTCTATAGTCTGCTTTAAAGCACTGACATGGAACATAAGACAGAGAAGGACATGAGATGGCACCTGACACTAAACATAGGGAGAGTATACATCAGATGAGAGGAGGGTACATGATAGTATGTAAAGGTAGGTAATTCTCCAGCGCTTAAATGCCCCAAAGTTGTGTCAAGACACTACAGAGGGGAAGAAAGGAAATTAGGGCTGTGAGGGTGGGAGAGAGAGAGAGAGAGCCACCAGTGAGAAATGAAATGAGATCGGAGTAAACTCAGGATTAAGAGATGCTTTGGGAATATAAACATGAAATGACACAATGCTGCAACAATTTAATTCAAGATAAGGGTGACTCCTTTAAAAGGGGAGAACTGGTCAGTATGGCTGAGGTTACAGTGAGAGTGTGCCTCTCCCATCCACACACATGAGACATCTGTAAATGCTCATCTAGACTGTGATAACAAAGGCTGTGCTGGAGCCTAAGCTAACCTCTGGTGTACATGAAGAAGAGCGGTGTCCTGACTCATAGGCCTCATTAGGTGTGTTTACTCACTAGCCCCAGATGCAAGTCTTCAGTGTGACATTGTTGATTCAGAGCACCTGCTCTACAGATCAGACCAATGCCAACACACGGGTACCAAGTCATCATAGAGTGCCCAACACATGGTATGCCAGGAACACTCCTTCCTGGGATGGAAACTCACAGAGTGTTAAATAAATACCCATGTCTTATGTCCTATGAACTGAAATATTTTGGGTGAGTGAGTACATTAATAATTTGAGTGGGTGAGTTAGTGAGTACTTTGAGTATTCAAGCAGGTGATAATTCAGTTCATGCAGAGATCTCACTCAGTCCCAAATCAAGTGTGAGAAAATTAATCTTGCATTGCATTCTGATACTTGAATTGCTTGGAAAAGGGGGAATTGGGGCACTAGGATACAAAGACAAAATACCACTGGGATGTGGCAGTTCAAGGCTTCAGTGCCAAAGGCACAGACTGTAATCACCTTCTCCTGCCCTGCACCTTCCCCTACCCGTGTACTCACCAGCCTCAACTTCCATGTGGGCAGCAAGCTCTGTACACTCACCCGGCTGTTTGGCCAGCCAATACTAATCCTGCAAACTCCCCCAACTTTTCAGTAACCGAGTAGCCTTTTCCACTGCACAGCCATAAAAATAAGAAACATAACTTGTTAGCCACAGCACTCATGACATGGTATACAGCGCTATCTAAACAGCAAGTTACATAAAACTTCTAACATTGTTTCTGGTGATGGTCATGTCCCCCGAGGGTAAGATAGATTCTCAGGTTGAGTGACCACTTCAGAGGTTTCAGTGTTAAAAGACAACACATGTCCAAAGAAATCCCTCCTACTTTCATCTATATGGGAAGATAAAACGAGTACCATTAACGTATAAGTTAATGACGGCTCTTATTTAACCACCAAGAGGTAGTTCAGTTTGAAGCACAGCACAAAGGGTAGGTATCATATTGATAAAATTATTATTATAAAATTTGCAACACCTGTTTTACTTAAACACAATTAGAAAACAGTTTTTGATAATTCTTGAAATAGTGTTATTTGACTACTTGTACTTTTGACAATAGTAACGCATGCACCGCATACATTGTTTCTTCCTAAACTGCTATTTTGGGGCTCCAGTGACAGTCACGAACCACTTGCTGCCACCTTAGTAAGAGTTTAAGTGCCCCCGCAACCCGTCCCATCTGGAAAAGTGTCCCAATAAATCTGACTATTCTTTTCTTAGCTCTTTTAGTACTGTGATGTAGAGAAAAGTTCCAGTTCTCCACAAAACAACTAAAATGCAACTATCACACTGCTCCTACTCGGAGGCCCCTACACCCTTTCATGTAGATAGTTCACCACAAATGGAGTCAGGAGAGGAGTCAGTTTGAAAGAGAGAGACAGACGGAGTTTGAGGTGGGAGGACAAGCCGGGGGAGTGTGCATTTGAGGTTAAGAGAGAGTTTTGCAAACAGAGACAAGCAGAGTTTGGGCTTGAGGTAGAGGAGAAACTTAAGAAGAGAGAGACAGGTAAAGTTTTGGCATGGCGGGATGGAAGCGGGGTTTAAATCATCACAAACTAATTCTATATAAACACATTAAAACCAAAAAGGGAGACAGGCTTCAGTCAAGTACACACAAACAGAAACAAGCTGTTCACGGACACATGGCCACCGGCTCCCCGGACGCTCCCCGGGGAGACTCTTCAGTCTTCTCAGAATGTTGCTCAAGGTGCAAAAGTGATACTGAGAGGCGAGTTTTGTGCAAATCAGTCAATGCTGCTGCAGCAGGCTCTTCACAGTTTAGTCAGGGTGAACCATGTAGCAATACAAACATTAATAATATGTACATACATAAGAAAAGCTTCTATAGCATGCTGCTGAGAGGCGTGTCTACCTTGAAGTCATGCTCTCTCCCCAGAGCTCCCCGCGCACACCTCCCCCACCCTTCCTGCTGGGGTGTAATTCAATCAGCAGCCACTCACTGTGTATTTAGTGCTGATGTCACTCAATTAGCTTAAGACATTGTAGAGGAAACTCAGAACGTACAAACTTGAATTACGAACAGTGGGAAGAGGTGGCAAAAAGAAACCAGATTCCAAGTCTGATGGCAGCCGGCATATGTGACACAAGGTCAGTCTCTCACAAAGTACTGTTATTAAGACTACTGCGTGCTTTCAGAGCCCTTCCATACACCAGTGTGCCCACTCTGTGAAATAGTATGCCCCATGGACAAATCCGATGGAATAACAACCTTTTGTTGAGAGCCTCATATTCTGTGCACACTGCATTTTTTTAGTGGTTATAGTGAGCAGTGGCCTGTGGGAAGAAACAGAAGATATGGGGTGTGGGATGGGTCTGCTTCTGAAAGCCAACAAACATAACATTACAAGCACATGAGCCAAGGCAATCTAAAGAAATAGTGTGCTATAACTAACTTAAATGGCCCCTAATGGCCTTATGGTTAACAACTTCCCTAGGCTGTTACTAGAAGATGCCACATTTAAAAAACGAATGGTCCCTAGTTGCTTGGAAGTGCACTAGGGACTGGCTTGTATTAATCATCACCACAGCAAAAAGAATTACAGACGCCCTGTTGATCAGGATACAGATCGCTGAAGGGGCTGTAAAAACAACTATCCAAATAACGACTTACAAATCCAAGTTGGCCGAGATCAACGCTGAGATAACCGAGAATAAGGACTACTTGATGAAACAAAAAATTGCTAAACTTCAGAAAGATATAACTAAATTTGATAAGGAAAAGGTGTATCCCTATCTGAAAGCAGATTATACCTCAGTTAAAACCAGTTATTCAAGCGATGAGAGCTCAGACAACAGAAGGGGTTCCACTAACAGCGACTCCAGCACTGGAAGTGGAGGCAGTAATAATTCTAGAAGGGTTAACAGACCCAATCAATATTACAATACCCCGTCCTTCCCAGCTCCTCCGCTCCCTTATTGGCAATATCCAATGTATCACCAAGGACAACCCCAATTCTTCCACAACAGCAACCAATCTTTTTTAGACAGAGGTTGGCGCAGAGGAAGAGGGCGGAGAAGAGGAGGGCAAAAGCAAGTGCAGTGGCAAGAACAACCTCCAAACAACATAGAAACGAGGAGCAAGACAAGAGATCAGAAGAATTGATAGTAAATCTATCTCACAGATCACTTACTGAGACAGAAACAATGGTCCTTAAGAAAGGCCTAGGTTTTGTCCCCACCCCCAAGATTGACAAATTCAGACATCAGTGTGAACTACAGAACTTCTTCAGAAAGATTCGCCTTAAAGCCTTTTTTCAAGACAGACTTACTGACGATCAGGTTGACACAGGTTTACGTAACCCTTCTACATTTACACCTGGTAACAGTATGATTCCTGTAGAAGTGTTAGCGTTTGAAAAAGACGTACTCAATGAATTGGCTAACCCCTATAACAACAAACCATTTCACAATCTGTCTAAAACAGAACTGGCGGCTGCCAGATCTCTGGCTGAGGACGTGACTATCACCATAAAGCAGGCCGACAAAGGGGGTGCCACTGTCATCCAGTCAACTACTGACTATGACACAGAATGTCTAAAACAACTACACAACACAAAGTACTACACTGCAATAACAGACAACCCCACCAATAGATTGACATCTAAGATTACCCGCATGGTCCATGAAGCAGTCACTAATGAATGGATCAATAAAAACGAGGCTGATTTCCTGATTGCAAAAGAACCTAGAACACCATACTTTTACACACTCCCAAAAATACACAAAGGCATCACGCCCACCCCAGGACGCCCTATTGTGTCAGGCATTGGCTCACTACTTGAGCCGTTGTCTAAATTCTGTGATCACTTTCTTCAACCTCTAGTGAAACAGACACCATCCTACGTGAGAGACACCACCGACATCCTCCGCATCATAGAGGAGGTATCCAACAGCAATGATATAGATTACCTCATGACACTTGATGTGGAGGCTCTATATACGAACATTCCCCAACAAGCTACGCTAGCATTCATTGAAACCGCTTTGGGTAAAATACAATGGACATCCCCAACCCCGATCACTTTCATAGTGGAATGCGCTACGGTAGCATTAACAGAAAACGTTTTTGAGTTTAAAGATCAACTGTATCACTAATCACAAGGTACTTCAATGGGGAGTACCTTCACCATTAGTGTGGCCTGTTTGTACATGTCACACTTTGAGGATGAGGTCATCAGGAACCCCGACAATCCATATATGAATAATCTGTTACTATGGAAACGATTCATTGATGATATTCTCATCTTTTGGAAAGGGGACCTGTCTACTTGTGAGAACTTCGTACTATGGGTGAATGATCAAAATGAATACCTGAGGTTTACCCACACTGTCTCAGCCACTGACATACCGTTCCTCGATCTTAACATCAGACTAGACAATGGTTCATTAAACACCACACTGTATAAAAAACCTACAGACCGGAATAGCTTATTACTGTACAGTAGCTATCATCCTAAATCTCTCAGGGACAATTTACTTCTGGGCCAGTTCCTCCGTATTAGACGGAACTGTAGCTCCATTACAGACTATAAATCAGAAGCACAGACTTTGGCCACTGCTCCGGCCCATTTTAGTATCTGGTAATTATCTACTAGAACCCACTCTGGTCGGATGGAACTTTTTACTTGCCCAATAGCGTGGAGGGAATAAACACAATTATCAAAAATGCTGCCCGCAATTTATCATAATCAAGGACTCGAGACTTAATCTCTTGGCTCTCTGGCTTTTATTATCAGCATAAAGATTTGAAGATACAAAGTCCTCAATACGAGGCACAACAAGTACATAGGCACTAACACAAATGCTACTCTACGAAGAATCCGCATACGGCTAAAAATAACTAAAAGCACAATCTCTAAAAGCATGAGGTAGAAAACTACCAAGCCAATGTCGATATTAGGGACACTGGACCATACCATCTCTGTCCCTACTCTGTACTAGATGACATCCCTACTTAGCAATCCCTTGAGACCCTCAGTCGAAAGGTGTCAGAGTGAAACTTCCTAAGAAGTCTTCACTTAGAGAGCTTGGTCTAAGTTGCCCCCTCTATCTCTTCGCCTAGCCTTTCTCTGCTCTGGGCTGCTCTGATCTGCCTCCACCCTCGGGGCGCTTTCCCTAATACAGAACCCCAAATCTCAGAACACGCCCTTTGCACCTCCTCTTCTGCGGAGTCGTCTTTCAGTAATTTTCCACAGAGCGCTCTCCAGTTCCATCGTCCATCGCTTGGCCTTGAGTCCCAGACACCATCCGCACTAGGAGTTACGATTGGCACATTCCAATGCACTCCCATGTCTGGCTTTTACTACATAAGTCAATTCATGAACAAAGAGCTTCTCTACTAACGAGCAACTGTCCTTGCACCTGGGGTGAGATCATGCAAGACAGACATACTTCACATCTTTTAACTTGCAATTTACTACAGCCTAAAACCTCTACTGGAATAAATCCTTTTTTTGGCCTATTGCCCTTGGCTAACATAAGAAAATACCAGGCCTTTCGCCTCAACGATATATGCGAATTCTGGCCACTACTACGGTTACACAAGCATGTCTAAATCACAGTATTGACATTTACGTCTTTCTTTCATGTGTGGTCAAACTAAACAGTCTACAGACACGTTTTCTAAGTTACACATTTTTAACATCACATTGCGTTCAAGTAAGCTAAACTCTATGCAGTTCTCTAATACGTTCACAGTATGCTTGTACATAGCTAACACTTCTATTGAAATCGATATAGATTATACAATTCTTGATACATTGCACACAAAATACCTGAGTACACATTTGATTATATGCGGGTGCCGACTAACAGTGAATATAACGCACCCCTACGATTTTCAACTTTTAAGCGCTACATCAGTTCCCCCCTTTGATGACATCTGTCATCACACCACTACAATCTTCTTCCTTGGAACTGATTTAAACCGTACTAGTCATTGCTCCGCCATGTCGAACTCCCTCCATTCTCTTAAGACTCTCATATTGCTGCTCCTGAAACTTCGCCATCCTTTTCTCGTTTGCCCTAAGAGCTCTTTCAACCTTGCCTCCTTGATACCACTTCCACGCTTTCACGCATCCCCACAAACAAATCACACAAACTACAGCAATGATAATTGGCTTCAACACTGATCCAAGAAATCCTCTTCCCAAATTCGCAAACCACGTTCCCACTCTTCCAAATCCTTGTCCAATCTTTTCCCACACATTCTCCTCCGTCAAGTCCATAATCTCCTTGTGAATAGTTGTGATGTTATCTATGTACTTCCCTATCTCCTTCGTGTTGTCTGGAATATATGTGCAGCATTCTTGAACCTTCAATAATTTGCAGACTCCGCCTTCCTTGGCTAATAACACGTCTAACGCAAGGCGATTCTGCATAACCATATTTCGTATCGACAACATCTCTCCAGCCACCAACAACAAGGACCTCGCCGTGTTCATAGACAACTCATCAACTACAGTCGCCAACCTCCTGATCTTCACGTCATTCAACACCACACCCATACTAGGTATCATTGCTCCGTATATATCCCCAATCACTGCACCGGCGTTTGCAGCCCTACGTCTTCTAGAATGTTGCTTCGTCTCTAACAATTCCAAGTCCTCTGTGTGATAAATCTTCGGGAATATGATAGCCAAATAGCATATGCCATACCAATTTGCGGGTAGCCTGACATAAGCATTCTTCCCACATACATAATACACTGTCGGAATCACCTCTACTGGACCTTGCATAAAACCCTTAACAGAAGCTTCCAGGGTGAAGGTCTGAGAACAGGTACTATGTCCTACTGCAACCTTCTCCGTGGCCGATTGAGGCCGCCCAATACACAAATTTCCTCTCTGCACTTCGTCTAACGCTATTGGTCCATAACTTCCCTTGGACCTGTGAGCCCTCTCCTCCTCTGTCCAATCTACTGGACTATCTCCGGTGTCTCGTGTCTGGGTCAACTTTCTATACCTGTCTTCTACTTGATCTATGAATTTCTTCTCCGTCTCAGACAACGCACATGTCAGGTTATGCCTGTGAGCATGCGCAGTATCCAACTTCACAGTCGGTCTAAAATACTTCAGGAGTCTGTCCTCTTTCTTATAATAATCGTATTTATTCAAATGCTTGATTGCTGGAACTTCAGGAAGTACTGTGTCAAAATTTGAAAAGAAATACTCGAACTGTCTCCTATCATAAAATAGACTGAGCAATAAACTACAAGAAATCCCATATGTCAATGGGAGATGATGATACTTGATACCTTCATCCACTGAAGCAGGCAACTGCATACACACATAACAATCCTTCACATCCATCGCATCAACATATTCATACAATAACTTTGCATACGCATTAAGCTTAAAATCACCCTTCGACAAATCCATGTGGAGTCTGCGATCCTCACTTAACTTTGATGTTCCCTGTTCCCGGATACTGACATCTCTCTGTCCTGGGGTAATAGGTGTGGGTGCTCCCTGAACCTTCCCCTCCTGCCTGTGAGCCACCATATACGAACTTATCACTACTGCGAATATAGTGACTATCACAACCCCTATCAATGTGCCTATTATCAATTTAGCCCTACGATGTGTGTTTGCAGGATCTGCCATCTTCGGAATATACTCAATGTCCAGTACAGTTTCTGAAATGGTAAGTCTCTTTCTCATTAATGTCTCTTCCGTGAACTTAGGCAAACCTCCCTAACTTTTCTTCGTTCTATAATGGAAAAATCCCTAATTTTGTACTTCTTCCGCTCGGATCTAGGTTATCTTCTTCCCTGCTTGCAACCCTCTCAAATCAGTCCAACATAACCGCTGGTCCCAACAGTTCCAGGACTCCCTGCAATATTTCGAGCTTAAGGATGATCAGTTCTTGTGGATCTGGCACAGTAGTGAACGTCGGGAACTCCAAATTGTCCAAGATCATACCTCGAATGACACTCAGGAAGGGTGGACTCGGAATATGAATTGTTAGGATTCCTTCGATCTCCAGTCCCGGAACTTTCAGCAACACTTCCACTCTCTGGAGCGGGACACTGTTGACCAATGTCATCGACCTCAATCTTCCCGTGCTCGGTAACCCTGGCATCAGTCACTGGATATGCCCACTCTGGTGAAGCGTACTTCCGACTTGGCACTCTTGTTCTCTTTGATCTTCTCACACCACCTTGAGGATACTCCTCATCGCCTGATTCCTCTTCTGGCTCCTCCGAAACTGGTGCAAGATCTGTGTCCGGTACCAACCTCAGGTTTACCCGTTTCTGTCTTGCGGGCCAAACCCTTTCTGCTTCTGTGGCACCTCCGGTCTTCCCTTCGATACCCTGTGCACTGACCTCCTCCTCTTCGGCAGAACTCGATTCCGTACTACCCACTGCACCTCTTGCTCCTTCGCCCGTTTCTGGGTCAGTACTTCTTTCACGTCCTTCCTCAGCTCGGTTCAGTGCACCATCAGCCGCTTCAGCAACCCTTACAGCTTGACTGGCCCTCTCTGGAGGTTCTGTCGGCTCAGCTGGATTTTCGTTCTCGAGAGGGGCTGTATCTTCTAAGGGTGCTGGAACTCTACGGGTATGGGAAGCATGCACCCAGTTCGGTAAACCTCCACACTTAACTGCTGTGTTCGTGATGAGGATCACTTGAAACGGGCCTCGCCACCAAGCATCCAAGCAACTCTTCCTCACGTGCTTGCGGACTAAGACCCAATCGCCTGGGCATAAGTCGTGGCACAGGTCGCTCGCAGCTGGAACCGTTGCTGTCTGCACCTGCTGAGACACAGAACGGACCACGTCAGCAAGGCCTTTACAATAGTCCAGGATCATATCATCAGTGATATTTATCAGAGCAGTAGCAGGTATTGCAGGCAAACGCATCGCTCTTCCCATGAGGATTTCATGGGGAGACAACCCAGTCCTTCTATCAGGCACACTTCGGAGGCTCATAAGGACCAAGGGTAATGCATCAGGCCATTTCAGGGACGTAGACGAACATACTTTCGCCATCCTAGCCTTCAGAGTTCCATTCACCTGCTCCACTATCCCTGAAGCTTCTGGTCTATAGCTACAATGTAGTCTCTGATCTATATTCAGGGCAGCACAAAGCAACTTCATAACTTCGCTATGGAAATGAGTTCCTCTGTCCGATTCAAAGGACGTCGGGAACCCGTACCTTGGAATGAGTTCTCGCAATAATAGTTTTGCTACCGTGAGTGTGTCACATCTGCGTGTAGGGTATGCCTCCACCCACCTGGAAAAGACACATACTATCACTAATATGTACCTCAACCCATTACACCTCGGCATTTCAACAAAATCCAGCTGCATCCTATTGAAAGGTCCTCCTGACCTCCCTATGTGGCTCAACGTCACAGCTGTCCTCTTTCCTACATTCATCTGTTGACAAGTGACACACCTCTGGCACACGGTTTCGGCCACTGCCCGAAACTTCGGGTTGTACCAAGTCTGACGAAACACTCTCATCATTGCGTCTCTCCCAAGATGCACAGCACCATGTATCAGCCTCGCCATGGGGTTCAACAAACTTTCCGGCAACACTGCTCGTCCATCATTCGAAACCCATATATCCACATCTCCTTTCTCACACCCCGCTCGTATCCAACTGTCTCGCTCCTGATCCGAAACTCCTTCCTGAAGCTGTTTCAGTTCTTCCCACGAGTCTGCAATTGCTAACATCTGATCATACACCAATTCCTCCTCAGTTTCTTCAATGTGAGTCTCCGTAAAATTGCATCCCTGCTCTGCACAGAACCGAGCTACTTCATCGGCATAATTGTTACCCAACGAAACAAAATCATTTCCCTTCGTATGAGCAGCACATTTAACAACGGCAATTTCATCCGGGCTTTGCAATGCTTCAAGCAATTTTCGTACATAGTCACCATTTCTTATAGGAGAACCTGAAGATGTCATAAACCCTCTCTGGGACCATAGCTGTCCGAAGTCATGAACCACACCAAACCCATACTGGCTGTCCGTGTAAATCGTTACACGGATCTTGTCGGCTGCCAAACAGGCACGAGTCAAAGCAATGAGCTCAGCCACCTGCGCGGAGTGTACTCCTTTTAAACAAGCGGCTTCAACCCCCCCCCGTGATGGTGCATACAGCAAACGCTGCTCTCAATCGACCGACACTGTCTCTTAAACATGAACCGTCCACAAAGAAAATCTCATCTGACACTGGGAGTGGTTCATCGACAATGTCAGGTCTCGGTTTGGTACATAGTTCCGTAACGTCGAGACAATCATGGTCCTCACAATCTTCATTATCATCTATATTTGGAACAGGTAACAATGTAGCAGGATTTAAAACAGCGCACCTCTTCAATGTCACATTATCGGCTGCAAGGATAACTTGCTTATAACGAGTCAGCCTATTATTCGTGAGGTGCTGTGTTTTAGTCCTAGTCATCAACAATTCAACAGAATGTGGCACATGTACAGTAAGAGGATGACCCATCACAATGCTCTCACATCTCTCGATGCTGACACCTGTTGCCGCAACGGATCTGAGACATCCGGGCAACGCAGAAGCTACTGGATCTAAAGTAGCTGAGAAATAGGCAACTGGTCTACGGACACCCCCATGATTCTGAGTTAACACTGCTAATGCGCAACCTTCCCTTTCGCAGCAGAACAATGCAAATGCCTTGTTGTAATCTGGCATTCCCAACGCAGGAGCGCTACATATGGCTTCTCTCAGCCTCAGAAATGATTTCAAGCAGTCGTCGTCCCATGGTACCGGATCACTTACATCCTTTCGCGTCAGCCGCTGTAAAGGCTTCGCTTCAAAGGAAAAGTTTGGGATCCACTGGCGGCAATAGCCCACCATTCCCAAAAACATTCTAACTTCCCTCTGTGTCGAGGGAACTGGCATTCTCAGAATTGCATCAATGCGATCTGGAGACACTTTCCTTTTACCCTTTTCAATTCTGTGCCCCAAATACTGTACCTCAGGTAAACAGTATTGCAGCTTGTTCGGAGACACCTTGTGACCGTTCTCTCCCAGGAAATTCAACAACGCAATGGTATCGGCCCTGCAAGCGTCTTCTGTCTCTGACGCCACAAGCAGGTCGTCAATGTATTGCACCAAAACAGAGTTTCGCGGCAACACAAGACTTTCAAGATTCTTCTTTAGGAGCTGATTAAAAATCGATGGGCTCTCCGTATACCCCTGTGGGATACGACACCACGTTAATATACGATTTTCTAGCCTAAATGCGAAAAGAAATCTGCTCTCCTCGTGTAGGGGAATCGAAAAAAATGCCTGACATAAGTCAATCACTGTGAACCATTCAGCTTCACATGGGATCTGAAACAGTATCACGGATGGATTCGGTACCACTGGACAACATGGAACGACTATGTCGTTTATTTTTCGCAGATCTTGCACTATCCTGAACTTCCCACTTGGTTTCTGCAGTCCCATAATGGGCGAATTACATGGACTACCCATGATCTCCACCAGTATTCCCTGCCTGATCATAGACTCGATCACAGGTTTAACCCCTGCAATCGTTTCAGGGGATAATTTATACTGAGGTGTTCTCGGGAATTCCGCGTTTGGCTTAACCTGTATCTTCACCGGTTCCACTCCCCTGACTAAGCCAATCTCCTCTCCACTTAGGTCCCACACGTCAGCCGATACTGACTCCCTCAAATCCTGTGGAAGCTCCTCCACTGTCAAAGCTGGGTACATTTCCACGCACACCCGCTGATTTGCAACCTTAAAGGTCGCGTCATCGTCCCTTGTCTGCACCTCTACTCCTTTCGGGGTACAGTAAATCGTGCAATTGAGCTTGCACAATAAATCTCTTCCCAACAAACAAACAGGACTAGAATCGCACACTACGAACTGATGTCGATCCCTAAAGTTTCCTATTCTGACTGGAATCGGTTCCGTCAAGGGGCTAACTAGCCTTTTGTTCGCCACTCCAACCACTTGTATGCTTTCTCCAGAAAGGGCTACACCCGGAACTACTGCTGATCTTATAGTTGACCTGGTAGCCCCCGTATCGACCAAAAATGTAGTAGGGTGTCCGCCAAGCTCTGCTTCCACAAAGGGTCCTCTCTGATCTACTTCTAAGATGGCCCTAAGTATGCAGTCATCCTCTTGGCCTAAACTCAGCCGAGCCAAAAAATCCATATCCTTCTCCTCGCTCACTTCGAACATGGGCATCTGCAAATAAGCTCGAGCTCCCTGCTGTACATTTTGTATCCTGGGTGGCTGGGGAATCTGCACTTGCGGGATGCCGGTCCCCCCTTGCATCATTCTCGGTACAGTCACCGTCTGTACCTGTTCCGCCCCAGGGACCTGACCCATTCCTCCCTCCATCTGTGGCTGATTATAGGGGTTCAAGGGACACTCGCGCCTCCAGTGTCCCACCTGATGACACTGGTGACAAGCTGTCGTCTTCTTCAGTATAGCTACATCTATCCCGGTCCTAGGGTCTACGGGCCTCGGCCTTCCTTGACCCTGCACGTTCTGATTCCCTGTCTGATAGTTTCCCTGTCTCCTCACCACTGGACCCCCATTCGACGGTCCCTGAGCAGCTTGCATCTGAATGAGCAATAGGTTATCCTTCATCTTCTTGTGCTTCGACTCAATCTCATCCGTGCAGTACCTGGCGTACCGCAAGATTTCATCTACGGGCTTATTCTGCCAACAGATTAAATGCTGCTGTATCATGAGACTAACCTCGGGCTTCAGACCCAGCACGAACTTAGACACAAACTGTCCCATATCTTTCGTCTCTAACTCGTCTAGACCACTGTACTGCTTGAAAGCCTTCAAGAGTCTCTCATAAAATTCATGTACTGTCTCCTTGGGCTCCTGCACCGTCCTGTCTATTTTCACCCAATCAATGTCTTGGGGTGAAACCTTCGATTTCAACCAGGTAATTACTTTCTCATACAGCCTCATCACTACTGGCGACGGACCATTTGTAATCATGTTCCTCTCAGGCTCATAGTCCGGCCAATCAACAGCAATCTTACATGCGTTCCACAGATCTCCCGGAACCACAATATCGAATAAGGTATTTAGGTCTATCCACAACACCTTCGAAATCTTGACAAAACGCTCAACTTGCTTGTACCACTCTGCAGGCTTCTCCCTGAGCCTGGGAAAATCATTCGTAAATGATGCCAAATCCCCCCTGCTCCATGGTACATGCACATATCCTCCATTTGCCACTTCCCTCAGGGGAAAGGTCTTTGCTAGTAACAACCCTTCACCCGGGGTTCCTCCTTCTGCTCCCTTCGAGGTCTTTTTCTTTGACCATTTCTCCTCCCATTTGTCAAGCGTCAGCCATGGCTGCATGGCTAGAACCAATTCTCTGGCATGTGACCTTAATCCAACAACTCTCTTCTCTTCCAACTCTCGCTCAGTATAATGCATCCTATGACTTCCTTGCAACACCCTAGTCTTGGATAAATCCACATCATATTCCTTCGCCAATCCCCTCAATTTCTCGTGTGCCATTCGTGCTTTCCGAGTCACATCTTTCGCTACGAAAAACAGCTCATCCGGATTGTAAGATACTATCCTCTCAAGAGGTAGACTTCCATATATAATTTCGTCTACCTCTGCCTTGAGCCTTACTATATCTATCATCCCTGCCTTCAAGGCTCCTTTCAACACCTGACAACTGGCTCCACGTCCCTCATCATATTCACATTCCGGTTCCTTCTCTGTCCTCTCTTCTGGTGCTTCTATAGGAGCAGAATAACTCCTAAAGTTATCCTGAGCATTCTCCGCTTGGCCCACATTCCGGTTCAGGTGCCTCTCTGACGGTACCCATGACCTTAAATCTGATCTCGACTCCATCAGAGTCCTCGGCCTCACCGATCTCTGGTCCTCTTCGCCCCTAGATGTATCTGACACTGCTGCCAATGGTGTACTCCATTGTACAGGGCTTGGAGGTCGGGCCATTGCCCCTTCCAACCCACTTTCCTCGCTTTCTCTCCTCGTTCTTTCTGCCACTTGTTCAGACCTCTCTCTCTCCTCCGATTCCGGACTGTATATCGACACAATCGGTCCAATGGTGACCGGTACCCTCAATGCATCCGGTAACCTCATCTCCCTCTCAATCCTCCCACTAACTTCAGACTGACTCCGTGAACTCTCTGTTACTCTTCTAGTTTCTCCCCTCTCACCCCACCTATCATCCACTTCGTCTGGATTATAAGGAGGTGGTCTCTCGTCTAACAATCTTTGCAATACCCCATCATCGGAGTCACTCTCTTCATCCTGTGCTTTCACATGACTTATCCCCGTCGAGTCTATCAGTAAGGGATACAGTTTCTCTTCCTCAATTGTCTGCACTCTCCACCTTTTCTCCGCTGCATCCCACTTGGCATCCTGAAATGCCCTAATCGACTTCCTCATCCTCTCCTGACTTCTTCCCTTTTCCTTATCATGCTCTGCTCTAATCCACGCATGTAATGCCTCGAACGGTGCCGGTCTTGGCAAGGGTCTTAAGGACCCCATCACCGTCTTCAGTTGGTACAGCACCGCTAGTCTAAATGAGCCATACCTCGGGAAAGCTAGTTCCCCCTCACCTTGTGTAATCTTGTGCCAATTCTCAATCCAAACTATAGTGTGTAACCCCACATTCTTTGCCATGTAATGTGCTGGGGTGTCCTCGGGAGGGGCTTCTTCTCCCTCACGAACAACCACATGCTTATCGCCTCTACACAATTCTCGCAAAACACTAAGACACTTCATGACGAGCGAATTTGGTCTCGCGCTCTATTTACTTCTTGTTCTTAAATCCTCCAATAACAGCGCGACTCGCACCAACCGGCCTATCACAGCGCGACACCCTCTGACGTCACCTTCCTCCGTTCGCAGCAGTTCCCTTCTCCAAACACGTTTCACGCCTGCTCTCGTCCCATTCATACACTGAAATAACCGATTAAGTTACTTCTCTGGCTGTCCGTCCACAGCCTCTGACTGTTCGTCCACAGTCTCTCGACCTTGTTGACCTCGATTGGCCCCCGTCTGCCCCCGTCCGGCCAGACAGATCGCCACTGATAGGTTACTAACACTCCGATCCGCACACACCAACCCACGACCAGCGTTAAGTTGCCATACACACACACGTTCGCTCCCCCTATCTCGGTCCAGGTGATCGATGGTACCTCACGATCTCCTTTGGGTGGTCAACAAAATCTATCTCAGGTGTCTTCTACACCACAATTCCCGGGCTGCGCGCGCTCACAGCCTGATCTCACAATCACACGACATACACATCAACTCCGCAAGACATCACACAACAAATCAACACCGCAATGTACAACATCTCATTATGTTCATACTCACTCCTGGAACTGCTGCTTTCTGCCGCACTGCTACTCGCCGTCGATGCTCATCTGCTGCCGTCTGCTGCTCGCCATCTGATGATTCAGCATCACTTATCGTCTTTTGGGCCGGATGGAACTTTTTACTTGCCCAATAGCGTGGAGGGAATAAACACAATTATCAAAAATGCTGCCCGCAATTTATCATAATCAAGGACTCGAGACTTAATCTCTTGGCTCTCTGGCTTTTATTATCAGCATAAAGATTTGAAGATACAAAGTCCTCAATACGAGGCACAACAAGTACATAGGCACTAACACAAATGCTACTCTACGAAGAATCCGCATACGGCTAAAAATAACTAAAAGCACAATCTCTAAAAGCATGAGGTAGAAAACTACCAAGCCAATGTCGATATTAGGGACACTGGACCATACCATCTCTGTCCCTACTCTGTACTAGATGACATCCCTACTTAGCAATCCCTTGAGACCCTCAGTCGAAAGGTGTCAGAGTGAAACTTCCTAAGAAGTCTTCACTTAGAGAGCTTGGTCTAAGTTGCCCCCTCTATCTCTTCGCCTAGCCTTTCTCTGCTCTGGGCTGCTCTGATCTGCCTCCACCCTCGGGGCGCTTTCCCTAATACAGAACCCTAAATCTCAGAACACGCCCTTTGCACCTCCTCTTCTGCGGAGTCGTCTTTCAGTAATTTTCCACAGAGCGCTGTCCAGTTCCATCGTCCATCGCTTGGCCTTGAGTCCCAGACACCATCCGCACTAGGAGTTACGATTGGCACATTCCAATGCACTCCCATGTCTGGCTTTTACTACATAAGTCAATTCATGAACAAAGAGCTTCTCTACTAACGAGCAACTGTCCTTGCACCTGGGGTGAGATCATGCAAGACAGACATACTTCACATCTTTTAACTTGCAATTTACTACAGCCTAAAACCTCTACTGGAATAAATCCTTTTTTTGGCCTATTGCCCTTGGCTAACATAAGAAAATACCAGGCCTTTCGCCTCAACGATATATGCGAATTCTGGCCACTACTACGGTTACACAAGCATGTCTAAATCACAGTATTGACATTTACGTCTTTCTTTCATGTGTGGTCAAACTACAGACACGTTTTCTAAGTTACACATTTTTAACATCACATTGCGTTCAAGTAAGCTAAACTCTATGCAGTTCTCTAATACGTTCACAGTATGCTTGTACATAGCTAACACTTCTATTGAAATCGATATAGATTATACAATTCTTGATACATTGCACACAAAATACCTGAGTACACATTTGATTATATGCGGGTGCCGACTAACAGTGAATATAACGCACCCCTACGATTTTCAACTTTTAAGCGCTACATCACCACTAACCTGAGAGAGCGTGGCTACCCAGAACGTCAGATTAGTACTTCCATGAAAAGAGCAAGGAATAACCCACGGGAAGCCCTCCTAGAGGTCAACACCAAGCCCCTTGCCGACACCCTGACATGTGTGACATCTTTCACCCCTGAATCAAACAGAATAAAACGCATTGTTAAAAAACATTGGAATATACTTAACACGGGTGACCTACAGATCCCTGCCCCTAGATTTGCATTTAGACGCACTAAAAATCTAAAGGACATCTTGATCAACACCCGCCCAAAGCACACACACCACACAGACCAAAGACAACTTTGGGATTTGCCTCCAGTCACCGGCCACTAACCATGTGGTTCATGTACAGTGTGTCGCTTTACCATTACCACAAAAGAAGTGTCCTTATCAGAAACCTTTCAATGGAAAATGAATAGACACACCAATTGCAATAGTACACACTGTATATACAGGATCACCTGCCCTTGTGGCCTGCAATATGTAGGCATGACATTACGGAGGGCAAAAATTTGCATCACAAAGCACAGGAGTAACATCCGACGCCAGAGGGTTGCGACCAAGATGTACACACATTTCAAGGACCATAACCATTCCTCTGATTCCATCAAATGGCTGATATTGGAAGCACACCCACAGATCACGCAAAAAGCTTTATTCAAGATTGAACAGAGATGGGTCCACAGACTATCTACTGACAGCAGGGGACTCAATGATGACATTCCCTGGGCCAGTTTAGCCAACTCGTGATTTCCATTGCAGAAAAGGATTGTCTGCATGAGTGAGCGATACTTATTACAGGGGAAGTGACTTTCTAATGACCCGAGAATGGTCCAGGATTCCCGCTGTTATCTCGCACACATACCTTTTTGTACTCGAGTGGGCATTTCTGATCACCATCTCACCCTGAGTGGTTTTGGATAGTGTGTTAGTTAACTCAACTTTAGTCCAAGATTGCGACCATTTACCTATAGTATTCACAATGACTGAGACTGAGCTAAGATGGCCGCCCGTTTTTGGACTCAGTGGTCCTTCTTTGTATTACCATCACGAATCACACGTGATACATACCTGCGCGCACACTGACTACATGACATCAGACAAGGACACTCAGTGACAAATATGAACGCCATATTTTCACAGGACTGTATTACTAATTACATGGGGAATATATGAGTTTACACTTGACTCGACCAACAGTCTTAGATGGCCACTTTCCATCCATTTCGCTCTAGAACATATACTAGGCCAATCAAATTGAGAATGTATGAGTTTACACTTGACTCGATCAACAGTTTTAGATGGCTACTATTAATCCATTCCGCACCATAACGATGACTAGGCCAAGATGGCCGCCGTTATTCACAAAGGTTGTCCTTCTTTGAATTACTGCCATGTATAACATGTGACGCATAGCCCAGCCCACCCCATCTCCATTGGTATAACTTGGGAATAGTTTTGACAGCCCATTCCACCCGATTCCGGCGGTGAGGGTAGGTGAGCCTGCACACAATCTCTGGATTTCTGGTAAGTGTCAACGGGACTCGTCCGCCAGCCCACAGTGTTTGGTGCTATTTTACATTGTTCTCGGGGGGCTGAGATTTCTAGGTGCTCTCCATGACCGTTGGTACGCTGGCACTTTAGGCAGCACCCGAGGTTTGACTACTCACCGAGCGCCTTGTTGGTTTTGTGTCCCTTGTGAGCTTGCCTATGTGCGGGACACACTGAGGGGGTATTGGTGATCCACCTTGTTATCTCCTCTCCTCCTCCATATTATAACACTGTTCCCATGTGAGCACCTACTGATTCATTCACTTACCGATCCCCATTTATCTTTCTTTATATTTTTATTTTCTTTCAACAGGACACTAACTGTTGGTGTCCCTTTTATTCCCCTGAAAATTGATGAGGCCATACTATTTAGGCCCTTAGGTGAGCATTTCCACAACAATATGCTCCACTGCTGCTTTGCTCATGTTTTTACGTTGTAATTGGTTTTAAAACACTTAGTGCTTGGTCCTTCCACTATATACAGCACCTAGACACTATAACTGCGTGAGACATCACTTGTATATGCACACCTTCTAATATGTTGTGTGGTATTGTCACTAAGGCATATAAGGCACATAATGAATGTCGAGTAAACGTACAGCTATTATAATATCTGTCCTTTTTCTGATCTAGGTTCCGTGACATCAGTGGGACATTGCCCACTGTATTACGATGTGGGAGGTAGGTTTTCCCCTCTCATTTTGTGTAGATAGCATTTAATACCCTGGTCCTGATGAATTGCCCATGATCTTACTGACAACAGAGGCAAGAAACATGTCGACTGAATGAGAGTAGGACGTAGGCATCTAGGCACTTAACCCCTAGCTTTACGCCACTCTATTGACTTTTAATCAGGCAATTTACCTACCAGAATAAATACAATTCAAGGAATAATTGACCTGTTTTAACTCACTTGCACTACATCTACACTACTAGGCCCCTCACCCCCACTGCACCAAACGGCAGGGACAAAAGATCTCCGACAAAGAGCCCCATTTATGGGAGCCCGTCGGGCATTGCAGCGCCGGCCCGACGAGGAGCAAGCCCAGATGATAAAGCATGGCACCTAGCTTGCTGGGTGTGTGAGGGCTCCAGTTCCGAAGAGGGGTCTCCCCCTCTCACTTTGAATAATAGGATTCACTTATTGAACCTACATATCGAACCTAGTACTCGCTGACCTTATATGTCTCCTCACCCTTAGGAACTGCAACCCATATTTATACACAAGAAGTGAAATAACACATGTAACAGGGCCAGTAGCTATGGAAGGGAACAACACACCAAAAGGAGGAATGAGTGGCCACAATGTATCACTAAAAACTAAGGAATTTAGAAAGGCACATGAAACAACCAATGAAAAATTATAGGCGGGGTGAAAGCCTATTAAGTGGATACAGCATGTCTCAAAGAGACAGGGAATGCACTGCCCAGGACCAGCGGGCCAGCAGCACTCAGACCTAAAAAAAAAACAGAGTCAGTGACCCCTGAATTATGTGCTCACAGGTGTAGTTAGGTGTGTCACAGATCTGTTAGCTTGTAAACAAAGAGTTTTGAATTTCTAACATCATTGCGCTGACTAACTTTTGTTGTTGAACTGTCTATTCAAAGACACTATATATTCAAAATGCATCTTTGTCACACAGCAGTGAATATTTAGCAGTATTGCTGCACACTCTGTTGTAATTTGGCTGGTGATTGTAACCGCAGTTTTCTGTCTGCTATTTCATCTTGCCATTTGAGCAAACATCACTGACTCTGCATAAGATTAATGTTGAGTTTTCTTTCAGCAAATAAGTGTTCTTCTTGTAGACTCATTTGCATTTGACTTATTCACTTGCAACACTTTGACCATATTAACTGTGTTTGCCCACAGAACATTCCTTAGCATACAATAGCATTGCATTCAGACATAATAACACTATTCTGAGCAGAATGCAATACATTACAATCATAGCCAAGAGCTGAGTTTAATTTACGTTATTTACATATTTACTCTAGTCAAGTACCCTTTGGTCTGCCATACATTTAAGTTGTTCTGAATAAATACAATTAACAAAACACTTTGATGCATTAGCAGATTCTCCTAGCAAACAGTAAGGAGAGTCCTAATTTTAGTAAATACAAAGGAGGTGAATACTCTGCAACCTCTTTTCCTGCTTTATCTACAAAGGGCATGCAAAGGAGCACTACATTTGTTACTATCCTGCAATCTCAGTCAGGAAGAATTAACATAAAAGAAATACAACCAACGCTATAAATAGGTGTGGCCCCAAACAAACTTCCTCTTTTCTTCATGTCCCAAGATTACACACGTTTGATGAGTATAAACATATCAAATAAGATCTGAGCAGCAGCCAAAGTAATTACTCCTTCCTTTGGTCACAATCCTCAATGTAAAACTCCGTCTTGCAATTGCCATCCTTTATTATCACTTTGGTCAGCCTCGAACAATCCAGTGATATTTGTTGGTTGAACATGGACTTGCAAACAATCAAAAAGCCTATTAAAAATAAGCCACCTAGGGCCAGAAGCAGATATTCGCATACTTAGTGGCTGGATAATATTCTCCTTGTTTGTATTTAATAAAATCAGGACTCTTCATCACTATTATCTAGAAGAATCTGTATTTTATTAAACAATAGTAGGCTCTATTATGCAAGCTTAAATTGCCACCCACCACATTCTTGCAGCATGCTGAATGGGCCTGGCCTACAATAAAATGTTTTGATTGTAGACACCCTTGAACTATCCGCTGCTTTTAGAATATCTTTCAGCTTGGCACCGACCTAAAAGGACATATTAGTCTTAGCCCCCCACATTGAATGTGCCCCAAAGTGATCTGTGTCTTTCTGAGCCAAAGCCATATTCCCTTCACCCTTCTACTCAAAGTAGTTGAGGATACTGGTGCAAAAGCTTTCCACAATGCCATAAATAACTAAGGAGCTGGTGACCTCCACTCCTCTGTTAACTGTATAAAGTGTTGAATACATCTTACCACGCAAACTTTAGGGAGTAGGGGTGTGGATTCCAATTTAAAATAAGGAAACTCAATACATGTAAAATAATTCTTTGTATGTTGTATAATTGTAAACTGCACGCCAGGTGGATCAAAATGCATAGAAGATGCACCCAATGTCCTAACATCAGACACTGTTTTGAAAGAAACCAAACATCAAGCACTGTTGTTTTTGGATCCCAGTGCCAAGTTCGACACTGTGTCCCACAATATCGTGCAAGAAAGACTCTGGAAGTGCAGGGTAGGACATAAAGTGCTGTTATGGGTTGCTTCATTTTTGCAAGGTTGCACCTTTGAGATGTTCAGAAGCCCCACCAGTCAAAGGTGCTCCCATTGAAGCAAGAGGTGCTGCAGGGCTCTTCGTTGAGCCGAACCCTGTTCAATGTATATGTGCGACAATTGGGGGATGTAATTGAGAGCTATGAAGTCATTATCCTGTCATGCGGTGATAACACACAGCTCATCATTCCGAGGTCTAAAAAATTCAATCATATGGCCACTTCTCTATGCTTCTGCTTAGCAGAGGTGGCCAAATGGATGGACTCAAATTGTCTTAAGCTCAACGTTGGATAAATGGAGGTTCTGACCTTGTTGCAACCATTCAAACTTCTGTTCAACTGCATGGTGACCAAATGAGCTGGGTCCAGCTTCCAACTCCAAAACCAAGGTCAAGAATCTCGACATTTGAGTGGATGAAAAACTGGGTTTTGAAAACCAAATTACTGCTGGGGTAGGGAAATGTTTCAGAATCCTTAAAAGGCTGAGGGGAATTCAATGCCTCCTGCCTGATGCATCAAGAAGGACAGTAGTTCAGGCCTTGCTAGTGTTAAGACTGGAGAACTGTAATGTCATATCGTGGAGTATCACAGGGCAGGATTAACAGACGACAAAGAGTGCAGAATGCTGCAATCCAGCATATACTGAATCAATCATTCAATCAATCAATCATATCATTTGTAAAGCGCACTACATACCCGTAAGGGTCTCAAGGCGCGGGGGGGGGGGCGTTGGGGAGCTGCTACTGTTCGAAGAGTCAGGTCTTGAGAAGTCTTCTGAAGGTCTGCCATAGGCAGATGGGAAGGGTGTTCCATGTCTTGACGGCGAGGTGGGAGAATGATCAGCCGCCGGTGGTGACTCTTCGGATGCGGGGGACGGTGGCGACGGCACGGTCTGGGGAGCGGAGCTGGCAATTGGGGGTGGAAAGGCTGAGTGGGCTGTTGAGGTACGTTGGTCCAGTGTTGTGGAGTGCCTTGTGTGCGTGGGTGAGGAGTTTGAAGGTAATCCTCTTGTTGACAGGAAGCCAGTGCAGGTCTCTCAGGTGGGGTGGGATGTGGCTGCGGTGAGGGATGTTGAGGATCAGGCGTGCGGAGGTGTTCTGGATGCGTTGAAGCCATTTCAGGAGTTTGGCCAAGGCTCCTGCGTAGAGTGCGTTTCCGTAGTCCAGTCTACTGCTGACGACAGCCTGGGTGACCGTCCTTCTTGTTTCGGTGGGGATCCACTTGAAGATCCTGCGAAGCATGCAGAGGATGTTGAAGCAGGAGGAGGAGACGGCGTTGACCTGCTTCGGTATGGAGAGGGTAGAGTCGAGGATGACCCCTAGGTTGCGTGTGTGGTCGGTGCGTGTTGGGGTTGTTCCTAGTGCAGTCGGCCACCAGGTGTCGTCCCAGGCCGAGGGGGTGGATCCGAGGATGAGGTACTTGGTGAGGGAGAGGATCAGCTGGGTGTCGTTGGCGTAGGAGATGATGTTGAGGTTGTGCCGTCGTGCGACGTGGGCGAGCGGTGCCATGTAGACGTTGAACAACATTGGGCTGAGGGATGAGCCTTGGGGTACACCGCAGATGATCTTGGTGGCTTTGGAGAGGAAGGGGGGGGGGGAAGGGGGACGCACTGTGTTCTTCCGGAGAGGAAGGAGGAGGTCCAGTCCAGGGCCTTCTCTTGGATTCCGGCGTCATAGAGTTGTGTTTATAGTGTGCGGTGGCAGACCGTGTCGAAGGCGGCTGACAGGTCCAGGAGGATGAGGGCCGCGGTTTCTCCATTGTCTAGCAGGGTCCTGATGTCACCGGTAGTGGCGATGAGGGCAGTTTCGGTGCTGTGGTTGCTGCGGAACCCGGACTGGGACAGGTCCAGGATGCTGTTCTCCTCGAGGAAGCTGGTCAGTTGTTTGTTGACGGCCTTTTCGATGATCTTCGCCGGGAACGGGAGCAGGGAGATGGGTCGGAAGTTCTTGAGGTCCTTGGGGTTCGCCTTGGGTTTCTTGAGTAAGGCGTTGATCTCTGCGTGCTTCCACCTCTCCGGGAAGGTCGCTGTCTTGAAGGAGATGTTGATGGTTTTCCGGAGATGGGGTGCGATGGTGCGATGGTGCCGCTAGCTTTGTTGAAGATGTGGTGTAGGCAGGGGTCTTCCGGGGATCAGGAGTGGACAGTGTTCATGATCTTGATGGTGTCGTCCTCGTTGATGTTGGTCCAGGCGAGCAGTCGGTTGGTGCGGGTGGTGGTCTTGGGAGTGGGGGTCTCAGTGGTTGCCAGGGTGGTGACGGCATTGAAGCTGTCGTGGATGTCTGCGATCTTGCGATGGAAGAAGGTGGCCAGCGAGTCGCACAGGTCTTGTGAAGGTGGGATGTCGTTGGTGTTGGAGCTGGGGTTGGAGAGTTCCTTCACGATGTTGAAGAGCTCTTTGCTGTTGTGTGCATTGTTGTCTAGGCTGTCTTTGAAGAAGGTCATTTTGGCGGATCTGATGAGGTGGTGGTGTCTGCGGGTGGCGTTCTTGTGGGCTGTGTAGCTTTCCGGTGTTCGTTCACGGATCCAGTTTTTTTTTAGTTTTGGCCGGTTCGCTTGGAGGTCTGGAGGTCTTCGGTGAACCAGCTGGCTTTTTTGCTGGTGTGGGTGTTGGAGGCTTCTTGAGCAGGGCGAGGGTGTTGGCGCAGTCGTTGATCCACTGTCTGAGGTTGCGAACGGCCGTGTCGGGGTCGGTCAGATCTGCGGGTGGGCTCCGGGCGAGGGTGGTGAAAAGCTGGCCTTCTGTGACTTTGCTCTAGCAGAGGCGGGCGTTGTGACGTTCGCGGGGGCCAGGGGACCTGGCGCTGGGCGCGGTCCCAAGCGGACGGGCGTAGACGGGCTTGCCTTAGGCACACGTTTGGCACGCCAGCGGCGAGCTGGCTGCGTGTGGCTGCCATATATGGGGAGGAGGGAGTGAGGAGCAGCTGGGAAGCGGGAGGTAGGGGCAGCGAATGGGCAGTCAGGGGGGCGGGCCGTAGGGGACTCAGCGGCGGGAACGGGAGCGGTGAACAGCACGGAGAGCAAGGGCACAGAATCACGGGGGTCACAGAAGGAAAACGGGCGCAGAATCACGGGGGTCACAGAAGGAAAACGGGCACAGAATCACGGGGGTCACAGATGGAAAACGGGCACAGAATCACGGGGGTCACAGAAGAAAAACGGGCACAGAGTCAAGGGGGTCACAGAAAGAAAACGGGCACAGAATCACAGGGGTCGCAAAAGGAAAATGGGCACAGAATCACGGGGGTCACAGAAGGAAAATGGGCACAGAATTACGGGGGTCACAGAAGGAAAACGGGCACAGATTCACGGGGGTCACAGAAGAAAAACGGGCACAGAATCACAGGGGTGACGATGGGAACAGAAGGAAAGAAGGGTACAGGAGAAAATACAGGCACAGGGGGAAGACGATAAGGGCAGTACAATGAATGACACCGACAATAGGACAGACCTAAGGCCTACCACTGGCCACCAGGAATGAGGCGCAGGTGGTAGCCTGCGGGTGGAGGAGGACCTCAACTTTTCTCAGCAGCGGCAGCTGGGGCAGGGACAGGACGCACAGGCGGTGCTGTGAGGGGGGGAGCGACCTACCTAACAAGGTCAAGGGTCGCTCTCCTCACCACACAGCGGCCACCATATATGGGGAGGTGAACGGCACGGAATGCAAGGGCACAGAGCCACGGGGGTCACAGAATCTGCCTAAGCGTGCGTCAATGGAGGCTGCGCTTAAGCAGCTCCATTGGCTTACTGTGAGACAGAGGTCCTCCTTCAAATCCTTGTCTTACTGTTGCATAGTCTTGAAAACCAAAGGTCTACGATAATTGCAACCATTTATCAAACCCTATGTACCACCAAGGAACCTTAGATCAGCAGGGGAGATGCTGGAAATGGTCTCCAGATTTTAGAAGCTAGTTTGGCTACCTGGGTCCGGTTTTGGGCCACTGGGGGCTGTTTTTGTTACCGGGGGCCGGCAATATCGCCCTCCTGCAAGATAAAATCAGCTGAAACCGGCCCTAGCAAACAGCTCTGCCACACCCCTCTCGTCTCTTGCCCCCCAGGGGGGCAGGCAGAGCAGAGCAGAGCAGTCGGTGCCCAGTCCGGCCCTGCCTGAGATGTTCTAGGCCACCAACTCGAAGTGTTCCTCCAGCCTTAGACTGAGGTAGCGTCTGCCTGGATCCCTTGGCCACCCTGGAAATACTAATATACCACACATGGATTGGATATGACATTTGGCAATGGGATCTTGTAAAGGATTTCAGGATACCCCAGGTGTACCAGTCGGCATACATAGTCTTGGCTCTCACCCTCCTGTCAACTGCAGGCCTTGCATCATTACAATGAGGCGAAGTCCTCAAAGGCAGCTCCTTACATATCAGAGAGCAGAACCCTTTGAGAATGTGTCCACTTGAAAGGAAATACAGCGAGAAAGAGTGTTCCTTGAATTTGAATGGGTAATTTATCTTACTTTAATCTGTGATCTGGCTTTCCATTCTAGCTATAGGGAAACACTTGTGATTTTTAGGAAGTTGAAAATGAGAGATTCAGGGATGGCCTACAGCAGTCTGAATGCCTAGGCCAACCACCGTGAAACAGTTTAGGGATGGTGCTTAGCTGTGAAATAATGGGAGATGTTGTATATAACATAGCATGTGCGGTCACATAATAGTTCCAAAGCCTGACTCCTGGTTAAGACATTGCTATAGAACTTAGCAGGATCTGTGTACATCCTTGTCCCACTGGTCTTGCATTTTGCAATACTGTATCTAAACTCTTTTGGGCGGGGGTACAAATTTGTTATAGATCTTATTATTTTTAAAGTGATATTGCCATTTAAATCCTTAAAGTCTCCACCTGCTGTGACTTTGTGCAGTTGTACATCCACTCTAGAACACTGCTGTCACATGTAAGTGCTCCAAGAGACTACAATCACAAAATAGATTTAATGCAGCTGTTGGTCGTTGCGATTTATATTTTGCTAAAAGTGACTACGAAACTCCATCAGAATTAAGAGGCCACTTGTAACGAGGACCATGGTATATATTTTTTTATTTATTTAAAGTTTTTTTGTAGTGTTGATGTACTAATCTAAACTTGAACAAGTAGAACATTAACTATATGGATTTCACTCCGCAGTCAGTGGGCAGTACGGTCAGTCAAATTAAGTATGTCAATATTCTCCACATTTCTTTAGCATAAAAGCACAAAAACAGAGTGCAAACAAGCAAAATAGATAACAATCAACCCAAAAATAAAAATATAGTTGTGGAAAATACATAACAACACAGTATTGCACATTTTCCAAATTTGACTATCTGCCATATAAAAGAGGTTACTGAGTAGCATATCAAAGGGCTATATATGTGTTGAAGAAATAGCAGGGCAGGTCTACATTGACTAAATCTAAAATCTTTTAAAAGTGGCAATAAAAACTTTCTTCTAGACATATGATAAAATGACCAAAAGAACACAATATGTAGGGTCGACTGAACAGAGTTGCAGGGACAGGGGCTCAAATCCAATAAAGTGCAACTATAAGGCAGGAAATCCCACCAAGAGGGGTAAAAGATTAAAATAAAAACCTGGTAAGAACAACGCGCTGTTGTCTATCATGTATCAAAAGAAGATACTGTTGAAGGCCCTCGTGAATGTGTACCAGATTATACGCTTGCACGGTCGGTTTAAGATTGTCAAAGTATGCACTCTTCAGCGAGGCCTTTTCATAGAAAAGTTGCACTTTTCAAGAAAATGGCACGGCTCTGCGTGGCAAGTAGGGCCGATAGCCCAATCATCTCAAATGCTGACCTCACATAAGCAAGCAATGGAATATCGAAGGCAGAGTGCAATCAAAGGCAATCCTTTAGAACATGTTTATTAAAGGCGGTCTCTTCCCAAATAGAGTGCCATAATAAAAGAGGAGATAATTGAATTCTGTCCTCGATGTAAGGGATACCATTTAGGCCTGGCAGATGGCATTGGCACTGCCACAAGGTTTTTCAAAAAATTATTAGATCATCTTTGCATCTATCATGCCCCAAATACCTGCCCCATAAGTAGCAATAGCCACGCATTTGCTTAGGTACACCACAGGTATCTCTTTCACTAGTCTAGAGCCTAGCTTTTTACACAGTCCATGCAAACTAGTGATTCATTTTTCAAAGTTGGCTGTCCTATTTAATAACATAGGTTTCCACTTAGGTTTGTCATTCAATTGGATACCTCAATAAGAAAAGGAGGCAACGTTCGAAGTCTTGGTGGTATTAATGAATTGGGAAGGTCTTTTGGTCAGTTTTTCACCACAAATCAAAATATTTCACTCTCATTAGCTTTCAAGTCTACTTCATGCATAAAAACTTTGGAGCTCTCTCCCCATTGTGGTCACCAAGACCGCATCATCTGTGTATAGAAGAATGTGTAGCGGTCAGGCCTGAATGTAGGGTATGTCCTTTGCTCTCAACTTTAAAAACTCATCAACTCTATTGATATAGAAGGAAAATAAAAATGGGGCAAGGACGTAACCTTGTCTTACACCCCTTTTAATATGAAAATTGTCAGGGCACTCTCTGTCCTTACCAAAGCAGACGCAGACAGTAGCGTCCTTGTAAAGTTGTCTAATAAATAAAGTTATGCCCTGCTCCACCACCAACTCATTCATAATGGACCAAAGTTTGGTATGTGACACGCAGGCAAAGGATGCTGTAAGGTCCATAAACAACAAATGAATCCACCCCTTTTTAGCTGCAGTATACTTGCTTATAACTAAACTCAGATGTCATTCTCAGCCGCCCTGCCCTCCAGCCTATGTAACAGAATATGCCCCGTAACCTTAACAGTGGAATCTAAGAGTGGTATAAGCCTGTAATTCTTAGGCGGGCTTTATCTCCCTTTTAGGTTGAGCTTTAGCGACAGAGCGCATGCACTGCTCGCTCTGCGAGGCATGCGGTAGTAGAGTATTGGAGACAAGCTGCCCTCACTTTCTGCCCATATTTTTCATTGGCTTCTGTCTTTGTCCTTCGTAAATTCTGTCTTCTTATTGGTTATGAGGCTTGTTAGTCCCGCCTTATTATGGTCAGTCATCATTTGTACCCTCCCAAGGCTATTGGCCCCTTTACTTCGAGTGTTACACTATACGGTACGTGATATTTAGAGCACTATTTTTTCCTCTCCCCGCCCGCATTCCCGTTGTCCTTGCCTTCTCCCCCTCCCACCGCACTTCCGTTGTCCATGCCTTCTCACTCCCCTCCCACCCGCACTCCTGTTGCCTGTACCTTCTTCCCCCTCCCCTGCAATCCCGCTGTCCGTGCCTTCTCGCCCCCTGCCCCCGCCCGCCCGCACTCTTGTTTGCAATGCAATAGGTCTCACGTAAATGCGAGTCCTATTGCATTGCAAATGCTTGTTTTTATTGCGGGTGGATTTTGTGTTTCAACAGACCGTATCGCCGGCTCTGATAAAGGTGGTGTCAGAAAGCTGTTTAGAAGGAGGAACGTTTTCCGTACAAAGATCGTTTTATGGTGTGCTGACTTATAAAGGCCTGAGAGGGAATTAAATAGTATACTAAAATATGAAAGCGCTAGAAAAAAAAGGCAGGTGCACCCCCACCCATCCCCCAATTAGCATTGCATTTCTTCGATAAAATACTAGTGGGAAATGTGCACAGGGAGGGAGGAGAAAGATGGTGGATTAACACCGTTTGAGAGAGCAGGCTCACAGTGCGGCTCCTGAGCACCTACACCTGACTATGTGAATTGATGTAAGGCAACGTAAGCAGGGAAAGGAAAGGAAATTGTGATAAGGAGACTCTGAGATATATACATGACGCGAGGGAGATCTGCCGAAAACTACACGGAAAAAAATACTTATAGAACTGGCTGTGAAGCACGGACATAGTGAATGCAGGCAGCGGGGGTGGTCGGCATCGGGCGGCTGGTGCACCTCTCACGGATCGCACACCTGGTAGTTGGATGCTGCGCGGCAATCTACTGGCTGAGCCTGCCCTTTAGACTGCCTACTGCTCCAGACTTTGTTCGGAGGGAGGATATGGCCCCTCCAAAGACAGCGCCCAGAGGCACAACGGCAGGGCGGATACCTGCGTGTACAACAGGCGTGCCAGGCAATGTGGGGGCTGACAAGACGGATGAGACACTGGCGGCTCAGCAAGGAAACACTACCAAAGCCCTATCAAATGTAGGTAAGCCGCTGCTGCGACTTTTACAATCAGGGAAAGCAGCAGATCTGTTTGCCCCAGGGGCAGTCTCTGAACAATCTACTAACAACAAAATAGCAAATGTCATTCTAGAAGCGCTTGCAGTGCAACATAATAGATCTCAGAATGCTTCTCGCAGTCTGGACATTCCCAGCCTCACGCAAAGTAAAATTTCTGTACAGCCTGAGAGGGCTCCGTGTTCTAATAATGTTGCACTGCACCTAAGCGAATCAATAGAAGTGTTTACATTACCATTAGAATTTTCGGGGCCTCTGACAGCGGTCAATCTTATGGAAGGCGGGATATTTAGCGATTTACAAACTGAAGCTAAAGAACTTGGCAGTGCATTTAGCATACATAGGAGAGAAAGTGTGATATCTAATGACCTGCTTAGCCTAGAGCAGAGTTAGGGGGACACTGACCTCTCCATTGCCACAACCCCTGTCTCAACCCCTCCCAGAGTAAATTCCTATATGGACAATAACATACGATCTACACTTCAGATACTGGCTGGAGATGGGGATAGCGAGCCAGGAGATGGGGGAACTATCTCAGAAGCGTAAGACTCCCGACAGGAATCTGGTAAATCTTTGGGAAAAAGGAATGATTTTCCAGGAGCCAATCTATCTGGTAAAAAGAAAAATGCGAAGCCTAAAGTACTGAGCGGCGGTAAGAAAATCCACAATGGACATTATAACCAGCAACGTATTGTCCCCCCACGGGCTAAAGATACTTCAGGTGGCAGCCCCCTGCGTTGCTGGGATCAAGCGAAGGGAGGGGTTAAAACAATAATAACACGGCTATCAGGTACTAGTCCAACAGACGGCCGTGGCGGCATGGAGGCAGTGAAAACAGTGGCTGTCAACTTAGAGCCAGAATCAGTGACACCTACCGGCCAGTCACCTACTTTTCACTCTTATGGCTTGCCATTAATATCTGGTTCTTCCAGAGCGCCGCAACAGACTGTGGGGGTAAATACATCTGAGAAGGCTCCAGGTTATGATGAACCTTCACTCTCCTTGATCCTTCGGGCCCTAAATGACCAGAGATCTGAAGCGCAGGAGCACTATGCTCAGGCTAGGGCTGATAACTACAGCATTCAGCAGTCACTAAAGGAGGTGACACCTAAGGTCGGGACACTCACAAATGATATTTTGGAACTACAGAAGAGGGTTGCAAATACCGAGGAGACTACTACTCAAGCAGCCAGCTCACTGCAGATTCATGACAACCACATCACAGCTTTGCAACTAAAGATAGAGGATCTTGAGAATCACCAGCAGCAACATAATTTAAGGCTGTTTGGAGTCTCGGAGGGACAGGAAGGATCAGACCCTAGAGCATTTCTAGTCCAGCTTTTTCAGAAGGCTTTTCCCGATTTGGGGTATTGGGACTGGGACTGCCAGCTGCAAAGGGTTCATAGACTCCCACTTGTGCAATATAAACAGGGGTCTCGCTATGCAAGGCCATTTTTTTTTCTTTTGGAAATGTTCTACGTCGGCAAGCTGTATCTTTGAAGGCTCGTCCTAGCTCCCCTGTGACAGTTGACTCTCTCACTATCTTCGTGCGGTCAGATCTTTGTAAAGTGACAATGGATAGACATTGGAAATTACGCCAACTAATTGATCCATTAAAAGCTACTGGGGCACAAGTATTTTTACAAGAGCCAGCACGTTTGAAAGTCCTGCGGAGGGGGTAAATCGTATGTTTTCTTAATCAAGCTGGAAGCAAAAGATGCTGTTGGCAGATAGCAAACAGGAGTGTCGGACTAAACTTCGAATCTAAGAGTGCCTTGACTTTGTTCCTTTAGTTGAATAAAGCTAAAGGGGGGGAAAAAGAAGTTGGGAGGGGGAGACGGTTTTTGATATTTTTTACTTCAATGCAGTTGTCTTCCCTCTCGCTTCTTTCTCCTTGGGTTTTTTTTTCCTTTTCTTCTCTCTCTCTCTTTTGTTTTTTTTTCAAATGGCAAATTGACAAATGGTAATGGGTCTGGGCCAGCTTGGGAGCCGCCGTGTGGGCACTGTCTCGAAGGAGCTGCCAAATCAGCGGCAGCTGGTAAAAGGGGATCATTCCTCCTTTACGATACAGGGAGGGGGTTGGGGTCGCCAAGGGGTAAGGGGAGTGGGGTGGAACATGGAGGGACAGGAAAAAATCAACATGGGGTACATAGGAAATTAAGGAACAAGTTTGTAAATAGAGCGTATGAATATGAATAAGGAATAAGTACATGAATAAAGATGCACATTGGGAAGGGTAGTAAACACGATGGAAGGGAATAACCTTTTTTATGGATTGGATTAGGTGTCTCTCTTGGAACGTTGCTGACCTCAACAGCAGAACTAAGCGGCAACTTGTCTGTGAAGAGTTAAAAATGTGTAGTTCCCAGATAGTACTGTTAAACAGAGACGCATTTCTCATACCAAGGCCGCAATCTTCTCAAACACTTGGGGTATGAAACAGTATTATGTACAACACAAGGTACTTCAATGAGGGGTACTGCTATATTAAAGCACAAATGTTTTACATGTCCGATTCATAAGACGCAGGCTGATCATAGGGGTAGATGTGTGTGCACAGCTAGAAATTAGAGGCAAGAAAATGTTTTTTGTTCACTATATGGTCCTAATATTGTCGATCATACTGTTATTGATGTATTGAATATCGAAATGTTAAATTGGGAGGAGAAACGATTGGTAATGGGGGATTTTAATTGCGTTATGGATTATAGTATGGACTCAACAACACGCCGAGCTACTCATTGACTGTGAAAGACTCGGGCAGCTATCTTAGAATTGGGACGGCTCCAGTCTATTAGAGATGTATGGAGAAACTTAAATCCAACTATCCCAGGTTACACTTACTACTCTGCCCCACACAGGCTCTATTCCAGAACAGATATGGTATGGGTGTCAGATCAAATAATGTTGTCATCAGATATGGAAGTAAACCCATGAGTTACTTCTGATCATAAACCTATACTATTATCGTCTAGGTCTACAGCTGAATGTAAGATACATAGACCCTTCTCTTTTCCTAGATATCTACTTTCAGATAGCGTGGATTTGGCTAGTATTAGGAAATGGCTTGAACTATTTTTTAAAGAGAATATAGGGTCAGCCTCCCTGCTTAAAGTCTGGGATACTGTGAAGGCAGTTATAAAAGGTGCAACCCAACAATACATATGGCAACAGAACAAAGCGCGTAAAGCCGCAAGCAAGGAGGTAATTCAAGCAATACCTAAAGCTGAAGAACAACACTTGGAGGCAGTCTTGCGGGATACTAACGATCAGTAACAGCTGCTTCTCTCTTTAATAGATGTCAGACTAGCTATAAAGAAGACATTTAGGGAGAGAATTACAGTTAGATACAATAAATATCGTTTTACGCAATACGAATATGGCGAACAAATAGGAAGGGTTCTGGCATATAAGGTTGCAGAGGATAGAGCTACAACTCAAATAAGAACTATAAAAGGGGCAAATGGTACTCTGCATTCACATCCACAGGAGATTTTAGAACAATTTTCCATTTACTATCAAGAACTATACACACCAACTATTGAACCAGAAGAGGATGACATACAGTGGTATCTTCAGGGTAGTCATCTCCCAGCCATGAGTGATGAGATGTCTGCTTTACTGGAGAATGATATCACAAGGAAAAAAATTGGTTTGGCAATATCTACTCTGCCATCTGGGAAGATTCCATACCCATCGAATTTTATAAACTCTTTAAAGATATTTTGATTCCACCGTTTAGTTTGGTTATACAATGTATAGGCTCAAGCGGAAAGATACCAGAATCATGGAATATGACGCAGATAGTCTTTTTTTTTTTAAAAGGACCAACCTCCTGATGAGTGCGGCTCTTACTGGCCAATCTCGCTCATAAACGCTGATGCCAAAATTTTTGCAAACATTTTGGCGAATCGTCTTGCTCCAACCATGTCTGGGTTAGTATTTCCTCATCAACACGTCTTTATTCAAGGCAGGGACACTACAGCTCATGTTAATATGGTGGTTGGGGCTTTCGATATGACTGGGAAGATGTCAACTCCCCTTGGTATGGTTCTTTTGGATGCCGAAAAGGCTTTCGAAAGGGTGGTGTGGGATTTCCTTGAGCTACACTTGCAACATTTGATGTTAAGGGACAATATAAGCAATGGATACAAGCTTTACATTATAAACCCCAAGCTAAATTATTATACTCGGGTTTACAGTCACTAACATTTCCAATTTTCTGTGGTACTCGGCAGGGTTGCCCCCTATTACCTCCGCTGCTTGCTCTATATATTGAGCCATTTATTCATGCTCTGCAGCTTAACTCTCAAATCGCTCCATTAGTGCCAGGTGCAACTTCGCTTAAGGTCACTGCTTATGCGGATGACATTGCGGTTTTTACAATTGAACCAGCCAGAGCGATCAATGCCATTGAGGATGAAGCAGCCAAGTTTGGCTCTATTTCAAGGTATAAATTAAACATTAGAAAAGCACAAGTACTTCTTAATTTTAAACCTCTAAAATCAATTCCTGGGGCTTGCTCCATAGCTACTTATTTAGGGGTTAAGCTCTCTACACATATAGATCGGATATTTGCATTAAATTATGAATCTTTACTGAAAGATACAGTTGAACAGTTAAAGAACTGGCATAAACTCCCTATAGGCATTATAGGACGATCTAATATTATTCAAATACTACCCAAATTCTTATATTTATTTCGATCTATCCCCTTGTGGGTTGTCAATTTCTTTTCTTTAAGTGACTTGAGGGTGTGTTAGGTAGTTTTATTTGGGGTTACAGAAGAGCTCGACGAGCAATTGATCTGCTTAAGCTTCCATATAATCAGGGAGGACTTGGCTTTCCTGATTTTAAAATGCATTTCTGGGCAGCTTTTGCTGGGCGTTTCTGCAGCCTTTTAAACCCTGCTCACAAAATCTTCTTTCATCAATTTATATTGGGAAAGGATAGCAGTATGTACTTATATAGAATCAACGACCCAAACTACTTCAAAGGAGTCAAGTTCAAGACTATAAGAGAACAGTATACATATATGGCGTGCTATATCTTCTAGATGTACTATATCCTTTTACTATGACAAACTTCTCCTATGGGGTAATCCGATATTCCTGGAGGTGTTTCAGGATGTTGTCAGTAAAAACTGGGCTAGTTATGGGATCACATGTCTTGGGCATCTCTATGATTATAATGGCTTTGTTTCCTTTGAGAATTTGCAGCTTCAGTATAAATTACCTAATCATCTGTTTTTCAAATATCTCCAGATTAGGGATCACCTTGTGAGATATCTAGCCCTGACAAAAATATCTAGTTCTGAGATTTGGGACTGCTTGCATGGGAAGAAGACAAAATCTATGATAACCCATATGTACAAGTGCTTTAATAACTACAAAGTAATTGTGAAAGACTGGCGGAGTGTTGGAGTAAGGTTCTGGGGACGGGGATCACGCTTATCACTATCGAACCAGCACTAAGCACTATAGATGACTATATTCTGTGAGTCTGCGGCTACAGCAATTACGTACTATATGCTTGCTGTACCATATGCCATAAAAAAACACTAAGGGCCCGATTCACAGAACTAACTTAAGACAAAATCCTAAACTTACTACCATTTTGGTATTCACAGAAGGCACTTACTCATTTTGGTATTCACAGAAGGCACTTACTCACTTCGGTATTCACAGAAGTTAGGAGTCCTAACTTTAGGACTCCTAAATGCCTTCTGTGAATACCGAAAGCCTGAAAATTAGGATTGTTCTCAGTTTAGTAGTAGTAAAGTTAGGAGTCCTAACTTTAGAATCAGAAATTATGATGGGTTACAAGCGCACGAATCATAGACTTATGCGGTTATCTTCAATATTACTGGACGCCGCTAGGCTGGTAATTGCCCAGGTATGGATTTTTCCAAAACCTTCTTCTATAATTGATTGGTGGATGCTGGTCAGGGAAACGTATGACATGAAAAAACCTTTGGCTAAGGCAAGGAGTATTCGCTCTCTGATGAAATTAGATGCAATATGAGGGCATTACATTTTAGAAACCGTTTTTTTTAATACTATTATTTGAGACATTGACAATTGGAATGTTTTGGCAATCCTTTCTGCTAAAGGGCATACGTTTGTTTATTCTAAGCTCTTGAGTCTTGTGTTCTTTATTTTTTTGTATGCTTCTTGATTGATATAATACTGTCACAAGTTTGTTGCCCTCTTTTTGACAATAAAGAAAAATATTTAAAAGGAAAATGTATTGTTGCAATAGTAAAGGTTTCTGATTTGGCAATATGCCTTAAATAAATTTCATTGCAAATTGAAAAATAAAAAAAAGGAAAATGTGCACAAAACTTAAACGCTCCAGTGTAAAATGTATTTTCTTTATCGAGTTTCTGTTACTGACGGCATGACCACGACGTGCTTTGTGTACGTGGTGCTTTCTTAAACCTATACCGACCCAACCCCCCCCCTCACCCCCCCCGTCGTCCGTGATTTTTTTCTTTTTTATTGTGGGTGGATTTTGTGTTTCAACAGTACGTATCGCCGGCTCTGATAAAGGTGGTCTCAGAAAGCTGTTTAGAAGAAGGAATGTTTTCTGTACAAGGATCGTTTTATGGCTTGCTGACCTATAGAGGCCTGTGAGGGAATTAAATAGTATACTAAAACATAAAAGCACTAGAAAAAAAGGCAGGTGCCCCCGCGCGCCTCCCCCCCAATTAGCATTGCATTTTTTCAACAAAATACTAATGGAAAATGTGCACAAACCTAAACGATAAAGGGGCAGATTTACGAGCCCCATGCGCCACTTTTGCGCCGCCATTGCATCACTTCTGTGACGCAGCGGCAGCGTAATCCATGCTCCACGTTGCGCCCTATTTACAACGTGACGCATCTAGGGAGATGTGTCACGTTGTAAAGCCCTGCGCCATGTGGTCGTTCCAGCTCGGGGGGGGGGGGGCGTTCCGGCGCAGTAAAGCCTCAGAAAAGTGCCTGAGTGAAATCTACAAGATTCCACTTAGTCACTTTTCCGACGCCGCTGCGTCAAAACCTTGTACCTGCTTGAAGCAGGCGTAAGGCGTGACGCACCACGTTATGTATGGGCAGGCCACGAGCATTGCTGTAGTTGCGTCGCGCTTGCGACACGACTCCAGCAATGCGCCACCCTTCCGACGGGAGATGCGTCACGCATCTGTTTATCCTTGAGCCACGATGCGCCGCATAGTAAATGCGGCGCATCTGTGGTGGCGCAAGGGTAAACTTGCGTGACGCATCTTACCTGGCGCATCCCTGCTGATTTGCAGGGATGCGCCAGTCATCATAAATCTGCCCCCAGTTTTAAACTCGAGGCACTTTCGGCATTATATAGCATGGTAAACACAACATGCAGCCACTTAAATGTTACTAAGAATTACGTTAAAAAAAAAATCTTTTATGTCTGATATAGTGTTGCATATGATACAACTGCAGTATTTTTTACTGTATGTGTGCATATGAGAAGTAAGGCCACAGGTTAGGGGTGAAGATATGTTAGAGGTTTTGTGGCAGCTGTAGGCTGAAATGCAGTCTCAAATAGTGCCAAAAGTGTCCAATTAATAGATCTGCCGTTGTGACAACAGTAGCAACACACAAAGGAGCAATGTGAACAAGACAACAAGAATGCACAGCAAAACAAAGGCAGCAACACCCACACATAGCGGTGTCCGGTGGAGCAACAATAATAAGGCAACACAGAAATGCCTTAGCTGGCATCTTGCAAAACTGAAAAAGCAAAGCAGCGCAGGTCAACTAATGAGAAATATTTTTTGTTGGGTTCATGATGCCAGGCAAAAAAACCTGCTGCTCGTATCACCAACAAATCAAGGGCGCCTCAGTGACTTTTCCAAGCATGGCCCAGCTTCTTAGAAGTATAAAGTGCCGATAATTCAGAATGTGGCCTAACGGCTAGAGCGGTGGACCTCAGAGCTGGAGAACCGGGTTCGAGTCTCGGCAGGGACGCTCCACATTCTGTGATTCTGGGCAAATCACTTACCCCAGGGGCCTAACAAAATGAATATGTCCGCCTGTAACGCAACTCATGCTCAAGTAAAGCGCGCTATATAAAACTTCACACAAAAAAAGCTGTGTTTAGTGATGTGAAGTAGCAGAAGAAAGGGGCCGATTCACAATTCCCCGATCCCCTTTTGGTGTAGCGCTGGACTATGCCAAAATGCCATCTGGACCTTCTAAAACCAGAATGAACTCACAACATTTTGGATGTTTGTTGATGTTCTTGCCACTGGTAGGGTTGATAGAGATCAGGGTGTGTACAATATTCCCACTACCACGGATAGAGTAATCTCACAGTTACACGCACATGCATACATCATACGCTAGGGCCCATTTCACTATCATACGCTCAAATACTCTACCAGCAATAAACCTGTGGAAGGAAAACACTCCTAACACCCTGCATCTATACCGAGGTCGATAAGACCTGGTTTTTGTGACTGTCCCTAAGCATAACCTATACAATATATACAACAATAATCAATAATGCAAACCCAATAATTGACAAGAAAGAATATCCAACACCATGTTTAAAATTAAATTGCTTTATCTAAAATTAGTCAAAGGAAATCAATCAGAGTAAATCATTTCTCATAGTTACCTATTCTAGCTAAATGTCAGAACGGGTCAGGACAAGTCTCTCGGTAAATGTCTCTCAAGACAAAGTCCCTTCAGCATCAATCCTCAGCAACGCAGATTCGGTACGCGGCAAAGGCAAAATGGCAAGTGGCAAATGGCCTCTCTAGGCTAACATCTCTTATAGTTTCTAAACAATAGAAAGATACATTGGGAACATAGAAAAAACTATAATGTCCGCCGGACTTGCTGAGCAGAGCGAGAAGGAAAGGATGTAACATTGCTACATTTGAGAATCTCCGCTCAGGAAAAATACACATAACGAAAACTACGGAACAGGAACCAAGAAAATAAAACATGTATCACAATTATCCTGCTTCTCCTCGGCCATCGAGCCACAGTTCAGAGCTTCTCTCTAAGGCTCCTTTGTTTCCCAAGGCTGCCAAAGACACTTTCACTTCTCTTGGAGACTTCCCAAAAACTGCTGCTGTCCTCATGGAAAGTTTTTCAACAAGGACCATGGTCAGTTAGCTTCAGGACCATTTCCAGCAGGGGTCTCCCTCGTCACAGTTTTCATATTATAAATCACAGCCAGGCTCATAATGCGGCCATCTTTTCTTAGGCCAACATAGGCCTTAATAGACCATCTTAATTAAAAAGAGACAAAAACAACGTTACTACAGCATAGTGATTAAACAGTGTTAACCCCACTAATACCCTTATGTGTATGCATTTATCTAGCACTTGCAACATAGAAAAGCATTAATTCAGAAAGCGTTTTGTGCTCAAAATAAACAGCACATAGCAACGTTTAAACATGAAAACACGCACGTTATTCTTTAAAACAGCACATTTATGCACACTCACGTGTAACCCTCTCCTCTCTTGTTAGAACAAACGGATTGATTAATATAAACACACTTACACAAGACAAATAATTAATTATTAATTATTAATAAATTAATACAACGAATAGACATGCCAGAGCTTCAAAAGCCCCAGAATTTTCAAACTGAAAACTCTGCTCCAGCAATCCCCCCTTTGGTGATTTTATCACCAAATAAACCCAAAAAAAAAAAATTTGTGAAAATTTAGCCCCATTTTAGGAGAAATTGGAAATGTCTTTTCCCCTTTACACAACATTAAACACCAGTCACTCTTTCATCATCCCTCTTTGTCTCTAAGTAAACACTCTCCCTCAATTCTTCTAGTTCAATTTCTTGAGGTTCTCTCTTCAACCTCTTGTTTTTCTTTTCTTTATTCAATTTCTTCCTCCCTCCCCTGTTTTTACAACACACACACACCAATCTTATTATTAATAAAGCCACAATTATACAAGACAAGGGAAACAATATTCTACCTATAATAGTACTACCTATTTTTACAATAAAATCCTTAACAGCTATCATTTTATTAGCTATTTTAGTCCATAAACTCTCAGCTTCAAGTGGTACTAATTCTTCATGCAAATCAGTAATATTTTTGATATAGACCTTTAGCATTCCACAGACTCCACCCTCCTTGGCCAATAGAATATCAAGGGCAAGTCGATTTTGCATAGACATGGCACGTACGGCACTTAATTCCGTATTCACCAAAAGAAACCCTCCAGCGGTATTTGTCGATAAGCGATCAACCACTGTGGACAGTTTCCGAATTCCATAAGCATTCAAAGAAATTCCCACTGCTGGAATCAAAACCCCAAAAATATCACCCACTATTTCAGACCAAGTTTCTCTCTTAAAACGCATTAGTAAATTAATATGTTCTACATCTGTTACTTTATCTATATGAAAAATCTTTGGAAAAACTAGGCCCACATAACATGTGCCATACCAATGGTCAGGCAACTTGTAATAAGCCTTATTCCCACAAACATAATATACTCCTGGAAAAATTGTATCTTCTCCACCTCTGAAACCCCAACCTGTTGCAATGAAGTATGTATCATGGCACTCACTAGTCCCGACAAAATATGTATCATATTGGGATTTCCTTCTTGTAATACAAAGTTTACCCTTCTGTGGTGCATCTAGAGCTAAAGTTGGACTAGCCCCATTCTTCAACTCTTTTCCCATCTCAATGTCCCAAATTGTCTCACTCACTTTATATTTTCCTGCTTTCTCATGCATGTTCAATCTCCTTTCTTCTACCATATCCAGGAAAGCTTTCTCCTCTCCTTTCAAACTGCAAGTTAAATTATTCTTAAAAATGTAATCTAATGTTAATCCTTTTTCTTCAATAAAAATCTCACCAAAAGTGTTAGCTTCTTTAGCTGGATTCAGCTCTTTGTTCATTGGCAAGTGCCCAAAAATACTATCTCTGTTAGACATCTTATAATCTACTTTCCCTAACAAATAAAAAACACTACTTAAAATACTACAGGAAATACCATATGTAGCTGGTAAATGATGATAAGTAACACCCTCTGAAACGGATGCAGGTAATTGCATACAGACGTAGCAATCCCTTACTTCCATTGTCTTCACATATTCATATAACAGTTTCGAAAAAACATTACTAGAAAAGTTATTAATTGACCTATCTTTGTGTATGTAAGTATTACTAATTCTAATTGGAACTACTTTTTGTGAATTTTTTTCTACATTTGTCACATTCTCTGCATCTCAAACTCTACTTTAAAAGTAACTAATAAAACTAAAACACCCCATAGAAGCATTAATAATCCAGTACAGCAGCAGCACATCCTACACCACCTCTTAAGGAAGGCACATCTATTTCTATTATCCTCTATGTTAGCCATTTTAGTTTAGCCTCTACTACTCCACTACTGTTTGAACTTTTTCAATTTCAATTCTTCAGCAATTCTTCAGCTTTCAGTTTATCCAAATGATCTCTTTGTTCACTCAATCCAAGTGAATCCTCCTTTTACTCAGTTTGGATACTTGTCATTCTTCACTTCAATTTCTTCAACATCAAATTGTATTAGATCTCCAACATCAAAATCTTCAGTACTCGACTCTTCTCCAATGTCAGTCAAGAGTACTTTCAGAATTTCACCAGTATCTTCCTCAACCACTTCTCTCAAGATCTCTTCCGGATTATCTCGAGTCACTGCTTCTTCTTTTCCTCCTTCAGACAGTGCCACATAAGACCATTTCGGTGATCTGTACTTTTGGTTGGGTTTTCTTACTCTTTTTATTTCCACTGGTTCGTTTGACTCCTTTGATTCTTCTCCTTCAGCTTTTGAACTTTGACTCGAAACCTCATTCACTTGTTCAGCTTTCGATGTATTTGCTCTTATTATTTTGTATCTCAGCCTCTTAACTCTGTTGTTAGGCCAACGATCTCCTCTTAACACCTTTTTCGGCTTTATTTCTTTATTACTTCTTTCTCCAATCCAAGTTCTCTTTCTCAGAACTCGACCCTCTGTTTGTTCATCTTCATCATCTGTTTCAAGTGCCTCTTGTTTCCGTTTTCCAGCAGCTTTTTTTTTTTCCACAGATTTTTTCACCACTGTTTGAGACTTCCCTACTCCTGTCCCTCCTCGGGTCTCCGACACGCAATCTTCTTGCTGTCTACTTGTCCCTTCACCTGGCTCATCAATAATGTTCCCTACACCTCCTCGGGGATCTTCCGCAATCTGTCCCTCTCTATCTTCTTCTGACCCTACTTCTTCAAGTATAATCTCAAGTGGTTCTTCAATCTCCTCCTCTTCTGATTCAGGAGTAGTCTCTGTGTGATTTCTCTTTTCTTTTCTTTTTCCTTCACTGCTGTTTGAAACTTCAGGCTCTTTTACAGAATTTGATCTCTTCTCTGATACTCGCAGTGGTTCATTCAAAGCTCTTCCTACTTCTTTCCCCACTGATTCTGTATCTTCATCATCGCTGGAATCTGACTCTTCAAAATACTCTTTACCAGTCCCTTCTTTCGGGTTTGGAACTCTCAGAGTATGACTTGCATGTACCCAGTGCTTCACTCCAGCACACTTTACTACAGTCGTCGTAGTCAGAATAACTTGTCTTGGCCTTCCCCACCTTGGAATCAAGCAATTTCTTCTTCTGTGAACTTTTATCCTCACCCAGTCTCCTGGACTCAGATCATGGGCTTGCTTCTTCTCAAGTGTGGTAGCTTCTTCTCCAACCTGGTGAAACACAGAATGAACTGCGTCAGCCAGGCCTTTACAGTAATCCAAAATCATGTCATCAGTTATTGTCACCAATTTATTGACAGGCACGAATGCATGGCGCATAGCACGTCCCATGATTATCTTGTGCGGACTCAAACCAGTAGTTCTATCTGGAGTAGATCTCATAGTCATCAGAACTAGAGGCAAAACATCTGGCCATTTCATGCCAGTGGCTAAGCACATTTTCCCAATTCTATTCTTGATTGTGCCATTAATCTGCTCAACCACACCAGAAGCCTCTGGTCGGTATGCACAATGTAGCTTCTGCTGTATTTTCAATGCTTCACAAATCAAAGCCATGAGCTCATTTTGAAAATGTCCACCTCTATCAGACTCAACTGTTACTGGAAACCCGTACCTAGGAATCAACTCCCTTAACAGTAATTTTGCCACTGTTAATTCATCATTTCTTCTAGTCGGGTAAGCTTCCACCCACCTTGAAAACAAACAGACGACCACTAGAACATACCTCAGTCTGTTTACTTGGGGCATCTCAATGAAATCAATCTGCATTCTTGTAAAAGGACCTCCTTCTCTGCCTATTGTTCCCAGACTCACCACTGTCTTTTTCCCAGTGTTAAATTGCTGACAAACTAAACACCTCTGACAGATGCTTTCTGCAATTGTCCTGAACTTTGCATTGTACCAGGTCTGCTTGAACGACCTAACCATCGCGTCCCTCCCCAAATGTCCCTGGCCATGATACATCCTTGCCATTGACGACAAGATGGAGTTGGGCATTACTGGTCTGCCATCTCTGTAGACCCAAACATGGTCTGTTTCTCTTGGAGCACATCCTGCCTTAATCCAATCTTTTTTCTCTTCCTCTCCTGCCTCATCTTGCAACTGTTTCACTTCATCCCAGGTCTCTAAGACATTAGTAAACATCACAGAGAGTAAAGACATTTCCCCTTCTCTGTCCCTGTTGATGGACTGATTTGTTTTTGCACAATACTGTGCAACATCGTTAGCATAACGGTTTCCGACCGTTATAAAATCCTCCCCTAGTCCATGGGCAGCACATTTTACAACTGCTAACTCCTTAGGCAGCTGTATCGCCTCAAGCAATTTACCAATCATTTCAGCATTCTTTATTGGAGTTCCACTCGATGTCAAGAAACCTCTTTGTAGCCAAAGTTGGCCAAAATCATGCACCACTCCAAATCCATACTGACTATCAGTCAATACAGTCGTCCTCAAATCTTTCCCAATTTCGCAAGCTTTTGTCAATGCTATCAATTCAGCAACTTGCGCAGACTTCACTCCTTTCAATGGTGATGCTTCCATGACCTCTGAAACTTTGCATACCGCATATGCTGCACATAGCACACCATCATCATTTCTCAGGCATGATCCATCCACAAACAACACATGATCACTCTCATCCAAGGGTAGATCTCTTATGTCTGGTCTTGGTTTTGTACAGTACTCAAGCACATCCAAACAATCATGATCATCTTCCATTTTCACACCCACATTTTCAATGTCTGGCAAAAGCGTCGCTGGATTCACATTCACACATCTCTCGAGAGTCACATTTGATGCTCCCAGTATCACTTTTTCATATTTAGTCAATCGACTATGTGACATATACTGAGTTCTGCTTCTTGTCAAAAGAATTGCCACATTGTGAGGTACGAATACCCTTACAGGATATCCCATTATGATTCCTTCACTCTGTTCCAGACTCCTGCATGTTGCAGCCACAGATTTCAGACAACCTGGTAAACCCACAGCTACAGGGTCAAGTGTCGATGAGAAGTACGCAATAGGCCTTCTCAGTAATCCATGTTTCTGAATTAACACTGAAAGTGCACACCCATTTCTTTCACTGCAGTACAGCTCAAATTCTTTCTCATAGTCAGGCATACCCAAAGCTGGAGCCTCACACATCTTACTTTTGAGCTCTTCAAATGCTGCTATTTGTTCTGCATCTAGATCCAATGGATCTGTCATTTCACTTTTTGTCAGTTTAATCATTGGCTTTGCTATCAAGGAAAAATTAATTATCCACTGACGACAATAACCCACCATACCCAGGAACATTCTCACTTCTCTCTGGGTTTTTGGAGCTTTCATTTCTCTGATTATTCTGATCCTGTCAACAGTCACTTTTCTCAGACCCTTTTCAATATTGTGTCCAAGATAATGCACCTCTTTCTTGCAAAACTGTAATTTGGCTGGAGATACCTTTAACCCTCCATCTGCCAGATGATTCAGTAAAGCTATAGTATCTACTTCACAAGCTTCACGTGTTTTTGATGCCACCAGTAGGCCATCAATGTACTGCACTAACACTGAGCTCTCGGGCATGATCAAACTTTCCAACGATTTCTTCAATAACTGATTGAATATCGAAGGACTCTCCGTATACCCCTGTGGGATTCGACACCATGCTAAGATACGCTGGCCAAACCTAAATGCAAAAATCGGCTGGCTGTCATGATGCAATGGAATTGAAAAGAACGCATGACACAAATCAATCACTGTATACCACTCAGCATCGTGTGGAATTTGATACAGGATCACTGATGGGTTTGGCACAATAGGACAACATGCCACCACAATTTGATTAACTTTTCTCAAATCCTGTACGATCCTAAATTTCCCATTGGGCTTTTTTAGTCCCATTATCGGTGAATTACACGGACTACTCAGTAATTCTCTCAGGACTCCTTGCTGAATCATTTTCTCAATTATAGGAGTTATCCCTTCAATTATTTCTGGTGTCATTTTGTACTGAGGAATGTTAGGATATGTGATTCCCTCTTTTACTGCAATTTTCACTGGATCTACATTATTCATCAATCCCACATCCTCTCCAGTAAAATCCCAAACTGTCCTTTTCACTGGGTCTCTTGGATATTCCTCAGTAGGCCAACTCACAACTATTTTACACTCAGTCCACAAGTCTGCTGGAACAATTATATCAAACAGACTATTCAGGTCAACCCACAGCACTTTTGACAATTTCACAAACCTATCTACCTGCCTATACCACTCGACGGGCTTTTCTCTCAATCGAGGGAAATCATTTGTAAATGATAAAATATCCTGTCTGGTCCATGGAACATGTACATATCCTTCTCCAGGTATTTCTCTCATGGGATAATTATCCACTGGTTTCTCCTTTTCTCTCACTGGAAATGCTGAATAAGTTGTTCTATCTTCAGCCTCATCCCTTTTCTTGTACCACCTATCCTTCCACTTTTCTACATCACCCCATCTTCGCAATAATGCTACCATTTCCTTAATCTGTCCTGTTCTACCAGTAGCATTCAAATTTTCAATATCCTTCTCTGTAAAATCCATCCTATAAGTTCTTTGTAAAGCTTTCACTTTATCAATGTCAACTCCCTGTTCATTCGCTATTTCTCTTAGCCTGTCATGTGTATTCCTTGCTCTCCAGGTAACACTTTTACACATAAACATTAGTTCACCATCATGATGACTCTTCAGAATCTCTGTTGGAACTGTTCCTGTGACAAGCTCTTCTAGTTCTACACGTAACTTAGCTACATCAATTACTTGTGAATCTTTATCTTTTTTCTGTAGAACCTTCATCCAATCATTCAAATCATCAACTGTTATTTCAGCAGTTTTTCTCACTGGAACCACTCTCTTTTGCGGTTCTAAAATCGGCATCCCTGAACAACTAGCTTCACTAGCATCCAATATTTCACTACATGTGTTATGTCTTGATTGTCTCAGGTCATTTCTTTCTGCTCTTTTGCCTGAATCTCCTGAAGGACCAACTGAATTTGTCAGATTATTCCCAACATATGGAATCACCAGTCCATTCTCACCTGTCCTCTGTTTGTCAAACACAGGCATAACTGGACCTATTGTTACAGGCACCGTAACAGCTTCTAGATTCTTCGTTAACTCCCTAATCTTCTCTGTCAACTCTGTTGTAGTTCTGGCTAATTGTCTGGCATTCTTATCAAGGTAATGATCACTTCTCACTTCAGGTGTTTCATTTTCCGTCTCACTAACACAAACTGTATCTCTTATCGGAGAAACAACTGGTGTACTTTTGTCCGGTTCTGGTCTATATGGAGGTGGTTTTTTGTAAATCATGTCATTTAAGACCTCATCCTCATACTCATTAACTCCATATTTTCTTATTTCTGACTCAGGAACCCTTTCTGCTCCTCCTTCAACTGTTCTCATCGGATATAATCCCTCTGACATACTAACATCTCGCCACCTTTTCATTCGATCATGATGAGTCTCACGATCATGTCTCCTCCCAAACATATACCTATAGTACCCTCCAGATCTTTGTTTCTCTCTCTCATGTACTTCCTCTTCCCATTCCACTAAAGCCTCGAACTGTGTAGGTCTCGGTTTCGGGTCAAGACATAGCATCTTTTCCCGTAAATTTCTCAACACGGCCAGATTAAATGAACCATGTTCTGGAAAAGCTAGAACACCATCTTCTTTAGTATACCTAACCCAATTCTCCAACCATATACAGGTATGAAACCCATGTCTTGCAGCCATAAAGGATGCAGGTGTTTTCGGTGGAGGTAACAACTCGCCCTCTCTTGTCTTAACGTCTTTATCCTTGCTAAACCACTTTTTAACTTTACCAAAAAATGTTTTCTTCTTTCTCTTCTTGGTAATACATTTTAGCGTTTACAAAGAACTTTCTACTCTTTCCGTATTATAAATATACAATACGAATTTTCAACCAATTGCAGCGCGACTCACACTAACGCACCAATCCTGGAACGTCTACGTCACTAATTAGCTCTTCCAATCCTTGCGCGGCTCACACTAACGCACCAATTCTAGCGCGAGCACTATTCTGATCTACCATCCAATCAGAGCGCGGTCTTTCTGACGTCAACAGTCGCTGCAGTTTGTCTCCTGTCTTCTGTCACTCGTCTACCCCTCCTTTACAAAATCTTTTCAGTAGACTTCGTGTCAAAATTTCTACAAAATCTATTAGTTACAACCACAGAATAGTAAAAGAGAGTCTATTTCATAAGAAACCTTTCATTGACACAGTAGCACTTCCTCTACTCTGCCCTACTAACATACATTCATTAACTGTTTCCTCTAGGACTTGTCCAAAGAGTCTTACAATCAACTAAATGTACAAACATTCACGCACATTCATACAAAGGAAATATAGTACATACACACAGAATCCTGCTTCCCGAGAACAGACAATCTGCTCCACTACAGAATTATAACACACATTAACTAAGCAAACATTCTTTGCCCAGTTCTTCAAATAAGCTCAGAGAATACCTATTACTCCTCCCGCGATAAGCTTTAACGGAAATCCTTACGGATCCCTGGGACTTAAGACCAGAGTTTCACAGATAACCTTCACTATCATACACACTCCTTATATACCAGAAATATCTAATAGTAACATACGACGATGTCACTAATTCCGAACCCAGACAATGTGACGCGCAACTTCAATTGTCACACGTTATTCCTCACAATTCCGTCTTTCCCGAGAGCAGCATTTACTTCCCTCTGCCCTACTACGGAACTGCCACAGCTTCCAAGTTCCAGAAGCACTACATATAACTCAACATTACGACTCCAACATATAGTATTAGTACATATACCAACATGAACCAATAATCAATAATCAATAAAACAATCTTATCTAATCAAGACAATCATCAAAAACCATCAATCTCTGCTACCAGGAAATTGATAGAGATCAGGGTGTGTACAATATTCCCACTACCACGGATAGAGTAATCTCACAGTTACACGCACATGCATACATCATACGCTAGGGCCCATTTCACTATCATACGCTCAAATACTCTACCAGCAATAAACCTGTGGAAGGAAAACACTCCTAACACCCTGCATCTATACCGAGGTCGATAAGACCTGGTTTTTGTGACTGTCCCTAAGCATAACCTATACAATATATACAACAATAATCAATAATGCAAACCCAATAATTGACAAGAAAGAATATCCAACACCATGTTTAAAATTATATTGCTTTATCTAAAATTAGTCAAAGGAAATCAATCAGAGTAAATCATTTCTCATAGTTACCTACTCTAGCTAAATGTCAGAACGGGTCAGGACAAGTCTCTCGGTAAATGTCTCTCAAGACAAAGTCCCTTCAGCATCAATCCTCAGCAACGCAGATTCGGTACGCGGCAAAGGCAAAATGGCAAGTGGCAAATGGCCTCTCTAGGCTAACATCTCTTATAGTTTCTAAACAATAGAAAGATACATTGGGAACATAGAAAAAACTATAATGTCCGCCGGACTTGCTGAGCAGAGCGAGAAGGAAAGGATGTAACATTGCTACATTTGAGAATCTCCGCTCAGGAAAAATACACATAACGAAAACTACGGAACAGGAACCAAGAAAATAAAACATGTATCACAATTATCCTGCTTCTCCTCGGCCATCGAGCCACAGTTCAGAGCTTCTCTCTAAGGCTCCTTTGTTTCCCAAGGCTGCCAAAGACACTTTCACTTCTCTTGGAGACTTCCCAAAAACTGCTGCTGTCCTCATGGAAAGTTTTTCAACAAGGACCATGGTCAGTTAGCTTCAGGACCATTTCCAGCAGGGGTCTCCCTCGTCACAGTTTTCATATTATAAATCACAGCCAGGCTCATAATGCGGCCATCTTTTCTTAGGCCAACATAGGCCTTAATAGACCATCTTAATTAAAAAGAGACAAAAACAACGTTACTACAGCATAGTGATTAAACAGTGTTAACCCCACTAATACCCTTATGTGTATGCATTTATCTAGCACTTGCAACATAGAAAAGCATTAATTCAGAAAGCGTTTTGTGCTCAAAATAAACAGCACATAGCAACGTTTAAACATGAAAACACGCACGTTATTCTTTAAAACAGCACATTTATGCACACTCGCGTGTAACCCTCTCCTCTCTTGTTAGAACAAACGGATTGATTAATATAAACACACTTACACAAGACAAATAATTAATTATTAATTATTAATAAATTAATACAACGAATAGACATGCCAGAGCTTCAAAAGCCCCAGAATTTTCAAACTGAAAACTCTGCTCCAGCAGGGTCAGTGGAATGGAATTTCCGCCAAATGGCAGCCACAGAAATACAGAGAAGAAAGTACCACCAAAAACCACACAGTGAGAAGGATCAGACTGATCATGGTTGAATAAGATAAGTTGGCCTTCCTTTGCAGCCTTTAAGCCGTTAATGCGGTCACCTATGGATATCTGATGCTCGGCAGGAAGGGGTATGCAAATCACTCCAGTACCAAGTAAAATCGATCCAAGGAGCAATTTGCAACAGAACTATTCTAATAAGTTCCCGCAGTATCATGCGACTGTGACCTACCAGCAGCCTGGTCGGGATCCTCAAGATGTCAGGGTGACTCTCAGATAGTGCAGCCCATATATGAGTGGTACGAATTCTTCAGCTGAGAAAAAAGGGGTTCAACACCACGGTGTTGACAACACTACCGTGAAAATTTGGGGATGAAACTCATTTTCTCAGTAACACCCCCACTTGCAGCTTGTTTTGTCCCATAGGCAGATCGCATAGATGAGAAAATGTACTATTTGTGCTAGGTGAAATAACAAATGTCCAGAAGAGAATATCGCAAATATTTCAAAATAACTAATTGCAGAGAACACTGAAAAAACCCCATCACCAACAGAATATATAACCTGCAAATGGGCAGGAACTCAAATTCAGCAGCAGGCTCAGAACTTCACATTCCTCAGTGGTCGCACCTTGCCGAACCTCCAATGAGCAGGTGCAGAAGAACGATACGCGTCTCTATTTCAGTCAAAAGTTCATGTTCTGCTTCGAAACAGCAGTGACAGGAAGGGACTGGTTCAGTTATGCCAAGTGTTAGAAATGGGGGCCTCCAGTTGGCAGCGGCTGGCGCCGGTGTCAAATAGTTACCCTTCTTCCTAAGACAGAGTAAGGGGGCTACACCCTTTGATAACCCCTGCTCAACCATGTGGTAACGTAGCACGAGCAGACAGGCCTATCTCAGAGGCAGTGTGTAAAGTATTTATGATCATACACAATAGCACTGGAAAGACGCTACAAAACGGACACCACAAACAAGTATAGAAAAATAGTTATCTTTATATAGGTTAGGCATGAAACAGAGAAATGCTCAAAGAACCACAATGCACATTAGTACAGATTCATTCAGGGCGATGGAAGCATTCGTGCGTGCGGGTGGAACGTGCTTAGTTCGAGATCGGGGCCTAGGCGGCCCGATGATGCACAATGTACAGGGGATATAAAGGGGATACAGCGCACAGCTCTGTGGGGAGGGTGCGGGAAGACAGGCGGACTCACAGCGGCCACAGCTCCTCAGCTGCAGCGGTCTGTGGCGTGCACTCACACTAAACCTAGGACGGGGTTGGAAGGCGGCGCCCTGCGGCACACGCAGAAGATGGCAAGGTTCGTGACGTAGGGTCTAGCGTGGGCACTCAGCGGCGCAGCTCTCCAGCTGCAGCAGCCCATGATCGCGATAGCGATAGAGATGTTTTCTGTAGCAAAACAAGGGTGGGCACTCAGCGGCACAGCGGCCCACAATAGCGATAGCACTGATTCTCGATATATATCTCATCGTGGTCGGACCAATGCGGCCACTCGGCGGCACAGCTCTTGAGATGCAGCGGCCCACACTAGCGATAGCAGGGGTTTTCGTAGCAAGGCAGATGCGGGCACTCAGCAGCACAGCTCCTCAGCTGCAGCGGCCCACAATGGCGATAGCAAAGGTTTTCGTAGCAAGGCAGATGCGGGCACTCAGCAGCACAGCTCCTCAGATGCAGCGGCCCACAATGGCGATAGCAACAGTTTCCGTAGCAAGTCAGATGCGGGCACTCAGCGGGACACAGCTCCTCAGCTGCAGAGGCACACAATGGCGATAGCAATAGTTTCCGCGGCAAGTCAATTGTGGTGTTCCCCACAGTAGAACTAGAGACCCTGGATTTCTCGACAGAGGCCTCATCTGCAAGTAGGATTCCATTCAAAAGGAATCCGGGCTGCTGATGGCTGAAGTCTAATGTCCCTGAGACTTCGGCAGGAGGCAAGCTCAAATCAGGCCCTTGGGTAGTTCCTTCAGTAGATGGATGATAGTTTCAAAGTCCTTTTCCTCTTGTTACGCGGACAGAGGTTCGTCTGGGCATCCCGAAGTTACACACCACGGACCATCAGACGCCCAGTGGGAGGTGGAGCCATCATTCACCTTGCCAGGCACAGCCCTGCTCAAATCAAAGGGGTCCGCCTCCCCACACTTCAACGGAAGATTGCTCCATTCAACCCAGTTCGGCCTCAGCCTGCCCTGGCCCTCTAAACCAGACGGCCAATACACATACCAAGAAAACACACAGGAAGGTTTAGACAAAAAGATACCTGCTTTCCAAAAGCAGTAGTTGCACACTCAGAATATAAAGACAATCACCACTACCACATGCACGTTAATATTTGAAGCTCAAGCATACCAAATTCGACTTTCCTAACATGTTCCTTGGCACTACTAAGACTATACTAGTTGATACATTGAATTTATAAATAAGGAGCATTCGCGCTATGACAATGAATGGCAGTGGCCCAGCACCCAGAGCGTCTAACGCCAGCAACCACGAAGGAGACAAAAAGTGACAAAAAATTAGAAGGGAGACCTACGCCAATGGTGCCAGGTCTAACACCGAGCATATGCACTGCAGATTCCTGTACCAACACAAAAGTCACAAATGCCGCCACAGCAGAAGGCAAACAGCTCTCAATGTGTAGAACACTAGAATGTGAAATAATTTTTACTTGCTCACCCTGAAATGGCCAAATTTCTGAATTTACTAGAAAAATGGACACAAGGTGGCAGTGTGAGAATACTTGACATAAAAAAAAAGAACGTGCACTACATTATTTGCCGACGGTACACCGCCTTTTCCCTGCTGTACCACTCAGGCCTATATATAAACTATGTGCAGTCAGGACGAAAGTACACCTTAATTCATTAAAATGTGCGATTTTTGTCAAAATTTTTGGCTCATTATTTTGTTTACCCCGTTTTAAATTCACCTTAATTGTTTAGTTAAAAGCATTTTGAAGCCGTATACCCAGAACTTTAAGTGGAATGAAAAAACTTGAGCTGTTTGTTAAATAGCAGGGAGCCAATGGTTGTTAGTTTTGTAAGATAAATAAACAATAGCCTCCTTGTACATAATATTGAAAATGCTTAAGTTCTGAAATGATGTCACTGTGAAAAAAACTATAGCGAGTCTCTTTAAGGTTACCGCAAAGGCAGTGAAGGGTGGTGCTGCCGCAGAGTTAAGATTTTTTTCCACCCTGAGAGCAAAAATGGAGAGCGGGATGGAGACCGGTCTCAGCGCCTGCTTTTTTGAATTGCCAGTGCTGAGCACCGGCAGGACCCGGCCCACTTTAAGCTCTGAGTATACCTCACAAGGAAAGGTCGTCTGCCAATGCATTAATTTATACCCTGCGCAGGGATGTAGAAAAGTAACCGTTTAAACGCTGTTACCCAAATGAGTCAGAGTTCTACATTTAGTTAAACAGTGAGAAAGTTTTTCAACGCTCAGGCCGGTAAATGAATCTAACGCTCTTGGGAGTACGGGGAGTAAGGGCATTTACACCAAGCCCATCTCTTCTGTGATCGCTGTCTCTGCTTGTGCTGCTTTAAATATAACCACTATTTGTAACTGCCTTTTCTCTGTAAAGCACCCTAAGGCTCATCAGTACGGGCACTCTATACAAGTGTTAAAAACAAACAAGCATTTGCAATGCAATAGGTCTCAAATTTATGCGAGTTTAAGCTATTGGCATTGTAAAGGACAATGCCTTTTATTTATGTTTTAAAAACTAAAACATAAATAAAAAGCATTGTCATTTACAATGCCAATAGCTCAAACTTACGTAAATGTGAGACCTATTGCATTGCAAATGCTTGTTTGTAAATAGGTATTATCACTGAACTGTTCCATGTCGGCTGAGGGTGCACCGTAGCAACTGCATTAAACAAAGTAGTCAGCAGAGGGCCCCGCAGGACCTGTAAATATATCTAAGGGCACCCCATCTGGACCTGGTGCTTTGCCATTCTTGCTTTGATTCAAAGCCATATGGACCTCAGCATACGCAAAAACAAAGGGAATGCTGGTGGTCTCTGTGAAATCCCTTTACCCTTCATTATCTTGGTCTGCTAGGGATTTCTGAGTGGTAGAAATATTAGAAAACTTTTCTATCCAATAATGTTGCTGAATATGGATGTCAGTTGAGGGGCCTTTTCGACATTTTTGAAAACTAGACATCCAGGGGAGTCCAGGGATGTGTGGCATGTGTTGCTCTCCCAACGTTTTCTTACCCAGTATCCCCTGCAAACCTAAAATCTAGCTAAAAAGTCACATTATCCTCACATTTCTATTTGGGAAGGTTGTGAGATCACTGCACCAGAACAATTTCACACCACCCATCGTTCCTCTCAGTCTCCTAATAAAAATGATACCTCACTTGTGTGGGTGCCCAAAGCAGTGTCAGCCTAAAATGTATTTAAAAACTGCCCTTTAGGACCCACTTTGGTCCCCCTTCAGTTTTTCATGTTATAGGTTTTTAGGTTCTCTGCTTTGGGCACCCACACAAGTGAGGTATCATTTTTTATGGGGGCCTAGGGAAACGCTGAGTGGTGGATATATTTCTGCACAGAAATGCGAGGAAAGTGTGAATTGTTAGCTACATTTGAGGTTTATAGGGGATTCTGGGTAATAAAACAATGGAGGATCCACGCAAGCCACATCGTCAGCCAAGCACCATCCACGCACACCTGCAGCCAAGCACATCCACGCACACCACCAGCCAATCACCATCCAAGCACATCGCCAGCCACGTGACAGTCCACGCCCATCGCCAGCCAAGTGCTAGACCACACAATGCCAGCTAAGCACAAGTCCACACACACCGCAAGCAAAATGCAGGTCCACACACAGCCAGTCAAACGCCAGTAAACACAGACCACCAGCTGAACTCAAGTTCACACACACAGAAACGCTCCCTAGTGTCTAGTGGTTCTCTGCCTCCCCTGGGTCAGCTGGGGGTAATAACTCCCATCTGACTTTTGCATAGCGCACTTCTGTCACTGTTTTAGCCTCGTAGCGCTAGTAACTGCTGCCGGTTGTTTTATACTGATCTTGTTATCTCATATTGTCATATTGGAGTTAGGATAGCGCCTAGATTACTCCTAACCTTTTCAAACGCCAAGGGGAAAGGCAAGGGTTGTTTAATTGTGTCTTCCATACTCACTCAGCCCTTGTTAGAGCTGCATAGCTCTGCTAGCAGTTTCCCGATGTATACTGGCGTTTTGACATCCTGGTAATATGGGTAGCGCTCTGACTGCTCCTAGACCTGTTTAAAGCACTAACAGGGGTCCGAAGGAGGCGAGGGGAGCATGAGATAACGAGAAAACAAGAACAAAGGAAACCTGATTTGGAAGAGAACGATGCGTTCTCTAGCACTTAAAACGCCCCCGGGAGCTTCGCAGCGCTAGGGGAGAAAGGGAACCTGAAGGGAGTGGGGGGCAAAGGGCAGATACTAGTTTTTGACGACTCCTTTGACACATCTACGAGGGGTATAAAGAGCTATGAACATACTAATGAGGATACAGCGGTATAGTGAACCATTATGACGATACATAGACATTGTTACGTAGACAGTCTTACAGTCATATACATCGATATGCACATATACACGCATTCACACAGATGAGTGCACACAGTGCAAAGGTTGTCACACCCAACGACAGGGGTAGTTACATAGATTCTGGAATAAAGCATACATAGTAACACATAGATGCAGAGAGAAGCGTGTAACGACACACAGCTAGGCAAACACAGTCACTCGTGCAGGTACACATGGAACATAATCTACAACATTTAAAATGAATCACGTGATATAAACACAAGTTTACAGTTTGCGTAGCGCGCTGAAGCTACAGTTGTACCTCACACACAGAGGCGCAGAACACGCACACAAGGGATGGACGCTGTGGACGTGACACACAGACCTGAAGGTACAAATACCTCCACAGTAGCGCACAGAACACATGGATGTGGACCGGAACCTATTTTCATCATCGGGCTCCGACGCGGAGTGAGACAGAGAAAGACACGAAAAGAGAAAGTTGGAGGGAGAGAAGAGAGAACGAAGAAAAAGCAGTGAGAAAGGGAGGAAGCAGGCGGAAACTCGCGGCTACATGCCACATTCAACTTTTTACATCACAAAGTGGCACAGTGGCAATGGTGTGCGATTCGGCCCCCGGCGCCATTCAGAATGCAAATTCTGTTCAAAACAACGTGAGAGGGGGTGTGTGGCCAGCCAGACGTAATCGACAACAGCTCCTCTGTCACGGCAAGGAAAGTGCTGGGAAGGAGCCATGAGAACCAGCTACTCACCAGCTGATCTAAACTCCGAAGCCAATTAAGCTGATTTCTGCAGCCCCCGGGGCCCGAGTAAGCCTGGATGTGGTCAGATGGAGCTAGTAGGAGACACCACCGCCTTTCTCCGAGGCGAAGCAGAAATGCCTCGGAGAAACGCAGTGGCTTTTTCGGATTCGGGGGCGTGTTACTTTTTCTCTCCTCTTGCCATTGGCTGGAGGAGAGAAAAACACACCTAAAAAGGGCGTGGCTAAAAAGTGGAAAGAACAGCAAGGAACACGCCCCCGAATCTGAAAAAGACGGAGCCTATTTGGAGGGACGGCTCTCTCCTCCAATGGCTGGCCTCCGTTTAGGAAGCCAGCCAATGGAGGAGAAGCAAAAAGAGAGGCGGGCTAAATAGCCACTCTAGAAAACATTAAATCTTCCGACTTCCGGTTCTGCCTTCGGCAGACCGGTAGTCCTCGACCTAAAAAGCAGAGGGATTTGTCACTGCTGTGCAGAGGATGTAATGGTTACGTCCTTGGCACAGCAGCACGGCAGTCGAGGACGTACCCATTATGTCCTCAGCATGGAATGGGTTGATAAAGGAATCTTTTATTTTATAATGCAGCCCGTTTTCCTTAAAAGAAAAAGAGAGGTGTTCAAAAAGAAAAAAATGAAACTTTGAAGATTCATTTTCTAAGAGTAGGCAGTGGTCCATAGGACCACTGTCTGCTCTTTAAAAATATTATTATTTATATTCTCAAAGGGGAAAGGGGAAGCGGTTCCTTGGGGACTCCTTCCCCTTTGTGAATGAGTTACCACCAATATTAAACTGGTGGTGAATTATTTCGATTTTGCGACTGGAATTCGGTTGCAAAACAGTAATACATTTAATACCGATTTAGTATTTTGAAAGGGACACCATAAACACGCCCTTCCAAATACCGAATCGCAAATGCAAAATGTGGTTCGGTAACAAGTTACCGAATCAGATTTAGCATTCTGTACATTTGAAAAAGCATTTTTCAGGTCGCAAATGTCCCAATTCTGCTAATCAGGCCGTTTGCGACTGGAAAAATGCTTTGTACATCTCGCCCTAATCCTCATTTGAATGAGGATCCATTGAAGTTCGCTGAAAATGGTCAAGGTATTTTTGAGCTTTCTGCAGAGGGGTCTGGCAGTTGAATAAAGGACTGCTTTAAGGGTGGCAAGTGAAGGCTGAGAGACTTGCACAAGGAAGGCAATTGCCAAATCTAGAATGGCAATAAAAGTGCATTCTGTAGAGCATTTTACGCAACCCTAAGCATTGTTTTCTAGGTTGATACAGACTTGCGTATGGTGTGTCCTTCTCTGTAGTGACACAGTAAGTGAAAAAAATGGATTTGAATTTACCAGGGAGCTTTATCAGTGGCAACGATTAATATAGTTTTTCATCCATCACTTTTTAATTGCCTCAGGGAAACTCCATAGGATGTATGGTTGTGCCCAGACTGTGTCCTTTTGCTCGATGCACCATAGAGTTGCATATGGCCAGCCCTGTCGTGTCCTAATTAGCAAATACAATTAAAAGGAGCATTTCAAGAGTAATTTTTGGTCTTTTATATTCATGGAAGAATTTCCAACTATCAGTTTCTGTTTTTCGCACTGAGAAGCAGAGGTATGCTAAGGCATGTAGAAGGTCCTGTAGCTTGCGGGGCTATCAGGAGTGAAACTACAACTCACTAAGGGCTCTATAAGGCTAAAACAAATCCAGGGGTGCCTGCTTTCCGTTTGGAATGTACATGGCCTGGCAGGTTAGGCTGGACTGACCCCTTTGGGGCAGTCTAATGAGCTTTTGGCTTTTGGGTGGTCACTATTAGTAATGGCCCAGTGCACAAAATTATGATGAAAGAGCCTCAAATAGCTACCAAAAGTCAAGTTGAATTTGAACATTTCCATAACATTTAGATTTTTTCATGGAGTCACCTTAGGTAGAAAATGTAAGCCTAGGACTTGGTCTGTAGCTCTCTTTTATAGAGTGATTCAAGCGCCACATTACTGATGAAGAAAAATAAGGCCATGCAACATTTGAGGTGGCTTGGTTTTAGACCTGGATGAAATCTATATTATGCCTGTGAAATTTGTAAAAGTCCCAAAATTCCCAAATTTCATTTAAGCAAAATTCAGAGACTTTCTCAAAATTGTGCATTATATTAAGATTGTTTCGCAAAGAACTTGTGCATCCAGTGACGTTTTTTCCCCAAATCATTCTGTTGTTGGTATCTCACAAAATGCTTTCCACAAAAAAAGTGCAGTAGCATGAAAAAAATCACTTGAGAAACTGGCAATTAAATTTTGTGAAATGTTGAGTGGCGGCCAGCAAGGACTCACAGGTGGCGTGGCGGGCGCCGGGGTAACCGAAGGGAGGTCGCAGGCATGAGGTAGCGCAATGAAAAAAAATACAACAAAAATAAAATACATACTTACCTTGTCGCCGGTCCCGCCGCCGTGTCCCTGCTCTGCTCTCCTCATGGCACAGAAGGCCAGGCTTCCCTGACCAATCCTAATGCTACAATGCAGCGCTGTGATTGATTTTGAGCGTCCTGGTTTGATGCTCAACCAGGGAATGGGCTTGTTCTCCATGCATGCAGGTAAACCACTCCTCTCCAGCCCTGCTTCGTGAGCAGAGCAGCCCCTCCCACCCACCTGCCTCAAAAGGAAGAAAACATAAAATGATAATAACTAAAAGTTATTAGCATTTTTTTTATATTTGCTTTCCTTTAAACTGCTCAAAGCAGTGGGGCGACACTCCTCCGGCATAGCGGAGGAGCAGCCACTGGAAATGTTAATGGAATTTCTGAAATTTCATGTAGAAAATAGTTATGCCATTTAGCACACCCCTCTCCACTATGTGCCAGTATGTTCAAGTTGTATTTAGTCATTTCTGTGGTTTAAGATTCTTGGCTATGTTCATTGTTTTTAAAAGTTGAACATATTATTTTTTGGTCATTAGCATAATATGGTTAAAGTCAGAGAAGTTTCAGTATTGCCTGTGTTCCTCCTTGATTCTCCTTTTGTATGGATTGATGGAGGACCCTTGCATATGACCATGATGCTCCAGGACACCAGCGGCATTTGAATTCTCTCAGTGAGTTGAATTGAAGGGCTGTAATACACTCATGTTTGTTTACAAACATATAATATGAAGAAATAGGTTTTCTGTTCATTATGTTGATGTAGACATTCCTACTTGTACAATTGAATCCTCTTTTTTGCTTTAGGTCATATCAGTGGTAAAAAAAAAAGCTCAGCAGCCTATTTTCTAAGGTTTTCAGTTATCTACTTTTTTTGAAAACTTTTGGGAAATTCTCTCTCTGGGCATTTTGTCTAACTCAAACCCCTGTAGTAAGAAATGTAGCGTGTCAACTCTAGCTCCTTAAATTACAGCAAAATGTCAGGAAAGTGTATTCTCAAAAGGTGTAAACTGGTTTCAGGAAAACGTACCTACATTTTTTAAAACCCACAATCACGACTCGCCATGGGCAGGCCTTGGAAATTGATGCAAACAGACCTCTGGAGGCTAGGGAGATGAAGGAGGGTGGAGTCACAGGGCAAACTAGAACATTACTGCGAGGCAAAGGTGGGAAGTGCAAGAAACACTGAACTTTCAAGTCAGTAAAACCAGGTTGATTTGAAAACCAATCACATCTTTGTGCTTCGCCTGGTAACAATGGTTTGTGAGTTCTCTACTACTATCGACTAGTTAGCAAGTTTGCGTGCTCTGCACCCTTTATTGTTTGCATTCATTTGCTTAAGGTCGTTTATGAAGCTTAGTCTTTCCTTCCTTTCTCAGATGCTGAGCATCGCTTTCCGCCATTCTATAGAACCTGATTATCTGTCGATTCTCTGAGCTATCTTGGGCCCAGGAGTACATTCTACTGGGACAAACGTTCAAATTGAACGTATGACGGAATTCCACATGTGTTTTTCACGACTTGCCTTAGGGATGCGCTGGATATTGGAATAGTTTAATTTACTATTTAAACTCCAGTCTGCGCAAGAGTAGGGAAGGTGTTGGACTTTATTTCAAACTCCACTCCACCATTGCACCCCCCTAAAGCAAGTTGTTCTAACGACTTGCGTGCAGAATGATTGCATGCTAAAGATGCATTTGTTTTGTTGCCTGCACTGTGAAGGCACAGATAATTCCAGCTTAATCCTAAAGGACGTTTTCTCTTCATATTCACTACCAGTGCAGTAGTGTGTATTCAGGCTGACAGTACCATATCTTTGAGGTGTTTTCAGCCAGTCCATCACAGACCAAGGGCTCGTTGTCATGCGCCTTCCTCTGCCCTATGCCGCTAAGGTCTGCTGTCTAAGCCACTGATTGACAGGCCATTTCTCGCCTCATTTCCCCTTTTCCACCATGGTCTCCTTAGAGTCTGGTGTTCGATACAGTCCTGAGTTGACCGAAAGTGGAAAATGTGGGATTAGCATCAGAGTTTATGGCCAGAATATCATTGAAATCCTACACAAAGTGTTTTTGGATGGCAATTGGTGTTAGGCCCTCTTAGTTCTATTGTTTTTTTAATCAATTTGTTTATATTGATTTTTACTTAAATATATACATTGGTATGCATCATTGTTACACGGTTTAGGTGGCATTATTTTTCACATTCAATCCCTGTTCTTCCACTTCATTCAAGTATTTGTTCTGGCTTCTAGGTTCCCCCATCTTGTATCTTTATTGCGGGTTTCTGCCTGGACTCTGTACCAATCTTCATAGATCTTTCTTAGCTGTTAGTTATGTATTTGAATCCCTATCTATTTTGCTCATGCCTGAATTTCTTCCCGCTGTGCCCAGTTTTTATTACATTTCTTTGAATAGAGCCTGTCCCCTTTTATGACCTTTGTAGCAGCCTTGTACCAGTTCATGTTATCACATCATGCATCGAAACCAACACTTCACTTTCTGTGCTCCCCAAAAGTTTGTACTATCGTTTCTTGCAGCTGCCAACACTATGTAGTACAATATGCTCCCATATCTTGTAGTAGTGTCTCCCAGGCTTTTCATAACTTCCTCCAAAATATCCCAATCCATGGGCATTACCATAACGTATAATGAATGTTTCTTTCCATCCTATCTTTCTCTGCAATCACCTTTTGTGGTCCCCCAAGATTGGGAATCGAGGTGTGTTTAGTAGGTTCTGTGGATGATTTTCAGTTGGATGAATCTGAAGCCTAATCTCATAGCCGCTTCTGGGCCATTGACATGCCACATTCCACTTCTAACTCTCTAGGTCTCCAGCATCCTTCTCTGGCGAAGACTTTAGGATGCGTAATGTGTCTGAGGCATGGTCAAATAGTGTTTTACACATTTAGGATATCACTTTATAACTGATCGCTCTATAGTCTAGTGGAGAGTTATCTTGAAACTCTGTCATTATGTTCCTGTATTTCCATAATGTGTGCTTCAATTAGATGTATTTCTAATACTGTGAGTTTTGTAAGGAGAACTCATTGTTTAACATCTTGAATGTCTTAATCTCATCGTTGTGCCATATGTATCCCACATTTTGAAGCCTGTTGTAATCCATGTCTTAAAACCTAGTAGGTCCTCCACTTCTTTAAGAGCAGCTGAATTCTGCAAGGGAGTTTGTGGGCCCAGTCATTCCCACAACCCCCATGGCCCAATATAGTCCCTTCACATATCCATCTATCCCCCCCATTAAATGTCTGTCTAATCTACTCACAGAGCCAGCCATTTTTGTGATGAGAATGCCCATTCATTGACCACCACAAACTGTTATGATGAATAGTACTTTCTAAGATAAGGAAGGGCAATTACTCCATCATAAAAATACTTCTGCTTAACTTCTTGGTACCTGTCATTTCCCCCTGTTTGCCCCTTTTACACAGTTTAGTCAGTAACCCATGCATTCAGTAAGACACGTTCAATCAGTCACATACATACAAAATAATTCCTTTAGTCACTTGTAAATGCATTCATTCTTCAATACACCTTGGCATATATATATAAAACATATTTACATTTTATAGAAACACACATTCACTGGATGATGTCATCAGTGATGTCATCAGTGATGTCATCAGTGATGTCATTTGAGATGTCATCAGTGATGTCATCATTGATGTCACTGACCATATCATGAGTGATCTAATATGTGACATCATCAGCAGTGCATTGCGGGCGCACGAGCTTTAGTTAGCTCAACTAACTATAACAGGCGAATTTCTCTGGTTTTATATGAGTCAAATGTTCAACTAACTATAACGTCCCTGAAACCTATGTTTTTTTTGTGAATTTCAAAGGTTTTTTAAATGCTAAATTAATATTTTAATATTTATAAAACCTATATTTTTTATATTATATTTTTAAATATTTTGGAACTCTGTTATATTTCTTGTTTTTAACTTTAAAAATCATGTAATGTTTTATATCTTCCCAGAAAAATATGTATATTTTTGGGGGGGGGGGGAAATTGCACTCCCATACCGGTAGCGTACCAAGCTACATCAATATTTATGCTCTGTACATTAGCCTTCCACGTGTGATTGCCATGCATCTCTAATGTTCCATCAAAAAACAAATATGTGTTACACAATACCCCTGGTGTGTGTGTCTGCACATTATTGTGCTGCCTTTCGGCCTGGGTATTGCTGGCTCTAAGGAGCTTCATCAGCCACGGGCAGACTGCACATCCTAGATCACATGCCATCTCATTAACGATAGTTTTCGCCCTTCCGACACATGCTACACTAATCTAAATTGCACACTCTGCGAGGTCAAAACTACGAAAGAAACACACATAAGTACACTTCCTGGCCAGGCAGGAACTGAACAACGCCCAAGTCCCCAGAATAATTACTCACACCCCTATGCTGGCCTTGCGTACGCAAGCCCAGCCCACTTTGCGTAAGTATAAATAGGATAACCACGACGCCACACGTCCCTCTTCTTCCACACTACCTCAAATGATTTGCAGCATCCACCTCGCATATCACAATGCGCAATAAAAAAAAGAAATGGATCCATGAGGTGTACTCCATCCTGGCAATCAACACGGGCTCTAAATTATGAGCCCTACTGCCCGTCGTCTACGAAAGGGATCCATGAGGTGAACACTCTCCTGCAATCAACACTCCATCTGAATTGTGAGCACTGCTGCCCTTAGTGTTTGCTCACACAACAATGACAGCAGGTAAGCAGAGCGGCCTGGGTGCACAGGGCCTCCAATTGAGCGTGCTGCGGCGAGAGGGGTGGGGTGCTTCAGCCTAGCTGCGCAGGTCCGAACAAACAATATTGCCATGTGTTATGATGTGATCTTTGACCTCATTCAGTCACAACTCTGTCTCATTTTAAAGACCTGCTGGACTGTACTGTAGGCCTGAGCCAGCGGGCAGCGCTGCCCCACAGACACCTCTTCAGCGCAGTGCTGCAGTAAGGATGGGATGCTTCAGCCAGGCTGCGCACGTGCGAATAAGCGATATTGCCATGTGTTATGATGTGATCTTTGACCTCATTCAGTCACATCTCTGTCTCATTTTAAAGACCTGCTATACCATAAGGTAGGCCTGAACCTACGGGCAGCGCTGCCCTACAGACACCTGTTGAGGGCGGTTCTGCAGGAGGGGTGGGGTGCATCACCCCGAGTGCGCACGTGCGAAAAAGCGATGTTGTCGTGCGTAATGATGTGATCTCTGACCTCATTCAGTCACATCGGTCTAATTTTAAGGACCTGTGGGACCGTACTGTAGGCCTTAGCCAGCGGGCAGCACTGCCTTAGAGACACATGGCGTTAGCTTTTAGGACACTGTAGTGAGCTCCTTCCTAAGTGTACATGCACACAGACTCCCGCCATTGCATTACACGCGCACATTATGCTTATAGCATGCGCTCTTTTCCTTTGTATGTGAACGTTGGCATAACATATTATTATTTAACCTCGTGTATTCTCGTGCACTCCAACTTCTCTTTGAACCACGATTACCACTAACAGTTGGTAGATTGTACTTCAAAAACGAAGGATGCACTCAACTCCTATTTTCTATCAAGCTTGAAATAAACCTTCATTTACCTCCAGACGTTTCCACCATTAAATTATTTCTCCCTTTTCAGACATTCCATTGATTGCCACAAGAAGGGCGGAGCGGGAGCTGACCCCGCAATGATGCCCTGGCATTCTGACACCTTCCGTCGTGGTATCAAGACACCATCCCCGACCGGAGACCTGGTCTATCGGACAAACATACCCCGGACTAGGAGCCTGCACCAACACGTCGTGGGACACATCAGTGGTGGCAGGTGAGCAGTGAAGCATCGGTGTGCAAGACCTACAATTGAGCACAGTGCGGGGGAAGGGGTTGGGGTGCAGCATCCTGGGTGCACAGGTGCATGCAAGCGATTTTTCCGTAGCTAATAATGTAGGACTATATTATCAAACAACGGCGATAACATTATCCCCACTTTAGCGACAGGAAACTGCCGCTAAAGCGACAATAAGGGGTTGATAATATGCCCTTGTAAATTCCCATAGAAGCCCAGGTTCACACCAGAACCTGGGCTTCTAAGGGAATTCACAAGGGCATGTTATCAACCCCTTATCGCCGCTTTAGCTGCACTTTCCTGCTGAAAAATTGGCACTAATGTTATCGCCCTTCCTTCATAATATGGCCCATAATCTCTGGCCTCATGTATTTAATTTTAAGGACTTGCTGAACCAGCCTCTTTATCGCAGACTCCAGCGTCTTAGACAAACGGGTGACGGAGGGTAAACACTAAGGGCTGGATGCAATAGGCCAACACTCTGTCTCCTCCTCCCTCTCTTCTTTTGACTCTCCCTTCCCTTCTACCTTCCACCCACTCCCCCTCCCTTCCATCTTCACTATGGTCCTTTCATTCAGACTACCTTTCTTTACCTCTTCCACATAGCACACATACTTATGTTTCATTTTTGTCTTTCAGGTTTCCTACGCTGCCTCCACTGGAGTTCAACCCACATTTTTTTTATTATACTGTTCTATTAAAGTTACATTTCTATTTATTTCTGTTATAATACAGGTTACTTATTTTTTCAAATAAATAACTGAGTGTATAGGTCTTTTTCTGATGACACTTGTCTATTGTTTATTGTGAAAATCATCTGTTTATAGGAGATTTTAAGGACAACATTATTTAATATTAGAGTGCACCTACCAAACATAATCTAACTTACTATTAGACAAATGAAGCCTGGGTAATTGTATAACTGCAAGAGTTCTATGAGTGTATCACTTTATAACACTATAAGTACTGCCCGTGTGATTACAGAACAAATAAGGCACTGCCTATGACCACCGAGGCTTCAGGGACTGCCGAGGCCCACTCTGCATATTTAAATAAAGACCCGGAGTGTGGCGATCCCCGGACTTCAGTTGACCTCGAACCCCCCAAACAATTAGTAAACAATACCCGGGAAGGTGGCGCTCCCCTGCAAAACATCTCTGTGCCCTTCCGCACCTAATTTACATTTGACATTAAGATCCCCAGTACTACAGAGACCCAGCAATATAATAATTGGATTGGCCACGGAACATTACCCACCCACCAGGGGCCTCATTTAAAAGAACGGGTGAGACCGTTTTTTTTGTTTTTGTTCTTTTCTCTCCATTTTTACCATCCGCATCCACTCTATTACAGCGATGCAAGGTTTTCCTCCTCTCGCTTCAAGTAGTCAAACAAGTATTTGCTATCGCAGGGTGGAAGCCATGCACCACCCTCTAATAGCAAACACAAATGTCCAGCGAATGCACACCCCGGGACATTGTATGAGCTGCGCCTGACAGGTCGCCCTCCCTACTACCATTATGCATTTGTTAGTATAAACGCATACTAACACTACTTACACATGTGTAGTAAAGCGACCAGAATGTAGTGAAGAAGCAGAGGAAGCGCAAAATCTAAAAATATAAATCCTACCAGAAGTCGGATGACATAGTTCAATGAGCCGACAACCCTGGCAGGAGTAGAAACAGCTACACGAACAAAACGGGTCTTCAGCACAACGCAAGCAATTTTGAAATATTGCTGAGTGGTGCCTTCTTTTTGCCTTCTCCCACTCGTCGCCAAATTTATGTAGTGAATAGGCAGACAGCAGTGAATCCAATAAGTATATTTATTATAGGAAAACAAGACACCTGAAACAACCACCAACAGGAGCAGACAGCAAAGCAACCGTCTAATCCAGCACCGTGTACAAACTTCGCAAGGTTCCCCTCATGACAGCCCTACATTCTAACATTACATACTGAGGGCCATATCATCAAGGATGGGCGTTAAAATTATCACCGCTTTAGCGGCAGGAAACTGCCGCTAAAACGGCGATAATGGGCTTGATAATATGCCGTAGAGAATTCCAATAGAAGCCCATGTTCTTGTGTTAACATGGCCTTCTATTGGAATTCTCTACGGCATATTACCAAGCCCATTATCGCCGTTTAAGCGGCAGTTTCATGCCGCTAAAGCGGCGATAATTTTAACGCCGTGCCTTGAAAATATGCCCCTCAGATTCTAGTAGAATTACATACTAACATTCTACTATGACTTACAATGGAATACTACACAGAGCACATGACTTTACAGCAATGAGCTCATAGTTTCATAAACGGGTCTTGACACCGGTAGGGGTAAGACTTTCCCTTCCCGCTCCCTATATTGTAGAAACGTAAACTAACACTTCTTCAACAATTATGCTACCGCGCCCATAGCACATCACTTTACAGCAATGAGCTCACAATTTAGGCTCACGGTTTAATCCCCGAGTCTTCACACCAGTAGGGATGAGTAGTTCGCTTCCCACTCCCTATATACTATATACGCATACTAACACTACTTACACACTTATACTACAGCGGCTAGTATCCTACATCGCCCAGAGCCCATCACTTTACAGCAATCAGCTCGGTTTCATCCCCAAGTCTTCCCACCGGTAGGCGTAACTACTTCGCTTCCTGCTTCCGGTGCACTATCAACACACAGTAGCGGTCAGTAGTTCGCTTTCCACTCCCTATATGGTATAAACGCCTACTAACACTACTTGCACATGTATGCCACAAGCACCAGACCACATCACTTTACAGCAATGTCCTCACGGTTTAGACTCTCGGTTTCATACCCGAGTGTAGCACCAGATCATATCACCACCATGCCACACTGAGCAACACCGCACTTTCAGACCGTTAAAATTGATAACTACCTACTGTCGACCACCAGTAGGTAATCCAGAACAAATTACAATAGTTCCTTGATTCTTTTAGCTTTCAAAAATTCTCTCTATTACTGTCTTTCTACTTTTCCATATAAATAGTTTTTTTAATATTCAAGTACACATCGAAGTCAGAAATGCAACATATTCTAGCAACACACTTTCTAGAACATTCTACAACACGTGGAGGTTAAAAGTTCATCAATTTTTTTAAACCTAACAATATTTTTTTGCAACAGTTTCTCGAACATTTAACAGCACGTGCAGGTTAAAAGTTCACGATTGTTTTAAGTTCGAACAGTGCCTTCCAAATGCAAGTAGCAGGTGTGGTTGAGTTGAGCAAATTTTATCCTATAATATGTACTATAATATGTACTTGCAAACTGCTTTTTCTTAACCAATCACAAACATACTTTTCCACAAAACGAATGTGCACCCTACTTTTAAAAAACAATGCTTTTCATCTCCCAATCAGGTACCGTTTTGTATGCGAAAAGAAACTAGTTCCCCATCTTTAAACATATCTCTTATTCTACGAAGGAACTGCATGAGCTACAGACATCATTCCATACCTTCCAGCCATACCTTCAAAATGCTAGTGTGGATCGTAGGACATAGCTATGTTTTCTGGTGTAAGAGATATGCAGAACAGAGACGTATTGATTTAGACCTAGGTTTACAAAATGTAGACATTAAATGGTTTGGACAGAGAGGATTGAAGTGGCACCAATTGTTGCCTTTGGTTAAAACCTGTTTGCATCTCCAACACCCTGACCTCATGATTGTCCACTGTGGTGGAAACGACCTAGGCACATTGACTGGGGTAGATTTGGAAATGCTTATGAAGGACACCTTTGGACAATTGATGTTACTTTTGCCTCAAAACTGTCATTGTATTTTCCAATATTTTCAACTTCCCTTCCTTACTGTCTGCTAAATTATGTCCTCTGTCATCTTGTGTGACAACTTGCCCCTCCATCAGTTCACCTTCTTTTGTTTGTGTGTCCCTTGCCCTAGTCTCCTGTTCTTCTTCTTCTCATTCTCGACCGATATGCTCTTATCAACCTACTGAACCATTTTGCTGCTGGGCATTGACGTCAGCACCCCTTCCAATCATTTATTACTGAGCTGGTTTGCTTTTTCTTATTCTCATCTAGGTGTCTTAGGTCCTCCTGAAGGTCAGTCATATGCCACAGTTCTCCATCCCTCTAATTATCCCCAGGCTTTTCTCTGGCAAAAGGAAGTGCCATAAGTTGCCATCTGTCAACACCTGCAAGCATTCTGGGTACAATATTATGCATTTTTTTATTTGAGGTTTTATATAGCGCGACAAGAAGACCTTTTCAGGTGACAGAGTGCTTTACTGAAGTGCACAAAAATATGGGATAGAACAGGAAGAAAGATCAATACCAAATATAAAAATACACTATATACAAACATATATGTATAAGAATGGCCAGAAATATACTTGCACATAGGGTAAACAGAGAGATAGAAGTATATAGTCTGGCATAAGACCTGACCCAAGGGAAATGGCATTTACAACATGGGCTGAGCCATGAGTGCCGTTTCAACACAAGTGGAACATTGCTTGCCTGAACCACCCAAATGCCTTAACCACACATATGCGTGGTTAAGACAGTCAGTGATGTAAATGCAGAGCAGATGGGCGGGGAAAAGAATAGGAAGACTCAGGAGAGGATGGACCGGGACGCAGCTTGGTAAGTGGGGCTGGGGCTGGGTTTTGAGAGGTGGGTAGTTTTTAGGGCTGGGGTAGTTTTAGGGCTCAGGGTGAGGGCATCTAGTAGTTTGTGGGGCTGGAAGTCAGTTTTAGGGCTCATGTTAGGGGAGTTTTTGAGGGTGGGGCTGGTTTTAGGGCTCAGGATTGGGGGTAGTTTTTATGGCTGGGATGGGGTGGATTATAGGCATGGGATATCAGGTTTTATGGGTGAGGGCAGGGGGGCCGAGGTGTGATCTTTACCAATCATGCCTTTACCACCAAATTCAATGTAACGGCATGCATGGTAAAGTCATTCGTGGTAAAGATGCGATCATGGTTCAGACCGCGTTGTTTAGTCATGTCATGTGTGATTAAGGCATGCACTGTTGTGTCATACAACCCTGGCCTAAGCATATTCTGGCGTACTAAGAGGCAGCGAACAGATAGGCGGGAGGAATCGATCAAGAGGAGATGGAGGAGAACGTCAATGTGAGAGGAATTTGTTGGAGAGAACATTTTTTGCATCCTTCTTGAAGCTGCATGTGGATGGGCTGCACCTGATCTCGGTAGTGAGAGAGTTCTAGATGTTTTGGACAATTTCGGAGAATAATCTGTTATATGTCTTCTTGTTCTTGAATTTTTGTATCTTAAGAAGTAAGGAGCTAGTACTTCAGGAAGATCGGTTTCCACTCGATAGGGTGTGTTTCTGGGTCAAGTAGGAGGGGGTATTTTGATGCAGAGCTTTGTGGGTCATACAAGCAATTTTTAGATGAATCCAGGCCTCGAAGGGTAGCCATTTCAGTGATTGAAGGTCAGGAGTAATATGTTAACTTTTTTAATCCAGTGATGAGCCTAGCTGCTGCATTCAGATTAGCCTTCTACAGTGTGAGTGAGGTTTTTGGGAGGCCCACCAGGGTAGTACTGCCATAGTCTAGCTTCGATTGCTCAAGGGCTTGAACTGCCGTTGTGAGGTCTGCTGTGGGGAGGAAAGGCTTTAGTTTCCTAAGAATGTGCAACTGATGGTTAGCTCCTCTAGTGATGGCACTGATGTGTTTTTGCATGGAGACTTGTTTGTCCCAGGTTATACCTATTGATTTGGCAGAGTCAGTGATGTGTGGAGTACAATTCAGGGCAGTGAGAAGAGGGAGACAATCTTTGACATAAGGGTTGGTGGAGGGTGTTACAATCAGTAAGAATCCAATACTAAAGGCATTGATTTTGGATTGGTTATGGATCAGCCAATGTTGTGTTTTAGTCAAAGTGTTGTTGAGGAAATATTTGTCCTCGGGGAGGTGGTTTTCACATAGAGTTGGGTGTCATCAGCATACATGTGGTAGGAGATATGGGAGAGTTTGAGGATTTCAGTGAGGGGCTCCATATATAGGTTAAACAATGCCCGGGAGAGAATAGAGCCTTGGGGTATGCCAAGAGACAGTGGAGACTGGTCCGACAGAGGGTGATTGATTAGGATGCGCTGAGATCTATTATGTAGAAAGGCGGAGAACCATTTCAGCACAGTGCCAGATAGACCCATCCTGTGCTCAAGAAGGTTTAGAAGGGTAGCATGGTTGATAGTGTCATGTCAAACTCTTCTGACAGGCCCAGTAGAATTAGGAGGCAAGATTTATTCTGGTCCAGTGACATAGGGTATTGTTGATGATGTGGACCATGGCAGTTCAGTGCTGTGACCCCATCAGAAGCCAGATTGACAAAGGTTGAGTAATTGGAATTTCTCAATGTGATTGTGGAGCTATAGGTGCGCACATATTTCTTAGAGTTTGGCCAAAGTAGGAATGTTTGAGATAGGGCGGTAATTGTTGGGGTCGGATTGGTCAGAGTTGTGGTTTTTTAGGATTTGGAGTAACCGGGCTGATTTTGAAGCAGTCAGGTAAGGAGCCTTGAGTGAGTGAAGCATTGATTATCATAGTCCAAAGTGGAAGCATGAGGTGAATGGCCTCATTTGGGAGTTTGGAGGGGAGGAGATCGTTGAAAGTTACCTCAGTTCACGCTTTGCAGCCAGAAAAGTGCATCTTTGCAGTTTGACAGCCTGCATAATGTCACAGACCAATGATATCTTGGCTCCTTCTTTCTCCAGTAGACCATGTACTGGTGACACTTGCAGAATTATATTTCTATTACATTTATTGAAGATGCATGCAATACATTTCTTCGTTGGGACTCCCGGTATTGAATGGCTATCAGTGCACAATGCGCTCTTTCCACTGAATGATGTTCAAGAGTTTATTGTGTTTGATGATCTTCAGGATTAAATGTTCTACAAACAGTTCAAGACTATTCCCCTATAATGGAAATGTGACAATTTTAATATGACTTTATTGATTTTTGTGGCACTCATTTTGTTTCCATTTTAATACAACATGATGGACTTTTAAGAGCCCTTTTTCTTTGAATGTCTAAGTGTAAAGTGGAGGATATTGGCAAGGTGAATGTGGAGCCTTCCTCTTTGTTTTGGTCTCCATGCCTACCAACCTCTAGGGCCATATTACAAGCAGTGCCCTGGTGGTGCAACAGGAATAAGCACCTGTTTTCTGTGTTCCCAGGTCACTATAGTATCACAAAAGAAGAATCAGGTGTTTATGAGCCCTCTTCTGTAACACAGATAATGCCGGCACACATAGCCCATCAACCCTATTTTCAGGGGTCATTCCCTCATTAGAATGCCGGTATGACCCCATGCTAACAATGTAAACACTTTGCCTCTGCTGTGCACCCAATTAAGAATGCAGGAGCAAAGGCAAAAAGGCCATCGTGAGCAGTACTGACTGTGCTCCACAAAAACTGGTGCACAGTCAGTGCTCCCACTGAGTGCGACCGCTGTAAAGGAGGTCCAATGGATCCCCAATACTCCCTCCTAGAGGTGAGTGCAGACACTGTACCTGCCTGCATGGGGATCTCTATCCCCTCTTTAAAGTACAGGTGGGTGCTGACTGACCAGAGAAAGGTGAAGCGGCTGATTCAAACAGCCGCCCTTTATTTTACTAATGCACCGCCCTGGTGGCAGCACAGCCTCTTGTCTGACCTGCGGGCAGTGCATTACTTGTAATGAGGCGCACAGTCCCTGTTAGCACCCGACGCACCTCTTCAAAGGTGTGCCATAATGCAAACAGGGACAGTTTACCAGCTGTGTTATATGGCCCCTAGTGTTCATTCAGAGTGAAACAGCAAACAGCAAATTTGCTTTTTTCAGGGTTTAATTCATATTCAGGCAACAGAATAGCTGAAGTGCTTACATAGAGCATGAGTGAGGGGCACCTCCCCATGGATATATGTTTGTAGTTCTGCCACAGCAACGAGCTAAGAAGGTGGGCTGTCTCAAAATTCTGAGACCCCTTTTGAAGATGGCCACAATACTCAAGGTATTACCAAAGAATCTGTATTGAAGATGTGAGGAAAAGACAAGCCATAACATGCTATAGCCTTATAGTTTCCTAGAGCCTGAATTTCTTTTTTTCAACCAGGTGAAACAGTTAACTAACCTTAGGAACAGAGACTTCTCACATTTACCAGTGACTAATACAACCCTGGAATAGTCAAACACTGCCATTCCCCACCTTACCAGGGCTGTCTGTATTGTGCTATGTTTCAGACATACGAGGCTACTGTGTCTCACATGCCAGGATCAGTCCCTTGTCTCGCACTTCAGCCCCGGGATGCTCTGCTGTTGCCAAGCTGTTCTGTTCTTTCCCATTACCCGATTCTGTATGCATATGACAGCTAACCAGCCCATTGAGCCTTGACTGCTTAAGGGTCGAACAGTCCTTGCCCGCCATCAGGTTGCCACAGCATCTTTTCATCTTTATTGAATATTTTAGATGTTGCATAGTTGCACTGAAGTTTCATCAGCTGTGGTTCACCAAGGGTCACTCACAGAATATGGACACTTGACTGTCTACATGGCCACTCATGCTCTCCGTCCAAACATTTAAAAAAGGAACATGTACATGGAAGAGGTTTCTTGCATTATCATGGCTGTCTTCACATCCATCCACAGCCTCTTCCTTCGCCTTTTTCATGATCACTGATTTCCTTTGATACTGTACAGTGAACAGAAACAAAGTACATAATGATTTCTCCTCTACTGCTATGTGCCAGGCCTAAGGTTCTTGGAAGTCCTTAATAACTTGTTTTCGCTTCTTCATGCACATTCGTTTCACTGCTCCAACATCTGCAGTGCACTGCATTAACAAAACATCATCACTGACCGCCTGATTCTCATGCATTTCTTTATTCCTGTATCTCTTTGCATTCTGTCCATTGTGAATTGTTTTCATTTTCTTGTTAAATGTACCATATCTTAAACGACCAAACAATCTTTTGATGAAAGTGCGCTGTAAAAAAGCACTGTCCTACAATTTCTCTGGTGCATCACCCTGCAGAGCAGGTTTACCTGCAGCTAGTTACTTTCCAGAGCAAAGGCTGACAAATTCGAAATATAGGGTACATTTTTGAGCAAGGACTTTGTTGTTGTAAATAATGTCTATAAAGTAGTTTCACCTTGAAGCAAATCAGATCGCTATGAAGTTAAATGTTTCAGAAAGTTACCTGTGTATTGAATCCTTGTAAGCTGAAAACTTACCAACCACGGTTTATAAAGCGAGCCATCATATTTCACCTCCTTATTTGTGTTTTTGCTCTTTAGGGACTCACTGGAATATTCTTGGTTGAACTCCAGAAGTGTTTCATCAGAACTCAGATTAAGGATATCCCGGAAGTCCCGGATACCGACAATGTGCAACTTGAGGTATGGGGAATAAATCCATATAAATTCACTGCATACAGAAATTAACACTACAACAAAAAAATCTCAAAGCTTGCATATGTACTGACCTCTTTGTATCGAACTAAAATATTGCACTTGATGGGCCACATCTAAAATGCCTACAGGAAACAAACAAAAGCAGCATTAAATGGATGCTGGCCAAAATCTTTCTTTGTTCTCTCTAGCCCTGCATTACAGAAAGATGAACTTACCTTAGTTTATTTTTTCCAAAATGCACAACACAACATAAGTTATAAATTATTGATGTTTGTGTGTTCATGTGTGCATTAATGAGCATGTGTGACTGTCTGTATATTTCTTTCTGTGCATGTAACGGGGACTGCGGGCCAGTGTGTATGCTCTCTACATGTACCAGGAGTTTTGTCTGACTGTGCGTGCCCTGCAACAAATGCAGGACTATTGACTTTGTTAATGCATGTTTCATTGTAGAAGAAAAAATATGTTCTTATGCTGTAATCTTCTGTATCCCTATACAATTGGTGGGGACCATTTCACGAACAGCCTCGGAAACAGTAACACGGAATTTACTTTATTCTTCCACTGACAGGAAGCCCTAAAAGCTCCATATCTTGGACTCTCATGCACCCAATTCCACCTCCCCTTCTCATGAACATATGGATTTTCCCTACCGTCCAAGTCATAGACATTTGCCTTAAGGCAGTCCCTGCCAGAGACTTGCTCCCAGTGTACAGGGTTATGAAGAGAGACCCCTGTATTGATACAGCTTTTAAGTTACTAGTGCTCTTTAATCAGAAGTGAGAGATTTGACCTCTTGCAGGAACTGGAGTGTGTTTTGGGACAGTCAGAGAGTACCCACTTTTGTGAATATGGTTACAGTGTTTATTTATTGCACCCTTTGCACATCTTCAGGCAATTCAAGACTTTTCCAAATTGTCCATATATGTGCTATTGTGGATAGTTTAACTTGTGATAAGGTCTGCGGTCCATGCTCAGGATTGGCGCAGCAGAACTGGCGCTGCTGCGCTGTTGCGCCAAACTCGTAATCGGGCCCTTAGTGACTTCGTACATTGAAGACTGATTATGCACAGTGCTTCTTCTCTCAAAATATGAAAATATTTTGTTTACCGGAAGTGCCTGCGTTTCAGTCTCCAGTACAGTGAAACTGATTAAGTATATGCTTAATCCCAATGAGACACATCCTACAGTGGTCATTGACAATATTTAATGAAATCACTTTTGGACATTTTTTCTCTCCGGATAATTGCATGTGTGTCTTTATTAACATAGGACTATAGGGGAACATGTATCAAGCAAAGGATTTGCGATTCCTTAATAGCGATTATTAAGTAATCGCTATTAAGGAATCGCAATTCCTTATGCATGTAGGTTTCGCAGAAAAAATTGCGATTCCTACACATTCCCTATTAGCGAATCGCAAATTGCGATTCACCATTAGGGAATGCTTTCCCATTCATTCCTATGGGTCTAGAGGCACATAGGAATGAATGGGAGAGCATTCACAATTTGTGATTACCAAATAGGTAATCGCAAATAGTGAATGCAATTCAAGGGTGCAAGGGGGCCAAAAGGCCTCCCTGACGCACCCCCAGAAAAGATATTTGTTTACATGTGGCGCACACACATGCCCTAAGGACATGTGTATGCGCCACATGGCACTTTGAAAAATGCTATTTTGTGCATTTTTCTAAGGAATTACAAATTACCATCAACTTGAAGTAGATGGTAATTTGAGGTTCCTTAATGCAAAGTCACATTCTGGGAATGCTTCTTGCATTGCATTTACGGAATCGCAAATTGCTTTGAGTGGCCTCATAAATCATGAGTAAGGCGATGCAGCACAAATCAATGTGTCGCCTTACTCTTAGTCCGGGAGGTGTCCCATGGGCATTGCAGTGGGTTTGCCCACGCAACACCCATGGAATTTAATGCTCCCCCCAATTTACAAAGTGATGTAAATCTGGGGATGCACCAAATCTGTGTGTCTCCTGAGGTGAGGTGTATGAGGAGAAATACATTTGTTTCGCCTCGTTTTTTCCTCTTTAGCACACATGGAAAGAAGAGGAAAACACCTCTTTGGATTGTTTTGCTCCTTCCTGCACAAAAACAACCCTGCCTGCAACAGGGGTACACTTGAACCATGGTGCACGGGTGCCTACATTGGAGCTAGGATGCCAAAACAGCACCAGTACGGGCATAAAGGACTGGAATGCACCATATTGCTTAAATACGGTGCATTCCTGCTCTATTACTTTAGCGTAGGACAGCATGTGCCTTGCTGCACCGCTCTATGCTAAAATGTCATAAATGAGGCCCTCATGCAAATGAGGAAAGTCCCTCTGGTGATAGCACTGGGCCATATGTGTGCCAGTGCTATCTGTATTACAGGAAGGGCCACACACACATCTGCAGCCCTTTTTGTAGTACTAAAGTGTCCAGGGGACACGCAAAGTGGGTGCACATGCCTGTTGCAAAGGGTGTAGTGACATGCTCCAAAATTGACCTCTTCATTATCACCAGCTGAAAATGCTGGCTCAGGAGGAAGGAAGGCAAATCGAATACACTGCAAGAAGGCAAGTAGTGCCCCACAGTAATTTGTATGGAGTGTCACCATGAGGAATATCCAGGACCTCAAGGATAGGATTCTGTGTGCTTCAAAAAGACCAGGTGCCCTATTACACATAGGGTGCACTTTTACTGTTTGCGCCATGGCACACCTTAGAACAGGTGCACCGGCCACAAACAGGGAAATGCCCCCTGTCACATTGAATGTGCTGCCCCAGGCCAGCCTCGAACTCGCATTGCCTCTAGGGCAGCGTATTCAAGTGAAATACAAGATTCACTTGCATGTGGGTGCAGTGAGTGACTGCACCTGCCTGCAAGGGAATGTCTGGGGTGTCCATAGGACCCCTTTTCCCACTCCAGAGGGCTGTCATCAGGATGCGCAATGACTGTGCGTGACCTTTTAGGATGGTGCACTGTCATTGTGCCTTCTGACCCTTTCTTTGCCTCTATAATACTGCGCAGGCACCAAGCCAAAGAGATTCCCTCATTTGCATAGGGCCATGCCCCCATGCAAATGAGGGAACACCTTTGAGGGAACACCTTTTGGGGAAAGTGCTAGTGCTCTATGTAGGTCTGCGCTGTCTGTATTACAGAATGGACCAGACAAGCCTCTGCAACCTTTTCGGTAATACCAAAGTGCACAAAGTAGGCGCGTGTGCCTGTTGCACCCACGGGGAACTTACCATAATATGGCCACAGATTGTTATGTTGTCGGGTGAGTGGAGTCTAGATTGCTTGTGGTCAGGTGAATAATAAAAACAATGTCTATTGAGACAATAATCTGATAAACTTAAATATCATAAATCTAGAAACCTCTGAATAAAATCAAATTAACAAACATCATTTTCTGTACAGCGTTTATCAAACAACCACACCTACAACTACCTCCAGATATCTAATGTTCGTAATTGCTAAAAGTTGGGGCAGTGATTCATGTTTTACTAATAGTGGTTTTAAAGATTTGTGGCGCAGAGTTTTAAATGGAAGCAGTTAAACAGAATGTGAGAAGTTGTAGATTTAACATTTAAAACATGCCAGCATTCCCCTTTGTTTTCCCGTATTATCGATATCTTACCTGTGACCGAGATAATCCTTGTCTAGATTTTAATATCTTTGTTCTTATTATTTGATCTGTTAGTTTAGAGATGTATTGAAAGTTATCCTCAACGTCCAACAAACTTAATGTGATGGAAAACCTCTTTTCCATATACTCTTCTATTGGCGATTTGTTTTGCTACATTTTTCATCTCTCACTTTGTGAAAAATGAGTCTGATTTCAGAGTCTCTATTAACTGTTTGTATGGGGTGTACACTGCTTTTATCTTCTTTAGTGAAGCAAGAGATCTAAGTTCAATTCTTTGAAGCTCATTCCAAGCCAGCTAATCTTGAAATGTTATTGTGCTTCTAGCTCAATAGTGAATGTGTAGGTGAATACTTTCTCTCCAGGGGGTTGCTGTAATGGAGGGTCACGAAAGTCTACATTGATTTTAGCAATACCCTTATTGGTGCTAGAATCCTCAGTGCTGCTCATTCTAAATTATCTATCTATTTCAAGCTGTTATATAAAGTTAGACCTAATATTTATAGGATTCACCTTCCTCCTCTGTAGTTCCACTTATGCACCCAAAAATACTTTCTACACGTGGCAGTTTCCTCTGTAGGTCAATGGCTGACGAATCCAATAAAACAATGTGGTGTGTGTAGAGTGAGCCGGGAAAGTGAAGTTCTTCCATTTCGGCGGAAACAAATCAATCTCCAAAAGCTTTCCAGGAGATTGAGAGCAAAGGAGGTGGAGCTGAGACGCAGACAGCTTAAAACCATTATTAACGAAAGACTTCGGGGCATATTTACAAGCCCCTTGCGCCACTTTTTTGCGTCACTTTTCCCATGTTAAAAATGATGCAAAAGTGGCGCAAGGGCCTTGTAAATCTGCCCATTCCTTTTTTATTAACCTCTACCAATGCCCAGTTGGACAAATATAACAGTTGAAGGATGGAAAGGAACCCTGATTATATATACATTACTGATAATTTCTTCCACAGGCTGTTCCAATCCACCAAATCAAAAGCTGCACAGAAGCCGACAAAGCAGCAGCTCAAACTCCCCACATGTTCCACCGCATTCCATGCGATTGGCCACAAAGCAAAACCGTGGTTTATCGTTGAGCGGTCGTCCCTAAAAGTGCCCTTTCCTATAAGATTCCGTCTGTTATCTGCAATCCATTAATCAGATATTGTAATATTACCTTTGAATAAACTTTGTTGTAAATATCAACTAGGCTGTTTATACTATAATTTAATGCTACATTAGCAACACTGTTTTTTTAGGTCTCACAACAAACAGTCTGTTGCTGACAGCACTGTGTTCAACATTCTACAGAATCAACTCTTGGTCATAATTCGATGGCTATTTTGTCAGTTTCAGTTCACTGATTTTTACTGGTTACTTTCCTCCCTTTTCTGTGTTTGTTCTTGCCTTGGAGTTTAACTCTTTTACCCACGCTTTTGATGCTGAAGCCTTCCACTGCTGATTGTATAGAACTACTTCTGTGTTTTTTTAATGTCATTACTTGTTTAGCACTCCATGGTGTGCACGTCTTGGTTTTCAGAGAGTGCTTATACTTTACTTTCATCTCTGACTCTCCCCATCTCTACCCTCCTCCTTCCTTCTCGGTGTGTCTCAGTGATGTGGCAGGCACCACTTGTCAGGTTAGTTCATGTCCTGTGTGCCATCTTCCACTCTTCCTCCACATGCTCCTTCATGGTGAACTATCTGCCAAATAGTGACCTCCTTGAGGCCCCGTATATTGCCCCTCACAGGGTTGTATCCGCTATTGGTTTGCCAATACTGGAGGCTTTTAAACTTCTTTGGCATTGGCAAAGACAATAGTGGCATTAAGCCGTGTTGAAAGTTGAAGGCAATGTATACTTTTACCATGGCAAGTTGGACGACACAATGCATGTTGCATGATATCTTTCATACTGCTTATTATTGCAAGATGATAGTGACATCAGCTACCTTCTTTTGCTTTCAATAAGCCATCTTTTGGGCCATTCTATAAGGTTTGTCTCTATTTCCTGCTCTTAATGTACATTGGCCATTACGGACTGCTTTGATAAATCATCAGAATTGCCAACACCAAATTCACTGTAGGTTAAGTAAACCTAAATGCACCTACATGTCAATTCTGGGTCAGGACCTGTTGATAATGCTTGTATGGGTTCTCTGTTAGTGATCTTTCAATAGATACTTGTCTAGAAATTTGCATCAAAGACAATGAGAGTAAGATAAAAGTAATACTTTTAAGAACTGGATGAACAGACTTAGTAAGAGCAGGTGCCATCCTTTACAAATAATACCTCTCCATCTGTAGGCTCAGATAAGTATTGTTGACATGACTCTGGAAACCTACATATCCCACATTCTGTGCTTCAGCTTGTTAGTCAAGAGTGAAATTATTATTAAACCAGCTAATGCCGAAATCTTAGATTGTTCCAACGGCCCTCATTGGCATGTGTGCCACTTATGGTCATTACTGCACTCTGACTAAAAGCATGTGCAATCTTAGGTTTGCAAATGGACTTTTAATTTTCCAGGAATTCACTAAAAATTTGAAAATTTCATATGCTATTGTGTAGAAGGCTGGTGCTGGTTAAGTTTATATACATGTCATGAAGCCTCTTGGCAGCTAGCTACCATGTGAGATGAGAAAACATTATCCATTTCTGGTTTTATTTTAAGGTCTAGATTTCACTTGATACTCAAAGAAAGAAGTTATTTAGAGCAGAAGTCAGTATCGCCATTCCCCCCAGGTTTAAGAGGTACGGCATTTCCTTAGCATGGTCAACAAACGAAACCTGGTCATGTAAATCCCTGACGAATGGAACAACATGCACCAAGATGCTTTCAAAGTGCTCTTCAAAGATAGCATTATTGTATCTTTCAAGGTATACTGTGCCAGTGAGAAACTGTCACCCAGGATAAAACTTCAGGATTTAATTTCAACTTAGCCTGTTGAAAGTAATTGTGCAAAATACACCATGACAGCTACCAGCAATAATTTACCATGATCTACTTACACTTGCCAGGTTATAAAATCTTACATTGTGAAAGAGAGAGTGGAATCTTTAGGAATCATATATCTCAATCAATAGATCCAAGAAAGAAGAAAAGAGAGGCTCACCCTTCACCAAGTAATTCAGAATGCACAGGAAGCACTGAATGTGGCTTAATAGTGTGTTTTGGAAGGTTTGGTGGAAAGGGTCAGGGAAGCCCTCTGGCCAAAGATCATTGCCACATTTTAGTGATTGAATATCCCTTTTTATTTCTGAGTTTTTGCTCATTTTGTTCAGTGCATTACTAGTGTCTCCTCAGTAAGTGTAGGTAGTATCCAGGTGTCAAGGGATTTTTGACAAAGATCACTGTTTGATGATTTCTTGGGATTGTAAAGGACAGTGTAGAAAGCAAGTAAGGATCCTATAATCTTGATGGAGTCTGATTGTAATGCACCATGGTTGTCTTTTATTGCAGAAATCCATAGATCTTTTTGTTTTTCAACAGAAGGGATAGGGATCTTCCTGCCTTGTTTCTTTCTAACAGACTTTTAGCTTTGATGGTATTTATAAATGCATGGGCTCTTTTTCTCATAATCTTATTGAATTCTTACTTAAGAGGTTTTATTTTTTGTGTGATCTTATGTTTGTGAGTATGTGATCTTTCTACTTCTAGATGTTTGATTTGTGATCCTAGGGCGTCTAATTTTGAATTCATCGCTTTGTTTTTCTTTACCATAAAGGGTATACTTACTCATCTATTGGTAGCTTTCATTGCATACCAAATAGTTTCTAGGGGGAGAGCTGATTACTTATTTTCTGTAAAGAAGTTGATAATTGAAGTCATTATTAGGTCCTTTTCTACTGGATCATCAAGGATTTCTTCATTTTCCAGGAGCAATTTTTGTTCTGTGGTTTAGCGATATTAAGATCTAAGGATAAACTGGCATGATCAGAGATCACTATAGGCTTTATTTTGGGGTTAGAAGCCTGTTAGACCAGTGAGTTGTAATTGAGAAGGCAATCTTTTATGGGGAGAGTATTGAATGGGTTGTCATAGATACTGAATTAAGTCCCTAGATGTTATGTAAACGTCAAATGCCAAGTTTGCTCATTTGATTGCGTGACTTGTTTGGTTTGTATTTGCAGGAGGAAAGCTTATCTAGGGCATGGGTCCCAAATATCGAATCATAGAGCCTCGGCTCAACAGCCTGTCATTCTGGGCAAATCACGTAATCTACTCATGTTTAAAAAACCTTGTAGCATTATATACATCTCATGTAATCCTCTGGAGTCTAATGCCATTAGGCCATATTCACGCTTCATAAAACTTCCCAAAAAAATATGTAAACCATACCTAATAAGTTGTAAATAATGTCTATCAAAAAACAAAATGCATGTAAATTGTAGCCTCAAGGGAAGTGCCTTGCACCCCACTCCAGAGATGCCAAAACGTCTGAGTTGCTCTTTGTCTAGTGCCTTTCTGTCAAAACAAAAAACACACAAACATATTACAAAGAAAGAATCAATGGATTCTTCGTTCATTTCTACTTCTTTCTGCGTGTTTGATTGTGGTGTGGCAGTGTTAAAATGGTGCCACACAGATGCTCTCCATGTTTACACGTCGCCTGAGCCCCTGGGCTTCTTCAGCCTGCCAGCTTCAGACCTATCACAACCTCCTTCTGATCCTAAAATGTATACGCTTTATATGTATGCTGGATCGACATCTATTTCAATTTAGCACTTCACAAGGTGGTGGGAGGGATGGGGGCGGGGGCACAATCTCATCAAGATTCCAAGAATGTGACTACAAGAAACGAGTGAAAGAAACTGTTGTGTTTATTCCTGTCCCTGCGTGGACACCGTAGTTACTTTGCCTTGTGTCCCAGATGATACGCCGTATCATCTGTGACGCTCCAGCCGTGACGTGATCAGCTGCCTTCTGTTATGACAGTTGACAGCTGACCACGCAACGCGCCACATGTTCTGCCGGCTCCGCTGTTGGGAGCCTCCGTGTTGGTTTGAGCAATAAAGTTATTTGCCACGAAGACTTCGACTTTGTTTGTTTCAACAAATTTGGCGACGAGGATGGGATACTCCACCCTACCGAGTCCAGAAAGTGTACTGTAACTCAGCACTTCTGAGTGATGGGAAGGTGTGGCATTTTTCGAAATTATCTGCAGTCAAACATACAAAGGAAGCATCACCCAGACCAGACTATCCATGCTTTGAACCCGTGAACACAGACGTGCGCAAGCATGCAATTGACTATGATTCAGAGAGTGAGATGCCTAAAGGCGGTATGACTAGTGCTGACCAAGTCGTGGTGATTCCACCAGGTCAGATTTCGATGCCAAGTCCTAAAGGAGACATTGTTAGACGTAAGTTGCCCAAAACATTAGAACTGGACAATTCTCTACCAGCAACCACAAGCAGGGCAGGCAGACTCCTAGGTCCTCCTGCGAGGCTGAGAGACTTTATATGTGAGTGATTCCCCCCACTCTCAAGACGTATGTTTCCTCTTTCCTCCTTTCCCTAGGAAGGGGGATGTGTTGTGTTTATTCCTGTCCCTGCGTGGACACCGTAGTTACTTTGCCTTGTGTCCCAGATGATACGCCGTATCATCTGTGACGCTCCAGCCGTGACGTGATCAGCTGCCTTCTGTTATGACAGTTGACAGCTGACCACGCAACGCGCCACATGTTCTGCCGGCTCCGCTGTTGGAGCCTCCGTGTTGGTTTGAGCAATAAAGTTATTTGCCATGAAGACTTCGACTTTGTTTGTTTCAACAGAAACGTGATGTTTAAAGTCAAGTTTTCAACTAGAGAAACTGTCATAAACTCTTAAAAACGTTCTGATGGAGGCAATTATCGCCATCACTGTAGGGATAAGGAGCTTATCTAGTCTGTCAGATGCGTGAGACTAGATAGCTTCCTTAAACAAAATATATGCTGTAGAGTTCCCTGGGCTGAGTCCACTCGAGAGATCCGACCATCATAGGAGCGCGTGCCCATCCCCTCACCACATTCAAACAATGCAACGCAGAATAAAACACGCATCCCTGGCAAGAACGGCTTCTGATCTGAGTCAACCCATCCAAAAATGAACGTTTCCAGAATAAACGGCGTCTGTCACTCAGGGGCACGCGGTTAAAAAAATACCAGCAGCATGAGAGGGGCTTTATTTTGAAAGCAGTTAAAAAATGAACACCAATCAATAATGTTTGGATGTGGCCCACAGAGAACCCGAGGCTAATTATATTCAAATTGAAAATATCCGGAGCTTTTAAATGAAATGCTCACATCACACGTTTGCAGTACCCTTTAATATAACACCAAGATTATTCTGTTCGAAAATTCAATTTAGCTAACCCAAGGTTACATTCGTTTTGCATAACAGCCAGAGAATTTTAATAGAAAATGGCAAGTACAATGATATATATTGATTGCCTAAAAAATACATGCATTGCTTTAAAATGCAATATTTGTCTATACTCAGTTTTAATATTTTCTGGCAAAATACGTCATTGTTGGCATTTGTAATACTTCCACAACAAACATGCTCTAAGGATCAAATTAATGCTTATATTTGTGCATCACAAAAGTCAAGTCTTTAATGGCAAAGGTTCTGAGAACAGGTTCCAAGAATCAGCCTGAATTTTACAATACTTACATTGCAAAGGTGATCTTCTTGTAACCTGGATTCTTTGTTTGGAAGGGGAGAATGTCCTTTCTCACAGTGGCCATGTCTCCATGACAGATAACTAGTTGATCTATGCTCAAAGAAGATAGATTATCAGGGGGCCAGACAACCTAGACTGTCCAGGTGGTGTAACTTTGCACTGATGTGCGACACAGCACCATGTTATTGAGTAATATAGGCGTGTTATACGTTGCTCCACTTGTTTTTCCATTACTCAGTACTGTTTTGCCCAGATGAAAATCTATATTTTTTCTTTGTATAATTTGATAACTTCAAGGGTAATGTAGCCCCACCAGGACAGTGCAAGCCTATCAGACTTTACAAGGCAAGTCTTTACCCAGTATGCATTTACCCCAAGGACTTTACAATGCATTAACCTTAACAATGCATTGCAATATTGTAGTATCCTCAGGTCATGTTATTATGTTCCCTTCATTCTGTACCTAGCTGCTCAGCCAGTGTCAGTGTTCCGCGTAGAATGTTAGTGTGGGTGGAATGCTTAGATACTGTGTGGGACTGAGACAGTTGGGAAGATGGGCTGAGCAGCTAGGAGGCTGCTCCTGGTGGGGCTAATGCTGGGGCCTATGTTGGGGCCTATTGTGGAGCCTGATCTGGGGCCTGCTCTGGGGTTACTACTTCTACACCTAAGATCTCAATAAACTTCATCTACTCCTACCTGGCCACGTCTACAGCGTCTACTTGTACATCCTGCACACGTGGGGCCAGCCCACAACATTTATGGCGACGATCTGGGGAAAATCTCACGCAAAAAGGTAAGTATTAAGGGAAGGGGATGGTGTTAGTGTGTTGATCTATGCTTGTATCTTTCCTTTCTCCTTAGTGTGTCTGTTTTCCCTCTCGTGATGTATTTCTACATGCATTCCTGGGTTTATGGACTATTCATATCTTGTGTACATTTCTGTATTTATTTGTTTGCTTATTAGTAGTTTGGGTTTATTTTAGGTTTTATTAATTTTCAGTGTAAAGGAAGAGGATGTGTAGTATCCTCAGGTCATGTTATTATGTTCCCTTCATTCTGTACGTAGCTGCTCAGCCAGTGTCAGTGTTCCGCGTAGAATGTTAGTGTGGGTGGAATGCTTAGATACTGTGTGGGACTGAGACAGTTGGGAAGATGGGCTGAGCAGCTAGGAGGCTGCTCCTGGTGGGGCTAATGCTGGGGCCTATGTTGGGGCCTATTGTGGAGCCTGATCTGGGGCCTGCTCTGGGGTTACTACTTCTACACCTAAGATCTCAATAAACTTCATCTACTCCTACCTGGCCACGTCTACAGCGTCTACTTGTACATCCTGCACACGTGGGGCCAGCCCACAACAAATATCATGCAGGGATTCATAACACGTGCCTGTACCCTGTAATGCTGATGTAATGTCTGATATTCTTCTATGTATATATGTATACATATTTTGTTTGCTTTTGGGTATGAGTCACCCCATTTTAGGTCGAGAACTTCGAGACCTGCTGTAATCGGTTTGTGGGCATCGAGTCCATCCCCTTTCTTGCCATTGCTTTTCATTTGTCTATATCAATGTCCTTCAAAAATGCCTGCTTGCTAGTGGTCAGTCCTGCCTCTTTGTCCCTCCTTTCTCTCTTCTGTTCCTCCCACAGAGTACTGTCTCATTCCTCTCTGGTTCTTTATCTGTTCTTTGGGGGACTCTTTATTTCTTGGTTTCCTGCTTAGTTACTGTTTTTCTGTGTTTAGCTTCAGAGCCCTAGCTGCCTACATTGAAATATAGCATTCTTCTCTCCCGCCCCCCCTTAATGCCACAGTTGTGTTACTGCTGCCTTTTTTACCGCTGCCTCCCCCACAGCGGCTCCCACTCGGTTGTTTGTTTTAATAATTGTGGAAATACTTTATCAGCCCTGCCGCTGCTTTCACTTGCATTCATGTTTATTTTATCTGCTCTTCCACCCCCTTCAAATCAGTTATTGGGCTTCAGCCTGGCCTGCCTCACAGTAGAGCAGGGGAGCTATGCAGACAGAGAAGGAGGGCTGTGCTATTAGTTTACAATGCCCTCCCCTTATGCTGAAGAGCTGGAGGCTGAAACCGGTGTCCCTGCCCTGCCCCCTGTTGTAATTAACTCTAATCGGATCATCTGTCCTGAACGGAATGCTTCATTTTCACCCTCTCACAGAGGCCCCTGGGAGACATCTCTTTGATTGCTTGTTTCTTTTATATGACCATTGTTACAGCAATCACTTTCTCGTATACTTCTGTAATTCCAAATTAAATGCGGACTGCATGCTACCAGATGTTAATTGTTACATCACACTATTTAGGGTTCATTTAGGATTTTTAAATCTCTCAGTGAGCAGTGACTTGCCAAAACCGCATCTGACAAAATAACAAATACCTGCGATTTTTTCAGCCAGAAAACTGTTCTTCTGTTTTACAATATAAAATCGTATATTTTATTTAAAAAAAAAGATTTTTCCAAGAATTGCCTAGTTGTTCATAATAAATTTTGCTCTGCAAGGGACGTGTCCATAAGAGCTGGCTGAAGCGCCCAGTTGCCTCAAAGCCTTGTTTGGGCTGCTCTGCTCAGCACACATGCTGCTCAGGAGCTTGTACCGGAGAAAGGATCTTCTGCGGGTTTGTTTGACTTTCTCCCAGCGGTGCTTGGTGAGTTTCCAATGGTTCCTGCTGGAACCTCCTAGGGTGAGACAGCCTCGAAGGACATGGGCAGCTTTGTGAGAAGTCTGGGTTAGAGGGGGACTGGGAAAGAGCCCCCACGGGATTGTGATGCATGGGTCATTCTGTGCTCGATATCCGATGCCATTTCTGTGATTTAAAAAGAATAACATGCCCTGTTGTTGTGTGCTTTGGGAGCAGGGTAACCAGAATCACTGAGAGAAATGATGGCCCTTTTGATTGCGGTGTCTTTGTGCCAACTTTCATCATGCAAAATTACTTTCCAAATGCTCCATGTACCCATGATGCTTGGTCCAATTAAGATGTTAGCAAGCATTATTTTCCTCCATTTATGTCATCAGACAGAAGGAAAGATTGTCTGCCCCCTCCCCCCACTACTATTTCCTTGATTTGCAGACCGCTGATTAATTTTTTTCTGAAACGCAAATTAAAACATTTGCAGGCCCTATTTCAATTCTGGTTCTCAGTTCAACCTCAGTTTTGAGCCTCTCATTACCCAAAGCCGGATGCATTTATTAGATACCTAGACCACTCACACAAAACCTTTGTTTGTGTCCATTTTTCTTTTCACATTCAGGACCTCTGCTACAAAAAAATTATGCAGTGCCATTTTCAAAGCACAGGGATGCGTCATATTACCAATAATTTGACACATCCCTGTCTTCCCCTGCGCTGGAGGACAATTGGCTGCTATGCGCCAGTGCGGGTACCCTTGCGTCATTTTGCAAGGGTGCCTGTGCTGCAGGGATAATTGTTTTTGTGCAGGAAGGTATACCTTCCTGCACAAAAACAATAATTAATGGCATTTTCCTCTTTCTATGCATGCTGCAGAATGCAGCACACATAGAAAAAGGAAACAACAAGGAGAAATAAAAGTACTTCTCCTTGTTGTGCCCTTCCTAAGTCTCTTATAGCGAGGCGTAGGATTCTGACACATTCCCAGATTTACAAAATGTTGTCAATCTCAGAATGCCTCAAGTTCCATGGATGTTGTGTGGAAACACCCACAGCAACACCGAAGGAACACCCCTTTCACGCAGAGTAATGTGTGAAAGGGACCCATATTCACAAGGCAATGAAAAGTCCCGCAGGGTGACTTTACGTGGTCTTGCAAATATGGCAAGTCCATTTAGCCGCTGGTGAGTAAAAAAGTGATGCACCAATGGCTCATTGGGCTTGTAAATAAACCTCTTAATCTCCTTCTCTAATCTCCTTAATTGACTGCACCAGTAACGCTCTATGGCTCACAACAGTATCTGTAGCCTCTCCACCTGCTCTCCTCTTCTCCCTGGTTCACAGCAAAATCTCTACCTTCTTTTTAATGTTCGCCTAGTCAGCGCTTGCACTGTCTCTCGAGACATGCTGTATTCAGGATAGAGGCATTAAACTCCGCCCATGTTCTGCCCATCTTTACAATAGGCTCCTCTTCCTGTCCTTTGTAAATAATGGCTTTTGATTTGTCAATAGACTCAGGAGTCCCTCCTTTGTACCTCCCTCTCTCCTGTAATTATCTCCCATAAGGACAGCCCCTCTTACTTGTGTTCTTACTCTGTAGCTTTCATTAGCAGTTCGGGAGAACTATTTACTTAATCAATGTCTTGCTGAAGCAGGCACGACATGATGTTCGGCCGCTTCTTTTATATCCAGCCAGACACAGCACTGCCTCTTTAAAGTAGTGCTTTAGCGTGGTGACCACCCCCTCCTTTCTTTTCTTATTTGCAGCTCACCACATTACTTTTTAAAATGTTTCAATATGTTTACCTTTCTTTAAGCAATAAAAACTGGTGAACCCACAGGTATGCACTGCTAGCCATATCCTTTGCCTCTCCTTCCAGTCTTGTTTCACTAACTTAGTGCAGCACCCGCTTTATGGACGTTGTGCTATAACTATTAAATATACTCCATTCCCCCCACTCGCTGCACGGACGCTCCACTTCATGGTTTGTGACGCGGGTTCTGTGTTAATTAAAGAAATCCGTGGATGCTTCCTCCATGTGCCATTGTTCACCCTCCCTTCCCCATCCATGCCCTTCGTGTGGCTTGTCTTTTTTCACCCAACGTGTTGTCCGCTTGTCTGCTTCATGGCGTTTGCCTTTTTTTCCATATTGGTCCAACCGTCACTCTCCATTAATCTGTGCCCCGCCTCTGCAGCACACATGGTGCTACCTCTCCTCCGGCTCAGTCAGCGCTCCTGCAGCTGCCCAAGACCCATCTTCGTCACTTTCAGGCTCGGAACCCAGCCATGGATGAGGGGGGGTTAAGGAGGAAGGATTCATGAACTTTCCCGGGGCTCGAGTCAGAATGTGATTAAACCAAAAATTACACACGTGGCAGAGTTGTACATGCATATGAGGTATGTTCTTTTTATATTAGATAAATTAACATTTTTGCTCAAAAAGGCTCTAGCAGCATGTGATCAGGTTAGACCTACAGGCTCTGCTGGGTCTGCACCTTCTGTTTCTGGCTCATTTCTGCCCCTTATCCTTCAGCTCGTGCATGTCTGGACCAAGCCTAACCTATGACCTCTCTCAGCACAGCATTGTTTGTTCCCTGCGTTCCCTTTCATGCTCAGACTATGTCATACCCGACCCCCCCTTAGTGCTTAAATCTGCAGGATCAAAGCCTGGGCTGCCAATCCCGAAGTCTCCTTGATTGCAATCAGTGCATGCTCCATTCTTTCCAGAATCACCCTTGTAATCAGCTGATTGGGACGCCTCCAAGCTACCTTTGATCCTCAGAAATGTAGTGGTAATAATAATGCAGTTCAGTATGCCTAAAACAGGCTTTTGCTTAATCTGAATAATGGTGGTTCTGTGTGCCGAAACTGAAACTTGCACGGTACACATATGGAGATACCGGGTAAATGGAATTGCACCATGGATGACTCTATCGGCCAACCTTATCCAACGCCATTTTGCCCGCTGAAACTTCTAGGCCTATGATGACAACATCAACTAAACAAGCATTAGCAATGCAAAAGGTCTTGCTCTACTGAAAGTTTGAGCTATTGCCATTGCATTATTATTTGCAACACCAATAGCTCAAACTTTCAGTAATGCGAGACCTATTGCATTGCAAATGCTTGTCGTTTTTTGTTTTTTTGTTTTTTATTGGGTAATCCCCACAAATCCCCCTTGTATTCTCTAATCTGACTTTACATCTATTACCGTCGGAATCCTAGAACACCTTATCTCCCTTTACCTCTACCCACTCCTGAACCCTAGAAAAACATCACCCCTGAACCTCTACCCTCCCCGGAACCCTAAAAACCCTTCCACCCTTTTACCTCTACCCATCCCTAAAACCTAATAAACCCTCACCTCCTTCACCTTTAAATTCTCCTTACATCTCTTTACCACACCTGAACACTAGTAAATCGTTACCCTCTTTGGGGCAGATTTACATTCCCTGGCGCATCCCTGCAAATCAGCAGGGATGCGCCAGGGAAGATGCGTCACGCAAGTTTGCCCTTGCGCCACTGCAGATGCGCCGCATTTACAATGCGGTGCATCATGGCGCAAGGACAAGCAGATGCGTGACGCATCTGCCTGCGTAAGGTTGGCGCAGTGCTGAAGTTGTGTCGCAAGCGCGACGCAACTCCAGCACTGTTCCAACCTGCCCGATCCCTAACATGGTGCGTCACGCCTTACGCCTGCTTGAAGCAGGCGTAAGGATTTGACGCACCAGCGTCGGAAAAGTAACTGCGTGAAATCTCGTAGATTTCACTGCGTCACTTTTCCGAGGCTTTTTCCGACGTAACGCCCACCCTGCATACATTAAACCTGACGCAGGTTTAATGTGGCACAGGGCTTTACAACGTGACGCATCTCCCTAGATGCGTCATATTGTAAATCTGCCGCAGCATGGCGTTAGCGTTGCGCCACCGCTGCGTCACAACAGTGACGCAACGGCGGCGCAAAAGTGGTGCACAGGGCTTGTAAATCTGCCCCTTTGTGTCCAGCGTTCCTTGCATCCTAAAAACCCCTTACCTCCCTTTGCTTCTACCTGCCCCGAACCCTGAAAAACCCTCATCTCACCTCCCTTTACCTCTACCCATCCCTGAAACCTTATAAACCCTCACCACCTTTACCTTTAAACTCTACTGAAACTTAAATTCTCCTTACCCATCCGTTACCCCTTCAGTTCCTTTTTTATATGATATAATATTTATGTCCTAAAAAAAAATCTTACCTGGAATGTAAAGTAGCAAAAAAGGGACCTGCTTGGTACTTACCTGTGTGATAGTTACCTGCACGGTAATGTCCTGCGGGGTAAAACCAACAGGGTAAAGACTGCATACCCACTGCAATCTTGCCCTTAGCTGCTTGAGGGGAAAGGTGTTTGGAATCTATTTGTCACATTTGTCTCTGGATGAGAAGCGTCCCAACCTGTTTGGCTGATTCAGGCTGCTTGCCCTTGCAGTGTGAGACGTGGGTTTACACCCCACCACTTTAAAATGTCACCTGTCGCCACTGATCAGGCCCATATTTCTTCGCACCCTTGCCTTTGATGTTAGACCCAAAATCATAACTTTCTCTCCTGGGCTTACTGATTTCATAATGTTTTTCTGAACCCAAAGGCAGTTACTTTTAAAAAGGTACACATAAATTAACAGATGTAAATGAAACACTCTGTGTGAGAAATGATGATTATACGCTACAAATAACAAAAGGGCACCTGGTCAGAGCCTTTTAGTGTTTGTCAATGTTCCTGCTGCTGAGCACTCAACGTAAACTTTTGCTTTTCAAATCCCGAACAGGTATAATAACAATAGATCGAATGTGGCTATATGTGTTGAAAACCTACACCCGCACAGCTTTATCAAGCAGGCGCCTGACCACAACAAATGCAACAGATTCGTAAATCTTAAGTAACTTTACCTAGTTCCTGCTGTCTGCCGACCCATCAAGATGCCAGGATACAAATCTCAATTTAAATGGAAGATTTCAGAGCTACTATGCTGCTCCTTGTACATGGAGGTGTGGCTTTCATGCCTTTAAGCCTTCTATTTATTAGGATTACATCATTTGTTAAGTTAACATAATGTTCCAAATTAAAAATTCATTGATGGTTGCAGGTGGCAGTTAACTTCAGAAATTTAAAAATGTTTGTAAAGTGCCAATGATATCTTTTCATGTGGGCGAGTCTATATGATCTCTGGGAAACTAGAAGTGCTAAAAAGAGTGAACAGTTTAACTAGTACTTTAGATGAACATATATTTATTTATTTTATAATTTTTGCTTACATAGGTTCCTTTCCATTCTTCCAGTGTACAACTCTGCTGGAACACAAGCCCAGTGTTTCCTGTAGGATGAAAATCAGAGCAAACGCGAGAAATTCCCAAGTAATACGTATTCATCATAGTGACCACACCGTCATCCGCTTCAGTCAACACGCATACACAGACGTCACCCAAAGATTACACTGACACTTTATTTGTGGGTGAAGAACTGCTGCAGGTTTATTTCATACAACACAGTATGATAATAAAATTGGGTTATCTTACGGGCGATCCAGGGCAGGCAGCCCCTTGCTGCTCCGCCCGCCTGGTGAGCCAGCACACACGGTGGGTCGATGCCCGGCAGTGTGGCACATAATTATTTACAGATCATCCACTGGGTCACGTGATCTGTCTCCTACTCCCGCCCCTTCCGGCAGGGGCGGAGCGTGTTGTGGCACACCCCCGGTTGGTCAGGCCCCCCAACCGCCCGAAGGACTAACGGGGCGCCGTCGCGGTCCTCCCAGAACCCCCTTCGGCTCCTGGACCTTGGCTCGGGCACCCTTACTGTGCCGGACAGGGGTACCCTTACTGTACCGCCTGTCGCAGAGATACCCTTACTGTACCCGTCTGCATCCAGATCGCCCTGTAACTCCGCCTGCAACGCAAAAAGAAAACATTAAAACATTCCAATAACGCGCTGTGCCTGACACGTGGGGTAAGTGGAAAGGGTGGGAAAACGCGTGTCCAGGCAGGAGCGGCGAGCAGGACACAGAGGAGGAACTGGGCGAGAGGACCCCCTAAGTAGGGGGGCAAGCCGCGCCCCCCCGCCCCCAACGGCCCGCCTCCAGCTCGACACTATAGGGGGTCATAACCCTAGTGGGCGTAGGCCTCGCGCGCGCGAGGCAGCAAGGGGGGGGGGGGGGGAAGGCTCCGACGGGCGGCCACTAAAATGCTGCCCTGCTGATGTCCCACTGCTTGGGACGCGGGCAGCGGCATAGTGACCACACCGTCATCCGCTTCAGTCAACACGCATACACAGACGTCACCCAAAGATTACACTGACACTTTATTTGTGGGTGAAGAACTGCTGCAGGTTTATTTCATACAACACAGTATGATAATAAAATTGGGTTATCTTACGGGCGATCCAGGGCAGGCAGCCCCTTGCTGCTCCGCCCGCCTGGTGAGCCAGCACACACGGTGGGTCGATGCCCGGCAGTGTGGCACATAATTATTTACAGATCATCCACTGGGTCACGTGATCTGTCTCCTACTCCCGCCCCTTCCGGCAGGGGCGGAGCGTGTTGTGGCACACCCCCGGTTGGTCAGGCCCCCCAACCGCCCGAAGGACTAACGGGGCGCCGTCGCGGTCCTCCCAGAACCCCCTTCGGCTCCTGGACCTTGGCTCGGGCACCCTTACTGTGCCGGACAGGGGTACCCTTACTGTACCGCCTGTCGCAGAGGTACCCTTACTGTACCCGTCTGCATCCAGATCGCCCTGTAACTCCGCCACAGCTCTGGGGAGGCTACCGTCGCTGCCAGAGCCCCCCTCTCCTAATAGGTGGTACTGATGTCCCTTGCTAGCCAGTGCCTCCTGTACGTCAAGCAGGAACATGTCCATCCCTACCCTGGACAGGTGCACCCCGTCCAGGGTACTGACTGACTGAGCTGCCGAAGCATACATCTCTCAGCTCGAGGACTAAATTTGTGAGCGTATCCCACCTCCCTGGCTCCAAGGAGAGGCTGAGTGAGAAGAGCAACACCTAAATCTGTTTCTCAGGCTGGAAAATATGGCATGGGTAACAAGGCGTTGGTGAAATAGGCGCTTGTGGACCTGCAATCCTAATAAGATTTTTCAATTGGCCAAATTAGGTGCCTTCCTGGCTAGGAATTGTGTTCCCAACAGCTACAGTACAATAAGCAGGGTGAAGGTAACGTGTGAGTTAACCACTTTACCTACGTATATAAACACAAGCTGACATCAACCGGTGTCTCAATTTCTTCCTTACACAACTATTATCCTATTGTTTATTACAAACTGACCCATATCTCTCGCAACATCTCCTTGTTTTAGCCTTTCTACTTGCAAATTACGTTACCTTAAATTCGACGATAGCGTCTTATACTAGTCCCGCTGTGTATCCCAATCTTTTCTTACTCTCCACTGGGACAGCGTAACCACTTTCCTTGCCTGTTGAATAGAAGCTAGCTTCGGGACTTTATCGCTGCAGAAAGGAGTTAATAGGTTTGCCTACAGTCCATGTTATACCGTTGTTGCTGTACTATAGGTAATTCGTTGCACCGACATCGTGGCTTGAAAATGAAACGTCTTATTTAATCAAATAATCAGTTGTGAGCCCCAGTGATGATTTCGTTCATATCTTCATAGCAGGCAGTGCCTCTATCACGCCAATACCTGGGTCACGTCCGCCTTAAATGACGACAATACATCTGGCTTTTCCGCCAGCCTTGCCCATTAACCTGTCACATGTCTGTGGAGAGCAGCACATCTCTGGTCATGCTCATTTCAGAAGGTGTTAAGCCCTTTCCATTACTAGAAAGTTTAAGTGCACAATTCAAGAAGTATGGTCGCTCTCTGCTCTCTCAATCATCACCATGTAGCTGAGGGCATGCCGTTCGCGGGAGTCTGGTTGAAGTATGCACAGGTCATTGCCACTCTCCCACGTGCAGTGCCGTGAACCATTTGAAGTAGTTCATCAGGTTCAGCCAGCCACCCCCTAGGTGGAGGCTTGCACTCCCAAACTTCTGCTAGTATAAAACCCGGCCACACCTCCAGTTCAGTGAGATTTAGTAATTCACGACACTGACAACCCCAGGGGCGATATACTGGGCTGTGTAAATGCGGCCCAATACCACCAAGAACAATTAGCTTGGAGTGGATGGGTGTTAACCTAGGCTGGCTGAAGGCAGCCACATCTCTTGACTTAAGCGTGGATCTCACAAAATACCTTCAAGACGTTATGTATGACACACCAAACCCAGGCCTACAACTTGCCTCAACACAGCACCGGCTGCTGACTTCTCTATAATACTAAGCTGCTACTATGACTAATTTGCGTGAAACCTTACCCCCAGCTATTTTTAAATAGCAAGGCAAAGATGAGACAGCAGCATCTCTTGACTCAAGCGTTGAACCTACAATCATCACATTGGTCGCTCAATTTCTGTGTTACACCTTTACACAAGCTGACCATTGCATCATGGTTGAGACTGGGTTTTAGGCTGAACCTTGACATATTTGTACACCTGCTGCCAGGGAACATATATCTACATGTATACCTTTCCTTATCCTGTTGCACCCCTTGGGACACAGCTTCGTCCCTTTGTACCCACCGGCATGGAACTAATGCCCACGAGATTCCCCTAGTACCGGATAATCCTAATAAATGCTGCATTTTGGGCCAAAGATACCAGGGAATAAATGCAAAAGGGGGGGGCTCTCGAGTGCGTGTGAACCCATGTCATTGCGATTAGTAACAGTTGCTCTGTTCGAGCTAGACCATGCGACTTTATTCCTATAATCAATTAATCGGCAAAGCATGCCATTCCCTAACTTGGACATACACACAACCGCCTCTAGTGTCCTGCAATACCAGCTATTCCGAATCTGGCTGACAAAAACTACCATTGGCCCAAAGCTAAACTAGTAAAAACTATCACCCTGGCCCCCCCAAACCTTTCCCAGGGAACTGGAGAGAAATGAACTCAATTGCGCAGGGCAAGAAATACCAGAAGTTACTGCTGACCACGTTTCCCTGACCACACTCTCCGATGCATTGAATTAGTTATATAGTGCCACTCCTACCAGTGTAGGGTGTCCCCGAACTTTGCATCTTACACAGAATCCGCCGAGCCAATAAATCCTATGCATAATTTGAACCAATATTTGTAGCAATCAATCCGTTTTAATACGTGAATTGGCTCGGCACCTCCTTCCCCAATTCAAAACCTAATGCTAACCACCACAATCGGGAACATATGTGCAAAGTCTTTTAAGAGGCACTGACAATTTTACCGTTTGTGTACTGATCGTTATATAATGTTGTTATTTGATGTTATCGACTGCTACAACTTGCACTGCAATTTAGAATTGCTTTTGTTAAACGATGTAACCTTATCTCACCTTTCACCATAACTAACCGTCCAACATATCGTTAAACTTGTTGACTTCCATTCAATTAATTTCAAAATAATGTAAATTCTTTTTTCGTTATTTGTTTATTCCCACAGTACGGCTTGCTGTCACCTTGTGAAACATCCTGTGTGGTTACACAGCTGTTTTCGAATCTCTCAGGTTGTGCAACAAACACATTATGTTCTGCTCCTAAAAGATTATGAAAACCAATCCAACATTTGTTATGCTTTACCAAATTTGATGGGCCCCGTACCAAATTGGTTCCCTGGCGCTACTCTGAAACCGGTTAGGGTGGTATGTACTCATGTACCTGTCTAACTAGCCATGTTTTAAAGACTTTGCGGGAAGTCATGAGGTCTGTGCGGGACCTAATCTCTGGAGGTGGGGAGTTCCAATATAAGTGACCTGGTGCGCTAAACCTTGTTCCACCAAAGGGTGTCCCTGTAGAGGATCCCTGGGGAAGCCACATGTAGTTTTATTCTTGTGGGTCGTGACGTGGCCAAGGTGAACATTTCACGTCAACACATTAACATCGCTGAATGTATAAGTTAGAGCAGTATTGGTGGGTTACTTAACAAATTGACTTTCTAGATTTTGCACCATGACCCCTTGATGTGCCATTGGCTTGCCTATTCGGCAATGTCCTTTTCGCAGGAGTAAAACTCTCAGATATCATTCACCCCAACACAGTGCATCTCATGAGTGACACCAAATATTTACCGCTCCCCGTGCTTACAAAATTGGACCCTATCCTTGGTTCCCAGGACACAATGCACTGGAATGTCATCTGGCCCTGGTGCCTATCCAACAACCGTGTATTTCAAATCCAACCTTTACCAATCTTTGACCACATGTGAATAACTTAATCACAATCAGCCTGGGCCTACTTCCCTAGTCAAATGGCGAGTGGGCCGCAAAAGAGTACATTAGAAATATAAAGCCATGCATTTTCAACATGAAGCCAGGAACCAAAGGAAAGCTTGGGGACAATAGTGTGAATAGTGATGGTGGCCTCTGGGGAAAAAACTAATCTGCAGGGCTACCCAGCTTGCTCCGGCACTGACTATGGCATTCAGCCCCGTGGACACCTGGTCGCTCCGCCCTCACTAGCATTAATCTAACGCACATTGTGAGTTACCTATCTATTCTACAAATGTAACGTGTATGTGGATGTCAAGGCATTGAAACGCTACGCATGAGCCCCCGGTACATTACATATTCATCGCAGCCATTGCGTCCCTATATTTACTACAAAAAAGGGGGGGGGGGGGGGGGGCACTACCTCCAACAAGCCCAATTATTGGTTGATCCCCAATCTGCGGATAAGTAAACAATGCACAGGAAACCAGTGCGCCATGGGCCCGAAGGCCTAGGAGCGCTTGACATATCGCCGCATTTGCACTTACACTCATAGGCGAGGAGGAATATAATTGCCCCCAACAATCATTGGCCCCACATAGTTATAACATAACAACATCAACACACTCCGCTGCGCATTGTGCTTGTTGTGGGTGGAATGACTCAAGTGTTGTAGGACTCCCGCGGTGAGCGGTGATGCCGACCTGGCGAAAGCGCCCTGTGTAACAATGTTCGTTGCCGCCTCCACCCCAGATTCTCTCACTGTCCCCCTCTACCGTGACCAAGTCTTCATAACCACACTCTCCGATGCACTGAATTCACTGTTGACTATTGGGCTTTAAGATCTACATTGCAAGTCACAAAAGGATGCCTCTTTTGAACACAGTAACCTGCTGGCCCATTTGCATCATACGCACTGCACTCTGCTATCTACTTGGCACACGTTCTTTGCAGCAGGCCTCTTAACACTCTGAACTAACTACACCGAAGTCAAAAGACCTCTCAAATTGTTGATCTCAGAAGAGGTCTAAATCAATGAAATGTATTTGAATTGAATAGAAATGATACACTATACAAATTCCTGGTCTCTCTCCAGGAAGATCACAAACTATCTTGACATTTATGTGTGGCCTGGCGTGAGCGAGACTCGCGATGTGTGCTGCCACATCACGGAGCGCTTTGCTTGGGCGCCGCATTTAAACTCGCAGCACGCTGTCGCATCTGGGACCTTAACTCAAAAATTTTGTCAATAACGAGGATGCCTCTCTCACAAGCAACCACCCACTGACCCACGTGCATGACACGAGCCCAACTATAACCTACTCGGCACTCATCTCAGCAGGCCCGTGCACAATGCACCCCTGGCTCCACCATCAACCTTCTAAGCAGCCAACCCCTACATGCTGCCTGTTTATTTAGCGCGAATTTGACCAGAAGGTATTGGCCGCTTTACGCCCGCGCCGTATTAAATCTCACATCCCGGCACTAGGAGCTTAGCATCATGCAAGATATATAGCGCGCATTCAGCCGGAAGGCCTACGCCACGGCACTGGGGGGGGGGGGGGGCTCGCATGCTGCATGTTATATTTAGCGCGCCTCCAACCACAAGGTGTTGGAGCGCTACGCGGGAGCGCCGTATATAAATCCCCCATCGCGGCACTGGGGGATTGGCATGCTGCATGTTTCGAACGCGCGGAATCGACCAGAAAGGCATCGGCGCGTTTTGCGTGAGGGTCGTGTTAAAAACGCACTTTACAGCACTGGGGGCTGGGCACCACCTCCAATGCTCGAATATCCCGATCGTAAAGAAGAGATTTGCCAACTTATGACCCACGTGACTAGTGACTATCGCTGTTCCCGCAGCCAGATGAGACCGCTCACAAACAAAGGCCATCCGGTAGCTTTTAGACGCAGTGCTCATTCCACGGCCATAACCACCATTCACATTCAACTTCCGGAAACCTTTCTACAATCGTACCCTTTACAGCTCATCCTCCCTGTGCACGCCATGTATGTACTTTCCAAGCAGCCCGTCTTTGCTTTGCCAAAGTTCCATCCCATTTCCGAACAGTGCAGGACAGCATAAATCACGGTGAACGCGTGAGGCTGCAAATTCCCTTAAGTGGGCAGATAAAACATGACTCCACGTTTCCCACCCTTGAGCCAGATGACACCCGCCCGAGTGCGACCTATAGACCTGCAACCCTGTCCCGTCGAACTCCACTGCCACATGGACCCCAAGTCATTTCCTCATTTCCGAGGCAAGCGCGGCTCTAATGGGGAGGTAGCCCGCAGTTGCTAGCAAGTGCCCGGCGCAGCTGCATCCCGTCACGCATAGCTCCCACGCAGGCCCGCTCAAGGCTTCTAGGCGCAGCCGCCGGCCCTTCGCTGGCATGAGGCGCACCCCGGAAGCACCTCTGCCGAATTCACAAACACAAGCCCAACAGCACAAAGAGACATCAGGAACAGGGCTCTACAATGTGCGAAATCCAAACCATACCTCAAAGGCCTCTTGGGGAGAAAACTATGGCCTCGCTGCGCTAGAATGAGAATGATTAACATGTGCACAGCAACGGTTCTAAGGAAATCGATGGAAAAACAGCTATCTAGTTAGCCCGGTCGCATCGTCCAGTCCTCCCATGCTCCACAATTCCCGCGACCCTGCCTGTAGCCAACACACCCTGCCATGTCTACACTAGGCCCCGGGCGTTCATCTCACGGCGCATTCCACAGCATCTACACTATCACAGGTGCTCCAGATCCTCTGTCGATCCATACCCAAAGGCGCAAGCCCTCTCCGGAAACGACGCCCCGCTGCTCATCAAAGCCGGGTGTTCAAAACTAAAACACGCAGACAAACAATTAGCTCGCGGGTCATACAAAGTCGCTCTGCACCGACCCGACGACCACCCCAGCAGTCAACAACCGGGAAGAAATCCTCCCCTATAAATATAAGCGATCAAACGTGTTCACGACGCACTGGGGGGGGGGGGGGGGACGACGAAAAGCGGGCCAGCCAGCCACCAGATGGAGCCTCCAACGAGCACATCACCACGCTCGAACCGGGCGATGTGCCCACCAAACTCCGGACTCACGGAAACCCCTGCATACCCGAGGGAGGCGTCAGGCACCGCTGCCCAGGGAGCGCACACAACCACCGGCACCTAGCGCGGGGAAAGGCAGGCCGAACAAAGCACACACGCCTCCCTGCGCCAACCACCGGCAGCGACCACACGCTCCCCCGGCCCCAGACACCTCACCTCGGGATCCCGTTCCGCACCGCGCCCCATCGCACCAACTCTGCCGACCACAATCAAACGCGACGCCGCCACAAAGGAGACCACGATCTCGCGTGGCCCGGAGTGCAACAGGAAACAGAGAAAACGCGTGTCCAGGCAGGAGCGGCGCGCAGGACACAGAGGAGGAACTGGGCGAGAGGGCCCCCTAAGTAGGGGGGCAAGCCGCGCCCCCCCGCCCCCAACGGCCCGCCTCCAGCTCGACACTATAGGGGGTCATAACCCTAGTGGGCGTAGGCCTCGCGCGCGAGGCAGCAAGGGGGGGGGGGGGGGGAGGCTCCGACGGGCGGCCACTAAAATGCTGCCCTGCTGATGTCCCACTGCTTGGGACGCGGGCAGCGGCATTCTTCACGTTTTGTCTCAAGAGCTGGTACCCAAATAATTCACAGACAGACTGACGAGTTTTGTGCATATGCTCCGAATGATTTGGGGACATAATCGTGCTCCATACATCCTCATCGCCTCCCGAAGTTTGCTAGCAGCATGTACAGTAGCAGCAGCTGCGCTGGACAGACAGGCCAGCCCTGCCGTCAGTCATTCGAAGCTGCACAGGGATGCTGATCCTTCGGATATGGCTAAGACTCAGAACCAGAGTGTGATTGCTCACAGCTGGATCATCAGCTGTATATAGGGATGTGATCATCAGCTTTGCAAGTCAGGAGCGCTTAAGTTGCACAGTATGGAGAGGCAAATTGAAAACATACATTAAAATGGGAGCTCCTGGCACCAGCAGAGTATTTTAATGTGTGGAAATCCAGATCACTGGGCTCTCTGAAAAGCATTTACAGCAGTATTCTTTTCTACACTTAATGAATCATAAATAACTTACCGCAGAGCCCAGGGAGCTTCTGATAACAACCAGACATATCCAGTTTTTATTATACAAGACAATGTGAAATCAATCAGAGGTAAAAGTGATGGATTTCGTTTGAAAAGTGCATCAGACGCATAGCCCACACTCAGTTAAAAAACTACCCATTTATAGATTTTACTAGACAGAACACGATGAGAAATATAGAAATAGATGTGAGGCTGATGTATAAGGTCCTTTTGACCGCTCTCTTTCTGATCTGCCCATTGAAAGGTGTACCCTTATATGTGGCTGCTCTAACCATCCTAGAACTTTTATGTCATCAAGGTCAATAATGGCCCATTAATTCAAATTACGAGGCTAGGCAATGTTACTTGCAGAGGTCGTTCCTAAAAAAGGGGCATTCTTGGTCTCAGGCAAAGTAATGCTAGCAACGCGAACTAACAGCTATTGTTATTATAGCACTTTAGTTAGTAATAAGTGCTGTAGTAAATGAGTTCCACTCATTTACTCCCCCAGAATCTTTTGCTTTTTGACTACCCAGTTTGGAAATTTTACTCTGAGTGAGTCTCACAAACTGGATCTCACTCATGGTAAATTCTGTGGAAAGCGAGAGTGCTAACTGCTAGTGTCCACCTTTTGAGATGAGGCTGCAGCAACCCAGCTGGGGTAAGAGACTCTCAGCTGGTTAAAGGCAAACACGTGAGTACATACATGTGGGCAGAGTGTGTGAGACTGCTGTCTAGCACAGCCCAGCATCTGCGTACAGGTACCCTGTCACAGAAGGGATCCTTCAGGAATTGGTGCTGACCTAGTGTAGGATTTATAATGTGAGTTAGCATTCATAGTGCACATCTGCAATAATTACTGAAAAGTATGGGTGCTTTACTGATTCACATATTATGGGCGAAATCTTAGCCACAGCACAGTTTCACCCTAGTTAGGCCTAAAGATGCCAGTCAGGTATCAAGCCTTGGATAAAATTGGACTCTGTTAGACCTGACATCCTTGGCGTGGGTTTTTCCCCTATCTTTTGCCTCTGCTACCTGGATTTTGATGCTATGCTGGATTTCGTTTTTGCTGGTTCAGATGCTTTGGACACTCTGCCACTGCTAATCAGTGCCAGAGTGTAAGTGCTCCCTGTGTAAAATATCATATTGATTGGATACACCTGATTGGCATATCTGTATCACCATGAAGTCCCTAGTAAAGTGCACTGTGTGTGCCAGGGCTGGTGATGACAGATGCTACTAGTGGGTCTGCAGCGCTGATTGCGCCACCCACCTGTGTAGCCCTAAAATGGTGTCTCAGGCCTGCCACCGCAGGCCTGCCTGCAGTCCCCGGACTGCCATGTCCTCCTGGCCAGTGTCCACACTGACCGGGCCTAACCCTTCCCTTTTTATACACGTCAGTCATCCCTATGGAAGGCCCAAGGTACCCCCCTGGGCAGGGTGCAGTGTATGTAAAAGGTAGAGCATGTACTAGTGCAGGTAACATGTTCTGGTAGTGAACAACGGCCATTTTGTGTGTTCACTGCTGCAAGGTTATCTTGCTCCATAGGCTAACATGGGGGTGGCCGGTGCCAATGGCTATCGGCCCATCTTCTCATAGGAACAAGATAAGACATGAGTATTTGATATCCCGGAGCTCAGCATTTAATAACACATCTTGTAGGAGAGGTTGTTTCTAAATCCTGAGTTGGAGGACAGTACTTTTTTGAGAGTGGCTGTTCTCTTGTCTGACCCTTCTGTGTGCATGGGCGCGCTTGTGGATTGACTGTCTGGCTTGCGAGTGACAGGGGCTGGGGATTCCCCGGGAGGTTGGCTGAGTCAGCCCTCTGCTGAATGGCGACATTTGCAAGGAGAGTGGAGGGAGGAGATAGCACCTGGGAGTGAATAGGGCTGTGCCTGCATACCACACTGCTGGCACCACCTCCTGCTGGGCGGCTGACGACTCTGCCCCTCACTCTGAAAAGAAAGCAGAAGCCAGGAAAACAAAGTGCTCCAGCAACACCAAGAACTGGATCAGACCGGGCTCAGGACCCACTTGCACAAAGACTTCAAAGACTTTTAGGGGTATAAGTACAAGACCCCTGACAACAGATTTTTAGATTCTACCATCAAGAGGAACCTCAGCTGAAAGACGGACCGCTGAAGAACTAAAGGAAGATTGCCGTGCTGTGTGCTCTAAGGGCTGACCTGTTCTGCTGGACAACTGAAGCTGAGGAGGAGAAGGGGGTCTTGCTGTGTGCTGACCCTAACCACTTGACTAAACAAGACTTTGCTGTGTGCTGTGTCTTAAACCGAATCTCCAAGGGCCTGAGAAGAGCTGGCCTCCTGTTTCGCAACCCAGGGATAGAAAGGTTGCCAAAAACTCAAGACTCTGCTGTGTCCCCCCCCCCTGCGCTGCTGTGTGCCACAGGGACCGTGGACTGTTCTACCAAGCTTCTCAACATCTGCCTGTGAAGTGGGCTGGCTGCTCTCTGTCTTGCTGGAGAGTGCCGCGCTGACCCAGGCCTGACACCGGTTGCCGCATCAAGAAGACCGACGTGCTCATCGGCACGTGCCTTGCCGCGACCCGGAGGCCTGAAGCAGATCAAGAGTCGTACTTCCCTGCTCTACGAAGCCGCGCTGTGAGTGGCTGACTCCGGTGACGTCGACATCGTCACTGGGGGCTCGTCGAGGGAGTTGTGGAAACCTTGCACCGAACAGCCCGAGGAGCGCTTTTGACAACGAGTGCAGCGACACCGCCGGAGCAACGTAGCTGCCTAAACATCAAGAGCCTACAAACTGATTCATTCTCAGTGAGTATCGAATCACACAAGAGACTAGAGACTATCGTCTTACGATCCCGACCAACCAAGAAAGCGAATATTGTGTAAACCTGTGATGCTTGATTTCAACTGCGGAAACTAGATAAAGATATATTAATTTTGATATAACTCACCTGTGTGGTCTAAGTTTGTGGTGTACGGAAGGGGGATCATTGTGGTGTCTACGTGCAAATACCTTACACATTGCCTTGGGGATAAGCCTGTCTGCTCGAGCCAAGCTACCTAGAGGTTGAGCAGGGGTTATCTACCGTGTGTGACCCTGTACCCTGACTAGAAGCAAGGGTCCCTATTTGGTCTAAGGTGTATACCTCTGCCAACTAGAGACCCCCAGATCTAACAGACTCTGAGTACAAATCCGCAATCACTAAAATGATAACGGTACTACTTATGACACTTGGAGAATTATCATATTTTCCTGGCTCAGCTCATAGTCATAGTCAAGGCCATTCCCCCCACTAGGTAATGTTATTTACTTGGCTGGCCAGCAGGAGAATTAAAGGCCACCGCACAGAACAGAGCCATTTGCCAGTGCTTGGCTCAGTTCCTGGGAAAGGAAGGGGTTTGGAGGAAGTTTGCATGTGCACCTGGGCTATGTAAGAAGCCCAAGTCCACAGCAACACAATAGGAAGTCCACACCTTTGGAGCCAAACACAGGAGGGGCTCCGCTTTGAAGATGTTGTAGAAAAAGATCGGGCAGCCTTGTCATCTAGGGAGGGGCTGAAGCTTGCAGGGATAGGCTTGCCATAGACCACTTTAATCTGCCATGTTTAAATGTCCCAGAATGCTTTCCAGGAGTTTGTGGGCAGGCTTGGAGGGATGATATGGCACCTAGGATTGGCCCGAGTTGCCTATCTCACAGATCTTTTCACCCTTACTTAAAAACCCCAACACAAGGGAGAGACAGTTGAGAATTCACTAGAGCTGGAAGCAACAACTGTGAAAAAATGCCCAGCTGGAAAGACAAGCCACCTGACCTTGGACTTGGAGTGTTTCTCCAAGGCCAGTGGCCTCCGTACAGCCTCTGAAGGACAGTAGAGGGATAGACCTTTATGGGGGCCCTGGAAGATCATTTTGGGGACTGGACCAGCAGCTAGGGGGATCTCCACCAAGGGGAGGGGGGGGTGCCTCCATTGACTCTGCTGCTGTCAGGTGCCCTGCAAGACAGCCAAAACCACCGGTCCTGCCGGTGAATTGCATGGGGGCTGTGGAAGTAGCTTTCGGGTGAAGGCAGGTGCCAGGAGCCCAGACAGAGTACATGTTCAGCGATGAGAGCGGTAAAAACCAAATGTAGAAGTCAAGAGGCCTGAAGAAAATAATACTGGTCACTAGACCTTGTCACCCAGGAGCAAAACTAACCCTCCCTTGTAGAAATATGACCTATGCTGCCCAGTGAAAACATTTCCAAAGCCTCTAGCTCACCCCAACTAAGCAAAGATGTTGGCCGTATCATCAGTCACTATCCACTGAGGACAAATCCTCTCATTGATCACTTCATTGTGTGGATGACTTGGGTGAACTCCGGGCCCTTTTCTGCAGGGTTTTCTGCCATCTGGTCGTATTTAGGGAACTCAGATCCTCTTTGTGTCCCTGCCATCTGTGGCATGGGGGTCAAACTTGAGCTTCATCTGGCATCCGTGTGGCGACTTGCTTATTATTGATGGTGAAGTTCTGCTGCAAGAGGAAGCCCCATTAGTAGAGGATTTGCCATTTAGCTAAAGTTTGAACAGAGATGTCTTGGAATAAAGAGACCGTGATGCCTCAAAATGTTAGAGTGTCCAAGTTCTTGACTGCTTTCAGTATTGCTTCCTTGGCCTGATATCGTTGACCCTGGTTAGGACACCTGGAGCAAGATGATTTTTCTGATGGTAGGAGGAGAATACCCAATGTGTGCGGTCTAGAGTGAGATCCTGTTCTGAAGTGTCATGGAGGATATGGTGGAACAGGAATCATACATGGCTTCCGAGCTCGGAATTTGGGATGATGGAGCTTCCATTCTGAATATTATTGTGGCGGGGGCAGTTTTCATAATCCTCCAGGGCGTCAGATAAGGTTTGCAGGTGAGTTTCCAGTGCCTTGACCCACTTGGCCAGCTCGTCCTGCTCCTGATCCTGCTGCCCTACCACCTCCTCAACCATGTCCATGTGGGTCTCCACTCCCTTCACTGATTGATTAAGCTACGTGAAAGCCTTGGTAAAGGTGGTGTGATTGACTGCAATATCCTTCCTCGTCTCTTGGAGGAGGGCCTGGATGTCCCCCCTCATAGCAGGCGAGTTGAGGTCCACTGAGACAACATTGTCCCCCGTCAGTGTCTCCTCCTTGACCCCCACTGAGCCACCAATTTTGTCAGGCTTAGCGATGTTCAGCAATTCCTTAATTGTAGAAACCCTCCCGGGCTTATTGTGGGAGGAGCCCATTGGAAAACACCCCCAGAGGTCGCAGCACTCATTGGCTGCAGAGGCCCTAATCCACCCATACAGGGTACACTCTCCAACCAGCAGCAAAAATTGAATTGAAAGGTAGGCAGTGGCGCTGCTCCATGACACATGCCTTTGACTACAGGGCCCCACATGTCTTGCAGAGTGATCTCCCGGCACCAATGTACTTCACCAGGTAGGCCTCACAGACACAGTCAAAATTTGGCCAGAAACCGAGATTGCATGCTAAGGCCCAGCTTGTGACTATAGATTCTCCCGCAGTCCTTCAAGTGGCCAACCTGACTGCAGGAGGGTCTCAAGGCGCTGGGGGGGGAGATAGTGCAGCTCAGTCTTACTCGGAGAGCCAAGGCTTGAGGCTCTTGCCAAAGGCATGCAGATTGGGGGAACATCTGATGCTGAGAGGGAGTTAATTCCAGGTCTTTGCAGGGATGTATGAGTAGGGTCTTCCACCTGTTCTGGCTCTGCGGATGCGAGGGGTTTCAGGAAGGACAAGGTCAGTGGATCGGAGGCTTCTCTTGGTTGCGTAGAAGGAGACTCTTTCATTGAGGTATTGGGGTCCGGTGTTGTGGAGGGATTTTTAGGTGTGAGGGAGTAGCTTGAAAGTCGCTCTCTTCTTGACGGGGAGCCAGTGGAGTGATTTTGTCTTGTCGTGGGATGCCGAGGACAAGTCTGGCAGTGGTGTTCTGGATGGTCTGGAGTTTTCGGAGCACGTATTTGTTGATTCCGGCATGGAGGGAGTTTCCCTAGTCCAATCTGCTGGCTATGAGTGCATGGGTGACGGTCTTTGTGGCTTCGGGGGGATCCATTCGAAGGTCTTGCGGAGGTTGCGAGGGTGTTGAAGCACGTGCAGGAGACGAGGTTGGTCTGTCGGGTCATGGTGAGGGAGGAGTTGAGTATGATGCCGAGGTTTCAGGCATGGTCCGTGGGAGTAGGGGGGGTGCCGAGGGCAGAGGGCCACCAGGTGTTATCCGATACGGAGGGGGTGGGCCCCAGGACAAGGACTTCTGTCTTCCCTGAGTTGAGCTTCAGGAAGCTGCTGCTCATCAGGATGCAACATCTTTCATTCCTTCCGGGAAGCTGAGTCTGGTGATGTCAGGTTCCTTTGTGAAGGAGAGGATGAGCTGGGTGTCGTCAGTGTAGGATACTATGCTGAGTCCATGCTGTCCGACGATAGCAGCGAGGGGGGCCATGTAAATGTTGAAAAGCGTGGGGCTGAGCAATGATCCTTGGGATATTGTGCAGCGGATCCCTGTGGGTTCGGAGAGGAAGGGCGGGAGTCTGATTCTTTGGGTTCAGCTAGGGAGGAAAGTGCGGATCCAGTCAATGGCGGTTCCTTGTAAGCCGGCGTCATGGAGTCTAGTGGTAAGGGTGCGGTGGGAGACAGCGTCGAAGGCTGCAGAGAAGTCCAGTAGGATGAGAGCTGCCATGTGGCCCTGGTCGAGGAGCGTGCGGATGTCGTCTGTGGCGGCTAGGAGGGCGGTCTCGGTGCTGTGGTCGCTGCGGAATCTGGATTGGGAGGAGTCGAGAATGGACCACAGCTCTGTTCCCCACCTGCTAGGGTGTCTCTTGGCAGATTCGTGCAAGTCACCCAAACCTCCGGTCCTGTCTGCCCACAGCATGAGCTAAGTGATAATATCAGGCTTATCCAGCGTGGCCCACTAGAGCATTGTTTTCAACTTTCAAACTAATTGTCATGTTCACTCGTCTCCCTTTTAGACTTTTTTAAGCTAAGCTTCAACTGTTTTGTTACCCAAAACCTTGAACTATACAGGCAACAATCTCAATATTTGGACATTTTTAACGATAACCCATTTTAAAGTACGAATATTGCACTGTTTTTGTATCGACTTGGATTCTTTTTTAAACTTTGTTCTGTGTACACATGAGCTATATGCTTTTAACATTTTGTTATGGTGTATCTTGGGTAGCTTGGGACTCCAAAAGCTGGTGCCTGGCGGCCATCGAGCAGGGCTAGTGTCCTGGACCTGTCAGCCTGTTGTACTCCAACCAGAATATTGATGAATGCCTCTAGTCAGTGGATGTGCCTGGCAGTCTCCATTGTCACATCCTTCTGATTCAAAGAAGCATCTGGTTGGTGCAGCAGCCCTCTCTCCTCATCAATAACCATCTGAGAGGAAGTGGATAGGCTTTCTGGGTACCAGGAGTGAAAGAGAGGGGCTTCTGACAAGAGGCATTGGACTTCATGGCTGCGAGAACATTTCCAATGAGACCTCATGGGGACTTCTGGAGAATCTTGGTATTCTAAACACTCTCAGGAAGCCTTTGTATCATGTGTTGTTCGTTTTTATACAAAAAAAGGTCACCAGTGACAGTGTGACAAATGTTGTACAAACCGGGTTGTGATAAATGTTACACAGGCGTTATTTCTACACCTTTACTTTTAATATATAGATGAACTCACCCTTTCAACTCTCCCTGTTGAAAGTAGTATACACCTACCATCACAGCAGCATAGCACATAAAAAATACAGTTTTGAGGATTCCAATTTAATAAGTCTCACATCATGGACCAATATGTCGCACACAAGAGTCTTTCTACAGAAAATTTCGACAACAATTTGGACATATTTTTTAAATTAAAGTGCTAGCAATCTCCCTACTATGTCATAGTCTCCACAAATACTCTGTATGTATTTCGAAAAATAAAAGACAACTCCTTGACCAGTAAAACTGAAAATCTCTTCAATAGTCTCGATATTCGAAGAGAAATGTGGTTCTGAGAAGGGGTGTACAAAAGTTTGATAATCCCAGCATAGTTTTCCGTACTTTCAGAATATTGACTATAACATAGTTTGTGGCGTTTCCTGCTTTCCCTTCCCTCTGTGACCAAGTGTATATCTTCCCTGCTGCACGTGAACTCAGGAATGCAATACTACAGGCACCAATGTAATATAGTAGGTATTCCTGATATAATACACTGTGAGACGATATGATGATAGCTCATATGTAGCTTTATTGCATTACAATCGAGAGCGCCGGGCAGAGCACAACCGCGCGATCGATTCCCCGATTCGCACATGCGCAGTCCACCGCTCAGCGCTGTCCTCGCGTGCTACGTAGCCACGTAGCGTGCGAGGACTAGAACGCAACGCTACATATCTCCCTTCTTTTACCCAATGAACATACATCCTTACAGTCATTAGGGTGCTTAGCTTCCCTCTAGATCAAAGTCTCGGAAGTGGCTAGGTCTTACTACCACTCTGCCTGCTCTGGTACGCCTTACCGGAGTGGAGGAAGTATCTGGGTTACTGTCCTCAGCTGGGTTCCCCACCCTATCTCGGGGAGTACCTAGTTCTCCTTTCCTCGGGGTACCGCTCTCCTCTCTCTGTAGTTCCTCCATCTCTATCGTCCCTTGATCTTCCTGCTCCTTACCGCTCTCTTCCACCTTCGTGTCTCTTTCTTCGGTGGAGTTACTTCCTTCTTTTTCTCTTGGATTGGATTCTTGTTGTGTCTTTTCGTCCTCCTCTACGGGCCATTTGAGGATCTTGTTGCATTTGGCCATGCGATCTTGGGACCACACATTCCCGTCGCTGAGCAATGCAGCCCTCTCGTACACTTCTTTCACCTGTAGAGGTGGGCTGTACTTGCTGTCTCCCTTCCTTTTCCGTATAGCCAATTTGACTCTTACCCATTCCCCTCTCTCTAGGGTTGTTTCCTTCACTTTCCTCCTCTGGTTGTAGTACTCCGTGTATATCCTCTGGGCCTTCTCTAGATTGTGTTCTACCACAGCGGGGGACCATTTACTGGGGATCGTCTTCTCTCTCCACGTCACATTATCCTTGGTGAAGGGGTGTCTCCCTCTTAAGATTTGGAAAGGGCTATACCCTGTTCCCATGGGAGTGATGCGGTATGCCCAAATCATGTTCTGTATCTCCTTCTCCCAATCTTTTCCCATCATGATGGCTGCTTGAATTGACCCCATGAGGACTCCATTAAATCGTTCCACCTGTCCATTGCTCGACGGATGTTACACTGCTGTGTGTAGTAGTTTGATTCTGTTTCTCTCAGTGTACTTTACCACTTTTCCGGCGTGAATTGAGGTCCATTGTCACTCAGGATGGTTCTCGGAATACCTTCCCTTAGGAAAACTGTGGTTAGAAACTTTATCACTGTCTCTGCATCCATTTCTTCTTGTATGTGTATCTCCGGCCATATTTGTCGACCAGAACGCATAGGTATTGGGGCGTTCCATGGGTGTCCAGCACTGGCCCCAGAATGTCCACAGCCACTTCCTCCCACGGGCCACTCGGTAGTGTGAACTTCCCCAACGCCGGTCGTAGGGGATTCTGTGTTTTATCCGCTCTTTGGCACTGATCACATTCTCACATGCCTTTCCACCTGGGCGTCCATTCCTGGCCACCAGTACATGTGCTTCGCACTCGCCTTGGTTTTTACTATTCCTAGATGTCCTTTGTGTAGTAGTGCGACTAATCGAGAAACTAACGCTGCAGGGGGAATTACTTTATCACCTCTGTACAGGAATATTCCTTTGTCTCCCACCTATAGTTCCTCCCTGACTTCGTAGTATTTCCTGAGTGCCTCCCCTAGCCATTTTTTTCAGGCCATCCATGTATTATGTTCTCTTTGACTTCACGGATTTACCTGTCTTCTTCATACGCTAGGGTCCAGTCTTGCTTGCTTATCACTCTTTCTGGATCTTCCATTACCGCTACCATTTCTTCTTTTTCTGTCATTGTGTTCGGGGCTTCTTCCATGGCTGCCGCTCTACTAAGGTAATCTGCTACCTTGTTTCTTGTCCCTGGTATGTACTCCACATTGTACCTGTATTCTAGTAGTTTGAGTGTCATTTTTGCGATGCGTGGCGTAGCACTGGCATGCCCACTTGAGGTCAGCACTTTGAATAACAGCTTATGATCCGTTTTGAGTAGGAACCTTGTGCCCCATAGGAATTGGCGGAACTTCCTCATGGCCCACACTACCGCTACCATCTCCTTCTCGATTACGCTATATTTCTGTTCAGTGGGTGATAGCGTTCTTGATGCGAAGCTGAGGGTCTCCGTCGTACCTTCTCTCCTCTCCTGCATGAGGACTGCCCCTAGACCTTTCTCGCTGGCATCCGTGGTCAGTATTGACCGACCGAGCGGGTCATATCCTTGCAGTGGCACCGCTTGGCTGATGTCTTTCTTCAGGGCTTCACATTCTTTTTGTGTTTCTTCTGTCCATTTGTATACTGTTTTGTCCCTTGTTAATTGTCTTAGGTGATGTGTCTTGGTGGCAAAGTGTTGCACAAACTTGCTGTAATATTCTGCCATCCCTAGGAAGGACCACACCTCTTCTTTGTTGGTAGGGGCCATAGCATTGCATATCGCTTCCACATTTGCTTGTTTTGGGGTGATGCCTTGTCCTCCTATTTCATGACCTAGGTAGGTGACTGCCGTCATTCCCAGTCGGTACAAAAGGGGGTGGTGATGGACGGAGCATCAGAACCAATCAAACACTCACACCCAGTCAACAGATCTGGGTTTGATCCATCACCGTTCTTTAGCCCACTCTGCCACCCCAGTTCAGACATGGCCATATGCAAATCAGTCTGACCCTGTGCCTCATGGGAACAGTCCAGCCCGAACTGCCAAGCCATGTCTTCCCTGGACCGGAAACAAGCTTCCTAGGACCGGTTTCTGGCATTTCAGCCGTCTTCAGCCAGGCTTGCTTGAATCCAGTGGTAAAGTGAGCAAGGGACTCAACGTCTGAGCATACCCTGCCAACTTATGGCAAACAAAGCGGTACAAAAGGGGGTGGTGATGGACGGAGCATCAGAACCAATGAAACACTCACACCCAGTCAACAGATCTGGGTTTGATCCATCACCGTTCCGGTCCAGGGCAGACATGGCTTGGCAGTTCGGGCTGGACTGTTCCCATGAGGCACAGGGTCAGACTGATTTGCATATGGCCATGTCTGAACTGGGGTGGCAGAGTGGGCTAAAGAACAGTGATGGATTAAACCCAGATCAGTTGACTGGGGGTGAGTGCTTGCATTGTTCAACACTCCGTCCATCATTTCCTTTGGTTGTTGCGTCATTCCCAGTCGGCACTTCTCCCATTCTGTGGTTAAGTCGTTGTTTTCTAGCACACTGAGTACTTTCTCCAGCTTCTCATCATGGTTTTTCCTATCGGTTCCCTTCACCAGTATGTCATCTTGGAAGTACTGGATGCCCTTGATGTCCTGGAATAGACGATGCATTAATTTCTGGAACACCGCCGCTGCTGAGGCGAGACCGAACGGCATTCTACGGAATTGGTAACATCCAAAGGGTGTTATAAAGGATGTCAGTTTCCGGCTTGTCGGATGTAGATCTATTTGGTGATAGGCCGACGTTAGGTCAATGGTGGACAACCACTTTACCCCCTTGGTCTTAGATAACATTTCTTCGATGCGAGGTAATGGAAATTTCTCCACGATTATGCACTTGTTCAGTTCTCGAAGGTCCACACACAGGCGGACTTTGCCATTAGGTTTCATCGCCACTACCAAGGGGGCGAGCCATTCCGAGCTGTCTATAGGCTCTATTATTCCATTTTTTTCCAGTCTCTGAAGTTCCATTTGCACTGCTTCTTTTACGGCTAGCGGTACGTTGCGGACTTTGTGGGATACTGGTCTGGAGTTTTCTTTGAGTATAATCTTGTGTGTGAATTTCTCCAGTTTCCCTACCTTCCTTCCCAACACCTTCGGGAATTTGCTCTTCATCTCTTCCAGTCCCGGCCAGCTCCCCGGCGCTGTCATAAGCACTTGTGTGTCCCCTCCTGGGTCTAACTTGATCCCTAGATCACCTTGATCCATCCATCCCAGCACAGAAGGGCCCTTCTCTGCTACATATAATTTGCACTCTGCACTTCTTCCTCTGAATTCGAAGATCAACTTCCTGTATCCCACCATGGGAATCGGTTTGCCTGTGTACGATACAGGTCGTATGTCTGGTGGTTCTAGCCTTGCTCCCAACCTGGGCTTGAATTCTTCCTTCCACCTGCTCTTTGGATGATGGTATATGGGGATCCCGAGTCTATTACTATCTTGATTCTCACTCCTCCTATCACCATGTCGCATTGTGGTTTGCGGGATCGTCTTCCATCAATTCCCAGTACTTGGTCTTCCACGCATAGTACCCCCATGTCTTCCTCTTGTTCTTTTTCTTCCTCCAGTTGATCTTGAGTAACGTACTTCACCATGGGTCTCTTCGTTTTCCGTCGCCAAACCTTTTCATAGTGTCCCATTATGCCGCAGAACATACACTTTGCTCGAAACGCAGGGCAACGTTTGTCCTGGGCTGCATGTGCTTGACTTCCGCACCTATAGCATGACCCATTGTTATCTCTATTCTTCTTCCATGTTTGCCCCTGTTTCCCTTTCCATTTAGTTGGACCTTTACTTTCCGGAGGCATGGTTTTGCTCCTTCCCGGTGGTTCGGCGTCGTCCACTTTGTTCACCATAGTCTTCTGGAGCGTCTCCCTTTTCGCTGCATCAGCACACCTTTTTGTCAACTCCGCCTTTTTTACCATAGCAATTACTTCTTTTAGTGACGCCTCGCTGTTTGCCCACAACTTGTCTTGCACACTTTTGTTGGTGGTGTGCATGACGATTTGATCTTTAATGAACTCGTCGTGCAAAACTGCATACTTGCATGTCACCACTAGCTTTCTCAACGCCGCTACATAACCATCTATGGTTTCTCCAGTCTCTTGTTTCCTTTGTTGGAAATTGTATCCGTCTATGGAAACACTCACTGCTGGGCGGTAGTGGATGTCGAGATCCTCAATGGCGTGCTTTAATACGTCGTCGTCTGCAGCTGTTCTGGGTGTGGGGAGCAAGTTCTGAAAAACCCTTATGCCTTCCGGGCCTAAGTTGTGCAGGAGAATCCTTTTCTTCCTCGCACTGGGAAAGGCTTCTCCGTTTTCATCTTCTAGAGCTGCGATATAGTTCTTGAAATACTCTCGCCAATCTTACCACTTCATTTGGGGTTCTCCTGGTCTCGGCAGGAACGGGATTGGCGTCGTCAGCGAAGATCCTTGCGCGCTCATCTCGGCGCGTCTTTCTGGTGCCGCCCCTGGGCCTCTTGGACTGCCTGGCGCGTCCGCGCTTCCTATCTGCGCCTGTTCCTGTAGTGTCTCTTCTGCTCCCCTGTCTCTGCGTGCTGCTGCCTCTGCCAGGTTCCCTGTGGGTTGGAGTCTTCTCCGTCCTTCTCCTGCCTTCTACCCCTATGCTGGTTTCTCACCCTGTGGTTGGCTTTGTCTCTCCTTGCTGCCTCTGCCGCGCTCTCTCTCTGTTTGTGTACCGCAGTGGTGGTCGTCCACTTGTAGTCCCCAGTGGTGGCTTCTAGGCTGGCCTGTGTTTGCAGGGGTGGTGGGTCTGGTCTCCCAATTTTCTTCCCCACGTCCTTTAAAGATCCCTTATCTCGTTGCCACTGTAATGTAGTAGGTATTCCTGATATAATACACTGAGACGGTATGATGATAGCTCATATGTAGCTCTATTACATTACAATCGACAGCGCCGGGCAGAGCACGACCGCGCGGTCGATTCCCCGATTCGCGCATGCGCAGTCCGCCGCTCAGCGCTATCCTCGCGCGCTACGTAGCCACGTAGCGTGCGAGGACTAGAACGCAACACTACAACCAAATAACACAATAAGTCTATAATTTCCTATTCTCAAAATATGTAGATGAGAACATTAAAGATTAGCATTTTGTGTGCGAGTGCAGATCCTGCATGACTTTTCTTTGCTGGTGAGTCGACATTTGCAAAGGAAAGGTAGGCCACAATAAGTCTGTGTAAACAAATACTGCAAATACGGACTAAAAAAACATAGCAAAACACGAAATTTTCATGCAAAAGTCCACTTGCGTATAACTTCCTGAACTTTGTAAATACTTTATGTAGCTTTTACATACAGGGCACGGCTGTGATTTCCCTGTGCTAACTATGCATGCAAATCTATGTTTAGGTATAATGAAGCACTGATTGTGATATTGTCGGGGATGAACTTTGATACGTCAATGCAACGTTGAAACTTCTGTTGCATTGATGTGAACCACTATGTGGTAATATTTTACTATCGGACAATGACCTGGGCCTGTTCTTCATGTTGAGCAATGGGGGCGTTTCTCTCAGACGTATTGTCAAAGGCATTGTTTCATATGCTTTTCACAGCATGTTTAACACTGAAGGCCCGATTATATTTGATGATATAATTATTTCCACTGCCGGAAAAAACAATACCTATAAATGAGGATTAATTGCAGGAATAGGTGGACTTGCATATATTCCAGCATGTCCCTCCCCATCACCAGGTCTGTTTCCCCCTGCATATGTTGACATCTTTTGACAAGTGAAACGGCCAAGTGAAAGGAAGACAGAAACTGCAATTTTCTTGTAAACCTACAAATTCCCGATTTGTCTGGTAACTTCTGTTAACCACTAAAGAGAACACTAGCGTGACTAGTCATTTGACCAAGATGCATCCTTACTTCTTAGTTGTGGCAGTGAATATCTCTACTTCTAGTCACTATTGTTACCTGTACATAGACTTGTAATACCAGTCTCTTTTTCCCTGATATTAGTTCAGTGGATTCCAGAGAAATATGTTTCTGCTTATCTTTTCACCTAAATAGTTTATTCCCAAGACAAGAGTTTATAGTGAGAACAATGAGGCTTTCCTGGGACCATGTCGCAGACAAGCTTTACATAAAAGTTCATGTTACCTTCTTACATACACCTGATTCAAGATAGAATATTCAATTCTGGATGAATAATGTGAAGATGTGGCTTATTATTACCTATTTTTATGAACCAACATGTATGACCCCCCAAATCAACGTTTCATAACTAGTCTCAGTCACGGATATTCCCTCACTCCTTGAAGTCGGAAGGTTAGTCCTCTGGAATGTCTTCAGTATGCTTCCATCTCCAGTACTGTTGGGATGGGAATGTCCCCTGCCTGCTGAACTGGCTTGGGCCCAGCTATAAGTGCCCGACTGCATGTGAAACTGGTATCTTGGTTTTTTATTTTGGCCCTGGTGACACACTACTCTAACATATAAGCAAAGGTCTAGGTCTGTCCCCGACAATGCGTGGTCCATGGCCAGTCCTGTGACCCAAAGGGTCTGATGGCTCAGTGGCCTAGCTGGGTCTGGTGGCTCAGTGGACTAATGCATCCAGTGCAGGGGCCTGTGTTAGACCTCATGGTCACAGCTTCAAATCCCGGTGGGTCCACTCAGCCTTTCATCCATTTTTGGTCGATAAAACGGGTACCATTGAGTTGGGTAACAATATACATCTATTATTCAGCACCAAGATGCCACGTTGCTGGGGTGAACGTGCGCTTTACAAATACACGTTATGTTATGTTACTAAGTGTGCCCTCATAATGGACAGAGGACCACTGTCCATATCCTGGGTTTAGCACATAAAGTGGTGGTGTGAGCATACCATGTTTGTGCTCTTATAGTTACTAGACCTTTTTATCTGTGTCAGTGAATGTCTGGCCTACAAATGCCTTTTGTGTAAAGGTCTGCTGTTATGTCCAACTTAGAGCTTTGCGCTGACATCCTGCATGAATATTGAGTGTGTTTATAATATGCTTGCAGTACATTTGTAACAGTAAGTATGTGTGTGTGTATGTGTGTGTGCGTGTGTGTGTGTGTGTGTAAACATCCGCATAGGATGGAAAATGGGAACAGCTTCCCCAGACTGTGGAAATGTCTTGCCTACATTTCTATGGCTAAAGGGAAGAAATCTAGACAATGTGAGAAGTATGAAGAAGGATGGAGACATGCCTACAGTTAGACATTTTATTCCAGTAAGACTTTGTTAGTAAGGGGGTGCTTATTAGTTCTTCCTGAGCACTGCCATTTGCTTGACAATAAGGTTAGGGGTGGGACAACAGTTTCTGTTGTCCAAGGTGAGGACGTTTTTTGGGTTAGGCCTGCCCTTCTGCCTATGTCTGAATGATGCTTGAGAAAGGTGGATGACAGGTAGATGAAGAAAACTCAGGCTTTTTTGCGCCCATGTTGTTGGTCCTCCTGCTTGGAGACAGATCCAGTACTACCTGTATGAGAAAGATCACTTTACACAAAGGCTGTTTCTGGACAGCAAAATGTGAAGTACAATTGGAAAGAGAACAAACCCAAACGGGTTCTGATGGGTCATTTGGTGGACTTTCAGCTGTAGCAGCTGAGGATCCGCCTAGTGCCTAGAAGCCAGCCTGCAGAAAGAAGGGAGGAGTCTGCATACCTCTGCTACAGAGAATTCTGTCCAGGAGAAAATGCCCAGCATGTTCCCAGCATACAGAACACCCAGAGAAAGTAGACAGCCTGACATAACGAAGCCAAGAGTGACCAATGGTGTGAGGGTGTCTCCCAGTTTCTCTCCTATATCCCCCTTAAGAACTGTATGTGAAAACTGCTAAAGTTCCACAATCCACATATTTCACTTGCAGCCACTGTGGGCTGTGATTTGGCACTGCTGCGCTGACAGCATGAGACACTGAAATGCTGCTATAGAGACTATAAGCCTAGGAAGGCCACAACAGCTAGGAACGCGCTTGCTGTCCCATCTATAAATAGTCGAGTCTCCCCAGTAGAACAGATCACTGAAGAGAGGGGCCGTGTAGCATCCACTGAAGGATCATATTCTCAAAACGTATTCTGTAGCATTTAGTAGGCCTGGGGGAGAATTTCAATTATGTTGGAGTAATCGGAGTAATTTTGGTAATTCCGCGTAACTCTTCGACATGGATATAATGATAATAACACAATTGCACCCACTCCCATAGTTAAGAATAATATTGGGAGGAAAAGCCTACCACAAGAGCACATTTAGCAAGCATGATTGGCTGCTCGCACTTGCCATTCATTTTCTGTTGCATTTAGTGCTACTTATTAGTGCTAAATGCAGAATTACTCTTCTCACCTAACTCCACTTAATCTCACATAATTTTTGTGTAATTCCACATGATTACACTGTACAGAATTATGCGAGTTAGGCCCACCCTTGAGATTTTGTTGTACTTTGTGTTAAATGTTCTTTTAAAAGTTCTTTTGAAAAAGTCAAGCAGTGAGTTGGACATTAAGATACTATGTCTGTTAGTTGGATGTTGAGTTATGAGCATTTGTCCCCCACCCTACCTCCCTGAGAATACTGTGACTGCTCACTCTCACCACCCAGAGTCAAATGCAGAAAGGGTTGTATTTGGCCCAGCTTGCAGAGTCATGGTAGGACAGCCCCCAGGACACCAGTGGCAAACAACCTCAACTACCACGATTAGGGTCCAGCAGCACCTATCTGTGCTGAGCCCTGACCCCCAAACAGCTGTTTGTGATAACCCAGTTGCTAAACTCTGGCAGTAGACTTACTGTCATGTGTCGCGCATACACTTTAACAGCATGCAAGCATCATCCTTCTGCTACTCGAACTCTACTGAAGGCTTGACTCTTGGCTAATCACCAATCTCAAGATACCTGGCTTCAAGCCCAGAGACTACACCGAAAAGGCTTCGAGAGATGGCACCCACTACTGTACCTGAGCTCACTCAGCATATACAGCACTTCTCGTTTCCAGTGAGGTTACAAGAAAAGAGCACCTAGACTCAAAGACTAGTTACACTCTCTGACCCCAAGGCACCAAAACCAAAATCAGCTCATAAATCGTCACTGAAACAAGACACCACCATCTGAGCCAACATCTACAGAGCCAACACTCTTACTGGAGCTGCATGAAGGCCTATTCAGAGGAACTAAGAATGTTGCCCCTATCCAAAAAAAAACAGCCTCAAGACACTAGAGCTATACTCCACTGCACTAGTCTTCACCACAGCAATAACCACACACTAAACTGGATCAGGAGTAAGCAAGGAATTCCTAGGATCCTTACTATATGCCCATCCCCACTGAGGAGGAAGAGAAACCGTAGCACAATTCTAGCATGGACCTGCAGTAAGATACATCTTTCGAGCCTTACCTAGTAAAGGCTCACCACCCGATGACACAACAGCATGCACACTTTTGGCTGCTGTTTTGCAATGTGTTTTCTATTAAAGAAAAGTCATTTTAAGATGGCTGCAGTTTGAATAGGAATGTCCCCTGCATGGTAGTAAAGATGTGCATCCCATTCCAGGGTGACCCCCACTGAGGGTTATCTGGCATCACAACATTGTTGTCTCCACACACAATCCTGCATGCATACTAAGGCGTAGGCCTTGTAACTGACCACAAGACACAGGACCTGGCTGTAGAGTCTGGAGTGGGGCACCAAGCACAGTCTCTTGTTGACATGGGAGTACCTCTCATGTCCTGGGACATGTGCATTAAGTGGAGTACCATTTTTTGATTGATCATACTAAATAGACCTTTTTTACTGTTTAGGCATGACTGCAGTGCCAACAGGCTAAGTAAAGATCTGCTTGAACTTGACGTCTAGACCCTGTACCGACATCCATGGTTTCTTAGGTCTCGCCTGACCCAGGGCATGCGCTGGTCTGGCGAGACTTGAGAGGGCTCCAAAAAGTGCTACCAGGCCAGCCTAGAGCTACAGTGCATGTGCGCGGGTGCGCGCGCGCGCGCCGCGCTTTACCGCAATTACTTTCACTTTCGCGGCCGCACATAGCCAATAGGTCTCGCTTTTGGGACCTTATAAGTTTTTAGTTATGCAACTGTAGGATGGCTAAACACTTATAAGGTCCCAAAGGCGAGACCTATTGGCTATGCCAATGCTTGTGTTAATGTTGGATTGCTGAGGCTGATGTGATCCATTTTCGATGTCTGTGGTAAAACAGCACAACATGGAAATAATGGCATGGCCTCCCTAGAAAGGGATAGTGAATTGCTCGCACTACATGGTAAAAAGATGTGGCCTCAGACACTGAAGGTTGAGAGGATGGAGATAGGGGATCTTAGAAATGCAGCAGTGGCCTTTGTTACTACGGAAGTGCTAATAATCCCTTCTAGAGCAATTCTGTTTGGCTGATGGTGGGTATGGGTTGATGAGAAGTTATGCAGCGGACATCTTCTAGGCATGGACTTCACCTTTGTCCTTCCCGAGCGTTCAGTCTTCACACTTTATTGTGCTTATGTTGTAGGTGCTCCAGTTTGAATGCAGCCTCAACACTACCTGCTGTGGGAGCCATCAGGTTTCACAAAGACTGTGTCTCCTCTACAGAAAGACAACGTAATTTTAAAAGGAAACAGCTTCAAATTGGTCCCAGAACACTTACATCGGAATCAACCTCCTCTGTTGCGAAGTAACTATAGGTGTGGGAACCCAAACTAATCAACTTGGTTTTGGTTACAAGTTATTAATGGCCAAGGGAGTGCTCCACAAAGTACTAAGGGGCATATTATCAAGCACCGCGGTAACATTATCTCCGCTTTAGCGGCAGAAAACTGCCGTTAAAGCGGCGATAATGGGCTTGATAATATGCCCTTGTTAATTCCCATAGAAGCCGATGTTGACAACAGAACATGGGCTTCTATGGGAATTCTAAGGGCATATTATCAAGGCCATTATCGCCCTGCTAAAGCTACGATAATATTAACGCAGTTTCTTGATAATATGCCCCTGAGAGACTATTGAAATCCAGGCTTGTGTCCTTGAAATCTCGTTTCCCAGAGTCCCCGCCATCTTGCTGGGAGACCTTTGGTTCCCCGGAGCTGGTCTGGCCTGCAGAGAGAGGGAAAGAGTGCCTGACCCTGCGGGGATATGACTGCCCAAGAAGGAACAGTCAAGCCACAGTGCCCTGATTGTGAAACTACCCAGAAGAGAGGGCTGAAACAAAGGAGTGTAATTGGCACCTACCCGGGTCTAGGAGTGGGCTTTCCAGCTTGACAGAAATTGTCCAGATCAAGCTTCATGGGCTTGCACAGTCAACAGTCTGAGAACAATACTATCAGCGCAACTGTGATGGTGCAGATCACCAGCTAGAGCAGAGCAACTTGTGCTTACTCCCAGTGACACTCTCCCCCAATCTGAATGAAGTTTAAAATCTGCTGTCTCTTTAACATGTTACATCCTTTTTGCCAGTCGCCGTGTTCCATCCATTTAATGTTGTTAATGGATCAATGCTGTGGCAGTAGTGACTCCAACAGACCTTTGCCTTGCAGGAGATACAAGGAAGCAGAAAGCCTGACTTTGTAACTGACTGCACCATAGAAATGAGCAAAGAGGCTCTCCTGGAGGCCTGGAGTAGAAATCATCTTAAAGATAGTTTTTGAATTGCTGTCAGGATTTTGCCTAAATTACTCAAAGGCAAACGAAGGAGACTAATAAAAAGAAGCAAAGTGGCCAGTTAAAACTTTGATAGGAACTTCTTTGTCAATTGTTAAAGAACTTTAAGAGGTGGCACAGCTGCCATCGCCATGATCATTTTATTTTTGACGTGAAGCATCACTGGCTATCAGTCTGTCGGTTCTGTCTATCAGCCTTAAGCAATGGCTTTATATGTGTATAGGCAATGTCACAGAGGCAGACCTGGTTAAGGTAAAAATATGTGTTCCATTAAAAGCACATTGTTCAATTACGCTAAACTCAGTTAAGATGTAAGAATTGGAGGCATCCGAGTTTGTGTAAAATCAAAGTCTAGTCTGCACATATCCATGTCTGCTGCAAGACAGCGGAATTTCCACTGGATCCAACTTTGTGTGTATTTTGCAGCACCAACCAGATCCATTGCTTTTATGCAGGCTGGGTTCTGGGTTCCACATTAAACCATTGGCTTTACTGGACCAGTCTCTTTCTGTATTGGCTAAAGACTTAATCACTCACGTTTTGTCTCAGCCTAGAGGAGCATTCTCTCTCACCTCATGCTATAGGTTAATTAGTGTATCCTTCGACCTCCAATGGAATGCTTGCATTGCAAAGCATGCCTTACTCATGTGTAACAGCTCCTACCTCCTCGTGCCCCTCCCTCTCCTTGCCCCCCAAAGTCCATCGCCCTTGCCCTTGGTGTGTTCATTAAAGCTCCTAACGGTTTCTCATCAGAGCCGCTGGAGCGAGGAAGCTGGCACTGGGTGCCAAGTGAGCCTTTATTGCATTCCTGTTTTCATACCTTAGAGGAGGAAGCACGCCTCTCTTGCTAGCCCAGCTACATGTTTCACAGAATCGAAAGCTGGTCTGTTTTTAAGGCGCCCTCGCCCTCACTTTAGTCCTGTTTGCGTTTCCACATGAAATGTAGATTGGGCTGCAAGGGATCCTTCATCTTTCATTACTTTATAGGTTATAAAAACAAACGAAGGAATATAATGAAGTTCACCATGCCACCCGCTCTTCATTTTACAAGGAAACTCATATAGAACTGTGACAGAGGAAATGGAGCTTTCATTATATTATGGCTGTGATTTTTCACATGTGTCTTGTCTAGCTTTAATGCACTAGCACAGTGTTTGCCTGCATTAGTACATCAAACCCACATCTATTGACTTTGCTAAATCTTGATCATGGCTGTGATTGATTGCAGCTGCAGAAAGCTGGTCATATGAGTTCTTTGCCCTTTCTGTAAAGCGGAAATGCAAAATATAAGCCTTGATGGTATTTTCTTTGGTTCAAATTTAGACACACACTTGACACCTCCCGCCGCTTTAATACCTTCACTGCCTTTACATATTACAGAACTGCATTTGTGCCTCTGTAGCCAGAGAAAATAAGGGGCATATTATCAAGCACCGCGTTAAATAATGGGCTTGATAATATGCCCTGGAGAATTCCAATAGAAGCCTATTTTTCACACCAGAACATGGGCTTCTATGGGAATACTCTGCGGCATATTATCAAGCCCATTATCGCCGCTTTAGCTGCAGTTTTCTGCCGCCAAAGCGGCCATAATTTTAACGCCCTTTCTTGATAATATACCCCTTTGTGAGTTCTATATGAAAGGAACTTTTTGGTTACCTAGGGGCATATTATCAAGGACAGTGTTAAAAATTATCGCCGATTTAGCGGTGGTTTTCTGCCGCTAAACCGGCGATAATTTTAACGCCGTCCTTGATAATATGCCCCCATATAACTATTTTAATAATAATCACTGTGGACAAACGTTTAACCAATTGTTCGGCTATCGGAGACTTTCACAAACAAAACTGAGGGGGAAATGAAAAAGGCAGTGTTTTGAAATAAAGAGGCATATTATCAAGACAAGCGTTAAAATTCTCGCGGCTTTAGCGGCAGAAAACTGCCGCTAAAACGGCGATAATGGGCTTGATAATATGCTCTGTGGAATTCCAATTGAAGCCCATGTTAGATGTGAAGGACATCTAACCTGAGCTTCAATTGGAATTGCAGAGAACATATTATCAAGCCCATTATCGCCGTTTTAGCGGCAGTTTTCTGACCATGTCTGTGTTTGCCTTTCAAAACTGAAAACTTTTTTAAGGTGGCTGAATTTCCTTAAAAGAAACGGGGCTGTTTTCTTTCTTCTACAAGTTAGTAGGTTTGAAAAACTTCAGAGAGAGGTGGCCATGGTCCCCTGGACCACGACCTGCTACCCAGAAGCTGCTACATCAATTTACAAAGGGAATCAGCTACAACCCAACGCGGCAATGATTTGAGACTGAAAATCAGGTCACAAACCATTGATTTAATGGGTGTACCAATTTGGTATTTGAAAGTGATGCCCAAAAAACATATTTTCCAAATACCGATTTGGTAACCATTTCTCAACCAATTTTGCAATTGGGAAACCATTTCCAGATTGTAAAATTCATTTAGTACATATGTATATGGGTTTATGCAGTCGCAAACTCAGAATTTTTGCAAATCAGAGGGTTTGTGGCCTTAAATACCTTAAGTACATCTGGCCCAAGACTCTTTTGCAATGAAAAATTATCATATCTCTGGGAAAACCCTATCGAAGTTCACAAATATCCGTAGAGAAAATAAGATAATAAAAGACACTGAAGCACAAAGGCACTCTTGCTCTGGGAGCGTGTCATTTCCCACATGCCTAAGCTGCCAGGGAATACTGCAGCAGTGGTTTCTTTATTACGGCGCAGGGGCATTGCCCCCTTGTTTGTTTGCCCCATATAAATGTTTTACTAACTTGACTGTTTTTGATGTATTTTTAGCGCAATGCATGGCCCGGGCAAAGTTTGCCTTGCAGGAGAGGGGCAAGGGGGACTGGGAGCTTGCTTAAGAGTGGTTGCTCTGCCCAGACTGACATGTGCACTTCAACCCTCGCCTACCTGCGCAACGCAGGGAGCCCTGGGGTTTGTTGCCAGAACCCCCAAGTCTGCTTTGGAACATAGGCAGCTCCTGGCCGAGCCAATGCTCTCGCTGCTCTCATGCTGTTTCCTAACATAAACATCATGAGAGCAGAGCATAGTTCGGCTGGCAGGTGTGGGACTGAGGGTCGAGATCAAAGCTGATGGTCGCAAGTGCGAGTTGATGCACCTAACAACGAATGTTCTTCTTCGCTGTCTCACTCTCTCTCTGAGCCGGTCCAGACCGGGACCAGGCGGTGAGTATGTCACTGTCATTAAATGAAATAACTTTGGTACCGTGGTGTGCATATTGGTCAGAAAAGCTGTCAAGCGTAACAAGCATTGGCATAGCCAATAGGTCTCGCCTTTGGGACCTTATCAGTGTTTAGTTATCCAGCACAATATCCTTGGTGCAACACTATCAAGTGTTGCATGGCTAAACACTTATAAGGTCCCAAAGGCGAGACCTATTATGCCAATGCTTGTTTTATTAGCGCATTGGCCTGGAGAGTATGCTGTGTGGCATTCTTACCCAACAAGTCTCGATTCAACAGGAATTTTTGCCAATCATTCACCAGGTCCCCTTATCCTTAAGGTACTCACTTTTAATGCAACAGAAGAAAACTTCCCAAAAAAAAGAGGTCGAGAGTCTGGAATTATGTTCTAGATAAAGGAATTGACATTGCAGCTGTTCGGGAAACCCACCTCAAGAGGTCTGAGGAGATGCAATTTAGAAATAAAAGATTCCCTCATGCTTTCTACTCTTCCTGCAGCTCGAGACATTATGGGGATTGCCTTATTTTTGCACAGGTCCTTTTCATTTGTAGTGCAAAATAATAAAAGAGATCGAAAAGAGATCGAGAAGAGAAGACACAGATTGTGGGGAACTCCTTATTGAGTTGCATCAAAACAAACTCTGAACACAGCCACAATTTGAATATTGTTGAAGGCCCTGGGGACTAATGTTACAAATTCAACATTGAAAATGTGTTTCTTTACTGCACTTTCTGTGGTACCTTTATCCAGAGCGCCGCAGAATATGAGAAAAAAGCCAAGACTGCAAACACCTCGTCACTGAAGGCTAAATTCTGATAAAATGAGGATAGACATTCTTTACTAACTTCCACCCCTAAAGCAAATGCTGAAAAAACACGTTTCAATTCGACCTTCAATGACCGCGTACAAAATTACATTTATGGATATTAGTTTTCATGCAATCCTATCTATGTCCAAATATATTTTTAAATGCGTCATGAGCAAATGAACTCGGGTTAAGGGCATTGTACGGTGGGAATGTGAACAAAGCACCGCCTCTGGACAGAATTCTAAAGATTTCAGTGTTATCAAATGCTGAAAAATAATCACATTGTGTTTCCCAAGTTTTCACTCCAGCTTGTGGGCTTTCTTCTGTGCACTTCCTTTTTCTTGCTCAAGTTTGGTCTGAATGGCATGAACCTGTCATGGGAATGACATGTCATATTTTAGCAGCTACAGTGGATGAATAGGAGACTGATTGGCCTTTTGATTCCATTCATCAACATGGTAATTAAAGACCACGCGGTACAGTTGTACAGTAAGCGGACACAATGCAAACCAGCACAAGCGTGCACCTCGCACGGCAGCAAAGGGAGGGGGCCTGCGCGATTCCCTTGCGGGAGCTTGCAGCAAGGTGCGATGATTGCGACCATAAGGCGCCACAATATGGCGCCGCGCGCTTCCGCAAGGAAATCGCCAGACGTGCACACGTTGCCATTGCAAGCAATGCAACGCGTAGACGTTTTTGCCCCCAAAGCTGTGCCGATGGCTAAAGGTCTCTCTCCAACGTAGTGCATGTGCGCTGCGTAGACGAGACCTAAAAAGGATTCCTTTTCTGCCACCACGCTGCTGCGCATGCCCTGCCCGTAACACTGTGGTAGTCCATAGCTTGACTCTCCCTGCTCTGCCAATCCGGCCACGAGTTTCAGCTTTCCATGCACATGAGGCAGCCAGCCCTGGAAGACGCAGCCTCGCAGTTTCAGCTTTCAAACTTCAACAGAGTCTCTCCCTTTTGTGTTTAAAGGAATAAAATACCTCACAGTAAGAACAGCGAGACAGAGCAGCCTCACTTCAGTCTAGCCAACAGAATTCCTCTTCACTGCCTGAGGGGCAGTGAGCCATGTTTACTTTACGACCACACAACTCGATAGAGCTGACGGCTGTCTTCTCTTGCTCACCAGATTTTGTGTAAGCCAGCCCTTATCAAGGAGGCCCTCGCAGCCGCTCTGTACACACTTGCTCCTACTCAGACGCCACATATACTTATGCCCTGAAGAAGTTCATTGTTATGAATGAAACGCGTTGGCTGACAATTTCCTATATTTGGATTTTTGCAATTGTTTAAGACATTTAAAAAAAAGATTATAAGACTTATTGAAAACAACACTCTCCACAGATACGGGTGGTGCACCACTCCACTCTTGGGCACAGTATCTCTCTGCATCGCAGTTAGCACCAAACAACGGCAGGTGCTGGAGTAGCCAGTGCACACCCAATCAGATTGACCATTTATCTTTATACAAAGGGAACACAGCAGGGGAAGTGCGGTCAGTGTGTTCACCGTTGTCTGCCTCTGTACACTGCTTGAGCCATATTTACTTTCTCTGTTGTAGTTTAGGGTCAGAGGAGACATAGGGTATGTTGTGCATGTTCTGTGACCCAAGACTGCCACTGGGAAGGCTGCTACAGGGAAGGCTTTTTATAGCTGTGGGCTTACTAGTGCCACATGGAATTGGGCTGTACTTGGAAGTGTGTGGTGTGTAGATGTGGGGTTCCGTTGTCTTGAAAGGTTCTAGCTGTGTGCTACAGTGGCACTGTTTGGTTATGCAGTATAAAATGCTTGGGAGATGGTTTGGGCAGTTAGTGACAGGAAGATAAGAGCTAGGGACCGCCATCTGCCTATGTCAAACAGACCTAGACTACATGTATCTGTGCTGCTGAGAGGGTGGCAGGCTGCCAGTAGGTTGTGCTTTGGCGCAGTGGTCAAGGCAAGCAGGCAAAAAGTTTGGGGTAACACCACCCTAAGGCTGTCTGGTCTAACAGGAGGTTTCTGGTTGTGCCATAAAATCTAATGTGGATATTCAGGTAAGTGGGGTCTAGATAGTAAAGTGTTTTGTAGATGTGCTTGAGGAGCTTTAAGAGTGAATATTTGTGAACTGAGAACTAATGAAGGTCTTTGAGGTGTGTGGAGATGTGAGCAAGGGGTGGGAGCTTGTACTTGAGTCTAGCAGCAGTGTTTTGGATGAACTGGCATCTTTTGGTGAGGTTTGCAGAGAAAAAAAAACAAAGAGAGTTCTTGTAGTCCAGGTTGCTGGAAATCAGGGCCTGTGTGGTTGTTCTCTGGGTGTTGAGAAGGAACCATGTGCAGATTTTTCTAAGGAGCTTGTGGGTGCGGAGGCAGAAGGCGGTGACTGTGCTGATCTACCTGCTCACTGAGCGATGGTTGTCCAGCACTATTCCAAGGTTACTGGCTTGGTTTGAAGAATTAGGTTTCAGCCCCTATTAGAAATTTTAGCCTTAGGGTGGTCTTTCCCCAAACACTGTCCCTTCACCCTCCTATTTTTCTGAATTTGTTTTGCTGGCCTTAATACTCTGTGCACATTACCACTGCTAAATATTGGTAAAGTGCTTATGCGCACTACCTAAAGCATTGTAAAATTGGCTTACACCTGATTGGCATATTTAATTTACTTACAAGTCCCTAGTAAAGTGGTATACCATATACATAGGGCCTGTAAATTAAATGCTACAAGTGGGTCTGCAGCACGTATGGTGCCACCGACTTACTTAATCCCTTAAAATAAGTCACAGGTATGCTATTGTAGCATGACTGCAATTTTAAACTGCCAATTCAACTTGGCAAAATCAACCTCTTCCTAAGCCTTAAACTCCCCTTTTATTACATATTTACAACCCATAAGGAAGGCCCTACGTAGCCCAAAGTGCAAGGTGCATTAAAAAGAGACAAGTATGTTTAAGTTTTACATGTCCTGGTATTTAAAAACCCATAAAGTTTTTTTTCACTACTGTAAAGTCTACCTCTTACATAGAATAACATTGAGTTGCCTTATTACATTTAATAAGTGCTAACTTTTAATTGGGATTAGGTACAGATTTTATGTTTGGTGGCCTGACCTAGCTATTTTATACCTGCAGCCGGTTTGTGGGTTACATGACATTATGGATTTGGCAGTTGGAGTTTTTTTACTCATCCTAGAAAGTCACACAATAGAGGGATTATGCATGCTTGGATGGGCTATCACTGGCAGGATGGGGTGGAACTGGGCACAGCTCCACTTAAAAGTTAATAGGCTGTGTCCTGCCTTCAAACAAAGGACTTTACACTAACTCATTGTTCAGTTAGCCAGGCCGAAGCCAGAGTAGGAAAGGCATGAAACTCCAAGCACTTCAAAGGAAATTCTCTAGAAACTTCCACTTCAAATAGGGCACCAAATATAACAATAGGACCCTCAGACCTTCTGTTCAGGTCACTTTCTGGGCCTGCAGAATAACTCCACGAGCGCTGCCTGCTGGTGTCGCTTGTTGTATACTTCAGAGGACTGCTTTGCTCTACCTGAAAGCACTGCTCTGCTGCCTAAAACCTGCCTTAACCCCTAAGAGGCCTGTCGAACTGCTTGAGTCCTGTTCCTCTGCTTAAATCCAAGACTACCATAATGAGTCCAAGGGCTAGTTGGCTGGCCTCCTGATCAGAGCCTTAAGGAGACATAAAAGACTCCAACCATTTTGAACCCACACCTGGACCCAGTCAGAGTGAGCCCAAATCCTCCAAGCCGTGCCTCCTGATTCGAGTACCCTTGGAAGGGGTACTAAAGGTACCCAACCAGACAAAATCCAGAACTTGGGATTTGAAATGCTTTTGCTCAAAACTGATCCTGAGAACCGAGTGGAAACTGGGACCTACATGTTTGCTTGCCCATGGTGCATTACCGGTCGACCTGACTTCATGGCAGCTACTGCTACATTATTTCCGGAGCAGCAAATGCTTTCAAGCAGTCCTTCATAGAAGTGGTATCTGGCCTCGCCAAGCCCTCGTGGGCTACACCTTGTAGCTTCGCCCTGCTGGATCTTTTTGACTTTCAAAAAAGAGTCTAAGTCTTAATATGGAAATATTCACAATGACTTCGTCCAGCGAATCTTGTAGTCTCTGTTTTTTACTGTAAACTTTAAAAATTCATAACTCCGGTTCTACTGATTAGATTTTTGATGTAAAATCATTTATTAGAGTGTACTCTATTTTTATTAATTGATGTGGGATTTTTCTTGTGTTGTGTTCTCACTTAATTACTGTTCGTGTGCTGCAAATATACTTTAGACATTGCCTCTATGTTAAGCCTGACTGCTTTTCTGCCAAGCTACCAGAGGGTTAAGCACAAGCTAATTTAGTGACTTTAGTTGTTCACCCTGACAAGGATTGTGGCTGTTGCTTTAGCAGGATTAACACCCAGCTCAACCAACAACCCAATTTCTCACAGCCCCAGTTTGGCCGGCCGCTCAACTGAGGTCCACAGTGAGGTGTCCTTAATGAACAGTACCACTTTTGTCTTGTCAGAGTTGAGCTTTAGACAGTTGGTTTTCTTCCAGATGGTGACTACAGACATGTGAGGGTGAATTTCATCCTGGCGTTGGGGTAGTCATCTGAGAGGGACAGGATAAGCTGGGTGTTGTCAGCACATGAGATGATGCTGATTTTGTGAGCAGGGACGAATTTGGCAAGTGGTACCACGTCAGCATTGAACAGGGAGAGGTTGAGCAAAGATCCTTGGGGGACACTGCAGATTAGTTTGGTGGCAGCAAAAGGTGTATGGCACCAGTTGTGGTAAATATTGTGAATTTTGCTGTTAAAGTAGTGGGAAAGCTGGATGCGGTGCTCCTGGGATGGGGTCAAAGTTGTGGAGGTGGCATCGGGGGAGGTGAACTCATTTACAATGGTAAAAAGCTCTTTGCCACTGTTGGTCCTCTTCTCAATACCTTTGGTCAACACTCATCATTTTGTTAATCTGTGTTGCTGGTGATAGAAATGGAGGGCAAAACTGAAGTAGTTATTGCCGTTTTATTTTTGGGTGTGTCTCTATGAGAGTTCTAGTTGCTTGCAGTGGGGTTTAAAGAGCTGGAATTTTACTGTGTACCAGATGGCTTGAGGTCTGGACCTGGGGACGGTGATGGTCGTACAAAGGGTCAGAGAGTCTGCAGAGAGGGTGATCCAGACATTAAAGTAGTTGATTGACTGGGAGAGGTTCTGGTCTTGGTGCAACGGGTGGTAGGTTTGGAGCTCTAAGGACCATGTTCTCATGTTGGGGATCCAGTTCCAGCTGCCTCCATTAGTTTTGAAGGGTGCGGTTCCACATTGGTGGGGTGGAGCAGGTCGAAGTGGATGAGGTAGTGGTTGGCCCAGGTGCACCATGATGCTGGAAATGATGCTAAAGATCGGGTTGAGTAGTTGTACAGCAGTGTGGGTGGGGTCCATCATTCGTTGGGTGAGTCCAAGTGTGTTTATGGTCTGTGTGGTCTTCCAGGAGGAAGTTGAGTTCTTTTAGGAGGAGGAACAGTGGATCACAAGTGGGGCGATGAAGTCTGTGATGGTGTTTCTGAAATTAGTTCTTGGCAAAAAATACGCTAGAGCAGGAATCCTCGCAGAGTGGTGTTGCTAGAAATGTGAATCTTAACGGCGAGGTATTCCGGGAGATCGCTGGATTTTGTGGAGTCGATAACGCAGTGGATATTTTCTTTGTAAATAATAGTCATCTTCAAGGTTTGCAGGTTCTGTGCTGTCTTATGATCCTGAAGCTGGAGAAATAGCTACTGCAATGTCGGGGCCAGAATTTGGGGAGAGGCCGGTTTTGGTCAGGAAGAGAAGGTCGGAGTAGAGGTTGTGTAGGAAGTCCCAAACTTCAATTGCATATCTGTCAAGATAGAGGAATCTGAGGAGGAGGCAGGTCAGGTTAGGTTGTATGATGTGAGCAGGGTACTTGTGCAAGGTGCAGTCATGAGCGTTGGGTGAAGTGGGGCTGACAGAGTTTGCTGATAAAAAGCGCAGTAAAAGCAGCAGGTGCACAGCTGAACACACCTCCAGTATTGAAGGGAAGGCGCAGCAGTAAGCTGAGGGTCGTCCAGTATTTAGGGTGCAGAGGTTAGTGTCCTGTAAGCATCTGAGTTTGGAGGGGTCAGGGCGCTGGGTGCAGTGGTATGGGCATGGGCTTGCCTTTGGGGCACCTTTGGCATTCCAGTGGCATTCCTGCTGCATGCATCTGCTTTGCATTAGTACTGCACCCAAATATTAAGTAGGTCTGCGAGAGAGGAGCAGATATGGGGACATGGGCAGGTTGGATGGTGCTGGAGCAAGCAACAAGAACGTAGGTAAGTGTGTGGCATGGGGGAGTGGAAAGGCCGCAGAAGGGAGTAAGGCACAAAAGGAGGCTAAATGTAGAAAAAGATAGTTATTGTAGACACCCAACATTTGCAGACACAGGATACACCTGTTATAAACTTGTGATGGCACAAACATTGGACTGTAGGCACAGTTTGGAATATCTTTCCAGGCATACAAAGAGACCTTAAAAGATTCATAATGGCGTGAATCCCCTTCTAGGATTACTTACAATGTAAAGAAGAAAGAGTCCTGGGTCATCCAGCAAGAGTATGGCTTATAACAATGAACTAATAATTGATTACCAGACTTCTAGATGGTGCATTTTGATACAAGTGAGAAGTAATATAATGTTTGCCTCAACAAAATCTCTTATATTGATCTTTGAGGGCATTCAGAATGTGGAGAAAGGCTGCCTTAACCTTGTATGATCAGTTGACTCTCTAATGAAATCTTCAATTGCATTGTGCATGAGTCTTTTTTTTCTATGCCTTTGGTCAGGATGAACTTATTGATTTACTCTAAATCTATCAAAATCTAATAACGCGATGTTTAAAAAAACTTGCTAACCTGCCTTTTGAAGAGAAACGATTTGCTGTGACAGTTTTCTTTATCAGCTACCTTCATGTTTGTGTGCTTTCTTCCAGCATGTTTACTCTTGGAAACACCAATTCTTTTATTTTTATGGACATTTATAGGAAGGGGATGAAATAACAGAAACATACATAGAGCAATCGATGGTGTGGATTCCAATGGAGAAACCGATAGAAGACAAGGAGTTTTTAAGAAATTCAAAAATATTCGACATTTGCAAGAATGTTCCGGTGCACTGGATTCATCCAAGTTTTCCATCTGGTAAGATGAAGCCTTTCCGAAACATCTGCATTTTATTAAGAAGGGGTTTCATTTTCGCCAGTATGCTCTTCCCACTTGTGCTGATATTTAAAAGTACAGTGTTCATTTGAAAGACCTTGCTTAAGCTTTTGATAAAAATCTGAATTTATTCTTGTAACTAAATTTACTGTACTGTTATATTTTTAATTTGAATTCATCTCTACATATGGTAGTATGCAGACCGTGTCTCAAAATACATATAAGAGGAGCATGGACGTCATTTAGGGGTTACCAGGGGTCGCAGCTGTGACCCCTGCCTTGCCCCATGCGAACCCTGGCAGCGCATTTCGACCCTTGGTCTCAGAGGTAGCAAAATAGGTGCCAGGAACACAGAGGCATCTCGTCCTTATAAACATCAGCTGAGCCTCTAATTTCTTTTTTTTGTCATTGTTTTAAATTAAACTACTAGTGAATAATAATATATTATTCACTATTAATGTAATAAAAAACGGAGTGGAATTAGCTGGAATATGAGTGTGTGACTGTGTGTATGTGCGAGCATGTGTGTGTGTGTGAATGTAAAGGTCAAATGTCATGTGATGTCACTTCTCCTACCCCTGGTCATTTGTATTGACATTCATGAACAGGAGCACATGCAACCAAACAGGCATGTGGCACCACTAGCGGTATTAATCTTGTGCCTTGCACAGTCATAGTAATCTAAGGATGTTAAATGTCTTGAGCGCCAATTTACTACCGGACTCAGCATGAGAAGATCCTCAGTGACGTTGCTCAAAAGCTAGATGGTTCCTACAGGTAATATCACCTAAGCCTAGTCATGAACAGTTAGAAGTCATTCTAGAAGGACTCCATCAAGCTATTTGTCTAAAATTTCCATCGCAAAGAATCATGAGGGTCTACTCATCTCTGCAGATGATCTGTCAAATTTACACACAGGGTAATCCACCATATTAGATGAGGTCCCTAAGGATTGACCTCAAAATAGTCAAAGACACTTACACTGCCGAAATAGTCCCAAGAGTTTGAACATTAAGATGACAAGGAGATTAGGCAGTAGGAGTGGTTCCTCTTGCAAGAGTACAGCACTACATAGATTAGAAAAGAAGGGGGTCTTGTTAAACAGCGGCTCTGCATACGTGGTTGGCGGGGACAACAGTATTGTGTGTTTTAGAGGGAGAACATATGTGGTGTTATGCAACAGGAGATTGTTTAGAGCAGGCCACTTGATGGAGATATGAGCATGAGCAAGTCTCATGGGTAGCAGTTACATCCCCTGGCTCCCTGGATACTGATTGTGAAGGTTCATGTAGGTGTCAGTCTGTTAGCTACAACATTTTGACACTGCCCACCTCTTGGTCTGTTACGGTGACAAACTCTGGTGATTTGTGTGATTGCATCGTGCAGGTAATTCGAGATGCTTCAGCTTCAGTGGTGCAGATATCAGCTCTGCACCAGCACAATTCTCCCTCTTCTTACTGGAGTAGCTGCAGGTCAGAGCAGCCATTTGGCCATTGCATCTGTTCTTGTCCCCTCCCATCCCTATGCAGGCTGCAGAGGGTATACTTAGTGAGGGAGCTGTGGTGGCTAGGGTCAAGGATGGAATGCACAACTATGGATGTACATCCTATGCAAGTAGCTAAAAGTAGTCAGAGGATTCCAGAGATTTCTAACTATTCCCTGAACAGTGGAAAAAGCTCTACGGTGCTTGTGTATCCCTCACCTGTGCATCCATTAGATTAGTGTCACTCAGCTGTACTCACTAGCTGGTCGAGGGTATACCTGCAGTAGCAATAGCCTGACCATTTTGTTCTGTTAATAGTAGTGAACCTGATATGTTTTGTTTGTGGTCATCTAAAGTGGGAATAGTCTATCAATGATGATTTTCGGAATCCTCAGGTATGTCTATGGAATGTCCCCTGCCTTCAGTTCCTCCACTTGGCTCAGACAGATGATCGCATACAGTCACAGTAAACCATGTTTGAGTTCCCCAATGGCCGGCTAGATGGTTATCATGTCTAGATATGTGCCCTGGTGTATCTCTTCTCTTCTCTGTTACTGGGCTGAGGCACAATATCATCAGTCGAGTCTGCAGAGATATTTGCTCTGAACTATATATATTTTTAAGGACTCTGAGTGGTTGGAGTATTGTGTAGTGGTGCTGCACAATGTTTGACTGTGTGGTTGTCTCTCACAGAAGTAGACAGTTCTGGTACCCTGATCTTGACACTCTCTCTGAGACACATCTACTGTCCAGGATGCCTCAGAACATGTCTTCTTTAGTAAAATAATAGAATGTAACTTTAATAGTACGGTCTACTACAAATATGGGAAAGTGCACATGGATTCTCTCTGATGTGTAATTTAGATTCCACGAGCTTTTGAGAACCAGGAAAAACGTTTACATTTGTGCCTCCTAGTAAGCAAAAAGGCCACAGTGAAAATAATTGGTAACCACAGGACATTATTGGGCCTGCCCGCTGCCTGTGATCTTGCCAACAGGTCCAAACTTTGTACGATTCTGAAAGAAATGTATGTGGAGGAAGCACTGGTGTATATGTATATATGTGTATGCATCTCATTAAATGTGGTGTCTGGTTATATCGTTGTTGGAGACTTCGGTCAGTGTTTGATTGTTTAGAGTATGTATGTGGGATGCCTCCAAATGAGAGGAAGAGGTGCATTGGGATCCTGCACTCTAGATGGCCTGTCTGAAAGAAAGCCCGAAGCGTAGCATGTGGTTGGCAGTGTGGTCTTAGCGTTTTACAGCATATACCAAATGATAATGTTACAGAAGAGTAGAGGGCAAGCACCTTGAGCCTAGGGAACATGCTAAGGCAACTGACTTTTGGGAATATTTTAGAGTGTTCTGAAAAAGCAACCAGGGTCGCCAACAAGAGTAAGTGAATGTAAAAGAGTTGTTATTAGACTGCTAGGATTGATCTAAGGCATGGATATAGTAGAGGACATCACAGGTGATGGGCTGGTTCCGAGGGAGGAAAGCAAACCAATGCCCAAAGGCCCATAGGAGGGGCTGGGACTGTATATGCCCCAGGGGACAGAAAGGTTCTGGACAGTCCTCTGGGAAGTGTAACATCCAAAGAGAATGCTCTTGCTTCTTGTCTAGAGTGTGAGACTGATGAGACAGGACAGGGGGGGGTGCTATAAAGCATTGCTAGTTTCTCCCAGCCAGGTGTGATGAATTCTGATCACGAGGAGTGGCTGGGGAAAGAGAGGGTCCTAGGTGCCCTGGCTGGATTGGGATGGACAATGTGGCACTTAGATTCTTAGTGGGAGGCTGAAACCTGCCAGTGGAGTACATGCCAGATAGTGACTTTCCTGATTATGAATTGTGGGCTTACGACATCTTGATGGAGACTCTAAACTAAATGGGAAACCAATAAGTAAAGAGGGGACCTAGGTAAAGCCAGTCGAAATGGCCTGAACTATATCCAATGAGAACCAAAAGAGCTGCTGTCCAATCTTCTATGGCGAGGGGTTGCAAGAAAGATGTATGCTGTTTAACGTGAAACAAAGAGGTAAAGGTCGCAGAGTCTCAGATAGAAGGCAGCCTTTGAAATTCAGTATCCAAACTGAAGCTCAAGTTATTCACAACAGGGACCAGTGTGCAAAGGAACACTTGGCAGGACGTCAGAGACGCAGACCAGACGGGAATCGTAACCGAACATCATCCTCTCAGCTTTCATAGAACAAAGATGGAACCAGAGGGAGTCCAGCCTCCTCTTGTCACCCTTGTGAAGCCATAACATGTATAACCGGCTCATCTTTATCATCAGTATGGAGCAGGCTCTGGCTATCAGGGGCGCACATGAAAAGGAAGATACGCTTTTGGCTAAACATTAATGTTAAAAAAAGACGGGCTCTTTTGAGGAACATAGCAGAGTGCAGCAAGAGAGCGTCTGCGTGTCAGACGGAAAATTACAGGTAGCCTGCAAAGACATCTCTTTTAGAACATGCGCAGAGAAGACCTTTTGCAAGCTACCCGTAGTTCCCATTTATAAGTCCTGCATGCTGAATGTAAGCAGGGGTAATTAGTTACCTCATCCTATGGGCGTTCCTCCACTGAGTTTTAATATTGATCAAATTGTCTGGATACTGATGAAGCGCGTTTAGATCCGGAAGAAACCACCATCAGGTGAACAGAGACCAGGGTCGCCATGGCGACGTAAGCAAGTAAATAGGCCCCATAGTCATCATATACACTTCCACTGAATTCTCAAGGTGTCCCATCAGAGTACATTAGCCCATTTACATTTTAGTAAATAGTATGAAGGTGTCTTAGTACGGCATAATAACAATCCTGGGCTCTGTTTGTATTTTTATATTTATTTCTATAGTTTATAAATGGCATGTTGCATGTGCTGTTATTAAATGTTTTGTTTTATTTTTAATGCACTTTAACCCTTTCTGACTTTTTCACCGTGTTTGACTTTGCCATTCTGCAAGGTCATCCCCCAAACATTTTGCCTTCACCCTCCTGTCTTCTGAGCCCGTTTTGCTGACCATACGACTCTGTGCACTTTCCGACTGCTAACCAGTGCTAAACTGCTTGGGCTCTTTCCGCTAAACACGGTCAAATTGGATTATACCCAATTGGCATGTTTAATTTACATGTAAGTCCCTAGTAAAGTGGCACTATATGTACCCAGCGCCTGTAAATGTAATGCTTTTAGTAGATCATCAGCACTGATTGTGCCACCCACTTAAGTATGTCTCAAGCCTGCCACTGTAGCCTGTGTGTGCAGTTTTAAACTACCATTTCCACCTGGCAAAATAAACCTTTTGCCAAGTCCAAACCTTCCTTTGTAGTATATAGAAGTCATTCCTAAGGGAGGCCCTGGACAGTCCAGAGAGCAGGGTGCAATGTATTAAAAAAGTAGAACATTTACTTTTAAGTTTTACATGTCCTAAAAGTGAAAACCCTTCAGTTCTTCACTATTGCAAGACCTACATATCCCATAGGATAACATTGGAGTTACCTTATTATATTTGAGAAACTATAACATCCAAATGGGAACAGGTAGGGAGCTAGATGGTGCGTGACCATTAATTCAACTTCAAAACAATGTCGCTTTCGCCTTGAGATCTATCCTCACTCCGGTGAAAAAATTAGCGACCTTCGAACTTGGCCGGAGCTTCCAGGACCGTGTCTCGGTGAGCGCAGGACAAGAGTGGTGCCTTGCCTGCAGACCTGAGAGGTCACTACTGCTACACAAGCCCCGGGGATCCCACGTGGCTGCGGGCGCCCCAGCGGCCTCTACACCACGGCTTCAGCTCTCCTTCCGGCCGGCCCTCCTGCCCACGGCGGCGGCCTGCGGACACCGTTGTTGATTTGCCTCCCCACTACCTACTATCATAAATTAAAAAGCCATCACGTCAATACAACAGCGGCAACTGTGCTCACCGCTGGCTATGCTCTCCGGCTGCTGGCACTGCGCTACGTGAGAGCTGAAGCATCTCTGTGCCTCCGGACCCTACCATGGCTTCAGTAAAGACCTACCCTCACTTGATTCCCAATAGATGATTTGTGCCAAAGACCGTCCTTACATCAGCCACGCCATCTACCCACGACTTGCACTACGCGTGGAGGCGGTAAGTGATAGGAGGTGCGCTTCGTGAGCAACACCGCAGCTTTCCCCGATGCCCGCAACGGCACGCAGGGAGACCACCATTCTACCGGGTGTCCCTGCAATCGCGTGGCTGAACCGCACTGTTCGCTGATGCTGGCGAGAGATCTACCGCCGGGCCAGCCCCTTATGACAGACGTCTGCCGCTGGGCCATACCGGACCATGCTCTAAGGCGGCCTGTGGTGCACGGGGCTCTCCTCTATACACTTGCCTGAACTGCCCTCTCCTAGCCTGCAACCCCCTACGTGTGGCGCCACTCCCGATCACCAAACGCTAGGGCTGTTGTGCGCTGTAGACCTGTGTCACAACTCTGTCTTCCTGCCATCGCTGCGGTGGGGGCATCTCCCCCCGATGCCGGGCGCTTTGGGGCATGCCCCCTTGCGGCCTCATCACACGCTATACATCCTCCTCAGTTGTCCCACAGTGCAGCATCTGCTGGGCCCTGGTCTAGTGCCCACACCTCTCCCCATCAAAGTGGACACTGTTTGGTCTGTGAGCTTGCCCCCTTGGTGGGTTCCTGCTGTACAGTGACACAGTGTGGCCTGCTTCCCGCTCCTCATTCTACATTTCCTGGGCCTACCAACTGTGACACCAGACACCTTCCACTACTTCCCATACGTGATCAACTTGGCTTCAAGCAACAGCCGCATTGTGGGCTGAAGACTTCCATTTGACTGGTGCTTTCTTCTGTGCACGTTTCCCTCGTGGCTCCTGTCGCTCTTTCTGACAGCAACTATTGATTTCTACGCAAGCAGTTCTCACTTGCTCCTTCGTTCACCGCAACAACAGTCGCTCTAGGTCCCGGACGACTGGGATGGACGTCTCTTCTCTTTTATGCTGGAACCTACAGAATGGAGATGTTAAGTGTACCCCTGCAGGAAATTTCTGGACTCCCAATACTCTCCTACGTATGCCCTGTGTGCAATACTGGGTGCCTAGGCATTGCTCTACTACTACAGACGTCCTCTCGCGAATTGCCCTCTCCTACATTTAACATGGGGAAGCCGGATGGACGTCAGCCTAAGCTTGTTTTCAACACCAAGAAGATGGTTACATGCTCAAATTCGGAGGAATTCGTCCATCCCAGCAGAGAGCAGGCACAGACGAAGTCTTCAACCCCTGGAGATGAGGTCAAATTATTGCTTCTTGCTATGCAGCACAGCCTTACAGACTTATCGGGGAAAATGGACACCATGAACAGCAGCTTAGACTTCTTAATCCAGAAGGTGGATAAACATGATGGACAGATCAAGGAGGCAGAGCGTCGTATATCAGACTCTGAAGATACCACCTCACAGTTGCAGCTCCAGGTGTCGCAGATGGATAAGCTGCTCAAAGTCATCGTTGCCAAAAATGAGGACCTGGAGGCCCACAGCTGTCGTAATAACATTCGTATAATAGGCATTTTAGAAAGTACCAACAAGGGCTGCATGGAAGATTTAATTGAGCGCCTCCTGAAGAGTGCCTGCAGTGCTGGAGCTTTCTCCTCGCAGCTTATTGTGGAACGGGCGCATCGCTCCCTGGGTCCCCGGCCTCCGCCGGGTGGTGCGCCCCAGGCCATTGTGGCCCGCCTACTCAATTACAGGGATCACGACGCCGCGTTAAAAATGGCCCGTGAGAACAGACCGTTGCGCTAAGTGCTTGGAATTCACTGTCTTACCGGATTTCACCGTTGCTGTACAGGAGGCACAGCGCAAATTCCTGGTGGTCAAGCAAAAGCTTCGGAAGGCGCTGATCGAATACACACTCCTGTATCCGGCATGCCTGTGGGTATCCTATGAAGGCAAACACTCCATCTTCACCAACCCACATCAGGTGAAGGACTACCTCAAATCCGTCACCTGAAGATCCCCGAGAGGAGTCTCCGACAACCGCGAATCCAGATCTACATTCCCCGCTACAGACTGACCCCTGGGTTGGCATTGTAACCGGGTGCTCCTCTTTCGCACCTTACAAACTTTGCTGCGTCTGCCGGATCCAGAAGCTCAACCGCAGGTGGTAACTTGATGTCTGAGTCTGGAGTGACGAACATTTCACTCATTTCCAGAGTTCCTGATTGTTTCCAGCGAATGACGGACAGATAAGTGATACGCTCAGCATAAGAACTTGGCATGTTGGGAAAGCGGACTCAATATATGGTTAGACAGAACTATGCCAAGTGCCCTCCCTCTCTCTCCCCTTGTATCCCCCGTTCCATTTGGGTAACTGCCTAGCAGTTCATGTGAGAAGGGAGGAATTCGTGACCCACCAGCGACCCCCCAATCAATTATATTTCTGTTTTGTTGGACTCTGTAGGCCTGGACTGTAATGTCACAGTTTTCTTGGGTTGTGGGTGGGAAATTTATTACCGGCACATTTGGGGTGCTGCTGTGGGTGGGGGTGGGTTGGGAATTGTTGTTTTTTAATGTTACATGTGTAATACATCAGCAGATAGTCATGCCAGCACACATTGAAATAGCAATGTATAGCATACACCATCGCAATGTTTTCTCTTGCCACTTACCTCTCCCCGAATAATGACCTCACCTCCTTAAATGCTTTGAATAAAATTGCTTATATGGAATGTCAGAGGCCTTTGTGACCCCCGTAAATGTCGGCAAATACTTGCTTATCTAGATAGGCATCAGATACACATCGCCAAGCCCCAAGAGACGCATGTTGACCCGCGCCGTCCTCCCCGATTCGGGAGTAAGTGGGCTGCGGATCTGGTGTTCTCCTCTCATTCTACATTCTCCTGATGAGTTCAGAGCGGCAATCATGCAGATGAAATCGCGCAAAGCACCGGGTTCTGATGGCCTTCCCATTGCTTTCTACAAGAAGTACCTAGAACAATTACTTCCGGTGCTGAGGAAGGTGTACATTGAGGCTCAGGAGGCACAGATCCTTCCCGGTTCAATGAGAGTGGCACTTATTACCTCCCTCCTGAAGTCTGGAAAACCTGCACTCCACTACAAGTCTTACCAGCCACAGATGCAAACATTCTTGCAAAACTATTAGCCAAGCGCCTCAGTTTATTGATGGAGAAACTAGGGTTGCCAGACCAAGCTGGTTTTATCCCCGGGAGGGCGACCTCCCATAACCTTCGTGCTCTTTTCTCCATTCTGCAAATGGCCCTAGTGGCAGTTTTTTTAGACGCCACGAAGGCCTTTGATTCTGTGGAATGGCACTACCTTTTTACTATCCTTCAATGTATGGGGCTCCCTGTAGGCTTCTTAGCATGGATACGCCTTCTTTATGCCTCTCCCACGGCGAGGATTTTAATTAATGGTCATACCTCCCCCACCTCCTGCTGTACTCGGGGTACTCGGCAGGGCTGCCCTCACTCTCCCCTTCAGTTTGTCCTTGCCATGGAGCCGCTGGCAGCCACAATCAGGCAGCATCATCAAGAATAGGCCCTTCGATGTTTCCTTCACCCGATCCTCATTTCGCTGTATGCTGACGATGTTACCCTGTATGTCATAGACCCTGAGCAGAACCTCAACCCACTCCTCTGAGAAGTTGTTAGATTCGGAGGCCGCTCCGGCATCCATATCAATTGGGCCAAATCTAAACTTTTTCCACTCACAGCTTCCGTGGTGCAATTCCCCACTGACTTTCCCATAAAATGGTGCGCTACTGAAGTGAAGTATCTTGGGATACACGTCACCATCGATCACGAAGAGTTAATGAGGCTCAATTATGGACGTACGCTAGAACATATCACTAGTAGTATCACTCGATGGAACGCTCTCCCCCTCACTATGGCGGGACATGTCTCGCTCATTAAAATGGTTGTCCTTCCCAAGCTCTTATATTGGTTTTTAAATATTCCTTACGACCCGGGCAGACACTTCTTTTCTCAGTTTTGTACGGAGTTAATAAGATTAGTTAGGGGTGGTAAATAACCGCGCTTGCAGTGGGATACATTTACACGACCTTACTCTCAGGGGGAATTTGATGTCCCTAAGTTAGAACTGTATTATATCTGTGCTCAAGCACACTATGCCCATTATTGGTTCCACCCTACCAGATATACGCCTCACGTAGCTACTGAACATTAGCTGTCGGACCCTATCCCGCTTGACGGGGCTATACTGACTACACTCGCACCCCGCATGCCATGCCCGACATCTGTGGATTGCACGGTTATAGCTTGACGCCGAATTGCTCATCGCTTACAAGCTCCCATATTATATTCCCCACTACTCCTGCTTACATATCACCCAAAGATGCCTGTCTTACAGGAGGGAGTCTTTAACAAGGTTAAAGCTAAACAGAACATTTAAAACTGGGGTGACCTTTATCTCAATGGCACATTTCGCATTTCACAGCAGTTATTTAGAGATACACCGCCCTCTGCCATGGATATTTTCCTCTATGTCCGCCTGCAGCAAGGTTTTAAGGAGACTGCTCACTGATACCCTCAAGAACCCCCAGTTGTCGCTCCAATGCATCACGTACTGCGAGCTGGCAGTGCGTCCCACCTAGTATCTACACTCTACCATAGCTTGTACACAGATGTGGTCTACGCCCCCTGCGCTTCCCAGGATAAGAGGGTCGCTGAACTCAAGCACGAGGTTATGGAACAACAGTGGTTGTATTGTTGTAAGCAGACTGAACAAGTCTCTTCCAGCAGTCGGCTACGTATTACTCACTACAAGTTTTTACACCGCATTTACTATACCCCAGTGAAACTACACAAATACAAACTACGACAAACTACGTGAAACAAACCAATGCGACAGATGCAGGGCGGAAGCTGCTGACTTTCTACATCTTGCTTGGGGTTGTAGCTCAGTCCTTACCTACTGGCAGCAGGTATTCACCGTGCTAGAATTGATGACCTCCCTGCAAATTCCATTATCCCCCCTTCTCGCACTACTTGGATATACGGGGGAAGATACCAGTGACGTACCACAAATTTGTCTCATTCGCTCTCCTTCTAGCCAGAAGACGTGTGGCCTGCCGATGGGGCCGCGATTGTGCGCCCAAAATCAAAGATTGAATCAGCGACATGACACTCTGGCATGACCAAGCATACACCTATGCCGAACTGCTCCCACTCTCGTCCCGGGATATCTGGGACCCATTCAAATTGTATCTCCTGGAACACCCAGTGGAGACTGGAAATTAGCCTTGACGACCCCCCTTCTACTGTAATTTATGCCCTGATTATGAATGGCCGATGATTGGTACCTCTCAATTTGACTATATGGGTAGTTGCCTTGCCACTTTGTATCGCCGCATTTGTTGTCTATGGGGTTTGACTGAAATGTACAAATTATGTGCTGACTCTGTATTTCAGGTTCTGGGACGTGACAATCAGATGGTCAACAGTCACGGTTGTGCATATACCTATCTATGTACTGTCATTATCATGCTGGTGTTTTCTTTCCTATTGTTTCTGGGGGGGTTTTCTACTCAGTACTAAGTAAAAACAAAATAAAAACAATTTTTTAAAAATGGGAACAGGTAAACTGTTTATCTTTGGTGTCTTTGGAATAGCAATGAAAATCCTCATTTCTGGAGCAGTTGGATTTTTTATTACACTTTTGAAATGACACTTTAAGAAAGTTGTCATGTTCCTGCCTTAGGCAGTTAGTGCCTGCAGCCTGTCTCTGAGTCAGATGGCTGAATGTAGTCGGCAGTTGGACTTTGTGCATTCCTCCAACACAGTCACACACAATAGCAAGTTTATGTGTGACTGAATGCACCACCACTGGCAGGATTGGAGGGTGAAGTTAGGCGCAGCCCCACTTACACTTGAATAGGCTGTGTTCTGCCTTCACACAAAGCATTGCATATCTCTGGTTGTTAATCTGGAACCATGGCAGGGGAGGCAGAAAACCTGTGCTCTTCAAAGGGGGAAACCTCTAGAAGCTTCTTCCACTTCAAAGGAGACACCAAGTATAAATATTGGACCTCAGACACCAACTCTTCAATACACTCCTGGACAAGTGGATGCTAACCAAGAAGGACTGCTGCACTGCTTTGCTGCCAGAAGGACTGCCACTCTGTGCCCTGCTACTCTGCTGCTCTGCTGGCGGCTGCACTGCTTGCCGAGAAAGAAAATTGAACCCGTGCCCTTCATCCCAGGCTGAAGTGGCTCCAAGGGTCAGCCAGCTGACTTACTGTTCTGAGCTAAAGGGACATAGCAAGCTCCAGAAGATGCCTGCAAATGCCTGGCTGACCTGCTGCCTGGACTTCCAACTATATCTGCCTGAGTCCAGCTGGCCTCTGCTGGAGTGCGTTCCTGACGTCATAGTGGTGCCCCTCAGAGAAGGACCCTTGGTGTGGCTCAGTTGAGCTCCCCTGAAGTCCTGAAGTTTTTGGGCTCTTCACAACCATGAAGGGGCCTGTTGGTCCAAAAACCTTGCTTACTCAACAAAAAGGCCTGAGTCCAAATGATACACAACAGCCTAATATATTCTTGGTTCACTGGGTATCAGCTATACCTCCAATGTAGGATATGCTTATACTATGTCAGTCATACCCCCCATATGTGTATGTTTATTTGAACCAATAAAACATTCAACCACAGCCATGTCCCGATATTCCTAAAAAGTTAAGGATAATACTGGCGCACTAGTCAAAAGAAATATGAGACAATATGAAAAAATGTGAGGTGGGTAAGAAAGTGGGGAACAACCTTTACAACGCAACTTTTACAACGCACTGCCATTACAACGAAACTGTTACAACGCAAATGCATTGACAACGCATGCCATTACAACGCAAGTCTTTACATCGACTTGCACTAGATGGCGTGCTAACATTAAAAATAGTGTAGTTTACTATCCAAACACCTTCCCTACTGTTACGTGGACTGGAGTTAGAATAGTAAATTACACTTTTTTAATGTTAGCACGCCATCTAGTGCAAGTCGATGTAAAGACTTGCGTTGTAAAGACTTGCGTTGTCACTGCATTTGGGTTGTAAAAATTTCGTTGTAACAGCATGCGTTGTAAAAGCATGCGTTGTAACATCATACATCCTAAGAAAGTGCCTCACGTAAGCAACCACCATAGATCTGCTCGTAGGTACTCACCAGTGTGCTCACTTTATCATCATCGACACTTTCGTGACAAAAAGATAAGTGACCTAACTCAATTAAATGTGAATAATGAGAAAAGTGTCAAAAATAGTGGTTCTGACTACCATTTCGCCCCCTTAATGTGTCACCTGAACTCCCTATTAAAATAGGTTGTGAACACCTATCATATGTATTTAATATTTGTCTAGTGTTCACATCTGGTTAAAACAGTATGTTTAGACCATTTTAAGTTGAACGGCAAAAACCTTGCTGCCCGCGCCCATTACCATTGTGAAGTTCCTGCAAACCAAGTTTTCTAGCTACAGCATAGACTGCTGTGGTGACTGCTAATGCAAAGCTCTAGCTCCGACTGTCCGCACTGCCTTCAGGATCTTTGTCCTACAGCAATGACCGCCTGTGAAACTCAGCGGGCTCCTTACACTGCTGCGACAGACAACTGCGATGCTCTACCTGCTCCCCGCAGCCTCTTCCACTACGAGCGATACTCTTAGCGCTGGACTGAGAAGGTAACTCTTTCATCTGGATAAACCTGGTCCTAGTATCCAACCCGTGCTCCATCACGGTCGTCCTGAACTTGTGACTTTTTCCTGGTCTCACACGACTACATATAGCCGTTTATTGCATTTTGTGCTTTTAGGTACTATTTTCACCTAAATCCTCAAATATTAATACCATCGGTTCTACTGATTGAAATTTTGTCGTTCTGGTGTCAAATTATTTATTAAATTCTACTCTATTTTACTAAATTGGTGTGGGATATTTCATGTGTTGTGTTTTCACTTCATAACTGGTTGAAGTGCTGCCTAAATACTTTACACATTGACTGTAAGTTAAGCCTGACTGTTCTGTGCCAAGCTATCAGAAGGTTGAGAACAGCTTAATTTGGGGTTTGCTGTGACTACACCCTGATAAGGATTCGGTTTGCTGCTTGAGTAGAGTTTCATCCTCTCAACCAGTAAACCAGTTTCTTACAGATGGCTTTTATTTTAGGTATGCATTGCATCTTTTATGGCTTTTAATGAACCTAATAAAGAATGATGATTGTGGATAAAGCATTTAATAAATTGATCTGAGCCAGCCACAGACAAAACCTAGATTTAGGTAGTAATATCAGGGGTAGCAAAAGCTAAATTCAAAGAGGCCTTGTAAATGAGAGACTTTATTCACCTGGGATCCATTCTTCATATATGCCTGATCTCTATCTGTCAGGACCCTACTAAACTATCTTGAATTTGTTTATTCATTACTGTGAAGCACTCTGATACCCTGTTTTAGGTCTGGTTCGAGCTAAACCAATCTCCAACACCAATCTCCAAAAATAAATATAAATAAAAAAATACGTGGCAAAGCTAGGATTTCAGTAAATCAGTACATAAAGTAGAGGTCGGAGCATCAATACTGAGATTGAATTCACTAAAAATAGTCACGTTCCTCTACATCAAAGCGGTGATAGAACGAAGGCTATGAGATGGTTTGGAAGAAAATATAATGATGATATCCTTAGGAGCGAAAAATAAGTTGAATTTGCAACACTGTGTAATCTACATGCTAATAATGTATAGGGACACATCGGAAAACCTAGAGATCAAATCAGAACCGAAATGTTTGGAAATTAGTTACGATTGCAAGCTCAAAAAATGCATGTAACAAATTAGGGGTACTAAAACTGTTTCTCTTAATGTCATTGGTCTCAATAATGCTTGTTGGGATCAAATAAACTACTCAGGCATCTATCAGAGGTACCCGTGACTCCTGTGGCATCTCTGGAAGTGTGTGTATTTAAGGAGGGGGCACAGAAGTAGCCACAGATAAAACGGGTGGGGCCGCTTACAACGTAGAATCGGATATGAAGATTGTGCCCATATGTGTAAGAAATATGTGTGCATTTATTTATTTGTTGCATTTTATAAAGCGAGAACATGACCATCACAGTATCAGAATGATGTGCAGAGAGAGCTGATGAGGGTTGCAGTGCAGAAAGAACACCTGTAACTTAAGGTATGCTATACATAGAATTCGGAGAGCAAGGTATAACACAATAGGACAGAATATCCAATAGGATGAGATAAAAATTTTGAAATAGTTCTTTTATGCAACATGTCTTTCTAATAGTACAGCTTTGACTTCCTTCTTGAAAAGCTTGAGTGAGGTAATTGCTCTCATTGAGGGTGGGGCGGAATTAAAACAAATTGGGGCAGAGCCGGCGAAACTGCGTACATGAGTTTTTCTTTTTAGAATCTGGGAGGTTCAAGTATGAGGGATTTAGTACTTCTAGAATCCCTTCCACCTTTTGATAGCTTGCTCCTATTCGCCATGTTTTAGGACCAGAATTGTGAAGGACTTTGTGTGTTTACATGCAGCCTTCAGTTGGATCCTAGTTTCAACTGGGAGCCAGTTGAGGGCTGAGCGATGAAGAGATGCGATCGTAGTGATGGGTACCTGTTAAAGGTCTTGCTGCTGCATTTATTGACGCTTTCATTAGGGCTAGGCTGGCTTTAGGTAGACCTATGAGTGTGGCATTCCAATAGTTCTGTCTTGAGAGCACTAGAGATTGAACCGCTGTTTTTAGGTCTACTGGCGGTATGAAGGGTTTTAGTTTTTTTTAGAAGGTGCACATGTTGGGTTAGCACTTCTGGTAGCATCTTGCATGTGAGCTCACATGTTTAAATTTGAGTTTTTTGGATTCACATATTGTTGGGGTGCAGTGTAGCGATTTGAAGTTAAGATACCGAGGTAGCAGTTGTTGGAATTTAATGGTAGGGAGAAAATAATTAATTCGGTTTTCAGCAGGTTAAGTTTTAGATGGTTGTGTGCCAGCCAGTACTGTGTTTACCTAAAGGAGTCATTCTGTCTCCAGGTAACCTCTTGAGAGGAGAGTTTGATGTAGAGCTGAGTATCATGAGGATATATGTAGTTTGAGATTTTTGGGTGATTGTTGAAGAATTTCAATGAGTGGTTCCATGTACAGATTGAAGAGTGTTGGTGAGATTATAGATCCTAATGGAACTCTCCTGTCGATCTCTGATACATCATATAGAGTGGTGCCTATTTTGACTCTGTTGTCAGTTTTGCAAAAGGAGGTGAACCAGTTAAGGATGGCCCCTGATAGGCCCATTCTGAATTCAAGAGTTTTTCTGAAGCATTATTGGCTGACCATGTCGAATGTCTAGAAGTATTAGGAGACTAGATTTGTTTGGGTCTGGTGATATTTGTATGTCGTCTAAGATGTTTTGAATGGCGACCTCAATGTTGTGTCAAGATAGCCTTTTTGCATGAGATTCTTTCTATTCTCAACTGTTGAAGGTGGGTAGAGTTTGGGCCCTTCCTCAAAAGTCATTCCAGGTGTCTTAGATTTCTTCTACTTCTGATTCGTTATTAGGCTTGTTAGCCCCTCCTTGGTACCTCCTTGTCTTCATTCGTAAGCTCCCATAGCGACTGGCCCTTTTACTACTGTTATTACACGGTACCTGCTAATTAGTCTGTAAGCACTATTTTCTTTCTTGAGGTTCTTACTGCAGGCACGACATGCGCTGTTTCAGCTGCAACTGCTTGTTCTGAACTGCCTGCACGGTGCTGCAGTGAATTCCCTTGCGTGGCCAGCTTTGAGCGCACTCTGGTGATTGTTATCGGCGGAGGAAGTTTTCATTCCTCCTTGCCATGAAAAGGAGAGATTATTTGGCCCTGCCGGTGACATCATGGCTTCCCACCTGGGCTGCCTGGCGAGGGGTCTGTTCTGCCGGCAGGCGAGAAGGCGTTTGTCACAAACCTCGCCGCAGGCCCAGAACACTTCCTTGTAACCTGTCCTCCCTTTTACATGCACAGCTGACATCGCACAAGACAGATTGCGCCCTCTCACGCAAGCGAGGGGAGTCAGAGAATGCAAAGTATGGATTCTGTGTAACCTGCTTCCTAACATTTATATCATATTCGATGCCTACCGATGGCCCAGTTGGTGTTGACATATTTCTGTTGCAAAGTACAAATTATACCGCTTTCATGTCAAAGATAGGAGATCAAACTTCAAAGTTTAAACGTTCTTTGGACTTACGCATAGTTTCCCTAATTCTAGCGCCTAGAGCCTGGTTTAGAAATAGGTAATATTTGTGTTTTTTTCCTGATAGGTAAAAACTGATAGATATTCGAGTATCTAACATAAAACCCACCAACAGATTACAGACGATATAAGAAACATGTAAGACACACGGAGAAGTAGGGGGTACAGGACGCAATGGGTACTGTCTGGATCTTAACCTATTTAAAGTATGCATTTCGAGTTTACCATAGAGCTGTGCTTAGTTTTCCTCTTAAAACATTCTGTAATTCTCGCAAATACTGTTATCACCAGTAGATTGCAAAGTTTTCTGCATATTGGATTTAATTTTAAAATGTGGACTTTCATTGTGATGCACTGTATCGTAGTTCCATCTCCATGCCACTTTTCAGTGGTGACCAGTGGAGTTTCTAAAGGTGTAATGATGAAGTCAAAAATGCTCATTCGCGAGTTTAGATGGAAGCGTCCTTGCCTTGTCAAAGGCCAGATAGAGCTGGGGGAGGCCCGCTGAATTGCCATAACCGTGATCCATCTTGGACTGAAGGAAAATAAAACATCTACATTTAGGCTGTCCGGTTTTAGGTTTAAACCTATATTAACTGATAAAACTCCACTGAAAGAGAAATAGCCATCACCAGTGAAAACATATTAACACTGAAAAAACACCTGCACAACCACAAACTAGATGCCATTCAAAGAAAGGAAAAAGAGTGACAGCCATTTTTTTTCTTCCGGAAGGGGCCAATACAATGTAACTTTGTTATACAAGCTAGCAGTAAGACAGACTGGGCTAACATTATTCTACTTGAGTTTTGTTGTTTAGGATGCCACTCAAATATTGTTTCTTCTTCCTTTTTATTTTTTCAGTTTTGTGGTCTTTAGTCTAAAGATGCAGGGTTTAGAAGCATGTTTTAGGTCTTGTTTAATTATTTTATAAACTATAGAGAATCAGGAAATATCAAAAACATTTTTTATATTTTGGCTACGTTTGATTCTTTCACTGATAGGTAAAATGGCTGGTTTCATAAGAATCTTCCCTAATATATGTCATCATATTTACCCACAGAGAATGGGTAAAAACCCTTAATACATCAGCCCCTAGTTTCTAGTGACTCAGTATTGATAGTAGGTGAATTGCCAACACCTAAGGCTTTAAACATTCAAAGGTATAGTGACAGGTACATGTGAAAAGAGCGCTATGGTCAAGCATCTGGGATAGTGGTGAAAGCATGACACCACGCTTTTGGAAAACATGGAACGCAGTGTCACTTGAAATGCTCTGAAAAAAAGGTTCTTTCCACGTTCAACAAAGATTGGAGTGATATTGTTTGTATTTGCAGTGATTCGGCTACGTATATTGTTTTCAAATTTTTTGGGGTCCATGTCCTGGATCCTCCATCTTGCGGACTCAACACATTCCCACCCGACTTCTGCCGCTGGCCAGGGCCTTGTACTCTCTAGTCTGTCCATCGTCTTAATCGATCCTCTCTTGGAATCTCCTCCACCCCTCTTTTCTGGGTCACTGTGAGGCACCTTTTCACCCCCTGCGCCGGTCACATTCCTTTTCTAATGTGACCCAACGCAGTGAGGGAGTCCGGCCCTGGATGTTGCAGATCTTTTGGACCCTTGCCGGCTTGGTGACTCGCCTACTCTGACTCTTTGGTGTTCCCCTGAAGTACTACCCTCCAAGGCCGGTCAGCCAGACCTAATCTGCTTTCCTACCCCTTTTCTGTTCCCCCACTACTCCCCACGCACCAGGACTTGTCTACTATACTATTTATTACTTTAGTAACGTATGTATTCCCATGCCATGCTTTACTCTTGTAACTGATGTTAATATGGAATCTCTGTTCATTTCCAATTCTCATCCTCATGTAAAGCACTCTGATACCTCCCCCTTCCTTCTTTCCCCATTTGACCTGTGTCTGACCTGATTTATCATTCCAACCCGTCTTACTTTTCCCCCTTTACCTTCTATACCCCATTGGACCTGTTCTATGCAATGCTATGCTCTAAGAACTCATGTAACTGTGTAACACTGCTCTTTTTTTCCTATGTTATACTATGCTACAGTAACTGATGTAATTATGTAACTCGCTTATCCTCTTGTAAAGCGCTCTGATACCTCCGGGTCTAGCCAGCGCTATATAAAACTCTGCAAATAAGTATATGAAAATGTTGTGTCATGACCTGTCAAAATTGATAACTGAGCTGAAGTGCTTCCCTGTAAGAGATCCTTGCCACTTGTTAGATGGGATGCTGAAAGCATCTTTACAATCTTTAGGGTTAATGAGGAATGCTATTGACTTTTTATTCCATTCTGGTGCACCGTTTTCTTATGCACAGGATCTAAAATGCAAATTTTTCTCATTTCATGCTTTGTGTGGCATCAAAGAAAGAGTCATCCCAACTGTTTCCCATAGCTAATGGTTCTCAGTCCAAGGGGATATGAATCTATATTATTCATGTGGCAACCGTTTACAGAGTTTTTGCTGAGTAATGATGCCAAAGGCAAGAAATGTGAGGATCTTTGGTCGCATATTGATAGTGATGTGAAAAAAAGTACACTCTACTGCATTCTTTACAGGAAAACATAACTGCCGTAGTGGACATAATAAACAAACACTAGAGTCTGAAAACACCCTTGTCTGCCACGTGTTCAGCATAATTGGTGTAGATGTGAAATATCTCCTTGAGAGTAGGCTGGGCGACACCTTTAGTGACTTTGGTACTGCAACATGTTCAATGTTAGAGTGCTTGCCACTTGGTAAGCAAAGCAATGTTGAAGAGCAATTCAGGAACTTTTATTTTACAATGTATGAGAAATGGCTTGGAATGATGCATGGAAATGTCCATTCACCAACCATGGCATTTGAAGTCAATGAAACCTCACTGTGGTACTCTAGATCCCTTCCATAAAGGGGAATCTCCTCTGTAGTTTCAAAAGTGCTGCTTCATTTTTGACCGCTTCAATAACTCTGAAGGCAGGAGCACCCAGCTCAACACAAATGATGCAGAACCAGCCCTGAGAAACGCAATCTTCAAGTACACCAATATTGGCATGGAAAGCTATGTTAGTGGCCAGAGTTAACAAATTGTGTACTGGCTGTTTTGGCGTTGCCCGTCTCAAGGGCCTTTTCACTAAAGTTTACATGGGAAGGGAAGAGCGAGCGCACATGACCAAAGATTCACTGAAGAAGTATTGTATGGTGTACCGCAATAAGTTTAATTTGAAAAAATCTATTTGGTCCTCATATACACTATACATACACTGTCTATATACCATGCACTATCAGTGCAGAAAGCAAGCAATTATAAAAGCAAAACATTCCATAAACACTGGAAAAACACTGTTTCTGTTGTTTTTAATGGCGTGAAAATGTGTAACCACTGTTCATTAAAGATATTGAAATCACTTGAAAACACTGAGAAAAAAACACCAGAATTGACCAAAAATAGAAACTTAAAACAGGAAATCCCACATGTAATCCAGTGAAGTAGACTGAATTAAACTGTGTCTGTTTTTACGGATCCTTGATATGGGCATACAAACTCAGTGTAGCATGCATGGCAAAAACCACATTTGGGGATTTTATCACTCATTCTGTGCCAATTCAGGCTCTATGTTGCCTAACCATATTGAATTTTACATTAAAGAGAAAGATACAAAAAAGAGTTAAGCTAGAGAGAAAGTTCACTTTCCCCTTGGAAGGTGGGGGCCCTGGGCAATTTCCCACTTTGCTCATGCCTTAAAACGTCTGTGTGTGAGCCTCGTCCCCTTTCCCATTCTGGAACTCTCATGAGATAGTGCAAAAGGCCATGGATAGATAGGTTGACAAAAGATTTATACAAACACAACGGCAACTGCAATACATTCCTCTCCTCCAGTGCTTCTATACACACTACACACAAGAAATTTAAATATATGTAACAATTATATCCGTCCTCTCCTTCTTACAGTTCGGAATCAGGAGCGTAGCTATCCTAGGTGCAGCATGTGCAGTGCACTGGTGCTCACTGAGCCCTGCTAATAACTTCATTTTACTACCCCAACGACAATAAAATGCGTTTGGGCCCATGTCATCCTTGCTACGCTGCTGTGCCTGCATCATCTCCTCCAAACTGTACAGTTCTGCTCCCTACACCATCTCCATGCAACACAGGTTCAGATCCCTATTTTCCTTTTCCTCCACACTGTACCGGCCCAGCCTCTTCCTCTCCACCACTCTGTACAGGTTAAAATCGTTGAATCTTTCATCATAAAGTTCTGGTGCATACCTGGTAAGATCTTGGTAGCTCTCATCTGAAATATCTAATGTATCCTTTTTAGATTGAGTGCAAGCGCTGCTGCGAGGCATGCAGTATTGGAGTGTGGAATTAAAGCCCCGCCCACTCTCCATCCATATTTTCCATTGGCTTGTGTCATTGTCCTTCGTACATACTGGCTTCTGATTTGGTAATAGGCTTGTTAGTCCCTTCTTAGTACTCCCTTGTCTGTATTTGTAACCCCCCATGAGGACTGGACATTTTACTTCAGTTAATACACGGTATGTCTTATTTAGTTTGTAAGCTCTACTTTCTTTAATGCGTTTCTCCTACAGGCACGACATGCTTTCCTGTACCCTCTGCGCAGCTCTCTAGTTATAGTCTTCACTTCTGTCTTCCATCGACGCGCTGCACAACTCCCTTCCGATTCGCAGCTTCACCCATCCCCCCACCCATGCTGCTTATTTTAAGTTTGTAATCCACCTGAAGGTATTGGAGACTTTACATAAGCACCACTTACATTATACAAGGACATATTCAGTTTTTGTGGGCACGGTGATTTGCCCAGAATCACAGGATGTTGAGCTGACACCAAGACTCGAACCGGGTTCCCCAGTTCCATAGTCGGCAGCTCTCATCGTTATGCTACACCCTCACCCTGTTCAACCAGGTTTCTGTGGAGCACATTAGGCTTTCCAGTGCTTTAGATGGAGAAAAGACTGCATGGCACAAATTCCCCTAACCTTACTGAACCAATTGATGCTCACCTACCATATTAAATGGTTAAACTTTACGGCAGAGGTGGAGCGCTGCTGTCCTTTGCAGACAGAAGCGACAGCACCCTCCCATGTTCCGATGTTGCTTAACAAACTTCCTTCTTCCATTTCACGCGCTCCGGTGTTGTTGCTCATCATCCTCCGTTCACCCTTTCATTGATCTGATGCATAAGGCCTGCTCTTTCGGTGCACTATGAACACTACCCTCTCCGTGGAAATGAAGAATGTAAACAGGACATACTAATCCCTTCACTTCCTCTACATAATGAGTGTCCAACAGCCCAGAAGGGCAAACAGCAAATTAATAATTATAACATGTTTATTTTCATAGCCAAAGCTTTATTTCCTGAAAACCATTCCATTGGATATTTTAGAATTGTTTTATTTTTTATAAAGGCTTCGCTATACCTTTCTGTTGGAAAGACGCGTTTTTATTCAGTGCTTAAGCAGAAATGACTTTAAAGGTGCATGGCTAAACACTTACAAGGTCCGAAAGGCGAGACCTATTGGCAATGCCAATGCTTGTTTCTTTTGTCTTTTTAGACGTAATGGAGGGTAAACAGCCCTCACAACGAAGCCGTCACCCCGCATTCAATTACAACGTGGTCGTTACAACGACCGCGTTGTAACAACGAATACCATTACCCCCAAATCAAAAAAACAACTTGCGGAGGGGGGAGAAGGTGTTGGATTTAAAATCCAACACCTTCCCTACTGTCCACACAGACTGGAGTTGGAATAGTAAATTATACTATTCCAACATCCAGCGCCCCCCTCCGCAAGTCGTTGTTCTGACTTGCGGGGTAATGGTATGTATTGCTACAACGCGGTCGTTGTAACGACCACATTGTAATTGCATGAGGAGTGAAGGCATGTGTGAAAAGGAGGCATATTCGTAATGGAGCAGCCTTCTGAACTATGTCAGTCATACTGCTGTTGTAGATGCGCATCAGGTCTTCAACCGATGTTTGGTCCGTCCGAGCCTCCAAAGTGGTTTGACCCACCAATTCAGTTTTGTTTACGCGGCTGTAATCCATCATACATGTTTTTTCCCTTCTTGTTTGACCCTTGATTTTGGTTTATTGTGCAGATATTTGGAAAATAATTTGATGGTGGTCTGATCGGTCTGTTGGGGTGATGTTGAGCATGTTTACTGATCCCAGTTTAGCAATTATGAGGTCCAGTGTGACACCTTTGTTGTGTGTAGGTCCATTGCATGCTTGAATCATGTTGAGGTCCTGGAGCAGGTTACTGAGTGCAGCCACTTTGGGGTCTTTCTCTTTGTTCCAGTGAAGGTTGAAGTATCCTAATAATTTTGTATTAGAAGGTGAGGAGACATAGATTGTAATCATTTCCATAAGTTGCTCCAGGAAGACTATGTTGTTACCCAGTGGATGGTATACAAGGAGAGTTTTTGCTAACAGTTTCTTTTCAGACTTAATTTCAGCTCCCAAAAGTTCAAACGATTATTCATCTTTTAGTGGGAGTGAGTTTACGGTTAAAGAGTTCCTACAAATTAAGGCAAGACCTCCCCTCTGTGCCAATGTGCGGTCTAGACATAGGATGGTGAAGTCTGGTGGGATGAGAAGGCCCAGTGTTGGGGCTGCCAATGGTTTGAGACAGGATTCAGTTAGGAAGATCATGTCCAGATCATGTGCTAAGGTCACATCTGCTACATCCATTACGTATTTTGCAGCTGATGTGCAATTGTGAAGCAAGCATTTCAGGTTTGTTACTGTTTTGTTGGTTACTGTGGTGGATAGTGTGTTTGTTGCAATCAAGATCAAGTTGTTGTGATTAACTTGTAGTGGGTTGTGTATCTGGTTTTTGAAGTAGGATGTCTTGATGATCGGAATGTCAAGTAAGATTTTTTTCTGTGCTCCCTGATAGTATATTAGCAGAGGGTTTATCTTTTCTTCTGAGAGGTGATTGTTTGTTCTTTTTGGCGGGTGAAGATTGTTGTCTCGGGGAGCGGTGCCCTGGGGGATTGGGTCCTCAAAACTGTAATCTGCCTTTTGATTGCCGCTGTGTGCCTTTTTCCCCGCCGAGTCATGTACCAGGCCAGGCAAGGGGTTCCTAGGGCCCAAAATGTTCCGGGTATGGTGTTGAGAGGGACTATGAACACACCCTACCCTCAAAAATAAATGTCCCCCCCCCACGGACCATGGCCCACCCTGGCAGAGTTTTCATAAAACAAGCGCGGGCCCAGAGTTGGGAAAAGCAGCGACCAGGATCAGTGAACAGGGGAAACAACGAGTGTGGCACTGGACCACGGGAGCCGACGGCAGGCACAATTACCAGCACAAGAAGGGTGGGAAGGGGATGAGGTGGGCACCAACAGCGGGGGACACCTAGCCATACTATCAACAGCGGGAGAAGGAAAACACATACACTCTTAAAGAGTACAGCCATGAAACTAAAAAAAAGTACCGTTAATATATATATATATACATTCATACAAAGTCATTTCAACATTTTAAGCACTTTCATCTGCAGTCTCTCAGTTAGATATTTATGCTGGTTTTATCCATATATTTCTGAAACCCTTCATCCCCTGGATGTTTAATAAAATGTCTTTCCTCTTCAGGACCCTCTTTTCATTCTCTCCTATGCTTACTTCCTTTTATCTCTGAATCACTCCCACACTCACATAATGCATCCACTCACTTGTAAGCACTGCATTTCGCACTGTAAATATTTCAACAGCTGTGTACTCGCTTCACGCACTTTCACATATAATCTCAATTGAGAGATTTGGATTTCAGGCCACAGGCAGTGCGAATTTCTCACAGTTCCCGTTAGTGGGTCATGTAGGAGTTCAGAATATATGCTCATACATTCCTTGGCCTCTCTGCAGAGTGCACAGAGCAATGGTCAGATGTGTTAGGTGTAATTGTGGCCCATTATAAATACACGCCCACAACCTGAACTCAAATAGATACACAGAGGTGACTCTTTTCACAATAGACACTTAAGATGAGCAATAAGTTGCATGAAAACAGCTATGGAAACACACATCCTAGAAAAACCAAATACTCTAAGGGAATGCCAGGATAAGTAAACCGTGACTTGTAAAAAGCAACAACATGGCTCTTCCCAGTCTAAGAAGCAGTGTGCCAGCTGTGTGCTGTGACAGCTGGGGTTGGGTTAGGGGGGGTAGGGCAGCTATAGGTGGGCCATCAGCGCACATGGCCCTTCTCTAGCGGTAAACAAAAACAACAGACCTACCCCACCTAAGTCAAAAGTAGGTAATATATCCAAGAATAATAATGCACATTATTGTCCCACAGAGTATATTAAAAGGATTTATTTTATCAAAAGAAACAATAAAGAGAAAAAGTGATATATAAATATGTTCAATTTCAACAATTCCTAGGTATAAATATCACAGAAACAGCCCCAATAGAACAAGGTATAACATAGAAACGTCATAAGTAAAAATGAATGCAAATACAAACACATGACAAATAGACCAACAATACTTAAAGGAAAGGAAGAAGAGAAAACAGAAATAGATACATATCTGTTTACACAGAAACTAAAAATAGATAAAGCGACATATTTTCAGACATAAAAAACTGAAAATAACTGACAAAAAGCGCCGACGCGCGTTTCTTGAATGGACAGAGTCTCCAGCAGTTCCTTTGTCAGGGCGCAAGAAAGATAAGTCATCCAGTAATCAAACGTCCAAACAAAAAAAAATATATTTTCCTTTTCCTATCTGTATATGGATATACACATGCAATATGTTCAAGGGGCTTCTTAGTCACACAACATCTGACTGTTATACAATCTGTGGACAATAATGGAGAACAAACATAAATATAAATGAGCATAATAAAATGTATCTAGGAGCTAGAGAAACCAGATGGAGCACCCGTGAGGTGAAATCAGAACAGATGACCAATCATATGGCGAGCTAAAGTATATAAACCAAAGGTGGTAAGTAGACAGACACACCCCAGGGAAGAAGAAAGGAGTATGTATGTATAGAGTGCAGACATGAGAGCGGTATATTCTAGAGTTAAAGCATGGTGAAAAGTAATGGAAATGCGTGGTATAGTCAGTCCCAAGTTTATACCTACTTCAGGGGTCACTGGTCTAAATGAGCCAACGGTGAAGCTGGTAGATCGAATAGCATGAATCAAAAAAAATTGTAGGGAAAATATGGCCCACTAAAGAAAAAAACATAGTTCGGAGACGTGTGAATATAAACAGTGTGTATATATATATATATATATATATATATATGAGGATCATTCTAGACAGTATGTATATGTAACTGTTTTAGAAAAGCAAACTTACTTAAAATGTGTGAGTCATAAATATCTAGAAATGAAATTCTAGAGGAAGTGCCCAAACGTAAAGGCACTGAGATATCCTGGAAAACAAAAAGGGCATATTTACACATACGGTGCTTTCTAGGTAAAGTACCGTCACTCTCAGACTTAAAGCCATCAAACGCAAACCTCAAAAGAGATGTACATTAGTAACATGTCTCTAAAAAATGTTTTTTGTAAATGTTACTTACTGCTTCACAAGTCTAATTCGTGCTTCACGATTGAGCAAGATTCAAATTTAACTCATGGCCATAGAGGGTCGTAATTTTTCAAATGTTGCACTCTCTAAAAACTAAACATAAGCGCGATTTAAGATTAACGTGCTTAACGTTAAAATCGATGATTTCTTGAATATCCTAGGTTACGTAATGGAAATACCTTAGATGTCCTTACAGGGATCCCACGCTTAGCTCCGTAAACCGTCCGTCCGGGAAACCATGAGGACGCTAAGAGACGGTACGTGTATAAATATAGTGCTCAATGAAACACACCTGGTGTACGTCTAGTCACGTAACCTCGGAAAGCTAGTAAGTATATCCGAACGTCGCCATGATGGAAGTAAAAATAAAAATAAAAATGATCCTCAAAATAGTTTCGAACACAGAAGGTATACAGAAGTGGAAGGCAATCCTAAGCGGTGTGGAAATGTGTTATCGGTTGAAATACCGGAATCTTAATAGAATAGGAGAACAAACCTATTAAACGAAACTGACTACAGTGCGGATGGGAATAGAAATAGAAAGCAGACCCTGAGTGGAAGAAATCATGGAGTCAAGTGAATCCCCAAACGAACTCCAAGCAATGTGCAGGAATATAAATAACAGAATACTACCACGTATATTAGAAGAAGAGAATATCTATGGACTGAAGGCTCCTATGATGTAGGAAACGAACGGATAGTTCAATCCATAAAGTGAAATCACTTGAGAGGAGGGTAAAGTGTATTAGTTATACATAAAAGTATATATTCAAAGATGAAAAATAGAAAAAATCAGAAATACAATATCAGTAAGATAAATGAAAAATGGAATCACAAGAGTAACAAAAATTCAGAAGAAACAGAATTTCAAAGGAAACACTGTCAGATAAGTATCCAGAACACTCAAGAGGAGATGGATATATATATATCGAGTGGGTCAGGCCATAAGTTCTTGAAGAGATGAAGAAAAACCAGGCATAAAGAGGCTAGGTCATTATAAAAGAGCATTTTGCCATGGACAGTGTTCATTTAATCCTGTAGTGGCAGTCTGGAGGGTGTATATCCAGAAAACCTTTACCCCTTAGACCATTGATGTTATTATCTTTGGGGTTGTGCACTTTCTCCAAGATAATCCATCTAAGATTCATGTCAAGATGTTGTTTCTCCTGCCAATGTTCAACGAGAGGAGCCCCTCTTCGTTTATTTTTGAATGCTGATTTATGTTCGCTCAGGCGAATTCTGAATTCTCTGCCTGTTTCCCCTACATAACCTTTATTACAAGGGCAGAGGATTAGGTAGATAACGTTGGCCGATCTACAGTTAGTCATTTCTTTAAGTTCAATTTTTTTCTTATTCCACAATAATTCAGTTGACACAATAGCTGAGCTGCAGGCATGGCAATTACCACATTTGTGGTTACCTTTGACAAGTGAAGCACCAGTTATGGATTTCTGACTAAAGTGTTTGAAGTCCTCCATTCTGCTCCTTACCAGAATATTACGTAAATTTCTATTTCTGCGGAACGCAAAAACAGGTTTGGGTAGGGGATTGGACAATTGTCCAGAATTTAGTATGTGCCATTGAGAACATATGGCTTGACGAAGTTTGTTGTTAAAGGTGGAGTGTCTTGTTACACAGACAAGTTTATTACTCTCATTGGTGTGTTTCTCTGAGAGAAGGGCCTCCCTATTGTAATATTTCGCCCTCTTATAGGCATCTCTCACAAGCCTGTGAGGATATCCTCGATTGATCAGTTTGTTACGTAGTTCGTCCGCGTGGATCTCAAAGTTTCTATGTTATACCTTGTTCTATTGGGGCTGTTTCTGTGATATTTATACCTAGGAATTTTTGAAATTGAACATATTTATATATCACTTTTCCTATATATTGTTTCTTTTGATAAAATAAATCCTTTTAATATACTCTGTGGGACAATAATGTGCATTATTATTCTTGGATATATTACCTACTTTTGACTTAAGAGGGGTAGGTCTGTTGTTTTTGTTTGGTGAATTTCCCTGCTCCCCTACCCCCCTATATTTTTTGTTCAGGGGCCCTCTGTTGTTTATTAACACCTTCTCTAGCGGTGCCATTACATAGCTCCACTTTTATTTGCATTATTCATAGAATCAGTAGCCACATCTATAAGTTGCCCTATATTAAGAGGCAAAAAAATAAAGCTTGACGTGATTAACCTTCTTTATTTCTTCAAGACTGTGAGGTTCAACAAAATGAAATTCTGGTGACAAAATAAAAATAAAATATTTCCAAGGGAAGATCTTGAAAGCGATTGGGCCAAGGCCAGGATACCAACTAAACCGAGCAATGCTTTTCTCTTGCTGCCATTGGTAAGCGAGCTTCAGCAAATTGCTGCTGGGGTGACAGACTCAGCGGGTTGTCAGACTGCATTCCATTGGCAAACTCTATGATGTGACAGTAGCAGAGGCCAGCTTCAGTGGTCACATGAATGTCTGCTAAATGCATCAATGTGGTGTATGTTACATTCTAGAATCGTGGGCACTTAGTGACTGCGCAGACCGGACGCGGTGCTCCAGTGTCTACTGTCTACCACACAGAGTGTACAATTGCATTTTTGGCAAGTGAAAGGTGGTGTGCTTTCTGTATATTAAGTTCCAATGTGCTCATTTAGTTGGAATTCTGATACATTTTGGACAAGATGGAATATGTGAGTGTTTGCTGCCAAATGTGCTAATTCCAAACCTCAAGGAGGCCCCAGGAGGGAATATGTTACACAATCGGGTTAATTCAGAAGCTTTCTAAAGATGTACGTTTTTATTGTGGGTATGACCGCAACTCTTCAAATATGCATTCTGCTTACCGAGCTTGAAATTATATAATGTGTTTATGTTATAGCGACATAAAATAATCCAGATGAGCCCTATTTTCATGCAATAGTTTGATCAATTAGCATGCTGGATATAGAAAATTATTTTCAATCGGATTTAAATGAACACACATAAATATTCAGTTTTTGAGCACGTAGAATCAAAATGTGAATGCCTACTCTGAAACCACGACTTTATTCTTTGGCATCAGCAGTCCTCTTCCTAGAATCTTAGGGGCAGATCTATATTGGAGATGCGCCACTTTTACGCCGCCGTTGCGTCACTTTTGTGACGCAGCGGCGGTGTAAACCCTGCGCCACGTTGCGCCATATTTACATCGTGACGCATCTATGGAGATGCGTCACGATGTAAAGCCCTGCGCCATGTAAAACCTGCGTCAGGTTTCACGTGGGCGTGTCGACAGAGGGGGGGGGCGGTCCGTCGCAGGAACGCCCCTGAAAAGTGACTCAGTCAAATCTATAAGATTTGACTGAGTCACTTTCCCAACGCTGATGCGCCAAAACCCTGCGCCTGCTTGAAGCAGGCGTAAGGTTTGATGCACCATGTTAGGGATAGGGTAGGTTGGAACAGTGCTGGAGTTGCGTCGCACTTGCGACGCAACTGAAGCACTGCGCCAACCTTACGCCATCGGATGCGTCACGCATCTGTTTATTCCTGTGCCATGATGCGCCGCATTGTAAATGCGGCGCATCATGTGTGGCGCAAGGGTAAACTTGCGTGACGCATCATTCCTGGCGCATCCTTGCTGATTTGCAGGGATGCGCCAGGAAACATAAATCTGCCCCTTAGTTATGAGTTGAGCCATAGATACTAGGGGGCATATTTATAATAACTGACGCATCCCTGCATATCAGCAGGGATGCGCCAGTTATTTTGCGCCCCAGCTCCGCCATCATGGATGCGCCGCATTTATAATGCGGCGCACCATGGGGCAAAAACGGCACAGATGCTTCACGCATCTGTGCCGTAAAAGTGACGCATTGCTGGAGTTGGGTCGCAAGCGCGACGCAGCTCCAGCAATGCTCTGGGGGGCCCTATCTGCACAATGCTGCGTCAATCCTTACGCCTGCTTCAAGCAGGCGCAGGGTTTTGACGCAGCATGGGCTCAAAAGTGACTGAGTGAAATCTTGTAGATTTCACTCAGCCACTTTTAGGAGGCGTTCCTGCGCCGGAACGCCCCCACCTGCCCTGGAACGCCTACATGTGGCGCAGGGCTTTACAACGTGACCCATCTCCCAGATGCGTCACGTTGTAAATACCCCACACCATGGCGCAGGATTTGCGCCGCTGCTGCGTCACAAAAGTGACGCAACGGCGGCATAAATGAGGCGCAAGTCAAACATAAATCTGGCCCTAAGAATCAAAGATATGAAATATAGGGAAAGATGTACGAAAGACTTTTATGGTCGCAAGTTTAGAGAATCGCAAAATCATTGTGCCCTGTTTATGGCTATTGGGTTTCAGAAGTGGGAGAAGAGGACAAGAGGTGGTGAAGGAGGTTAGTGAGGCTTCCTAGTCAGTCCAATAGTGTTCTGGAAAAATGGCTATCCGGCTGCTTGGCCAGGTATGAACAGGAGTGCCAAGTGTAGGTATGCCAGCATGAGGGACAGCTGCTTCAGCCATTGTGGCTGGGCCGCAGAGGTCAGTGTTTTAGAAGGCAAGATAGACAGCTGGACATCAACGGACAGCAACAGTGTTCTCAGTATAATTACATTCTAGTACAGTAAATAATTTTACAAGAGTAATTCAGACTGAGATTGAAGCGGACAAACTTTTTTTATTTATTTTGTACTTTCTTCCATAAGGCACATTGTAACCCGGGTATCCTGGTTGACCAAAAATTGATTTTCTACCACAAATCCAAAGGATCAACGGGTTTTCACCCAACTAAAGCTGCTGAGAACGATTGGCCCATGTGGGACTATGGAAGGTTTTGCTGATGAGAACCTGTGTCCTGCCCCATTTGAACTATTGCAATGCTCTGTATCTAGGCCTTCCAGAAGAGCCATCTATCATGAAGCTCCAGATGCTTCAAAATATGAACGTGAGATTGCCGAAAGGTCTTATGAAGTTCAGTCGAACCTTGCAGAAGTAACAGAACCTAAAATGGCCACCAGTAAGACATGGGATTTAACTCAAAGCACTCTGTTTCACAAAGGAAGACATGACAGGACTCTGCTGGGCTGCGGCACGAGGGACTCAAAGTACCATCATTCCATGCCGTGGGAGAGGATGGGCTCTTGCTGATATTCTCCTGCGTTGTGCGCTTGAAAAGCGCTCTACTACCTCCCACGATGCGGGCTGCACCCTGGCCAAGGGCAGGCCTGCCCTGCACCTGTCAGTACCAGTGAGAGACAGGGCAGAGCCACCTCCCTTGGCCTTGTGTCTTGGGTGCTGCCTGGCTTTCCTGTTAAGATCGAGGTACTGTAACCATTTATTTGTGAGGCTGTTCTGATAACCTTATTTCTGTCTGCATTGAGTTTTGTCTGCAGGTATATTAGCTGCCACCAAGCCTGCTTTCGCCTGCTTTGATTTCTTTGCCTGTTTGCACACTAGCTGGGGTGGGACTTCATCGCCCAGCATTGACCATCTGGTTATTTGCGCTTCTCATATTAGCTAATACTAAGCCTGTTTCTCTCCCTCTTCGAATTTTCTTGCATAATTGCACACTCGCTGGGGTGGGACCTCGTCCCCCAGCACTGACTGTGTGCGTGTTTCACATCAGTTGCCTTTAAGCCTCCTCCTTGTCTGCATCAACTTATTTGCATGTTTGCACACTAGCTGAGGAGGGACCTCGTCCCCCATCATTAACCTCTTGCATGTCGGCATATTAGCATCTACTGAGTTTGCAGCTTGTCTACATGGATTCTTTTTGGACTAGCAAGTTGCTAAATTTTTGTTCTTTTCTAAAGTTCTGCTAAGGTCTGTAGTTGACTATTGTACTTTGACTGTGATGGGGAACTGTAAAACTCCTGTACCTGCAAAGTCAAGCTGCTCTTCCTCTTCTTTAGATGGCTACATTAAAAGTTCTATGGAAGCATTAACTTAGCAAATAGAGCACGTGGACCATTACCTCTCTGGCACTCTGGCAGAAGGAGTCGGGTTTGGTCCCACTACCCCTGGGGAACCAGAGGGCCTGTGCAACATTGTTCAGGACCCAGGTGTAGGGTTGATGTCAGTGCCATCTTCCACAAAAGATGCCTTTTCTGTGGATCCTTCACCAATTCCTACTACGGACACTACTTCACCACATAATAACACCCCACACCCCAACTAAGCGGAAAAGACGCCAGGGGTTAATGAAGCCCGAACCACCCATAGTTCCTCGATACAGTCATATAACTGATTGTACATTGTCTAGGTCTGTGGTTTTAGATTCCTTTCCAGGGCCGGACTGGCCGTAGTGGGCACCCGGCAATCCCCCGGTGTGCAAAATCGGCCATGTAACAAAATCGGCCGAAAACCGGGCCTGGCAAAGAGCTCCAGGGGAGGATGGGGGGGGGGGAGGGGGTGGCCGAGCACTTTGCCAAGGCCGGTTTTGGTTCCCAGTCCGGCCCTGTTCCTTCCAGAAACTTTCTTGGACATGAGAGGGGCACATTAGAAAGTTTGCTTGCACCTATATGTTCAAGGCTAAAAATGAATAAGGAACTTTTGACAAGTGATAAGGCTAGGTGTGATACCTCTATTGTTACTCAACCTACTACACACTTGCAGGTGGTTGAAAGGCTGCCAACACACCCTATGTCAACCCCTTGATACCGCAGCGTCCCCCTTGTGATAGACAGATGGCAGACACCCTTCGAGCTCTGCAATGTAACCAATCACAACTTTGTTCACAAGACAAGGTCTTAACATCTTGAGGGGAGTCCCAATTATGGGTAGGTCTTCTAATCCTGCGAGGGGTAAGCAACATCTACAATTAGCTATAGCTACCAACTTGGCTGGCCCCTGTATCAATCAACCTCCGGTGGTAACCTCCACTGAAAGTCTGCCTCTGGGCAGGGGGGACAGAAGGCTGCTTAGTAGAGGGGCTGGACATCTCAGTATGGATGTGATTACCTTACTCCAGCTTGCTGCCAATATGTAGTAATAATGGCCAATGTGACACTTTTGACTCGGGGCTTAAGTTTTGCAGTGGCTGCAGTCCAAGTCTATTTTTCCAATTTGTGGTGCAAGTCAAATATTGATGACACGTTGGGTGGCTGGATTGGCCCATCTGGAAAATCCCTTGTTGGGTATTGTGTCATCATCAACTTTAAGCATTCCAGGTTTGCTGGGGAACTTCTGCATTATGCATCATTTGATCTCTCCCACAGAGCTAATGTTCTGCTCTCCCCATTAAGGTTTTTTCTACTGACACCTATCCCATGTGCCTGTTGGTTCCAATTTTCGACCATCTGTCCCCCCTACTGCGGGTAACCATCCTTTTCCCTCACACTTTCAAATAGGTATAATGCTTTGGAAGATTTGCAGGTAGTAGAGTGACCTTTAGATGGGGTGGTTACACCCTATATCTCTGGCTCTAATGTTTTTCCAGGCCCCATTAGTTCATCTCCCTGCCATGCAAACATGCCTCTAGCAGTTTTCAGTGCTCCAGCCTTAAGTACTCCCCTGTTACCTGGCAATGGGACTTTGACAAGGAGTTTGAATCAGTCTGGCCCAGCCGCCCCTTTAGTCAAATCTGTTGCAGTAAGTCATGTGGCCTTGTCTCATGGAAGATCTCTGGGCTTCAGAATAAGCTAACTTCCCCAGACTGGCTAGTTATAATCTCTACTACCCACATAATCAGCATCCAGGAAACTTAGCGGGTGGACCCTCTGCATGTTGAAGGTTTTTCTTCTCTATTTACAGCAGGAATACCGTCACATGCAGGTTGCGCTAAAGGTGGTTTACAGATCTTAATTTTGAACTTGTTGCCTGTCATCATTTGAAGATCTGTCACCTCCTCCCCTTACTACCAATTTCTGTTATTATCTTTCGGTGGGGGGGTGGATTTGATCTTAATTAATTACTATAATAATGCAATCTATTCCTCTCGCTGTAATGTTGTTAACGCCCTGGAAGTTGACGTGGATGCTTCCTATCACTTTCAAACTTTACCTGTTCATTTGTATGGGCAGGCAATTACAACATCCAAAGCTGTAGCCATCCAGATAGACGGGTGTGTGACCTTACAAACTGGGAGGGGGTTGGTACCCCCTCAACTCTTACATAAGTACGTATAGTAGGTCTTTAAATATTTGATCCACAAACATGATCTTCTGCTGCTGGAAGAGCACAATGCCATGTGTAAGACACAGATCCATACGTTTGTGGGGAGAGGGGCACACTATAGAATAGATATTTTTTTATTTAGCTCCTTCGTCAATCATTTAGTCTCCAATACCAGGGTCAAATGTAATGTGGTAAGTGATCAAAACCCCGATGGAGTTTTTTTGTCACTCTTCATGCTGTTAGCCCTATAGCAGCTAACAACATATTGAGTATTGTCCCAGTAAGGTGGAATGGTGTACGCATTAGATGGTCAGTGGTTGACCCTACATATGAACTGTGGTGGTTGCTAACCCTGAAGGCAAATGAGTTTGATCTCTGCTTAGCCCCTGACGTGGACAATGAAGGGTTGATTTGCGCTTTTGAGTCAATCGCCGGGGCCCTTAAATCCCCCTTGTCATGCCCTGCCAGGATAGGGTTGTGTGCTAGACATGATTGGTTCAATCACACATATACACAGGTCTCCAAACAGTTGAGGGCTGCCCTCCACCGCGTTCCAAGCCATTAATCTGTCATTAAGCCTCTAAGGAAATATTACAACAAGGTGTTAGCCTCTAGGAAAAAGGAGTTAAGGCAAAAGGCCTGGTTAAATCTGCTCCAGGCGTCCGAGACTTCCGATGACACTTTGTTGTTCTGGAATACCGTAAACGCCCTGTTTTTGAAATGTGATTCTATTCCTGAATTAGAATCGCACGTTTCCTTACAAGCTTGGGTAGATCACTTTGCAAGGATCATTGATCTTTTGTTCAATACCATGTCAAGGCTCAGTCTTTTGACTCTAGAAGAAGTAGAAATGAGCCCTATTCTCAAGAGTTGCATGCCCTTGGACTTCAGCCTGGACGAGGACCTTGATGCTTGAAAGGTTGCACCAAAGGTAGAGCCCCAAGACCCGACGGGGTCCCAGTTGATGCTTTTATTGGTATGGTTGACCTATGCTGCCCAATTTTGAATAGAGTTTTTAAAGCAGCAGCATGGATTCAGTACCCTCTACATGGGTTAATTCCATTATTGTCCCCATCTTTGAGAAGGGGGACAGGTCTGACCCAAAGGGCTGCCACCTCATTTCCCTCCAGAATTCATCTGCAATACTCCTGTGTAGGGCAGTCTTGCGGAGACTGGAGGACTGGGCAAACAATATTTCCATTCTGTCGGAGGTCCAGTATGGATTCAGGAAGGGACTTCGGTCGGTGGAACAATGTGTAAATCTTGACCTTCTCGACCTTAGCAGTGCTTTTGATCCAGTGGACCACTCAATTCTGTGGCATACCCCGGTTTCACATGGGGCTCCTGAAAATATTGTTTGTCTTTTTTCTCGGTTGTATGAGAATCTCACAGCGATAGTACGATACAGTTCCAACGGGGAATGATTCCCATCTTTTAGGATTAGGTGGGGCATGAGACAGGGGTGTGTGTTGGCCCCATTTTTATTTTCACTTTTTGTAAGTGGTGTAAAATATACTCTTCGGTCCTTGCAGACTGGTGCACCAACCCTTGCTGGCCGCCCGTTCCCATCTTCCTGTATGCAGACGGCACAGTCCTACTGTCTAGGACCCCTGTCCGGCTGCAGTGATTAATGGACACCTTTGTGGGATTCATGGCATCCAATAAAATGAATGATCAACAAATCCAAGACATTTTTGCTGTCTTGTGGGAAAACTCCACAGAAGGTTAGGTCCTTTATCATGGAGGGTACACCCATTGCAAAGGTGAATTCTTTCTGTTATCTGGGCATTCTCTTTTCTAGTTTAGGCTCCTGGGTCCAACACATACAGAGATCCCGTCTCAAGATGAATAGTTTGTGAGAGAGTGTGCTTAGGTTCTCTTCTATACTTGGCTGCCACTCTATCACAGATATGATTGCCATCTACAAAGTGAGAGCACTAGCACCCTCTACTTATGGTGGGGGTGTCTGGGGTCACACGTCTAGTAACCCTTTGCAGGCTGGGGAAAATGCCTTTTAAAGGTGCCTTTTGTGTACTTCCCCTTCATTGTTGTCTTCCTTTATTCATAAGGAAGTGGGGTTAACTCATGTGGAAGACATATTGTTACTTAAACCAGTTTCACTGTGACGTTCAATATGGGCCAAACCCATGACAGAAATTACTACAGCAATCATACAGGACTGTTTAATGTTAGATTATGCTTTTTGAATCCTGTGGTTGTCAGGAGCCGTCTAGAGTTCTTATTGCTATGACTTATGTCCTGATGAAAGTCCACCTATCTTTAGAGACACCTATGGCCTGAAACATGTCGACCACTGAAATCATCATTATATAGGTGCGGTGGACCATTCACACATCCACCAGAGCACCACACACTGTTTTTCATCTTACTCCATCCTGACGAATAAAACAAGAGTACAGGATAGGAGGTATTTTTAATTTATAATGTTTTCCCGCTAACACTACTGAAATCAATAGTCAAATAACCAGATAGTCTCCCTCCAGGTGGAGGAAGGTTGACTGCCTGGAGAACAGAAAACTCAGGCAGAAAAGGACCCAATGATAAAACCAATCACCTAACCTTCTCAAGCGGTGAACCAAGATATACCGCTGCTCATGGGTTAGAGTGTATGAGGGCCTTTGTACAACACTTATAGACCCTGGCTTTTTCAAGATACGTGGTTCATTCTCTTTTGATTATAAACTACTAAGCATGGAAGCAGAATGAATCACTGCTTCTTCCTCTCTTCTCTTGATTTTTTGGATAGGCATTTTACATCACCTTGTCACTTTCCCGATCAATAACCAATGGCAACGAGTGTCTGTTCAATGCCCAAGTGATGGAATCTTAAAACAGAGCACCCAGCACTTTATGCTTTTTTTCCAATTCTATTTGGACGTACAAAAGTACTTTTTAAACCCAATTTGTATTGCACACAATATCAGGGACCACAATTTAGCAATGCCTTTTTTTGTGCACTATGCAGTCCTCTGCAGTGTTGAGTCTTATATCTGGAAAGCAATAGGTGCTAGGAAAAGTATTGCTGATTAATTTTAGCACAGTTGTTTCTGTGTGATGCTGAGCCTTGGATGTATATTTTAATGTTTAATATTGTTTGATGATTTATTGCATCTTAACAATTTTTATTTTAAAGATTATGTTGTTAGTGGTGAAATAAAGTTTTGAATTTAATCGAATCGACAAATGGAGCATTCTGACTAGCCTTGTGATTCCCTGTAGACCCATTCAATCTATTTGGTTTATTAGAACATTGGAATGTGGGGAGCTCCATTGAAGACAATAGAGTGCTCCAGGCTTCTAATGGCTGGTAGAAGCCTGGAGCTCCAACATTCCACTGTTTGTCTTTCACAGGTGTTGCTGTGAACAAAGGCCTCATGGAGCCAGAGAGGATCTAAATCCCCTCGGGGTCACCGAGGCCTTTCTTTTATTTGTTAGAACATTCTGCCCTCTAGTGGCAAAATCTTCTATTAGCCTTATAGACCACCAGAGCTGGGCTATACCGGCCAGTAATAACCTGCTCCCTTGTTATAGACCCTCGCTTTTGACTAGGGCCTTTAGCACTGGAATGGGCCTTCAATGGCCAGTATAGCCCTTTATGGCGAGCTATATGGCTATATGAGAGCACTGGAATGCTGGGAGCCATATTGAAGATAATGAAATGCCTCTGGGCAAATAATGGCTAGTATAAGCCTTCTGCTCCAACATTCCAATGATTGTCTTATTGTTTCTTTGTTTTTAAATTAAAACATTCTCCTCTCAGTGGGAAAAAGATTCTAATAGCCTTATAGCCCTTCTGCCTTGGGTCCTACACTGGCTGTTAAGAGCCCTCTCCCTTGTGATAGGCTCAAGCCACAGTTTCAGGGCCTTTAACAACCAGTATGGCCCTTGGCAGCGGGCTATAAGGCCATAGCGCCTCCCTCATCTTAGAAATACCCTAGGTCAAACATTTGCAATCCGGTAGTTAAGCATTCCTGGTGATGGGGCCTAAGCTTGGGAATGAGCTCTCACAATGGCATTGTGTCATTTCCAACTTCTCAAACTTGTAGTGAATGCAGCGAAATCTCACCTTTTTGTTCATTCGTAGGATTCAGTCCTTGGTTGGGCGGGCTTGTTTTCTTATTTTCTCATCTTTCACACTTTTTCTTGCTCCTAGCACTAAGATTCTTTAGTGTATGTGTGGCTAATAAATTCTATCAACAATAATAATAATCATTTCAAAGGTCTTCATATGCCACAGCAGATATTCTTGAGTTACCCCGCACCTTACTAGCAGGAAACATATGCAAATTTCACCTGTGACGATCTACTAAAAACATAAGAAGCATGTATGGCTGTCACTGTGCAGGTGGGTGCGTGTTCACCCTTTAACAGGCTCAAAGTCAGACTCCTTCCTCCATCTAGGGACGGGCTAGGGGTGAAATGGTTTTTCAACTACAGAATTCTCTCTAGTGTTCTTGTTACCTAATTCCCTAATACACACATCACTGAAAGAATTGTCAGATTAATGAACATGACTTAAAACATCAATGATAATAGTAACATCAAGACAATGTTTAATTGGCTCGTTTCCAATTAGAGATAAGAGTTCGCTTGCACTTTCTCATGTCAGACAATTGGCAAGTCGCGCACTCGCACTTTTTTAATCATGGCAATTAATTTAAATGTACTTGTCTTTGCAAAACGGAGTTAATGAGCAGTCTCTAAATTGCATCATCTTATAATTTCACAATGCGTGGTGAACCCTCTTGTCTGACAGCATGGCAAAGTCGTAACAGATTTGAACATCTTTTATCTCAGATTCCCCTGTTCCAAGAGTCGAAGCATCTGCATTAAAAGTACATGACAATTTTCAAACCAAAAGTAACGAACAAGCATTTTATTTTCCTTTGGGATCATAATTAATTGCAATGTTAAACACTTTGTTAATGCATGATCTACTTAAATGTTATGGCAGGCGAAGTGATCGCAACATTGTTGCTTAAGGAAATGACTCCCCCGGATGTTTACCTCCCTGCTCTTGCGTTAGTATATCTTTTAACTGAGGAAATGATATAAAGCATCTTGCTTCTCCCTCCAATCAGACGTTAGTTTTCGTCCCAAGCGGCGTACCAGTGCCGATGGGGTTATTCATCACACTGCATCTGAAAAAGGATGGTCGGTGTGATAGTTTAAAGGACCTCTAAGTATCCACTGAGCCAGTGCTTAATTTGAGCTGGTGATTTCCGGTGCTGGCACCTGCACTTAATTGTCAATTTATGACAGTCTGCCACATGGTGGTGCTGTTTGTCTAATTTAGAGACGAGCACAGAGCACAACAACAGCTGTTTATTAATTAAATATACATTAGAAATGACTAACACCTGCTGCCCAAGTCATTCTTGTAGCTGTGGGGGCCTGGAATAGTCTGAATTGTCACTCTTGTAGGAGTGTGTTTGGTAATGTCATTGGCAGTGCTGCCAGAGGCAATGGGTGGTGCAAGCTTCAATGGCCACCTGACTAGGGACTTGGCACTTATTTCAGGGTGACCAGACGTCCCGGTTTTCCTCGGACGGTCCCCGTTTTTGGAGAAGCGTCCCGGTGTCCCGACACTTTTCTCCAAGTTAATGAAATGTCCCGGTTTTTAAACAGTGTCCGGGTTAAACACAGAAATGTCCCGGTTTTTCATTGGTGTTTCGGTTGAGCATGTGCGCTCTTTGCACTGATTAAGGTGTGACGTCACTTAGTTGAGCGTTGTAGCAGGAAGGGAAATCCTTTGAAGAGAGACACTTTCTCTCGGGATTTCCCTTCTCTTTGTACAACGCAGCGCCACCTACGTCATCGTGCCAGCCATCGGCACAATAGAAAAGTGTTCAGTGCTGTGATCAGCCGATCACATGGGATGGTGCAAGCTCTTTGAGTTCCTGCACCGCTTAAAGGACAAACTTTAGCAGACTGCAGAATTCTGTGACAGTGAGACAAGCATCAGATTGTGAGGATGCTAGGAAACAATGCTTTTTCTAGTTTCCTGTTTTCCGGTAGGATGCAGCCTCTTGGTCAGACGCCCTGGATGGGATGCAGGGATCACCGAAATGGTAGTACAACTCCGGGTGCTGCAGAGTTAGAGGACACAGGGGGGAGTAGTGAAGGGCTTGGAGGGCAATATCAGCCTCATGTCAGCAGAAGTAAAGGATGGAGGAGATGTGGCCTAGCAGACAGAGCTGAATTTGGAACCCAGGGACTTTTGTTCAAACCCCAGTTTCAGTGGTCAACTCCACATCATCTGATTCTGGACAAATCCCTTAATCTCCTTGTGCCTAAAATGTGAAATGTAATTTATGAATTCAATTTGTGTAATCCTCACTTGATGCTCATGATCTTGCAGATTGCCTCCCATTCATCCAATCAATATACAGAGCTCTGTTGCTTCCTAGCTTGTATAAACTACATAAATAGCAATACATACATAATATACAGAACTGTTGCTTCCTAGCTAGGTTTGCATTATATAAAAATGTCAATACATACATACATGGGGAGCCTCCACGCTACCAATGCATGGCCTCACTGCTGTTACAGGTTGTCACCCTCAATGTCACGTCGCAGTCACATATTGGTCTCATGCCGGTTCTTTAAGCAGGTCACTCAAGTTAATCAGTTTCTTCTGCTTCCATGGAGCATTGCCAGGAGTCTTGATATTACTTAGGACTAAGTGCAAAACAACACGTGGGCACACCAAGTCTCAAACCGAAGCAAAACAAGAGAGGGTGGAAATATTTTCCTTTGAAAATGCTCTTTTGTGTGAAAAATGTAGGATATGTATTTCGATTCTCGTGCAGAACTTATTTTTGTAAGATTTTTTACATGATCTAAAAAATGCTAACTTCTAAAAGGGTCTGAGTTTGCCAACGTTTAAAAAAAAATGAAGTTGATGGAAAGGAAGTTTGTCAACTTCACACAATTTAATTTCAGATAGACTTAATTAATGTATTAATTACCACCTCTGGGCGGAACGCAGGCCCATTATCACATGCAAATTACTATTTCTTTTACTGTCTATTGATCTGTCAGCAAACAGCCCTACTGTCACACATCTCTCTACATCTAGATGTATCTCTACTTTATTACTTTGAACAGTTAGGGCCATGAACAATAAAGTTTAAATTTTTAAATACATGTAATCACAGCTCTCAAAACAAACAATGTAATCCCTGACGGAGCCGGCAGTTCTGATAGTTATATAAGAAATGCTTTTCAACAACAAAAAACAGTAATACGAAAGCAAATGGCTTACTCTGGTAGCTCTTCAATGGTACGTAAAACTCTCTCTCGTGGACAAAACAATTGTTTGTGGGGTGTAGGAGAGTAGGATCTGCTTCACATGTTTACCCCCACTTTTTGCTGGTGTTTCACTGTTTTTCGACTTTAGTCTGGCTGGGACCCTGCTATTCAGGGCGCCAGTCTAGCTGCTTCCTCTTTAAAATGATTCCATGTACTTTAGGTACATTACAGATTGGATCTGAGGTGTCCTTGTAAGCCCCTAGTATATGGTATACTATGTACCCAGGGCATAGGTACCCCCAGAGGCCTACCTGGGGCAGAAGCATGTATTATGCCACCCCTGGAAAGCCACCCAAAATGACACCACAGGTCTGCTACTGCAGCCTGGGTAGGGTGGTGCATGCACCCCTTACTGTGATATAGGTTACCTATATCACTATATATACACACACATATAAACCTATAAGTCACTCCTATGGCAGGCCTTATCAATACTGAAGGCAGAGTGCTTGGTTCTTATGTGAGAGGGTGCCCCTGCATGAGCAGAGCCCCTCTGCAGCGTTCGGAGACACTTCTCTGATGCTGTTTGTAGTGCAGCCTGACCATATACTCTTAAGTGCATTATAACCCAACGGTAAATGCTAACTTTGGACTGGCTGCACGGAAACATGTTGTGTTTGATGTCAAACACCTTGGAATCATACCCCCACACCAGTAACTGGTGTGGGAGTATGATCCCACCATTCTAGAGGGAGAGACATGACAGCACTGGTATACCCGATAGAAACCTAATAGAGCCCTGGCATCACAAAATGGATGCTGCAGCCACAGACACAGGTCTGGCCTCCTGCTGCTGACCGAAACTCCAGCAGGGGAGGCCTGGACATTAGGTTTCCTGTCACAGGGAGGTGTAACCATCTCCCAGACAGGCTTATGTGTATTGGGGCTGGGTGGGAGCATTGTCTGAGTGCTTTGAAGTCCAGCACTGGGGGCACATTTGGTGTCCCTGTGCATAGTCCAGCTCAAACCGGTTCAGGGGCTTCCAGCCCCTGCTCTGGCGCGAAACTGGACAAAGGAAATGGGTGTAGCCACCCCTCTTTCCAAACCCTCCCATAGGTGGGTCCCCAGAGTATGTCCAACCCCCTACCTTAGTATAAGTATGGGACCCCTGTCCTAAGGACTTTAGATTACCCTGGACGAAACTCTGAAGCTGAATCCTGGATCTTTGACGCTCTGCTCAAGACCAGAGGACTGAAGAAATCTCCATTGGGGTCAAGGAGTGACTCCCATGCTTGGCAGGCACCAACAAAGCAATTTGCCGGTCTGCATTATCGAAGTTCCCGCCAGAATCCGAAGTATTTGCAGCCCAGGAAGAAGATTTCCAGACATTTCATAGGCCGACCCGAGTCCCCAGCAAAGCTGAGATCCGCAGCTCTTGTGAGTAGCGTGGAACCGGAACTCCTGGTCACCGTGTATTTCTGCAAGTGCATTGACTTCTCGACGTCTCTGGAAGTCGTGCTTGGGCAGACTTGTAGCTCCTACCTCGAGCACTGAATCCACTGACGATTGTTGGCCTGGTCATTCCGAGAGACCCGTGGGCCACCATTTTGTGTTTTGTCTTGAGGTCCCTTTGCGATCCCTGGTCCGTTGACTGGTGGGTCCCTGAGGGGGTAACTTTGTATTTCCTTGGGCTTCCCTGGTTGCTCCAGACGTGCCCTGACTCCCAACCAAGTGGTGAGTCCCACAGACCTTACTGGTCTGCACCGAAGCATCTTTCTCGTTTCTGCGTGGGTTGCTGTTGCCAAGGCTTGTTGTGTCTAATTCGGGCACCAACGCTGCAGCACTCAACATCCTTTGTAGGACAGCTAGAATCCAGTTCCTGGTTGTCCTTGACACCTCCTGGTCCTCGTGGCTGAAGAGTCAAGCTTCACTTCTTTCACCTGAAATCACCCGACATCAGTGGGCATCTGCTCATCGCCTTCCTGGTCACTGGCTAGTGACCCAGACTCTGTCCCCTCTGCATTCAGGTTCTTATCATCTTCAATCCAGGCTTGGATCTCTTCAGACACTTTGCATCTTCACGGCAGCAGCAGTTCTTCGGCAGCTCCCATTAAAATCGACGACGCGACCCGACACCAAAAGACACCTATGCACCCGGCTTCCCTGGGTGAGGTAACACGAGTACACCGGTGCTCCCATGGGTGCTAGCCCTAGAACTTCCAAAAGGGTTTGGTCCTGACTAATTTCTAAGTGTCCCTAATCTTCAAAAATCTAACCGCGACTTTCCCCATTGAAGCTAACGGGAGCTCGCGGCTGTGTTCAAACACTGCACACGGCCCTCATGGGTCCCCTGTGTTACTACCTTGGGTGGTTCCTTGGGGTCCCAGTGGTTCGACAGGCTCTAGGCCTTGTGTCTAGTTAAGTCATGGTTCTTATACCACTATTTTAGTATATGGTTTGGCTCGCCCCTAGGGCCTGACGTGTATTTGTGCTATTTTACTGTGGTTATTGAAGTGTAACTTATGTGTTTTGACCTCTAGCCTCATAAAGAGACTAGGAGGGCGTGTTTAGTAATAAATACATATATTTTATATATACACCTGGTGTGGATATCTTTCCTTTAGTGACTCAAGAGATTATAGACTGGTAAAACAAGCTGCTTTACATTCCTTCAAGACTAAGCTTGAAGGCTGCTCTCCATAGCTACCACTAGGATAGCTTTCAATAAAGATTGTCTTGAACCTATAACCACTAAGGAGTTGTTTGAACTGATACAGGGTGCCCACTATAACTAGTGGACAGCATATATCAGGCCAACTTCTCACATGGGGGACGTGAGGGCAAGGTGGAACAAATTCACAGGAAAGACAAGTTTAATGAGCATGACATAATATTTAGGGTAAGTCGAACGTATATTTGCAAAAGTATGTAGTAGCAGTCCAGTCTAATAAACAATAACTACCTGGAGCGATGCCAAGCAACCCAATGAATTGAGACAAAGTCTGTTTAAATGGAATTAATGGTTACTGCCAATAAAAGACCTCTAATTTGTCATCTATAATGCTTCATCTCGGTCTGTGGAGGGAGCTGTCAAATAGTCCTACTTTTATGCCGACGGTTACTGCAAACCGTAGTCCTACTTCTACGTCTATGACCTGTCTCCGTTTTTTGTTTTGAGAATCAGGTCACCCTAACTTATTTGTAAAAAACATAAGCACTGTACTGAGCCCAATACCTGCAACAAAGTGTAACACAGTGCATGAACATAAATGCACAGAATTGCATTCTAAGGGACTTGCCATCTAAAGTTCAGGGGTCATATGACAACTTCTTTTGATGACAGACATTCCAAAGCATGTGACTTCTGCAGGCTGCACAAAATTGTGGCATTATTCCCTGCCATGCGAGTGCTGAGTTTTATGGTTTCTAGTTGTGTGAGATGCAGTGGCATAGGGCCATATGTACGAAAGTCACTGTTTGCAATGTCCAAATAGCGATTTAATAGAAATCGCTATTTGAAAATCGCAAAATCAGCTGAGCATAGGAGAGCATCCCACAGCTAGCGATTCTTACAAATTTGCAATCAAAATTAGGAAATGTCCTATTTGAAAATCAGACTGATGCGATTTCCAAATAGGAAATCACAATTAGGAAAAGTTGCATGTTGGATGCAGAATGATGATGTAAGAGCCAGAACTGGAGGTGGTTTCACAGAGAGCTCCTGACAGCTCTGTGGATGAGCTCACTTCCACAGGAGGGGTTGCAGCGGATAGCAGGCTTGGCTGGTGATGTTCGGAGTGCTCAGAGAAAATGGTCATTCGAGCAGGAGCGTGAACGCGAGGACAGCACCTTGAACATCGCTTTCAGAGTAAAACTCGCTACAGAGCACAGAAATTTTATCTCTGGGCAGCTGAGGGAAAGATTCTGCTACCTATCGCTTAGCACCACAGATTTTCAACCGTTTGAGGGGGAGACCGGAGACTCCATGCACCATCCAGCCCTTCAGCCTTTCAAGCAAGTCTGCGAGAAGAGATTCGATTGGTGAGTTGCAGTTGGAGCATTTGTTTACAAGACTTCCAGTGTTTCAGTTAATCTTCTATACCCCTCTATAAGGTGTCTAGGCATCTAGACACTCAGGTCAGACAAGCAACTGAAGAAGAAAGCACAGTAGGAGAGCATAAGGAGGCTGAGGGAGGCGGAAAGAGATTGTGAATCTCAAACCCTGACAAGGAGTAGGAAAGGAAGGAGAAAGGAGGAAGAAAAAAAGAGAAAGGGGAAAAAAATCGAAACGGCACTGAAGCCCTTGAGTGAGACAGGGTGGGGTGAGGAGGAGAAAGGAAAAGAAAAAAAAATGTGCTCTAGCTGGTCACAACTGATCTTAGCCACCATAATCACCAGGAGACCAGGACGAGGGTTGGAAGCAGCTCAGGGGGAGTGCCCTAGGCTCCTCCTTGAGAGGGGAAAAAACCCAAGTCAGTTGCGGAGGCGGGTCGCCTACTGCAGATGCGGCTTGTGGCTGACTTGGGTTACCTTCAGCATCATCCTGACTCAATACTGACAACTAAAGATAACGAATCTTCAATGAAGCGCATCTCAAGAGATCCTTCAGTAGTAAAAAACAGGCTACAAGGAAGAAACTAAAGCCAAAACAAAATATTGAAGGAGCCGAATCTTGCTCTTCTAATCACGCAACTCCATCCCCATCACTTGATAGAGTAGAGCATAAACCTTCACGGGCTGGGAGAAATAAGATGGATCTAGGAAAGAGCATAGACAAGAGTACTGCTTCCTCTATAGCTGAGGCAGGCAAGACAGGATTAGATTCCTTCCACAAACAAATCTATGCAATAAATGCAAAGAAGATCCAGCCCTGGAATAAAAAAAAGAGCCGGAACATTTTGAAATACAGAGTGTGACAACAACTAGGATGGTGCTGGAAGGAAGGTGTGTCCAGTGTGACTACTGGCAGTGATAATCAAATTTCCCAACAACTCCATATCGAAGGATGATGAGGATAAGGACCATGGCAGTTGGAAGCGGAAAGAACATTTTTCAGCTAAGGAGCTGGAGCTGTTGACAGAGGAATGAACCAGCTATTTGGCAAAGAATCATTTTCTGTACCTGAGGCCCAGAAAAACTAAAATATGGAACAGCACCATGAAAAAAGTGAACTCTCTTGGTGTAGCTGAGAGGACCATTCCTGAAATAAGGAAACACTGGCATGCCCTAAGATCCCGTATTAAAGAGAAGGTAGCCAGCAGGATGGCTGAGGATCGTGGCATCGGTGGTGGACCCTTCAAGCATCCTCCTCCCACTCCAATAAAATGACATATTGAGGGGGCAATTGAACATGAAAGTGTGGTGAGAGTGTCAGACATTGACACCTCCAATCCTGCAGGCTCCAGCCAAGGTAAGTCATTTTCTTGTATTCATTTTACCACAACATATTGTTTGTTAGTCTTCAAGTACACATCTTAGCTACCAAATCTCCATTTAAATATTTGCTGTAGTTTGGCAATGCATTATGGGAGTTGGAGTACAGCAAAATTACATGGTGTATTGTGTGTTCATTAATAAACTCTACATATCTATATGTAATTTCCATGTCAGAAACACATAAATCACATTTTCAATAATAATACACAAACTTAGTAACCATTTATTTTCAATAACTAGATACATATACTTCCACAGATCACATCCAAGATGTGTCTGAAGCCATTGAGTTCAATGAAGCAATTGACACACTTGTGGAAATTGAGCACCGCGCAATTGCTACTCCTGTGCCCATAACTCCTACTACAACTACTAGGAGAGCAAACATGTCACCGCTACCAGACTTTGGGAAAGGTGATGAGGAGCAAACACACGGCAGGAACACAACTTCTTATGTGTGCAGGACACACAGACAATTGTAAAGTTCAACAACAAACAGTTCACAATGATAATGTCTCTGATGACATGTCAAGCAGTTCTCAACTACTACAACTACTAGGAGAGCAAAAATATCACCGCTAACAGACTTTGAGGAAGGTGATGAGGAGCAAACACAAGGCAGGAACACAACTTCTTCTGTGTGCAGGACACACAGACAATGTAAAGTCCAACAACAAACAGTTCACAATGATAATGTCTCTGATGACATGTCAAGCAGTTCTCAATTGTTTGGTGGCCTGGAGAAATCAATCGTCACAGTACAGCACCTGCAAGCCAAACAGATCGAAACTGTGAATAGGCATCTGCAAAGCATGTCACGTTCAATGCTGCAATTGCAGAAAGGACATGAGTATTGGATTGCTGCCATGGAGAAGGAGCAGCATTTACAAAGCCACAGGCACACTGTGATGCTTTTACAAAATCAATCGATTGGCAGTAGCCAACACCACTCTTGACAGGAGAACTGTCAACATCCAAAATGACATGGGGCACTGCTACCAAGATGTAGCACCCAGGCTGGTCCAAGTGACCACAGCTCTGGAGAATATACAGACACATTAGCTGTGTGTCCCTAACATTTCGCAAGCAACTGAAAGTAAAGACGGCTCTAGCAGAAGTGGCACATCTATGCCAGATGGATGTTGTACAAGGCGAACATGCCAAAATACATCTGGAACACATATATACCCAACTCCACAGCCAAGTCCTCCTGAGAAGGCAACCATCAGCAGAAGTCAGAAAAAGTGACTTTTGGATACACTCAGATTTATTAAACTAGTTTTTTATGTTTGTGTCTTTCACATTTGTTGCCTAGTTTACAAATCACATCCTATAAGAATACAGTTGATGATGCACAAGAACAAGACATTGTTACCAACGGAATAAAAGGTAATCTTTCAGTAATTCAGAGACATTTCCATTATGTGTGTTGGCTATTTTTTAGATGTTGTCATCATTCTTACCTTATAGTTGTTTGTGATCTCTGTGTGTTATGCTCGGCCCTCTGTTGCATGTGTCCCATCTTGCTGATTTTGAAGTGGTGGTAGGTCGTCTTCTGAGTCTGATTCTGGCTCCATGTTAACATAGTGAAGATCCTTCCTCATGGCTATGTTGTGGAGAATGGCACATGTGGCAATGATTTTGCAACAGGTTTCTGGTCTGTAGAGTAGTGCTTCACCAGTCTTGTGGAGGCAACAAAAACGTGATTTGTGCATTCAAAAAGTGTGTTCAATTATTGATCACATTGTTTTATGTCCCCTGTTGTACTTCTTTTCACTTCTGGTACTTGGCTGCAAGTACAGGGTCAATATCCAATGGCGCAAGGCATATGCACTGTCTCCTTAAATAATATGAGAAGTATAAACTATTAAGATTATTTGACAAACATATTGTTGAACACTGTGTGAATTGAGTTTGCAATCCTCTTACCAAGTAAAAAGTCATCGCCAAATTCACACTGGGACAGACAGTTATTTATTCCAGTGTGGCGTAACATAAAGGAGTTATGTGTGTCTTCTTGGAATCTGGCTACAAGGTCAGTTATGAAGCATGAGAAACCCAAAAAATCAAAAGGGAGTGGACCACTTGTCCTGTGTAGCCAGGGTCTTGTTTACTGTTCTTTCCTTCGTAAAAGAACCCTCATAACTATACACAGGTACCAGAGGCGGCATGAACAGGGTTACCGCTTAAGTGTAAAAGTGCAGCATCATCATCGGGTCTTTTTTTGAGTGTACGCTGCCCTCCACCCGGAGGAAGACCTTCTGGTTTAACAGTAGTGTCCAGACATGAAAAACAAAAAAATGTGAGAGGGTTCGCATTTAGTGGGTTAAAAACTCTTGGTCATTGTTTCCATAGTGACTTTATTCTTGAAAGCTTGATCAGAGAGTTAAAAGAAAGGAGTGCGGGGTGAGACGGGGTTACTAGTCTTCCGTACTCGTCATGATGTAGGGGTCAACATGTTTCAGCCTTCTGCAAGGGTCTAAAGGCTTTCATCAGGACCGTGGTTTTTAGGAATGCGCTTTGTCGCTCCTAAAGTGAGAACACTTGTCACTTGTTTTGATTAAAGGGGTCAGATCAGTAGTATATGTACCTCAAGCTGGATTGGTAACATTCATACGTGGATGCCCGGAGGCAGGACGAGAATTCATTTCGATTCTCGCACGTTTAGTGTCTGCATCTGCCTCTTCTCGCGGTGCACCCTGGGTGCACCGCGAGAAGAGGCAGATGCAGACACTAAACGTGCGAGAATCGAAATGAATTCTCGTCCTGCCTCCGGGCATCCACGTATGAATGTTACCAATCCAGCTTGAGGTACATATACTACTGATCTGACCCCTTTAATCAAAACAAGTGACAAGTGTTCTCACTTTAGGAGCGACAAAGCGCATTCCTAAAAACCACGGTCCTGATGAAAGCCTTTAGACCCTTGCAGAAGGCTGAAACATGTTGACCCCTACATCATGACGAGTACGGAAGACTAGTAACCCCGTCTCACCCCGCACTCCTTTCTTTTAACTCTCTGATCAAGCTTTCAAGAATAAAGTCACTATGGAAACAATGACCAAGAGTTTTTAACCCACTAAATGCGAACCCTCTCACATTTTTTTGTTTTTCATGTCTCGACACTACTGTTAAACCAGAAGGTCTTCCTCCTGGTGGAGGGCAGCGTACACTCAAAAAAAGACCCGATGATGATGCTGCACTTTTACACTTAAGCGGTAACCCAGTTCATGCCGCCTCTGGTACCTGTGTATAGTTATGAGGGTTCTTTTACGAAGGAAAGAACAGTAAACAAGACCCTGGCTACACAGGACAAGTGGTCCACTCCCTTTTGATTTTTTGCATTATACATAGGAAGCCGAATGGACCACAGCTTCTTTTTCCCTCCCTTTGATAATTTGCATGAGAAACCCACCAACTATCTGTACATTGAGGGAATAAGTGCTATTCCTGTTTCTATAAATGAATTCATTTGCAGAGGGTGAGGCATGTGGAAATATGTATGCCATCAACACAATCAATAATGTTAGGAAACTGTTCTACCCAATAAAACATTAGTTTTGTGTGTTCTATATCTTGGGGAGTGTTTGGAAAAAAACATAGTGGTTCACTTTGCCAACCATAATGTCCAAAAACCAATGAAAAAACCTAGAAAATGCACTTTGTGACACTCCCCCGCCACTTCCTGGTAACTGCTAGACGCTAAAAGTTGCAGACAACACAATAGGTGCATTTGTGGTGAGATTCAGTTGCATCTGACTGGTGGGGTTTATAGCAAAGGATGGTATTCCGCTATTAAATCCCAAATTACCTCACTACTCAGTCTATATTTCTCATAAATCTCCTCCTCAGTCTGCTCAAACAAGGTGACCTTCCCCCTAAATATTCTCTCCAGTCTCCTCCTCCTTCTCTACCTACCAGCCAAAATCCTTATCCTCCTTGCCATGACATACAGCGCCGCCATTCTGAAAGAGCCAAATGCTTTTTGGGTGACTATTCATAATTTGCACCTGGTTACCACCTGATACACATTGATGGTAATTGCATTTCCTAAATGGCCATTTTGAGACTAATTACAATTAGGAAATCCTTTGTACATAGTGTTGGCGATTTGCTATATGATATTACTGCGATTTCCCCAAAATTTCATTTCTACATGAAGGAAACCGCAAGTTGCATCATCACAAATGCCGTTGATACATACCAAAACACCATTTCTCATTTACTAATGGCCTGAAATAGGGATTCGCTCCATTAGGAAATGCAAAATGCCTTCAAACATATGGACCATAGGGGCTTACTGGAGTATTGCCTTGGTTGGTGATTCTAATTCCAACTGCTATTGCTGTCAAGTGTGAAAATTTCAATTTTTGTCTTTGTAAGTGGAAAATTAAGCAAGTTACAGTGGTGTGAATTTTCAACACCCCTTCTGGATGTTTTACATAAGATGAGTATCTCCAGGGGCTCTATTACCCTAGGTCCATCAGCACACATGTATTTGAGACTGACAGCTTGGCCAGCACACAATGGATATGCATTCCTTATTCTCTTTAAATCCCTTAGAGTACTCCAGACCTAAGTTTGCAACTAGTGAAAGTGTACTGAACACAATTGTAATTTCCGAACTATAGTGGGCTACAATCTTCACTAGACCCAATTTAATTATGACCAGCCATTTCTGTGAATTTAGTAAAATCACAATGATGGTGAAAGTGACATTACACACCATTTCAAATCATAAGAATTGACATAACATTTAATCCTGATAAAATCTACAGAAATGACAATCAGAGTATGTTGCATTGGTTTCGTCTGCAATCACTAGAAACCCTAACTGGGCCGCTGAGCATTGCTGCACATTGCATATTTATATCCTTTGTCAATAGTTCACAATATGCTGTATCCACATAAAGCCTTGGGGCATGTTTTTAAATGGCCATCCCTAGAGTTATAACATTGCCTAAGCAGGGTTATAGGTCTAAAGAAACTGATAGGCCCCAGTCCTGGTCTACAAACCTCAGTTGGTATTTTTCTGGTCACCTAAAAGCACCACTAGGACTAGGCTTCCTAGATAGACCCAATATTTATTTTACTGGTTTTGAATAGTGCTTCTACGGATTACACTTGGGTAATTCGCGAGTAGACTCCCTCCATACCCGCTTCCATTGAAGATCCTTCCATGTCCAGGCATGCAGGTCTTTCTACCTCTGAAATGGAATAAGAATCACCAATTTCCATCTTGCATTCAGAAGATTAATAAACATGCTGTGTGTCTCGCGTGAATAGAAACACACGTATCCTTGGGCTGATGGTGCTTCCACTGTAAAATGCTCTGTTCACCAGTATTACAACTGAAAAACGAAGCCAATTGGTCAAATTTCAAACTCTTGACGGAGCTTGAAGTCTTCAATATCATTGCAAAATTAAAACCGACCTAAAACACCAAAGATCCCCTCCCGGCAAAACAAGTTCATTACGTAAATCACATCATCACCCCATGTTGGAAAAAAATCATTAATACCTCGCTTGCCTTAGGGTGTGTACCTGAGTCCCCTCAATTAGGTCAAATCACACTTATACTTAAAAACCCCAAGGCAGACCCAACAACCACAACAACCTCCGACCTATCTCTAACCACCCGTTCCTAGCGAAAACCATGGAGGAATATGTTTTACAACAACTCAACAGACACATAGATGACTACAACCTACTTGACTCTTTCCAATCTGGTTACAGGGAAGGCTGCAGCACAGAAACTGCCATGCTCAACATTGCAGATGACATACATCTTTCCCTAGAGAATGGAGATGCCTGCCTTCTCATCCTACTGGATCTCTCAGCGGCCTTCAATACAGTCAACCACTCAGCCTTACTAGAATTTCTGAAAAACGCTCAATGGCACAGTCCTAAAATGGTTCGCGTCTTAGCTCCAACATTGAACACAACAAATCAAAATTAAACCTTGCCTCTCTAACCCAACTTCAGTCTCTCTTGGTGTTCCCCAGTGCTCAAATCTCTCGCCCTCTCTCTTCAACCTCTACATGGAACGCCTTACTATCATCCTGAAACAAGCAGCCATCAATTATCACCTCTACACGGACGACACACAACTCTACTACAAAATCAAATCTCAACATGACATCCTTCATCTTCACATCACACTGAGTAAGATTCAATCCTGGTTCTACTCCAACCATCTAAAACTGAACCCTAAAAAAACGGAAATCCTTCTAATTTCCCCCGAAAGTAACCACCTCCCAATCCAAGGCTGGATCTCTGACCTTAAAGCCCTAAATTGTTCGCTCACTCTATCCGACTCGGCTAAATCCCTAGGCTTCATCCCTTAGATTTGTCACTGAAGGACCATATCAATAACTCAGTCAAAGGAGCACTCTACACACTTAACCGCCTCCGAAAAATCAAATCTTTTATCCCATCAAACGATTTCAAATGGGTCCTCTCTAAACTGCACTACGGGAATGCTATACTCACCGGGACCCTGAAAACTCACCTCACCCCCCTCAGATCAGTACTTAACATGGCAGCCCGGCTTATTACAGGCTGCAAACGTATGAACACATCACGCCTGCACTCAAGTCCCTAAACTGACTTCCCATTGAACGAAGGTGCATCTACAGGACTGCCTGCATCACTCACAAAGCACTGCACTCACAGGCCCCTGTCTATTTAGACTACAAGCTCACGAGAGCAGGATGTGCCAGAACTTTGAGAAGTTCAACCGCTCTTCTCCTCGTACCTCTGAAATTAAAAAGGAAATCCACTCAGACTCACTCTTTTTCAGGCAATGCTCCCAGCATCTGGAATTCCCTCCCAAGGAATATTCTCTGCAACCCCTCCTACCCTGGCTACAAAAGATACTTGAAATGCCATCTCCTCAGCAATTACTGGAGCCCATGAGTCAAACTGAACCTGATTTTTTTAGGCTCCTGTGATCTGTTCATACCTCAGTTTATCTGTTGCCTTTTTTTGCCGTGTGTCCTGCTCTCCAGGGTCCATGAATGCTCATTTCACGAATTATCTATCTTCCATTGCCCTATCATTGTTTACACCTATGCAGTAAATGTGTGCTCCTCTGTAACTTTTACTTCCCTCATCCTATATATTAAATCTTGAACCTCTGATTAAAAGTAGAGAGTGTCCTGCTGTCTGCTAAAGCGGAACTGAGGAGCTGACCTGAGGAGCTGAGGAGCCGAGGAGCGGGGAGTAGGGGGGTGCTGCTCCTACTCCATTGTCACGCTGCCACGCTGTATGCTGCACGCTGACAACTTGCATTACCTCTGCAATGGCTTACAACGGTTTACAACAGCCTTTAACGACCTCTAACGGCTTCAGCTTTGGCGACCGTATCACCGGCAAGCGCAGCAACCCCCTAGCTGGTCGGCTGCAGTGAGTGAGAGCCCCCAGCAGCATTGCGGAGGCAGCCCGATTAAATCGGGTGCAGCCTGCAATCCCGCCTGGAGGGTTCCGCTTGCCTTTGGGTCGTGCCAACCGACGCCGGCCGACGTCATCTTCACTTCACTTCAAAGCTATCCCACTTTAAAACTGCCCCACTATAGCCGCCCGGCTAACTTGTCAGCAGCTTGACAGCCAAACCAGGAGACGGATTACAGTCGCCCCTCGCCTCACTCCACCTGGTGGCATTGGAACTCTGAAGCCGGAGTGAGCAGGTCGGGCCGCAGGTCGGGCAGCGGAGCAGGGGAGGAGAGTTCTGAGGGTTCGGAGCTGTCTGTTTCTCTCCTACTTTTCCGGCCTTTTCATCTGCTGTTAGTCGAAGTCAAGCTGGGCAGTCTGGGAAAAAGTCTGGAAAAACCTGACTGTCTGGCTGTGGCGGCTTGTTACCGTTTGGCTCCGCTATTGCAAGCTGTCGGAGGAGGTATTACAGTTGGACTTAGTCGGCAACCTGAAAGGCACAGTGTCGGTATAGCACCGGCCTTTGTAATACAGTTATCCTGGGAAAAGTTAGCCGGAGAATAAAACAAAAAAGGGGCACCAGGCATCAAGAAACTGCAGTAAAAATCAAAGATAAGGATTGAAGATGAAGATGGTCAAAAAGAGGTGTCCGGGCAGAAACATGGCCAGGAAGGGGCTAACAGTTCACGCATGTGAGTGTTCAGATACAGCCGACGGGGGGCAAGAGAACCCTTCAGCTGCTCCCACGGGCACTAGCAACATACACCTACAACCCGAACCAACAATACCAATTACTATGGAACCCAAAATGGAATCTGATAATGACCAAGCCCTGAAGATATGCCCACCCAAGATAGGTCTCCCAGCGACGTCCCTGTGGCCTCCGACAAGGGGGAAAATCCAAAACTATTTAAAAAAAACTATCCACCCTGTATCTGCCACAGGTAATCTTGAACGTAATTCAAAATGCGATCCTCATTCTGAAGGAATTAACAAGGAGATCCCAACCTTCAAACAGGGCTGCTTCATTGAGCCAGGAGCCAGCCGACCTAAAGGGGGTGGCCCGAGGAGATCGAACTCCCTCCTCACGCTCCACCAATTCTGCGAGCCAAATGACTGTCTGAGGGAAATTTACAAACTACAATAGCGCAAGTCCACGTAGGACCTTCAGTACAGGGACCAGTCTCTCAAATAAATTTGCTAGTCTCCCCAGCTTTCCAAGTGAAACAAGCTCTACAAGGGGAGCAGAATCACCAGTACTAATCTGGGAAGCCCAGCAGGTCATAACCAGGACCGGGATGATTTCTCCTTTTATAAACAAGACACAATAGCTAAGGCTTTGCTCTGGCAGACACAGAAAGTGGAGCTTCAGATTGACCTTATCCAGTCAATAGCAACAAGCATAATGGGCGCAGTTAACAGGTTAACTGTGATCAAACTTAAACTTGAGCAGGCGGGATTGGGTCAACACTGCTCCTGCACCCAACTAATGGACAAATTGACCTCGCTACCAGAAATTCTGAGGGCCCTATTAGATAACGTCAAGAAGAATTGTCAATCAGTGGACAGTCAAAGGGACAACGGAGTGGCAGCAGTTTGCACCCAAATGCTCATAGGGGACTTAGTACATCAGTCGGTATCCCCCTGCGGCAAGGAACGCATGGAAGTAAATGACATTTCCCATGCAACTCGAGCCCCGACATAGACTTCCATCTAATAGCGAGCATTAGCCACCCTGTTCCCAATGTTCTCTCAATAGAAGAACCCTTACTTAGCCCTCAGCAGTCTCCCAATGTTAACGTCTCAGGGATGCCTATTCTATCTAGAAGAGCAAAAAGAATCTGAAAAAATTGTCCAAAAAACAGCGCTTACAGAATAGGCTCCAGATGACATCAGGCACAGGTACAAGAACAGGAGCAACTTTCCAACAAGGAAAACCGGGCAATTTCTTTTCCATCTTTACTGGAGTCAAGGATATAGTGGCCTGCACACATGCAAAGGAACAGCCTCCTATACTAGAAACATCTCAGAGCACACAAAGAATTCCTAGCAAAGACATAGGTCAATGTGACCCAATATTGATTCCATCACAAACAATGGCCACACCGGGATCCCCGGCTGACAAACTCATCGACCAGGTCACCATTAAATGCACGACGTCCTCCAATTATCTCTTATTGGGGGACCTCAATATCCATTTTCTGGACCCGGTCGACAAGCAGGCGACAGAACTTCTACAGGATATCACCTCCACTGGCCTCGGCCTAAAAAACCCACAGGCCACTCATGACAGAGGGCAGCTACTCGACCCCATATTCACTAACATCCAAGATCTGATCACCTGTGCTCACGTCCCCCTCCCTTGGACCGACCACTTCCTGGTCCCCTTTGAATGGCCTATCAACATTCCCCCCCCTCAACCCCCTAAAATTAGAACCCTTAGTAGACGTTGGCATAAACTGGTCCCTGACGATTGGGCAGCCAAACTAAATAAAAACACCCCCCTCCCCTCTCAAGACACCATCGCCGCTGACAACGAATTCAATACTTGGGTCACCCAATCTCTGGATGACATCCTCCCGGAATCTAGCACCCTCAAACGAACCAAGAGAGTCAATCCGTCTGCATGGTACACTCCCGAACTTAACCTATTACGAAAGGAATGTAAGAAGAACGAACGCCTTTGGAGGAAAGATAAAACGGCAGACAAGAAAGACATTTTTCGTGCCTCCGTAAAATCTTATAAAATGGAACTACGCAATACCAAAAGCAACTTCTACGAAGACAGAATCAAAAATGCCTCCTGTTCGGCCCACGAAACCTTCGTCATTCTTAAAGAACTCCTTCACGCCCCAGACCCCCCTGTGAAACCATTGGACCCCAAAGCAGCGGAAAGCAAATGCATTAAACTCGCCACCTTCTTTGATGAGAAAATACAAAAAATTCTCTCGGCCCTTCCCCCTATCGTAATTAGTCACATGGACAGGGATCCTGCCAACTATCCCATCCTCCACTCCCATTCTCCTGACGGCCCCTCACCCTCCCTGAACACCTTTGGCCCAGTGTCCACGGAAGAGGTAGCCGCAACATTGGCTTCAATCAAAAGTGGGTCCCCTCGCGATCCCGCCCCTCTCCGTTTCCTGAAAAAAGTATCCAGCACCATCATCCCCCCCCTCACGTCGCTTATCAACTCCTCCCTCACGGAGGGCCTACTCCCCCACGGCTGGAAAGCGGCAGTGGTCAATGGCCTACTAAAGAAACCTTCTTTAGACCCCCAGGACCTTTCCAACTACAGACCCATCTCCCTGCTCCCAGGAAACAGTAAGATCACGGAGAAGCTAGTGAACAAACAACTTTCACTATTCCTGGAGAGCAACAACCTACTCGGGGTCTCCCAGACAGGGTTCCGTCCAGGCCAGGGCACTGACATCGCCCTCCTGGCGGCGGTGGAGAAGGCCAGAAGCATTCTGGACACAGGAGGATCAGTGGCAGTGATCCTCCTGGACCTCAGTGCGGCCTTCGACACTGTGAACCATCACACCCTAATCCAACGACTGGGAGAAATCGGAGTAAGGGGCACGGCCCTGAAGTGGCTAAAATCTTTCCTAGATGACCGCTCCTTTCAAGTCTGGGAGAACGGCAGCCACTCACCCGCAATCCCCCTCCGCTGTGGAGTACCGCAGGGCTCATCTCTTAGCCCGACGTTATTCAACGTGTATATGTCCCCGCTGGAGAAACTGGTCATTCCGTTCGGCGTATCGATCATTAATTACGCCGACGATACCCAGCTGGTGGTAACCCTCTCACACCCGCACCAATCTCCCTCTGACCTCCACAACTGTCTCACTGAAATCCACAGCTGGATGAACTCCTCAGCATTAAAATTAAACGGTTCTAAGACTGAGATCTTGTTGCTCGGACATAAAGGGCCCTCCCTGCCGCCCCACCTCTGGCCTGACTGCTTGGGTGACCCCCCTGCACCCAAGGAAGAGGTCAAGAGCCTGGGCGTATGGCTCGAAACCGACCTGAGCTTTAGAACACAGGCAAAAAAGACGGCAGGAATCTGCTTCGGACTTCTCAGGGCCTGTAGAAAGATCTTCCCCCTGCTCCCAGCAACCGCCAAGAAACTTTTGATTCAGGGCCTTATCCTGGCAAGGCTTGACTACTGCAACGCAATCTATCTGGGAGCTCCCGAAGCCACTCTCAACACCCTGCAGAAAATTCAAAACGCCGCGGCCCGCCTACTCACTGACACCCCCGCCAGATCATCGGCAAAACCAGCCCTCAAGCTTCTCCATTGGCTCCCAGTCAGAGAAAGGGAAGCCTTCAAGGCTCTCTGTCTGGCCCACAAGACTCTTTATAACAATGGCCCTCCCCTCCTCAAGGAATTCATCACCCCCTACAAAACGAAAAGGGCCCTCCGTTCCAGCGAAGAGAACCTCATCACAGTCCCCAGAGTTAATAAAGCCAGGTCCGGAGGCCGCCGCTTCTCGGTCCACACGGCCAAACACTGGAACAACCTCCCCCGGAGACTGAGAACTGAACCTAATCTCCTTCAGTTTAGGAAGGCAATGAAGACTCTTCTCTTCCCGGACCCTTAACCCCCTCCCCCGCTGACCCCCCCTTGAGTTCAGGTCTAGCGCTGGGATGCTCTAGGGTTACTACGCGCTCTACAAAACCTTAAATAAATAAATAAATAAATTGATGCACCAGACCAGCCAAGATAAACAACCAAAACACAACAAAGAGCACAACAACCCGAGACGATCTGTAGCTCAAACCACGGCCCTTGGCCCTCTGCCTAGTGCAGAAACATCAATCGCACATAATAGTGCACACCATATTTCCATTCTGTTTCCCCCTTCAATTAGCTCAACGTCAACGTTAAATCAAACCGACCCTACTCAAGGAATTTCTATGCATATGACGGTCGAATTGAGGAGGGCCAAGAAACAGGCACAGAATAATCTGTGGTGGGGGATCTTAAACAACCAGGCCCTCAAAAGAAATTCAAGTTTACTCCAGCGCACGAAATCAACTTTGGGGAAAAAAGGCCACTTGGGGGCACAGTTGGAACACCCCACTTTGCGCTCATGGTGTGACAAGAAAATCTCACGACTACAGTACCCCAGCACTACTGGAACACAAGGAAACAGGCCATCCAGGAGAACCTACATCTTCCTGTATTAAAGGGGCCAGGCAAACAAAGGTAGATAACCTCTCAGCTGGTTTTTCATTTATCCCTCACTATGTCTCCAGTGGATCTGTGGACATTCTGAGCCGAGGGAACTTGATAAAACTATTTCAACAGAGTCCATCCCTCGTGCACCTAACTTCAGTGAAGCTGCAGTCAGTAGAATTGATTCATATACCTGGGACAAGGGCTTCCGAATCAACAATTACATATTGGGACTCAACAGCCACTAGAGACGCAATACTTAAAGAGGCCGCCACTTTTGATGAATGGGGCAAAGAAATTGAGCCCATCCGACCAAGGAAATATCCTCATGTTCTGCTAGAGGACCACAGCTCTCCTCCTAGAGGGTGCATATTGAAGGGAGCTTGGGGTGCCACACTTGATTGGCTAGTGAGGAGGTCACTGGAAACCAATCCCTTAATGATCCACTGTGGTGAAAATCATTAGCCGACAAGGTGCAGCCCTGAACTATGAGGGGACACCAAGATACCCAGCTATTGGGGGCATTATGCCCTCTTAGGCCACCTAACACAAGGGAATCCCTGCCCACGCCAGTAATAGTGTACCCTCATGCCAGGAAATTGGCAGTAAATGATCAACTCACCATTGCCTCATGGAATGTGGCAGGGCTGATTTTAACACTCCGCTCCAAATCAGGGAGCAAGTTTTTAAACAGCCTAGATGTCATATGTCTCGAGGAAACATGGTCACTGAGTCCCACTACAATCAACGGCTTTTATAAAATCTTTCAACCGGCTACTCGAACAAGTATATTTGAGTGGCCTTCAGGCAGCCTTTCAATCTTTTTAAAACAATCTCTCACAGTTGCGATATCCCTACCTAGGCAGACAGATAAGAAAGTCCAAGCCTTATCCATCAAAGGTTTAAAAAGCAACAAGGAGACTTTCGCATTGATTGTTATAAACTGTTACTTGAATCCCCGCAAAATATCAAAATTACGAGCTATGGGGACCTTATCCTCAACCATTAAGTAAATTATTGAATCACATCCTACACACAAAATAGTATTAGTAGGAGACTTTAACACCAAATTCCTGGGACACTGCCATAATGTCGGACAGAGGAACAATGAACATGATCAATTTAACAATCTACTTTCCACATTTGACTTAAAATCGGCAGATCGGTCCCCGACGAACGTGCGCCCTAATTTCAAGAAATGCTCCACAATCGATTACATCTTCCTGTCCAGCGGCTTAATTAACCATCTTCAGAACTTCGATGTTAAATATTGCACAGAAAGAGATCATAATCCGCTGGTAATTACTCTGAACTTAAAACATCAGATAGCCGACCCAGGCCAGGAGCTAGGCTATCCTATAGAAGATGAACTATTGAACATGGTAAGGAGAATCAAGTGGAACTGCTACACTTGCCCTTGGTGGAGGTGTGGCTTGACAACGTCAAATCTCGACTATGGGACCTCGAAGGTAATACTCTCCTCTTAAAGTGGGATCTGCTGGCCAGAGAATTGGCCACCTTACTTCAGGGCCACAGGGGCTCCCCAAATCGACCCCAACAACTCTCAAGACATATGAACAAACTCTTGCCTGCGAGGAGCATTAACCCCACGCGTCAGAACTTAGGGAAAAAACCCAGCTTGTTTAAATTTAATCCAACACACGATAAACTTCTGGCAGTCAAGGAAGCACGAAATGACTACAAGAAAATCATTTGGGTGTCGAAACAAGCTCACCAAGAGGAGGAATGGAAAAGGATCTTTGTAATGCCTAAAGAAGGATCCTTAGCTCGATTCTGGCAGCATGTGATCACCTTCAAATCTCTTGGCCCCTCAAGATCAGAAACGGTCCCAAGACTTATTTGGGAGAAACATGTGAGAACCCAGCTTCTGGCACAAAACTACCCAGCTACCATGACCACAGCTGCTCAGAATGGAGAAGAACATCAAACCCAGATCCAACCGAATGAAACTGCCAAACTAATAAAATCAATGAAGAACAGTGTTACGCCTGGTCCAAATGGGCTCCCTGCGGGAATTTTCCAATCTTCAATAGAGGGCTGGTCTATTCTATTAACCCCATTATTCAACAGTGCATATACAAATGGTAAAACACCTGAAAATTGGAGGGGTTCAACACTTTGTCTAATCTATAAAAAAGGTGACCATTTAAAACCAGCCAACTATCGTCTAACAGCCTTGTTAGACCTGAAAGCTAAGGCATACGCACGCATTCTTCTGGAAAAACTGGAAAATTGGGTAGAAGAAAACAAGCTGCTCCCCTTTTTTCAAACTGGCTTCCGAGGCAGAGCTGCCACAACTGACAACATAATTGCTTTATCGGCCCTTAGTCACCAAGCTACTCAGCCAGAACAACCTCCACTCTTCTGCTGTTTTGGCGACCTAACAGCAGCTTTTGACAGGGTCGATCGACAATTGTTGTTGAAAAAAATAGCAAATTGGCGCATTTCATCCTCACTTTTAACAGCCATAATCTCCCTATATTTGGAAACTTGGGTTCAGGTGAAAACAGGCCCCACACCTCTCTCCGCTAAAATCAGTACGACCAGAGGTCTGAAACAAGGTTGCGTATTGGCTCCCCTCCTTTTTAACTCATACACTGCAGATATGGGAAAAGCTCTCGCCCACAGCAGCCTGGCCCCTCCTCGACTAGGATACAGCAAAACACAGATGTCCCTAAAACAAGAAGGCCTAAGGGATTGTCCTAAGCCAAGTGTCTAATATTCATCGATACTTCTCTCAAAAATAAAATACCCTTCGATCTGTAAGCAATAGATAGTATATGCACTAATAAAAGTCTATTAACAACACTTATTCATAAAAGTCAGATTTCTTTATTATTAATAAACATAAAAAATTGAATCATTTTGGAATATCTTTCCCTCCCGTATTGGGTTACAATCTTAAATGAATTTCATTAATCGCAATTTAAAATTTGATCAATATGAGCAAAAATCATAACAATATAAAATTTGATCAATACAAGTAAAAGTCGACGCAGCGTTTCGGTGATTTCACCTTCTTCAGGACTAAAAGCGATTTAAAGCGATTTCATCAAATCTAAAAAGAGGGAAAAGGTTTTATCTTAAAACCAAAATTGACTATACAGTGCATATACAGTCCTACAGATCATTATATCAACATCCATAGTAATTTTTTCGATTATGTTTCATTACTGACCAAACCTTAAGTTTCCACAGTATTAAAGACACTTGACGTTACAAAGAAATAATCATTATTAACTCGTTTTTTAGTGCAAGAAACAAGGACTACATTTATCATAGTTTTCTAATTCACTAAACATTCTTCAATATCCCAGAGTAAACATACCTCATATGTTTGAGAAATTAATGATGGATATTTTCATGGGCTATCCAGATAGAATCACCCTTCTAAACAGAGGTATTTTCCTGCTGATAAATGAATCTATAATGAAAAAGAGGTATAAACATTTAACATTTCTTCTATTTCTATTCTTATATGTTAAACATTATTTGAACTAAATTGCCATACCTTCTTAGTGGTAAAACTCAGTTAATTGTGTCCACAAGAGCCACCGTAAATGTGTCCATATGTCGAGGTAAATGCCTTTAAAACTTTGGCGATTGTTTTCTCTAAAAAGACAAAGATTAGAGAAATTGCTCATTCGAACACTAAATTTTTCTCTCTCTATATTGGACTCTTGGGTTTAATGGATTCTAGCGTTATAAGGCTTGTGCTCACCGTATTAATCAGATGCATATGAATCCTTTCTTCAATTATTTCCATATGATAAGGAAATTATATCAGACAGATCTGAAGTAGTGATTATTTTCAATTTTCCACTTATTCACTTTCTTCTAGTCAGTCTTCTATGTGGAAAGATCGGAATTCATTATTACTATATTTATTCCACTATATTAGACAACCATTCAAATAGCACGACAATATTTCAGTAATTAGGCATCATTTTGTTACTATTCAGTATTCATGATGCAATTTCCTAGACCGGAATATTTTATATTGCTTCATTTGCTCTCATCATAGTTATTAATACATCCTTCTCGTTTTCTCTTCCTTTTTATATTAAGTTTGTGCCGTATTTGCATGCCTATTTAGTTCTGTATTGCTTAGAAAAACAACAGTGGCGGTTTTCGCTAGTAATTAGGCATCAATTTATCATTATTCAGTATTCTCACTTCACTTCCCTGGGTCGCAATATACTAGATTACTTAGTTTGCGTACACCATTTTTAATACTACAATCTTTTCGTTTTCTTTTCTTTTTTTCTATTAAGTTTATGCCGTATTTATATGCTTATTTAGTTCTGTATTGCTTAGAAGAACTACAAGGGCGATTTGCGCTAATAATGGAGACGGGGGTTACTCTCTATTGAACTATAAAGGTACTGCTCCCGGAGTAGTCAGAATCTTTTAGCAAATCTGTACTATCGTTACTTAAATGGAGCTTTAAGCTGGAGCTGATATCGGGCTAAGAAGTAAATAGACTTTACATTCCCGCTTACCTTAGTAGATCAGATCGGCCTCCCTGCTCTTGTGGACCCTTCGATATCGGCATATCAAAGGTTTGTCCCTTTGGTCTCGTTATAAATCTTACACGACCGGAAATTGCCGATTACGCAATTGCGTCATTTCCTATTTGGGCTCGTATGTGAATCGAGCTGTCCACTAGTATAACCGTGGTAGCCATCTTGGAAAGGTGTAAAGATTAAAGTTTTTCATCATATATTCTTACCGTATCTACATATCTTTATAACTAACAACTAGTTTTTGTTTTTTATTATTCTTATTAGAGGTTGTTCAAAGCTATAAATGTTTTTGTCCAAAAGAATAATGTATATGTTTATCGAGAATACCACCTATGATACCAGGGCGGCCATCTTAAAACGGTGGAAAACATAATAATAAGCGTTACATGCCTCTTATGATGTGTGCTTTTATAGAGCCACTTAATTTAGAGGTTATTCAGTGCAATGAGAACTCTGCCTCAGAGTATGTGATGATTATGTGTTTAAAAGAGGCAGCAGTGTAATACATAATTGTTGCATAGTTGCCCCGTGCATTGGCAAAAAAGGCCTAATTGATTAAATGTTGATCAGGCTCATACATATGGCCTAAAGAATGGGCGAGTCTCTTTCCATCATATTATTGCAGTTTTAGTGGACCTAAGGTTGGCTATTATTATCTAATCTGTAAACGATATATAATGTGTCTGCTACTCTGTCTGAATCATACCTACAGACGTCTTAAAACAGTGGCGTGTTAAATCATCTCAAAGCGGTATCGTGTTAATTAAAGAAGGGTCTATTGATCTTAACAGTGGTCTATTATTTACAACAGCTACAGTAGTTTCTCCCAATCTTCTTTGTTGTTCAATCCGTTTTTATAGGTATTGAAGCGTGACATAAAAAATTGTTCGCGCTTTTTTCTTTTTATCGTGATATCACCACCACGTGTGTTATATTGGATAATTTCTATGCCACACCATCTCAGGTCATCTATTGTGTGGTTTGCTTCTAACCAGTGATCCACTAAGGGGGCCGTTTTTTTCTTGGTTCTTATTGCTGATTTGTGTTCTGTGATTCTCGTGCGAACTTCGCGTGAAGTCTCGCCAATATATGCTTTGTTGCACGGACACATTATCATGTAGATTAAATTGCTTGTCCTACAGTTAATCAAATTTTTAATGTTGTGCTTATTGCCATTATGTGTCACTGTACTTCCTTTAATAATATTGCTACAGTTTTTACAGGAATTGCACGGATAGGTGCCAACAGGAAAAGGGGCATTGTCAATGGTGTTCTGTTTCGATGGCCTTATTTCTCTATAGGTTTGTACTAATTTATTGCGAATCGTACTGTTCCTCCTAAATGAAAACATAGGTTTAGGTGGTAGGGTCTCAGTCTTATCTTTGAGTAGTGACCAATTTCTATTCACTATGTTCTTCACTTTATTGCTAATGTTGCTGAAGTTTGTTACAAAAATCAAGGGCAGGGTCTGTGTCTTTTCACTATTATTCCTGTCGATGAATAATGAGTCTCTATCAAAGTACTTTGCTCTTTTATAGGCTTTGCGGGTAAGTTTTTTTGGGTATCCTCTCTCTAATAGTTTTTGTGTTAGGACATCCGCATGTCTATTAAAATCATTGATGTCCGTACAATTACGACGTATTCTTAGATATTGCCCGAAAGGGATGTTGTCCTTCTGGCATACCGGATGATTACTTTGGTAGTGTAACATAGTGTTACGATCGGTGGGTTTCGTAAAAAGCTCTACTTTTAGTTTGGCATCAACGTGTTTTATTCTGATGTCCAAAAAGTCACAGTGTGTTTTATTGATGTTTGACGTAAATCTCAAATTGCTGTCTCCCAGATTTAACCACGTTAGGAATTCATTAAGACATTCAATTGTGCCACTCCAAATGAAGAAAACATCATCGATGTATCGGGACCAATGAGAGATGTTCTCATAAAAAGGTGCCGCTGTATTAAAAATGTGTTTCTCTTCAAAGTCAGCAACATACAAGCAGGCCAGACTGGGAGCACAGGTGGCTCCCATGCTCGTACCTTTGACCTGCTTGTATAGCTCTGTTCCAAAAAGAAAAATGTTGTTTTTGAGAATAACTTCCACACATTCCACTATGAATGTTGAATGAGTTGATAAATCATTATGTTCATCCTTCAAAAGGCCCTTGAGCATTTCGATAGTGTCATTTTGAGGTATGTTTGTATACAGGGCCTCTATATCAAGAGACACTAGCCACTGACTGTCTGTGTGATATGACAGGCCTTCAATTTTCTTAATCATTGAAGTGGTGTCTTTTATATAGGCTTTCTGCTTGGTCACTAGTGGTTGTAGAAATTTATCTACATATTTGCTAAGAGGTTCGGTAAGCGAGTCAATGCTCGAGACTATGGGTCTCATAGGTGGATTAGTCAAGTTTTTATGTACTTTTGGTAATCCATATAGAGCTGGTAATTTGGGATTGGAATTTTTGAGGAAGTTATATTCATCTAGACATATGATCTCATCTTCTTTGGCATAGTCTAAAAGCTTACTCACTTTCTCGTTTAGTATTTTCCATTCATCCTTGTTAGTTTTCTCATAATGTAGAGGGTTATTCAAAAGATTAAGCATCCTGTCATTGTAGTCAGTAGTATCCATTACTACTATACTGCCACCTTTGTCTCCAGGTTTGATGGTTAAATCGAGACATTGTTCTAGATTTTTGAGAGCAGTGCGTTCAGCGGTGTTTAAATTATTTCGCCATCCAATGTTTTTGGAAAATAAATCATCTATATTACTTTCTACAGCTCTTTCAAATAAATCGACATTTTTATTGACTAAATTCAGAGAAGGAGTCCACTGGGATTTTGGTTTCAGACCTGATTTGTTTTGAACCATAATTCGATTGTCCTCTTTGTTCTTAAAGAAATCGTTCAGTCTAATCTTCCTAAAGAAGTTTTGTAGATCTCTTTCTAGATTGAATTTATCCACTGGTGTACAAATTGCATAACCTAATCCTTTCTCTAAGAGGGCAATCTCGTGATTGTTAAGAATTCTACTGCTAAGGTTTATAATAGGGGCTTTTTTGTTTGTATCTATTCCCAAAGAGCTTGACTCCTGGTTCTCATGTAGGGACGTCTCTGCTGTGGGTTCTGTGGATAAAAATTTCCCCGACCCCGTCCTCTCCCCCGATTGGAACTGGGGTTGTGTTGGCGTTGGTCCAAAAAAGACAGTGTGTCTCTGCTGGTGCCAGGTAGAGAGTCCCCTGTTTTGTTGGAATTATCAGAGATCTCATTCTCTGATTCAGAACTGGTATATGATGTATCGAAAAATGTTACTTTTTTCTTTGGGAAATTTCTTCTTGGTTGTTGCCAGTTGTTTCTATTATATGTATCCTCCCTAGGGCGATCGTAAAAGTCCTTTTGTAGGTAGGGGTACACGTATTCTAAATTATACTTCATTACATCTTTCCTAAGTTTGTTTGCTTTTTTATTCAGAAGGTAATCCCTATAACCTGATACGTCTTTTTGTATTTCCTCCAATTTTTTCTTCGCTTCCTCTAATGAATTGTTTTCTCTCAATTTATTCTCCATTTCTTCAATTTCTCCCTTTTCTATAATTAGTATCTCGTGTGCTGTCTCTATAATTAATAACATCCAATCCCGACTACATCGGTTGGCAATGAATGTCCAATTTTCAATAAATTTGGAATGTTTAATAAAAATGCCGGGTTCATTTTTAACTTGCAGCCCTCTCGGTATAATCCCTTTCTTACAGTACTCTATTAGAAAATCTGCATGGAGTTCTGTTCTGATAGTTTTTTTCTTATTATTCCAGAGGTCTCTCCATTTATCCTCATCACCGTTATTGGCACTAATAGTGGAAAAGTTTTTTGAAGTGCCATTAATAATTTTATTAAATTGTTCCTCTGAAAAACCATAAGTTTTTAGAGCATCCATAGTCAATTGGACCTTATAACCTTAATTTATTCAAATATGTGATATAGACGCAGCTCCCCAGCTCACAAGCTGTACAGAAAATAGTCAAAAAACAAGGGAGTTACCCCAATGTGACACTCACAGAGGGACGGGGTACTAGGATACAGCAAAACACAGATGTCCCTAAAACAAGAAGGCCTAAGGGATTGTCCTAAGCCAAGTGTCTAATATTCATCGATACTTCTCTCAAAAATAAAATACCCTTCGATCTGTAAGCAATAGATAGTATATGCACTAATAAAAGTCTATTAACAACACTTATTCATAAAAGTCAGATTTCTTTATTATTAATAAACAAAAAATTGAATCATTTTGGAATATCTTTCCCTCCCGTATTGGGTTACAATCTTAAATGAATTTCATTAATCGCAATTTAAAATTTGATCAATATGAGCAAAAATCATAACAATATAAAATTTGATCAATACAAGTAAAAGTCGACGCAGCGTTTCGGTGATTTCACCTTCTTCAGGACTAAAAGCGATTTAAAGCGATTTCATCAAATCTAAAAAGAGGGAAAAGGTTTTATCTTAAAACCAAAATTGACTATACAGTGCATATACAGTCCTACAGATCATTATATCAACATCCATAGTAATTTTTTCGATTATGTTTCATTACTGACCAAACCTTAAGTTTCCACAGTATTAAAGACACTTGACGTTACAAAGAAATAATCATTATTAACTCGTTTTTTAGTGCAAGAAACAAGGACTACATTTATCATAGTTTTCTAATTCACTAAACATTCTTCAATATCCCAGAGTAAACATACCTCATATGTTTGAGAAATTAATGATGGATATTTTCATGGGCTATCCAGATAGAATCACCCTTCTAAACAGAGGTATTTTCCTGCTGATAAATGAATCTATAATGAAAAAGAGGTATAAACATTTAACATTTCTTCTATTTCTATTCTTATATGTTAAACATTATTTGAACTAAATTGCCATACCTTCTTAGTGGTAAAACTCAGTTAATTGTGTCCACAAGAGCCACCGTAAATGTGTCCATATGTCGAGGTAAATGCCTTTAAAACTTTGGCGATTGTTTTCTCTAAAAAGACAAAGATTAGAGAAATTGCTCATTCGAACACTAAATTTTTCTCTCTCTATATTGGACTCTTGGGTTTAATGGATTCTAGCGTTATAAGGCTTGTGCTCACCGTATTAATCAGATGCATATGAATCCTTTCTTCAATTATTTCCATATGATAAGGAAATTATATCAGACAGATCTGAAGTAGTGATTATTTTCAATTTTCCACTTATTCACTTTCTTCTAGTCAGTCTTCTATGTGGAAAGATCGGAATTCATTATTACTATATTTATTCCACTATATTAGACAACCATTCAAATAGCACGACAATATTTCAGTAATTAGGCATCATTTTGTTACTATTCAGTATTCATGATGCAATTTCCTAGACCAGAATATTTTATATTGCTTCATTTGCTCTCATCATAGTTATTAATACATCCTTCTCGTTTTCTCTTCCTTTTTATATTAAGTTTGTGCCGTATTTGCATGCCTATTTAGTTCTGTATTGCTTAGAAAAACAACAGTGGCGGTTTTCGCTAGTAATTAGGCATCAATTTATCATTATTCAGTATTCTCACTTCACTTCCCTGGGTCGCAATATACTAGATTACTTAGTTTGCGTACACCATTTTTAATACTACAATCTTTTCGTTTTCTTTTCTTTTTTTCTATTAAGTTTATGCCGTATTTATATGCTTATTTAGTTCTGTATTGCTTAGAAGAACTACAAGGGCGATTTGCGCTAATAATGGAGACGGGGGTTACTCTCTATTGAACTATAAAGGTACTGCTCCCGGAGTAGTCAGAATCTTTTAGCAAATCTGTACTATCGTTACTTAAATGGAGCTTTAAGCTGGAGCTGATATCGGGCTAAGAAGTAAATAGACTTTACATTCCCGCTTACCTAAGTAGATCAGATCGGCCTCCCTGCTCTTGTGGACCCTTCGATATCGGCATATCAAAGGTTTGTCCCTTTGGTCTCGTTATAAATCTTACACGACCGGAAATTGCCGATTACGCAATTGCGTATTGCGTATGTGATTTATAGTTCAATAGAGAGTAACCCCCGTCTCCATTATTAGCGCAAATCGCCCTTGTAGTTCTTCTAAGCAATACAGAACTAAATAAGCATATAAATACGGCATAAACTTAATAGAAAAAAAGAAAAGAAAACGAAAAGATTGTAGTATTAAAAATGGTGTACGCAAACTAAGTAATCTAGTATATTGCGACCCAGGGAAGTGAAGTGAGAATACTGAATAATGATAAATTGATGCCTAATTACTAGCGAAAACCGCCACTGTTGTTTTTCTAAGCAATACAGAACTAAATAGGCATGCAAATACGGCACAAACTTAATATAAAAAGGAAGAGAAAACGAGAAGGATGTATTAATAACTATGATGAGAGCAAATGAAGCAATATAAAATATTCCGGTCTAGGAAATTGCATCATGAATACTGAATAGTAACAAAATGATGCCTAATTACTGAAATATTGTCGTGCTATTTGAATGGTTGTCTAATATAGTGGAATAAATATAGTAATAATGAATTCCGATCTTTCCACATAGAAGACTGACTAGAAGAAAGTGAATAAGTGGAAAATTGAAAATAATCACTACTTCAGATCTGTCTGATATAATTTCCTTATCATATGGAAATAATTGAAGAAAGGATTCATATGCATCTGATTAATACGGTGAGCACAAGCCTTATAACGCTAGAATCCATTAAACCCAAGAGTCCAATATAGAGAGAGAAAAATTTAGTGTTCGAATGAGCAATTTCTCTAATCTTTGTCTTTTTAGAGAAAACAATCGCCAAAGTTTTAAAGGCATTTACCTCGACATATGGACACATTTACGGTGGCTCTTGTGGACACAATTAACTGAGTTTTACCACTAAGAAGGTATGGCAATTTAGTTCAAATAATGTTTAACATATAAGAATAGAAATAGAAGAAATGTTAAATGTTTATACCTCTTTTTCATTATAGATTCATTTATCAGCAGGAAAATACCTCTGTTTAGAAGGGTGATTCTATCTGGATAGCCCATGAAAATATCCATCATTAATTTCTCAAACATATGAGGTATGTTTACTCTGGGATATTGAAGAATGTTTAGTGAATTAGAAAACTATGATAAATGTAGTCCTTGTTTCTTGCACTAAAAAACGAGTTAATAATGATTATTTCTTTGTAACGTCAAGTGTCTTTAATACTGTGGAAACTTAAGGTTTGGTCAGTAATGAAACATAATCGAAAAAATTACTATGGATGTTGATATAATGATCTGTAGGACTGTATATGCACTGTATAGTCAATTTTGGTTTTAAGATAAAACCTTTTCCCTCTTTTTAGATTTGATGAAATCGCTTTAAATCGCTTTTAGTCCTGAAGAAGGTGAAATCACCGAAACGCTGCGTCGACTTTTACTTGTATTGATCAAATTTTATATTGTTATGATTTTTGCTCATATTGATCAAATTTTAAATTGCGATTAATGAAATTCATTTAAGATTGTAACCCAATACGGGAGGGAAAGATATTCCAAAATGATTCAATTTTTTATGTTTATTAATAATAAAGAAATCTGACTTTTATGAATAAGTGTTGTTAATAGACTTTTATTAGTGCATATACTATCTATTGCTTACAGATCGAAGGGTATTTTATTTTTGAGAGAAGTATCGATGAATATTAGACACTTGGCTTAGGACAATCCCTTAGGCCTTCTTGTTTTAGGGACATCTGTGTTTTGCTGTATCCTAGTACCCCGTCCCTCTGTGAGTGTCACATTGGGGTAACTCCCTTGTTTTTTGACTACCCTCCTCGACTAGGCAACTGTCCCCTACACATTCTACAGTATGCAGATGACATCGTCATCATGGACCATCAACGGGCCTTGAACGGGCCTTGACCAGCTTATATGAATACAGCACAGCGACATTTCCTACCATCAATCTAGAAAAGACCAAGATTATAATAATAGGGAGGCAAAAGCATAAAAAACATGTAATATAGGCCCCAGGTCTATTAACGCAGTCCAGAAATATAAGTACTTGGGGGTCTGGTTTACAGAAACAGCAAGACCCACCGCCCACAAAAAGGAACTGACCAATAAATCGACTGCCATATGGGCTGATAAAATTGAATAACAAGCTAAAAAGCCCCTCAGCCGTGGGCATCAGAAAGGTCACACAAGCTTCTCTTCTCCCAGCACTTTCGTACCGGCATCAAGCATTTCCTGGAGCCTGCTCGGAAACTCTAGAGCGGGTGCAAAGTGTGGCCTCTAAAAAGATTTTTCAACTTCCAAAACATCTATCTAGGGCGAGACTCAGGTTGGAGCTTGGACTAGTTAACCAATCTCTAACTCTTGAGGCCGATTTTCAAAAATATCACATTCGAATTTTAAAATCGCCAAGGGATTCCTTAAAGAGCCGCCTTAGAGACATATTCGAGAAAAACGGATCGCCATGGAATAAACAGCTTACGAGTGCTGGATCTCCCCTGCATTTCATACGCCACCTTGAAATCACGCATTAATAAACAAATCCAGCTAGTCTCCTTCCAACAAGATCAGGCCACACTAAAAACATTATCTTTTCTGATTCCGCTAAATGATTCATATACAATAAACAAACCTCAGCCCTACCTTACTGTCCCCCTCAACCCCTTAGCCAGGAGAGAGATCATGTGTATGCGACTGCTGGCACTACCAATTATGGACTTTGGGAGGACCGGGGCTAAAAGAACCTTATATCCTGGCCCATTGCGGAAGATTTTTCCAATTGATCAGAGACGCTATGTACCCGAGAGCTGCCCCTCATTCTAACCCTCGCAAGATCCAAACGTTGATACTGGACTATTTCAAAAAAACGCATGGGCACGGTAACAAAATAATCCCAGTGGATGCGAGGAGTGAGATGGCTGATACTCTCATAGGGGGACCAGCCACATATGTGAGGAAGTCCAGAAATAAACGTCAGGACATTATCAATGCACTTATCTCGAGGTTTAAATGTTTATGATCTTTGTTGTGTTCTTTTAATGGTTTTATTTTTATGCAATGGTTTTAATTAACTTATGCAATAAATAAATTTACCTTACCAGTGCTCGGATACCTCAGGATCAGGCCCAGGCAGCGCTTTATTGGTCCCTCAATGTTATTTGTTATGACCTCATTTCAGAAATTACTCCCTTCCGGTACTTACAATTATTTCTTTGTATATATTATTGTGTGCTCTTCTGCTGACTTTCACTTCTCTTATTTTATTATTGTTTGTAAGCTGGAACCAAGGACTACCTCCTTTCTTGTCACACTGTAAAGACCTCTGATACCTATGGGTCTAGCGCTGTATAAAAACTTAAATAAATAAATACATGCAGAATCGAATACATGCTTTAAGAAGGCACCACAAGTTCAAAGTTAAACAAATAGTTTAATAAATGCTTCCAATCTGGAATCATATCATTTGTACCAACATTTTCCAGCACGTTTCGAGGCACTTTCTCAGGGCCGCAAAAGAAAACAAGGTATACTATTTCCACTTAAAAAATATTTATTGCATAGTAATACAGCATAAGCGCTATGAAATGCACTTATATCATAACAGAATATTTTGAGAACAAAAATGTTTCTCTGACACACAGATTTAAAAACAAACTCTTTGAAACGAACATCTACTGCATTCAATTGGATCGAATTCAATGCACAGAAGGATTCTAATGCAATAAAGATGTGGCTGATCACAAAATCGGGACTTCACTGCCCATCCAATTACAAGTCTCATTGGTTTGTACTTGCTGCATGAGAAGCTGCCTCACACTCCCCTTGCATTCCTCGCCATGTGTACAGGGCCGGCTTTAGCATTAGTGGCAACCGGTGCAATCTTTTTTGACAGTCCTCACTTCATGACCTCCTCCACTGATTTCCTCCCTACCACCCTCCAACAGTTCCTCACATCTCTCCATACCCCTCTCACACATTCATTTCATTTGATTTATAGCGCTACTCATCACAGTGTAGGGCGTCTGTGAACTTAATATCATACACTCATTATATAAAGACAATGAATCCTACGCGTGTCAATTAGTCTATAGGAAATGATACAAAAAGACACATGAGGATTACAAGGTTTATTAGTCAGATGCCACCCATACTGGTAGGCAGGATAGTTTGAGTGTTTGTTCTGGAGAAGCACAAACATAAGATTTAAAATGTACCACAGTGGTTTTGGTTGACTTTACTAATAAGAAAGTATTTCCACCAAATCAAACCCTTTTTAGCAACTTTAAAATAATGAAAGATTGAGGAAAAACATAATGGGCCGCATTTACAAAAAATTAACAGAGTGGGACGTCGCAAGATATTTTGCTGCGCCGAGCTGTGTCATTTTAAAAGCACAGGTATTAAAACAACAATACGACGCAACCCTGTATCCCTTGCCCTGCACACAATTTGCTGCCATGTGCACCAGCGCAGGTACCCTTGTTGCAAGGGTGCCTGCATTGCAGGGATGATTGTTTTTGTGCAGGTTTGTAATTGATGGTATTTTTCTCTTTCTATGCGTGCAGCAGAATGCAGCACACATAGAAAGAGGAAAACAATAGGAGAAATAAAAGTATTTCTACGCATTGCGCCACTCCTACACCTTCCCTGGGGAGGTGTAGGATTCGGATTCATTCCCAGCTTTACAAAAATTTGTGAATCTGGGAATGTGTCAGGTTCCATGGATGCTGAGTGTGAACACCCATGGATGGCCCTTTCATGCAGCGTAATGTGTGAAAGGGTCCATATTTACAAGCCATTAAACGTCACGCAGGGTAACTTTATGGGGCCTTGTAAATCTGGGTATGCACACTGCACAGTCGGTGCATCAAAAAAAGTGACACATCGGTGGTGCAGTGGCCTTGTAAATAAGGTCCAACGTTCTAACTTATACCATGCAGTTTGCATGTAGCTCTTGGTAGGACATATACTAGGATTGTATCTTATGAGCTACAATTAGCAAAAGGATCTCTGTGACAAAGGCTGTAACCCACTGAGCTATCCACATAAAATGCAGCTCTGTGATCCACATGGTGCAGATTCTTTGCAGGAGGAACATTAGCCCTCTGCACTACATTAGGATGATTCAGAACTGCCACTTGACATAACTCAATTTCCCTCCAGCAGGAATATGAATGACAAGCTATCTTGACATTTTTATTGCTGCCTGGAAATTGTCCAACACACAAAGAAGTCTGCAGCAAGGGCTTTCAAACCCATAAGCTTTTTCTAAACAAGGCACCCCCACAGGTCAGCACCAGGTGCTGCTGCACCGGTCGCACCACCCTAGAGCCGGCCCTGCATGTGTAAGATGTTTCTAGACATGCCCATAACACACATGCTCCACATTCTCCAGTCCTCAGGAACAACATCAAAATACAAAACTCACAGTTGACACCTACACCAACAGCCATCCATGACCATGCGCAACAGCCTAGCTGCTTACATGACCGATCAGATGATTGTATGTTAAGAGATAAGAAATAGGAAAACACTATGAAGGTACTACAAAACCTTTCAATACAATAAGCTGAATGCCTATGACATATCAGTTAGCAAAGTTTGGTTCTGCTTGCCTTGCTGCTATACAAAGTCACCAGTGTTCAAATATACAGCTCATTGGGAATCAAGGTTCTTTTTTTATTGAATCCTAGATATCTAACTTCAGATATTATATTTCACCACATTTTAATTTAATTAATATTAAGATGCAATTGCTCTGAGACATCTGCCCTCCAGTTTTAATATCCAATTGGTGTTCTAGATAACGTGTAGCTATTCACAGAGGTATTTTGGAGTATGTAAAGTGGTACACCTGTAATACTATTTTGCTTACTCTCACATGCCTTTGTGAGTTGGGCCCAAATTTCTAACATGGGATTACAATGAGAATATTCATGAACATTAAGATCCAAATTTCAAAAGATTTTGCATCTGGGTTACATCACTTTATTGACACAGCACGATGCAAAATCCTTTTTGGTATTTACAAAGTCATGCAAATGTTGATTTGCGTTATTTTGCATCTTGGGTGGTGCATGAGCATTCCATGGGCCCATGGGTGTTCCTGTGCATCCACCCATGGATTTTGACGCACACCCATATTACAACAAGATGTAGACATGGGTTTGTGACAAAATGATGTGTTTTACTGATGCTGGCGCAACAAGGAGGAACAACTTTAATGCTCTTCATTATTTCCTCTTTAAATGTCTGCAGTATTTTACAGCACACATAGAAAGAGGAAAAAGCCTAAGCGGTTAGTCTTTTTGCAGGAAGAGACACCTTCCTGTACAAAAGCTATCCTGACCACAACGAGGACACACTTGTACTACAGCGCAAGGGTGCCTGCGTTTGCACTCGGTAGCACTAAATGCGCCGGCGCATGTAGAGAGCAGACCTGCCCCATGTCTTTGTGTCTTTGTAGATTTGAAGCAGTTCTGTTCTCTCCAGTTCACGCAACGCAGCTCAGCAACTTGCTTGCTGTGCTGCGTTGCGTAAACTCTTAGTAAATCTGGTCCTTAATATAAAAGAACTCTGCCCTCTTTCCACTTTTGCTAAAAGTGTTTGGGTGTCTTCAGGGCCAATTCACAAAGGCATATAAGAGTACATGATAGAGTACTCCTGTAGTACTACCTCCAATGCCCATAAATGCTCTAGTGAATCGGCTACAAAGTATTTCTTTCAAAGGTACCACACATGAGGAGGAGTAAACTCCTGCCTGAAATTCACTAAATGGCGAATTCCAAAATAAAACAAATAACGCCGGAATCATACTGTACCCTATGTTTTTCTAAAAACATGCACCAGTAGTAGTTGTACAATAAGTACCTAAATGAGTGATACCTAATCATTATGACCACTATTGTGCTTTTATTCTCTAATGAAATTGAAAACGTTATTAAACTCTCGAGAATGAGAATGGGTGGAGTGACAGGCCTCTTGATATCCTGTTCCTTCATTGTCTACTTCTCTTCCATAGAAACAACTTTCACATGTGAAATTCAAAATGTACCTAATTTGTCTTGTCAAGATCTAGAGGCATATTCTGTGAAGGAGGTCCTCATCTGTTCCCTCTTTATATCTCTTAAGATCTTCCATTTTCAAGCGAGCAGGCACTGAAACAGTCTCACAAGCAAATTAATGTGTCCAAAAATATTCAGTATATTTAATATTCAGTAAATAATGGGAACACTATTCAGAAATCACCCGTCTTGTTAAAAAGCACACATAGTCGTCATTAACCCAAAGAACTAAAACAGCATTCATAATGTCAATAAATAACGGTCAAATCATACTTGTCCATTGCTAATATTTATAATTAAAACCACACTTTCATCTCAATAAATTCTTCCAAACTGTAACTGCCATTCAACAGGCTCCATTACCTCGACATAATTTTACATTCACGACTCCAAATATCAGGTCTCTATTTTGGAAACTATTTTGATGTTATTCCTGATTACAGCCACTGTTTGCTACATGTTTTGTGAACCTGATATTCTGACCCCAATAGTGTGATCCATTCCTTCCCCGTGCCAGTAGTGCATCCTGCATATCAATGGTAGAGGTCAGTGGTAGGCATCATGCGGTGGACAATAATGCTGCCAAAGGTGTTCATGCTCAACACAAAGTTCTAATCCATCACCCTTATTCACATTCCAATTATACCCTCTTAGGAATATCTAGGGATATGATACATGCAAATCCAAAATGTCTACAAACATTGGCATGTTCTCTAGCCTCAACATACAAATATCCATGCTTTGAAGAATCCTTGCTCTCCTGCAATGTGGACACTCTCTGGGGCAGACACAAGGTCTTGAGAGGGCACAACTGGGTAGTCGTTGACGTGTGTGTGTATTATCTACTGGCGGTCGCCAGTAGATAGTTATAGTTAGGACCGAGTTCCCATAGGAAATCTGAAAATTCTATTTTGAATAACTTTGGCGCCGGTTGACGAATCCTCGCGAAATTTTCAAAACTAATGGGGCGCTCCGCTCAGCTCCTACCCTGAAAGTCTCGGGGTGATTCGTCAAGCGGGGACTGAGAAAAAAGGGGGGGGTCCCAAAACGCGTTTTCCCCATGCATTTTCCCATAGGACCTTTAGTCGAAGGTACAGCCCGAACGGCTGAACAGAATTAGTTGAAATTTGGCAAAGAGGTAGTCCTCAGGTCAGGCATGCGCCTTTTGCATATATGGTGTCAATCTGTTCAGTAGTTCCTGAGAAAATTGCAGTTAAAGGTACATAAATATCTATAAGCGCGCACCGTGCGCGCACCGTGCGTGCACCGTGCGCGCACCATAACGTGCGCGAGCGTAATTCTGATTGGTGGTTACCTGTCAGTCAACATTCGAATCGGTCGAAATCAGGAAGTGTCGGCCGCCATTTTGTGTGTGACAGTGAAAAAGAAAGGTGGAGAACGTGAAAAGGGGGCAGGGTAGAGAGTTCCTGACCCCCTAGCCTTTGTCAGGGGGTCCCTAAAGGACCCCGAAGGGTGAAAAAAACATTTTGTTTTTTCACGCACGGTAAAAAACCCTTAAAAAAAAAAAACATTTTAAATGAGCCATTCCATATTACAGAATACAGTCAATCTATAACTATATACATAGGTAGTTTATTGTAAAATAAATATATAAAAAATATAATAATACATACATAAATTAGCATTTAAAAAACCTTACAAATTCACTTAAAAACCCATAGGTTTCACACACGTTATAGTTAGGAATTAGCATTTAAAAAACGTTGCAAGTTCACTTAAAAAACCATAAGTTTCACACATGTTATAGTTAGCTGGACATTTCACTCGTAAAAAAACATTGAAATTCCCCTGTTATAGTTAGTTCAGATAACTATAACTCGCGCGACCGCCACTCTATCACAAGGATGATGTCATCAGTGATGTCATGAGTGATGTCACTGACCATGTCATGAGTGATGTAATATGTAACGTCATCAGCAGTGGATTGCGGTCGAGCGAGTTATGGTTATCTGAACTAACTATAACAGGGGAATTTCAATGGTTTTTTACGAGTGAAATGTCCAGCTAACTATAACATGTGTGAAACCTATGGTTTTTTAAGTGAATTTGCAAGGTTTTTTAAATGCTAACTCCTAACTATAACGTGTGTGAAACCTATGGTTTTTTAAGTGAATATATATATGTATATGGCTTCCAGGCAGACTACCGGCAATAAAAACATAATTGTGTTACAGCAGCCCTCGTGGCTACATTACAGCAGCTCTGTAAGCTCAACTCTAAACACCAGGATGGTGGGTTTAGCTGTATTTACTTCCTGTGGGCCCTAACATAATTCTTTGCGTTCTGCAACCATTGCCAGACTGGCCAGCAGGGCAAACAGGCAATCGCCCGGAATGCTGGCGCCCCAGAAGGCTGGTTTTGACACTTGGAGGCCGGTTTCGGCCTCCAGGAGTTATGGTGCTTGTTATGAAATCCCGGCAGCAACTTGAAAGAGTTACTCTGGTTCTAGCACGCATTAACACGTCTGCATATGGGGGCTCGCTCAATTTATCATTTTTGCCAGGGATGTTTTAAATTCCCAATCCGGCTCTGTCTGCAACGTTGGGCCAAGCATGTGGTAGCTTCTCTTCACCCTTTGGCTCTACTGGTCGCACTATGCTGGTAAACTCTTCATTACCTTGCTTAGTGTCTCTGGGATCTTTTCATCTGGTGAGTTGCAGCAGAGCCATCGCTCCATGTGTGTGATTTCTTCTTCAGGCTGCGTGCATGCCTCCTTCTGTGACAGACACACCATGGAACAAGCACCAAGTTTACTGAGGTCTGAGCTGTTGAGGAGACAGCCTTCCCCAAATCTACAGTGTTTCCCTGCTCCGACCTGGACTCAGTCTTTGGATTACCGGTGAAGACCCCAGCGTATGCATCCATCAATGGATCCTGTGGAATGCAAGAAACTGCCATTGTCCTGTATTTTGTCATCACGTCACGTAGTGTATACCACCATTTTTGGTTGCTCTGCCACGGGGACATGCATAACCGGTTCCAGGTGTAAGCCGGCGCTGGAAGCACTGTGCCTGTAAAATCAGTGATGCACATACTAAGCTACAAGTGCATTTAAAATAATGGCACACACTCAGTGACCTGCCATCAGGTTTCCCTGAGCACCAGTGAATTTAGTCAGCCATGCACACATTAAGGTCCAAGTGCCAATATGGTACAGTGCACACCCTCCATACCTTCGGTTTTGCATTTCACTGTCACCACTCAGACTAAATACTAAATACCATGTATTTTCTGCATTGCCTACATACAGTGTTGTGCCCATCATAACACATATATTTTATGACAGAGTTTGGAGTTCTGTATGCTCTCTTACTGTTCCATTATATTATGTTATGTTATGCTAGCTTGGATTTGTATACCACATAATCACCGGCATGGCTCTTAGCGATTTGAGAAGGTAGCCAAACCCACCAGCAGTTACAGAAGCAACACTTAGAGGGATTTTATGCCTCCCTAAACAGCAGAGTCTTGAGTTGTTTCCTGAAAGGGAGGAGTGTGGGTTCCTTTCGGAGATGTTCAGGCAGACGATTCCATAGTTGGGGAATTAAAACAGAAAAGGCTCTACTGCCATAAGATGTGGTTTTGAACCGGGGATGGACCAGGAGGCCTGCCTCGGATGACCGAAGTATACGTCCTGACACGTTGTGGCCTAGACGCTCCTTGATGTAAATGGGGGCCTGGTCATGGACAGCTTTGTGGGCTATGCAGAGGTCTTCGAACTTATCTCTCTTTTTATTTGGGAGCCAGTGCAGCTGTTGCAGCAGGGGGGTAGCTCGAGCTCGCCTGGGAAGCATGAAGATCAGCCTAGCTGCGTTATTCATGTTCACCTGCAGCTTTTTGATAAGTTTCTCTGGGAGACCAATATATATGGCATTGCTGACACGACCATCTATAGTGTGGCTGAGGAGAGGAGCTCATTAATTGATTAGTCTGACACATTATTAAAAATGATGTTACCACATCATAATAAGGACACTTGCTAACACCTCAGTGCACTTCTTTCTTCAGTGATGTGTATTCCTTACAGCAAATGCAATTCAATTCAATTCGATACGCTTTTTTCGATTTCCTCAGTGGAAACCACAAAGGCAGGAAGTTCATGTATATAAAATGCAGTTAAAGTTCATGTATATAAAATGCAGTTACTGTTTACAAGTTAAAAATTAGTTAAGCATAAAGCTGTTTAACTTAGAAATTAAAACCTTCAACAATAATCACCCCTGCTAAGAAATGTACCATAAAAAAACAGACATATTTACATCATCAGTAAATCAAAACTTGATATCATTCGTGGTTTTAGTCACCTTCTTTAAAGCATTGCCATAGATTGTGTAATATACTTGTCATTTAATAACTAAAGGGATTGAACGGCAATATTCATGTATATAAAATGCAGTTACTGTTTACAAGTAAAAAGTTCATTTAGTATAGAACAGTCTTACTTAAACTGTAAAACCTTCGACAATAGTCACCATTGCTAAAATAATGTGTCATAAAATGCATACATATTTACATCGTCAAAAATCAAAGTTTGATATTGTTCCTGAGTCTAAATCACCTTCTTCAAAAACATTGCCATAGATCAGGCGTCTCCAACCGGTCGATCGCGAGCTACCGGTAGCTCGCAGATTCCCCGCCAGTAGCTCGCGGCCTGACTCCCACTTTAGTAGCCTATTGTTGTTATTTTGTTTATTTTTTAGGCCTTTTGCAGTTCCTTCTCTGCCGCGGTGGGAACCAATTGCAATTTGAGCCCATCTAGGGCGGGGTGAAACTGTTGACGTCAGCCAGCGCATGGGCAGTGTTGGCTGCCCACGGAGAACCAGTATGCGCGCCTTTTGCTGCCCGCCTTTTGCTGCATGCCTTCCTGCCATGATCCTGTGCATTTTGCGTCCAGAGCGGCAGCCCGTGTCAGAATTAGCCAAATGGAAAGGTCCTGACACTGATGGAAAGTTTGTAGGCCAGCACCACGTAAACTCCAGGTACACATGCCTCCTAAATAATAAGAGTCTTGCGGTCTTAACTAACATTTGTTTTACACTACTTTAATTTTGCTGTGGAAACGACATCCCCTTGCACCGTAAAAAGAGTAGTGAGAGGGGGTCGGGGGGGGGGGGCATTTGGTGAAACATTGCACTGTTACCCACAGCACGGATCTTCCCTCCTCCAAGTAATCTTTCCATCTCTGGCAACGATCACTTCAGACAGGGAGGATTTGCTCGACAAAACGCTGTTTGCCCCCTCTAACCCTAGCGTGCAGGGTTAAGATCCGTGACAGCTCTCGTGATTTCTAGCTACCTGAAGACGTCCAGTCCTTGTATCTGGTGCAGACATTAACATAAGGTCATTTGCTACTGCTGAGAAATGCGGCTCAGACCGCTGGCCTGAAGACACACACACTCTCCTCTTCCAGTCCAAAGAATGCATAATTAGGTCTCCATGCTGCGACACAGGAGATGCAGTACCAGCCACCTGAAGCAGAACCAGACAGCCATCAGGTTTGTGGCCAAGACAAACTTTATTTTTTTTAAATAGATGCCGGGCCATGCCGTTATTCGAGGCATCTGAAACATGAGCAGTAGTTCGAACTAGTAATAAATCAATCTGCAACTATGCTTTAATTTAATCATTAAATTAAAGCAGCGTTTCACGGGCATCTTTTATTTTGAAATAGTGTACCTTGCACATTGTTCCTGGCCACAAAACGGAACCAAGAACATAATTTTACAAGTCTTTTCATTACATTTTAATTAAATAATTTAAGAAATGTAATGTAAAATTAAGTTACTGGGTCCGGTTTGTGCCCAGGAAGAACTTCCAAGAGGTGCTTTTTTTTAAACACAAAATACGTGTAAAACGCATTTAGTTTCATGATATCATGCGAGTAATTTAAAATGAAGTGCAAGGCTTCACAATTCACTTCTACTGTATCCCATTCAAAACAGTGCCTCACCCTTGCAGTGGCCATATGTTTCTATTGTAAACGAGGCCAATAAATTAATTAGGAGAGTTGAGCATGGGCCAAGGAAGCGACGGTCTGAGGCCCCTTCCTTGCGTGAGTAAAGAGTTGAAAACAATGCAAATAGTGGCACAAAAGGCATATAAAAATATGATGGAATGTTTTGAAAATCATAACGTATATTTCTTTCGTATGAACAGCATTTTACAGTACTTACATTGAGAGGCATTTTTAGAATTAATAACTTTTGAACATGAACCAATCATTGACTACCACCATCCCTAGTGATAATTCTATAATACTGAACTAAGTGGCAAGTCATGTGCACCATACATGTGGAATCGGTTATTATTACATGGAACAAATTTAAAGTCTGTTATGAGAGAATTAGTTCAGTGCACACCCTGAACTACGGCATTTCAAGGTCTGGTCATGTGATGATGTAGAAAAAGGAGGTATGATATAATAAAATAATTGTATTGCAGCGTTTGTTTATAATGCTTACTAACCTGCAGTGCAAGCCAATCCAGGTAGGGTTTCTGGTCGGAAAGGTGTTGTCTTTATTTTTTGAGCCTATGTGGGAAGTGTTCCATGTTGTGCATGATGATCACTGAGGTTCTATTACCGAGTTATGGAACGTAGTAGTGAGGCGGATGAAAAGGTTTTGAGAGACAGATGTACAGGTTATGGTTTTTAGTATGAAATTTCTAGTTTTAGTATGATTTCTTATGATTGTAGTTTCTTAGCTGGTTATGGCAGAGGTCAGGAGTACGCAGTTTGTTGAAGAGGAAAGCCAGGACTAATAACAGGCTCTCTTGTTTCATATTGTGCATTGCAGACACTACATAGGTGTCTGTTTATTCCTCGTCAATGTAGCTAGGCATGGAGGGACTTTGGGAATAATGTACAAGTTGCTTGGCCTTTAGTAGCTCGCAATGATTTTCACGGATCAGAAGTAGCTCTCACTGCAGAAAAGGTTGGAGACCCCTGCCATAGATTGTGAAGTGTACACGTCGCCTAACAACTGAAGTGATATAAAAGCTGGACGACATTGCCTAAGGCCAAAGGTCCTTAAAATCAGTCAAATCCAGGCCTTTCATTGATTAAATAGAATTTACAAATGAGCACTACATGGATTGTCGTCTGCGGTGAGTTACCGTCAAATGGACAGTTACAAAGCCTGCTAGACCAATCATTTACTTCAGGAAATCTTGTGAGGCGATGAAATGTGTCTAACCTGAAGCGAATTAAGACAATACTATACTGCATCCTTTCCATAAATTTTAAATGAGGCTGCATATCATAGGTAGTCATTTGATCACTACTTACGTTGAGCCTTATATATACTAATTAGTTCAACAGGAAGGTTTTTGCCCAATTGCCTTGAGAAGTTGGCCAGAGCAGCTGCCGCTTTCATAACCAATAAGTTTCTAGATTTAATTGTCTAGTGCTATGAGCCGTTCTGGTCCAAAAGGATGCCCGGATACGGAAATGTCTTTGTAAATTCGATCTTTTTATCATCTATGAAGATATCTCTACACTTTGAGCTCCCTTTCGCACACTTCATAATAAAAGTCTTTTATTTATTAACTTGCAACCACAATTTCCACATGTAAGTGGTGAAGCTAGTCAGGAGGCATTGTTACTCCAACTGGGTATGTGCCATCAGCACTGCATCATCAGCGTAGAGGAGGGCCGGTATTGAGCGTTGTCCAATTTTTGGTAAGTCCAGGGACTGATAGTACATGTCCCTGGCCGTTAGTGTACAAAGTAAAAAGAAAGGCCAAAATCCATCCCTCTCTTACCCCTCTCTCTACACTGAATGAAGCAGTGCACTCGCCCTTGACCCCATAATGGACCCTTGTTTTGATGTCTAAGTACAGATGCGAGACGCTCCGGTTGTAAATGATCAAATCATAAGTAATTTCACATGTCCTTTGGCCAGTCTTTCCTACTCTCTATTTTCTTGGGTTTGCCATCCTTAGCTGGGATGCTTCTATTTTTCAGGATTATTAGAGCCAATTAGATTGGATTTTCGCACTTTGAAGCACTAAGTCTATAATTATCTAAATCTGGGAACTAAAGATATTGTGTGGGTAAGTTACCCACGCCATTACCCTGGTTCACTTGTTTGTACAAAACGCCTTATCTGTATTTGAGCTAATATTTTTAATCCCAGATGCGCATTTCATTTCCGGCACATCATTGAACTGGACCCTGATGAGGTCCACACCTTTTCCTTACTCGCGCTACCTAGCCCTATCCCAAGTTCATCCCACATGTAACTCTACGGTGGGTTCAAGGTGAGCCACAGCACCCCAATCTATTGTACCCAATACTAACCGTCTTCCATAAGGGTTTGAGTTATTGATTGGAGTTTCAGATTGCTCCATGCCTGTCCTGAAGAAGACCCCACTCAAGGTTCCATTGGTCCTCCCTCCCTTCAGAGTTGAAACGTCGACATTTTAACCATATCGACCTAGACTGAAAATCTCCTCCACATTTAGATAAACACGGCATTCAGAAAGTGTATCTAATGACATGTGGAAAATTTGATTAGAAAAAGTATCCTCAGCGGGTCTTTATCTGAAATCATTGTTTACACTGTATAAATTTTCATTTGTAATTATTATTCTCCTCTTATCTACTCACGAGCACTCTTATCTACACCGACTTTCCACTCACTGTGGAGCATCTGCGTCACATGAATTAATGTGTCTAGGAAATGATTAATTAATATTCTATATTAACAAACTTGATGCCACTGTCTTTAAGTGTTTTTGTAATTTGTGATATCAGGCACTAAGTGATACATAACTTTAAGAATTCCTGTTGGGGCTAACTGTTTTTCTGTACCAAGTTTACCCAGGTCCTACGGCCTACTGAGTTGCCCCATTGTTTTGTAATGTTGTAAATACAGAGAAGCAGTGATTTGTAAGTGTGGTACTCCATTACTCATACCAAATGTTGTTAAGTTGCAAGTGGGTTGGATATTTGATGAAATATTTAAATAGTTATCTGTTTTGATTAGTTGGTTCCTAGTAGCCCTTTCATTTTCACTGTCTAGATTATTCTGTAGCCTCCAGTTTACACTATGTTATAACAATATTATTTATGGACAAGCATGTCTTGTGTGGTAGGTCACTCATCATCAAAGAATATTTGTATGAGTTAGTCTGAAAGAGAGATGCATTATTTTGGGAATAGGGAACCCTTTCCAACTAAACACACCTTCATTTGGTCAAGCACAGTTCTAAGAGGAACTCTGCTGAGCCTCTGGTAACTGAGGCAGCAGCACCAGGCATTTCCCAGCAGTACACTTTACATTCATGCAGTGCACACAATTTTGAAATCAAGACCTCAACACAATACAATTACCAAACCAATTTACAAAAATGTAATGAGTGAACCTTCCATCTGGGGACCTTAACTGTCTGTGGTAATTGTATAATGCTATACTGCAGGGAATGCCGATCCCCTCAACCTGGGATGGTGCAAAAAAACTGCCAATTTATAAAATAGGGCTCACCACTTCTTTCCACAAACTATAGACCAATAAGTCTATTAGATGTCAGTCAGAAAATCTTTGCTTGTGTGCTGCTGAACCGTCTACAGATGTGGATGGTAGAAAACAAGATCCTGAGCCCCTTTCAAGCAGGCTTTAGGGAAAAACAGTCCACTGTATATCAAATCTTTAGGCTCCAACTCCTGTATTGGAAAACTGTGATCTTAGAGGGTAGTAGCCTCCATTTAATCTTCGTGGATTTAAAATCTGCTTTTGATTTGGTTTCCAGAGATAAATTGTGGGTTGTCGTAAGCGATTTGGCGTCCCAAGCTATCTATGCCTCCTTTTTAAGCGGTTACATGAAGACATTTATGCCCAAATCGGATTTGCAAGTATGGAGAATTAACTGCCCCTATACCTATAGACAGTGGTGTCCGACTAGGTTGTGTTCTTGCCCCAACTCTTTTCTGTTTATTTATTAACACACTTTTCGAGACACTCAACGTGGGGAAGTACAATGATGCACCTAAGCTAGGGAACAGGAAAGGGCTGACTATACTCTTCTGCTTTCCAAGTCCCCAGTGAGTGTACAGAGGATCCTTGACAGCTTCAACACATTTTGTAAATCCAGGGGGCTCGTAATTCACACTCAGAAGACCAAATTTATGGTCTTTAATTCAGGCAGCTCAACTCGACCTAATCCCTGCCTACAAGGTATCCCGCTGGAGAGGGTGTCGGTATTTGAGCACCTTGGGGTTACTTTAACTGAAAAAATGGGTTGGGGAGCCCAAATCGATAAAGCCAGCTTGAAGTTAGCACAGACCATGGGGGGACTGGCCAAGGTATTTAGGAATTCTAGTCATAAACCCATTGGACCGCTAGTTGAAATTTACAAAGTGCAAGCAAGGGCTGCCTCTTTGTATGGGGCTGAAATCTGGGGGCACAGCCCACTACGAAGTATTATTAAAATCGAGAATATTTTTTTCAGGCAGCTATTTGGACTCCCCCCCAGCTCCCCCAGTTCCCCATCACTCCGCTCCGCTTGGACATTGGGGTAAGGCCAATTGCTGATGAAATCACCCTCAGACCCCTCATATTTTGTCGTCTATGGGCCACTCCAGAATTGGCTGATTACGGGGCAGAACTCAGGGAGGTACTGAGCCTACATGGTGCAGGAAAACTACCTTGGATAGGGATACACTTTTGTCCATGGACAGAGCAAGCCTATGGTGTAATGTAGAGGCAGTCTGCCCCTCTACCTCTAGGAATGAACTGGTCAGGGATTTTAGGGAGAGCAAACTTGCTGAGTTACAGGGGGGCTCATCAACAGGCTCATCAACCACAGTGTTCCTCACCCTTAAAGACCAGCATAGATTAGAGCCTGTTTTGGATGGCATTTAACCTGCCATAGCCAGGAAGTTATACTTGCAATTTAGGCATGGGGCTCTCCCGTTGTGCGACTTTACAAATAAATGGGCTGGCCCTATACCGTTAGGTTGCCTCGCATGCAGCAATCCAGAGAAGACAGAATTACATGTATTCTTTTTTTGTTCTGGACATAGGAAGGCTAGGCACCGTTGGTTGCTTTAGCTATGTAGGAACCTAGGCACACAGCACTGCGCAGAGGCATTTAGATTGCTGAAATACAACACACAGCTACCTATTGTATTTGTGGTGTCACGTTTTTTACTTCCATGTGGTGTTTACGCAAAATATTTCTGAATGTCACTGTGTAGGTCATCGACGCTAATATCACCACGTTTTACTGGATTTGTTCCATTTTATCTATTTCCTTACACTGAGGTTTTTATGTGTTTTCTTAGTGTTTGCATTACGCTACATATCTGTTTTTATTATTAAATTGAATTTGTGTTCATTGCCTTTTATAGCATGGGGCGTAGGCTCCAAATTACGTTCTTTATAAATTTGAATGTGGCAGCTCAACCCAGTCCTCAAAAGGATTGTTTTCATGTTTTAATGAAATGTTATTGTAATGCATTAGCACTTTAATGGTCTATTGGTGGAATAAAGTTTCCTTGATGATGATGATGATGGAAATGTAATAAGCAAACAGACATCAAAACAATCACAAGCAGTTAAGTGGAACACATAACAAAATAAAAATAATAACTAAAGCAGAAAGTGACAATAAACCATAAAGCTCATTTCAGTAGTTCAGGTCACAATTGACCAGAACCTAGGCATGATTGCAGGCTGATCACAGTTGGGCGGTGGTCGGGTAAACCAAGAGGGTCTCCCTGGTCAAATTTTTTTACCTTGGAAATCCAAGTCCACTAGCGGACAAGGCAAGGAGGGGAAGCCAGCATGGGTCTCTTGAAGTTCAATGCACTGATGCTGAGCTCCTGATGAAGCCATTTGTTTCTGCAACAAAAGCGGATATGAGGGTCAAAGCCGATACTATAGCAGCTGAGCTCACTTTACCACTGGGGTAGATTTGATGCCTTGCCCCAGCCCAAGTTTTTATCGTTGGACTCAGTGACTATTTTGGTTCCCAAGTTCCAATAGCATTGCATGGCTGTCAGTTGTAACAGGTCAGCGTACCACGAGCAAACTACATTTGCTGCATACGTTTCAGCAATTAAAAGAATGGTTGAACTTCCTGTACTTTATGTAATTTTTGAACTATACTATTAGGATAAATTAGAGTCTAGCTGAAACATTATCCATTTCCTAACTCTGTATTTTTCACATCTCCACCAATACGGGCAATTGATCGTTCCCTCACATACTGCATGGCTGTTTCTCAGCAGATGAGAGACACTGTAGTTATCTTTTTGTGAGAGTTCACCATACTTGTTATGGCAGTGTTTTATTGAAGAATACTACAAATGTTCGCTCAAGATTAGCTACAGAATTATGAGGCTGAATTACAAAGGCATGTAATTGTACGTAAATGAGTACTTCTGTAGTACTCTTTTACACACTTGCATGCCTTTCTGAATTAGCCCCATAGTTCTTTGAATACAAAAAACGGGATGATTCGGGTCATGTTCATATACAATAGGTACCCACAGAAAGTGTCATCTTTGCACACCCATTAATAGGGAGTTGAACGTGTTGGGACGATTCACAAAGTTATGTAAGACTAGTATACTACTTCCAGATTATTTTGTGAATTGGCTCCTTAGGATCCAAAAGGATAGTAGAGAACTTCTGAGTGTTATTCCAGGCAGAGCTCAAGATAAAACTAGAACCTGGTATCAAAGTTAGGACCGAATGATGTGCAAAACAGTAGCTGTTCTTTGTGAGAACTTCAAGAAGAGAGTTGGGAGCAAGATCGTAGTAGCTGTCACCTATACTTCATCACAGCGCCCCAAAGATGTAAGGCAGAGAGGCTGTGCAATAATTCAGCAGTGGCCACCTGTTAGACCTGGCACCTTGGCGTGGGTCTCCCTTCCATTTTTTGTTGTTGCCTCATGTGTTTTGTGCTGGAGTTAGATGCTCAGGGCACAGTGCCACTGCTGTCCAGTGCCACAGTGCAAGTGCACCCTATTGTAAATTGAAGTATGAATTTGTGATTCCATGATTGGTTGATTTGGTTTACCTGTCAGAACCTAGTACAGTGCACCAGGAGTGCCCAGGGCTTGTAAATCCAAATACTGCTGGTGGGCTTGCAGCACTGGTTGTTCCTCCCACAGAAGCAGCCTGTAAAAGTGTGTCTAAGGTCTGCCATTGCAGAGCCTGCGTGCAATCAGGTACTGTCATGCTGACTGGGCAAGTGCACCCACTTGCCAGTCCGTAAACCTTCCCTTTTCTTCATATCAGACACCCCTATGGTAGGCCCAAGGGTAGGGTGCATTGTAAGGATAAGGTAGGGCATGCCCTGGTGTGTGTGGCATGTTCTAATAGTGAATTACAGCCATTTTCGTTTTTCACTATTGCAAGGCTACCTGTTCTCCATAGGCAAGAATGGGAAGTTTAATTATTACATCTTATAATCCTAACTGACTCAGGGAACATGGTAGAAAATCGAATTTAGTATGCCTGAACTCAGAATGATAAAATACATATTGTAGTGAAGTTGGTTTTCACATTCTGTGTTTGAAAATACCACTTTTAGAAAGTAGGTATTTTCTTGTCTAACCATTCAAACCTGCCTCTGCTAGGCTGTGTGTATTCCTTTGTCTGGAGTTTGAGTGACAGGGCTGGGGAATTCCAGGAGACAGGGTGAGGTTGCCCAGTGGTGAACAGAGAGATCTGCATCTAGATGGGTGGGAGGAGTTGCACCTGGGACCTGAATAGGGCTGTGCCTTCCCTCCACAATGCTGGCTCCAACCCCTGTGGTGCGGCTGATGTCTCTGCCCTGCACTCTGAAAGGAAAGAAGGAGTCAGGTAAACAAAGTGCTCCAGGACTGACCAGAACCGGTTTGAACCAGGCAAAGGCCCCTCTGCCCTCAGAGGACAAAGGATTTTGGGGTATAAGTATTGGGACCCTGATCCCAAGAATTTAGATCACTTTGGGAAAACAAGAAGAAACCTCTGCTGAGGAGAGGAACCAAGAAGAAACTGAGGAGAGGCTATCCCTGAAACTGGGGGATTGACCTGCAGGAGTTACCTACTGCCAAAGAGAGGAGAAAGGAACGTTGTGTGTACTTTTGCTCAACTTGTGAGGGATCTCCAAGGGCTTGGAAAAGAGCTTGCCTCCTGCTGAAGTCTCAGGAACAACAGACTTCAACCACCAGCTCCTTGGAAGTGCCTGCTGCTGTTTTGGGGCCTTCTGAGGGACTGTGTGTCGCAAGGAGCTGGAAGCGCGACTCAAGAAGGAGAAGCGTGACACCGTTGGAGTCGCTGTCGTCGCATTGCGTAGAGTGGTGCCGCCGCTGCAGTTGTCGCATCAAGCGGAAGCGTCTCGCATCATCGAAGAAGTGTCTCGCAACGCCGAAGAAGTGTGTCGCCATCGTAGCTGCCGCATTGCACCGCATCAAGAGAAGAGTCTCGCATCGAGGAAGAAGCGTGTCGCCATCGCAGCCATCGTAGCTGTCGCATTGCACCACATCAAGAAAAGCGCCTCACATCCACGGAGAAGCGTGACGCCTTCGGAGCTGTTGTCGTCGCATCGCGTAAAGTGTGTCACTGCAGCTGACACATCGAATCGAGTCTTCTCGGAACATCGGAGAAGCGTGCCGCATCTGGAAGATTTCACGTCTTTATTTCTTTGCACCAAACTTTCATCGCATCAACATCATTGCAACACTTTCGTTGCCCTGCGTGTCGCATCTAAAAGGTACATTGACTTAAAGTGTCGCATTTAAGAACTAAAGAGAACTAAGCTAAATTCTACCATCTTAAAGTAACAGTATTGTGGATTTTTGTCGTTTATGGTCTTGTGGTAAATCTATATAAAGAATACTTATTTTTGATATAAAACCTGTGTGGTGTCCAACTGTAGTGTTGTCACTTGATTACTGTATGTGTTCACAAATGCTTTACACACTGCCTCTGAGATAAGCCTGTCTGCTCGTGCCAAGCTACCAAGGGGGTGAGCAGGGGTTATTTTAGGAGTGTACCCTTTTACCCTGACTAGAGGCGAGGGTCCCTATTTGTCACAAGTGCATACCTGTGCCAACTAGAGACCCCCAAGTCTAACACCACCCCATTAGGGCGGAGGAGCGCCGCCATCCCTTGCCACCACCAGTACATAAAATAATAAAATGGGTTTTAAACCCGTTTTATTATCGGTTTATTTTAATCCCCTGGACCCGCTCCCAGAACTCTGACGAGTCTTGGGGCTGGGTTCTGGGGTAGACCCTGCTGGTGGGTGAGGGGTGGGCACTCCCTTCACTGCGCTTGAGGTGTTTGGCCGGCCGCCTCAGGCTGGCCGAATCCCTCATGCGCAGTGAAGCTCTCTCCAGCTTCAGCTGCGTTGCTGGGGCTGGATAGAGCAGGCACAGGCTCCCAGTCTGCCTGGGAGCGCAGGTTGCCGATGCTCAGGCCAATCCTGAAGCTGCTCTCCCCACCTCCCTCCTAAGGCCCCCCCCACCCTTTTGGCATGGGACGGGCCGCTACTGCCATAATTTATATAATATTTATTTAGGTCTAATTTCGATCATTTCTTTCTTGGATAGAAATCAATCAATGAATCAATCAGGATTTATAAAATGCTACTAATCACCTGATAGGGTATCCAGGCGCTTGCAGCTTATTCGAACCGCCAGATCTTGAGGGCCAATCGGAATTCCGGAAGTGAGGTGATGGTCCAGAGGTGCATGAGGAGGCGGTTTCAGGTCCTTGCCGTGATGTGGGAGAAGAAAAGACACAAAAATTAGAACTGGCGTTGCCATCAGCAAAACAAACATGCAAGTCACAACAGAGTACTAAAAGACCTTTGAGGACTCATACTGCACCTCTAGACAGATTATGGTTAAGTGAAACTGATGCGTAAAGGTTATATTGCATACCGGTGGCTATTAATATAATTTAATGACAATTTAATCAATGAGGCAGACTTTATTGCAAGGTTAAAAGAGCAGACATGTAATCACACCATTATAGTGTTCTTGCAGTGAACAGTCAAAGGAGTCACTGCCTTTATCGGGATCAACAAATATATGTTTGCACCACACCTGCAAGAGGTAATATCACGCCGTCACATTTACAAATGATATGATCTTGACTACAGTGTACAGAGTAGCTTTACTGCCTTACATTTTCTTATTCATCACTCTGGGCCATTCGTGAAACATTAGGGCAGTGTGAAATAGCACAACAGATAACGCTTAGTGAGGGCAGCTGGAAAAACACAGAGGGGACTCAAGAAGAAAGGAAATGAGAAGCCCAGTGCCAAGTACTTATCGCCTCACCAAACAGGAGGCGACATTGGTACTGAAGGAGGGCGCAAGACTGGTAGGAGCACTGGAAAATACAATTGAGTGGTTGTGGCATTTCAGTGTAATCATGCATTTGTCACACACGCCACATAATCGACAACCTTCTCCATAATTTGCAGGTTTAAAAAATAGTTTCAACAGCAAGCAGATCCCGGAGAAAAATAAACTTGACATGGTGGCAGAGACGTCACTACAGACTGAGAACTTGCTTCACCTCCATTCCTGGTAGTGTTGCCACAGCATCTAAGCAAACATGACGGTCAAGAAACTGGTATCCCCACCTCCTGAATGTCTGCCCTCACAGTGGCTCTAAATAGAGTACTCTGACTGCCAAATACATGGAAGAAGAGTCCACTATTATTCAATCCCTTCTCTGCGTTAAAAGAAGGTGTTATGCACAGCTCCGAGGCACTATAATGCACAAGCATTTACACTCAAATGTTCTCATTAGCTCACATTGGGAGTATGAAAGACAGATTAGATCCTCTGCCATTATATTTCATGTAATTGACGGCGAGAAGGGGAACTCACTTGGACCAGCCAAATCTGACTTTCCTGCCCCCAGGGGAGAGATCACCATGGCTTGGACACCGTGTATATAGCAGAAGCTTTTAAAATAGCGAAACATGTTGGCAATTTTCAGACTTAGCAATGGAATAGACATGGTTTTTCAAGGGCAATAATGAATCCAGGGTGAAAATTAGAGATCTCACCTAGACAGCTGTGAAAGTCTAGGAGGACTGGCTGAGGAGAACCCTCAAGTTCAGAGAGCAGCAGTGAGGCGGCTTCAGTGTTGCAGCTTATGCCTTTGCTAAACTTCGCTCCCTGTTTCTGAAGCTGCAGCAGTATCCCTGTAATAGGCCATTTTGTTGCTTCCTTGCAGTCTGTCCATCAGCTTTTCAGACACTTAATGCCAGATGTATCAATTCATTTTACAGGTACAGATTCAACAAAAGTGGTGAAAGCCTATGCAAAGTGCTGACTTCTTATTTAATTGCCACAGCAAAACTTAATTTGCACTGGAAAGATGCTATGCACCATGATGCGTTATTTTGCATCAAAAGGACATTCTTGCGGGTGTTCCCAAGCTACCACTCATGTTTTTTTCCCCAAAGCCCTATCTATTATCATTGGAAGACAGGGATTTGTGCCAAAAAAATACACCTCTTTGAGGCTGTTGCAAAGTAGAAGGGCCCGATTCACAGAACTAACTTAAGACAAAATCCTAAACTTACTACCATTTTGGTATTCACAGAAGGCACTTACTCATTTTGGTATTCACAGAAGGCCCTTACTCATTTCGGTATTCACAGAAGTTAGGAATCCTAACTTTAGGACTCCTAAATGCCTTCTGTGAATACTGAAAGTCTTAAAATTAGGATTTTTCTCAGTTTAGTAGTAGTAAAGTTAGGAGTCCTAATTTTAGCACTCCTAAACTGAGAAAAATCCTAATTTTAAGACTTTCGGTATTCACAGAAGGCATTTAGGAGTCCTAAAGTTAGGACTCCTAACTTCTGTGAATTCCGAAGTGAGTAAGTGTCTTCTGTGAATACCAAAATGAGTAAGTGCCTTCTGTGAATACGAAAATGGTAGTAAATTTAGGATTTTGTCTTAAATTAGTTCTGTGAATCGGGCCCCTAGTATTTTTTTTCTTCAAACCTTTGAAACTTTGCATTTGTGTTGCCCTGTAATGCAAATAAAATGGGAAAAGTTAAAAAATATGTCTGAACATAGTATTTTGTACTGGAAGTTCTTCCAGTGCAGACCTATGCAGGACATCAGTCACACACCTTTGAACTGTGGTGAAAAGGTGTGTCTGTGGCACAAGGCAATGCCAGCAGTTGAGAAGAGAGAAGCGGCACCAAATCTTTGTAGATATGGGGCTGTCCAGTTCTATTCCTCTTAGGCAGTGCAGCAACTGTGCCTGGAGCTGCATTGTACCAAAGTTTAATAAATCTGTCCCATGGCCTGTGTATCAGTAACAACCACCTCATTTCCCACAAATAATAATCTTCCTCGCTTCCTTTAAAGCTTTCTTCAAATTCCATGGGGCCGATTCACAAAGGTAAACTTAGATGTTTGGTCTAAGTTCATGACTTTGGAAATTCACAAAGGGCATTTACAAGTACTTTCTTTATGTCCGCACTTTGGTGTTGCAAAGTGGAATATTAGGTGGTATGGCTGGGAGGCCTAGTCTCACAATACACAGAGCTGATCTTTGGATTCAACAATAATAATCCTTAGCTCAGTCCTGGCAGTGTGGCAAAGAGCAGTTAGGTATCACTAGGGGAACATGTATAAAACATTTTACTGTACCATTAAGGTACATGAGTAATTGAGACAACTCGAAAGAAATCCAACACCCATTAATAAAAACAGAGCTTATTCTTATATAAATGTAGGCACCAAAATGAACTTTGTATCATACACAGCAAAGTTTTGACTTTTTGAAGTGTTCAAAAATAAATGCAGTAGATCTTTCAAACTGGTCCCATTGAAATGAATGGGGGAAAACACAGGTGACACTCGGTCACTTGGAGGGTGAGTTAAAACGAACCTTCTTGTGGATAAGGTCATGCAGGTCCCTAGACCAAGTTCCAACAGTTATTACTTTGTTACCTTGCCCAGGGAGTCCGGGTACAGAGGTGACTTGGCTGTCAGTGGTACTGAACGCTATACACGGGAACTGGTAAACTAGCAGCACTTGACACCAACCACACTTGGAGATGAGGTTCCACTCTACCAACTGAAACTAGAGGTGTCTGGGGTCCTAGGACCGAGGTTCAACAGCTAGATTTCTTCCACCTTACTTCGCGGCTCCGGGTGCCGAGTTAGCAGGCAGCTGTCAATCACAGGGGCACGTCGCGCCTAAGATCCTTTACCGCACACTTGACAACTCCAACTTCAGGATGCAGGAACACAGCAGTGCGGTCGTTTCCGATGTCGGTCAATGTGATTTGCTCTCGGGCTGGAGATGTCACTTAAAGGGTCGATCACCCAACTGGCAATCACCAAGCCTTGGCTGCAGCACAAGTAGTCAACAGTTACTTAGGCAGCTGGAGGTCGACAGTAGTGGAATAGCGGCTTGAAACTTGGTGAAAACTTAGCTACCACTCTGGGCTTGCAGGACACCACTTCTCTTTGGGTTCACTCTCGACACGGCCAGCGGGTCACATTTCTTGTCACGCAGCACATCAATTTTCCTGCAACTTGTAGGGGACTGGGCCCACTAATTCAAGGAAGTATGCTTCAATGTCTGGTGTCCACTGGAGTCCCTCTTGCTGGGAGCAATGAGCTTTTGCCACGGACACATGTTGAAAACACGGTTACAGAATATGGTCCCTTTAGGGCACTTAAGTGTCCTCTCTTTGTGCTGTGGCAGGGTCCAAGTCCTGTTGTCGATGAGCGTGTCTTCTTTGTGCTGCTTTTCGCATTCAAAGTTAGAACTGAGGTTCTGGTGTCGGAGGAGCCTCTTAAATCCAAGTTTAGGGAGTGTTAAGGGCGTGAGGGACAGTGGTCAAGGAGCTCATGGTCCCTGCGGCGAATCCCCTATAGCGGTGACAACATCCTGTGGGTGTACGTCAGATATCTACTCAGAGTCTTTTACTTTCAGGTCTTCCAACATGGCAGAACCCTTCCTTGGCTGTACAGACCTTCTATTCCACCCTAAAGGTGTGGCTTGTCCTTTGGAGGTATACCCCGCCTGACTAACTAATTTTTCCACCTTTTAAACTGGACAGGGTGAGTTGGGGCTCGCCGTCTTGATGACTGTAAACACTAGCCATCCTGGGAGGGAGGAGGTATGACCTTCTTCCTGCCCTGGCCTTTGTCTCCTTCCTGGGGAAGGGATTGTACATCCCTCCAGGAGGGCAGATTCTTGTCTTGGTGGCAAATGGCTCCCGGGAAGCCAATCAAGGCACTGTGTCACAGTCTCCTAGGAGGGAACCCACTTAGGGTGGCACTCCTGTGCATGCCAGCTCACCATCGACAAGAAAATCATGTTGGGGGTGAAAAAGCACTGTGTTTGACACCAAACACCAAACAATTCAGTTGTTCCATAATGGAGCTGGCTATCTCGAGTTTTCTCAGTAGCCAGGCCATGTTACTCTATGGACTGCCGGTCACGTGCAGAAAAACCATTACAGTTACTGTAGGGATATAAATGCATAAACATATATATCCACACCTTTAATGTAATGCACTCTACCTCCTGGGATTAGGAGGACAACCTTAAGAGTGACTTACTTACATTAAGGTCGTGGTGAGGCTCTGCAGCACATGGTGTGTAAAGTCTCACTCTAGAGCAGACAAGCTGCTCATGCAGGTCTGCAATGGTAGGCATACAGACACACTTTTACTTGGGTCACACAGGGTGACACAACAAGTACAGCAGCCATGGTGACCCCTTTACCACCCTTGCCCTGGGTACCACTGGTACCATATACTAGGGACTTATAAGGGGGCAAAGCACCTTGCCAATTGGGTGTACCAATTCACATAACTTTTAGGAGAAAGAGCACGGCCACTGAGGCCTGGTTAGCAGGTCCCAGTGCTCGGAGTAAAAAAACAGCATCTAGCAGTCCAAAATTTGGCAAAAAGTGGGGAGCTTCTGCTAAAACGGCCAGTTACCAACAGTAGCACAAAAGAAGAGGCAACAAAGCATTACCACAAATGACGGGACAACACAATGACATTGTGATACCCACAAAACTCATAATCTCATTAGGCAAATACAGTAATAAATTTCAGATTGCAAATGTTTCCATCTTCCAATTTGACAGTGTTTTTACACAATTTAACAATTTTGAGATGCTTGGTGAATTTAGAATGATTAAGGCAATTAATAGGAAGCTTTGCAGCAATACATTCACCAATTTCCACTTTGACATTAAAAACCCATTTGCTCATATATTCATTTTTTTAAACTTGTTTGTCTTTATCCCTCAATACATAATCATCCAAGATCTTGTGGATGAGTTCTAACCACTCAAACTCATTCTGACCAGCATTGTTCTTCACCCAAAAGAGACAGACTATAGTACTAAGCCTTCTCCTGCGAAATAATTCAAATGGAGTTTGACCAGTTGTTGCACGTGTCGTGAACTTGTAAGCTTCAGTCTTTATCCACAACTCTTCCTTTGAATCTTTCCCACACAGGTTCGCCAGTTGCAAACTTTCTTTCAAAGGTCTATTGAAATTTTCCACCATACCATTGGTTTGGGGATGATAGAGTGAACATTTCTTGTGCAAAATACCCCTCACATTCAGCAACCTTTCCATAGCCTAAGATGTAAATTGAACTCCATTATCATTGAGGATGGCCCCTGGAGTTCTCTTTCTGATGAAATCTTTCTCTAAAAATCTAATCACCGACACCGTAGTCTTTTTTGACACAACCGCCACTTCAGGCAATCTAGAGAACATATCCATTAGTACAAGTAGATAATTGGACGTGGATCCCTCGCTTAAAGGACCCAAAATGTCTAGGCAAATCTCCTCCAATGGTACTAATGGAACATCTTTACATACCATGAGGAGCATTCTAACCTTCTTTGTTTTGTCAATTAAAAAACTTTCAACACATTCTCTTATAATTCGTTCAATGTGTGCATCCATCCTTGGCCACCAATAATCACTTCTCAACCGTTCTTCAGTTTTTCTCATGCCAAGATGTCCAGCACGTGCTAAGCCTATTAATCGCCTTCTCAGTACCTCTGGACGTACCAACCTTAGGTTTCTCATGACCAACCCATTGTTTACTTACAATCATCACGTACTTTGCAACACTGGACGCATCACACGCTCCTACCTTGAGTATTATCTCTCGCACACCACAGAGTATACTGTCCTCAGTCAACTCATCCAACTATCCGGGTTTCTGAAATGCACTCTTCTGTGACTTTATATACTTTGACGTCCTCATCCTCCCACCAAATTAATTGGACTGCCAGAGGTTAAATGTCCAAGAAGTTTTGTGCTGCATCCTTGCCCACTAAAAATTATATTCCAAAACAGAGGAAGTGTATTCTCTGGAAGGATAGTTGTAGGAGATATGTCAGATAATACACTACCTCTCCTCTGGAGACACAAACAGGAAAATGTGTCATAAATTCATCAGTGTAGGAGATGAAGTCCCCAATTTGTGGTAAGCTCTAAATAAGAAACGCAGAGTAGAAGTGAAGAAAAATCAATGAGCTTTATTCCAAAGAAAGTACTCCATCCTCCAACCAACTGTCTCTCCTCTCCAGCTCCCTCAGTCTCCCAACTACAGAACATACAATATAGAACTCCCAAATGACATAAGCAAGCGACAGATACCACACTGCCCAACTAGACAACAAGGAAAAGTGCCTGGCAGAAGACATGACACCTGGCGAACCAGAAAACAGTGAAAAGTGCAAAGAAGAATGCATGGCACCTGCCCTACTAACAAACAGTAGCCACATTGGGGAACAAACTGCACAGACAGACCAGGGTATGACAGCTTGGCGATCAATGTATTCTACTCCTGTTTTTTACAGATTGTAACTGAAGGGTGGTAATTCTTCACATACCTCTGTGCTATTGTGTATGCTTGGGCAGTGTCTATAATGCACCTCTGGCTAGACTCATCCAACCCTATGGCCTACATTTTTTTAACTATGCAGATGACACCCAGATACTCCTCCATTTGGAGGGGATTCTGTCCATTACTATCAGCTTTAAACTTTTAAACCATTCTTAATAGTAGTAGTAGTAGTATAAGCTTTATTCGATATAAAAATATCATAAAAGCAGTACATTTCCAAATAAAACACATTATTTACAAGGATAAAATTATTAAAAAGTCATTAAATCATCATCTAACGCAGCTTATACAATGCATTTTCCAATACAGATTTTAGTTCGTAATTTAATTGTGTTGTTTTTTTTATATATTTTTTTTTTTTAAAAGACCTTAAGAAGATTAAATCTAAAATGTGTGGACTGGAACCCTGCATACAAAAGGGACCCCGTCCTTAGACCTTAACTAAGAGGGTACTGGTCACAATCAGTGTCTGCACTGATTAGACAAGGGGGCTTCCTAGCCTGTATCTTGCTTCTGATTAGCTAGGCAGATCCCAGGAATTTGGCCACCCCGCATATCAAGGTAAGAGAAGAGGTATCTGTACAAAGGATGCGGAGAGCATTACGATGGCACATTGAGCCCAATAGTTTGCAGACCGGTTTTAGCCACCTATTTCTAGGGAGCCTATACGCCGGGCAAGCAAACAAGAGATGTGCCGTCGACTCATTATGATAAGCACAGCCCGGGCAGGGTGAAGGTGTCGTAGTTGGCCCTTTCCAGCGTGCGACAAAGCTGTTGGTCGGAAGAGTCCCGAATCTCAGCTTCATGTATAGTACCCTGTGTCTAGGGATCTGGATAAAGTCCAAATAGGGTTCCAATGAGCAGGTGTATTTGTGTTGGAAGAAACCCTCCGCCAATTTCCCCAGTCTAGGATTTTGAATAACCTGTGACTGTACCCATTCCCAGTAAAAAAAAATGTATAACCTGTTTTGTGGGTGATGTCTGGGAACGCCAGGCCTCATTTAGACCAATGGCAGATAAAAGTTTTCGGAGGTCTGTTAGCCATTTTATCTTGCTCCCAGAGTCCGCTGCAACAAGTTCATCAAAGGCTGCCGCATAATGGGACAGTTCGGCAGACCTTTTAATACGGGCCCAAAACAAGAGGGGGTGCAGGCGTGCTATGTCTTGGAATGAGTATCTCCCTAAATCAAAAAATAGAGGCTTCAGAGGCGTCGAAGAAGGTAAGGAGAGCATGTCTCTCATAAACTTGTTTTCCGACGAGACAAGATCACTCACATTCTGAAAGCCCCAAAGCTCAGAGCCATACAGGGCCGATGAAAGTGCTTTGCCGGCATAAACCGTAAGCACAGGGCCCACAGGCCTTCACCCAGTAAGACGCTGTTCTCTCAAAATGGCGCCGGATGTCCTCTTAATAGAGGTTTGGATGAGTAGTCATTGGTGCAAATGTAATTCATGTAAAATTGAGATATTGGTTACTGGAAGTAACTGGAAATCCATATTTTTCGAAATTCAGTCCACATCTTCTTTTCTACCATTATGGCAATCAACTTGTAAGAAACAGGGTTATTAGTAGTGAGGGGCAAATTCTAACTCAAATAATTAACACAAATCTTGTCAGGGTGAACCACAAAAGTCACTAAGAACAAGCATTTGCAATGCAACAGGTCTCGCATTTACCTGAGCATGAGCTATTGGCATTGTAAATAAAAAGGCCTTTTATTTATGTTTTGGTTTTTGAAATATAAATAAAACGCATTGTCATTTACAATGCTAATAGCTTAAACTCGCGTAAATGTGAGACATATTGCATTGCAAATGCTTGTTGTTACCAGTCATTGGTACATGCTTTTTCATCCTTGCCTCATCTGTCGACGTTCCATTTATAACCAAAAATTATTCAACCAGTTTATCTACTCATGTTCTGTATTTTCTGTTAACTTAGCTATCTGACACATGCTGGTGATCCAACATCCTTAAAATTATTAGCTGATTTTGCTTCAACCACAACCATAAATGTTTTCTTAATGAGCATTACTAACCCTAATGCTGCCTAGGCGAGACCTAAAAAAATATGTTTTGTGGTGCTAAGAAAGCAGTTTATATTCACTTTATGCTGTGTAAAAAGCATATTTGAGGAAGGTTGTTAGCAATGTATGGTTTACCACATTTTGGAAATCAAGCATTGGTTTTGTAGCCATGAATACAAATTAGAGACTGAATATTTTTTACATTTTGCATTTTTTCCATCAGGGAGCAATCACAAGGAGGCAGTGCCACCTATCGCACCACCATAAGTTTAAGATGTGGTTATAAATATATGGATCTCGGGAAAAAGAGTGTGTGTGTGTGTGCGAGAGAGAGAGAAAGAGTGAAAGAAAGAGAGAGGGGGAGGGAGAGAGAGAGGGACAGAAAAAGTGAGAGGGATAGAAAGAGATGGAGAGAAAGAGAGAGGGGAGAGAGATAGAGAAAGAAAGAAAGAGAGAGAGGGGGAGAGAGAGAGAGAGTAGAGCGAGAGGGAACGAAAGAGAGAGAAAGAGAAAGGGAGAGAGATAGAGGGGGAGAGAAAGGGAGAGAGAGAGGGAAAGAGAGAGGGAAAGAGAGAGGGGGGAAAGAAAGCTAGAGTGGGAGAGAGAAATAGAGAGAGAGAAAGAGAAACATAATGAGAGAGGGAATGAAAGAGAGGGGAGAGAGAGGGAGAGAGAGAAAGAGAGGGAGAGAGAGGGAGAGAGAGAGAGCGGGGGACAGAGAAAGAGAAAAAGAGAGGGAGAGGGAGAAAGGGAGAGAGGGAGAGAAAGAGAAAGAGAGAGAGTGAAAGAAAGAGAGAGGGAGGGAGAGGGGAGGAGAGAGACAAAGCACAGTGGGACAGCAAGAAAGATGGAGAAAAGTCATCATGGAAGAAGCGAGGGGGGAGAGAGAGAAAGAGAGTGGGAGAGAGAAAGAAAGAGAGTGGGAGAGAGAAAGAGCAAGAGAGAGGGAAGGAAAGAGAGAGAGAGGGGGGAGAGAGAGAGAGAGAGAGAGAGAGAGAGAGAGAGAGAGAGAGAGAGTTTACATCATTTGGAATTGCTCCCAAGTGTGTTTTAAAAGGGAAAATGCAAAGGATGCTTGAGAGGTTAGCGACCAAAGTGGCCCTGCTGCGAGGAGAGCCTTGAAGTGCATGGACCCACAGTAACACACTCAACTGGTGTCAGACACGCACATAGGCCGTCGCGCCAGCGGAGGTGTCCCTGACCTGAAGGGAACCCTCTGGTCCGAGGGAGGCCCTGCGGGCCCTGGAAGTAGTGGTGGATTCTCCACAAGTCACCTCAGGGAAGCACGACAGCACTCCGTGGGGCATGACTGCCTGCCAGTGTGAACACCTCGCGCAAGCCTTTCCAGCACAGAAGCCAAGTTACGCAAGGCGCCTGTGCTGTGCCAGTCCGCGCGCTTTTACCGAGCCTGCCTTATGCGCACGCTGCTGACATATTCCAAACTGGTGCGTTTCCATGTTTTGTTGCCTCCCGGTGACAAACACCGGATGCAACAAACATTTCTAAACGGCGCTCGTCTGCGGCTACACAAGCCGTGGCCGCGCTCAGCGCCTGTGCCACGGAGGCCGTCAGTCAGTGGAAGCCACCGGCCCTGAGCGGGACAGGAATGCGGCAGCCGAGCTCATTGTGCGCCACAATGGGCGCGGGCCCCCACCCCCGGGCACCGCGCTTTACTTTCAAGTCTATTGTCAGAGCAGCCGGGACAAAGCTTCCCCTGCAGCTAGACAAAATATGTGCGCCAAGGAACAGAGCTCTTCTGTCCGGCTTCACGCAATGAAAGGTGCAGCGCTGGGATTCCAGGCGCCGTGACGTGCACCCGCTCCCACGGCGGGGCCACCTAGCTCTACACACGTCCGTCAATATTCACTCTTCGTGTGAAAAAGCACGACCGCTCTTTCTGGATAAGTTTTACCGGCGCGATAGAGGCGTTTCCACACTACAGGCGGCGCCTGGTATCCGAAGTGAAACACAGTAAGAATACTCTTGAAGTAATGGGACTTCCTTAAATGCATCAAAACTCACTTCTGACCAGGCCAGATCTGCTATGCTATGGCAGCCAACAAAACATGTTCATGTGTTTATAAAGCATGTATTACTTACAAATGATATTTCCCAAACATACTCCCTTGATTGTTTGCTATTTGTTTCCGGAGGCATGTTCATGAACAACAAACCAGCAACAGAAACACAATTTACAATTCTGCGTGTAAGAAGTTACTTCTTTGTGGGATGTAACTATTTTGAGGCTTTACAAATTAATCTTAAGAACATTTTCTTCTCTAAAACGTAGCCGAAAAAATACGCTTTTAGAGCTTGTTAAAGTGCGGCCGCGAAAGTGAAAGTGATCAAACATCAAAGCGGCCGAGCGGCCGCGAAAGTGAAAGACAACGAGTGCTTTCAGGCTGCCAAATGGTGCGCGCGCCCGGAGCACATGCACTGTAGTTGACGGCCTGAAAGCACTCGTTTGCACTTCCAAAAGTGCTTACTATAAGTCTCGCCAGAGCAGCGCTAAAGCGCTGTCTCAGGCGAGACCTAAAAACTGTGCTTAACCCTCGATAGAGCACTGCGAGTGCCACAGTTAGGTAGTGGTAATGGGTTTTTTTTGCAGGAGATTTCCTGGCATGTGCTCCTTTTGGCTGGAAATGTAGCAGCATTTGTTAACATATCTAAAGTAAACAGCAGACCATAGCAGAATAACATACACAAAGCAACATAACATGAACTAGCACTGAGTCACATAAAACGGGTGAAGATTTATGATGCAAAAATGACTATTAATTGTCTGCTTGTATCATCAAAACAGCTCATTGTTCCGTGTTTATTTTGTCTTCTTTAGTTGCTGAATTTATGGACTTTGAGGAAGGACCTGAAGCAGGCGATCACATTCCACTGAAAGTCAATACCGACCATGAAATGCATTATCAAGACCGAGTCAAGCCAGGGAGTAAGCGCCATGGTCGTAGCCTCACTGAGGAAGACTTGCCAGTGAACGATTATGTAAGTCATTTGAATAAACTTTTGTAACTTTTGCTTCACTTGCTGGTACTGCTATACCTACAGTGTTTTCATGTGACATATGTCTTGTATGCGGGTGCATGTGATTTTAGTCATTTGTTAGCACAGTTTCTCTTTTAACAAATGCAATACAAACAAGCTTAAACATGAATAAGGAGCAGGCAAGTGAGGGTAAACAGCTTTTACAACACAGGCATTGCAATGCAATTCCTTTACCACTAATCCATTACCACACACTGCATCTTCAACGCAAGACTTTATCATTAATATCCACAACATTCTATTTGAAATAACGTTGGCGCTGATTGATGAATCTCTGCGAAATTTTCCAAACTTTTGGCCAGCTCCGGTCCGCTCCTATCCTGAAAATTTCATGGTGATTCGTCAAACGGGGGCCGAGAAAAAAGGGGGGTCCCAAAACGCGTTTTCCCAATGCATTTTCCCATAGGACCTGTTGACGCAGCTACAGCCCGAACTGCTGAACGGAATTACACCAAATTTGTCAAAGAGGTAGTCCTCAGTTCAGACTAGTGCCGTTTGCTTAAATGGTGTAAATCCGTTCAGTAGTTCCTGAGAAATTTCGAGTTAAAAAGATAGATATATCTGGGCGGAGCCTAACCACACATCTCATCGTGAGATCTGATTGGCTGTCAGTACTTCATCCAAGAAGTGTTGGCAGCCATCTTGGGACCAATATACATGGTAGCACCTCATTAAAAAGAAAAGCATTGCAGTTAATAGAAGGTTTTAAGACTTTAGTTACATTATAAATCATTTGTTGATGGTACCATACTCATTTTGGGAATTGTGGTGTGTTCTAAGGTGATTTTACCATGTGAAAAAGCCTTCTGCTGTGATATCATGAATCATGTTTGAGAGAAAACTATTTTCTCATGCATTTCCCACAGAGGTTTGGAAGGTGATCTTTAAGCTAAACTGAGAACATATTTTCTGTAAATTCACATTATCTTTCTCAGTCATGTGAGAATGAAGTCTGACATTCTCAGTAAAACATGTACATCCAACAAGGGCAGAGACTGTCAGTTGATTCCTTTGTGTTCTACTGCAGCTTCCCAAAGTGTTCTAAAGAACAACTAAGTCCTACTTATGACAAACGTATTGCACAGCTGAAACCATCTTGATTGGAATAAAGTGGTAACTCTTAAAACATTTAATTTAAAAAGGAACAAAATGAGGGGGTTCATTTTGCCATAGAAAGTATGATTAGTGCTGCAGAAAGAAAAATTAGGGCACATTTTGAGTGACTTCTCAAATTCTCTTCTATTTTATTAAAAAATTCTGACATGCAGATTGAAACATGCACTTTCAATACCAGCAGCAGACTTCCCTGGTGAGCAGTAGCTTTACTACAGTGATCTAATAAGCAACTAGAGTGCTAACATTCTGAATTTATGGCAAATGTGTGACACATCTGAATGCCTTCTTGATGGAATCAAAGTAAAAAACTGAAAGTATTTCCTACTGAGGAGACTGTAATAAAAGAGGAAATTAGGAACCTTCATAACAAATAAGTCTCCCAAAATGGCCATCAAAGACAAAAGAGCCCAAATGTAGCCCAAATATCACCCAGATGTAGCCCAAGTATAGCCCAATGACAGAATGTCCCAGAGTATTCTTAGGAACAACTAGAGCGCTAACAGTCTTACTTATGACAAAAGTATGGCACACCTGAAGCCATCTTGATTGGAATAAAGTGGTAACACTTAAAACATTTAATTTAGAAGGAACAAAATGAGGGGGTTCATTTTGCCATAGAAAATATAATTAGTGCTGCAGAAAGAAAAATTAGGGCACATTTTGACTTCTCAAATCCTCTTCTATTTCATAAAAAAATACTGACATGCAGACTGAAACATGCACTTTGAATACCAGCAGCAGACTTCCCTGGTGAGCAGTAGCTTTACTACAGTGATCTAATGAGCAACTAGAGTGCTAACATTCAGAATTTATGGCAAATGTGTGACACATCTGAATGCCTTTTTGATGGAACCAAAGTAAAAAACTGAAAGTATTTCCTACTGAGGAGACTGCAGTAAATGAGGAAATTAGGAAACTTCATAACAAATAAATCTCCCAAGATGGCCACCAGAGACAAAAGAGCCCAAATGTAGCCCAAATATCACCCAGATGTAGCCCAAGTATAGCCCAATGACAGAATGTCCCAGAGTGTTCTTAAGAACAACTGGAGCGCTTACTGTCTTACTTATGACAAAAGAATGGCACACCTGAAGCCATCTTGATTGGAATAAACTGGTAACACTTAAAACATTTAATTTAAAAAGGAACACAATGAGGGGGTTCATTTTGCCATAGAAATTTTGATTAGTGCTGAAGAAAGAAAAAATAGGGCACATTTTGAGTGACTTCTCAAATCCTCTTCTATTTCATAAAAAAATTCTGATATGCAGACTGAAACATGCACTTTTAATACCAGCAGCAGGCTTCCGTGGTGAGCAGTAGCTTTACTACAGTGATTTAATGAGCAACTAGAGTGCTAACATTCAGAATTTATGGCAAATGTGTGACATATCTGAATACCTTCTTGATGGAATCAAAGTAAACATCTGAACGCATTTCCTACTGAGGAGACTGCAGTAAATGAGGAAATTAGGAAACTTCATAACAAATAAATCTCCCAAGATGGCCACCAGAGACAAAAGAGCCCAAATGCAGCACAAATATCACCCAGATGTAGCCCACATGTAGCCCAATGACAGAAGTGTGCAAAACTCTTATTTTTTTGTGTATTTGCAGTTTTATATAGTGCAGACTTGTCAGGTATTGGAGTGCTTTACATGAGCATTGGTTACATCACACAAGATCAAATTCATTTTGGTTGTAGACATGGGGAGATTAAGTGATTTGACCAGAATCACAGAATGTTGAGCTGAAGCAGAAACTCCAACCTGGTTCCCCAGTTGCAAAGTCTGCAGCCCTGGGAGTAACATCACATCCTCTCCCCTAGGTGCAATATTTAATCAAGTGGTCAACTGGATAAAAAAACATAAAGATTACAAATGATTTAAAAGTTCTTTGTCGCTATTTGAAAACTCAGAAAATATGTCCTCATTTTAGTTTTTTAGAGCACCAACCATAATTGTGATGCAAATAAGACCCTCTCATGTAATTTCTAAAGGAAATGCTCTAGGTATTACAGTTTTGATGACGTCAGGTGTTCCACACTTTTGTAATAAATATAGAATGTTGGCAATCTAGTTGTTCATTGGGATACTGTTGAGAGGCAGAGGCCAGGGGCACGGACTCTGAAAATTGAAGGCAGGTAGGAGAGTGCAGAGGCAACAATTTGACCCCACTGGGCAGGCAGGAAGGGCAGTGGCAGCACAACAGACTATGGAAAGCAGTGGAAAGGGGGGCAGGGGCAACAAACCAACAATACAGGACTGGCAAGAGAGGCTGTGGCAATATAATAGACCATTGTGGAAGAGGCAGTGGTAGTACAACCATACATGCCAACAGACCCGTTTCAGCTAGGAAACGTCCAATGTTTTTAAGCTCAAATGAGTTTTATTTGATCTGTTTCCTGTCTACAATCTCCTCATTCTCAATGTAACTCAAAGGGAAAAATCAATACCCCAGTTTTTTTTCAAAATCTCCCTCTTACCAAGTTGAAAATGTTCGCAAGTATGGTACATTGGATTATGGTAGGCAGGAGGAATTGGGGTAGGGACATGGACTCGGATAACAGAGGACAGGAGGGACATGGAGAGGTGCACCTAACTGACCCTACAGGGCAGGCATCAGGGTTTGCAGCAGCACAATACACCACACAGGGCATGCGGGACGGGAGTGCAGCACAACAATCCATAGAAAGCAATAGGGAGGGGACAGGACCATGCACATGGACAACAGAGAACAGAGGGGAAAGAGGCAATGGTAGCTAGCTGACCATAATGGACAGACAGGAGAGAAAGCTGCAGCATAACAGACCATAAAGGGCAGGAGGGACGGATCAGGGGCATTACAATGGAACAGACAAGCCAGGAGGGAGGGAATAGGGGTCTGCACATGGAAACAGAGGGCTGGGGGCAAGGGGGCAGGGCAGGAGCAGCAAGATGACCATGGAGGTCAGGCAGGATGGGCACTAGAAACAAGGCACACCATGGAGAGCAACAGTGAGACTATGATGGCATACACACAGACCATGGAGGGAAGGTGGGAGGGGGTCAGGGGCAGCTAGCTGACCACACAGGGAAGGTGGGAGGGCCCATGGCAGCACAGAAGACCATGCATGGCAAGCGGGAGGGTTAGTGGCAGCACAATGGCTATGATGGGCAAGAAGGAGGGTGCAGGCGCATGCACAAAGGACCATGGGGGATAGAAGGGAGGGTCAGGACCTGGGCACAGACAAGAGATTTCAGGGGAATGGGCACTCACAACAGACCGCGTGGGGCAGGCAGGAGGAGCAGTTGCAGCACAACAGACCAGGGAGGGCAGAAGGGTGTGGCAGTAAAATGGACCATGGAGGACAGGAGGAAGGGGATAGGGGCATGGCATGTGGACAAGCAGGGTGGAGGTGGCAGGGACAGGTTACAGTCATCTGACAATTCTAGGCAGGTGGGAGGGGAGTGGCAGCTCAACAGAACACTCAGAGTAGATAGGAGTGGCAGGTCCATGGAACATGGTGGGCAAAAAGAATGAAGCAGGGGCATGCACAAAGACATCGGAGGGCAGGGGGAAGGAGAATAGGGGCAGCAAGATAAGCACAGAGGCTAAGCAGGAGGTCAATGATGGGCCATATAATTGGACAATGGAGGGCAGGAGGAGTGGACTGGTATATCATGCTAAATGGAGGGCAGTGGCAGCACATCAGACCATGCATGGCAGGAGTGAGGAGGCTAGTTCATGGATTCAGACAACAGAGGATAGGGAGGAGGTGGATGGGGCAGCAAGCTAACTGTTCAGGGAAGGTGGGTATTAGGAACTCAATTGTTTTTAAAATGTGTGTCTGTGCTAACTACTTAAAATATGAACAAGTATGCAGCATAATCTCACTTTTATTCAGGAAGAAGAGGACGTTTGTGACTGTGACTCCGGGCTCACTTGGCAGAAACACCCCCTGACCCTCCACCCCCCCATCGCAAAATGTAATGTTTGTGAAAAGGGTAGGTGGACGCAGTGTTATAAAGAACATAGTCCTGAGAGCACGATTGAAAATGAAAACTAGATATAGCATATGGTATAAACTATGCACCAAAAAGTGTGATATAAGATGAACTGGGGCTTGAAATATAATATGCAATACATTGTGCGCAATGACAGATTCATTGGAGAGCGCGAGATAGCACAGGCACTAGCGCGTGCTATGCGATATGCGCCTTGGAGTGTAATATGCACAGGGCAGTGTTGTGTAACCCAACTAGTCTCTAAAGTTGTAATATAAAATATGTGCTGGGGAGTGTAATGTTGCATATGCACTGTGACAAAGATATGGATCCCAGATTGTAATATGTATGGCATGGCGCTGTGCGTTATAACATAGGCATCAAGGAAGGCACGTTAGATGGGTCACTATAACCCATGCGAAGGCAAGTGTGGCATGACATATTCATGGGGTGGTGTTACAGTGCACATGGGCTAGAGAGTGTCATAGCATACGCACTAGCTGGTGGAATGCAACACAGAGGTGTGTGGCACTCGGCAGGCACTGGTGGGTGCGCCACAGCATTGGGCTAAGCCAGGAGCACGCTGTGACTCTCAAGTGAGATTTGTCTCCTTTCCAGAGAGTAAAATAAAAAGTATTACACATCTGGCGGTGGATGTGTGTTTTATTAAACGTGAGGGGGGTTTCTTGCATAGTTTGGTCGAATTTTTGTCGAATCCCCTTTGAATGGCTTGGTGTGCATGTGTATTAAATGTGCCCATCAATAGCTACCCATGTTTGTATAAATAAACGACAAGGGTGTCTACTTGGAGAGTACCCACGGCGGGGGCACCGGGATTAGGCACGATAGGGCGTCAGACACGTCAGAGCTTCACTAGCGGTGTAAATACATTCCACGTGGATTCATTGTATGCATAGTCGCCTCTTAATGAATATCACGCAAATCGTCATGGTGATAGGTACATACGGTTTGTCCAGCATGTCCTAGGTGTTTCTATAAATATATATATTTTTTAAATAATATAAAACAAAGGCAGGCCTCGGGGGATGGGGTCTCCGGGGCCATAAGTGGCCTGAGGAGGGGGGCAACGCAGCCCCCCTCCTAAAGAATTTTTTTAAAAAAGGCCATGACCCGGGGGTTGGGGTCCCCAGGGCCGATTAAGGCCTTGGGAGGGCCAAATTAATTTTTCCCAACAAAACAAATTAGGGTGCAGGCCCTGGGGGATGGGGTCCCCAGGGCCAATAAATTAGAAAAGAAGGGGGGCCACACAGCCCTCCTTCTTAAAAAAAAAAAAAAAAAAAAAGACCTGCATCGCGCTGGAGGACACGCCCCCTCCTTGCAGCAGTCTGCAAACGCGCCCCCTGGCCCATTTGTAAGTTGGGGAATTAATTCCCCTTCAATACTGAGGGTCCCTGAGGGCCAACTAGCCCAACAGGTATCTCCAGTATGCGCCAGGGAGCTGCGTTGCAGACAGGTGTTCTGAAGCCACGCCCCTTTTTACACCTCTATGCAATGCAGCTCTGTGGCGCTTACTGGAGGTACCTAGTGGGCTAGTTTGACCCTAGGGACCCTTAGGATTCAAGGGGACTTAATCTCTCAACTTATAACGGCCACAGGGTGCGTTTACAGTTTACACAGTGGTGAAGGGAGGGGACGGGGCCTGAGGTGACGTGTGCAAACACGCCCTGTGGCGCGTTTTAAGTTGGGGAAATAATTCCCTTTCAATCCTGAGGGACCCTGGGGGCCAACTAGCCCACCAGGTGCTTCCAGTAAGCGCCACTGCTCTGCGTTGCAGAAAGGTGATGCAGGCCGTGCCCCTTTTTACACCTCTCTGCAATGGCGCTTACTGGACGTACCTAGTGGGCTATTTTGCCCCTAGGGACCCTCAGGATTCAAGGGGACTTAATCTCCCAACTTAAAAAACGGCCAAAGGGCGTGTTTACACAGAGGGGAAGGGAGGGGACGGGGCCTGAGGTGACATGTGCAAACACGCCTTATGGCGCGTTTTAAGTTGGGGAAATAATTCCCCTTCAATCTTGAGGGAGCCTCGGGGCAACTAGCCCATCAGGTGCTTCCAGTAAGCGCCACTGCGCTGCGTTACAGAGAGGTGGTCTAGGCCGTGCCCCTTTTTACATCTCTCTGCAACGCAGCTCTGTGGCGCTTACTGGAGGTACCTAGTGGTCTAGTTGGACCCTAGGGACCCTCAGGATTCAAGGGAACTTAATCTCCCAACGGCCACAGGGCGTGTTTACACAGTGGGGAAGGGAGGGGACGGGGCCTGAGGTGACATGTGCAAACACGCCCTGTGCACTAATACACTCATGCACACACTCATCCACCCACACAGTCCTGCACACATGCTGTCTTCAACACATAGAAACAGTGAGTCACTCATTCATGCACCTATGCACTATGTAATACCCCCCACCAAACCATACATACACTCAGACACTAATACTGATACTCAAAAAACGAACTAATAACCTATATAGACACTCATGTAGACACTCACCAACCCATGCAGCCACTCATACACAAAGTGAGAGCCTGATACAGATATTTACATATTTAAACATTACTCACTAAGCCATGTATTCACTAAGATACACTTAATCAGTCAGTTATACAATCAAATTTTCAAAAACAAATCATCCATTTAGACACTTATATACCCATTTATTCTTCCATTGACCTTGAGATATACATATATAAAACATATGTAATTTTCAGAAAAACACACATTCACTGAATGATGTCATCACTGATGTCATGAGTGATGTCATTTAAGATGTCATCAGTGATGTCATGAGTGATGTCACTGACCATGTCATGAGTGATGTAATATGTGATGTCATCAGCAGTGCATTGCGGGCGCGCGAGTTATAGTTAGCTGAACTAACTATAACGGGGCGAATTTCAATGGTTTTGTACGAGTGAAAAGTCCAGCTAACTATAACGCCCCTGAAACCTATGTTTTTTCCAGTGAATGTATATATATATATATATATAGATAGAGAGAGAGATAGAGAGAGAGAGAGAGAGAGAGATAGAGATAGAGATAGAGATAGAGATAGGAGAGAGATAGAGATAGAGATAGATAGATATATATTTTTGGTGGAAGCCTGTTTTTAAGGTTTAGGGGTGTTGGGTGGTAAAGGCGTTTTAAGGGTTTAGGGCTGGATAAGGGTATTGAGTGGTAAGGATGTTTCTAGGGTTTAGAGGAGTGTAAGGGTATTGGGTGGTATGGGTGTTTTTAGGGTTTAGGCATGTCTAGGGGTATTAGGCAGGACAGGTGTTTTAAGGGTTAAATGTTGGGTGGGGGTATTGGTTTGTAAGGGTATTTTCAAGGTTTAGGAGTGGGTAGGAGTATTGGGTGGTAAGGGTGTTTTTAGATTTAGGTATGGGAATGGGTATTAGGTGGTAAAGATGTTTTTAGGATCAAGAGATGATTAGGGGTATAGCATGGCACGGGTGTATCTAGGTTTTCGGGGTGGGTAGGGGTAGAGGCATACGCATGGTAAAGGCTTGTGTTATAAAAGCAATGTGTACTAAAAGCATTATGTGGTAATGGATGCGTGGTAAAAACATGTGTTGTAAACGCATGCATTGTTAAGTCATGCAATCACAAATGAGATTGATAGAATAGCCAACCAATAGTAAGTAACTGGTATGCTCGAAACCCCTGTATCTTCTTGGTATGCCCACAATATGGGTCTCATTTACTATATTTTGATGCAGGGCAGCGCAGCAAGCCTTCCTGCTGTCCTGCTGTGTGTCAAAATAAAATGGCAGGAATGCCGTGTATCTACAAGAAATGGCGCATTCCTGTCCTTCTCCCCTGCGCCTGTGCACAAACAGTAGCTGTTCGTCAAAACATACACCCTTGTGCCATGGTGCAAGCATGCCTGCATTGCAGGGATGATTGCTGTTTTGCAAGAAGGAACACCTACCTGCACAAAAACATTCATTCATGGCATTTTGCTCCAAAACCGAGGAGAATTAAAAGTATTTCTTCTCGTTGCACCACTCCTACGCCTCCTCTGGAGAGCAGTCGCAGCTGGCATGGATTGCGGGGGGGGGGGGGCGGACGTAGGGGGGGGGTTAATTTAAAAAAAAAAGCATAATTTAAACTTACCTTGAGGCCGGGTCCCGCGTCTTCTCAGCTCCTGCTTTCCTGCTTCTGACAGGAACAGGAAGCAGGCAGCCAGTTCCCTCCCCTAAGCCAAGCACAACGCTGCAAGCAGCATTGTAATTGGTCAGGAAGGGTCCCAGCCAGGGGCTGATGGGGGGGCATGTTCTCCATGCAGGCTGCTATGCATGGAGAAGGACAGAGTGCGCATGACTGATTTGGTGGGCCCAAGAGGGCTGACCAGACAGTCTTTTCGCACTCAGGAGTAGACACACCACTCCTCCCCTGCCCTCAGAGAGCAGGGCAACAACACCCACCCACCCGCCCGCAACGCAAACATAAAATGATAATAACTAAAAGTTCAAGCGGAAGCAGTGGGGCGACTCTCCTCTGCCATAGCGGAGGAGACCCCCCTTCTGGGGAGGCATAGAATTCTGACGCAGTCACAGGTTTGCAACACTTTATAAGTATGGGAATGTGTCAGGTTCCATGAATGTTGCGTGGGAACACCCACAGCAACGTCCATGGAATGCCCTATCATGCAGTCATGAGTGAAAGGAGCCCATGTTTGCAAGGCCATGAAAAGTCACCCAGGGTGACTTTGCGTGGCCTTGTAAATAAGGCTCTGCACTCTGTGTCGCCGGTGCAGCCGGGGCGTAAAAAAAAATGACCCACCAGCGGTGCAATAGGCTTGTAAATAAGCCCCTCTGTTTTTTGCAAGCAGACAGCAAGCTGTCTGATGGTCTCATCCTATTGAGACATATAGTGTGTCATACTATGCCCCTAACAGCGAGTAATCTTTTAGGCTTGTATGTCGCCACTAGTCAGCTGGCATACTTCTCCATCATGCCTGCACAATTTTTGTATGAGAGTTTAGGCATGGCTCAGGAGGTGAAACTCTGCTTTGCAGTGTATGCAGTGTATGAGTCTCTACTCATGAATAGAGGGACAGCTAAACTTGCTTCCCTTTCTTTACCTGAATAGACAAACGTGGTGAGCCATGGGCATTGCTTGGGCTGGTCCAATCAGAGGACATGCACAAGACATATGGAGTTGGATTAATTCTTTGCCAATCTTCAAATGTGTCTTTAGGTGCATAAGAGGGTATATGGTAATTGGCGGGACACTCTGATAGCATGAAGGCAGCCAGAGACATAATCGGAATGCACTAGATTTACATGCTTTTTTGTGCCAAGAGTAGTAAATATGGACCCAGGTTTCTTCTTCTAACCAAAAAACCTGTCACTTGAACCAACCTTTTCTGAATTGAAGCCCTACATGTTCTGACATTGCTCCCAAAGTGGTTACCATTGCAAAATCACTGGGTTTTCTTCCTGCCAAAAGCCTCAACCTCAAGGAGTACATGAATATTATGGCCATGTCTGCCAGATTCCATTTTGATAAACTCAAGGGTTCAAAAGACATTATCCTTCCTCAGGGTCTGAAGCTAATAGTACTGGCCATGATTATCTATCAAATCGACTTTGGCTTTGCCCTCCTTACCAGCATACCAAAACAGAAACGTTCCTAGTTAACAGCTGTTCTTCATTATGTGCCCATTTTCTCACCATTGCTAAAAATATGGACCATATAACCCCTGCAGTTGCCTACCTCTAATGGAGACCAAATGAGGCATACTATGCCATGAAAAGTACGTGCCTCATGGACAAGGCTTTGAACAGCCACACTCTCAGATATCTCTCCCAAAAGTTATCTACATAGGTAGATCTCTTACTGCTACTCTTTTTAGAAGAAATGCATGCTTTACAGGATCCTTCTCCAGCAAAGCTCCCAGAACTGTGAATACCCTTCCTCGATGTATCAAGAAAGATCTGTGTTTTCAAGTGTCTGTAGGAAACGACTGTATTTGAATGCTTAATCACACTAAATCTACCTAAATTGACAGTGCAACTCCTTCACCTCTATCCTCCTACTCCAAGGTTGGGCACGTCTTCTGTTTCTTTGCTGTCCACCTGTAGTTGTTTACCTCACACCATGTCATATGCCACTCTGTCGGGAAAGTAGTAACCTGTATCTTCTATAAATTAACGTGCTATGTCATGCACTATGCATCCCTATTGCCCTTATGTGCAGCCTTAGGGATAAGGGCTATTCTTTCCCCTCCACCATCTCACCTGCAGGGCAATCTGTGGTGGACAGGGGTTGATGCTAGTCACTAGTCTGGACCATGCACTACTTAAGTTTTGGCATCCTAGGTTCTTCCTGATGCTGGAACCCTCCTCATCGACTAATTAGGGGTCTTCTCTTCGGCATCGGTGGGTTTTCATTACAGCCGACATGGAGAGGTGTGGTCCTGCATGCGGTGCAACTCACCCTTCTTTCATTCTGGTTTAGCAGTCTGTGCTGTCTGCTTAGCCCATCTTCCATAGCCATCTGAGGCCTCTCACAAATGAGACACAGACGCAGCTGCGCATAATGGCCCCCGAACAGCCTCTCTTATTGGCTGTAGTGGGTCTCATATACCAAAACCAGAAATCCCCCCTTTGCCGTTCTCTGAATCTGAGAACAGAGCCTTGAGTCATACGCACAGAACTAGGACAACATTTCAATGAAGCCTTTGTGCCAGTGCTTCATTTGTGCCAGTGTTTGCTGGGGTTCAGCACCGGCTCTTATTTCTTATTTTCACATTCCTCTACATGGGGGCGCTGTCTGGCAATTTTTAAACAGAGCGCATCAGTAGCGTTTTATAAGGTCAATATACATTAAAGAAATAATACCAGTGTACCAAGACCATTCTTACCGATTTGTCTGTTAGTCTAGGTACTGTAATGTGGCAGTATCGGCACAGACAGGCAGTGGTTCAAGCTGCTATCGCCACCTGAGAAACACCTTGGGCCCTGGCACATATTTTAGTACGAATTAAGCACTGCTTTGGGCCAGTTACATATCAAACCAAACCCACCATTGTACATATAAATAGATAATGAAAATCACCCCAGAATTCCATGCTCTTATAAGTGCCTCCATGCAGAATTGTTATAATGTAATAGTTTGGGGTATGATATTTCATATGTAGTACATGGGATCCTGCAATGTCTGTAAAAACCTGTATAGAATGCTCTCATCACAGTCTAATTTGTACATCTCTACATTAAAAAGAAAACCAGCATTTTAGTTTTTCAGATCTATTCCCCTGAATAATTAGTCAGTAGCAGAAAATATGTATTGATGACAGCATGTTTATTTTGTGCACATATTATTAATTACACAAAAGCAGGAATCTCTTTGCAAGTTACACCATTATGAACTATAGCAACGTGTTTTGCAACAAATTACTTGCTGCATATTGGTGGATATATTGTCACACTACCGAGTCCTCATTTATTCTACATATTTGCTACAATGTTTCCATTCCATCTTCCACATGAAGGAACAAAAAACAGGAATGTAAGCGTTTTAGGGAAGAGTAATGTGTGACCATGTACAATGAGGAATATAAGCAGGTATTGTTAAATGCAATAGATTTTGCCTATGTGATTACTAATAAGCTGCTTCTTGTTGTAAGCTGTAGCTTGGTGAGCAGTTGTGTAATATAAGTTACTGCAGCCCCTTTTAAGATTTATAATAAATAGAATAGATTTTATTAGCACAGCGCAAGCGCTGTGCAGGCGAAACCTAAAAAAGAAAGGAATAAAAAGACCAAGTATTTCAGTGTTGCTAAATTGCAAAGCAGATACCATGCCATGGGGCATTCGGTGTCAGACAGAAGTATGCCCAGCCTCATCTATTTACTTAAAGCGCAGTTTACACACAGTGAAAGTGAGGCTGTGGGAGTCCCTAAAAAAAAACCCATTTAAGGGTCCTAATTCTATACATTGTTTAAAAACAAAAACATCATTTTTCAACAATGAGAAGCTTTGCATTAGGAATTACTAAGAGGATGCCTTTGATACCTTTGATGTTCCCTAAAAATAAGGAGCCTTTTAATATAGTTATATTTGTTTAAGCATCCCACGGATGACAGATTAAAAGAAAGGAAGCAAGGGAGGAAGGAGGGTGTATGTGTGGAGCACAGGAATTTTGTCCTCTATAAAGGAGCGGGAACAGAGAAAGCTTTTGAAGACTTTCATTTAGTTATCACACTGTATAACTCATGGCTTTCTAGGAATTCACAAAGGGTTGAACAGAGTGCTGATAGCGCCCGCCCACATGTTTCAGGATGCGCGTTGTGGTAATCTCCTCTTGTGTGCAGCTCGTGATGTGACATGTCATGGTAGGTGAGCACAAGAAGGAAAGTGTTGACTAAGGAGTTGTGGGATTGGAAAGTGGGAAAAAGGAGGGTGCGCGATGATGAAAGCCGGCTGGGGTGTTTAATAAACACACTCTTTTCTCATGATTTAGTTCATGGTTCGAAGTGTCTTTATTGCGTCTTCACACTGACGACAGAGGATGGGATTCTTTTTGGAAGAGTGTGTGGAACACCTTAATGGTCTAAGCAGAATTGCGCTTGACGTGCGGTCAACCAGCTGATGTTTAGCCCTGTTCAGATGTGAGGTGGAGGTGAAGAGGTGGCTAAAGTGCACTGAGGTGACAGAGGGTGACAAGAGCAGCGTAACGATGGAACACGATGATATTAAAACGGCATTAGATGGGGCAGTAAAATCAGTGTAGTTGCAGTGTGTGAAATGCAAGTGCATTCCATGGAGGCCATTTTATACGCAGGCAGCAGGAGTGCATCATAGTATCAGTGGTATGTAGATGGAGAAACGCATGTGCGCTGCGTTCCATGGAAACCATTTTAGAGTGCCACGTCACACTGTACCACCTGTCTCAAATTGGTGAGAAATGAAGTGATCAAAGGGAGCTTATTAGGAAGTACGGCAGAGCGTCAGCAGAGTGAGGGCAAGTGACTGTAAAAATAGGTTTGTATGTGCTCATAGTTCAAAGGAAGTGGTTTGGTTTTCCGGTGGCAAACGTTTTGGAAGCATGTTGGAGCACAAACAGGATAAGGGTTTGACTGTGGGTAAAGAGTCCTTTGCGTGTAGGAAAGTGCACATATTCAAAAAGAAGATTCAAGGTAAAACTTGATGAGGGTTACCTTTTATTTGTCGAATCCAGCAAGCTGTTCTGGGGTGGCAAATTGGTGCTCAAACATGTTGCTGTTTGTCTGTGGTGTTCGTGTAAAGGGCTCCCATAGGGATTGCGCTACACAAATAAGATTACCTGTACGCGCCTATATGAATCTTTGGGAGGAGCAGCACAGGAGGTCAAGCTGCTGCGCCTGGGGAAGAGTTCAGGGGAGGAGGAGACAAGCATAGGTGCTAAAACATCTAGCTCAGGAAAACGTTTGATGTGGATGAAAAGGAGTGCATGGGCCAAGGGACACTGATAAGAACACACAAAGAACAACAGGAAATGGCATGCTACAACCAATAGAAATGATGGGAAAATAGGGTGCCAGCACACCAACCAATGAAAAGCAAGGGGTAAGCCCCTTATAAGATTTATATTAACAATAGACTTCACAAGCAAGTGCAAACCCTGTGCAGGCGAAACCTAAGAATGTTGTGCTGAGCATAAAAGGAAAATTGCAATTTATCTCAGACTTCCATGACCTTTTAAAGGTACTCAGCCTTACTCAGTGACTTCAACATCCTTATAAAGTACAGCAGATGTTTAAACCCATACATTTTCAATGCTGATAGACTCTGCTCACCCTTTTGTAACTCAACTATCAATGCCAAAATATGCGTATTTGTTTGTTCAGTGTCTTGCATGGTCAACTGATACATGTCTTACTAACCTTTCAGAATGACAGCAATTATGATTGCTTCTTGCCTTGTAACACTGCTGTGCTGTTTGCTGTGACCAAATGTAATACTGTAATGCTGCTATACAGCTGTGCATTCTTTTTTTTATATAGTATTTTTATAAACTGTATTTGATTCCTTTTGTGACTGTTGAATGCTTAGGTGGCAGAGCTATCAATAGTGCAGCTTATGTAGTGGCACTGGGTCCCCATGGTTTTAAGGCTCCCTTATACTATCAAATCATGGCATAAAGGAGCCCAACATGTCCTTACCAGTGCAAGCCTGCTATTCCCTCATTACCCCTGTCTGTAGTCACAAATGTATACACATCGATTGCCATTACCATTGTAATCCTCCGGTCTTATTGTATGGGATTTGGAACCTGTTGTTATATTTAGGCTACATACATAAATATATTAATTCATTCATTCTACACCTGGCCTGTCTATCCATAGATTCCATTGATTCTAATGTGCAGTGATTAAATTGGTTCTTCATGCCAGAATATTTTTAAACTAAAAGTGCAAGACCTTCACACGATGGTAATTCACCCACTCCCATAGGACAACAGAAGATAAATACTGCTGCAGATGAGCTAGTATATTTAATAACTTTATTTCTGTTATGGCTCATGCCTCCGAAAGGGTTGCCTCTCAGTGCGCAGGAGTCCAACACAGAGCATACTCGTTGAGTGGAAGCGTGAGGTGGGGAGGGGTGCACAACGTGACGTGGAAGGGAGGCGACAGGGTGATGATAAATTCAAAGCCTCTTCAGTACATATCACTTTGGGACAGGTTAGGAAAAAGGCTATTGTCTGATAAACACATTGATAAAATACGAGGTATGGAGGAAGAAATTAACAGATATAATAGTAGGTGATCAGCATTATAGCAGAATTTTTATTGTACGATTTGGCAAAATTTACAGAAATTACACAAAATTACACAAATATTGTGTGAAATATACTTTGAGGTATCCAGGGCTTTACGTGGGTAGATCTAGACCTGGCAGTAATTAAAAGTCGACTTTGAAACAGGTGTCTATTGGTCATAGCATTAACTTCACTGGCAAAAAAATGATTGATTTCTCAAGAATGACTCTAAACCGTTAAGATATTGCATGTATGCGAAACAATCTCTTATCCATTTAACACATTACTTCATCTTCCATTCCCTAAAAGTATTTGCTTTTTTCAAGATATTGCTTTTCTGTAATGTTAAACTCTAACTTTTCTATAATTCTGAACTGAGTTACTTCCAGGTGATTGGTGAGTTCAGGTTTAGGGTTGTTTATGACATTGCACGACTGAGAGCTCTGAGGCTGAAGGCACTGTGAGCATCTCACTGTGCCTGTCAGTGGGTTACTAATATATTTACCCACCATGGACATCCAGCCCTTGACCTCTCTACATAGGAAATGGAGCGATGGTCACATACGTGCTAGTTGTAGTTGCGGGAAATTATGAGATATGCAGCTGGAGGATTTCAGAAAATGTATGCAGAAAAAGAGCATAAGTGTCTAGCAGACTGAGAAACTGAAGACGAAAGTTGTATCAAGCCAAGAATGGGAGTGATTGCCATACTTTGAAGGTCGCTGACCCTTGTCGAGATTTTAGTCATCTTTAGTGCATATTTTTTAAATTGCAAGATTTCAATTCTAATTATTCAGAAAAAAAAAATCAATATTGTTGTTCATTTATGAGACATTACAAAACGCAGTGGCAAAATCCAATAGGTTTATCTGGCCCATACGTATATGTTAACTGTTGTGTCATGTCTAGATGCAATAGCAAAAATCTCACAGAGAGCCACCCAAATACTGGTCATGCGACACACTGTGAGAAGCAAGTGATTTTAGTATACATATTTGAAGATACACCCTTCATTTCAAAGGTCATGCCTTATGGAAGCCACCTCCTTTTAGAAACCCCCCCCCCCCCCAACCTTTTTCATCCCCCTTAAAGTACTGAGGTCTCCTGTGTGAAATTGTTGAGACTATCTGTTGTGTTAAAAAATTTCTAACTCAAGGAAAAACATGTTTCGTGCAAGACATTTTTCTGCTCGAAATGATTTCTCACTAGAACTTTCTGCTAGAAATGATCTCCCTCTAAACATTTTTTGATGTATGAGCAGTGCTTAATTTGAGCCGGTCGTTTCCATGCCTCGCACCGGCACTTAATTGTCAACACCGGCCCTCATGATTGTCTGCCACATGGTGGTGCTGTTTGTCTAATTTAGAGAGTAACACATCAACAATCTTTTAGTAATTCAAGATACATGAAAAATGGCTAATACATGCCGCCAAAGCCCTTCTTGTAGCTTTGGGGGTCTGGAAAAGTCAGACCTGTCCCTCTTGCAGGAGTGTGATAGTTAGTAGTTGTGTTATTACTGTAATTGGCAGCGCTGACAGTGGCTACGAGTGGTGCAAGGGTATTTTTTTTTACAAATTAAGCTCTGGCTATCAGTCCATTGCACCAAATCAAAAAGGGGTATATTCACAAGTCCCTATCGCCACCATAATGTCCCTTTTAAAGAAGTTGTGGTGGTGATACAGGCTTCACCTTATTGACAAGGTAGTGTTAAGCCACTTAACGTGGTTTAATGCCGCCTAGTTAATAAGGCACCCTTTACGCTATACTTTGCGTGAAAGGGGAGTGCAATGGGTATTGTAGTGGGCGTTCCACAGCAAAACTCATTGATTTTGAAGCTGCCCCCTATTTACAAGTGTGGCGTAAATATGATGCAGTGCCAAAAATAAGACCAGGGAAAACCTGGTTTTAACCCGGCGAAACGAGGAGAAATGCTTAATTTCTCCTCTTTTTTGCTGTTCCTACGTGTGCTGCACTGTGCAGCACACATGGAAACAGCAAAACGCCTTTGATTGGCTATGTGCAGGAAGGTGTCCCTTCGTCCACATAAACAATCTTTAATAAAAAATATGTTTTGCACCGTCTATGTGTGCTGCCTTCAGCAGCACATATAGACATTTCAAATCACCATTTCAGATTGTTTATGTACAGGCCTTTCTGCACATAAACAATCACTCCCCTCAATGCAGACACCCTTGCAATATGCTGCAAGGGTGCCTGCGTTGGCACTAGGCAGCTAAATTTAGTGCCAGCGCAGGGGGAAATGCACCCGCCCTGCGTGTCAACAGTAACGGAACGTGTTGTTACTTGTTAGCCTTCTTGACAACACACTTTGCCACTTTCCTTGTGAATATGCTCCTAAGTTTCCAAAAATGTCGTGCAATTCTTGTAGTGTGAAAATATAACAAATATATAAATAGAATAGAACGTTTGGCTGGAGGGGCTTCCATTTTTTGTTTACCTAGTGTGAGGCATTGTAATATAGTGTGTAATATATAACTGTGCCCCTCGTTACAGCCAAGCTAGTTGAGCCAAAGTTGGGATGTGATCAAAGGTTCGGGCCCAGCTGCTGGACGCAGACGCTGTCTCCAAATCAATGCGCAGCCTGCACAAGTTGCTGTAGCGAGATCAGAACGACACCTTTTGATTTAAACATCTATTGGACTACTAAAAGGCCCGTCCGTGTCTTTTTAACTCCAGTAATTAGGAGCGGAGCCTGGTTTTAACAAACATCGATACACCTTGTATAGGTTTAACATTTAAAAAGATAAACTTAAAAAAAAGAAAAACGTTTTATGTGGGCGTTAGCAACGACCTCCTGAGACCTTAAAAATTGTCGTTACCACAAACTATGTGCAGAACAAAACATTAGGGAAAAACAAGTCATGGAAATCTGTCTCCATGGTCCGCCTTCCCCTCAGCACAGTAGAAAAGGTAGCGGGAGCAAATGACAGATGGGTATTAAATTCATCATATGTCACACATTTTAATAATGCTCCAGTTGTTTGTAGTGGTGCCAGATAGTATTTATAGGCGACATAATTGCTGGGGAAGTCACGTTGCACAGGGTGAGAGTCCTATGCTGCGTCCCACTCCTAACAATGGGGTTCATTTATGAGTCCTTATGTCACTTTTGCGCCGCCGGTGCGTCACTGTTTGTGACGCATCAGCGGCGTAAAAATTGGACCTTGTTGCACCATATTTACAAAGTGACGCATCTAGGTAGATGTGTCACTTTGTAAACCCCTGCGCTACATTATACCTGCGTCAGGTATAATGGGGCAGATTTACAAGCCCTTTGCGCCTCGTTTGCGCCGTCGTTGCGTCACTTTTGTGACGCAGCGGTGGCGCAAAGCCAGCGCCATGGTGCGGGGTATTTACAACGTGACGCATCTGGGAGATGCGTCACGTTGTAAAGCCCTGCGCCACATGTAGGCGTTCTGCGCAGGGGGGGGCGTTCCGGCGCAGGAACGCCTCCTAAAAGTGGCTGAGTGGAATCTACAAGATTTCACTCAGTCACTTTTAGGCCCATGCTGCGTCAAAACTTTGCGCCTGCCTGAAGCAGGCGTAAGGATTGACGCAGCATTCACAAGATAGGGCCCTCCAGAGCATTGCTGGAGCTGCGTCGCGCTTGCGACGCAACTCCAGCAATGTGCCACTTTTACGGCATAGATGCGTCACGCATCTGTGCCGTTTTTGCCCCATGGTGCGCCGCATTGTAAATGCGGCGCATACATGGTGGCGGAGCTGTGGCGCACAATAACTGGCGCATCCCTGCTGATATGCAAGGATGCGCCAGTTATTGTAAATATGCCCTATAGTATGCAGGGTGCGCGTTCCCACGTAAGTAAGCATCGTAGAAGTGACGCAGTGAAATCTACGAGATTTCACTGCGCCACTTCTAGGGTGCAAATGCATCAATATCTTACGCCTGCCTCACAGCAGGCGTAAGACTGACGCAGGCCCTTTCACATGGGGCTTGCCCCATGTGAAAGGACACATTGCTGGAGTTGCATCACTTTTGTGACACACTCCAGCAATGCGTCACTTTTGCGCCTACAGATACGTCAGAAATACTGACGTGGGGGAGGAGCCTAGCGCGCAACCAAGATGGCCGCGTAGGTGCGAGGCTCCCGAGGACCTCCGCGACCTCCTACATATATCCTGACAATATCCTGTCCTAGATGAGGGGACTGTGTTGGTGAGCCCGAGCTGAGGTGGCACCCGCTTTCCGCTTCCAAATTGGACCTCGGACTCCGGCGGTGGCACCGATTGAGATTTGCGGCCTTCTCCACGCCGGACCCCGGATTGGAGTTGTGGGGTGATCCGGAGGCAAAGTCAACAACAGCGGCGGGCTGGGCGCGGCGGCTCGCGTACCCCGCACTTTCACTTTCGCTTTTGCACCCTCCTTGCTGTCTCGGCGAGGTTGGGTCGCGGGGCACTGTGAGGTGGTGTGGCCCCGTTGGGGTGCCCTGCCGGCCCGCCGGCTGTGACTTGCCCCGCGGCCCTGTGGTGACCCCCCCCCGGATCCCGTGAACCGGCTTGCCCGCCCTTTACGACGTGCCTGGCACAGCCGTGGGACTGGAACCATGTCCACAAAGCAAGATGGAGATCGGGCAAAGGTGAAATCGACCCGACGTGGCGCAGTCCACCAGTCTAACAGCATGGACCGCTATACCCTCCAGAAGGGATCTCCCGAGGTACCGCGTAGGTCCCCTGAGGGCCCGACTGATGCTCCTGCTCTGCCCGCGGATCTGACCCTGCGGGACGTGATGGGCGCCATCGCTGAGATGAAGGCCTCGGTGGACCAGCGTTTTGATACACTGGCGCAGAAAATTGACTCGGTCCTCGTGGATGTTGGCCTGGTAAGGGCCGATCTATCCAAGACTAATGACCGGGTCGATTCTTTGGCCCACACCACATCGGGCCTCACGACGGATGTGGCAGCCCTCCAAAAGGAGGTGCGCCGGCTTGGCCAGGCGAGCGCGCTGATGGATCGTCGCTTGGAGGATTCTGAGGGTCGGGCCCGGAGGAACAATGTCCGTATTCTCGGGGTGCCTGAGGGACGTGAGGAGGCGGCGGCGGATCTATTCGTGGAGGACTTGATTCTCACCCACCTCCAGCCCCGGGGATTGAGTAAATTCTTCGCGGTGGAGCGGGCCCACAGGGTTCCCGGGGGAAGGCCCAAGGCCGGAGCCCCCTCGAGGCCTCTCATCGCCCGGATTTTCAACTTTCGGGACAGAGACGCTATCCTGCAATCCTCCAGACTACAGGGGCCGGTCAGACTCGACAATATGGATATAAATTTTTATCCTGACTTCACCCCAGCGGTCCAAAAGCAGAGACTAAGCTTTCTCGGAGTCAAACGTCGTCTACGGGACCTAAATCTCAAGTACGCTATGCTTTTCCCGGCTAAGCTGCGGGTGGAGTTGGATGGCCGCACGCACTTTTTTGATCGTCCCGAAGCAGCCGGGGACTGGCTAGATACCTTGCCTGGGGATCGGGATCGGAGGGGTGGGGGGGGAGCGGTGGGGGGAGAGGGCCTGCCGGATCAGGACTGAGGGACTAATATTATGCCTCGCTCTGGACAAAATTGATGTCACTTTTGACTGTTTGCCTGCTCGAGTAAGTCTCCTCCTGTGGAGGTCGTGTGGGGTCTCTTGGGGGTTCTCCCTCCTCCTCTGGGGGTCTAGTTAGTTTCACCATCTATGGGGCGACAGGCACACTGCACTTTGGGGGGGCTGTTTGGGCTCATGCAGGGGTGCAGGGAGGGGGGAGTTCTGTTGGGGTGGGGGAGTTGGGGTGGGGTGTTGTTCGTTTTTACCACAAGGCAAACCCTTTTCTGTATTGTTTTTAAGGTGCTCTCCGGGGGACGACTGATGGCTCCTGTGTGTGATGGGGGGTAGGGATTTGACTTTGTTGTCTTGGAACGTTAATGGACTGGGGCATAGGATCAAACGAGGTGTGGTCCTGCAGTATTTGAAACGAATCTCACCCGATGTAGTCTTCCTGCAGGAGACACACCTTATTGGAAACTCTTTTTGTGCCATGAATCGGCGTGGCTATCGTTTGGTGGCCCACTCGGGCTTCACGTCGGGCTCACGGGGTGTGGGCATTATGGTGAAGAACTCGCTCCCATTGGAAATTGATGAGGTGCGCCATGACGATAGGGGACGCTATGCTGTTTTAGTGGGGAGAATGGAAGGCAAAGTAGTGGTCTTTGTATCAGTATACGTCCCACCGGGGCTACAGGCGACCACTTTTGCAGACCTGGGGCGCCTCCTCCTGGGCCTTCCGGGGGACTCCTAGTGGTTGGGGGGGACTTCAATGCGGTGGTTTCTGGGACTCTGGATCGTCACCCCCCTAGGGACCTCCCCCGGGCCCAGGCGTGGCTATCCGGCCTCTTGGATACACTGGGATTGGTGGACTGCTGGCGCTTAAAACATCCCACGCAGCAGCAATACACTTTCCACTCGGGGGCCCATGGTAGCCTCTCACGGCTTGATCATGTCCTTGTCCCAGCGGCCTATGCTGGGAGTGTGGGGGAGGTGCGCCATCTGGCGCGGGGTATCTCAGATCATTCCCCGCTCCTGTTCCATTTCGATGTCCTTCCGAGGGGTGAGGGCAGGGTAGTTCCCATCAATGCCTGGTACCTGCGCGACCCCACCATTCGCGCTGCTGTGATTAAATCCTTGCAGCGATACTTTGATGAGAATGTGGGGTCCGTCCCTTCGGCTATCTCCTTGTGGGAAGCCTTCAAGACAGTTCTCAGAGGAGAGGCCCTGTCCCTTATTTCCCATGCCCGGAGGCGCGAGCGGGAGGAGGTTACCCGGGTGGAGGCCGAAATTGCTGAATTGGAGGGTGATTTAGAGGGCGGAGTGACGGATACTGCACTACATGTCCTACAACTTAAGCAGGCGGCCTACAGGGCCCTCGTTACGGAGGCGGCCAGGGGCCTCAGTAGGGAGCAACAGGGGCGACTGTATGATGTGGGTGATAAGGCGGGCAAACTGATAGCGTGGTTGGATAAAAAGTAGAGAGTGAATCGTGTGGTCCCGCTGATTGAGGGGATGGATGGTGTGAGTATCACCGAGCCAGAAGAAATTGTCTCCTGTTTCGCGGATTATTTCCGCGAGGTGTATTCTCCGGTCTCTCCTTGCTCGGAGGAGGACTCCCATTCCCTGCTTAGGGATATCGCGCTGCCCTCCCTCTCGGAGGAGGACAGGGTGTCGCTGGATGCCGCTCCTACATCTGACGAAATTGCCCTCGCCATACGTTCGGTTGCCTCTGGCAAGGCCATGGGCCCGAATGGCATCCCTATCGAGTTATATAAGTTGCGACCAGATGTACTGGCACCCCACCTCCGCGCGATGTTCCTGGCGGCCCACTCGCTGGGCTCCCTCCCGCCGGACCAGCGTCTGGCTACTATCGTGGTGATCCACAAGGAGGGGAGGCCTCGGGACCGGGTCACATCCTATCGGCCTATCTCGCTCTTGAATGCGGAGCCCAAAATTCTCGCCAAGGTGCTGGCCAATCGGCTGGTCGGCGTGGTGGGCGACCTGGTCCACCAAGACCAGTCCGGCTTTATCCCCCATCGCAACACGGCCCTTAATCTGCGGCGCTTGCACGGGGTGCTCGCACGTGTCCCATTCGTGCGGGAGCCGGCCATTTTGGCGTCCTTAGACGCCACTATGGCGTTTGACACGCTTGAGTGGCCATACATTTGGGCGATGCTGGCGAAGTTTGGATTCGGCCCGGGCTTCATCAGTTGGGTCAAATTGTTGTATTCGGGCCCATTGGCGCAGGTGGTGGTGAATGGAAGAGTTTCGGCCCCATTCGAGCTGGGCCGGGGCATGCGACAGGGCTGCCCCTTGTCGCCGCTCCTGTTTGCGCTGGCCTTGGAGCCCCTGGCGGAGTGGCTGCGGTGGCACCCCTCCATCCGTGGTCTCCGTTGGACCCCCGAGTATGAGGACCGTGTGTCCCTATACGCTGACGACATCCTTTTGTACCTAGCCTCCTCACGTAAGTCACTCATAGTCCTGGTTGATGTTTTACGTTCATTCGGCCGGAACTCAGGCCTTGTCATCAACTGGGCTAAATCATGCGTGTATGTGCTCTCTGGGGAGGCTCCTGTCCTTCCGCGGGGTTGTCCGATTCAGATTGCCTCTCAGGGGTTTCGATACCTGGGTGTCTACATTACTCTGGACCCAGAGGCTCGCTACGAGCGGAACTTGCTTCCCCCTCTCCAGCGCTTGAAGGAGGACGTCGTGCGCTGGCGGCGCCTGCCGCTTTCGCCGCTCGGCCGGGCGGCGTTGTTTAAGATGATGTCGTTGCCACGTTTCTTATACGCTCTCCAGAACACTATGGACCCAGTCCCGGCGCGCTACTTTCGTGAGGTGGAGAGTTTACAGCGCCGCCTGTTCTGGGACGGGAGGCTGCGCATTGCCCTGGCGAAGTTGACGCTCCCATGGTATGATGGGGGGATTGCCCTCCCGGATATTAAACGGTATTACTGGGCCTCCCAGCTAGCTGCAATTAACCATGGCCTCTATGGGCCCGCCTTGAACCCGGCATTTGAGATGGACAAGATGCTACTGCCCGGTGGCGACTACAATCGAGCGCTCTACTCTGGCGCGCCCGACGCTCGCTTGACGGGACCTACGCGTGTCATGGTCAGAGTATGGCATGCGGCTAATGCAGCTATGGGGTGTCACCGCTGTATGCGTCTGAGAAGTTGGGCTCTCTCTGGACCTCGAAGGGCTTCGAGAAATGGGACATGATAGGCATCAGTAAAGTGGGGGATCTCTGGTCGAGGGGAGGATTTAAAACATTCGAGATGCTGCAGACGGAGTTTCAGTTGCAGGGCAGTGAATACTTTCGATACCTGCAGATCCGTCATGCACTGGGCTCCGTCTTCCCAGACGTCGCCTCCATCCCGGAGTCTTCCCCCCTGGAGGATAGAGTGCTAGATGGCCACGTCCCAGACAGTACGATCTCCCTTATTTATAAAAAACTGATTAATGATCGATCGGGCTTGCTGATTGGCCTTCGCGAGGCTTGGGTTGCCGACGGTCTGGAATTGGACGATGAGGACTGGACCTCCGCGGTGGCCTCTCCGAAGGAGGTGGCTATACCGGCTCGCCTTCGCTTCGTCCAGCTTAAGATACTCCACCGGGTCTACATGATGGGGCCAAGGCTTCAGCGTATGGGCTATACTGAGGATGGATTGTGTAAGCGTGGTTGTGGTGCCGTGGCGACCTTCCTGCATATTTTATGGGAATGCCCGAAGGTGGAGCGATTCTGGCGCGGTGTGCACGAGGTCCTGCGAGTGGTTACGCGTGTTGCGCTGCTGCCGGAAGCCAGGAGATGCCTGTTGAATGTGTGGGAACCAACTGACTACTCGGCTCCGCAAACGTGGTGGGTGACTCTGGGATATATGATTGCTAAGCGTGATATTGCGCAACTGTGGGAATCCCAGAACCCCCCGGCGGTGTCGGCCTGGAAAGAGCACATGGACTGGTGCATGTTTCGAGAAAAGGTGGTGTATGTGGCGAGGGGTAAGCCTGGGACATGGGTGAAAGTGTGGGGCCCCTGGAACGCCTACCGTGGGAGTATTTGCGCGCCACCGTTGCTGCCCGCTGCCTCACCAGCCCCGTCCCCTTAGCTGACTCCTTCCCCTAGCCCCGGGCACAGGGTTCCCCCAGTCCTCGCTCTGTTTCCCTTCCCCTCCTTGGACTCCTCTGATAGTTGGGGTTCCCCATTGGGGAGCACGTACTGCTACTTTCGACTGTGGGTAGCCGTGTGGGTGTTGTTTTCTTGTTGTTTGTATAAAATGAAACCGTACTGTGGGGTATTATGGCTGTGGCCCATGATGTTGATAACTCCTGCTTATGCTCCTTTGTAACGCCAAGTGTTCTATGAACGTATGCCATATGTTTCTGCCATTCCTAGCGGCCGGCCGGAAGGTTGTGGGCCCATATTTGTATATTCTTGAGATTTGTAATAAACGGTTTCAAAAAAAAAAAAAAAGAAAAAAAGAAATACTGACGTATCTGTGATTGCGTCATACTGTAAATATGACGCATCATTGGAGTCGCAGGGAGGGCGTAGTGAAAAGTGACGCATCACTGTTTTCATGCAGTGATGCATCACTTTTCATAAATGAGGCCCAATGTGCAAAGGTTTTTCCTATATAGGGGCTTATTTACAAGCCTTTAGCACCGCCGGTGCGTCTCTTTTAACATGGAAAAAAGTGACGTATTGGCGGCGCAAGAGACTTGGAAATAAGCCCCATGGTCTTGATCTGAGGGTCCTCTGCTCACGTCCTGGCAAGGAGGTCCGATCTAACCACCTCTTGGCAGGATTTTTAGAATACCCAGAAACCGATTTGGTTTATTTTGACTTACAGAAGTATATGTAGACTTGAATGTATTTTGTTTTCCTATAAAAATGTAGAAATACTATTTACAATGGATCAATGACATTTATATTCCGTTATTCACAAATTGGAAATTTGAGCACTGGAAGAGTGTGTTAAACCTCATTAAATCGAAGTAATAATATGAGTCAGCACCTGCAAAGCCATTAGGCCAGACTTTGGCTGTTGATATTTTGGCTTTTCCAAGGTTTATTTTGTTAGTGGGTGGTGGCCCTGTAGCTGTCAGACCCTCGCTCCCCTGGGGACCCTCGCCGAGGTCACATAAGCATTGTCTTTGCTCGTCCAAAAGTATTCTGGATTTCTTCGATTGTCTTAAAATATCACTCTCAAACAATAGGGCACGACTCACCTTAAAGTGTATTGTGAGACATTTTTCTCTCAAATGGTCCACTATCAGATTGGTAAAACTCGGCACTCCACACCCTGTCTTTCTCATTTGATGGTATGCAATGATTTCAAGAAGCCTTGCATGTTTGGCCCCTTAGTAAAGCCTCTTTTTCAACATCTTCTACCCCCAGTTGCACCAACTTTGTGGCCGGCCTACCGATGTAAAATTTGTTATGTAAAGGATGAGCTTTTTACGATCATACATCAGGCATATTAATTCTGTTTGTTGCCTTCTACACCTCCATAAGTACCTCAGCCTCAGAAATGTATTTTTCAAGATTATTTCTTGAATTTGTAGTGGGATCAAGCTGAGAATATAGTTATGCAACCAAATACCTACAGCTTGGACAACAAAGACACCACCTTAGCAATTCTAGCCATAGCCAGCGTGTCAAATCAAGAGCGCACCGCTGGGCTGTTTGTCATTTTTTTCTCCATCATGGAGGTGTTTTTTTCAAGGGAAGTAAGAGTGACAGCTTGGCCTCTAAGCGATGATGAGAGTGCAAACCTGTTGGCCCTTTAGTTCCTTCTGAAGACAGAGCCCCAAAACATGGCAATGCTTTGAAAAAAACGCAATTAATATCCATCACGGACTGGAATCTTTTACAAGTGCGCATGTGTGGAGGAGGGATGTCTCATTTGTGAGCTTTCTATGTCTATGACTGTAATTGTCAACATGGCTGTTCCTAATAGAGTAGAGGCCAGTAGGAATGGTGTTGCTGGGCAAACCCTAAATTTGACACCTAGCTTGAAGCAATTTCCACCAGCATCAGTCCTTGTTAAACAGCTTAAAAAAAAAATACCCCCACTTCCAGGAATGAAGTTAGTAATTTGGTAGTCCCTAATAAATCTACTCTGGTTAGGTCAAAACACAGTTCTGAAGGAATCTCTGCTCACCCCTGGTAGCTATGACACAAGCAGCAGGCACTCCCCAGACAAGTGCATGATAAGTACAAACAGTACCAAACATTTTAAGCAAAGAACGCAACACAATGACATTCTCACACCGATGCATGGAGAAAAAAAGTAATGAGCAAAAAGACACTGAGACAAATAAAATAGGTTAAGATATGAATTTTTTAATTTTAGGGCAAGAAGCACCAAGAAAAAGTAAAGCACCAATAAAAGTCACTGTTTGTGTTTGACCAGGCCAGAGGCACGATTTCAGGCCAACTGTGATGAAGCGGAGGTTGGATAATGCAAGCAGGACATCCCTGTCATAGGGCCTGATATACAAAGGTAAAGTTACACTTTTGTTTTGGAATTCACAAACTATGATTTAATAGTAAGTTTACAACAGCAGAGACTCCACAGTCAGAGTAGAGAACTCCGCACGTAAAAACATATGACATGCCTATCTTTTTATGTGTTGCGTTGTCCACCCCGACTGGGGAGCCTGCACAGTTGTAAACTTACTATTAAATTGGAGTTTGTAAATTTCAAAACAAATGTAAACTTACACAAAAGTGTAAGTTTACCTTTGTGAATCAGGCCCGGGGTGTTTGCCTCCAAGCCTTGGGCCTGATTTAGAGTTTGACGGATGGCATATTCCATCACATATCCCATTCAATGTATGACAAGTAAATTACATCCCATGGCATTTGTAATAAGGCAAAGGGAATATCCGTCACATTTGAGACCAAGTATCCCATCTGCCAAACTCTAAAGCAGGCCTTTCGTCTCTGATATGTAATTAAAAATTCTCACACTATTCCAGTTGGGTAGGGTCCATAGCTATTGCTGGCGAGGGTCCCTCGATGTCAGATACATTGTTGTTGAGCTCCTGCTGAAACTGTTGATTTTGGCTTCAAAAGCTCAGAGCAGACCAAACATTGATTTCATAACCACCAATGTCATGGTGCGGATCAGATAGATTTGCTTTGCACTTTCTTGGAAGTCAAAAGGGCAAAAATGGAAGCTGCAGCTAGGTAGTTGTCAACGAAGCCAGATACATTATTATTTAGGATAATAGAGTAAATGTAATAAATGTAACAACATAAACAATTGGTGGCTCTGCCAAGCAAACAATTTGCACATCTGTTTCCTAGAGTCCAGGATATAGTAATAGAACAAACAATAGTAATCTGAGCTGGTGGTGCTATCGTGGTACTGGCCACCCCACCACCTGGGGTGCACAACTGCCTAGAGCAAGACTCTAGGCCAAAACTATACAACAATAAGTACCCAAGCACACAATAGTAGTCTGTAAGTAAATTTGAATTAACACAAATGTTAGTGTTTCAAAATAACTAAGCGTGTGCTGTCCATATTAAATCGTTTTTCATATATGGTTTTTATTCTTTAAACCTTTCCAAGTCTTGAGGCATACAGACATCAGAAGCAGCTGACATGTGTATCTTCCTTTGGACTAGTCAAGGCTAAAGGCACAGTGAACCGGGGACCCATGTCTGGCCATACCCGGCACACTTAGGGTGAGAAAGCAAAAGACACACAGATAATGGATGGAATGCAGAGCAAATCAAACATTCACCCCCAGTCAAGAGATCTGGATTGAATCCATCGTTCTTTTGCTCACCATGCCACCATAGTGAAAATAGCACCTAAAAGCACAAAGTGCCACTCGCGGTCATCTCATCATGCCAGACTGGGGGAAAGTCACAACTTCAGAAAGACCGCAATGGGTCATGGGTCGGATACAGGGACCAAGTAAGTCCTGCTGAAAAGTTACCTTCTAAAATCTGGCATGAAGAGTTCCGTTCACGTTGGAGGAGGCTTTCATTGCTGTAGTGCAAAGATCTGGCCATCGCGGGAGCTTGGGTTTTGCTATGGCAGGCTGGCATTGCTATAGTGCAAAGTGCAGGTCTCGCGTTGCCGGTCACTGTGAGCCTGATGAGCAGATCACCCTGGAGATTCGCATTGGCGGTCATCGTTGTTGGCAGATTTTTGGCATGTCTGTTTGCAGACGTGAGGAGCCTAAACTTTAGGATTTTCGCCTTTTCTTCTCGGAGGAGCTTCCACGTAGGCCAACTAATGGTCAAGAATCTAGGAGCACCTCTTGGGGATCAGGACTCACACCAGAAGAGGCTAGCAACTAGGGCCATGCAGGTCTAGCTGCACCCGGGGGAGCTGGGCAGCAGCAGGGAGGCCTCTGAAGCTTGTTGTGCCCTTGTAGTTCAGACAGGAGGTTAGCCAGCTGACCCCTTGAGTCACTTTGGGTAGCTGGCGATCGGGGGAAGCAAGCCCATTCTTCATTCTCCAGGCACCAAGGCAGTCCTTCAGCACCAGGTCAGTCCTCTGGCAGCAGGGCAGTCCTTCTTCTGAATCTTCCACAGATCCAGGAGTGTTCTGAGGAGTGGCTGTGAAGGTCCAATATTTATACCTGGTACCAGCCTTTGTGTGGGGGGACTCCCTATCCTACCCCAATAACATGGTTCCGGAAGTTCCTTCCCTTCCCCTGGTCAAGGCTCCAAACTGTCTGGGGTGACAAAAGGCTGGGCAGGCCTGGTGTTCGGTTCCTTTGTGTGTGTTGTAGGTGAAGCCCTTTGAAGTGTAAGTGAGGCTGCATACAGCTCCTCCCAAGCCATCCTGTCAGGATGGCCCGTCCGGTCCACACCTAAGCCCCTTCACGTCAGAGTCTGAAATTAATACATAAACCTCAACAGCAGAGACATTCACAGTCATGTGATCTTGGACACTGTAAGAAAGGCACAGCTGGTTTCAGAATGTTCACTTAAAATCTGGCATTACCATTAAAAAGGATTTTAGATTACAATTCATTTGAGTGTAAACAGTATTTCTCTATCTGCGTCCAATCCAAAGTTTCTCAATAGACCCAACCCATATAACTTAGAGGTGGGAGTAGGTACTCTTTTTAACTGCAAGGGAGAGTTAGCTTCCAATTATACCATCACACACACAGGAAACATATTTCAATGCATGAATTGTTCTGTATTTGGTTATATCGGTTGGGTCTATTGAGAAACATTTGGGATAAGATTATTCATTAAAACCTTATCCACAGAGAGTATCTTTCAGATTGGACCACTGTTGTTACATATCATTATCTACCCAGATGGTTTGGGTTATTTTTGAGTCACCCCATTGTTATGTAATGTCCAATCCAAAGTTAGAACTTATAAAATTTAATGAAGTAACCCAATGTTAGTCAATGGGAGAGATAGGCTTTCCAACAGGGAAAAATTACTCTTGGAGTTTTTCACTGCAGGACATGTTAACTTAGGTACACGTCATACTTTAAAATACAATGCATCTTGTCTCATGAAACTTTAAGGCTTAACTTAGGGGAGGCATATAAGTATTACAAATGATGGTTGAGGCATGTAAAAAGGTGTCTTTTGCCAGGTCAAAATGGCAGTTTAAAGCTACACTACAAGCTGCAGTGGGAGGCCTGAGGCATGTTTTACAGTGCTACTTTAGTGGATGGCACAATGAGAACTCTTGCTTGCCTTATCATGGACCCTGACGTACAAACTTGTAGATACCACATAAGCTCTGACCATCGTTGCACAGGAACTGTCACACAGTTGTTCAGGGATGGCTTAGGTCCTGTTAGGAGCAAGTGCCCTGAGCCATGGAAGGAAAATAATGAATTGTGCCTCCCAGGAGGTTTGTGAAGGGTTCACCGTGCTGGTGTGGGATGAGTGAGGACAGTGTGCCTCTCTGTAAAAGATACTTTAGATAGTTTGGGCCTAATGAATCAATGGTCAGATGAAATGGAAGACAAATAGCATGGAACACATCTGTGGAAAAAGGATCAGGGTAAGGGATACAGGACAAACAAAATGGAGAACACATGCATGGAACAAATGTGCAGGATATATTGTCACCACTTGAGGGGTGGCAATGGACAGAGCAACAGCCCGGCAAACTATATGCTAGTGAAAAAAGTTGAGGGGGCAATTGAAGACTGGAGAGAAGGAGTTGTCTATCAAGTAAAACTGCATAAAGGCCTGCTTGCCTAGATTTAGTTCACAACTGTTGCCCACTAGTGGCATGTAATTTACAGGTCCTAGATACAGTTACTACCATTTACTAGGGACTTATAAGGAAATTAAAATGTACCAATCAGGTGTATGCCAATGTACACTTTATCATTGGTTACCCACAAAAAGGGCCAGGCCCATGAACTTCGCTTTGTCAAGACTACTGGAGTTACATGTCAGGTTGTATATTGTGCATGCAATCAATGGATGATACGATCTATGGTATTTATGGCATTCTTTCAAAAGGATTTTGTGGTTTTTAAAAACTAACATGGGCTATGTCAATTTAAAAACAAATGAGAACTCTGTTGCTTGCCCTATCATGGACCCTAACATACAAACATATAGATACCAGATTAGCTCTGACCATCGTTGCACAGGAACTACCACACAGCTCTTCAGGGATAGCTTAGGTCCTGTTAGGAGCAGGTGCCCTGAGCCATGGAAGGAAAACAATGAATTGTGCCTCCCAGGAAGTTTGTGAAGGGTTCACCGTGCTGGTGTTGGATGAGTGAGGACAGTGTGCCTCTCTGTAAAAGATACTTTTCCTTTAGATAGATCGGGCCTAATGAATCAATGTTCAGATGAAATAGAAGACAAATAGCATGGAACACATCTGTGGACAAAAGATCAGGGTAAGGGATACAGGACAAACAAAATGGAGAACACATGCATGGAACAAATGTATAGGATATATTGTCACCACTTGAGGGGTGGCATTGGACAGAGCAACAGCCCGGCAAACTATATGCTAGTGACAAAAGTGGAGGGGGCAATTGAAGACTGGAGAGAAGGAGTTGTCTAACAAGCAAAACTACATAAAGGCCTGCTTGCCTAGATTTAATTCACAACTGTAAAAACTATATACGAGGCCAAAAGCATCTGCCCTCCACTTCTCCCCCAGAATGCACTAAACCGCAAACCTCCAGAGACTAATTCAGAGCCAGCAGCTATTCCCTTCTCCCTTCTCTATTTATGCAAATCTTCAAGGGAAACTTAGCAGCATCTCCACCCTCCATAAATCCAGACTCTTTCCTGGGTGGGGTTGCTGCAGTATTGGCGTGCATGGATCCTTATGCACTACAATGGGCAGCAGTAATAGTCTAATCAGCCTGTCTAAAGCTGTGGATATAGGAACAGTCCTTACAACCTACATGTGATGCAATACCCTCATGACCATATAGAGTGCTTCGTAAAGAACTACCCTTGCATAAGCTATATAGGCCAAGGTCACACACTGTTCCTACTAATTTTAAAGTTCATTTTAGGTTACCACTACATTTTCCCTAATAGAAACAGATCCAATTGAAAAGTGTGGAAACCTAAAATAATCCATTTTGAAAAATATATTTTTTGACATGGAGGGAAACAAATGTTGCAAGAAGATTGAACAATTAGGTAAAAATAACACGTGGTAGTAGTTACTTCTGTAAGTTTGGAATGTTTTGTAACATATATTCTTTAGCTTTCCTGTTCCGATGTGATAATAACGAAAATATGAACTTTGAAGAAAGAATGGCTGGCCTTCCGCCTTACAGCTGTATATGTATACATGCAGACGTTCAAAGTGAATTGTGAGGTTGATTTTACATAAGATCTCTTTAGTGTGCATGGGACGCGCTGAAGAGATCCCATCCCGTTGACAGGAACCCTGGAGTCCTCATCCGTCCATCGGGCCGTCTGGGTCTCCTCCCGCCTAAGCTTTCATGGGTTGTAAACTGCTTTAGGAAAACATTAAGTGCCTGCAGCAGTTCCTGTGCTCTCTTGTAAATAATTCTCTGCCATAAACATTGATTTCTGATCAATTCAGCTCAGCTCAGAGTCTGACTGGGCCAGCAGTCTCCCACAGCACAGCGCATACTATGCGCAGATTATGGTATGTACTTTAAATTAAAATGTAGTATCACAGTGCATCATGCGGCCTTATGAATCTTCATAAGAGACCCTTTATAAATATGTGAACTATTATTTTTTGTGTTGGTTTGTAAGGTTTAGCAGGCTACAACACTCCTGCTTGACGATGGGCTATTAGAGTGACACAGCTGTTACTGTCATAGCCCAAAAGAGCAAAACCAAAAGAGATGACAGGATAACAATCCCAGCCCAAAACTGCACGCATGGGCTGCAGCTGCGTCTAGAAGTGGGGTCACGGGGTAAAGTTTCTAGTAGGTCAGTTAGTCGAAGAGCTGATGGAAGAGCACCGCCTCTGCGCCTGAGTCCTTTAGGTGGTCTATTTCATCCTTTATTTCGAGAGAAACTCCAGGTTACTCCGGTGTGAACCTCTCATAATGAGGGTTGATTGACAAAGCAGAGTTCATGTTTATGAAAAATAAAATTGAGTTCAACTTTTTGTGGCAGACTTAAGCAGTAGGATATTATTTGCGTAGGTGGGTCCTGGTCACTCATGGTGAGAACATCATAGGACAAGGGATCTACATTTTCCACATTACTACAACTTGTTTGATTATTAGGAATGAGCTTTGGAAGCTTCTACTTTCTTCAAAGAATTCCATTCTTGTTTTCACCCTCTGCAAAATCAAAGTGAACAAGCATTTGCAATGCAATCGGTCTCGCCTTTCGGACCTTATATGTATTTAGCTATGCGGCACATTAGCATGGGTGCTGAAACATCTACTGTTCTTTAACATAGAGGGAATGTAAGCACCAAACTGCATGACATGCCAGGTATGGGAACATAAGGAGAGAACTATTGCCTTTCAGCAGGAAATGGTATAGTCCAAAGCTCTGTTTTTAATATCAATCAGGGCCTTCGTTGGTCTTATCAAGATTTGAAAGAAAGATTACTTTCTATGGGTGCTCGTGGAGGACAATTTCTATGGACTGGAATCTAGAGAATGCTAAAGTGATTCTGGTATTTTACTGACCTCTGCTGGTCGTTTTCTATCAAGAAAGTCAAATAGAGGCAGTTGCCAGAAAAATGCAAAAAAGAAAGTCCCTCAGCAGAAAGCAATTCTGGTATTTTACTGACCTCTACTGATTCTCTTTTATTAAGACAGTTAAATAGAGGCAGTTGAACAGAAAAAAGTTCCTAAGCGGAAGCAGACAAGTCCTAGGACTGATCTCCAGAGCCCACAAAGTACATACACATATAAGTATTCACTAAAGAATATACAAGAGGTCTCGAATGCTCGACCTAAAAAGCGTGAGAACATGCTTCCTGCGGCAGTCAGAGATCACTCGGCTCCAACTGTGAAATGTTAGAATCAGTTACCACTGCTGTCCCGGTGCCACAGTACTGCTGGACCCCAAAGTGAATAACAAATCACTGCATTACAGCACTTGACTTTTGCAGGGTACCAATCAGAGCAGCCCAAGCTGGTGATGTTGCACATGACATTAGGAATAAACGAGGATACTTTCAGATCCCTTAAGGAATGCCGAGTCCATGCTTTGATTTATAAAGGAAGGTACTTTAATGCAGATAAGGAAAATACATTTCAAACCATTATTTGCACAGGAACCCAAACCTGGTGGCGTAGTCTGTCTAACGTTGAGATGAGCACAAGTGTTTAATATTCAAATATACATTACATATGAATAATACATGCCAACTACGTCCTTCCTTTAGCTTTGGGTGGTCTTAAATAGTCTGAATAGTCACTCTTGTAGGAGTGTGATGTTTAGCAGTTCTGTTGGCACTGTCATTGGCTGCGCTGGCAGTTGCAAAGGAAGGTGCAAGCTGCAGTGGCCTCCTGTGATCTCCTAAGAAGGGCCCTGGAACTTACTTTTTTTCAAAATAAATTAAGCACAAGCTACAGTTTAGATTTGAACATGGAGCTGGTGAACATTTGTTGTTCAATGGGGAGAAGTTCAAGAGTGTGTTTGCAACTTCTGTGTTTACAAAGACCCAAGTTTCGGGTGTGTGGCCACTCATGCAGCAAAGGCAAAATTGCACCCAATGTACCCTTTGAAGTAGGGACCATGGTTCAAAAGCCCATAACTCTGGAACTGCTGATTCAAGCACCTCTCTCTATTCCCAGACCAGGGGGTGATGTTGAAGTTACCCCATGCTATCCATGCCCTCTGACGGCAACTGGAAGTTGCACACACACATTCCTGTAGCACAGACAAAGCCATAGAAGAAGGATTCCTACCATTATGGTAGCAGAATACAGTGGCTTTTCCAATTCGACCAGATAGTGCTGTAGATGGCGTTGGTAATTCCTCAAGTATGTGGCTTGTATATGACTTAATGTGCTCCACTGACACTATCCCACAACAGCTCCTACATGTCTGCTAAGTCAGCTGGGCTGCAGACCTCACTGGCGCGCAGGCACTCTCCATGAAAAATGCAATCCAATGTCCTCTCCACATATAGAAAGCTGTCCTCACACTGAACCGTGAGAGCAGTTCTTCCTCTCAAGTCTTTGGTCCAGGCTTTGTACCAGCTTAGCAGGCGACATAAAGACCAGCAGAAACTGGAACACAGGGTCTTCTAAGTGACACTAGAATGTACCCCTCCTTGGAAGATGAAACAGCCAGGAGCAAGGTAGTAGTCAACAAAACCAGTAATTATGTAACATGATGATCTGCAACCTTTGAATCTTGAGCTGCTCCTCCAGTCTCAGAGTGGCCTGACACGCTGCATGACTGAGGCATACAGGGATCATGTTCAGCTGAATCTCCTACTGACATAGTTGACACCGACCTAGGTAGAATGTGTATTAGCCTAGATATGTGGCCAGATTCATTAGAGAAGAAACCCAGGCCGAAAGAAAACAATAGTAACAATATGACAGCAGCGCTGCTGCTATTTGAATAATCATAATTCCACATTTGTAAAGTGTGAACATATCAACCCTAAGAGTATCCAGGCACTGGGGGGCGTCAGGGGCATTAAGTGAGCTATTGCCTTGAGTCACATGTAGCTGACCTGAGCTGTCGCTAGGGATCGAACCATGAGCCCCGTGCTCCGTAGTCAGCCGCTCTAGCCGCTGCACAACATCTTTTCCTGAATGACCTAGTAGCCTACCTCCCAACAGGAAGTAATGTCCTGGAGGCAGGGGATATTGGAATGAAAAGGAGCAGACTCTCAGGTCAGCAGAGACATAGGCAGCCCTCACACAAAGCCAGCCACCATTTTAAAGGCTACATACTAATGGAACTCAATGAAGAACGCACACAAACATGTACTCAATTTCTTCACACATGTTCAAGACATGATGGAGGTTAAAAACTCCAGTTAGGGGGAACAAAATAAACCTTGTGACCATGGGAGTTTAGTAGACATGTACCCCAAAATGTATAGGTAAAAACTCCTGTCCATTTACCACAACTAAGCTGGCACAATTGTCAGTCTACCGTAGCCCAGGCAGAGAAAAGAGCAACTACTCTCTAAAACAGTGTATACTTTGGTTGCCCCGCTTGATCGCATAGCCTGGCTTTAGGATCTCATGGTCAAGTATCTAGCCACCCTCAGTATGTTCAGGTATTGGCCAATCTCACTAAGGAAAACATGGCAACTTTAAAAATTGCACAGGGCAGAGTGACAAGGAAATTCTGAATTATTCAGAGGAATTTGTGCCCCAAGAAAAGGCCATTGTGAGCCAACAACCTCTCTATAATAGACATACGTATAGACCCTTACTCACAACCTCTCATTGAGTATATTAAGAAGAACTCTTTCTGTCCACCCTTTCTGAGTGACTCAAAGTTATATAATTTGCTGAGTCTAGAACTAAAGCTTTCATTGCCATCATGTTGGGCTGAGAGCTTTCATTTATCATAGAAGTCACATCAACTTGTAATAACCTCTGAAGGTATAAAGAATGCATGTTCTAAAAGACAGAGTGTGTTGCAATTTGGGTTCTGCCCATTTAGTCCACTAGGATGTTTTTCTTTTTGATCACCCGGTTTATGTATCTTTACTGTGGGTGAGTGTCACTCACAGTAATTTCACAGTAAGTGCACTGGGCCTATTTGCCACTAGTGTCCGCCTTTTACGATAAGTCCACTGTGGTGCAGCTAGGGTAAGGGGCACTGGATTGCTTACATGAGAACTCTTGTGCGCACAAGTGTGTGCACTTGTGTAGACTGCACATGTTAAATAAATTGTTGTTCTAAGCTGGGTAATTGTGCACAGTAGGAAGGGGATCTTTAGGGAAGGAGGTCTGCAACGATAAGAATATGTCTGTTACTCAGAGCTCAACTTTCAAACTATGAAGCTCAATGTCTGCAGCTGTTTGTTTTATCTATGCCTACCTGATTTCATCAGGTAGGTATGACCTCATATTCTTAATACTCAGCACCTTTGAACACCAGAGAAATGCTCAGAAGATCTTAAGAGGTATTTTCATTTGTAATAAAAACAATTAAAACATGCGAAATAAGGAGCATTAGCATCACATTAACTTCACAACACCTTTATCTGTAGATTATTGGATTTAGGGCAAGTATTCACATATACGCACCTTTTATACAGCGTAGTAGTCTTTTTCATTACCTATCTGTGCAAATACCTTCTCTAAGCCTGATTAATTTGGAGACTGATAATTCAAGCTTTTTGAGTCATTGTTTCTCTTCACAATATCTTAAAGTCACCACTCCAGTTGAGTCTTTTGTTTTCTCAAGTACAAATATCGGTGGTACCTGTTTCGATGAAGTGGCAGCATTTTTCTATCTTGAAAATGATAATATCACTGATGAATGCCCTAATCATTCATGGAGCTTATGCTAGTTGAGTGAGGCTCCTCATTGAACCAGACACTTCACTGGGCCGAGTTTTTGTGGCTGTTGAGCGTGAGATCTTTTAAGTAGCTTAGTAGCAAGATATTAATCAATGGTTCCCAGGAATTGTGTTCAGCACTCTAGCATTCCAGGCTAACAAGTATCAAAGATAGCCCCCTCAAAGTCTTAATTCCAGTATTTGTTCAACTTTAAACTTAGGTTGTCTTTAAAACAGAACTCGTGGAAGTCTTTGCTATGTTCCACTTTTGACGGGTTTTAGCAATGAAGTGTCAAATATTGAGTGAATTTGCAATTTCAATTTGAACACCCTGTTTTTTTTTCTCCATCTAATATGGTCAGATAAATTGATGATGGAAAGGATTTTGGCTCTTGAATTTCAAATTGCGTGTAGCAAGCCAAACATAGGGCCTGATTACGATGACGGTGGGACTGCCACCGCCAGCCCTTGGTGGTGATTCCACCGCCATTGCAATACTGATTACCGCCCGCCACATGGTGGGTAGATAGTTGGCGGTCGGAGAGACCGACCGCCACGGATCAAGGAGCCCGTCAGTCCGCCGGAGGGATTTGTATCACTACAACAGTTGCAGTGCCTGCCAGGCACCGCCATAGGGATTACAATGTCCCTTCCCGCTGGCCATTTCGTGGCGGTTTACCCGTTCACGAAAAGGCTGGCGGAAAGGGACATTGGGGGCCTGTAGCAGGCCCCCCTTTCTCCCTGGTCCTCTGACATGGCCCCTGGGGGCACCTATGGTGCCTCCCAATATATCCCTGCACCATGTGGCAGGTACTGCATGGTGCCTGCCAAAAAATACAGGGATATGCATGGGGTGCATATTTTGTACTGCACCCCATGCATATCCCCAGGCATCTGCCGCAATACACAAAATATACACTTTGCGACCGCCTTGAAGGTAGTTGCATTGTGATTCAGGGTGCGGGACCCCCAAAAGCTTGTCGGCGGTCCCGTTGTCCACCAGGATGGTGGTCTGACTGTTATATACTAATCAGGCAATATTTCCTTGGTTTATAGTCTGGGCTCCATAGTCTTTTTTATTTTCTTGTAACTTATAGTTCCTTTTTGCTTGAAAATTTTGTTGTATTTTGAACAAATGTGTTTGAATTTCTTTCTCTCTGTCCAATACCGAAGATACTGCAACTTATATTATGGGTTGTATGAATGGAGAGAACTAGAGGTGTCATCCATAAGTACCATAGAATCGAGAGCAGCCCGTGGAGAGATGCTTTGCATTATTATGGGCAACTTCTGTCAGCCAAAATCGAACCAGCAAAGGCCCCACTGAGTTAGCAAATAACAGAATAAGTAGATTGAGGTTTTGGCTAGCTTGTTCAGTCTGTCCATTGAGCTGAGGGGGATAACTGGGTGATAATGCTAATTTAACTCATACAGGAGAACACCAGGATTTCCAAAATTGTAACTTGTGTTCCCCTGTCTGGATTTAAGGTCTTGGGCATTCCATGTAGATGTATTACCTTAGCTAAAGTGTATTCTGGTTAATTGGTTTGCAGTGGGAAAACACTGGCAGGGGATGAAATGAGCCATTTTGGTCAGGCTGTTTAGACCACTGGAATGTATCTTTCTTTTGATTTTTTAGGAGTACAGTGATGAATTATAGGGAGATAGATGCACATGGGTTTAACAGAGTAGGCAAAGATAACAACAGACCTTGAGGTCTTGCGTGATCTGACTAGGCTAACGTACAGGTTGCACAGGTTTAGAATGCTTTGGTATTGTCTTTATGCAATGTAAGCCACCAAAAATGCCTTTCCGCTAGGATTAGAGTTTTTAATACTCCTGAATAACCAGCTGTTGGGTCTTTATGCCACCATTCTTAAACCTTTCTTTGTAGACTTCTGGTAGACAGCAGGAGTTTTTTTAATTGTGAAATGGTAAGTTGTCAAAATCAAAGTAAAACAAGTCTTTATTTGGCTGGTATGCCATAAGAGAACCTACCGGGGATCAATAACAGGACACTGTAATGCGAGGACATGTACTAAGTCATGGGTATGGTCCTCAATTAAGAAACAATGCCTTAATAAGGACAAGGATAATCCTTTGATCCATCCAAGCAAAAAAAGCAACTATTGAAAGCTCCAAGCATACATGCACAAAAGAAACTGCGCCCGACCCTGCCTACACCCTCGCAGGTGGAGCCCCTCAATGTGTCCCTCATATGCACAGTTCCCGTCATGAGGAAGACCTTTGCTAAAAATACCCAGGCACCACAAGAAGGTCAAAACGTGTTGGGGTGGTCAGGAGACAGCCATTTCTTAACAAGGAGGGAAGTAACATATATGAGAAGTCAAAGAGAGTATTTCTACCTCTATGATAGTTAGAATGTCCTCCGATCACTAAAGGCTAATTGGTACCTCTTGGACCTCATTTCTGAGGGCTATGATATGTCCCCAGTTTATGGAATCATGAAACCTTCATTGGTTTACAATGTTGGACACTTTCCCACAGTGAACACTAATTGTGATAATACATGTTGGACACTTATAAATATAATGTTACTGTTTCATTATGTTACAAAGGTGTATGTTGTGTATATTTTTTTTTCGATGTGATGTTTATGTAACAAATCCTTATAAATGTGTAGAATTTGTTTGTTGCACAGCACAGAATGCATTACGGGTGGTGCCTGAAGTAAAGACACTTAACTAAGTGAAAAGCACCTTTAAATGTATGCCATGTCCGTTCTTTGCCTCATGTAAAGTGACGGTGCATAGAGTTGCATTAATAGTTGAAGTGTGGGTGCCGAGTGGTTAAAAAAAAGTTTAGAAAAGAATATAAAGTCATGGCTGACAATCACAAATATGAACAATCTTGTTATAAATTAGATCAGGATTTATGGTATCGGGGGTACACACATTCTGAACGCGTAAAAAACTACAAAAGCATCACAAAACTTAAAAAATACATTCAAATGGTCATCATAAATATTAACATTTACAAAGTGCATAACACAGACAACAGAAGTAATTTGCACTGATCTTACAAAAATTCCCTCAATATAAAAATAGTAAGTTGTCAATTATCATATTTCCAGGATCTTTTTTCACTCACTGGTGCCATTTTAGAAGATTACATTTTACTCTCTCTGAACTTCATTCTTGGTAACTCTCACTTTGGGAGTTTGTTTCTGAAAAACAAAAATAATTTGCAATGAAGCTGTCAGAAGCATGACAGATGTTCCATACAACAAATTTATAAGAGGGTCAAGATGAGGGACTTGGTTTAAGGACTGAAACACCTCCAATCCCAAGTAGACACAATGAAACCAACAGAAGGTGCACAGTCCGTTTGCAGAACAGAATAGCAAAACAATGGTTATTGTAGAGAGATGCAAGAGATCCTACAAATAGTTGGGACAACCCCTCACAGGAGGTAGGAGTCCATCAGCCCACCCTTATTGGCGGAGCATCGTCATCTGGTACTCCTGGGAATCACTGTCTAGGCCCAAACTTGCAGATCCGCAGGGACTCTGCCTGGTGCACAGATCAGTGATACCCAGAAAGGAAATAAACTCCTGCCAGGGTGTGTACCCAAGTAGTCGAGGGCTCCAGTGGTGTGCAGTGCAAAAAAGTGATGTGGAGTTAAAAATGAATACTTGGTCAAAAAATATGTTTAATGTGGATCAACCAAGTTTCATGTCTAAAAGAACCTATAGTCTGTTATAAATTTTTACAGGCCAATCTTTGGTTCGTGTGAAAGTGTGGTCGACATGTTTCAGCCGTTACGGTGACTTAACCCGGCTTTCATCAGGACCGAAAGAAAAAAGCTACTGCCAAACTAATTATGAAGTGATAAAACTAAGCCCATTCACCAAATGTGAGTGTGGGTTACTAGTGTGGCGATTGCCACCCTACCAGAAAAGGCTCAAACTTGAGCGTAAGAACAGTGTCTTCATTCCTGAAAAAGAAAAAATATGAACCTCATGCATATCAAAACACAACTACTGATTGCCAAACGGCAGAGCTGATTCAGCATCGCCCAGGTTAATAACTAAACTCAAAATGATGTTTTAAATACTCAATTTGTATAGAAAGATGAAAAAGACTCACCCAGCTTTATGTGGGAGAACAGCCTCACCTCACCCGGCTGACTGCTCGGAGAAGGAGGCACCGCTCTGTTTAAATGTGGAGAAATAAACCAGACAGATTGTCAATTGATACCCATCTGCTCAAAGCTCAACACACATATTTTAAACAAGTTAAAAAAGGAACCAAAATTGATTAAAAAAGTTCGAGAACTCGTGACAGCCCATATAAGTCTAGTATTGTTAAGGTGATGTCTTTTTAGAACAACCTATCAGACATCCAGTATGACCAAGCTCAAACATAACTATGAATGATAGTTTATTAAATAGATGGAAAGCTAACTCTAGTCATGGAGTCTGTCAGACCTTGTGACTAGGTCTGTGTTGTTAAGTTAATGTCTCTTCAAAAACCTGTCAGGCATCCCGTGTGACCAGGGACAAATATAGCTATGAAAGATTGTTGGTAGATAAAAGAGAAACTAACTCTAGTGATAGAATCTGTAACAGTAATCACCAACCAGTTCTATGTCAAGGAGTATATCCACCAATGAAGTGAGCACAAAGCGCACGCAGCCTGCCACCTTACCTGTCTGTCCTTAAACCAAGTCCCTCATCTTGACCCTCTTATAAATTTGTTGTATGGTTCTGAGAGCAGCCACGGCTGCGGGTCATTATTATTTTTAGGCTCTAGGAACCTCTAGTAGTCTGATACCGCTCGCCTTTTGTTCTTGACCTCGTGTTCCTGCTCTGTAATGGCTGATTTTGCAGGCCTTGCCTTTGATGATGAGACCTTAAGTAACATCCTATCTGATAATCCCAGCATCCTAGACACATAAAGCTGGGTGAGTCTTTTTCATCTTTCTATACAAATTGAGTATTTAAAACATCATTTTGAGTTTAGTTATTAACCTGGGCGATGCTGAATCAGCTCTGCCGTTTGGCAATCAGTAGTTGTGTTTTGATATGCATGAGGTTCATATTTTTTCTTTTTCAGGAATGAAGACACTGTTCTTACGCTCAAGTTTGAGCCTTTTCTGGTAGGGTGGCAATCGCCACACTAGTAACCCACACTCACATTTGGTGTATGTGCTTAGTTTTATCACTTCATAATTAGTTTGGCAGTAGCTTTTTTCTTTCGGTCCTGATGAAAGCCGGGTTAAGTCACCGTAACGGCTGAAACATGTCGACCACACTTTCACACGAACCAAAGATTGGCCTGTAAAAATTTATAACAGACTATAGGTTCTTTTAGACATGAAACTTGGTTGATCCACATTAAACATATTTTTTGACCAAGTATTCATTTTTAACTCCACATCACTTTTTTGCACTGCACACCACTGGAGCCCTCGACTACTTGGGTACACACCCTGGCAGGAGTTTATTTCCTTTCTGGGTATCACTGATCTGTGCACCAGGCAGAGTCCCTGCGGATCTGCAAGTTTGGGCCTAGACAGTGATTCCCAGGAGTACCAGATGACGATGCTCCGCCAATAAGGGTGGGCTGATGGACTCCTACCTCCTGTGAGGGGTTGTCCCAACTATTTGTAGGATCTCTTGCATCTCTCTACAATAACCATTGTTTTGCTATTCTGTTCTGCAAACGGACTGTGCACCTTCTGTTGGTTTCAGCATGACAGATGTTACCATCTTTTTTAGTGTCTTCATAGAAGCCTGTCGCATTTGTTCAAACAATCTTTAATATTTTAGTAGGGACCTAAAGAGGGCTTCACAATGTCAATCAATACATTTACAGATGGTTCATAAAAGTAATATATGCTGTGGCGCAGTGCCCAGGACAGTAAACAAAATTGTGTGCATAAACACAAAGAAAATAGAAATGCCTGGCTCAAAATATACAATATTATCGATGGAAAGCAAACACTGAGATTAGTAGTTTTGCTGTATCATAATTATCATCATCCTTACATATATGCAAAAATGCATTGAAGTTTCACATGTTGGACTGCAAATTAAGTAAACCAGGTCTTGATCACAACCAAAGGCATGGATATACCCCATAGAATGATTTAAATATATAATTACTATGATATGTTGTGCGGAAAAATCTATTTTGAAAATAGATGATGTCTGCCATGGAAAGGGGAACAAATACCTCACCTCCAGGTAATTTCAATAGGCCAACAAATGGTGCAAACAGTCGCCTCCAACCAATATTTGAAAGGGGGTCACAGAGCTTCCTTAAAGAGATTGAAAAACTGTCTTGTAAAAGTAAAGTACAAATACTAATAACTATATATAGCTAAAGTCTCACCACAGAATTAAAAAGGTGGCTTCATAATAATGTTCAAGATAATAACATGAGAAGATGTAGCGAGAAATACAACAGCCCTACTTGTCTCCACAAAATAAACAAGAGATGTTGGCAGATATGCTTATGGACAAAAATGATTTATTAAAAGTATACAGGTCAAAGCTTCCCCATAAGTCACTAAAAGACAATAAAATGCCACTCATTTAAAAATAAAGTAATCCCAAATGTGATTCGAGATCCAAACTCATGTAATTTAAAGTAGTGTGTACAGCGAATCATGTGTAACTTGTGCTCAAGTATGGCTTCTGAAACACCGTAAGCTGCAGTACAGGCAGTTCAATGTAGCTCTATATAAACACTGGCAGGATTTGAATATATGCACGGGCAGTACCCCGGAGATATAACATATTGTTTTCAGCATGCACCAATGCATCCCAATTAGTTATGTCAGGAGTTTTGAAGAAAACAATTGTTGAAACAAAGGAAAAAATAAATTGGGAAAGGAGAACAAAAATACTGCAGACTTAGCTTGGGGAGCAGCTACAACTTGAAGTGTGCTATGTGGTGTCGGGTGAGTTTGTAATGACAGAACCCTTGTGGCTCCTGATGGGCTCCATAGAACTGTGAGTTTGCAATTATACCCAGAAGAATAAAGATGTATTATACTCAGCTCCATGTGTGGCATAGTCATTGGTGAGTACCCGGGCTGGAGAGGATGTTACAACTGGCGACGAGGATGGGATAGGTAAACCTAAGATCAACAGTGCTCTCCCAGAGAGTTTGCTGTGGTCCAGCTAACTGCTCGTGTGTGCCACATCTGCCTCCGTTGAAGTGTGGAATAGACGTTTGGCATATCTGAGTCAAAGCACAGCCCCAGTCCTTGTAAAGCATTTGAAGATAACAAAAGCTTCACTAAGACGTTTACACATTGTTGGTCGAGAACCTGCTGGTAAGGCCACAAAGAGAGGTACTGAGCTACTATGCGATTCAAATCCGTATATCATACAGAGTAATAACGCTATCGGCAGATGCAACCAGGTTTGGAAAGCGGCAAATTACAAGATAACACTGGCAACAAAAGCGCTGGCAGGCACAGATCAACCAGGTGTCAGACAGCACAAAGAGACACCCAAAGGCAAAATGATACAAAAAACTGTAATTTTCTTACCATTACTGATTAAAGAGAGTCCTCATGCCACATGGCTGGAGGGGGTGAGCAATAGGAAGCACTATAGGATGTGCTTGCAGAGCCGTCCATACCTGAAGCAGCACCCCACCAAAGCTGCAGAGTGGGGCTCAGAACAACTCCAAAGTTCTCGAAAGTTCAGAAAGCAGAGAGTGGTGATTGGAATCATGAAAGTTTGCTCTTCCCATGGGGACCAAGAGGGAGGTCAAGGTTCCATGGATTGTGCAGGATTAACCCAGAGGCCAGCACAGCACAAGGCCTTAGAGATGGTATGGATGAAGTAGGTCATAGCAGAGAGCAGACAGTGTCGGAAAGTACTCCACCCTAGGTGTCAGACAATCTCATAAATGGTTACAGTGCCGCCACCTTCCTTAAAACCCCACCTTCATTTGATAAAGCCAAAAAGCTGAATATTGGCAACAGGCGGACTGCCTGAACAGAGACATTTGATGATTTAATTGAAATTGAAATAGTCATTCAAGAAATATATAACAAGAAGATTATTAAGTACCTTAAGAATCTTGCTGGTGAAGGTGTAAAAGAAGCAAACAAAAGGAGATGATGGACGTAGCGCTGAAACTTTTGAGACACTCATCCACAGTCACAGATCTGGGTTCAATCCATCATTGTTGTAAAAGAAGTCATAAAGAAAATGCCAAGAGCTGACAAAATGAGATACAGTCAAATCATAGCAGCCTTGAATCTCAAATTCAATCCAATGCCAAATGTAGATTACGAAAGGTACATCTTCAGTCAAGAATGACAAAAGGCAGTGAGACCATTGACGAATTAGTTGAGAGACATGATATGCTCATCACTGTAAGTTCAATTAATTTAATGATGAGGACGCTATACATCTCAGAGTGACTAACGAATGCTTGTCAGATTTGTTCAGGCAACGAATTTTGATAGACACTCTTAGTCTAGAGCAAGTTCTCATGGTTGCCAGAGCTGAAGAGTGGCCAGATTGACATGCTGCTGACATGGAGGCCGGAGGTGCCCTGAATTAATGTGAATACTAAACCAAAGCACAAGGCTGAGGGACACAGAGTGAATTCACCACAGAAAAAAGTTGTGCTTCAGGTGTGGATTTTCTGTTTCCACACAAAGGTGAATGTTCTGCCATTGGGTAAATCTGCAAAGGCTTTCAAAAGGAGAATCATTTTGTAATTTTTTTCTAGGTGAAGGAAAAAGTAAGTGCGTGGTGGTTTCCTGAGCCGCGACAGGCCCTGCGACACACTTCTCCGGTGATGCGTCGGCGGCACGCTTCCTCAGCGCTGCGACAGGTTCTGCGGCACGCCTCTCCGGTGATGCGGCGGTGAACAGAGGCAACAAGCTTCCTCAACGATGAGACGGCCCTGCGACACGCTTCTCCGGTGATGCAAAAACCAAAGGAAATGATGGACGGAGTGTTGAACATTGCAAACACTCACCCCCAGTCAATTGATCTGGGTTTAATCCATCACCGTTCTTTAGCCCACTCTGCCACCCCAGTTCAGACATGGCCATATGCAAATCAGTCTGACCCTGTGCCTCATGGGAACAGTCCAGCCCGAACTGCCAAGCCATGTCTTCCCTGGACCGGGAACAAGCTTCCTAGGACCGGTTTCTGGCATTTCAGCCGTCTTCAGCCAGGCTTGCTTCAATCCAGTGGCAAAGTGAGCAAGGGACTCACGTCTGAGCATACCCTGCCAACTTATGGCGAACAAAGCAAAAACCAAAGGAAATGATGGACGGAGTGTTGAACATTGCAAACACTCACCCCCAGTCAATTGATCTGGGTTTAATCCATCACCGTTCTTTAGCCCACTCTGCCACCCCAGTTCAGACATGGCCATATGCAAATCAGTCTGACCCTGTGCCTCATGGGAACAGTCCAGCCCGAACTGCCAAGCCATGTCTTCCCTGGACCGGGAACAAGCTTCCTAGGACCGGTTTCTGGCATTTCAGCCGTCTTCAGCCAGGCTTGCTTCAATCCAGTGGCAAAGTGAGCAAGGGACTCACGTCTGAGCATACCCTGCCAACTTATGGCGAACAAAGCAAAAACCAAAGGAAATGATGGACGGAGTGTTGAACATTGCAAACACTCACCCCCAGTCAATTGATCTGGGTTTAATCCATCACCGTTCTTTAGCCCACTCTGCCACCCCAGTTCAGACATGGCCATATGCAAATCAGTCTGACCCTGTGCCTCATGGGAACAGTCCAGCCCGAACTGCCAAGCCATGTCTTCCCTGGACCGGGAACAAGCTTCCTAGGACCGGTTTCTGGCATTTCAGCCGTCTTCAGCCAGGCTTGCTTCAATCCAGTGGCAAAGTGAGCAAGGGACTCACGTCTGAGCATACCCTGCCAACTTATGGCGAACAAAGCAAAAACCAAAGGAAATGATGGACGGAGTGTTGAACATTGCAAACACTCACCCCCAGTCAATTGATCTGGGTTTAATCCATCACCGTTCTTTAGCCCACTCTGCCACCCCAGTTCAGACATGGCCATATGCAAATCAGTCTGACCCTGTGCCTCATGGGAACAGTCCAGCCCGAACTGCCAAGCCATGTCTTCCCTGGACCGGGAACAAGCTTCCTAGGACCGGTTTCTGGCATTTCAGCCGTCTTCAGCCAGGCTTGCTTCAATCCAGTGGCAAAGTGAGCAAGGGACTCACGTCTGAGCATACCCTGCCAACTTATGGCGAACAAAGCAAAAACCAAAGGAAATGATGGACGGAGTGTTGAACATTGCAAACACTCACCCCCAGTCAATTGATCTGGGTTTAATCCATCACCGTTCTTTAGCCCACTCTGCCACCCCAGTTCAGACATGGCCATATGCAAATCAGTCTGACCCTGTGCCTCATGGGAACAGTCCAGCCCGAACTGCCAAGCCATGTCTTCCCTGGACCGGGAACAAGCTTCCTAGGACCGGTTTCTGGCATTTCAGCCGTCTTCAGCCAGGCTTGCTTCAATCCAGTGGCAAAGTGAGCAAGGGACTCACGTCTGAGCATACCCTGCCAACTTATGGCGAACAAAGCAAAAACCAAAGGAAATGATGGACGGAGTGTTGAACATTGCAAACACTCACCCCCAGTCAATTGATCTGGGTTTAATCCATCACCGTTCTTTAGCCCACTCTGCCACCCCAGTTCAGACATGGCCATATGCAAATCAGTCTGACCCTGTGCCTCATGGGAACAGTCCAGCCCGAACTGCCAAGCCATGTCTTCCCTGGACCGGGAACAAGCTTCCTAGGACCGGTTTCTGGCATTTCAGCCGTCTTCAGCCAGGCTTGCTTCAATCCAGTGGCAAAGTGAGCAAGGGACTCACGTCTGAGCATACCCTGCCAACTTATGGCGAACAAAGCAAAAACCAAAGGAAATGATGGACGGAGTGTTGAACATTGCAAACACTCACCCCCAGTCAATTGATCTGGGTTTAATCCATCACCGTTCTTTAGCCCACTCTGCCACCCCAGTTCAGACATGGCCATATGCAAATCAGTCTGACCCTGTGCCTCATGGGAACAGTCCAGCCCGAACTGCCAAGCCATGTCTTCCCTGGACCGGGAACAAGCTTCCTAGGACCGGTTTCTGGCATTTCAGCCGTCTTCAGCCAGGCTTGCTTCAATCCAGTGGCAAAGTGAGCAAGGGACTCACGTCTGAGCATACCCTGCCAACTTATGGCGAACAAAGCAAAAACCAAAGGAAATGATGGACGGAGTGTTGAACATTGCAAACACTCACCCCCAGTCAATTGATCTGGGTTTAATCCATCACCGTTCTTTAGCCCACTCTGCCACCCCAGTTCAGACATGGCCATATGCAAATCAGTCTGACCCTGTGCCTCATGGGAACAGTCCAGCCCGAACTGCCAAGCCATGTCTTCCCTGGACCGGGAACAAGCTTCCTAGGACCGGTTTCTGGCATTTCAGCCGTCTTCAGCCAGGCTTGCTTCAATCCAGTGGCAAAGTGAGCAAGGGACTCACGTCTGAGCATACCCTGCCAACTTATGGCGAACAAAGCAAAAACCAAAGGAAATGATGGACGGAGTGTTGAACATTGCAAACACTCACCCCCAGTCAATTGATCTGGGTTTAATCCATCACCGTTCTTTAGCCCACTCTGCCACCCCAGTTCAGACATGGCCATATGCAAATCAGTCTGACCCTGTGCCTCATGGGAACAGTCCAGCCCGAACTGCCAAGCCATGTCTTCCCTGGACCGGGAACAAGCTTCCTAGGACCGGTTTCTGGCATTTCAGCCGTCTTCAGCCAGGCTTGCTTCAATCCAGTGGCAAAGTGAGCAAGGGACTCACGTCTGAGCATACCCTGCCAACTTATGGCGAACAAAGCAAAAACCAAAGGAAATGATGGACGGAGTGTTGAACATTGCAAACACTCACCCCCAGTCAATTGATCTGGGTTTAATCCATCACCGTTCTTTAGCCCACTCTGCCACCCCAGTTCAGACATGGCCATATGCAAATCAGTCTGACCCTGTGCCTGGCCATGTCTGAACTGGGGTGGCAGAGTGGGCTAAAGAACGGTGATGGATCAAACCCAGATCTGTTGACTGGGTGTGAGTGTTTGATTGGTTCTGATGCTCCGTCCATCACCACCCCCTTTTGTACCTCTCCGGTGATGCAACGGTGAACAGCAGCGGCACGCTTCCTTGGCGATGCAGTGGATGCGGCAGCGACGCGCTTCTCTCTCGTTGCGTCACGCTTCCAGCTCCCAACAGCAAAAGGGTCTCACACACAGATACAGGCCCTCCTGGCAGGTTAGAACTCCAAGCAAGGAAGTTCAGGGGAGCTGGGGGTGAAGTCCTTTTGTTCCTGGGACTTCAAAAACAGGAGGCCAGATCTTCTCAGGCCCTTGGAGACTTTTCTTCAGATGGACACAGCACACAGCAAAGTCCTTCTTCAAGCAGGGGGACACAGCACACAGCAAAGTCCCTTTGTCCTCTCCTCAGCAGAAACAGCAAACTGCAGGCCAACCTCAGACACACAGCAAGGGCACTACTTCTCCTTAGTCTCTTTAGCTGTCCTCTTTGGCAACAGGTTCCTCTTGATCACAAAGTATTCTGAAGTTCAGGGGTTTCAGCCCTCATATTTATACACCAAAAGTCTGTGTTCTCTACGTGTGAGGGGTCCTGGACCCAGTCCAAACCAGCCCTGGGTGCACTCTGCCAGTGCACAACTTCTTCCTTTGTTAGTGTGGGCCAGGGTCATCAGACACACCACAGGAGGTGGAGCCAGCATTGTGGAAGGCAGGCACAGCCCTATTCAGGCCCAGGTGCTACTCCTCCCAACACTCCAAATGCAGATCTGCCATTCAACCTAGTGCTGACTCACCCAGACTCCGCGAGCCACCCCAGCCTCTGTCACCCTCAAACCAGACAGTCAATCCACAAACAGGCACAGGCACACAGAAACGTTGAACAAGAAAAAAGACTCTTTCTAAGAGTGCTATTTTCAAACACAGAATTTAAAAACCATCCTTCCTAAAAGATGTGTTATTAAATTCTGAGTTAAGGGATACCAGACCCCAAGTTTCTATCTCACTCCTATGGGAAGATATGCAGGTAAACATGTTACACAGCATTCCCCATTCTGTCCTATGGGCAAGTTAGTCTTTCATTAGTGATAAACAAAATTGGCAGTATTTCACTATCAGGACATGTTACACACACTAGCACATGGCCTACCTTTCACATACACTGCACCCTGCCCAGGGGGGTACCGTGGGCCTACCATAGGGGTGTCCTAGGTGCAAGAACATAGAAGGGTAAGGCCTGGCAAGTGGGTACACTGGACAGGTCGACATGGCAGTTAACAAACTGCTCACAGGCACTGCAGTGGCAGGCCTGAGACCTCTTTTCAGTGCTACTCATGTGGGTGGCACAATCAGTGCTGCAAGCCCACTAGTAGCATTTGAATTACCAGCCCTGGCACACTCAGTGCACTTTACGAGGGACCTACTGGTAAGACAAATATGCCAATCATGGATAACCAATGACAATAACAATTTACACAGTGAGCATATGCGCTTTATCACTGATCAGCATTGGTAAAGTGCCCAGAGTCCTATAGCCAACAACCACAGGTCAGAAAAAACAAAGGAGGAAGAAGTAAAAAGTTTAGGGATAACCCTGCAAAAAGGGCCATTTCCAACAGCACCCAATCCAGCTAAAGTGCAAACACTGTCAACTGCCAGTCCCCCACAAGATGTTTCCATATTACGTTCATTCCTTGCCAGCTATTGCTCTGGATACATACGAGACTTTGACACTGTCAGCGCATCATTAGAGACTTGCCGAAAAAGAATGCTTCCTGTACTTGGTCACATGATTGCGAGCAAAGCATCCAGAAAATCAAACAAGCTATTGAGAATGCTACTGAAATGGCATACTTTGATCCAAAGCTTTTTACTGAGAATGTTGTTGATGCTAGCCCTGTTGGGTTAGGTGCCACCCTTGCACAGCACAGCGGACACCCAAATGCTCAAAGACGTATTGTGGCATATGCAAGCCGAAGTTTGTCCTAAACTGAACATGCTTGTTCATAACTTGAGAAAGAAAGATTAGCAGTGGTGTGGGCTTTAACATTTTCACATATTCTTGTATGGGAAGCCCTTCAAGCTTGTGACAGATCATCAAGCAGTGCTGAATATCTTTGGCAATCCGAAGACAAAAATGACTCCTCGGATTGAACGTTGGAGTCTGCGATTGCAAGAATAAAACTACACTATCGTGCATTGTCCAGTGAAAGATCAGAACCTTGCCGACTACTTCTCCCTAGTGCTTCTACAATGCTTCCATAAATTTAATAGTGAACGCAAGCACCCCAGCTACCATTTCCTTGGAAACAATTGTCACTGCCATGAGTCAAGATAGTGGCATGCTAAAACTGAAAGACATTATTACCCATAAGTCTTGGTACCAGCACACTTGACCTCTTACCAGTGACAGTGAATATCAGAAGTTTAAAAAATTTCACAGAGGAACTGTTCATTATTCAGGAAGGTATTATGCTCTGAGGTTTGAAAATTGTTTTTCCAGAGAGTGTGTGACAACAAATAATTGAAGTCGCTCATGAAGGACATTGTGGAATTGTTGCCACTAAACGAGCTCTCTGAGACCCAGTCTGGTTGCCACATCTCGATGAGCGAGTTGAAAGAGAATTTAATGCCTGTCATCTATGAAATTGCCTGTCAAAAAAATCACTCAACACCCCATAAATATGTCAGAGTTGCCAATATTTTACAAGACAAGTCTTTGTGTTGTCATCCTCATTTAGAATCTCAGCGTGCCCCATCTCTGCTCCAGATAGGCCATTTGTCTCATCTTTAACTTCCTTCCTTGTCTAACTGCTCTATTCCATCAGAGCAAGATGCCAGAATTTTGAGAGATACTAGTGTAGTTCCAGATGTCAAGACCTTCAGGAATATTTGAATGAGCCAGCAGTCTTTTCTGACCTTCCAGATGTAATCTCTCCCCAGGACATCCAGGTAAAGAGCAGAGAGGTTAAGGTTTTGTTCCTGTGGTGTCATCCCTGCTGAAGTATGTAAGGACCTATGTCAAGCACCCATGCTTTACTCAACCAGCCACCCTCTTTTGTTCACTAACCTAAATGCATTCCTGTAGATGGCTGCTTAATGCTAATTTCATTAGGCTGCTCTCTACCATCCTTTCTGGCTTGTCATTAAATATGCTGTGGCCATCTGTGTTCTGAAAATTCCCATGGGCTTCTCCATCACTGCTCCTGGAGGGAACAAAGTAACCCATATAACATGTTTGGCTGTATAATTTAAAAAACAAAGATGACGAGTGGGAAGATGCCGGTGCTGGCAATTTCTTAGGCAACATTCCAGTCTATCATTTTTCACCTACTATGTCACTTCAGACAGAGGCAAGCTATATACCAATCAGCCTTGGTCCTGCTCCAATACAAACCTTCCAGTCCACCCTGCCAGGCTAGACCCGTTATGAATAGGAACATAAGCGAACCCCAGACCAGTTTGCTACTCTGTTACCCTTGAAAAGATTCCTTGGAACACATAGGATGTGTATTTGTATAATACCCAATCTTACGTGTTCTCCGCTGCTGCTCCAGAGATTCTCCACAGTCAAAATAGAATGGCTGGAGGTATAATTACAATTTCCATGGGCTGTAACTCTGTCACTCCTGATGAAGCACTCTTTATTTTAGAAAACAAGAGCAACCCATATGTCCTTGTGAGCTGGGTAAGTACATTAGTACAAAAAACAATGTTCACAAGGAACTCATTTACCTAGGTCAGTACCGAATCTGCAACTCAAGTAGTTGCTCAGATTAAATCATAGCTGGAAGTTATTGTATACAATCATGACTCCCTATCGAGTCCAAATTTTTATTTACATTAATATTTTCTTCATACAAACTAATTGAAAAGCCCATACACTTTGTTCATCATGACTACCTAACTTCAGCTGAAGTAGGTAATTTTATTATGCAGTTCTAGTCTGTAACACAGACGTATTCCTTATATATAAGTCAATAAAATATTAACATATCATTACACATTCAAAATATTCTTGTGAACCCCAGTGAAGTGACCATAACCTATTTGGTGATTGTTGTGTGACATAGTGAACAAAAGAAGGGGGAACAGGTTATTGGTGAAGTACAAAAGGATGAGCTTGATACAGTAATAAATAATTAAATTTAGGCTCTCTCTTTGGTCTGTAGTCGACAGCGTTTCGCCCCTCTCTAGATACGGGGTCTCTTCAGGACTAGGATTCTGGGGATTGCTGTGTGGACCAGTGTACGGTGATAATTCCAACCCAGCCGGTCATAGGAAAACCAAAGTATCTCTTCAGATATAAAGTCTTCATGATGATCTGGTTCCGAACGCGTTCCCGGGAGTGCTTGTATTACTACAACAACGTTCTTGCTTGAAGAATGACAGACTCATAAGGCATATTCCGGCCTCTTTACCCCTCCGCTAGCCTCTATAGAATATTCAACCACATCGGCTCGCATCACATTATCCAAGGCCTTTTATATATTAAGAATCATGAAGACTTTATATCTGAAGAGATGCTTTGGTTTACCTATAACCGGCCAGGTTGGAATTATCACCGGTTTATAGGTCTGAGAAGTTATTTGACTCTTCAGCCCTGGTCACTACCCTTAAGACGAAGCGCGTGTTGGCTGACCCCTGTGTTTTTCTTATTGAATTAAAACAAGGAGAAAATCTGACAAGAGTTCATTTGCCTTCATCCTTTCATCTGTATACAACTGAACTTTTTTACAATACTATAGCTTAGGTATTGCTTTCACATGTAACGGACTTTCGGTCCATATTTTGAGGGTTTAGGGGTTTTTCCCTCAACTTTTGCACCGCAAAGAATCAGAACCATTTACTCAACGACACTTGGCATGCACCATTGAATTTTGTGTGTTTATTAACCCGTTCCATGCATCGGACGGCCCCCGGCCACCTGACGTGACGGTGGGCGTGTGCGGAGGACGGTCAGGGTCCGTCCGAACCATGCCCACTCATTATTTCGCCTGCACCGCGGCGGAACTTGTGCCGCAGTAAAAGGGTTAAACTCCCACGTTTTCTGCAATTCTATGTAGTATGGCTGGTTGTTATGGGTTGCACTGTGTCTCTTTCTTGAGTGCACTGTTCAGTACATTTACAATGGCTGGCGCCTGGAGTCTATTCCTATGGGTTGCTTCTCTAACACGCCTTTGTCAGCTCCAGTGTATATACTTAAGCTGATGCATGATCGCACCTGCCAAGATATCTACCGTCACCCTTAAGTACTTCCTAGCTATATTCAATGTGATTTGAGCTGTATGATACAGAGCTGGCAAGTATCCTTGTTTCTTACTGCGTCTTTTCGCACTTTCCCCCTTGCATAAATGCAGCCACACTCCTACAGCAACACAGTCTGAGTAGTCTCTTCCATACACATGGGGCCGAGAACACTTCCCTCATAGGCCACACTCATCTCCAACATTTGTATCCATCCATGCTCCAGCATTTAATGTTTTGGCATCTTATCTCTTACTTTCAAATTTACAGGTAGGTGCTGCGACACGGCACAAGAAGTGTGCAATTCTGATCCTCATGCACAACACTGAAACACCATACAGACACCAGACAGACACACACTCCCCCATCCATAGCATTCCTAAGGGACAGCATGCTACCCCTCCACAAGTGCTCTTAGCCTGACCAATATTAGTGTTCAGTGCTATCGAGAATGGACAGGAGTTTAAGCAGGAAGCAACAGAGGCAGCCACTGCTCACTGTTGTCGAGCTGTGCTGTCGGCTGCTCATGCAGGAACTCCGACAAATTCAGTGCAGGTGCTTAAAACAATACACAGCTATGCCCTGCACACATTTATGATACAGCCCCTGAGGTTATAATGGGTGTCTATACGGTGTTCCCAGCCCAGTTTGACCTACATGAAACAGGCTCTTTTAACCAAAGACTGACCATTAATCGTCACTGTCCTTTTGAGTCTAAGAAATCTTCTCCAATTTAACATGTAATACCATTTAAGTAACAGAAATCTCAATACTCAGCTTATATCGCATTGCTTGAGGCTTCTCTAATGTGCAAATTAGGAGTATGCAGAAGTACAGCTTTTTGTAAAGGTATCTATAAAGAATGTGCAAAAGTCCGCCCACTGTGTTCTGTTGTGCAAGCATCTCCTCGCCTGAGACAATCGGCCGAAAGTTTTGCATGAAATTCGTGCAAAGCCACATACACCTTTTGTTTCTAATTATGCCACATGTGCTAAGTAACTTGCAGAAGCAATCCAGCAATATGCCTACCAAAGAAACTGTAGAAAATATACTCATCAATGTTGCAAAAAGTCTCAAAAAAAAATTCTCCTTCTGTGAAATGTAAAAGCCATCTGGACTGTCATTAATCTGCCTAAATAGAGCCATTCTAAGTGCTATATAAAAAAGGTGGCATGTCTTAAAGATTCTTTTGCTCGTACATAATTTATTAACACTTCTGTATTCTTCAACAACACAGAGGCACATTTACTGTTCAATAGCATGTGTACACCTATTTTCTATGCTTAACGAACTGAGAACATTGGAACCTCCAGAAGCAGCAACACAGCCAGTCTTGTGCAAGCCTTGATTCCAAATGTTTGACTCAAGCCCTGATTTCGAGTGCCTCGTGGAAAATGCGACCTTTATTGCACCTGACAAAATTGGTGTATTTATTAGGGGAAGCAAATATGGAAATTGCAAGGAAGCCCTTCAAATTTGGGAATAGCAGGCTGATTTGGGGATCCAATATCTGGATGTCCTGTTATTTTCAGGGCATTTTCCCACAGTAGCAATAGGAAGGTTTGTCCTGCTGATATGTATGAAATATACCCGGGGAAAATTACATGGTGTGTGTATTATTGCACCCTGTGACTAGGACACTCTGCACAATGTATAATTCAAACTTTGTGCAAACGGGTTTGCATAGGGGTTTAGGGTTGGACTGACCTGTAGGGCAAACAGGCAGTTACCATTGGGGTGGTCAGACAGATCAGCATGTGAGTTGTTTTTTAGCAGTTGGTGGGCCTGTTGTATGGCTAGGTGGGTGGGGTTTTAATGTTCGTTTCCCTAATATTACCACAAGCACAAATACATGCAATCTCCCATACCTTGGAAAATACATATACAACATGTCTTTACAAGTTCAAAACTGGCCTGATTTGCAAATGTTGGCCACTTTTTTAGCTATCTGTTTAGCTAACGGGGGCCACTTTTATTCTGGTGCAAGGGCCTCTTTTAAGTCCCAGACTGACCTTGTAGGGGTTGGAATGTACGAGGCCGAACTGGGAGCCAACAGCAACCCTGGCAAAAATTTCAATCCAGACCATGCTCTTCATCCTTTCGTATTTCTCTCCCCTCTATCATTTTCCTCACTCTTGTCTAAAGCACTCGTTCTACTTACCTAGGGCAGCTAGAGAAAGAGGCAGAGGGCAGAGGCACCAACTGGTCTCCAATGGTTCCAGCCCACCGGGGAAATGCCGCTGCCCGCGTCCCACGCAGGGGGACATCAGCAGGGCAGCCTTCTAGTGGCCGCCCGTCGGAGCCTCCCCCCCCCCCCCTGCTCTGCCTCGCTAGTGAGGCCGCACCTCGGGGAGGGGAGGCCCCCAATGGGATTGTCTGGGGGAGGCGTGCCACTAGGGTGGGCGAGGCTAGACCCCCTTTTTTAGGCGCCTCACCCCCTCAGATCTTCCTCTGCTTCCTGCGCCACTCCTCCTGGCCACGCGTATTCCCACCCTTTCCGCTTACCTCTGCGACAGGCGGTACAGTAAGGGTACCCCTGTCCGGCACAGTAAGGGTGCCCAAGCCAAGGTCCGGGAGCCGAAGGAGGTTCTGGGAAGACCGCGACGGCGCCCCGTTAGTCCTTCGGGCGGTTGGGGGGCCCGACCAACCGGGGGTGTGCCACAACACGCTCCGCCCCCGTCAAAAGGGGCGGGAGTATGCGACAGATCACGTGATCCAAAGGATGATCTGAAAATATGTGCCGCACTGCAGGGCATCGACCCACCGTGCGTGCTGGCTCGCCAGGCGGGCGGAGCAGCGAGGGGCTGCTTGCCTTGGATCGCCCGTAAGATAACCCACTTATCGTCATACTTATGTTGTATGAAATAAACCTGCAGCAGTTCTTCACCCACAATGAAAGTGTCAGTGTAATCTTTGGGTGACGTCTGTGCATGCGTGTTGAGTGGAGCGGATGACGGTGTGGTCACTATGCCCAATGGAATAAATGGGAAGGGAGTGCCTGGTTCTAGCCTATTGTGCAATCAGCACAACAGGCCCTGATCACGATTGACACAGTGAAAGATACACTATTTATGTTACCCTATACAATGACACGGTACGCCCTTCAAAAGGGGGCATCACGTGTGGATTTTGGTAGGTTTTGCACCAAAATCCTTAAGGCCAGGTATTTCGAAGACATTTCCCCCTATAAATATATGCAGTGTTCGCCTGTCCACTTGTGCAGAGGCAAACTTTATCGCTTTTGGTAATTTCGGTGTATAGTAAATTCCACACGACTCATAATTATGACTCAGTTGCAACCAGAATCTCAGACACTCAGAGAGGTGCTTACTTTCGAACTTGTGGGCTCGTGATTGAATCTTCTCAACTGGCAAAACACGTAATTTGAATGAGAAACGAATACGCACTCTATCCAATACATTCGCCTGGGCCTCTAAAGTGCTCTGCTAAGCGCCGCCCAGTCTGCTGTAGACGTCACAGAGAGAGCAGCGAGCAGGCTGCAGCTTCTGACCGCGTGGAGAGGCGCATCACGAGCTCCTCAGCCCCCCTCCCTCCCCTCACTTCCTCCGGTCCTAGTCGTCTGCTTGTTCCTAATGTTTCATCCATCCTGCATTTGTTGTTTTACAGTATCCTGTTTCAATGTGTCTCCATAGACTGCCTGGCTTCTGCTCACCCGGCTGCAGAGTTGACCCAGCAATAAGAAAGAATTATCAGTGCGGCACTCAGGTAGAAGGAGGAGGAGGGAGGGGGCGTTTGTGAATCAGGCAGGACAGTGCGGGCAACACCTTCCCCCTCTGCTGGTGCCAGGGGGCCTGTAATGACCCGCTGCAGACAGGGCGCTGGCTTTTATAGCTCACTTTGTGAGAATCCCCGAAAAGAATAGCCTTTTTTCCTGTTAGAAACAATAACGTGGGCACCGGTTGGTCTGAGTCATTGATGGCTGGTCAGGTCTGCGATGGCCTGTGAACAGCTTTAGCTTTTGTCAATTTTTATGAGCAAATCCGAGGCTTAATGGCCAAGGAAAGAGCTGAGTCGTTCCATCCCACCTGGTCTCTGTCTGTTTTTATGGCAGTTTCTAAATCTAATCCTCCCTTATAAAAACCCAGAAGCTCCATTTCGGTTGCTTCTTAATTACACTTTCCCGGATTGCTACTCGCGGCCATGTACTGTAGTTCCATAGTTCATCTTCATCTGAGCAGGAACACAAAGCACTTTGCAGTCACAGCACGTCAGCACTGCTCCCACTCTGACTGCAGAACTCCGCCATTTTGCTACACTATGTACCCATGAAGTGCATGGGTGGGCAGAGGCATTCACCCATTACTGTTCCAAAAGCTGCAACAGAGAAACATTTCTAACAGATGACCAGAGGCTTCATTACAAGAGTCAACTTTGACAGAGCATTGCCATAGTACGCGCACAATGAAACACTCACTCACCCTCACTTCCGACACCCCTCAGCGCCCACTTGGCCCAAGAATATCCAAACATCGGTTAGGTTGTGAGTTGCCTACTTTCTGTAACAGATGATTAGTTTTTTTGCACTAGCACAGCTTGCTTTATGAAACAAGCATTGACAAAGCCAGTGGGTCTGATGTCAGCTGTCAGCCTTTTGGCTTTGTCAATGCGAGTGTTGTTTTTTTTGTTTTCACTTGAGTTTTAAAACAAGGTTTTGGGGGAAAGCTGTAGGTTCCTCATCAGTCAAAACATTACACATTGGCTAAAAGGTAAAATTTTCTTTGGAATCAAAACACACAATGCCATTGTATTCCCTGCATTTAAAGGAACTATTTTGGGTGTGGATGTGCTCCTAGTGAGATGGTAAAATGCTGTCACTCACAGAGAAGTTAACCAATACATAAGTGGGCTGACCCATTACCCTATGCTGCTGCTGTAGAAAAGAAAGAAGCAAGGAAACACATAAAAGGCTTCTTAACCACTGTGGAAGGAGAAACACTGTTTTAACTAGAACAAGACTATCATGTATCCCTCACCCTCTGGAAAGCATGAAGGTAAGAAATCAGGACCTACAACTTCTCCACTCTTTTAGCCAACGTAAAATTCATCAAGATACTAAAAAGTGTTTTAGCTTACATAGGCTGCAGTAGCAGACCTGGGGTATCATTTTGAATGGCTTCTCAGGGGTGGCACAATACATGCTTCAGCCCCTGGGAGGCCTGTGGGGTACCTATGCCCTGGGTACATGGTGTACCATATACTAGGGACTGATAAGGGTACCCCAGAATCCAATCTGAAGTGTACCTAAAGTACATGCATTCAATTTACAAGAGAAAGCAGATAGACTGGGTCATGAATAGCCGTATCCCCGTCAGCCTAAGTCAAAAACAGTGATACATCAGCAAAAAGTGGGGATAACCATAAGAGGCAGATCCTACTCTCCTACACTTAGCAGCAGCATTGGCCCGGCCTAAGAAGGTAGCAATTCTGGGCAAATCATTTGATCACTCCATGCCTTAAACCCAAAAATGAATGAATGGCTTGTGTAATGTAAAGTGCTCAAATACCTTTGGGTCAAGTTTGCGCTGTATAAAACTGCAAAAAAACCAAAAGATAATCTTTTGAAGCACGATACTTTTAGGAAGGCATGGGAAAGGGCATCTCAATCAGTGATAAGGCCTTGGAAATTAATTGTCATCTTTTATGTTTTTTTGGGAGGGGAACGCATCGCTGATTTTTTCCAAACAATTGCTATTTAAAACAAGCTTTTGCAATGCAATAGGTCTTGCATTCACGAGAGTTTAAGCTATTGGCATTGCAAATGACAATGCCTTGTATCTGTTTTGCTAATTAACTCATAAATAAAAGGCATTGTCGTTTACAATGCCAATAGCTCAAACTCTTGTAAATGCGAGACATATTCAAAGAAGCAGCCGCCATTGTCCTGGGCTGCTCGGAAAGTGAAAGCGCGCATTGTGCGCTGAATGTTGCAGGAAAGCATGTTGTGCGTGCAATAGGAGAAATTCATTAAAGAAAATAGTGGTTACAGACTTAAAAAGACATACTGTGTAACCGCCAATGTAAAAGGGCCAGACCTCATAGGAGGTTATAAATGAAGACAAGGCAGTACTAAGGAGGTCAATTACACAAGCCAATGAAAAATACTGGCAGAGTGTGGGAGGGGCGTCTATTTCATACTCAAATACAGCATGTCACAGAACAGCGCATGTGCTGCCTAGCCTCGACCTAAAAATAAAGAGGCTTGTTACTACCTATAATGATATGGCTTATAGTTAAATTATAAATTGGCAGAGATCTGAAGATACAAGTGTCCACAGTGGTGATTCTTACGAGTTTTGGATCAAAAGATAATGTTTTAAAAAGCAACTGTGAATGTCCATGTATGCACATTACTTCAGTTACAGTTCAACCGTCAAGTGCCAAAAGAGCCACTGGGTTTTGCAGCCTCACACCCAATGTCTGAATTGTAAGACCAGTTCAGTTATTTTTTGGGGAGTTTCATTTAGCACCTCTAGTTACCTTGATCACTTCAGAGGGTTACGATAAAAATATACAGAATAAACAGGATGATAAAAATAAAGTTAAGAGTCCAGCTGGGCCTAATAATAATACTCCCTGTTTAGTTAGAGGGCTGCCAATTTCCTACCCTACAAATTATGATATTTTTGCTTTCTCCGCCTTAAAACTTCCTAAATATAGCAAATATGGTCTCCCATTTTTCCCTCTAATCTCACTTATAGCCAAATTGGCACGTATGCTGGTTCTAGGTCGCATATTTCTATCGCTGTCCTTGATGGGGTAATTGTCTAATGAAAGGCTCTGCTGAATAATCAGTTTAAAGTTTAGAAACGTCAACAGACCAGATTTCAAAGACGTGTCCTTGGAAGTGCTCATCTGTTCTTTTGTTGCTCTCAATATAAATCATGTTGTTAAATACATTGCATGAAATAAAATGAATAATTGCCTCTTTCTCCATTAAACGAGAAACTCTTGTCATGACAAGTTCTCACTTCACCTAGTTTACTTCGTTACCTCCTTTGAACAGAACACCCTCCCTGCTACTTGTTTGTAAGTTTGCTCTCGTAAACGTTTGCAGCTCAGGGTCGCTGACTGGTGGTTACCCCCACCGCATACACAGCCCTAAGCTTGAACAGTACTTTACTGGCCTGTGTTTTGGGGATTCACCTTTGATTGGATGAGATGTTACTAGGCTGTGTACCAGCCTAAGGTGCCTGGCCATTCAGAGCACAGAAACAAAACAAGCATTGGCATAGCCAATAGGTCTCGCCTTTGGGACCTTATAAGTGTTTAGCCATGCAACGGTTGATGTTGTTGCACCAAGGATATTGTGCTGCATAACTAAATACTTTTAAGGTCCCAAAAACGAGACATATTGGCTATGCCAATGCTTGTCAAGAGGTGTAATCAAAACCAAAATCCTTGCATACATATGTATTCTGGAGATTCCATGTAACAAATTGCCTATTTATTGGCTTTGGCACAATGTAATTACCAATTCACCCTTAAAAGCCTCTTACCTTTAACAAAAGCTTTTCACAATAAGTAAGTCATGCTTGCTGTCATTTTCATAACTTTTCATAGTAAACAAATCAAACTTACGGAATCTGACTTAAGTTTTGCCAGTGAACTAATAAGACCCACTGACTTGACACCATAACCAACAAAGTCCTACTTAAATTTGCATATGGTGGAACCATCATGCAAACAGTATTTAAATTAAAAATGTATAAAAAAAATTACTGTTGGCAAAGCGAAATAGTATCTCTTCTAAGTTGGCACAACAACAATTATCAAAGTACAAATCAACCATTCCCATGGTTTGTCAAATGGGGGTAACCAACAGCAGAACCCTTGCCTATTGCAGTAATCCGCAAAATTTCATGTAATAAAATACCCTTTGCAAAGCTTTAGAAGAGAGTAATAGCAATCCACCCTCAAATGCCTACTGACTTTAACAAGTGTTTTCACAATAAATATATCATGCCTACTGCGTTTATACTTCCTTTTCCGAGTAAGCATATCAGGCATATAACTTTGATAATTGGTTTTCTACCATGACCAGCATAAGCTTTCCCACAAGCCAAAAAGTGCAATACAAAAATTCTTTTTCAGTAGAAGCACACATCTGCTTGATCAAATGCTCTACTCAAGGTAACCAACGTGGGCAGAGCATAAGGCACTTTCACTGTAGTACTTCTTAAGCTCTCTTTCTGTTGATCACATAGGATTTGGAAACAAGACATTCTAAAACGGAGATTCGCAGGCAAATACGGAAATAGCAGCAGAGCTCACCCTTGGTTCTCGTCATCGGTGGTTGAAACAATTCTTGCGGCCGCAGTAGCACATACTCCACCGGTATCTATTGGCATATTTAAAACATGTCTTATAATATCACGTTCAAAACGGGTCATTTAACAGGTGGCCATTGGGTGATTCTCATACCTTCGAAATATCCACTTGAGCTTAAAAGGTGGTAAAGTGTGTCTGCCAAAGCAGTACCGGCTAACTTCTGACATAAGTCCACCATGACATGGAGAGCAGGCAGCAGTGCGTGTTCCAGACTCGGTGCCAGCAACCTCCCAGGGGATGGAGCGAACTGGCGAAGGTGTCTGGAAATATTGCTCGGAGCACACGGGTGGAAGGAACAGGTTTCACTACAAACTGGGAGGTGATGGGAATGTTGGTGCCTACAAACTAGTAATACAACTTTATCTGTTAGCGCACAGTGTGGGGACCTATGCTAGTTCGCCGGCAGAATAACATGTTGACAGCTGCGCCTCACAATGACAGCTCCACACACCCCTCCCTCACACCCCTTCCCCCCACATACTGTGGCAACCTCATGCGCAGAACACTGTTGCAGGGCAGTTTCCACATTGGGTACACCCACCACCGCTTTAGACGCCATTTCTGCTGAGCAACAGCTGATGCAGGATGCGGAAACAGCGGCGACACCAGCTGGAAACCGAGACAGGCAAACCAACACTAAACAGCAAAGAAGGACTACCGAGGGACCTGATGACCATAAACAGAGAGTTCTAATAAAGAATTAGAGTGCTAACTCTCTTATTCTTTCTCACAGCATAAAGGGAAGGGAAACAGCCCCCAAGTTCAGGTAGAGTTAATAAAGCTTGTTTAACCCCTTCCCCGCTCATGACGGAACCACTCCGTCATGAGCCACGGTTGCCGTGTGCTCATGACGGAGCGGTTCCGTCATGCCACGACCGTTGGCGGAGTGGCTCCGTCATGAGCACAGCGCCACCGCGCTGCCCCCCCGCACCCCCCAGCGCTGCGGCGGAATTCCCGCCGCAGCGAAAGGGTTAAACAGTCAAGTTTTCAGTTAGCACCTGAACAATGTGAGCGAACGCCCTTTTACCGGCATAGCATTCCATCATTTAGGGGTACATGTCCAGAAACAGTGTCCATCCTTTTTGGATTTGCAATATTTAGGCACAGACAAGAATCCCTGTAAAAGCAGGTCCCCAGAGGCTCAGTGGGCTTTGCGTGTGGCAGCTCCAGGAAGTGCAGGGCGCCATGATAAAAAAACCAAGCCCGCAAGGAATTGAAGGAATGCAGCAGCCACTCTGCATGCCGATACTCGCTCCCACAAGCAAAACGCTGTGGGAGTGAACATTTGCAAAAGAGGTGGGACATGCGCCGCCTTTACCCATTTGCAGCCTCCCATTTCAAATTGACACAGCCAACAGCCTACCAAATGCGTGGGGGGAGTCAGACCCACACAGAAAAGTTTAGAGTGATTACATGAAGCCTCCCATAGTGCTGCGCACGCGCGCTGCGCTAGACTCAACCTAAAAAGGACGAGCATGGGAGCAAGCACTCTTTTGTCAACTGTAAGCAAACAATGCGGACATCTTCAAATGTTTTAGATATAAGGTAACCAGGCAAGAAAAGTTGCATCTATTCAGCACTAAATGGACTCAAAACCACACGTTTGGCTAAAACAATAGAAATGAAATGAGTACATTCTAGCTTAATTAACAAATACATATAATAAAATACTCTTCAGGTAAAATCAAGTACATTTATTTCAAAATAATGTTTAGTATACGTGGAAAAATATACAGGTGATAATAGAAATCCATGCTTTGATTTAGACGTTATAATCATTAAGCGAGCACAGTGTTAGACTTACACAATTCCAAGGTGGCGGGAAACGGATTGCATGATGAAAGGCCCGTTTAAAAAAAAAATATTTGCAATGGAAAAGGTCTCGCATTTAAATGAGAGTCCCATGGCATTGGAAAAAAGCGCCTGCCATTGTCCCGGCTGCTTACTGCAGGCACGACATGCTTTGCTTAAACTCAAACACGTAATGCCTGGAGTAAGAGAAACACAATTAAGAAAATAGTGCTTATAGACTGAATAAAGCATCCCGTGTAAAAACCGAAGTAAAAGGGACAGTTGCCATGGTAGATGACAAATGAAGACGAGGCAGTACTAAGCCTATTTACGAATTAGAAGCCAGTATTTAGGAAGGACAATGACACAAGCCAATAGCAACAATGTGCGGGACTTTATTCCCCACTCCACTACAACAAGTCTCGCAGAGCAGCGCATGCACGCTGACTCTTGGCTCAACCTAAAAACACTCTCAGATTCTCTAAACAAAAAAAAATGGTCTTCTCAAGTCTGTAGCCTAAAGCGCAACTGCAGCAAAAGAGATCACATGCTCTTTTGTTCAAGCTGGGAGGCAGGGCCTTAAATAATCTCGAATGCCTCTCCTCTCCAAAAAGGTGACTACAATGTATCATTAATAATATTGCGCAATTTGTACAAATCAGCCAGTAAGCTGGTATCTATTTGTCTTTCTTTATGTTAAGGATTTGACTTTACCTTTTTATGCAGTCTTTATGTAGCGCGAAGTGCGTGAGAATGAGACAGATGTATCTAAAAGGCACCTCAAGTGGATAACTCTCAGAGATTGTTAGGGCCCATCGCAAACCTTCAGTGCCCAGTGGGAACTGACAGCTGTATGTGCATGCAGGTGAGGGATAGTGCGAGGGGCTGAGGGGCAGAATGGTGCTTGGTCAAGACATGACTAGTGTTGGGTTTTCCCACGGGTGTGGCAGCCTGGTGCAGCTTTCAATCAGTATTTGGTTTTAGGGGATGAAATTATCAAGGCGAAGAATGTGTGTTTAAATAACAAGACACCAGAATCAGTCATCATTTCTTGTTCAATAACCTTTTGCCGTCTAGTACAGTGAGAGCTCCCAAGAAATGGTGTGCCCCCCAACAGCCCCCCTCCACCCACCGTTCCCCCCACAAGCCCAACCCAACTCTCTCTAACTTCACCAGCAACTCGAGGGTAGGGGAATGGAAGATGATATTCCAACATGTATCCATGACTGTTTTGAATGAAAAGAACTGTAATATGCAGCTTCCTATTAGGATTAAAGAGACACCTCAAACCATAACCATGCATGGGGTGAAAGAAAGAGGTATTGGAAATGCGCCCATCTCTTCTCTGGCGGGAAGTGGGGCTGGGTAAAGAGAAGGATAAGAGCATGCACCTGAGGCAGACAATCAATGCACACTGGGGTGAACTAAAGAAGTATTAGAACATGCAGCTCCCTCTGAGATGCAAGACGGTCACAAGCATGAAGCCCATGCTCGGGTGGAAAAAGGGTATGGAGGGGGAACACACTGTCACTTTTCGATAAAAAAGAGTGTGCCGTCATTACTAACATCAAAGAAAGAAACTGGGCAATGTATTCTCTCAAATGAAAGAGGCATCGACAATGCAGCCACCTCTAAAGAGGAGGAACTAGTTACAGTAGAACATTGAAACCTGTCTGTAGAGCATGTCGGAGGAGGAAGGATATGCTGAAGTAGGAGGCACTGGGATATGCAGCCACCTCTGGGCTGAAAGAGGCATTAGAGCCCACAGCTGTCCATCGGTGGAAGAAAACGGGAAGTTGGAACATGTAGACAGCTACGAGATGGAAGCAACGGGGGTGATGTTATGATTGGAGCGGTGAACAGAAAAGGAACCAGGACATTCTGATACCAACAGGATCAAAAAAAGATGGGATTGAAAAATTCAGCTACGTCTGGGGTATAAGAAAATAGAAGTGAAAAGTGTGGCCACCAGTGCAGTGAGAAATTGGGACTGTGGCATGCTGACAGCTCTGAGGGAGGGAGTGGTATATGAAACACACTATTGAGTGGAAGATGCATCCACCCTGTGGTGAAAAAAGAGGGGCTTATAATATTCAGACATTTCTACGTGGGAGAAAACTTTATTGGGACATACAGATAGCTCTCATGCGAAAGATGGGTAGGACTTGGACACAGCCACAGCTGGCTGGCAGAAAAGAGGATTTTGACATGCATGGTTTGAAAATATAGAACAAATGGGGTGAAAGAGAGAGGTTGCAACACGCTGCTCACAGAGAGACACAGTGAGGTGAAAGAAAGGCATCACATTTCACACACCTTGTAGAAAGCTGGCTCTGTACATACTATATCAAAGTAAGGTATAGTGTGCACAGAGTCCAGGGTGTCCTCAGAGGTATAGGTGAGGCCAAATTAGGTAAGTACTGACAGCTCTTTTTGTGGTAGTGTGAGTGAGCAATTAGGCTAACCCAGAGGGGCTGTTAAGCATTTATTGTCTTCACTCAGTCAAGACTGATGACACGCTCTCAGAGACTGAATCCAGACCAATTGAGTAAGTATAAGAAAGGTATACTTATGTTTTATTTTTAGAACCAAACAGGACTTGACACAGATAAGTAAAATATACCATCAAATGTAAGACTTTACAATGAAATGCAGCTGTGGTTGAATTTGCATGAGTTACAGGTTGGTATTGAGTCAAAAAGCAGTTTACATTACACAATAATTACTTTTAGAATACTTTTCAGTTACTTTTAGATTACCTAGATACCACTGATAGGGCCGGATTCTTGTCTACCCAATTATCTACAAGAACCCTTTCAGGTCCCCAGGATCTTTTTACTTGCCAAATAGCGTAGAGGGAATAAACACAATTATCAACAGATAACTACCACAGGCTGACATCATTAAAAGACTATGGACTCAAGATCTAAAATTTCCGAGATTTTATTATGAGCAAAAACATCTGAACATAAAGGCACCTTAGTACAAGGCACAAAAGATAAATGGGCACTAACACAAAAGCTAGCCTACGAAGAATTCGCATTCGACTAAAAATGAAAAGATATACAGATTCTAAAAGCATTAGATAGAAAATCGAAATGCTGATGTCAATACCAGGAATAATCAGTTAAAGTCTTTATGTCCCTACTCTATTCTAAAGTGGCATCCCTACTTAGCATACCTTCCCATGCAAGAGAATCTCTGGAAAAAGGTGTCAGAAGTTAAGCTCCCTAAGAAGTCTTCACTTAGTGAGAGCTCGATCTTCGATGCTCCTTCTAGCTTCCCATCTAAGCCTCGTCTGCTCTACCCACGGGGTACTGTCCCTAATACAAAACCCCAATAATTCAGAACACGCCCTTTGACACCCATCTTCAGCCAGATCGACCTCCGGTAAATTTCCATCCAAAGCTGTCCATCTTCCATCGTCCGTTAGCTTGTCCTTGGGTCCCAGGCACCTTCCATCCCAAGAGTTACAGTTGCACATTCCAATGCACTCCCCTGTTGGCTCCACACGGTATCTCAACTCCTAAAACAAAGACTTATTCTCACTAACAAGCTAAATGTCCTTGCACCTGCAACAGAAACATGGGAACGAAAAAGAAAAACTCTTTGCATCTTGAAGTTTTACACTCCGCTGCAACTCAAGCCTTAACCAAGAAAACCCTGCAGGCCTACAACATAGCTAAATAAGAAATTAACAGGCCTTCTCTTCTACATATGCGGTTGGGCCTTATGAAATTAAACACACTACAAACTCACATTGGAGGCATTAACTCAACATTACCATCATGTAAATAAGCAACCTACACTTTAATTCTAACATTACACACATTTAATTCACATTACATTGATTGTGAAACCTAATCAGCTACGTTATAATGAATACATTCACGATAACTTGCAACATTAAACTTCACAAAACGTTATTACATTCTAACACTTCTATGTTACATGATTATAGCAAATACATTTATACAACGCTTCTAAATATACATTGATTATATGCGGGTGCCGACTAACAGTGAATATGGTGCACCCCTACAAATCTCAGAATCACATGGTGCTCTATCAGTTCCCCCCTTTGATGACAAATTGTCATCACACCATCTCAACCTCATTCCCTTTGGAGAAAGAACCGACCTAAACAGTGGTAGTAGCCATTCTACTCTGTCGGAACCCCTCCATCCTCTTAAGGTTCTGATATTGACTGTCCTGCAGTCTCGCCATTCGTCTCTCATTTGCCCTGAGAGCTCTCTCAACCTTATTTCCACTGTACCACTTACAGGCCCTTACGAGTCCCCATAAGCAAATCACAAAAACCACAGCAATAACTAGTGGCTTCAGTACAAACCCGAGGAATCCCTTTCCCAAGTCTGCAAACCAACCTCTAATACGACCAAATCCTTTACCAATCTTCTCCCACACATTCTCTTCAGTCAACTCCGTAATCTCTTGATGAATGGTCGTGATGTTATCTATATATCTCTCCAGATCCTTGCTATTGTCTGGAATATACGTACAACATTCCTGAATTTACAACAATTTACAGACTCTGCCCTCTTTTGCCAATAACACGTCTAAAGCAAGACGATTTTGCAAAACCATCGTTCTTATCGATAACATCTCCCCATCAACCAACAACAATGATCTCGCAGTGTTCATTGACAATTCATCAACCACAGTCGCCAACTTTCTTATTTTCACATCGTTCAAGATCACTCCCAAACCTGGTATCATTGCTCCAAAGATATCACCAATCACTGCACCTGCACTTGCAGCCCTTCGTACTATTGAATGATGTCCTGTCTCCAACAGATTTAAATCCTCTGTATGGTAAATCTTTGGGAAAATGATAGCCAAGTAGCATGTACCATACCAATTCGCAGGCAGTCTCACATATGCATTCTTTCCGCATACAAAATACACCGTTGGAATCACTTGCACCGGACCTTGCAAAAAGTTCTTAGCGGAATCTTCCATGGTAAAGGTATGATCACACGTACTATGTCCCACTGAAACCTTATCATAATAGGTCTGAGGACGTCCCACACACAAATTCCCCTTCTGCACTTGATCTAATGCTATAGGTCCATAACTTCCCTTAGATCTATGTAATCTCTCCTCCTCTGTCCAATCTACTGGACTCTCTCCTGCATTTCGTGTCTGGGTTAGTTTCTATATCTATCCTCAATCTGGCCAATAAACTTCTTTTCAGTTTCGGACAACAAGCAAGTCAAATTCTGTCTATGAGCATAAGCTGTGTCTAGACTCGTAGTCGGTATAAAATAAGTCCGTAGTCTGTCTACTTATTCAAATGCTTAAATGCCGAAACTCCAGGAAGTACTGCATCATAATTGGAAAAGAAATACTCGAACTGTTTTCTTTCATAAAACAGGCTAAGAAATAAGCTGCACGAAATCCCATATGTTAGAGGAAGATGATGGTACCTTATACCCTCATCTACAGAAGAAGGCAACTGCATACACACATAGCAATCCTTCGCATCCATCGCATCAACATACTCATACAACAGCTTTGCATAAGCATTAAGTTTGAAATCTCCCCTAGATAAGTCTACATGAAATCTACGACTTCTTCAAGTGTCAAAGCTTTTTGAGCTCCTACAGTAACCTCTTTTTGGCTGGAAGTGGTAGGTGTAGGTGTCCCCTGTACCTCCCCCTCCTGCTCGTGTGACACTACATATGAGGCTACGACTACCGCAACTATAACAGCTATCACTACCCCTAAAAGTGTGCCTATCACTAACTTAGCCCTACGTTGAGTATTTCCAGCTTCTGCCATTTTCGAAAAGTTCTCAGAATCCACTTCGATGACAACAGGTAAAAAGTCTCTTTCTCATTTGAGTGTCTCTTGTCAGATCAGTTCACCACACCCTGAAGCTGGAAAACCCCTAGCAATTTTCAGTTCCTTATTTACACAGTCCAGAAAAAGACTTCCCTAGCCTTCTGCCGTTTTATCTAACAGGAAAGTCCCTAAATTTGTTCTTCTTCCACTCAGGTCTAGGTTATCTTCTTTCAGACTTATCTACAACAAAATTTCGCCATCAGTCCATAACAATATACGGTTCCAAAAGCTCCAGGACCCCCTTCAGAATTTCAATTCGAAGTGTCATCAACTCCTGAGGTGCTGGTATGACAACAAAAGTCGGACAGGCTAAGGTTTCCAAAATCAGTTCACGAATTTTACTCGGAAGCGGTGGACTCGGAATATTGAGGGTCAATATCCCATCGATCTCCAGTCCTGGAATTTTCAGCAACACTTCTACTCTCAGGTTCGGAGAACTGCTGACCAGCGTCAAGGATTTCAGCCTCCCCGTGCTCGGTATGCCTGGCATCAGTCACAACGTATGTCCACTCTGGTGAGGCGTACCTTCTACACGGCACTCTTGCTCTCCTCGACTTTCTCAGGCCACCTTGAGCTTGCTCTTCGTCAGCCTCCTCTGATTCGGATGTTTCAGAAACTGGGGCAAGATCTCTTCCCGGTGCCACTCGCAAGTTTACCCGTCTCTGACCCACGGGCCAAACTCTTTCGGCTTCTGTGACACTTCTGCTCTCCCTTCGAAAACCACTATTATCTTCTTCGGCAGAGTTTGACTCTACTCCACCCACAGCAACACTTTCTTCATCTGAGTCAGATTCGGGGCTTTGACTTTCAGCTCGGTCTAGTGCACAACCAACTGCATCAGCAACCCTTACAGCTTGACTTGCCCTCCCAGATGGCTCTGCCACCTCAGCTGGATTTTCATTCACGAGAGGGGCTGTATCTTCCAAGGGTGCTGGAACTCTACGGGTATGGGAGGCATGCACCCAGTTCGGCAATCCCCCACACTTCACTGCTGTATTCGTTACCAGGATTATCTGGTATGGCCCACACCAACGAGCATCCAGGCAACTCTTCCTCACGTGTTTACGTACAAGTACCCAATCCCCTGGGCACAAGTCGTGGCACAGGTCACTTGCGGCTGGAAACGCTGCTGCTTGCACCTGCTGAGACACAGAACGGACTACGTCAGCCAGGCCTTTACAGTAGTCGAGAATCAAATCATCAGTGATGTTAATCAAAGCAGTGGCAGGTATCGCTGGCAAGTGCATCGCTCTCCCCATGAGGATCTCATGGGGTGACAATCCAGTCCTCCTATCAGGCACACTACGGAGACTCATGAGAACCAATGGTAATGCGTCTGGCCACTTCAAAGAGGTCGAGGAACACACTTTAGCCATTCGGGCTTTCAAAGTCCCATTAACTTGTTCCACAATCCCAGAAGCCTCTGGTCGATAACTGCAATGCAACCTTTGGTCCACATTTAAGGCTGCACAAAGCAATTTCATAACCTCACTATGGAAATGCGTTCTTCTGTCTGATTCAAAAGATGTCGGGAAACCGAACCTCGGGATAAGCTCTCTCAGTAGTAATTTGGCTACGGTGAGTGTGTCACATCTACGAGTTGGGTAAGCCTCCACCCATCTAGAAAAGACACATACTACAACCAATATGTACCTCAACCCATTGCACCTTGGCATCTCAATGAAATCCAACTGCATTCTGTTGAAAGGCCCACCTGACCTCCCAATATGACTCAGAGTCACCGTTGTCCTTTTCCCTACATTCATTTGTTGACACGTAACACATCTCTGACACACAGCCTCAGCTACTGCACAAAACTTTGGATTGTACCATGTTTGGCGAAATACTCGCACAATCGCATCTCTGCCAAGATGCACAGCACCATGTATCAGTCTTGCCATTGGATTCAACAGACATTCCGGCAACACAGCTCTTCCGTCATTTGAAACCCACACATCCACGTCTCCCTTCTCACATCCAACTATCCCGTTCATGGTCAGAAACCTCATCATGCAACCGTTTCAGTTCTTCCCATGTATCAGCCATAGCTAGCATCACGTTGAAATCGGTTCTTTCTTGGCTCTCCTCAATATGCCTTTCAGTGAATGTGCATCCCTGCTCTGCACAAAATCGAGCAACTTCATCTGCATAGTTATTTCCTAATGACACAAAATCATTTCCCTTTGTGTGTGCCGAACACTTAACAACTGTGATTTCCTCTGGACATTGCAACGCTTCTAACAACTGCCTCACATAATCCCCATTTCTAATGGACAAACCAGAAGATGTCATAAACCCTCTCTGTGACCATAGCTGTCCGAAGTCGTGAACAACACCAAACCCATACTGACTATCAGTATAAATCGTTATACGGATTTTGTCAGCAGCCAAACAGGCACGGGTCAAAGCAATACGTTCAGCCACCTGTGCGGTGTATACTCCTTCTAAACAAGCAGCCACAACCACTCCAGTGATGGTACATACAGCAAACGCTGCTTTCAGTCTCCCAGCACTGTCTCTTAAGCAGGAGCCGTCCACAAAGAAAGTCTCATTGGAGACTGGAAGCGGCTCATCGACAATGTCAGGTCTCAGTTTGGTGCACAATTCAGTCACATCGAGACAATCATGGTCCTCACAATCTTCATCATCTACATTTGGAATAGGCAACAGTGTAGCAGAATTTAAAACAGAACACCTCTTCAGCGTCACATTCTCTGCAGCAAGGATGACCTGTTCATAACGTGTCAACCTATTATTCGTGAGGTGCTGTGTTTTAGTCCTAGTCATCAACAGTTCGACAGAATGTGGTACATAAACAGTAAGCGGGTGACCCATTACAATGCTCTCACATCTTTCGATACTGACACCTGTTGCAGCAACGGATTTGAGACATCCGGGCAACGCAGAAGCTACTGGATCTAAAGTAGCTGAAAAATAGGCCACTGGTCTACGGACATTTCCATGAACCTGGGTTAAAACTGCCAATGCACAACCCTCTCTCTCACAGCAGAATAAGGCAAATGCCTTGTTGTAGTTTGGCATTCCCAAAGCTGGAGCACCACACAAAGCTTCTCTCAGCCTCAAAAATGACCTTAAACAGTCTTCGTCCCATGGTACCGGATCACTCACATCCTTACGCGTCAGCCGCTGTAAAGGCTTCGCTTCAAAGGAAAAGTTTGGGATCCATTGGCGACAATAACCAACCATTTCCAAAAACATTCGAACTGCCCTCTGGGTAGTAGGAACAGGCGTTTTCAGAATAGACTCAAAGCGATCCGGTGACACCTTTCTCTTGCCTTTCTCAATTCTATGACCCAAATACTGCACTTCGCTCAAACAGTACTGCAGCTTATTTGGAGACACTTTGTGCCCATTCTCCGCCAAGTAATTCAACAGAGCTACAGTATCTATCCTGCAGGCGTCTTCAGTCTTTGACGCAACGAGCAGATCGTCAATGTACTACACGAGAACAGAGTTCTGTGGCAGCACAAGACCTTTGAGATTCTTCTTCAAGACCTGATTAAAGATAGACGGGCTTTCTGTATACCCCTGTGGGATACGACCCCACGTTAACACACGGTTTTCCAGTCGAAAAGCAAAAAGAAATTGGCTCTCCTCATGTAGAGGAATCGAGAAAAAGGCTTGACACAAGTCAACCACTGTGAACCATTCAGCTTCACATGGGATCTGAAACAGGATCACAGACGGATTCGGTACCACTGGACAACATGGAACAACTATCTCATGAACTTTTCGCAGATCTTGTACGATCCGGAACTTCCCACTCGGTTTCTGTAGTCCCATAATATGCGATTTCCATGGGCTACCCATGACTTCCTTCAGAATTCCCTGTTTGATCATAGACTCAATTACAGGCTTAATCCCTGCAATCGTTTCCGGTGACAAATTGTACTGAGGTGTCCTAGGGTACTCTACATTTGGCTTAATCTGGATTTTCGCTGGGTCTAATCCCTTGACTAATCCAATCTCCTCTCCCCTGAGGTCCCATACATCAATTGACACTGAATTCCTCAGATCAAGTGGAAGTTCCTCCACCGCCAATGCTGGATACATTTCCACACACACCCGCTGATTTGCAACCTTAAAGGTCGCATCATCATCCCTCGTCTGTACTTCCACTCCCTTCGGGGTACAGTAGATAGTGCAGTTGAGCTTGCACAATAGGTCTCTATCCAACAGGCAAACTGGACTAGAATCACACACGACAAACTGGTGTCGACCGCTGAAATTCCCTATCTTGACTGGTATTGGCTCTGTCAATGGATTAGTCAGTCTCTTATTGGCCACGCCAATGACTTGGATAGATTGTCCAGAAAGGGGTAGGTCTGGGACCACTGCAGATCTTACAGTCGATCGTGTAGCGCCCGTATCAACTAAAAAGGTCGTAGGGTGACCGTCAATATCTGCTTCCACAAAGGGTCACCTCTGATCTACCTCTAGGACAGCTCAAAGCACGCAATCCTCTTCCCCTCTCGAGCAGGGTTGTGCCAATTGGTCTAGATCGTTTTCCTCACTCCCCTCAAACATAGGCATCTGCAAATATGTCCGAGCTCCCTGTTGCATGTTCTGTATCTTGGGTGGTTGGGGAATCTGCATCTGCGGAATACCCGTCCCCCCTTTGACCATCTTAGGTCGAGTCACTGTGGGGACCACGTCCGCCACCGGAACCTGGTCTAACTCTCCTTCCTGTTGTATCTGGTTCAACGGATTCAGAGGACACTCGCGTCTCCAGTGTCCAATCTGGTGACACAGGTGACATGCTGTAGTCTTTTTCAATGTCGCCACATCCATTCCTGTCTTAGGGTCTATGGACTTTGGCCTTCCCTGACCTTGGGCATTCTGCCCTCCTCCTTGATTATTTCCCTGTCTCCTTCCCAATGTTCCCCCATTAGGCTGTCCCTGGGCTGTTTGCATCTGCACGAGCATCAATTTATCCTTCAACTTCCTGTGCTTGGATTCTATTTCATCACTGCAGTATCTAGCATACCGTAAAATCTCATCTACAGGCTTATTCTGCCAACAAATCAAATGCTGCTGTATCATGAGACTAACCTCTGGCCTCAGTCCCAACAGAAACTTAGAGACAAACTGTCCCATGTCTTTCGTATCCAACACATCTAGACCACTGTACTGTTTAAAAGCCTGCAAAAGTCTCTCATAAAACTCATGCACAGTCTCCTTAGGCTCTTGCACGGTCCTATCTATCTTCACGCAATCGATGTCCTGAGGTGAGATCTTCGACTTCAACCAAGTAATCACCTGTTCAAACTTTTTCATCACTATAGGCGACGGACCATTCGAAACCGGGTCCCTGTCAGGCTCCGAAGTCGGCCACTCAACAGCAATTTTACATGCCGACCACAAATCACCCGGAACCACAATGTCAAACAAAGTGTTCAGATCAATCCACAGTACCTTCGAAATTTTGACAAAGCGATCAACTTGCTTATACCACTCCACAGGTTTCTCCCTAAGCCGGGGAAAATCATTGGTGAAGGCAGCCAAATCACCCCTACTCCAACGTACTTGGACGTATCCTTCATTCTGCACCTCCCGTAAAGGGTAATTCCCTATCTCCGTCATCCCTCCACCCGGAGGTGGCGTCTCTCCAATTGTTCTCTTAGAGCTTTTCTTCTTGGACCATCTTTCTTCCCACTTGTCAAGCATAACCCATGCACGCATTGCTATGATGAGATCTTTGATATGGGTTCTCAATCCCATGATTCTTTTCTCTTCTAGTTCCTGATCACTGTACTGCAACCTATGACTTCCTTGCAATGATTTCGTTTTAGACAAATCTACCTCATACCACTTGGCCAAATCTGACATTTTCTCATGAGCAGTTCGTGCTTTGCGAGTCACATCCTTCGCTACAAAAAGCAATTCATCTTGTTCATACATTAAGACTCTCTCAAGAGGTAGATTCCCACTTATTATCTCGTCCACCTCTGCCTTCAATCTTACAACGTCTAACATCCTCCCTTTCAGGGCTCCCTTCAGTACTTCTCGACAAACCACGCCATCCCTTTCGTCATACCTACATTCTCGTTCCGATGACCTACTCTCTTCTGACATACTCATAGGAACAGAACGATTCACTATTATGGCCTCGTTCGCTCTCTACTGTTATCACACTCTGGCTCTGGTTTCTCACTGGTGGTGCCCACATTCGCAAATCTGATTTTGACTCGGCCAAAGACCTCGGTCTTACTGGTCTCGGCTCTCCCTGTCCCCTAGAGGAGTCTGCTGTGGCTGGCAATGGTGTACTCCATCCTATAGGCTTCGGAGTCTGCTCCATCCCACTCACTGACCCACTTCCCTCGGTCACACTCCTCACGCCAACAGCTGACTGTACTGAGCTTCCAACCTTCTCTTGATCTGGGTCGTAAACAGAAACAATGGGTCCAATTGTGACCGGTACCCTCAGAGCATCAGGCAACCTTGCACCTCTCCCAACCTCTGCGCTAGCTACAGACTGATTTCTAGTATCCTCAGCTCCTGTCTAGATCTTTCCTTCTACTCTCACCTCTGACTGAGTTGGTACTCCCCCAGTCCCTTCCATCGGGGCTGACCTCCCTTCCGGGGCATCTGGGTTGTATGGAGGTGGTCTGTCAGACAATAACCTCTCTATGTGGGCTATCATCAGTATCACTGTCATCCTCATCGTCCACTGCCTTCACTTTTAAACCATCTGTCTTTACCAATAAAGGATACAATCTGTGTCCTTCTATTGCCTGTACTCTCCATCTTTTCTCTTCTGCATCCCATCTGGCATCCTGGAATGCCTTAATTGACTTTTCACCCTTTCCTGGCTACTATCTCTTTTCCTATCATGCGCTGCTCTAATCCACGCATGCAATGCCTCAAATTGTGTTGGCCTCGGCAGAGGTCGTAAAGCCGCCATTACGGACATCAACTGGTACAACACGTCCAACTTGAATGAACCATATATCGGGAAAGCTAATTCTCCTTCTCCTTGGGTAACTTTATGCAAATTTTCAAGCCAAATTATAGTATGCAACCCCACATTTCTTGCCATATAATGTGCCGGAGTATCCTCTAGAGGGGCTTCTTCTCCCCCACGAGTAACCACATGTTTGTCACCTCTACACAACTCTCAGAACATTAACGGGTTCAGCACTATTCACACAGTCGTTTAGCAGACGGCCAAGGAGCACTTTGCAGAGCGGGGAACTTAAGCATACCTATGTTCTGTTGCTCATTTTACTACTTGAAAACTATGAGACCGTCAATTACGGGCCACCATGCTACTTTGCCCTGAAGAAGTCTCTGTTCAGGAGACGAAACGCATTGGCTATGATTCTTCATGCACATGAAAAAATGAAATAAAGAAAATAATTTTTCAAAGAAAATTCCATCTACGTCTTGGACATTTATTTGTACATTTCATTGACTTTGTGAATAGTGCTGAACCCGTTTGTGTTGAACCTTGTGACAGGACTTGTTCCTGATTGGGGAGCTTAGAGGGGAGTGCTCCTTGGTTCGTAGCACTATATGAATTTCTAATAAAGATACTATTCATCTGTCAGGTGCGGTATTTACAGCCTTCACCTGTCTGTTTTACAACTCTCGGAACACTTTAAAGCACTTCATTATGACCAAATTTTGAATGCACACAATATTTTCGTTTACTTCCTGGTATTAATCCACCAATGACAACGCGGCTCACACCAACCGACCTATCGCAGCGCGACACCCTCTGATGTCACTTTTTTCTCCACTCGCAGCAGATCCCCTCCTTCACAACTCACGTCTCACTCTTACATTCATCCCATTCATACGCTGAAATAACCGTTTGTCCCAAACAAGTTACTCCTCTGACTGTACGTCCACAGTCTCTCGAAGTTGTCGACCTCGGTTGGCAACTGTCTGTCCCCGTCCGGCCAGACAGATCGCCTCTGATAGGTTACAAATACTCAGATCCACATACCACAACCCACGACCAGCGTTGGCTTGTCATGCACTCACACAATCGCTCCCCCTATCTCGGTCCAGGTGATCGATGGCGCCTCACGATCTCCTTAGGGTGGTCAACAAAATCTACCGCGGGTGTCTTCTACACCCAATTGCTTAAGCTACTCGTCGAGCCTAAGACTTTCCCGGGCTGCGCGCGCTCACAGCCTGATCTCACAATCACTCAACATTCACACCAACTCCGCACAGACATCACACAACAAATCAACACCGCAATCTACAACATCTCGCCCTGTTCATACTCACTCCTCGAACCGCTGCTTCCTGCCGCAATGCTACTCTCCGTCGATGTCCATCAGCCGCCGCCGTCTGCTGCTCACCATCTGATGATTCACCATCACTTAACGTCCATGGGCCTCAAGGATCACTTATCCTAATCTAGATCTTCCCTCGCTATCAGAAATAACCATCCGTCTCTGCTACCAACTGAAAGGGCCGGATTCTTGTCTACCCAATTATCTACAAGAACCCTTTCAGGTCGCCAGGATCTTTTTACTTGCCAAATAGTGTAGAGGGAATAAACACAATTATCAACAGATAACTACCACAGGTTGACATCATTAAAAGACTAAGGACTCAAGATCTAAAATTTCCGAGATTTTATTATGAGCAAAAACATCTGAACATAAAGGCACCTTAGTACAAGGCACAAAAGATAAATGGGCACTAACACAAAAGCTAGCCTACGAAGAATTCGCATTCGACTAAAAATGAAAAGAATTACAGATTCTAAAAGCATTAGATAGAAAGTCGAAATACTGATGTCAATCCCGGGAATCATCAGTCAAAGTCTTTCTGTCCCTACTCTATTCTAAAGTGGCATCCCTACTTAGCATTCCCTCCCATGCAAGAGAATCTCTGGAAAAAGGTGTCAGAAGGAAGCTCCCTAAGAAGTCTTCACTTAGTGAGAGCTCGATCTTCGATGCTCCTTCTAGCTTCCCATCTGCTCTACCCACGGGGTACTGTCCCTAATACAAAACCCCAATAATTCAGAACACGCCCTTTGACACCCCTCTTCAGCCAGATCTTCCTCCGGTAAATTTCCATCCAAAGCTCTCCAACTTCCATCGTCCGTTAGCTTGTCCTTGGGTCCCAGGCACCTTCCATCCCAAGAGTTACAGTTGCACATTCCAATGCACTCCCCTGTTGGCTCCACACGGTATCTCAACTCCTAAAACAAAGACTTATTCTCACTAACAAGCTAAATGTCCTTGCACCTGCAACAGAAACATGGGAACGAAAAAGAAAAACTCTTTGCATCTTGAAGTTTTACACTCCGCTGCAACTCAAGCCTTAACCAAGAAAACCCTGCAGGCCTACAACATAGCTAAATAAGAAATTAACAGGCCTTCTCTTCTACATATGCGGTTGGGCCTTATGAAATTAAACACACTACAAACTCACATTGTAGGCATTAACTCAACATTACCATCATGTAAATAAGCAACCTACACTTTAATTCTAACATGACACACATTTAATTCGCATTACATTGATTGTAAAACCTAATCAACTACGTTATAATGAATACATTCACGATAACTTGCAACATTAAACTTCACAAAACGTTATTACATTCTAACACTTCTATGTTACATGATTATAGCAAATACATTTCTATAACGCTTCTAAATATACATTGATTATATGCAGGTGCCGACTAACAGTGAATATGGTGCACCCCTACAAATCTCAGAATCACATGGCGCTCTATCACCACACACACACACCGATCTAAAAATACAAGTTAAGAAATACTTTTTTTGGCCAGAGTTAAAGTTACTGTTTTTCCCATACAAAACAACAGTTCAATACTTCGAACATTTTAGGAACAAAATCTTATAACATAGGTTCCTGGGGGGGAAATGGTTATTGGTTTCACTGGTAAGTAAGCGTCTTACAAGTGGGAGTTTTGGGGGGTTAGGACCAAGGTTCCCCAAGGTCAATGTTGACACTCGAGTTGCACCACCAGCATGCACTGGGGCGGCTGGGTGCACAGTACAGGGGCCCAATGTTAGCTAACAGGGCTAAGGGGGCCTTCGATTAGGGACTGCATCCAAGCAGACAACTCAGATGTGGCAGCAAAGCTCCTGGGGATAAGGTCAGCACTGCAGGGACATACAATCAGTACAAGAGCAGCACCACCAACAACACAGGGGCCGTCGGGTGCAGTGTGCCAAGAGGACGTCGGGGACCCTACGGTTTTCAATGGAGGCCTTTGGTTCGGTGAAGTTGCTGCAGGTTCAGGCAAGGAGGCATCCTGAAGGCGACCAGTGGCTGGAGAGGTAAGTTGGATTCTTGAGGGATGCCTGGATATCATTGGTTGGGCCACCCAAGGGCATGGGGCGACTGGTGCAGGGGTGCATCCTGGCATCTTGATTTCTCACCAGCTCTGGTCGTGGTCGGGGGGACCCTTCAAGTTGAGGCTGCAGGATTCATCTTGAGGTTGTGGACCACCAGATCCTGGGTCAGGATCACTGGGGAAACCTCCTTGTGGTGTTGGGCCACTGGAACTCAGGCATCATGTGCAGAGTGGTGCAGAAAGTCACAGGAATCCAGATTCTGTGGGTGAGTCTTGGCATGAGTAAATCTGGTGCTCACAGGAGACAGAGGCTTTAAGATGGTTGCAGGCAGGTTCTTCAGGCTCTGGAGGGCTGCAGGCTGCTGGATACACCAGGTTCTTTGCTGTAGGCAGGTCGGAGGCGTGCAGGCCAGTAGGGCTGGGGTCAAAGCAGTCGGTGTTATCTTCTTCCTGGGTCAGTACAGCTCTTCGGTCCTTCTTTCTTCCTCGAATCTGAGGAGGCAAGGTTCCGGGTGGCCCCTAAAGACCAATGGGTCCCTTCCTTGGGGTGGGTACACCCCCTATTATGCCAGTGGGAGGGGGCATGAGCCTCTTCCTGATTGGTTGGGGCCCCTCATCTTCATGCTGAGGGGTGGGGTGGCAAAGATGGGCACCCTTCTCCTCCTAGCTTGGTTTTCCTGTTGATTCTCCCGCCTAAAGTGGGGGCGGGATGAGAAGCTGGCCTGGTATATGATGTCCACTAATGTAAGTGGGCACCTTGCACCAGTCCAGACACCCATTATGTTGATTTAAGAGGTCTTAAACAACCTTAGAAAGCTCTCTAAGTGGTAGCTGTGGAGAGCAGCCTTCAGCCTTAGTCTTGAAGAGGTGTAACGCAGCTTGTTTTACCAGAATGCAATCTTATAGTATAGATTAAAGGAAAGATAACCACACCAAGTATTTATAAAAATATGTATTTATTATATAATAATCTCTAGTATGTTCCAATATCTCCAACATAGAGATAAACACAATGCACACAATACTTCAGCAAAGTAACACTGTAAATAGCACAAAATACACAGTGGCCCAATGGGGGCACCAAACCTACAAAGAAAGTGGTATAAGAACCATGACTTAAATCAGGAAGATGTCGAGAGGACATAGAATTGCTGGGGTGCCATAGAACCAGCCAAGATAAGTAGATGGGGGCCCCACGAAGAGCGTGTGCAGTGTGTGAACACAACAGCGTGCTCAGTAGAAATGTATGTGCAAGTCGCGGTTAGATTTTTAAAGATTAAGGACCCTTCCCAGTGGACCCTGGAGCAACCTGTTGGAAGACAGAAGGTTAGAGAGCCACCCCACCCGTGGATACACTAGTACCCATGCTACCTACACCAGGGAAGTGCATGCGTGTGAAGAGGTGTCAGAAACTACCATCAAACCCAATGGAGGACTTCAAGAAAGTGCGCTGCTGGAAGAGGAGAACTTGTCAGTGGGAATCCAAATGTGGATTCTTGAAGAGGAGTACCTGAAAGCAGAGGGGACAGTGTCTATGCCACTCAGGAGTTACCAGGTGACTTGGAAGACGAATGCCCTCCAATGTCTGGTGCTTCAGGGAAGATGACAAAGACCTTGACTCTGCTGCTGTGAGGACCAGGCGATGCTGAGGAAGACCAGAACCCAAGAACAAGCTGTCCCACAAAGGATGTTGAGTGCTGAGGGGTCAGTGTCTGGCGCAAGCACCAACATGCCTTGGCAAATGCAAACCACGCAGGAAGTCGAGAAGGTGCAAAGTTGGGACCAGCAAGGTCCATGGAACTCACCACAAGCAGGGTAGTCAGGGCAGGCACCAAGAAATCAGGAATCCCAAAAGAAACATGTGTGACCCTCAAGTGGACCCACAGGCCGGGTGCACTGGAGTCACGAGAGGACTTCAAGCAGCTCACTAAAAGATGCAGGCCACGATGCACGTGATGTGGTGTGGCTCAAGATTTGGGTCACTGGAGGTGCTTGAAGTTGGGGCTTCTTGGAGCCCAAAGATCTTCTTGCAAAGAAGCTAACAAGCCTTTGCAACTGCAAGTTGGACGCAGTGCACAGGGGTTCTGTTACTGCAACCCCCATGAGGGATACTGGCCTCAAACATGGTGAGAGGGCAAGGAAGTTGTGGAAAACCACCACCTGTGTTGCAGAGCCCACAGAGTCCGGAGGAGCTCAGGGTCTGCAGACCAGTCGACTTAGTTATGGTGGCTGCAAATGCAGGAGAGTGACCCCTTCACTCCAAGGGAGATTACTTCAGGTGCCTTTAATGCTTCACAGGCCTTGGAAGGTTCCTGTATGATACACAGGCACAGACGATGCAGCAGACTGGAAGGGAGACGAAGTCAGGCACAAAGTCCAGAAAAGTCCAGAGTGCCCAGACGGTACAAGTGCAATGGTGTCTGATCTGAATCTTATCCCACGGCGAATCTAGGGACCTACACCCAGGTATGCCCTTAAGTAACCCAGGGATAGGGTTGGGATGATTCAGGGGACCCTCCCAAGGGAGGGTCTGGACGAGGGGGGGGGGTTACTCCTATGTCCTTTGTCCAGTTATGCGCCAGAGCAGGAGACAACGGCTTCCAGGACTGGTTTGAACCGGACTATGCACAGGGACACCAAATGTGCCCCTCATGCAGACTTTCCAGCACTGGCAAGCACACCGACCCAGCCCTAATACACTAAATCCTGTCTGGGAGGTGGTCACACCTCCCTGTGACAGGATGCCTATTGTGCTACATTCCTTTGCTCCAGCTTGGCTCAGCAGCAGAAGGGCAGAAATGTTTCTCTGGTCGACATCAACCATTTTGTGATGTCCGGGACTAAAAGGCCGGTACCGGGAACACTGAGAGCCTAACGGAGGGCTCTTCCAGAGATTGGAATCATACCTCCCACACCGTTTACAGTGTGGAGGTATGATTGCAACATGTTTGATACCAAATATGATAGGATTCGTTGCAGCTGTTTTCGAGATGATCATCGTGTAATTATGCGCCGCCCCTCTATATGGTATATGGCTGCTTCACTGACAACCCGGGAGAATGGACTCCGTAGGCTGCAGGGGTGTCCTGCTCATTCAGGGGCACCCTCTCACTTAGAACCAAGCACCCTGCCTTCAGGAGTGCAAAGGCCTGCTATAGGTGTGATTTATAGGTTTTCAGTACAGTGACCCTTAGATATAGTAAACCTATATCTTTAGTAAGTGCTGCAAGCACCATCTTACACAGGCTGCAATGGCAGTCCCGTAGTTCCATTTTTTTTAATAGTCTCTCATGGGTTGAATACTACATTCTTAAGCCTATGGGTGGTCTCTGGGTTACCTATGCCCTGGGTACATGAGTACCATATACTAGGGACTTATAAGGGTACCCCAGTATCCAATCTGGGATGTACCTAAGTATTGAACACAACAATTTAGGGAGAAAGCAGATAGACCGGGGTCCTAATTAGAAGGATCCCTGTCAGACTAGTCAAAAGCCAGCATAGCACTAGGCAAAAAGTGGGGTAACCATGTAGAAGGATCATACCTTCCTACAGGGGGAGAGAACCAGTGGGAGCCAGTTGCTGGGGGAAGCAAAAGGCAGATACAGCTCACAAAAGCGGCAGGCCTTTGAAGCTTCTCCTTCGTGGCCCCGACCCATCCTGGGGGAGGAGGCATAACACCTCTGTCCAGGATGGGCTTTGTTTCTGGAGTCAGAGAGCAGAGGCTATCTACCCATGGATCCAGACACGTGTCTGGTGGTGGCAAATGACAGGCAGCCATTCAGGAATCACAATAGTGGTTGTTTTTCAGGGGGCATCTCTAAGATGCCCTTTGAGCGCATTTTACATTAAATGCCACACTGACATCAGTGTGGGTTTAATGTGCTGAGAAGGTTGCTACCAAGCTTATCAGGTTTTAGTAAAGCCATTATGGAGTTGTGGAATTCGTAATGACCAACTCCTAGACCATATACTCTTTATGGCTTTACTACACTTACAATGTCTAAGAATGGACTTAGACGCTATAGGGGTACAGGGCTCATGCCATTATACCGTCACCTGAGGTCTAGTGCACCCCGCCAGTGGGGTGGCTTACTTAGGCCTCAGGCAGTGGGTTGCAGGCATGGCTCACAGGGATATGTGCCATGTTGACTCTTCACTTTTCTCTAAACCAAAACACTCAGCCTGCACTGGCTGTGTGTGGGTGTTAAGGTACAGGGCTCTAAGGGTGGCACAATAGGTGCTGCAGCCCTTAGAGGCCTTCTCTGGTCACAGTGCCCTTGGAACCCATTGTACCTTTTACAAGGGGCTTACCCTTGGCCAGAGATGTGCCAATTGTGGGCAGAAAGGTATAGTTTTGGGAGAGAGCAAAGGCCCTGGGAGCCTGATTGACAGGGAACCAGGGCACATCAAGTCAGGTTGCATCAGATGTCAGGCAAAATGTGGGGGGTAACCATGCAAAAAGGGGCACTTTCCTACAGACACCTATGCCGCTAACAAGGGACAAGCGGAACATGTAAAAGAAATGACTACATCTTTGAGGTGAATACAATTTGGACAATAATATATGGCTATCTTTGGGTGAAGAAATGGGGATTGGAGAGCCTCCAGCCACTGAGGAAAAGAGGCAATTAATGGAACCACCTCTGTGATTAGAGAAGGGGATTAGGACACACAATCGCTTCTGGGGTGAAAGGTGGAGAAGTCACAAAATCTGGATAAAGCAGCCACTGTTTGAGCAAATCAAACAGGTGGAAATGTGTGCATTTCTGCAACAAATAACAGAGAGCATGGCATGCAATCAGCAGCAAGATGACATGAGCAGAATTAAAAAGATCTTTTTTCTATAATTTTGAATATTTAAGGTATAGCTGCTCTCAATGTTAAGGGAATAACTCATCTTGCCCCAGCTCCAGCTATAACGTGAACCAGCATCATCCCTTACTTCCTTTAATCCCATGTCCTCCACAGATATATGTTATACATTTTCTTTCACGTAGAAAACGTAACATTTACAATGTCAGAAAATCCATCTAATTGATGGATTGGAATCTATTGCAAAGTTCCTGCTAGGAGCCAGTTTTCATTTTACTCTCTCACTGAGCACTACGAGGAAAATGGGACGCCGCCTGCAATTAACTGGGGACAAATACTAGTGTTTAATTTCCCATTAAAACTCTCTAATAATGATTAATGATGAGATAATGTAAGGCGAGCTTTGATTCGAAAACTACCGTCCACTGAAGTTATAATCACTCATTTGTAACAGTTAGCGCTCCAGGTCATTGTTGCCGGCGCACGTGCCAGAAGTAATCGACCCCTGCGCTCATGCCGGAAGGCGAAGTGCGTAGTTTAAATAAAGGTGGGTGGGCTGCGCTCGGCAGTCCGCACTTGTTAACTAAAGCGTGTGCGTGTCCATTATTGCGCCGCGGCATTCCCGCGCACGGCGCCTGCTACTGTACGGCCCAGGGGCCCTCATATGCAACACTGGTGACGAGGGTCGGAGCAACCCACACTCCACAGCGCTCCCTGGAGAGAGGTGCTGCAGCACGCCCAGCCCCTGCACCAGTCGATCACAGGGCAGACCAAGCAGCACAGAACGGGACCCACAAGCTACCACAAAGGCGGTGAGGCCTGGCACCCAGCACAAGAACAACACTGGGGAGCCAGCTCAAAGGGCAGATTTCACCATCCAGCACCAGAGTACAGCACTACAGGGCAGGGCACGCCCACAGCATTGCGGCTGAGTCGCGCACGTCACACGGTGGCCAGCAAGGCCTGTGCATGTGCTGTAAAGCCGCATCCACGAGTTCTGACTGCACAGGGCCCCAGAAGCGCCAGCCATACCACAAAAGATCCCAGAGATGCTTGTCAGGACACAGCACTCTCACTGAGAGACCCAGCCGCCTCAACCAGAAAGCACCATGGGTGATCAAGAGGATGGTGTGCAGGCCCCAGAGAGAACCAGAATGCAACACCCTCCCACAGGAGTCCTGCCTCCCGAGAAACAGACGTTGCCGTCAAGCGCTCGTTGCTTCTCCACTACGCGGGAGAGGTAATCTATACGCTCTTTAAACACCTCCCTAACACCGGACCACCGGAGGATTATGCAGTGGTGGTGGCTGCATTAAATGCACACTTTGACCCTCAACTAAACCCAGACTTTGAGCACTTAAAACTGAGGCAAGCCATGCAAAGGGAAGGGGAGTCAGTGGACTCTTTAAATGCGAGGCTGAGAGAACTTGCTAGTACTCACCTCGTGGGGGAGAGAGCAGCAGAGGAGATCAGAGCTCAACTGATTCTAGGGATCCGCAGCAAGGTCCTGCGAGGCCTTAGCCTAAGGCAGCCGAACATACCAATGAATGGCATACTGGTGCTGGCACGATCCCACGATCTTTCAGCTGCGCGGGTGGAGGAAATGGACCTCGCACTGATGCGCAACACAGAAAAGAATACCACCATCAAGACGGAGCGAGCTGATGCCGTCAGGGTGTGAGATAAGACCTACAACTCGAGAGGCCGTCCACCGCCGATCCCGAAAGGTCAATGTGGGTATTGTGGATACGAAGATCACCTCCCACAGTCATGCCCGGGACAAGGGAAGACATGCACCAACTGTGGTATTGGGAACCACTTTGCCTCAGTGTGCAGCAAGAAGGCGCAACGGAAGGAAGGAAAACGTCCCAAACCGATGCGGAAAATGGTCCACCAACTATCGAGCATCTTGCTGTCTTTCTCGCCAGAGTGAAAGAAGAAGGAACAAACCCTCTATCAAGCAGAGGAATCCTCGTCTGATGAAGAAGGAGAGACATACCTAGTCTCGTTCACCCAAGCTCTGAAAAGACGAAGGCGTCCCCAGCCCCGATGCACAGTGCTCATAGCTGGGTCAGAAGTCAGCGCGGTGATCTACACGGGTGCATCAGTCACCGTCATGGGAATCCAACAATACAACAAACTGAAGCCTGAGCCTGAACTTCAGCCGTCAAAGGCAAAGATTTTTGCCTATGGGAGCGATTCACCCTTGCCCCTCTGTGCCAAAATGACTGTGCCAGTGCGGTCAGAAGACACTGAAATCACAGTGGACATCCACGTCATCAACCAAGAGGCAGACACTCTGCTGAGCAGTCATGCAGCAGAAGACCTAGGGCTGGTGACGTTCGCCAGGAGCGTGCAAGCTGACCAGACCAAAGAACTGCTCAGTCAATTAGAAGATTTGTTCAACGTGCTGGGGCAGATAAAGAAAGCTCCAATCAAACTGCATATGGACCCAACTGTCATACCGACGGCACTGAGGCACAGGAGGATCCCTCTGACCGCTAGTGGAAGAAGAACTGCAGAAGCTAGAAGTTCAAGGGGTCATAGAGAAGGTCTCAGGGCCCACACCTTGGGTGTCCCCCATGGTAATCGCCGAAAAGCCTCGCCAACCGGGGAAGATAAGACTCTGCATTGACATGCGCCTCCATAACAAGGCCATTTGACGCGACGTCACATAACGCCGACCATGGATGACATCGTGGCTGACTTGAATGGATCCAGATGGTTTTCGAAGCTGGATCTGAATGCCGGATATCATCAACTAGTGCTTGCCAAGAAAAGCCGACATATAACCACCTTTAGCACGCATCTGGGACTCAGAAGGTATAAACGCCTAAATTTCGGCACATCCTCAGCCGCCAACATTTTCCACAACACAATCAAAGAGATCCTGGTCGGGCTACCTGGCGCACTAAACATGAGTGATGACATTCTTATCCACTCACAGATGGCCGAAGAGCACTACCGGCACGTGAGAGCCACGCTGAAAAGAGTCCAGAACCACGGGGTTACCCTGCACCGGGAGAAGTGTCTGCTGTTCCAGCAATGGATAGATTTCTTTGGCTACACCTTCACACAGGAAGGAATCCAGGTCGACCCTCGCAAATCCCAGGCCATCAAGAACGCTTCAGCACCTCTAACAGTGCCTGAAGTCCGCAGTTTCCTCGGATGGCCACCGACTGCAGCCGTTTCATCCCGGATCTGCCCATTATCGTGGAACCACTCCAAAACCTCACCCGCGCAGATGCCATGTGGCAATGGGGCCAGACCGAAGAGGCCGCTTTCCAAGCAGTCAAGAGTGCTCTCCTCGACCACACTACGCTGGTGTACTTCAACCCCTCCAGGCGGACAGTGATACTTGTGGACGCCAGCCCCGTAGGTCTAGGGGCCGTCCTGACCCAAGAGCAAGAGCCCGGACGGTGGGCTGCCTTAGCCTATGCCAGTAAAGAACTCTCCCTGACCGAAAAATGATATGCCCAAATTGAGAGGGAAGCCCTGGCAATCCTCTGGGCATGCAGGCATTTCCACTTATACATATGGGGCACCCGTTAAGGATATATATATATATATATATATATATTATGCATTTAGCATGATTAAAAGTGATGTACACAATACATTACCAGTATTGTGTTTATTTTTAATACATATAAATGTTACATTCATTTTCATATTAGAAAAGGTTAATAAAATATTTTTAAAAAATCATTAATTATGTTTATTTTTAGGGTTTTTTTAAACAATAAATACAATTCAATTATAGCTGTAAATACTTTAAATAATGACATTTATGATAGCATTAGTTTCTGTAGGGGTTCTATTTAAAGTCCCAACCTCCATTATTTTCTTGGGGAGTTGGTGCAGTATGTATTAGTTTGGGGTAGTATGTATTAGTATGGGTGGTGCTGGACTTACTCCAGCTCTGAGCTGGAGTAGATTTACAAATATTTAGTGTCTTTTTTTGGCTGTATTAACTATAGAAGGGAAGGTTTTGAATAGAAAGTGGCCTACCCTTTTATGGGTGGGTGCATGTCCACCCCAAACCCTTTCCTAGCTCTTCCTTAACTTCTCTATACTCCTTCTCTAACACCTTTCCTTTAGAAGTAAGTAGGCCCCATTTTCCAGCCACTTACCTATGTCCCGCCTACATTTACCACTAAAAATCATACTTATGTTTGCAGGGATCACTGCAGTTGGGGCAGAGATCTCCACATCTAACAGACAGAAGAAGCAGAGACCTCCGCACTTCTGTATACAAATAGCATTTTGTAGTCTGTTAGCAGTATTGTAGTACTATGAGTGAATGAATATAAGGTGCTATAGCGGGACAATGTACAGACAGGAATGAGCATGCTCAGACAGGGGTATATGTAAAAAGCCAAGTCTCCAGGGCCTAACGAGAGAGGGAGTGTGACACCTGACCCGAGAGATCTTCCGGGAGGGAGTTCCACAGCTTAGCAGCAGCAGTGGAAAGAGCTCTACCTCCCCATTTCGCCTTTTTAAATCTGGGTACAATTAATAGATTTTGGCTTGCAGACCTAGGTTGCCTAGTGGGAACGTAGCCCTGGAAAATACTTTTAATACCATCAGGGCCTAAGCCGTAGTAGGCATTATGGGTTAGGCAGAGGGTTTTGAAAAGAATTATACGGTCCAAAGTGCAATGTGAGGAGGGAAGCCGAGACTGAGAGGTATTTCGGCAAATCCACCACCAGCCTGGCAGCAGCATTCTGCACAAGCTGCAGCCGTCGCACTAGTCCTTTGTTAATGCCCAGATAGAGGGCATTACAGTAATCCAATCTGGACATTACATTACTAGGGCGATGACAGCCTGTTTACGCGAGGCAAACGAGAGGGACTGGGAAATTTTCCTAAGGATCCTGATTATCCCAAAACAGGTGGACACTGTCCTACTAAATGTACTACAAAATGCTAGACTATCAAAGAGCTGGCAACCTGCACCATACTGCAGCTTGCCACACAGAATTGCCATTCTTCATCCAGACACAAGGCGAGTGAGACAGTGTCACACGGGTAACAGTCAGTGAGCTGGAAAATCTTTTATAGGCCACATTTGCCACAATATAGGTAACAAGGGGGACCCGATAAAGGTAGCTTAGGACCACGGGTAATCATGTATTTTAAGAACAATGGTCCCTAGCATAATCTTGATTAAGGTGACTATTTCGACATAGACTTCAATGGGACCTATGTGTATTCCTCCTGTGTCCAGCCGGACAAAGGAACATTTATTCTTGAATTTCACAAAGTTAGAAAATAGGATAATGAAGAATGATGAAACAAGGGCACAATCCTGTACCAAGTTTTCAACAAAGGGAAAGAAAGTAAGATAAAAGTAGAAAGGAATGGCAGGCAAAAGGCTTTGGGAGCAAGCATGGGGGCTTACAATACAATAATGGACTTAAGTAAGCTCAGACCAACAGAAACCACAATACATTTTCACAGTGGATACAATGTGGTACTGTTATAGAAAGTTGACGTTTCGATCCCTAGCTCCTAGTACAGTGGGATCATCAACAGGACTCAAAATTACACAAAATTGCCTGGTATGAATACAATGCCTAAGAATCGGCGAGTGAAGCTACTTGTGGTAGCGTCAGGGCGGTTGTGCGCAGAGGGGTCGGTGGCTCCTGGGAAGCACTTAGGAACACCTTAGATTGTGTTCCAATCGGGGAGTCAGACAGGTTCTTCCACGTTGAATGCGGGAAGTGGGTGGCTTGTTCAGGTTAAAAGTGAGCTTGGGAATTTGTCAATTGGTGCTCAAATGGAAATTATTCAATCCGCGTCTGAAGCGGAGCACGAGCGGCAGCAGCAGTGGCTGTCCGTGTGTTGTTACGAGCTCAATGGAGTCTCGGCAGAACGGTGAAAAACATCTGTGGCGGCCTTGCAGCAGGGGCTTCTCCTTCAATTGAGCGGAGGAACGTCGCCTCACAAGCCCCAGGGCTGAAAAATAAAATAGTTATATTTATTACCGTTTTTATTTTTCAGTAGCCCAACCCGAACTAACTGTCAGGATAGGGCGGGGCCAGCACTGCTGAGTGGCAGCAGCAGGGAGGTGTGTGCTTTAAAATGTGTTTATCGGACATGGGCATTTTTAAGTTCTCTAACCTAGCTGTCTAAGACAGCTGGGTTAAAGAAAGCGTCGGCCTCCAGTGCTCTTAGGAGCGCTGGGAGAACCTGCTCTATCTAATTCAGGAGCTGCTTTCATGCTGTGAAAGCAACGCCAGGATTGAGTAGTGCAGTTTTCTGCAACAGGAGCTTCCTGGAAGACACCCGAGGGAGGAGGACGTCGCGCTGCAGAGGTAAGTGAATTTATTTCATTTTATTTTTTGTGGCTCCCCATCGCACCCGCTTCCCCACCCTTGGTACAAACCAGCCGCCACTGACTTGCAGCCTTGCATGGGGACACTATGTACTGACTAAAACCGTGCGGTGTTTTTATGCATTCCAATGACATGGGATCCCCCCGTCAGTTGCAGGTAGTCCTGTTCAAAGACATAGATGAAAAGTCAGGGCAGTGCACAGCGGTGCAAACTGGATTAGCCTAGGCCAACCTAGGGAAGAATATTTCTAATACTGGCGACGGTCTGTATGAGTGTTGCCTTGGCACCTGCAACAATAAGACCCATCAGTCAGCAAGCACCTCAAATAGCCTACCCTCTTCTCACTTACTCAGGCTGCTTACTCCAATCTGATAAAGGATAACACAGTTCCATATATCTGAAGTTAGCTGGTCTGATATCAGGATCAATATTAATGTATTAGCTACATATATTTGTCTGTCCAGTACAATGGGTATGTTAAGTGATATGTTCAGTGGGTAATAATAACTAGCATTTTTGCAAACCACTTGTGATGGACGTAACCCAGGCTCAGTATTCTAATCTCTCCTTGTGCTGATCACCCACAGATACACCTCTGGCTGTGAGGCACTCATCGGCCACCTTTGATGCTTTGCTTGGTTGTGGCCCTTTAGGCACTGGCTTCCTGGGTGGTTTGCCACGCCTTGATGTCAGCCTATTGCATTTCACAAATGTGATCATTTGTTCTGCTGTTCTACGTTGAAGTGGTGAAGGAGTAAAAGGTAGAGCTTATAATTTTGTATTTTTTGCTTTTGGCACTATGATTTTTTATTTTCAAACACAAACAATTTTTGTTGTCCTTTGATAATGTCATGCTTCACCGCAATGTGGTTGTGTCCTCATCACCAAGATGGAGCCTACTTCACCCTCTCATTGCTTCATGGTGTCACTGACACTGACAACCCTTGGAGCACTTCCGAAAAACAGCAAAGCCCACTCTCACTCACTCCCACTGCTTCATGTAACAGACATCTAGTCACACCCCCAACGAACCCGCAATAATTGGCATCCCCCTTTCTTGTCATGAGAAAGACACGTAACTCACTACTAAGATGGCCGAAAATATGTCTATTGCGTCTATGTTGAAGCAATGCAGCTCTGCATAGTTTCCATGATGCTTTATCCGCCGGCTCTTAAATAATTCACGTCATAATGAATAATCAGTGGGTCCAGTGGCTCCGTACTATCAGAAGTAAGGCAGGTGCGTGCAGGCATGAGTGGGAATGAGGAGGAAACAAAACAAAAGCCCAGTCGATGTTGTAAGGGTCAATGGCTGCACTCTGAGCATAACACAGATATGAGCTCCATCAACAGAGGTTCAATCGTCTCGTCACCAGTAAATCCTGTTCAGTGCTCAAACGTCACATGCAGCGTCCTGAGCCCTGCACTTTAACTAGCAGTGGCAAAACCAATACCTCTGGCTTGCATTTCCAGGTATAGGCCAGGCCCATAGTCTTGTTAGTTGCACTATGTGAAGCTTCTATCTGTATCCACTTAAGAAACTCCCACAACTCCGTACGTTATACGGCCACACCTTACATCGTAGGTATGTGTGTATATTTGTAGATCTGGGACTTAGTTAGAGAGAAACTGTGCTGAACCTGGACAGGAGTAATGGGATGTGATTCATAATAGTTTACAATGAAGCAGGGCATTCTGTGTGGTGATTCTTATACTGTAGAACTGTGTTTTACACATTAGTATCTTTAGATTTTTCTATGGCTAAAAGTATTTATCTGCAGCTCCAAGACCCCATTACCTTCCATCGACAACTCGCTTTTCCAAGTAACTGACCCAACCCAGTAAAACGACCTGAACATGACAACTAATTAATGACAACACATAGAAACAATAAATAACACATACTATTTCTATGCTAAACATGATGTGGCTCAGCGAGGTAATTGCTCCCAGTTGTTATTTAGTGTGATCCTCGGGTCTTTAAATAGAATCCTAGCAAGGTTATCACATCTTTTCCTCTTTACATCCTTTTAAATGTCATTAAATTCAGTCATATTAGCACCTGCTATTTAGAAAGCTTAGAAATTGCAAAGAATGCAGCGTCAATCACTAATTAAAACACGATTCTGCTGTTATGAATTTGAAATCTGGTTGTACAGATCTATAAACAAAACACTTACAGTCTTTTTTTAATAAATAATCCGGTTGTTTTCGAGATCTATAGCAGAATACTCGAAGAGAGCTTGAAAAAATGCAAAAGCCAAATGACTTTCGCCTTTGTCGCATGCCTCCATGTCCTTAATGAGATATTAATATTCCGTCAATTACCTATGCAAATTAGAGAATGGTATTGAGGGGTTTGATGTACCTAAAGGCAAAATGTGTCACTGCGCAATATTCTGAAATTAATCAGTGATTATTATAATTGCATGAACTTGTCCTTCAATTATTTTTGTTCTTTTTTGCATAAAAGAAAATAAACATAGATGGTAATCCAAAGAGAAGAGGAAACAAATAAACGGGAAAAGTGTGCGAAGAATTTTGATTATGTCTAAAATATTAACTATGGGTAATTTCATGAGGTTATATTAGGTAAAATAGAAACGCTAATCAGTGCAACCCACTGTGCTATCACGCCAAAAATGAAATAAAAACTGTTGCCAATATATTTTTGTTTTGTTTTCACATTGACTGTACAAACCTCATAAAGGTCAATCGGATGATTTTTTTTTAAAGAAAACGCGGGGAAACAAAACGTGCGTGTGTGTGTTTTGAAAATTAACACCATCAAGCTGTGCACAAGCAACAAACAGGTGGCCCCATGTGGCCCAGTCCTATCATGCCCTTTGTGTCCACTTCATCTTCAGTTCTCATGCCCTTTTACGAACGTTCCATTTGGACATTTGTTCTTTTTTTGTGAGTGTGCAAACAGATAACCTGCCCCTCATTTCAGACTGAAGGGTTATGTGGGTTTGTACACTGCTTGTTCCAAATAATAGGAAAACATCTATATTCCAAATGCAAAAGTATTCATCTCCTTTTGATCCCAGTGCAGGAGCTAAGAAAAACCCTGTACCCCATTCATAAGGACAGCGTTTCATTCGGGCGAGGGAAGGGCAGCCCTATACATCACGTGGGGGCACGCAGCAGGTTTTAGTAGATTTTTATAGGGCTACCTACATATGTTTGAGGATACTGGCCTGCCTCTCGCTGCAGCGGTGTGACAGGGCCCCTATGCCGATGCAAGGGACTGTGAGAGAGCGCAACATGAGACCCCAATGCCGATGCAAGGGACTGTGAGAGAGCGCAACCTGAGATGACCTAAACCTCAGAAATACCCCCCACTCTAGAGATAGCGTGGCAAAGGCCTCACTAGTGAACTCCGCTTCTTCTGTATCGCTGCATTCAGAAAACAAAGCAGGGTTTCCAGCATTTAAAATCAAAACTAAAGATGGATGTTTATAGGTTTAATGACAGACGTCGCTGACCACATGGTATGAATTATTCATGAAAGTATAATATGTTGCATGTATGTACATAAACACCACAGGCGCATTCTGAAGTGCCATGCATGGACTGATGATCAAATGCTGTTATTTTTTGTTCCCTAAAAATCAATAAAGTTGATTATCAAAAAAAAGTACAATATGAAATGCGACAGAGAGAGAGAGTAGGCTTTGGCTAAGTCGCCCTCTGCCATCAGTTTTAATGTGTTTTTAATCATTTGCCATTACTTAGCTGATGTGTCCATCAAGGCCATGACATTACTCCAATTTTGTTCCCATTAGGTTTTGGTGATGTGGGCGTCAAGTAGTCTTTTGAGCTCGAATCCTACCGGACAGCGCAGCTGTCTGGTTTGCTAAATACATCTTGGGGAACTTCACAAAGTGCCTGTTGCTTACCATTGGCTTTGTGACCCACATTTTCTGGCTTTCTATTTGCTGGCTTTGTTTTAGGTTGTCTAGCTTCAGTTTGTCCCTCTGAAAAAGCAAAAACTTTTCACAGCACCTCTCCTTGTATTCTTCCGCAAGGGCTCCTTTCTATAAACAGGCCGATAAAACTTGTTCTTACCTTGTCACATTTGTTGTGCATTCAATGACAGAGGTCAAATGTAAGCTCTGTCTTCTGAGGGAGCTTGATGTTTACTTCAAAGTGAAAGGATGTATGCAACAATCTTGATGGATACTGGGGGAGGATATGTTTTTTTCTAGCACACAACAAAATGTAATTGAACTGCGCAAGCATTTCAGAATATATCAGAATAAGGAAAGCACAAATTAAGCAATTTTTTTGTAATTCCGAAGTGTGCTGAAAACTAATATTTGAATACAATCAAAACTAATCAATACACTAGGTGATGCCATTCCCACACATAATCGTTTGTGTGCTGAATAGGTTTATTAGTAAAACTGTATGTCTGTGCAAATATATTGGTCATTTCAATTGAAAATGTGTTTTCTGTAATGGCAGTGTGGTCCCACACCATGCATACTCCATTCTACACCACTCTTTTACACCACTCCATGCCACTGTACTGTACTCTGCAGCACTCCACTTTACACCACTTTGCACCACTGCACTCTACTCCCCTCTGCACCACTACACTCTACGCCACTTCATTCAACACCTCTCTACTCTACTCTGCACCACTACTCTATATGCCACTGCACTTTATGCCACTCTACTCTACACCAGTCTACTCTATGACACTGCACTCTACGCCAATGCATTCTACACTAGTCAACATCATTGCATTCAACAGCACTCTACTCTGCAAGACTGCACTCTCCTCCACTGAACATTACACAACACTTCTCTGCACTACTGCACTTTATGCCAATCCACTCTACACCACTCTATTTTGCATCATTGCACTCTACAACACTGCATTCTACACCACTCCACTCAATGCCACAATACTCTATTTGGCACCACTCTAGCACTCTATGCAACAGCACTAAATGCAACTCTACTCTGCACTACTCTACACCAGTGCGCTCTATGCTACTGTACTCTACACCACCACACTCTATGCCACTCTACTCTGTACCACTTCACTCTGTGCCACTGCACTCTGTACCACTGCGCTCTACTATGTACCACTGAAATCTGCTCCACTGCATTCTATGATGCTGCATTGTATGCAGCTGAATTCTATGCCGCTGCACTCTACGCCATTGCAGTCTATGCCACTATACTCTGCAACACTCTACACAAATGTACTCTACACCAGTCTACTCTACTCTACACCATGCCACTGCATGCCACTCTATGCAACTGCACTCTACTCTAGGCCACTGCACTCTATGCCAATGCACTGCTCTGTACTCCACACCACACCGCTCTACTCTATGCCACTGCTCTTTATGCCAATGCACGCTACACAACTGCACTCTAAGTCACAGCACTCTACGTGACTGCACTCTGCTCTGCACTACTGTACTCACCATTACTGCATTCTATGACACTCTACTCTACACTACTGCACTCTATGCCAATGTACTCTACTCTGCATTACTCTATACCACTGCACTCTACACGACTGCACTCTACTCTGCTACACTGCACTCTTCACCACTGAACTCTACGGCGCTCTACTCTGCACTACTACATTCTATACCAATGCACTCTACACCACTGTACTTTACTCTGCATCACTCTGCACCACTGCACTCTATGCCACTGCACTCTACCGCACAATACTCTACACCACTGTACTAAGCACCAGTCAATGCCACTCAAATCTGCACCACTCTATGCCACTGCACTCTATGCCACTCTACTCCAATTTGAACCACTGCACTCCACACCACTGTATTTTATGCCATTCTACTGTGCTCTGCACCACTCCATTTTTGCACAATTCCCCTCTCGCCACTTCACTCTACTATGCACCACTTTCTAATCTATGCCATTGACTTCTCATATGCTGCATTCTCTGTTGCAGCACTGTACACCATTGTTCTCTATGCCACTATACTCTGCAACGTTCTACTCCAATGCAATCTACACCACTCGACTTTACGCTACTCCACAGTACATCACTCTACGCAACCCCACTCTATGGGGCCAATTCACAGAACTAATCTGAGACAAAATCCTAAACTTACTACTTTTGGTATTCACAGAAAGCATTTAGTAGTAGTAAAGTTAGGATTTTGTCTTAAATTTGACTTAAGACAGACTTAAGACAAAATCCTAACTTTACTACTACTAAATGCCTTCTGTGAATACCAAGAGTAGTAAGTTTAGGATTTTGTCTCAGATTACTTCTGTGAATCGGGCCCTATGCCACTACAATCCACAAACCTCTATGCCACTTCACTCTACGACACTCTACTTCACTGTTCGCCATTCCACTCTATGAAACTCCACACCACTGTCCTCTATGCTACTAACTTTTAGCCATGCTGAACGGCAGCCACACTGGTGTACAACATGTCTAAAACACATTTGCAAACCTAAAATTTCTTGCATAGGTGAGACTCATTGGCTTTGCCAATGTTTGTCACTACACTTCAAATGCTGTACATAGCTCTTAATTGAAATCCCGTGCGTGTTGCGTGAGGTACTTACACAACAATATTTTAATTGTCAATTTATGGCTTTTTGTGTAGGGAGTATGTGTACCTTAACTGAATACCTCTGTTGTAAAGACACAGTACTTGTCTCTAATCACCCTTGCTCTTTCACCTGTTTTACTTTTTTGTCATGATTACGAGCTGTTGGATTTACAGCATTTTCTGTTGACAAATGAAGAACATGCACGTACAAAGGCATTCTTTAGGAAGCAAAGAAAATTCTGCCTTTTGTCGAAAGTATCTAGCATGTAATATTTTACTGCCTGTGCCATTTAGGTTCACTTGAATTCATACTTGATGTTCTGACTGATTTTCATAACAAAGCTCTTTTTACAGTACATTTGTGCTCTGCTGATGCAATCTATTCAGCAAAGAGGCTCTACTCCCAGCTTCTATACTGTTGTAGGCCATGATTTTGCCTCATTATGTGGTTTTCTCTTTAGGGCGCCTAAGGGAAACACACACAGTGCCACTCGAATATTAGCAACCACTTCCCCTAACAAAACGCCGAGCCCATTGGCTTTGCCATTGCTTGGTATTTATGTAGCAATGACAATATCTACATTATTTTTTAAAGCCACTTTATTTTCCAACCAAATTACCCTATTGATCACACCACTCTTGGATTTCGTTTTTTACAGTGAAATAACTTCACAATTTTTTTACATTTCTTGGTGATCTGACCCTGAAACATGACAAATAATCGACAAAAACTCAATTGATGTATTTTACTTATAGGTGAAGCTGTAGTATAAAAACTACACAAGTGACATAACAATGAAGTATTGTCTGTGGGCTCCCAAATGTGCAAAAACTACAGAAGTGACGTAATACTCAAGTGTTGCTTATAGACCAATGCATGGCATTAAACCACTCAGATGGCATAATTCAAACCATGGTTTCCTGACTGTCACTAGAGCCCTGAGCTGCTGTAGACCAAAGGCTGCATCAAGAATATACCAGGATAATCCTTTATGTCATCTATTCCATAAAATGTTCCCTGAAGTGCACAAGGTTTAGATATTTAGGGGCAGATTTATGTTGCACTTGCGGCACTTTTGCGCCGCCGTTGCGTCACTTTTGTGGCGCAGCAGCGGCGCAAATCCTGCGCCATGGTGCGGGGTATTTACAAACGTGACGCATCTCCCAGATGCGTCACGTTGTAAAGCCCTGCGCCACATGTAGGCGTTCCAGGGCAGGTGGGGGCGTTCCGGCGCAGGAACGCCTCATAAAACTGGCTGAGTGAAATCTACAAGATTTCACTCAGTCACTTTTAGGCCCATGCTACGTCAAAACCGTGCGCCTGCTTGAAGCAGGCGTAAGGATTGACGCAGCATTGTAGAGATAGGGCCCCCCAGATCATTGCTGGAGCTGCGTCGCGCTTGCGACGCAACTCCAGCAATGCGCCACTTTTCGGCACAGATGCGTCACGCATCTGTGCCGTTTTTGCCCCATGGTGCGCCGCATTATAAATGCGGCGCATCCATGGTGGCGCAGTGGTGGCGCATAGTAACTGGCGCATCCCTGCTGATATGCAGGGATGCGCCAGTCGTCATAAATCTGCCCCATAATGTGTAGAATAGAAACCTGATGAGGGTGGCATGTCTCTGAAGATTTCAAAAAGACATCTAAGTGTGTAGGCTTTCTCCTTTCCAAATGTTTGCTGAGAGTATACAAATAATGTTACTCTAGCAAGGGTTAGGCGAACACAGACAATGCATATTTATGCATTCGGTTATTGGTCCAAAATCTGCTAAGTCTAAAACGTTTAAATGTGGGGGTCACCAATTATCCAGGGTATCTTCATTTCCTTATCTGGGCGTTCTTTTTGACGACCAAGGTTCTTGGGTAACTCAAATTACAGCAAAAAGGATTGTTTTATCTAGAGCCACTGTGGGTGTTCTGGGTTTTGCCAGAAAGCTAGGTGCCAGACCAATGAGGGCCCTTATTCAAGTCTATAAAGCTAAATGCCTCTCTTTGGCACTGTATGGAGCCGAGATATGGGGATACAAAAATGTTAAAAGCATTCAGATCGTTGAGGACAGGTTTCTAAAAAACCTCCTCTCAGTCCCGATTTCAACTGCCAACTATAATGTTCCCCAGGAACTTGGAATCGGTTCTGTAGAAGATAGTATCGCCCGGGCCCCATTATTGAAATGGATTAGCATTTGGCTTAACCCAGACCTACAATTAAACCACACAATCATGAAAGACTGCACACTGCTAGACTTTGGGTCCCGTATACCTTGGCTGAAATATATTCAGAACCTGGCCATAAAACTAGGTAGACCTGAATTATATCAGTCCCCAGAGGCCCTGGTAAAAGGTGACCTTAAATGGTGTAAAGAAACATTTGTGTACATATCTACCATGGATAGGGAAGGGAAAGAGCTGGTTAAGGGCACCGTTAGGGCTCACCAGCTCTGTAAAACTACACCATCCATGGAACCATACTTAGGCTATGTCACAAATGCAAATCATCGTTTCCTAGATTTAGACTAAATCAATTACACCTCTTGTTTGGAGATAGGAAAGGCTGGAAAAGGGCTATGGATATTGGCCTTTGTTCCTGTGATAATTTTTCTCCACAGGACGTGACACATTTTTTCTTCTTCTGTGAGCACTTTATTGACATAAGGAAACGCTTTTTGTTACCTATACTAAGAAACAAAGGCTTTGTTCAGGTGAGACCTGCTCTTCTTTACCTTCAGATGTTAAATGATGTCTAGGAAAATTTTAACATTGCGAATTTTTTATCTGTTTTAATTCGCTCTTTGAGGAAATGAACTGTATCCATTTTAATGTTTTTTTAATTGGACACATTGCTCTATTTCTATTAATCTATGTCAATGCGTCTTTTAGCGGTAATGGTTATTTAAAATGAATTCTGTATTTTTAAGTCTATTTATTGTAGTATGCTTTTATGGTTTGCACTTAAACCGAATAAAGACTTTTGACTGACTGCATTCGGTTAGCTATTAAAGATCACATTCATTGGCGTTCTTATACTTGTGATATGAATGACACAGAGATCATTTCAAGATGAGTGTATCCCTTTTGCTTGAGCCATGGTAGCATCATAAACTGGGCTGGTCGGGGCGTCCCCTCTTGCAGTGTCATACTAGATTTTCCCCAGTCCAGAACCGGCCTTCTTTAGGTGCAAATTGCCCCCATTTAGATTTGCTTGGAGAGCTTTTGGGGCAGCCAACCTGCTGAAGATCCCTGGCATGAGGATAGAGGTAATATTAATCACAGGACCATCAACCAGAACCTATCTGAGTAATATGAAGGAAGAGAAAAGAACTCCAACTGCCCATACAAAAGCAAAGGAATGATCTCTGAGAGCTATTTTGTTTGTATAACTGGAGCAATATAGTGTAGTATCTTTGAAGTTTGTCTGTTAACAGCTAGACTGGGCCCACACCCTCGAGGGCATTACAGAGGAGCAAAACCAGTTTGATTTGATTTACCGGTGGGAAAAAGAGGCAGCAGCTGAAATAGTCTTCTGCCATTCTTGTTAACCTCTGAAATAAGGTGTTCTGGAATAGTTTTTACCCAATATCAGGAAAGCAGATACAAAGTTAAAAGGGTTATTTGTGGGGACTTACTATGGATAGACAGAGGGCGCTCCATCCACCCTTGATGAATTACTATTATCTCTTTGATCATTCACCACCTACTCTCAGAACACTACTGGACTTCAAGAAAAGGAGCAGAAGAAGAAGATATTAAAGAAGATGAAGAAGTGGAAATTTGTCTGCTGTCGGCCTTCAAGACAAACAATCTCTTGCATCCTGCCTTTTTTTATGTACCCAAGTTTCTGAAAGCTGTTCTCAAAGGGTTGGAGAAGATGGGCACCTGAACAGAAGAGGGCATTTGCAAGAAGGAATCAGCATGCCCTATAGACTGTGCAAAGGCATAAAAGAAACTGGTGCAAAGAAGACTATGTCCCTCTTCAAAATATGACCTGCATCCATCAGAACTAATTCTAATGATTCGGTGATGTGGTAATTTGTAGTTTCTAGCGAGTTAAAAAAGGTTTACTGCTGACTCCCTTGTTGAAAAGCTCTCATTGGATCCTTTAATAGCAAGCATTGCCAGACCCATTCCTGGAGTACCTGTTTTGATGTACATTATGGAGAAGTTTGTGGAAGGCCAATTACAGCTTTTTCTGGACCCCCAGACTACCGTCTTCCCTTCCCATCTAGTTAGATAGCACTGCTAGACCTCTGGAAGGAGGTCTGTAAGAAACTGGTATTTTAGTTCAGATAGATGGAAGCCCTACTCAAATAATAAACACAATCCTTGTCAGAGTGAAGCACAAAAGTCACTAAATTGACTTGTGTTTAACCCTCTGATAGCTTGGTATCAAAGCAGCCAGGCATAATTTAGAGGCAATATGTAAAGTAATTATGCAGTAACCAATCAGTAAGAAAAAGTGAACACATAACACAAGAAAAATCCCAAACCAATTTAAATGAATAGAGTAAAATGTAATCAAGAAAATAACAAAATAACAACAAACATCCAATCAGGAGAATTGGAGTTATGCATTTTCATAGCTTTCAGGTGAAAACAGAACCAAATAGCACAAAAAGCCAATTGAAGTTATCTGGTCACACCCGACCAGGGTAAAGTCACAAATTCAGGCCCACCATGATGAAGCGCCTGTCGGATACAGGGATCAGGTTTGCCATGCTGAAGGGTGTACCTTCTCGAGTCAAAGTCCACAGAGGAGCTACTGGAGGGGGGCACCATTTGGAGAGCAGGACTCCCTCTAGCAAAAGCCAACAGCAGGGCTCAGGCAGACCCAGGCAGGTCAAGTTGGCAGTTGGGCAACTGCAAGGAGGCTCTGGAAGCTTTTGTGTTCCTGTAGCTGAAACAGGAGATCTGCCAACTGATCCTTGGAGTCACTTCTGGGGAGCCTGGGATCATGGCAAGCAGTCTCCTTCTTCAGACTGCATGGAGCCTTTCTAAATCTTCACCAGGTCCCTGAGTGTTCTGATGAGAGGTTGTGAAGGGGCTGCTTATATATGGGCCATCCTGTTGGTGTTGGCTGCTCCCTTTGTCTTACCTTCCCTCTTTCCTAAGTTTGGTGCCAAACTATCTAGGGTAACAATGGGCAGGCCTGCCTAGGTGTGAGCTACATTTGTTAGTGTCAGAGCAGACAGCCCTTAGAAGTCAAATAGGGGTGAGGAAAGCCCTGAGGCTACCCTTTCAAGCTCAGTAATGTTGAGCACAACTCCCAGAACATCAGGCTCAGGAGAGTAACACCATACTGCACACCCTTTTGTCCCCATGTATGGAAGGAATACACAACGCACCTCAGGAGAGCCATTCATAGTCATGCGACCCTGGACTCTGGCAGAAAGGCACATTTAGTTTCGGCAGAAAAATGCAAACTTTCTAAAAGTTTCATATTCAGAATAGTGACTTAAAATCCGACTTTACAATTAAAGAGGATTTTAAATTACAATTCAAATGAATGGAAGAAGCATTTCTCTATGGGTTCCCAAGTGTAAGTTATCCCTTATTATGTATAATAAGGTAAACCAGTGTTAGTCTACTTGTGAGATTGTCTTATAACAGTGAGAAACGACTTCAGAAGATGTTTACTGTCAGAACATGTCAGACTTAATTACAAATGTCCCACCTTTCAAATACTATGCACCCTGTCCTAAGAATGGTTAGGGAGTAACTTAGGAGTGACATATAAGTATTAAAAAGGAAGGTTTGGCCATTTTGTCAAGTCAAAATGGCAGTTTTAAACTGCACTACAATCTTCATTTGCAGGCCTGAAACATATTTTAAGAAGCTTCATAAGTATGTAACACAATGAGTGGTACAGTACACATGGATGTCTTTTGAAGCTTATTTGGGGTCGCAACTGCAACCTCTAACTTGCTCCCTGCTACCCCTGGCACTTCCTTTGTGACCCCTGGCCTCAGAGAAGGTAAAGTTGTGCCCCCCTCTGAGGCCAGGGGTTGCAAAGGATCCACCAGGAGTAGCAGGGAGCAAGTTAGCGGTTGCAGCTGCGACCCCTAACTAGCTTCAAATGACGTCTAAGGCAATCCACTAGTAGAATTTAACTTACAGGCCTTGGATACATGCAGTACCATTTACAGGTGACATGTACATAAAATAAATGTAGAATTTAGGTGTAAGACAATTTTGCTATATTTTGAAGGGAGAGCACACGTACTTTACCACTGTTTAACAGCAGTAAAGTGCACAAAGTCCTAAAAGCCAACAAAAAAGGGTTCAGCAAATGAAGGTAAGAATCTGGGGTGACCCTATAGAAAGGGCATAGTCTAACAAGGTCCTAGAGTGGGTTAACAAAGAACATGTTGCATTCCTGGTCCTCCAGGGACCTCTCAGCCGTTTTCACTACCATGATCGTGACCACTTTATAGTTGATAACCTCACCCGGTACACTCCCTCTCTACACTAATAATCCATAGTTAGCTATTCTTGCTGTTTGAGGTATTAAGTCAAGTCAATGTTGGGGTACAATAATACACGGACGGCACAGCGACATTAGTTCAAGCAACATGACACGCTACCATCTTTATGCATCTATAAGAATGTCTGGTAGGTCTTCGGGATTAGATGTCAGTTGGGAATATATGAAAGTTCCAAAACTGAGAACATCTTTTTTTAATTTAGGGGAAGACCACCTTTTCTGCAAATCAATCCTCCTGACCTACATGGCCAAATGCTCAGATTTGCCTCCAAGGTCAAACGTTTGGAGTGAGACTCGACGCTCTAATTTGAATTGGGGTAAAAATGCATTGTTTCCAACTAAAACAATTAATTATGCTGCATCTCATCTTGCTTTCAAATTAAATATAATGGACTAATTATGTGGGCAGCTGTTAATTTACACCTAAACTACTGCAATTGTATATACACCGGTTTATCACCTAACATGATTACAGACTTTAGTGGTGCAAAATGATGCAGTCATATATTCAGGACCACACCTCGCACACAGACTTTGTCTACACCGGCTCCATCCCTAACAGTGCATTGTCTTCAAATTCTGCTGTCTAGCCTTCGAGTGCTTTTGCCACCTACCCCCGTTTATCTTATGGATGCACTACACCCATATTTACTAGTTTGCTCACTTAGAATTGACAGCGGCATTTTAATGATAGTGTCTCCTTATATACTGTGTTGCAAAGAAGCAGTGCTTTAAATCTGCCGGTACTGTCCGGTGCTGAGTACTGGCACTTTTTTTATTTTGAGAGGGAGAGTACCTGCACTTCTCAAGAATGAAGTAATACCATTAACTGGAGAGTACCGGCACTTCTCTGAAACAGGCAGGTAGTCTGGTGCAGGGTACCTGCACTTCTATTTTTGCATTTCAAGCACTGCAAAGAAGGAAGGTGCTTATTGGTCTTTGCAACAAAGCGAGGTACAGTCTGTCAAGGGCATGGGAGCTGACTAGGTAAAATGTATATGAGAAGGACTGCCCTTAATAGTGCAGTCCCTCTGACATACAATGACCGACCGTCCTGTGGTGCCAGAGAGGTTGGTAATTTGTCTATCTCTAATATGGCGGGTGAACCATGAATTTGGTGTATCCGGCATCTGCCATAATCTGAGTAACCTCCACTGAAGCATAGAACGTATACAACATTTAATTCTGGAAGTTCCCTGGGTCTACGTTTGTTTAGGCGTGACATAGGGGAATAATAAAACTGAAAGCAGAAGTATAAAGATGGACTGAAATAAGGTCTGTTGTTTTAAAGGAGGACATTGAAATGAGTAGCCTGGATGGGTCTGTAAGCAATAAGGTCCTTATCTGATGCAAAGTGGAGATTTGCAGTGTTCTCTTGCTTCACAAAACCATGAGGCATAGGCACCGGAAATGCTAGACCTTACCTTTTTCTGGCTAAACCTGTGGGAACTAACCTTGAAATTAAAAATTGTCATTTTCATAAAATCCATAGGCTTACGGTTAGGGGAAAAGAAAATTTTCACATTCATGTTTCTCAATTTTATTTCTTGGCAAAGAAAATTATTTTTTATATTTCAAACGCTCTCCCATACATTCCAAAGACCTCACGCCTGGGTCACCCAGCCACACATTTCGAACTGCATGGAAGGTACGACTTTAGTGGTTGTCTTCATTTTTTGATGGACCTTTTGTGAGTTTACACCCATTTCTCTCCTGCTTCCTGTCACTTTCATCTGCAAGAAGAACATGATTTTGTGCAGTAATAATTGACATCTGCACACATAAAAATGTGTTAACACTAACTTTATGTATCAGGACCGTAATTCTGTGGAAGCATTTCCACTCATAAATTATATTTACACGCAGAAATGTTTTTGTGAATAGGGCACTTTATGTTTCTTCATTGCTGTCACTAAATATGGTTACTATGGGGCATATGTACAAGGGGATTGCACCACCAGAACATCACTTTTACCGACGTTCCGGTGGCACAATGCCCAGCTCCATATTTACAAAGGGGCATTAAGCCACTTTTTGTGGCCTACTGCTGCTTTGTAAATATGGTACCCTTTCACGCAGGTAGCTGAGCGAAAGCGGCTTTATAGTGGGTGTTGCTGTGGGCATTCCACTGCAACACCCATTGTGTTTTGTAGGCTTCTCCAGATTTACAAGGATCTGTAAATCGGAGGCAGCGCCAAAACCTAACACCATGTAAAAGCAGGAGTTAGTTGGGTGCAACAAGGAGAAATACTTTTATTTCTCCTCGTTTTTGCATTTCTATATGTGCTGCATTTTGCAGTACACATAAAAAGATCAAAACACCATTAATTATTGTTTTTGTACATGAAAGGATACCTTCATGCACAAAAAACAATCATTAAATAATGGTGATTTACTACTTCTATGTGTGCTGCAAAATGCAACACACATAGAAGTAGCAAGTAGCCATTTTTGACCATTTATATGCAGGATGGGACACCTTCCTGCACATAAACAATCATCCCTGCAACACAGGTAATCCTGCACTACGGTTCATGGGTGTCTGTGTTGAGTTTACTCAGCTATTTTAGCACCAGTGCAAGGGAAAACACAGGGGTGCACAGTATACATGTAAATACAGATTATCACTGGCGTTTTGGAAATGGCACAGCGCAGTGCTGCGAAATTTGCCGCAGTGCCGCTCTTTGCTTGTACATATGCCCCAAAATTTGATAAACATCTTCTCTGCTCTACAAGTCCTGTGACTTTCCATTGAACAGACCAGGAGAGGTTGCTTCAAGTTTTAGAGTCGTTCACTGCTCTGCGCACGCGTCACTGATTTACTTCAGATATGGGTGTAGGTAACCTACCACTTATGCAGTTACAGCAGAGCTGCCCCGAGGCCCAGTAGTCTGGCAGGCCGGGTCACAGTGAAAGTATAATTAATGCTTTATAGGCTCCTTTATGCATGCTGTTTATGAGAACGCTCATAAATCAGATTTCACCGCAATACTATGGAGCTACAGTGATCAAAATAGGGAAGGGGAAATAATAAAAAATTGGCAGCAAGGGAGGGAGACAGAGAGAGAGGGGAGCAAAAGGTAGGTAGGTGATAAAAGAGAAAAAAGAACATTTAGAAAAAAGAAGGAAGGAAGGAAACCCTCTAAAATCATTGGACTCTGTTTTTCTAAGATTATGCATTGCATTGGGTCACTTTCTTAGTTAAGACCAGCCACAAAATCTCTTTTGGGATTTACAAAGCCACACAAATCCCAATGTGCATTGCTTTGTGTGGCTTTGTAAAAATAAAGTAACACAACCGTTACCTTGTGATCAAGGAGGCATTACACGGGCGGAGCATGGCCGTGCCCATGCATTGATCCATTAATTTTGATGCAAACCCATATCTATAATGAGTTGGGTTGTGCTAAAATGGTGCACCTATCCGAGGCTGACATGTAAATTTGGAATATCTTTATTTCTCCTTGTGTTTTCCTCTATCCATGTGTACTGCATTCTACTTCACACATGTAAAGAGGAAATAGCCTCAAAGGATAGTTTTTGTGCGGCACCACACTGAAAGTTGAGGTAGCGTGGCTCTGCTCTTACACTGTCGAGTACAACTAGCACGGTTTGGCTAAGGTTCCTGAGCGCAGCGAGCAGTCGCATCTCATCATAGTCTCGACTTTAATGCTTCCCGTCGCTTGTGTTTTTATTACACTTTGGTGCAGTCTCATTTTTAAGTACACTATCCGTTGCTGCACTGTTTTTTTCTTCACCAAGCCCCCTCTTAAAAGCTGACCTCACTTTTGCTTTCAAGTATTGGCTCAGCCATGTTAAATGCAGGCTAATCCTTTCGTGTCCAATGAAATGAAGGGGCGGATCGTCTTCTTGAACTGCTGCCTCAGCCACCAGTACTTGCACACTAGTCAGTTTATTGCTGTACTTTGTTAACATATGTTTGGTCAATAAAGGCAGTTCAGTTTGTTAACATTTTATTAGGCAGATCGGACTGTCGCAGATGGTCGCGGGTGTTGGTCTTAGCAACAACAACAAAAAATGATGTCACTTGGGTGTTGGATGTGAATAAGTTTAAGGGACGCGGTGTGTGGATTTCTTGTGGGGAGGTGGGCCAGGTGGGCCAGGGGATGGGAGCTCGTGATGAAGACTGGACCAGGATGAATAGTGCAAAGCAATATGAAGTTACTGTAAAACTCCCAGACTTTGGTGTTGGATGTGAATAAGTTTAAGGGACGCGGTGTGTGGATTTCTTGTGGGGAGGTGGGCCAGGTGGGCCAGGGGATGGGAGCTCGTGATGAAGACTGGACCAGGATGAATAGTGCAAAGCAATATGAAGTTACTGTAAAACTCCCAGACTTTGGTTACACAGAGCCCCCTCCATCTTTCTCTTGTCTTCTGTTCCATGAGGATGCCCCTCAAACCTCCTGACCGTCCTGCCCCCCTTGCTGTTGTCATCCCTCGGTATAGCACTGCATTGCTTTCTAGCCAGGCTCGTGCTGTAGAAGTCTGTTTTAGATGTAGTTTAGAGACCACTGTAGCTGTGTTGCCTGTTTTGTGTGTTCCAAAAAAACATAGCGACATATAAAATCTATACAAGTCCTAGAGGCTTGTACACCTGTCCTCTTCATCCATTGGTCTTTTGACTTGTTATTCACATTCTCCCCATATAGCTCGCAGTATGAAGCAAAAGGTCAGCCCAAGTGAGCCAGAGGACCTCTTCTCTATCAGTGACTGTTTTGCAGGCCCATACCCACCTGATGGGTCGTGTTTTCTTTTCTTTGAATTTTTTTTTTCTGAAAACATATGGGCACTACCTTGGAGTAGTTACAGTTTTACTATTAATTCCTTTTAATGTCGCTTTCATATGCTTGCAAAAACAGGACTGTTCCTTGCTTGTTCATTTTGTATCTACCTACCACCACTTTAGCCATTGCTCACAGTAACTGTCTCCTTGCTGTCATTTTCACTTTTTATCTGTGTGTCTACCTTGTTATCTTTCTTTCTGTCTGTCTTTTCTCATTTACTATCGTTATCTTTTCTGCCAACCTTTTGTGGCACTTGAGCACTCTCTCTCTTTTCACCTTCTCTGCCTATCTGTTCCTATTTTCTATCTGCGCACCTTCTTTATTTTCAACTTTACTTGATATTTTATTAGCACTTCACCTGTAAGCTTCCTCACACCACTTGCCTTTTCTATATGTTCCTGTTTTTTATCAATATAGATTTCTTTTTTGACTAGTTCTCCCCTCTTGTTTTTGTACCTTTCTCTAAACATTTGTGAAGTTATGCCGTATTGTCCCCGAGCACTTTGGTACAATGCATGTAGATATTTAGCAAGTGACAGTGCAGCAGTGGTTTACAAAGTCTATGCCATGGGTCAGAGGGATCTGAAGACAGACCAGCATGTCATAGTGCAATATGTGTACACACAGCGTACATCTCCGCTCCCTGCAGCAAGGAGTCTGCCGAGCCAGCACAGTGAGGGTGGATCCTTCAGATTCTAGATAAGCAAATAGTGTTAATTAGATTAATACCTCATAAGCGCATTCTCCTCCCAGCATCTAATGTATATAGTGTACACACTACCGTGGGTATGGACCATACTAGCACGAGAAGCAGGTACGATAACTCGGAACAGCACATGGATGTGAAATAGATGCAGTTTGTGCTGTGATGTGCAACAAAAGTGTCAATTTTGCCCTCACCTTCCTAATGATGTATATAGACACACGCGTACACACCTGCTTTATGTTAACATTTGCTGCATTTGTTATCCATCCATTTGCCCCTCATCCATCCACATACCCTCTGTTTTTCCAGCACCCACCTCCTCCTCCTCTCTGTCTGTCCACTCAATGCCCTTCCAACAAACACTTCCGTCCATCTGTCCATCCACCGTCCCACTGGCTTTCAAACATTGAAATCCCTCCATTGGTCCACCCACGCACTATCCTTCCAACAATCATCCACATCTGTCTATCCATTTACCCCTCACTGTCTTTCCAACACCCACCTACGTCCGTCCATTTATTTCCCATGCAGTTGTGTAATATGAAACTATAGATATGTACCTAATGGGTATTAAAGATAAGCGACATGCATGCACTCTATTTGCTAGATATTATACGTTTAAATACACTTATCAACAATTTAACTAAACACACTCATACACAAACAGGCACGCACAGACATCCAGTTGGTTTTAGTGAATTCAGGAGCCAACTCTACAATCTTTTCAGGCTTCCAGGAGCAGTGTAAACTTAGAACTCCATTTCAATTGAGGATGTAAGTGTGTAAATAGACACTCTTGCTTATATTGTAATTTGTATATTTTGTCATACTGGTAAACCTGAGGAATATTCCTCTTTACCCAATAATATATTTATCAAGTGTTGTGTATAGCTTTCGGTATGTTCCCCTGTTCCTCTTGCCTTCTTATCATAGCGAATTTTAAAGTGTTCTATTTGTAGTGTCAGTTGAACCAACTCTGCTGGTGGATTGGTTGTGGCATGAGGTTGTGCACGTTTGTGATAATAAACCTACTCTTCAGCCTTTATTGGTTTTGTATTTTTTATCATTTTCGCTCTTCCAAGCAAACAAATGCCACTTGTTTACTTTGCTTCACACACCATGTACCTGCAATTTGGCATACACTTTTTATTTTCTATGCAGTTTATAATTTTTTTTATAAGTAGATATAATTTGAGCTTGATATAGCCTTACACATATTCAGAAATTAAGCTTTAATTGAACTACCCAGGATAATATACTGCATGGCTAAACACTTATAAGGTTCCAAAGGCAAGACCTATTGGCTATGCCAATGCTTGTTTTTGAATTGCAATCTTAAAGATGGCTTATTTGGGTAATTTGTTCACTACCTGCTAATTATATTTTTGTTCTTTTTTGATATGCAGAGGGAAGTTGGACTGGAACTGGACCCTATGTTGGACCACCGAGGGTTCTGCTGCGTCCACTGCCGCCGTGGACAGAGATACTGCCAGCGCGTCTGTGAACCCTTGCTTGGCTTCTACCCCTACCCCTATTGTTATGGAAGCGGGCGCGTGATCTGCCGAATAATCATGCCGTGCAACTGGTGGATTGCACGTATGTTAGGGCGTGTGTAGAGCAGTCTGCCAAGTTGTGGATTAAGAAACCTGACACATTTTACACGTATATATAGTTGTTATCATCACAATATACAAAGGACGTTATGTTGAGGTTGGCGTTGTACTTAAAGGCAATATACCATGTATGTGCTTGCAAATAAGTGGACTATGTTTTCTATATAGCATATTAATTCTATTTAAATGAGTAGTAGATTGTAAGCAGTGAAGTAGCAAATATGGATATTTTGAGAGGCTGCCTTAGTATAATCACCGAATGAACTGAGGATATTTCAAATTCATAAACGAGAATCCATTTGCACAGTGGAAGTATATCCTATCGATAGAAGTATGTGGAACATTGATGCCATATCATAGTCTGACCTGCCATTGTTGGGCAATCTTCTCTCAAATATCATAAATATAAAACAATAATTAGACCAAATGCCCTGATTATGAGTCTGGCTGTGTGAGGATCGCCAGACTCACGGGGGTGTAGTGGTGGCAGCCCCATTACGATTTGCTGCTGCCACCAGGGAATTGCCGTTCCCTGGCGGTGTTGAAGCAGTCATAGACCACAATATACTTGTCAGAACCACTGCGGTCCCGCCAAGCATATTACAAGTTTCATCTCCACTGGCGGTGTCATGGAGGTTCTAACTCCATCTACACCGTGGCAGGAAGGAAACAAAGGGGGCCCTACTTGGCTCCCTGTGCCTCCTCCACATGTGGATGCACACAGGGGAGCATAACATGTGCCCCCCTGTGTGCATGCACACCAGTTCCTGCACAGCATGGACTTTCTAGTCCATGTTGTGCTGGAACCTTGTTGTGCAGTCCCATTGTGGTGTCGTTTTCAAAGGGGGCGCCGCCTTTGAAAGAGGCACTGCCGTGGGACCGCCACGCCAGCTGCTCGAAAGACCAAATTTAAGTTGTAATCTGGCAGGTGGGTGGTGTCAACTCTTGGTGATGCGGGGGCATGGCGGTAGCATGCCACCCGGCCCGCACCGTAAAAAGTCATAATTGCTCTCTTAATGCAATGGGAGTTTAAAGATAAAGCTCGTTCTGCAGCAGACACCTTTTTGATGCCCCTCAGTAAAGGTCATACGTCTGTTAGGGACCGGTTCACAAATATTATGAATTAGATCAAATAAATAAATTCCACTGGTGTTGATGCAATTTTACACCAACACGTGTACTCTTTCGAAAGTGTGAAAAGAACATTTGAACCCAGGAGTTGTCTGTGATACTTCCAGCGGCCTAAGGAACATTAGCCCAGTAAGGATAATGGCTGGTCACCCTCCTTCCTACAGACAACAAGTGCAAAACAGTGTTTAGCACTGGACAGTCAGGCACATCTAACTGTAAAACTGCACCAGTTCAATCTATTGAGCCCAGGAAACGGTGGTGCCAAGTTGTAGTTTAACCATTGCAATTTATTGGCTTGACCACCTGTTAAAGTTAATTCTAAATGCTGCACCGACAGTTGCTTTGACTTTTAAAATTCGTTAAAATGCAGAATTCATTCATGTCAGGCAGACCCCATGTGTGTATTTGAGTGAGACGGAGAGCACGTAACATGAGTCAAAGTACAATTTATGAAAAAGATGCTTAAGAGGAGCAGCACCAGAATAGGTTGTTGTGTTGTTATCAATAAATGTTTTTTTACAAGTCAGTTTTATTGTCTTGTATTCAGTTTGTTTGTTGAGAGTGCTGCGTCACGGATGATAAACAGAAAGTAGTCTCAGGAGGCGAACATAGGCAGAAATACTCAATATTCCCCAGCACGGTTTTCTGCTGCTCCGACACTGAATACATGTCCCTGGTATCAATAAATGATGAACACTCTAGCGCGAACCAGGATTAAAGAGACCAGTTCGAAGTTCTACCTGCAGATCTACAGCTGGATGTAAATCGCCCACTCCGGATATGCTTTATCAATCGACGGAAGCACGCGGGGCACAGGAACGCTCCTCCACGTGCTGGTCGACGCGGGGCACAGGCACGCTCCTCCACGTGCTGGTCGACGCGGGGCACAGGAACGCTCCTCCACGTGCTGGTCGACGCGGGGCACAGGAACGCTCCTCCACGTGCTGGTCGACAGATGTTCTGTACACGAGCAGAATCTGACGTCTCTTCATGCGAATCTTAGATCGATGCATTGTAATATAAAGTACGGGTGAGTGTTGAATCAGCAGGTTTCTTAAGGCCTCAGTAGAGGTCCTCCCTTGAGTACCCTGCATAAACGCCTGTGCAAAGCGATGATTGATGGAAATAGCAGAAGCACACCGAGGACCATATTTTCACGAGAGGCTTTTAACTTGAAGCATAAGGCACCATTCACAGCAAAAAATGCCAGTGGGCAGAGATACAGATTGAATGATTTTTAGGCCGAGCAAACTAAATTATATGATTAATTTACTAATGTATAGGGGCTTTCACCTAGCTCTTTTGATCCATTGGTCTGTTATTGTGTCATTCACATTTTTCCTCCGCCCACTCCAGCCTATAGAATGGGGCAATGGGTCAGTCCCCTTCAACAATTGGCTAACTTCACTGTGAGTGACAACATTCTGTAGCTTCACAAGAAGCACTTATAAACACAAAGTAGTTGCCTTAACTAACAGGGACAACTACAGCAATGTGTGCTTTTTGATACCGCACAATATGTTTGCTTTTAGCAAATTTTTTTTTTTGATTGGTGAGAACACAACAGCTTCCAAAACAATAAGGTTTTGCAGACACCCTGACAACACAAACCAGCATCGACAAAGCCGAAAGGCTGGCTGCCAATGCCAGCAAGACCTATTAGCTTTGCCAGTGCTTCTGTGTTTTTAAATTTCATTCAGAAAGATGTTGTTTCAGGAGAACACATTGTCCTGCTAACACTTGACAGCTTTTCAAGCTGAAAGTGATCATATAATAGACATAGAAGTTTACAAAGCATTCAAAAGGAATTTGACTATGTTGAGAACTCTGCAATAGTGTGATAAAGGAGGGTTAGACATTACAAAAAAGATTAGCCATAACGAGGTTTTGCAATCTATGATTTAGAATTTGGGATTCATTTTTAAATGTCTTTGTGGGTTCGTGTATTTGTAAATGAAATACAGGACTGTCTTGGATAACCTTTACAAAGATCAGCATTAAGTAATTTTGCATCAATAGCTGTGGAGGGATGTCTGCCACTACTAATGTGAACAAAAATGTCAATTTCTTTTTCTTTCTTACGTTATATAGATAGGCAATATTTGCACTATAAATAAACCAATGATGCCGATGTACCATCGAAAAAGTGTTTATACGGTCTAGCAATTATAAATGTTTGATTTGTCCCCCATAAGGCTTAGCACCCTATCTTGGTTTTGCTCTATTAAAATAAATTGTGAATTTTGAAAATGTAGGCCAGGTGAGTGCATTTTTGTTCCCTGGTTCTCTCTTCTGCCAGTCCCTTTTAGTAGGGCAGTCCCAGCCAAGCACACAGCAGAACTAGACATCATGATTTTATCGATTCATCCTAGACAGAGAAGTGTCACCTTAATCTGATCTGCTCAGTCCAATGCTGCCTCTATAGGAACTTGCAATGAAATGTCAGAAGGAGCTGCTGAAGTGAATTTCTTCATTTATTAAGCAAAACGCCTTTTATGATAAATGTGCAGACGTTTATGCTATCTATCCAACGTATTGTGAATGCAATCTGGAGGAAGGTAATCAAACTTAGGCAATATAAGCATATATTAGAAATAATAATGTACTGATATAAGTTAACCTAACTGTCAATGCCATATTAACTACAATTTGTACACTAGCATTGAAAGACCTATTTTCCACTTTGAACTGTTGTTTTGCACAAGATGTTTTCTCACTTACTGCAGATGCTGTAACTTTCGTGGGAAACTGGGGAGTTTACTTACGCCCAAAGGGTTTACTGAAATCCTATTGGTTGCTATGAATGAACATTATGATACTTGTTTCAATTTAAAATTCATTGTGTTTATATTAGTGTGTGTTCAATCAATCAATCAATCAATCAATCAATCAATCAATCAATCAATCAATCATTCAATCATTCAATCATGTAACTTGTAAAGTGCATTACATACCCGGGCAGGTTTCAAGGCGTTGGGGGGGGGGGAGCTGTTAGTGGTCGAAGAGCAAGGTCTTGAGTTGTCTCTTGAAGGTCAGCAGGTCTTCGGTTTGACGTAGGTGGAGGGGGAGGGTGTTCCAGGTCTTGGCGGCACGATGGGAGAAGGATCTGCCTCCGGAAGTAGTTCTCCGGATGCGTGGGACCGTGGCCAGGGCATGGTCAGCGGAGCGGAGTTTTCTGTTGGGTACGTAGAAGGAGAGTCGGCTGTTGAGATAGGCTGGGCCGGTTTTGTGGAGTGCCTTGTGTGCGTGGATCAGGGGCTTGAAGGAGATTCTTTTGTCGACGGGGAGCCAGTGCAGGTTCTTCAGGTGGGGGGTGATGTGGAAGCGGCGCAGGATGTCGAGGATCAGGCGTGCAGAGGCATTCTGGATTCTCTGTAGTCTGCTGATGAGCTTGGACGAGGTTCTGGCGTAGAGGGCGTTTCCGTAGTCGAGCCTGCTGCTGACCAGGGCCTTGGTGACTGTTTTCCTTGTGTTTGTCGGGATCTATCTGAAGATCTTGCGGAGCATGCGGTGGGTGTTGAAACAGGTGGAGGAGACTGCGTTGACTTGTTTGGTCATGCAGAGTTTCGAGTCGAGGATGACTCCCAGGTTGCGTGCGTGGTCGGTGGGGGCTGGGGGGGACCCCAGTGATGTGAGCCACCAAGAGTCGTCCCAAGCGGAGGGGTTGGACCCGAGAATGAGGATTTCCGTTTTGTCTGTGTTCAGTTTGAGGCAGCTGTCCTCCATCCAGTCGGCGACGGCCTTCATTCTCTGGTGGAGGTTGGATTTGGCGGTGAGGGGGTCCTTGGTGAGGGAGAGGATCAGCTGAGTGTTGTCGGCGTAGGAGATTATGTTGAGGTCGTGTTGTCGGGCGATGCGTGCTAGTGGTGCCATGTAGACGTTGAACAGCGTCGGGCTGAGGGAGGATCCCTGTGGGACGCCGCAGATGATCTTGAAGGCCTCGGAGCGGAACGGGGGGAGGCGAACTCTCTGAGTTCTGCCGGAGAGGAAGGAGGTGGTCCAGTCCAGGGCCTTGTTTCGGATCCCTGCGTCGTGGAGGCACGTGCGTAGTGTGCGGTGGCAGGCGGTGTCGAAGGCGGCGGAGAGGTCTAGGAGGATGAGGGCTGCCGTCTCGCCGTTGTCTAGCAGGATCCTGATGTCGTCTGTGCCGGCGATGAGGGCGGTCTCTGTGCTGTGGTTGCTGCGGAATCCTTATTGTGATGCGTCTAGGATGTTGTTGTCTTCGAGGTGTCGCGTGAGCTGGGTGTTTACTATTTTCTCGATGACCTTAGCTGGGAACGGGAGCAAGGAGATGGGCCGGAAGTTCTTGAGGTCGCTCGGGTCTGCTTTGGGTTTCTTCAGTAGGGCGTTGATCTCTGTGTGCTTCCAGTTTTCAGGGAAGGTGGCAGTCTCTAAGGAGAGGTTGATGATTTTGTGCAGGTGGGGTGCGATGGACTTGCTGGCTTTGTTGAAGATGTGGTGTGGGAGGGGGTCAGAAGGGGAACCGGAGTGGATTGATCCCATGGTCTTGATTGTGTCCTCGATGCTCACGTTAGCCCAGGTTGTCAGGGTGTCGTGGGTGGTGGGGTGCGGTGGGTTTGGTGCGGTGTGGTCGGCAGGGGTCATCCGGGGTCTAAAGCTGTCGTGGATGTCGGTGATTTTCCGGTGAAAGAAGGTGGCGAGTGAGTCGCACAGGGCTTGTGATGGTGGGATGTCGTTGGCGTTGGAGCTGGGGTTGGAGAGTTCCTTCACAATGGTGAAGAGCTCCTTGCTGTTGTGTGCGTTGTTGTCAAGGCGGTCTGTGAAGGAGGTCCTTTTGGCGGTCCTGATGAGGTGGTGGTGGTTGCGGATGGCGTCTTTGTAGGCAGTGTGGCTGTCTGGCGTCTTGTTGCTGTTCCGTGTGTTTTCCAGTTTCCGGCAGGTGCGTTTGGAGTCGAGGAGATCCGGGGTGAACCAGCTGACTCTTCTGCTGGTGCCTCTGTTGTTGGGGTTTTTCAGCGGCACAATGGTGTTGGCGCAGTCGTTCATCCAGCGTTCGAGGTAGAGCGCACCATCATCCGGGTTGGTGGGGTTCGTCGGAGGGTTGAGTGCGAGGCTTGTCTGTAGTTGTTCTTCAGTGATTTTGCCCCTGCGGCGGCGGGGGGTCTGTAGGGTGCGGTGGTGTGTGAGTGGTTTTCGGAAGGAGAAATGGATGCAGTGGTGGTCAGTCCAGGTGAGTTCGGAGGCGTGGCTGAAGGTGATGTGGGGGCTTGAGGAGAAGATTGCGTCAAGTGTGTGGCAGGCGATGTGGGTCGGTGTTGTGACGAGCTGTTTGAGTCCGAGGTTGGCGAGATTGTCGATCAGGGTGGAGGAGTTGCTGTCGTTGTTGTTCTCCAGGTGATAGTTCAGGTCTCCGAGGAGGATGTAGTTGGTGGAGGTCAGTGCGTGTGAGCTGATGAGGTCAGCGATGGAGTCGCAGAATTGAGGCCGGGGTCCTGGTGGTCTGTAGACGAGGGTGCCTCTTAGGGTGGTCTTGGGGTCTGTGTGGATCTGGAAGTGCATGTGTTCGGCGGTGCTGAGGGTGTCGTTGGCGTTTGTAGAGATCTTGATGGTGTTTTTGTGGACGATGGCGATACCTCCTCCGGCTCTGTTTATGCGGTCTCTGCGGGTGATCTTGTACCCGTCTGGGATGGCTATGGCGATGTCTGGTGCAGAGGTTTCGTTCATCCAGGTTTCGGTCAGGAAGGCGACGTCCGGAGATGTAGTGTCGAGTAGGTCCCAGAGTTCGACGGCGTGTTTGTGTGCAGAGCGAGTGTTGATCAGGATGCATCAGAGCTGGTTGGTTTCCGTTGTGGTGGGTGTCTTGGCGCTTTCATGGCAGGAGAGGTTGCAGTTCCGGCAGGTGAAGGGGCAGTGGGTGCGCCTCGGTGCGACCTTGCAGCAGGTGTGGGTCCTTCCTGGGTTGAGAGCGATGAGGGTCTTGGCGTCGTAGCGGAGACGGTGGTCCTCGTGGCTGGCGCGGGGGCCAGGGGTTCTGGCGCTGGGCGCGGTCCAGGCACGAACGGGCGCAGACGGGCTTGCCTCAGGCGCGCCTTCGGCCGCCATATGTGGGGAGGTGGGGAGGGAGGAGACGCTGGGAGGCGGGAGGCGAGGCACGGGAGTGGCGAATGGGCACGGAGGGGGCGGTGCCGCAGGGGAGGCAGCGGCGGGGACGGGGGACAGGGGACCGGCGAGGTGGTACAGAAGATAAATGGGGCACAAAACAGGGTCACAGGCACAAATTAAACACGTGGACGGCAAGGTGGTACAGAAATAAAAAAGGGGGCACAGAAGCGGAGCGAGGGGCAGGGGGAACGGACAGTCACAGGCACAAAATCAGGGTCACAGGGGCAAAAAGCAAAGGAACAGCACAAGGGAAATGGCACAGAGCAGAGCGGCGAGTGGGGGGCAGGGGGCACGGGCAGTTACAGGCACAAATCAGGGTCACAGAGGCAAAAGGCAAAGAAACAGCACAAGGGAAATGAAACGAACCTAAGGCCACCACTGGCCACCAGGGATGAGGCGCAGGTGGAAGCCTGCGGGTGGTGGAGGGCTTCGCATTCTACGGCGGCGGCGGCAGCGGCGACAGCGGGGGTGCAGGCGGAGCTGCAGCGGGTGGGGGAGCGACCTACCAGCAGGTCAAGGGTCGCTCCCCCCCCTAGAGTAGAAGGGGTTCTCTCTCCCTCGCATTTCTGGAGATCCATCCCAGGGTTTCTTGAGACCATATCTCTCTTAATGAGAGATTATTTTTGAGCTTATTGTGTTATGCCTGCTCCGTATCCGGTCGAGTATGCAAAGGGGCAGAGCAGTTCTATCATAAATTCATCCAGCACGGATGGAAGAGCGCTCCAGGTTCTAAGTGATGCGCATGTGTCTTCCGCCCTGCCCTTCACTTACCTTCTGCTTCCGGGGTCACCACACATTCAAGTCAGCATCTTTGTCGGGCTGCAGTGCGGCAGTTCTTCTTCCCTCTCAGATTCGGATTCAGTTCTCCATGCTGCTTCAATACCGCTCAGCTATTTTTTGGAAACCTGGACTAGAAGCATAAAGGACCATTAAAAAAATCAACATCTACAATTAAGGCGGTAATGCACTCTGCGCTAACAAAGTATTTTTACTTTTACATATCTGAGGATTAATCAGATGGCGATTGTAGATTCCATTTCCTGTTGTGCATTCCGGTTGAAGCTGTTTAATGAACTAACAAGGGATTAGTTAATTTCTGAGGTTAAGGAACTAATGCCTATTTATAGCCCTGCACATTTTTGTATGTGTGATTTCTTTGTTTTGGATTAGAGGAATAATTCAAGTTGGGAAACTATCCTCTTCCCCTTCTTGCCTGGATATATCTTTTTAGGAATTTCATTGATTCCCTACTATACCACAGTTTTAGATGTTGATCTGATCCTGTATCTGCCACCACTATATCATAAATGGAAGAGGGAAATTAAACAGGAATCACTGTGAAGATTCTGAACCTTTCCATTCATCCCAGAGTACGCCATGGAACGAGTCTCTTTTATCTTCCCTTGTTTCCCCTCTTACCCCATCTTACAATTTCTTGCTTTGACATTATTGGGCATTCTTCGTCGGTGAAGGAAGTTGGGACCTTGCTTTGGAACTTGCATCTCGCGCCTGCTGAAACCTCAGGTGAGAATTACATATATATTTGCTGTTTTATTAAATGTCTGCTGATTTATAATGGAGAATATTTTCCAACTTGACTCTTTCTTTTAGTTGAATTGTTAAGGCTTCATGCTTATGCATTTACAGGCACATGCGTCAATGTAAAAACCGGTCACAAACGGGCAGATTCTCAGAATCTGCCCCTTTGCGACCGGTATTTTTGCATTTGGGATGCATCATCCCAAATGCAAAAATCGCAATTTAAGGAATCTCTAAATTGCGATTCCCTAAATTGCGATTGCATTTAAGGAATTCCAAATTGAGATTCCTTAAATGCAATGCATGAAAGTGAAAAAATTAGCGATTTCGCTAATAGGGGGAGCAAATTACCATGAAGTTGAACTTCATGGTAATTTGCAAAAACTTTGAAAAATGCACTTTTGTGCATTTTTCAAAGTTTCATGTTGCGCACACACATGCCCTTAGAGCATGTGTGTGTGCAACATATGTGCACAGATCAATTTCAGGGGTGCAATAGGGTGTCATTTTGACACCCTTGCACCCTTGAAATTGCATGAGCAATTTGCGAGTACCTACTGGTACTCGCAAATTCCTCATGCAATCTCCAATTAATTCCTATGGGCCTGGAGGCCCATAGGAATGAATGGGACGGCATTCCTTAATTGCGACTCGCAATTTGCGAGTCGCAATTAAGGAATTTGTAGGAATCACTATTTTTATAGCGACTCCTACATGCATAGGCTTTTGCAATTCCTTAATTGCGATTCCTTAAAAATCGCAATTAAGGAATCGCAAAAGTCTTTGTTGATGCATGTGCCAGGAAATCTCTCATCAGAATTCTTTATTGAGTACCTGAACTGACACCTTATTCTATTCCATTCTAATTTAATTTAGATTAGGGAAATTCTTTTATGGAACACGTTTGATGTATTATTTAAATTTTCACTGTCAATCTTACATTTTTCCTTATATTCAAATATTGATTACTGGATTATATTGATTTCTTATGCTGATGCTCAAAAGAGTAATACTTATTGAATAAATAATGAACACCTAAGAATTGTTTATTAAAACACTTTACCTCACACAAATTCTCTTTATTGACTGTCTAAAGTCTTAACGATTTTATTTCTTATAGGGACTTTGATGTAGATGATTCCTACTTTCAACTTCTCCTTGTCGCCGAACAAAATTCCATACAACCAATGCCGGCTTTATTTAATAATTACACATGAAAATTAAGATTCAGAAATCCAAGTTCCGTCAGAGGTCATAAGAGCATAGACAGTTGATACAGCCCTTGCCCTATCTTGCTTCTTAGCTAGAATCAAGCATAGAGTTCCAAACCTCTAGGTCAGATTCCCCCACCCCTCTCTTGGACAAAGGCCTCAAAAAGACCAAATAGGTTTAGGCAATTGGTTCTCACTACTCATTGTGGTTGTACCCACTTCCATTCCATCACCCAGCTATGAAGAGAGAACCCTCCAGTTTCAGGCTATGACTGGAAAATCACACATCAACTACACCTTGGTCCTGACCAGGCCTGGTTGCATAGGGTATCATGTCACACGAAACTGCCAGGCATGGTTTAAAGAGAGACTTTACATTTTAACTTTCCTATTGCCCCACCACCACAAGAATGACTAAGGCACAGATGAGTGTACTCTCATTATGTTGAAGTGGCTTGCTTGGGGATTTCTTTTTTTAAAGGCATAATTGCCTGGTCTCTACATAGAATCTGGCATCAGTGAGGGCGGAAGTGATGAACAAGTGGGCGGGAGTTGTGTCTCAGTGCGAGAACAAAGATGAAATGGTGCTGTAGGAGCTGCTACAGGAAGGGACAGGTGTCCTTCTGAATCAGGTGAGCGGCATCGCACCGGTAAGGGGTTGGCAGAGTTGCTGCCGAACTCCGCACTCCAAGTGGAGTGTGGAGTAGCTAAACTCTGTAAACTCCGCCGGCAGAGCGGAGTGTACTGCCCAGCCCTACACAGAACCTGCAACACGAATGGGAGCCTGTTAGAAAAGGGGTTTCTGGTTAACTAGGGTATGCACCTAAACCATGCAGAACCCACCCTTGTTGTAAGGGAAAGTAAGTCACAGCAAAGATAATCTGTGCTCACCCTCTGGTAGCATGGGGTGGAGCAGGCAGGCTCATCATTAGAGGCAATGTGTAAAGCGTCACTCTCAAGGAAACACAATGAATACACCACAAAAGAGACTCCACACAGGATTATATAAAAATATGCTTCTATATTATACAAAATGACATGAATCATAAATACTGTGCATATTATGAAAATAATTAGATAGTACTCGTTATCTCAACAATGCAAGAATCAAAATGACATACATTATGGCATCAGGGCATGAAATACAGCAGTTTGGTTAGGAAAAAAAAGCAAATGAATCACAATATGTCTCAATAAGTACATGAATCCCACTATATCATCATAAGCCCACAGGGCGCAGTGCACCTGCACTCCTATTAATAAATAAATATTAAATCCGTATTTGTAAAGCGCAAACTACTCACCCTTACGGGTCTCAAGGCACTGGGGGCCATTGTGGAAATTAAGTGAGCTATTGCCCAGAGTCACACAGTGCTGAGCTGCCACAGGAGCTGGGGATCGAACCGTGATCCCTGAGCTCCGAAGGCAGCTGCCCTGGCCGCTGCACCACACCTCTCCACCTATTAAATCTTATTGGATAATCTGGGACTGGATGTAGGGCACAGGAACACCTGTGTCACTACTACAGGAACTAGGGTATTCCAGACAAGTTCCTAAATAATCAAAACGGGGGTCTCCTTCTGGGTGCTTACCTTATCTTGCCACCTTGATTAAGTGCCCCCTCAGTGCATCCTCAAGAAAGGGAGTGGGGACAACCACACCTCAGGAGTCAGCAGGGAGACCTCACGGTGCTGCTGTGGAAAGGACAGGGCTCCCGCAGTACTGTAATGCAAACATGGGATGCTGTGTGTGGCCCAGCAGCCACAGGGGACCCTTAAGCTTCCACCTCGAGGTACAGCACATTTTTGTGTGGTCCTCACGTCCCTGGGGACCCGCTCCCTGGATTAAGGTACTTACGCCTATGTTGCTCTACTCTCCACCAAGACGAGGCCATCGGCGAGCTGCTGCTGGGGAGAGAGTTGCCAGCTTCCTCTCCTCGGCGCTTCAGCTCCAAAGTGGTGGAGGGGCTTGCAGGGGTATTCCCACAGGGCAGCGGCGAGAATTCCTGTAGTTAGCAGTTGCACTTGCACAGCACTGGACAGAGAGAGGTCGCACAGCGCAGTTTCCCTGGCTGGGGAACCATGCTGGGGGAACCCACATACAGTTATATGCACAGACGAGGCTCCTAACATGAGATGCTCTGACCGGGGACTCACGGAGCAATCAGCAGTACATGTGGACCGGCGATGGACTTAGGGCAATACTTCAGCCCACCAACAATCTACCTCAGCACATGGGGAATTTGGCACACACTGCCCGCAGGAAGTCAGAAGGAGCACATACCAGTGATCACCATGAGCTGATAATAAAATTAGTATATTACGGCTATTTGCTAAGTTGTCTACTGGAATCCTATGAGAACCCTGTGAACCCTTACAAGTACAAGGGGTGGCAAGCCACCCCTGGAGAGCACTGATGTACACACTAAGCAAGTAGGCAGGCAGCAGGCCAGCACATAAGACAGGATGTGAAGGGGTAGTCTCTCTTGCTGACCAGCAGTGAGCAGGCCGACACAGCAAATCAAACAACCAAATGTCAGTCCCTCTTGGCAGTGCAGCAGTCCTCTGGCAATGTGCAGCATGTAGAGCCAGTATCATCTGGTTACAAATCCATGCAATGTCCAAAATCATGAGGTCAGAGCCCCTGTGCTAATACTCAGAATTGTCTTTGTTCAAAGGGAGACTTAAAAGGAACCGTTTTGACTGCACCACAATCCTTTTTTAACTCAACCCTGGCTCCAGACTTCAGTAGGGGATAAATCAGCCCTTTGTGTGAGGACTCTTGAGTAGCCGAGCGCGCTACAAGTGGAAATAACATATCATAACATAACAGGTCAGGAGACAACCTATACAAATGTCAAGTGTGAACGCCCTCTCCCTTTCCCATCCCAGGAAAACCATCAGTATGCAGCAGATAAATGCAGATGTAACCCCTGTCACATCCAGCCCTTCCTGTGTTGTGGCTTGCTGGAAAGTATGCACCAACTGTAGCTGTCACCCAGGTCAGATGTGGATTGGAGTCAGACTATGAAACACAAAGAGTCATAAGCACAGAGAAATACACACTTTCTAAAAGAGGCATTTCTAAAATAGTAATGTAAAATCCAACTACACCAGTAAGCAGGAGTTATCACCACCTTTCTAAACATACCAAACATGGCAACGCCACTTCTTTTGGATCAGGAATTACCACTTAAAACATGTAAGGAACTTCCCAATGCTAGTCTATGAAAGGAGTAGGCCTCGCAGCAGTGAGAAGCAAAATAGGCTATTTGTCACTACCAGGACATGCCACACATAAAGGCACATGTTCGAGCTTTTACCTGCACAACGCCCTGCCCATAGAGCTACCTAGGGCCTGCCTTAGGGGTGACCAATGTGGAATAGAAGGGGAGTTTAGGGCATGGAAAGTAATTGAAAAGCCAAGTCAAAGTGGCAGTAAACTGCACACGTAGGCCCTGCAGTGGCAGGGCTGAAATAGGTTTGAAAGGCTATGTCTGTGAGTGGCACAAACAGTGCTGCAGGCCCACTAGTAGCATTTAATTTACAGGCCTTGGAGATAGGAGATATCACTTTACAAGGGATTTATAGGTAAATTGAATATGCTAACCAGGTGTAAACCAATTATACCATGTTTAGGGGAGAAAGCACATGCACTTTAGCACTAATTCGCAGTGGTAAAGTGCCCACAGTCCTAAAATAGAAGGTCAGAAAAATAGGCAGAGGAAGGCAAAAAGTTTGGGGATAACCCTGCAAAAACGGCCAGATCCAACATCACCAATCATAATGTACTTCATGGATTATTTAGTGGATGTAGGATATCCACCAAATAATGAGGACTGTCCTTTCTGCCCTAATTTGATTATACATGAGTACATGGATACTTGGGTATACACTCTAAAGGGGACAGACAGGACATTCACCAAATTTTGGCAGATGTCCTACATCCAGCCCACTCTAAATAAACCCCTAAATCAGGTCAAACCTCAGAAGCAGATTCTAATTCAGATTCTAGATTAATGTTTTCACTCTTTCATTATACTCTTCTTCCTTAAACTTTGAAAAAGTATAACAGGCAATAGTGGAGATACAAGGCATCCAAAGTTAAGATAATAAACAAGAAAAAAGCACACAAGTCCTCTCAGGATTTTTGGCATGCTATACTAGCAAAAGTACAAAGAACCAACTAGTTGCAGGAAAGTGCTAAGCAACTGGAGAAAATAAATACTCAATTGCAAAACATAGGCGAGGGTTCAAAAATCGTCTCTAATGGTGTCATGGAGGTTGGGCAAAAGATGGAGTTCTTGGAAGAGAATTTTAATTCCCAACAAAAGGAGTCAAATAGAATTCTGTGCAATCTACTCCGCAGGACCAAAAACTGCAAGAAAATATCATGTCAGTCAAACATGTGATTGGTTAAAGTAACTTAGGGAGCAGTGGGCAACTTATCTATGGAAGAGTTCAGAACTCAACTGATTAGAGAAGCTGTTTTATTGAGCTCTCTAGAAGGTCAGAAGGATTTGACTGCTTCAAGGGCCCATACAATCCCTTTTCATAGTGTTGTAAATATGTATTTTCCTTTATGTATTCACTAATCGTCCTCTCTTGAATTAGCCCTTCCTTTGTGTCCGTTCCCATTCTTGTATTGGTATTCTTATTGTATTCTAAAGCACCTACCTCGAATGATAGTTAGATTCCAGACGCGGCAGTTGGTATCTGGTCAGCGAGAGCGGTGCATGCTTTACCTATGCTCTGACAATAAATCTATCACTCAATCTCCAGAAGACTACAGCGTTGTTACTGCCATATAGCTTACCACATTTTGGCGACGATCTTCAGTGCTGATCAGACGGGAGTGCATCTCCGGCAGAACCTACTGAGCTAACATCGAGTAAAGCGGCACCCTCAACAAGAATCCATGCGGTATCGTAACTACGTCGATATTCACGATGCTGAGTCCGAGATCGGTGTATTTAGGGAAGGCTTGAGAGGAAATTGTGAGATTTCGGAAGAGCGCTGACGTCACTCAACAAACTGTGAGTCAGTCAGTCACTGTGCATGCGTAATCCAATAACGCTGCGTCGCTACCAAGCAACGTGATTGGTCAAAGTACGTGGAGCTCCCACATTGTTGAGCGTTGCCAGGCAGCAGTACAAGTCAGCGTGTGAGTGCAATTGAACTCTCTACGTGTTCTCGTGACGCATCGACGCTCTCTATTTACGTAGTTACGTGGAACAGCCATTTTAGTAAAGGGAATGGCATTGAAGTAAATAGAACTCCCACTTCAGCATCGAGCTTTGGAATCATTGTGCTAACGCCCACACACGTAATAACGTGGCGCGCACAAGAGGAACACAAGAATATTCCTTTCATTACGGTATGGAACAGTTTGAGCATTAAAAAAAAAAATAGAATAATAATAATAAACAGTTTACATTCGATTGGAAACAGTCTCCTCAACTATTCATATTAGTGAAGTTAACTTCACACAGTGGGAATACCACCATTGGGTGTAAAAAGAGACAAAAAGGAAGCAAACGTTATTTACAACAAGATCGTTTATTATTGCAGTACTCTGGTTATATTTTTGTATAAGTATTTTTAAATACAATTCACTCACATTGATTTGTGTACTAAAATTTTAGTTTTCCAGGATACATTGTTCTATTCTAATTCACAACATGGCTCAACAACCTAGTCAACAAGTCATGGTGTCCTTACCTCCACAATTTCTTAGTGAACCAGGTACACCGTCAATTTCCTGGGAAGACTGGATACTTATGTTTGACAATTACTTAGACGCCTTGGATGGACAAGAGTTTTCTGCTAAACGTAAAAAAGCGCTAATGTTAAGTGCTTTGGCAAAAGAAGGTCAACGTGAATTTCAGTATCTTCCACAAGCAGTACAAGCCAGTGGTCAACCCATACCCAATGAATACAAGGAAGCAATAACGAGACTAGAAGTAAGGTTCGGTAAAGAGGAGAGTCTTGTCATGAATAGATACAAATTCTACATACATAAACAACGGGTTGAAGAATCAATTGATGACTTTGTTGCACGCCTAAGAGAGTTATCAATAAGATTCAAGTTTGGTTCAATGAGTGATGAGTTGATACGTGATCAACTAATAGTTCAGTGCAACAATAGGAAAATTCAAGAGCGATTATGGGCGGCTAAGAATCCTTCATTGAAATTAGCAATTGACTTACCCAAGGTGGTAGAAGAGTCAGAATAATGTATGAAAGAATTAGAGAAGTATAGTTCTCAACAAGTTTCAGTTTCGGTTGTATCCGAAAAGACAAAGAATGAGTGTGAGTCTGGTAATGAAGAAACTGTGGGTAGGGTAATGTCTGAAGGGAAAAGCACTCTAAAGAAAAGTAATTTTGTGAAATATCCCAACACCAGATTTTGTTCAAGATGTGGTAGCAATACCCATAGTTCAGATGCAAAATTTTGTTTTGCTAACAATAAGGAATGTCTCAAGTGTGGGAGGTTAGGTCATTTCTCAAGAATGTGCAGGAGCAAAGGTGGTATTACTAATGTGTCAGTGGTTGATGACAAACCCATAGAAATGAGACGAGAAAAGGACAAGATTTTGATTGTAAATGAATGTGATATAATGTGTTGCAACGAAAAAAGAGAGATAAGACCCAAGGCAGAGTTTTTGGTCAATGACCGCACAGTAGCCTTGATGGTAGACACTGGTTCAAGACACACCATCCTTCCAGAATCGTTATTCAAGGATGAGTGGGGTCACACAGTATTGAAGGAGAGTGATATCTCTCCAACTGGGTACCAAGGTGAAAGAATATATTTACTAGGGTATTTTGATGCAGATATCCACTTCAAAAATAGGTCAATCAAAGGTAAAATATATGTTGCCATAGATGGACCACCAATTCTGGTTTGGATTCATCAATATGACCTACATATAATAGTGAATCCAAGGGCACCTGACCAAGTAATGGTTCTAGACGATCACAATCTTAGTGACATATTGTATGATGCCAGAAATGTATTCAGAGAGGAATTAGGAGAATTAAAATGGTATGTCCATAAGATTGTTATAAAGGCAGGCACCATCCCAGTACAGCACAAGGTAAGAAGAATTCCACTATCAGTCAAAGATGAGGTGTTAGAATCCGGGTTCTCTGGTTGGCACAGGTAGGTACTTGTGACAAGCAGGGAACCTTTCCTCTAGTCAGGGTAACGGGGTACACTCCTAAAATAACCCCTGCTCACCCTCTAGGTAGCTTGGCGTGAGCAGACAAGGCTTATCTCAGAGCATTATAGGTTAAGCATTTGTGAACACATACAGTAACCAAGTGACAACACTACAAATGGACACCACACAGGTATTTATATTAAAAATAAGAATTATTTATATAGGATTAACACAAGACCATTAAACGATTAAAAATACACAATACGGTTGCTTAGTTGGTAGAAGATTGCTTAGTTTCTCTTAAGTTCTTAAATGCGACACTTTAAGTCAATGTACCTTAGATGCGACACGCAGGGCAACGAAAGTGTTGCAGCGATGCAGATGCGTTGAAGTTCTTGGAGCAAAAGAAATAAAGACGGGATCTTCCAGATGTGTTACGCTTCTCCGATGTTGCGAGAAGACTCGACTCGATGCGTCAGCTACAGCGGCGTCACCCTTGACGTGATGCGACGACAGCGGCCTTGGTAGCGGCACTCTTCTCCGACGTTGCGAGACGCTTCCGCTCGATGCGATGCTGCAGCGGCGACACTCCTTCTGCGAGATGCGACGACAGCGGCTCCGACGGCGGCACGCTTCTCCGTGGATGCGAGGCGCTTTTCTGGTTGCGGTGCAATGCGACAACTACGATGGCTGCGATGGCGACACGCTTCCACCTCGATGCAAGACTCTCCTCTCGATGCGGTGCAATGTGACAGCTACGATGGCTGCGATGGCGACACGCTTCTTCGGCGTTGCGAGACACTTCTGGAATGATGCGAGATGCTTCCGCTCGATGCGATGCTGCAGCGGCGACACTCTTTGCGAGATGCGATGACAGCGGCTCCGACGGCGGCACTCTTCTCTTCCTTGCGTCGCGCTTCCAGCTACTTGCGACACGCAGTCCCTCAGAAGGCCCAACAACAGCAGCAGGCACTTCCAAAAGACTCTGGGGAGCTGGGGGTGAAGTCCACTGGTCCTCGGACTTCGTTCAGGGGGCAAGCTCAGTTCAAGCCCTTGGAGATCTTTTCAAAGCACAAGTTGAAGCAAAGTCTTTAGTAGTCTTTCTCCTCTCCTTCAGCAGCAAGGCAACCACTGCAGGCCAATCCCCCAGGTCAGGGACAGTTACTCCTCCTACAGCTTTCCCAGTTCCTTCTCTTCTGGCAGAGGTTCTTCTTGTTTCAGCAGGATCTAATTTCTTGGGAGCAGGGTCCCAATACTTATACCCCTAATTCCTTTGTTCCTCTGGGGTTGAGGGGCCTTTGCCCAGTCCAAACCAGTTCTTGAGCACTCTGTTGACATGACTCTGCCTTTCTATTCAGGGTGCAGGGCAGAGACATCAGCCGCTCCGCAGGAGGTGGAGCCAGCATTGTGGTAGCAGAGCACAACCCTATGCAAAGCCCAGGTGTACTCCTCCCACCCATCTGACTGCCAATCTTCCTATTCACCACCAGGCTGCCTAGCCCTGCCCCTCTGGGTTTCCCCAGCCCTGTCACTCACACAACCAGACAGGCAGATACACATCATAGCTGAGGCGGGCTGAAATGGTCAGGCAAGCAAGTACCAACTTTCTAAAAGTTGTATTTGCAAACACAGAATATTAAAATAAACTTTACTAAAAGATGTATTTTATTATTCTGAGTTCAGGAATACTAAACACGAATTTCTACCAGGTTCCCTGGGTGTGTTAGGATCATAGAATGTAACAATTCTAACAGCCCGTTCTGGCCTATGGAGAACAGGTAGCCTTACAATAGTGAAAAACGAAAATGGCTGTAATTCACTATTAGGACATGCCACACACATCAGGGCGTGTCCTACCTTATGCTTACAATGCACCCTGCCCTTGGGCCTACCATAGGGGTGACTGATATGAAGTTAAGGGAAAGTTTAGGGACTGGCAAGTGTGTGCACTTACCCAGTCAGCATGACAGTACCAGATTGCACGCAGGTTCTGCAATGGCAGACCTTAGACACATTTTACCAGGCCACTTCTGTGGGTGGCACAACCAGTGCTGCAAGCCCACCAGCAGCATTTGTATTTACAAGCCCTGGGCACCCCTGGTGCACTTTACTGGGGTCTGGCAGTAAACCAAATAAGCCAATCATGGAATCCAACCAACATATACATTTTAAATAGGGGGAGCATATGCACTTTAGCACTGAACAGCAGTGGTAAAGTGCCCAGAGTCATAGAATAGCCAACAGCAGGTCAGAAAAAGTACAGGTGGAAGGCGAGAAGTCCAGGGACCATCCGGTCAAAAAGGCCAGGTCCAACATGAGGTTAAAAAGGTAATAGAAGAAATGTTACAAGGTGGTGTCATTGAACCTGCTGAGGCTTCTTCATGGGTGTCTCCGGTCGTTATCACGCAAAAGGCGGATGGCAAAATTCGATTCTGTGTAGACTTGAGATCTTTAAATAAATATGTAGTAGCAGACACTTTTCCTCTTCCCAACACAGGAGAGCTAGTCTCCACGTTACAAGGGGCGAAGTTCTTCACAAAATTAGATTTGAAAAGTGCATACCATCAAATTCGTCTCCATGATGAATCAAAAAATGTAACAGCATTCATTACCACAGAAGGAACATTTCAGTTTACAAGACTTACTTTTGGGTTAATTTCTGCTGCAAGTGTTTTTCAACGCATGGTCACAGAAATCTTTAAAGGAATTAAGAAAGCAGTATTCTTTCAAGATGATATATTGGTATTTGGAGATACTGTTTTAGAACACAATTTTGTTCTGAAGAATGTGCTACGAAGAATAGATGAAGCTGGTTTGACTCTACGCAAAGAGAAATGTTGTTTTCTAGTTCAGCAAATAGAGTATTTAGGCTATGAGATTTCAGCTCAAGGAGTCAAACCAAAGAAGAATCTCTTACGAGCGATAAATTTAGCTCCATGTCCTATGGACAAAGAACAACTTAGGTCATTCATGGGACTTATTGAGTTTTACTCTCTATTTGTGAAGAACTTCTCAGATAAAACGTTGACGTTGAGATTGTTGCTTAAAAAAGGGGTGAAATTTTGTTGGGAAGACAACCACACTGAATGTTTTAATTTGATAAAAAAAGAATTGTGTGATGCTAAATTTCTAACTCCTTTTGATATCAAGCGCACTTCAGTGTTGATGGTTGATGCTAGTGCCACAGGCATAGGAGCAGTGTTATTGCAAAAACATCATGAAGGTGTGAAGACTATCGCTTTTGCTTCACGCACTCTTTCATCTTCTGAGTTGAACTACTCAGTAATAGAAAAAGAAGCATTGGCCGCTGCGTGGGGAGTGCAATACTTTAGAACATATTTGTGGGGTACAAATTTCAACTTAAAACTGATCACAAACCTTTGTTAAAAGTATTGTTGCCAGGTGACGCTGGGAAAGGATCACCAAGACTAGCAAGATTAGCGTCCAGACTTCAGGAATATCAGTATGACATCTCTTACATTCAAGGGTGGCGTAATATACAAGCTGATTGTCTTTCAAGACTCTAAATCAGAGCGGAGAACACCACAAATGAGGTTACAGATGTAGATTCTGATGGTGCTGTTGCCATCATTAATGATGTAGTTGCTCTAAGTGATGGAACTTTTACTAAGGATGAATGGTTAGATGCAATGTGAAAGATGTAGTCCTTATTAACGTCATTAAGTTAGTCAAATTAGGATCAAGGCGAGAAAGCTGTGTCCAACCTTTAGTACGTCCATATCTTAAAGTTTTGGATGAACTATCAACATGTGGAGATAGTATTCTAATGAGGGGTGACAGGTACATTCCACCATGTAACTTGAGGAAGAAACTTATGCAAATAGCTCATGAAGGGCATTTAGGACAAACTCTCACACAACGGAGACTTAAAGCAGATTTTTGGTGGCCAGCCATGGATGCTCAAGTAGCATCTTGGGTTGAAAATTGCACTGTTTGTAGAGATAGTGAGAAGAGACTCAAAGTTGATTCTAGTACGTCTCAGAATCATATTGCCACTCCAGATTTACCATGGCATAGTGTATGTCTTGATTTCATTGGTCCAATGGATAAATTACCAGTGTGTCAACGCTTTGCCATAGTAGTGGTTGATATGTATTCAAACTGGTTGGCAGTGTAATTTGTCAAAGACATAACCACAGATTGCACTATTCAATTTCTTAAAGACATATTCCTTAATGAGGGTTACCCTTCAGTATTAATCACAGATAATGGGACTCAACTTACGTCTCAGAAAATGCGATTATTTTTATCTGGGTGTGGAGTGAGTCACCATCGTACTTCTCTTTACAACCCACAAGCCAATGGTGTCTGTGAAAGGGCTAACAGAGTTGTTAAGGGAGTTATTCAAATGTCTTGTGCTTCGGGAGGGTTTGCCAGTGATTTGGTCAAGGATATGGTATGGGCCTACCGGACCACTGTCCATAAAGAAGATTGTAAATCTCCGTTTGAACTAATGCGGGGCAGACGTCCAGGCACTAAACCTGCACCCTCCTGGATTAAAGATTGTCAAGTGGAAAAAATTAATTCACAAACAAGTGGTTATGTCTCCAAAAGAATTTCTGCAGGTGATTTGTTTAAAGTTAAATCAGGCAGATTAACAAAAGGTCTTTCAAAATTTAGAGGGCCGCATGTGGTTAAAAAGATTTTTCCACATTATGTTGTACTTGACAATGGTGAGAAGTGGAATCTTCGCAGAGTAGTACTTTCTGGTAAATCTACATCTTCTAGTGTGTCCAACAAGCCAATTAATGTTGATCAACACAGTAGTGGTTACTTGCTATCTAACCCGGAGGTTAGTAATTCTTTTCCTGTTGCTGTTTGTCTTAGGGAAGATGGTGGTGGTGATGCTAGTGGTGGTGATGCTCCTAACATCTGTGATTTGCAATGTTAAGGAGGTAATAGTTCTACTTCTTGTCAATCTGAAAGCACTAGGATTGTGAGATCTCGTAGACCTCCTGCGTATTTGAATGATTATTTATGCTAATGTATAAAAGGTCCAGATGGGTCTATGGCAGTTTCATTTGTGTAATTTTAACGGAAGAAAATGTGTTGTAAATATGTATTTTCCTTTATGTGTTCACTAATCGTCCTCTCTTGAATTAGCCCTTCCTTTGTGTCCGTTCCCATTCTTGTATTGGAATTCTTATTGTATTCTAAAGCACCTGCCTCGAATGATAGTTAGATTCCAGATGCGGCAGTTGGTATCTGGTCAGCGAGAGCGGTGCATGCTTTACCTATGCTCTGACAATAAATCTATCACTCAATCTTCGGAAGACTACAGCGTTGTTACTGCCATATAGCTTACCACACATAGCTCTAATGTTAGAGGCTCATCTAGAACTACCATAGTATTCTTTCAGGGTTGTAGGATGACAGAACACATTCTAGACAAAGCTTATGCAATGAGGTCTATTTCTTCACTCACCAGTTTCCCTCCACCCCAATCCAGATGTATAATTGTAAACATTAGAAAGAGAAAAATGTGAAGTCTTATCCTTTGTGCAATCAAGCTGGTGCCTACTGGCAATTGATTCAACAATCTACATTGAAAGCAGCCGAGTAATTGAGTTGCCTGTGTACTAGGAAAACAACTACATATTTTAGTATCATAGGTAGCGCAGTAATTCGTGGTCCTACAAATAGATGACATGTGTCCTTTGGAAGAGCTGACACTGGAGCTTGTTACATTTCCTTTCCAGTTATTATCGGAGAAGTGTTTAAGGCTACTTTAAATCCATTAGATCAATTTTCAATGCCTCTTCAGGATACAACTTATTTTGAAGATGGACAGAATAGTAGTAAGACCGTGGACTCTTCAGCAGAGCTTAGGGTTAGTGAATGTTTGGATGGTGGCACATTCAGATCTTTCTTGTTACACCTATTTCAATAAAAGTACAAACAACCTGATTTTGTCTTCCATGGGTAATTAACCTGGTCAGAATCTGGCATTATGCCACCTGTTTTTTGGATTATTAACCAAAATATATGGCTTGCAAAATCAGAGTAGAAATCTCCCACATATATGTTAGGTCAATTTGCTGAAGAGCACACGTCACTCTTGGTTGAACGTGATAAGGTAGATAAGTTAAGTCAGTAAGCGATCAAAGAATATTTCAACTACAAGGAAAGTACAGCGGCAGGTGTAGTGTGGGAGGCATTCATGACCCATTTTACAGGACTATTAAACTGGTTAGAATCTGACATTATGTTACATGCTTCATCAGATCATTGTTCAATTTCTATTATTTGTATAACCAGAGTAGGCTCTTCCGACACATATATGAGGCCTATACGCTCAATAGCACGCTTCAGTCTCAGTTGATTTTTTCAAAGCTGAGGTAAGTCTGCAAATAATCCTTAAACTGCAATGAAGGTTCAGGTTCCTTAGATGCATTCAAGGCCTGTCTTGAGAGGTTGCTATCTTTAATAACTCCTAAGAAGTAGAAATTTAGAAAAAGCTAAACTGTTTAAAACAACTGGTAAAACGATGGCACTAGTTCATCCAGAGGCTGCGACTGACCCCTCAGAGTGGAAGGTCCAGGCATAAGTTAAATTGAGTGTGGAAGTTCAACTTATTCAAACTGAGAAGGAAATTGTGAGCAAACTGCAACAGACTGTCTGCAAAAAGTTATTGGAGAAATGTAGGAAATTCAGCTTTTACTGAATGCTATACATTTGCTGGCACCTCTGTGTATTTTAACTCTGCTAACCAGTGGTAAAGTGCCTGTGCTCCCCCATTAAGCATGGTTGAATTGGCATATTCCTTGTGGGCATATTACCCAGTGCCTGTAAGTTAAATGTTAATACTGGACTGCAGCCCACTATAGTGACAGTGAAAATATGGCTACAGGTCTACTATTTCTAGCCTGGCTGTTTTCGTTTTAAACTACAAATTCAACCTGTCAAAGTAACCCATTTTGACAGGTTAAAACTGTGCTTTAAAGTATGCAGGCCGCCCCAGTGTAGGCCTACTGCCCATAAGACAGGGTGCATGGTATTTAAAAGTAGGAACTGTAAGGGCCCGATTCACAGAACTAACTTAAGACAAAATCCTAAACTTACTACCATTTTGGTATTCACAGAAGGCACTTACTCATTTTGGTATTCACAGAAGGCACTTACCCATTTCGGTATTCACAGAAGTTAGGAGTCCTAACTTTAGGACTCCTAAATGCCTGCTGTGAATACCGAAAGCCTTAAAATTAGGATTTTTCTTAGTTTAGTAGTAGTATAGTTAGGACTCCTAACTTTAGGACTCCTAAATGCCTTCTGTGAATGCCGAAAGTCTTAAAATTAGGATTGTTCTCAATTTAGTAGTAGTAAAGTTAGGACTCCTAACTTTAGGACTCCTAAATGCCTTCTGTGAATACCGAAAGCCTTAAAATTAGGATTTTTCTTAGTTTAGTAGTAGTACAGTTAGGAGTCCTAACTTTGGGACTCCTAAACTGAGAAATATCCTAATTTTAAGACTTTCGGTATTCACAGAAGGCATTTAGGAGTCCTAAAGTTAGGAGTCCTAACTTCTGTGAATACCGAAGTGAGTAATTGTCTTCTGTGAATACCAAAATGAGTAAGTGCCTTCTGTGAATACGAAAATGGTAGTAAGTTTAGGATTTTGTCTTAAGTTAGTTCTGTGAATCGGGCCCTAAGAATTTAATGTCAAACATGTGGTTGCAAAGAAAATGTTCCCAAAAGCTTTTTTCACTGGTGAAAGGCTGGTTGTTCCATAGGAAAACACTGGGTTACATTGCCACTATTCCTACTTAAAACTTTAAAACATTATAACTCCAGTCCCTCTTATTGGAATTTTGTATTTTATTGTTATTTTGTTTGTTACATTTCACTCTATTTTCTCATTCATTTGGGGATTTTTATTGGGTTGTATTTCAACGCTATTACTTTTGTAGTACTGCATAAATATATATTACTGTTTTGTACTGCATAAATATTTTAGGCATTGTTCTAGGTTAAGCCTTTCTGCTCTGTGATATAGCTACCAGTGGTTGAGCGCCAGTTAATTTAGTGACGTTAAAGGTTCACACTGACAAGGGTTGTGACTATTTCTTGAATTGGGTAGCCTCATCACCCAATTAAAAATCCTATTTCTTACAAAGAAGATTATAAGATAGGTGAAATAATATACATATGTGTGGAGCAAGATCCAAAATGATTTTGCTTTTTCGTGTAAAACAGTAACAACAATGCACATAAAGTGTTTGCCTGGTGGTGACAGACAGTAAAAAAGCAGGCCATTTGTCCTCCCATCCTAAGTGAGTAGATGGACATATAGCTAATACTCAGACAGCCCTTACTCCGTCACACCATCAGGGAAATTTGGCATCAACGGGGACACCGTCCGCCCCATTTAAATCAGGCGGGTGGACCACTGTGTTGCCGGGAAGGAACTCCATCACTGTTGCAATGGCGTTCCCTCTCCCCCAACATTTGAATCAGCCCCTATGTTAGACCCAAGTTGGAGGCTATTACTTTGTCCCTCTGGAAAGTACTCTACCTAATGTTTGAAAAGTGATTCCGTGTCCAGTACTTTCATGGAAGGCAAAATTTGCAATCCAATGTATCTCTCATGAGAAGTGGACTACGAATTTTTCCTGAATATGACAGCCACAGAATCCGGGCTTGGTGATTAGGCCTTGATTTGGAGGACCTGAGGTGCTGGTGTGTGATAGGTGCCTCCAACACACTTGGCAGGAAGTGCCTTGAGACCCTCACGGGTGAGTAGCGCGCTTTACCAACCCTTGATTGATTGATTGATTGATTGATTGATTGATTGATTGAAGAGCGCTTTGTGACACTGCAGCCACTTCTGCACATCTTTGGAAGGAACCTGATGCCAGTAGGTATAGCAGTGCAAACACGTTTACCCAAGCTGGTTTGGCATGTCACCTATTATTGTAGGCAAAAGAGAGGATGGCTTTTTTTCAAAGGACCTCCCTATAAATTCTTATATCTTTGTTTGATCTACTCAGATATGCAAGACAGTAATAATCTAAAATTGTAGATTTTTTTTCCCTGTGCAGCGTTCTGCCATGGCCATTGTGACCAATTGCTCTTGTCTGAGTCCTACCCTCCATTGCTGCTTTTCTGGTTAGGTGGGGTAGTTTCCTGCATCTTTTAAGGTGGCCAAAAAACTGTGTGACATGTTTGCACCTGCTTTCATTCTGCTCATTTTTTTGACCAAGTTTTCCTGGGCACTCATGTGCTCTACCTCTCACATCAACTTTCTGCACAAAATCTCTTTGGCTAATCAAATTAACCATGTAGAGCCGTCATCATGCGCGCATGTGCCAAAGCAACACTTGCTGAGATCTATGCCTGTTGTAATGCCCTATGAGGCATGAGTGGAAGACTGCGCGATAGGAGTGCAAGATCATGAGAAAACCACCAGAAAAAGTTCTGGGATATGCTGAACATTTCTGTATACAAATTTAACTCACTGAAAAAAGTTAGTCCTCATTATATTTCAGAATAGGTGGTCTTCAGCTGATTGACGAAGAAGAACGTAAAGCCAAGTTATGGTCACTGAGTGTACCCTTTGGGCTGCTCAGGGCCGACTGGTGCATTCGCAGGGGAGTCTCGCCAGCCTCCAATTGGATGTAAATAGTCCCACATGGAACACATTTTCAGCTCCAGCTTCCGGTTTAAGGTCCATTAAACAGCAGGCCTACACAAATACAAAAACAGGAAACGTTCATCCAAGTTAATCAAATACAGCTGTTTGGCGTCTTACAGAATGAATTAGAATGACAGTGGAGGAGACATTCTACACAGTTATTGTTAATTACCAAATGACTTGAGAAGTAGGGCGCACTCATATATTTCCGTGTGTGCACTGGGGATCTTACTTCACACAGTAAAAGTCACAGGCATGGAATAAAATAGTAGAACATATAAAGTAACGTGCTTCAAATACTTGGAATACCAGGGCCCTATTAGAGTGGCAAGGGCAGTAAAAGCTCAAGCAAGAGCAGAACTGCATGAATGAGGTGAGCAGGTAAAAGGCTTTTCTGAGGGAACCATTAAAGAGGCAGCATCAAAGGGAAGAATGGTTTACAACAAGCTCGTGACATGACAGATCATAAAGACTGGTATTCTGGCGCAGGGAGTTCGAAGTCAAAGGTCATGGTATGCTTTTCCAAACAGCATTTAGAAATCGTTCGCTCTAGTTATGCATGCCACTGTTCAAAGTATAGATTTTCCACATACAACTAAACTTTGAATATGAATATAGTCTATAAACATAAAAAAGCCTTGTAATTTGACAGCAATTCGAAATTCTATGTTTTCTGAATAAAGTATCACTAGCTCCTAATTATGTATTTTGTGTGCTATGTGCAGCAAAAATATGTATGGATAGAACTGTATCACGTAGTGCAAGAATTTATGTTTACATTGGGGTGGCCACCCTCCACCTGACCATTCCGAACACTGAATCACCCCTGGATGTTTGTGTGATAGCCTAAGGAATTCTAGGGGGCCTATTTACAAGGCCCTGGTGCCTCTTTTGCGTCATTTTTCCCGTGTTAAAAATGACGCAAAAGTGGGGGGAGGGCCATGTAAATAAGCCCCTAGGGGGTAGATTTACAAGCCCCTTGCGCCACTTTCCCCATGTTAAAAGTAACGCAAAAGTGGCGCAAGGGGCTTGTAAATCTGCCCCTAGGGGGCAGATTTACGTTCCCTGGCGCATCCCTGCAAATCAGCAGGGATGTGCCAGGGAAGATGCGTCATGCAAGTTTGTCCTTGCGCCACCGCAGATGCGCCGCATTTACAATGTGGTGCATCGTGGCGCAAGGACAAGCAGATGCGTGACGCATCTGCTGGCGTAAGGTTAGCGCCGTGCTGAAGTTGTGTCGCAAGCGCGACGCAACTCCAGCACTGTTCCAACCTGCCCTATCCTTAACATGGTGCGTCACGCCTTACGTCTGCTTGAAGCAGGCGTAAGGATTTGACGCACCAGTGTCGGAAAAGTGACTGCGTGAAATCTTGTAGATTTCACTGCGTCACTTTTCCGAGGCTTTTTCCGACATAACGCCCACCCTGCATACATTAAACCTGATGTGGGTTTAATGAGGCGCAGGGCTTAACAACGTGACATATCTCCCTAGATGCGTCACGTTGTAAATCTGTCGCAGCATGGCGCTGTCTTTGCGCCACCGCTGCGTCACAAAAGTGACGCAACGGCGGCGCAAAAGTGGTGCACGGGGCTTGTAAATCTGCCCCCAGGGGGCAGATTTACGTTCCCTGGTGCATCCCTGCAAATCAGCAGGGATGCACCAGGGTAGATGCGTCACGCAAGTTTGCCCTTGCGCCACCGCAGATGCGCCGCATTTACAATGTGATGCATCGTGGCGCAAGGACAAGCAGATGCGTGACGCATCTGCCGGCGTAAGGTTAGCGCAGTGCTGAAGTTGTGTCGCAAGCGCGACGCAACTCCAGCACTGTTCCAACCTGCCCTATCCTTAACATGGTGCGTCACGCCTTACGCCTGCTTGAAGCAGGCGTGAGGATTTGACGCACCAGCGTCGGAAAAGTGACTGCGTGAAATTTTATAGATTTCACTGCGTCACTTTTCCGAGGCTTTTTCCGACATAACGCCCACCCTGCATATATTAAACCTGACGTGGGTTTAATGAGGCGCAGGGCTTTACAACGTGACGCATCTCCCTAGATGCGTCACGTTGTAAATCTGTCGCAGCATGGCGCTGTCTTTGCGCCGCCGCTGCGTCACAAAAGTGACGCAAGGGTGGCACAAAAGTGGCGCACGGGGCTTGTAAATCTGCCCCCAGGTTTTTAGTTTTGGTGTTCTTCTATTGAACTGATTAGATTAACTCCAGAAATCAATGATTTGTAGGTAAAGCTTTCAGGACTGGAGTGACGTATTGATGTAGAGTCAGGTGGTCCCCCAGTTTTGTCAACTTTGCTTTAAAAATGATCAGGTTTCATGCTATTCGGCATTTATACACAATTTGCCGCCAGTAACCACATGGCAACCGCACATGGGAGGCATACTAAACTCAAACAGAAAGTCTACATAGCCAAATGGTGTACAGTTATCGCTTCACATAACCCCAACAGCGCCTGCCAGCACGTACCACGGAGGCAGCTGTGCTCGTAAGCGGCAGCTCTCGTTGATAAATCACAGAGGTATAAAGATACACCAAACACCAGCAAAATAAATCGAAGCACACCCAGTTGAAAAAGGGTTCGCGCGATCAGTGGAAATAAATACCACATGAGGCTTACAAAATCTGGAGAGAAACAGGTCTTAGAAACAGCACCAAATCCTGAGAGATAAACTGAAGAGGTTCAGAATAGCTGCTGGCGAGCTTTGGTCATATATGTAAAATGCTTTCCAAATCATTATCTAAAAATGTCCTTATGCTTAATAACCCAGTTCCTGCTCTCACTTTCACTGTTTCGCCAGCCTCCTGTGATGCATGCTTCCATGGAGGAGCTTTGCGGCAGTTCCCTTTATCCATTGGTCTGTTCGAATGTCATTCACATTTTCCTTCTTCTCACCACAGTATACAGCACGGGGCAATCGATTAGCCTAATTCAGCCAGTGGCTCTTTTTCTGCGCGCTTGTAAGAATTTTATCATGCTTACATACGCCTATGGCTCTTAGGACTGGTGAAACAACACTTTACTTTGCAATTACATTTTCATTCTGTTTTTTTGCCTTTTTAGGTATTGCCTACCAGATAGCACAAGCTGTGTGCTTGGAATAAACCTATTGTGGGTTTACAAAAACCGTAATGTGGGCTTACAGTCTGCCCCTTGTTTACCATTGGTTGGCTTTATTGTAACTTTAATTAGCTAGCATCTTATATGATCGCTTTCCTTTTCCGTCTTGTTCCATCTATTTCATGTTAGTTGCTCCCCCAGAGAATGCCCTCTTTACCACCCATTCGCTTGGCTGACTTATATCCTTCTATTGCTCACTTTTTCTTTTTCTTTTTCCTTAAGCACTCAATGAGAGTCCATGTGTTTCCAGCTCTCTCTCTTATGTGCTTCTCCCCCCCCCAAATATTAGCCCCATGCTCCATCTTACTGTCAGCCTCATGTTACAAGCTCTCTCGTGTGTGTTTTGTTGCTTTCTCACTTATATGCTTCTCGTCCTGCCACAATATTGCTCTTCCCTACTTTGCTTCTTTGCCCCTTCCCTTCCCCATTCCCATTTGCCACCCTGCAGTTCCCCCTCTGTTGCTTCCCACCCCCACCACAAGCCTTTTATTTTAAATATTTGATTTATTATTATTTTTGGGGGCCGGGCTAGGTAATAAAATGCTGCCAAACCCTCTGTCTGAAAAAAAGTGCTTTAACTCTACAGTTATTTAATTTAGTTTAGTTTAGCAACTCCGCTTTGATTGGTAAATTTAAATAAATGGTGCCAGTGGGATATTGTAGCTGGCAAAAATGCATAATGATACATACATGCGCATGTGTCGTCATGTTTGTGTGTGCATATGGTGTGCAAAATGATGAGTCAGCTGCAGCAACGCCATTGCACCTTTTTAGGTCTCGCCTAGCGTTGCAGCGCGAATGCGTTGCCATCGCTTTGCGAGGCATGCAGTATACACTATAGTGTGGAAGCTTGTGGACGCTCCGCCCACTCTCCGGCCCATCTTCTTCATTAGCTTAGGTTCCAAATGCTGCCTTCCGATTGGTTTTAAGCTCGTTAGTCCCTCCCCATAACAGCCATGTCAGTCATTTGTGTCCTTACACGGCTGCTGGCCCCTTCACAGCACAGAATACTTTCTTCTTCTTTGGTCTCGCCTAGCGTTGCAGCACGAATGCGCTGCGATCGCTTTGTGAGGTATGCAGTACACACTATAGTTTGGAAGCTCCACCCACTCTCTGGTCCATCTTCTTCATTGGCTTAGGTTCTAAATGCTGCCTTCCAATTGGTTTTAAGCGTATTAGTCTCTCCCCATAACAGCCATGTCAGTCATTTGTGTCCTTCCACAGCTACTGACCCCTTCACAGCACAGACTACTTTTTTCCTGTGCCCCCCTCCCACAGTCCGATGCCTTCTTGCCGCCGCCCCCTCATGCCTCATCGCCTGCACGCATTGCTATTTGAAATGCAATAGGTCTTGAGTAAATGCAAGTCCTATTGCATTGCCAATGCTTGTTGGTATTATTCTAATCTGTTTCACGCAGTGCTTTAGGGTCACAACATTATATACCCTACCCTGTAGATGAGACAATATCCGCGGTTCAGCAATTAGGCAAAAGAAAATGTATGCTCTCCGGCTTTCCCTTATTCGCCGCGCCAATGTCAGTGCCGACAGAGCCCACAAGAGGGCAGCAGAGCTCCAAACAAAATGACTTTGCAGCAATTTATTTTCAAGACAATCAAACTGTCCATCTCAGAACCATCATTTCAATGTACGCTGCAGAATATGACAATTCTCTATTTCCATACATGTGGGCTAAGTAAAATTCAGCAATTCAACACACTTAAGAACTGATTTTAGACATTTTCAATTGTGCACCCCAGGGAGTATTGTCCTACTGTTCCGATCACGATATTGCTTCAAGAGGAAAGGTTTATCCATTCATTAAAAAAAGCGGCTTAAGTGTTTTTTGCACTGGAAAATAAACATCCTGGATTTAATTTAGAACGAAAATCTGAGATTTAAGTACTCGAACATTCCTTGTTGAGTACAAACGTGTCCCCTACCTCTCCTGGCCCGACCAGTTTCCTGTATGTGACAATCTCTTGGGGCTCCCAGACATTTCCCAGGTCACAGCGCAGGCAAGAAGATGTACTCTGCAGGAGAAGAGAGGCTCTGCTGCAGGGTGAACCGTGCGCAGCTTGTTCTAAAACCCACAGCATAGCAAATATGCAGTAAGTAGGTTTTAAAAATGAAATAAAAGGTTTCTCTTTGCTACAGAGTACATGCAGTTCTCTTAGTTTAATGACTCATTCAAGTAAGTGAATTGTGTAGCTGTGGTGCGCCAGACCCCTGGACTGCTCACTTCACTGGTGTTACATTTTGAAATGATACAGCCTTCTGTGACCGCTGTGTGTATCTACCAGCCTCTCCTGAGGCTTGCCCAGCACCATGCTGTCATGACACTGCTAACTGCGCCAGCCGGACTCCGCGAGTCAGCTAACTCTAATTAATGTACGCTATAGGCCCAGAGGCAGCTGGGCTCTGGGTTAGGGCCTCTCACACCCTGTTAGGTGGTTCTGCAGTATAAACGCAAGTCCTTGCTCCTTTTAGTGTTAATTGTTAGCAGAGCCATGTGACCTGCTTTCTAGTTGTCCACTTTTTTTTTTCCCTAGTGGTGACATCTGAGGCTAATATTAGTAGTTACTTCACAAGTCTTACTTTCCTGCTTGCAGCATTCGCTTATGAATAAGGTGGCCCCTGCAGTGACAGTTTACCGACTTAGTTCACCCCACTCCAAGTGAAAAACCTTTTCCCATCCCATTAATTTTTTGCATGGCCTCGTCTTGGACAACAAACACCACCTGGTAAAAGTGATTTGTTTTATGCTCCTTGTGTTACCATGCTCCTTTTCTTTTCTTTTTGTCTAATTGTTATTGCTTATGCCTTTTTATTCTTATTAGTCAATACATTATGCCAACCAAAATTCACAGGTTTATTATATGATCAGCATTGTACACACACTTCCTATCACTTTTATGAAATATTTAATTAAGCAAGATTCAGTGTCAAGAACAGAAGTCTGGGTATGGTCTTCAATGCTATGTCATGTGAAGTGATGCTCGCCCTCTTTCATATCTGCCAAGGTTTCAGAATGCTATGTATGATATTTTGATAATTTCTTTATAATTATGACGAAGCCACCTCATGAATTTGCAGCAGTTTTAAGATCTTAGAGTTTCTCATTGCTCAAATGGGTCAAATTTCTGACATTTATGTTTCCCTCGTCTTTTATTTGTTGATTTTGCTGTCGAGGAAAGTGGCACTCATAGTGGTTCTAATGGCACTCATAATTACACATAAATTATGAAAATGTCACACATAGCAATCTAAAACCTTGGCAGCTATTCTCTCTGGTAATTTCCGCGTTTCCTGCCTCGTGCTTCAGCCGCTCGGTGTTTTTCCCACCGGGACACCGGAGCAGTAAACCCCAAGCCCTGCAGCACACAAAGAACTTCACTTCCAATACAGTCCATTAAAGGAGCAAGTTGGTCAGAGTACGAGCCCAAAGCACTTCCACACGTGGGGTGTGGGAGCCTGCGAGTGGAATGTGAATAGGAAAGCACTGCGCCACAGTGAGAAGAGTGCTGTGTGCATTGTCGAAGGAAAAGTATTTTTCAGATGCGTCAGTGCTTAATTTGTCAAATAATGAGTACCAGTGCCCAAAGCTCTGCTCTGAAGCCCTATTAAATAAATGTCAGCGGGCCGAATGCCAGGGCTCCCCAGAATTGAAACCACCCCAGGCATCTTGAATCCAGTACCTGACACCCTTGGCTCGCATATTCCTCTTACTGGTTCCTGCTGTCTCCCTTTGTGACGGTACTTAAGTCTTTCTAATCCTCCTTCTTTCCCCTTTGTGTGTTTAGGTCAAGCATTCAAGACCTCTTGTATATACTTTAGTATATACTTATATGTATATGTATTATGTGGGCTCTAGAGATCAGCCCTAGGACTTGTCTGCTTCCGCTTAAGGACTTTTTTTTTCTGTTCAACTGCCTCTATTTATCTTGATAGAAAACGACCAGCAGAGGTCAGTAAAATACCAGAATCACTTTAGCATGCTCTAGATTCCAGTCCATAGAAATTGTCTTCCACGAGCACCCGTAGGCAAAAATATCTTTTTAAAATCTTGTATTTTCAGTGATATGACCACCGAAGGCCCTGATTTTATATTGAAACCAGAGCTTTGGACTATAGCATTTCCCGCTGAAAGGCAATATTTCTCTCCATGTGTTTCCATACCTGGCGCGTCACGCAGTTTGGTGCTTACTCTCCCTCCACTTTAAAGAACAGTAGGTGTTCAGCACCCAGTCTAATGTGCTGCATAGCTAAATACATATAGGTTCCCAAAGACGAGACCGATTGCATTACAAATGCTTGTATTGCTCTTTCTTTGGCCATACCACACAGCACCTTGCCAATGCTGTAGAGCATCACCAATAGTCATTGGCAAAGCCAATCGATCTCAAAGGTGTGGTCTATTGGCTTTGCCATTGCTTGTTTAGTTTTTTGTCATCCTTCTATGTTTATACTATGTTTCCAGATAACAGTACTTGAAATCCAGTAGTACCTTTTCTTTCTTTGTGTCAGTAAAAGTCATATTTTCCTGTGATGTGTACTAAAATGAAAAATGGGTTTTCATACAGGTTTAAGTATGCCTATCTCGTATGAAGAGCCCATACTGGTCTATTAAAATGATAATCAAAGCTTATTTCTTTTCATCTAACATTTTTATCTTCAGCATGAGGCTGACATATTTTCTTCTTTGTTTTTAATTTTGTGCTATATATTTGTAAATAACACAAAATAACTATTGCAACAGTTTGTTTGCCAAGACCAGACCTACAACATTTTCAAATAATAATTATAAGGAATTGGGTGATTAGGTGAGAGGGGTGAGAGCTCCACTCAAATAATAAACCTAATCCCTGTCAGGAGGAACCACCAACGTCACTAAATAAACCTTTGTTTAACCTCTGGTAACTTGGCACCAAAACAGTCAGGCTTATCCTAGAGGCAATGTCTAAAGTATTTATGCAGCACTCAAACAGTAATAAAGCAAAAACACAATGCCAAAAAAATCCAAAACAAATTTAGGAAAATAAAGTAAATGTTAATAAATACAATGACACCAAAATGATGAAAATCCAGAATGTAGAATTGAAGATATGAATTTGAAAGTTTTAGGGAAAAATGCACCAACAAACATAAAGCACCAATCTTGGTTATCTGGTCGCACTGGACCAGGTCAAAGTCAAAAGTTCAGGATGAATGCACTAAAGCATGGGTCAGAAACAGAGACCTGGTTCGTCTGGTTGAAAAGTTTATCTTCTAACTTAGGCCATTTCCATGCAAAGAGCCTCAGTCTGAGCTTCGTGTTGGTGGGGGACCATGAGGAGATCATTATTGGTGAGCTTCGTATTGGTGGGGAACCATGAGGAGATCATTTTTGGTGTGAAGAACTAGTCACTGGCCAAGGTAAGATCATGAGGAGATCGTTGTTGGCAGAAAGAGCTGGTCGTCGGTCGGACCTTTGCATTGGTGGGAAATGCAGGGCAGTGGTTGCCAACGTTTAAAGCACCATGTGAGTGAAGTCCAAAGTCTGTAGCCAGGGAGGTCACGTCAGCAGTTGGATGCAGGGCCCGTGCTGGCCTCATTAAAGTCTCCTTGTATTCACAAGCAGAAAGGGTAAGGTCCTTTTCTCAGCTTTTGAAAAAATTATTTTATTAAACTGTTGCTTAGTATACAAGAAGCATGAACACTTTTACATCCAGCAAATGACTGCATTGTTAAGCATTACTTCATACACATGATTTTGTCACCATAAAGGATGTAAGGACAGCGTCGGAGCAGGACCACACCTGTACTTAGCATTAGATTTCCTGTGTTACCATCTAGAGGAATGGGATTCAAACTCCCCTCCCCGCCCTACCCCTCAACCGCCTCTCTATATCTATGTCACCCCTTCCATATTTTCTCCCACTTCTTAGGGCATCCCCTACTCTAGTAGACCACTGGCTCGGTTCTCTGAAAGCTGTCTACATCTGTACCCCAATCTAAAACCTGTGGCGGTCTCTTTGCCCCCATGCTTGGGATATTTTTTTTTCAGCGAGTCTAGATGCCAGCCTGGGCCCTATTTTCTGATATTTAGTCCACTCCTCTTCTCCGCATATACACAGAATGTGCCACCTGGCTTCTAGAGGCACCTTTTGGCCCGTGACCATTGTCAAAATTCATATCACCCTGCTCCAAAACCTTTGTATCTCTGGGCACTCCTCAAGTATGTGATACCCGCACCCTCTAAGACAGAGAGCACTGTCGCTCCTCCCCAGTTGGCTAAGCAAGTCTGGAATCACACGACCTGTGGAGTACATGTAGCTGGATAAGGCGGTACAAAGCTCGTAATGCCATTTCTCTGGACCTTTGTATAGCTTCTACCCAATCGTCATCTTCCGAGGGGCCCAGGTCCTCCTCCCACCGTGTCCTCAGCTTTACCAATGGATCTGGGTAATTGTTCAGAGTTTTGCGTAAGTCAAGGAAACTGCTTTTTCTGGCATGGGATCCAACAACAAGCAGACTTCTAACAGTGCTGCATTCACTAGCGTCTCCACTTCCCGTATATGACACTGTAGCGCATAGCCCAGCTGTAGATACTTAAAGCGTACGGTGTCAGCCATTTTATACTCTTGTTGCAGGGTCTCAAATGTGATGTAAGCTTGCCCCCTCCACACATCTCCAAATGTCTTCATTCCTGCTGGTTCCAGGCCTCATGTAGGCTGTCACTGCCCCTCGGGGGAGTTTCCCCAGTCAGCTTGTTTTCCTACCCTAGGAATCCGGCGTCTGCCCTCCAAGATCAAACCTTTGCCTGCGTGTGTGGCAGCAGCTCACTCTCCCTTCCCCTGCTATAAAGCAGTGTGGAGTATCCCAGCATACCCATGGTCTGTCTGTCTACCCTATAGGAAGTTTCTGTAATATCTGAGAATACCCAGTCATAACTCACAGACAGGTGGGATGCTCTCTTTTCTGAAGATGTGAGCCCAGAACTTCTGGCTATTCACCAGGAGTCCAGTTGGGACAACACATGGTGGCCCACTGCCCTCGGAAGCCCTCCCACCCCCATGAACCACACCCAAAACCTCAACATCATACTTGACTCCTCCCTCTCCATGGCCTGACCGGTCAACGCCGTCGCCTCCAGCTGTTTCAACACTTGCTGCATCCTCCAAAATGCCTGCAAATGGATACCCTCCAAATCTAGGAAAACCGTCACCCACGCACTCATAACCAGCAGACTGGACTATGGAAACGCCCTCTACGCTGGGTTCAACAAGTCTCTCCTCCACAAACTCCAGACTATTCAGAGCACCGCAGCTAGACTCGTCCTCAGCATCCCTCGTCATGATCACACCACCCAACACCTGCGGAACCTCCACTGGCTCTCCGTTGAGAAGAGAGTAACTTTCAAGATACTCACCCACGCCTACCAATGCCTCCACAACACTGGACCCCAATAACTCAATGAGAGAATCTCCTTCCACGGAGCCAAGAGAAACCTCCTATCCACCGACCTCGCCCTCGCCAAAACGCCACGCATCCACAGAGTCAGAACAGGTGGAAGAGCCTACTCCTACATCAGGGCCAAGACCTGGAACGAGCTCCCGATCGACTTCAGACGCGCCTCCTCTCTGACCACCTTCAGAAAGGCACTCAAGACTTGGCTAGTCGACTGAACGGAGCTGCTTACCCACCACCCTCGCGCATTGAGACCCACACGGGTTAGTAGCACGCTTTACAAACACCCTGATTGATTGATTGATTGAGGTCTTGCAGTGTTGAGGTAGGAAGAGTACACTTTGAAAAAAGCCAAGGGTCCAGGACCTGGGGAGGCACCTCTTGGAGACATAGACCAGCAGCAAGGTCCAGGCAGGTCCAGTTGGTGCAGGTTAGCTGGGCAGTTTCAGGGAAGACCTCTGGAAGCTTGTTGTGTCCCTGTAGTTCAAACAGGTCAGCCAACCTACCCTTGGAGTCACTTCAGGTGTCCTGGATTCAAGGGAAGCAGCTCAAGTCATCCTTCAGGCAACAGACAAAAGGGCAGTCCTTCTTCTTAGTCTCCACAGGTCCATCAGTGTTCTGATAACAGGTTCTGAGGGTGCCACTGTTATACCCGTGCCAGCCTTTGTGGCAGGGTCATCCCATTTGTCTAACCCTGAGCTGGTTCTGGTCAGCTCTTCCCTTTTCCCTGGGCTTAGCTTGAATCAGTCTATGGTAACAATGCTGGAAGACCCATGGGTGAGCTTCATTTGCCAGTGACAGGGCAGGCAGCCTCAGAAGTCAGGAAAGGGGTGGGAGTAGGCCACAGTCTACCTTTTATAAGCTCAGGAAGGGCTGACTACAACTGCCCAGGTAATCTTGCTCAGGAGAGGAACACCCTTCTCCACACCCAAGGCCCTTTTGTCCCCTGGCTCAAAGGAATGTGCATCATATCACAGAACTGCACACTGGCAGAAAGGCATATTGGGTTTAGACATAAAAATACCAATGTTATAAAAGAATCACAACTTAAAATCCAACTTTACCATTTAAGAAGGTTTTAAACTACAATTGAACTGAAGGGAATAAGTATTTCTCTATCTGCTCCCATACTGAACTTAACACTGTTAGATGTAATAAGGTAACCCAAATTTAGTCTATGGGAGAGCTAGCCTTACTACAGTGAAAAACGACTTTTGGACTTTTGAACTCTGAGCGCATGCAAAACTTGAGTATACAAGCCCTACATTTTAAATATCATGTACCCTGCCCAATGAACCTTTAGGACCTACCTTAGGGGTGACTTATATGTAATAAAAAAGAAGGTTTAGGCCTGACATAAGGTTTATTTTTCCAGGTCGAAATGGCACTTTAAAACTCTACTACAGGTTGCAATGGCAAGCCTGAGACATGTTTTGCAGTGTTACTGTAGTGGGTGCACAATGGGTGCTGCAGCCTACTAATAATATTTAATTTACAGGCCTTTGGTACATGTAGTACCATTTACTAGAAACTGATAATGGACCAATGTTTCCATGTTTTATGAAGGAGAGCACAAGCACATACCATTGATTAGCAGGAGTAAAGTGTGCAGAGACCTAAAGCCAACAAAAACAAGCTCAGCAAAGGAAGGAAAAAATCTGAGGTGACGCTAGAGAAATTACTGGGTCTAACATTTGTTTTACGTGGATGATGATATGGCCCGTGATTCATCTGCATGTATTGGGCCGCAGCTCCTGCTCTGCTTTGGTATATCACCAAACAATTGCAAAATTACTGGAGTTCATATCAGACTGCATGTAATTTGCTGAGTGAATTCGGGAAGTGGAGGTCTTGTAAGGAGGTTGTGTTTCCCTGGAATGCTCAGTGGGATTCTGTAGAAAATACAGTTAGTTCTCTAGTGCTGTGGAATCCCTCTTTATCCAGCTGATTTCCAGTGACATTTGGTCAGCAGTTGGAGTACAATTCAATGCAATACATGCAAGAACATCTGTGGAAAGAGCAAACAATATGCCGTATTTAAACTCTACCTGCTAGACCAGTGTGACCTGAGCAGTATTTCTGTTCATTGCTTATTTGAGTGAGACATTGCTAGTGGTGTATACTGGTACTTACTTTTTGCGACCAGCACTTCCTTTTCCTCATCAATTATTTTCGGAGACCAAGTTGTCTGGCAGGAAATTCCAGTAGGACAGTGTGAGGAAAACAGTATCTTATATGGTATGGCTGTGCAACCTCACCATTTAATACTCTTGTGATGACCTTAGCTTAACCCTGGGTAGCTGTGGCTTTGAGTAGTCAGGCTTAAACAAAGGAACAAGTGTAAAGCTGTTAAACTTACCTCCTGCATTTTTGACTGTGTACTGGGTTTAGTTTTTGCTGGCCTAGATGCTTTGAGCACTTTGCCACTGCTGATCAGTGTCAAAGTGCAAGTTTTCCCTGTGTAAATTGGGATTATGATTGGTTATCCATGATTGGCATATTTGATTTACTGGTAAGTCCCTAGTAATGTGCACTGTATCTGCCCAGGGGCCTGTACATCAAATGCTTCTAGTGGGCTTGAATCACTGGCTGTGCCACCCACCTTAATAGCCCTGTAAATGTGTCTCAGACCTGCCACTGCCTGCACACACAGTCTTAGACTGCCATGTCGACCTGGACACCCACATACCAGGCCCCAACCTTCCCTTTTCTTAAATGTAAGCCAACCCCTAAGGTATGCCCAAGGTATCCCCATGGGCAGGGTGCAGTGTATGTTAAAAGTGGGACATGTACTGGTGTGTTTTATATGTCCTGAAAGTAAAATACTGTGTATTTCATTTTTCACTATTGCAAAGACAAGCTCTCCCGTAGGCTATCATTGGGGCTGCACTATAATATTTTACATGTGCTACTTTCAAATGGGAAAAGCTAGAGATTTGGAGTTTAGGCTCTCTGAACCCAGAATGTATTACCACACCTTTCAGTGACAGTGGTATTTAAATTGTGTGTTTAAAAATGCCACTTTTTAGAAAGTGGCAATTTTCTTGTTTAACCATCCAGTGTGCCTATGCCTGTTTGTGTTATCACCATCTGGTTTTGGAGTCACAGGAGCTGGGGATGTGTATTAATTCTAGACAGTTACATTGGGTGTTGAAGTGTGTCCTGCCTTTCCTGGGTGACTCACAGCCAGGCTGAATAGACCTTTATGCATTCAGAGTGGTGGTAGGAGTTTTCACTGAATAGGCTGAATAGACTGTGTCTGCTCTGCATAATGCTTTATCCGCCTCTTGTAGTGAAGCTGGATCAGGGAGGACAGAACTGGTTTTACTGAGCTCAGAGACTCTTGCAACAAAGACTACAAAGAGAAAATGGGGTATACATTTTAGACCTAAAACCCCAAAACTTTACATCACCTCTGGAATCAAGGGGAACTTCTGCCGAGGAGAAGAGCTGAAGAGCTATAGGGAGGAGTACTGCCCCTTTGCTGTGTGTTGCTTTGCTGGGTTGGCCTGCAGTTGCTGCTTCTGCCAAGGAGAGGACAAAGACTGGAACTCTACTGTGAACCTGCTTTCAGAAGAATCTCCAAGGACTTGTGTGTAATTGCCTTCTGTTCTGAAGTATCAGGGACACAAAGACTTCACCACCAACCTACAGGTCAGAACTTGAGAGTTCTGACCTGCCAGGAGGTGCCTATTCCAGTTCTTGGCCTCAGGAGGTTGTTCCTGTTGCTGGGAACTGAAAATGCTTGAAGAAACTAAGAAAATCGACACATCATTCCAACCTGTTTATCTGACGCAGCACAGACGAGCAGGAGACATTTCCACGCTCCACCGCCGTGCGATTGAAGAATCGGCGCAGCGCCTGCTAGCGGCTGAAAAATCTGCTGCATGTTGAGTCCTGTGCACTGAACTCCGAAGTCCGAAATCACCCCACCGACTCTGACTCAGGCCCTGCTGTGCAGCTGGAAGAATCGATGCATCGTGGGACCGACGCAGCAGAACTGATGCATCTCCTGTTTGCCCCTGGCGCATTGACCTCCAGCGTTTCCCAGATTTCCACGCATCGCACCTGTGTGGCAAGTTTACTGATGTATCACCCATAGATCAGAACCACCTTGGAATCGACGCATCACTTCCCCCTACAGTCCAGATTTGACGACTCACTTCTCCTGCGTACAGCAGAGCTGTCACATCACCTCCCCAAGGACTGAGGAACTGACACATCGCTGTGTTTTTTGACGCTTCCCTTCTCTGCGGCTGTTTGGCCTTGTGAATTGTGACACACCTAAAGATACTGTGTGTAAAATCAAACATCCATAGATTTCTATGGACAGAGTTGCTTTATTTTGTATTGGGTATGTTGGATTTTTGTTGTTTTGGTCATGTTTGGTTTGGATAAAGATACTTTCTGTTTTTCTAAACTGGTGTGGTCTCCATTTGTAGTGTTTTCACTGTGTTGCTGTGTGTCTGGTTGCAAAACTTTACACATTGCCTTTGGGAAACGTCTGTCTGCTTGTGCCAAGCTACCAAGGGGGTGAGCAACGGTTATCTGAAGAGTGTAACTCCCTCAATCTGACTAGAAAAAAGGGTCTCTACTTGGACAAGGTGCTTACCTCTGCCAACTAGAGAACCCCATTCCTACAAAAGCATTTAGAGGTATCAAAACAATTGAATAAAACGTCACACAACACGAAAGAAATACAACACCAATTTTAAATCACTGTTTTTCAGTCAAAATGTAAAAAAGCATTATCAACTACTCAGGTTAGCAGAAACTTTGTTAATTTTTTTTTTTTGTGTGTTTGGTTACTCTGGTCTGCTTTGGGCAACCATCTCACCAGGGAGCAGGTCAAGGGGGGTCAGTAAGAGTAAGCATTTGTACTACAGTTGCCTTGTCACCCAAGCAGTCTCAAGTCCAGTTCCAGGCTCTGTGGGTGAACTGCCTTTGACTTCAATGGAGTGGACTGATGTACGGATACAGGATGCTGAAAACATTGTAAGATGCTGAGAATGCTGTGCGGTCGAAGGGGGCTTCCTGGGGGTACTCCTCGTTCCATGGTTTTGGTGCAGCAACTTTGGTCACAGGCATGTATCCCCCTTGAAGTCCTGTTGGATCCAGCAAAATCTAGTTGCCATTGGACTAATACTCCAGTCACAGCAAAACCAAAGATTCCCTTTGGTTAAGGCTAGTGTCAATCTTGGGTGACCAAATTGCACTCCGACGCCTCTTCCAGGTCCAGCAGACTAGGGTGCAACTTTTGCTTGTGTGTCATGACTTTGTCTCCCAGGCAGGATGTCAGTAGTTTGTGGTGATCAAGCTTTTCTAGCCCTAAAGATAGAGCAGGAAGTCAGCCAACTGACTTGGTGTTCACCATGTCTGTCCGAAGCTCGGGATGACTTTTACTCAAGCAGGGCACCACAGGCAGAGTCCCCGGGAGCAGCAGTTGTAGTCGAATCTTTGGGGCAGCCTCTCCTTGCCAGTTCCAAGGAACAGCAGGGCAGTCCTTCTTCGGTCCTCTCTCCAGTACATCTGTGTGAGAAATTGTGTTGTTGGATGTTGGATGGGTGAACTCTTCTAAAGCACAGCCACAATTATTGTCAGGGTGAACCACAAAAGTCACTAAATTATCCGTGCTTAATCCTCTGGTAGCTTGGTCCAAAACCAGTCAGGCTTAACTTAGAGGCAATGTATAAAGTATTTATGCAGCACACAAACAGTATTAAAGCAAAAACACAACACAAGGCAAATCCCATACCAATTCAGAAAATAGAGTAAAGTTTAATAAATTAAATGACAAAAATCGAAATGGTAGTATGGGAGATATGTAATTTTAAAGGTTCAGGTAAAAATAGCGCCTAAAAGCAGAAAGAGCCAACTGTAGTTATCTGGTCATGCCAGATGAGGCCAAAGTCACAAATTTAGGCCAACTGTGGAGGAGCATGGGCTGGAAACAGGGACCAGGTTAGTTCCACTGAGATTTGTGCCATATGTCTTTGATGCAGAGCGTTGCGGTGCATTGGTTTCAATGAGGACCTGCATGGGCTGTGATCTGTCGAACTGCATTGGTTCCGATGAGGATTTGTGAGGTCCTGCATCGAGTTGCATCACTCTGTATTGGTTTTGATGGAGACCACTGTTAGGCTGGTAGAAAACCTTTAGCCCAAAGGCTCCAGGACTGAAGGCACCATTCGGGGGTCAGGACTCACTGCAGGCAGAGTCCAGGTGAAGGGTTCAAGGGCGTTGGGGCTTGTTATTCCCCTGTAGCCTAGAACAGGATACCAGACAACTAGTCCTCAGAGTCACTTTGATGGTCCAGGTTCAAGGTGCAGGTTCAGTCCGCCTTCCTCATGCCACATCATATCAGGGCAGTCCTTCTTGCAGTGGGTAGCAGGACAATCCTTCCATCCACAGGGCAGTAAAGCAGTCGTTCTTCTGAGTCTTTCACAGATACAGAAGTGATCTGAAGAGTTGGTTCTGAGGGTCCAATATTTATACTTGGGGCCAGTTTTTGAAGTTTGAGAAGCTTCTAGACTTTACCCCTCTCCTCCATAGATGGGTCTAGAATTTCTTTCCTCCTTGCCCTGGCCCCAGGTTGTCTGGGGTCACATAGACTTGTGTGAAACCCTTGGAGTGTGAGATGAGGCAGTGTCTCTGAAGTACAAGTGTGACAGATGTCAGCTCCATCACCCCATATATCAAGTCAGGCAGGCCTCTATTGTTTACTTTCCTGGCAGTCAATCACACTTCTCTGGTCAAAAGAGTGTCAACTTTCTCAAATTTGCTTTTATCACAAGGTACATTAAATATGACTTTGTCATCAAGTCGGGTTTAATGTAACGATTATTTTGATACCTTGAATTATCAACTTTGGCAATCCCATTCAGGAGTTAGCACAGCTGAGTTTTCAGCATGTAACCCTGTTCTCACCAATGGGGCTACCAGCGTTTCCAATCAAAAAATCAACTTTGGGTTTTTACTGCTAGGACATTAGAAAATATATGTCCTGCTTTTTAATATACAGCACCCTGCATTAGGACTCGATTGGCCTGCTGTAGAGTTCACTTATCTATATTAAAAAGGGAGGTCTAAACTTTGTTATTATTTTAAATGGCAAAGTCGAGTGAGCAGTTTAAACTGCTCTACCAGTCTGCACAGATAGGCTGGGAGACATGTTTTACTTTGTCACTCTTAGGGTGGCACAATAACTGCTGCTTTACTTACAGTCCCTGGGTACCCCTCGTTCCATATACTAGGGACTTACGAGGAAGTTAACTCATGCCAATTGGGTATTAGCCAATCAAACATACACTTTTTAATGTTAGAACACTGGCACACTCACAGTAAAAACACCAGCAGCATTAGTCCAAAACTTTGGGGGTGATCATCCAAAAAGTGGCATTTCTGTACAGACAGGAGAATGTCTTCTCATGTAAACTAGAATGAGCAATGGTCTCTGAGATCTAAAAAGAACAATTGGGCTCACCTTGAGGAGTAGGACAGAATGTTAAGACAGGACAGGTCTGGTTCTTGCGCTATCAGGGCCAGACTAGGATAAAAAATCATCCATGGCTCTCTCTTTCTCTCTCTCTCTCTTGCTCTCTTTTTTCCCGTCATATCAATTCTATATTCCTCCCCTTCTTTCCTCTTTTTCCCTTCTCTCTCTCTTTTTCTGAACCCTGTCCATCTTCTCCAGCCTCTCTCTTTCTTTGCTTCCTCTTTCTCTCACCTCTATATCCCTTTCCCTCCCCTCCATGTCTCTTTCTTTGCTTATGATCATGCTCAGCCTGCTGAAAAAAAACCCTGGCGAGAGAGACAGAGGTGCTAATACTGGCAGTATGCTATCAAAACTGGAGCTCCAGTTGCTCAACCCATGTGCTTTCAGGAAATACCCAATGAGCAAAATAGCTAGTCCAGCCCTGGTCAGGACAGCAACTTACCAAGTGCTTTATCACTCACCCTTGCATGTGCAGAGTGTCAATCTAGCTATGGTCCAAGTCATGACCCAATTAGTGCTTAACCAACTGGTTCTTATCTGCCTTTGGGAGCCTGCTGGAGTTTTGTAGGGCATTAGATGGGCGCTGGGTATAAAAACCTCTGCTCAACATTTTAGTCTCCCTCGGTTTAGCAGGAGTATGTGAAATCTGGCCTTGTTGAAGATAAAGTAGTTTCTGCTCAGCTTGACAATCTTGAGTGTTCTTCCACTTCTTCCCTTTTTTATGAGGTGTATTTGCATACAGTTGGCAATATCCCTGCCTTTAAAAAAGATGCATGGCTGCTGCTCATGTCAGGAACTCCCATCCTTACCTTTTTGACAGCATCTCTGCCTTCCATAGGATGGCATTTGGATGTTTGGGCATTCTCTGCTTGAGCAACTTAACTGAGTTAATGAAGAGCTGTAAACAGGGTTATCTTTCATGCCTCTTAAAAGTTGCTGTAGGGGGGGGGGGGGGGTCATCCTAGATGTTTAGGAATGCTGTTCCACATTGTTAGACTTGGCATAGTTTTCCCAGTAATTTTTTGCCTTCAACCCTACTGTTTTCTGTCTTGTTTTTGCTGGTTTTACCAGTGCTAAAGTACTTGTGCTTTCAGCTTAAAATATGGTAAGATTGGCGTATACCCAATTGGCACATATAATGCTCCTGTAAGTTCCTTGTAAAGTGGCACTACCTGTACCCAGGCGCAGTAAATGAAATGCTGTTAGTGGGCCTGCAGCACTGATTATGTTGCCCAATGTGTGTGCAATTTTAAGCTGACATTTTGACCTGGCAAAAGAAACCTTTTTCCAATCCCATTCCTTCCTTTTTAATACATATAAGTCACCCTTAGGGTTGGGCCAGGTCAGCACCCAGGGCAGGGTGCAGTGTATTTTACAAGTTGGACTTGTACGTTTAAGTTTTACATGTCCTAGTAGTGAAACACTCCTAAATTTGTTTTTCACTACTGCAAGGTCTACCTCTCCCAGAGAATGACACTGGAGTTACCTTATCACATTTTGAGGCTCATTATGGTGTCAGGCGGAAAGCCTCCTCCCGATAGTCGGAATCTCCTCGACCGCGTCGGAGCCCTTCTGACCGACTTGTCAGTTTACATTCCGACCTCCCGATTATGTTGTTTGCAGTCAGAATGTAAATCGCGTGGCCATTCTGAATTGGTTCTGAGCGACTTGCGGAGTATTTGTGTTGGTCGGAACCGCATTGTCCACCCCTGTGGACAGCCTTTCCTCACTCCGGATTACGATGTTGATTTCCAACAGCAGTTCCGCGTCGGCCTGTCCAACATGGAAAGGCTGTCAGAAAGTGACTTTGGGGGCCCCTAGGAGGACCTATGGTTGATGGCGGAGGAGGTACCTAAGGGACCCCCATGTAAAACCCTCCACCGTGTGGCAGGCACCATGGGGTGTCTGCGACAGACTGCAGGGTTTTGCGCAAACACCCCATTTCCCCATAGGAGCCTGTGTCACGGACGGTTTTCGGGCAGAACACGCGCTCCCATAGGGACTAATGGAACTCCGACTGAACAGTGTTCGGTCGCATCGTAATCTGGCAGTCAGAACTGTCAACCGCATGTCCATCGGTCCCGATTCTGAGTTGGTGTCATGCAGAGGCTTCTGCATGACATCGTAATGAGCCCCTAAATATGTGCAATGCGCAAATTGAAACAGGTAACCAGTTCACGTTTTGTGATTTTTGATTTGTAATGAATAATACTAGCTTAAATTGAAGTCGTAATTTAAATTGCAAATCTGAAAATGCCACTTTTAGAAATTTGACATTTACCTGCCTTAGCCATTTAGTGCATGCAGTGTCACAACTGGATGTGGGTGACAGTTGGGCTTTGTGTATTCCTCCTAGACAGCCACACACAATCGGGAGCTTAGGTGTGCCTGGATGGGCCATCACTGGTAGGATGGGAGGGAGGAGCTTGGCCCAGCCCCTCTTACACTTGAATAGGCTGGTTTCTGCCTCCATACAAAGGGCTGCATACCTCCTGTAGTTAGTCTGGAGCCAGGGCAGGGAAGACAGGCCTGCCTCTATATGTTTCTCCCCACTTCAAAGGCACAAAAGGCTATTTATACTAGACCTCAAACGCCACCACTTTAGTACACTTCAAGACCTGTGGACACTCTGCCAGGAAAGAGAACTGCTATGCTTGCTGAAAGCAGTGTCACCTGCTGGACTGCTGCTCTATAGGCCTGCTGTCCTACTGTGTTTACCTGCTGCCCTTTTGCCTGGTTGAGAAGGATTGGACCTGCATTGTTGAACCCAGGACCCCAGGAAGACTCCAAGAGATAGTTGGATGGACATAGTGCCTTATGTACAGATGGCTCCAACAACCTTGAATTCAGCACCTGGACTATGACAGCTGTGAGTCCTCCTCTGCCAAGTGGTGCCACCCCAGGTCTGGGAGCCTTGGAGGAGCACCTGTGGACACAGCAGAACCAATGCCTTCCCTCTGCCTAACACCTCAATCCTGAGGAGAACCGATGCATCGCCTCTGCTCTGAGAATTCTCTCAGGATAAGGACTCCGCATCACCCTCGCAGCCTGCAGAGGAACAACCCAGTGCTGGAAAGCTTCCCGGACGCGTGCCCTTGCATCGTAGATCCCTCATCGACTGCAACCTCGACAATGCCGTAGGTTCTTTTATTGCAGCCTTGCAGTGCCTCAGAACTGACTCATCGCCTTGACTGCATGACACACTCTTGACTCCAGACTTCACATTGCAAACCCTCATCGATAGGCTCTACTACTAAGCAGGACTTTGCATCGCAGCCTTGTAGCTCAGTAGAACCAGTGAGAAGCATCCTTGACGCAGAACTTTGCAGCGGTCTGAAACTAGGATTTATGGTACTCTTCTTCTGCGGGTCTAACTGGGTCCCTGTAGCCAGCATGCACTCCATCGTGGTTAGCCTGAACTTGTGACTTTTTCCGGGTCCGGCGCAACCAGATATCTACAGTAATCATTTTGCGCTATTTGCCGCTATTTTTACTGAAACCTTTAAAAATGCATATCTCCTGTGCTACTGATTGGATTTTTATCAGTTTTAATTATTAAAGATTATTCTAGTTTTCTAAATCTGGTGACCGATCTTTTTGTGGTGTGTTTTCACTGTGTTACTGTTTGAAGTGTTGCACAAATATTTTACACATACTGTACTTCTAAGTTAAGCCTGACTGCTCTGTGACAAGCTACCACTGGTTTTAAGCACAGGTTAATTTAGGGTTTGCTTGTGACTTCACCTTGAGAAGGATTGTGGTTTCTGCTTGAGCAGGGTTTCACCGCCATGAATCAGCAACCCTATTTCTTGTACTGGTGATCAGCAGTGAGAATTAGGACTTGTATTTTGCAGTGCCATACAGTAATTTTGTGTTACACGGCCACCCCATATAGATAATTTGAGATCAATTTGAGATTTTAAAAAATTTCCCTAGTTTGCTGATTGCCTATTTTTCCTTTATTCTAAATTTAAGTTCCCTACTTCTTTCTCTCATACGATAGAAGTGGAGAGACTCTGTGTGGATAAGTGCAGCAAGGCTGAGCTGCAGAAACTCTGCAAGGATAGGAGCTACATGCAAGAATGCCACAAAGCTGGACGTTCAGGTAGCCCTCCATGCCTATGATGAAGGCACTATAATACAATCCCAGCCTGAGGATTCTGAGGATGAGGATCCTAATGTGGAAGACGCTGATGAAGGGGGACTTGATTTGGGAATGGAGGATGACTTGGCTGTGCACCCTGAGCAAGAGCTCCCAAAGGAGGGCGGTCCTATACCCATTGAGAGAGAGCAATGTATGAGGGCAGGAAGCAGTGTGTCCTCATGGAATTTGTCCCCAGATTAGTTGGTATACAAGAAAGAAGAAAGCAGAAAGGGAGTTCAGGCTACAAATAAAGTAACCTAAAACAGAGGAAAAGAAGGCTGAAAGGGTCTTGGCAGAAATAAAATTGCTGCTGGAGCATGAGAGGAGGCTGAAGGAACTGGGTATTAAGGCGAGACAACCCACAGGATCCAAAAGCAATGATGGCAGCTTACCCATAGTGTCAGAAGGTGACAAGAAGGTCCGCATTCCCAAAGACCAGGTGCCCAACTATGAGGTGGGTGATGATATTGACAAGTGGCTTGCTGCATATGAGGTAGCCCTGAAGGTGCAAAATATCCCAGAGGAGCACTAGGGGGTGGCTTTGGAAGCACATGCCTAAAGTGGGGAGGGATACGCTACTCACACTAGAGGTAGATGACCCAACCAAGTATGCCCACCTGAAAGCAATCCTTGATGCTAAAATTGAGCTGACCCTTGAGCAATACCGCCAGAGGTTCAGGGACAGCCACAAACTTCCAAACCAGTCTTGGGTAGACTACGTGGATTAATCTAGTAAGGCATTGAATGGTGGGGTGAGGGGCAGCAAAGTTAATGATTATGATGCGCTGTACAAGCTGACTCTAAGGGAGCACATGCTCAATGTTTGTTTTACAGAGTTGAGTCAGCACCTGGTGAATAGCAAGCTAACTGATCCCAGGAAGCTTGCTGAGGCGGAAGGCATCTGGGTCAGTACCTGGGTTTCCAAGAAGGCATCTGGGGGGACTCCCAAAAGGTCCACCAGATGAAGGTTTCTACCAGAAAAAGGAGGTGGAGATAAAAACAAAAAGGAGTTCCCACAAAGCCCGCAAAATAGTTCACAGGGTAAGGAGTCCCAACACCAATCTGGCCACCAGTAAAAAGGCTTCACAGATAAAAATATTGGTAAGTTTGTCCCTAAGTGCTATAAGTGCTACCAGTATGGGCACATCAAGGGAGATGCCAATTGCTCCTAGAGGGCACAGCCCCGCAGGGGTGGACAGTCCAAGGGGTTGGCCAGTGTAGCTCTTGGGGAGAGATGGTCCCAGTCTGTGTTGGGGGGCACCTGAGGTAACCTTAGTGTCCCTGGGTGATGGAGATATGGTACCTAAGGCACACATGCCTATCCATACTCCCAAGTATAGGCAGTGGGTCACCTTCAATGGGCAGAGGGTGGAGGCTCTGAAAGGCATGGAAGCTAATATGACTACTTCCAGTTGTCACATGGTGTCCTCAGAGCAAGTTATATCCAAAACATTTCTCCAGGTTGTAGCAGCAGACAACCTAGAAAGCCACTACCCAGTGGCTCTGGTTCCCTGATGACTTGGAGCACACACCTGGATATGTTTGGGTTTCCTCAGAGGGTCTGTGAGACCACTCGGTCCACGACTGCCCGGGATGGGATCCAAGACAGCCTGGAAGAATGGCCAAGCAGCTGCAAAGAAAGAGAAAGGCAGGAGGCATGGGCAAACCCCCCCATGAACCTCCATTGGTCTGCTGTCACCGGAGGAGGCAGCTTCGGAGCAGACCGGGGAGGAGATTGCCTCCCTAGGTGGCCTGCCTGAACTTGCTGGGTGGCAAGTTGAGGGTGGGCCCATCAGAGAGTTGTCCTGCAAGGTGCAGAGGGAGTACCCAACCCTAGAGGGGCTGAAGTGGCACCTTATTTACTGGGAAAACAACCTCCTTTACTGTGAGCCTTAGGCACATGTTCAAGGGGGAGCATGTGTGCTGGTAGTGTTGGAGCAGAGTTTTCTATTGAAAATTTATCGAGTTTTAAGCTCCAGTTTTTGTCTATATGTTATGACTAAAATTACTGATTTTAAATTACTAATTATTAGTTTTGTTAAGAGTCTTGACTAACCAACATTACTAATGAGAAGAGACTACACGTGGGAATGCATATATGTTGCTTAATAATAAATGTGCGGTTTAACTAAATAAGTATCGTAAAAGTGCTATTTGTTTTGTGTTTGTGCGTTTAAAATAACGTGTGCTAATGCTTTATTGCGTTGCAGAAGGCTAGATAAGTACATACACATAAGGGTATTAGTGGGGTTTAACACTGTACAATCATTATGATGTGGTAACGTTGTTTTGTGTTTCTTTTAATTAAGATGGTCCGTTTTGGCCTAAAACAAGATGGCTGCCATTTACAGCCTGCGCTCGAGTGATTGAAGTTTGATGAGAGGCTTTGCTGAACATGGTCGAGAGTCACCTGACCACAGCTTCTGCCTGGGTGAAAGTTTTCCGTGAGGACAGCAGCTTTGGAAAGATTCCAACTGTCCTTGGACAAGGATAAAGCCACAATGAACAATGACCAGTCTCTCCCAGTGGCTCTGCTAAGATATCGAGGAAGAGCATTTACGAAACAAACATTTGCAAACTTGAGTTTCCTTCTTCCGTGTTTTTATTTTTGTGATTTTTCCTGAGCGGAGGTTTTCTAAATGTAACCAAGAGACTTCCTTTCCTGCTCGCTCTGCTCAGTGGCTCAACGGATATCTGACATTTGTTTGTAACTTTTATTTGTAACTTTCTCTATAAATATGTTAGACTAGAGAGGGTCCATGTTCGTTCGTTGGTTCGTCCTTTCCTTGCGGTCATCGCGTTTGGACGTTTCCTATGCTGAGGACGGCGGCTCGAGAGACTTTACCGAGAGACCTGTCTTGACCCATTTAGCTAGAATAGGTAACTATGAGAATAACAATTTTGCTAATGATTGACTTTCCATTTGAATTAATAGATAAACAAGCATTTGTTTGAATTCCAGTGTCGGGTGTTTATTCCTTGTCATTTATTGAGTTTCAAATGTATTTCTTATGTTTAAAATCATGACTCAAGGCAATGTCATTAAGGTCGCGTTGACCTCATTGTAGATGCAGATTGGTTTAGGTTTTCTCTCCTATATTCAGTGTGGATAGAGTAATAGTGTGAATTTAGTGTGATGGGCCCTAGCGTATGATGTGTGATTGCGCGTGTGACTGTAGATTTACTCTGTCCGTGGAAGCAGGGAGAATTTATATGCGCCGATCTGCAGCAGTTTCCTGGTAGCAGTATGATGGTTTGATTATTGTCTTGATCTGATTAGATTGCTTGTACAAAGGCTTTTGATTTATTGATTATTGATTGATGTTGGTATATGTACTAATACTATATGTTGAGGTCGTCGTGTTGAGTTCTATGTAGTGTGTACGGCTTCTAAAACTTGGGAGCTGGTGACGGTTCCGTAGTAGGGCGGAGGGAAGTAAGTGCTGCTCTCGGGAAAAACGGGATTGTTGGCCCTGTACGTATGCGGGGAAAAACGTGTGACAATTGAAGTTGCGCGTCACATTGTCTGGGTTCGGAATCAGTGACATCATCGTGTGTTACTATTAGGGACATATTTTCGGTATAAAAGGAGTGTGTATGGTAGCGAAGGTTATCTGTGAAACTCTGGTCTTAAGTCCCAGGGATCCGTAAGGTTTGCCGTTAAAGCTTATCGCGGGAGTAGTAATAGGTATTCTCTGAGCTTGTCTGAAGGACTGTGCAGAGAAAAGCTGCTTGGTTAACGTGTGTTATAATTCTGTAGTGGGACAGACTGTTCGCTGTTCTCGGGAAAGGCAGGATTCTGTGTGCATGTGCTATATTTTTCTGGTGTGAAAGTGCGTGAATGTATGAGCATTTAGTTGATTGTAAGACTCTTTGGAGCTGTCCTAGAGGAAACAGTTAATGGATGCATGTTAGAAGGGCAGAGTAGAGGAATGTGCTACTGTGTCAACGAAAGTGATTATTCCGTGGTGGAGCAGAGGTAAGCGCTGTTCTAGAGAGAAGCGGGATTTCTTGTGTGAATTATCTTTACTATTCTGTGGTTAGCGAAGCAGACAATGGAGATGTTTATATGTTGTAACTAATAGATTTTGTAGAATCTGAAACGAAGTCTACTGAAAAGGCTTTGTAAAGGAGGGGTAGACGAGTGACAGGAGACAGAGCAGAAGCGTCTGCAGCGACTGCTGACGTCATTCAGACCGCGCTGTGTTTGGGTAGTGGATCAGAACAGTGCTCGCGCTAGGATTGGTGCGTTGGTGTGAGCCGCGCAGGGATTGGAAGGAGTACAGAGTGACGTAGACGCTCCAGGATTGGTGCGTTGGTGTGAGTCGCGCTGTTATTGGACAAAAATTTGTACAGTTGCGGAAGGGACTAGAGAATATTGGTAAACGTTAAAATGTATTACCAACCGGAGGAAAAGAAGAAATAATCTTTGTTCGGTAAAATAAAGAGGTGGTTCGACAAGGATAAAAATGTAATAACTAGAGAGGGTGAATTGCTACCTCCGACGAGAACTCCTGCATCCTTCATGGTTGCGAAATATGGGTATCATACCTGTATATGGTTGGACAACTGGGCTAAGTATACTAAGGATGATGGTGTCTTAGCGTTCCCGGAACATGGTTCATTTAATCTGGCCGTGTTGAGAAATTTACGGGAAAAGATGATGTGTCTAGAGCCTAGACCAAGGCCGACACAGTTCGAGGCGTTGGTGGAATGGGAAGATGAGGTGCATGAGCGTGAAAAGCAGAGGAGTGGAGGCAATTATAGGTACTTTTTTGGGAGGAAATATGATCGTGAGACTCATCATGATCGAATGAGGAGATGGCGAGATGCTAGTATGTCAGAAGGATTATATCCTATAAGGACAGTTGAAGAAGCGGAAGGGAGGAAAGGTGCAGAAAAGGTGCCTGATACAGAAGTGAGAAGGTATGGAGTTACTGATTACGAGGATGAGGTCTTGGATGACATGATTTACAAGAGACCACCTCCGTATAGGCCAGAACCAGAAGAGAGTACGCCAGTTTCTACTCCTGTAAGAGATACTTTGCGAATTATTAAAACTGAAGTTGTGACACCTGATCTGAAAAGTGGTAGCTCTTTCATGGAAAGGGAGAGAGAGAGAGAGCGAGAGAGAGAGAATCGAGTCAGTGAAGAGAAAACAAGAGAATTAGCCAGAACAACATCTGAGCTGACTGAGAAAATCCGAGAGCTGACGAAAAATCTAGAAGCAGTTACAGTGCCTGTAACTATTGGTCCGGTTGTGCCTATTTTTGATAAACAAAGAATGGGTGAAAATAGTTTGACAGTTCCTTATGTTGGAAATGGTTTGGTTGGTACTTGTACTTTGGAGGAATCAAGAATGAGAACAGGAGGAAATGATTCGAGGCAGTCAAGACATGACACATGTAGTGGAGGATTAGATGTGCAGCCTAATTCAGGATTGAATACTGGTTGTTTGGGAGGAACAATTTTGGAACCACAGAGGATGACAGAACAAGTGGGTGCAGTGAAAAAATCTACTGAAATAACAGCTGAAGATTTGAATGATTGGTTGAAAGTTCTTCAAAAGAGGGATAAAGATTCACAGGCAATTGATGTAGCCAGGTTGCGCATAGAATTGGAGGAGCTTATTGCAGGGACAATTCCTACAGATATACTGAAAAACCATCATGATGAAAGCTTTGCAGAAGCCTTACAGGGTGGATTTTACAGACAAAGATATTGAAAACCTAAATGGTGCTGGCAGAACAGGACAGATTAAGGAAATGATTGCCTTATTGTGAAAATGGGGTGATGTAGAAAAGTGGAAGGATAGGTGGTACAAGAAAAGGGAAGATTCAGTGGACAGGACTTACTCAGCTTTTCCTGTGAGAGAAAAGGAGAAAACAGTGGATGCTTATCCTATGAGAGAGATTCCTGGAGGAGAATATGTACATGTCCCATGGACTAGACAGGATATTTTATCATTTACGAATGATTTCCCTCGACTGAGAGAAAAGCCCGTCGAGTGGTATAGGCAGGTAGACAGGTTTGTGAAATTGTCAAAAGTGCTGTGGATTGACCTGAATAGTCTGTTTGATATAATTGTTCCAGCAGACTTGTGGGCGGAGTGTAAAATAGTTGTAGATTGGCCTGCTAAAGAGTATCCAAGAGATCCGAAAACAGGAGCACCAGATCCAGAGGTTATGAAAAAATACGAGCAGTTAATTGTGTTCCTGAAAAATAAAGTACCCCCGAAAGAGACAGACTGGGTTAAGATAGATCGAACGCATCAGGAAGCAAAAGAATCAGTTCATGCTTTTTACGAAAGGCTGATACTGGCTTTTAAACAGTTCAGTGGAGACGAACACCTGGGTGATAAGGATTTGAGTCATTTTGTATACAGATTTGTATATGGCCTGAGACCTGAAATCAGTGAAAGAATACGTGAGCATACAGTTGACTGGCAGAGTAAAAAGATTGATGAAATCTTGAGACATGCAAAATACTTCAGTGATGAGATTGAGGCAAAACAGAGAAAGCTAAAAGAGAAAGCAATGTGGGCACAGGTGAAAGTTGCTGAAAGACAAGAAGCACAGTTGATGGAACAGGCGAATAATCTAGGAATTAGACCCAGATATGCGGGAAAAGGAAAGGGGAATTTAGAGGAGGCTAAGAAGAAGTTTCCTTGTCACAACTGTGGACAATTGGGGCATTGGAGATCCGAGTGTACCAATCCACCATTAGTGAGTAATGAAAGTAAACCCTTAAATCAACAGGTGCAGAACGAGGGGTGTAATCAACAGCAGCAACAGCAGAAGGTTGTCAGACAGCAGAGTCAAGAGCCAAAACCGCCCTTGCCGCAGAATAGAGGGTCCCAAAAGTATAACCAGGACTCAGGATTCTACAATGATGAGCAGGTAAACAAACCGAGACATTCTAACCTGGTACAGCAGTACTGGTTAACCCCTTCCATGCTCATGACGGAACGGTTCCGTCATGAGCCACGGTTGAGCTGTGCTCATGACGGAACCGTTCCGTCATGAGCCCGCCCGCGCTCGAACCCTTCAGCACCGCGGCGGAATTCGCCCAGCGCTGAAGGGGTTAAAGAATGAGGGGAGTGAGTCTGAAGGGGACTATTGACGGTGCCGAAGAGAGGAGGAAGAGTGCATACTTGGTGCAACTCTAGAAATAGACCAGACAGGACCATTTGTAGATGGGAAAATAAATGGGGAGAGTGTTACTTTTTTGGTAGACACAGGAGCGACGAGATCAACTGTCAGGTCAGCAGATATTAGAAATCTTCTTCTCTCGGACGAAGCGATCCAAGTAGTTGGTGTAGCCAATACACAGATTAAGACTCGTCTTACCGAACCAGTAAGGGTAAGATTAGGGAAATTTTCAGACATGCACAGATTCGTAGTCTGTGACACCAGTCCAGTGAACTTGTTAGGTAGGGACCTATTGTGCAAGATGAATTGTACAATTTTCTGTACTCCGGATGGAATAGCTTTTGAGACACCAGATGAGGATGTTTTGTACCGGATGACTCTAGATAATAAAGAGAGTGAGATTGTTTGTACATATGCTGTGTTTAATCCAGATGATTTGCCTCAGGAGTTGAGACACACAGTGAAAACAGCAGTTTGGGATTTTACTGGAGAAGATGTGGGATTGATGAATAATGTGGATCCAGGGAAGATTTCAGTAAAAGAGGGGATTGTTTATCCTAACATCCCACAGTACAGATTGACACCAGAAATAATTGAAGGCATAACTCCTATAATTGACAAAATGATTCAACAGGGTGTTTTGAGAGAGTTACTGAGTAGCCGGTGTAATTCACCGATAATGGGGCTGAAGAAACCTAATGGAAAGTTCAGGATTGTACAGGATTTGAGAAAAGTTAACAAAATTGTGGTGGCATGTTGTCCCATTGTGCCAAATCCTTCAGTGATTTTGTATCAGATTCCTCATGATGCTGAGTGGTACACGGTGATTGATTTGTGTCATGCTTTCTTTTCAATACCATTGCATCATGACAGCCAGCCGATTTTTGCATTCCGGTTTGGCCAGCGTATTTTAGCATGGTGTCGTATCCCACAGGGGTATACAGAGAGTCCTTCGATATTCAATCAGTTGTTGAAAAAGTCATTGGAGAGTTTGATCATGCCTGAAAGCTCAGTGCTAGTGCAGTATATCGATGACTTACTTGTGGCATCGAAGACACGTGAAGCTTGTGAAGTAGATACCATAGCTTTACTGAATCATCTGGCAGATGGAGGGTTAAAGGTATCTCCAGCCAAATTGCAATTTTGCAAGAAAGAGGTGCATTATCTTGGACACAGTATTGAAAAGGGTCTGAGAAAGGTGACTGATGACAGGATCAAAATTATCAGAGGAATGAGAGCCCCGATGACCCAGAGAGAGGTGAGGATGTTTCTGGGGATGGTGGGTTATTGTCATCAGTGGATAAGTAATTTCTCCCTGATAGCAAAGCCACTGATTAAGTTGACCAAAAGTGAGGTGAGAGACCCATTGGAACTGGATGGAGAACAAATGGCGGCATTTGAAGAGTTAAAGAGCAGAATGTGTGAATCCCCTGCTTTGGGAATGCCAGACTATGAGAAAGAGTTTGAGTTGTACTGTAGTGAGAGAAATGGTTGTGCACTTTCAGTGTTAATTCAGAAGCACGGACAACTGAGAAGGCCGATTGCGTACTTCTCATCGACACTTGACCCCGTAGCTGTGGGTTTGCCAGGTTGTCTGAAAGCGGTAGCTGCTACATGCAGAAGCTTGGAACAGAGTGAGGGCATAATAATGGGATATCCTGTAAGGGTGTTCGTACCTCATGATGTGGCAATTCTTTTGACAAGAAGCAGGACTCAGTACATGTCACATAGTCGGCTGACTAAATATGAGAAAATCATTCTGGGAGCATCAAACGTGACTCTCGAAAGATGTGTGAATGTGAATCCAGCAACGTTGTTACCAGATGCTGACAATGTGAATGTGGGAGATGATGTTGATCATGATTGTTTGGATGTGCTTGACTACTGCACGAAACCAAGACCAGACATATGAGATTTGCCATTGCCAGAGAGTGATCATGTGTTGTTTGTGGATGGATCATGTCTGAGAACTGATGATGGTGTGCTAAGTGCAGCATATGCAGTGTGCAAGGTTTCAGAAGTTATGGAAGCTTCGCCTTTGAAAGGAGTAAGATCTGCTCAAGTGGCTGAATTGGTGGCATTGACAAAAGCTTGCAAGATTGGGAAGAATCTCAGAGTGACTGTGATGACTGATAGTCAGTACGGATTTGGAGTAGTTCATGACTTTGGCCAGCTTTGGCTACAGAGAGGTTTCTTGACGTCGAGTGGGACTCCAATAAAGAATGCTGAGGTGATTGGAAAGTTGCTTGAGGCGATACAGCTGCCTAAAGAATTAGCAGTTGTGAAATGTGCTGCTCATGGACAAGGAGATGATTTTGTTACTCTTGGTAATAGATTTGCCAACGACATAGCACAATATTGTGCTAAGAACAATCATTTGATTAATAGGGCACGAGAAAGGGAAATGTCTTTTTGTTCTGTGATGTTTACTAATGTCCTAGAAACGTGGGATGAAGTGAAACAGTTGCAGGATGAGGCAGGAGATGAGGAAATGAGAGATTGGATCAAGGCAGGTTGTGCCCCAAGAGAAACAGATCATGTTTGGATCTATAGAGATGGTAGACCAGTCATGCCCAACTCAATGCTGTCGACAATGGCAAGAATGTATCATGGCCAAGGACATCTGGGGAGGGACACAATGATTAGGTCTTTTAAACAAACCTGGTGCAATGCAAAGTTCAGGTTGATTGCAGAGAGCATCTGTCAGAGATGTTTGATTTGTCAGCAGTTCAATACTGGGAAAAAGACAGTGGTGAGCCTAGGAACAATAGGCAGAGAAGGAGGTCCTTTTACCAGAATGCAAATAGATTTCATTGAAATGCCCCAAGTGAATAAATTGAGGTATGTTTTAGTGGTAGTCTGTTTGTTCTCAAGATGGGTGGAGGCCTATCCGACTAGGAGAAATGATGGAATAACAGTTGCAAAGTTACTGTTAAGAGAGTTGATTCCTAGGTACGGGTTCCCAGTGACAATTGAGTCTGATAGAGGTGGACGCTTCTATAATGAGCTCATGGGTTTAATTTGTGAAGCATTGAGCATACAGCAGAAGCTACATTGTGCATACAGACCAGAGGCTTCTGGAGTCGTTGAACAGATGAACGGCACAATAAAAAAACGAATTGGTAAGATGTGTTTAGCCACTGGAAGGAAATGGCCTGATGTCTTGCCTCTAGTGCTGATGACTATTAGGTCTACTCCAGATAGAACCACAGGTTTGAGTCCGCACGAAATCTTAATGGGACGTGCGATGAGACATGCATTTGTGCCTGTCAACAAGTTGATGACAATAACTGATGACATGATTTTGGATTACTGTAAAGGCCTGGCTGACGCAGTTCATTCTGTGTTTCACCAGGTTGGAGAAGACGCTACCACACTTGAGAAGAAGCAAGCCCATGATCTGAGTCCAGGGGACTGGGTGAGGATTAAGGTGCACAGGAGAAGAAATTGCTTGGTTCCAAGGTGGGGAAGGCCAAGACAAGTCATTCTGACTACGACAACTGCAGCAAAGTGTGCTGGTGTGAAAAACTCTGAGAGTTCCAAATCCAAAAGATGGGACTGGTAAGGAGTATTTTGAAGAGTCAGATTCCAGTGATGATGCAGAAACTGAACCAGTGAGAAGGGGGAAAAATCCTGAAAGAGGTGAAGGAGAAAGAGAGTTGAATCAGATGAGAGTGAGAATGAGAAATCAGAAGGTCGAGTTCTGAGAAAGAGAACTTGGATCGGAGAAAGAAATAATAAGGAGGTGAGACCAAAAAGGGTTGTAAGAGGAGATATTTGGCCCAACAGAATAAAGAGACTGAGGTACAGACTGATACGAGCAAATTCATCAAAAGCTGAACAGGTGAACGAAGTGTCAAGTCAGAATAAAACAAAAGGTGAAAAACAAAAGGTTACAAAAGAACCAGAGGAGATCAAGAGAATCAGAAAACCTAACCAGAAGTATAGGTCACCGGAATGGACGTATGTGGCACTGTCTGAAGGTGAAGAGGCAGAAAGTCAAGGAAATCCAGAGGGGACCGTACGAGAAGTGGTTGAGGAGAAAACTGTTGGAATTCTAAAAGTTATCCTGACTGACATTGGAGAAGAGTCGGATGCACAGGATGTTGTTGATGATCTGATACAATTTGATGTTGCTGAAGAAGAAGTGAAAAGTGATGAAAATCCAAATTGAGTGAACTGAAGGAGTCACTTGGAGAAAAGTGAAAAGAGAAAATCTGAAATTAGCTGTGTGAAATAATCTAGTGTTCTAGTGTTCCAGTAGTGGAGTAGAAGAGGCTAAGTCAAAAGACACTGCCAAAGTAGTAAGATGGCTAACACAGAGGATAATCAAAGTAGATGTGCTTTCTTGAAAAGATGGTGTAGAATGTGCTGCTGCTGTACTGGATTATTAATGCTATTATTAGCTTTATTAGTTACTTTAGAGTTGCAATAGACACTTTTGGAATACATACTGAGAATGTGACCAATGTAGAGAAGAGTTCACAAAAAGTAGTTCCAACTAGAATTAGTAACATTTACGTACATAAAGATAGGTCAATTAATGATTTTTCTAGCAATGTTTTTTCAAAGTTGTTGTACGAATACGTAAAGACAATGGAAGTTAGGGATTGCTACGTATGTATGCAATTGCCTGCATCTGTTTCAGAGGGTGTTACTTATCACCATTTACCAGCTACGTATGGAATTTCATGTAGTGTGTTAAGTAGTGTTTTTTATTTGTTAGGGAAATAGATTATGAGATATCTAACAAAGATAACATTTTTGGGCAATTGCCTATGAACAAAAAGCTGAATCCAGCTAAAGAAGCCAACATTTTTGGTGAGATTTTTATTGAGAAAGAAGAATTAACCTTAGATTATATTTTTAGACACAATTTAACTTGCAGTCTGAAAGAAGAGGAGAAGGTTTTCTTAAACATGGTAGAGGAAAGGAGAATGAGCATGCATGAGAAGGCAGGGAAATATAAAGTGAGTGAAACAATTTGGGACATTGAGATGGGAAAGGAGTTGAAGAATGGGGCCAGTCCGACTTTGGCTTTAGATGCACCACAGAAGGGTAAACTATGCATTACCAGAAGGAAATCCCAATATGATACATATTTTGTTGGGACTAGTGAGTGTCATGATACATACTTCATTGCAACAGGATGGGGTTTTAAAGGTGGTGAAGATCCAGTTTTCCCAGGATTGTATTATGTTTGTGGGAACAAGGCTTATTACAAGTTGCCTGACCATTGGTATGGCACGTGTTATGTGGGCCTGGTCTTTCCAAAGATTTTTCATATAGATAGGATAGAAGATGTAGAAGACATTAATTTACTAACACGTTTTAAGAGAGAAACTTGGTCAGAGATAGTGGGTGACATTTTTGGTGCTTTAATTCCAGCAGTGGGAATTTCTTTGAATGCATATGGGATTCCGAAACTGTCAACAGTGGTGGATCGCTTATCGACAAGTACCGCTGGAGGGTTTCTTTTGGTAAATACGGAGATGATTGCCGTACGTGCCATGTCTATGCAAAATAGACTTGCCCTTGATATTCTATTGGCTAAAGAGGGTGGAGTTTGTGGAATGCTGAAAGTTCAACATTGTTGCACTTACATTCCTGATGAAAGCAAAGATCTAAAGATCTATATCAAAAATATTACTGATTTACATGAAGAATTAGTACCACTAGAAGCTGAAAGTGTCTGGACTAAAATAGCTAATAAGATAGTTGCTGTTAAGAGTTTTATTGCTAAGATAGGTAGTACCATTATTGGTAAAATATTGTTTCCTTTGACATGCATAATTGTTGCTTTATTGATACTAAGATTGGGGTGTTTGTGTTGTAAAAACAGGGGAGGGAAAAAGAGAATAATCAGAGGGAATGCTGAGAAGAAACAAAAGAGGTCAAGGAGAGACCCACAAGAAATAGAATTAGAAGAATTGAGGGAGAGTGTGTACTTGGAATCGAGGAGGGATGATGTGAGAGAGTCTGGTGTTTAATGTTGTGTCATAAAAGACATTTCCAATTTCTCCTAAAAATTGGGACTACATTTTTCTTTTTGGGTGGTTTTTGTGGTGATAAGATATCACCAAAGGGGGGATTGCTGGAGCAGAGTTTTCTATTGAAAATTTATCGAGTTTTAAGCTCCAGTTTTTGTCTATATGTTATGACTAAAATTACTGATTTTAAATTACTAATTATTAGTTTTGTTAAGAGTCTTGACTAACCAACATTACTAATTGGAAGAGACTACATGTGGGAATGCATATATGTTGCTTAATAATAAATGTGCGGTTTAACTAAATAAGTATCGTAAAAATGCTATTTGTTTTGTGTTTGTGCGTTTAAAATAACGTGTGCTAATGCTTTATTGCGTTGCAGAAGGCTAGATAAGTACATACACATAAGGGTATTAGTGGGGTTTAACACTGTACAATCATTATGATGTGGTAACGTTGTTCTGTGTTTCTTTTAATTAAGATGGTCCGTTTTGGCCTAAAACAAGATGGCTGCCATTTACAGCCTGCGCTCGAGTGATCGAAGTTTGATGAGAGGCTTTGCTGAACATGGTCGAGAGTCACCTGACCACAGCTTCTGCCTGGGTGAAAGTTTTCCGTGAGGACAGCAGCTTTGGAAAGATTCCAACTGTCCTTGGACAAGGATAAAGCCACAATGAACAATGACCAGTCTGCGGTGGCTCTGCTAAGATATCGAGGAAGAGCATTTACGAAAGAAACATTTGCAAACTTGAGTTTCCTTCTTCCGTGTTTTTATTTTTGTGATTTTTCCTGAGCGGAGGTTTTCTAAATGTAACCAAGAGACTTCCTTTCCTGCTCGCTCTGCTCAGTGGCTCAACGGATATCTGACATTTGTTTGTAACTTTTATTTGTAACTTTCTCTATAAATATGTTAGACTAGAGAGGGTCCATGTTCGTTCGTTGGTTCGTCCTTTCCTTGCGGTCATCGCGTTTGGACGTTTCCTATGCTGAGGAAGGCGGCTCGAGAGACTTTACCGAGAGACCTGTCTTGACCCATTTAGCTAGAATAGGTAACTATGAGAATAACAATTTTGCTAATGATTGACTTTCCATTTGAATTAATAGATAAACAAGAATTTGTTTGAATTCCAGTGTCGGGTGTTTATTCCTTGTCATTTATTGAGTTTCAAATGTATTTCTTATGTTTAAAATCATGACTCAAGGCAATGTCATTAAGGTCGCGTTGACCTCATTGTAGATGCAGATTGGTTTAGGTTTTCTCTCCTATATTCAGTGTGGATAGAGTAATAGTGTGAATTTAGTGTGATGGGCCCTAGCGTATGATGTGTGATTGCGCATGTGACTGTAGATTTACTCTGTCCGTGGAAGCAGGGAGAATTTGCCGATCTGCAGCAGTAGTACCCCAGTGTTAAAGGGCCTTCCTACTGGATGTGGCTAACGAGATACCGTTTGCAGGACATCTTATGCAGGACAAGACCTTTGGCAGGTCGCCACCCACGTTTATTTGCCCTAGATGAGGAGAGCCTCAGATGCTTTCTGTAGGACTTATCTTACCTGCCAAGCTAGTGAGAAGACGGGAAACAAGCTCAAAGTTCCCCTGACTCATGTTGCTGTCGTTCCACCCCCTTTGAGAGGTCGGGCATCAATATTGTTGTGCCCTTGGATCCCAAAGTTGCCTTGAGCAACAGGTTTATCCAGGTTTTGGTGGACCATGCCACACAGTACTCAGAGGCCATCCCTCTTAGGACCATAACTGCATCTACAGTGGCTTGGGCTTTTATAGTATTTTTGCCCAAGTTGGTTTCCCCAAGGAAGGACTGTCAGACAGAGACACTGACTTCACGTCTGTACATGAAGTTGATGTGGAAGGAATGTGGGGTAACCTACAAGTTCTCCACACCCTATCCTCCCCAGACTAATTGACTTTTTTGAGCAGTTCAATAAGACCCTTAAGGGCATGATTATGGGCCTACCAGAGCCCATGATACAGAAGTGGGACATCCTCTTGCCCTGCCTAGACTCTGCATACAGGGAAGTGCCAGAGATAGGAGCAGGATTTAGCCTTTCTGAACTCCTCTATGATCGCCTAGTAAGGGGATCTCTCAGTTTGGTACAGAAGGGGTGTGAGCAAGCTCCCAGGAAACCCCCTCATGGCATGGTTGGCTACATGCTAGTTCTCTGCAACCAAATGCAAAGATTCTGGATGAAGTTTTCCAAAAACTTAGTAGCTAGTCAGCAGGTGAGGAAGCAATGGCCTGACTCTGGTCAAGTTTCAGCCTGGCCAGAAGGTGTGTGTGACGGAGCCAGTTGAAACAAGTTCCCTCCAAGATCACTGGGCAGGGCCCTATAAGGTAGAGGAAGGGTTAGGTCACTTACCTGGTGGACCTTACGACCCTCACAAACCCCCTATGGGTCCTCCACCTCAATCGCCTGAAGATCCACTCTGAGAGGTCTGAGATCACCATGCTCTTAGTCATGGATAATTGAGCACAGGAGGAAAATGAACCTCTCACTGCTCTCTTGTCATGCAAGGAGAAATATGGGTCAATGGAGGGTGTCAACCTCTCCCCTATTCTGACCCCAGAGCAGCTGAGGGACTGTCACCACCCTCACCCCCTGGGCTTACACACTTGTGTACCTATGATATTGACACTAATGATAGTCCCCTTGTCAAAAACAATATCTACAAACTGTTAGACAAGGTGGGGGCCAGCATCAAGGAAGAAGTCTCCAAAATGCTGGATTTGGGAGTGATTGGGCACTCCAGGAGTGCTTGGTCCAGCCCAGTGGGGCTGGCCCCCAAAGTTGCCCAACTGGGCACCACACCAGAACTCTGGTTCGGTGTGGACTAGAGCGGGCTCAATTCAGTTACAAAGACTGATGCTCACCCCATCCCCTGGTCTGATGAGTTCATCGATCAGTTGGGCACTGCCAAGTTCATGAGTACTTTTGACCTGGCTTCAGGGTGCTGGCAAATCGCCCTAACTGAGGGGCTAAAGAGAGGTCTGCATTTTCCATGCCAGAGGGCCAGGTCCAATTCAAGGTAATGCCCTTTGGCCTTACAAAAGGCTCCTGCCATCTTCCAGAGGCTGGTGAACCAGTCCTGAAATGGAGGTCTTCAGAGCTGCCTACCTGGATGACAAAACTGTCTTCAGAAGCAGATGGGAGGACCACCCATTTCATCTTCAGGAACGGCTTCAGGATCTGCCATAGGCAGGCATGACTATCAAGGCCAGTAAGTGTCAAGATAGGGCAGGGGTCTGTGGTGCACTTGGGACACCTGGTGGTTGGGGGTAAGGTGCAGCCCCTCCAGGCTAAGAGAGAAACCATCCTGGACTGGGACCCCCCCGCCCCCAAACACAGACAAAAGTTAGGGTCTTCCTGGGCCTTGCTAGTTACTACAGGAGGATTGTCAAAGAATGTGGCACCATTGTTGCCGCTTTGACTAAGCTGACTTCAAAGAAGCAGCCAAGGAAGGTGAACTGGACAGAGACTTGTCGGAAAGCCTTTGACACCCTTAAAGAGAATGACAGCCCATGTGTGCAGCCCCTGTACTCAAGGCCCCTGACTTTTCCAAGGAATTTATTGTGTAAACTGATGCTGCAGAGCACGGCATAGGTGAAGTATTGTGACAGCCAAATGAGGAGGGCGTAGACCAACTTGTAGCCTTCATTAGTAGAAGGTTACTTCCTAGGGAACAGAGGTAGAGTGCTATCAAGAGAGAAGCCTTTGCTGTGGTTTGGGCACAGCAGAAGCTGAGACCCTGCCTGTTTGTGACTCATTTCCGGGTTCATACAGACCACATACCCCTCAGATGATTGATACAGATGAGGGGAGAGAATCCCAAAGTGTTGAGGTGGTCCATCTCAGTGAAGGGAGAGGACTTTATGGTGGAACACCTTCCTGGGTCTCCAGGTTTTTCCGTCTTAAGGAGGTTGGGTAGTTCCACCCACTTTCAGCTGGGGTTACACATGAAAGACCTGGCAGCCTTATGGTGATCTTCCCTCAAATCTTTTGCCTTCACCCCTCTTATTTTTGCTGATCTCGTTTTTGCTTACCATAGGACTTTGCACACTTTGCTGCTGCTAACCTGTGCTAAAGTGCATGTTCTCACTACTTAAAATGTGGTAACATTGGCTTATCTCCAAATTGGAATATTTAATTTGCCTGTAAGTCCCTATTATGGTGGTACTACATTTGCCCAGGGTCTGTAAATTAAATGTTATCAGTGGGCCGATAGCAATGATTGTACCACTCACTTAAGTCGCCATTTAAACATGTTTCAGTTCTGCCATTGCTGCTTGTGTGTCTAGTTTTAAACTGACATTTTGACCAATCTGGTAAAATAAACCTTTTTTTGATCTGGCAAAATAAACCTTTTACCAGGCCCAAACCTTCTTTTTTAACAAATATAAGTCACCCCTAGGATAGGCCCTGGACAGCCCAGGTGGCAGGATGTAATGTATTTAAAAAGTGGAACTTTGGACGAAAATTCTATCAAGGCCCTAGCCATTTTTTACTACTGCAATGCCTGCCTCGCCTATAAGATAACATTAGAGTTACCGTATTAAATTTAATACGCTCTAACATCTAAATGGGAATAGGTAACCAGTTCATGTCTGATGTCTTTGGATTTGTAATGAAAAATCCTCTCTTATAGTAAAGTCGGACTTTAAGTTTCAATTTTGAAAATGCCACTTTCAGAAAGTTGGCATTTTCCTGCCTAAGCCATTTAGTGTTTGCAGCCTGTCTCTGGGTCAGATAACAGGGTGTAGCTGACAGTTAATCTTTTGTGTATTCCTCCTAGAGAGCCATACACAACAGAGGGTGCAGGTGTGCCTGGCTGTGCCATCACTGGCAGGATGGGAGGGCGAAGTTGGGCACACCAAGGGCCGGATTGGGAACTGAAAGCAGCCCTGGCAAATTTAGCCAGACCAGCCCCCGTCCAGAACTTTGCGAGCAAGCGCAGCGAGCAAGCCCGAACACTAGCAAGGGGTTTTGGGGGATTCCACTCCCAAGAAAAGTTTGGAAAAAGACAGGCCAAAATTGTGAATTTTACAGCACATTTTTTATTATATATTCAATTGTATCAACTTTCAAAGCACAGTAAATAGTAGATGATGACCTTAAGAGCACCAGTTTACCTACCTAGTTATATGTACCCCATGACATTCTCACAGAGAACACCAAAAATAGACACGAGTAGTGAATCAGAGAGAACAAAGTAAAAGTGAGACCAGCCCCCATATGATGTGTAGCAAGCAAGCGCAGTGAGCAACCAATACTACGGGGAGTTTGGGGGGTTCTCCCCCCAAGAAAAATTTGGAGACAGAAAGGCCAAAACAAAGCATTTTTCTACACATTTTTCATTACACATTAGATTGTATTAACTTTTAAAGCATAGTAAATGACCTGAATTTAATTTGGAGGAATCTGAGGCCGACAAGGACTTATCTAACCATGTATCAGCAGTCACTATGAACAATGTGTATCTAAAAAACACTTCACAAGGAAGGCCTCTGGAAGACTACTCACTTTGCCACTGGATTCAAGCAAGCCTGGCTGAAGACGGCTGAAATGCCAGAAACCGGTCCTAGGAAGCTTGTTTCCGGTCCAGGGAAGACATGGCTTGGCAGTTCGGGCTGGACTGTTCCCATGAGGCACAGGGTCAGACTGATTTGCATATGGCCATGTCTGAACTGGGGTGGCAGAGTGGGCTAAAGAACGGTGATGGATTAAACCCAGATCAGTTGACTGGGGGTGAGTGCTTGCAATGTTCAACACTCCGTCTATCATTTCCTTTGGTTTTTGCTTTGTTCGCCATAAGTTGGCAGGGTATGCTCAGACGTGAGTACCTTGCTCACTTTGCCACTGGATTCAAGCAAGCCTGGCTGAAGACGGCTGAAATGCCAGAAACCGGTCCTAGGAAGCTTGTTTCCGGTCCAGGGAAGACATGGCTTGGCAGTTCGGGCTCGACTGTTCCCATGAGGCACAGGGTCAGACTGATTTGCATATGGCCATGTCTGAACTGGGGTGGCAGAGTGGGCTAAAGAACGGTGATGGATTAAACCCAGATCAGTTGACTGGGGGTGAGTGCTTGCAATGTTCAACACTCCGTCCATCATTTCCTTTGGTTTTTGCTTTGTTCGCCATAAGTTGGCAGGGTATGCTCAGACGTGAGTCCCTTGCTCACTTTGCCACTGGATTCAAGCAAGCCTGGCTGAAGACGGCTGAAATGCCAGAAACCGGTCCTAGGAAGCTTGTTTCCGGTCCAGGGAAGACATGGCTTGGCAGTTCGGGCTGGACTGTTCCCATGAGGCACAGGGTCAGACTGATTTGCATATGGCCATGTCTGAACTAGGGTGGCAGAGTGGGCTAAAGAACGGTGATGGATTAAACCCAGATCAGTTGACTGGGGGTGAGTGCTTGCAATGTTCAACACTCCGTCCATCATTTCCTTTGGTTTTTGCTTTGTTCGCCATAAGTTGGCAGGGTATGCTCAGACGTGAGTCCCTTGCTCACTTTGCCACTGGATTCAAGCAAGCCTGGCTGAAGACGGCTGAAATGCCAGAAACCGGTCCTAGGAAGCTTGTTTCCGGTCCAGGGAAGACATGGCTTGGCAGTTCGGGCTGGACTGTTCCCATGAGGCACAGGGTCAGACTGATTTGCATATGGCCATGTCTGAACTGGGGTGGCAGAGTGGGCTAAAGAACGGTGATGGATTAAACCCAGATCAGTTGACTGGGGGTGAGTGCTTGCAATGTTCAACACTCCGTCCATCATTTCCTTTGGTTTTTGCTTTGTTCGCCATAAGTTGGCAGGGTATGCTCAGACGTGAGTCCCTTGCTCACTTTGCCACTGGATTCAAGCAAGCCTGGCTGAAGACGGCTGAAATGCCAGAAACCGGTCCTAGGAAGCTTGTTTCCGGTCCAGGGAAGACATGGCTTGGCAGTTCGGGCTGGACTGTTCCCATGAGGCACAGGGTCAGACTGATTTGCATATGGCCATGTCTGAACTGGGGTGGCAGAGTGGGCTAAAGAACGGTGATGGATTAAACCCAGATCAGTTGACTGGGGGTGAGTGCTTGCAATGTTCAACACTCCGTCCATCATTTCCTTTGGTTTTTGCTTTGTTCGCCATAAGTTGGCAGGGTATGCTCAGACGTGAGTACCTTGCTCACTTTGCCACTGGATTCAAGCAAGCCTGGCTGAAGACGGCTGAAATGCCAGAAACCGGTCCTAGGAAGCTTGTTTCCGGTCCAGGGAAGACATGGCTTGGCAGTTCGGGCTGGACTGTTCCCATGAGGCACAGGGTCAGACTGATTTGCATATGGCCATGTCTGAACTGGGGTGGCAGAGTGGGCTAAAGAACGGTGATGGATTAAACCCAGATCAGTTGACTGGGGGTGAGTGCTTGCAATGTTCAACACTCCGTCCATCATTTCCTTTGGTTTTTGCTTTGTTCGCCATAAGTTGGCAGGGTATGCTCAGACGTGAGTCCCTTGCTCACTTTGCCACTGGATTCAAGCAAGCCTGGCTGAAGACGGCTGAAATGCCAGAAACCGGTCCTAGGAAGCTTGTTTCCGGTCCAGGGAAGACATGGCTTGGCAGTTCGGGCTGGACTGTTCCCATGAGGCACAGGGTCAGACTGATTTGCATATGGCCATGTCTGAACTAGGGTGGCAGAGTGGGCTAAAGAACGGTGATGGATTAAACCCAGATCAGTTGACTGGGGGTGAGTGCTTGCAATGTTCAACACTCCGTCCATCATTTCCTTTGGTTTTTGCTTTGTTCGCCATAAGTTGGCAGGGTATGCTCAGACGTGAGTCCCTTGCTCACTTTGCCACTGGATTCAAGCAAGCCTGGCTGAAGACGGCTGAAATGCCAGAAACCGGTCCTAGGAAGCTTGTTTCCGGTCCAGGGAAGACATGGCTTGGCAGTTCGGGCTGGACTGTTCCCATGAGGCACAGGGTCAGACTGATTTGCATATGGCCATGTCTGAACTGGGGTGGCAGAGTGGGCTAAAGAACGGTGATGGATTAAACCCAGATCAGTTGACTGGGGGTGAGTGCTTGCAATGTTCAACACTCCGTCCATCATTTCCTTTGGTTTTTGCTTTGTTCGCCATAAGTTGGCAGGGTATGCTCAGACGTGAGTCCCTTGCTCACTTTGCCACTGGATTCAAGCAAGCCTGGCTGAAGACGGCTGAAATGCCAGAAACCGGTCCTAGGAAGCTTGTTTCCGGTCCAGGGAAGACATGGCTTGGCAGTTCGGGCTGGACTGTTCCCATGAGGCACAGGGTCAGACTGATTTGCATATGGCCATGTCTGAACTGGGGTGGCAGAGTGGGCTAAAGAACGGTGATGGATTAAACCCAGATCAGTTGACTGGGGGTGAGTGCTTGCAATGTTCAACACTCCGTCCATCATTTCCTTTGGTTTTTGCTTTGTTCGCCATAAGTTGGCAGGGTATGCTCAGATGTGAGTCCCTTGCTCACTTTGCCACTGGATTCAAGCAAGCCTGGCTGAAGACGGCTGAAATGCCAGAAACCGGTCCTAGGAAGCTTGTTTCCGGTCCAGGGAAGACATGGCTTGGCAGTTCGGGCTGGACTGTTCCCATGAGGCACAGGGTCAGACTGATTTGCATATGGCCATGTCTGAACTGGGGTGGCAGAGTGGGCTAAAGAACGGTGATGGATTAAACCCAGATCAGTTGACTGGGGGTGAGTGCTTGCAATGTTCAACACTCCGTCCATCATTTCCTTTGGTTTTTGCTTTGTTCGCCATAAGTTGGCAGGGTATGCTCAGACGTGAGTCCCTTGCTCACTTTGCCACTGGATTCAAGCAAGCCTGGCTGAAGACGGCTGAAATGCCAGAAACCGGTCCTAGGAAGCTTGTTTCCGGTCCAGGGAAGACATGGCTTGGCAGTTCGGGCTGGACTGTTCCCATGAGGCACAGGGTCAGACTGATTTGCATATGGCCATGTCTGAACTGGGGTGGCAGAGTGGGCTAAAGAACGGTGATGGATTAAACCCAGATCAGTTGACTGGGGGTGAGTGCTTGCAATGTTCAACACTCCGTCCATCATTTCCTTTGGTTTTTGCTTAGTGCTACAGCTCACCATCCTTGAAGAGCATCTCCACATGACGCCCCAGTATCATTTTGAATGTTTAACACAGGAGAGAGTTTACGGATGCATATTGTTTAAAGCGCTGCGAGTGCATCTACTTTTGTAAGTGTGTGATAGTGTAGTGTATCACTACTCATTGTCACAGTTTTCTGAGCATAGCCATTTCCACTGGGATTAAGAGTGCTACGCCCGCTGGCACAGGCCCCAATGCTCCACACCTTATTGGGCTGATTTAATATTGCCTGTTATATCATATGGTAACTCCATCTAGCAGTGTTCTGCTAAAACTTGTGTTTAGATCTTGACAAGGCATCAAAGGCCCAGATGTGCCCTCTAGTAATAGCGCTTAGTAGCCAATGATTGGGGCATGTGCTTCGTCTGAAGGTAACCTGAACCTACACCCTGCTTCCGCTACGTGTCCCGGTGTCCACACATAGAAGACACAGGACATGTGTCTGAGTGTTATGTGAAGCAGATACGTATGTCCATTTACTTTGAGGAGTTAATAATTGGCATATCCCACTGCCATTGTATCAGCAGCAAATAGTTACAGATCCTACCACCAACCATTTAGCCCAAAACGTGAACATGAAGCATAGGTTGTCCTCAAGGGCACTTATGTGACAATTCACTTGACTTGTGTGACAACTTGTAGGACACTTTATGACAGGCATGTGCCTTTCATGTGCATCGCATGTGCGCAGCCTTTTGAATATCGAAAGAACCTGGAGGTGACTACGGAGAGTGATCCCATTTAAATGGATGGATGGATATATGGATGGATGGGTGAATGAATGGATAGATGGATAGATGAATGAGCTTTAATGAAGATGTCTGCGAAGCACATTGTAAGAGTTTGGCCCGACAGCTTTATCACTGTAGAACTAGGGTTCTTTCCCAAGGTCCCCCTCACGCCTCAAAGGCCACCTCCTATTAAATAATAAAAATAGGTTCCCTCTTGCTTGCCTAAATCGGTATGTTTCCTGATGAGAATGTTCCCCCAGCATCAGGATGGCACACAAGTGAGAGACGTTATGGCTTAAGCTGCATAGTACTTCCATTGCACAATCTACTTGGAGGTTCCCTGTGCAGCAAATAACTTCATGTCTTCTCAAAATGCAGATGTACAGGGTTACTATCATACCTGGCATTAGGCAGTATGCTCTCTATTCACGGCTTCCACTTCTATTGCTAGTGACACTGTACGCATGTCTCTGTGTCGCTGCTGACAGGACTGGAGTGCATGTACTGGCTTTGAAAGTCATACAATGCAGACTTACTGTAAATATTTATACAGCACAATTGTGCGCACACGTGAGGCTTCAGAGCATGCACTATGACATCACAGCATGGACTTGGCTGGTATCATTGGGCAGGACTTTGACGTTGTGGAAAAGGGAGGGTGACTGGCATGATTACCTCACATGACAGCATCTGGAGGGAGTCGAGTCAGTGATGCCACCATTGTTTTGAGAGCTGCGCAATGTGCCTTTAAAAGACACTGACAGCACCTGCTCTCGGACTCACTGTGACTGGACAGAACTCGACGACAGGGCAGCAGCACTTGTCGATGTCAGATATGTGTTGTCCTAACTTAACTTTGGTGCGGGGTGGCAGCAACAATTCCTGGGGGCCTGGGCCAATGGGAAATTGAAATCATCGTGCCATTGCTTGCGGATGTAGGGGCCTAGTCCGTCCTCCCTGGTATCTGTACTGTTTGGGTCATTATTGCCATAACAGTACCATTGACTAATTGTTGACACTCTGAGATCGTCCAGGCGACCAACTTGAGAGGCACAAGCGGCCCCTTTCTGGCGCGGGAGAATATAGAAAAAAAACTGCAAACAGGCCATGCCAATGACCATTCACAATGATTCTTCAAAAGTCTGAATGCCCAAAGCCCTGCTGCCAAAAGGTAACTGAAGTGACACTCGGGGTAGCACCTAAGGTGCCAGAAAAATATGCGGCAACAGGGAAGGTGCCATCCTGGATTAATTTAGTTCACTTTATGCAAGGAACTATAGGCCACGTTCCTAATGGCATGTTAGTACTGGTGCCCAATGACCTCAGAAGGATGACGAGACAGAGCAGCCCTGCCGCTGGGCCTGCAGATTAAACTGAAATGAAATCAGATCTCACCTTGCAGATAAACCTCACACTCATCATTGCTGAGAGTCAGAGTGTGAGTAGTCGGCGGTCGATGCTGCCGTCCCGCAGCCGGTCCGAACGCCGCTGGGTATAATTAATTGCGTCTGGGTATAATTCATTAATTTGCGCAGCCAGCAGCAGCAGGCTAGGCTAAGACAGCAGTGGACTTGACTCGACTGACTCTCACTCAATGAGTCCCCCGCCGCTTTCTGGTGACCTCACACTTCCTTCCTGCAGGACTGCGTGAGGTCTCACTTCCAGATTATAATCCCACCTCCACGGTGTGCCACAGCCAGTTACTGTCTGACTCATGGACCGAAAATCGGCCCCAGCTACAAAACCGGCCCCCTGTGCAAAAACCGGCCCCCACCCCATCCAGCCTACCGGGGGAAGGCCCGGTGCCCGGAATTACCAGTCCGGCCCTGGGCACACCCCTACTTACACTTAAATAGACCGTGTTCTGCCTCCATACAAAGGGCTGCATACCACGTGTAGCTAGTCTGGAGCCAGGGCAGGGAAGGCAGGGCTTTTGCCCTCTTTAGAGACATGCCTCTAGAAGCTTCTCCTGACTTTAAATGCACATCTGTGTATAAAAGAAGGACCTTAGATACCACCAATTCTGCTAGACATCTGCTCTGAAATACTGCTGCTCTGCTGTGCTGACCTGCTGCCTGCTGCCCTCTCTCCTAGATGAGAAGGACTGGACCTGCATTTGTTGAACCCAGGAGCTCAGAGTGACTTGAAGGGCTATTTGGCTAGCCTCCTGACTAGAGCCTCAGGGACAGAAGGCTCCAACAAGCTTGAACCACGCACTTGGACTCTGCCATCTTTGATCCCTACTCTGCCAAGTGGTGCCACCTCAGTACTGGACTCTTGGAGGAGGACCTGAGGGTGCTCTGCCAGCCCATCTGTGGACCTAACAGAACCTGACGTACCTTCTCTGCTGCACGGCACAATCCCGAGCAGAACCATTGCATCGCCTCTTCTGCAAGGATTCTCTCAGTGCAAGAACTCTACATCGACCTTGCAACCCGCATCAGAACCACCCAGCATTGCGAGGCTACCCCAATGCAGGTCCTTGCAACGACAGTCTGGATGATGACGCAGGCTATCACATTGCAGCTTTGCAGCAGCTCAGAACCGATGCATCGCACTCAGTTGGCCTGAATTTGTCACTTTGTCCTGGTCTGGCGTGACCACATATCCACATTTGGCGCTTTGTGCTTTTTGGTGCTTGTTTTATTGAAACCTTTAAACTTGTATATCTCCGGTTCTACTGATCCCAGTCTTGCAGCGCCTCGAGACCAAAACATCACCTCAACTGCACAACACATCCTCAGTGCTGGACTTCACATTGCAAGCCCTCACCGGCTGGATCCTTGATGATGATGCAGGACCTTCATCGCAGTTTCACAGCTTCTCATAACCGATGTCTCGCCCCGGCTGCGCGACGCATCCTCGAAGCGAGACCTGGCAACACACCGCAACAAGAATTTAAGAAATTCTTGTTCAGCGGGCCTAACTGGGTTTGTACTGTAGACAACCCACGCTTGGTCAAATTTGGACTGAACTTGTGACTTTGTCCCAGGCCGGCTACCCCAGATTGCCACGGTTGGCGCTTTGTGCTTTTTTGCAATATTTTCACTTAAACCATTAAACTTGCATGTCTCAGGTTCTACAGTTGTTTTATTTACTAATTAATACATTTTTCTAAATCAGGTGTGGGATCCTTTTGTGGTGTGTTGCGATGCTGTGTTATTGTTAGAATTGTTGCCCACATTCTTTACACATTTACACCTGACTGCTCTGTGCCAGGGAGTTGAGCACAAGTTAATTTAGGGTTTGCTTCTGACTTCTTCCTCACAAGGATTGTGGTTTCTGCTTGAATAGGGTTTCGGCCCCCTCAGCCAGCAACCTAATTTCTTATACAGATGCTTTCTGTACAGGACAAATTACTTAATTTACCTCTTTCTGTACCAGTCACCACCAGGGGAGATGTTGATCGGGGAACCTTTGTTCACCCCTCAGCTTACTCAAATAGAAACAGTCACCTGTTACACAATTTTGACCTAACTTTCTGGGCACAAGCTAGTGTCTCCACCCAGTCAATTGTGAGATACCAGTAGCTCTGAGACACATTCAAAGTAGCTCACAGCCTTGAGTTCATTTTTAAATAAGCCCAGGGTCACATTTTTCTTTGAACATTAATGGAAGGCTGGGTTTGCTTTACATTATTATCATAGGCTGAAGATACCAAAGCTTGATAAGGAGTTGCTCAGTCAGATTCATGGGCAAGGTTGGGTTACAGAGGTGAAGAACTGAAGCCTTGAAGTATTTAATGCTTAAATAAAAGTCCTTGCCGACTCAATATTGAAGCATGAGAACAAAATGATGTTTCTGGATGCTTTTAAACGGGAGAAAATTCAAATGAAATGTTACCTTAATGATTAACTCTTTGTTTTAATTTTCTCCCATTTCAAAGTGTAGGATTTACAAGCAGCAGGCTTTTTAATCGCAGTGACTGGTAGACACTGTGTCATATTTATAACTGAAAAATAGTCTTTTTTTCAAATGGGCGGAATTTAAATTGATGAAAAGTTTTTCTACGAAACATTAAGGGTCTCTCTCAATGTCGGACACCACATCGGTCATGGGACCGACCGACACCTGGTCGGCAGTCCCTTCCGCCACATTAGGATGCGACCGAACACTGTTCGGTCGCATTCCTACATTTTACTCTGGGAGCATGCACTCCAGCTGTAAACCGGCTGTAATGCATGCTCCCATAGTAAAATGGGAGGTGTGGTTCATCCCTGTATCCCGTGGCAGGCACCTCAAGCTGCCTGCCACAAGGTACAGAGATCAACGTAATCGCCGTAATCTCAAGGAGGGAAAGGCCCACCCTTGAGATTATTTGCAGCATTCTGACTTGCGGACGGGCTCTCCGAGCCCATCGCAAGCCAGCTGTAATGACCGCTCAACCTCCTTTCGACCACCTCCATTGTAATGAGGTGGTCGGAATGGTATCCGACGTGCACATTACGAAGCGGGTCGGAAGGCTTCTACTGTCGGTCGGAGTCTTCCGAGAAGCATCGTAATCAGGCCCTAAGTATTAATGTCCTTCTACACTTTCAATTATGCCAGATATGTCTTAATATTTTATGAAGTTAATGTATGGTTGAGTGGGCCTGCACACCTGTTTTGTGTACTGATGTATTGTAACTAGGTTTAAAAATCTTTCGTTTGTTTTAAGCGTGCTTTCACGTAAAGGGATGTGAGTCAACGTCCCTATCAGTGACAATGAATGGGGGAGGTTCTGGATTGACCAGAGCCTGCGTGAATCACAGCTAGGACCCTGAGGTCTCAACAAAAGTAAACCAAAACATATACAAACTGTGCAATGAATTTACAGTGAAGCAAGATACTAATAATATAAAGGACAATAAGCAAGTACTGTTTTGCCACTGTTTGTTTGTATTAAAAAACAGGTTCAATGAGTATTGTTGTCATCACAATACATCCATTAAAGAATAAGTGTTCCAATTCACAATAGATAACTTTGTTCAACAATTACAAAGGTGAGGTCCCAATGCATTTCGGGTTAGTCTCTAACCCTTCGTCAGGGGATATATACATTCACAAAACCATCACAGTAAATGTAGTTGTTCCTTTTTAACTTCTTTTCAGCCTCCAACCGGAGCTGCAACAAAAGCCACATAAATCCAATTAAGGAAATCACATGTACATTGAGTCAATAGGATTTGCACTCGTGGAAAGATCATAGGGTGACAGACCGTAACCAGAAGTGAGAGAGTGACTGAGTTAAAGGAAAAGAAAAAGCGAAAAAAGTGAAGTCTCATCGAGGTGTTTATTAAAGAAACTGTGCTCAAAGACGCGGAATTTGTGAACACAAAAGTAAAATCGTGCGTTAAAAAAACGTAAAGGACGTGCGTGTTTGAACTAGACCGCCACCGGCATTCAAACGAAAATCTGTCAAGCCTCGACTCACCCTACTGAAACGCCTGGAGTGTTTGAAACGAAGTCAGAGTATCTGCCGGTCGATAAATGTCTGTAATGAACGAAGCCTAGGGTTAACAAACAACCGAGTGGTTGTAATACCGTCTCTCAGCCCAATGACCGTGTCCGCGGCTTACCGTGCTAGTGAAGTATTCCTGTCTCTCCGCGAAATTTCCTGGAACAGCAAGCCTTCTGCTAGCGCATGCGTATGTGTGTAAACTGTGTCAGTTATAACGGGAACAGAGGTGAGTGAAAGACATGAACGAAGGACAAACGTCCAGTTCATGTAATAGTAATGGAAAGAGGACTCTATGTTCGTCAATGAACTGGTGTAACCATAATACTATGGATTGTACCAAATAAAAACAAAAACAAAATGACCGCTAATCTATATACCGAAAGGATGAAAAGAAAAGTGTGTGAAATAAATATGAAGACGAAATGCGAGTGCAAAATCCTTTACAATAAAATACATAATCTGACACTTTCAGATGAAACATAACATTTCGTAGTGGTCATTAAGACCACCTGGGGTCACCGTTCCTAAGAATTTTATCCAGTGTGTTTCTCTGCATGATAGAACTGTATTCATGTCTCTGTCTAACAATGTGGGGAGACGTTCCAGGATAGTGAACCGTAGTTGAGGAATGGTGTGTGGTGTATTGATCCAGTGTGTAACAAGGGAGGAGGTCATGTTCTTATTGCGAATTCTACTTTTGTGTTCGATGATTCTGGTCTTAATCTTTCGACTAGTCCTCCCGACATATACCAAGCCACAAGGGCATTTGATGGCATAAATGACCCATTCAGTGTTGCAATCTGATGTGTGTTGTAATGTGATAGTTTTGCCTGTGTGTGGATGAGTGAACACTTTGCCTACTATGACGTTGCCACATTGGCCACAGTTATAGCATTTTTTCATCCCGGTGTTTTTCACAGTTTGCGGTTTGATTTTGTTTTTGAGGAGATCCTTCAAGTTCTTCGGTCTGGTGTGAGCAAACATAGGGGGATCCGTAAACAACTCTTGAAAATCAGCTTCTTGTGAAATAATGTCCCATCGTTTGTGAATGATGGCTTTTATGGCTTTAGATTGCATCGAGTGTCTTAATACAAAAACTTCACGTTTAGGGGGGACCTTAGGGATGGTAAGGAGCAAATCTTCACGTTTTTTTTGTGCTACCTTATGTTCTGCCTCTAGAAGGATGTTATCAGGATAGCCCCTGTTTTTGTATTTCACCAATTGCTCTTTGATGTTCAATTCACATTGTTGGTTGTTTGAAGTAATTCTTTTTATTCTCGTGAGTTGGGACACCGGTAGATGTTTCTTCAGGGAATATGGGTGAGCACTGCTGAAGTGCAGTGCGTTGTTGACATCTGTGGGCTTTCTGTAAATGGTAGTGATAAGGCCTTGGGTGGATTTAAGGATCTCAATGTCCAAGAAATGGATCTTGTCATCTTGTATGTCATGGGTGAATTGTATTCTCGGGTTGCAGTAATTCAACTCAGTGATGCTGTGTTCCAAAAGATTTCTGGAACCCTTCCAAATAACCAAGATATCGTCAATATATCTCAAGAAAAGGATTGTATTGGCGCGCCAGACTGGGTTATGTAAAATGAATTGGTGCTCAAAGTAAGCCATAAAGGTATTCGCGTAAGCTGGGGCTCCTGGAAAGCCCATGGATGTGCCGGTGATCTGAAGGTAGTATTTGTCTTTCCATGAAAAATAACTATGGAACAGTGCGAAATGTAATAGTTCCAAAAGGAAGATACTTTTTTCTTTTGAGATTGATGAATGAAGGAGTCTCCATTCTACAGCCTCGAGACCTTCTTCGTGGGCAATTGATGTATAGAGGGCCACGACGTCAATTGTACAGAGGAGATAGTCGGTGTCAAGATGTTCATTAATCGATTCCAACTTGAGAAGGCAGTCAGTAGTGTCTTTGATGTACGTTTCCCAAGATTGAACCAAAGGTTGCAAATGGTAGTCCAAATATTGGCCTGTTGCCTCATGTATCGATCCGCAGCCTGCTACTATAGGTCTAAACGGAGGGTTCTGTTTGTTTTTATGTATCTTTGGAAGCATATATATATGCGGAACCTTTGGTGTGGATTGAAAAAGAAATTTGCGTGTGTTTGCATCAATGATGCCATCTTCCTCTCCTTTCTGTAGGATGCTGTTAAGTATTGTCAGAAAATCCTTAGTAGGGTCTAGATCCATAGCTATGTATGTGTTAAAGTCGTTCACATGCTCGTCTACGTTTTTTGCGTAGAACTCGGTGTCCATTACCACTAGGGCTCCACCTTTGTCGGCTGGTTGGAATGTGATAGACATGTCTTGTCGTAAGGCATTCAAGGTACGTGATTCTTTATGAGAAAGATTCGAATGTTTAGGTTTGGTGTACTTTATGCTTTCCAGGTCCTTTTTGACCAGAATCTCGAAGGTGTCCAGAGTTTTGTGTGTCAATGGGGACATGAATTTACTTTTTGGGCGAAATGAATGAATGGTAGATGTCTCATCCTCAATTCTAGGATTGATCGTGAAGAACCATTTCAGTCGTAGTTTACGCATGAATTTGAAGAGTGCGATCTCTGTTTCCAAGCTGTTGGATGTGTAGGTTGGTACAAACGATATCCCTCTATTCAATACTCGGAGTTGATCCGTATTGAGTTGTTTGTTAGAGATGTTTACAACTAGGGAATTGTTTTCTTGGTACTCCGCTGAGGTCTGCCCGTTTCGATGTTTTTTTTGGATTTTTCCCCTGCGGGTGCGTTGTCGCCTGGTATGGTGGTTTTGTCCGGGGGGGATTTCGATGATTGACCCTCGGCTAAAAAAGACGGTTTGGTAGTTGAGGTGGTTGCTTGTTCTTCCATTTGGTCACCAGGTTGAGATCGTGACCCAACTGTCGGTCTATGGAGTAACAGGTCTTGTTCATTAACTACACTTTCTTCAGAGGACGAATTACCGGTCTTTTTGAAAGGACGTTTTTGAGCATAAACTTCTGCCCAAGAGTAAACTTCATCAAGTTTGTAATCTATTGTGTCCCTTTTAAATTTTCTGATTTTGCGCTCGTGTACTTCCTTGGCATGGACATCAAGTCTGATATTGATGTCTTCTAAAACCTTATTCCAGTCTTCCTGTTCCATGTGTTCAATTATTTCATCTTTCAATTTATTAATGTCTTGATCTAATTCCTGAAGTATAGACGAGATTTCTTCAACTATGAGTAGTATGAGATCCAGCGAGCATTTGTTCAAGATGGCGTACCAACGGGACATGAAGTGTTTGTTAAATTTAAAGAGCATGGGTTTTAAAGCAATTCTTAGACCTCTTGGAATTCTTTTAACTTTGTGGTACTCGATGAGCGTTGTAGCGTGGAGACGTTGGTTAATTTCCTTCCTCATGATGTATTCCAATTGTCGTAGCTGTTGTGTTGTTGTTCTGGTGGAGGAACTGAAAGTGCGTGTTTCTTTTACGAGAGAATAAATGGATGTTGCTTCATCAGGTGTATAAGCTTTCGTTAGTGCCTGATTGGTAGTCAAGTCTGCAATGTCTTTCCACGACATTTTTGTTACCGGGTGCTGGACCACTGGGACTCAATAATATCAAGTTAATGTATGGTTGAGTGGGCCTGCACACCTGTTTTGTGTACTGATGTATTGTAACTAGGTTTAAAAATCTTTCGTTTGTTTTAAGCGTGCTTTCACGTAAAGGGATGTGAGTCAACGTCCCTATCAGTGACAATGAATGGGGGAGGTTCTGGATTGACCAGAGCCTGCGTGAATCACAGCTAGGACCCTGAGGTCTCAACAAAAGTAAACCAAAACATATACAAACTGCAATGAATTTACAGTGAAGCAAGATACTAATAATATAAAGGACAATAAGCAAGTACTGTTTTGCCACTGTTTGTTTGTATTAAAAAACAGGTTCAATGAGTATTGTTGTCATCACAATACATCCATTAAAGAATAAGTGTTCCAATTCACAATAGATAACTTTGTTCAACAATTACAAAGGTGAGGTCCCAATGCATTTCGGGTTAGTCTCTAACCCTTCGTCAGGGGATATATACATTCACAAAACCATCACAGTAAATGTAGTTGTTCCTTTTTAACTTCTTTTCAGCCTCCAACCGGAGCTGCAACAAAAGCCACATAAATCCAATTAAGGAAATCACATGTACATTGAGTCAATAGGATTTGCACTCGTGGAAAGATCATAGGGTGACAGACCGTAACCAGAAGTTAGAGAGTGACTGAGTTAAAGGAAAAGAAAAAGCGAAAAAAGTGAAGTCTCATCGAGGTGTTTATTAAAGAAACTGTGCTCAAAGACGCGGAATTTGTGAACACAAAAGTAAAATCGTGCGTTAAAAAAACGTAAAGGACGTGCGTGTTTGAACTAGACCGCCACCGGCATTCAAACGAAAATCTGTCAAGCCTCGACTCACCCTACTGAAACGCCTGGAGTGTTTGAAACGAAGTCAGAGTATCTGCCGGTCGATAAATGTCTGTAATGAACGAAGCCTAGGGTTAACAAACAACCGAGTGGTTGTAATACCGTCTCTCAGCCCAATGACCGTGTCCGCGGCTTACCGTGCTAGTGAAGTATTCCTGTCTCTCCGCGAAATTTCCTGGAACAGCAAGCCTTCTGCTAGCGCATGCGTATGTGTGTAAACTGTGTCAGTTATAACGGGAACAGAGGTGAGTGAAAGACATGAACGAAGGACAAACGTCCAGTTCATGTAATAGTAATGGAAAGAGGACTCTATGTTCGTCAATGAACTGGTGTAACCATAATACTATGGATTGTACCAAATAAAAACAAAAACAAAATGACCGCTAATCTATATACCGAAAGGATGAAAAGAAAAGTGTGTGAAATAAATATGAAGACGAAATGCGAGTGCAAAATCCTTTACAATAAAATACATAATCTGACACTTTCAGATGAAACATAACATTTCGTAGTGGTCATTAAGACCACCTGGGGTCACCGTTCCTAAGAATTTTATCCAGTGTGTTTCTCTGCATGATAGAACTGTATTCATGTCTCTGTCTAACAATGTGGGGAGACGTTCCAGGATAGTGAACCGTAGTTGAGGAATGGTGTGTGGTGTATTGATCCAGTGTGTAACAAGGGAGGAGGTCATGTTCTTATTGCGAATTCTACTTTTGTGTTCGATGATTCTGGTCTTAATCTTTCGACTAGTCCTCCCGACATATACCAAGCCACAAGGGCATTTGATGGCATAAATGACCCATTCAGTGTTGCAATCTGATGTGTGTTGTAATGTGATAGTTTTGCCTGTGTGTGGATGAGTGAACACTTTGCCTACTATGACGTTGCCACATTGGCCACAGTTATAGCATTTTTTCATCCCGGTGTTTTTCACAGTTTGCGGTTTGATTTTGTTTTTGAGGAGATCCTTCAAGTTCTTCGGTCTGGTGTGAGCAAACATAGGGGGATCCGTAAACAACTCTTGAAAATCAGCTTCTTGTGAAATAATGTCCCATCGTTTGTGAATGATGGCTTTTATGGCTTTAGATTGCATCGAGTGTCTTAATACAAAAACTTCACGTTTAGGGGGGACCTTAGGGATGGTAAGGAGCAAATCTTCACGTTTTTTTTGTGCTACCTTATGTTCTGCCTCTAGAAGGATGTTATCAGGATAGCCCCTGTTTTTGTATTTCACCAATTGCTCTTTGATGTTCAATTCACATTGTTGGTTGTTTGAAGTAATTCTTTTTATTCTCGTGAGTTGGGACACCGGTAGATGTTTCTTCAGGGAATATGGGTGAGCACTGCTGAAGTGCAGTGCGTTGTTGACATCTGTGGGCTTTCTGTAAATGGTAGTGATAAGGCCTTGGGTGGATTTAAGGATCTCAATGTCCAAGAAATGGATCTTGTCATCTTGTATGTCATGGGTGAATTGTATTCTCGGGTTGCAGTAATTCAACTCAGTGATGCTGTGTTCCAAAAGATTTCTGGAACCCTTCCAAATAACCAAGATATCGTCAATATATCTCAAGAAAAGGATTGTATTGGCGCGCCAGACTGGGTTATGTAAAATGAATTGGTGCTCAAAGTAAGCCATAAAGGTATTCGCGTAAGCTGGGGCTCCTGGAAAGCCCATGGATGTGCCGGTGATCTGAAGGTAGTATTTGTCTTTCCATGAAAAATAACTATGGAACAGTGCGAAATGTAATAGTTCCAAAAGGAAGATACTTTTTTCTTTTGAGATTGATGAATGAAGGAGTCTCCATTCTACAGCCTCGAGACCTTCTTCGTGGGCAATTGATGTATAGAGGGCCACGACGTCAATTGTACAGAGGAGATAGTCGGTGTCAAGATGTTCATTAATCGATTCCAACTTGAGAAGGCAGTCAGTAGTGTCTTTGATGTACGTTTCCCAAGATTGAACCAAAGGTTGCAAATGGTAGTCCAAATATTGGCCTGTTGCCTCATGTATCGATCCGCAGCCTGCTACTATAGGTCTAAACGGAGGGTTCTGTTTGTTTTTATGTATCTTTGGAAGCATATATATATGCGGAACCTTTGGTGTGGATTGAAAAAGAAATTTGCGTGTGTTTGCATCAATGATGCCATCTTCCTCTCCTTTCTGTAGGATGCTGTTAAGTATTGTCAGAAAATCCTTAGTAGGGTCTAGATCCATAGCTATGTATGTGTTAAAGTCGTTCACATGCTCGTCTACGTTTTTTGCGTAGAACTCGGTGTCCATTACCACTAGGGCTCCACCTTTGTCGGCTGGTTGGAATGTGATAGACATGTCTTGTCGTAAGGCATTCAAGGTACGTGATTCTTTATGAGAAAGATTCGAATGTTTAGGTTTGGTGTACTTTATGCTTTCCAGGTCCTTTTTGACCAGAATCTCGAAGGTGTCCAGAGTTTTGTGTGTCAATGGGGACATGAATTTACTTTTTGGGCGAAATGAATGAATGGTAGATGTCTCATCCTCAATTCTAGGATTGATCGTGAAGAACCATTTCAGTCGTAGTTTACGCATGAATTTGAAGAGTGCGATCTCTGTTTCCAAGCTGTTGGATGTGTAGGTTGGTACAAACGATATCCCTCTATTCAATACTCGGAGTTGATCCGTATTGAGTTGTTTGTTAGAGATGTTTACAACTAGGGAATTGTTTTCTTGGTACTCCGCTGAGGTCTGCCCGTTTCGATGTTTTTTTTGGATTTTTCCCCTGCGGGTGCGTTGTCGCCTGGTATGGTGGTTTTGTCCGGGGGGGATTTCGATGATTGACCCTCGGCTAAAAAAGACGGTTTGGTAGTTGAGGTGGTTGCTTGTTCTTCCATTTGGTCACCAGGTTGAGATCGTGACCCAACTGTCGGTCTATGGAGTAACAGGTCTTGTTCATTAACTACACTTTCTTCAGAGGACGAATTACCGGTCTTTTTGAAAGGACGTTTTTGAGCATAAACTTCTGCCCAAGAGTAAACTTCATCAAGTTTGTAATCTATTGTGTCCCTTTTAAATTTTCTGATTTTGCGCTCGTGTACTTCCTTGGCATGGACATCAAGTCTGATATTGATGTCTTCTAAAACCTTATTCCAGTCTTCCTGTTCCATGTGTTCAATTATTTCATCTTTCAATTTATTAATGTCTTGATCTAATTCCTGAAGTATAGACGAGATTTCTTCAACTATGAGTAGTATGAGATCCAGCGAGCATTTGTTCAAGATGGCGTACCAACGGGACATGAAGTGTTTGTTAAATTTAAAGAGCATGGGTTTTAAAGCAATTCTTAGACCTCTTGGAATTCTTTTAACTTTGTGGTACTCGATGAGCGTTGTAGCGTGGAGACGTTGGTTAATTTCCTTCCTCATGATGTATTCCAATTGTCGTAGCTGTTGTGTTGTTGTTCTGGTGGAGGAACTGAAAGTGCGTGTTTCTTTTACGAGAGAATAAATGGATGTTGCTTCATCAGGTGTATAAGCTTTCGTTAGTGCCTGATTGGTAGTCAAGTCTGCAATGTCTTTCCACGACATTTTTGTTACCGGGTGCTGGACCACTGGGACTCAATAATATCAAGTTAATGTATGGTTGAGTGGGCCTGCACACCTGTTTTGTGTACTGATGTATTGTAACTAGGTTTAAAAATCTTTCGTTTGTTTTAAGCGTGCTTTCACGTAAAGGGATGTGAGTCAACGTCCCTATCAGTGACAATGAATGGGGGAGGTTCTGGATTGACCAGAGCCTGCGTGAATCACAGCTAGGACCCTGAGGTCTCAACAAAAGTAAACCAAAACATATACAAACTGCAATGAATTTACAGTGAAGCAAGATACTAATAATATAAAGGACAATAAGCAAGTACTGTTTTGCCACTGTTTGTTTGTATTAAAAAACAGGTTCAATGAGTATTGTTGTCATCACAATACATCCATTAAAGAATAAGTGTTCCAATTCACAATAGATAACTTTGTTCAACAATTACAAAGGTGAGGTCCCAATGCATTTCGGGTTAGTCTCTAACCCTTCGTCAGGGGATATATACATTCACAAAACCATCACAGTAAATGTAGTTGTTCCTTTTTAACTTCTTTTCAGCCTCCAACCGGAGCTGCAACAAAAGCCACATAAATCCAATTAAGGAAATCACATGTACATTGAGTCAATAGGATTTGCACTCGTGGAAAGATCATAGGGTGACAGACCGTAACCAGAAGTTAGAGAGTGACTGAGTTAAAGGAAAAGAAAAAGCGAAAAAAGTGAAGTCTCATCGAGGTGTTTATTAAAGAAACTGTGCTCAAAGACGCGGAATTTGTGAACACAAAAGTAAAATCGTGCGTTAAAAAAACGTAAAGGACGTGCGTGTTTGAACTAGACCGCCACCGGCATTCAAACGAAAATCTGTCAAGCCTCGACTCACCCTACTGAAACGCCTGGAGTGTTTGAAACGAAGTCAGAGTATCTGCCGGTCGATAAATGTCTGTAATGAACGAAGCCTAGGGTTAACAAACAACCGAGTGGTTGTAATACCGTCTCTCAGCCCAATGACCGTGTCCGCGGCTTACCGTGCTAGTGAAGTATTCCTGTCTCTCCGCGAAATTTCCTGGAACAGCAAGCCTTCTGCTAGCGCATGCGTATGTGTGTAAACTGTGTCAGTTATAACGGGAACAGAGGTGAGTGAAAGACATGAACGAAGGACAAACGTCCAGTTCATGTAATAGTAATGGAAAGAGGACTCTATGTTCGTCAATGAACTGGTGTAACCATAATACTATGGATTGTACCAAATAAAAACAAAAACAAAATGACCGCTAATCTATATACCGAAAGGATGAAAAGAAAAGTGTGTGAAATAAATATGAAGACGAAATGCGAGTGCAAAATCCTTTACAATAAAATACATAATCTGACACTTTCAGATGAAACATAACATTTCGTAGTGGTCATTAAGACCACCTGGGGTCACCGTTCCTAAGAATTTTATCCAGTGTGTTTCTCTGCATGATAGAACTGTATTCATGTCTCTGTCTAACAATGTGGGGAGACGTTCCAGGATAGTGAACCGTAGTTGAGGAATGGTGTGTGGTGTATTGATCCAGTGTGTAACAAGGGAGGAGGTCATGTTCTTATTGCGAATTCTACTTTTGTGTTCGATGATTCTGGTCTTAATCTTTCGACTAGTCCTCCCGACATATACCAAGCCACAAGGGCATTTGATGGCATAAATGACCCATTCAGTGTTGCAATCTGATGTGTGTTGTAATGTGATAGTTTTGCCTGTGTGTGGATGAGTGAACACTTTGCCTACTATGACGTTGCCACATTGGCCACAGTTATAGCATTTTTTCATCCCGGTGTTTTTCACAGTTTGCGGTTTGATTTTGTTTTTGAGGAGATCCTTCAAGTTCTTCGGTCTGGTGTGAGCAAACATAGGGGGATCCGTAAACAACTCTTGAAAATCAGCTTCTTGTGAAATAATGTCCCATCGTTTGTGAATGATGGCTTTTATGGCTTTAGATTGCATCGAGTGTCTTAATACAAAAACTTCACGTTTAGGGGGGACCTTAGGGATGGTAAGGAGCAAATCTTCACGTTTTTTTTGTGCTACCTTATGTTCTGCCTCTAGAAGGATGTTATCAGGATAGCCCCTGTTTTTGTATTTCACCAATTGCTCTTTGATGTTCAATTCACATTGTTGGTTGTTTGAAGTAATTCTTTTTATTCTCGTGAGTTGGGACACCGGTAGATGTTTCTTCAGGGAATATGGGTGAGCACTGCTGAAGTGCAGTGCGTTGTTGACATCTGTGGGCTTTCTGTAAATGGTAGTGATAAGGCCTTGGGTGGATTTAAGGATCTCAATGTCCAAGAAATGGATCTTGTCATCTTGTATGTCATGGGTGAATTGTATTCTCGGGTTGCAGTAATTCAACTCAGTGATGCTGTGTTCCAAAAGATTTCTGGAACCCTTCCAAATAACCAAGATATCGTCAATATATCTCAAGAAAAGGATTGTATTGGCGCGCCAGACTGGGTTATGTAAAATGAATTGGTGCTCAAAGTAAGCCATAAAGGTATTCGCGTAAGCTGGGGCTCCTGGAAAGCCCATGGATGTGCCGGTGATCTGAAGGTAGTATTTGTCTTTCCATGAAAAATAACTATGGAACAGTGCGAAATGTAATAGTTCCAAAAGGAAGATACTTTTTTCTTTTGAGATTGATGAATGAAGGAGTCTCCATTCTACAGCCTCGAGACCTTCTTCGTGGGCAATTGATGTATAGAGGGCCACGACGTCAATTGTACAGAGGAGATAGTCGGTGTCAAGATGTTCATTAATCGATTCCAACTTGAGAAGGCAGTCAGTAGTGTCTTTGATGTACGTTTCCCAAGATTGAACCAAAGGTTGCAAATGGTAGTCCAAATATTGGCCTGTTGCCTCATGTATCGATCCGCAGCCTGCTACTATAGGTCTAAACGGAGGGTTCTGTTTGTTTTTATGTATCTTTGGAAGCATATATATATGCGGAACCTTTGGTGTGGATTGAAAAAGAAATTTGCGTGTGTTTGCATCAATGATGCCATCTTCCTCTCCTTTCTGTAGGATGCTGTTAAGTATTGTCAGAAAATCCTTAGTAGGGTCTAGATCCATAGCTATGTATGTGTTAAAGTCGTTCACATGCTCGTCTACGTTTTTTGCGTAGAACTCGGTGTCCATTACCACTAGGGCTCCACCTTTGTCGGCTGGTTGGAATGTGATAGACATGTCTTGTCGTAAGGCATTCAAGGTACGTGATTCTTTATGAGAAAGATTCGAATGTTTAGGTTTGGTGTACTTTATGCTTTCCAGGTCCTTTTTGACCAGAATCTCGAAGGTGTCCAGAGTTTTGTGTGTCAATGGGGACATGAATTTACTTTTTGGGCGAAATGAATGAATGGTAGATGTCTCATCCTCAATTCTAGGATTGATCGTGAAGAACCATTTCAGTCGTAGTTTACGCATGAATTTGAAGAGTGCGATCTCTGTTTCCAAGCTGTTGGATGTGTAGGTTGGTACAAACGATATCCCTCTATTCAATACTCGGAGTTGATCCGTATTGAGTTGTTTGTTAGAGATGTTTACAACTAGGGAATTGTTTTCTTGGTACTCCGCTGAGGTCTGCCCGTTTCGATGTTTTTTTTGGATTTTTCCCCTGCGGGTGCGTTGTCGCCTGGTATGGTGGTTTTGTCCGGGGGGGATTTCGATGATTGACCCTCGGCTAAAAAAGACGGTTTGGTAGTTGAGGTGGTTGCTTGTTCTTCCATTTGGTCACCAGGTTGAGATCGTGACCCAACTGTCGGTCTATGGAGTAACAGGTCTTGTTCATTAACTACACTTTCTTCAGAGGACGAATTACCGGTCTTTTTGAAAGGACGTTTTTGAGCATAAACTTCTGCCCAAGAGTAAACTTCGTCAAGTTTGTAATCTATTGTGTCCCTTTTAAATTTTCTGATTTTGCGCTCGTGTACTTCCTTGGCATGGACATCAAGTCTGATATTGATGTCTTCTAAAACCTTATTCCAGTCTTCCTGTTCCATGTGTTCAATTATTTCATCTTTCAATTTATTAATGTCTTGATCTAATTCCTGAAGTATAGACGAGATTTCTTCAACTATGAGTAGTATGAGATCCAGCGAGCATTTGTTCAAGATGGCGTACCAACGGGACATGAAGTGTTTGTTAAATTTAAAGAGCATGGGTTTTAAAGCAATTCTTAGACCTCTTGGAATTCTTTTAACTTTGTGGTACTCGATGAGCGTTGTAGCGTGGAGACGTTGGTTAATTTCCTTCCTCATGATGTATTCCAATTGTCGTAGCTGTTGTGTTGTTGTTCTGGTGGAGGAACTGAAAGTGCGTGTTTCTTTTACGAGAGAATAAATGGATGTTGCTTCATCAGGTGTATAAGCTTTCGTTAGTGCCTGATTGGTAGTCAAGTCTGCAATGTCTTTCCACGACATTTTTGTTACCGGGTGCTGGACCACTGGGACTCAATAATATCAAGTTAATGTATGGTTGAGTGGGCCTGCACACCTGTTTTGTGTACTGATGTATTGTAACTAGGTTTAAAAATCTTTCGTTTGTTTTAAGCGTGCTTTCACGTAAAGGGATGTGAGTCAACGTCCCTATCAGTGACAATGAATGGGGGAGGTTCTGGATTGACCAGAGCCTGCGTGAATCACAGCTAGGACCCTGAGGTCTCAACAAAAGTAAACCAAAACATATACAAACTGTGCAATGAATTTACAGTGAAGCAAGATACTAATAATATAAAGGACAATAAGCAAGTACTGTTTTGCCACTGTTTGTTTGTATTAAAAAACAGGTTCAATGAGTATTGTTGTCATCACAATACATCCATTAAAGAATAAGTGTTCCAATTCACAATAGATAACTTTGTTCAACAATTACAAAGGTGAGGTCCCAATGCATTTCGGGTTAGTCTCTAACCCTTCGTCAGGGGATATATACATTCACAAAACCATCACAGTAAATGTAGTTGTTCCTTTTTAACTTCTTTTCAGCCTCCAACCGGAGCTGCAACAAAAGCCACATAAATCCAATTAAGGAAATCACATGTACATTGAGTCAATAGGATTTGCACTCGTGGAAAGATCATAGGGTGACAGACCGTAACCAGAAGTTAGAGAGTGACTGAGTTAAAGGAAAAGAAAAAGCGAAAAAAGTGAAGTCTCATCGAGGTGTTTATTAAAGAAACTGTGCTCAAAGACGCGGAATTTGTGAACACAAAAGTAAAATCGTGCGTTAAAAAAACGTAAAGGACGTGCGTGTTTGAACTAGACCGCCACCGGCATTCAAACGAAAATCTGTCAAGCCTCGACTCACCCTACTGAAACGCCTGGAGTGTTTGAAACGAAGTCAGAGTATCTGCCGGTCGATAAATGTCTGTAATGAACGAAGCCTAGGGTTAACAAACAACCGAGTGGTTGTAATACCGTCTCTCAGCCCAATGACCGTGTCCGCGGCTTACCGTGCTAGTGAAGTATTCCTGTCTCTCCGCGAAATTTCCTGGAACAGCAAGCCTTCTGCTAGCGCATGCGTATGTGTGTAAACTGTGTCAGTTATAACGGGAACAGAGGTGAGTGAAAGACATGAACGAAGGACAAACGTCCAGTTCATGTAATAGTAATGGAAAGAGGACTCTATGTTCGTCAATGAACTGGTGTAACCATAATACTATGGATTGTACCAAATAAAAACAAAAACAAAATGACCGCTAATCTATATACCGAAAGGATGAAAAGAAAAGTGTGTGAAATAAATATGAAGACGAAATGCGAGTGCAAAATCCTTTACAATAAAATACATAATCTGACACTTTCAGATGAAACATAACATTTCGTAGTGGTCATTAAGACCACCTGGGGTCACCGTTCCTAAGAATTTTATCCAGTGTGTTTCTCTGCATGATAGAACTGTATTCATGTCTCTGTCTAACAATGTGGGGAGACGTTCCAGGATAGTGAACCGTAGTTGAGGAATGGTGTGTGGTGTATTCATCCAGTGTGTAACAAGGGAGGAGGTCATGTTCTTATTGCGAATTCTACTTTTGTGTTCGATGATTCTGGTCTTAATCTTTCGACTAGTCCTCCCGACATATACCAAGCCACAAGGGCATTTGATGGCATAAATGACCCATTCAGTGTTGCAATCTGATGTGTGTTGTAATGTGATAGTTTTGCCTGTGTGTGGATGAGTGAACACTTTGCCTACTATGACGTTGCCACATTGGCCACAGTTATAGCATTTTTTCATCCCGGTGTTTTTCACAGTTTGCGGTTTGATTTTGTTTTTGAGGAGATCCTTCAAGTTCTTCGGTCTGGTGTGAGCAAACATAGGGGGATCCGTAAACAACTCTTGAAAATCAGCTTCTTGTGAAATAATGTCCCATCGTTTGTGAATGATGGCTTTTATGGCTTTAGATTGCATCGAGTGTCTTAATACAAAAACTTCACGTTTAGGGGGGACCTTAGGGATGGTAAGGAGCAAATCTTCACGTTTTTTTTGTGCTACCTTATGTTCTGCCTCTAGAAGGATGTTATCAGGATAGCCCCTGTTTTTGTATTTCACCAATTGCTCTTTGATGTTCAATTCACATTGTTGGTTGTTTGAAGTAATTCTTTTTATTCTCGTGAGTTGGGACACCGGTAGATGTTTCTTCAGGGAATATGGGTGAGCACTGCTGAAGTGCAGTGCGTTGTTGACATCTGTGGGCTTTCTGTAAATGGTACTGATAAGGCCTTGGGTGGATTTAAGGATCTCAATGTCCAAGAAATGGATCTTGTCATCTTGTATGTCATGGGTGAATTGTATTCTCGGGTTGCAGTCATTCAACTCAGTGATGCTGTGTTCCAAAAGATTTCTGGAACCCTTCCAAATAACCAAGATATCGTCAATATATCTCAAGAAAAGGATTGTATTGGCGCGCCAGACTGGGTTATGTAAAATGAATTGGTGCTCAAAGTAAGCCATAAAGGTATTCGCGTAAGCTGGGGCTCCTGGAAAGCCCATGGATGTGCCGGTGATCTGAAGGTAGTATTTGTCTTTCCATGAAAAATAACTATGGAACAGTGCGAAATGTAATAGTTCCAAAAGGAAGATACTTTTTTCTTTTGAGATTGATGAATGAAGGAGTCTCCATTCTACAGCCTCGAGACCTTCTTCGTGGGCAATTGATGTATAGAGGGCCACGACGTCAATTGTACAGAGGAGATAGTCGGTGTCAAGATGTTCATTAATCGATTCCAACTTGAGAAGGCAGTCAGTAGTGTCTTTGATGTACGTTTCCCAAGATTGAACCAAAGGTTGCAAATGGTAGTCCAAATATTGGCCTGTTGCCTCATGTATCGATCCGCAGCCTGCTACTATAGGTCTAAACGGAGGGTTCTGTTTGTTTTTATGTATCTTTGGAAGCATATATATATGCGGAACCTTTGGTGTGGATTGAAAAAGAAATTTGCGTGTGTTTGCATCAATGATGCCATCTTCCTCTCCTTTCTGTAGGATGCTGTTAAGTATTGTCAGAAAATCCTTAGTAGGGTCTAGATCCATAGCTATGTATGTGTTAAAGTCGTTCACATGCTCGTCTACGTTTTTTGCGTAGAACTCGGTGTCCATTACCACTAGGGCTCCAACTTTGTCGGCTGGTTGGAATGTGATAGACATGTCTTGTCGTAAGGCATTCAAGGTACGTGATTCTTTATGAGAAAGATTCGAATGTTTAGGTTTGGTGTACTTTATGCTTTCCAGGTCCTTTTTGACCAGAATCTCGAAGGTGTCCAGAGTTTTGTGTGTCAATGGGGACATGAATTTACTTTTTGGGCGAAATGAATGAATGGTAGATGTCTCATCCTCAATTCTAGGATTGATCGTGAAGAACCATTTCAGTCGTAGTTTACGCATGAATTTGAAGAGTGCGATCTCTGTTTCCAAGCTGTTGGATGTGTAGGTTGGTACAAACGATATCCCTCTATTCAATACTCGGAGTTGATCCATATTGAGTTGTTTGTTAGAGATGTTTACAACTAGGGAATTGTTTTCTTGGTACTCCGCTGAGGTCTGCCCGTTTCGATGTTTTTTTTGGATTTTTCCCCTGCGGGTGCGTTGTCGCCTGGTATGGTGGTTTTGTCCGGGGGGGATTTCGATGATTGACCCTCGGCTAAAAAAGACTGTTTGGTAGTTGAGGTGGTTGCTTGTTCTTCCATTTGGTCACCAGGTTGAGATCGTGACCCAACTGTCGGTCTATGGAGTAACAGGTCTTGTTCATTAACTACACTTTCTTCAGAGGACGAATTACCGGTCTTTTTGAAAGGACGTTTTTGAGCATAAACTTCTGCCCAAGAGTAAACTTCGTCAAGTTTGTAATCTATTGTGTCCCTTTTAAATTTTCTGATTTTGCGCTCGTGTACTTCCTTGGCATGGACATCAAGTCTGATATTGATGTCTTCTAAAACCTTATTCCAGTCTTCCTGTTCCATGTGTTCAATTATTTCATCTTTCAATTTATTAATGTCTTGATCTAATTCCTGAAGTATAGACGAGATTTCTTCAACTATGAGTAGTATGAGATCCAGCGAGCATTTGTTCAAGATGGCGTACCAACGGGACATGAAGTGTTTGTTAAATTTAAAGAGCATGGGTTTTAAAGCAATTCTTAGACCTCTTGGAATTCTTTTAACTTTGTGGTACTCGATGAGCGTTGTAGCGTGGAGACGTTGGTTAATTTCCTTCCTCATGATGTATTCCAATTGTCGTAGCTGTTGTGTTGTTGTTCTGGTGGAGGAACTGAAAGTGCGTGTTTCTTTTACGAGAGAATAAATGGATGTTGCTTCATCAGGTGTATAAGCTTTCGATAGTGCCTGATTGGTAGTCAAGTCTGCAATGTCTTTCCACGACATTTTTGTTACCGGGTGCTGGACCACTGGGACTCAATAATATCAAGTTAATGTATGGTTGAGTGGGCCTGCACACCTGTTTTGTGTACTGATGTATTGTAACTAGGTTTAAAAATCTTTCGTTTGTTTTAAGCGTGCTTTCACGTAAAGGGATGTGAGTCAACGTCCCTATCAGTGACAATGAATGGGGGAGGTTCTGGATTGACCAGAGCCTGCGTGAATCACAGCTAGGACCCTGAGGTCTCAACAAAAGTAAACCAAAACATATACAAACTGTGCAATGAATTTACAGTGAAGCAAGATACTAATAATATAAAGGACAATAAGCAAGTACTGTTTTGCCACTGTTTGTTTGTATTAAAAAACAGGTTCAATGAGTATTGTTGTCATCACAATACATCCATTAAAGAATAAGTGTTCCAATTCACAATAGATAACTTTGTTCAACAATTACAAAGGTGAGGTCCCAATGCATTTCGGGTTAGTCTCTAACCCTTCGTCAGGGGATATATACATTCACAAAACCATCACAGTAAATGTAGTTGTTCCTTTTTAACTTCTTTTCAGCCTCCAACCGGAGCTGCAACAAAAGCCACATAAATCCAATTAAGGAAATCACATGTACATTGAGTCAATAGGATTTGCACTCGTGGAAAGATCATAGGGTGACAGACCGTAACCAGAAGTTAGAGAGTGACTGAGTTAAAGGAAAAGAAAAAGCGAAAAAAGTGAAGTCTCATCGAGGTGTTTATTAAAGAAACTGTGCTCAAAGACGCGGAATTTGTGAACACAAAAGTAAAATCGTGCGTTAAAAAAACGTAAAGGACGTGCGTGTTTGAACTAGACCGCCACCGGCATTCAAACGAAAATCTGTCAAGCCTCGACTCACCCTACTGAAACGCCTGGAGTGTTTGAAACGAAGTCAGAGTATCTGCCGGTCGATAAATGTCTGTAATGAACGAAGCCTAGGGTTAACAAACAACCGAGTGGTTGTAATACCGTCTCTCAGCCCAATGACCGTGTCCGCGGCTTACCGTGCTAGTGAAGTATTCCTGTCTCTCCGCGAAATTTCCTGGAACAGCAAGCATTCTGCTAGCGCATGCGTATGTGTGTAAACTGTGTCAGTTATAACGGGAACAGAGGTGAGTGAAAGACATGAACGAAGGACAAACGTCCAGTTCATGTAATAGTAATGGAAAGAGGACTCTATGTTCGTCAATGAACTGGTGTAACCATAATACTATGGATTGTACCAAATAAAAACAAAAACAAAATGACCGCTAATCTATATACCGAAAGGATGAAAAGAAAAGTGTGTGAAATAAATATGAAGACGAAATGCGAGTGCAAAATCCTTTACAATAAAATACATAATCTGACACTTTCAGATGAAACATAACATTTCGTAGTGGTCATTAAGACCACCTGGGGTCACCGTTCCTAAGAATTTTATCCAGTGTGTTTCTCTGCATGATAGAACTGTATTCATGTCTCTGTCTAACAATGTGGGGAGACGTTCCAGGATAGTGAACCGTAGTTGAGGAATGGTGTGTGGTGTATTGATCCAGTGTGTAACAAGGGAGGAGGTCATGTTCTTATTGCGAATTCTACTTTTGTGTTCGATGATTCTGGTCTTAATCTTTCGACTAGTCCTCTAGACTGGAATAAGGTTTTAGAAGACATCAATATCAGACTTGATGTCCATGCCAAGGAAGTACACGAGCGCAAAATCAGAAAATTTAAAAGGGACACAATAGATTACAAACTTGACGAAGTTTACTCTTGGGCAGAAGTTTATGCTCAAAAACGTCCTTTCAAAAAGACCGGTAATTCGTCCTCTGAAGAAAGTGTAGTTAATGAACAAGACCTGTTACTCCATAGACCGACAGTTGGGTCACGATCTCAACCTGGTGACCAAATGGAAGAACAAGCAACCACCTCAACTACCAAACCGTCTTTTTTAGCCGAGGGTCAATCATCGAAATCCCCCCCCGGACAAAACCACCATACCAGGCGACAACGCACCCGCAGGGGAAAAATCCAAAAAAAACATCGAAACGGGCAGACCTCAGCGGAGTACCAAGAAAACAATTCCCTAGTTGTAAACATCTCTAACAAACAACTCAATACGGATCAACTCCGAGTATTGAATAGAGGGATATCGTTTGTACCAACCTACACATCCAACAGCTTGGAAACAGAGATCGCACTCTTCAAATTCATGCGTAAACTACGACTGAAATGGTTCTTCACGATCAATCCTAGAATTGAGGATGAGACATCTACCATTCATTCATTTCGCCCAAAAAGTAAATTCATGTCCCCATTGACACACAAAACTCTGGACACCTTCGAGATTCTGGTCAAAAAGGACCTGGAAAGCATAAAGTACACCAAACCTAAACATTCGAATCTTTCTCATAAAGAATCACGTACCTTGAATGCCTTACGACAAGACATGTCTATCACATTCCAACCAGCCGACAAAGGTGGAGCCCTAGTGGTAATGGACACCGAGTTCTACGCAAAAAACGTAGACGAGCATGTGAACGACTTTAACACATACATAGCTATGGATCTAGACCCTACTAAGGATTTTCTGACAATACTTAACAGCATCCTACAGAAAGGAGAGGAAGATGGCATCATTGAGGCAAACACACGCAAATTTCTTTTTCAATCCACACCAAAGGTTCCGCATATATATATGCTTCCAAAGATACATAAAAACAAACAGAACCCTCCGTTTAGACCTATAGTAGCAGGCTGCGGATCGATACATGAGGCAACAGGCCAATATTTGGACTACCATTTGCAACCTTTGGTTCAATCTTGGGAAACGTACATCAAAGACACTACTGACTGCCTTCTCAAGTTGGAATCGATTAATGAACATCTTGACACCGACTATCTCCTCTGTACAATTGACGTCGTGGCCCTCTATACATCAATTGCCCACGAAGAAGGTCTCGAGGCTGTAGAATGGAGACTCCTTCATTCATCAATCTCAAAAGAAAAAAGTATCTTCCTTTTGGAACTATTACATTTCGCACTGTTCCATAGTTATTTTTCATGGAAAGACAAATACTACCTTCAGATCACCGGCACATCCATGGGCTTTCCAGGAGCCCCAGCTTACGCGAATACCTTTATGGCTTACTTTGAGCACCAATTCATTTTACATAACCCAGTCTGGCGCGCCAATACAATCCTTTTCTTGAGATATATTGACGATATCTTGGTTATTTGGAAGGGTTCCAGAAATCTTTTGGAACACAGCATCACTGAGTTGAATGACTGCAACCCGAGAATACAATTCACCCATGACATACAAGATGACAAGATCCATTTCTTGGACATTGAGATCCTTAAATCCACCCAAGGCCTTATCACTACCATTTACAGAAAGCCCACAGATGTCAACAACGCACTGCACTTCAGCAGTGCTCACCCATATTCCCTGAAGAAACATCTACCGGTGTCCCAACTCACGAGAATAAAAAGAATTACTTCAAACAACCAACAATGTGAATTGAACATCAAAGAGCAATTGGTGAAATACAAAAACAGGGGCTATCCTGATAACATCCTTCTAGAGGCAGAACATAAGGTAGCACAAAAAAAACGTGAAGATTTTCTCCTTACCATCCCTAAGGTCCCCCCTAAACGTGAAGTTTTTGTATTAAGACACTCGATGCAATCTAAAGCCATAAAAGCCATCATTCACAAACGATGGGACATTATTTCACAAGAAGCTGATTTTCAAGAGTTGTTTACGGATCCCCCTATGTTTGCTCACACCAGACCGAAGAACTTGAAGGATCTCCTCAAAAACAAAATCAAACCGCAAACTGTGAAAAACACCGGGATGAAAAAATGCTATAACTGTGGCCAATGTGGCAACGTCATAGTAGGCAAAGTGTTCACTCATCCACACACAGGCAAAACTGTCACATTACAACACACATCAGATTGCAACACTGAATGGGTCATTTATGCCATCAAATGCCCTTGTGGCTTGGTATATGTCGGGAGGACTAGTCGAAAGATTAAGACCAGAATCATCGAACACAAAAGTAGAATTCGCAATAAGAACATGACCTCCTCCCTTGTTACACACTGGATCAATACACCACACACCATTCCTCAACTACGGTTCACTATCCTGGAACGTCTCCCCACATTGTTAGACAGAGACATGAATACAGTTCTATCATGCAGAGAAACACACTGGATAAAATTCTTAGGAACGGTGACCCCAGGTGGTCTTAATGACCACTACGAAATGTTATGTTTCATCTGAAAGTGTCAGATTATGTATTTTATTGTAAAGGATTTTGCACTCGCATTTCGTCTTCATATTTATTTCACACACTTTTCTTTTCATCCTTTCGGTATATAGATTAGCGGTCATTTTGTTTTTGTTTTTATTTGGTACAATCCATAGTATTATGGTTACACCAGTTCATTGACGAACATAGAGTCCTCTTTCCATTACTATTACATGAACTGGACGTTTGTCCTTCGTTCATGTCTTTCACTCACCTCTGTTCCCGTTATAACTGACACAGTTTACACACATACGCATGCGCTAGCAGAAGGCTTGCTGTTCCAGGAAATTTCGCGGAGAGACAGGAATACTTCACTAGCACGGTAAGCCGCGGACACGGTCATTGGGCTGAGAGACGGTATTACAACCACTCGGTTGTTTGTTAACCCTAGGCTTCGTTCATTACAGACATTTATCGACCGGCAGATACTCTGACTTCGTTTCAAACACTCCAGGCGTTTCAGTAGGGTGAGTCGAGGCTTGACAGATTTTCGTTTGAATGCCGGTGGCGGTCTAGTTCAAACACGCACGTCCTTTACGTTTTTTTAACGCACGATTTTACTTTTGTGTTCACAAATTCCGCGTCTTTGAGCACAGTTTCTTTAATAAACACCTCGATGAGACTTCACTTTTTTCGCTTTTTCTTTTCCTTTAACTCAGTCACTCTCTAACTTCTGGTTACGGTCTGTCACCCTATGATCTTTCCACGAGTGCAAATCCTATTGACTCAATGTACATGTGATTTCCTTAATTGGATTTATGTGGCTTTTGTTGCAGCTCCGGTTGGAGGCTGAAAAGAAGTTAAAAAGGAACAACTACATTTACTGTGATGGTTTTGTGAATGTATATATCCCCTGACGAAGGGTTAGAGACTAACCCGAAATGCATTGGGACCTCACCTTTGTAATTGTTGAACAAAGTTATCTATTGTGAATTGGAACACTTATTCTTTAATGGATGTATTGTGATGACAACAATACTCATTGAACCTGTTTTTTAATACAAACAAACAGTGGCAAAACAGTACTTGCTTATTGTCCTTTATATTATTAGTATCTTGCTTCACTGTAAATTCATTGCACAGTTTGTATATGTTTTGGTTTACTTTTGGTGAGACCTCAGGGTCCTAGCTGTGATTCACGCAGGCTCTGGTCAATCCAGAACCTCCCCCATCCATTAATATTTTATGAAGCATGTTTGTTCACTTATAATTCCACCCATTGAAACACATGTATTTTTCTGTTATAAATATGACTCCTTGTCTACAGGCCACTAGGAGCAAGATGCTTGTTTTTGTAAATGTGTCCCTTGGAAATGGGAGAATATTTAAATGATGATTTTTATGGAATCCATATAAACAAAGTTGAAGCTTCAGTCTAATATTCGTGATACAGGGCCATAGTTATAAGTGGAAAAATACAGCTGCCTTTTTAAGTTGGAGAAATTTAAATAGTGCAGACAAAATGTGCAATATTCTGAATATTTTTGCAGAACATTTTTCTGTACTTCAAATTTCTCCCATTTTTGTCATAAATGTAACTTTGCCACATATGCGGAAAGGTATGTCCTGTGCTACAAGTATGACACAGTCTCTCAGTTACCTGGACATATATATCCCATTCATATGCATACATGTTCATACATCCCCAAAGACCACACTCAAACTGACACACATGGCAGCCCTGTCAAAGTGTCCCTAGTCAAAGTATTTTGTTCAAACCATAGCATCTGACTCTAAGGACAATAGCGTCATTTGAGCTGGGTGTGGGGGTGCCTGGTAACAATGCGCAAGTTGTTCAGCCTTCAGTAGCTCTCAATGATTTTTACTGATCAGAAGTAGCTTTCACTACATAAAAGGTTGGAGATCCTGCAGATTATTCAATGGATTATCTTCAATTTTTCCATTTAGAATGCAATAGATTAACCGAAACTTGTTTTCTAAATATATTACCTTTTTTTACGTCAGCCTAACCATTTATCAATCAGACTTGTAGGCAGCAACCAGTCCTTCATGTAAAGCAAATGCAATGAGGGAGAAGACCGCAAGATACTAGTTGAAATTAACTACTTCACAAATTGACATCTCCCAAGTCCACCTCAGGCCACACCTGGGGGCATTCTCCTGGTTAACTAAAATGTAAGAGAGGGAAGTTTCACTTTCATATTAGTCGGCCTCACAGAGAAAACTCACAGACGTTCAAATAAAGGCCTCCCAGAGAAATCACAATTGTTGCGGTTATCTTATACTCTGAACCTCTCCTGCCCCCATATCACTCACAAGTCTTCAGAAGTTCTGCAGCTCTCTCTGGGTGCTTAAACACATTAAGCATCATATATAGAAGGTGGTAAATGTATTTAAGCCACATATTGGTGGACTTGCTGACCAGCCTTGTTGGAGGTAAAATATCTCCATTAAGAAACAGCAAGAAAGAGACAAGTTGGCAATATTATATGAGTTTAATGCATTAATCAGCTGGGGAGATCAGCGAGGCTCAGCCCAGACTGGAATCTGATGTCTAACAAACAGTTCAAAAGTATTTTGTTCAAACCATAGCATTTGGCTCTATGGACAATAGCGTCATTTGACCTGGGTGTGGGGGTGCCTGGTAACAATGCGCAAGTTGTTTAGCCTTCAGTAGCTATCAATGATTTTCACTGATCAGAAGTGGCTCTCACTACAGAAAAGATTGGAGATCCTGCAGATTAATCAATGGATCCTCTTCAATTTTTCCATTTAGAATGCAATAGATTAATCAAAACTTGTTTTCTAAATATATTACCTTTTTTTTTACTTCATCCTAAATATTTATCAATCAGACTTGTAGGCAGCAACCAGTCCTTCATGTAAAGCAAATGCAATGAGAGAAAAGACCGCAAGATACTAGTTGAAATTAACTACTTCACAAATTGACATCTCCCAAGTCCACCTCAGGCCACGTAAGAGAGGGAAGTTTCACTTTCATATCAGTCGGCCTCACAGAGAAACCTCACAGACATTCAAATAAAGGCCTCCCAGAGAAGACACAATTGTTGTGGTTATCTTATACTCTGAACCTCTCCTGCCCCCATATCACTTCACAAGTCTTTAGAAGTTCTTCAGCTCTCTCTGGGTGCTTAAACACACGGAGCATCATACATAGGAAGGTGGTAAATGTATATAAGCCACATATTGGTGGACTTGCTGACGAACCTTGTTGGAGGTGAAAAATCTCTATTAAGAAACAGCAAGACAATGCAATATGAGTTTAATGCATTAATCAGCTGGGGAGATCAGCGAGGCTCAGCCCAGAAGGAATCCGATGTCTAACAAACAGTTCAAAAGCAGTGGCTTATATACTCTAAAACCACAACAGAAAAAAGATACAAGCATAGGACTTACGTCACACATGGGTAGATTAAATCAGTAAATACAATAACTTCTTGAAACCAAGCGGATATCGTTGTGGACCACATGACCCTCGCCTCGTATGTTTAACAAAAACTTCCTCTGTGGTTTTTCTATTATCAGAATCTTAAACCTTAGTAACAACATTTCACATACATCTATTTTCCTGCACAGCGAGTGATTATATCTTTGCTTAAAACTTATTTACTACGCTTATCTGACCTTTTGCATGTGGTTCCATCCATCATGCCTAACATCGTGTAAGTGTGACATGTGGTTTCATCCATCATGCCTAACATTGCATAAGTGTGACATATAGTTTTCAACAGAAGCGGACATTCATGTCATCACGATCAGTGGCACAGCTTGCATCTGGACCAGTCCATCCTGTGTACGTACTTAATCTATGTAGTTTCTACTCTTAAGCACTACTGGTTTCCTGAGTCTGAAGGAAGATATGATCTACGCTTCATGGAGAAGCTCAACTTGTTAACCCCAGGCTACTTCCTGAATTTTCAACGAACTGTGTGACCGGATTAGTTCACAGTATTTCTCACAGAGGCCTGTATTCCTAACGGGGCCTAAAACTGCTTCAACTTCAAATCTTTGCAGGAAGTTTGCCGGCCTCAGCTATGAATGTGTTTTTATATATGTATCATATTTTCCCTATATCAGCCTCATTCAGAAGTTGGGGAAACTTGATTTTTTTTGGACCCCAAAGCACCATGGGTTGCTCTGTTAGGAAGATTTTGGTATGTACACAGCACCATTCCTTCCGACACACATTTTCTCTAGGTCCGTCATGTTTAGGATGTCTCCCAGATGCTGGGAGAAAACCACACAGAGAGTAGAAAAATATTAGCTGGGCATTTCTACAGACCGACCCCATCTTTGAGCATCTGTCTTCGTGGATGACACAATTGACAGAAGGTCTTCCATGCGGACAAGTAATCGCAGACCTGTCATCACCATTTTTTATTCCACAAATAGGCTGTAACAATCAACGCAGGAATTCCTTTAATAGAAAAATGGGCACTAGAAGACAACAAACACAGCAGTTTACCAAGTGGAAAAAGCAGACCTAAAGAAAGACCCTCAAAATAAATCAAACAAGCAGCAAGATAAGAAAAACAATAGAATAACAGTACAAAAACAAGGAACCTAGGCAATGTGTGGAGCTCATGACGAATGCAAGGTACTCCTGAGTATTGTGAAGCGAGGCAGAAACAAAGTACTTGGGGGCAGATTTATGAGTTTTTGCCGTAGGGAAGCGCAGCAGGCCTTCCTGCTGCGCTTCCCTAGGGCAAAAGAAAAGGGCAGGGATGCGCCGTATCTATAAAATGCTGCGCATTCCTGTCCTTTTCCCCTGCGCCGGCGCACAATGGGCTGCCTGCGCCAACGCAGGCACCTCTGCACCATGGTGCAAGGGTGCCTGCGTTGCGAAGATGAATATTTTTGTACAGGAAGGGAAACCTTTCTGTACAAAATAATCACAAGAGGTTTTTCCTCTTTGTATGGTTGCTGCAGAATGCAGCACACATAGAAAAAGGAAAAACGAGGAGAAATAAAGATATTTCTCCCCGTTGCGCCTCCCTTACGCCTCCCCTGGGGAGGCGGAAGCTTTTGGCGCTGCCTCAGATTTACGATTTCTCGTAAATCTGGGGCAGTGTCAAAAGGCCATGGATGTTGCTGGGAATGCCCCCAGCAACACCCATTGCACGCCCCTTTAACGCAGAACACTGCGTTAAAGGGACTGATATTTATGAGGCAGCATTAAGCCAAAAAAAGTGGCTGAGTGCTGCCTGATAAATATCACGCAGGCTTCTGCGCCACGGAACATCACAAAAAGTGACGTTCCGATGGCGCAACGGGCCTCATAAATCTGCCCCTAGGTTTGTAAAATCCATCTCCCTATCTCGACCCGGAAGTAAACTCCATCTTGGCTTTGAGAAAATAAATAACCATAAAATAACATGGGAGAACGCACATATGCCCTTATTCGCATGTAATAAACAAGCACATACTAAAGCTAAAGAAAAATAAGGGAACAACTTTAAAAAAAAAAGGAAAACAAAAAAAATGATCATGCAATATTCTTCTGTATTTTGGAAGATCTGAAAAGTTATACTTGCATTTTACGATTACATCTGATAAGATGCTGAGCAAATTATTCATAAACAAATTATTATTAGTCTTTGAAAGTAGTCAAAGTTTGAAAAGCATACTTACACCTTTTGAAAGACTAAAAATAAGTGACAAACTGCTTTTAACAAGGAAACAGTGCAAAACATTGTCCTGCTGCCTCCGCATTCATCCTCCCTGCAGCCCTGTAATGTTTCCTCTTCCGGCGACAGTGGGTGGCCTACTAGATAGAAACGGGATCTATGTCACACAGGGTCTTTGGTCCATGGTGCCCTCCATCCCAGAAGGCCACTAGAAGTTCACCGAAGGAGCAGGCATCTGGAGCCGAAGTCAAGACAGTGGACAGGCAATACTGTCACAATATTACCCAAACCAAGATGGTGGAACAGGAGTTGTGAGTTGGCTTCCTTTCCATCCTCTGTAAAGTAGGAGTTTTCAAATTCTTCACACCACCACAATGTATTCGGAAAGTGATTTTTCATTGTGTTCTTCGCCTCCTGGCTTCAGTTATGTTTCAGGTTTCTTCCAGGTATATTACTCAGCCTTCCTTGAGCTACTCCAACATTTCTTCATCTTTCTTCTGCTCCAGTGGTCCATCAGTCATCTTCTTTACCAACCTCTGGCAGGTTTTTGCCCGCTGGCTTTTTCCTCCCTGGGATTCATTCCTGGAGGCACTATCCTGTGTTAGAACTGTGCCTACTAGATGAGGTCACAGACCAGGGCACAGAAAACAAGACTCGTCAAGTATTGTATCTTTGACAAACGTACTTGTGTATAACATCTGTTAACTGCAATAACATAATCAACGGAGCAATGACACACCACTACTTAACTGTTAAAATAATCAAGAGAAGAGGTTATTATATATGTGACACAAATTACACAATGTATATGTGGACTAGACATCAGAAATGAAAAGATTAGATGCAATGAACATATGTCGTGTATAAGGCTTCAGTATACAAAATAAAAAAAAGGCTTCAAAATATAAAGTCTCCTGAGGCTAGCCATTTTTTTAATAAAAGTCACAATATCACATAGATATAGTTTCATACTCTAGAAAAAGTATTGCCACTAATATTGTGTATAACATCTGTTAACTGCAATAACATAATCAACGGAGCAATGACACACCACTACTTAACTGTTAAAATAATCAAGAGAAGAGGTTATTATATATGTGACACAAATTACACAATGTATATGTGGGCTAGACATCAGAAAGGAAAAGATTAGATGCAATGAACATATGTCGTATATAAGGCTTCAGTATACAAAATAAAAAAAGGCTTCAAAATATAAAGTCTCCTGAGGCTAGCCATTTTTTTTAATAAAAGTCACAATATCACAAAGATATAGTTTCATACTCTAGAAAAAGTATTGCCACTAATATTGTGTGATGAAAGAGGTGGAAGATTGAGACACAGGGGAAACTTTCTGGATAAACTAATTAAATACACTCTCTCCAAATGGAATGAATGATTTTGAAAATGTAATCTGTTTTTGTATGCAAAAGCAAACACCAGTTTTATAAATTTAAACTATGGAAAACAGATTATGAAGGACAGTAAATATGCTAGCCCCAACTGGAAATATTGAAGGTAAAAATGTAATGTGTTTTTGTAAGAGCAAACTCCAACGATATAAAGTGAAAACATAGAAAACTGTTTCTGAAGGACAGTGTGAAGTCAAGAGTCTGGTTTCCATTAACACAGACATAAAGTGGAAACTAAAGAATGTGTAAAATCCAAATACCACGTCGGTGTCAAGAAAACTGACTACATAAATTTTAAACAAGAAATTTGTAACTGGCAGTACATGTGACAATGCTGTGGAAACTGTTTGAAATCATCAGAATGGATTAAGAATTTAATGACAAACCAATGTAAGGGATATGAGAAAACATGTTTAGTTCAGTATTGTTGAACCTGGTCCTATTTGCAGGGCTATCCTCAAACATTTTGCCTTCTTCCTCCAATTTTATCTGCACGTTTTTGCTGGTTTTTGAACACTGGGCACTTTACTACTGCTGGTCAGTGCCAAAATGCAAGTGCTCCCTGTGTCATTTGTGGTTGTAACTGGTTATACAGGATTGGCATATTTGATTTACTGGTATGCCCCTAGTAAAGTGCACTGTATGTGCCCATGGCCTGTAAATAAAATGCTACTAGTGGGCCTGCAGCACTGATTGTGCCGCCTACATGAGTAACCATTTAACCATGTCTCAGACCTGCCACTGCAGTGTCTGTGTGTACAGTTTTAAATTGCCATGGTGACCTGTAAAGTGCACCCTCTTGCCCTACCCAAACCTTCCCTTTTATTACATGTATGGCACCACTAAGGTAGGCTTCACCCTGTGGATATATCCTGCATATCTTTGTGTTCAATGTAAACAAAAATCATCTGTGATTCAACTGTATAACCTGACCTATGCTACCTTGAGACCCGACCCGCTCCCTTCAGGAAAATGTATCCACTACTAGATGTGTACAGGTTCTGTCATATACGTCAAGGTGCACTACTCATTCCCATGTGGCACAGTGATTTAAGTAAACAATTTTCAATAATTTTTCATACAATTTTTTTCAATTTCATTGGTTGCCCAATACATCAACAAAATTATTCATAATAATAACAACAAACTGAAAAAGCTTCTTCTTGACGAATTGCTTGTGTCTAATATATTGTACATGTGTATGTGGATCTGAGTTGACGCAAAACCTGCGTCAATTGTTGAAGATGAGGAGTTCCCCTGTTCAAATTCCTTTAGAACACACTGGGAAACCGGATGGTCGATGACATAAGCATTGCACTTTCATTGATTAAGAGAAAGACATGCAGATGAAAGAGGTAGCAGATTACATCCAGTCATAGCTCTGAAGAAAATCCCAAAAATAATATTGGGGTTTGAAACACATCAGCACTTTTCACCATTTGGGAAACATTAGTATGAAAATAGGATCAACTCTAAGGGATCTGTTTGAAAGTTCACACACCTTATGAGTTTGAACATTTGTTCCCGTTGGTCAGCAACGTACAGAGGAATTACTAACTGAACTACAAATCGAGTTTATTGTTGCTGTGAAAATAATGACTGGTTGAATATTGTAATTCATTTGCAATCAATCCATTTTTGTGTATTTGTAATGTTTGTGATACTGTTGTAGTTTGTTTGCATGTTCATTGTCACAACGAACAGTGTTTTTCTTCTCTCTGGTTTAACCCCTTTGCTGCTAGGCCTTTCCCCCCTGTGCTAAGCCTTTTTTGGGCTATTTGGGTTAGTTCGCTCTTAGGCCCCTGTAACCTTTTGACCACATAAGGTATCCACGCCAAATTTGCGTCCTTTTCTTCCAACATCAAGGGGATTCTAAAGGTACCCAGGGTTTGTAGATTCCCCTGGAGGGGTCCCAGAAATTAGCCAAAATACAGCAAAATGTTGTTTTTTGGGGGAAACATTGGAAAAAAGTGCTGCAAATGTGTGTCTGGGTTTTTCCCTGCAAATGGTTATGTTATATCCTATACTTCCTAGTCCTGGCTGCTCAGCCTGCATGAGTGTGATGTCATGGAATGTTGGGAGTGTGTGCATGCTTTGAAAGAGTGATCAGTGAGATTGAATGGGGCTGAGCAGCAGGATGCTGCTCCCGGTGGGGCAATCCTGTACCATCTTACTTGAACAATAAATCTACTTAAATACACCTCTGGCTCCTGGTCTACCTATGACGACAGCACTTTCTTCAGTTACAAAAATGGCGACGAGGGTGGGATTATTTCCTTTTGAATCCGGCTCAAAACCCAACGTGTACACACCACATTTTCACAATGAAAAATTACCCTTTTTTTGCAAAGTGCCTAGCTGTAGTTTTTTAACCCCAGCTCTGCCGGCACCTAGGGAAACCTAGCAAACCTATACATTTATGAAACCTAGACACCCAGGGGAATCCAGGATGGGGTGACTTTACTGGCTCTCAACAGGTTCTGTTACACAGAATCCCTTCCAAACCTAAAATTTTGTCAAAAAAACACATTTTCCTCACATTTCTGTGGTGGAAAGTTCTGGAATCTGCATGGATCCACAAATTTCCACCCACCCCGCGTTCCCCAAAGTCTTCCAAGAAAAATGGTACCTCACTTGTGTGGGTCGGCCTAGTCCTGTAACAGGAAACGATGCAAAACGCAACGTGGACACACCTCAATTTCGCAGTGAAAAATTACCCTTTTTTGGCAAAGTGCCTAGCTGTAGTTTTTGAACCATAGCTCTGCCGGCACCTGAGGAAACTTAGCAAACCTATACATTTTTTTAAACTAGACACCCCGGGGAACCCAGGATGGGGTGACTTGACTGCCTCTCACCAGGTTCTGCTACCCAGAATCCCTTGCAAACCTAAAAAATTGTCAAAAAAAACAAATTTTCCTCACATTTCTGTGGTGGAAAGTTCTGGAATCTGCGTGGATCTGCAAATTTCCACCCACACCTCATTCCCCAAAGTCTTCCGAGAAAAATGGTACCTCACTTGTGTGGGTCGGCCTAGTGCCGGCAACAGGAGATGGCACAAAACGCAACGTGGACACACCTCAATTTCGCAGTGAAAAATTACCCTTTTTTGGCAAAGTGCCTAGCTGAAGTTTTTAAACTATAGCTCTGCCGGCACCTAGGGAAACCTAGCAAACCTATACATTTATGAAAACTAGACACCCAGGGGTATCCAGGATGGGGTGACTTGACTGCCTTGCACCAGGTTCTGTTACCCAGAATCCCTTGCAAACCTAAAACATTGTAAAAAAAACCACACTTTCCTCACATTTCTGTGGTGGAAAGTTCTGGAATCTGTGTGGATCCACACATTTCAACCCACACCGCATTCCCCCAGGTCTCCCAATAAAAATGGTACCTTACTTGCATGGGTGGGTCAAGGACCCAAAACCTCTTGAGGTGACATCAAAATTACCTATCACAAACCAACCTGGTTTTGCAAGGGGGGTCCCATGAGTTTTTGACCCGGGGCTTGGCAGCCATCTAGGGAAACCTACCAAACCCATACATTTCTGGAAACTAGACACCCGGGGGAGTCCAGCGAGGTATGGCTTGCGTGAGTGCCCCAACATTCTCCTACCCAGAATCCCCTGCAAACCTCAAACTGTGCTGAAAAAATCACTTTTTTCTAAAAGTTCTGTGTGGGAATGTTCTGGAATCTGCGTGGATCCACAAATTTCCTCCCACCCAGCATACCCCCAGGTCTCCCTATAAAAATGGTACCTCACATGCATGGGTGGGTCAAGGACCCGCTACAGGCAAGGGCCCAAAACCTATTGAGGCGACATCAACTTTACCTTTCACATGCGAACCTGGTTTTGCAAGGGATCCCATGAGTTTTTGGCCCGGCTTGGCAGCCATCTAGGGGAACCTACCAAACCCACACATATCTGGAAACTAGGCACTCTGGGGAGTCCGGCGAGGTATGGCTTGCTTGGGTCCCCCAACATTCTCCTACCCAGAATCTCCTGCAAACCTCAAATCTTGCTGAAAAAATCACTTTTTTCTCATATTTCTGTGTGGGAAAGTTCTGGAATCTGCGTGGATCCACAAATTTCCTCCCAGCCAGCGTTCCCTCAGGACACTAAGGAGAACACTGTGGGGTAGGACATTTGTGCCGGCACGGTGATTCCACACAAAAATATGTGGAAAATGTGTTTTTTTCAGCTAACTTTGAGGTTTGTATGGCATTCTGGGTAGGAAAACGTTGGGGGATCTACGCAAGCCATACCTCATTGGACTCCCCCGGGTGTCTAGTTGTCAGGAATGTTTGGGTTTGGTACTTTCCCAAGATGGTCGCTGAGCCCGGGGGTAAAATCTCCGGTGCCCCCCCAACCAGGTTGTTTTGCAAAAGGTAATTTTGAAGTCTCCACAGTACAATTTGGGCCATTTCCTGTTGCAGCCACCATGCCTACCCAAATAAGTGAGGTACCATTTTTATCGGGAGAACTGGGGGAACGCTGGGTCGGAAGAAATTTGTGGATCCACGCAGATTCCAGAACTTTCCCACATGAAAAATTGTGAAAAAAGTGTTTTTTTTCAGCGAAATTTGAGGTTTGAAAGGGATTCTGGGTAGGAGAATGTTGGGGGACCCATGCAAGCCATACCTCTCTGGACTCTCCTGGGTGTCTAGTTTCCAGAAATGTGTGGGTTAGGTAGGTTTCCCTAGATGGCTGGCGAGCCCCGGGCCAAAAACTCATGGGGCCCCCCAGGTTGGTTTGTGATAGGTAATTTTGATGTCGCCTCAGTAGGATTTGGGTCCTTCAATGCCGCGGGTACTTGGCCAACCCATACAAGTGAGGTACCATTTCTATTGTGATACTTGGAGAAATACTGGGGGGTTGGAAATTTGTTGTTACTTTCTGCAGTGTGAAAATTTGAGCACAATAATGCAAGGAAAATGTCACAGTCACATTTTGAGGTTTGCAGGACATTGTGGGTAAGATAACTTGTAGACATCACCATGTACCCTCATGGGTGTTTAGTTTACGACAAAAAATACAGTTGTTAGGTTATTCTTAGATGAAATGTACACCTTGGCAGAGAGACAAAACAGACAAAGATTACTGCACAGCCATCTATTCCTCAAGCACACACACATACTGGTTGGATTTGGCACGAGGGCGAGTGTTGGTTCAGTATATAAAATTTGATTAACAAGAGATTTCACAAAAATGAAATGTACTGACAATAATTCAAAGGACAAAAAACTGAACCAGTGACTCGCAGCTCGTGAGCTGTAAAGCCACGTCAAGGCACGAACCGCTTTACAGGCCATTCACACACCTTTCATACAAGATGCACAGGAGACCATTCACACCACCAGGCACAAACCCCACACATTACACCATTCACAAAAAAGGACAAGGTACACCCTGCTTGACAAAAACTGAAAAGGCAGATTTTTATGCACAACCACCTATTCCTCACGCACACATATATACTGGTTGGATTTGACACGAGGGTGAGTGATGGTTCAGTATATACAGTTGTATTAACCAGAGGTTTCACAAAAATGAAATGCACTGTTAATTGAAAGGACGAGAAACTGAACCATTGACTCACAGCTCATGAGCTGTAAAGCCACAACAAGGCACCAGCGTCTTTACAGGCCATTCATACACCTTTCATACGTGTGACACATACAAAACCATTCACAACGCCAGCCGTGGGCCCAGCACATTACAACACTCACACCAGCAGACAGCGCCATTCAAGGGCCCATCACTTTCACACGCCCACATTCCTGACACAGCAACCACACTAGCTCACAGATTGCGTTGAGTGGCGTTTGGCTAGCAGTGTGTGTAGTGACCAGCAGCTAGTCACTACTCACACACCACCAGCCAAGTGCCAGTCCACGTACACCGCCAGCCGAGTGCCAGTCCACACACACCGCCAGCCCAGCGCCAGTCCACACACACTGCCAGCCAAGCACCAGTCCAAACACACTGCCAGCCAAGCGCCAGTACAAACACACCGCCAGCCAAGCGCCAATCAAAACACACCGCCAGCCAAGCGCCAGTCCACGCAAACAGCCAGCCAAGCTCCAGTCCACGCACACCCCCAGCCAAGCGCTACTCCACGCACACCGCCAGCCAAGTGCCAGTCCACGCACACTGCCAGCCAAGCGCCAGTCCAAACACACTGCCAGCCAAGCACCAGTACAAACACACCGCCAGCCAAGCGCCAATCAAAACACACCACCAGCCAAGCGCCAGTCCACGCAAACAGCCAGCCAAGCTCCAGTCCACGCACACCCCCAGCCAAGCGCCACTCCACGCACACCGCCAGCCAAGCGCCAGTCCACGCACACCGCCAGCCAAGCACCAGTCCAAACACACAGCCAGCCAAGCGCTAGTACAAACACACCGCCTTCCAAGCGCCAGTCCATGCACACCGCCAGCCAAGCGCCAATCCAAACACACCGCCAACCAAGCGCCAAACCACGCACACCGCCAGACAAGCGCCACTCCACGCACACCACCATCACATTTAGGATTTTTTTTATAGAAGTAAGAAAACACAAACACATTGCAAATAGATACGAATCTACTAGCACAAAATCTGAAACTAAATACACTACACAAATGCCAACCTTGAAACTGAACAAATAATATTAAAAAATAGTGGCCAGGCAGTTCACTTTACCACTCATGGATGCTCCCAAAAATTATTTTGCGTGTTGTACATTCTAAAACAAGCAGGCACACACAGTCCACGGTTAGAAGGACACTCGGGGCAGTACATACAAGTCTCCTTCCGCGTACCTCTTTGCCAACAGACTCTATATCTCCAACTGGGAAAATCTTTTCAGGGTTTAGGAGGAATGTGATCAAGAAAGTGGCGATCTTTCAATCTAGAAACATCCTCCACCACTCTAAATCTAGGAACACTTTCCTGTTCCACTAAAACAAGGCTGTCTATTACAGACTCCTGAAACTTAGCAAAAGTCATCTTTGACTCAGGACAAGAATCCTGGAATATAACAAAAGCATTAAAGGTTGCCAAGTGGAAAAGATGGACAGCCAACTTCATATACCAAATGTAAGCCTTACGAAGAGCAGCGTAAGGTTCCAACCTCTGATCTACTCTGTCAACACCACCCATGTGCCTATTATAGTCTAAAATGCACACAGGTTTGCGCACTTCAGCAATGTGACTCCAAACAGTCACAGGTGAAGTGCTTTCATCATGGATGGTAGTCACCATGTAGACATCTCTCCTGTCTGAAAACTACACAGCTAGAAGCTCCTCGCAATGCAACGCACTGCACTGTCCCCACACAAGCTTTTGACAAACAAGTTCTTTTGGGAAACCTTTACGGTTAGAGCGGATTGTGCCACAAGCAACAGTGTCCACTTTGGCTAATTCCCTGAACAACCGCACACCAGTGTAGAAGTTATCTACATATAAATGGTGGCCTTTGTTAAAAATTCCTCTACCAGTTCCCACACAACTTTCTTAGTCACTCCAAAAGTGGATGGACAAACGGGGTTAATCTTGGATTCCTTACCAGTGTACACCCTGAAATTAGAGACATATCCAGTCCTACTGTCACACAGTATATACAGCCTAATTCTATAGCGTGCCCTCTTACTAGGAATGTATTGCCTAACAACCAAGAGGCCCTTGAACAACACCAAAGACTCATCCTCTGCTATTTCTTTCCCTGGAGCATAGATCTCAGAAAATCGATCAACAAAGTGATCAATGACAGGCCGAATCCTTAAAAGACGGTCACAATCTGGGTGATCTTGTGCCAACGCTAAACAATTATCGACAAAATGCATCATCCGAAGCAGAAGCAAATACCTATCATGACTCATGACTGCCGGAAATATAGCTGTGGCCATCAAGGGACTAGTAGACCAATATGAAGACATTGATGGCTTCCTTAGCAAGCCCATCAAAAAGGTTAAATCCAAGAACTTCTTCATCTCTTCCAGATTTGTGGGAGTCCACCGGGTAGCTCTAGAGTGGGGCTTAAGGCTCGCACTGTTGTCCCTCAAAAACAGTTGGGCATACAAATTAGTCTGCTCAATAATCTCTGCCAAAAATACATCGTCCATAAACAACTGAAAATAATTTATCAGCAAAATGTTTTCAGTATTCACTCTACACCCTGGAACACCAGTAAAGTCTGGCAATGCTGGCTGCACCATGCCAGGGGCAACCCAGAGGTCAGTACTTTCAACGGGAAGCCTTTCAGCCCCAGGCTGCAGTCCAGATGCCTCTTGCCGCACTATACCAACGGAAAGCCTTGCAGCCCCAGGCTGCAGCCCAGATACCTCTTGCTGCACTATACCAACGGGAAGCCTTGCAGCCCCAGGCTGCAGCCAAGATGCCTCTTGCCGCATTATCGGCACATCAATGTCCTCTTCTAATACAGGCACTTCATCCGCACTAAGAGTAGCTTCATCCACACTGAGAGTAGCTTCATCATCATCATCAGAAAACTTTATTTTGGCCGCAAAGGCCATAAAGGTACAGATAAAATATAACAACATACAATTACACAATAAATAAATTAAATTAAAACACAGCATAATAAAATCAGGATTGGGTGTAAAATACATTTAAGCTTATTACTTAATTACAGAATTTTCCACGTTTGATCCACATACCATTTAAAAAACTGGAGACTGCATAGACAATCGGAGGGTGAGTATCATATTTCAATACTCTTAAAGCATTTCCACAATCTCTAAATCCCAGATTTTTACAAATAGGTTTTACCCAACGATTACGTAACTGGTGATACACAGGACAAAAGAAAAAAACATGTTTTTCATTTTCCATTCGGAAACCACAGGCTGGGCAATCGGTATTTTTATTTATCTCACATCTGGAGGTAAAAGACCTAAGTGGTAGACTGCCTATTCTCAGCTGAAAGTACAACTTCCTAGCAACAGCAGGAAAAATCAGGTCAAGAAATTCCTCCCTCCTGTAATTAATTTTAATTTGGAGAAACTGAGCAGTCAGTCTGCCAACACCAGAATTCACATGGAGGCTCATAAGATTATAGTGCCTGTACTGGTCTACCAAGTTTGCCTTTGAGAGTGCCAGGCATGAGACCTCCGGGGAACCCCATAATTCTGGGAGACCAATCTTGTCGCAGGTATCCCTGATATGGGTTAACCAGGGAATTTTCTTATTTTTAATTAGCGGCCAAACCCCCTTAAATTCTTCACGAAAAGAACCCAACTCCGGAATAGACCATAGTCGCTTCCAGTATATCACTGGCCGCAACGCCACCACCTCCTCCACAGGTAGCAGCCCTAGGTCGAACCTAATAGGAACCAATGGAGTGCTTGGGGGCAAGCCCAACAGATTTCTCATAAAAACATGTTCAGTCCTAGTTAGGCTTGGAGGCTTACAATGTCCCCATAATTCTGCTCCATAAGTGGACGCTGCTCTAGCTTGTGTCTTATAGATTTCTATCACTGGCGCAACAGGCTTAAAGACCAAACCTCGAAAGAGCTTAGAAATTCCTCCTACAATTTGAGTCAGCTTTAGTACTGAGTTTGCAGCTTGTACCTCCCACCCAAGATGTTCTTGTAGAGTGATCCCAAGATATCCAAAAGTCTTAACTCGCTCCAGCGGAATACCATTCCAAACTGGATTCGGGCGTGTATGCTTAGGGGGATTGAGGATCATAAACTTCATTTTAGTTAGATTAATCTCCGAACCTCTTTCCCCACAAAAGTCCACAAAGCCGTCTAAAATACGCTGGATGCCGGTAGATGTTCGGGACAACAACAAAGTGTCGTCAGCGAACATCAATGCCGGTACCCTACCCGTGGCGAGTCTTGGGACATCAGTGTCCTTAATGCCTTCAAGATGATTAATAAGCCCGTTGATATACAAGCAGAAAAGGGTGGGTGCCAACACGCATCCTTGGTGAACTCCTCTGTTCACTGGAAAACGTGCAGACAGCTCTCCATATTTCCCACATCTAACCTGGGAAAAATTTTCTGAATGTAGCCTTCTCAGGACATCCAGAAGATACGGAGGGACTTCAAGTTCCTGGAGAACTCTCCACAATTTTTCTCAAGGCACCAGGTCAAATGCTGACCTCAGGTCAACAAAAATGAGGTAGAGGCTGCCACCCTCCACACTCACAATGTTCCCGTAAAGGACCTGGAGTCGAAATAAATGATCAATTGTAGAAATGCCCTTTCTAAAACCCGCCTGTAGGATACTCAAAATATCATTTTCCACCTCCCAAGTCTGGATTCTATCCAGGACTATACGTCCAAGCAACTTTTGAGTAATATCAGTGAGGCTTATGGGCCTATAGTTCGAAGGTTGTAAAGGGCATCCTTATTAATATACGGGCACAATCTCTGCTCCACGCCAGGTCTCTTCATCATCCAATGATTCCATTTGGAGAGAAAACTCACTGCCTGAATCTTCCCTGCCTCCTCTGCTCAGATGCAGAGTCAGTCTCTGAACCATGGTCAGAGGAAGACTCAAAAAGCATACCAACAACCTGCTGAGTAGTAATCCTGCAGCTTGCCATTATCCTTATTAAGAAAGGAGACTGCACAAACAAGTCAACAACAACCAACACTGTGCAAAATAAGTAAGTAAAAAAAGGTGTGCCTTTATCACAAAGATCTATATTCTCAAAAACGATATGATTCACTTACAAGAGACAGCTACACTCACCAGCACCTACTCTGCAGGGACACAGCAAAAACCAACGATATCCCACTAGAAAGAAAAAAACAAAACCAATTACTCACTAGACAACAAAATACACATCGAGCACAAATGCAAAAAGTTGTTGACACTCAAAAAACAGAAGCCAAACATACTCTATTATTACACCATTAGCAAAAAACACATTAATGCAGAGAAATGAAACTAATTTACATTGTAAAAAAAAGTCTCTTACCAAACACATGCAACTACACAAACAGCAGAACCACCAGTAACAAAACCGCAACCTGGAACAGTCTAAAGAGCAAAAGCCTTGAACTAGAACAAAAAGGGAGAAATAAAGCATTATAATTGCAATTCACAAGAAATAAAACAATTAACATTATAACACGGTATGTCACTACCCAAATGGGGGCAGAAAGGCCAAATAAACAGGCAGATCTGCCCCCTGGGGGGCAGAATACACATACAAAAATATATGTCCCCTGGAAGCGACCAATTTTTTTATTTTTAAATCCCTGGCTCTAGTGGGCTTTTCTGTCCCCCCCGCCCCCCGGGCCAGTAATGTCCAAAAATGCAGGTGATCTGTCCCCGCGGGGGCAGAAAAGTCTTAAAAATTATTTAGGCCCATAAGGAAGCGACCCTTGCCCAAGAGGTCACTTCCATTTAAAATTTAAAACACTCCCTTGAGTCTAGTGGGGTTTCCTGCCCCCTCCCCCTGGGGGCAGAAAGGCCAAATAAACAACCCGATCTGCCCCCAGGGCGTTAGAATATACTTATAAAACGAATATGGCCCCTGGAAGCGGCCCTTGCCCAAGGGGCCGCTTCCAAATTAATAAAAACAAATTCCCTGGGTCTAGTGGGCTTTTCTGCCCCCCCTGGGGCCAGAAACGCCCCAAAAAATAAGGTGATCTGTCCCCAGGGGGGGAAGAATATACTTTTAAAATAAATTTGGCCCGTGGAAGCGCCCCTTGTCCAAGGGGTCGCTTCAGATTTTTAAAAAAAACAATTCCCTGGCCCTAGAGGGCTTTTCTGCCAAGTCTAAAATAAAATTTCCCCCTTAGGAAGCAACCCTTGCCCGATCGTGCACCAGGAATGCCCTGCATTGAGACATCAGGGGAGAGGAAATACTGTTTCCTCTCCCCCGATGCCTCAATGTGCCACAATGTGACCCCCCTGGCCCACCGGAGCATCAAATACTCACCCTCCTCCTGGATGCGCTGGAAACAAATGGTTTCCAGCACGTTCAGTGCTTCCTGATGACGTTGGTGCGCGCTGTGCACGCTGACGCATGGGAATGCATGGGGGGGTTGGGGGTGGCTGCGGAAACTCTTCCGCTGCCATCCCCCTTTGTGGGGGCAAGATCGATAACCCGGGGGGAGCGCCAATGCTTGCCCCATGGGCTGTGCATAAGCACAGCCCAACCGAAGCTCATGACAGAACCACTCTGTCATGAGCATCGAAGAGGTTAAAAGATCAAATGAAATGGTCTTCCGAAAACAGTATAAAAAAGATAGGTAAATAAACTAAGAAGACCAATGCAATCAGTGATTGGCCATAGTCTGTTAAAGTAAAAAACAGCATATTATGATAGCTAGAGGCTCTGTTATTTTTCATTTATAGGCCCAATCTAGCTGTCTGTATTAGGGCCAACACCTTTTGAGAGTAAAACTTTTAGAAAGTGGGCATTTTCTTGCTTTACCGTACTGTGTCTCTGCTTGCCTGTGGAATACACGTCTGAGGGGGGTGACAGTTGGGTTGTTTGTGCATTCACTCTAGACAGTCACACAAATGGCACTGAGGTGTGCCCTTCATACCCTGATGGGCCATCGCCAGGCTTGCACCGTGTCTGAGGGCACTGCTCGTGAAGAGCACGACACATTGCCCCATCTCAGATTGCAGCCCCTCGTTTGCCGACAAAGGTCTCATTGACTCCGACCTTGCTCAACGACACTGCTGCCTGCACCGAAGCCGTGGTCATTGCTTGTGAAGAGCACAACGCATCGTCTGTGACAACTTTGCAGCTCTGATGCCTGCCGATACCAGTGCTCCTTACTTTGACACCACAGAGATCGGGCCACAAAGCGTGTGACTTCCAGGCCTCACCGAATTTTGGAACTGACTCCCACTGATGACGCCTCACCTCCAGAGCTCATCGCGAGTCCTCAAGGTCATGCCACTTCTAAATGTACTGTTTTGCGGGTCCGTCCGACGCCGTATCACTGAACTGTTTGAATTTGGGTTGTTCACGACACCGCGATGGTGCTATTGACTTCAAGGAACTGTATTTGTGGCTTATTCTTGCAAAAGTGATATCTTTACCTGTGTATGATTTTTCTCGTTTTGGTCTTGTTTTGTTTAGGATAATGATTGGTTATTTATCTAAACTGGTGTGATGTCTCTTTGTAGTGTTTTCTCTGTGTCACTGCGTGTGTTTGTATAAATGCTTTACACATTGCCTCTGAGATAAAAGGAAACATCGGTTACATCGCGGTGTTTACACCGCAATACCTTTACAACGCGGGTATTACAACGCAAGTCATTACAATGACTTGCGCTGGATGCCGCTCTAAGATAAGGAATAGTATGATTTACTATTCCAACACCTTCCCTACTGTAACATAGGCTGGAGTTGGAATAGTAAATCGTACTTTTCCTAAGTCCATCGCCCTCCAGCGCAAGTCGTTGTAACGACTTGCGTTGTAATGCCTGCGTTGTAACGGTATTGCGATGTAACATCGTATATTTGAGATAAGCCTGACTGCTCATGCCAAGCTACCAAGGGGGTGAGCAGGAGTTATCTTCGATGTGTAATCCCCTTACCCTGACTAGAAGGAGGGGTACCTACTTAGGCAGGGTGCAAGCCTCTGCCAATTAGAGACCTCCATTTCTAACAAGTATTTTAAAAAGTACTTCGGAAAATGTACCAGAAATACGGCATATGCCTGTTCTCCCTTCATCTGACTGCAGCCTTCATGAAATAAAAAGGGAAAATTAACTACCTTTGAGGCTCTTTCCTTGGGGCAACTTTGAGATGTGGATTTTAGCGGTTGGCCCGGTTGCAGAAAGAACCCCGCTGTTAGCGCAGCGTTCCCGTTTTTGTAAAAGAAAAAGACACTGTATTTCGAACTGCTCTCACGAGGGAAAAATCATTTCGCTAACACTGAACTACGGGTCCCAGCATGCCTGAACGATGACTCACCTGTGAGGCCCACGTGGGTAGTTTCAGCATGCAGCAAAACGGCACCCGAGCGAGCTTGCCAGTTTGTACAGTGTCATCCTCTGATGAAGGAGCCTCCCGGCTCTGAAACGCTTAAGAAATTTGCATTGAGCAGAAAATACAGATTCTGTTAAATAAAGGCTTTTGTATGGAAGCACTCAGCAGCGTGGGTGTCCTTGCATCAGGGCAATTTTTGGATGTATTTAACTCGGCAGCCTGGCCGAGGAGGATGCCCCACCATCAACCTTGCTATGGGGCCAAATGGGTTTAGAATCTGCGGACCTCGAGGCGCAGCTGAGAACAGTAAGCGGTATCTGGTGTTTTCAGTTCAGCCTACTTGGGCAGGTATTTTGTAAAATAAAAATAAACTGTATTTCGAACTTCTGCAACGAGGGAAAACTCACCTGTGAGGCCCATGTGGGTAGTAGTTCAGCATGCAGGAAAACGGCACCCGAGCGAGCTTGCCAGTTGGTACAGTGTCTTCCTCTGATGAAGGAGCCTCTCGGCTCTCAAACGCGTAAGGACTTTGCATTGAGCAGAAAATACCTATTCTGTTAAATAAAGGCTTTTGTATGGAAGCACTCAGCATGGGCGTCCTTGCTTCAGATGAACATTTGGATATATATATATATATATATATATTCCCCCGTTATAGTTAGTAGAGATAACTATAACTCGCGCGCCCGCAATCCTCTGCTCATGACGTCACATATTACATCACTGATGACATGGTCAGTGGCATCACTCATGACATCACTGATGACATGATGACATCATCCTTGTGATAGAGTGGCGGTCGCGTGAGTTATAGTTATCTCAACTAACTATAACGGGGGAATTTCATTGGTTTTTTACGAGTGAAATGTCCACCTAACTATAACGTGTGAAACCTATGGATTTTTTAAGTGAATTTGCAAGGTTTTTTAAATGCTAATTCCTAACTATAACGTGTGTGAAACCTATGGTTTTTTCAGTGAATTTGTACGTTTTTTTAAATGCTAAGTTATGTATTTATTATTATATTGTTTATATATTTATTTTACAATAAACTACGTATTAAATGGTTTTTTTTTTAATGGTTTTTCACCGTGCGCGCACGGTGCGCGCACCGTGCCCCCCCGCGTTTTAAAAAAAAAAAAATTAAAATGTTTTTTCTGCCTTCGGGGTCCTTCAGGGACCCCCTGACAAAGGCTAGGGGGTCAGGAACTCTCTACCCTGCCCCCTTTTCACGTTTGCCACCTTCCTTTTTCACTCTCGCACTCAAAACAAACAAAATGGCGGCCGACACTTCCTGATTTCGACCGATTCGAACGTTGACTGACATGTAACCACCAGTCAAAATTGCACATTTATAAATGGCACATTCTGTGAGGATGTTTTGCGCAGTCCCCTTTTCCATGTCTACATACTGACGTTATGCCTGTACAAATAATGGAGGCTTGCCGGCAAGCTCACAAACACCGAGGAAGGCAGTTCGCCGAAACGCGTTTGTTTGTATCGGAATAAAGATCTACTCCGAGCGTCTCCCGTGAGTGCTTATTTCTCTGAATGAAGAGGATTGGAGCGTTGAGATATATATATCCCAAGCGGGCCGACGAGTTGTGTATATTCCCAGCTCATTTCGGAAGGAACAACGCCGGAATAATGACTCTCCAGCTCACAAGGCCCATTTAGGGTAGGCATCAGTGACTTTCATAACTTGGCACCCATCATGGGTTAATTAGTGCTTCACTACGAATACCACAATCCTGTGGGAACCTGTGGCCTATCAGAAGGCGGCATCTTCGAATTCTAATGAGGCGCGCATTGCTGAGTGACAGATTGACACAGCCTTTGAGAAAGCTGCATAGCGAAACGCGTCAGGCTGCGACTTCTGAGCTGCCGAGCCTATGGGGCATTGTTGGTCCTGGAGTGCTCCCAACCCTTTGGGCAACTTGGAGCTTTAATATATATATATATATATATATATATATATATATATATATATATATATATATATATATATATTACCTACTGGCGGTCGCCAGTAGGTAGTTATAGTTAGGACCACGTTTCCATAGGAAAACCTCAACATTCTATTTTGAATAACTTTGGCGCCGGTCGACGAATCCTCACGAATTTCTCAAAATAGGTGGGGCGCTACGCTCCGCTCCTACCCTGAAAGTCTCGGGGGGATTCGTCAAGCGGGGGCTGAGATAAAAGGGGGGTCCCAAAACGCGTTTTTCCCATGCATTTTTCCATAGGACCTTTAGAACGAGCTACAGCCCGAACGGCTGAACAGAATTACTAGAAATTTGGCAGAGAGGTTGTCCCTAGGTCAAGGAAGTGCCTTTTGTAGGTTTGGTGTAAATCTGTTCAGTAGATTCTGAGAAAATAGCCTTTAAATCAATATATATATCTGAGCCCGCTTACGGTACGCTTACCGTACGCTTACCGTACGCTTACCGTAAGCTTACGGTGGCGTGCGCGAGCGCGATTCTGATTGGCTCTTAGATCTTAGTAAACATTCAAATCGGCCGAAACCAGGAAGCGGCGTCCGCCATTTTGTCTCTCGCACTGAGTGTTGTTTATCAAACATGATGGCCAAAAACATGTTACGGGGCTGTTTTGACAACTCCCTCCCACATAGTCATGTTGAGGGAGTCCCCAAACATCCCCCAAGAGCAAAAACGGTTTTATTTTTTTTTCGGCAATTTCGCGGGGTACGCTTACCGTACGCTTACCGTACGCTTACCGTAAGCTTACCGTACGCTTACGGTAAAAAAATAAAAATAAAAAAAACACTATCCACACTTACCCCACCCCCTGTGCTTTTGGTGGCCGCAGGCCACCAAATGTGCAGGGCTTATTAATAGAGAAAAAAAACGTAATTTTGGCAACATGAAATTATAAAATCGAAATAAAAAAAACACTATCCACATTGACCTCACCCCCTGTGCTTTTGGTGGCCGAAGGCCACCAAATGTACAGGGCTTATTAAAGTTGATAAAAACCGCGCACGGAACGAACTGCGTTAAGTGGGCGCGCACGCCACAAATGGCGTAAAGTAACTTAGCATTTAAAAAACCGTACAAATTCACTGAAAAAACCATAGGTTTCACACACGTTATAGTTAGGAAATAGCATTTAAAAAACCTTGCTAATTCACTGAAAAAACCATAGGTTTCACACATGTTATAGTTAGCTGGACATTTTACTGATAAAAAACCAATGAAATTCCCCCGTTATAGTTACTGTAGGCAACTATAACTCACGCGACCGTAATCCTCTGCTGATGACATATGTGTCTTTATGAAAAAAAAATATTTGTAATATATGTATAGCTAAAATTTAATGGAAGAAGATATGGGCAAATAAGTGTCTAAATACAGTATTAGCATCAGCAGAGGATTGCGGTCGCGTGAGTTATAGTTGCCTACAGTAACTATAACGGGGGAATTTCATTGGTTTTTTATCAGTAAAATGTCCAGCTAACTATAACATGTGTGAAACCTATGGTTTTTTCAGTGAATATATATATATATATATATATATTCACTGAAAAAACCATAGGTTTCACACACGTTATAGTTAGGAATTAGCATTTAAAAAACCTTGCAAATTCACTTAAAAAACCATAGGTTTCACACATGTTATAGTTAGATGGACATTTCACTCGTGAAAAACCATTGAAATTCCCCCGTTATAGTTAGTGCAGGCAACTATAACTCACGCGACCGCAATCCTCTGCTGATGACGTCAGATATTACATCACTGTATTTAGACACTTATTTACCCATGTTTTCTTCCATTAATTTTTAGCTATACATATATTACAAATATTTTTTTTTCAGAAAGACACATATGTCATCAGTGATGTAATATCTGACGTCATCAGCAGAGGATTGCGGTCGCGTGAGTTATAGTTGCCTGCACTAACTATAACAGGGGAATTTCAATGGTTTTTCACGAGTGAAATGTCCAGCTAACTATAACATGTGTGAAATCTATGGTTTTTTAAGTGAATTTGCAAGGTTTTTTAAATGCTAATTCCTAACTATAACGTGTGTGAAACCTATGGTTTTTTCAGTGAATATATATATATATATATATACGTATATACACTCCACAGGTGGATGGGAACACCTCGTTGCCTTCAAAACAAAGGGTGCGTCGAAGTAAGAGACCTCCCAAACACGGTCACAATAATTCACCAAACTTCTTCAAGAAAAGCAATCGACGTCGTGTCTGTGCACATTCGTTTAATGCCAGCTGAAAATGCTAGACACGTTTCGCCTGACCTGCAGGCTTGTTCACTAGCAGTTTGGTAAAGTTTTCATGGCTTTTTTAAAACTGTGAATGTGATCAAGTCACATGGTGAACTACAATGATAAAACTGGACAACAGGCTCGTAGTTTAACATAATGTGCCATACAGATTTAAATAATTGAGGATAAATGCCAAGTTTGACAAACACAATTAATCGGGGTTGTTGCAAAATACATCAGCAATTAATTCCCTTTGTTGTTCTTCAATTCAACATTTAAATATTAACAAACAGTATGTTGTTCTCAAGGACTAACGAAGGTTTTTGACCATAGTGGTGTCGTCATCATCTTTTGCCAGTTACTTTCAACCAGAATGATATTAGGTTGACCTAAATAGCACAGGCATTGTGTTGAATTGATCCAGTGATCAAGCACACAGTGTAATTTTAGCCAAAATAGACTAAAGTAAACAGCAAACACACAAACACATGCTGCCCCAGTGGGCAAAATGCGTAACATGAATTGAACTAAGGCCTGTATGCACAACGTTTCCGTCTGTAAATACTCATTGTCCAAATAAGTGACAAAATCAAAACAAAATTATATAAAATAAAGCTTAAAACAAAACCTAAAAGAAAATTGAGTAAAAGAAGAGCAGGAGGAACCAACAAATGGGTGTGTAAGTCTTCTTCCATATTTAGCCCATGTGGGATTTTAGTATTTAATCTGATAATATAGCAGGATTCCAATTTACGCAGTTTCTTTTCCCAATTACCACCTCGGCTATTAACTGGGATAGCATCGATAACAAAATAAACAAGACCCTCAGCATTTTTATTATGGTGTTTATCAAAATGCCGCACCACGGGGTAGGATTTATCCCCATTTTTAATGGTACGTAAGTGCTGCAGCACTCTCTTGTGTACAGGGAGGATGGTGGAGCCTACGTACTTAAGGCCACATGGGCACTGTAGCACGTAGACTGCGTAGTCCGTCTTACACGTATAATGGCCCTTCATTTGTTGTGTAGACTTATGAGAGAAGCCTGCAGGAAAATAGGTGGTATTTTTTCCAAATACACACGCTTTACATTTAAGACATTTTATAAACCCATCCCTTCTGCTCAGCCATGAGCCGGATGGTTTCTTTTGAGTACTGTTGGGTAGCATATTGCTAACCAACGCTTGTTGCAAAGATCTAGCTTTTCTAAAGGTAAATTGAGGTCTCCTTTGTACAAGTTTGCCTAGCACAGGATCATTGTGAATGATGTGCCAATGCTTGTAAATAATGGTTCTTAGTTCATGCTGTTGTTTATTGTAGGAGGTGATAAACCTGCATTGGTTGGTGCCTGCTTGTGAGACTTTAGCTAGTTTTTTGTCTTTATTGAAGAGTATTTGTTCTCTATTGGTCTTTTTAACTTTTGAGACAGCTTGGTTTAGGCATATTTCAGAATAACCTCTAGCTCGAAAGCGGGATTTAAGGCATAGTAATTCTTTGTCCAAATCCTGCTCGCTGCTGCAATTACGCATAGCTCTGAGACACTCCCCATACGGGATGCTCTTGACTAGTTTGGCCGGATGGAAACTCATAGCATGTAATAACGTGTTCCCATCCGTGGGCTTGCGATACAGTTTGGTCTGCAATTTACCATCACTTACATATACTGTAAGATCTAGAAACTTGATTTCAGAAGCACTGATTGTACTAGTTAATTTCAAGTTCAAATCATTTGTTTGCAATTCTTTAACAAAGTCCTGAGCACTTTTCATAGTACCTTTCCAAATAATGAAAAGGTCGTCAATGTAACGACTCCAGTGCATTACATTATTTTGCCACTCTGCATGCCAAAGCGTTTGGACCACCTGCTCCTCCCACCAGCCCATATGCAAATTAGCATAGCTGGGGGCGAAGCAGGTGCCCATCGCCGACCCGCATGTTTGATGGTATAGCTCCCCATTAAACAAAAAGAAATTATTCTCAAGACAGATGGTAATCATTTTGAGTAGCATTTGTGTATGGTGCCAAAATTTAGCCGGACGGGTACCCAAAAAATATTTGCATGCATTAATGCCATCCTTGTGGCGGATGCTAGTGTACAAGGTCGTTGCATCTATGGTCATCAACAGAAAGTCCGTTTCCCACGGAACATCATATACTTTGCGTAAGAAGTCACTCGTATCTAAAATAAACGATGGAAGGAGTTTAACTAAAGGGCACAGGAAGGAATCAACAAATTTCGAAGTGTGCTCGAAAGCACTCCCTATAGCCGAGAGGATAGGACGGCCAGGGGGATTAGACATATCTTTATGAACCTTGGGAATAAGGTATAGGACCGGGATGGTAGGGCAATCAATTTTTAGAAAAGACATTTCATTTTTGCTTAGCAAGCCCTGTCGAGTCCAATCAACCAACAAGTTATTGAAAGAAGAATAGCACTCATGCATAACATTGTCTTTTACCTTAACATAATTCAACCTGTTGTTAAGTTGTTTGAATGCCTCTGTTAGGTACTGTTGTTTACCCCAGAGGACCACGTTGCCCCCTTTGTCTGCATTGCGGACAATACAATCATTATCACTATTTAATTTGTCTACCAAATTATAATAGTCTTAAAACTGTTGGGTGAGTGAGTTCTTCTTTCCCTTTAATGATGTACAGAGACTTTTAACTTCATTGGTGACCAGGTCATTAAATACATCTACAGAGTCTCTTGCTGTCATGGGAGTAAATCTCGAAGTAGGTTTGAAATTAGTTAAAGTTTCAATGTTCATATCGATTCCTTCCTTATGCGCTAAGGACGTCATTTGATCACTGGTGCTTGTCGTGTCAGAAGATCCACTGGATCTTACGTCCAAGTCATCAGGCTTAACCAGTTGCTGTAATTCAAGCATCAAGTTCATATCATCAACTCCCAAATTCTCAAATTGCATAGACGAATGAAGAGATGACACTGGTTTAGTCAGCGCTACAGCAAAGAATGTTTTCAGTTTTAGAGACCTGATGAATTTGAATAGGTCCACTCTCGTTTTCACATAGTCCATATCAATTTGGGGACAGTATGATAAGCCAAGTTTCAGTATATTACTTTCTTTTTCTGAAAGCACAATATCAGTAAGATTAATTATCGTTGTTTCATTGTTATCATTTACTTCTTCAGTTTGGATTTGGGCTTCTCTTTGTCGTTGGTAAAGTTTAGAGCCTTTCCGCCTCTTCCTCCTCTGCCTCTTGCTCTTTGTGATCTGTTGTTTGCAGGGGGTCTCGGGCGTAGGTTGAAGCGTCTCTCCTCCCTTAAAAAATCAAACTCATCAACTACAGATGGGATTGCTGCTCCTGTCGGGTTACTTAACCCTTCCTCTACATCTGTGTCAATTTCAGAGCTGGGGATACTGCTTTGCTCAGAAAAACATGCTTGGCCTGTGGATGTAACTGCATTCATTCTTAAATTCCTCATACTTTCGAACTTCTTCGCAAATGTATAAATTTGCCCCCGATCGTAGTCACTCTTGTCACGCAAAAACTTTTGCGCCTTTCTTTCCTTAATAGATGCTTCCAGCCTGGACAGTCTTTCCTTCATTTCCGTCATAAATTTGAGCACCATTTCTTGATCAGCCTCCTTACTTAGCATGTCAAGGATTTGGTCAATTTCTTCAAGGATTTTCGCACGGTCTATTTCAGCATACTTAATGAGGATCACGAGCATTCTACTAGAGGATTCCTGGCTGTTGTCAGACCATTCTCTCAACATGTTCGGATTAGGGTCCTCATATTTAGGCGCTACCAAGATGCGTAGCCCTCTTGGTATTCTTTTTACTTCCAAATAGCAGCGCAACGATTTGGCTTCCCACCACTTGGAGAGTTCTGTACGCTTCAGCTTTTCCAATCGTTTTAAACGTGCCATTAAATCCGTCGTCTTCACTCCTGCAACAGCTGTTGAGGGTTTACTAGTCATTGATTTCTTGTCACAAAAGATTGATAATGCGGCTTCCTCCCTCTCTTTAATTTCTGCAGCTGACATTTTCTACAACACAGTTACTTATGCGGTGCAATCCGCATGCACAGAACCGCCAGTGTTCACACTCGCTGAAATGCGTCTGATTTTTACCATAAGATTCACTGACTTTCCCTTTACCCCGTCCGTGTTACAAAACGCTCACCTCAGCTTCTAGTCCACACGCCTCAGGTCCTCCGACTTAAACTGGCGATATGGTCCTCAGTTGGGTTATTGCGCTGAATCTCTCAGGTTGCGATCCCGCTCTCCTGGATTTACAGTACAGGGGGGGCAGCGGTATTTTAACACACCCCACAGGTGGATGGGAACACCTCGTTGCCTCCAAAACAAAGGGCGCATCGAAGTAAGAGACCTCCCAAACACGGTCACAATAATTCACCAAACTTCTTCAAGAAAAGCAATCGACGCCGTGTCTGTGCAAATTCGTTTAATGCCAGCTGAAAATGCTAGACGCGTTTCGCCTGACCTGCAGGCTTGTTCACTAGCAGTTTGGTAAAGTTTTCATGGCTTTTTTAAAACTGTGAATGTGATCAAGTCACATGGTGAACTACAATGATAAAACTGGACAACAGACTCGTAGTTTAACATAATGCTTTTCTTGAAGAAGTTTGGTGAATATATACATATATGAGATGTAAGGACAAGGATGCCATTGAAAGTTTTTACGGAAGTGGACTGGCAGCTGCTCTGCACCCTGCAACCCATTGTGGATTTATTTTATTTAAAGATTGATGCGGCATTGTAACTCACTGGAGTAGGACTTAAGGCACCACAGGTACCAGCAGGCCACGAGGCTGGCCACGCCCACATGGGCGGAGACAGTGTTTGAACTGGTGTCTTAAATAATCAACATGCCTGCCTTCATTCTCAGCCAGTAGCCCATGAAGAAGTGCCGAGGGGCACGAAACGCGTCGGGCTGTCCTGGAGATCTGGCAAGAACAGTCAGCTGTTTGTTTTCACGGCATCTTTCAATAAATTAACGGTGATTCTTACCTCCTTGTGTGGGCCCCCCTCATTGCAGGCAACTCTTTGTTTGGAATTTTTGCGGCACCGCCTGAGCCGCGAGGGAGGTCCCGCTACACGTTGTGCAGCCCTGTCACAGCGCCAACCGACGCTGAGATGTAAGGACAAGGATGCCATTGAAAGTTTTTACGGAAGTGGACTGGCAGCTGCTCTGCACCCTGCAACCCATTGTGGATTTATTTTATTTAAAGATTGATGCGGCATTGTAACTCACTGGAGTAGGACTTAAGGCACCACAGGTACCAGCAGGCCACAAGGCTGGCCACGCCCACATGGGCGGAGACAGTGTTTGAACTGGTGTCTTAAATAATCAACATGCCTGCCTTCATTCTCAGCCAGTAGCCCATGAAGAAGTGCCGAGGGGCACGAAACGCGTCGGGCTGTCCTGGAGATCTGGCAAGAACAGTCAGCTGTTTGTTTTCACGGCATCTTTCAATATATTAACGGCGATTCTTACCTCCTTGTGTGGGCCCCCCTCATTGCAGGCAACTCTTTGTTTGGAATATATATATATATATATGCAAAAAAGAAGCAGAGGACTCTGGGTAGTTCTCAAGTTTAGGTGGAAAGCAGCTCCTGTGTGGAGCACTCTCAACACCAGCGACACTCTAGATCTGCTCACCTCAAATGTCTGTTTTTCTATCAAAATCTTTGGACAAAGCTATACCTCTCTGAAGAGCTCTAATTAGAGCGAAACACTGTGTCAGGGGTTGCTTTTACTCATTTCAGGTTGGCTTGATTGGTACTTTACCAACTCAAAGCTGTTATACTGTGCCTGGAGTGGTAATTGGCTTTTGTCATTTTACAGCTCGGCAAGGACAGCACTGTGCTAGTCCTATGCTTAAAGACTTTGCTGTACAAATGGCAAAAGACTTTGTCCTTTTCTATCTCGGCGTGGATGGCACTGTGCTAATCCTATGCTTAAAGATTTTGATAGAAAAACAGACATTTGAGGCGAGCAGATCTAGAGTGTCGCTGGTGTTGAGAGTGCTCCATACAGGAGCTGCTTTCCACCTAAACTTGAGAACTACCCAGAGTCCTCTGCTTCTTTTTTGCATAATTTATTCGTCACTCTATGCCTGAAAGGGTATTTCTTTGACTTATACTGGGTGCTCCCTTGTGTCTGGACAAAGCTATACCTCTCTGAAGAGCTCTAATTAGAGCGAAACACTGTGTCAGGGGTTGCTTTTACTCATTTCAGGTTGGCTTGATTGGTATTTTACCAACTCAAAGCTGTAATACTGTGCCTGGAGTGGTAATTGGCTTTTGTCATTTTACAGCTCGGCAAGGACAGCACTGTGCTAGTCCTATGCTTAAAGACTTTGCTGTACAAATGGCAAAAGACTTTGTCCTTTTCTATCTCGGCGTGGATGGCACTGTGCTAATCCTATGCTTAAAGATTTTGATAGAAAAACAGACATTTGAGGTGAGCAGATCTAGAGTGTCGCTGGTGTTGAGAGTGCTCCATACAGGAGCTGCTTTCCACCTAAACTTGAGAACTACCCAGAGTCCTCTGCTTCTTTTTTGCATAATTTATTCATCACTCTATGCCTGAAAGGATATTTCTTTGATATATATATATATATATATATATATATATATATATATATATATATATATATATATATATATTACCCACTGGCGGTCGCCAGTAGGTAGTTATAGTTAGGACCCTGTTTCCATAGGAAAACCGCAACATTCTATTTGGAATAACTTTGGCGCCGGTCGACGAAGCCTCGCGAAATTTTCAAAATAGGTGGGGCGCTACGCTACGCTCCTACCCTGAAAGTCTCGGGGGGATTCGTCAAGAGGGGGCTGAGATAAAAGGGGGGTCCCAAAACGCGTTTTTCCCATGCATTTTTCCATAGGACCTTTAGACACAGCTACAGCCCGAACGGCTGAACAGAGTTACTTGAAATTTGGCAGAGAGGTAGTCCTCAGGTCAAGGAAGTGCCTTTTGTAGGTCTGGTGTAAATCTGTTCAGTAGTTCCTGAGAAAATAGCCTTTAAATCAATATAAATATCTGAGCCAGCTTACGGCGCGCTTACGGTAAGCTTACCGTACGCGTATGGTGACGTGCGCGAGCGCGAATCTGATTGGCTGTTAGATCTTAATAAACATTAGAATCGGTCGAAACCAGGAAGTGGCGGCCGCCATTATCTCTCTCGCACTCTGAGAGGGGGTTAAAAAACAAAGGGCAAAAACATGTAAAGGGGCTGTTTAGACACCTCCTAAGCACCTAGCCATGTTGAGGGAGTCCCCAAAGTTCCCCTAAAGCCAAAAACGGAATTCTCATTTTTTTGATAATTTCGGCGATTACGCTTAACGTATGCGTACGGTAAAAATTATTAAAAAAAAAAAAATATCCAAACTCTCCCCACCCCATGTGCAAATGGTGCCCGAAGGGCACCAATAGTGCATGGCTTAGTAGAAGAGTGAAAAATTAAAATATCACCTTTCACAACGAAGCGCATCATATGTCCTCCATGTGCGCACGGTGCGCGAAGCGCATCGTGCGTACATGGCCCATCTAGCGTAACGTGGGCACGCGGTGCGCGTAGCGCACCGCGTGCCCACCGTGCGTGCACGGCACTAACTGCGTAAAGTGGGCGCGCGGTGCGCAAAGCGCACCGCGTGCTCACTGTGCACGCACGGAACGAACTGCATTAAGTGGGCGCGCACGCCACGAATGGCATAAAGTAACTTAGCATTTAAAAAACCGTTCAAATTCACTGAAAAAACCATAGGTTTCACACACGTTATAGTTAGGAATTAGCATTTAAAATACCTTGCAAATTCACTGAAAAAACCATAGGTTTCACACATGTTATAGTTAGCGGAAATTTTACTGATAAAAAACCAATGAAATTCCCCCGTTATAGTTAGTGCAGGCAACTATAACTCACGTGACCGCAATCCTCTGCTGATGACATATGTGTCTTTATGAAAAAAAATATTTGCAATATATGTATAGCTAAAATTTAATGGAAAAAGACATGGGCAAATAAGTGTCTAAATACAATATTAGCATCAGCAGAGGATTGCGGTCACGTGAGTTATAGTTGCCTGCACTAACTATAACGGGGGAATTTCATTGTTTTTTTATCAGTAAAATTTCCGCTAACTATAACATGTGTGAAACCTATGGTTTTTTCAGTGAATTTGCAAGGTTTTTTAAATGCTAATTCCTAACTATAACGTGTGTGAAACCTATGGTTTTTTCAGTGAATATATATATATATATATATATATATATTACCTACTGGCGGTCGCCAGTAGGTAGTTATAGTTAGGACCACGTTTCCATAGGAAAACCTCAACATTCTATTTTGAATAACTTTGGCGCCGGTCGACGAATCCTCGCGAATTTCTCAAAATAGGTGGGGCGCTACGCTCCGCTCCTACCCTGAAAGTCTCGGGGGGATCCGTCAAGCGGGGGCTGAGATAAAAGGGGGGTCCCAAAACGCGTTTTTCCCATGCATTTTTCCATAGGACCTTTAGAACGAGCTACAGCCCGAACGGCTGAACAGAATTACTCAAAATTTGGCAGAGAGGTAGTCCCTAGGTCAAGGAAGTGCCTTTTGTAGGTTTGGTGTAAATCTGTTCAGTAGATTCTGAGAAAATAGCCTTTAAATCAATATATATATCTGAGCCCGCTTACGGTACGCTTACCGTACGCTTACGGTAAGCGTACGGTGGCGTGCGCGAGCGCGATTCTGATTGGCTCTTAGATCTTAGTAAACATTCGAATCGGCCGAAACCAGGAAGCGGCGGCCGCCATTTTCTGTGTTTCACTCTGAAAAAAAAAGAGTGAAAACAAGAAAAGGGGGCAATGAGGAGAGTTACAGACCCCCTTACATTTGTGAGGGGGTCAAAGAAGGACTGTAAAGTACAAAACAAACATTTATTGATTTTTAAAAAAAATCACGGGGTACGCGTACGGTAAGCTTACGGTAAGCGTACGGAAGAAACATGGCGTGCGCGAAGGAGATTCTGATTGGCCCATAGATCTTAGTAAACATTCGAATCGGCCGAAACCAGGAAGCGGCGGCCGCCATTTTGTATGTTTCACTCAGAAAAAAAACAGAGAAAACAAGGAAAGGGGGCAATGAGGAGAGTTACAGACCCCCTAACATTTGTAAGGGGGTCAAAGAAGGACAGAAAAGTACAAAAAAAACATTTATTGATTTTAAAAAAAATCACGGGGTACGCTTACCGTAAGCTTACGGTAAGCGTACGGTAAAAAAAATAAAAAAAAATAAATGAAAAGCAGATTTAAGAGTTTAGAAATTAGGGAGCTCTAAAAAGAGCTGTTGTGTTTATGAAGTCATTTTTTTAGTGGTACCTACAAGTAAGTACCGATGCAGAGTCTAAGGTTCAAGAGGAAGACTCTGTTCCCTTCATCATTGAAGTGCACACCATCTCCTCTATAAATGTCTTGCATGTCATAACGCAAGTTGTTGTGGTAAATGGCACCCATACCATAGTCACGGAGGAAAGCAGAAACAGATTTGTTGACGTGCTTTCTTGCTTTGTCAATCTGCGGACAGAAATGATTGGACCAGTTCCATTTTTGCCTTTGGCATATGTTGGAAAACACAAAGGCAGTTTTAGGGAAAAGTGTAAACAGTTGTGCAAAGGTGTCCTTCATAAGCATTTCCAGACCTACCCCAGTCAAAGTGCCTAGGTCATTGCCACCACAGTGCACTATTATGAGGTCAGGGTGTTGGATTTGAATGAAGGATTTCACCAATGGCATCAATTGGTGCCACTTTAACCCTCTCTGACCAATCCATTTAATGTCTACATTTGGCAAAGCAAGGTCTCTCACCATACCTGTTTTCTCTGCAAACTTTTCACTCCAGAAGACATAGCTGTGCCCTACAATCCACACTGTGAACATCTTCAAAGGAGAACTGGATGCACTCAGGAGGTGTCTTTCAGTAGAATGGCAATATGAAAAGAAAGACAGTTTGGAAATGGAGGCATACATATTTTTTTCAAAACAAAAAGAACTGATTGGCTGTTTCATACCATTCTAGAATAAAAACTAGGCTGTATGTGTAAATTAATAGAAGCATGTTTTGTATTGGTACAAAAAAATGTGTAACCAAAGAACAGTACTATGGATTTGCTGTAAGGTTTGAAAAGTCAAGCACTCTTGCTCTGTGGAATTGAAACATTGTGTGTCGAACTTCTGACCTAACTCTACACAGCAGTGTTCCATGAGCTGTTGCTATGGTAGCAGGCAGAAGTCAAGTTGGGGGAAGGGTACTAGGCAGAAGTCAAGTTGGGGGAAGGGTACTTTTGGAAAAGGGTTGGTTTTCAACCAATAGAAATGTGTGATTACATTTGAAAAAAAGGGGGAAGCACTGAGATTTGAAACTTACATGTATATGTGTGGAAAAATAGAGGGAAAGTTTGCCATTATCTGGTTCTGCTGAGAGGAGAGAGGTGAACACAACAGAGATCCTGGCTCTGATAATCTGCTGTTTGAGTGTCACATTTCTTTCACAACTAACTAATTTTAAAGGTGAGTTTACAGTTTGAGAGGGGGTGTATGTGGTAACTTAAGAAATGAATAATAGAAATGGGAATTGTTTTTGTTGTAGTTACACATGGTGGTTTCATAATGTGTCAGTCTGTAAAAGTGATTTACACTTGCCCCGAAAAAAAAAAGAGCAGTAAGTGTGCTTTCAAATTGGCAAAGAAATTTCGTTTTGGGACTAATGTGAAAACATGACTCTGTGTGCATAGAAGAATTATAGGCAGAGATTTATTGCGTCTTGCTCTGGTGATTTCACAGTTGCATTAGATGGAAAGGGGGAGCGAATTTTTGGGGGAAGAAGCAGAGTCTTAGCACACACCCATGTGCTTGCCATGTATAGTCATGCACAGTATTTAGAAGCGAGTGGGGTTTTCAGGTTTAAGTCTGTAATGCAAATACATTCAGCATCACTAAGGCTGGTTGCCCTTGCTGGAGTGTAGGCAGTCACAGAGAATACACATGGTGGTGGTCTGAAAAATCAGCTTGGACATGTGCATTTAAATAAATCAAAAAAAGTGGTTTTATAATGTGTCAGTCTGTAAAAGTGATTTCCAATTGTAAAAAGTGATTTTCACTTGGCCCGAAAAAAAAAGAGCAGTAAGTGTGCTTTCAAAATGGCAAAGAAATTTCGTTTTGGGACTAATGTGAAAAAATGACTCTGTGTGCATAGAGGAATTATAGGCAGAGATTTATTGCGTCTTGCTCTGGTGATTTCACAGTTGCATTAGATGGAAAGGGGGAGCGAATTTTTGGGGGAAGAAGCAGAGTCTTAGCACACACCCATGTGCTTGCCATGTATAGTCATGCACAGTCTTTAGAAGCGAGTGGGGTTTTCAGGTTTAAGTCTGTAATGCAAATACATTCAGCATCACTAAGGCTGGTTGCCCTTGCTGGAGTGTAGGCAGTCACCGCGAATACACATGGTGGTGGTCTGAAAAAAACAGCTTGGACAAGTGCAATTAAATAAATTAAAAAAAAAGGTTTCATAATGTGTCAGTCTGTAAAAGTGATTTTCACTTGCCCCGAAAAAAAAAAGAGCAGTAAGTGTGCTTTAAAAATGGCAAAGAAATTTCGTTTTGGGACTAATGTGAAAACATGACTCTGTGTGCATAGAGGAATTATAGGCAGAGATTTATTGCGTCTTGCTCTGGTGATTTCACAGTTGCATTAGATGGAAAGGGGGAGCGAATTTTTGGGGGAAGAAGCAGAGTCTTAGCACACACTCATGTGCTTGCCATGTATAGTCACGCACAGTATTTAGAAGCGAGTGGGGTTTTCAGGTTTAAGTCTGTAATGCAAATACATTCAGCATCACTAAGGCTGGTTGCCCTTGCTGGAGTGTAGGCAGTCACAGAGAATACACATGGTGGTGGTCTGAAAAAACAGCTTGGACATGTGCATTTAAATAAATCAAAAAAAGTGGTTTCATAATGTGTCAGTCTGTAAAATTGATTTCCAATTGTAAAAAGTGATTTTCACTTGGCCCGAAAAAAAAAGAGCAGTAAGTGTGCTTTCAAAAGGGCAAAGAAATTTCGTTTTGGGACTAATGTGAAAACATGACTCTGTGTGCATAGAGGAATTATAGGCAGAGATTTATTGCGTCTTGCTCTGGTGATTTCACAGTTGCATTAGATGGAAAGGGGGGCGAATTTTGGGGGGAAGAAGCAGAGTCTTAGCACACACCCATGTGCTTGCCATGTATAGTCATGCACAGTATTTAGAAGCGAGTGGGGTTTTCAGGTTTAAGTCTGTAATGCAAATACATTCAGCATCACTAAGGCTGGTTGCCCTTGCTGGAGTGTAGGCAGTCACAGAGAATACACATGGTGGTGGTCTGAAAAAACAGCTTGGACATGTGCAATTAAATAAATTAAAAAAAAAGGTTTCATAATGTGTCAGTCTGTAAAAGTGATTTTCACTTGCCCCGGAAAAAAAAAGAGCAGTAAGTGTGCTTTAAAAATGGCAAAGAAATTTCGTTTTGGGACTAATGTGAAAACATGACTCTGTGTGCATAGAGGAATTATAGGCAGAGATTTATTGCGTCTTGCTCTGGTGATTTCACAGTTGCATTAGATGGAAAGGGGGAGCGAATTTTTGGGGGAAGAAGCAGAGTCTTAGCACACACCCATGTGCTTGCCATGTATAGTCATGCACAGTATTTAGAAGCGAGTGGGGTTTTCAGGTTTAAGTCTGTAATGCAAATACATTCAGCATCACTAAGGCTGGTTGCCCTTGCTGGAGTGTAGGCAGTCACAGAGAATACACATGGTGGTGGTCTGAAAAAACAGCTTGGACATGTGCATTTAAATAAATCAAAAAAAGTGGTTTCATAATGTGTCAGTCTGTAAAAGTGATTTCCAATTGTAAAAAGTGATTTTCACTTGGCCCGAAAAAAAAAGAGCAGTAAGTGTGCTTTAAAAATGGCAAAGAAATTTCGTTTTGGGACTAATGTGAAAACATGACTCTGTGTGCATAGAGGAATTATAGGCAGAGATTTATTGCGTCTTGCTCTGGTGATTTCACAGTTGCATTAGATGGAAAGGGGGAGCGAATTTTTGGGGGAAGAAGCAGAGTCTTAGCACACACCCATGTGCTTGCCATGTATAGTCATGCACAGTATTTAGAAGCGAGTGGGGTTTTCAGGTTTAAGTCTGTAATGCAAATACATTCAGCATCACTAAGGCTGGTTGCCCTTGCTGGAGTGTAGGCAGTCACAGAGAATACACATGGTGGTGGTCTGAAAAAACAGCTTGGACATGTGCATTTAAATAAATCAAAAAAAGTGGTTTTATAATGTGTCAGTCTGTAAAAGTGATTTCCAATTGTAAAAAGTGATTTTCACTTGGCCCGAAAAAAAAAGAGCAGTAAGTGTGCTTTCAAAATGGCAAAGAAATTTTGTTTTGGGACTAATGTGAAAAAATGACTCTGTGTGTATAGAGGAATTATAGGCAGAGATTTATTGCGTCTTGCTCTGGTGATTTCACAGTTGCATTAGATGGAAAGGGGGAGCGAATTTTTGGGGGAAGAAGCAGAGTCTTAGCACACACCCATGTGCTTGCCATGTATAGTCATGCACAGTATTTACAAGCGAGTGGGGTTTTCAGGTTTAAGTCTGTAATGCAAATACATTCAGCATCACTAAGGCTGGTTGCCCTTGCTGGAGTGTAGGCAGTCACCGCGAATACACATGGTGGTGGTCTGAAAAAAACAGCTTGGACAAGTGCAATTAAATAAATTAAAAAAAAAGGTTTCATAATGTGTCAGTCTGTAAAAGTGATTTTCACTTGCCCCGAAAAAAAAAAGAGCAGTAAGTGTGCTTTAAAAATGGCAAAGAAATTTCGTTTTGGGACTAATGTGAAAACATGACTCTGTGTGCATAGAGGAATTATAGGCAGAGATTTATTGCGTCTTGCTCTGGTGATTTCACAGTTGCATTAGATGGAAAGGGGGAGTGAATTTTTGGGGGAAGAAGCAGAGTCTTAGCACACACCCATGTGCTTGCCGTGTATAGTCATGCACAGTATTTAGAAGCGAGTGGGGTTTTCAGGTTTCAGTCTGTAATGCAAATACATTGAGCTTCACTAAGGCTGGTTGCCCTTGCTGGAGTGTAGCACTCTGGACATGGGCTTTTTAAAAAATCTGAAAAGTGGTTTCATAATGTGACAGTTTGTAAAAGAGATTTTCACTTGCCCAAAAAAAAGAGCAGTTTGTGTGCATTCAAATTGGCAAAGAAATTTTGTTTTGTGACTATTGTGAAAAGAAATGTAGTAATATATTTAAATACAATAAAGGATTTTTTTTTAGTTTTTTTCAGGTATTGCTGAAGAACAGTGAACAAAATTTAAGATGCCTACAAAATCTCGAGTTCAAAAAACGCTAAAAAAAAAACTATATTTGAAGACAACTGGAGGACCAAAGTTAGTAGAAGATGCTCATGTTGGGAAAAAGAAAAAATCTTCTGGTAAGCAGAAAAAAGAATTTCTTAAAAAAATATTCAAAACAAAGAAAAATGTACAAAATGTCTGTCCAGGGAAGAATGTAACAAAACGAAGAGAACAGCAAAAAATTGAGAATTTAGTTAATGCAAATATACCTTCTGAAACTGAAAAGTTTTACATAAACAGAAAAACAGCGTTTAAAGAGATACGTAGAAAAATGTTTCAGAGAAGAGTTATGTCCAATTTGATAAAGGATGTGAAGAAATATAAGCAAAAGGCAAAATATTACAAGAGAAAAAAAGAAATTGAAGCCATTGCAGCAAAAGCATTAGAATTAAAAAGGAAACTATTCATATTCATTTTGAATAGGATGCGTACATTAGATAAAATGGTTAATGTACTAAAATCACAAAGCAAAAGCAAAAGAGTAGTGAACAGAACAAACTTTTGTAAAGTGTTTTTAGGAAAGTGGATGCATAGTTCAAGTAGTGAACCTTTTTTTAATGAAGAGAGCTATTTTCAAAGTAATAGTTTGCTGCATGCAGTTGACACCAGAGGTCGTTCATACGAAGTAAAACATGGTTGCATAATGGAGAAGGAGATAATGGTTCCAAGAGATGAGGTACAAGTGATGGCAGATGAGGCAATGGGGAGACGTCCTAAAGCCCCAGTGTACACTTGGAATTGTAGTAGTATTTGCACTGTGCGTCAGGAATCTATTGACAGATTTCGAGAGTTTCTAAGAGAATATAGTAAAAAAAGTGTAAAACAGAAGATTAAGGTGCTTCAAAGTCTGGATCCATGCAGAGTGAGAGAGAATACTGGTTTGCAGGGTCATTCTCTGGCTTGTCTATCTAGAAAAGTGTGCAATAGTGTTTTCCATCATTTTAGGATGCTGGCTGTTCACCATACTGAAATGAGAAAGTTTGTGAGACGGTTGTATTTTGCCAAAAGTCCAGCAATAAAGTTAAATGAATTGAATAGGGCTCTGTTCCGAGGAACGGTATCAGATGTAGAGAAGGTTGTTGATGAAATTCAGTTTTGTTACTTTGGTCCTGAACAAAACAGTGCAGAGAAGGACACAGTAAATGAGGAAGAAGTGGAAGAGAATGTAGAACCTTCTGTAAGTAAGACATTTAATGATCACATAACAAAATTTGCAATAGTCTCTAATGAAAGACCAAATGTTACTTGTATTTGTTGCCGCAGAACTCATTATAGAAAACAAACTAGGAATGTTGATCTCTACAGAAAGAGTGAAAATGAAGATAATTATAAGTGGATGGATTTTGCCACATATATATTTCTTGAAAATTGTTTTGAATTGGGTGAAGATCAGCGTATTTGTAAATACTGTTACAACAAGTTAGAGGAAAATAGAATGCCGACCAGAGCTGTACATAATAATTTAGAATTGGATGCTATTCCTGCTGAACTTTCTGAATTAAATACATATGAGTCTATACTCATTCAATGTGTTCATCCGTTCCAGACCATAGTACGTATGGAGCCCAAAACTGGTAAATTACCTCCTTCAGATTTACTGAGAGGTTTAAAAGGTAGAGTGGTGTATTTGCCCTTGGATTTGAAAAAAAATATGGAAACTATTGATGCGGATACTTTGGAAACTGAACCATTAATTATTCTGGTTAATGGTGTACCTACAAAGAATAAGAAGATTTGGCAGGAGCTGGTAGATGTGCGGAAAGTACAAAGAGCAAATTTGTATTTGAAAAAAAATAACAAATGGTATGAATCAATTTATATAGAAGAAGAAGAAGAAGACGAAGATTTTCAAGAAGACACAGAAACACCAACTGGACAAATTGAAAAAGTGGACAAGACAAAGGAAGAAGAAATTTATGAACATTTTAGCATACATCCTCTTCATTCGAAAGAAGTTATGGGAGACAATATTGATCTCTTTCAGATGAAGAAAGCAAAAGGAACTCCCGTGAGTGTATGGGAGGAGAGCTTGGAAGCTCGATGTTTTCCCCAGCTGTTTCCTACGGGAAAAGGAGGACGATATGATGAACGTCCAGAACAGATTCCAGCTTCAGAGTATCGGACTACAAGACTATATGCTGAAGATCCCAGATTTCGACAAAGTATTCCTTATTTGTTTCATCTTTTATTTGAAAGCGACTTGTCTGCACTGTCTTATGCAGTAAATCACATTTTAAAAAGTGGAGTACATTTACAAAATGTGTCTGCTAAGGATTTTATGGAGAAAGTGCAGCACCGAGATGATCATTTGGAAACAAAACTGATCAATCTGATGGCTTGTCAGCGTGGGACAAATGAATATTGGTACCGACGCCATGGTGAACTAAAATGCATGTTACGCAATTTAGGAACACCAACATGGTTCCTTACCCTAAGCTGTGCCGAGTACGCTTGGGATGATTTACTGGATTTTCTACGAGAGGCCAATTCAAACATTAAAAACATCGAATACAAGACAGCAGGAGAACTGTGCTCATTGGATCCGGTTAATGTTTGCAGATATTTCAATCATAGATTTGAGGCTATGATGTCCTTCATCTGCAATAAAAAAAATCCACCCCTTGGAGAAGTAGTGGATTTCTTTTGGAGAAAAGAGTACCAGGCAAGAGGTGCTCCTCATATTCATATGCTGTTGTGGATCAAGGATGCCCCAAAGTTTGGAACAGATACTGATGAAGCAGTGTTATCTTACATTGAAGAATATGCAACATGTGGTATACCAAAAAGCACAGAAGAGAACAAGTTAAAGGAGCAAGTTTTACGTTTCCAAAGTCATCGGTGTGGAAAATACTGTCGACGGAAATACAAGAGCAAAGAAAAATACTACACTAAGGTGCCGATCACGATCCGGCAAAAACCGGGTACGAACCGTCGGACGGAGCATATTCTCCGTCCGACGCGTACCCGGTCGTCAAAATATACAAACATGGAATTACGATTCGCACGGGTACACCATTACCGTACGAATCGTAAAAAAGACCGACCGAACAAAAAACACCTACCAATGCGATCCGGGAAAGCGCCGACCTGACGTCGGGACGCACGCAGCCAGCCATTCACGACCCAGGAATCACGATTCGCACCGACGTCACCCCGCACGGTGAATATTTTGCGGCAGCCAAAAACTGCCGGGAAATCAGGACGACGCGAACAAGGACCACCAGTACGCGACGGACAGACGGCGACGCGAACAAGGAGGACCAGTACGTGACGGACACACAGGACGACGCCACCAAGGAGGACCCGTACGCGACAGGACGACGCGATCAAGGAGGACCCGTACGCGACAGGACGACGCGAGCAAGGAGTACCAGTACGCGACGGACAGACATGGACCCGAACCTACGAGTCATCCCTGCCCTCATAGCAGTACACCTCCTCTACAGGTTACGACGCAGACGCCGCAGAAGGTCAGAATAACTAAGGGAGGGGGGAAAGTGGGGTGGGGTGGGGGTGGCACGACCAGGGCAGGCCACAAAACAACCACATGAGTGACACACTACACATGGCCTGGACATACCTGACACCCATGCCCTGGTCACCACGAGGGGGTGGGGGCGTGTCCTGATAATCCAGCGACCGCCACAACGGAAGTCCGTCACCACGCGAACCGGCAACACAACCAGACAGGTACGTCCCGTACCCACGCCTGAAGAGCGTGGGTACGAGTCGGACCACGCCCACACACGTCACCCCAACAATGGCGGGACGGATCGCACCCACGTGGCAAAGGCCTGGGTACGGGCCGCACAAACATCACATAGCGTGGGGACGGATATGTACGGACCCTACCCCCACCCCGTATGCAAGGAGCGTACCCCCCAGCCCAACAGTGCAAGTACGACCCGTACCCCCACCCGCGGACGTACGGAGCGTACCCCCAGCCCAACAGTGTAAGTACGACCCGTACCCCCACCCGCGGACGTACGGAGCGTACCCCCAGCCCAACAGTGTAAGTACGACCCGTACCCCCACCCGCGGACGTACGGAGCGTACCCCCAGCCCAACAGTGTAAGTACGACCCGTACCCCCACCCGCAGACGTACGGAGCGTACCCCCAGCCCAACAGTGTAAGTACGACCCGTACCCCCACCCGCGGACGCACGGAGCGTACCCCCAGCCCAACAGTGTAAGTACGACCCGTACCCCCACCCGCGGACGTACGGAGCGTACCCCCAGCCCAACAGTGTAAGTACGACCCGTACCCCCACCCGCGAATGCAAGGAGCGTACCCCCCTGCCCAACAGTGTAAGTACGACCCGTACCCACACCCGCGGACGTACGGAGCGTACCCCCAGCCCAACAGTGTAAGTACGACCCGTACCCCCACCCGCGGACGTACGGAGCGTACCCCCAGCCCAACAGTGTAAGTACGACCCGTACCCCCACCCGCGGACGTACGGAGCGTACCCCCAGCCCAACAGTGTAAGTACGACCCGTACCCCCACCCGCGGACGTACGGAGCGTACCCCCAGCCCAACAGTGTAAGTACGACCCGTACCCCCACCCACGGACGTACGGAGCGTACCCCCAGCCCAACAGTGTAAGTACGACCCGTACCCCCACCCGCGGACGCACGGAGCGTACCCCCAGCCCAACAGTGTAAGTACGACCCGTACCCCCACCCGCGGACGTACGGAGCGTACCCCCAGCCCAACAGTGTAAGTACGACCCGTACCCCCACCCGCGAATGCAAGGAGCGTACCCCCCTGCCCAACAGTGTAAGTACGACCCGTACCCCCACCCGCGTATGCATGGAGCGTACCCCCCATGCCAACAGTGTAAGTACGACTCGAACCCCCACCCACGAATGCAAGGAGCGTACCCCCCTGCCCAACAGTGTAAGTACGACCCGTACCCACACCCGCGGACGTACGGAGCGTACCCCCACCACACCAGTGTCAGTAGACACGTACCCTCACCTCTAATGCAGTGTGCGTAACCCCACCGTGTATGTGCCAAGCGCACATATCCAGTAATCGGAGGTGTGTGTGCAGAGTCCACCCAGCAGTGCCCTGAGACAGGAGTGGTGGGTGTGGAGTCCTCCCAGCAGTGCCCTGAGACAGGAGGGGTGGGTGCCCATCACTCCCAGCAGTGCCCAGAGACAGGAGGGGTGTGTGCAGAGTCCTCCCAGCAGTGCCCTGACACAGGAGGGGTGGGTGCAGAGTCCTCCCAGCAGTGCCCTGAGACAGGAGGGGGGGTGCCCATCACTCCCAGCAGTGCCCAGACACAGGAGGGGTGTGTGCAGAGTCCTCCCAGCAGTGTCCAGACCCAGGAGGGGTGGGTGGTGAGTCCTCCCAGCAGTGCCCTGAGACAGGAGGGGTGTGTGCAGAGTCCTCCCAGCAGTGTCCAGACCCAGGAGGGGTGGGTGGTGAGTCCTCCCAGCAGTGCCCTGACACAGGAGGGGTGGGTGCAGAGACCTCCCAGCAGTGCCCTGAGACAGGAGGGGTGGGTGTGGAGTCCTCCCAGCAGTGCCCTGACACAGGAGGGGTGTGTGCAGAGTCCTCCCAGCAGTGCCCTGACACAGGAGGGGTGGGTGCAGAGTCCTCCCAGCAGTGCCCAGAGACAGGAGGGGTGTGTGCAGAGTCCTCCCAGCAGTGTCCAGACCCAGGAGGGGTGGGTGCAGAGACCTCCCAGCAGTGCCCTGAGACAGGAGGGGTGGGTGGTGAGTCCTCCCAGCAGTGCCCAGAGACAGGAGGGGTGGGTGGTGAGTCCTCCCAGCAGTGTCCAGACCCAGGAGGGGTGGGTGCAGAGTCCTCCCAGCAGTGTCCACACCCAGGAGGGGTGTAACACATGTGTGTGATGCCACAATTACCCACATCCATACTGCCTACAAGGGAACATGTCCCCATGAACTCATGTCAACTGACTCCACACACAAGTACAGTGATCACCAAGGATGCCACGATTGTTGCAGGTGGAGACATGGCCATGCATGCATGGCCAAAGTAGAAGGGCTCCGTCACACACACAGCTCATGTACACACAGCTCTGCGCTAAACATTGGGAACACCCTGCAGGGAAGAAACTGGGTACACAGAGTAAGGAATACACCCTGGGACAATTGAACCATGCAGTAACTGCTGACATGACCTAAGGAAGTTAGCCAACACCTTGTGATGGCACACAGATCCTAGGGTGGCCCCAAAGAGCAGAACACTACTACAAATCCCACACACCCAAAGCCTTAAACACCACCCAAAACAATGTAGCAGCCCCACCAACACCAATACCACCATAGCAGGAGTGTGATAATGAAAAAAAAAATAAGCTTTAATCAGCATGAGCACAATGTCCGTGGATCAACGGCAGTTCAAAGTCAACAAAGGCCATAGGGCAGTCAATTATTCCCAGCTGCATGGGGGACACAGTGGGATGTGTGTCCCCTACCTTGCCTGCACAGTCAAATGCCATTGTCTTCCATACTGGTGAGGGCATCAGGGGGGGGGGAAGCAACAGGCACCGCAGGGACATCAGGGCAAAGGGGCGGCGTTGTGGGTGCAGGGATGGAGGACTCAACCACAGGGGGTGTGTCATGGCCAAAGGCGGAGGCCAGGATGGCACTACACACCTTAGCAAGGTCCTCCAGGGAGTCCCCTGCACCCGAAGTGACCTCAGGCCCCAAGGAGGGGGGGGGTTCAGAGGGATGGGTTGCAGCGCCACCGGGGGAGGGTGGAGACAGGGGGGGAGACTCAACCACCCTGACCGAGGACTTCCTTGACCGCTTGCGTGGTGGCGTAACTGTGGGGCTCAGGGACAGAGCGGCCATGAAGGAGTCCTTGGGGGAGATGTGGCCAGGAGAGCTGAGGGGAGGGGATTTGGAGGGAGTGGATTGTGTGGAATGCGGACTCCCACTCTGGCTGCGTGTCACACGTTTGCCCCCCGACCCAGTGGGTGTGCCTATCTCACCCTGTGTGTGCGTGTCAGGAGGAGTGCGGTGGACCTTCCCTGCTGGTGTGGTGCCTGTGTCTGTTGTGGTGGGTGCATGCCGACGTCTGGGTGTACGTGGGACAGGCATGGAAGTGGGAAGTGTGGATGGGGCAGGGGTAGGTGGGGGGAGGTCGCGCTGCAGGAGACCCACTGCTGCAGTCAGTGTGGAGTCTAGGGACCTCAGAAAGTTGCGTTGGTCATCCTGCAAAGAATGAATGCCCTCCAAGAATGCCTCGATGTTGGTGAGGGTTTTCCCGTGGGAATGGAGGACATTCAGGATCGCAGCCTGACCAACCTGCATTTGCCGCTGGATGTCCATAGACTCAGCATTGGCGGCAGCAGTGGAGACAGGGGCAGGGGGTGCGGTGCCTGGCAGGAAGGAGACATGCGGTGACCGGGCACGCTGGGAAGGGACACGAGCAAGTGGGAGGCGGTTGGTGGGAACTGAGGGGGCGGTGGCAGGTGTTGTTCCACTGTCAGCTGCTGGTGCAGCCTCCGCCAACCCTGAGACATCCTCCTCGGACCTGTCAGCTTCGTAGTCTGATGTGCCAGTCGACAGGTCCTCGGCCACACTATCCTCCGCCTCTGTCCCACTCGATGTGCCAGCCCCGATGTCACGGCTGCCACTGGTGCTCGGTCCCTCCGCCTGGTCCGTGTCCATGTCTCCCTCTGTGTCCCCCGACGATGCTGTGGGCAGGGTGGAGAGACAGAAATTAATCAGACACCTGTACACATCTGTCACATGAGTCCAATCTACATAGTCAACATTGCATAGCCTGAAGAGGCAGATCCCTAACATCTGCAAAACAAGGTACCGATGTAGGGCATGAAACACAGTTGGTTGAGCCACCATGCCACTGAAATACCATGGAGAGCATGAGACAATAGCTGATGACAGGAAACGGAGTCTGACATAGCACCCAGGCCCTGGGGACAATCCTGCACTGCCTCTGCACCACACAGCATTTGTGAAAATACCTATGACCAGGGACAATATCCATGAACTTGAGACACATGCTGCATAGGTAATGCTGCAAACATGCCCAACATAACTCGGTCACTGCACCTTGCGTGTGTGTCCAGTAACATCACACACTGTCCAGACCCAGCAATTAGGAATCAGGATTTGACACATAGGCATTGCCCGCCCCAAGCAACCCCCACACGATGCTAATTGCTGAGACACAGGTGGCACCAACATCTCATAGTCTGGGTGATAAACACAGTGGCAGGCAAAAGGCAAGATTGGACGCAAAACAGCAAAGGTGCGCCTGTACAAATAATGAGGTACCAGTGCCCATCCTCAGATGAGTATAACAAGACACACAGGCACTGGCAACTGTGAGTATGAAGAGGGACAATCAGGTCAGGCTGCACAGTGGACACCTGTACATAATAGCACGTCTATATACATGGTGACAGGGGACAATGGCACAGAGCACAACCTACGCTGTAGACAGTGAGAGTGTCCACGTTGATGATGACACAAACAACACTGAGGATAAGGTGCCCCAGGGGACAGTATTGGGCACGCAACTACATGCTACTGAATGGGAATGACTGCTACACACGTCACCATCCCTGCACTATGCGTAGCGCACACTCATGCACATCATGTCACAGGCCACTACATAGGACATGCGCGCTGTAAGGCATGACACATGAGAGACCAACTCCCATGTCTGGAGCCAGCATCAGTGCCAACTGACATGGAACCCACATGCAGTGAACTTGACAGTTCACAGGCAAGGTCCCACAACCTGTTACCCACCACCACCACCTATGATGCTACAGTCATTGTTCTCGTGGACAAAGCGCCAGCCTACATTACCTTGTGAAGGAGTGACTACACACAGACCAGGGAACACATTGCAAGGAGGGGAAGGGTGGCAGGGGCGCTGCGCTACACTTGGGCAAACTGGATGGGCACAGCACCTTTAAACCCTGCCAGTGAATTAATGCCACTGTGCCCTTACAAATGCCGGTGACACACAACAAACGCACATGTACCTACCCCCTTCCGCCTGCTGCATCGCCTGTAAGCGCCTCTCCAGGTCTGGAAAGACCACCGGCAGCACACGCCTGTGGAGGTGGGTCAGACGGCGGCGGCCGCGGTTCTTGTGGCTCTCAGGTGAGTCCCCCAGCAGGAGCCGTGCAATCCTCCGCGTCCAGCACCGGATATCCTGCCAGCGTTTCCTCACCTGGGACAGGCTCCGCCTCCGACCATCCACACGCCTCACGGCACTGACGGCGGTCAGCCAGATCTGCTCCTTGGCAGAGGCGCCTACCTGTGAGGAAGTACAAGTGACACCACATCAATACACCAGCCACATGTCACAGAGAGACATATGTGAACATAATAGCTGGTTACTACATGGCATGTAATGCAGCCAACGCATTGCACCTCTGTCATAGGGACATCATCCTCTGGTGAGGGAAAAGGCAGTACGTGCCATAGTGGGTACTCAGGTGGAATGATGGCAATGTCACAATCAATGATCAAGGCTCACACTGTGCATCACACCCACACCTCCTGTCTCAGGGCACTGCTGGGAGGACTCTGCACACACACCTCCTGTCTCAGGGCACTGCTGGGAGGACTCTGCACACACCCCTCCTGTCTCAGGGCACTGCTGGGAGACATCAGGCACCCCCCCCCTGGTACCCCCCCGACAGTACATGGCATGTGTGTCACACCGGGTCACAATGCCTGAAGACACAGTCACAACATAGGGACAGTCTGTGGCAGTGGCCTATGCACTCACCTGATACCCTGGTCGCCCATACAGCATGGGGTACTGTGGGAGGATCACATCCAGCAGAGCCATGTTCTCCTCCAGGGTGAATGGCTGTGTCCTCTCCACAGCCCTTGACATGGTTCCAGGGAATCAGTAGCAGCAGCTTGGTCGACAAATGCAAAGATGTGCAGGCAAGTAATCCCTCATGGGACCTGGCTGCCTTATATGTGGCCTTCTGCCCAGTCTCATGCACAGGAGTACAGAGTGATTGGTCACTCACATTTGCATCCTATGTTTCCACCAATCCCTTCAAACCTAGCAGTCTGTGGGTTCTCTATCGGTTTCATTCTCCTGCATGATGTCAGCCCCACAAACACATTGCAACAAAGTAGAAGAATTCCAACTGACTTCTGCTGTGCACCTTCCAGAACAAAATCGAAATTTGAACCTGGTCGCCATGACAACCAGCATGCATGTAGGCCTTAATACTTGTCCCCTATGTAATTAGGAGAATCACACACAGGTACGGTGCGTTTCCGGGCCCTAGGGCACCCCAAATGCATGGCAACGGCCCGTACATGCATGCCTACGTTCAAAATCACTATGGTTCTGCACGCGTATGCGTACTCGTTGTGGTACGGACCGTACAAATGCCTGTACGCTCACTATCACTATGGGTCTGTGTACCCGTAGTGATAGTGAGCGTACATGCGAGTGTACGGTCCGTACCACTACGTGTACGCATACGCGTGCAGAACCATAGTGATAGTGAGCGTAGATGCGAGTGTACGGTCCGTACCACTACGTGTACGCATACGCGTGCAGAACCATAGTGATAGTGAGCGTAGATGCGAGGGTACGGTCCGTACCACTACGTGTACGCATACGCGTGCAGAACCATAGTGATAGTGAGCGTACAGGCATTTGTACGGTCCGTACCACTACGTGTACGCATACGCGTGCAGACCCATAGTGAGAGGGCCGTACACTTGCATGTACGCTCACTATCACTATGGGTCTGCACGCGTATGCGTACTCGTTGTGGTACGGACCGTACAAATGCCTGTACGCTCACTATCACTATGGGTCTGTGTACCCGTAGTGATAGTGAGCGTACATGCGAGTGTACGGTCCGTACCACTACGTGTACGCATACGCGTGCAGAACCATAGTGATAGTGAGCGTAGATGCGAGTGTACGGTCCGTACCACTACGTGTACGCATACGCGTGCAGAACCATAGTGATAGTGAGCGTAGATGCGAGGGTACGGTCCGTACCACTACGTGTACGCATACGCGTGCAGAACCATAGTGATAGTGAGCGTACAGGCATTTGTACGGTCCGTACCACTACGTGTACGCATACGCGTGCAGACCCATAGTGAGAGGGCCGTACACTTGCATGTACGCTCACTATCACTATGGGTCTGCACGCGTATGCGTACTCGTTGTGGTACGGACCGTACAAATGCCTGTACGCTCACTATCACTATGGGTCTGTGTACCCGTAGTGATAGTGAGCGTACATGCGAGTGTACGGTCCGTACCACTACGTGTACGCATACGCGTGCAGAACCATAGTGATAGTGAGCGTAGATGCGAGGGTACGGTCCGTACCACTACGTGTACGCATACGCGTGCAGAACCATAGTGATAGTGAGCGTAGATGCGAGTGTACGGTCCGTACCACTACGTGTACGCATACGCGTGCAGAACCATAGTGATAGTGAGCGTAGATGCGAGTGTACGGTCCGTACCACTACGTGTACGCATACGCGTGCAGAACCATAGTGATAGTGAGCGTACAGGCATTTGTACGGTCCGTACCACTACGTGTACGCATACGCGTGCAGACCCATAGTGAGAGGGCCGTACACTCGCATGTACGCTCACTATCACTATGGGTCTGCACGCGTATGCGTACTCGTTGTGGTACGGACCGTACAAATGCCTGTACGCTCGCCATCACGATGGGTACACATACGGCAGCACTCCCACAGTGATTGGGGAACATACACAGGCCCTCTTAGCAGCAGTACGCCGGTTTGTACACATCACTGTGGTGATAGTCGACACACAGGTAGGAATAGGGCGGACATACTTGTCCATGGATGGACATACTTGTCCAGGAATGGACATCAAGGCATCGTCTGTGCATTACTACATGTGTGGGGCACAGGTGTGACAGGCTGTGATGTGGAACATGCCTCCTGAGTGGAGGAGGCACCAGATGTATGATGAGATGTGTACAGGTGTACTGTGTGAGGGTGCAATGTGTGCCAGGCATGCCCTTGACTCCGTTGACATGTGTGCATGTCGTACTGCGCACTTGGGGTGAGCGTCACTAGCATGGCACGGACACCAACACACGGAAGTGTCCCATGATGCCCGGTACAGGGGTCATGACACCTGACTTGTCACTACCCACAGTGCACAATGTGACTATGTCATTTATGTGTCCGGGATTTACATCAGGTTGATGTTGTAGCACCCTCAAAAGCTGCAGCCGTTGCAGCAACCAACATGTGTCTGTGTGTAGATTGTCATTGCACACTGTTCCGCACACCATGCCACATGTGGTATCTGATGTGAGGTGCACATGTATGCATGGGACACGGAGTAGCGTGACAAGGCCATGTCAGCATCCTCACAAGGAATGTGTGGTGAGTCATGACATGTGCACCTTCATGGCAAGGTGTGTGGGCAGGCCTAGTGTAATGTCATGTGACCTGTGGCTCCGGTGTTCCGCTACCAGTCTCTACAATCGGCATCCTACTTCTGCTGATGTGTGGGTGTATGTCACTTCTGTCTTGCGTCGGGCTGTTCACTTGCACTGGGACACAGCTATTCCCATGGCGTGGCATGGGGAGGTTCTCAATCACCGTGTGTAGCTGGGTCTTGGAAGGAGTGTCACCTTGCATCCATACGTGTCCTGGGCATGTAGCACATGCCTGACTCCCTATGTGGCATGTGTGTATTGGCAGATTTACATGTGCTCAGTAGACATGAGTTGTTCTCGTAGTGCACTCACTCTTCCTTGTCACTTCCAAATTACTGCAGAGCGCCTCCTGTTGCCCGAAGAATTCCAGACTTGGCCACCATGCAGGAGAATGACAGGATCCGGCTCTACCGCTTCACCCAACCGTTGATTCTGGAGCTGACGGCGAGACTGGCACCACACCTGCAACCGCAGCACAGGTATCCTACGGCACTGACACCCCAGCTGAAGGTAATGGCTGCCCTACATTTCCTTGCCACGGGTACCTTCCAATATACCATTGCTCATGTTGGTGGCATGTCCCAGAGCATGTTCAGCGGTGTGCTGCATGATTTCTTGGAGGCCATGTTGATTCACCTGGATGACTTCATCAAGTTCCCAACCCCTGAACAGATAACTGAGGTCAAACGTGGTTTCTATGCCCTGGGAGGGATGCCCCATGTCATTGGGTCCATAGATGGGACACATGTAGGTTTGGTACCACCACACGCACGGGAGGTGGCGTACCGCAATCGGAAGCACTACCACTCCATCAATGCCCTTGTGGTGTGTCTGTCCAACATGGTGATTTCACATGTCTGTGCTCGTTTTCCAGGATCAGCACACGATGCCTACATCATGAGGCGTAGCGGGATGCCTGATATGATGATGCAGCTGCGCAACGAACGTGCATGTGTTGTTGGTGGGTACAGTCTGTCTGTCCTGTATTCTGTTTGGCCGAGCAGCACTACCGCTTCGCCTGTTCTAACGATATCCATGTGCTTTCCATTTAGGGGACGCTGGCTATCCCAACATGCCTTGGCTGCTGACACCTCTCCGCAACCCCATCACGCCGGCCCAGCTCCGCTACAACACCGCCCATGGCCGGACAAGGCGAGTGATAGAGAGGACGTTTGGCATGCTGAAGAGCCGATTCCGGTGCCTCCACAAGACCGGCGGCGCACTCCCATATGCCCCGGCGAAGGTCTGCAAGATCTTCATGGTCTGCTGCATGCTGCACAACATGGCAGTTGAAAGAGCTGTGCCCCTCATCCTGGATCAAGATGACGAGGACCATCCACCCGTGGAGGACGAAGGGCTTGGCAATGGGGCTAGTGATGTGGAGGATGTGGAGCCGCAAGAGGACATCCGGACTCGGCTCATACGCGACTTCTTTGCTTAGTGGTGAGTACCAGGGTCTGAGTGTGCACGCATTGGTCCCCGTGTGGCATGCGTTGTGATGTGTGTCTCCACCTGCATGTATGGCACGTGGGGCAGAGGTGTGTGTGGGTGTGTCACTGGAGTGATGGTGGCAGTGATGGTAGTATTTCCCCAGACATAATTGTGACCTAGCATGTTGTCATACATACATGTGTCGAGTACATGCACATGCAAGTGGCTGTGCTTCTTGTGGCTGACTTCTTGTGTGTCTCTCTTCCCCAGGTACCTGCGCATGCCGTTTGCTGGTTGCATTGTTGTGGCACTGCTATTCCTCATGGACATGGCATCGTGGGCTGACTCAGCGTTACAGGCACGGACACGTTTGGAAGTCTCCATGGGGTAAGGGATGCATCTGGGGTGTATTGGGTGTGGCAGTTGTTCACGATGTGTGCACACTGCCCCGGTCGGGGTTTGGGTCCTCTGCAGACATGTGGCATCCCCATGGGACACGACATGCAGCTGGGTACACCTGAATAGATGGCCTGCCTGGTTGTCAGTCATCAGTGATGGGATGGTGGATTGTGATGAAGGCATCAATGTGTGTGACACTGCCCTCGGACACATACGGTTAACATTGTCTTGACATGGCGTGGGACTTCCACATCAGCGGATGTATGGTGTATGGCAGGCTCTCCGTGAGCAGCTGTGGGTATTTAGCTATTATCCGACACTTGTGTGCCAGTTCCATGGCTATCACGCATTTGTGCTGCAGAAGGGGGGTGCCAGTGTTGGAGCCACATGTTACTCCACATGATGTGTTCATGTGTACTTCAAGTTGCCTCTGCAATCCCAAACACATGACTATTAAAGGTGTCCCTATGCCTCCAAGCTGCCTCTTCTCAGTCAATGCTGGTGTGTTGGCACGGTGCATCCTGCATGTCTGGCATGGTATTCCCTGATTGTGGCTATGTGTCAATGTGTCGAGTGGCAAGATGCAAGCTGTGTGTGTGTGCTGAGACTGTGTAATGGGCATGATGTCCATGACTGTGTGGGTATTGTGACATGTGCCATCCCCATGCATCCAACGTTGTCCATGACCCCATTCTCTGCATCCACCGGACTCAAGCTTGCAGGACATGGTTCTGCCACCTGTCTACACGTACCTGGGTGCCCCCCAGGACACGGGCCAGGATCCCTGACCTCTGCGCATGACTGTTGCTGTACTCAATGTGTCTGTCAGCACGGTTGTTCGGCCACCCCCTCAGCTGGTTCTGACCATCACGGGTGTGTATGGTGCTCCATGTCTGTCTTGCCTAGAAAACTGTGACCCATGTGTCCTGTGCCAGACTCAGGCCCCAGGGTGTGGATGGTTGAAGTGAACAGATGACTCAGGCATGTTTAGACTGTACAAGACACATGTTAGGTAATAATGCTACCAGCAGGCATCTACTCTTAATAGTGTGATTTATTATTGGGGGGGGGGGGGCCAAGTGAGGGCCTTTCCGGGATTAGGGAATCCAAAGTTCAGTAGGGGAGTTGGTGTCCTTGCCATTGGAAATCCTCAGAGTCCATGCCACAGTCTTTGTCAACATTGGTCAGCCAGTGACCAGCAGGGCCATGTGGCAGAGAATGTCTCTTGATGCTGTGATGCTGTTGCTCCAGTGGGCCAGGTGCCAGGCCAGGTGTCCTGGGAGATGGTGATGTGGCAGCCACCCTCACGGTCCTTTCCGTGGACGACCCGGCTTCCTGCGGGGAACCTCAGCAGCAGGCCGTGACGACGTCTGGGATGCTCCGTCGGATGTTTCCTCCTCCTCCTCATGATCCCTCCCTGTGGGTGGTGATGTTCTCCGCCTTCTGGCACAGGGAGGGTCGGCCATGGTGTCGGCCATCCGACGGAGTTCAGCGTGAATCCCCTGGGACGCCGTCACTTGCTCAGCCTGTCTGTCCTCCATCCTCCGTTGGTGTAGCTGTAGACAGGCTATTAGCTCCGCATGTTGCTGGGCCTGCTGGACCTTGATCCCCTCGAGGACGGACACAACCTGGGCCATGCCCGTGGTGTCCTGCCGGTATGAGTCCAGGATGTTACGGACATGGGAAAATACCGGATCCCCAGCCAACTGGTCAGGCTCGCGCCTCCGCCGCTCTCCACTCCCACCACCCCTGCCCACTTGCGTCTGGCCTGCACTTGTGGGCACATGGGGTCTCCGGGACCCCTGAGGGGTGGCATTGGCGTTGTCGCCTGCCTCCTCCTGGGTGCCCGGGACACCGTGTCCCTCCTGGCGAGCCTGGCTGCATTGTGGTGTTGGGGCAGGGATCCTGGGTGTCTCCTGGGATGTGGCAGGAGTGGGGGTGGTGGTTGGCACGGTTGTACCTGACGCAGGTGCTGCAGGTGGTTGGACACCAGAGGGGCCAGGTCGGTCGGGGTCGTCCGCAGAGTGGTGAGAGTGGTCGCTGCCGGTGGGATCGGTCTCCTGCAGATCCGGGTCCTGTGAGTGTTCCCCCCCAGTGTTGGGGGGTGCAGCACGACGTTGACCTGTGTGTGAGAGAGACAATGTTACTTTTGATCCATGCAACATCCATGTTGCATCCGTTACAAAGTTGGCACATTTCCTCTTGGAATTAGGATCTGTCTTGCATACCACTCACAGTGCACTTGTGCATGTGTGTGTCCCTTGGGCACCAATTTGGCCCCTTTAACTATGTGTGGCACAGTCTTACTTGCTGCGTCAAGTGTGACTGCAGTCAGCAGTGGAGTGTGCATGTGTGCCGAGCTATGCGTTTGCGCCTTCCTTGTAGCACTGTACATGTGCACATGGAGTGGATCCACACACTCATATGATGCAGGTGGCTGTCCTTGTGCTCGTGTACAGGTTGTAACATGGCCCTGCGTTTTGCCATGATGAAGAGGGGGGGTTCTGGCACTGGCCACCCTTGTCTACATGCACGCAGTCCACCTGCTGACGAGCAGACATTCCCACACACCAAAGGACTGATTTGCTCTCCCTGTGTCTCCCTCCTTCTCTGTCCCCCTCTCCCTCCCTCTCTGTCCCCCTCTCCCTCCCTCTCTGTCCCCCTCTCCCTCCCTCTCTGTCCCCCTCTCCCTCCCTCTGTGTGTCAGCCTCCTCCCTCTGTCCATCTTCCTGTGTCTCCCTCCCTCTCTGTCCCCCTCTCCCTCCCTCTCTGTCCCCCTCTCCCTCCCTCTCTGTCCCCCTCTCCCTCCCTCTCAGTCCCCCTCTCCCTCCCTCTGTGTCCCCCTCTCCCTCCCTCTGTGTCCCCCTCTCCCTCCCTCTCTGTCCCCCTCTCCCTCCCTCTGTGTCCCCCTCTCCCTCCCTCTGTGTGTCAGCCTCCTCCCTCTGTCCATCTTCCTGTGTCTCCCTCCCTCTGTGTCCCCCTCTCCCTCCCTCTGTGTGTCAGCCTCCTCCCTCTGTCCATCTTCCTGTGTCCCCCTCCCTCTCTGTCCCCCTCTCCCTCCCTCTCTGTCCCCCTCTCCCTCCCTCTGTGTGTCAGCCTCCTCCCTCTGTCCATCTTCCTGTGTCTCCCTCCCTCTCAGTCCCCCTCTCCCTCCCTCTGTGTCCCCCTCTCCCTCCCTCCGTGTGTCACCCTCTGTCACCTTGGCCCAGCTTCCTGGGCACACACTGTTAGCAGATCTTTGAGTGGCCCTTGGCCTGTTGATGTGAGTTTGTTTCTGATCTCCAGGCACCCATTTTGTCTGCTGTGTGTCTGTGCGCTGCTGCTGTGGTGGTGTGTGCTGCCACTCTTTCACACTGTTGGCTGTTCATTAGCTGCTGGCATGTGCAAAACAGTGCCTTCACCCCCATGTGTTGATGCAAGGCATCCGCCATTTGCTGGCAAGTCATTCCTGTGTTGGGACACAGTGTTTGTCTGGCTGTGACCTAGGCCATATGGGCAGAGGGCATTGTTGTCTGCTTTGGAGTCGCACTATGTGATTCTTGGTGCCCACACTCCCGCCATCCGGGTTACCGTGTCATGTGTTGTTGTCTTCTGTGGCCTGTGACTTGACATTGTCCAGCTGGGTGCATGGGGCATGGTGGCAGCAGTGGCATGTGCCTGCTCATGGAGTGTGGTTGAGTAATGCGATGGTTTGTGGTGTTTGCGTGCCTGTTATTAATTTTGGTTGTGGTTGCAGTTCCCCCCATGTGAGGTGCGTTGTTTGTGTACTCACCCGGGTCTCGGAGTCCTTCTACTCCTTCAACTGCCTCCACCGGCAGTATGGCCATCACCCTCTCCTCCCAGGGATGGTACTGTACGGGTCTGCGGGAGGGCCCTCCTCCGGTGGCGTTGGCCTGGTCGTGTTCCTCCTGTCTCTTGGCTCTGACCCTCCTCCGCAGATCGTACCACCTGTTCTGGCAATCCTGCTTGGTCCTCCTGGTGTCCGCAACAGCATTCACAGCATCGACGATGGTCTGCCACATGGCTGTTTTGGCTGCCTGGCTGGTGCTTCTGACCAATGTTCCAAAGATCTGTGGCTCGACTCTGAGGATTTGATCAACAAGGACCTCCAACTCTCGGTGACTGAACTTTGGATTCTTGGTAGTGGGCATGGTGAGGGGTGTGGGTGGGGATGGTGTGGGTGTGGGGGGTGTGTGGATGTTGGGGGGGGGGTGTGGATGGTTGTGTGTGTGTGTGAATGTGATGAGAGGGTGTTTGTGAGGGTGGTCGTGTGAAGGTGTGCAAGTGTAAGATGTGGTGTCGCTTGTAGTCTGGTTCTGTGGTGTCTGGCAGCAGTGGGTCTGTTGCAAAGGCTCATGGTTTGTGTGTGTGGGCCCTTTTTATTGGTCCATGGGTGGGTGTGGCAGTGTTTGAATTTTGGGTGGGTGTGTTATAAGGAGTGGTGGTGTATTGGGCCTCTGTTTGTTTTTGACAGTTGCAGGTCAGTGATTGTGTTATTTTAGTGGTTGTTGGCCATGTTTAGTGGCTGTGTGCCTTTCGAATGGTGTATTGTTGAGTTGTTTTGTTTTGTCCTTGTTGTGTACGTGCGTTTTGAGCGTGTGTACGGTGTGTACATGGGCCATTTGGTTGTACGATTTGGTCCTTGTGTGTGGCTTTGTACGACTCGTACATGCGGTTGTGATGTTGGGGCATGGGGTGCGCTCCGTACTTAGGAGGTTGTGTTGGGGGTGCGCCAGGAACGTACTGGGGTTGGGGTACGACTGGAACGTACTGGGGTGTACATAGACGGTGGTACGACACGTACAGGGGTGGGGGGGTGTACATAGACGGTGGTACGACACGTACAGGGGTGGGGGGTGTACATTGACGGTGGTACGACACGTACTGGGGTGGGGGTACGACTGGAACGTACTGGGGTGTACATAGACGGTGGTACGACACGTACAGGGGTGGGGGGGTGTACATAGACGGTGGTACGACACGTACAGGGGTGGGGGGTGTACATTGACGGTGGTACGACGCGTACAGGGGTGGGGGGGTGTACATTGACGGTGGTACGACACGTACTGGGGTGGGGGTACGACTCAAACGTACTGGGGTGTACATGGACGGTGGTACGACACGTACAGGGGTGGGGGGGTGTACATTGATGGTGGTACGACACGTACTGGGTGGGGGTACGACTGGAACGTACTGGGGTGTACATGGACGGTGGTACGACACGTACAGGGGTGGGGGGGTGTACATTGACGGTGGTACGACACGTACAGGGGTGGGGGTACGACTCAAACGTACTGGGGTGTACATGGACGGTGGTACGACACGTACAGGGGTGGGGGGGTGTACATTGATGGTGGTACGACACGTACTGGGTGGGGGTACGACTGGAACGTACTGGGGTGTACATGGACGGTGGTACGACACGTACAGGGGTGGGGGGGTGTACATAGACGGTGGTACGACACGTACAGGGGTGGGGGGTGTACATTGACGGTGGTACGACACGTACAGGGGTGGGGGGGTGTACATTGACGGTGGTACGACACGTACTGGGGTGGGGGTACGACTCAAACGTACTGGGGTGTACATGGACGGTGGATCGACACGTACAGGGGTGGGGGGTGTACATTGACGGTGGTACGACACGTACAGGGGTGGGGGGGTGTACATTGACGGTGGTACGACACGTACTGGGGTGGGGGTACGACTGGAACGTACTGGGGTGTACATAGACGGTGGTACGACACGTACAGGGGTGGGGGGGTGTACATTGACGGTGGTACGACACGTACAGGGGTGGGGGGGTTTACATTGACGGTGGTACGACACGTACTGGGGTGGGGGTTCGACTGGAACGTACTGGGGTGTACATGGACGGTGGTACGACACGTACAGGGGTGGGGGGGTGTACATTGATGGTGGTACGACACGTACTGGGTGGGGGTACGACTGGAACGTACTGGGGTGTACATGGACGGTGGTACGACACGTACAGGGGTGGGGGGTGTACATTGACGGTGGTACGACACGTACAGGGGTGGGGGGGTGTACATTGACGGTGGTACGACACGTACTGGGGTGGGGGTACGACTCAAACGTACTGGGGTGTACATGGACGGTGGTACGACACGTACAGGGGTGGGGGGGTGTACATTGATGGTGGTACGACACGTACTGGGTGGGGGTACGACTGGAACGTACTGGGGTGTACATGGACGGTGGTACGACACGTACTGGGGTGGGGGGGTGTACATTGACGGTGGTACGACACGTACAGGGGTGGGGGGGTGTACATTGACGGTGGTACGACACGTACTGGGGTGGGGGTACGACTCAAACGTACTGGGGTGTACATGGACGGTGGTACGACACGTACAGGGGTGGGGGGGTGTACATTGATGGTGGTACGACACGTACAGGGGTGGGGGGGTGTACATAGACGGTGGTACGACACGTACAGGGGTGGGGGGGTGTACATAGACGGTGGTACGACACGTACAGGGGTGGGGGGTGTACATTGACGGTGGTACGACACGTACAGGGGTGGGGGGGTGTACATTGACGGTGGTACGACACGTACTGGGGTGGGGGTACGACTGGAACGTACTGGGGTGTACATAGACGGTGGTACGACACGTACAGGGGTGGGGGGGTGTACATTGACGGTGGTACGACACGTACAGGGGTGGGGGGGTTTACATTGACGGTGGTACGACACGTACTGGGGTGGGGGTTCGACTGGAACGTACTGGGGTGTACCTAGACGGGTGGGGGTATACATATACGGGGGGTACGTGTCGGACGTACGGGGGCTGGGGGGAGTGTTGGGCGCGTATGCGGGCACATGTCTCCATGGTTGCTATTGGTGTTCGGTGCGGACGGTGTTTTTTCCATACGGTTGTAGGCTCGGACGCACGGGATGGATCGTGATTCCTCGGTCGGACTTGGATTTTTACGTTTGTAAGGTAAATCGTCCGAGGACGTGTCGGACACATTTTCCGACCCGAGGACGTGTGGGGAATGATTCCCGGTGCGGGTCGTATGGACTTTTTACCATGCGAATCGTGATTGCCAGTTCGTACGGCACTTGTACGATTCGTACGGTAAAAAGACCGGATACGAGTCGCACGGGGGAATTTTTTACCGGATCGTGATCGGCACCTAAATGTCGATTTGGATTTCCTAGACCTGTTCTTTCAAATGGAAGAGTAAACAGTTTTATGTCAGCTGTGAGACATACTATCACAAGAAAATCACCTAAGAATACCTACAACCTTAAAAGAAAAGAAGAATCAAAAAATATAAATGACTACAACCCAGTCATTTTATCCATGTGGAACGCTAACATGGATATACAGTATGTAGCTGACAATTCCATTGCTGTTGCACGATATGTAACGTCTTACATTACGAAATCAGAAAAAACAGAATTGAAGGAAATGTGGGAAGAGATTTCTCACGAGAAGACTGTCAGTAAGAAGCTGTACAGTTTCAGTTTGAAGATGTTATCGCATCGAGAAATTGGATCCTACGAATGTTCAGATAGGTTATCTTCTGCAAGTCTCTACTCGAAGTCAAGAAGAATAATTTGGGCAAGTTTAGGCCTTGCAGCAATGAGAAATCGGGTACTGAAATCTGTTGGAGAAATTGAATATTTGGCCGAGAATGACCCAGAAAGTACAGATATATTGAAAACAAACATGTTGGACACATATTATCCCAAGAGAAGTCATCATCTGGAGAACATGTGTCTCTATGAAGTGTTGCAGAACTACATTTATTCACGGAAAGCTGCAGAAGACATTAATAATGGAAAATATAAAGTTGTTGGTGAAGAAGGATGTTTGGTGAAGCAAACCAAAGGAAGTTTGATAAATCACCGGAAGCTGAGTTGCGACACTACCGACAAGAAAGAATTTTACTACTTGGCTCTTTTACAGTTGTTTAAACCATGGCGTACAGAGGATGAACTACTGGGAGAATTTCAAAGCTATGAGGATTCATTTAATGCTTGCAAAGACAGCATACAATGCAATACATTCACAACTTATCTGCAAATGTTAAATGAAGAAATTGAACAGGAAACTACAATTGCAGCAGAAATAGCTAGAGACAGTTCTCAGGACAGCCAAAGTTCAGGAACACACAGTCAAGATCCCCTAGGACAACCAATCGTTGAAAATGAAGCATCAATAGCCATGAATGAAGTGGAAACAGCTATGAATCAAGCTCAAGAAGAATTTATAGACTTAGAAAATTTGGAAAGACAACTGAATCAAGAGCAGCAACAAATTTATGAAGAGATCAAAAACAAAATTGATCACGGATTTCTACATCTAAAAAAAGAGTGCTCATGCACATCATTTCATCCAATCAGGATGTATGTAAGCGGACAAGCTGGCACTGGAAAAAGTTTCCTAATTAAAGTCATCAGAAGCTACCTAAAGCAAAACACGGATTCTACTTTGTCTTGTGTGGTTACTGCTCCAACTGGGTTAGCAGCATATAACATAAAAGGAATCACCTTACATCGTTTGCTAATGTTACCAGTGGAGCATGAGAACAAAATACAATTCAACAAGCTAACTGGAGAAGCATCCTTGGAAGTTTCACGAGTATTGAAGAAGATGCAAGTTCTCATTATTGATGAGGTGAGCATGGTATCAAACTTAATGCTTGCCTTTGTGCATTTAAGAATGCAGCAAATTTTGAAGACAGACTATGACGTGTTATTTGGTGGAAAACACGTCATAGTTTTTGGAGATCTTTTGCAACTTACTCCAGTTAAAGGACAACCAGTGTTTAATACTGTGACACATGAAGACACGAAGAAGTCATTGGGAAGTATCGGTAATACAAATATTTGGTCCTTCTTTGAGTACAAGGAACTTACAACTAATATGAGGCAAGCAAACGATGAAGAATATGGAAGTATTCTGAAAGATATCAGGATTGGACTACTCACAGAAGCTGGCAAAAAAGCATTACAGACTCGGCTGCTACATAATTTATTTCCAAAGGAAGAAATAGTTGCAGAGAAGATATACAAGAACATTGCAGAAAACAAAAGTGTCATCTGCTTAATGCCTACTCTACGTGAATGCTCAATATTCAATGAGGAGCTTTTGAAATTGGAAAAGGAAGAGATCAGGAAATTGGAAGCAGTGGACAAAATTGAGGATGGAAGAATTACTGTCACAGTAACAGGCAAACTGAAAAATAAATTGGACTCACTAGAGAAGAACATCTCCAAAACAGCTGGATTAGAAAAAAATCTATATGTTTGCATGAACTGTAGAGTGTTTTTAAGGAGAAATTTGGATGTTGAGAAAGGTTTAGTTAATGGAGCGATGGGAAGAGTTGTGGGTTTTATTAATTATCAGAAAAAAGAAGGAATTGAATGTTTAAAAATAAAATTTGATCAGATAGATGAAGTTAAAGATATTTGTCGTTGTACAGTTCGTTTTATGCTTGTGAAAGACTTATATGTACGTAGGAAGCAGTTTCCGTTTTCTCTAGCATATGCTGTAACTATTCACAAGTCTCAAGGATTGACTGTAGATTGTGCATTTGTGAACATTGGTTCAACTGTGTTCAAAGAAGGTATGACATATGTTGCTTTGTCACGAGTCAAAACATTATCAGGTTTATTCATGATAGACTTTGAAGAATCAAAAGTTAGTGCTGATACAAATTGTGTAAAGGAGTATAATAGATTAAGAAGAAGCTATGCTCCTCATTTAGGTCAGTATCCTGTGTTGGAGAAACGTGTAGTTTCTCGTAAAAGAAAAAATGAGAATATCTGTAGTGAAGATGTAGAGAAGAGGAAAAAAAAGAGGAGTGATGTAATTGCAAGCAAAAAGAAAAAGGAAAATGAAGAACAGGTTGTAGGATGTCATTTTGAAAATAGCTCTGGTGTCAACTGCTACGCAAATGTAGTGCTGAATGTTGCATTTTATCTGGAAAGTTTGCAAGAGCAGATAATAGTAAATCAGGGAAAAAGATTCTGTTCAGAGCTGAGTCTCCTTTTTCAAAAGTTGAGTAAAGATAAAACTCAAATAGAAAGTGCTACTGACATTAGAAAACTTTTAGATGTATGTTCAGGACGAACACAGTTTTCTCAAAATGAACAGCAAGATGCACATGAATTTTTGATGTATTTTCTTCAGGTAGTGGAAGAAGAAGGAGTTCCCATTGACATTTTTTTTGGTCTCTCTTATAAATGGGAACATAGTTGTGATAATTGTTATAATATATGTGGCTCTATTGTTGATAATGAAAGGTTTATTTATTTGACATTGCCAGAGAGTAAAACAGTCACTTTTGCAAAATTAGTTAAAGATGCTAATCATAGCATGAAATGTGGTGAGTGTAATTCTGACATGTTTTCAACATTAATTTTAAAGGAATACGGACAGTATGTAATTTTAATGATGCAACGATGTAGAGCTGATGGTTCAAAATTGGATACTTTAATAAAGAAGTTTACAGGACAGCAATTATCAATTTCAGGAAAAACTTTTGTAACTGTTGCAATAATTTTCCATGATGGACCTACTGTTACTTCTGGACATTACACAGTTTATCTAAAATGTGAAAAAGGCTGGACACTGTGTAATGATTCCCAATTGATTTTCAAACAACGTTTGCCTTTTGATTTAGCAAATTCCTATCTAATCTTCCTGAAACCTAAATTTTAGAGAGACTTGGCAAGATCTGGACAAAATAATTTTACCATTTTACTGGATTACCATTGCAATTTTGTAAAAAAAAGATTTTTAAAATTATCATTTGGCCTAATGGAAAGATAACCAATTGTAATGTGGACTTTTTTAATTTTTAATGCAATTTTGAAAAACCAATAATTTAGAGATTATCGGTAACTTCTGCACATTTTAAATTTTGGAATGTTATTGGACTGCCATTGAAAATTTTTTCAAAAATGATTTAAAAAATTACTATTTGGCCATGTGGAAAAGTAACCAATTCTATTGTGGACTAAATAAATTATTCAAAAAATTTTCGTGAACCAAAATGTTACAGAGAATCGGTGAGATCTGGACAAATTAAACTTTAGAATTTTATTGGATTTCCGTTGGAAATTTATTCCAAAAAAAAAATTAAAATTACTATTTGGCCTAAAGGAAATGAAATCAGATGTATTTTGGAGTTATTTGAGATATAATATTGTGATTATAGTTCTGAAACAAACATATCAGACGGTATTTTAAAGAAATAAGTATTGGTATTAGATGATATTTTTTTACAATATTATGCATTTCTATAATGTTAAGTTTAATTAAAAAAAGAATCAGGGCTTTTTTAATACAATCTTTGTGATTGGTATTTTTTTTTGCCCGCTGTAAAATGATGAATGCAATTGCTTTCACAATTTATAGTGAAATGCAATATATTCTGAAAACAGCAAAAATAAGGCAAAAAGATTTTTTGGTAAAAAATGTAAATATATGTACTGTATTATAAAATGTTTAAAAAATATTAATACTTTTTTCTTTTTTTCCAGATAGATATAGAAAATTTTCGAAAACTACAAACATTTTTAAAACTATTTTTTAAAAAAAGAAATGAATAAATATTTTTTCAGTGAGTATGGTAAGTCAATAATAATAATTGTAGTCTCTCAAGGACAATGTAATGTGATAAATGATTTTTTGTGTTTTTTTTAAAAAATAAAAAAAAAGTAGGCGCACCGTACGCGTACGGTAAAAAAAAATTAAAAAAAGTTTTTAAAAACATATGTAAAAAAAAGATGAAAGATAAGGTTGGCTCTTAAAAGAACCGTTGTGTTCATGCAGGGACAGAGGAAAGGAAGCATGGGAAAATTATTCAAAGCGACAAATGTGCTGATCTATTTTGTTGTTCACTAGGGAAACACTGGTCTCCCTATGGCAAATTAGATCTTTACAAAATGTGCAATGAATATCAACCTTCCGAAATCGAGGGTTCATTTCCAGAGGGCCAGCAAAAGGAGATTCTCCCCCCACAGATGAAGGGCTCACCTGACCTGCAGAAGAAGGAGTAAGCCCTGCAGGTGATGGTCCAGGCTGAGCTGCTGTGGATGTACTGGCTCGTCTTTCTGAAGAGTTACCTCCAAAAAGATGACCATGTGTCCTTCTGTGTACATCTTGGAGGTGTCTCTTCATGGTGTGATTCCCAAAGGAATACTTCCTGTTAGGATTACCTCTAGAAAGTACACGCTGACACAGCTTGCAAGTAACTAAGGGTGCATTCACCTTTTGCTGGCCTTCTGGAAAAGTAAAATAATCCCAAACATAAGAAGGCTTTTGTTTCCTCGATCTCTGCCTCAAGACAGTGCTGCTAGTGCTAGCCTCACTCTCAGAAGAGCACTGCTGTTCTGCCATCGTATCCCAAAGACAAACCAGCTCCTTCTCCCAAGGGATCACAAGCAGAAATGAGGGGAATGGGTGTGGTGTAGGAGAGTTCTAGAACTGAAAGTAGTTTCAACCAATCAAAAGTTGTGTTTCAAGATCACATGACCTACCGTACGCTTACGGTACGCTTACGGTACGCTTACGGCAAAAAGTACGCGTGCGCGTAAAAAAGACACGCGCTTGCGCGCATGCGCATAACAGTCACTCCCCGGCACTTCCGCGTAACGTGCGCGTGTGGCGTAAGCGCGCACGCGTCCCACGCGCAGTACGCGCGGCTACGGAAAGTGCGTAACTATACGCAAGCAGCGTAGATAGATTACGGACGTTGCGTAAACCGTACGCTTACCGTGAGCTTACGGTACGCGTACCAAAAAAAAATAAAAAAAAAAAAAAGAACTGGAAATAAATTTTACATGTTTATTTAAAAAAATATATTAAAAAAAAATATTTAAGGATTTTAAAAATTAAAGCATAGTCTTTATAAAAGGTAAGTAAATTAAATTAAAAATATGTTTGAAAAAATTGAAGAATAAAAAAAAAATTAGCATTTAAAAAACCTTGCAAATTCACTGAAAAAACCATGGGTTTCACACACGTTATAGTTAGGAATTAGCATTTAAAAAACCTTTGAAATTCAGTGAAAAAACCATAGGTTTCACACACGTTATAGTTAGGAATTAGCATTTAAAAAACCTTAGAAATTCAGTGAAAAAACCATAGGTTTCACACATGTTATAGTTAGCTGGACATTTTACTCGTAAAAAACCAATGAAATTGCCCCGTTATAGTTAGTTCAGCTAACTATAACTCGCGCGCCCGCAATGCACTGCTGATGACGTCACATATTACATCACTCATGACATGGTCAGTGACATCACTCATGACATCACTGATGACATCTCAAATGACATCACTGATGACATCACTGATGACATCATCCTTGTGATAGAGTGGCAGACCTCCTCTTCCCCTAATATAACCTTTGACACACACATTCAAAAATAGAAACTACAATGTTCAAAACAATGGACATACCAATACCAGTTAAAACAACCTTTTCAGTAATTCTAAGATCCACATACACATCCACTCATTCACCAACAGTCCAATTCAGTCACTCATACATGTACTCACTCATCATATGTACTCATACACCTATACATCCTGTTACACAATGCCACTCATCCATAGAGTTACTCACACACATAGTCACTCATGCTAACAAAGAATCAAACATACATTTACTTGCATATACAGTTATACACACACCACCACACTTACTTCTACGGAAACTTACACATACTTAGTCTTTTAAACAATCACTTATAGAAACACATACTTATTCATACAAGAACTCTTTCAATCTCTCACTCTCACATATACTCACATATATACACCAATAGTCACATATACTAGTTTAAAACATATGTAGTTACTCATAAAGACACTATTGAGACAGTCATTCACTCAATAACACATCCATGCACACACTCATCCACCCATACAGTCCTGCACACATGCTGTGTTCAACACATACAAACAGTGAGTCACTCATTCATACACCTATGCACTACGTAATACCCCCCACCGAACCATGCAGACACTCAGACTGATACTCAAAAAACCAACTAATAACCTATATAGACACCCATGTATCTACTCACCAACCCATGCAGCCACTTATACACAAAGTGAGAGACTGATACAGATATATACATATTTAAACATTACTCACTAAAACATGTATTCACTATGATACACTTAATCAGTCAGTTAAACAATCAATTTTTCAAAAACAAATCATCCATTTAGACACTTATATACCCATTTATTCTTCCATTGACCTTGAGATATACATATATAAAACATATTTAATTTTCAGAAAAACCCACATTCACTGGATGATGTCATCAGTGATGTCATCAGTGATGTCATTTGAGATGTCATCAGTGATGTCATGAGTGATGTCACTGACCATGTCATGAGTGATGTAATATGTGACGTCATCAGCAGTGCATTGCGGGCGCGAGAGTTATAGTTAGCTGAACTAACTATAACGGGGCAATTTCATTGGTTTTTTACGAGTAAAATGTCCAGCTAACTATAACATGTGTGAAACCTATGGTTTTTTCACTGAATTTCTAAGGTTTTTTAAATGCTAATTCCTAACTATAACGTGTGTGAAACCTATGGTTTTTTCACTGAATATATATATATATATATATATATATAATATATATATATATATATATATACATATATATATGTATATATATATATATATTATCTACTGTCGGTCGCCAGTAGATAGTTATAGTTAGGACCGTGTTTCCATAGGAAATCTCAAAATTCTATTTTGAATAACTTTGGCGCCGGTTGACGAATCCTCGCGAAATTTTCAAAACTAATGGGGCACTCCGCTCAGCTCCTACCCTGAAAGTCTCGGGGGGATTCGTCAAGCGGGGGCCGAGAAAAAAGGGGGGTCCCAAAACGCGTATTCCCCATGCATTTTCCCATAGTACCTTTAGTCGAAGGTACAGCCCGAACGGCTGAACAGAATTACTTGAAATTTGGGAAAGAGGTAGTCCTCAGGTCAGGGATGTGCCTTTTGCATATACAGAGTCAATCTGTTCAGTAGTTCCTGAGAAAATTGCAGTTAAAGTACATAAATATCTATAGCAGCGCACCGTGCGCGCACGGTGCGCGCACCCTAACGTGCGCGAGCGTAATTCTGATTGGTGGTTACAGGTCAGTCAACGTTCGAATCGGTCGAAATCAGGAAGTGTCGGCCACCATTTTGTTTGTTTTGAGTGCGAGAGTGAAAAAGGAAGGTGGCGAACGTGAAAAGGGGGCAGGGTAGAGAGTTCCTGACCCCCTAGCCTTTGTCAGGGGGTCCCTGAAGGACCCCGAAGGCAGAAAAAAACACTTTAATTTTTTTTTTTTTAAATCGCGGGGGCGCACAGTGAAAAACCATTAAAAAAAAAAATTAATACGTAGTTTATTGTAAAATAAATATATAAAAAATATAATAATAAATACATGACTTAGCATTTAAAAAACCGTACAAATTCACTAAAAAAACCATAGGTTTCACACACGTTATAGTTAGGAATTAGCATTTAAAATACTTGCAAATTCACTTAAAAAACCATAGGTTTCACACATGTTATAGTTAGGTGGACATTTCACTCGTAAAAAACCAATGAAATTCCCCCATTATAGTTAGTTGAGATAACTATAACTCACGCGACCGCCACTCTATCTCAAGGATGATGTCATCAGTGATGTCATGAGTGATGCCACTGACCATGTCATGAGTGATGTAATATGTGACGTCATGAGCAGAGGATTGCGGGCGCGCGAGTTATAGTTATCTCAACTAACTATAACGGGGGAATATATATATATATATATATATCCAAATGTTCACCTGAAGCAAGGACGCCCATGCTGAGTGCTTCCATACAAAAGCCTTTATTTAACAGAATAGGTATTTTCTGCTCAATGCAAAGTCCTTACGCGTTTGAGAGCCGAGAGGCTCCTTCATCAGAGGATGACACTGTACAAACTGGCAAGCTCGCTCGGGTGCCGTTTTCCTGCATGCTGAACTACTACCCACGTGGGCCTCACAGGTGAGTCATCGTTCAGGCATGCTGGGACCCGTAGTTCAGTGTTAGCGAAATAATTTTTCCCTCGTTGCAGCAGTTCGAAATACAGTTTATTTTTATTTTACAAAATACCTGCCCAAGTAGGCTGAACTGAAAACACCAGATACCGCTTACTGTCCTCAGCTGCACCTCGAGGTCCGCAGATTCCAAACCCATTTGGCCCCATAGCAAGGTTGATGGTGGGGCATCCTCCTCGGCCAGGCTGCCGAGTTAAATACATCAAAAAATTGCCCTGATGCAAGGACACCCACGCTGCTGAGTGCTTCCATACAAAAGCCTTTATTTAACAGAATCTGTATTTTCTGCTCAATGCAAATTTCTTAAGCGTTTCAGAGCCGGGAGGCTCCTTCATCAGAGGATGACACTGTACAAACTGGCAAGCTCGCTCGGGTGCCGTTTTGCTGCATGCTGAAACTACCCACGTGGGCCTCACAGGTGAGTCATCGTTCAGGCATGCTGGGACCCGTAGTTCAGTGTTAGCGAAATGATTTTTCCCTCGTGGGAGCAGTTCGAAATACAGTGTCTTTTTATTTTACAAAAACGGGAACGCTGCGCTAACAGCGGGGTTCTTTCTGCAACCGGGCCAACCGCTAAAATCCACATCTCAAAGTTGCAATTTTCCCTTTTTATTTCATGTAGGCTGCAGTCAGATGAAGGGAGAACAGGCAGCAAGCATGACAACTGTTAGCGCAGAGTTCCCGTGGTGACGCCACCTGGCATCACCAAGCTAACAGGAGGTAGGCCAGTCACGAGGGCAGAAGATTGCAGCGGTGTGAAGAGAAACCGAGCAGCACCCCACTGTGGTCGTCATGAACTTTGAAGATTGTACTAAAGACGACAGACTCACTGGAGTTTAATTAAATGTGCAAACTACGAATACCATTAGACCATGAAAGTGACCACACCCACCGGGGCATTATTTTAAAGGAGTTGCACATTTGTGTCGCTGGTTACTGAAATTGCCAATGATTAAGAGTAAGTGTACTCGAAACGCGTCAGACAGTCGTCATGCTTGCTGCCTGTTCTCCCTTCATCTGACTGCAGCCTTCGTGGAAAAAAAAAGGGAAAATTACCTACCTTTGAGGCTCTTTCCTTGGGGGAAACTCTGAGATGTGAATTTTAGCAGTCGGCCCGGCCGTGGAAAGAGCCCCGCTGTTAGCGCAGCGTTCCCGTGGTGACACCACCTAGCATCACCAAGCTAACGGGAGGAAGTCCAGTCACGAGGGCAGAAGATTGCAGCGGTGTGAAGAGAAACCGAGCAGCACCCCACTGTGGTCTTTATGAACTTTGAACATTGTACCAAAGACAACAGACTCACTGGAGTTTAATTAAATGTGCAAATTACAAATACCATCAGGCCATGAAAGTGACCACACCCACCGAGGCGTTATTTTAAAGGAGTTGCACATTCTTGTCGATGGTTACTGAAATTGCCAATGATTAAGAGTAAGTGTACTCGAAATGCGTCTGGCAGTCGTCATGCTTGCTGCCTGTTCTCCCTTCATCTGACTGCAGCCTTCGTGAAATAAAAAGGGAAAATTACCTACCTTTGAGGCTCTCTCCTTGGGGCAACTCTGAGATGTGGATATTTGTGAATACATATATATATATATATATATATATTCACTGAAAACACCATAGGTTTCAGGCACGTTATAGTTAGGAATTAGCATTTAAAAAACCTTAGAAATTCACTGAAAAAACCATAGGTTTCAGGGGGGTTATAGTTAGCTGGACTTTTCACTCGTACAAAACCATTGAAATTCCCCCGTTATCGTTAGTTCAGCTAACTATAACTCGCGCGCCCGCAATGCACTGCTGATGACGTCACATATTACATCACTCATGACATGGTCAGTGACATCACTCATGACATCACTGATGACATCTAAAATGACATCACTGATGACTATAACGCCCCTGAAACCTATGTTTTTTCAGTGAATACATATATATATATATATATATATATATATATATATATATATATATATATATATATATATATATATGTTAGACCTGACATCCTTGGCGTGGGTTTTTCACCTATCTTTTGCCTCTACTACCTGGATTTTTGATGCTGTGCTGGATTTCGTTTTTGCTGGTTTAGATGCTTTGGACACTCTGCCACTGCTAATCAGTGCCAGAGTGTAAGTGCTCCCTGTGTAAAATATCATATTGATTGGATATACCTGATTGGCATATTTGTATCACCCTGAAGTCCCTAGTAAAGTGCACTGTGTGTGCCAGGGCTGGTGATGACAGATGCTACTAGTGGGCCGGCAGCGCTGATTGCGCCAGCCACATGAGTAGCCCTAAAATGGTGTCTCAGGCCTGCCGCCGCAGGCCTGCCTGCAGTCCCCGGACTGCTATGTCACCCTGGTCAGTGTCCCCACTGGCCGGGCCTAACCCTTCCCTTTTTATACACGTCAGTCATCCCTATGGAAGGCCCAAGGTACCCCCCTGGGCAGGATGCAGTGTATGTAAAAGGTAGAGCATGTACTAGTGCAGGTAACATGTTCTGGTAGTGAACAACGGCCATTTTGTGTGTTCACTGCTGCAAGGTTATCTTGCTCCATAGGCTAACATGGGGGAGGCTGGTGCCAATGGCTATCCACCTATCTTCTCATAGGAACAAGATAAGACATGAGTGTTTGATATCCCTGAGCTCAGCATTTAATAACAAATCTTTTAGGAGAGGTTGTTTTTAAATCTTGAGTTGGAGAATGGTACTTTTTAGAGAGTAGCTGTTCTCTTGTCTGACCCTCTGTGTGCCTGGGCATGCTTGTGGATTGACTGTCTGGCTTGAGAGTGACAGGGGCTGGGGATCCCCCAGGAGATTGGCTGAGTCAGCCCTCTGCTGAATGGCAACATTTGCAAGTAGAGTGGAGGGAGGGGATAGCACCTGGGAGTGAATAGGGCTGTGCCTGCCTGCCACACTGCTGGCTCCACCTCCTGCTGGGCGGCTGACGACTCTGCCCCACACTCTGAAAAGAAAGCAGAAGCCAGGAAAACAAAGTGCTCCAGCAACACCCAGAACTGGATCAGACCGGGCTCAGGACCCACTTGCACAAAGACTTCAAAGACTTTTAGGGGTATAAGTACAAGACCCCTGACAACAGATTTTTAGATTCTACAATCAAGAGGAACCTCTGCCAGAATAAGGACCGCTGAAGAACTAAAGGAAGATTGCCTTGCTGTGTGCTCCAAGGGCTGACCTGTTCTGCTGTGCAACTGAAGGAGAGAAGAAGGGCTTGCTGTGTGCTGTGCCCCTGCCTACTTGAAACTACCAAGACTTTGCTGTGTGCTGTGTCTGTAACTGAATCTCCAAGGGCCTGAGAAGAGCTGGCCTCTTGTTCTGGAACCCAGGGTTAAAAGGTTCCCAAGAAACTGACTTCAGCTATCACGATTGTGCTGTAAGGACCGGGAGCGTGAGTTTGCCAGCCGCTGCTGAAATCCCGATCGGTGTGTACATCGACACACGGCGGTTTGCGAAGGTCGGAGGACTGTGTGGCCTCCCCTCGTGAATCCTGCTTTGGGCTATCAACTGAGACCTGAGGGCGGCCTGTCCGTGGCCCACACCCTCCAATCCCTATTGCCGTGAGGATTTTGCCCTGACCCGAGGGCCGCACATCGCCCCGCAATCTCGCCGTACCTGGCCGGCGCTTCCAAGGAGAAGATCGAGCCCGCTGCCCTCTCATTGGTGGAGAGGACCGAGCCCCCTCACTAAACGCCGCGCTGGGATTGGCCAGCGTCATCGAGGCATCCTGAGCAGTCATTGTCCTCTCATTGGTTGAGAGCGTCGAGCCCCCCTCGCTGAAGCCGTGCTGGGATTGGCCAAGCGACGTCCGGACGTCCCGAGAAGCCGGTGGAGTGGTGCCCAAGTCTACGGTGTGACCCGTCTTCGTCGAGGGAGCGGCGAGTGCCTTCAGCGTGCCCCAGCCTGTGAGCCAAGGAGGAGAAGGGCCGCACTGCCTTCCCGCCGCTCGTTGGATTGTCGAGAGCGGGCGGAAGGGTGGATGCGACCAACCGGGGCTGTCACGGAAGAATCTGCCCACGCTGAAACGGCCGCATACTGCGCACGGTGAGAAGAACTGCCTGAATATTACAGCACTGCTGTAATACCCCCCTGTGATAGCGAGAAGAGACTTGAGACTGTTCGTAGAGTAAAAGAAACTTCCTAGCAACCTAGTATAACCTTTAAATTTGTGTGCAACATACCCTGAAGTGATCGTACTTCTTCTTGCTACATCATATAAAGATATATTTTTATATACATACCTGTGTGGTCTACCTTTGTGGTGTACTGGTGGGGTCATTGTGGGGAGAGAGTGCAAATACCTTACACATTGCCTTGGGGATAAGCCTGTCTGCTCGAGCCAAGCTACCTAGAGGGTGAGCAGGGGTTATCTACCGTGTGTGTCCCTGTACCCTGACTAGAAGCAAGGGTCCCTATTTGGTCTAAGGCACTTACCTCTGCCAACTAGAGACCCCCAGATCTAGCATTGGTGGTCAGCGGTGCGGATTAGAACCAGTATTTGCACTTGACCTACAGTGATTCTTTGTACATCACTAGTCTAGTTAGCAGTTGCATTGCACAAAGTTTTTGAAACCTATTTTTGGAAGGCCTAGGAAGCATCATGTCTCTGAATGGAGTAGGCGAGGAGATGGAATTGCAATTTGAAGTAAAGGAGTTGCTCTCATACAAAAAAGAGCAGCTGAAGCAATTCTGCAAGCAGCTAGGATGCCCAGTGAAGGGCAGCGCTAACAAAGAAGAGCTACAGAAAGCTCTGAGGGCCTGGTGGGAGGCCAAACATGTTGAGCCAGAGGATTTGACTGGAGAGGACGGTGCACAGGAGCATGGATTTGGATCCAGTGATTTGCCAGTGAATAGACCAGCGTCTAGGGCTGGCAGCACCCCTTCCAGCCGGGGCCTCTCTCCAGAGGAGCTGGAGGAAAATCAGAGGATTAGGGCCCATGAGATTGAACTTTCTAAGCTCAAAGCTCAAGCAGAAGAGAGGAAACTGCGCCTTGACAGTGAGAAGAAGGCGGAGGAGAGGAGGAATGCTCTCGCTTTGGAAGAGAGAAAACTCCAGTTGGCTCATGAGTTGAGCATGAGGGAGCTGGACATTAAAGCTAAACAGGTGGAGTCCAGTCCGAATGGTGGCAGCGCACAACCAGTACAGGCGGGTAAAGTATACATACCGAAAGATTTGGTGCAGAATTATCAGAGGGGTGAGGATATCTATGCATGGTTTAGATCCTATGAGCTTGCCTTGAAGATGAATGAAGTGCCTGAAAAGAGTTGGGGGGCAGGTTTGTGGAAGCATTTTGAGGCCTCTGGGAGGGATGTCTTAGCACCCTTAGAAGCAGCAGGTACCTTAACCTACCCCACTATGAAGGAGGCCTTATGCCTCAGGTATGGGCTTACACCAGAACAGTACCGCCAGAAGTTTAGGAACTTCAAGAAGCTTGATTCAAGTACTTGGGTGGAGTGTGTGAGTATGTACACGCATGCACTGGAAGGTTGGATAAAGGGCAGCAAAGTTACTGATTCTGTGGGGTTGTGTCACTTGATTAGTTGGGAGCACTTGAGTAGTCTATGGGCCCGATTCACAGAACTAACTTAAGAAAAAATCCTAAACTTACTACCATTTTAGTATTCACAGAAGGCACTTACTCATTTTGGTATTAACAGAAGGCACTTACTCATTTCGGTATTCACAGAAGTTAGGAGTCCTAACTTTAGGACTCCTAAATGCCTTCTGTGAATACCGAAAGTCTTAAAATTAGGATTTTTCTCAGTTTAGTAGTAGTATAGTTAGGACTCCTAACTTTAGGACTCCTAAATGCCTTCTGTGAATACCGAAAGTCTTAAAATTAGGATTTTTCTCAATTTAGTAGTCCTAAGTTTTAGACTCTCGCTCACCCTGACCCCAGAACAGCAGAGAGACTGTCGCCAGGTGTTGGGTCAGTTCGCCTCCCTGTTCTCCCTGACCCCAGGTGTCACCAATTGGTGCGTCCATGATGTGGACACTGGAGATAGTCTACCTGTGAAACAGAAGTTTTACAGAGTAGCTGACAAGGTCAGGGCCAGCATCAAGGAAGAAGTTTCCAAGATGTTGGCGTTAGGGGTGATTGAGCCCTCCAGCAGTCCCTGGTCTAGCCCAGTGGTCCTAGTTCCCAAGAAAGCTGCTACACCCGGTGACCCGCCAGAACTTCGGTTTTGCGTGACTACCGTGGGCTCAATGCGGTCACCAAGACTGACGCGCACCCCATCCCCAGAGCTGATGAGCTCGTGGATCGGTTGGGAGCTGCCAGGTATCTCAGCACCTTTGATTTGACTTCGGGGTACTGGCAGATTGCCTTAACTGAGGGGGCAAAGGAGAGGTCGGCATTTTCAACACCAGAGGGGCATTTCCAGTTTCGCGTCATGCCCTTTGGATTGAAAAATGCCCCTGCCACCTTCCAGAGACTGGTCAACCGGGTACTGACCGGGCTGGAGCAATTCAGCGCCGCATACTTGGATGACATTGCTGTGTTCAGCTCCACTTGGGAGGAACACTAGCAACACCTCTGTGAAGTGTTGAGGGCTCTGCAAAAGGCAGGCCTCACTATCAAGGCCAGTAAGTGCCAGATAGGGCAGGGATCAGTGGTGTATTTGGGACACCAGGTGGGGAGCGGCCAGGTGGCGCCCCTACAGGCGAAGATTGATACCATTCTGGCTTGGGAACCCCCCAAGACGCAGACAGAGGTGAGAGCCTTTCTAGGACTCACCGGCTATTACCGACGGTTCATCAAGGGTTACGGCACCATTGTTGCCCCCTTGACAGAACTAACCTCTAGAAATCAGCCCAGGAAAGTGAATTGGACCGAGGCCTGTCAAACTGCTTTTGATGCCCTGAAAACTGCAATGTGCACAGCGCCAGTGCTGAAGGCACCTGATTTTTCGAGTGAGTTCATTGTGCAAACAGACGCTTCAGAGCAAGGTGTGGGAGCAGATGGACGACGAGCGCGGGGACCAACCTGTAGCTTTCATTAGTAGGAGGCTACTCCCCAGGGAACAGAGGTGGAGCGCTATTGAAAGGGAAGCATTTGCTGTGGTCTGGGCCCTGAAGAAGCTGAGGCCCTACCTGTTTGGGACTCACTTCCGTGTTCAGACCGACCACAGGCCCCTCAGATGGTTAATGCAGATGAGGGGTGAGAATCCAAAACTGTTGAGGTGGTCCATCTCCCTACAGGGAATGGACTTCACGGTGGAACACCGTCCCGGTACAGAACACGCCAATGCTGATGGTCTGTCCAGGTTTTTCCGCCTTAGTGATGAGAACTCCCAAGAGGGTGGGTAGTTCTCCCCACTTTCAGCTGGAGGGGACACGTGCTAGACCTGACATCCTTGGCGTGGGTTTTTCCCCTATCTTTTGCCTCCACTACCTGGATTTTTGATGTTGTGCTGGATTTCGTTTTTGCTGGTTTAGATGCTTTGGACACTCTGCCACTGCTAATCAGTGCCAGAGTGTAAGTGCTCCCTGTGTAAAATATCATATTGATTGGATATACCTGATTGGCATATTTGTATCACCCTGAAGTCCCTAGTAAAGTGCACTGTGTGTGCCAGGGCTGGTGATGACAGATGCTACTAGTGGGCCGGCAGCGCTGATTGCGCCACCCACATGAGTAGCCCTAAAATGGTGTCTCAGGCCTGCCGCCGCAGGCCTGCCTGCAGTCCCCGGACTGCCATGTCACCCTGGTCAGTGTCCCCACTGGCCGGGCCTAACCCTTCCCTTTTTATACACGTCAGTCATCCCTATGGAAGGCCCAAGGTACCCCCCTGGGCAGGGTGCAGTGTATGTAAAAGGTAGAGCATGTACTAGTGCAGGTAACATGTTCTGGTAGTGAACAACGGCCATTTTGTGTGTTCACTGCTGCAAGGTTATCTTGCTCCATAGGCTAACATGGGGGAGGCTGGTGCCAATGGCTATCCGCCTATCTTCTCATAGGAACAAGATAAGACATGAGTGTTTGATATCCCTGAGCTCAGCATTTAATAACACATCTTTTAGGAGAGGTTGTTTTTAAATCTTGAGTTGGAGAATGGTACTTTTTAGAGAGTAGCTGTTCTCTTGTCTGACCCTTCTGTGTGCCTGGGCATGCTTGTGGATTGACTGTCTGGCTTGAGAGTGACAGGGGCTGGGGATCCCCCAGGAGGTTGGCTGAGTCAGCCCTCTGCTGAATGGCGACATTTGCAAGTAGAGTGGAGGGAGGGGATAGCACCTGGGAGTGAATAGGACTGTGCCTGCCTGCCACACTGCTGGCTCCACCTCCTGCTGGCCACCTGACGACTCTGCCCCACACTCTGAAAAGAAAGCAGAAGCCAGGAAAACAAAGTGCTCCAGCAACACCCAGAACTGGATCAGATCGGGCTCAGGACCCACTTGCACAAAGACTTCAAAGACTTTTAGGGGTATAAGTACAAGACCCCTGACAACAGATTTTTAGATTCTACAATCAAGAGGAACCTCTGCCAGAAGAAGAACTGCTGAAGAACTAAAGGAAGATTGCCTTGCTGTGTGCTCCAAGGGCTGACCTGTTCTGCTGTGCAACTGAAGGAGAGAAGAAGGGCTTGCTGTGTGCTGTGCCCCTGCCTACTTGAAACTACCAAGACTTTGCTGTGTGCTGTGTCTGTAACTGAATCTCTAAGGGCCTGAGAAGAGCTGGCCTCCTGTTCTGGAACCCAGGGTTAAAAGGTTCCCAAGAAACTGACTTCAGCTATCACGATTGTGCTGTAAGGACCGGGAGCGTGAGTTTGCCAGCCGCTGCTGAAATCCCGATCGGTGTGTACATCGACACACAGCGGTTTGCGAAGGTCGGAGGACTGTGTGGCCTCCCCTCGTGAATCCTGCTTTGGGCTATCAACTGAGACCTGAGGGCGGCCTGTCCGTGGCCCACACCCTCCAATCCCTATTGCCGTGAGGATTTTGCCCTGACACGAGGGCCGCACATCGCCCCGCAATCTCGCCGTACCTGGCCGGCGCTTCCAAGGCGAAGATCGAGCCCGCTGCCCTCTCATTGGTGGAGAGGACTGAGCCCCCTCACTAAACGCCGCGCTGGGATTGGCCAGCATCATCGAGGCATCCTGAGCAGTCGTTGTCCTCTCATTGGTTGAGAGCGTCGAGCCCCCCTCGCTGAAGCCGTGCTGGGATTGGCCAAGTGACGTCCGGACGTCCCGAGAAGCCGGTGGAGTGGTGCCCAAGTCTACGGTGTGACCCGTCTTCGTCGAGGGAGCGTCGAGTGCCTTCAGCGTGCCCCAGCCTGTGAGCCAAGGAGGAGAAGGGCCGCACTGCCTTCCCGCCGCTCGTTGGATTGTCGAGAGCGGGCGGAAGGGTGGATGCGACCGGCAGGGGCTGTCACGGAAGAATCTGCCCACGCTGAAACGGCCGCATACCGCGCACGGTGAGAAGAACTGCCTGAATATTACAGCACTGCTGTAATACCCCCCTGTGATAGCGAGAAGAGACTTGAGACTGTTCGTAGAGTAAAAGAAACTTCCTAGCAACCTAGTATAACCATTAAGTTTGTGTTCAACATACCCTGAAGTGATCGTACTTCTTCCTGCTACATCATATAAAGATATATTTTTATATACATACCTGTGTGGTCTACCTTTGTGGTGTACTGGTGGGGTCATTGTGGGGAGAGAGTGCAAATACCTTACACATTGCCTTGGGGATAAGCCTGTCTGCTCGAGCCAAGCTACCTAGAGGGTGAGCAGGGGTTATCTACCGTGTGTGTCCCTGTACCCTGACTAGAAGCAAGGGTCCCTATTTGGTCTAAGGTACTTACCTCTGCCAACTAGAGACCCCCAGATCTAACAATATATATATATATATATATATATATATATATATATATATATATATATATATATATATATATATATATATATATATATATATATATGTGTGTGTCTCTCTCTCTCTCTCTGCTATTATGTTCCAACCCCCTCTAACCCTTTGCCCTCGTATATACATATGTAAGGTTATTTAATAATCGGGTGTGAGGAAAAGAGGTGTATTCTATGGTGTAGTTGTGCACTCCCACCATGTAATACACTTACTAACCCCTTTTGGTCTAATAGGTTTAGTCTGTAAAACCTTCTATCTGTGTCACTGAGCAGCAAGGCATTTAAACAGCACCAAAACAATTGAACAAGAAATTGACACAACACTTAGGAAATCCAACACCAATTTATAAAAATAGACTGTATTTTTATAAGAATTTCGACACTAGAATGAAAAGATCCACCGAATGGTATCAGAAAAATAGATTTTACAAGCAATAATAAATCATAGCAATTTCACCCAACTGTGAATAAGCCTGGGCAAAGTCAACAAATTGGACACTTGGAAACGTTTTTGAAGGAAATCTTAAGTTAGTGTCAATGTGATTTGTTAAAAGTACTTGGAGCGACAAACTGCAACACATAGCTAGTCAAGGAGACCAGCAAGGTCCTCAAGAGCAATTACATTCGCAAAAGCAGCAGTCCGTCAATAGTTCCAGTCACTTTATCCACATTGCCATGGATTCCTGTGGCGTGGTACTGAGGAAAGGTATGAGGGTTGCTGAAGATGGTCCAAGTATGCAGTGGATGCAACACGGTTAATGGGGGTCTTTCTGCAGGGATTTCTCGGTCCACAAATCTGGTGAGGGTGGATCCTGTTTGCAGAGTTGACATCCCACAAAGTCCTCTCTGGTTTGGCTGAAATCCAGTCACCAGATGTCACAGGCCATTTCTTGCCTTTCAAGGGTCCCAGCAACTATACGACAGCACTACAGGACTCAGCGAACTTGGGTGCATTGGTCCTCGGTCCTGCTCGGCAGTAGTGGTAGCGGCATGAAGTTTTTGGGCTACCAACTTGCCCCAGCAGGCTTCTTCAGCTGTTGTGATCCTGTGATGCGAACAGGAAACAGTCAGCTGGCCCTTAGAGTTCTCTTGGCTTGACTGGGCTCTGGTGTTGGCTTACCCTTGAGCAGGACCTACCAGGCACAGTCCCTCTCTTCTCTAGCCACCAGGTGCAGTCCTCATCAATGCTGTCTCGCTTTGCTGGCCTCTCGGTGCAGCAGGACAGTCCTTCTTCAGTTCTTCTTCCAAGTCAGTTGAGATCTGAGTTCAGGGTGCCAGAGGTGCGTTATTTATCTTCAGAGAATACCCTCAGGGTAGGATGCATTTGGGAGCCAATGGGCTACCATGTTCCCTCCCCCCATGATGACCACTCCCTGGGAAGTGTGGCATCTAATTCTCCCATGATGCGCCATTCTGTCCTCCCTCGACAATCAGAGCTCCCTAGCCCACCCCCAGAGGCGTGGCTGCCAAGGGTCTACATGACCCTGGAAAAAACAGTTTTACAACTGGCTTCTCATCTCCTGTCCCCAGTGCCAGCCTGTCTCCCTAAACAATAGAACTTACCCTCTCCCAAGTGCTACCCATAGCCCTTCAAAGGCAGCTTCTCCATACCTCTGTGGCATCCTGCAGGAGGAAGGTAACACCTCTTTCCCAAGCAGGCCCCTATTGTGTCCTTTTCTGGGAGTCATTAGCGTGTCTCCCCAAGAGAGCAGAAAGCTGTCTGCAGGACAAGTCCTGTGTGCATCAATAAACGGACACCATTTCCATTAATCATTAAATTTGATGTTTTGACACCAAACAGTACCAAGCATGGTAGTCCCATTCAGGAGTTTTCATGGCTGGGTGACAGCCTGTAATTGTGTACTTGCCAATGAGGGCTACTAGCCTTTCCACAGTAAAAACTACATTTTGTGTTTTTACTGCTGTAACATGTAAAAGTACATGTTCCACCTTTTAACATACAACACCACCTTTAACATACAACAAGCTGCCTTTGGGCTTGTTAGGCCTGCCATCGGGGTGACTTCCATACATTAAAAAGTGAAGTTTGGACTTTGCCATTACTTTAAATGGGGAGAGGAGTTGGCCTAACGGCTAGGGCGGTCGACCTCAAATCTGGGCAACTGGGTTTGAGTCTCAGCAATGACACTGAGCATCCTGTGATTCTGGGCAAATCACTTAATCTCCCCGTGCCTAACAAAAAAATTAATGTGTCCTCATGTAACGCAACTGGTGCTATTTAAAGCAGGTACCCGATACCTCTGGGTCAAATTTGCACTATATAAAACTCTGTAAAATAAAACATTAATAAATACAAAGTCGAGATAGCAGTTTAAAAACTGCCCTTCTAGTCTGCTGTGGCAGAATGAGAACCATGTTTTACCCTGCCTCACTCAGGATGGCACAAGTGCTGCAGTCTCCAGGAGGCACTCTAACTTTTAGGCCCTGTGTACCCCTGGTAACATATACGAGGGACTTATAAGTAGGTTAGGCTATGCCATTTGATAACAGGCCAATTAAACATGCACAATGTTAAGGGTCAGAGCACATGCGCTCAGTCCTGTTTAGGAGGGCTCAGGGCATTTCAGAGCCATTACACCTAGCAGTTAAAATGGGGGCAAAAAGTGGGGGAGGGATAAACCTGCATAAGTCAGGTCTTTAAAGAGTTAGAAATTATATAATATCACTATGTAATTCTCTTTAAAGATGCTGTGCAATGGGAGGCTAAAGTTAATTTTGTGTAATTGTCTATATTAGGATATCACTTTGGTGAGATACAGGTGAAATATGTCATGATCTATGGCTCGCTCAGGAGGTGATTAAGTGCAATACTCTAAATTCACAAGTAGGACACTTATTTAGAGGAAGGAAAGACTTGAAGCGCCCTTGGAACATTGGTACCATGGCAAAAGGTTTTGCATCTTTGGAGGATTTACTACACAAGATGCCTGAGTGCAGCATTTACAAGCCCATATCGCCACCACAACACCACTTTCAGTGACATTGAATTGGCGATGGCGATAGGGGCCTCGCCTTATTTACAAAACAATGTTAAGTCACTTAACCTGGCTGAACTTGATATTTTCACGATACATGTATTGTACTTCAATTAGTGGCATCTGGGTGCCTGTTTAAATTGTATAATTCAGATGAATGTTTGGTTATATCACAAATGTAATTAACAGTGTTAAACTTGTATAAGAAACAGGTAGCGGGAAAAATAGAAAAGTTCTTCGTTACCCTGTCAGGAAGTGGAGTAATATCGAAACCTGAGTAATATCAATTACATTAGTATTGTTTCAGTTTCAGGAATGCCAGAGTTCCACCAATAAAACACTCAATTTGAGGGACATATATTCTGGTACATGATTCTGTACAGCAAAAATATATATCTCACTTTTGTCGTTGGATAGCCACTATGGCACAGTAGATGTCAGTGCCCAGCAGAGTACACTTCAGTGGCCAGCAAAGTGCCAGAGTGGTGATATCCAGTGTCTCTGTTTTCTCTGTTATCCCATTCACCTTTCTCTGGTAGTGCTGAAAATCTATATATTCTTATGGTGAATGGTTGGCTGTAAATTAGGAGAAGTGCAGAAAAGTTAATGGCTCCCATTGGATCTGGAATTAACATTAGTGCACAACAACAACAATGGCCCACACTTCAAAGCTAAAGAGGATTTCCAGGCAAATCTCTTTAGACATCAGTAAACCGTTGCCAGACAGTGAACTATGGGCATGTCTGAACAAACTACCCATGCTCCTGAGCTACAGGTTATAGTGCTGAGACCGATTTTGGCACTGAATAAAACACCCTTTTCTGCTATTGTGATGCAACTTGGTAAATCCCTAGTATACTGGTGGCTCCACTGACATAGGGGCACGCCTGGTATATTGTGGGAATCTTTGTCATATTTTGTGCATTCTTTGCAGTATGGGTAATCATTCCAGGCATAATTGTAGCCAGCCCCCGGGTCGAAATTGTACTAAGAATATTGTGGGCATCCTTGGCAGAAAGATGGCTGTCCGAATTAGATTGAGGTTATCCAAAGCATATTTGTGACCGTGGCAAAGGGCAGCCATGAATGGCATATTGAGGCTACACTTAGCATCATTTTGGGCATCCAAAGCATACTGATGTCCATTTTAGCAAATAATATCCACAGCATATGGAGGTCATTGCTAGCTTCTGCTGGCCAGCCCTACCATCTCTGACATCTGGTGTATACTCCTGGCTTATGGTGGGAGTCACAGGCATGTGATGGTGATGCAAGGGAATGTAACTCTCTCAATGTGTGCCAGGCTAATGTTTGGAGGTAAAACCTGTATTTACTGAAATCAAATCTGACATTTCAAGAGTAAAGGGGATATTTACACGCAATGACATGCTTTTAGAGAGTGGTTTTCTTTACTTGAAACGCATGTATACTTATAAAATAAGTTAATAACAAGCTATTGTTCAGGGAACATTTTTTTTATTTAACACAATTGAAAAGCTAAAAAGCTGTGCATTGTAATGCAGTGGTAATGTGATTTTTGGGCAAAGTACTGCATTGTCAAGATTTACTCAAAGTTGACATTTGAGCGATGATTCCTACTGAGATGGGAACCCTAACTGCTGAAGTTTTTGACTTGGAGTCAGAAAGCACTTGTCGCTATGGCTGTTATTTCATAAGTCAAGTTGAAGCATTTCATCATCTATACAGGGGTGTATTGCTGCATGATATTATGTATCTTCACTGTTGCTATGTTACACCTAAGCTTGTAAGATCGGTTCAGCCTAAGAGAGGCGTGTGTTTTCTGGAACTGCAGGGTTTCTGTAATCTGAGTTATAGCTCTTGTGTTTATGCCCGTGAGCTCTATCTAGCTCTGGGAAACAGGATGTCAATAGCTGATGTCAGAGCTTGATGTCATCTCATATGCAGATGACACCCAGCAAGACTATGAAGGAGTTAAGCTCTGTTTCATGGACTGTATGAGAACTATTTAGGCCTTGATGACGGTGAACTGTCTGATAAGACAGAAATATTGCTATTTGGCAAATCCCAGGATCTTTGGTCCCCAGAGTGGTGGCCTCCAGACCTTGGTGCAGCCCCTTTCCCCAAGCTGACCATGAAAAACTCTAGGGGCCTCATTTATGAGGCCCTACTGGCACTTTTGCGCCATCAGAATGTCACTTTTTTTACGTTCTGGTGGCGCAATGCGCTACGGCATATATTTATAAGGCCACGTAAAGCCACTTTACGTGGCTTTTCATGGCCTTATAAATATGTGCCCCTTTCACACTTAAAACTGCGTGAAAGGGGCGTTCCATGGGTGTTGCTGTGGGTATTACCATGCAACACCCATGGAACTGGACACATTCCCAGATTTACGAGAAATTGTAAACCTGGGAATGCGTCCGAACATAAAGCCACCCCAGGGGTAGCGTTAGGGATGCGCATCAAGGAGATTGTTTTAATTTCTCCCCATGCTTTCCTTTTTCTATATTCGCTGCATTCTGAAGCACACATAGAAAAAGGAAATCGCCTAAATTCATTGATTTTGTGCAGGAAGGTGCCCATTCCTGCACAAATCAGTCCAGAACACAGGCACCCTTGCACCATGGGGCAAGGGGGCCTGCGTTGGTGCATGGCAGCACATTGTGCGCCGGTGCTGGGGAAAAGGACTGGAATGGGCGTATCACATAGATAAGCGTGTTCCTGCCCTTTTGTTTTGAAGTAGGGCAGCGCAGCAAGAATCCTTGTGGAGCTGCCCTACGTCAAAACCTCATAAATGAGGCCCTAAGAGTCAGATTAGGTCAGACATTGTCCATGAAGGATCACATCTCTGCAATCTGTGGTGCTTCCTTTTCTACCATGCGGCTACTGTGGAAAGTCTTCCCCTGGCTACCATCGGCTGCAATGAAGACCTTGAACTAGGCCTTGACTTGACTATGGTAACTCCTTGCTTAAGGCCACTGACACCTTATTGGCCAAACTCCAGACAGTGCAGAATACAACCTCTTGGCTGGTCTGCAATCTGCAAGCAAGTTCCCCAATCAACACCTACTCTAATATCTTTGCCCTAGCTGCTGGTCAGAAAGGGCATTATTTCCAAGGCCTTCTGTCTTACAGATACGGTTCTGATGGGTTGTGCCCCCTTCTATCTAAAGGACAAAAGGAGTTACTACCATCCTACAAGAACACTTAGATCAAGCGGTAAGGAGCTTTTGACTGTTCCATGCCACCAGACTGGGCAGTAGCACTTTCTCCTTTCTTGGCCTTGTGGCCTCGAATCAACTTACGTACGATCTGCGCTACCTTTTGGACCTTGCAAAGTTTAAAAAACTGTTGAAGACTTGGTTGTTCTAACTGTTGTAATGTTTCTGTGCTGGCTCAGTGCCGAGATATACCTCTGTGAATGATTTGTTGCACCATACCAAGTAGAAATAACATAATATATAGCTTGGGACTATGACATCTATGTAATGTTTCATTTTTCCACCTAACCCATTCCAAGTCGCTTGTCAGAAATTACATACGAGTAATGATCAACTTGAAAAGGAAAACTGGCATTTGAGGACATCAAGAATTATTTGGAGATGATTGCAAGCTATTGGGGAATTATGACAACTTCGAAAAGGCAATATGCTAAAATGTAATTAAATTGTAATCAGACGCACTGTACAAATTAAACAACAATTGGTAATGCATCGGTTTCACCTATGTGATGAATAAAGAGCTGTTTTTATCAATCATCGTTCGGGAGAAGGACAGAGCTCCCTGACAAATAACACAGGAGTGGATAGAATGTGGTGCAGTGGCCAGAGCTGCTGACTCGATAGATGGGGAGCCCGGTTCGAGTCTCGGTGGTTCAACATCCTGGGATTCTATGCAAATCACTTAATCTCTCGGGTGATAAATTGTTATATAAATATGCTGCAAGAATAAAAAGCAAAAAGAGGCAACATTTTATGGAAAAATAGCTCCAGCAAAATGGATGTTAAGAGTATTTCCGTTACGGGAAACAGATAAGAGAAGCAGATGAGGAAAACGCATTTGTAAATGCAGGAAAATATGCTGCAACCAATAGAAATGGAGGAAAAGAAAGTAGCACACATAGGAACCAATGAGAAGTCAGGAGAGAGAGGAGGCTGGACGCAAGTTCCTTTTAAGTTTATATTAAAAACAATAGATTTCTCAAGCGCAGCACAGCGCAAGCACTGTGCAGGCGTAGCCTAAAAAGAATAGGAGGTCATGTCAGATTACATATCCAGTTTATCTGAACTGACTGTTACACCCATGGCATTTCAACCATGTGTTTGTGGAGAATCAAACTTGCTTAGCACACCATTATAGTATCACAGTTTTATGCTTTGAGAACTGCACATAAAACCTGCCACTTTTCTGCATTTTTTAAATAGAAGTCTACATTACATTATTTGGGTTAATTGCTGTAAAAATATTCCGGAAGGGAAAAGCTTGACTGAGTGTGCCCTGGGTGCTTTCCCTAAACTGTACTGTTGCAAAGCCCAATTGGCAACTCTCAGGCCACATGTAAGTCTCTTGTATAAGGTAACATAGGTACCAAAGGCACTGTGACCAGGGAAGGCCCTTAGAGGCCCTGTACCTTTACACACACACACTGCCATTGCAGGCTGCGTGTTTGGTGCAAACCAGTACTGTATAGTAATATCGCAGTAAAAGGTCAGTCCCTGTAAACTGTGACAAGTGTAATGTAGGTAGAGAATATAGGTGAAGGGTAACAAGTTTACTGAGGCCTATATTATAGTAGCTATATGGAACATAACATTACGGTCTGTGAGTAGGATTCGGTCAGATGGACACTTAGTTTACACCGTCAGCAGCACAGAGGCAGCCGGGTGGCAAGTAGAGGGACCCCATATTAGCCAACGAGATAAGCAAGGTTGTTGGCTTGAGAACTGCGGTTGAGCAGGCCACCTGGTTGATGAAACACAAAAAGCTCCTCGTGTTGAGGTTAGCACTGAAGGTCCCACTGGCCGGTGCAAGAACTACACCACCAGCGGCACAGAGGCGGCTGAGTGTAGGATGCGGTCGTCGGGGATCCCAGGGTTTCTCAGTAGAGCGCTTCGGTCTTGGTCCAAGTGGCAGATTCTGTTGGGGATTCCTAGAAGGCCATCAGCGACCGGGTAGGGGAATGGGATCTTGGGGAGTTGAAGCGTTGTAACTGCAATTGCTCGTAGACAGAGTCGGTCGGTCGGGCGATCGCAGTTGGGCTCCTTGGACCACTTCAGTCACAGAGACAGTCGGGGTGTCACCTTCGGATGCGGTTGGAGGGGACCTCCCAGATAATGGCTGTAGTCTTGGGGTAGAAGCTTGTGCGGGTTCGGGGTCACTGTAGTTCAGGCTAGGACTGCCGAGTGGACCTCCTTGGGGTGTTGGGACACTCGGGCTCCAGGCGTGGGGGGCTGAGTGGTGGGAGACTCATGGAGTCGACCTGAGTCAGAGTCGGTTGGTCTTGAGCAAGTTCGGTGCTCAAGGGAGACAAAGTATTTAGATTGAGAAGGCACTGCAGGTCCTCTTGGTTCTTGAGTGCTGCTAGCTGCAGGACACACCAAGGTTTTGCTGGAAGAGTCCGAGGTTGGGAGAGGCTGGTAGGGCTGGGGCCAAGTCAGTGGGTGTCCTCCTCTTCATCTTTCAGCGCAGCTGTTCAGTCCTTCTTCTTCTGGTTTCTTCTTGTTGGCTCTTGTCTGAGGAGGCAAGGTTCAGGGTTGCCCCTAGGTGTTACAGGTAGGTACAGTTTGGGACCAATGGATCTCTTCCTTGGGGTGGATACACCCCCTATGATGCCACCCTCCAGCAGAAGGGAGGCATAAGCCTCACTCTGGTTGGCTGGCTCCCCACATCTGCAAGATGGTGGGGACTGAGAGTTGTGCCTCACCTCGCCTCCCCACCTGAGGGGTGGGGTAGGCAAAGGTGGGCACACCTCTCCCCCTAACTTTGCTGGGAACAGCAAATGGCTGGGGTAGCTCACAAAGGCGGCAAGCCTTTGAAGCTTCCCTTTCGTGGACCCAACCCATTCTGGAGGAAAGAGGCTTGGCACCTTCACCCATTATGTGCTTTGTTTCAGGACCCCGAGAGCGGCAGGCTCTCTACTTAGGGGTCCAATAACATGTCTGGTGGTGGTAGCGGGCGAGCAGCCATTCAGCCAGGATACTGGAGTTAGGTTGTTTTTCAAGGGGCACCTCTAAGATGCCCTCTGGGTGCACTTTTTGTTAAATCCCACACTGGCATCAGTGTGGGTTTAATGTGCTGAGAAGTTTGATACCAACCTTCCTAGTTTTCAATTAAGCCATTATGGAGATGTGAAGTTTTTAATGACATACTCCCACACCATATACTCTTTATGGCATGACTGCACTTACAATGTCTAAGAATGGACTTATGAACCAAGTGGGTCGTCATTGTACGCCCCAAACCAGTCGCACAGCAAATCCACGATGCTTGAAATTAAACCTTGTTTTGTCAGCTATTTAAACAATTCTCTTTCACTGCTTTAACAGCTCAGCTCCGCTTCATCCACTTTAGAAGAACCATGCAAATTTTCCAAGTTTCTTATATTTTTGATGAGACCATCCGGACTTCTGTCAAAAACACGATCAACACATGATTCATCCCAGGCTCGTTCTTTATTGAAAAACCCAATGCATTTCGGACTACACGAGTCCTTCGTCAGGGGTGACTACAAGTAAAACATGTTGTGAATTAATAATAAACATGTAACATGATGCAGTTATTCAACAAAATCCTGCTAACGGCAAAAAATCTCCTGTGCCCTGAAAATGTACTGCTTAATGTACAAACGAAACGAAATAATAAAATATGAGAGCATACCCCTTATTATCATCCCCCGATGAACACCCCCTTCTAAAATGTGCTGCTACTTAACTAACAACCGACATCTCCAACAGCCACTCAACACAACATGAAAACGGCCCCTATGTATGACCTAGTATTTCTACACCTTCAATTGTTACTTTTCTCTATTTACCCATTGCTCACAAACATATCTAATGATATTCAATGTGTTACGCACGTACCTGCCCGGGGATATTTCAAATACACAGTCCTCATCTCAGGAACACGATGTTAATCAACCCGAAAAAACGCTCGGTTTTTAAACCTCACATGTGAATTCAAATCCCTCCCCCATGTGTTTGTGTGCTAATTGATCACCTGATCTGGCCGTTACCACTAACGCAATTCACAGCACTACAATTCCCAAAGTGCTTTACTTTAGATGCTCTCAATGTCTGAAAAAACGTCAATGTACTTTTGAACTGAACAAAACTAAACTTCCCTCAATTAATAAACGTACATATGAAAATACTGTTAACGGATATTTCATTGTCTGTTTGTTGAGAAAACTACTGATGCTAAACCCCCAGTTCATAAGAACAAGATGTATTAGCCTTCGTGTGGATCAAGCTTCCAAATCCATTTAGTCTTTTCTTGTGTTTTCCGTGCAGGGTGCAAACCATAATGGGGGCAATAAATCATGGTTAATGAAACAGAAGTAATGGAATGCACACCAATTGTTCGTTTGATTCCTTGTTGCTCCAAAAAATCCTCAAAGAGTGCGTGCGTGCAAGAATGGACTTAGACACTGTAGGGGTATAGGGCTCATGCACCTGCACCCTCACCACTGGTATAGGGCACCCAGCTAGGGGAGTGGCTTACCTATGACAGGGCAGTGGTTTGTAGTCATGGCACACAGGGATGTGCCCCATGTCCACTCTTCACTTTGTTCTGCACCAAACACGCAGCCTGCAATGGCAGTGTGTGTGTGTAAAGGTACAGGGCCTCTAAGGGTGGCACAATAAGTGCTGCAGCCCTTAAAGGCCTTCCCTGGTCACAGTGCCTTTGGTACCTATGTTACCTTGTACAAGAGACTTACATGTGGCCTGAGAGTTGCCAATTGGGCTTTGCAACAGTACAGTTTAGGGAAAGAACCCAGGGCACACTCAGTCAAAGTATATCAACATTAGGCAAAAAGTGGGGGTAACCATGCAAAGAGGGGCACTTTCCTACAATAGTGTCATATAGATGATGTAGAATCTTAGAGTGGAGAGAGTTTGTGAAAATGAAAAAGCTCAGACTGGGTAGAATGTGGATCTTGGTGATGGAAATCAGTAAAGTAAGCAATTTTAACGGATCCATTGCTTTCTTCTCTGTCTTTGATTTGGTCTTTTCTATTGCAGAACTGATTGCTGCAATAGGTTTGAATATAAACACAATTCACAATGATAAAGATACAGGTAAAAGGCAATTTATTTACAAGAAAGGCTACAGTGAATTTATTTCCCTATCACTAGAAAACAAGTATTGACAAAGCCAATTGGTGCAGATTAAATGTGATACCACATGCAGTGCAAGCACATTAAAGCCAGAAAAGAAATTAAAGTTGCTCAGTCTTAAAAGCAACGTTGGCTTTAATATGCCTCTTTTTTTGCATTTTTTAATAAAGGTCAGATGCCAAGATAATTATAGTCCTTCTTTAGTTATTCTGACATGGGAAGAGTAGAAGTACAATAATAAAGGCTCCATTGCTGCTCGACCTTATTCTTTTGACATAGATACAAAAAGAGGACAGTGTTGAAAGAAAGGGAAATTGCATTAAGGCCTGCTAGTCATTTCTATAAAACAAAAACAAAAATACCTATTCCTCGTAGCTCTTAAAAGAAGACTTCAGGGGGAAGGTGGACAGGAGAATGAGGTACAAACAGAGGAGAGAGGGTCAGGAGTGAAATATGACATGTTGGTCGGTGGCAGAATAAAGAGCCCACATAAGAAGAAGAGGGTTGTGGGAAGGATGTATGAGAGCATGGGGTGCCGGTGCCATTATGCTCACTTTTTTACAAAATGTGTCGCAAAATTGGTGAATACTAGATACATAAAATTTTCAATGGTCTTTACACCAGCATCACCAAAGTTACAAGATGTTACAAGCAGAACGAAAGAGGACTAGAAAGAGCGGGCAGCGAGGGACTCTAACCCACTCTTAGTAGAAAGGAATATATTTGATTGACAACTGTACTGTGAAAATCTAGACCTAAAAGAACAGATCCCATAACTATTAGCCAAAAAGTTACGCTAGTATTGTGTGCAGGTGGCGGTTACAATCAGGATGAGTAGGGTAGGGAACATGAACTGCCATCTCAGCATCCTAACTATGAGTGACAGGCGAAGAAGGGGATAGTGGATGTAAATTTCTTCTAGATATAAACAGTCTGGTACAATTTATTTCAGGCAGTTTCAATAGGGTTCCAAGCTCTGATGCATGGCGGAATGTAGGCAAGAATGCCACCCTACGTTTCAGACATAAAGCAATGAGCAAGAAAACATCAGCCTTGACAGGTACCACGCATCAGGGGTTAGATTAATGCATTTTAGTGCTGATGGCCACATCCCTGCACTAAAATACATTAGTTATGCATTATAGTTTCTACAACTTGAATGCTGAATGAGGTTCGGTAGAAATAATTAACAACATCAGCCTGGTTGCGTTTGAGATTGGTGTTTGCTGCTACCTGCTCCAGGCAATTTACTGAGCCATGCAGGCCTGGACCTGTTGCTATGGAAACAGTAGTTTGAAGTGTGTCAATATGATACAAAATTACTTGTGTTTTGGCAGCAGTGTGCGGTTTTGAAAAAATAAGTACTGTGGCAAAGGCCGACTTTTCCGGGACAAATGGATTTGGCAGCAGCGCAGCATAGACTACCATGGAGAAATCCCTCAGGAGCAGCAGTGGTCCATACATACGGGTGGAGGGGCCATGCCCCCTTACCTTTTTCAAGAGAGGAATAGTGTCTGTCAAACTGACAAAAGTCAGCCTGACAAACACTCTTCTTTTTCAGGACAGGCAGCCATGCTCTAAATGTGCAGGCCCCTGGCTGCCTGAGTTGACCTTTGCTTGGCTGAGGATTTCACTGCCATGTGGGCGTGACCTCCTCGGCCTGGCAAACGTGCCTAGAGGTCCTTCCCCTTGTGGCAAAGGGGGGGGAGGGTTGTCACTGATTGCCTCGGATCTGGGTGCTTCAGTTTTAAGCCCTGCTGTGCCGAGGTTCGAGTGTGAATCAGTGACACCTCATCACAGAGTGGGGTTAAGTTAGCAACTCTCACTGAACCCATACTACTCTGTGATGAGTGGGGGACTGCAGCCTTCCCTTATTGGCTGACCTATATGGCAGCAGTCCCAGCCCTCCTGGGACTGCCAAAGCTATCCTCTCCTGTACGTTTTCTATTTTTGAATGTTTTGCACATGCGTGTATGTGTAAATGAAAGAATTTGCTGTGAGTGGGTGTTGTGAATGGGTGTGTGTGTGTTTGTGAATGCATTGGTGTGAGTGAGTGTATATGTGTATGTGTGGCCCGTCTGCCACCCCTCCCTGCCACCACTGCTCAGGAGAGAGACGCCTCTCTGTGTCTGCCCTGCTCAGAATTATTCATCAACTCACAAAGTCACGTTGTGGAAAAATTACAATCATGTAAGTTCCTAAGCAGGTGGGTGCACAGCTGTTGACTGATGTGGTGTGTGCTAACTCCTGAGCTTATCTGACTTGGTGTTCCAGGCAATTTATACACTGGGCACTGCTGTTTACGGTCTTCGTTCGCTGATAAAAGTGGAGGGCTGCAGGGGCCAAGCAGGGCACACACTGCACAGAAACTCACAGGTACCGGATGGGAGCTATGAGGTCTCCTCCCCCGCAACAGTTTAGGTAACTATACAGCTGCTGTTAATACTGCCCTTATTATGGTTTAGTTTTCAAATAGGCTCTTTTTGCTGTTCGTTTAGAAATACTATTAAAGTTAAAAACAGAATCTATCTGTGTGCTTTTTGAATATGCGTTAGCTCTGCAGTGGATCTTCATGGTGCAAATCATTAAGTTGGAGGCAATCCTTTTCTTAAGAATTAGTAAGTAGGTAATAAGTATATTTGTTCGATTAATCAAAATTGTTACAAAAGGAGGCTGCACCTCACATAAAATATGATGCGCTACATATATGTACGATATCAGCTACTTTAAAAAAAAAAAATTATTTCACAACAACAGAAGTGAAGCCAGTTAAATTGCGTACATCTCAAATCCATTTGTATACTGTGCACAGCCATAGCTCGAGCTACTTTCAAAACACATAGAGTAATATACTAGCAGCTCCCTTGATATCTTCAGTATAGAGGCACTTGTTGAGTGGAGGGAGGGAGCGAGCTACTCATTGGGTAGTGTGGTGGGCCAGGGGTGTATCAAATGTAAACAAAATCCATCAACATCCATGAATTTTGTGGTCATGCCTATATGTCAAGTATCCATCACCTATTGGATTTCAACAATGTAGCGGGCTCTTGAGTCAGTCATGTCTCCCTTGTGTAGCGATAGTTCTATGGTTGCAGATGGTTCCATTCAAGGGGGGCGTGTCATTCTTTGCTTCAATAATTTCAATGTACAAGGTGCAATTTTCACCCGCACCCTTGTCTTTCCCTTAGCACGCAGTGGGCGCCGCATGCTCGATTCCGTGCGTGCTCATTGTAATATCTTATTCAGCCATTATTTATCAGTGTCTGGGACCAAGGGTGCTTTCCACTACATTGTGATTTACCAGTTAAAAAAACACAAAAGCAAGGTCGATAAACCATACCATACCATACCATAAACATTTATAATGCGCTCGGCTACCACCAACGGCGGTGTCCTGACGCTAAAAGTACTAGCGTAGTCTGATAGGGGAAAAGGAACTAGCTAGGGCAAATCAAACAGCCATGTTTCCAATGCCTTCCTGAAAGTGGATTCCGATTCTGCTTTACGCAGGTGAATTCCAAAGAGCGGCTGTTCTTACTGCGAAGGCTCGCCCACCAATCCTGGATTTGGCAAAGCGAGGTGTGTGGAGAAGCATCTGAAAGAGTTGGATTGCAAGTTCCTGTTCTGATGATATTTCTGAAGTCTCTGTTTCAAGTATCATGGACCTCTATCTCTTGAGGCTCTATAGGCAAGAGACAATGCCTTAAATTCGATTCTCCTTTTCACTAGGAGCCAGTGAAGGCTACGCAAATGAGGAGAAATGTGATGTCAGAGAGGCACATTTCTGATGAACCTCACTGTAGCGTCCTGGACTCTCTGCAATCTCTGGGTAAGATACCCAGGTACAAGCTGTTAGCATAATCCAGTTGAGATGTAATAAGGGCATGGACTATTTGCAGCCTGACAGTCCATCGGCAGCAGGTGGAGGAATCTTTACAAGGTTTCAAGTTTCCAAAAGCAAGCTCTGGAAACTTGACCAATCTGGGCCTTGCCCGACAGTTTAGAATCGAATTTAAAGCCTAAATTTCTGACTGAGGTGACAGGGATGGGAGGGGGGGGGGGGGGTTCAGCTGCTTTGGCCACCAGAGATCTGCCCGTGGGGATGAAGGTTGATTAAAAAACATCACTTCCGTTTTGTCAGCATTTAATTTCAGGCAATTGTCCGTCATCTTGGAGGCAATCTTGGTTAGGCAATGCCTGAAGCTGTCAAACGCAGCCTTTGCAGTGTCTTTGAATGAGAACACAAGCTGCGTGTCATCAGCGTATGATATCATTCTCACGCCACAGTGTTCCACTGCAGATGCCAGAGGAGCAAGTTAAAAATTAAAAAGGGTGGGACTTAATGCCGAGCCCTGAGGTACTCCACATACCATGTAGCAGGAAGAGGAGACATGAGGGCGCAGAAAGACCTGCTGAGACTGCGCATCCAGAGATGAATGGAACCAGTTCAAGATGGTCCCCGAGATACCCAGCTGTGCCAGTCAGTCTAAAAGGATCGAATGAGAGACCGTGTCAAAGGCTGCGGACAAGTCCAACAGCACAAGCATGGCACAGCTACCATGATCAAGGGATTCTCGGATGGTTTCTGTCACTTCCAGCAGACCAGTCTCAGTACTGTAACCCGTCCTAAAGCCCGACTGGGAGTCATTAAGAAGGGTATTGGACTCCAGGAAGTCAGAAAGCTGTCTCTGAACTTCCTTCTCCAGAATTTGTGCAGGAGCGGGCAGGAGAGAGATGGGCCTGAAGTTCGTAAGTATGCCACGATCTGCGTCTTCCTTTTCAAGGATAGGCAAAACAAATGTTTTTTTCCATACAGAGGGACAGCTACCTGATGTCAGAGATGCATTCCAGATAAAATTTAAGTGGGGATTGAAAAAAGGAGCCAGCAGATTGAAAAATCTAGCTGGACAAGAATCAAGAGGCGAACCTGCTTTAATTCTCACTAGGTCTGAAAGGGACAATTTCGGACAGAAAGGCCGAAATTCAGACAAGGAGCAGGAAGAATCAGGAGCCAAAGACGTGGTAGTATAAGCCTCTGAGAAGGAAGAGTATATAGATTGAACCCTCTCCTGGAAAAAATTAGACAGATCTCTACATAGATCAGCTGATGGAGTAATAGTGCTCCTTGTAGCTTGAGGTTTCATAAAATCTTGCACAATCTTAAAGACTTCCTTGGATGAGTTGTCAGACTCTTTAATTTGGTTGGCTAAGTAATTCCTGATAGCCAGACGTTTGAGGGCATGACATTTTTTTAGTGCTGTTTTATAAACACTCTTCTCATCCAGGTTATAGGTTTTCCCCCAGATACGCTCCAAATTTTTACAAGCGCTTTTCTCTAAGCGAAGTTCTGAAGTGAACCAGAGAGTGGAAGGCTTTTTCCTAGCGAGTTTTATTGTTTTAATAGGAGCAATGATATCAAGGGAGGTGGTAACCTACTCATTAAAGGTGGTTGCATCCACACTGGGATCACCTGTCAGCAGAAGTGGGGTATTCTGAAGGGAAGAACCTATGGACTCGAGGGAAACCCTCTTCTAGTTTCTCTTCTTCACAAACTCTGGCCTGGAACTTTATTTCCCGCCACTTCTCGACAGCCTGAACGGAAACAACCAATGGTCTGACCAAGTTAATGGCAGGGGAGCCTCAACCTTAAGTGTGGGATCATTTGAAAAAATAAGATCCAACATGTGACATACTCGATGTGTGGGGGCCGTGACCATCTGAGTCAAATTTAGTCCCCCCAACATATCAGCCACTTGGCGTGCCAGAGTAAAATCCACATCGTCCATATGGACATTGAAATCACCAAGAACCGTAAGATTTGAATGACTCAAAGAGAGATCGGCTATAATGTCACTCAATTTTGAAAGGTGGACAGATGCTGAGTCCGGGGGTCGATAGACCAAAATGCCTGCAAGAGTATGCCCTGGTAGGATATTAAGGATATTAATGGAAAAAGACATGGCCTCAATTAACCCCATGTTCTCAATTTGTTTTATTACATGAAATCTCCCACATGTCTTTCAAGATAATAGCTAGACCTCCTCCCCGCCTATTACCCGCACAATTGACCATGGAGATCTTAAAACCTGCAGGCAGCCCAAGCAAAATGTCAGGGTTAGATGTCTCTCTTTAGCCAGGTCTCTGTTAGAAACATAATGTCCCAGAGATTGGACTCAAGGGAGAGTCAAATGTCCTCCATATGTTTGGGAGCGATCTGCAGTTTACCAAGGAGGCTCTAATAAGGGCCGTATCATCACCAATACCAATAACTGATGACTTGGCACCAACTGCCTCTGCACCCTGTATCACCTCCGACCCCCCTAACTCATATGAACAGGACTTGCATTGGTAAACCTGATCACAGTTTACCAAGCTGAAGTCAAGGGAAATGGGATTAGCACAGCGCATCACATTCAGATCCATTAGCTGCTTACTTGTCTAAGAAGTTCTTAAACAGAGCCATTTAGAGCTGCATGGCTGGCGCTCGCCGCAGTCCGGACGCGTGCAGACGGGCTTGCCTTTGGCGCGCCAGTGGCACGCCCGCTGCACGCATTCACTGGGCGTCCGCGTAGCAGTGGCCATAAATAAGGAAGAAACCAGGTCAGTTGCGCGACTAGAACGCCGACCAAAATGGCACTCCTAAAAGGCCCTACCCCAGGAGGAAAGATGGCCACCAAGTAGGCGAATAGAAAGAAGAGGAGGTTACAGCATCCTGCAACAAGCAGCGACGCCGTAACAAAGGCACAGAGGAAATAGTACAATTTAGCAGCAATGGGTAAGTTAAACACGATTTTAAAACATGTTTAAAAACAGTTAAAAAGGGGCATAAGCGCTATTTGTAACAAGGACAGAATCGAGAAAAACGCTGTCAGCAATAGCGTCTGCCCCAGCCCTACTGACCGCAGCTGCGCGTCCGCATAGCAGTGGCCATAAATAGGGGAGAAACCTGGTTAGTTGTGCGACTAGAGCACCGACCAAAATGGCGCTCATAAAAGGCCCTACCCCAGGAGGAAAGATGGCCGCCACGTAGGCAAATTGAAAGAAGAGGAGGTTACAGCATCCTGCAACACGCAGCAATGCCGTAACAAAGGCACAGAGGAAATAGTACAATTTAGTAGCAATGGGTAAGTTAAACACAATTTTAAAACAAGTTTAAAAATGGTTAAACCAGCATAGGTGTTTATCTCCTTTGACTTTGGGACGAAGGCAGGATTTGGGGGTGGGTGCCAGAGTGTGGCCTGCTAACTCCGCTGTGGTGGTCGTAATTTCAACCCACATTGAATGTAATGGTGGGCATTCCCAGACCATGTGGTAGAACCCAGCCTCTACAAGTTTTCACCTCAGGCATTCGAGTGTGGATGTAGGAAATATGTGCTTGATACGCTCAAGGAAGATAAGCATCATGTGTGTAATTAAACTGCCGAATGTGTGCCACAGGCAAGCACATCTGCGCCCATCCTTGACTGCACTGAAGCCCAGTGCCAGAAACCCTAGCTAACCGCACTCCCACAAGTACTCTGCCACAGAGCTCCGTGCACTGGACACTGCATGCAACAATAACTGCTGCCTTGCAACACCACACTCCACAGCGATACCTTTCTCCTGCATCCACTGACGCTTCAAGACCACCCCATCACTGCTCACCATCCTACCGAACAATGCCACAGCAACCTCAGATGCCGACACCCCACGGGACCTACTCAACTGCCTCCTGATTAACACCAGATCACTCTGAAAACATGCCACCGAAATCTGGGACACCATAAGCACCATTGCACCCAACGTCGCCTTCAATATAGAGACCTGGCTACCTCGGACATCACCACTGTAACCCCCAGTGGCAACAAGATGAAACACCGAGAGCACACCAGCAGACACGGTGGAGGCCTTGCCATCATAAACAAGGAATCAATCACCTGCAGCATCACCAATTATGACATTACACCGACTATGGAACACATGAATTTCCAGCTCCGCAGCAAAGCCAAAACCACAGTCAAAGGCACCCTCGCATTGAGACTGCCAGGACCATGAGCAAGCATCAGCGACGCCATCGCCGAATTCATCACCTTGCTCGCCATCGAATCCTAACACTACATTTTCCTAGGAGATCTCAACTTCCACCTGGACGACCCCACCAACACCAACACAGATTGTCACCAACCCTACACACACAGCTGGATACACGCTAGATCCCATCTTCACATCCAGCAGCAGAATCAGATACCTCCACACCTCAGACCTCACCTAGACTGACCACTCCATCATACAATTCACCCTCAGCGGTCTGCCACACACTGCCCCAACTGACACAACATGCCCTACTGCAGCTGGACCAAGGTAAAACAGTAACACTGGACTGGCGCTCTCAGCCTGGATCATCAGCACTGCCAATCTAGTCATCCCCACCAAACCAGCCAAAATACACAGACCCACCAAGCAAGCCAGCTGGTATACACCAGAACTGAGAGCATCAACGTGCAGGTGAAAACAACTGAAAAGAAGATGGCGAACCAGCAAGAACGACACCAACCGAGCCATCTATAAAGCAACCCTCAACCATTACCACCACCAGCTCAAATCCACAAAAAAGGAGGCCCTAACTCGTCAGATCGAAACCAGCACCAACCAAACCAAGGAATTCCTTACCGTCAAAGAGTTCCCCTACCCTTCAGCCACCGAAAACTAGATCCCTCCCTCACAACAACTCTGTGACTCTCTCACCAACCACTTACACAACAAGATAGCAACCATCTACAGAAACTTCGATCCCCAACCCTGTGACCTCTTCTGCATCCCAAAGACCTCGACCACTAAACACCCACTCACTGCACGGGAACAGCTTACCACACCAACAACTACCACCCTGATTAACTCCATCCACTCTGGGGCACCCACCGATCCATGCCCCCACTGACTCGTAAACCTTGAAAGCAATGAGTTCAGCCACCAACTCACCACCATCCTTAATGCCTCCATATCGACAGCCATCAGTCCTGATGCATGGAAACACGTGGAGGTCACACCCCTTCTCAAGAAACCTTCGGCTGACCCCAAAGGGCTCCAAAACTACTGTCCCATCTCCCTCCTCCTATTCGCCACCAAAGTCCTGGAGAAAGCCATCAACCTCCAAATCACAGAACACCTGGAAAAAACAGGCTGCTGGACCCCTTCCAATCAGGTTTGAGAGTCAACCACAGCACCGAGACAATGGTGAGCACTGCAACAGATGACATCTGAGCCTCCTTGACATAGGAGAATTAGCCACCCTCATCCTCATTGATCTCTCCGCAGCTTTCAACACCGTCTCTCACAACACACTCGTCGTTCAACTACTCCAGATCGGAATCACTGACAATGCGCCAGATGGATGTCATCTTTCCTCACGGGTTTTGCCCAGAGAGTCTGCATCCCTCCCTTCACCTCTCAATCCAAGCATACCCCTGCAGAGTACCACAAGGATCATCCCTCAGTCCTACTCTCTTCAACATCTACATGAAACCACTCACAGACATCGCCTGATCCCACATCAACATCATCTCCTAAACAGATGACATTCAGCTCATCCTCTAACTCTCAAGGAACCCACCTTGATGAAGACTAACTTCCACAACTGCACGAAGAATGTCGCAGCAAGGATGAGAGACAACTGCCTTAAACTCAACATGGATAAAACAGAAGTTTTGATTTTTGGCAGATACACCACCCTGTGGAACGATTTCTGGTGGCCTGGGGGTTCGGACCTACCCCCACACCGAAAAACCAAACCCACAATCTCAGCATCATACTAGACAGCAAACTCTTCATGAAATGTCAAGTCAACATCGTAGCCTCAGACTTCTTCCACATGATCTGCATGCTCTGCAGGATTTTCAGATGGCTCACCATCAGCATAAGGAAAACTATGATGCAGGCCCTCATCACCAGCCGACTCGTCTACAGCAATGCACTCTATGCCAGCAACACCTCCAAACTCATGCAAAGACTCCAGACCATCAAGAACACAGCAGCCAGACTGATCCTCAACCTCTTCAAGAGAACACACATCTCCCAGCACCTGAAAGACCACCACTGGCTCCCCATACAGAAGAGATGCAAGTTCAAGCTCCATACTCACGTCTACAAAGCCCTCCACAACCAAGGACCTGACTACATGAATCACTGCCTGATCTTTCACCGACTGACCAGAAACCTCAATTTCACTCACCTTGCCCTCACCCAAAAACCACACATTTATCACAGCTGCTCCAGAGGACACTCCTTCCACCTTGTCGCCAATGCCTGGAACACCCTCCCCCTCCACCTCCACCTCCACACATCTCCCTCGCTGAGCCACTTCAGGAAGGGACTCACAACCTGGCTCTTCAACTGATATCTGCAGCACAGCGCCTGGATACCCCCCCACCCCCGGGGTGATTAGCTCCACTATACAAATACTGATTGATTGATTGTGCAAAGTGGAATCAAGGATTAGTGGACACCTCCTTTAAGTGTTGAAGAGCTTGTGCCCAGGCCTTATCCATCAATGGTTGAGACAGGACTTCGTTCCATCGGGTCAGCGCCTTCCCCACATCTGCCAGAGCGCTAGATGTCAGTGCCACATATAGTGTTAAGATAGCTCGATGTGTTCCGCCATGTGTGAGGAGTATGTGTAAGAAGGGCGACTGAGGCTGTTTTACCTCTCCAGCTCCCCATGTAGTTCTCACTGTATGCTGAATGCATGATAGTTTAGAAAGTGGCCCACACCCATTGTATATGTGTCCTTTATTTCTGTGAAGTACATGAGGGTTCACTCATGAAAGACATCACCCAAGTTGTCAATACCTACAGTTTTCCAGTGTCAGGTCATGTTGGTCAGCCAGCTCTCACATGTCCAACAGTTGTTCCAAGGTAATTAATGGCGAGTAGGGGAGGATGGGGTTCCAACTGTGCACAAACCAATGCCAGCAAACCAACACTGTCATCATCAGACTCAATCCTCTTTGTGGTGGTCAGTCACACAGGTGTGGACACTCATCCTGTCCAGCCTCGACCAGATAACTGCTTGTTCGGCACCCGGATTCACGTCCAGCCAGCGTATCTGCCATTGTAGCTGCACCGCTGCATAATATAACTTGAAATTAAATGTGCCCATTCCTCCCTCGAGCAGTGCTCGCTGTACTATAGCTAGGGCCACACGTCTGTGTCCCGCTCCCAATTTCAAAGCGAATAGGAGGCTGTTTAATTCTCTAAAAAAAGCATTTAGGGAGCACATTTGGCAGTACAGCAAAAAAATACAGCAATCTGGGGAGCACTGGTATCTTGGCTATTGCCACCCACCCTGGCGGAGACAGGGGTAGTAAGCACCAGAAATGGAGAGATCCATGTGTCGACTGCACAACTTGATCCACATTGCCTTCTTTGAGGACTCTATTAGTGTGGTATATTTGGACACCCAGGTAATTAAACGTGTCGTAACACCAGTTGAGTAGGTGTTCCTGGGGAAGCATTTCTGTGGGGCTCAGGGGTCAGAGTGAGAGGGAACAGGCAAGATTTTGACCAGTTTACTCTGTGGCCCGAGATAGCTCAGAAGTCAATTGATAATTGCATCAAGTTCAGTAGAGAAGCCCCAACATCACGCAGAAAGACTAGTGCATTGTCCACAAAAAGGGACACATCGTAGTAGATGTTAAGTTCTCGAATCCCCCAGTCCTGTGCCTACTGCTGCATGTTGCAGGCAAGTGGCTCCATGGCATTCACAAAGAGTAATGGCAACAGTGGATACCACTGTCTAGTGCCTTTCAAAATTGGGAAGCAGTCTGATATCAACTGACCCGTTCTTACTCTAACCGTCAGCTTCAAGCACAATGTGCAGTCCACCGCAGACACCCCGAACCATCCCATATATTACAGTGTCGTCAGCAAAAATTTCCAGCTTAGTGTATTATTGGTTTTCTTGAAGTCAAGAGACGCTGCAACCCTGTTGGGTGCCTCCGGGGGTGTGTCATGGATGATCCATAAAAGCTTTCATATATTGAGGAAAGTACTTATTCCCTGGATGAATCCAGATTGATCGTCATGGACCAGTGTGCCAATCAATGGGAGAAGTCTGTTTGTAAGTACCTTTCCCAGGACTTTTCAATAAAGGTTGAGGAGGGACAGTGGATGGTTCCACAATACATCTAATGGATCACATCCCAGTTTGGGGAGGACCACTATTAGTGTCTCTCATTGATGGCCACGCGATCTGGATTCATAAGACACCTCCAGGAGGGGCTGGGTGAGCAGGGTAGACAATGTGGCATGGTATTCAACTGGCAGCCTGTCCGTGGCCAGAGCTTTATTTTAGGCTATCAGGGCTATGGCCACACTGACCTCTTCCAATCAAATGGGTTTCGCCAGTTTGGCCCTCTAGAGTGTGGACAGGCAGGGTAATGGGAGTCCAGTCATTAATCTATTCGGGAAATGATAAATTGCCTGTGCACCTGCAGCACCTCATAGGGGGGAGTAGAGGAGTCCCAGACCGCATCTGTCCTTCAGTTAAAGGCCCCACCCTAAAGGGCCGGTCCCGCTAGGTCACGAAAAAGTGCAGCAGTGAGCGCAACAAAAAATTCTGTTTGATTGGACTTCGGTGCATAGATCCCCACAAGTGTTAGCTGTGCCCCATCTAAGTGTCCCTCTAATACCACGTCTATCACCTGCATCCATGCTGTGACGATCCACTACGTATGGGACCCCTGGTGCAATCCATATCCGCACACCATGTGTGAATAGCAAGGAGGATGGGCCATAGACCTGCCCTCTCCATCAAGCACAGACTTTCTGGATTTCAGAAGCAATATGATGCATTTCTTGCAGCATGGCGATACGTGTGCCACAGCACTTAATGTATTGCTGGACTCGATAATGTTTAGCAGGAATTGCCATGCTGTGCACATTCCAATTTACCTCATTTTACTGTGGGGTAAGATTATCAATGCATGTTCCCATAATGTGTTATGGTAGTGTGTGTGCCACGTCAGGCCATAAGCTCAAGGTGATCTGTACCTCATGTTTACAATAGCTTGCAAGTAAGTAATGTACTCCACAGGAGTCAGTATGTGTACAAAGCCTTCACATAAACAAACCAAAAATCACAAACATAGCAAGGCAATTGAGCCCCTCCCCCCCAGAACAAAGAAACCATATGACAGGAAAATAATATGTTCCACTTTGAAGTGTCCCTATATGTAGTAGGAGCCAGCGCCAAGCTTTACAGCTTACTTTAGGAATGCCCAGGCACGTCAGCATTGAGGGTGCACAAGCTCGCTCGCGCTGGGACCTTCAATACCTGTGTTATAAGTCATTTGCAGAACGTGGGGTGAGTGTCGGACCCTGGTAGATGCCAGCTGTCGATGACACAGAGCCACCTGAGTCTGAGCCAGACTCCCACTGGTGCTCAGTTCGTAGAAGAGCAAAGGAGTTAGTGCTGTGTTGCGAGGCCTCCGCCACCGCCTGCACCGGCTCCTCCACCACCTGATCCCAGGATAGGTTTGTTATGTTGGGTCTCCACTTGCGTTGCCCAGGTCTTGGCACTATCCATTCCCCGGCACTCGACTCTTCAGGTGGACCCTGTATCAGTCCTTTAGCATGCAGGCAGATCCGCATGTATGCCGGAGAGGGAAAAACGTGGGTCGTCTCACCGTATATTATTCTGGGCTTCGCTGGAAAAGTCGCTGCACTTCCATCTGAAGTCAGGGTGCGTCGTGATCACTCATTTTCTTATTGCAAGGGGCCCTTCGCACGGAACTTCTGTACCAATAAGTCACAGTCCCTATAATCAAGAATTCAAGCAATGATGGAGCGTGGAATTGGCATCCAGACGGGGTGGCCTGCCCGGTATCTAGGGGCATATCAGCAACAACCGGCGATAATTATCGCTAAGCGCACTTAGCGCGAGGATAATTATCGCCGGCTAGCGTGGATTTTTATCGCTGAGATAGTGTGCTATTAGCAACACTTATCTCAAAAGTGATAAAAATCCTAGCGCTAACTGCCAAACGTGAGATTTTCGCTGGAAACCCAGCGATAATCCCACTAAGTTTGGCGATAGCTTGCTGATAGGGCCTCACATACTTAGCCATGATATCCATCTTACATAGGATATCATGGCTAAGTCCGTTTTAAAGCAGGCGTAAAGAAAGTAGCGATAACAGAGGTTATCGCTACTTTTCTTGTCGCTATGCTGCTTTGTGTGAGGCTTGATAATAGGAGAAATGTCGCTTAGCGACATTTCTCCCGTTATCCTGGGGAGGAACGCCCACTTTGCATCTCATTAGAGATGCAAAGATGGGCGTTAGGAATTCAAGCGCTAAGGCAAGGTTTCACGCGATAGCGTGACCTTGCGGATATAGCGATAAAATTATCGCCGCTAATTTTATATCTCCGCCTTGTAGATATGCCCCCTACTGCGCCCTTTCTATGGAAAACTATTTCGGCACTTTGTCCGACAGCACCATTGCCATGAGCCAGTGTTCGAGCACAGCTCATCACTGGGTCCCTTGGATAATTCAGGGAATCCCAGTAGGTGGATGTTGTGGCACATAAACCACCCTTGCGTCTTCTGCCCTGCGGTGTAGACTGGCCTCATCTTCTCCAATCGTCTTCAGCTTCGCCTGCAGCACCTGCACCGCGGGTCTCATTGTAGTCAGGGCGGACTACATCAATCCACAAGCTCAGCAAATTTATGATGGTCGACCCTCAGCAAATTTACATCCAGTGAGATGGTGTCAACCCGAGCCTCCAGTGGGGTTTAGTGTCTAGCACGGCCTACAATACTTTGAAAAACTAGTTGGAATGGGTACGAAGGTTAGCCTCACGATAGTTCAAAGTGTCCAGGGTTTGGTCACTGGGTGTAGAGGATGACGTCAACGTACCTTTTCTATAAGGTGGAGGTTTAGTGGTCTTTGATTTCCCCATCATTATGACCTTGCAGTGTGTCGCAAGAGGTAGTTCGGATGGGGTGGTAAAGTCATCTAGCCACATGGGTGTCTGTGGCACACGTTCTGTGGCATGAGAGCAGGTAGTTGAGCTCACTGTGAGCTTGTCAATATTTATCTCCTGAGCGTCACTAGGTGAGGCTATGGCTTATGGGGCAGTTTACAGTGTCATGGCTCGCAGGGGGTATTGCGCGTCCACAGATGGGGATACGAATTGGTGGGTCTCCTGTCCATATCCACTGGGAGGACTTTTGATGCAAATCATAGTGTGGCAGGGGTAAATTTGAAGCGGTCTGATGGGGGCAAGCCTTTCTCCACAATATGGCTGCTCAACCCCCGTCACCCCAGGGGTTCTCTAATCCAGGGAGATGAGGGAAACATGCACTTGCGGTGAGGGATGGCCACCGTAGGGCTCGTGGGTGCAAGGCAAACGGTCAGCAAACAGGTTCTCGTGGAAGAAGGCACCAAGAGGGGCAAACCGTATCCAGAAAGGTAACAGCATACTGAGGTGCACTGAATGAATACAGGACTTCATATCTATCACCCTCCATCGATCAGGGCCTCTAAGTGCACCAGAACCAGGGATGTTGAGTACCTCATTGTCCTGGTAGTTGCAAAGAGGGTCGGTAGATAATGGACCAGCATTAGGGCAACAGGGTCAACCAGAAGGACACAGCTGAGAAGGGCCAAGTTCAGGAGCGAAAATCACAGGGGGCTCACTGCAGTTCTTTCAAGCCCGTGCGCATCGGTGATGCCTATAGGCCCACGCGCTGCCCGGTGTAGTCGAGGCAAAGGGGAGTGACTGGTGGCGGATGTCGAGCAGCGCAGGCATTGTCACGGCCTCGCACTGGTTGCCCTGACTAGAGGAGCCGCCGTCGAGCGGTCACGATTCCACCCAAATATTCGCAGGCCTCCGCAGCCTGAGTTCATGCAGGTGGTGGGGGGTGCTCGATTCAGCTCGCCCCATAGGATCTTCCGGGGGCTTGGGTCTGAAATCAGCTATACTTAGCATACATTTAAAAGATTTGTAATTCATAGACCTCTTGAAGGTCTAATCGAAAGTTTAGCCTTTATATTAAATCAAAAGAGCAATGAAAGCGTTAAAAGAGAGCCATGCAAGTCTAGCAGCATTAGTTCATATTATGCAGTAATTCATTCTTGGCTCAGCTACTATTCCGCCTAGTGGTCCGCATGCCCAACACTTATTGAATCGTTCCAGTCGCCAGTAAGGTACCAGTCCTTGGAGGCCCTTTGAGCGGTCTCTGTGCAGCCATTGATACACGGGCCCCATTCTTGTGGTGTCCTTCCTATCGCCAGTGCATGCACTATCCTTTTTGCCATTTTGACTGTGCCCCCTGTTGCAGGGGGGCACTCATGCAGAAGCACCCATGCTTTATGGGGGCTCAGCTGCCAGAGATAAAAGTGCAGAAAGTGCCAGTCATTGGAGCTGCATTGCAGTTGCCTAAGCAGCTGTGTGCGCGGGCACAGCTTCATATTGCGGAATGCAGGATAATGCCAAGTCTGTGCCCCAACAGCTCCGGCAGGTTGACTTTTTAGCAATGTCTGGGTTATGGGCATATATTTTCCAAATGTTGCCAGATCTGTCGGTTCTCAAGACGGTAAAGTAGCTCTTTAGCTTCCTTGCAGGAGCGTGCCCCCCATTTTAAAAGGACAGTTTTTTAGTAAAGTGTGTTGTGCATTAAGAAGAGCCGAGCAGATACATATTACATGTTTCAAGGCTTCTTCTCTTAGATGACATAGTCTATATTGGCCTGGCCCGGAGCATGACTTCCACCATGCGTGTAGTTCTTTGATTGGAAGTGTTGAACACCAACAATTAGACCTAATCTGTTTAGATTAGGTCTAATTGTTGGTGTTCATGACTGTGAGTGGAGGGCGACCTAATCTTATTTTTCCCTCATGAGCTCCTTATTGAATAGAAGCTTTGATTGGAAGGGCCATTACTCATACATAAACAATATGCTTTAGTGTTTTCTTCCTCAGTGCACTATTCAGATGAGGCTGGAATTGCTTTTCTCTATATCAGTTTATAATTTCCTCGATGTTAGAGTCGGACTCTTCTGTATTATTGATGTCTCCTAGCCTAGAGAGAAGCCTAACTTGTTTCTTCAATACGCTGTTTAATAGTGTTGGTGGGACTAAGCTGTCTTCCCAGTTTTCACACGCCAGGTTAAAGTTGAAGTAAATACTTTATTTCGGCCATAGGCCATTAAAGTAGCATAAAGCAATTTTTAAAAATATACAATGCATTGTTTTTGGGCAATACAGTGAGCATACGTCAATTTGCATAGATGTGCCTCTAAATCCAATTGCATAAAATAAACTTCCAAAGACAAAAACCTAGGACGTTCCGCCATGCCTGAGGGTGACATTCATACATAAACATGAAGCTAAAATTGAATTAAATATGTGCATCAATTGACCGGTTATAACTGTATTCATTTAATTTAGCTAGCGGGGAGTAGCAATAACTGATCTCTCATAATACATATCCATACCCTACAATGTCCCACGAAAGCCAGATGAATAAAGTGCAAGTGCTAAAGTGCAGCAGGCATCATCAATTATTTCTAGGTAATCATATTTACAGATTGATTCAGCCCAGAACTCTAATGATTGTAATAAAAACAAATTGAGCACAACAGCGTAAAATTGCAGCAATATGTGCAATAAAGGTATGCCTGTAGAACTTGAGTATGCCTTCCCCGTTTATAAATGAGCTAAAAATTAGAAAGAATTAAAATACTCATCGTGGCCCACTATATGTCTAGAACCACTCTTTAGGAAAAAAAGACTAACATTTCAACCCTGCTTTCGTGCGAGTAAAACTGACTGCAAGTAAATATGTATTGAGGGCAAAAATTGCGTAGGTTGATGTGTCACTTTTAAGTACCCTCAGGGCTTCTTCAAATTTCCTATAGTCCAGTCTCTTACATAACGGACTAATCCATTTACTCCTTTCCCTGTTTTAGGCTGTACAGAAAAATAGGGTATGCGCAATGTTTTCTGCCTGATCTCAAGTGCATAGGGTGCAAATCTCAGTCTGGTAGGTCGCATTCGTCTTCCATTTTGAGGTGTAAGATCTGATTTGGAGGATTCCATAGCGAAATTTCATATACAATATCTTCGTATAAAAAGGCTGAATTTCATCTAGGAAGTCTTCAAATGCAGCAGCTGGTTTTATAATGAGAAATTGAATTGTAAGTTGACCCAAGTTTAGATTACGATGTCGGAAGTCTGCAACATATTCCCAGTACACTGATTTGATATGTTTCTTTGAGCTAATTTGTTGTGTTTGATGCTCATTCCACTATGAAGGGAGGGCAAGTTTTATGAACCACGCATATACATATCGCAACCATGGGAAAGTCTGATTCCCATCTAGTTCCAATATTTTCTTTAGACTATCTCGATAGTGGCCCAGCTCTTCCGTGGTCCATATTCTTACCCAGTAGAGGATAGATCTTAAAGGTGCAATATGTTCTATCTGTTTGATATTCAGATCTAAGTACATTGGAATCGGTGGTGCTCTGGCTGGCAACCCTAAGATGCTTAAAAAGCTTATTTTCTATTATAGCAAGGGATTTCACATTGTCTATACCCCATAGTTCAGCTCCATATAATGTGGCAGCCTGGGCCTTGTGTCTGTAGATTTCCTAAGCTGGTGTTACTGCCTTGGTAACAGATCTATTATACGTATTCAATATTGGTCTAGAATTTTGCATGAGGGCCATCTTGGCCTGGTTTATCTGGGGTTCCCATGACAATATGGAATTTAAGGTTATACCCAGATATTTAAAATTGTTGCCATGCTGCAATTTTTTTTCCCCCACTGTAATATTTTTCTTGAAAGACCTGTGTGGTTTCATGGTCATGTATTTCGTCTTACTTGTGTTGATTTCCAATCCCTTTTTCCTACAACAAATTTGGAAGCTATCAAGTAGATTTTGGAGACCATTTGGTGTCTGGGAAATCAGAATGGTATCATGTGCAAAAAGTAAAGCAGGACCTGGATTTCCACAGATCTTAAGTGAATCGTGGGCACATTGTTTTAGGTGATCCACTGCATCGTTAATGGAGAGTGAGCTCAGGGTGGGTGCCTGTTGTAATAAAGACTCCTGGTCCATGTAGATAATAAGATGGTTGATTGATTCAGGGTAGGCTACTCAGCCCATCCACCAACTGACTCCCTCCCTCACCAACATTCCACTGCCACCTCAACACCAACATTCCATCAACACAATGACACTGGCTGAGCAGCAGGCATAACAGTGTCATCACACAGTCCTGTCTCACTCCTCTTCTTAGAGGGATCTGTGCTGTGAGATTGCCTTGTTGGCCCCAGCACTCCCTGGCAAAGTTATTCTGGTGTAACCTGATTATCTGGATTAGAATTTCTTCTGGGACACCCTGGATCTTTAATGTTGTCACAGTAATTCTCTTGGGACATAATAAAACACTGCCTCCAGGTCTTTATATGCTATGTAAATGTGCCACTCCTTGAGTTTTATGTACCTCCATAGCAAACAAATTAATCTAAATGCCTGGTTGATGGTACTAGTCCGAGACCTGAATCCTGTTTGGAACGGTGAGAGTATGTTATATTCATAGATCCAATCATTCAACCAATCAATCAATCAATCATTCAATCAGTATTTGGTGGCCATATATTTGTTGCATTACATCTAAAAGGCTTATTGGCCTATAATGACCACGTTCTCACTTATTTCCTTTTTTGTGGATTGTTTATCTCGGTTCCATTCCATGAGAAAGGAACGGGTGCCCCAGATGCAATTTCGTTGCATAGCATATTTACCTAGGGGATCCATACTTCCTTTTCATGCTTTAACAGATCCCTTTGGATCTTGTCCAACCGTGGCCCTTTTCCTGGTTTTATGGCCTCTATTGCTCATTCCGTATCTGCTAAGAAAAAATAAAGCATCTGTCCATCCATTCCATCAATTGTGACACCCTGTAGTGTCAATTTGTTGTGCTGTAGGAACATGGGGGGCTGCATAAAGATGAATTAAATGGCTGGTCCAGGTGGCTGGGTCCACATGGTGCTCCTTGTAGGAGACAAGAACTTTATTTTCATGAGCTACTATTTTCCAGAATTAGTCGGAGTCCCTCAATTTAACTGCTTGTCATAGGTCGGACCAATGTGAGGCTTCACAAGTTTTTTGTGCATTCAGCAATAGTTTTTTGTAATTAGTCCTTGCTTCACTTACCAAGGATGCCTTCCCACTCTTTAGACTCTGAAGAAGAAGTATTTTGGCTCCTTTACATTTCTCTGAGTACAATGGATTAGCTGGGTTGGTTCTCCCCATTTCTGGGTGTATTTTAACAGCCAGGGCTTTTGTTAAAAATGGTCTTCATGCTGTGGTGTGAGTTTGGTGGGCAGTAATAATCGAGGCCGGTGTAGGTCAACTTTTAAGGTGTTCCTCAGAAAATATATTGTAAATATTAGTCATAGTCTCTGTATCGTTCATGACTTGAAGCCATTTTAGTGACCTCCGGTTATTATCTATTATCGGTTGGTTGGTCGGGAAATCAATGCCGACCACTTGTACACCTCTCTTGTTTCCTTTCCATTCCAGGCACAAGGGGTAGTGGTCACTGTCTACCCTTACACTGTCTATTTTAAAACTGTCAAATTTTTTTCAGTGTCATTATGCTGTGCAGGATATAATCAATTCTTGAGTGGGTCGCTCCCCTTTTAAATGTGTATAAAGGGATTCTATCTGTATGGCCATTCTTAATCCTACCATTACAAGTTTGTAGCCCAGGTTCTATTGTAAGATGGCTCAATTGCATGGTTGCAGTTGTGATAATACATAGTTGTCTGCCTCTAGTAAAGGGATTCCCCTAGCCAGGTCCTCTTCCTCTGTGATTACTCACAATCCCATAAGGGGTTTATAGGTACAATTAAAATCTCCACCTACAACTACTGTTGCATCAGAATCTCTGGTTTTTAGAATATTATTCAAGGATCTAACAGTCTCCAATTCAACATTTGCTTTCTTCAGTCTATTGTAAATATTAAAAAGATGTAATGGTCCCCCTCCTAGTATATCCTGGGTGTCGATGTTATGGGTATATGTAGTTGTATCCAGGGTGATTTTTATCCAGACGGCCAATACTACTGATGGTCTCCCATTACGCGAGGGGGGGGTGCATTTAAAAAAAAGGTTTTGTATTCTTCTTTATATGCCGGTTCTAATAACCATGTCTCTTGGAAAAGGCAGTAATCAAATTGTTCTATACAGTACTGCCAGTCTGGGTCTATTAACCTGTTTTTTAATCCTGCTACATTCCATGAAATCAGTGCTACATTACCACTGTTTGTAATTCTATCAGTGATGGAAGTGTTAGGAATGTTTACTATTCCCTCACTTTCTTCTCCTGTATTTGTAGAGGTATCTTTCTCCATAGTTTTGCCCATTTTTATTCCTTTGCCCTCTAAACCTATGTCCTGACAATGCTTTAGCCGTGGCTTTAAGATCATCGTTCCAGGGGTTGTAATCGAAATCAGTCGGTCTACTTCATCGAGTTTTGGGATACTCATGGTGTTATCGGTGGATGGCCTATGTAGCTTGAACCTTATAGCTGATTTAGAAGCATGTTCTATTCTCAGGTCCATAGCAATAAGTCCATCTACAAATTTTTGTCCGTTACTATAAGTGCAATGGTCTCATGGCTTTTCCCCTGATCCTGTAACCGTTCTGCCCTCATTATGTCTGATCTCATGACCAATAAGCACTGTTTGTTAAGGATGATCCAATGGGCTACTTTATTTTTGAGAGCCTCCTAGTCTTCCCTGCTTCGCTTGTCTAGTTTTGGTACATTAGTTAAGTATATTCTCTGTTCTCTAGGCATTTTTGGCAAACCCCCTCTTCTATATTTATCTTCTGTGTTGCCATCTCTCCACCAACCAGCCGAGCTGGTAGGTGTAAGCACATTCCCATTATGCTTCTGATATGGCATTGTGTAGTATGAAAAGCTAGATAACGGCTGGTGGTGCTTCCCTGGAGATATACAATTAATCGCCATTGTCGATAGTCTTGGTGAGTTGTTATCTTTTTCACTGGTATGGTTCTCCTCCCAAGTTGTCAATTTAGGGGAATTAGGGTTCGTCCACACAGCAGTCAATGGTGGTTTCTTATGTGCTAATGTGAGCTTGGAAAGTGAAGATTTTGTTATTTTTGTATTTTTGTAATCATTCTTGTCAATAGTGCTTCCGGTATTACTTATATGTTTAGTTAAGGTGTTTTATTGTCGCTTTTAAATATATCACTTCAATTGTTAAAGCGTTTATTTGCGTTAGCAGCATACTTATGTTATCAGTGGTACATCTACAGTGAATGTCCATTAGCGATTGTGGGGTTGATTGTGGCGTTGATTATGTTAAAGATTATCCTATGCCGATGTCAGCACTTAGCATGTCATATTAATACAAAGTAACACAAAGTATAAGTGCAGTGTAAGTTTGTACCGTGTATAGGTATGAGAGTTAAATAGGGTAAATCTCCAGGTCAGAATGCTAAACATCATATGTATATCGATAGTTGATATATCATGGTACAAAAACGCAATTATGTCATTTTTTATGGGTACATTTAGGATCTAATCACCATAAATGTAAGATTTCCAAATACTTCGTATACTCGGTGCATGTAGTGCGAGGGGGAGTGAGTGGTAGTGCAACAAGAAAGCTTTTCACAGAGGGTGAGTGAAGCGTTCACTTCTGACTTATAAGAACTACTGAGAGCACCAGATTAGCAGCCCCATAAATCTCCAATCAGGAAGTATAGTCTATAATAACATTCTTTTACTAGTCTATATTATTTGCCTTTTAATGATTTGATGATGGTGGGGGGCCCTGCAGCTTCAAGGTAGGAGATAGTCCTGGGAACATGTAGAGCACACCATTGAGATTCGAATAGGTCTGTGGGGCGACTGCTTGTTTCTGGTGTCCCCACCCCATTTGGACTGTGTTAGACCTGGCTTGTCCAGCGGGTTTATCCCCAGACTCTTTGCTTTTTGGCCTTCTGCTTCTGACCTGTTGTTGTTGGCTTTATGACTCTGGGCACTTTGCCACTGCTGATCAGTTCTAAAGTGCATATGCTCTCCCTATAAATTGTTATGATGCATTGGTGTTTCCACAATTGGTTATTTGATTTACTACTAAGTCCCTAGTACAGTGCACTGTGTGTGCCCAGGGAATGTAAATCAAATGCTGCTAGTGGTCCTGGAGCACTGATTGGCCCACCCACACAAGCAGCCTTTCAAAGGTAACTCAGACCTGCCACTGCAGTGTATTTGCGCAGATTGGTACTGCCATGTCACCCTGGCAAGTCCATCCACTTGCCAGGCCCTAATCTTCCCTTTTTTAACATGTGAGTCACCCCTAAGGGAGGCCCAAGGGACCCCTGTGGGCAGGGTGCAGTGTTTGTGAAAGGTAGGACATGCCCTGATGTGTGTGGCACGTCCTGATAGTGAAATACTGCCAATTTCATTTTTCATTATTGAAAGGCTATCTGTCCCACAGGGTGGAATGAGAGTTTATTTATAACATCTTATAAATATAACTTCCCATGGGGACAAGATCGAAAGATGGAGTAAAGTATGCCTTAACTTAGAATATAAAAATACATCTTTTAGTAAAGATGATTTTTATAGTGTGTGTCTGATAATACCACTTTTAGAAAGTGGGTATTATGCTTGCTTAGCCATCCTGTGTGCCTCAGCTGGTTTGTGGATTGACTGTCTGGCTTTTGAATGACAGGGGCTGGGGATTCGCATTCTCTCAGAAGGCCATCGGGCGAAGGTTGATGTGTGTCCTGCCTTTCCTGGATGAGTCAGGGCTGGGCTGAATAGATCTGGGCTGCATTTAGAGTAGGGGGGAGTAGATATCTTTCACACCTTAATGGGCCTGGCCTGCCTGGAACAGTGCTTTCTCCACCTCCTGCCAGGCAGCTGCAGCAGAGAGGACATAACTGGTTTGGCTGGGCAAAGAGCTTTTCTGCCACCAGAGAACAAAGAGAATTGCTGTATAAATATTGGGGCTCAGACCACAGAACTTTAGATTACGGCTGAACTAAGGAACCTGCCAGGCAGAAGAACCGGGAAAGCTGGAGGAGGAGTACTGCCCCTGTGCCGTGTGCTGTTGGGGTTGGCCTGCAGTGGTTGCTTCTGTCTTAGGCAGGTAAAGGACTGGGCTGTGCTTTCATTATCCTGCTGGTTAGGTTTTCTCCAAGGGCTTGAAGTAGGCCTTGCCTCCTGTTGGAAGTCTCAGGGATAGAAAAGACTTCAAAGAACTCTTTTGGAACCGAGAAGACTGCCAAGAAGAAGAGCTCGAGAAGCTGTGAGGAGGGACTACCACTTTGCTGTGTGCTTTGCTGTGTTGGCCTGCAGTGGCTGCTTCTGTCCTGGGCAGTGAAAGGACTGGACTGAACTTTCTGCAAGTTCTTTGTTTGAGTTTCTCCAAGGGCTTGAGGTAGAGCCTGCCCCCTGTTCAAGAAGTCGCATCAAGAGCAAAGACTTCAGGTTCATCTGTTGCCAGCACTGGGAAATGTGTGTTTTGTGCTGCAACAGAAGAAAAATCAACCTGATGCCATCAACGCCACTGCTGCCGACTCCGTGGCCTGGAGACACTGCAGAGGGACCGCCACACTTTGCACCACAACCCTGATCTTACTGACTACTGTCACTCGATGCCACCATGAGCCTCAGCTTGCACCGCAACCTGTGGGCACTACACTCCGCACTGCCTCGCTTCATGCCATTGACCTGGTATCCCCGACGGTGCCCCTCCACGCTGATATTGGCGCAGCTGCTTTCACTGTGGTTTGAGGGCACCACTTGTAAGTTACATGATGCACCATCCTCATCCTGCACCACAGCCTTGCCCTACCGACTCCTGCCCCATCGACTCCAGTTCGTCGGCCGACGACATCACTTCAGCAACGACGACGACGCTGCTTGCACCATGACCTGCCAGCACAGTAACAAGCACCGTATCACTTCGCACCACAGCCCGGGTCTCACCAATGCCGCTGGACGGCCGTCACCGACCCGCTGCCTGCACCGCGACCTGAGAACGCCGCACTGCTGCATTTTGCACTGCAGCCCCGATGCCTGCCGACGCCAGTGCTCCCGACTTCAACCGCGAGGAATTCAATGTACAATGCTTACGACTCCTGCACTATCCTCCGGAACCGTCGCCTGCGGAAGCCGGCTATTCTTAGCTCAACTAGAGGTCGCTGACACCCTGCATTTCTAAAAGATACTGTTTTGCAGATCTTCCCGACATTTTAGCTGGCCCGTGATGCCGCAGTCAGCCAGAACTGTTTGGATTTGTTTTTCATGACACCGTGATAGACCCGGACGGAGCTATTGACTTCAAGGAACTGTATTTTAAGCCTATGTTTGCTTATTGAGATTTCCGAGAACTGTATGGAGGATGTTTCTATTTTTTGTCTTGTTTTGGATAAATACATTTTAAAAATATTTTCTAAACTGGTGTGGTGTCTTTTTGTAGTGTTTTCACTGTATTACTGTTGGTTATGTGCAAATGCTTTACACACAGCCTCTGAGATAAGCCTGACTGTTCGTGCCAAGCTACCATGGGGATGAGCAGGGGTTATTTTAGGAGTGTAACTCCCTTACCCTGACTAGGAAGAAGGGTCCCTACTTGGACAAAGGTGCAAACCCTTGCCAACTGGAGACCCTCATTTCTAACAGCCTGGCTATCAATTGCCCTAATGCTGCAGCCATATCACCTTTCTCAATATTAGGGCAGACACAGCGCTAACGAGTGGAAGCCTCCGTGGGTCTACTTACTGGAAACCCTGCTACTGAGCAGATGTATGGTCAACAGGTGTACCCATAGATAAGGCACCTGGGGATAAATTAAATTCTATTTCAGCTGCTATTGGCTCCACTAGAGATGCCCTGGAAATCAATATATATACCTTGGAAGTGGATCTGGAGCTTTTGCAAGATGAGCAAAGATGTCTGAACAAGTGCATACTGAGGAGTGTGCCATGTCAAAACTTTAACCCACCTAAATAGACCACATGGGCAAATCAGCAGATATGGCAGATCATGTCAAAGCAATGGAAAACAGAGTGAAAAACTCAAGAGGGTGAAGCCAGGTGGAAAAACAACAGAGTGGTGGTCTTATCCACGAAAGTCGAAGTCACAGCTATGATATCCTTTTAATAGGGCTGGTTGCAGGAGGTGGTGGCGCCAGAGGGGTTATCTACATTTAATGCTCTTGAAAGGGTACACAGAGTGTTCACGCAGTCTCCTAGTCCCAGCCCACCTCCAAGACCAGTGATGGCACAATTGTCATACTACCAAGATCATGACTTTATATTGCATCAGGTATGCACTGCGGTCTCCTTCACAGTCGAGAACTTACATTTGTCATTGTACCCGACTTCCCAGTAACGGTGCAGAGACCGACGGCTTAGTTTATTGGTGTAACGAAGAGGCTGCAGGAACTTGAGATATCCTGTGCACTGTTATTCCTAGTCAAACTGAGAGTTTAGGTGAATGGGAAATCCATCTTGTTCACTGATCCTACTGATGCTTGGGAATGGATGGATAACTATGATTATGCGAGACAGAGTTGCCTGGAAAATTAACCTGCAGAGCCTCAGGAGTGTAAGAGACCTTGATCGAGAAGATGGGAAGGGTGCACCCCACGTGACAACAGGCTCATTCTGGTAGAGATCAGGCAACCACTGAAGCTTTATCGATGGAAAACCTAGGAGAGCAAATGGAAAGTGTAGTAGTCTAAGAGGAGGACTCTTGTTCTGGAATGGAGAGTATTGCAGCATCAGACTCTTGTGCAGTATTAACAAAAGTAACATCGGACACAGCAGATGACATTATCTAATCATATTTTATCCACTAATAACAGTTCTCTTTCCAGATGGAATTCTTCTTTCATAGCTCAGGTGGCTTAATAGCCATTAAACTGTTTGATTGTTTTTGGGGGGCCTGAGGGGCATAATGGCATCCTGGATTTGTTTCTCCCCCCGTGGTAACACTGGACAGGGATCTGTAACTGGCCACGTCGGGAGTGTTTTAGAACATATCATTCAACCGTTCGGACAATACATGGTAATGTATCTGCCCTGGGCAGGACAAGTTGGCATGTTGTGTTGATAGTTCTTATGTTGCTTGGGTTAATGTAAATGTTACCTACTCTGGAGGTAAGGCACACCATGGGTGGGCGCATTAGGGTGCACAGTTCATGACATTGAAATATCCTTTAGTGACTATGACTAGATACTGTATCCCAGGCCTGAGCACAGTCATAAAGTCTCGTCCCATGCTTTGACTTGGCCTTCAGTAGCGCCCCTTCATACTTTGAAAATATTGCAGCAATTCGTTATCAAACCCACAGACAAAAATATCATAAACTCTCCAGTGACCTGTTGTTAGAAATGGGGGTCTCTAGTTGGCAAGGGCTTGCACCTTTGTCCAAATAGGGACCCTTCATCCTTGTCAGGGTAAGGGAGTTACACTCCTAAAATAACCCCTGCACACCCTCTTGGTAGCTTGGCACGAGTAGTCAGGCTTATCTTAGAGGCAGTGTGTAAAGCATTTGCACATAACCAACAGTAATACAGAGTAAGCACTACAAACGGACACCACACCAGTTTAGAAAAATATCCAATATTTTTATATACTTAAGACAAGACCTAAAACGAAAAAAATCCACATTACAGTACTTAAAAATCTTCAGTTATCAAAATAACCTTGTAAAACAGTTCCTTGATGTCGATAGCTCCGTCCAGAGCTATCACGGCGTCGTGAGCAAACAAATCCAAACAGTTCTGGTTGACCGCGGCGACATGGGCCAGCTACGGCGTCGGGAAGGCCCACAAACAGCACCTTTCAGAAGTGCAGGGCGTCGATGACCTCTCGTTGAGCTTCCGAACACACGGCGTCCGCCGGTGTCGCTTCCAGGGGTCGGTGCAGGAGTCGTCGGGGCCCTCGAAGTCACACTTGTTGCAGATCAAACTCCTCTTTGTTGAAGTCAGGAGCGCTGGCGTCGGCAGGCGTCGGTTGCTGCGGTGCGAAGTGCAGCGGTGCAGCGTGCGGTACCCTCAGGTCACGGTGCGAACAGCGGCTCGGTGGCGGCATCAGATGGCGTCGTCGGAGAGACCAGGGTCGCAGTGTGAGATGAAGACGGTGCTCGTCGCGGTGCTGGCAGGTCGTGGTACAAGCAGTGGCGTTGTCGTGGCTGGAGCGCTGTCGTCGGCTGATGAACTGGCGTTGGTAGGCCAAGGCTGCGGTGCGGGATGAGGGCGGTGCGTCGTGTAACTTTACAAGCGGTGCCCTCGAACCATGGTACAAGCAGCGGCGTCGATTCCGGCATGGAGCGGCGTTGTCGGGGCTACCACGGCATCATCGTGAAGCGAGGCGTTGCGGAGTGCGGTGCCAACAGGTCACAGTGTGAGCAGCGGCTCATTGGCGGCATCAGCAGGCTTCATCGGTGAGACCAGGGTCATGGTGCGGTGTTGCGGTGGTGCCCTCTATGGTGCCTTTATGACACGTGGTCGGCGGCAGCGTTGTAGACGGCGTCGAGCTTGAAGTCTTTGCTGTTCCTGAGACTTCTTGAACAGGGGGCAAGCTCTACCTCAAGCCCTTGGAGAAACTCACAAAAGTAGATTGCAGAAAGTTCAGTCCAGTCCTTTCACTGCCTAAGACAGAAGCAGTCACTGCAGGCCAACACAGCAAAGCACACAGCAAAGTGGTAGTTCCTCCTCACAGTTTCTCCAGCTTCTTCTTGGCAGTCTTCTTGATCCAAAAGAGTTCTGAAATCTTGGGGTGCGGGCCCCAATATTTATACTAGCAAATCCTTTATCCTCCTCAGGCAGAGGGTCCTGTACCTAGTTCAAACCAGTTCTGGGTGCATTCTGCCAGGGTGCACCTTCTTCCTCTGTCAATGCGGTCTAGGGTCCTCAGACACACCACAGGAGGTGGAGCCAGCATCGTTGAAGGCAGGCAGAGCCCTATTCAGACACAGGGGCTACTCCTCCCACCCATCTACATGCAGATAGGTCTATTCAGCCCTGTGCTGACTTACCATGTCTCCTGGAGTCTCCCCCAGCCCCTGTCACTCACAAACCAGACAGACAATACACAAGCTAGCAGATGCAGGCTGGGTGGTTAGGTAAGAAAATACCTACTTTCTGAAAGTGGTATTTTCAAACACAGAATGTTAACCTCTTCTGTGCCCATGACGAGATAGTCTCGTCATGGAGCACGGTCGCGCTGTGCCCATGACGAGACTATCTCGTCATGAACCCCACCCACTAATGAAATGCCCGGCACAGGAGGGGGAAAGGGCGTGGCACTGAAGAGGCTAAAGCCATCTTCACTAAAAGATGTATTTTATCATTCTGAGTTCAGGCATATTAAACTCGAATTTCTACCGCGTTCCCTGGGTCAGTTAGGATTATAGGATGTTATAATTAAACTGCCCATTCTGGCCTATGGGGAACAGGTAGCCTTGCAATAGTGAAAAATGAAGTAGGCTGTAATTCACTATCAGGACATGCCACACACACCAGGGCATGTCCTACCTTTCACATACAATGCACCCAGCCCACAGGGGTACCTTGGGCCTACCTTAGGGGTGACTAACATGTAGAAAAGGGAAGGTTCAGGGACTGGAAAGTGTGTGCACTTGCCAAGTCGACATGGCAGCCCCAGGCTGCACACAGGCTCTGCAATGGCAGGCCAGAGTTACACTTTAAGGGCTGTTTGCGTGGGTCGCACAATCCAGTGCTGCATCCTACCAACAGCATTTTACTTATGGGCCCTGGCATGCGCAGTGCACTTTACTAGGGACTGACACATACACATATATCAAAATGGCCAATCATGGAAACACCAATCCATAACACATTTTACGCGAGCACTTGCACTTTACCACTGATCAGCAGTGAGAAAAGTGCGCAGAATCATTACACCAGCAAAAACAGAGTCGAAACCGGGAGATCAGAAAGCAAAAAGTCAGGGGAAACACGCCAAAAGATGCCAAGTTCAACACATGTCCCCTCCAGCTGAAAGTAGGGAGAACAACCCACCCTCCTGGGAGTTCTCTTCACTAAGGCAGAAGAACTTGGACAGACCATCTGCGTTGGCGTGTTCTGTGCCAGGGCGGAGTTCCACTGTAAAGTCCATTCCCTGTAGGGAGATTGACCACCTCAGCAGTTTTGGATTCTCACCCCTCATTTGCATCAACCATCTGAGGGGCCTTTGGTCTGTCTGAACCCGGTGAGTCCCAAACAGGTATGGTCTCAGCTTCTTCAGCGCCCAGACCACAGCAAATGCTTCCCTTTCTATGGCACTCCACCTCTGTTCCCTGGGGAGTAGTCTCCTGCTAAGGAAGACTACAGGCTGGTCTAGGCCCTCTTCGTTCAGTTGTGAGAGCACCACTCCCACACCATGCTCTGAAGCGTCAGTCTGTACGACAAATTCCTTGGAGAAGTCGGGTGCCTTGAGCATGGGCACCGTGCACATGGCTGCCTTCAGGGAATCAAATGCCTTCTAGCAGGACTCAGTTCAGATCACCTTCCTGGGCCGCTTCCTGGAAGTCAGCTCTGTTAAGGGGGCAACGATGGTGCTGTAGCCCTTAACAAATCTCCTATAGTAGCCGGTGGGACCTAAGAAGGCTCTCACCTCTGTCTGGGTCTTGGGGGGCTTCCAAGCCAGAATGGTATCAAACTTGGGTTGTAGGGGCGCCACCTGCCCGCTTCCTACCTGGTGTCCCAAGTACACCACAAAACCCTGCCCGATCTGGCACTTACTGGCCTTGATCGTGAGGCCTGCCCCTTGCAGAGCCCTCAACACTTTACCGAGATGCTGTAAATGTTCTTCCCAGCTGCAACTGAACACAGCAATGTCATCCAGGTAGGCAGCACTGAAATCCTCCAGTCCAGCCAACACCTGGTTGACCAACCTCTGAAAGGTGGCAGGGGCATTCTTCAACCCAAAGGGCATCACCCGGAACTGGTAATGACCTTCTGGGGTCGAGAATGCTGATCTCTCCTTGGCCCCATCGGTTAAGGCAATCTGCCAGTATCCTGACGTTAAATCAAACGTGCTGAGGAACCGGGCAGCTCCCAACCGATCAATGAGCTCATCAGCTCAAGGGATGGGGTGCGCGTCAGTCCTGGTGATGGCATTGAGCCCACGGTAGTCCACACAAAACCGTAGTTCTGGAGTGGCACCGGGTGCAGCAGCCTTTGGGACCAAGACCACTGGGCTGGCCCAAGGAATGTTGGAGGGCTCAATCACCCCTAACGCCAACATCTTAGAGACCTCTTCCTTGATGCTGGCCCTGACCCGGTCAGTCAACCTGTAAATTTTATGCTTCACAGGAGGGCTGTCACCAGTGTCTACGTAATGGGTACACCAGTGAGTAACACCTAGGGTCAGAGAGAACAGTGGGGCGAACTGTCCCAACAACTGTCGACAGTCCCCCTGCTGCTCTTGAGTCAGTGTAGGGGAGAGGATCACACCATCCACTGACCCATCATTCTCCTTGGTAGACAGGAGGTCAGGGACAGGCTCACTCTCCTCTTCCACCCCATCATCTGTCTCCAAGAGCATGCTCACTTCGGACCTCTCAAAGTGGGGCTTGGGCCGGTTCACGTGGAGGACCCTCAAAGGGTTCCTTGGAGTCCGCAAATCCACCAGGTAGGTGACGTTACTTTTGCGCTCCACCACCTCATAGGGTCCAGTCCACTTGTCCTGCAAGGCACAAGGTTCCACTGGGGCCATGACCCACACTTTTTGCCCAGGTTGAAATTCGATCAGAGTGGCATTCTGGTCATACCACTTCTTCATTTCTTCTTGGCTTGCTTCTAGGTTCGCCTGAGCGAGTTTCGTGAAGCAGGCAGTTTGGTTTCTGAAGGCCAGCATGTAACTAAACACATCCTGGGGAGTTTTCCTGGGAGCTGCCTCCCAGGCTTCCTTTACCAAACTCAGAGATCCTCTGACAGGGTGGCCATACAGGAGCTCAAAGGCTCTGTACCCAAGAGACTTCTGAGGCACCTCCCTGTATGCAAAGAGAAGGCATGACAAGAGGACGTCCCACTTATGCCTCATGGATTCTGTTAGACCCTTAATCAGGCCTTTCAAGGTCTGGTTGAATCTCTCCACCAGACCATTTCCTTGTGGGTTGTAAGGAGTGGTGAACTTATAGGTTACACCACACTCCTTCCACAGGGATGTCATATATTTGGATATGAAATTGGTCCCCCTTTCAGAAACCACCTATCTGGGAAATCCTACGTGGGAACAGAAAAACAACCAGTATGTGGTACGTAATGGTCTGCGATATGGTAGTAGTGCACACTAATCATGACACTGTATGTCAAGTGCAAACAAAAGTCCTATCCCACCGCTGCCACCAATGTTAGAAATGGGGGTCTCTAGTTGGCAAGGGCTTGCACCTTTATCCAAATAGGGACCCTTCTTCCTAGTCAGGGTAAGGGAGTTACACTCGAAAAATTACCCCTGCTCAACCCCTTGGTAGCTTGACATGAGCAGTCAGGCTTATGTTCGAGGCAGTGTGTAAAGCATTTGCACATAACCAACAGTAATACAGTGTAAGCACTACAAACGGACACCACACCAGTTTAGAAACATATCCAATATTTTTATATACTTAAGACAAGACCAAAAACGATAGAAATCCACAATACAGTACTTAAAAATCTTCACTCATCAAAATAAACTTGTAAAACAGTTCCTTGATGTTGATAGCTCCGTCCGGGGCTATCACGGCGCCGTGAGCAAACAAATCCAAACAGTTCTGGCTGACCGCGGCGTCGCGGGCCAGCTACGGCATCGGGAAGACCCGCAAACAGTACCTTTCAGAAGTGCAGGGCTTCGATGAGCTCTCGTTGAGCTTCTGAACACACGGCATCTGCTGGCATTGGTTCCGGAGGTCGGTACAGGAGTCGTCGGGGCCCTCGAAGTCACACGCGTTGCAGATCGAACTCCTCTTTGTTGAAGTCAGGAGTGCTGGCGTCAGCAGGTGTTGGGTGCTGCGGTGCGAAGTGCAGCGGTGCAGCGGGCGGTGCCCTCAGGTCGCGGTGCGAGCAGCATCTCGGTGGCGGCATCAGATGGCATCATCAGTGAGACCAGGGTGGCGGTGTGAGATGAAGGTGGTGCTCGTCGCGGTGCTGGCAGGTCACGGTGCAAGCAGCCACGTTGTCGTGGCTGGAGTGCTGTCGTCGGCTGACGAACTGGAGTCGATGGCATCAGCGTCAGTAGGCCAAGGCTGCGGTGCGGGATGAGGGCGGTGCATTGTGAAATTTTACGAGCGGTGCCCTCGAAAGACGGTGCAAGCAGCGGCATCGATTCCAGCATAGAGCGTCGTCGTCAGGGCTACCACGCCGTAGTCATAAACCGAGGCGGTGCGGAGTGCGGTGCCTACAGGTTGCAGTGCGGGCAGTGGCGCGGTGGCGGCGTCAGGAGGTGTTGTCGGTGAGACCAGGGTCACGGTGTGGCGTTGCAGTGGTGCCCTCTGCGGTGCCTTCAGGACACGGAGTCGGCAGCGGCGTCGTAGACGGCATCAAGCTTGAAGTCTTTGCTGTTCCTGAGACTTCTTGAATGGGAGGCAAGCTCTACCTCAAGCCCTTGGAGAAACTCACAAACGTAGATTGCAGAAAGTTCATTCCAGTCCTTTCACTGCCCAAGACAGAAGCAGCCACTGCAGGCCAACACAGCAAAGCACACAGCAAAGTGGTAGTTCCTCCTCACAGCTTCTCCAGCTCTTCTTCTTGGCAGTCTTCTTGATCCAAAAGAGTTCTGAAATCTTGGGGTCTGGGCCCCAATATTTATACTAGCAAATCCTTTGTCCTCTGCAGGCAGAGGGTTCTGTACCTTGTTCAAATCAGTTCTGGGTGCATTCTGCTAGGGTGCACTTTCTTCCTTTGTCAGTGCGGGCCAGGGTCCTCAGACGCACCACAGGAGGTGGAGCCAGCATCGTGGAAGGCAGGCACAGCCCTATTCAGTCCCAGGTGCTACTCCTCCCACCCATCTACATGCAGATAGGCCTATTCAGTCCTGTGCTGACTCACCCTGTCTCCTGGAGTCTCCCCCAGCCCCTGTCACTCACAAACCAGACAGACAATACACAAGCTAGTAGAGGCACGCTGGATGGTTAGGTAAGAAAATACCTACTTTCTAAAAGTGGTATTTTCAAACACAGAATGTTAAAACCATCTTCACTAAAAGATGTATTTTATCATTCTGAGTTCAGGCATACTAAACTCGAATTTCTACCGTGTTCGCTGGGTCAGTTAGGATTATAGGATGTTATAATCAAACTGCCCATTCTGGCCTATGGGGAACAGGTAGCCTTGCAATGGTGAGAAACAAAGTAGGCTGTAATTCACTATCAGGACATGCCACACACGCCAGGGCATGTCCTACCTTTCAGATACAATGCACCCTGCCCACAGGGGTAACTTTGACCTGTCTACCTTAGGGGTGACTAACATGTAGAAAAGGGAAGGTTTAGGGCCTGGCAAGAGTGTGCACTTGCCAAGTCAACATGGCAGCCCCAGGCTGCACACAGGCTCTGCAATAGCAGGCCAGAGTTACACTTTACGGGCTGTTTGCGTGGGTGGCACAATCCAGTGCTGCATCCCACCAACAGCATTTGAGTTATGGGCCTTGGCACACGCAGTGCACTTTACTAGGGACTGACACATAAATCAAATAGGCCAATCATGGAAACATCAATCTATAAAACGTTTTACACGGGGCACTTGCACTTTACCACTGATCAGCAGTGAGAAAAGTCAAAACCGGGAGGACAGAAAGCAAAAACTCCGGGGAAACACGCCAAAAGATGCCAAGTCTAACACCTGTCTTCTTTGCCTCTTTCCTTGAACCAAGTCGAAGGTTGTTACATCCAGATTCATAGACCTGGCATTCATACTGGCTCGCCACCGTCTCTCTATGTCCTGGAAGTAGTACGAAGGGGCGGTACTGGAGGCAAAGTCAAAGTGTGGGATAAGACTTAAAGACTGTGCTCAGGCCTGCGATACAACATTACAGTCACAACTGCTCCCGCGAATCAGTAGTGGGGCGAGGAGGGGGGAAGGAGGGGGTGGGGGGAAATCATCTACTTTCCGGCCAGCCAGCTTGCCGGCCACTGCCCTTTCTTCCATCCTCTTCCTGGCATCTTTTGGAACAGGAAGTAGGAGAGGCTCCCCTACACCAATCACAATGTTCCAATGCAGCGTTGTGATTGGTAAGCACCCAGGCTCCCCTGAGCCAATCACAACGCTGCAATGCAGCTTTATGATTCGTCTGAGCGCCATGGTTCGGTGCTCAGACGGGGAATGGAAGCCTAGTCATGTTCTTCACCCAGGCTATAATGCAGCCTGGGTGGAGAACATGCAAAGTGTGCATGAATGTTTGGCTGGCCCGAGAGGGCTAGCCAAACATTCAGGCACACTTAGGATAGTGCAACCACTCCTCCCCCCTGCGCAGCCTAGTCCCACCCCACAAAACTGCCCAAGCACAGAAAAATGAAATGATAATAACATCTCGTGATTATCATTTTATTTTCCCTTTTTTGCTATGCTGAAAGGCAGTGGGGTGACGCTCCTCTGCCTGCAGTATTACAGGATTACCTTTCAATGGACAGCACTGGGCAGATCATTGCTGCTCTGGAGAGTGATATTTTGGGAGGTCAATGAACATTCATAATTATGGGACACACGTTGTTGTGATTTACGAATCAAAGAACAGACCGTCACAACATGTGAGTTAGTAACGTGATAGGTTCAGTGCCCTGAGGAAGATGCAGCCACCCTGTGGCAATAATATTATACTAACGTAGACGTGTAATATCTGAAGTGGGTTTTGGGTCTCTGTCTGATGTTTGAAAAGTTATGCAGCTAAATGTTTCAAACAGAAATTCTGTATTGCTCTGATGACATCATATATTATGGATATTGCAAAGTCTCTGACTATTGTAAGTCGTGGCTGCGCAGCATTATTCGGGCGACAGGCAGTGTGCTTAGGTGTTAATTATGCTGTACAGTCTGATCACGGCTGAAATATATATTATACCAAGAAATTCTATAAAATATGTTTAAAAAACATTTCAGGGCCCCACTGCTCACCTCCAGGGGGCTCATCACATTTTTGCATAGGGTGAGGTCTGTTCATTTGGGGTTATGCCAATGTTACCTCTCCTACTACCGCTCTCAAATCTTTCTCATCCCTGTCTCCTGTTCAGGCATATCAGATGGCAGTGTTGCATTAGACAGCTCAGTAAGTAAATGCACCTGCTCTATCTGTAGCAAATTTTGTGTTACAACGGCAGTAGATTAATTAGACTAGCAGTGTTGGTAGTGAGATGAATGCTGTTAATTGGCTAATATATATCGATTTAATTTGCAGCGATATGAGATTGCAAGGCAGTGGCACTACTGGTATGAAAGCGAAAGTGCCTATGGCCTGAGAGTGAGGATATTCACACAACAGTATGGCACTGTTTGCAGCTCCCCATTGGAAATACCATGGGGCAGATTTTCAAGCCCCTTGCGCCTCATTTACGCCGCCGTTGCGTCTCTTTTGTGACGCAGCGGCGGCGCAAATCCTGCGCCATGGTGCGGGGTACTTACAACGTGACACATCTGGGAGATGCGTCACGTTGTAAAGCCCTGCGCCACATGTAGGCGTTCCTGTGCAGGGGGGGGCGTTCCGGCGCAGGAACGCCTCCTAAAAGTGGCTGAGTGAAATCTACAAGATTTCACTCAGTCACTTTTATGCCCATGCTGCGTCAAAACCCTGCGCCTGCCTGAAGCAGATGTAAGGATTGACACAGCATTAGCAAGATAGGGCCCCCAGACCATTGCTGGAGCTGCATCGCGCTTGCGACACACATGCAGCAATGTGCCACTTTTACGGCACAGATGCGTCACGCATCTGTGCCGTTTTTGCCCCATGGTGTGCCGCATTGTAAATGCGGGCATCCATGGTGGCGGAGCTGTGGCGCACACTAACTGGCGCATCCCTGCTGATATGCAGGGATGCGCCAGTTATTGTAAATATGCCCCAAAGTCCCTTGCCTGCATCGTCTACCTTGGCTTCCTATGAGATAATCATAACACAATAAATCCCTGAAAAACGTCTGCTCCTTTTGTGGCATAGTAGATCAAAACCGAAAATACTTAACGAAAGAAAATTGCCTATCTGGAAATATATCTCTCGTGCCATTCTTCTGTAAAATTGTCTTTCTGAGGTACTTACATGGTGTGTTAACAAAGAACGCTGCACAGATATCCCCTTTATGTTTAATTAAAATGCGTATTGGCAGATAATGGAATTCGATTACATCCTGTTCCAAAATCCAAGCTCTTTCTTGGCCCCTAGTTAAAGATGAGGCCGGTGGGTATATAAAAGGCTATTAATCCTTCCAGGTCCAGAAAGATTCAGCATTGTCCACACACGGGCAAGCCACTCCGGCCTGCAGTAATTTCTCCGTTCATGCTCAGTCTACCCGGTGTCACCTGAAATGCAGACGGGCATTTCCTACTCGCCTGGAAAATGTGGACAGCGTCTCCAACACTGTCTGCTCTTTGGACGATTAAGTGGGTCTCACCAGCGCGCGCCTTTCATGTCATCGAATGAGAGCCGCAAAGTACAGCGGGGATGTGACTTCAATTATTTCTCACATTCAGCGCCGAGCTGTTCCCACCCGGTAACCTTCCTGGAACTGCAAGCCTTAATTAGTGCAGTAGACAAAAGCCCTCGCTGCTAAAAACGAGCTATAAAAGCAATATCTTCGCCTCGCCCACCTCTCTCCCCGAGAAACTGAGAATTAAAGGCTGGAAACAAAGTGCGCCACAGAGGGAGGTGAGACAGAAAGCGAACTGACAAGTGTCACATTGAAAACGCGAGTGAATTAGAGGTAATGCCGCCCTTTAGCAGGGGAACGGTATTCAGCATGTGTCAAGGCACGTTTTTAACGGCTAACCAACGGCAAAGCGCAGCGTCTGGACCAATTCCTTAGCGATGGAAGAGATGAGCCGAGGGTCAGTGAGATATAACAAAGTACAGAAGACAGCCTTTACGGGTCGTACTGTGAGAGTAAAATGTGAAAAACAATGATACTCGGTCCTCAGAGTTATCATAGATTATTAGGCCCTCTAAACATTCCAAACAGTTTGTTATTTCAAGATTTGTTTTAACTTTGAGTTAGCTTGGAATAGAGCAGTCAGGGTTAACTTGTTTTTGCAACACTTCAAACAGCAAAACAGTGAAAACACCACAAGCAAAAATTCCAATCCATGTTAGAAAAATACAACCTAATTTAATAAATAAAACAAGATCAAAACGACAAAAATCCAGTAAGTAGAACTTGAAATATGAATTTATAAAGAATAAACCAGAAAATAGCACTTAGAAATAATAAGCGCTTACTTGGAAATCTGGTCACGCCGGACTGGGACAAAGTCTAAAGTTCAGGCCAACCACAATGGAGCACTGGCCGGATACAGAGACCCAGTGAGGCCCACTGAACAAAAGTACCTTAATTCTGAGTACATCGACGTCGAAAGTACGGCATGCAGCCGAAGCGATGCGTCGGTGTTGTTCCATGCGCTGGCAGCGATGCGCCGATCCTGATCCGTGCAGCAGTGGCTATGCGGCATCTCTTATGAGCGTAGAGCTGTGATGCAGAGACTGGCAGCGAGGGCGCAGTTTACAGGGATGTGAAGGCCTTGCGCCGTGAATAGCGTAGCACCCTGGTAGTTGTGAAGGCAATGCACCAGGGCCAATCCACGCAGCAGAGGTGATGCACCAGTTCTGGTCCATGCAACAGAAGCGATGTGCCGGTTCTAATCCATGCCACATGGGCAATGTGCCAGGTCTGATCCACACAACAGTGCTAATGTGCCTATTCAACAGAGGATGCATGGGTTTTCCTGGAGGAAGCACCTTAGGCCCACTTCCAAGGGTCCAGGACTAGGGTGGCAGCACTTGGCAGGGAAGACTCACAGATCGCAGAGTCCAGGTGCAGAGGCAGGTAGGTTGGAAGACTTTTATGCCCAGTAGACTTCTGATCAGGAGGCCAACCAGCTATCCCAAGGAGTCATAAAAGTGTCAGGTAATAGTGTCAACAAGGGATATATTTAGAGAAGTGTGTAAATAAAATTAACAATTACTTCATAGATATCAATTACTGGCCCACAATTGATGAAAAACAAAGTACTGTGTATATATTCAAGTAAAAGAATGAAACAATACAGATGGGTGTATTTCTTAATTCATTTATTTGTATTCAAAGAGACAAGATTTCAGTTTGAGCTTCAAAATTAAGAAGGTATACCAAAGGCATTGATAACAGATCACAACAAATCTTTAACACTTAGATTTCACTAGTCATCAAGGCACATAAACCCATTACCAAAAGCAAACAACATGGGGACTGTCTTAAACATGGGATCAAATTCTCCTAAGTAGGTTCTTAATAACCCTGGGCGTAGTTTGCATAGTGGCGCTACGCTACGCGAAGTGCACTTTGCACTACGTGAGCTACGCGTAGCTACGCGAACTGCATAGTGGAATAGGGAAAATGCTGTTCGCACTGATTGCACAGTGCCGGATGCTTGTCCACACTGTGCAATCATTGCAAACGGCATCTTGCACAGTGCAAGGGGTCATTTTCTGCTGCTCGAGTAGATTTGTACTCGAGTGGCAGCTTTCTCAACGCGGACTGGTAGTTTCTCATCGTGAGCGGTCGTGAGCAATGAGAAACCTGACCTCCCCGCGTTGAGAATCTCGTCTGGAAGTTTATTTTCCACACTCGCGATCGGCAACCTGATGTTGCTGATCGCGAACGAGGAAAAAGTCTTGCCGGGATGTCATTTTGCTCGTTCGCGGTCGCCAACTTGATGTAGAGGACCGCGAGCAAGCAAAAAATGCCCGCTACGCGTTTTTGCACTGTGCTACGTGCAAATCGAGTAGTGCGTAGTAGCATAAACTATGTGAGCGTAGCGTAGTACTACGCCCAGGGTTAGTTCTTAACAGAAAGTAAAAAGAAAATGGGTTAGGGCATTGACGTTTCGATCTCTTCTGGAGTGAATCTATGAGATCATCACCAGGACAATATGTTTGAAATGAAGATCCAAGACACCTGGGTACAAAAATCAGAAAAATGTAACCGCAGATAAGTTACAAAATTCACTGACATATGTGCACTAAAAAATCAATTTTGATGAATTTTAGGAAGGCAATGGCCTCAACCCATCTCGGCGATCCCTGAATGCATTCCACTTGTGAATATCATTAATTGAAATCTATGAAGCAATTGTTAATTTTATTTAAACACATCTCTATATATATCTCCTTGTTGGCACTATTACCTGACCACCTATTTACCCAAGCGCACAAGTGTATACTGGGTTGCAAATATATGTGTGTATGTGTATATATATACATTCACTGAAAAAACCATCGGTTTCAGGCACGTTATAGTTAGAAATTAGCATTTAAAAAACCATAGAAATTAACTGAAAAAACCATAAGTTTCAGGAACGTTATAGTTAGTTGGACATTTCACTCGTACAAAACCATTGAAATTCCAGCGTTATAGTTAGTTCAGCTAACTATAACTCACGCCTCCGCAATGCACTGCCGATGACGTCACATATTACATCATTCATGACATGGTCAGTGACATCACTGATGACATCACTGATGACATCTCAAATGACATCACTGAAAACATCACTGATGACATCATCCAGTGACTGTGTGTTTCTGTAAAGTTTAAATTTGTTTTATATATATGCCAAGCTGTATTGAGGAATGAGTGGGTGTATAAGTGTCTGTATGGAGGATTTAGTATGTACGTGACAGACTGTATAAGTGAGTGATTAAATGTGTCTTACTAAATGCATGGGTTAGTGACTAAACTGTGTGAATGTCTGTAGCAGTCTGTCTATTGCTGTGTAAAGTGCTGCATTGGTTGGTGAGTAGCTGCATGAGAGTCTTTATGGGTTATTGAATGCTTGCCTGAGTATTTTTATGGCTGTCTGAGTGTGTGTGTGGGTGGGTGGGAGGTGTGTGACTCTGTACATAGATGTGTGAGTGGTTGATTCACTGGGTGTATGGGTTCAAGAGTGAATGTGGAAACAGCTGTAGGCGTGGGTGAGTGTGTGTATGGGTGTGTTGGTGAGTGAATGGATGTCTCAGTGGTAGATGTGCAAGTAATTACATATGTAAAAGGCAGTATATGTGAGTGATGGTGTATATAAATAACTATATGTGAGAGTCAGTAATTGTAATTGTGAGAGTGGCTGCATGGATGAGTGTGTATTTGTATCAATGATTCTATAAGAGAGTAATAATAGAGTAATTATGTGTTAGTATCTCTATGAATAAGTGAGGTGGTGTCTGTATAACTGTATAGGTGAGTAAATGGAAGTATGATTGATTCTTTGCATGACTGACTAAGTGTGTGAATAACTCTGGATATGTGGCAGTGTGTAAGTGTCTGTATAGGCGTATGAGTGCTTATGATAGTGTTGAATTGATGAGTGACTGCATGTATGAGTGACTGTATGGGTGAATGAGTGGATGTGTGTGTAGACCTAGGAATCAGTCAGTGTGTATTTAGTAACTGGTATTGATGTGTCTATTTTTTCGAAAATGGCAGTCTGTATTTTAGAGTGGGTGTATCAAAGATTATATTCAGGTGTGAGGATTTTCACGTAGATGATGTCATCAGTGATGTCATCAGTGATGTCATTTGAGATGTCATCAGTGATGTCATCAGTGGTGTCACTGACCATGTCATGAATGATGTAATATGTGACGTCATCAGCAGTGCATTGCGGGGGGGCGAGTTATGGTTAGCTGAACTAACTATAACGCCGGAATTTCTATGGTTTTGTACGAGTGAAATGTCCAACTAACTATAACGTTCCAGAAACCTATGGTTTTTTCAATTAATTTCTATGGTTTTTTAAATGCTAATTGCTAAGTATAACGTGCCTGAAACCTATGTTTTTTTCAGTGAATTTCTATGGTTTTTTAAATGATAATTTCTAACTATAACGTGCCTGAAACCTGTGGTTTTTCCAGTGAATTTCAAAGGTTTTTTAAATGAAAATTTGTAAGTCTAATGTACCCAATTCTATGTTTTTTTTATTTTATATATATATTCACTGAAAAAACCATAGGTTTCAGGGGTGTTATAGTTAGCTGGACTTTTCACTTGTACAAAACCATTGAAATTCCCCCATTATAGTTAGTTCAGCTAACTATAACTCGCGCGCCCGCAATGCACTGCTGATGACGTCACATATTACATCACTCATGACATGGTCAGTGACATCACTCATGACATCACTGATGACATCTCAAATGACATCACTGATGACATCACTGATGAAATCATCCAGTGAATGTCTGTTTTTCTGAAAATTAAATATGTTTTATATATGTATATCTAAACAATGATGGAAGAATAAATGGGTATATAAGTGTCTAAATGGATGATTTGTTTTTGAAAAATTGATTGTGTAACTGACTGATTAAGTGTATCATAGTGAATACATGGCTTAGTGAGTAATGTTTAAATATGTAAATATCTGTATCAGTCTCTCACTTTGTGTATAAGTGGCTGCATGGGTTGGTGAGTAGCTACATGGGTGTCTATATAGGTTATTAGTTGGTTTTTTGAGTATCAGTCTGAGTGTCTGCATGGCTCGGTGGGGGGTATTACGTAGTGCATAGGTGCATGAATGAGTGACTCACTGTTTGTATGTGTTGAAGACAGCATGTGTGCAGGACTGCAGGACTGTATGGGTGGATGAGTGTGTGTATGGGTGTGTTAGTGAGTGAATGACTGTCTCAATAGTGTCTTTATGAGTAACTACATATGTTTTAAACTAGTATATGTGACTATTGGTGTATATAAGTGAGTATATGTGAGAGTGAGAGATTGAAAGAGTTCCTGTATGAATAAGTATGTGTTTCTATAAGGGATTGTTTAAAAGACTAAGTATGTGTAAGTTTCCGTAGAAGTAAGTGTGGTGGTGTGCGTATAACTGTATATGCAAGTAAATGTATGTTTGATTCTTTATTAGCATGAGTGACTATGTGTGTGAGTAACTCTATGGATGAGTGGCATTGTGTAACAGGATGTATAGGTGTATGAGTACATATGATGAGTAAGTACATGTATGAGTGACTGTATAGGACTATTGGTGAATGAGTGGATGTGTATGTGGATCTTAGAATTACTGAAGAGGTTGTTGTAACTGGTATTGGTATGTCCATTGTTTTGAAAATTTTAGTCTCTATTTTTGAATGTGTGTATCAAAGGTTATATTAGGGTGAGAGGAGGTCTGCCACTCTATCACAAGGATGATGTCATCAGTGATGTCATCAGTGATGTCATTTGAGATGTCATCAGTGATGTCATGAGTGATGTCACTGACCATGTCATGAGTGATGTAATATGTGACATCATCAGCAGTGCATTGCGGGCGCGCGAGTTATAGTTAGCTGAACTAACTATAACGGGGGAATTTCAATGGTTTTGTACAAGTGAAAAGTCCAGCTAACTATAACACCCCTGAAACCTATGGTTTTTTCAGTGAATTTCTAAGGTTTTTTAAATGCTAATTCCTAACTATAACGTACCTGAAACCTATGGTTTTTTCAGTTAATTTCAAAGGTTTTTTAAATGATAATTTCTAACTATGCCTGCAGAGATAGGACATGTGAAGAAAGAAGAAAAAATGCACAGAAAGAAAAAAAAGAAGTGCAGAAAGAAGCAACAGAAGTCCTCAAAGACGAAGAAAAGTGCAGGAAGAAGGATAACGTGCAGAAAGAACAAAAAGAAGAGCAGAAAGAATCCTTGTTGCAAAATCATCCTGTACCCTCAACTTTTTCAGACGGATACTGGTGGTAACTGAGTCTGACTAACCAGTCCTAGAGCCAGTGCTATGTTAAAAGACACTTAGAATACAGTGAAAACTTCTACATACACCAGGGAACATTATGCGTTGGGGTCCCCCTGTGATTAGCATGACATCCTCTGTAAGCCCCTAGTATATAATAGGGCAGGGGGGTTAAAAATACCTCTTAAAACAGGCCACAGGGCGTTTTTGCACACGTTAACTCAGGCCCCGTCCCCTCCCTTCAGCACTGTGTAAACACGCCCTGTGGCTGTTCTAAGTTGAGAGATTAAGTCCTAAGGGTCCCTAGGGTCAAACTAGACCAGTAGGTACCTCCAGTAAGTGCCACAGAGCTGCGTTGCAGAGAGGTGTAAAAAGTGGCACGGCCTGGATCACCTCTCTGCAATGCAGCTCAGTGGCGCTTACTGGAAGCACTTGGTGGGCTAGTTAGCCCCAGGGGCCCTCAGTATTGAAGGGAAATTATATCCCCAATTTAAAACGTGCCATAGTGCGTGTTTGCACACGTCACCTCAGGCCCCGTCCCCTCCCTTCACCACTGTGTACACGCGCCCTGTGGCTGTTCTAAGTTGAGAGATTAAGTCCTAAGGGTCACTAGGGTCAAACTAGACCAGTAGGTACCTCCAGTAAGCGCCACAGAGCTGCGTTGCAGAGAGGTGTAAAAAGGGGCTTGGCCTCAGAACACCTGTCTGCAGCGCAGCTCCCTGGCGCATACTGGAGATGCCTGTTGGGCTAGTTGGCCCTCAGGGACCCTCAGTATTGAAGAGGAATTAATTCCCCAACTTACAACTCGCCAGGGGGTGCGTTTGCAGAGTGCTGCAAGGAGGGGGCGTGGCCTCCGGCACGATGCCAGTCTTTTATTTATTTTAATTTTTTAAGAAGGGGGGCTGTGTGGTTTTCCTTCTTATTCTAATTTATTGGCCCTGATGACCCCATCCCCCAGGGCCTGTCTCCTAATTATATTTTTTTGACCCCAATCCCCAGGGCCGGCCACTGTTTTTTATTATTTTTAAAAAATATATATTTATAGACACACCTAGGACATGCTGGACAAACCGTACGTACCTATCACCATGACGATTTGCGTGATATTCATTAAAAGGCGACTATGCATACAATAATCCACGTGGAATGTATTTACACCACTAGTAAAGCTCTGACATGTCTGATGCCCTACCGTGCCTAATCCCGGTAGACACCCTTGTCGATTATTTATACAAACATGGGTAGCTATTGAGGGGCACATTTAATACACATGCACACCAAGCCATTCAAAGGGGATTCGACAAAAATTCGACCAAAACTATGCAAGAAACCCCCCTCACGGTTAATAAAACACACATCCACTGCCGGATGTGTAATACTTTTTATTTTACTCTCTGGAAAGGGGAAGAACATCACTTGAGAGTCACAGCACGCTCCTGGCAGAGCCCAATGCTGTGTTACACCCACCATTGACTGCCGAGTACCACATACCTCTGTGTTGTATTCCACCAGCTAGTGCATATGCTATGACACTCTCTAGCCCATGTGCACTGTAACACCACCCCGTGAATATGTCATGCCACACTTGTCTTCGCACGGGTTATATTGCCCCATCTAACGTGCCTTCCTCGATGCCTATGTTATAATGCACAGTGCTATGCCATACATATTACAATCTGGGATCCATATCTTTGTCACAGTGCATATGCAACGTTACACTCCCCAGCACATATTTTAAATTACAACTTTAGAGACTAGTTAGGTTACACAACACTGCCCTGTGCATATTACACTCCAAGGCGCATATCGCATAGCACGCGCTAGTGCCTGTGCTATCTCGCGCTCTCCAATGAATCTGTCATTGCGCACAATGTATTGCATATTATATTTCACGCCCGGTTCATCTTATATCACACTTTTTGGTGCATAGTTTATACCATACACTATATCTAGTTTTCATTTCAATCGTGCTCTCAGGACTATGTTCTATATAACACTGTGTTCACCTACCCTTTTCACGGGCATTACATTTTGCGATAGGGGGTGGAGGGTCAGGGGGTGTTTCTGCCAAGTGAGCCCGGAGTCACAGTCACAAACGTCCTCTTCTTCCTGAATAAAAGTGAGATTATGCTGCATACTTGTTCATATTTTAAGTAGTTCGCACGGACACACGTTTTAAAAACAATAAAGTTCCTAATACCCGCCTTCTCTGTATAGTTAGCTTGCTGCCCCATCCCCCTCCTCCCTATCCTCTGTTGTGTGAATCCATGGACTATCCTCCTCCCTCCTGCCATGCATGGTCTGATGTGCTGCCACTGCCCTCAATTTAGTATGATGTACCAGTCCACTCCTCCTGCCTTCCATTGCCCAATTCTATGCCCCATCATTGACCTCCTGCTTAAACTCTGTGCTTAGCTTGCTGCCCCTATTCTCCTTCCCCCTGCCCTCCGATGTCTTTGTGCATGCCCCTGCTCCATGCTTTTTGCCCACCATGTTCCATGGACCTGCCACTCCTATCTACTCTGAGTGTTCTGTTGAGCTGCCACTCCCCTCCCACCTGCCTAGCATTGTCAGATGACTGTAACCTGTCCCTGCCACCTCCACCCTGCCTGTCCACATGCCATGCCCCTATCCTCTTCCTCCTGTCCTACATGGTCCATTGTACTGCCACACCCTTCTGCCCTCCCTGGTCTGTTGTGCTGCAACTGCTCCTCCTGCCTGCCCCGTGCGGTCTGTTGTGAGGCCCCTTCCCCTGAACTTTCTTGTCTGTGCACAGGTCCTGACCCTCCCTTCTATCCTCCATTGTCCTTTGTGCATGCCCCTGCACCCTCCTTCTTGCCCATCATAGCCATTGTGCTGCCACTAACCCTCCCACTTGCCATGCATGGTCTTCTGTGCTGCCATGGCCCCTCCCACCTTCCCTGTGTGGTCAGTTAGCTGCCCCTGACCCCCTCCCACCTTCCCTCCATGGTCTGTGTGTATGCCATCACAGTCTCACTGTTGCTCTTCATGGTGTGTCTTGCTTCTAGTGCCCATCCTGCCTGACCTCCATGGCTGTCTTGCTGCTCCTGCCCTGCCCCCTTGCCCCCAGCCCTCTGTTTACATGTGCAGACCCCTACTCCCTCCCTCCTGGCTTGCCTGTTCCATTGTAATGCCCCTGATCCGTCCCTCCTGCCCTTTATGGTCTGTTATGCTGCAGCTTTCTCTCCTGTCTGTCCATTATGGTCAGCTAGCTACCATTGCCTCTTGCCCCTCTGTTCTCTGTTGTCCATGTGCCTATCCCCTCCCTCTTGCTTTCTATAGATTGTTGTGCTGGACTCCCGTCCCGTATGCCCTGTGTGGTGTATTGTGCTGCTACAAACCCTGATGCCTGCCCTGCAGGGTCAGTTTGGTGCACCTCTCCATGTCCCTCCTGTCCTCTGTTATCCAAGTCCATGTCCCTACCCCATTTCCTTCCATGATCCAATGTACCATACTTGCAAACATTTTGAGCTTGGTAAGAGGGAGATTTTGAAAAAAAACTGGGGTATTGATTTTCCCCTTTGAGTTACATTGAAAAAGAGGAGATTGTAGACAGGAGACAGATCAAATAAAGCCCATTTGAGCTTAAAAACATTGGACGTTTCCTGGCTGAATCGGGTCTGTTGGCATGTATGGTTGTACTACCATTGCCTCTTCCTTCTGCCCACAATGGTCTATTACATTGCCACAGCCTCTCTTGCAAGTCCTGTATTGTTGGTTTGTTGCCCCTGCCCCCCTTTCCACTGCCCTCCATAGTCTGTTGTGCTGCCACGGCCCTTCCTGCCTGCTCAGTGTGGTTAAATTGTTGCCTTTGCACCCTCCTACCTGCCTTCAATTTTCAGATTCCGTGCCCCTGGCCTCTGCCTCTCAACAGTATCCTAATGAACAACTAGATTGCTAACATTCTATATTTATTACAAAAGTGTGGAACGCCTGACGTCATCTTGATGTAATCAAAACTGTAATACCTAGAGCATTTCCTTTAGAAATTACATATATGAGAGGGTCTTATTGGCATCAAAATTATGGTTAGTGCTCTAAAAGACTAAAATAAGGACATATTTTCTGAGTTTTCAAATAGCGACAAAGCACTTTTAAATTATTTGTTATCTTTATGTTTTTTTATCCAGTTGACCACTTGATTAAATGTTGCACTTAGGGGAGAGGATGTGGTGTTACTTCCAGAACTGCAGACTTTGCAACTGGGGAACCAGGTTGGAGTTTCTGTTTCAGCTCGACATTCTGTGATTCTGGTCAAATCACTTAGTCTCCCCATGTCTACAACCAAAATGAATTTGTTCCTGTGTGATGTAACCAATGCTCATGTAAAGCACTCCAATACCTGACAAGTCTGCACTATATAACACTGCAAAAACTTCTGTCATTGGGCTATATTTGGGCTACATCTGGGTGATTTTGGGTTACATTTGGGCTCTTTTCTCTCCGGTGGCCATCTTGGTAGATTTATTTGTTATGAAGTTTCCTAATTTCCTCATGTACTGCAGTCTCCTCAGTAGGAAATGCTTTCAGTTTTTTACTTTGATTCCATCATTAAGGTATTCAGATATGTCACACATTTGCCATAAATTCTGAATGTTAGCACTCTAGTTGCTCAATAGATCACTGTAGTAAAACTACTGTTCACCATGGAAGTCTGTTCCTGGTATTAAAAGTGCATGTTTCAGTCTGCATGTCAGAATTTTTCAATGAAATAGAAGAGGATTTGAGAAGTCACTCAAAATGTGCCCTCATTTTCTTTCTTCAGCATTAATCATAATTTCTATGGCAAAATGAACCCTCTCATTGTGTTCCTTTTTAAATTAAATGTTTTAAGTGTTACCAGTTTATTCCAATCAAGATGGCTTCAGGTGTGCCATACTTTTGTCATAATGAAGACAGTAAGCACTCTAGTTGTTTTTAAGAACACTCTGGGACATTCTGTCATTGGGCTATACTTGGGCTACATCTGGGTGATATTTGGGCTACATTTGGGCTCTGTTGTCTCTGGTGGCCATCTTGGGAGACTTACTTGTTATGAAGTTTCCTAATTTCCTCATTTACTGCAGTCTCCTCAGTAGGAAATACTTTCAGTTTTTTACTTTGATTCCAGAATTAATGAAATAGAAGAGGATTTGAGAAGTCACTCAAAATGTGCCCTAATTTTTCTTTCTGCAGAACTAATCATACTTTTTATGGAAAAATGAACCCCCTCATTTTGTTCCTTTTTAAATTAAATGTTTTAAGAGTTACCACTTTAATCCAAGCAAGATGGCTTCAGGTGTGCCATACGTTTATCATAAGTAGGACTGTTAGCGCTCTAGTTGTTCTTTGGAACACTCTGGGAAGCTGCAGTAGAACACAAAGGAATCAACTGACAGTCTCTGCCCTTGTTGGATGTACATGTTTTACTGAGAATGTCAGACTTCATTCTCACATGACTGAGAAAGATAATGTGAATTTACAGAAAATAAGCTCTCAGTTTAGTTATAGATCACCTTCCAAACCTCTGTGGGAAAAGCATGAGAACATATTTTTCTCTCAATCATGATATCCCAGCAGAAGGCTTTTTCACATGGGGAAATCACCTTAGAACATACCACAATTCCTAAAATGAGTATGGTACCATCAACAAATGATTTATAATGTAACTAAAGTCTTAAAACCTTCTATTAACTGCAATGCTTTTTAATGAGGTGCTATCATGTATATTGGTCCCAAGATGGCTGCCAACACTTCTTGGATGAAGTGCTGACAGCCAATCAGATCTCAGGATGAGATGTGTGGTTAGGCTCCGCCCACATATATATATGATTTTACTTTTGATTTTCTCAGGAACTACTAAACAGATTGACACCAGACCTGCAAAAGGCACTTCCCTGAGCTGAGGACTACCTCTCTGCCAAATTTCAAGTAATTCTGTTCAGCCGTTCGGGCTGTACCTTGGACTAAAGGTCCCTATGGAAAATTGCATGGGGAAAATGCGTTTTGGGACTCCCCTTTTTTCTCAGCCCCTGCTTGACGAATCCCCCCGAGACTTTCAGGGTAGGAGCGGAGCGGAGCGCCCCACCTATTTTGAAAATTTTGCGAGGATTCGTCAACCGGCGCCAAAGTTATTCCAAATAGAATGTTGCGGATTTCCTATGGAAACACGGTCCTAACTATAACTATCGACTGGCGACCGCCAGTAGATAATATATACATCTATATATATATATATATATATATTCACTGAAAAAACCATAGGTTTCACACATGTTATAGTTAGCGGAAATTTTACTGATAAAAAACCAATGAAATTCCCCCGTTATAGTTAGTGCAGGCAACTATAACTCACGCGACCGCAATCCTCTGCTGATGCTAATACTGTATTTAGACACTTATTTGCAAATGTCTTCTTCCATACATTTTTAGCTATACATATATTACAAATATTTTTTTTTCATAAAGACACATATGTCATCAGCAGAAGATTGCGGTCGCGTGAGTTATAGTTGCCTGCACTAACTATAACGGGGGAATTTCATTGGTTTTTTATCAGTAAAATTTCCGCTAACTATAACATGTGTGAAACCTATGGTTTTTTCAGTGAATTTGCAAGGTTTTTTAAATGCTAATTCCTAACTATAACGTGTGTGAAACCTATGGTTTTTTCAGTGAATTTGTACGGTTTTTTAAATGCTAAGTTACTTTACGCCATTCGTGGCGTGCGCGCCCACTTAACGCAGTTCGTTCCGTGCGCGCACGGTGCGCTTCGCGCACCGTGCGCGCACAGTGAGCACGCGGTGCGCTTCGCGCACCGCGCGCCCACTTTACGCAGTTAGTGCCGTGCACGCACGGTGGGCACGCGGTGCGATGACAAAGCAAGAAAGCACGTCAACAAATCTGTTTCTGCTTTCCTCCGTGACTATGGTATGGGTGCCATTTACCACAACAACTTGCGTTATGACATGCAAGACATTTATAGAGGAGATGGTGTGCACTTCAATGATGAAGGGAACAGAGTCTTCCTCTTGAACCTTAGACTCTGCATCGGTACTTACTTGTAGGTACCACTAAAAAATCATTTCATAAACACAACGGCTCTTTTTAGAGCCCCCTAATATCTAAACACTTACATCTGATTTTCATTTTTTTTTTTTTTTTTCCTACCGTACGCTTACCGTAAGCTTACCGTACGCGTACCCCGTGATTTTTTTAAAAATCAATAAATGTTTTCTTTGTACTTTTCTGTCCTTCTTTGACCCCCTTACAAATGTTAGGGGGTCTGTAACTCTCCTCATTGCCCCCTTTCCTTGTTTTCACTCTTTTTTTTCAGAGTGAAATACACAAAATGGCGGCCGCCGCTTCCTGGTTTCGGCCGATTCGAATGTTTACTAAGATCTAAGAGCCAATCAGAATCGCGCTCGCGCACGCCACCGTACGCTTACCGTAAGCGTACGGTAAGCGTACCGTAAGCGGGCTCAGATATATATATTGATTTAAAGGCTATTTTCTCAGAATCTACTGAACAGATTTACACCAAACCTACAAAAGGCACTTCCTTGACCTAGGGACTACCTCTCTGCCAAATTTTGAGTAATTCTGTTCAGCCGTTCGGGCTGTAGCTCGTTCTAAAGGTCCTATGGAAAAATGCATGGGAAAAACGCGTTTTGGGACCCCCCTTTTATCTCAGCCCCCGCTTGACGGATCCCCCCGAGACTTTCAGGGTAGGAGCGGAGCGTAGCGCCCCACCTATTTTGAGAAATTCGCGAGGATTCGTCGACCGGCGCCAAAGTTATTCAAAATAGAATGTTGAGGTTTTCCTATGGAAACGTGGTCCTAACTATAACTACCTACTGGCGACCGCCAGTAGGTAATATATATATATATATATATATATATATATATATATATATATATATATCCAATCGTAGGTGCTCGGCAAGTGAGGCGCCACACACAATCACGTTTTCACCTTTTATTAGGATAGGACAGCGGGACCACTTCATCATCCTCTCAGCTAATTGCAATGTCCAAACGCGTTTCGGGCTTATGGAGCCCTTCGTCAGTGGTGCTCTTTGGAGGAGAATCACAGCATGAATGAGACGCCGTGCTCACGGTGTTCAATTTGAGTCCCGCCCCAGTGGGCGTGCCTTACCACTGCATGCTGGTATATGAAGTCTCGGTAATATTCAAGTTCATGGTGAGTTGTCGTGATGCCCCTCCTGTTTATCAATCCTCTAGTGGGATGCTCGAGAAGGTGAGTCTGGAGCCCTGCTAATAATGATCCTATCCATACGGTCGTGATGTTCCCATGGCGCTTGTAGTTATGGCACGAAGCAGCTGCTCGTCCGCAGCGGGGCGCCTCGCGGTCAGAGCGGACCGCTATATATCCAATCGTAGTTGCTCGGCAAGTGAGGCGCCACACACAATCACGTTTTCACCTTATATTAGGATAGGACAGCGGGACCACTTCATCATCCTCTCAGCTAATTGCAATGTCCAAACTCGTTTCGGGCTTATGGAGCCCTTCGTCAGTGGTGCTCTTTGGAGGAGAATCACAGCATGAATGAGACGCCGTGCTCACGGTGTTCAATTTGAGTCCCGCCCCAGTGGGCGTGCCTTACCACTGCATGCTGGTATATGAAGTCTCGGTAATATTCAAGTTCATGGTGAGTTGTCGTGATGCCCCTCCTGTTTATCAATCCTCTAGTGGGATGCTCGAGAAGGTGAGTCTGGAGCCCTGCTAATAATGATCCTATCCATACGGTCGTGATGTTCCCATGGCGCTTGTAGTTATGGCACGAAGGAGCTGCTCGTCCGCAGCGGGGCGCCTCACGGTCAGAGCGGACCGCTATATCCAATCGTAGGTGCTCGGCAAGTGAGGCGCCACACACAATCACGTTTTCACCTTTTATTAGGATAGGACAGCGGGACCACTTCATCATCCTCTCAGCTAATTGCAATGTCCAAACGCGTTTCGGGCTTATGGAGCCCTTCGTCAGTGGTGCTCTTTGGAGGAGAATCACAGCATGAATGAGACGCCGTGCTCACGGTGTTCAATTTGAGTCCCGCCCCAGTGGGCGTGCCTTACCACTGCATGCTGGTATATGAAGTCTCGGTAATATTCAAGTTCATGGTGAGTTGTCGTGATGCCCCTCCTGTTTATCAATCCTCTAGTGGGATGCTCGAGAAGGTGAGTCTGGAGCCCTGCTAATAATGATCCTATCCATACGGTCGTGATGTTCCCATGGCGCTTGTAGTTATGGCACGAAGGAGCTGCTCGTCCGCAGCGGGGCGCCTCGCGGTCAGAGCGGACCGCTATATATCCAATCGTAGGTGCTCGGCAAGTGAGGCGCCACACACAAAAAATATAGATATATATATATATATTCACTGAAAAAACCATAGGTTTCACACATGTTATAGTTAGCTGGACATTTCACTCGTGAAAAACCATTGAAATTCCCCCGTTATAGTTAGTGCAGGCAACTATAACTCACGCGACCGCAATCCTCTGCTGATGCTAATACTGTATTTAGACACTTATTTGCCCATGTCTTCTTCCATTAAATTTTAGCTATACATATATTACAAATATTTTTTTTTCATAAAGACACATATGTCATCAGCAGAGGATTGCGGTCACGTGAGTTATAGTTGCCTGCACTAACTATAACGGGGGAATTTCAATGGTTTTTCACGAGTGAAATGTCCAGCTAACTATAACATGTGTGAAACCTATGGTTTTTTCAGTGAATTTGCAAGGTTTTTTAAATGCTAATTCCTAACTATAACGTGTGTGAAACCTATGGTTTTTTCAGTGAATTTTTTAAATGCTAAGTTACTTTACGCCGTTCGTGGCGTGCGCGCCCACTTCACGCAGTTCGTTCCGTGCGCGCACGGTGCGCTTCGCGCACCGTGCGCGCACAGTGAGCACGCGGTGTGCTTCGCGGACCGCGCGCCCACGTTACGCAGTTAGTGCCGTTACGCTGGATGGGCCATGTACGCACGATGCGCTTCGCGCACCGTCCGCACACGGAGGACATATTATGCGCTTCGTTGTGAAAGGTTACCTATTAAATGTTCTTTTGTGTCGAGTATGCCATGCACAATAGGTGCACTGCGGGCACCTTTTGCACACGGGGGGCGGGGGGGAAATTGGGATATTTTTTTGTTTTTATTTATTTTTGACCGTACGAGTACAGTAAGCGCTTTCGGTGTTTTTTTAAAAAAAAAAAAAAGGAATTTTTGGCCTTGGGGGTTCTTTTGGGACACCCTAACCAAGGCTAGGTGGTTAGGAGCTGTCTAGCCTGCCCCTTTTCATGTTATCCAACTTTGTTTTTCCTCCCCCACTCAGAGTGCGAGAGAGAAAATGGCGGCCGACACTTCCTGGTTTCGACCGATTCGAATGTTTACTAAGATCTAACAGCCAATCAGAATCGCGCTCGCGCACGGCACCGTACGCGTACGGTAAGCTTACCGTAAGCGCACGGTAAGCGCACGGAGCGCTGCCACAGATATATATATTGATTTAAATGCTATTTTCTCAGGAACTACTGAACAGATTTACACCAGACCTACAAAAGGCACTTCCTTGACCTGTAGAGTACCTCTCTGCCAAATTTCAAGTAACTCTGTTCAGCTGTTCGGGCTGTAGCTGTGTCTAAAGGTCCTATGGAAAAATGCATGGGGAAAACGCGTTTTGGGACCCCCCTTTTTTCTCAGCCCCCGCTTGACGAATCCCCCCGAGACTTTCAGGGTAGGAGCGGAGCGTAGCGCCCCATTAGTTTTGAAAATTTTGCGAGGATTCGTCAACCGGCGCCAAAGTTATTCCAAATAGAATGTTGCGGATTTCCTATGGAAACATGGTCCTAACTATAACTATCTACTGGCGACCGCCAGTAGATAATATCTATATATCTATATATATAGATATATATATATATATATACATGGTAGCCACAATCCTGAGACGATCCTTTTCTCGATCCAAAGCAGGTACGGACCACAACGTGGAGTAAAATTATTTTTTATATTCCGTTACAAGCAAGTGCCCAGCCTGACGCGTTTCGAATCCCCAACAGCAGTCTTGATCACATGACGCGCTGGACAAATAAGTGCATATATATAGTGTTAAACTTAAAGGCACACAATACACATATTTAAATTAATTCAAAACGGAGTGCACACATAGAAAGTGGCTTGTTTTTTTGACATAGAGACGAACCAATCATGATATATCTTGCATATCACTGATCGTGTTTTCTTGTTTGTGCAACCAAATATAACAATGAAAGCTTAGTGCTCCTAAGTTCATGACTCACAAACAGAAATCGACCAAATATGTGCATTTGGATTTAGCATATCTCGAAAACACAACTTCTAGCATAGTGCTAATTTTCGAGTTAAACTAGCTAATATGTATTAAATTCAGGCCCATTAACATCAACATCTTAGCACTCCTAAAATTTGTCTGTTAGCAACACCAACTAATATACATATATATATTTTAAAAAAGTGTGAATAATTTTTAGTAGTTAGGAAAACTATATTCATTATTTTTTTTTATATTATACAGAAGTCGCGCACCCTTCGCACACCCTACACGATGGCTGCGCGCATTTCGGTAGCCATTTTGAAAAGTCGCGCTGGGGTCGCGACTTTAGCGTAATTTGTAAAGTATGAAATATCTTTAAATTAATTATAAATAAAAGTTTTCCTTTCAGTTTTTGTCTAAATTTATTAATAAAAGTATTTTTAAAGTATTATTTTCAATATAATTTAGACTAAAAATTATTCGATTATTATTGGATTCGGAGGTTAGGAGGGATGGCCATTTTGCAAGATCTGTTTTGCAAGATATTTTGGTCTAGTCAGGTGGACACCCTCCTCCGGGTGAGGTACAGCTTGAGGATTCTATCCAAAAGGTGAGGAATCCACAGGCAGAAGTATCCATCAGAAGAGCAAATTACTAACCTTCGGTAACGCTTTTCTGGTGGATACAGTATCTGCCTGTGGATTCCTCACTGTCCCACCCCCCCTCCCCGTTGTCCACCTGTTTCTACCAAAAAGATGCTTTTACTGTTTGGCATCAATGTTTTTAATATGTCTTAATCATGCTTGTGTTTTAATAGTGAGAAATGCTTGAACTGTTGCTATTTCTTTATGCCTTTATTGGTTATGCATTTGTATATTTATATATATATATATTTAGTATACTATGTATACATGTGAAAATGTGTCGGTCCACCTGTTTACCTCGGCGGCACGGAAAAAATGGGTGGAAATGATGTCAGCACGCCGACGAGGTCCTCTTATGGCTCCTATGATGTCATACGGTGTTGCGTGCTATTATGACATCGTCGTCGACGTGGGAGAGCTAGGAAAGAATTTCCGCGGAATGCTGGTGCAGGGGATATTCACCTAAGTGTTCAGGCTAGTCCTTTGGGAGCAACTGTTTATGTTGCCACTCCAGAAACCGAAACTAGTGATCCGAGGGCAGAGGCCCTGCAGATGGCACACGAGGTGGGGAGCCCAGTCGTGTGCACCGGTGGGGCAGCAAAATGACAAGCACCACTACCCACAAAAAAGGTAACAAGGGCACTGAATAACAAAGGATCTTCTCTTTGTATCTGGCAGGAACAACAAGGTTAAAATGCCCTAGTTCCAAAATGTAGAATTAGTGCCACAACGGTCTTCAAGAGGACCAGCGATGAATGCCGCTTCTGCCTTCTGTACACTGGAGGTGGCACATGGGTCAAGCGGTACGGTCATTAGCGGTGGGACGCACACTCGTTGACCTCTCATGGCACTGCTCCACACTTCGGGGTCAACGCTTTCCATAAGCTGTGTTTTCTGATGAAGTGTCACGCCACTGGTTTCACTCTCTCACCGAAAGTGAAACCAGGCCACGCGGACTCTTTCACAATACAACAGGCGGGAATGCACTTTTCGGTAAAAAAAACAAATTCCTTCCTCCTAATTTATCAATTAAACGACTCACTGAGGAACAGGGGCCAGCTACGATCGGTAAACAGCCGTTACAATAACTTTTTACTTCATGATACCATTACAATGCATGCATTACCACACATGCATTGTACATCACAAAGTCATTACTACGCATTTTTTTAGAACGCATGGTCATTTACCAGGTATGCCTTTACAACGATTTTTGTTGTAAAAGTATGTATGGTAAATGACCATGAGTTCTAAAAAAATGTAGACGATCCACGTCATTGTAAGGAAACAGAGGCTGTTCTGTTTCCTCACAACGACGTGCACCGCCACTCAGAGACGACATGAAGCAGGAACCACGAGGAGAGAGGAACCACGAGGAGTGAGAGGTAAGGGGAAATGGGCATGGGGTGGTGGTTACTTTTCTAGGGTTTAGGGTAGTGCAGTGGTGTTTGGGTGGTGTAGGGGGTCATGCTGGGGTACTGTTTTAGGGTAGTGCAGTGGTGTTTGTGTAGTGTAGGGGGTCGTGCTGGTGGTAGTGTTTTAGGGTTTAGGGTAGTGCAGTGGTGTTTGGTTATGTAGGGGGTAGTGCTGGGGGTAGTGTTTTAGGGTTTAGGGTAGAGCAGTGGTGTTTGGGTAGAGTAGGGAGGACTGCTGAGGGTAGTGTTTTAGGGTTTAGGGTAGTGCAGTGGTGTTTGGATAGTGTAGGGGGTCGTGCTGGGGGTAGTGTTTTAGGGTTTAGGGTAGTGCAGTGGTGTTTGGGTAGTGTAGGGGGTAGTGTTTAGGGTAGTGCAGTGGTGTTTGTGTAGTGTAGGGGGTCGTGCTGGGGGTAGTGTTTTAGGGTTTAGGGTAGTGCAGCGGTGTTTCTGTAGTGTAGGCGGTCGTGTTTTAGGGTTTAGGGTAGTGCAGTGGTCTTTGGGTAGTGTTGGGGGTCATTTGGGGGTAGTGTTTTAGGGTTTAGGGTTGTGCAGTGGTCTTTGGGTAGTATAGGGGGTCGTGCTGGGGGTAGTGTTTTAGGGTTTACGGTAGTGCAGTGGCCTTTGGGTAGTGTAGGGGTCCATGCTGGGGGTAGTGCTTCAGGGTTTAGGGTAGTGCAGTGGTGTTCAGGTAGTGTAGGGGGTCGTGCTGGGGTAGTGTTTCAGGGTTTAGGGTAGTGCAGTGGTGTTTGGGTAGTGTAGGGGGTCATGTTGGGGTAGTGTTTTAGGGTTTAGCGTAGAGCAGTGGTGTTTGGCTAGTGTAGGGGGTCGTGCTGGGGGTAGTGTTTTTGGGTTTAGGGTACTGCAGTGGTGTTTGTGTAGTGAAGGGGTCGTGCTGGGGGTACTGTTTTAGGGTTTAGGTAATGCAGTGGTGTTTGTGCAGTGAAGGGGTCGTGCTGGAGGTAGTGTTTTAGGGTTTAGGGTAGTGCAGTGGTGTTTGGGTAGTGTAGCGGGTCATGCTGGGGGTAGTGTTTTAGGGTTTAGGGTAGTGCAATGGTGTTTGGATAGTGTAGGGTGTCGTGCTGGAGGTAGTGTTTTACGGTTTAGGGCAGTGCAGTGGTGTTAGTGTACTGTAGGGGATCGTGCTGGGGATAGTGTTTTACGGTTTAGGGCAGTGCAGTGGTGTTAGTGTACTGTAGGGGATCGTGCTGGGGATAGTGTTTTAAGGTTTAGGGTAGTGCAGCTGAGTTTCTGTAGTGTAGGCTTGTGTTTTAGGGTTTAGGGTAGTGCAGTGGTGTTTGGGTAGTGTTGGGGTCATTTGGGGGTAGTGTTTTAGGGTTTAGGGTAGAGCAGTGGTCTTTGGGTAGTGTAGGGGGTCGTGCTGGGGGTAGTGTTTTAGGGTTTACGGTAGTGCAGTGGTGTTTGGGTAGTGTAGGGGGTTGTGTGGTGGTAGTGTTTTAGGGTTTAGGGTAGTGCAGTGGCCTTTGGGTAGTGTAGGGGTCCATGCTGGGGGTAGTGCTTCAGGGTTTAGGGCAGTGCAGTGGTGTTTGGGTAGTGTAGGGGATCATGCTGGGGTAGTGTTTTAGGGTTTAGGGTAGTGCAATGGTGTTTGGGTAGTGAAGGGGGTCGTGCTGGGGGTACTGTTTTAGGGTTTAGGTAGTGCAGTGGTGTATGTGCAGTGAAGTGGTCATGCTGGGGGTAATGTTTTAGGGTTAAGGGTAATGCAGTGGTGTTTGGGTAGTGTAGCGGGTCATGCTGGAGGTAGTGTTTTAGGGTTTAGGGTAGTGAAATGGTGTTTGGATAGTGTAGGGTGTCATGCTGGAGGTAGTGTTTTACGGTTTAGGGCAGTACAGTGGTGTTTATGTAGTGAAGGGCGACATGCTGGGGTAGTGTTTTAGGGTTTAGGGCAGTGCAGTGGTGTTTGTGTAGTGTAGGTGGTCGTGCTGGGGTAGTGTTTTAGGGTTTAGGGTAGTGCAGTGGTGTTTGGGTAGTATAGGGGGTAGTGTTGTAGGGTTTAGGGTAGTGCAGTGGTGTTTCTGTAGTGTAGGCGGTCGTGTTTTAGGGTTTAGGGTAGTGCAGTGGTCATTGGGTAGTGTTGGGGGTCATTTGGGGGTAGTGTTTTAGGCTTGAGGGTAGTGCAGTGGTCTTTGGGTAGTGTAGGGGGTCGTGCTGGGGGTAGTGTTTTAGGGTTTACGGTAGTGCAGTGGTGTTTGGGTAGTGTAGGGGGTCGTGCGGGGGTAGTGTTTTCGGGTTTACGGTAGTGCAGTGGTGTTTGGGTAGTGTAGGGGTTCGTGCTGGGGTATTGTTTTAGGGTTTAGGGTAGTGCAGTGGTCTTTGGGTAGTGTAGGGGGTCATGCTGGGGGTAGTGCTTCAGGGTTTACGGTAGTGCAGTGGTGTTTGGGTAGTGTAGGGGATCTTGCTGGCAGAAGTGTTTCAGGGTTTAGGGTAGTGCAGTGGTGTTTGGGCAGTGTAGGGGGTCATGCTGGGGTAGTGTTTTAGGGTTTATGGTAGTGCAGTGGAGTTTCGATAGTGTAGGGGGTCGTGCTGGGGGTAGTGTTTTAGAGTTTAGGGTAGTGCAATGGTGTTTGTGTAGTGAAGGGGTCGTGCGGGGGTAGTGTTTTAGGGTTTAGGATAGTGCAGTGGTGTTTTGTGTAGTGAAGGGGTCGTGCTGGGGGTAGTGTTTTAGGGTTTAGGGTAGTGCAGTGGTGTTTGGGTAGTGTAGCGAGTCATGCTGGGGGTAGTGCTTTAGGGTTTAGGGTAGTGCAATGGTGTTTGAATAGTGTAGGGCGTCGTGCTGGGGGTAGTGTTTTAAGGTTTAGGGCAGTGCAGTGGTGTTTATGTAGTGAAGGTGGACATGCTGGGGGTAGTGTTTTAGGGTTTAGGGCAGTGCAGTGGTGTTTGTGTGTTGTAGGGGGTCATGCTGGGGGTAGTGTTTTAGGGTTTAGGGTAGAGCAGTGTTTTTTGGGTAGTGTAGGGGGTCGTGCTTGGGGTAGTGCTTCAGGGTTTAGGGTAGTGCAGTGGTGTGTGGGTAGTGTAGGGGATCTTGCTGGCAGAAGTGTTTCAGGGTTTAGGGTAGTGCAGTGTTGTTTGGGTAGTGTAGGGGGTCATGCTGGGGTAGTGTTTTAGGGTTTATGGTAGTGCAGTGGAGTTTGGATAGTGTAGGGGGTCGTGCTGGGGGTAGTGTTTTAGGGTTTAGGGTAGTGCAGTGGTGTTTGTGTAGTGAAGGGGTCGTGCGGGGGTAGTGTTTTAGGGTTTAGGATAGTGCAGTGGTGTTTTGTGTAGTGAAGGGGTCGTGCTGGGGGTAGTGTTTTAGGGTTTAGGGTAGTGCAGTGGTGTTTGGGTAGTGTAGCGAGTCATGCTGGGGGTAGTGCTTTAGGGTTTAGGGTAGTGCAATGGTGTTTGGATAGTGTAGGGCGTCGTGCTGGGGGTATTGTTTTAGGGTTTAGTGCAGTGCAGTGGTGTTTATGTAGTGAAGGTGGACGTGCTGGGGGTAGTGTTTTAGGGTTTAGGGTAGAGCAGTGGTTTTTGGGTAGTGTAGGGGATCGTGCTGGGGATAGTGTTTTAAGGTTTAGGGTAGTGCAGCTGAGTTTCTGTAGTGTAGGCTTGTGTTTTAGGGTTTAGGGTAGTGCAGTGGTCTTTGGGTAGTGTTGGGGTCATTTGGGGGTAGTGTTTTAGGGTTTAGGGTAGAGCAGTGGTCTTTGGGTAGTGAAGGGGGTCGTGCTGGGGGTAGTGTTTTAGGGTTTACGGTAGTGCAGTGGTGTTTGGGTAGTGTAGGGGGTTGTGTGGGGGTAGTGTTTTAGGGTTTAGGGTAGTGCAGTGGTGTTTGGGTAGTGTAGGGGGTTGTGTGGGGGTAGTGTTTTAGGGTTTAGGGTAGTGCAGTGGCCTTTGGGAAGTGTAGGGGTCCATGCTGGGGGTAGTGCTTCAGGGTTTAGGGTATTGCAGTGGTGTTTGGGTAGTGTAGGGGGTCATGCTGGGGGTAGTGTTTCAGGGTTTAGGGCAGTGCAGTGGTGTTTGGGTAGTGTAGGGGGTCATGCTGGGGTAGTGTTTTAGGGTTTAGGGTAGTGCAGTGGTGTTTGGGTAGTGAAGGGGGTCGTGCTGGGGGTACTGTTTTAGGGTTTAGGTAGTGCAGTGGTGTTTGGGTAGTGTAGGGGGTCATGCTGGGGGTAGTGCTTCAGGGTTTAGGGCAGTGCAGTGGTGTTTGGGTAGTGTAGGGGGTCATGCTGGGGTAGTGTTTTAGGGTTTAGGGTAGTGCAGTGGTGTTTGGGTATTGAAGGGGGACGTGCTGGGGGTACTGTTTTAGGGTTTAGGTAGTGCAGTGGTGTTTGTGCAGTGAAGTGGTCATGCTTGGGGTAATGTTTTAGGGTTAAGGGTAATGCAGTGGTGTTTGGGTAGTGTAGCGGGTCATGCTGGGGGTAGTGTTTTAGGGTTTAGGGTAGTGCAATGGTGTTTGGATAGTGTAGGGTGTCAAGCTGGAGGTAGTGTTTTACGGTTTAGGGCAGTACAGTGGTGTTTATGTAGTGAAGGGGGACATGCTGGGGTAGTGTTTTAGAGTTTAGGGCAGTGCAGTGGTGTTTGTGTAGTGTAGGTGGTCGTGCTGGGGTAGTGTTTTAGGGTTTAGGGTAGTGCAGTGGTGTTTGGGTAGTGTAGGGGGTAGTGTTTTAGGGTTTAGGGTAGTGCAGTGGTGTCTCTGTAGTGTAGGCGGTCGTGTTTTAGGGTTTAGGGTAGTGCAGTGGTCATTGGGTAGTGTTGGGGTCATTTGGGGGTAGTGTTTTAGGCTTGATGGTAGTGTAGTGGTTTTTGGGTAGTGTAGGGGGTCGTGCTGGGGGTAGTGTTTCAGCGTTTAGGGTAGTGCAATGGTGTTTGGGTTGTGTAGGTGGTTGTGCTGGGGGTAGTGTTTTAGGGTTTACGGTAGTGCAGTGGTGTTTGGGTAGTGTAGGGGGTCGTGCGGGGGTAGTGTTTTAGGGTTTACGGTAGTGCAGTGGTGTTTGGGTAGTGTAGGGGTTCGTGCTGGGGTATTGTTTTAGGGTTTAGGGTAGTGCAGTGGTCTTTGGGTAGTGTAGGGGGTCATGCTGGGGGTAGTGCTTCAGGGTTTAGGGTAGTGCAGTGGTGTTTGGGTAGTGTAGGGGATCTTGCTGGCAGAAGTGTTTCAGGGTTTAGGTTAGTGCAGTGGTGTTTGGGTAGTGTAGGGGGTCATGCTGGGGTAGTGTTTTAGGGTTTATGGTAGTGCAGTGGAGTTTGGATAGTGTAGGGGGTCGTGCTGGGGGTAGTGTTTTAGGGTTTAGGGTAGTGCAGTGGTGTTTGTGTAGTGAAGGGGTCGTGCGGGGTAGTGTTTTAGGGTTTAGGATAGTGCAGTGGTGTTTTGTGTAGTGAAGGGGGCGTGCTGGGGGTAGTGTTTTAGGGTTTAGGGTAGTGCAGTGGTGTTTGGGTAGTGTAGCGAGTCATGCTGGGGGTAGTGCTTTAGGGTTTAGGGTAGTGCAATGGTGTTTGGATAGTGTAGGGCGTCGTGCTGGGGGTAGTGTTTTAAGGTTTAGGGCAGTGCAGTGGTGTTTATGTAGTGAAGGTGGACGTGCTGGGGGTAGTGTTTTAGGGTTTAGGGCAGTGCAGTGGTGTTTGTGTAGTGAAGGGGGTCATGCTGGGGGTAGTGTTTTAGGGTTTAGGGTAGAGCAGTGGTTTTTGGGTAGTGTAGGGGGTCGTGATTGGGGTAGTGTTTTAGGGTTTAGGGTAGTGCAGTGGTGTTAGGGTAGTGTAGGGGGTCATGCTGGGATAGTGTTTTAGGGTTTAGGGTAGTGCAGTGGTGTTTGGATAGTGTAGGGGGTCGTGCTGGGGTAGATTTAGGGTTTAGGGTAGTGCAGTTGTGTTCGGGTAGTGTAGGGGGTCGTGCTGGGGGTAGTGTTTTAGGGTTTAGGGTAGTGCAGTGGTGTTTGGGTAGTGTAGGGGGTTGTGCTGGGGGTAGATTTAGGATTTAGGGTAGTGCAGTGGTGTTTTGGGTAGTTTAGGGGGTCGTGCTGGGGGTAGTGTTTTAGAGTTTAGGGTAGTGCAGTGGTGTTCGGGTAGTGTAGGGGGTCATGCTGGGGGTAGTGTTTTAGGGTTTAGGGTTGTGTAGTGGTGTTCGGGTAGTATAGGGAGTGGTGCTGGGGGAGTGTTTTAGGGTTTAGGGTAGTGCAGTGGTGTTTGTGTAGTGTAGGGGTCCTGTTGGGGGTAGTGTTTTAGGGTTTAGGGTCGTGCAGTGGTTTTTGTGTAGTGTAGGGGGGCATGTTTTAGGGTTTAGGGTAGTGCAGTGTTCTTTGGGTAGTGTAGGGGTCATGCTGGGGGTAGTGTTTTAGGGTATAGGGTAGTACAGTGGTCTTTGGGTAGTGTAGGGGGTCATGCTGGGGTAGTGTTTTAGGGTTTATGGCAGTGCAGTGGTGTTTGGGTAGTGTAGGGGTCGTGCTGGGGGTAGAGTTTTAGGGTTTAGGGCAGTGCAGTGGTGTTCGAGCAGCGTAGGGGGTTGTGCTGGGGGTGGTGCTTCAGGGTTTAGTGCAGTGGTGTTCAGGCAATGTAGGGGGTCGTGCTGGGGGTAGGGCAGTGCAGTGGTGTTCCGGCAATGTAGGGGTCGTGCTGGGGGTAGGGCAGTGCAGTGGTGTTCCGGCAGTGTAGGGGTGTGCTAGGCGTGGTGCTTCAGGGTTTAGTGCAGTGGTTCGGGCAGTGTAGGGGGTCGTGCTTGGGGTAGTGTTTCAGTGTTTAGGGCAGTGCAGTGGTGTTCGGGAAAAGTAGGGGGTCGTGCTGGGTGTGGTTTTTCAGCTTTTAGGGCAGTGCAGTGGTGTTCAGGCAGTGTAGGGGGTCGTGCTGGGGTGGTGTTTCAGGGTTTAGGGCAGTGCAGTGGTGTTCGGGGAGTGTAGGGGTCGTGCTGGGGATGGTGTTTTAGGGTTTAGGGCAGTGCAGTGGTATTTGGGTAGTGTAGGGGGTCGTGCTGGGGTAGTATTTTAGGGTTTATGGCAGTGCAGCGGTGTTCGGGCAGTGTAGGGGGTCGTGCTGGGGGAGTGTTGTAGGGTTTAGGGCAGTGCAGCAGTGTTCTGGCAGTTGTAGGGGGTCGTACTAGGGGTGGTGTTATAGGGTTTAGGGCAGTGCAGTGGTGTTCAGGCAGTGTAGGGGGTCATGCTGGGGTAGTGTTTTAGGGTTTAGGGCAGTGCAGTGGTGTTTGGGCAGTGTAGGGGGTCGTGATGGGGTGGTATTTTAGGGTTTATGGCAGTGCAGTGGTGTTCGGGCAGTGCAGGTGTCGTGCTGGGGGTGGTGTTTTAGGGTTTAGGGCAGTGGTGTTCGGGCAGCGTAGAGGGTCGTGCTGGGGGTGGTGTTTTAGGGTTTGGGGCAGTGCAGTGGTGTTCGGGCAGTGTAGGGGGTCGTGCCAGGGTTGGTGTTTTAGGGTTTAGGGCAGTGCAGTGGTGTTCAGGCAGTGTAGGGGGTCGTGTTGGGGTTGGTGGTTCAGGGATTAGGGCAGTGCAGTGGTGTTCTGGCAGTGTAGGGGGTCGTGATTCAAGGTTTAGGGCAGTGCAGTGGTGTTCGAGCAGTGTAGGGTGTCATGCTGGGGGTGGTATTTCAGGGTTTAGGTCAGTGCAGCGGTGTTCGGGCAGTGTAGGGGTACGTGCTGGGAGGGTGTTTCAGGGTTTAGGGCAGTGCAGCGGTGTTCGGGCAGTGTAGGGGGTCATGCTGGGGTAGTGTTTCAGGGTTTAGGGCAGTGCAGTGGTGTTTGGGCAATGTAGGGGGTCGATCTGGAGGTGGTTTCAGGGTTTAGGGCAGTTCTGTGGTGTTTGGGCAGTATAGGGGGTCGTGCTAGGGGTGGTGTTTTGTTCGGGCAGTGTAGGGAGTCATGCTGGGGGTGGTGTTTCAGGGTTTAGTGCAGAAGTGTTCAGGCAGTGTAGGGGTTGTGCTGGGGTGGTGTTTCAGTGTTTAGGGAAGTGCAGTGGTGTTCGGGCAGTGTAGGAGGTCGTGCTGGGTGTGGATTTTCAGGTTTTAGGGCAGTGCAGTTGTGTTCAGGCAGTGTAGGGGGTCATGCTGGGGTGGTGTTATAGGGTTTAGGGCAGTGCAGTGGTGTTCCGGCAGTGTAGGGGGTCATGCTGGGGGTAGTGTTTTAGGGTTTAGGGCAGTGCAGTGGTGTTTGGGCAGTGTAGGGGGTCGTGCTGGGGTGGGATCTTAGGGTTTAGGTCAGAGCTGTGATGTTCGGGCAGTGTAGTGGGTCGTACTGGGGATAGTGTTATAAGGTTTAGTGCAGTGGTGTTCGGGCAGTATAGGTGTCGTGCTGGGGGTGGTGTTTTAGGGTTTAGGGCAGTGGTGTTCTAGCAGCGTAGAGGGTCGTGCTGGGGGTGGTGTTTCAGGGTTTGGGGCAGTGCAGTGGTGTTCGGGCAGCATAGAGGGTCGTGCTGGGGGTGGTGTTTTAGGGTTTGGGGCAGTGCAGTGGTGTTCGGGCAGTGTAGGGGTTCGTGCCAGGGTTGGTGTTTTAGGGTTTAGGGCAGTGCAGTGGTGTTCAGGCAGTGTAGGGGGTCGTGTTGGGGTTGGTGGTTCAGGGATTAGGGCAGTGCAGTGGTGTTCTGGCAGTGTAGGGGGTCGTGATTCAAGGTTTAGGGCAGTGCAGTGGTGTTCGAGCAGTGTAGGGTGTCATGCTGGGGGTGGTATTTCAGGGTTTAGGTCAGTGCAGCGGTGTTCGGGCAGTGTAGGGGTTCGTGCTGGGATGGTGTTTCAGGGTTTAGGGCAGTGCAGCGGTGTTCGGGCAGTGTAGGGGGTCGTGCTGGGGGTAGTGTTTCAGGGTTTAGGGCAGTGCAGCTGTGTTCTGGCAGTGTAGGGGGTCATGCTGAGGGAGTGTTTTAGGGTTTAGGGCAGTGCAGTGGTATGCGGGCAGTGTCGGGGGTCGTGCTGGGGGTGGTGTTTAAAGGTTTAGTGCAGTGGTGTTCAGGCAGTTTAGGGGGTCATGCTAGGGGTGGTGTTTTAGGGTTTAGGGCAGTGATGTTGGGGCAGTGTAGGGGGTCATCCTGGGGGTGGTGTTATAGGCTTTAGGGCAGTGCAGTGGTGTTTGGGCAGTGTAGGGGGTCGTGCTGGGGGTGATGTTTTAGTGTTTAGGGCAGTGCAGTGGTGTTCGGGCAGTGTAGGGGGTCATGCTGGGGTAGTGTTTCAGGGTTTAGGGCAGTGCAGTGGTGTTTGGGCAATGTAGGGGGTCGATCTGGAGGTGGTTTCAGGTTTTAGGGCAGTTCTGTGGTGTTTGGGCAGTATAGGGGGTCGTGCTAGGGGTGGTGTTTTGTTCGGGCAGTGTAGGGAGTCATGCTGGGGGTGGTGTTTCAGGGTTTAGTGCAGAAGTGTTCAGGCAGTGTAGGGGTTGTGCTGGGGTGGTGTTTCAGTGTTTAGGGAAGTGCAGTGGTGTTCGGGCAGTGTAGGGGGTCGTGCTGGGTGTGGATTTTCAGGTTTTAGGGCAGTGCAGTGGTGTTCAGGCAGTGTAGGGGGTCATGCTGGGGTGGTGTTATAGGGTTTAGGGCAGTGCAGTGGTGTTCAGGCAGTGTAGGGGGTCATGCTGGGGGTAGTGTTTTAGGGTTTAGGGCAGTGCAGTGGTGTTTGGGCAGTGTAGGGGGTCGTGCTGGGGTGGGATCTTAGGGTTTAGGTCAGAGCTGTGGTGTTCAGGCAGTGTAGTGGGTCGTACTGGGGATAGTGTTATAAGGTTTAGTGCAGTGGTGTTCGGGCAGTATAGGTGTCGTGCTGGGGGTGGTGTTTTAGGGTTTAGGGCAGTGGTGTTCTAGCAGCATAGAGGGTCGTGCTGGGGGTGGTGTTTTAGGGTTTGGGGCAGTGCAGTGGTGTTCGGGCAGTGTAGGGGGTCGTGCCAGGGGTGGTGTTTTAGGGATTAGGGCAATGCAGTGGTGTTCTGGCAGTGTAGGGGGTCATGCTGGGGGTGGTGATTCAAGGTTTAGGGCAGTGCAGTGGTGTTCGGACAGTGTAGGGTGTCATGCTGGGGGTGGTGTTTCAGGGTTTAGGGCAGTGCAGCGGTGTTCGGGCAGTGTAGGGGTTCGTGCTGGGATGGTGTTTCAAGGTTTAGGGCAGTGCAGCGGTGTTTGGGCAGTGTAGGGGGTCGTGCTGGGGGTAGTGCTTCAGGGTTTAGGGCAGTGCCGCTGTGTTCGGGCAGTGTAGGGGGTCATGCTGAGGGAGTGTTTTAGGGTTTAGGACAGTGCAGTGGTATTCGGGCAGTGTAGGGGGTCATGCTGGGGGTGGTGTTTTAAGGTTTAGTGCAGTGGTGTTCAGGCAGTGTAGGGGGTCATGCTAGGGGTGGTGTTTTAGGGTTTAGGGCAGTGATGTTGGGGCAGTGTAGGGGTCATGCTGGGGGTGGTGTTTTAGGCTTTAGGGCAGTGCAGTGGTGTTCGGGCAGTGTAGGGGGTCGTGCTGGGGGTGGTGTTTTAGTGTTTAGGGCAGTGCAGTGGTGTTAGGGCAGTGTAGGGGGTCATGCTGGGGTAGTGTTTAAGGGTTTAGGGCAGAGCAGTGGTGTTCGGGCAGTGTAGTGGGTCGTACTGGGGGTAGTGTTATAAGGTTTAGTGCAGTGGTGTTCGGGCAGTATAGGTGTCGTGCTGGGGGTGGTGTTTTAGGGTTTAGGGCAGTGGTGTTCTAGCAGCGTAGAGGGTCGTGCTGGGGGTTGTGTTTCAGGGTTTGGGGCAGTGCACTGGTGTTCGGGCAGTGTAGGGGGTCGTGCCAGGGGTGGTGTTTTAGGGATTAGGGCAGTGCAGTGGTGTTCGGGCAGTGTAGGGGGTCGTGTTGGGGTTGGTGATTCAGGGATTAGGGCAATGCAGTGGTGTTCTGGCAGTGTAGGGGGTCGTGCTGGGGGTGGTGATTCAAGGTTTAGGGCACTGCAATGGTGATTGGGCAGTGTAGGGTGTCATGCTGGGGGTGGTGTTTCAGGGTTTAGGGCAGTGCAGCGGTGTTCGGGCAGTGTAGGGGTTCATGCTGGTATGGTGTTTCAGGGTTTAGGGCAGTGCAGCGGTGTTTGGGCAGTGTAGGGGGTCGTGCTGGGGGTAGTGCTTCAGGGTTTAGGGCAGTGCAACTGTGTTCAGGCAGTGTAGGGGGTCATGCTGAGGGAGTGTTTTAGGGTTTAGGGCAGTGCAGTGGTATTCGGGCAGTGTAGGGGGTCGTGCTGGGGGTGGTGTTTTAACGTTTAGTGCAGTGGTGTTCAGGCAGTGTAGGGAGTCATACTAGGGGTGGTGTTTTAGGGTTTAGGGCAGTGATGTTGGGGCAGTGTAGGGGGTCTTGCTGGGGGTGGTGTTTTAGTGTTTAGGGCAGTGCACTGGTGTTCGGGCAGTGTAGGGGGTCATGCTGGGGCAGTGTTTCAGGGTTTAGGGCAGTGCAATGGTGTTTGCGTAGTGTATGGGGTCGTGCTGGGTGTGGTGTATCAGGGTTTAGGGCAGTGCTGTGGTGTTCGTGCAGTGTAGGGGGGTCGTGCTGGGGTTGGTGTTTCGTTCGGGCAGTGTAGGGGGTCATGCTGGGGGTGGTGTTTCAGGGTTTAGGGCAGTGCAGTGGTATTCGGGCAGTGTAGGGGGTCGTGCTGGGGTGGTGTTTTAAGGTTTAGTGCAGTGGTATTCAGGCAGTGTAGGGGGTCATGCTAGGGGTGGTGTTTTAGGGTTTAGGGCAGTGATGTTGGGGCAGTGTAGGGGTCATGCTGGGGGTGGTGTTTTAGGCTTTAGGGCAGTGCAGTGGTGTTCGGGCAGTGTGGGGGGTCGTGCTGGGGGTGGTGTTTTAGTGTTTAGGGCAGTGCAGTGGTGTTCGGGCAGTGTAGGGGGTCATGCTGGGGTAGTGTTTCAGGGTTTAGGGCAGTGCAATGGTGTTTGGGTAGTGTAGGGGGTCGTGCTGGGAGTGGTGTTTCAGGGTTTAGGGCAGTGCTATGGTGTTCGTGCAGTGTAGGGGGTCATGCTGGGGTTGGTGTTTCATTCAGGCCGTGTAGGGGGTCATGCTGGGGTTGGTGTTTTAGGGTTTAGGGCAGTGCAGTGGTGTTCGGACAGTGTAGAGGGTCGTGCTGGGGTGGTGTTTCAGGGCTTAGGGCAGTGGTGTTCCGGCAGTGTAGGGGGTCATGCTGGGGTGGTGTTTCAGGATTTAGGGCAGTGCAGTGGTGTTTGGGCAGTGTAGGGTTCGTGCTGGTGGTGGTGTTTTAGGGTTTAGAGCAGTGCAGTGGTGTTCGGGCAGTGTAGGGGGTTGTGCTGTGGATGGTGTTTTAGGGCAGTGCAGTGGTGTTCGGATAGGGTAGGGGGTCATGCTGGGTGTAGTGTTTTAGGGTTTAGGGCAGTGCAGTGGTGTTTGGGCAGTGTAGGGGGTCATGCTGGGGTACTGTTGTAGGGTTTAGGGCAGTGAAGCGGTGTTCGGGCAGGGTTGTGGGTCATGCTGGGGGTAGTGTTTAGTGTTTAGGGCACTGCAGTGGTGTTCTGGCAGTGTAGGGGGTCGTGCAGGAGGGTGGTGTTTTACGGTTTATGGCAGTGCTGTGTTGTTCGGGCAGTATGGAGGGTCGTGCTGAGGGTGGTGTTTCAGGGTTTAGGGCATGGCAGCACTGTTAGGGCAGTGTAGGGGGTGGTTCTGGGGGTGGTGTTACAGGGTTTAGGGCAGTGCAGTGGTGTTCGGGCAGTGTACGGGTTCGTGCTGGGGTGGTGTTTCAGAGTTTAGGGCAGTGTAGTGGTGTTTGGGCAGTGTAGGGGTTATTGATGGGGTGGTGTTTCAGGGTTTAGGGCAGTGCAGGGGTGTTCGGGCAGTGTAGGGGGTTGTGCTGGGGGTAGAGTTTCAGGGTTTAGGGCAGTGCAGTGGTGTTCGGGCAGTGTAGGGGTCGTGCTGGGGGTGCTGTTTAAGGATTTAGGGTAGTGCAGCGGTGTTCGGGCAGTGCAGGGGTTTGTGCTGGGGGTGGTGTTTCAGGGTTTAGGGCAGTGCAGTGGTGTTCGGGCAGTGTAGGGGGTCGTGCTGAGGGTAGTGTTTTAGGGTTTAGGGTAGAGCAGCGGTTTTAGGCCAGTGTAGGGGTCATGTTGGGGGCAGTGTTTTAGGGTTTAGGGCAGTGCAGCAGTGTTCAGGCAGTGTAGGGGGACGTGCTGGGGGTAATATTTTAGGGTTTAGGGCAGTGCAGAGGTATTCGGGCAGTGTAGGGGGTCGTGCTGGGGGTAGTGTTTTAGGGTTTATGGCAGTGCAGTGGTGTTCGGGCAGTGTAGGAGGTTGTGCTGGAGATACGGTTTAGGGTTTAGGGCAGTGCAGTGGTGTTCGGGCAGTATAGGGGGTCGTGCTGGGGGTAGTGTTTAGGGTTTAGGGCAGTGCAGCGGTGTTAGGGCAGTGTAGGGGGTCGTGCTGTGGGTAGTGTTTCAGGATTTACGGCAGTGCAGCGGTGTTCGGGCAGTGTAGGGGGTTGTGCTGGGGGTGGTGTTTCAGTGTTTATGGCAGTGCAGCGGTGTTCGGGCTGTGTTGGGGGTCGTGCTGTGGGTAGCGTTTTAGGGTTTAGGGCAGAGCAGCTGTTTTTTGGCAGTGTAGGGGTCGTGCTGGAGGTAGTGTTTTAGGATTTAGAGCAGAGCAGTGGTGTTCGGGCAGTGTTGTGGGTCATGCTGGGGGTAGTGTTTAGTGTTTAGGACACTGCAGCGGTGTTCAGGCAGTGTAGGGGGTTGTGCTTGGGGTAGTGTTTTAGGGTTTAGGGCAGTGCAGCGGTGTTCGGGCAGTGTAGTGGGTCGTGCTGGGGGTACTGTTTTAGGGTTTAGGGCAGTGCAGTGGTGTTCGGGCAGTGTAGGGGGTCGTGCTGGGGCTAGTGTTTTTGGGTTTAGGGCAGTGCAGTGGTGTTCGGGTAGTGTAGGGGGTCGTGAGGGGTTAGTGTTTTAGGGTTTAGGGCAGTGGAGTGTTGTTTGTGTAGTGTAGGGGGTAGGGCTGGGGGTAGTGTTTCAGGGTTTAGGGTAGTGCAGCGGTGTTCGGGCAGTGTAGGGGGTCAGGCTGGGGGTAGTTTTTTAGGCTTTAGGGCAGTGCAGCGGTGTTCGGGCTGTGTTGGGGGTCGTGCTGTGGGTAGCGTTTTAGGGTTTAGGGCAGAGCAGCTGTTTTTTGGCAGTGTAGGGGTCGTGCTGGAGGTAGTGTTTTAGGATTTAGAGCAGAGCAGTGGTGTTCGGGCAGTGTTGTGGGTCATGCTGGGGGTAGTGTTTAGTGTTTAGGACACTGCAGCGGTGTTCAGGCAGTGTAGGGGGTTGTGCTTGGGGTAGTGTTTTAGGGTTTAGGGCAGTGCAGCGGTGTTCGGGCAGTGTAGTGGGTCGTGCTGGGGGTACTGTTTTAGGGTTTAGGGCAGTGCAGTGGTGTTCGGGCAGTGTAGGGGGTCGTGCTGGGGCTAGTGTTTTTGGGTTTAGGGCAGTCAGTGGTGTTCGGGTAGTGTAGGGGGTCGTGAGGGGTTAGTGTTTTAGGGTTTAGGGCAGTGGAGTGTTGTTCGTGTAGTGTAGGGGGTAGGGCTGGGGGTAGTGTTTCAGGGTTTAGGGTAGTGCAGCGGTGTTCGGGCAGTGTAGGGGGTCATGCTGGGGGTAGTTTTTTAGGCTTTAGGGCAGTGCAGCGGTGTTCGGGCTGTGTAGGGGTCGTGCTGGGGGTAGTGTTTCAGGCTTTAGGGCCGTGCAGTGGTGTTCGGGCAGTGTAGGGGGTCGTGCTGGGGGTGTTGTTTTAGTGTTTAGGGCAGTGCAGTGGTGTTCGGGCAGTGTAGGGAGTCATCCTGGGGTAGTGTTTCAGGGTTTAAGGCAGTGCTGTGGTGTTTGTGCAGTGTAGGGGGTCGTGCTGGGGTTGATGTTTCGTTCGGGCAGTGTAAGGGGTAATGCTCGGGGTGGTGTTTCAGGGTTTAGGGCAGTGCAGCGGTGTTAGAATGGGGAACCCCTGGTTGGCACAGGTAGATACTTGTGACAAGCAGTGGTCCCTTCTTCTATTCAGGGCAAGAGAATTACCCCTTCAGAACAACCCCTGCTCACCTTATAGGTAGTGTGGCGCGAGCAGTCAGGGCTAAACTTCAGGGCGCTAAGTCAGTTAAGCATCTATGATAACACACAGTAAATCACAAAGATCCCCCACAAATGGACACCAGGCGTAAGTTGTATCAAAAATACGTATACTTTATATAAAAGCTTCTTTGTGATGCAGGCTTAGTACAAGACCATAAATAACGGTTGCGGAATGGGGGCCACAAGATGATAATTAGGCACTGTTCTCTTCTTTGATAGATTCTTCTGTTACGGGCGCTTCGTAGTGCTCTTTCGAGTTTGTCCAGTATCGGTGATGCGCAGCGCACCCGAGGTACAGTGATGCGGAGAAATCAGAACGTTGCGGACCCCGAGTCCGAGAAAGAGTTCACTGTACCTGGGAGCGTGCGGTGTGTTGGATGAGTCTTCGGTGGGGGGTGCAGGTTCTGCACCTTGAGGATCTCCGGATCCAGAACCAGCGGGCGGCTTTCGGTAGACAGGCGCGGCCCAGGGCCTCCGACACGGACTGTGCGGGAGGTCACTTCAGGGGGCGGCGCGGTCCGAATCTTTCTTGGAGGCGAAGCGGGGCGGCCGGATACGTTACGACGTACGGGCGGCCGTCTGGGGCTTGAACTCGCGTTCCGAGTAGAAATCCGGCGGGAGGGGGAGGGGGCACCAAGCACGCTCCAGTAGCAGGCAGGTGACAGGGAAGCGGGGCGGCCAGACCCGATGGGTCAAGAGCGACTCAGGTAGAGCGGGGTTCTCGGCGAGTGGAGGCGGCCAGGCTTCTGGGTGTCACGGCCCTTGGAGGGGGCAAGGTGCGCAGAGCACTCCGGCGGGAGAAAGCACACGGCTCGATTCTCAGACGAGCGGAGACACGGTGAACCCACTGGTCCTGGGGTTCATTTCAGGGGGCAAGCTCAGTCAAGCCCTTGGAGATTGCTGTGAGCACAAGTCTTTGAATACATAAATAAAGCAAGTCTTTGCAAGTTTCTTCTCTCCCTTGGCAGCGAGGCAACCACTGCAGGCAAGTCCTCCAGACTTAGGAACAGCTTTCCTCCTTCAGCTTCAGGTTCCTCCTCCTCAGGCAGAGCGTTCTCCTTGGTCACAAGCAGGATCTGATTTCTTAGGAGCAGGGCTCCTTCTTTTAAAGCGCAAATCTTTTGTTCTTTGTCGCCAGGGGGCCTGGGCCTGGCTCAGTCCGGTTTTGGAGCACTTTGTTGTGGTGACTCTGCTCTTTCCTTTCAGCAGCAGGGCAGAGACATCAGCCGCTCCACAGGGGGCAGAGCCGGCTTTGTGGTGGCAGAGCACAGGTCTATTCAAGGGTCAAGGTGTACTCCTCCCACCCATCCTGGTGTAATCTTTCTACCCACCACCTGGCAGCCAGCCTGTCTCCTGGAATCCCCCAGCCCTGCTCCTACTGTTGCTAGGCAGAACACACACACAGCGCAGAGGCGGACTGAATGGCTAGGTCAGTAAATACTAACTTTCTAAAAGTAGTATTTACAAACACAGGATATTAAAATAAACTTTACTAAAAGAAGTATTTTATTATTCTGAGTTCAGGCATACTAAACACGAATTTCTACCATGCTTCCTGAGTCCGCTAGGATTATAGAGTGTTATAATCTAGCAGCCCATTCTGGCCTATGGAGAACAGGTAGCCTTACAATAGTGAAAAACGAAAATGGCTGCAATTCACTATTAGGACATGCCACACACCTCAGGGCATGTCCTACCTTATCCTTACAATGCACCCTGCCCTAGGGCCTACCATAGGGGTGACTAACATGAAGGTAAGGGAAGGTTTAGGGACTGGCAAGTGGGGACACTTGCCCAGTCAGCATGACAGTACCGGACTGCATGCAGGTTCTGCAATGGCAGACCTTAGACACATTTACCCTGCTGCTTCTGTGGGTGGCACAACCAGTGCTGCAAGCCCACTAGCAGCATTTGGATATACAAGCCCTTGGCACCCCTGGACTGATAGTAAACCAAATAAGCCAAACATGGAAGTCAATTCACATAATACATTTTACCTTAGGGAGCACTTGCACTGTGGCACTGGATGGCAGTGGCACAGTGCCCCGAGCAGCTAACACCAGCACAAAAATACATTGAGGCACAGACAAAAATGGAAGGGTGACCCACGCCAATGGTGCCAGGTCTAAAACGTGTCCCCTCCAGCTGAAATGTGGGGAGAACTACCCTACCCAAGGGAGTTCTCATCACTAAGGTGGAAAAATCTGGAAAGACCATCAGCGTTGGCGTGGTCTGTACCGGGGCGATGTTCCACCGTGAAATCCGTCCCCTGTAGGGAAATGGACCACCTCAATAACTTAGGATTCTCACCCCTCATCTGCATCAACCATCTGAGGGGCCTGTGGTCTGTTTGAACCCAGGAGTGAGACCCAAACAAGTAGGGTCTTAGCTTCTTCAATGCCCAGACCACAGCAAATGCTTCTCGCTCAATCGCACTCCACTTTTGTTCCCAGGGAAGTAACCTTCTACTAATAAAGGCTACGGGTTGGTCAAAGCCCTCCTCAGTGATCTGTGAGAGAACAGCCCCTAAACCATGCTCTGATGCATCTGTCTGCACCAGGAACTCTTTGGAGAAGTCAGGAGCCAAGAGCACGGGCAGTGCAGTGCAGTGGTGTTCGGGCAGTGTAGGGGGTCGTGCTGTGGATGGTGTTTTAGGGTTTAGGGCAGTGGAGTGGTGTTCGGATAGGGTAGGGGGTCATGCTGGGGGTAGTGTTTTAGGGTTTAGGGCAGAGCAGTGGTGTTCGGGCAGTGTAGGGGTCATTCTGGGGGTAGTGTTTTAGGGTTTCGGGCAGTGCAGTAGTGTTCGGGCAGTGTAGGAGGTTGTGCTGGAGGTAGGGTTTAGGGTTTAGAGTTTAGGGCAGTGCAGTGGTGTTCTGGCAGTATAGGGGGTTGTGCTGGGGGTAGTGTTTCAGGATTTACGGCAGTGCAACTGTGTTCGGGCAGTGTAGGGGGTTGTGCTGGGGGTGGTGTTTCAGGGTTTTTGGGCAGTGCAGCGGTGTTCGGGCTGTGTAGGGGGTCGGGCTGGGGTGGTGTTTTAGGGTTTAGGGCAGAGCAGCGGTTTTCGGGCAGTGTAGGGGCCGTCCTGGAGGTAGTATCTTAGGGTTTAGAGTAGAGCAGCGGTGTTCTGGCAGTGTATGGGGTCGTGCTGGGGGTAGTGTTTTAGGGTTTAGGGCAGTGCAGCGGTGTTCGGGCAGTGTAGGGGGATGTGCTGAGGGTAATATTTTAGGATTTAGGGCAGTGCAGCGGTGTTTGGGCAGTGTAGGGGGTCGTGCTGGGGTAGTGTTTTAGGGTTTAGGGCAGAGCAGCGGTGTTCGGGCAGTGTAGGGGTCATTCTGGGGGTAGTGTTTTAGGGTTTCGGGCAGTGCAGTAGTGTTCGGGCAGTGTAGGGGATCGTGCTGGGGGTAGTGTTTCAGGCTTTACGGCAGTGCAGCGGCGTTCGGGCAGTGTAGGGGGTTGTGCTGGGGGTGGTGTTTCAGGGTTTAGGGCAGTGCAGCGGTGTTCAGGCTGTGTAGGGGGTTGTGCTGGTTTAGTGTTTTAGGGTTTAGAACAGAGCAGCGGTTTTCGGGCAGTGTAGGGGTCGTGCTGGAGGTAGTATTTTAGGGATTAGAGTAGAGCAGCGGTGTTCGGGCAGCGTTGTGGGTCATGCTGGGTGTAGTGTTTTAGGCTTTAGGGAAGAACAGCAGTGTTCGGGCAGTGTAGGAGGTTGTGCTGGGGGTAGTGTTTTAGGGTATAGGGCAGTGCAGCGGTGTTCGGGCAGTGTAGGGGGTCGTGCTGGGGGTAGTGTTTTAGGCTTTAGGGAAGAACAGCAGTGTTCGGGCATTGTAGGAGGTTGTGCTGGGGGTAGTGTTTTAGGGTTTAGGGCAGTGCAGCGGTGTTCGGGCAGTGTAGGGGGTCGTGCTGGGGGTAGTATTTTAGGGTTTAGGGTAGAGCAGCGGTGTTCGGGCAGTGTAGGGGGTCATGCTGGGGGTAGTGTTTAGGGTTTATTGCAGTGCAGCAGTGTTCAGGCCGTGTGGTGGGCCGTGCTGGGGCTGGTGTTTTAGGGTTTAGGGCAGTGCAGCGTTGTTCGGGCAGTGTAGGGGGTCGTGCTGGGGGTAGTGTTTTTGGGTTTAAGGCAGTGCAGTGGTGTTCGGGCAGTGTAGGGGGTCATGAGGGGGTAGTGTTTTTGTGTTTAGGGCAGTAGAGTGGTGTTCAGGTAGTGTAGGGGTAGTGCTGGGGTAGTGTTTTAGGGTTTAGGGCAGTGCAGTGGTGGTCATGTAGTGTAGGGGTAGGGCTGGGGGTAGTGTTTTAGGGTTTAGGGTAGTTCAGTGGTGTTTCGGTAGTGAAGGGGGTCATGCTGAGAGTAGATTTAGGGTTTACGGCAGTGCAATGGTGTTTGGGTAGTGTAGGGGGTCGTGCTGGGGGTAGATTTAGGGTTTAGGGTAGTGCCGTGATGTTTGGTTAGTGTAGGGGTAGGGCTGGGGGTAGTGTTTTAGGGTTTAGGGTAGTTCAGTGGTGTTTCAGTAGTGAAGGGGGTCGTGCTGAGGGTAGATTTAGGGTTTACGGCAGTGCAATGGTGTTTGGGTAGTGTAGGGGGTCATGCTGGGGGTAGATTTAGGGTTTAGGGTAGTGCAGTGGTGTTTGGGTAGTGTAGGGAGTTGTGCTGGGAGTAGTGTTTTAGGGTTTAGGGTAGTGCAGTGGTGTTTGGGTAGTGTAGGGGGTCATGCTGGGGTAGTGTATTAGAGTTTAGGGTAGTGCAGTGGTGTTTGGGTAGTGTAGGGAGTTGTGCTGGGAGTAGTGGTTTAGGGTTTAGGGTAGTGCAGTGGTGTTTGGGTAGTATAGGGGGTCGTGCTGGGATAGTGTTTTAGGGTTTAGGGTAGTGCATTGGTGTTTGGGTAGTGTAGGGAGTTGTGCTGGGAGTAGTGTTTTAGCATTTAGGGTAGTGCAGTGGTGTTTGGGTAGTGTAGGGGTTCTGCTGGGGGTAGTGGTTCAGGGTTTAGGGTAGTGCGGTGGTCTTTAGGTAGTGTAGGGGTCATGTTGGGGTAGTGTTTTAGGGTTTTGGGTAGTGCAGTGGTGTTCGGGCAGTGTAGGGGGTCGTGCTGGGAGTGGAGTTTCAGGGTTTAGGGCAGTGCTGTGATGTTCGGGCAGTGTAGGGGGACGTGCTGTGTGTGGTGTTTCAGGGTTTAGGGCAGTGCAGTGGTGTTCGGGCAGTGTAGTGGGTCATGCTGGGGGTGGTGTTTAAGGGTTTAGGGCAGTGCAGTGGTGTTCGGGCAGTGTAGGGGGTCATGCTGGGGGTGGTGTTTCACGGTTTAGGGCAGTGCAGTGGTATTCGGGCAGTGTAGGGGGTCGTGCTGGGGGTGGTTTTTCAGGGTTTAGGGCAGTGCAGCAGATTTTGGGCCGTGTAGGGGGTCATGCTGGGGGTGGTGTTTAATTCGGGGCAGTGCAGCGGTGTTCGGGCAGTGTAGGGGATCATGCCGGGGTTGGTGTTTCAGAGTTTAAGGCAGTGCAGCAGGGTTCGGGCAGTGTAGGGGGTCGGGCTGGGGGTGGTGTTTCAGGGTTTAGGGCAGTGCAGCGGTGTTCGGGCAGTGTAGGGGTCATGCTGGGGGTGGTGTTTCAGGGATTAGGGCAGTGCAGCGGTGTTCGGGCAGTGTATGGGGTCGTGCTGCTGTTGGTGTTTCACGGTTTAGGGCAGTGCAGTGGTATTCGGGCAGTGTAGGGGGTCATGCTGGGGGTGGTGTTTCAGGGTTTAGGGCAGTGCAGCAGAGTTTGGGCCGTGTAGGGGGTCATGCTGGGGGTTGTGTTTCATTCTGGGCAGTGCAGCGGTGTTCGGGCAGTGTAGGGGATCATGCTGGGGGTGGTGTTTCAGGGTTTAAGGCAGTGCAGCAGGGTTTGGGCAGTGTAGGGGGTCGGGATGGGGGTGGTGTTTCAGGGTTTGGGACAGTGCAGCGGTGTTCGGGCAGTGTAGGGGCCATGCTGGGGGTGGTGTTTCAGGCTTTAGGGCAGAGCAGTGGTGTTTGGGCAGTGTAGGGGGTCATGTTGGGGGTAGTGTTTTAGGGTTTAGGGCAGAGCAGTGGTGTTCGGGCAGTGTAGGGAGTCATTCTGGGGGTAGTGTTTTAGGGTTTAGGGCATTGCAGCAGTGTTCAGGCAGTGTAGGGGGTCATGCTGGGGGTGGTGTTTCATGGATTAGGGCAGTGCAGCGGTGTCCGGGCAGTGTAGGGGGTCGTGCTGGGGGTAGTGTTTAGGGTTTAGGGCAGTGGAGCGGTGTTCGGGCAGTGTTGGCGTTCGTGCTGGGGTAGTGGTTAAGGGTTTAGGGCTGTGCAGTGGTGTTCGGGCAGTGTAGGGGGTCATGCTGGGGGTATTGTTTTGGCGTTTACGGCAGTGCAGTATTGTTCGGGTAGTGTAGGGGGTCGTGCTGGAGTAGTGTTTTAGGGTTTAGGGCAGTTCGGTGGTGTTCGTGTAGTGTAGGGGGTAGGGCTGGGGGTAGTGTTTTAGGGTTTAGGGTGCTGCAGTGGTGTTCGGGTAGAGAAGGGGTCGTGCTGATGGTAGATTTAGGGTCTAGGGTAGAGCAGTGGTGTTTGGGTAGTAAAGGGGGTCGTGCTGAGAATAATGTTTTAGGGTTTAGGGCAGTGCAGCGGTGTTCAGGCAGTGTAGTGGGTCGTGCTGGAGGTAGTGTTTCAGGATTTAGGGCAGTGCAGCAGTGTTCGGGCAGTGTAGGGGGTCGTGCTGTGGGCAGTGTTTTAGGATTTACGGCAGTGCAGCCGTTTTCGGGCAGTGTAGGGGGTCGTGCTGGGGTAGTGTTTTAGGGTTTAGGGCAGAGCAGCGGTTTTCGGGCAGTGAGGGGGTCGTGCTGTGGGTAGTGTTAAAGGGTTTAGGGCAGTGCGGCGGTGTTCGGGCAGTGTAGGGGGATGTGCTGGGGGTCATATTTTAGGGTTTAGGGCAGTGCAGCGGTGTTCGGGCAGTGTAGGGGGTCGTGCTGGGGGTAGTGTTGTAGGGTTTTAGGGCAGAGCAGCGGTGTTCAGGCAGTGTAGCGGTCATTCTGGGGGTAGTGTTTTAGGGTTTCGGGCAGTGCAGTAGTGTTCGGGCAGTGTAGGAGGTTGTGCTGGAGGTAGGGTTTAGGGTTTAGGGCAGTGCAGTGGTGTTCGGGCAGTATAGAGGGTCGGTGCTGGGGGTAGTGTTTCAGGCTTTACGGCAGTGCAGCGGTGTTCCGGCAGTGTAGGGGGTAGTGCTGGGGGTGGTGTTTCAGGGTTTAGGGCAGTGCAGCGGTGTTCAGGCTGTGTAGGGGGTCGTGCTGGGGTAGGGTTTTAGCGTTTAGGGCAGAGCAGCGGTTTTCGGGCAGTGTAGGGGTCGTGCTGGAGGTAGGGTTTTAGGGTTTAGAGTAGAGCTGCGGTGTTCGGACAGTGTTGTGGGTCGTGCTGGGTGTAGTGTTTTTGGGGTTAAGGCAGTGCAGTGGTGTTCGGGCAGTGTAGGGGGTCATGAGGGGGTAGTGTTTTTGGGTTTAGGGCAGTAGAGTGGTGTTCAGGTAGTGTAGGGGTAGTGCTGGGGTAGTGTTTTAGGGTTTAGGGCAGTGCAGTGGTGTTCATGTAGTGTAGGGGTAGGGCTGGGGGTAGTGTTTTAGGGTTTAGGGTAGTTCAGTGGTGTTTCGGTAGTGAAGGGGGTCATGCTGAGAGTAGATTTAAGGTTTACGGCAGTGCAATGGTGTTTGGGTAGTGTAGGGGGTCGTGCTGGGGGTAGATTTAGGGTATAGGGTAGTGCAGTGATGTTTGGGTAGTGTAGGGGTAGGGCTGGGGGTAGTGTTTTAGGGTTTAGGGTAGTTCAGTGGTGTTTCAGTAGTGAAGGGGGTCGTGCTGAGGGTAGATTTAGGGTTTACGGCAGTGCAATGGTGTTTGGGTAGTGTAGGGGGTCATGCTGGGGGTAGATTTAGGGTTTAGGGTAGTGCAGTGGTGTTTGGGTAGTGTAGGGAGTTGTGCTGGGAGTAGTGTTTTAGGGTTTAGGGAAGTGCAGTGGTGTTTGGGTAGTGTAGAGGGTCATGCTAGGGTAGTGTATTAGGGTTTAGGGTAGTGCAGTGGTGTTTGGGTAGTGTAGGGAGTTGTGCTGGGAGTAGTGGTTTAGGGTTTAGGGTAGTACAGTGGTGTTTGGGTAGTATAGGGGGTCGTGCTAGGATAGTGTTTTAGGGTTTAGGGTAGTGCATTGGTGTTTGGGTAGTGTAGGGAGTTGTGCTGGGAGTAGTGTTTTAGGGTTTAGGGTACTGCAGTGGTGTTTGGGTAGTGTAGGGGGTCGTGCTGGGGGTAGTGTTTTAGCATTTAGGGTAGTGCAGTGGTGTTTGGGTAGTGTAGGGGTTCTGCTGGTGGTAGTGGTTCAGGGTTTAGGGTAGTGCAGTGGTCTTTACGTACTGTAGGGGTCATGCTGGGGTAGTGTTTTAGGGTTTTGGGTAGTGCAGTGGTGTTCGGGCAGTGTAGGGGGTCATGCTGGGGGTGGAGTTTCAGGGTTTAGGGCAGTGCTGTGGTGTTCGGGCAGTGTAGGGGGACGTGCTGGGTGTGGTGTTTCAGGGTTTAGGGCAGTGCAGTGGTGTTCGAGCAGTGTAGTGGGTCGTGCTGGGGGTGGTGTTTAAGGGTTTAGGGCAGTGCAGTGGTGTTCGGGCAGTGTAGGGGGTCGTGCTGGGGGTGGTGTTTCACGGTTGAGGCAGTGCAGTGGTATTCGGGCAGTGTAGGGGGTCATGCTGGGGTGGTGTTTCAGGGCTTAGGGCTAGTGCAGCAGAGTTCGGGCCGTGTAGGGGGTCATGCTGGGGGTTGTGTTTCATTCTGGGCAGTGCAGCGGTGTGCGGGCAGTGTAGGGGATCATGCTGGGGGTGGTGTTTCAGGGTTTAGGACAGTGCAGCGGTGTTTGGGCAGTGTAGGGGTCATGCTGGGGGTTGTGTTTCAGGCTTTAGGGCAGAGCAGCGGTGTTCGGGCAGTGCAGGGGGTCATGTTGGGGGTAGTGTTTTAGGGTTTAGGGCAGAGCAGTGGTGTTCGGGCAGTGTAGGGAGTCATTCTGGGGGTGGTGTTTTAGGGTTTAGGGCATTGCAGCAGTGTTCAGGCAGTGTAGGGGGTCATGCTGGGGATGGTGTTTCATGGATTAGGGCGTGCAGCGGTGTTCAGGCAGTGTAGGGGGTCGTGCTGCTGTTGGTGATTCATGGTTTAGGGCAGTGCAGTGGTATTCGGGCAGTGTAGGGGGTCGTGCTGGGGGTAGTGTTTCAGGGTTTAGGGCAGTGCAGCAGAGTTTGGGCCGTGTAGGGGGTCATGCTGGGGGTTGTGTTTCATTCTGGGCAGTGCAGCGGTGTTCGGGCAGTGTAGGGGATCATGCTGGGAGTGGTGTTTCAGGGTTTAAGGCAGTGCAGCAGGGTTCGGGCAGTGTAGGGGGTTCGGGCTGGGGGTGGTGTTTCAGGGTTTAGGACAGTGCAGCGGTGTTCGGGCAGTGTACGGGTCATGCTGGGGGTGGTGTTTCAGGCTTTAGGGCAGAGCAGCGGTGTTCGGGTAGTATAGGGGGTCGTGTTGGGGGTAGTGTTTTAGGGTTTAGGGCAGAGCAGTGGTGTTCGGGCAGTGTAGGGAGTCACTCTGGGGGTAGTGTTTTAGGGTTTAGGGCATTGCAGCAGTGTTCGGGCAGTGTAGGGGGTCGTGCTGGGTTAGTGTTTTGGGGTTTAGGGCAGTGCAGTGGTGTTCGGGCAGTGTAGGGGGTCGTGCTGGGGGTAGTGTTTAGGGTTTAGGGCAGTGGAGCGGTGTTCGGGCAGTGTTGGCGTTCGTGCTGGGGTAGTGTTTTAGGGTTTAGGGCTGTGCAGCGGTGTTCGGGCAGTGTAGGGGGTCGTGCTGGGGTATTGTTTTGGGGTTTAGGGCAGTGCAGTATTGTTCGGGCAGTGTAGGGGGTCGTGCTGGAGTAGTGTTTTAGGGTTTAGGGCAGTTCAGTGGTGTTCGTGTAGTGTAGGGGTAGGGCTGGGGGTAGTGTTTTATCGTTTATGGTGGTGCAGTGGTGTTCGGGTAGTGAAGGGGTCGTGCTGATGGTAGATTTAGGGTTTAGGGTAGAGCAGTGGTGTTTGGGTAGTAAAGGGGGTCGTGCTGAGAATAATGTTTTAGGGTTTAGGGCAGTGCAGCGGTGTTCGGGCAGTGTAGTGGGTCGTGCTGGGGGTAGTGTTTCAGGATTTAGGGCAGTGCAGCAGTGTTCTGGCAGTTGTAGGGGGTCGTACTAGGGGTGGTGTTATAGGGTTTAGGGCAGTGCAGTGGTGTTCAGGCAGTGTAGGGGGTCATGCTGGGGTAGTGTTTTAGGGTTTAGGGCAGTGCAGTGGTGTTTGGGCAGTGTAGGGGGTCGTGCTGGGGTGGTATTTTAGGGTTTATGGCAGTGCAGTGGTGTTCGGGCAGTGCAGGTGTCGTGCTGGGGGTGGTGTTTTAGGGTTTAGGGCAGTGGTGTTCGGGCAGCGTAGAGGGTCGTGCTGGGGGTGGTGTTTTAGGGTTTGGGGCAGTGCAGTGGTGTTCGGGCAGTGTAGGGGGTCGTGCCAGGGTTGGTGTTTTAGGGTTTAGGGCAGTGCAGTGGTGTTCAGGCAGTGTAGGGTGTCGTGTTGGGGTTGGTGGTTCAGGGATTAGGGCAGTGCAGTGGTGTTCTGGCAGTGTAGGGGGTCGTGATTCAAGGTTTAGGGCAGTGCAGTGGTGTTCGAGCAGTGTAGGGTGTCATGCTGGGGGTGGTATTTCAGGGTTTAGGTCAGTGCAGCGGTGTTCGGGCAGTGTAGGGGTACGTGCTGGGAGGGTGTTTCAGGGTTTAGGGCAGTGCAGCGGTGTTCGGGCAGTGTAGGGGGTCATGCTGGGGTAGTGTTTCAGGGTTTAGGGCAGTGCAGTGGTGTTTGGGCAATGTAGGGGGTCGATCTGGAGGTGGTTTCAGGGTTTAGGGCAGTTCTGTGGTGTTTGGGCAGTATAGGGGGTCGTGCTAGGGGTGGTGTTTTGTTCGGGCAGTGTAGGGAGTCATGCTGGGGGTGGTGTTTCAGGGTTTAGTGCAGAAGTGTTCAGGCAGTGTAGGGGTTGTGCTGGGGTGGTGTTTCAGTGTTTAGGGAAGTGCAGTGGTGTTCGGGCAGTGTAGGAGGTCGTGCTGGGTGTGGATTTTCAGGTTTTAGGGCAGTGCAGTTGTGTTCAGGCAGTGTAGGGGGTCATGCTGGGGTGGTGTTATAGGGTTTAGGGCAGTGCAGTGGTGTTCCGGCAGTGTAGGGGGTCATGCTGGGGGTAGTGTTTTAGGGTTTAGGGCAGTGCAGTGGTGTTTGGGCAGTGTAGGGGGTCGTGCTGGGGTGGGATCTTAGGGTTTAGGTCAGAGCTGTGGTGTTCGGGCAGTGTAGTGGGTCGTACTGGGGATAGTGTTATAAGGTTTAGTGCAGTGGTGTACGGGCAGTATAGGTGTCGTGCTGGGGGTGGTGTTTTAGGGTTTAGGGCAGTGGTGTTCTAGCAGCGTAGAGGGTCGTGCTGGGGGTGGTGTTTCAGGGTTTGGGGCAGTGCAGTGGTGTTCGGGCAGCGTAGAGGGTCGTGCTGGGGGTGGTGTTTTAGGGTTTGGGGCAGTGCAGTGGTGTTCGGGCAGTGTAGGGGGTCGTGCCAGGGTTGGTGTTTTAGGGTTTAGGGCAGTGCAGTGGTGTTCAGGCAGTGTAGGGGGTCGTGTTGGGGTTGGTGGTTCAGGGATTAGGGCAGTGCAGTGGTGTTCTGGCAGTGTAGGGGGTCGTGATTCAAGGTTTAGGGCAGTGCAGTGGTGTTCGAGCAGTGTAGGGTGTCATGCTGGGGGTGGTATTTCAGGGTTTAGGTCAGTGCAGCGGTGTTCGGGCAGTGTAGGGGTTCGTGCTGGGATGGTGTTTCAGGGTTTAGGGCAGTGCAGCGGTGTTCGGGCAGTGTAGGGGGTCGTGCTGGGGGTAGTGTTTCAGGGTTTAGGGCAGTGCAGCTGTGTTCTGGCAGTGTAGGGGGTCATGCTGAGGGAGTGTTTTAGGGTTTAGGGCAGTGCAGTGGTATGCGGGCAGTGTCGGGGGTCGTGCTGGGGGTGGTGTTTAAAGGTTTAGTGCAGTGGTGTTCAGGCAGTTTAGGGGGTCATGCTAGGGGTGGTGTTTTAGGGTTTAGGGCAGTGATGTTGGGGCAGTGTAGGGGGTCATCCTGGGGGTGGTGTTATAGGCTTTAGGGCAGTGCAGTGGTGTTTGGGCAGTGTAGGGGGTCGTGCTGGGGGTGATGTTTTAGTGTTTAGGGCAGTGCAGTGGTGTTCGGGCAGTGTAGGGGGTCATGCTGGGGTAGTGTTTCAGGGTTTAGGGCAGTGCAGTGGTGTTTGGGCAATGTAGGGGGTCGATCTGGAGGTGGTTTCAGGTTTTAGGGCAGTTCTGTGGTGTTTGGGCAGTATAGGGGGTCGTGCTAGGGGTGGTGTTTTGTTCGGGCAGTGTAGGGAGTCATGCTGGGGGTGGTGTTTCAGGGTTTAGTGCAGAAGTGTTCAGGCAGTGTAGGGGTTGTGCTGGGGTGGTGTTTCAGTGTTTAGGGAAGTGCAGTGGTGTTCGGGCAGTGTAGGGGGTCGTGCTGGGTGTGGATTTTCAGGTTTTAGGGCAGTGCAGTGGTGTTCAGGCAGTGTAGGGGGTCATGCTGGGGTGGTGTTATAGGGTTTAGGGCAGTGCAGTGGTGTTCAGGCAGTGTAGGGGGTCATGCTGGGGGTAGTGTTTTAGGGTTTAGGGCAGTGCAGTGGTGTTTGGGCAGTGTAGGGGGTCGTGCTGGGGTGGGATCTTATGGTTTAGGTCAGAGCTGTGGTGTTCAGGCAGTGTAGTGGGTCGTACTGGGGATAGTGTTATAAGGTTTAGTGCAGTGGTGTTCGGGCAGTATAGGTGTCGTGCTGGGGGTGGTGTTTTAGGGTTTAGGGCAGTGGTGTTCTAGCAGCATAGAGGGTCGTGCTGGGGGTGGTGTTTTAGGGTTTAGGGCAGTGCAGTGGTGTTCGGGCAGTGTAGGGGGTCGTGCCAGGGGTGGTGTTTTAGGGATTAGGGCAATGCAGTGGTGTTCTGGCAGTGTAGGGGGTCATGCTGGGGGTGGTGATTCAAGGTTTAGGGCAGTGCAGTGGTGTTCGGACAGTGTAGGGTGTCATGCTGGGGGTGGTGTTTCAGGGTTTAGGGCAGTGCAGCGGTGTTCGGGCAGTGTAGGGGTTCGTGCTGGGATGGTGTTTCAAGGTTTAGGGCAGTGCAGCGGTGTTTGGGCAGTGTAGGGGGTCGTGCTGGGGGTAGTGCTTCAGGGTTTAGGGCAGTGCAGCTGTGTTCGGGCAGTGTAGGGGGTCATGCTGAGGGAGTGTTTTAGGGTTTAGGACAGTGCAGTGGTATTCGGGCAGTGTATGGGGTCATGCTGGGGGTGGTGTTTTAAGGTTTAGTGCAGTGGTGTTCAGGCAGTGTAGGGGGTCATGCTAGGGGTGGTGTTTTAGGGTTTAGGGCAGTGATGTTGGGGCAGTGTAGGGGTCATGCTGGGGGTGGTGTTTTAGGCTTTAGGGCAGTGCAGTGGTGTTCGGGCAGTGTAGGGGGTCGTGCTGGGGGTGGTGTTTTAGTGTTTAGGGCAGTGCAGTGGTGTTAGGGCAGTGTAGGGGGTCATGCTGGGGTAGTGTTTAAGGGTTTAGGGCAGAGCAGTGGTGTTCGGGCAGTGTAGTGGGTCGTACTGGGGGTAGTGTTATAAGGTTTAGTGCAGTGGTGTTCGGGCAGTATAGGTGTCGTGCTGGGGGTGGTGTTTTAGGGTTTAGGGCAGTGGTGTTCTAGCAGCGTAGAGGGTCGTGCTGGGGGTTGTGTTTCAGGGTTTGGGGCAGTGCACTGGTGTTCGGGCAGTGTAGGGGGTCGTGCCAGGGGTGGTGTTTTAGGGATTAGGGCAGTGCAGTGGTGTTCGGGCAGTGTAGGGGGTCGTGTTGGGGTTGGTGATTCAGGGATTAGGGCAATGCAGTGGTGTTCTGGCAGTGTAGGGGGTCGTGCTGGGGGTGGTGATTCAAGGTTTAGGGCACTGCAATGGTGTTTGGGCAGTGTAGGGTGTCATGCTGGGGGTGGTGTTTCAGGGTTTAGGGCAGTGCAGCGGTGTTCGGGCAGTGTAGGGGTTCATGCTGGTATGGTGTTTCAGGGTTTAGGGCAGTGCAGCGGTGTTTGGGCAGTGTAGGGGGTCGTGCTGGGGGTAGTGCTTCAGGGTTTAGGGCAGTGCAACTGTGTTCAGGCAGTGTAGGGGGTCATGCTGAGGGAGTGTTTTAGGGTTTAGGGCAGTGCAGTGGTATTCGGGCAGTGTAGGGGGTCGTGCTGGGGGTGGTGTTTCAACGTTTAGTGCAGTGGTGTTCAGGCAGTGTAGGGAGTCATACTAGGGGTGGTGTTTTAAGGTTTAGGGCAGTGATGTTGGGGCAGTGTAGGGGGTCTTGCTGGGGGTGGTGTTTTAGTGTTTAGGGCAGTGCACTGGTGTTCGGGCAGTGTAGGGGGTCATGCTGGGGTAGTGTTTCAGGGTTTAGGGCAGTGCAATGGTGTTTGCGTAGTGTAGGGGGTCGTGCTGGGTGTGGTGTATCAGGGTTTAGGGCAGTGCTGTGGTGTTCGTGCAGTGTAGGGGGGTCGTGCTGGGGTTGGTGTTTCGTTCGGGCAGTGTAGGGGGTCATGCTGGGGGTGGTGTTTCAGGGTTTAGGGCAGTGCAGTGGTATTCGGGCAGTGTAGGGGGTCGTGCTGGGGTGGTGTTTTAAGGTTTAGTGCAGTGGTATTCAGGCAGTGTAGGGGGTCATGCTAGGGGTGGTGTTTTAGGGTTTAGGGCAGTGATGTTGGGGCAGTGTAGGGGTCATGCTGGGGGTGGTGTTTTAGGCTTTAGGGCAGTGCAGTGGTGTTCGGGCAGTGTGGGAGTCGTGCTGGGGGTGGTGTTTTAGTGTTTAGGGCAGTGCAGTGGTGTTCGGGCAGTGTAGGGGGTCATGCTGGGGTAGTGTTTCAGGGTTTAGGGCAGTGCAATGGTGTTTGGGTAGTGTAGGGGGTCGTGCTGGGAGTGGTGTTTCAGGGTTTAGGGCAGTGCTATGGTGTTCGTGCAGTGTAGGGGGTCATGCTGGGGTTGGTGTTTCATTCAGGCCGTGTAGGGGGTCATGCTGGGGTTGGTGTTTTAGGGTTTAGGGCAGTGCAGTGGTGTTCGGACAGTGTAGAGGGTCGTGCTGGGGTGGTGTTTCAGGGCTTAGGGCAGTGGTGTTCCGGCAGTGTAGGGGGTCATGCTGGGGTGGTGTTTCAGGATTTAGGGCAGTGCAGTGGTGTTTGGGCAGTGTAGGGTTCGTGCTGGTGGTGGTGTTTTAGGGTTTAGAGCAGTGCAGTGGTGTTCGGGCAGTGTAGGGGGTTGTGCTGTGGATGGTGTTTTAGGGCAGTGCAGTGGTGTTCGGATAGGGTAGGGGGTCATGCTGGGTGTAGTGTTTTAGGGTTTAGGGCAGTGCAGTGGTGTTTGGGCAGTGTAGGGGGTCATGCTGGGGTACTGTTGTAGGGTTTAGGGCAGTGAAGCGGTGTTCGGGCAGGGTTGTGGGTCATGCTGGGGGTAGTGTTTAGTGTTTAGGGCACTGCAGTGGTGTTCTGGCAGTGTAGGGGGTCGTGCAGGAGGGTGGTGTTTTACGGTTTATGGCAGTGCTGTGTTGTTCGGGCAGTATGGAGGGTCGTGCTGAGGGTGGTGTTTCAGGGTTTAGGGCATGGCAGCACTGTTAGGGCAGTGTAGGGGGTGGTTCTGGGGGTGGTGTTACAGGGTTTAGGGCAGTGCAGTGGTGTTCGGGCAGTGTACGGGTTCGTGCTGGGGTGGTGTTTCAGAGTTTAGGGCAGTGTAGTGGTGTTTGGGCAGTGTAGGGGTTATTGATGGGGTGGTGTTTCAGGGTTTAGGGCAGTGCAGGGGTGTTCGGGCAGTGTAGGGGGTTGTGCTGGGGGTAGAGTTTCAGGGTTTAGGGCAGTGCAGTGGTGTTCGGGCAGTGTAGGGGTCGTGCTGGGGGTGCTGTTTCAGGATTTAGGGTAGTGCAGCGGTGTTCGGGCAGTGCAGGGGTTTGTGCTGGGGGTGGTGTTTCAGGGTTTAGGGCAGTGCAGTGGTGTTCGGGCAGTGTAGGGGGTCGTGCTGAGGGTAGTGTTTTAGGGTTTAGGGTAGAGCAGCGGTTTTAGGCCAGTGTAGGGGTCATGTTGGGGGCAGTGTTTTAGGGTTTAGGGCAGTGCAGCAGTGTTCAGGCAGTGTAGGGGGACGTGCTGGGGGTAATATTTTAGGGTTTAGGGCAGTGCAGAGGTATTCGGGCAGTGTAGGGGGTCGTGCTGGGGGTAGTGTTTTAGGGTTTATGGCAGTGCAGTGGTGTTCGGGCAGTGTAGGAGGTTGTGCTGGAGATACGGTTTAGGGTTTAGGGCAGTGCAGTGGTGTTCGGGCAGTATAGGGGGTCGTGCTGGGGGTAGTGTTTAGGGTTTAGGGCAGTGCAGCAATGTTAGGGCAGTGTAGGGGGTCGTGCTGTGGGTAGTGTTTCAGGATTTACGGCAGTGCAGCGGTGTTCGGGCAGTGTAGGGGGTTGTGCTGGGGGTGGTGTTTCAGTGTTTATGGCAGTGCAGCGGTGTTCGGGCTGTGTTGGGGGTCGTGCTGTGGGTAGCGTTTTAGGGTTTAGGGCAGAGCAGCTGTTTTTTGGCAGTGTAGGGGTCGTGCTGGAGGTAGTGTTTTAGGATTTAGAGCAGAGCAGTGGTGTTCGGGCAGTGTTGTGGGTCATGCTGGGGGTAGTGTTTAGTGTTTAGGACACTGCAGCGGTGTTCAGGCAGTGTAGGGGGTTGTGCTTGGGGTAGTGTTTTAGGGTTTAGGGCAGTGCAGCGGTGTTCGGGCAGTGTAGTGGGTCGTGCTGGGGGTACTGTTTTAGGGTTTAGGGCAGTGCAGTGGTGTTCGGGCAGTGTAGGGGGTCGTGCTGGGGCTAGTGTTTTTGGGTTTAGGGCAGTGCAGTGGTGTTCGGGTAGTGTAGGGGGTCGTGAGGGGTTAGTGTTTTAGGGTTTAGGGCAGTGGAGTGTTGTTTGTGTAGTGTAGGGGGTAGGGCTGGGGGTAGTGTTTCAGGGTTTAGGGTAGTGCAGCGGTGTTCGGGCAGTGTAGGGGGTCATGCTGGGGGTAGTTTTTTAGGCTTTAGGGCAGTGCAGCGGTGTTCGGGCTGTGTAGGGGTCGTGCTGGGGGTAGTGTTTCAGGCTTTAGGGCCGTGCAGTGGTGTTCGGGCAGTGTAGGGGGTCGTGCTGGGGGTGTTGTTTTAGTGTTTAGGGCAGTGCAGTGGTGTTCGGGCAGTGTAGGGAGTCATCCTGGGGTAGTGTTTCAGGGTTTAAGGCAGTGCTGTGGTGTTTGTGCAGTGTAGGGGGTCGTGCTGGGGTTGATGTTTCGTTCGGGCAGTGTAAGGGGTAATGCTCGGGTGGTGTTTCAGGGTTTAGGGCAGTGCAGCGGTGTTAGAATGGGGAACCCCTGGTTGGCACAGGTAGATACTTGTGACAAGCAGTGGTCCCTTCTTCTATTCAGGGCAAGAGAATTACCCCTTCAGAACAACCCCTGCTCACCTTATAGGTAGTGTGGCGCGAGCAGTCAGGGCTAAACTTCAGGGCGCTAAGTCAGTTAAGCATCTATGATAACACACAGTAAATCACAAAGATCCCCCACAAATGGACACCAGGCGTAAGTTGTATCAAAAATACGTATACTTTATATAAAAGCTTCTTTGTGATGCAGGCTTAGTACAAGACCATAAATAACGGTTGCGGAATGGGGGCCACAAGATGATAATTAGGCACTGTTCTCTTCTTTGATAGATTCTTCTGTTACGGGCGCTTCGTAGTGCTCTTTCGAGTTTGTCCAGTATCGGTGATGCGCAGCGCACCCGAGGTACAGTGATGCGGAGAAATCAGAACGTTGCGGACCCCGAGTCCGAGAGAGAGTTCACTGTACCTGGGAGCGTGCGGTGTGTTGGACGAGTCTTCGGTGGGGGATGCAGGTTCTGCACCTTGAGGGTCTCCGGATCCAGAACCAGCGGGCGGCTTTCGGTAGACAGGCGCGGCCCAGGGCCTCCGACACGAACTGTGCGGGAGGTCACTTCAGGGGGCGGCGCGGTCCGAATCTTTCTTGGAGGCGAAGCGGGGCGGCCGGATACGTTACGACGTACGGGCGGCCGTCTGGGGCTTGAACTCGCGTTCCGAGTAGAAATCCGGCGGGAGGGGGAGGGGGCACCAAGCACGCTCCAGTAGCAGGCAGGTGACAGGGAAGCGGGGCGGCCAGACCCGATGGGTCAAGAGCGACTCAGGTAGAGCGGGGTTCTCGGCGAGTGGAGGCGGCCAGGCTTCTGGGTGTCACGGCCCTTGGAGGGGGCAAGGTGCGCAGAGCACTCCGGCGGGAGAAAGCACACGGCTCGATTCTCAGACGAGCGGAGACACGGTGAACCCACTGGTCCTGGGGTTCATTTCAGGGGGCAAGCTCAGTCAAGCCCTTGGAGATTGCTGTGAGCACAAGTCTTTGAATACGTAAATAAAGCAAGTCTTTGCAAGTTTCTTCTCTCCCTTGGCAGCGAGGCAACCACTGCAGGCAAGTCCTCCAGACTTAGGAATAGCTTTCCTCCTTCAGCTTCAGGTTCCTCCTCCTCAGGCAGAGCGTTCTCCTTGGTCACAAGCAGGATCTGATTTCTTAGGAGCAGGGCTCCTTCTTTTAAAGCGCAAATCTTTTGTTCTTTGTCGCCAGGGGGCCTGGGCCTGGCTCAGTCCGGTTTTGGAGCACTTTGTTGTGGTGACTCTGCTCTTTCCTTTCAGCAGCAGGGCAGAGACATCAGCCGCTCCACAGGGGGCAGAGCCGGCTTTGTGGTGGCAGAGCACAGGTCTATTCAAGGGTCAAGGTGTACTCCTCCCACCCATCCTGGTGTAATCTTTCTACCCACCACCTGGCAGCCAGCCTGTCTCCTGGAATCCCCCAGCCCTGCTCCTACTGTTGCTAGGCAGAACACACACACAGCGCAGAGGCGGACTGAATGGCTAGGTCAGTAAATACTAACTTTCTAAAAGTAGTATTTACAAACACAGGATATTAAAATAAACTTTACTAAAAGAAGTATTTTATTATTCTGAGTTCAGGCATACTAAACACGAATTTCTACCATGCTTCCTGAGTCCGCTAGGATTATAGAGTGTTATAATCTAGCAGCCCATTCTGGCCTATGGAGAACAGGTAGCCTTACAATAGTGAAAAACGAAAATGGCTGCAATTCACTATTAGGACATGCCACACACCTCAGGGCATGTCCTACCTTATCCTTACAATGCACCCTGCCCTAGGGCCTACCATAGGGGTGACTAACATGAAGGTAAGGGAAGGTTTAGGGACTGGCAAGTGGGGACACTTGCCCAGTCAGCATGACAGTACCGGACTGCATGCAGGTTCTGCAATGGCAGACCTTAGACACATTTACCCCGCTGCTTCTGTGGGTGGCACAACCAGTGCTGCAAGCCCACTAGCAGCATTTGGATATACAAGCCCTTGGCACCCCTGGTGCACTTCTACTAGGGACTGATAGTAAACCAAATAAGCCAAACATGGAAGTCAATTCACATAATACATTTTACCTTAGGGAGCACTTGCACTGTGGCACTGGATGGCAGTGGCACAGTGCCCCGAGCAGCTAACACCAGCACAAAAATACATTGAGGCACAGACAAAAATGGAAGGGTGACCCACGCCAATGGTGCCAGGTCTAAAACGTGTCCCCTCCAGCTGAAATGTGGGGAGAACTACCCTACCCAAGGGAGTTCTCATCACTAAGGTGGAAAAATCTGGAAAGACCATCAGCGTTGGCGTGGTCTGTACCGGGGCGATGTTCCACCGTGAAATCCGTCCCCTGTAGGGAAATGGACCACCTCAATAACTTAGGATTCTCACCCCTCATCTGCATCAACCATCTGAGGGGCCTGTGGTCTGTTTGAACCCAGGAGTGAGACCCAAACAAGTAGGGTCTTAGCTTCTTCAATGCCCAGACCACAGCAAATGCTTCTCGCTCAATCGCACTCCACTTTTGTTCCCGGGGAAGTAACCTTCTACTAATAAAGGCTACGGGTTGGTAAAAGCCCTCCTCAGTGATCTGTGAGAGAACAGCCCCTAAACCATGCTCTGATGCATCTGTCTGCACCAGGAACTCTTTGGAGAAGTCAGGAGCCAAGAGCACGGGCAGTGCAGTGCAGTGGTGTTCGGGCAGTGTAGGGGGTCGTGCTGTGGATGGTGTTTTAGGGTTTAGGGCAGTGGAGTGGTGTTCGGATAGGGTAGGGGGTCATGCTGGGGGTAGTGTTTTAGGGTTTAGGGCAGAGCAGTGGTGTTCGGGCAGTGTAGGGGTCATTCTGGGGGTAGTGTTTTAGGGTTTCGGGCAGTGCAGTAGTGTTCGGGCAGTGTAGGAGGTTGTGCTGGAGGTAGGGTTTAGGGTTTAGAGTTTAGGGCAGTGCAGTGGTGTTCTGGCAGTATAGGGGGTTGTGCTGGGGGTAGTGTTTCAGGATTTACGGCAGTGCAACTGTGTTCGGGCAGTGTAGGGGGTTGTGCTGGGGGTGGTGTTTCAGGGTTTTTGGGCAGTGCAGCGGTGTTCGGGCTGTGTAGGGGGTCGGGCTGGGGTGGTGTTTTAGGGTTTAGGGCAGAGCAGCGGTTTTCGGGCAGTGTAGGGGCCGTCCTGGAGGTAGTATCTTAGGGTTTAGAGTAGAGCAGTGGTGTTCTGGCAGTGTAGGGGGTCGTGCTGGGGGTAGTGTTTTAGGGTTTAGGGCAGTGCAGCGGTGTTCGGGCAGTGTAGGGGGATGTGCTGAGGGTAATATTTTAGGATTTAGGGCAGTGCAGCGGTGTTTGGGCAGTGTAGGGGGTCGTGCTGGGGTAGTGTTTTAGGGTTTAGGGCAGAGCAGCGGTGTTCGGGCTGTGTAGGGGTCATTCTGGGGGTAGTGTTTTAGGGTTTCGGGCAGTGCAGTAGTGTTCGGGCAGTGTAGGAGATCGTGCTGGGGGTAGTGTTTCAGGCTTTACGGCAGTGCAGCGGCGTTCGGGCAGTGTAGGGGGTTGTGCTGGGGGTGGTGTTTCAGGGTTTAGGGCAGTGCAGCGGTGTTCAGGCTGTGTAGGGGGTTGTGCTGGTTTAGTGTTTTAGGGTTTAGAACAGAGCAGCGGTTTTCGGGCAGTGTAGGGGTCGTGCTGGAGGTAGTATTTTAGGGATTAGAGTAGAGCAGCGGTGTTCGGGCAGCGTTGTGGGTCATGCTGGGTGTAGTGTTTTAGGCTTTAGGGAAGAACAGTAGTGTTCGGGCAGTGTAGGAGGTTGTGCTGGGGGTAGTGTTTTAGGGTATAGGGCAGTGCAGCGGTGTTCGGGCAGTGTAGGGGGTCGTGCTGGGGGTAGTGTTTTAGGCTTTAGGGAAGAACAGCAGTGTTCGGGCATTGTAGGAGGTTGTGCTGGGGGTAGTGTTTTAGGGTTTAGGGCAGTGCAGCGGTGTTCGGGCAGTGTAGGGGTCGTGCTGGGGGTAGTGTTTTAGGGTTTAGGGTAGAGCAGCGGTGTTCGGGCAGTGTAGGGGGTCATGCTGGGGGTAGTGTTTAGGGTTTATTGCAGTGCAGCAGTGTTCAGGCCGTGTGGTGGGCCGTGCTGGGGCTGGTGTTTTAGGGTTTAGGGCAGTGCAGCGTTGTTCGGGCAGTGTAGGGGGTCGTGCTGGGGGTAGTGTTTTTGGGTTTAAGGCAGTGCAGTGGTGTTCGGGCAGTGTAGGGGGTCATGAGGGGGTAGGGTTTTTGTGTTTAGGGCAGTAGAGTGGTGTTCAGGTAGTGTAGGGGTAGTGCTGGGGTAGTGTTTTAGGGTTTAGGGCAGTGCAGTGGTGGTCATGTAGTGTAGGGGTAGGGCTGGGGGTAGTGTTTTAGGGTTTAGGGTAGTTCAGTGGTGTTTCGGTAGTGAAGGGGGTCATGCTGAGAATAGATTTAGGGTTTACGGCAGTGCAATGGTGTTTGGGTAGTGTAGGGGGTCGTGCTGGGGGTAGATTTAGGGTTTAGGGTAGTGCTGTGATGTTTGGTTAGTGTAGGGGTAGGGCTGGGGGTAGTGTTTTAGGGTTTAGGGTAGTTCAGTGGTGTTTCAGTAGTGAAGGGGGTCGTGCTGAGGGTAGATTTAGGGTTTACGGCAGTGCAACGGTGTTTGGGTAGTGTAGGGGGTCATGCTGGGGGTAGATTTAGGGTTTAGGGTAGTGCAGTGGTGTTTGGGTAGTGTAGGGAGTTGTGCTGGGAGTAGTGTTTTAGGGTTTAGGGTAGTGCAGTGGTGTTTGGGTAGTGTAGGGGGTCATGCTGGGGTAGTGTATTAGAGTTTAGGGTAGTGCAGTGGTGTTTGGGTAGTGTAGGGAGTTGTGCTGGGAGTAGTGGTTTAGGGTTTAGGGTAGTGCAGTGGTGTTTGGGTAGTATAGGGGGTCGTGCTGGGATAGTGTTTTAGGGTTTAGGGTAGTGCATTGGTGTTTGGGTAGTGTAGGGAGTTGTGCTGGGAGTAGTGTTTTAGCATTTAGGGTAGTGCAGTGGTGTTTGGGTAGTGTAGGGGTTCTGCTGGGGGTAGTGGTTCAGGGTTTAGGGTAGTGCGGTGGTCTTTAGGTAGTGTAGGGGTCATGTTGGGGTAGTGTTTTAGGGTTTTGGGTAGTGCAGTGGTGTTCGGGCAGTGTAGGGGGTCGTGCTGGGAGTGGAGTTTCAGGGTTTAGGGCAGTGCTGTGATGTTCGGGCAGTGTAGGGGGACGTGCTGTGTGTGGTGTTTCAGGGTTTAGGGCAGTGCAGTGGTGTTCGGGCAGTGTAGTGGGTCATGCTGGGGGTGGTGTTTAAGGGTTTAGGGCAGTGCAGTGGTGTTCGGGCAGTGTAGGGGGTCATGCTGGGGGTGGTGTTTCACGGTTTAGGGCAGTGCAGTGGTATTCGGGCAGTGTAGGGGGTCGTGCTGGGGGTGGTGTTTCAGGGTTTAGGGCAGTGCAGCAGATTTTGGGCCGTGTAGGGGGTCATGCTGGGGGTGGTGTTTAATTCGGGGCAGTGCAGCGGTGTTCGGGCAGTGTAGGGGATCATGCCGGGGGTGGTGTTTCAGAGTTTAAGGCAGTGCAGCAGGGTTCGGGCAGTGTAGGGGGTCGGGCTGGGGGTGGTGTTTCAGGGTTTAGGGCAGTGCAGCGGTGTTCGGGCAGTGTAGGGGTCATGCTGGGGGTGGTGTTTCAGGGATTAGGGCAGTGCAGCGGTGTTCGGGCAGTGTATGGGGTCGTGCTGCTGTTGGTGTTTCACGGTTTAGGGCAGTGCAGTGGTATTCGGGCAGTGTAGGGGGTCATGCTGGGGGTGGTGTTTCAGGGTTTAGGGCAGTGCATCAGAGTTTGGGCCGTGTAGGGGGTCATGCTGGGGGTTGTGTTTCATTCTGGGCAGTGCAGCGGTGTTCGGGCAGTGTAGGGGATCATGCTGGGGGTGGTGTTTCAGGGTTTAAGGCAGTGCAGCAGGGTTTGGGCAGTGTAGGGGGTCGGGATGGGGGTGGTGTTTCAGGGTTTGGGACAGTGCAGCGGTGTTCGGGCAGTGTAGGGGCCATGCTGGGGGTGGTGTTTCAGGCTTTAGGGCAGAGCAGTGGTGTTTGGGCAGTGTAAGGGGTCATGTTGGGGGTAGTGTTTTAGGGTTTAGGGCAGAGCAGTGGTGTTCGGGCAGTGTAGGGAGTCATTCTGGGGGTAGTGTTTTAGGGTTTAGGGCATTGCAGCAGTGTTCAGGCAGTGTAGGGGGTCATGCTGGGGGTGGTGTTTCATGTATTAGGGCAGTGCAGCGGTGTCCGGGCAGTGTAGGGGGTCGTGCTGGGGGTAGTGTTTAGGGTTTAGGGCAGTGGAGCGGTGTTCGGGCAGTGTTGGCGTTCGTGCTGGGGTAGTGGTTAAGGGTTTAGGGCTGTGCAGTGGTGTTCGGGCAGTGTAGGGGGTCATGCTGGGGGTATTGTTTTGGCGTTTACGGCAGTGCAGTATTGTTCGGGTAGTGTAGGGGGTCGTGCTGGAGTAGTGTTTTAGGGTTTAGGGCAGTTCGGTGGTGTTCGTGTAGTGTAGGGGGTAGGGCTGGGGGTAGTGTTTTAGGGTTTAGGGTGGTGCAGTGGTGTTCGGGTAGAGAAGGGGTCGTGCTGATGGTAGATTTAGGGTCTAGGATAGAGCAGTGGTGTTTGGGTAGTAAAGGGGGTCGTGCTGAGAATAATGTTTTAGGGTTTAGGGCAGTGCAGCGGTGTTCGGGCTGTGTAGGGGGTCGTGCTGGGGTAGTGTTTTAGGGTTTAGGGCAGAGCAGCGGTTTTCGGGCAGTGAGGGGGTCGTGCTGGGGGTAGTGTTAAAGGGTTTAGGGCAGTGCGGCGGTGTTCGGGCAGTGTAGGGGGATGTGCTGGGGGTCATATTTTAGGGTTTAGGGCAGTGCAGCGGTGTTCGGGCAGTGTAGGGGGTCGTGCTGGGGGTAGTGTTGTAGGGTTTTAGGGCAGAGCAGCGGTGTTCAGGCAGTGTAGCGGTCATTCTGGGGGTAGTGTTTTAGGGTTTCGGGCAGTGCAGTAGTGTTCGGGCAGTGTAGGAGGTTGTGCTGGAGGTAGGGTTTAGGGTTTAGGGCAGTGCAGTGGTGTTCGGGCAGTATAGAGGGTCGGTGCTGGGGGTAGTGTTTCAGGCTTTACGGCAGTGCAGCGGTGTTCCGGCAGTGTAGGGGGTTGTGCTGGGGGTGGTGTTTCAGGGTTTAGGGCAGTGCAGCGGTGTTCAGGCTGTGTAGGGGGTCGTGCTGGGGTAGTGTTTTAGCGTTTAGGGCAGAGCAGCGGTTTTCGGGCAGTGTAGGGGTCGTGCTGGAGGTAGGGTTTTAGGGTTTAGAGTAGAGCTGCGGTGTTCGGGCAGTGTTGTGGGTCGTGCTGGGTGTAGTGTTTTTGGGTTTAAGGCAGTGCAGTGGTGTTCGGGCAGTGTAGGGGGTCATGAGGGGGTAGTGTTTTTGGGTTTAGGGCAGTAGAGTGGTGTTCAGGTAGTGTAGGGGTAGTGCTGGGGTAGTGTTTTAGGGTTTAGGGCAGTGCAGTGGTGTTCATGTAGTGTAGGGGTAGGGCTGGGGGTAGTGTTTTAGGGTTTAGGGTAGTTCAGTGGTGTTTCGGTAGTGAAGGGGGTCATGCTGAGAGTAGATTTAAGGTTTACGGCAGTGCAATGGTGTTTGGGTAGTGTAGGGGGTCGTGCTGGGGGTAGATTTAGGGTTTAGGGTAGTGCAGTAATGTTTGGGTAGTGTAGGGGTAGGGCTGGGGGTAGTGTTTTAGGGTTTAGGGTAGTTCAGTGGTGTTTCAGTAGTGAAGGGGGTCGTGCTGAGGGTAGATTTAGGGTTTACGGCAGTGCAATGGTGTTTGGGTAGTGTAGGGGGTCATGCTGGGGGTAGATTTAGGGTTTAGGGTAGTGCAGTGGTGTTTGGGTAGTGTAGGGAGTTGTGCTGGGAGTAGTGTTTTAGGGTTTAGGGAAGTGCAGTGGTGTTTGGGTAGTGTAGGGGGTCATGCTAGGGTAGTGTATTAGGGTTTAGGGTAGTGCAGTGGTGTTTGGGTAGTGTAGGGAGTTGTGCTGGGAGTAGTGGTTTAGGGTTTAGGGTAGTACAGTGGTGTTTGGGTAGTATAGGGGGTCGTGCTAGGATAGTGTTTTAGGGTTTAGGGTAGTGCATTGGTGTTTGGGTAGTGTAGGGAGTTGTGCTGGGAGTAGTGTTTTAGGGTTTAGGGTACTGCAGTGGTGTTTGGGTAGTGTAGGGGGTCGTGCTGGGGGTAGTGTTTTAGCATTTAGGGTAGTGCAGTGGTGTTTGGGTAGTGTAGGGGTTCTGCTGGTGGTAGTGGTTCAGGGTTTAGGGTAGTGCAGTGGTCTTTACGTACTGTAGGGGTCATGCTGGGGTAGTGTTTTAGGGTTTTGGGTAGTGCAGTGGTGTTCGGGCAGTGTAGGGGGTCATGCTGGCGGTGGAGTTTCAGGGTTTAGGGCAGTGCTGTGGTGTTCGGGCAGTGTAGGGGGACGTGCTGGGTGTGGTGTTTCAGGGTTTAGGGCAGTGCAGTGGTGTTCGAGCAGTGTAGTGGGTCGTGCTGGGGGTGGTGTTTAAGGGTTTAGGGCAGTGCAGTGGTGTTCGGGCAGTGTAGGGGGTCGTGCTGGGGGTGGTGTTTCACGGTTGAGGCAGTGCAGTGGTATTCGGGCAGTGTAGGGGGTCATGCTGGGGTGGTGTTTCAGGGCTTAGGGCTAGTGCAGCAGAGTTCGGGCCGTGTAGGGGGTCATGCTGGGGGTTGTGTTTCATTCTGGGCAGTGCAGCGGTGTTCGGGCAGTGTAGGGGATCATGCTGGGGGTGGTGTTTCAGGGTTTAAGGCAGTGCAGCAGGGTTCGGGCAGTGTAGGGGGTCGGGCTGGGGGTGGTGTTTCAGGGTTTAGGACAGTGCAGCGGTGTTTGGGCAGTGTAGGGGTCATGCTGGGGGTTGTGTTTCAGGCTTTAGGGCAGAGCAGCGGTGTTCGGGCAGTGCAGGGGGTCATGTTAGGGGTAGTGTTTTAGGGTTTAGGGCAGAGCAGTGGTGTTCGGGAAGTGTAGGGAGTCATTCTGGGGGTGGTGTTTTAGGGTTTAGGGCATTGCAGCAGTGTTCAGGCAGTGTAGGGGGTCATGCTGGGGATGGTGTTTCATGGATTAGGGCGTGCAGCGGTGTTCAGGCAGTGTAGGGGGTCGTGCTGCTGTTGGTGATTCACCGTTTAGGGCAGTGCAGTGGTATTCGGGCAGTGTAGGGGGTCGTGCTGGGGGTAGTGTTTCAGGGTTTAGGGCAGTGCAGCAGAGTTTGGGCCGTGTAGGGGGTCATGCTGGGGGTTGTGTTTCATTCTGGGCAGTGCAGCGGTGTTCGGGCAGTGTAGGGGATCATGCTGGGAGTGGTGTTTCAGGGTTTAAGGCAGTGCAGCAGGGTTCGGGCAGTGTAGGGGGTTCGGGCTGGGGGTGGTGTTTCAGGGTTTAGGACAGTGCAGCAGTGTGTTCGGGCAGTGTACGGGTCATGCTGGGGGTGGTGTTTCAGGCTTTAGGGCAGAGCAGCGGTGTTCGGGTAGTATAGGGGGTCGTGTTGGGGGTAGTGTTTTAGGGTTTAGGGCAGAGCAGTGGTGTTCGGGCAGTGTAGGGAGTCATTCTGGGGGTAGTGTTTTAGGGTTTAGGGCATTGCAGCAGTGTTCGGGCAGTGTAGGGGGTCGTGCTGGGTTAGTGTTTTGGGGTTTAGGGCAGTGCAGTGGTGTTCGGGCAGTGTAGGGGGTCGTGCTGGGGGTAGTGTTTAGGGTTTAGGGCAGTGGAGCGGTGTTCGGGCAGTGTTGGCGTTCGTGCTGGGGTAGTGTTTTGGGGTTTAGGGCTGTGCAGCGGTGTTCGGGCAGTGTAGGGGGTCGTGCTGGGGTATTGTTTTGGGGTTTAGGACAGTGCAGTATTGTTCGGGCAGTGTAGGGGGTCGTGCTGGAGTAGTGTTTTAGGGTTTAGGGCAGTTCAGTGGTGTTCGTGTAGTGTAGGGGTAGGGCTGGGGGTAGTGTTTTATCGTTTATGGTGGTGCAGTGGTGTTCGGGTAGTGAAGGGGTCGTGCTGATGGTAGATTTAGGGTTTAGGGTAGAGCAGTGGTGTTTGGGTAGTAAAGGGGGTCGTGCTGAGAATAATGTTTTAGGGTTTAGGGCAGTGCAGCGGTGTTTGGGCAGTGTAGTGGGTCGTGCTGGGGGTAGTGTTTCAGGATTTAGGGCAGTGCAGCAGTGTTTGGGCAGTGTAGGGGGTCGTGCTGTGGGCAGTGTTTTAGGATTTACGGCAGTGCAGCCGTGTTCGGGCAGTGAAGGGGGTTGTGCTGGGGGTGGTGTTTCAGGGTTTAGGGCAGTGCAGCGGTGTTCGGGCTGTGTAGGGGGTTGTGCTGGGGTAGTGTTTTAGGGTTTAGGGCAGAGCAGCGGTTTTCGGGCAGTGTAGAGGGTCGTGCTGGGGGTAGTGTTTTAGGGTTTAGGGCAGTGCGGCAGTGTTCGGGCAGTGTATGGGGATGTGCTGGGGGTCATATGTTAGGGTATAGGGCAGTGCAGCAGTGTTCGGGCAGTGTAGGGGGTCGTGCTGGGTGTAGTGTTGTAGGGTTTTAGGGCAGAGCAGCGGTGTTCGGGCAGTATAGCGGTCATTCTGGGGGTAGTGTTTTAGGGTTTCGGGCAGTGCAGTAGTGTTCGGGCAGTGTAGGAGGTTGTGCTGGAGGTAGGGTTTAGGGTTTAGGGCAGTGCAGTGGTGTTCGGGCAGTATAGGGGTCGTGCTGGGGGTAGTGTTTCAGGCTTTACGGCAGTGCAGCGGTGTTCGGGCAGTGTAGGGGGTTGTGCTGGGGGTGGTGTTTCAGGGTTTAGGGCAGTGCAGCGGTGTTCAGGCTGTGTAGGGGGTCGTGCTGGGGTAGTGTTTTAGGGTTTAGGGCTGAGCAGCGGTTTTCGGGCAGTGTAGGGGTCGTGCTGGAGGTAGGGTTTTAGGGTTTAGAGTAGAGCTGCGGTGTTCGGGCAGTGTTGTGGGTCGTGCTGGGTGTAGTGTTTTTGGGTTTAAGGCAGTGCAGTGGTGTTCGGGCAGTGTAGGGGGTCATGAGGGGGTAGTGTTTTTGGGTTTAGGGCAGTAGAGTGGTGTTCAGGTAGTGTAGGGGTAGTGCTGGGGTAGTGTTTTAGGGTTTAGGGCAGTGCAGTGGTGTTCATGTAGTGTAGGGGTAAGGCTGGGGGTAGTGTTTTAGGGTTTAGGGTAGTTCAGTGGTGTTTCGGTAGTGAAGGGGGTCATGCTGAGAGTAGATTTAGGGTTTACGGCAGTGCAATGGTGTTTGGGTAGTGTAGGGGGTCGTGCTGGGGGTAGATTTAGGGTTTAGGGTAGTGCAGTGATGTTTGGGTAGTGTAGGGGTAGGGCTGGGGGTAGTGTTTTAGGGTTTAGGGTAGTTCAGTGGTGTTTCAGTACTGAATGGGGTCGTGCTGAGGATAGATTTAGGGTTTACGGCAGTGCAATGGTGTTTGGGTAGTGTAGGGGGTCATGCTTGGGGTAGATTTAGGGTTTAGGGTAGTGCAGAGGTGTTTGGGTAGTGTAGGGAGTTGTGCTGGGAGTAGTGTTTTAGGGTTTAGGGTAGTGCAGTGGTGTTTGGGTAGTGTAGGGGGTCATGCTGGGGTAGTGTATTAGGGTTTAGGGTAGTGCAGTGGTGTTTGGATAGTGTAGGGAGTTGTGCTGGGAGTAGTGGTTTAGGGTTTAGGGTAGTGCAGTGGTGTTTGGGTAGTGTAGGGAGTTGTGCTGGAAGTAGTGTTTTAGGGTTTAGGGTACTGCAGTGGTGTTTGGGTAGTGTAGGGGTTCTGCTGGGGGTAGTGGTTCAGGGTTTAGGGTAGTGCAGTGGTCTTTGGGTAGTGTAGGGGTCATGCTGGGGTAGTGTTTTAGGGTTGTGGGTAGTGCAGTGGTGCTCGGGCAGTGTAGGGGGTCATGCTGGGGGTGGAGTTTCAGGGTTTAGGGCAGTGCTGTGGTGTTCGGGCAGTGTAGGGGGACGTGCTGGGTGTGGCGTTTCAGGGTTTAGGGCAGTGCAGTGGTGTTCGGGCAGTGTAGTGGGTCGTGCTGGGGGTGGTGTTTAAGGGTTTAGGGCAGTGCAGTGGTGTTCGGGCAGTGTAGAGGGTCGTGCTGGGGGTGGTGTTTCATGGTTTAGGGCAGTGCAGTGGTATTCGGGCAGTGTAGGGGGTCATGCTGGGGTGGTGTTTCAGGGTTTAGGGCAGTGCAGCAGAGTTCGGGCCGTGTAGGGGGTCATGCGGGGGTTGTGTTTCATTCTGGGCAGTGCAGCGGTGTTCGGGCAGTGTAGGGGATCTTGCTGGGGGTGGTGTTTCAGGGTTTAAGGCAGTGCAGCAGAGTTCGGGCAGTGTAGGGGGTCGGGCTGGGGGTGGTGTTTCAGGGTTTAGGACAGTGCAGCGGTGTTTGGGCAGTGTAGGGGTCATGCTGGGGGTGGTGTTTCAGGCTTTAGGGCAGAGCAGCGGTGTTCGGGCAGTGTAGGGGGTCATGTTGGGGGTAGTGTTTTAGGGTTTAGGGCAGAGCAGTTGTGTTCGGGCAGTGTAGGGAGTCATTCTGGGGGTAGTGTTTTAGGGTTTAGGGCATTGCAGCAGTGTTCGGGCAGTGTAGGGGGTCATGCTGGGGGTGGTGTTTCATGGATTAGGGCAGTGCAGCGGTGTTCGGGCAGTGTAGGTGGTCGTGCTGCTGTTGGTGTTTCACGGTTTAGGGCAGTGCAGTGGTATTCCCGCAGTGTAGGGGGTCGTGCTGGGGGTGGTGTTCAGGGTTTAGGGCAGTGCAGCAGAGTTCGGGCCGTGTAGGGGTTCATGCTGGGGGTTGTGTTTCATTCTGGGCAGTGCAGCGGTGTTCGGGCAGTGTAGGGGATTGTTGGACTTGGCCCTTCTGGCCGGTTCACCCCGAAACTTTTTGCTTAATATGGCGACTTGGTTTAGTGATTTTATTGACTTTGGCGCACTTTACCGCTGTGTCCCAGGGTAAAGTGCGTGCGTGTGTTGAGGTTGGCCTGCCCTCCCATAGGAATGCATGGGGGAATGTATGTGTCCCGGTAGTTCCTGATGCGTGGGGTGTGCAGGCCCGTGTTTGGTATGTGCGGACTCGTGGGAGTGAATGCTGCGCGTTGATGTGTGCGGCGTGCATGTACCTGGTGTGGAAGTGCCACTTCTAGAAGTGGGCACTTCAGTGTGCAGTCTGAAAAGTGTGGCTTGTCTGGTGATTGGCTGGTGAGGCCAGGTGACGGACTAGGGAATTCCCCAGAGTCAGGAGGAGTCACCCAGTGGTGAATGGGGAGTTAGCATGTAGATGGCTGGGGAGGAGTGTACCTGGGTCCTGAATAGGACAGGGCTTCCCCCACACAATGCTGGCGCCGGCCCCTGTGGTGCGTCTAATGACCCTAGCCCTGCCAGTGAATAGGGAGAGGGGCTGAGCAAAACAAAGTGCTCAGGAACCTGCTGGAACTGGTTCGCCCCTTCCCTGCACCTTAGACAAAGCCTTGTACTGTATAAAAAGGGGCTGTGTCCCCTTACATTTGTGTTCTCTTGCAGGATCATCTGAGGGGGGTGCCTGCTGCTGCTGGGCGCCAGGAGAGACCGCCACTGGGGACTGCCTCCCTGCTGGAGGGCCCTGTGTGCTGGCTCTGGGCCCAGCCTTTGCCCCTCTGCCCTGGAAGAACTTTATTTTCTGGACTTGCTATTTCTAAGCGCCTGGGAGCGCTTTTATGGGCTTCATAGCGCTGTGAGCGCTGTCTGATTTTATAGCGCTGTGTGCGCTTGGATTTCGATAGCGGGTGCCCACCCCGCGATTCCGCTGGTACCTGCCAGGTCGGCGGGTGCCCCCCCCGCCGTTGTGTTCGTTGCGAGGGAGCCTACCCCTCATTGCCGCTGTAAAGGAGAATCACCGCTGCAGCCCGGTTCGTAACCGGAAGTCAGGCAGGCCTGGGGGCGTGCCGCGGGACGGAAGCCTCGTTTTGGAATCAGGAAGCGGACGGGAGCCTACCCCGCGCTCCTGTGCAGCGAAGATCCAGGCGGGAGCCTACCCCGCGCTGGACCCGAGAGAGGAGTGCGGCAGGACCTGGTACGGAGGGGGCGCGAGGCACATTGTCGGTGCCTGCCCCTCCGCGTTGAAGAGAAGCCTTGGAGTCCTTCACGCCCCCCCTCCCGAGAACGGAGAGAGGGAAGACGACGCGGGAGTCCCCGAGCAGCCCGGTGAGTGTTTAGAAGGGCTGGGGGGACTCCGCGCATGTGCTGGACGTGCGGGGGCAGTGATCGAGCCCCGAGAGGCTCCAAAGGTTGCCACAAGCAGTGTGTCGAGCCCCGTGAGGCTCCAGAAGGGGCATAAGTAGCGAGAGCGCGAGGCGCTCCAACGTGAACACAGCTGGGTGTTCAGAGCGCTCAGAGCGCTCCAACGTGGGGATTGTGTTTTTCTCGAGCCCAGTGAGGCTCCAACGTTGTGCTGAGCCACGAAGGCTCTAGGGGGCACATTTTGAATGGTCAGAGCCCAGAGAGGGCTCCAGAGGCACGCAGAGTGCTTGAAGTTCGTTTTCCAGCTGCCCAGCACTTAGTGGGCAGCTGCCACGTTTAGGTGGGGGACCATTCTTGTTCTAGTCTGCGCAGCTGGCGCAGCCTGACTTTGTTGAACGCAGGGCGTCCTAGCCCCTTCCAGGCCAGTTGGCCCAGGGACTGCCACAGGTGGTGGCATAGGAGTTTTGCGCAATTGTGTTCCTACCTGCACCTCTGAATGTGTTGATGCATCATGTGCCATTGCTTTTACACCTCTGAATGTTTTATGCATCATGTGTGTTCCTACTTGCACCGCTGAATGTGTGTTGATGCATCATGTGCCATGGCTTCTACACCTCTGAATGTTTTAGGCATCATGTGTAACGTTCTATTACCCCTACAGGTGTTGTGATACGTAGGTGGTTGTTGCTTTCTCCTAGTACAGGTGGTGCTAGTGAGGTTCTAGTTCCCTGCGTGACAGTCTCCTAAAGTAGTTAGGGTTACGTAGGTGGTACTTCCCCGATACCAGTAAGTACTGGTTGTGTGCTATACAGATTAGTTTTGTGCTACAGTGATTTTATATATGTTGTGTGCTAAATATCTAAAAAGTGCTAATTCCTGACAGTGGTCCAGGTGGCCCTGTCTTGTACATAATCCCTTGTAAATTCTGCCCGTGCCTGTTGGCACATTGTAAAGTGTGTGTTTTTATCTAATGTGTTGTGTATAATACAAAGGCTATTTTTATAGAATACCTTGTGTGGAGTTTCCTTTGTGGTGGGCCTTGGGTGTTGTTGCTGGGTGCGCGCGCAAACGCTTTACACATCGCCTCAGAGATAAGCCTGACTGCTCGTGCCAAGCTACCAAGGGGGTGAGCAGGGGTTATCTTTGGCGTGTAACTTCCTTGCCCTGACTAGAGTGGTGGTTTCTGCCTGGCTTTGGCGCAAGCCTTAGCCAACCCGAAACCGCCAGGTCTAACATTGGTGATCAGCGGTGGGATTTGGACTTGCGTTTGCGCGGTACCGCAGCAGCGACTGGCTACACCACAAAACTCTGCATTAGATAAACCACATTTTAGGGATTATTGTTTTTATTTCTTCTTCTGAAGGTATCATTGTGTAATTGTGTCCAGTACATTTGTCCCCCGCCCTGCGCCCAGAGTTTGGTACCTGTGTCACGTGGTGGTCAGGTTGAGGGATCAGGGGTGGTAGAAACTGCCTTACCAGTCCGAGGGGAGGGTTGGGTGTGGATGGTGTGTGGGGCACTAGACAGTGAGTGTGAGTTCTCCAGGATAGAGAGCTCACTGAAACCTTTTGTGAATTGTGTACTCCTGTGTAGCTCCGACCCCCAGGTTCCTTGTGTTGAACTCTTCTCAGGAACGTCCGCCAAAATGGAGCCTGCTTTTAACTTCTGTAGTCTGTTTAGGTACAGTAGGCTGGAGCTGGCAAGGTTCTGTGAGGAGAGGGACATAGAGGTGGGTGAGTCAGATACCCAGTCCAAACTGAGGGACAACCTGATCCTTTGGCAAAAGGAGGAGTGGGAGCGGGAGCGCAGCGAGGAAGATAGGGCCCGGGCCGCACGCCGAGAGGGTGGTGGGTCTGAGGAGAGCCCTGAGGAATCTGAGGAGGAGGAAGGTTACCTGACAGGGACGTCAGTAGAGAGTGGAGACCCCATAGATAGGGAGTCCCTTGCTGGGTCCAGTGTCAGGAGCAGCACCCCATCCCTTTCCCTGTCCCCAGAGGAGTGGGTGGATAGGAGGGAAGAGAGGGAGCATCAGCTGGCCATGGAGAAGCTCAGGTTAGAGCATGCCTGGGGGATGGCGCAGCTGACTATGGCAGAGAAAAAGCTGGAGACCGAGAGGGTCTTAGCGCAGGAGAGGATGGCGGAGGCTGAGAGGGCCTTCGCCAGGGAGAAATCAGTGCTGGAGAGTAGATTATCGCCTGCGCGCAGTCGTAGTTTTCTGGGCTCCCCAGGGAGGGTTGAGTCCAGTGGTGGCAGCGAAATAGAGTCCCGTGCGACAAGTCCCACGCCCAGTTCCCCGAGTCTGGTACCTGTTTCCCAAGAGGAGGAGTATAGGTTGAAGTTCAGGGGCAGTAGAAAACCGTCTCACCAGCCGTGGGGGTTGTTTGTGGATGACTGTCATGAGGCACTGTGGGACTGGCTGGAGGTCAACACGGAAGAGGATTTGGATATAGTGCTTAAAATGATTGTCAAAGAGCAGATGCTCAGTAGTTGTTCTCCAGGGTTGCGCCAGCACCTGTTGAGGTATGACTACTTTTGTCCTTGGGAGCTGGCAGAGGAAGCGGAGCGCTGGGAAAGCGCTAAAGGTTCTCTGGAGTCATTAGGGAGTGACTCAAGTTGTGGTTCAGGTACCTTCCAGCCCAGCGTGGTGGAAGAGGCTCCGTGTAGCCCAGCTAGGTCCCAGTGTAGCGAGGAGGGTGTAGGGGCTTATGGCCTGGCTCAGTGGAGCGGGAGTAAGTGGGTGACCGAGGGTCCCCAGACGTACGAAACCCTGCCTCGGGACTTGGGTGGTTTCATGAGGGAACACCAAGTTGGGGACCTAGGCTGTCCTGTTAGCCCATTTGAGGAGGATCACCTAGTGAGTAGAGGACCTGGAGCGCCTGTAAGCAGGGCTCCTGTGGTTCTAGAGGCTGGCAGTACCGCTCCGGTAGGGAGGGTACAGGAGTCCAGCGTGAGGAGTGGTTGGGGGATGAGTTTCCCAGTGGGTGCACCAGTGGACCAGGGACTAGCCAGTTGGGCTAGATCTTCTTGGGGGGACCCGGGTGGCGCCACTTCTGTTCTGGGGGATCTTCGCGCACTGTCAGGTGGGCAGGGGACGGGAGATCTGCGCCAGACAGACAGTCACACGACACATGGGTCATGTGTCAACCTCAGGGGGATGGCGTGTAAGTCCCCAGAAGTCCTGGGGTGCCAGGCAATTATTCCACCGAAGGTTTTAGACCGGAGGTTGGAAGGCCAGGTTCAGGAGCAGCCTGACCTGAAGGGTCTGACTACTGTAACCAGTGTCCTGTCCGGTTCTTCTTCCAGAGGGACCGCCCCAGTTGGTAGGGAGCAGGACTCTGGAAGGGGGTGCAGAGGGTGGGAGAGCCCACCTCTGACCCCGGTGCAACCTGAGGGGTTAAACCCTAGGTTGGTAGACCAGCTCTCAGGGAGGGGGCCTGAGCTGGTTGGTGAGGTATGTTACGAGGGTGCCTCTCAAAGGAGGAGAGGGCGGAACCCTAGGAGAAGAGGTAGGGGGAGGAGAGCCTCACCCGCGACTTCTGGTCAGCCTGAGGGTACGGGCCCTAGGCTGGAGGATCAGTGGCAGTTTAGAACTGCCCTGATGAGGGGTAGAGTGGAGAATGGCTGCTATGTGCCAGGGGTTACTACCACCCACTCTGTGGTTAGGCAAGGACCAGTGGCACCTGGGGGGCCTAGGGCCTGGTCTTGGCCGCGGACAGCTTGGGAGTACCAGTGGGGTAGCCCAGCTGGTCCGGAGAGTGGTTTGAGAAGAAACTCCATGGGTTCACCGTGGCGTAGAACCGGAGGGTGTCCCGGCAGTGGCGGGCCCGCGTCCGTGTTCTATCGCCCCAAGCAGGGAAGTCCATCACGGTGGTGATTGGTCTACCCTGCGTTTTGGCTGGAAGGGGGTTGTGTTGGACTTGGCCCTTCTGGACGGTTCACCCCGAAACTTTTTGCTTAATATGGCGACTTGGTTTAGTGATTTTATTGACTTTGGCGCACTTTACCGCTGTGTCCCAGGGTAAAGTGCGTGCGTGTGTTGAGGTTGGCCTGCCCTCCCATAGGAATGCATGGGGGAATGTATGTGTCCCGGTAGTTCCTGATGCGTGGGGTGTGCAGGCCCGTGTTTGGTATGTGCGGACTCGTGGGAGTGAATGCTGCGCGTTGATGTGTGCGGCGTGCATGTACCTGGTGTGGAAGTGCCACTTCTAGAAGTGGGCACTTCAGTGTGCAGTCTGAAAAGTGTGGCTTGTCTGGTGATTGGCTGGTGAGGTCAGGTGACGGACTAGGGAATTCCCCAGAGTCAGGAGGAGTCACCCAGTGGTGAATGGGGAGTTAGCATGTAGATGGCTGGGGAGGAGTGTACCTGGGTCCTGAATAGGACAGGGCTTCCCCCACACAATGCTGGCGCCGGCCCCTGTGGTGCGTCTAATGACCCTAGCCCTGCCAGTGAATAGGGAGAGGGGCTGAGCAAAACAAAGTGCTCAGGAACCTGCTGGAACTGGTTCGCCCCTTCCCTGCACCTTAGACAAAGCCTTGTACTGTATAAAAAGGGGCTGTGTCCCCTTACATTTGTGTTCTCTTGCAGGATCATCTGAGGGGGGGGCCTGCTGCTGCTGGGCGCCAGGAGAGACAGCCACTGGGGACTGCCTCCCTGCTGGAGGGCCCTGTGTGCTGGCTCTGGGCCCAGCCTTTGCCCCTCTGCCCTGGAAGAACTTTATTTTCTGGACTTGCTATTTCTAAGCGCCTGGGAGCGCTTTTATGGGCTTCATAGCGCTGTGAGCGCTGTCTGATTTTATAGCGCTGTGTGCGCTTGGATTTCGATAGCGGGTGCCCACCCCGCGATTCCGCTGGTACCTGCCAGGTCGGCGGGTGCCCCCCCCGCCGTTGTGTTCGTTGCGAGGGAGCCTACCCCTCATTGCCGCTGTAAAGGAGAATCACCGCTGCAGCCCGGTTCGTAACCGGAAGTCAGGCAGGCCTGGGGGCGTGCCGCGGGACGGAAGCCTCGTTTTGGAATCAGGAAGCGGACGGGAGCCTACCCCGCGCTCCTGTGCAGCGAAGATCCAGGCGGGAGCCTACCCCGCGCTGGACCCGAGAGAGGAGTGCGGCAGGACCTGGTACGGAGGGGGCGCGAGGCACATTGTCGGTGCCTGCCCCTCCGCGTTGAAGAGAAGCCTTGGAGTCCTTCACGCCCCCCCTCCCGAGAACGGAGAGAGGGAAGACGACGCGGGAGTCCCCTAGCAGCCCGGTGAGTGTTTAGAAGGGCTGGGGGGACTCCGCGCATGTGCTGGGGGTGCGGGGGCAGTGATCGAGCCCCGAGAGGCTCCAAAGGTTGCCACAAGCAGTGTGTCGAGCCCCGTGAGGCTCCAGAAGGGGCATAAGTAGCGAGAGCGCGAGGCGCTCCAACGTGAACACAGCTGGGTGTTCAGAGCGCTCAGAGCGCTCCAACGTGGGGATTGTGTTTTTCTCGAGCCCAGTGAGGCTCCAACGTTGTGCTGAGCCACGAAGGCTCTAGGGGGCACATTTTGAATGGTCAGAGCCCAGAGAGGGCTCCAGAGGCACGCAGAGTGCCTGAAGTTCGTTTTCCAGCTGCCCAGCACTTAGTGGGCAGCTGCCACGTTTAGGTGGGGGACCATTCTTGTTCTAGTCTGCGCAGCTGGCGCAGCCTGACTTTGTTGAACGCAGGGCGTCCTAGCCCCTTCCAGGCCAGTTGGCCCAGGGACTGCCACAGGTGGTGGCATAGGAGTTTTGCGCAATTGTGTTCCTACCTGCACCTCTGAATGTGTTGATGCATCATGTGCCATTGCTTTTACACCTCTGAATGTTTTATGCATCATGTGTGTTCCTACTTGCACCGCTGAATGTGTGTTGATGCATCATGTGCCATGGCTTCTACACCTCTGAATGTTTTAGGCATCATGTGTAACGTTCTATTACCCCTACAGGTGTTGTGATACGTAGGTGGTTGTTGCTTTCTCCTAGTACAGGTGGTGCTAGTGAGGTTCTAGTTCCCTGCGTGACAGTCTCCTAAAGTAGTTAGGGTTACGTAGGTGGTACTTCCCCGATACCAGTAAGTACTGGTTGTGTGCTATACAGATTAGTTTTGTGCTACAGTGATTTTATATATGTTGTGTGCTAAATATCTAAAAAGTGCTAATTCCTGACAGTGGTCCAGGTGGCCCTGTCTTGTACATAATCCCTTGTAAATTCTGCCCGTGCCTGTTGGCACATTGTAAAGTGTGTGTTTTTATCTAATGTGTTGTGTATAATACAAAGGCTATTTTTATAGAATACCTTGTGTGGAGTTTCCTTTGTGGTGGGCCTTGGGTGTTGTTGCTGGGTGCGCGCGCAAACGCTTTACACATCGCCTCAGAGATAAGCCTGACTGCTCGTGCCAAGCTACCAAGGGGGTGAGCAGGGGTTATCTTTGGCGTGTAACTTCCTTGCCCTGACTAGAGTGGTGGTTTCTGCCTGGCTTTGGCGCAAGCCTTAGCCAACCCGAAACCGCCAGGTCTAACAGGGATCATGCTGGGAGTGGTGTTTCAGGGTTTAAGGCAGTGCAGCAGGGTTCGGGCAGTGTAGGGGGTCGGGCTGGGGGTGGTGTTTCAGGGTTTAGGACAGTGCAACGAGGTTCGGGCAGTGTAGGGGTCATGCTGGGGGTGGTGTTTCAGGCTTTAGGGCAGAGCAGCGGTGTTCGGGTAGTGTAGGGGGTCGTGTTGGGGGTAGTGTTTTAGGGTTTAGGGCAGAGCAGTGGTGTTCGGGCAGTGTAGGGAGTCATTCTGGGGGTAGTGTTTTAGGGTTTAGGGCATTGCAGCAGTGTTCGGGCAGTGTAGGGGGTCGTGCTGGGGGTAGTGTTTTGGGGTTTAGGGCAGTGCAGTGGTGTTCGGGCAGTGTAGGGGGTTGTGCTGGGGGTAGTGTTTAGGGTTTAGGGCAGTGCAGCGGTGTTCGGGCAGTGTTTGCGTTCGTGCTTGGGTAGCGTTTTAGGGTTTAGGGCTGTGCAGCGGTGTTCGGGCAGTGTAGGGGGTCGTGCTGGGGGTAGTGTTTTTGGGTTTAGGGCAGTGCAGTGGTGTTCGGGCAGTGTTGGCGTTCTTGCTGGGGTAGCGTTTTAGGGTTAAGGGCTGTGCAGCGGTGTTCGGGCAGTGTAGGGGGTCGTGCTGTGGGTAGTGTTTTAGGATTTACGGCAGTGCAGCCGTGTTCGGGCAGTGAAGGGGGTTGTGCTGGGGGTGGTGTTTCAGGGTTTAGGGCAGTGCAGCGGTGTTCGGGCTGTGTAGGGGGTCATGCTGGGGGTAATGGTTTAGGGTTTAGGGTAGTTCACTGGTGTTTGGGTAGCATAGGGGGTCGTGCTGGGGTAGTGTATTAGGGTTTAGGGTAGTGCAGTGGAGTTTGGGTAGTGTAGGGAGTTGTGCTGGGAGTAGTGGTTTAGGGTTTAGGGCAGTGCAGTGGTGTTTGGGTAGTATAGGGGGTCGTGCTGGGGTAGTGTTTTATGGTTTAGGGTAGTGCAGTGGTGTTTGGGTAGAGTAGGGAGTTGTGCTGGGAGTAGTGATTTAGGGTTTAGGGTAGTGCAGTGGTGTTTGGGTAGTGTAGGGGTCGTGCTGGGGGTAGTGTTTTAGCGTTTAGGGTAGTGCAGTGGTGTTTGGGTAGTGTAGGGGTACTGCTGGGGGTAGTGGTTCAGGGTTTAGGGTAGTGCAGTGGTCTTTGGGGAGTGTAGAGGTCATGCTGGGGATGTGTTTTAGGGTTTTGGGTATTGCAGCGGTGTTCGGGCAGTGTTATGTTATGTTATGTTATGTTAAATGTGATTTATATAGCGCACTGACACCGAAGCTTCCTGGCGCTGATATACAGAACAGATGAGGGGGGAGCATAGATGACAGATTCTAAGTAAGGATGGGGAAGAGATGGGTTTTTAGCATTTTTCTGAAATTCAGAAGGGAAGAACAGGATTTGATTGGGAGAGGGAGGAGGTTCCAAAGCACAGGAGCTAGGTAGGAGAAACGACTGCCGCCGAATCTCTTGGTTTTACTCCTGGGGGTGGTCAGTAAATCGCGGTGGGCAGATCGAAGATTGCGTGTGGGACAGTGAGGGCGGATGAGGGATTTTAAGAAGGCATGGCTAGGGCAATGAAGTGCTTTGAAAGTGAGGCATGCCACCTTAAAGGCGGCCCTTCGATCGATTGGGAGCCAGTGGAGGCTCGTGAGCAGAGGCTTGGCTGATTGCCATCTGGGAGTTCCATGAATCAGGCGGGCCGCCTGATTATGGACAACTTGGAGGCGTTGAATCAGAAATTGTGGCAGACCATGGTAGATGGCGTTGGAAAAATCCAGACGGGAGAGTACCAGCGAAATGGTAGTTTGAGTAAATGCCGCCGGGGGCAGAGAGTGACGGACTTTACGGATCTTTCGGAGTTGATACATGCAAGAGGAGACCACCGCTCCAACTTGAGCCCTGAGAGAGAGCTCGGTGTCAATAATGACGCCCAGACTCTTTACTGTTTTTGCTGGGGTAGGGGGGAGCCGAACTCTGGAGACCAGAACTGTGGACCCCAGTAGATGTGACTGAGTCCGGGGAGAAGGAGCTCGGTTTTACCGGGGTTCCGCTTCAGTTGGTTCTGGTTCATCCAGAGTTGGATGTGAGTCATGGCTCCGTGAAAGGTTTTGATGGCGTGTGGTGAGTTGAGAGAGAAGATAATTTGTAGATCGTCAGCATAGTTATAGGTGACGATATCCCATTTCAGAAGTGACTGGATAAGTGGCCGAAGATAAAGATTAAAGAGGAGCGGGGAGAGAGAAGAGCCCTGGGGGACACCACAAGAAGTGAGGGTCTTTTTTGCAGTGTAAGGACCTAGGCGAACCGCCTGTGTTCTTCCCGTGAGGAAGGATTTGACCCACTCAAGAGCAACGCCCTGGATGCCCGCCTGCTCGACACGGTGGAGAAGGATGTTATGATCCACCGTGTCGAACGCGGCAGACAAATCCAGTAGGACGAGGGCTTGGGGGGTACCCGCGTCCGCGTTACTCCTGAGTGTGTCAAGAACTGCCAAGATAACGGCTTCTGTGGAGTGGGCAGGTCTGAAGCCGGCCTGAGTCGGCTCAAGATAGCAGGAAGATTCTATAAAGCTTGACAGGCAGCGGGTGACATGGGCCTCCATGAGTTTAGAGAAATAGGGAAGTAGGGAAATGGGGCGATAGTTCGACGGCTCCGCCACATCAGCACCAGTTTTTTTTAAAAGGGGTACCAGGATGGCCTCCTTAAAGGAGGTGGGGCAGATGCCGCTGCTGAGAGAGCTATTGAGTAGGTATAAGATGCTATCGGGTCATTTGAGACATATGCTCCGCAGGATGAACGGCGGACAGCAGTCTTTCGGGGAGCCAGATCTTACGCTAGTGGCTAGTTCCGCCAAGGAGATGGGATCTAGAATAGGAAAGGAGGTGAAGGTCGAGGGGTTGTTAAGGGAATTGTCCGGTGGTGGCAATTGGGGGAGTGGAGGAATGGATTTTTTGATTGTAGAGATTTTTTCTAAGAAGAAGAGATTTTTTCTAAGAAGAAGGTGTTCAGGGTATCGCAGGCTTCCTGGGTGGGGGTCTGGGCTGGGAGGGTTCTATCGTCAGTAGTAGTGTAGGGAGTCATGCTTGGGGTGGAGTTTTAGGGTTTAGGGCAGTGCTGGGGTGTTCGGGCAGTGTAGGGGACGTGCTGGGTGTGGTGTTTCAGGGTTTAGGGCAGTGCTGTGGTGTTCGGGCAGTGTAGGAGGACGTGCTGGGTGTGGTGTTTCAGGGTTTAGGGCAGTGCAGTGGTGTTCGGGCAGTGTAGTGGGTCATGCTGGGGGTGGTGTTTAAGGGTTTAGGGCAGTGTAGTGGTGTTCGGGCAGTGTAGGGGGTCGTGCTGGGGGTGGAGTTTCAGGGTTTAGGGCAGTGCAGTTGTATTCGGGCAGTGTAGGGGGTCGTGCTGGGGGTGGTGTTACAGGGTTTAGGGCAGTGCAGCAGAGTTCTGGCTGTGTAGGGGGTCGTGCTGGGGGTTGCGTTTCATTCTGGGCAGTGCAGCGGTGTTAGGGCAGTGTAGGGGATCATGCTGGGGGTGGTGTTTCAGGGTTTAAGGCAGCGCAGCAGGGTTAAGGCAGTGTAGGGGGTCCTGCTGGGGGTGGTGTTTCAGGGTTTATGGCAGTGCAGCGGTGTTCGGGCAGTGTAGGGATCATGCTGGGGTGGTGTTTCAGGGATTAGGGCAGTGCAGCGGTGTTCGGGCAGTGTAGGGGGTCGTGCTGCAGTTGGTGTTTCAGGGTCTAGGGCAGTGCAGCATTGTTCGGGCAGTGTAGGGGTCGTGCTGGGGTTAGTGTTTCAGGCTTTAAGGCAGAGCAGCGGTGATCGTGCAGTGTAGGGGGTCGTGTTGGGGGTAGTGTTTTAGGGTTTAGGGCAGAGCAGTGGTGTTCGGGCAGTGTAGGGAGTCATTCTGGGGGTAGTGTTTTAGGGTTTAGGGCATTGCAGCAGTGTTCGGGCAGTGTAGGGGGTCGAGCTGGGGGTAGTGTTTTGGGGTTTAGGGCAGTGCAGTGGTGTTCGGGCAGTGTAGGGGGTTGTGCTGGGGGTAGTGTTTAGGGTTTAGGGCAGTGCAGCGGTGTTCGGGCAGTGTTTGCGTTCGTGCTTGGGTAGCGTTTTAGGGTTTAGGGCTGTGCAGCAGTGTTTGGGCAGTGTAGGGGGTCGTGCTGGTGGTAGTGTTTTTGGGTTTAGGGCAGTGCAGTGGTGTTCGGGCAGTGTTGGCATTCATGCTGGGGTAGCGTTTTATGGTTAAGGGCTGTGCAGCAGTGTTCGGGCAGTGTAGGGGGTCGTGCTGGGGGTAGTGTTTTTGGGTTTAGGGCAGTGCAGTGGTGTTTGGGTAGTGTAGGGGGTGGTGCTGGAGTAGTGTTTTAGGGTTTAGGGCAGTTCAGTGGTGTTCGTGTAGTGTAGGGGTAGGGTTGGGGGTAGTGTTTTAGGGTTTAGGTTAGTTCAGTGGTGTTTCGGTAGTGAAGGGGGTTGTGCTGAGGATAGATTTAGGGTTTACGGCAGTGCAATGGTGTTTGGGTAGTGTAGGGGTCGTGCTGGGGGTAGATTTAGGCTTTAGGGTAGTGCAGTGGTGTTTGGGTAGTGTAGGGAGTTGTGCTGGGAGTAGTGTTTTAGGGTTTAGGCTAGTGCAGTGGTGTTCGGGTAGTGTAGGGGGTCGTGCTGGGGGTAGTGGTTTAGGGTTTAGGGTAGTTCACTGGTGTTTGGGTAGTATAGGGGGTCATGCTGGGGTAGTGTATTAGGCTTTAGGGTAGTGCAGTGGTGTTTGGGTAGTGTAGGGAGTTGTGCTGGGAGTAGTGTTTTAGGGTTTAGGGTAGTGCAGTAGTGTTTGGGTAGTATAGGGGGTTGTGCTGGGGTAGTGTTTTAGGGTTTAGGGTAGTGCAGTGGTGTTTGGGTAGTGGAGAAGTTGTGCTGGGAGTAGTGTTTTAGGGTTTAGTATAGTGCAGTGGTGTTCGGGTAGTGAAGGGGGTCATGCTGAGGATAGATTTAGGGTTTAGGGTAGTGCAGCTGTGGTTGGGCAGTGTAGGGGGTCGTGCTGGGGGTAGTGTTTTAGGCTGTAGGGCAGTGCAGCGGTGTTCGGCAGTGTAGGGGGTCATGCTGAGGGTAGTGTTTCAGGGTTTAGGGCAGTGCAGCTGTGTTCTGGCAGTGTAGAGGGTCATGCTGAGGTAGTGTTTTAGGGTTTAGGGCAGTGCAGCGGTTTTCGGGCAGTGTAGGGGGTCGTGCTGGGGGTAGTGTTGTGTAGGGGGATGTGCTGGGGGTAATATTTTAGGGTTTAGGGCAGTGCAGCGGTGTTCGGCAGTGTAGGGGGTCATGCTGAGGGTAGTGTTTCAGGGTTTAGGGCAGTGCAGCTGTGTTCTGGCAGTGTAGAGGGTCATGCTGAGGTAGTGTTTTAGGGTTTAGGGCAGTGCAGCGGTTTTTGGGCAGTGTAGGGGGTCGTGCTGGGGGTAGTGTTGTGTAGGGGGATGTGCTGGGGGTAATATTTTAGGGTTAAGGGCAGTGCAGCGGTGTTCGGGCAGTGTAGGGGGTCGTGCTGGGGTAGTGTTTTAGGGTTTAGGGCAGAGCAGCGGTGTTCGAGCAGTGTAGGGGTCATTCTGGGGGTAGTGTTTTAGGGTTTCGGGCAGTGCTGTAGTGTTCGGGCAGTGTAGGAGGTTGTGCTTAAGGTAGGGTTTAGGGTTTAGGGCAGTGAAGTGGTGTTCGGGCAGTATAGGGGGTCGTGCTGGGGGTAGTGTTTCAGGATTTACGGCAGTGCAGCTGTGTTCGGGCAGTGTAGGGGGTTGTGCTGGGGGTGGTGTTTCAGGGTTTAGGGCAGTGCAGCGGTGTTCGGGCTGTGTAGGGGGTCAGGCTGGGGTGGTGTTTTAGGGTTTAGGGCAGAGCAGCGGTTTTTGGGCAGTGTAGGGGTCGTCCTGGAGGTAGTGTCTTAGGGTTTAGAGTAGAGGAGCGGTGTTCGGGCAGTGTAGGGGGTCGTGCTGGGGGTAGTGTTTTAGGGTTTAGGGCAGTGCAGCGGTGTTCGGGCAGTGTAGGGGGATGTGCTGAGGGTAATATTTTAGGGTTTAGGGCAGTGCAGGGGTGTTTGGGCAGTGTAGGGGGTCGTGCTGGGGGTAGTGTTTTAGGGTTTAGGGCAGAGCAGCGGTGTTCGGGCAGTGTAGGGGTCATTCTGGGGGTAGTGTTTTAGGGTTTCGGGCAGTGCAGTAGTGTTCGGGCAGTGTAGGGGATCGTGCTGGGGGTAGTGTTTCAGGCTTTACGGCAGTGCAGCGGCGTTCGGGCAGTGTAGGGGGTTGTGCTGGGGGTGGTGTTTCAGGGTTTAGGGCAGTGCAGCGGTGTTCGGGCTGTGTAGGGGGCCGTGCTGGTTTAGTGTTTTAGGGTTTAGGACAGAGCAGCGGTTTTCGGGCAGTGTAGGGGTCGTGCTGGAGGTAGTGTTTTAGGGATTAGAGTAGAGCAGCGGTGTTCGGGCAGTGTTGTGGGTCGTGCTGGGTGTAATGTTTTAGGCTTTAGGGAAGAACAGCAGTGTTTGGGCAGTGTAGGAGGTTGTGCTGGGGGTAGTGTTTTAGGGTTTAGGGCAGTGTAGCGGTGTTCGGGCTATGTAGGGGTAGTGCTGGGTGTAGTGTTTTAGGCTTTAGGGAAGAACAGCAGTGTTCGGGCAGTATAGGAGGTTGTGCTGGGGTAGTGTTTTAGGGTTTAGGGCAGTGCAGTGGTGTTCGGGCAGTGTAGGGGGTCGTGCTGGGGGTAGTGCTTTAGGGTTTAGGGTAGAGCAGCGGTGTTCGGGCAGTGTAGGGGGTCGTGCTGGGGGTAGTGCTTAGGGTTAATTGCAGTGCAGCAGTGTTCAGGCAGTGTGGTGGGCCATGCTGGGGCTGGTGTTTTAGGGTTTAGGGCAGTGCAGCGTTGTTCGGGCAGTGTAGGGGGTCGTGCTGGGGGTAGTGTTTTTGGGTTTAAGGCAGTGAAGTGGTGTTCGGGTAGTGTAGGGGGTCATGAGGGGGTAGTGTTTTTGGGTTTAGGGCAGTAGAGTGGTGTTCAGGTAGTGTAGGGGTAGTGCTGGGGTAGTGTTTTAGGGTTTAGGGCAGTGCAGTGGTGTTCATGTAGTGTAGGGGTAGGGCTGGGGGTAGTGTTTTAGGGTTTAGGGTAGTTCAGTGGTGTTTCGGTAGTGAAGGGGGTCATGCTGAGAGTAGATTTAGGGTTTACGGCAGTGCAATGGTGTTTGGGTAGTGTAGGGGGTCGTGCTGGGGGTAGATTTAGTGTTTAGGGTAGTGCAGTGATGTTTGGGTAGTGTAGGGGTAGGGCTGGGGGTAGTGTTTTAGGGTTTAGGGTAGTTCAGAGGTGTTTCAGTAGTGAAGGGGGTTGTGCTGAGGGTAGATTTAGGGTTTACGGCAGTGCAATGGTGTTCGGGCAGTATAGGGGTCGTGCTGGGGGTAGTGTTTCAGGATTTACGGCAGTGCAGCTGTGTTCGGGCAGTGTAGGGGGTTGTGCTGGGGGTGGTGTTTCAGGGTTTAGGGCAGTGCAGCGGTGTTCGGGCTGTGTAGGGGGTCGGGCTGGGGTGGTGTTTTAGGGTTTAGGGCAGAGCAGCGGTTTTCGGGCAGTGTAGGGGTCTTCCTGGAGGTAGTGTCTTAGGGTTTAGAGTAGAGCAGCGGTGTTCGGGCAGTGTAGGGGGTCATGCTGGGGGTAGTGTTTTAGGGTTTAGGGCAGTGCAGCGGTGTTCTGGCAGTGTAGGGGGATGTGCTGAGGGTAATATTTTAGGGTTTAGGGCAGTGCAGCGGTGTTTGGGCAGTGTAGGGGGTCATGCTGGGGGTAGTGTTTTAGGGTTTAGGGCAGAGCAGCGGTGTTCAGGCAGTGTAGGGGGTTGTGCTGGGGGTGGTGTTTCAGGGTTTAGGGCAGTGCAGCGGTGTTCGGGCTGTGTAGGGGGCCGTGCTGGTTTAGTGTTTTAGGGTTTAGGACAGAGCAGCGGTTTTCGGGCAGTGTAGGGGTCGTGCTGGAGGTAGTGTTTTAGGGATTAGAGTAGAGCAGCGGTGTTCGGGCAGTGTTGTGGGTCGTGCTGGGTGTAGTGTTTTAGGCTTTAGGGAAGAGCAGCAGTGTTCGGGCAGTGTAGGAGGTTGTGCTGGGGGTAGTGTTTTAGGGTTTAGGGCAGTGCAGCAGTGTTCGGGCAGTGTAGGGGGTCGTGCTGGGGGTAGTGTTTTAGGCTTTAGGGAAGAACAGCAGTGTTCGGGCAGTGTAGGGGTCATTTTGGGGGTAGTGTTTTAGGGTTTCGGGCAGTGCAGTAGTGTTCGGGCAGTGTAGAGGATCGTGCTCGGGTAGTGTTTCAGGCTTTACAGCAGTGCAGCGGTGTTCGGGCAGTGTAGGGGGTTGTGCTGGGGGTGGTGTTTCAGGGTTTAGGACAGTGCAGCGGTGTTCGGGCTGTGTAGGGGGTCATACTGGTTTAGTGTTTTAGGGTTTAGGACAGAGCAGCGGTTTTCGGGCAGTGTAGGGGTCGTGCTGGAGGTAGTGTTTTAGGGATTAGAGTAGAGCAGCGGTGTTCGGGCAGTGTTGTGGGTCGTGCTGGGTGTAGTGTTTTAGGCTTTAGGGAAGGACAGCAGTGTTCGGGCAGTGTAGGAGGTTGTGCTGGGGGTAGTGTTTTAGGGTTTAGGGCAGTGCAGCAGTATTCGGGCATTGTAGGGGGTCATGCTGGGGGTAGTGTTTTAGGCTTTAGGGAAGAACAGCAGTGTTCGGGCAGTGTAGGAGGTTGTGCTGGGGGTAGTGTTTTAGGGTTTAGGGCAGTGCAGTGGTGTTCGGGCAGTGTAGGGGGTCGTGCTGGGGGTAGTGTTTTAGGGTTTAGGGTAGAGCAGCGGTGTTCGGGCAGTGTAGGGGGTCGTGCTGGGGGTAGTGCTTAGGGTTTATTGCAGTGCAGCGGTGTTCAGACAGTGTGGTGGGCCGTGCTGGGGCTGGTGTTTTAGGGTTTAGGGCAGTGCAGCGTTGTTCGGGCAGTGTAGGGGGCCGTGCTGGGGTAGTGTTTTGGGGTTTAAGGCATTGCAGTGGTGTTCGGGTAGTGTAGGGGGTCATGAGGGGGTAGTGTTTTTGGGTTTAGGGCAGTAGAGTGGTGTTCAGGTAGTGTAGGGGTAGTGCTGGGGTAGTGTTTTAGGGTTTAGGGCAGTGCAGTGGTGTTCATGTAGTGTAGGGGTAGGGCTGGGGGTAGTGTTTTAGGGTTTAGGGTAGTTCAGTGGTGTTTCGGTAGTGAAGGGGGTCATGCTGAGAGTAGATTTAGGGTTTACGGCAGTGCAATGGTGTTTGGGTAGTGTAGGGGGTCGTGCTGGGGGTAGATTTAGGGTTTAGGGTAGTGCAGTGATGTTTGGGTAGTGTAGGGGTAGGGCTGGGGGTAGTGTTTTAGTGTTTAGGGTAGTTCAGAGGTGTTTCAGTAGTGAAGGGGGTCATGCTGAGGGTTGATTTAGGGTTTACGGCAGTGCAATGGTGTTTGGGTAGTGTAGGGGGTCATGCTGGGGGTAGATTTAGGGTTTAGGGTAGTGCAGTGGTGTTTGGGTAGTGTAGGGAGTTGTGCTGGGAGTAGTGTTTTAGGGTTTAGGGTAGTGCAGCGGTGTTTGGGTAGTGTAGAGGGTCATGCTGGGGTAGTGTTTTAGGGTTTAGGGTAGTGCAGTGCTGTTTGGGTAGTGTAGGGAGTTGTGCTGGGAGTAGTGGTTTAGGGTTTAGGGTAGTGCAGTGGTGTTTGGGTAGTATAGGGGATGGTGTTGGGATAGTGTTTTAGGGTTTAGGGTAGTGCAGTGGTGTTTGGGTAGTGTAGGGAGTTGTGCTGGGAGTAGTGTTTTAGAGTTTAGGGTACTGCAGTGGTGTTTGGGTAGTGTAGGGGGTCGTGCTGGGGGTAGTGTTTTAGCATTTAGGGTAGTGTAGTGGTGTTTGGGTAGTGTAGGGGTTCTGCTGGGGGTAGTGGTTCAGGGTTTAGGGTAGTGCAGTGGTCTTTAGGTAGTGTAGGGGTCATGCTGGGGTAGTGTTTTAGGGTTTTGGGTAGTGCAGTGGTGTTCGGGCAGTGTAGGGGGTCGTGCTGGGGGTGGAGTTTCAGGGTTTAGGGCAGTGCTGTGATGTTCGGGCAGTGTAGGGGGACGTGCTGTGTGTGGTGTTTCAGGGTTTAGGGCAGTGCAGTGGTGTTCGGGCAGTGTAGTGGGTCATGCTGGGGGTGGTGTTTAAGGGTTTAGGGCAGTGCAGTGGTGTTCGGGCAGTGTAGGGGGTCATGCTGGGGGTGGTGTTTCACGGTGTAGGGCAGTGCAGTGGTATTCGGGCAGTGTAGGGGGTCCTGCTGGGGGGGGTTTCAGGGTTTAGGGCAGTGCAGCAGATTTTGGTCTGTGTAGGGGGTCATGCTGGGGATGGTGTTTAATTCTGGGCAGTGCAGCGGTGTTCGGGCAGTGTAGGGGATCATGCTGGGGGTGGTGTTTCAGAGTTTAAGGCAGTGCAGCAGGGTTCGGGCAGTGTAGGGGGTCGGGCTGGGGGTGGTGTTTCAGGGTTTAGGGCAGTGCAGCGGTGTTCGGGCAGTGTAGGGGTCATGCTGGGGGTGGTGTTTCAGGGATTAGGGCAGTGCAGCGGTGTTCGGGCAGTGTATGGGGTCGTGCTGCTGTTGGTGTTTCACGGTTTAGGGCAGTGCAGTGGTATTCGGGCAGTGTAGGGGGTCATGCTGGGGGTGGTGTTTCAGGGTTTAGGGCAGTGCAGCAGAGTTTGGGCCGTGTAGGGGGTCATGCTGGGGGTTGTGTTTCATTCTGGGCAGTGCAGCGGTGTTGGGCAGTGTAGGGGTCATGCTGGGGGTGGTTTTTCAGGCTTTAGGGCAGAGCAGTGGTGTTTGGGAAGTGTAGGGGGTCATGTTGGGGGTAGTGTTTTAGGGTTTAGGGCAGAGCAGTGGTGTTCGGGCAGTGTAGGGAGTCATTCTGGGGATAGTGTTTTAGGGTTTTGGGTAGTGCAGTGGTGTTCGGGCAGTGTAGCGGGTCATGCTGGGGGTGGAGTTTCAGGGTTTAGGGCAGTGCTGTGGTGTTCGGGCAGTGTAGGGGGACGTGCTGGGTGTGGTGTTTCAGGGTTTAGGGCAGTGCAGTGGTGTTCGGGCAGTGTGGTGGGTCATGCTGGGGGTGGTGTTTAAGGGTTTAGGGCAGTGCAGGGGTCTTCGGGCAGGGTAGGGGGTCATGCTGGGGGTAGTGTTTCACGGTTTAGGGCAGTGCGGTGGTATTCGGGCAGTGTAGGGGGTCGTGCTGGGGGTGGTGTTTCAGGGTTTAGGGCAGTGCAGCAGATTTTGGGCCGTGTAGGGGGTCATGCTGGGGGTGGTGTTTCATTCTGGGCAGTGCAGCGGTGTTCGGGCAGTGTAGGAGATTATGCCGGGGTGGTTTTTCAGGGTTTAAGGCAGTGCAGGAGGGTTCGGGCAGTGTAGGGGGTCGTGCTGGGGGTAGTGTTTTTGGGTTTAAGGCAGTGAAGTGGTGTTCGGGTAGTGTAGGGGGTCATGAGGGGGTAGTGTTTTTGGGTTTAGGGCAGTAGAGTGGTGTTCAGGTAGTGTAGGGGTAGTGCTGGGGTAGTGTTTTAGGGTTTAGGGCAGTGCAGTGGTGTTCATGTAGTGTAGGGGTAGGGCTGGGGGTAGTGTTTTAGGGTTTAGGGTAGTTCAGTGGTGTTTCGGTAGTGAAGGGGGTCATGCTGAGAGTAGATTTAGGGTTTACGGCAGTGCAATGGTGTTTGGGTAGTGTAGGGGGTCGTGCTGGGGGTAGATTTAGTGTTTAGGGTAGTGCAGTGATGTTTGGGTAGTGTAGGGGTAGGGCTGGGGGTAGTGTTTTAGGGTTTAGGGTAGTTCAGAGGTGTTTCAGTAGTGAAGGGGGTTGTGCTGAGGGTAGATTTAGGGTTTACGGCAGTGCAATGGTGTTCGGGCAGTATAGGGGTCGTGCTGGGGGTAGTGTTTCAGGATTTACGGCAGTGCAGCTGTGTTCGGGCAGTGTAGGGGGTTGTGCTGGGGGTGGTGTTTCAGGGTTTAGGGCAGTGCAGCGGTGTTCGGGCTGTGTAGGGGGTCGGGCTGGGGTGGTGTTTTAGGGTTTAGGGCAGAGCAGCGGTTTTCGGGCAGTGTAGGGGTCTTCCTGGAGGTAGTGTCTTAGGGTTTAGAGTAGAGCAGCGGTGTTCGGGCAGTGTAGGGGGTCATGCTGGGGGTAGTGTTTTAGGGTTTAGGGCAGTGCAGCGGTGTTCTGGCAGTGTAGGGGGATGTGCTGAGGGTAATATTTTAGGGTTTAGGGCAGTGCAGCGGTGTTTGGGCAGTGTAGGGGGTCATGCTGGGGGTAGTGTTTTAGGGTTTAGGGCAGAGCAGCGGTGTTCAGGCAGTGTAGGGGGTTGTGCTGGGGGTGGTGTTTCAGGGTTTAGGGCAGTGCAGCGGTGTTCGGGCTGTGTAGGGGGCCGTGCTGGTTTAGTGTTTTAGGGTTTAGGACAGAGCAGCGGTTTTCGGGCAGTGTAGGGGTCGTGCTGGAGGTAGTGTTTTAGGGATTAGAGTAGAGCAGCGGTGTTCGGGCAGTGTTGTGGGTCGTGCTGGGTGTAGTGTTTTAGGCTTTAGGGAAGAGCAGCAGTGTTCGGGCAGTGTAGGAGGTTGTGCTGGGGGTAGTGTTTTAGGGTTTAGGGCAGTGCAGCAGTGTTCGGGCAGTGTAGGGGGTCGTGCTGGGGGTAGTGTTTTAGGCTTTAGGGAAGAACAGCAGTGTTCGGGCAGTGTAGGGGTCATTTTGGGGGTAGTGTTTTAGGGTTTCGGGCAGTGCAGTAGTGTTCGGGCAGTGTAGAGGATCGTGCTCGGGTAGTGTTTCAGGCTTTACAGCAGTGCAGCGGTGTTCGGGCAGTGTAGGGGGTTGTGCTGGGGGTGGTGTTTCAGGGTTTAGGACAGTGCAGCGGTGTTCGGGCTGTGTAGGGGGTCATGCTGGTTTAGTGTTTTAGGGTTTAGGACAGAGCAGCGGTTTTCGGGCAGTGTAGGGGTCGTGCTGGAGGTAGTGTTTTAGGGATTAGAGTAGAGCAGCGGTGTTCGGGCAGTGTTGTGGGTCGTGCTGGGTGTAGTGTTTTAGGCTTTAGGGAAGGACAGCAGTGTTCGGGCAGTGTAGGAGGTTGTGCTGGGGGTAGTGTTTTAGGGTTTAGGGCAGTGCAGCAGTATTCGGGCATTGTAGGGGGTCATGCTGGGGGTAGTGTTTTAGGCTTTAGGGAAGAACAGCAGTGTTCGGGCAGTGTAGGAGGTTGTGCTGGGGGTAGTGTTTTAGGGTTTAGGGCAGTGCAGTGGTGTTCGGGCAGTGTAGGGGGTCGTGCTGGGGGTAGTGTTTTAGGGTTTAGGGTAGAGCAGCGGTGTTCGGGCAGTGTAGGGGGTCGTGCTGGGGGTAGTGCTTAGGGTTTATTGCAGTGCAGCGGTGTTCAGACAGTGTGGTGGGCCGTGCTGGGGCTGGTGTTTTAGGGTTTAGGGCAGTGCAGCGTTGTTCGGGCAGTGTAGGGGGCCGTGCTGGGGTAGTGTTTTGGGGTTTAAGGCATTGCAGTGGTGTTCGGGTAGTGTAGGGGGTCATGAGGGGGTAGTGTTTTTGGGTTTAGGGCAGTAGAGTGGTGTTCAGGTAGTGTAGGGGTAGTGCTGGGGTAGTGTTTTAGGGTTTAGGGCAGTGCAGTGGTGTTCATGTAGTGTAGGGGTAGGGCTGGGGGTAGTGTTTTAGGGTTTAGGGTAGTTCAGTGGTGTTTCGGTAGTGAAGGGGGTCATGCTGAGAGTAGATTTAGGGTTTACGGCAGTGCAATGGTGTTTGGGTAGTGTAGGGGGTCGTGCTGGGGGTAGATTTAGGGTTTAGGGTAGTGCAGTGATGTTTGGGTAGTGTAGGGGTAGGGCTGGGGGTAGTGTTTTAGTGTTTAGGGTAGTTCAGAGGTGTTTCAGTAGTGAAGGGGGTCATGCTGAGGGTTGATTTAGGGTTTACGGCAGTGCAATGGTGTTTGGGTAGTGTAGGGGGTCATGCTGGGGGTAGATTTAGGGTTTAGGGTAGTGCAGTGGTGTTTGGGTAGTGTAGGGAGTTGTGCTGGGAGTAGTGTTTTAGGGTTTAGGGTAGTGCAGCGGTGTTTGGGTAGTGTAGAGGGTCATGCTGGGGTAGTGTTTTAGGGTTTAGGGTAGTGCAGTGCTGTTTGGGTAGTGTAGGGAGTTGTGCTGGGAGTAGTGGTTTAGGGTTTAGGGTAGTGCAGTGGTGTTTGGGTAGTATAGGGGATGGTGTTGGGATAGTGTTTTAGGGTTTAGGGTAGTGCAGTGGTGTTTGGGTAGTGTAGGGAGTTGTGCTGGGAGTAGTGTTTTAGAGTTTAGGGTACTGCAGTGGTGTTTGGGTAGTGTAGGGGGTCGTGCTGGGGGTAGTGTTTTAGCATTTAGGGTAGTGTAGTGGTGTTTGGGTAGTGTAGGGGTTCTGCTGGGGGTAGTGGTTCAGGGTTTAGGGTAGTGCAGTGGTCTTTAGGTAGTGTAGGGGTCATGCTGGGGTAGTGTTTTAGGGTTTTGGGTAGTGCAGTGGTGTTCGGGCAGTGTAGGGGGTCGTGCTGGGGGTGGAGTTTCAGGGTTTAGGGCAGTGCTGTGATGTTCGGGCAGTGTAGGGGGACGTGCTGTGTGTGGTGTTTCAGGGTTTAGGGCAGTGCAGTGGTGTTCGGGCAGTGTAGTGGGTCATGCTGGGGGTGGTGTTTAAGGGTTTAGGGCAGTGCAGTGGTGTTCGGGCAGTGTAGGGGGTCATGCTGGGGGTGGTGTTTCACGGTGTAGGGCAGTGCAGTGGTATTCGGGCAGTGTAGGGGGTCCTGCTGGGGGGGGGTTTCAGGGTTTAGGGCAGTGCAGCAGATTTTGGTCTGTGTAGGGGGTCATGCTGGGGATGGTGTTTAATTCTGGGCAGTGCAGCGGTGTTCGGGCAGTGTAGGGGATCATGCTGGGGGTGGTGTTTCAGAGTTTAAGGCAGTGCAGCAGGGTTCGGGCAGTGTAGGGGGTCGGGCTGGGGGTGGTGTTTCAGGGTTTAGGGCAGTGCAGCGGTGTTCGGGCAGTGTAGGGGTCATGCTGGGGGTGGTGTTTCAGGGATTAGGGCAGTGCAGCGGTGTTCGGGCAGTGTATGGGGTCGTGCTGCTGTTGGTGTTTCACGGTTTAGGGCAGTGCAGTGGTATTCGGGCAGTGTAGGGGGTCATGCTGGGGGTGGTGTTTCAGGGTTTAGGGCAGTGCAGCAGAGTTTGGGCCGTGTAGGGGGTCATGCTGGGGGTTGTGTTTCATTCTGGGCAGTGCAGCGGTGTTGGGCAGTGTAGGGGTCATGCTGGGGGTGGTTTTTCAGGCTTTAGGGCAGAGCAGTGGTGTTTGGGAAGTGTAGGGGGTCATGTTGGGGGTAGTGTTTTAGGGTTTAGGGCAGAGCAGTGGTGTTCGGGCAGTGTAGGGAGTCATTCTGGGGATAGTGTTTTAGGGTTTTGGGTAGTGCAGTGGTGTTCGGGCAGTGTAGCGGGTCATGCTGGGGGTGGAGTTTCAGGGTTTAGGGCAGTGCTGTGGTGTTCGGGCAGTGTAGGGGGACGTGCTGGGTGTGGTGTTTCAGGGTTTAGGGCAGTGCAGTGGTGTTCGGGCAGTGTGGTGGGTCATGCTGGGGGTGGTGTTTAAGGGTTTAGGGCAGTGCAGGGGTCTTCGGGCAGGGTAGGGGGTCATGCTGGGGGTAGTGTTTCACGGTTTAGGGCAGTGCGGTGGTATTCGGGCAGTGTAGGGGGTCGTGCTGGGGGTGGTGTTTCAGGGTTTAGGGCAGTGCAGCAGATTTTGGGCCGTGTAGGGGGTCATGCTGGGGGTGGTGTTTCATTCTGGGCAGTGCAGCGGTGTTCGGGCAGTGTAGGAGATTATGCCGGGGTGGTTTTTCAGGGTTTAAGGCAGTGCAGGAGGGTTCGGGCAGTGTAGGGGGTCGGGCTGGGGGTGATGTTTCAGGGTTTAGGGCAGTACAGCGGTGTTCAGGCAGTGTAGGGGTCATGCTGCGGGTGGTGTTTCAGGGTTTAGGGCAGTGCAGCGGTGTTCGGGCAGTGTAGGGGGTCATGCTGCTGTTGGTGTTTCATGGTTTAGGGCAGTGCAGTGGTATTCAGGCAGTGTAGGGGGTCATGCTGGGGGTGGTGTTTCAGGGTTTAGGGCAGTGCAGCGGTGTTCGGGCAGTGTAGGGGTCATTCTGGGGGTAGTGTTTTAGGGTTTCGGGCAGTGCAGTAGTGTTCGGGCAGTGTAGGGGATCGTGCTGGGGGTAGTGTTTCAGGCTTTATGGCAGTGCAGCGGCGTTCGGGCAGTGTAGGGGGTTGTGCTGGGGGTGGTGTTTCAGTGTTTAGGGCAGTGCAGCAGTGTTCGGGCTGTGTAGGGGGCCGTGCTGGTTTAGTGTTTTAGGGTTTAGGACAGAGCAGCGGTTTTCGGGCAGTGTAGGGGTCGTGCTGGAGGTAGTATTTTAGGGATTAGAGTAGAGCAGCGGTGTTCGGGCAGTGTTGTGGGTCGTGCTGGGTGTAGTGTTTTAGGCTTTAGGAAAAACAGCAGTGTTCGGGCAGTGTAGGAGGTTGTGCTGGGGGTAGTGTTTTAGGCTTTAGGGAAGAACAGCAGTGTTCGGGCAGTGTAGGAGGTTGTGCTGGGGGTAGTGTTTTAGGGTTTAGGGCAGTGCAGCGGGGTTCGGGCAGTGTAGGGGGTCGTGCTGGGGGTAGTGTTTTAGGCTTTAGGGAAGAACAGTAGTGTTCGGGCAGTGTAGGAGGTTGTGCTGGGGGTAGTGTTTTAGGGTTTAGGGCAGTGCAGTGGTGTTCGGGCAGTGTAGGGCGTCGTGCTGGGGTAGTGTTTTAGGGTTTAGGGTAGAGCAGCGGTGTTCGGGCAGTGTAGGGGGTCGTGCTGGGGGTAGTGCTTAGGGTTTATTACAGTGCAGCGGTGTTCAGGCAGTGTGGTGGGCCGTGCTGGGGCTGGTGTTTTAGGGTTTAGGGCAGTGCAGCATTGTTCGGGTAGTGTAGGGGGTCAAGAGGGGGTAGTGTTTTTGGGTTTAGGGCAGTAGAGTGGTGTTCAGGTAGTGTAGGGGTAGTGCTGGGGTAGTGGTTTAGGGTTTAGGGCAGTGCAGTGGTGTTCATGTAGTATAGGGGTAGGGCTGGGGGTAGTGTTTTAGGGTTTAGGGTAGTTCAGAGGTGTTTCAGTAGTGAAGGGGGTCGTGCTGAGGGTAGATTTAGGGTTTACGGCAGTGCAATGGTTTTCGGGCAGTATAGGGGGTCGTGCTGGGGGTAGTGTTTCAGGATTTACGGCAGTGCAGCTGTGTTCAGGCAGTGTAGGGGGTTGTGCTGGGGGTGGTATTTCAGGGTTTAGGGCAGTGCAGCAGTGTTCGGGCTGTGTAGGGGGTCGGGCTGGGGTAGTGTTTTAGGGTTTAGGGCAGAGCAGCGGTTTTCGGGCAGTGTAGGGGTCGTCCTGGAGGTAGTGTCTTAGGGTTTAGAGTAGAGCAGCGGTGTTTCGGCAGTGTAGGGGGTCGTGCTGGGGGTAGTGTTTTAGGGTTTAGGGCAGTGCAGCGGTGTTCGGGCAGTGTAGGGGGATGTGCTGAGGGTAATATTTTAGGGTTTAGGGCAGTGCAGCGGTGTTTGGGCAGTGTAGGGAGTTGTGCTGGGAGTAGTGTTTTAGGGTTTAGGGCAGAGAAGAGGTGTTCGGGCAGTGTAGGGGTCATTCTGGGGGTAGTGTTTTAGGTTTTCGGGCAGTGCAGTAGTGTTCGGGCAGTGTAGAGGATCGTGCTGGGGTAGTGTTTCAGGCTTTACGGCAGTGCAGCGGCGTTCGGGCAGTGTAGGTGGTTGTGCTGGGGGTGGTTTTTCAGGGTTTAGGGCAGTGCAGCGGTGTTCGGGCTGTGTAGGGGGCCGTGCTTGTTTAGTGATTTAGGGTTTAGGACTGAGCAGCGGTTTTCGGGCAGTGTAGGGGTCGTGCTGGAGGTAGTGTTTTAGGGATTAGAGTAGAGCAGCGGTGTTCGGGCAGTGTTGTGGGTCATGTTGGGTGTAGTGTTTTAGGCTTTAGGGAAGAACAGCAGTGTTTGGGCAGTGTAGGAGGTTGTGCTGGGGTAGTGTTTTAGGGTTTAGGGCAGTGCAGCGGTGTTCGGGCAGTGTAGGGGGTCATGCTGGGGGTAGTGTTTTAGGCTTTAGGTAGGAACAGCAGTGTTCGGGCAGTCTAGGAGGTTGTGCTGGGGGTAGTGTTTTAGGGTTTAGGGCATGCAGTGGTGTTCGGGCAGTGTAGGGGGTCGTGCTGGGGGTAGTGTTTTAGGGTTTAGGGTAGAGCAGCGGTGTTTGGGCAGTGTAGGGGGTCGTGCTGGGGGTAGTGCTTAGGGTTTATTGCAGTGCAGCGGTGTTGAGGCAGTGTGGTGGGCAGTGCTGGGGCTGGTGTTTTAGGGTTTAGGGCAGTGCAGCGTTGTTCGGGCAGTGTAGGGGGTCGTGCTGGGGGTAGTGTTTTTGGGTTTAAGGCAGTGCAGTGGTGTTCGGGTAGTGTAGGGGGTCATGAGGGGGTAGTGTTTTTGGGTTTAGGGCAGTAGAGTGGTGTTCAGGTAGTGTAGGGGTAGTGCTGGGGGTAGTGTTTTAGGGTTTAGGGTAGTTCAGTGGTGTTTCGGTAGTGAAGGGGGTCATGCTGAGAGTAGATTTAGGGTTTAGGGTAGTGCAGTGATGTTTGGGTAGTGTAGGGGTAGGGCTGGGAGTAGTGTTTTAGGGTTTAGGGTAGTTCAGAGGTGTTTCAGTAGTGAAGGGGGTCATGCTGAGGGTAGATTTAGGGTTTACGACAGTGCAATGGTGTTTGGGTAGTGTAGGGGGTCATGCTTGGGGTAGATTTAGGGTTTAGAGTAGTGCAGTGGTGTTTGGGTAGTGTAGGGAGTTGTGCTGGAAGTAGTGTTTTAGGGTTTAGGGTAGTGCAGTGGTGTTTGGGTAGTGTAGGGGGTCATGCTGGGGTAGTGTATTAGGGTTTAGGGTAGTGCAGTGGTGTTTGGGTAGTGTAGGGAGTTGTGCTGGGAGTAGTGGTTTAGGGTTTAGGGTAGTGCAGTGGTGTTTGGGTAGTATAGGGGGTTGTGTTGGGATAGTGTTTTAGGGTTTAGGGTAGTGCAGTGGTGTTTGGGTAGTGTAGGGAGTTGTGCTGGGAGTAGTGTTTTAGGGTTTAATGTACTGCAGTGGTGTTTGGGTAGTGTAAGGGTCGTGCTGGGGGTAGTGTTTTAGCATTTAGGGTAGTGCAGTGGTGTTTGGGTAGTGTAGGGGTTCTGCTGGGGGTAGTGGTTCAGGGTTTAGGGTAGTGCAGTGTTCTTTGGGTAGTGTAGGGATCATGCTGGGGTAGTGTTTTAGGGTTTTGGGTAGTGCAGTGGTGTTCGGGCAGTGTAGGGGGTCGTGCTGGGGGTGGAGATTCAAGGTTTAGGGCAGTGCAGTGGTGTTCGGGCAGTGCAGGGGGACGTGCTGGGTGTGGTGTTTCAGGGTTTAGGGCAGTGCAGTGGTGTTCGGGCAGTGTAGTGGGTCGTGCTGGGGGTGGTGTTTAAGGGTTTAGGGCAGTGCAGTGGTGTTCGGGCAGTGGAGGGGGTCGTGCTGGGGGTGGTGTTTCATGGTCTAGGGCAGTGCAGTGGTATTCGGGCAGTGTAGGGGGTCGTGCTGGGGGTGGTGTTTCAGGGTTTAGGGCAGTGCAGCAGATTTTGGGCCGTGTGGGGGGTCATGCTGGGGGTGGTGTTTTATTCTGGGCAGTGCAGCGGTGTTCGGGCAGTGTAGGGGATCATGCTGGGGGTGGTGTTTCAGGGTTTAAGGCAGTGCAGCAGGGTTCGGGCAGTGTAGGGGGTCGGGCTGGGGGTGGTGTTTCAGGGATTAGGGCAGTGCAGCGGTGTTCGGGCAGTGTAGGGGTCATGCTGCGGGTGGTGTTTCAGGGATTAGGGCAGTGCAGCGGTGTTCAGGCAGTGTAGGGGGTCGTGCTGCTGTTGTTGTTTCACGGTTTAGGGCAGTGCAGTGGTATTCGGGCAGTGTAGGGGGTCATGTTGGGGGTGGTGTTTCAGGGTTTAGGGCAGTGCAGCGGTGTTCGGGCAGTGTAGGGGCCATGCTGGGGGTGGTGTTTCAGGCTTTAGGGCAGAGCAGTGGTGTTTGGGCAGTGTAGGGGGTCATGTTGGGGGTAGTGTTTTAGGGTTTAGGGCAGAGCAGTGGTGTTTGGGCAGTGTAGGGAGTCATTCTGGGGTAAAGTTTTAGGGTTTAGGGCATTGCAGCAGTGTTCGGGCAGTGTAGGGGGTCATGCTGGGGGTGGTGTGTCAGGGATTAGGGCAGTGCAGCGGTGTTCAGGCAGTGTAGGGGGTCGTGCTGCTGTTGGTGTTTCACGGTTTAGGGCAGTGCAGTGGTATTCGGGTAGTGTAGGGCTTCTGCTGGGGGTAGTGGTTCAGGGTTTAGGGTAGTGCAGTGGTCTTTGGGTAGTGTAGGGGTCATGCTGGGGTAGTGTTTTAGGGTTTTGGGTAGTGCAGTGGTGTTCGGGCAGTGTAGGGGGTCGTGCTGGGGGTGGAGTTTCAAGGTTTAGGGCAGTGCTGTGGTGTTCGGGCAGTGTAGGGGGACGTGTTGGGTGTGGTGTTTCAGGGTTTATGGCAGTGCAGTGGTGTTCGGGCAGTGTAGTGGGTCGTGCTGGGGGTGGTGTTTAAGGGTTTAGGGCAGTGCAGTGGTGTTCGGGCAGTGTAGGGGTCGTGCTGGGGGTGGTGTTTCATGGTTTAGGGCAGTGCAGTGGTATTCGGGCAGTGTAGGGGGTCGTGCTGGTTGTGGTGTTTCAGGGTTTAGGGCAGTGCAGCCGATTTTGGGCCGTGTAGGGGGTCATTCTGGGGGTGGTGTTTCATTCTGGGCAGTGCAGCGGTGTTCGGGCAGTGTAGGGGATCATGCCGGGGGTGGTGTTTCAGGGTTTAAGGCAGTGCAGCAGGGTTAGGGCAGTGTAGGGGGTCGGGCTGGGGGTGGTGTTTTAAGGTTTAGGGCAGTGCAGCGGTGTTCGGGCAGTGTAGGGGTCATTCTGCGAGTGGTGTTTCAGGGATTAGGGCAGTGCAGCGGTGTTCGGGCAGTGTAGGGGGTCATGCTGCTGTTGGTGTTTCAGGGTTTAAGGCAGTGCAGCAGGGTTCGGGCAGTGTAGGGGGTTGGGCTGGGGGTGGTGTTTCAGGGTTTAGGACAGTGCAGCAGTGTTCGGGCAGTGTAGGGGTCATGCTGGAGTTGGTGTTTCAGGCTTTAGAGCAGAGCAGCGGTGTTCGGGCAGTGTAGGGGGTCATGTTGGGTGTAGTGTTTTAGGGTTTAGGGCAGAGCAGTGGTGTTCGGGCAGTGTAGGGAGTCATTCTGGGGTAGTGTTTTAGGGTTTAGTGCATTGCAGCAGTGTTCGGGCAGTGTAGGGGGTCATGCTGGGGGTGGTGTTTCAGGGATTAGGGCAGTGCAGCGGTGTTCGGGCAGTGTAGGGGGTCGTGCTGCTTTTGGTGTTTCACGATTTAGGGCAGTGCAGTGGTATTCGGGCAGTGTAGGGGGTCGTGCTGGGGGTGGTGTTTCAGGATTTAGGGCAGTGCAGCAGAGTTCGGGCCGTGTAGGGGGTCATGCTGGGGGTTGTGTTTCATTCTGGGCAGTGCAGCGGTGTTCGGGCAGTGTAGGGGATCATGCTGGGAGTGGTGTTTCAAGGTTTAAGGCAGTGCAGCAGGGTTCGGGCAGTGTACAGGGTCGGGCTGGGGGTGGTGTTTCAGGGTTTAGGACAGTGCAGCGGTGTTCGGGCAGTGTAGGGGTCATGCTGGGGGTGGTGTTTCAGGCTTTAGGGCAGAGCAGTGGTGTTCGAGCAGTGTAGGGGGTCGTGATGGGGGTAGTGTTTTAGGGTTTAGGGCAGAGCAGTGGTGTTCGGGCAGTGTAGGGAGTCATTCTGGGGGTAGTGTTTTAGGGTTTAGGGCATTGCAGCAGTGTTCGGGCAGTGTAGGGGGTTGTGCTGGGGGTAGTGTTTTGGGGTTTAGGGCAGTGCAGTGGTGTTCGGGCAGTTTAGGGGGTCGTGCTGGGGGTAGTGTTTAGGGTTTAGGGCAGTGGAGCGGTGTTCGGGCAGTGTTGGCGTTCGTGCTGGGGTAGTGTTTTAGGGTTTAGGGCTGTGCAGTGGTGTTCGGGCAGTGTAGGGGGTCCTGCTGGGGGTATTGTTTTGGGGTTTAAGGCAGTGCAGTATTGTTCGGGTAGTGTAGGGGGTCATGCTGGAGTAGTGTTTTAGGGTTTAGGGCAGTTCAGTGGTGTTCCTGTAGTGTAGGGGGTAGGGCTGGGGGTAGTGTTTTAGGGTTTAGGGTAGTGCAGTGGTGTTCGGGTAGTGAAGGGGTCGTGCTGATGGTAGATTTAGGGTTTAGGGTAGAGCAGTGGTGTTTGGGTAGTAAAGGGGGTCGTGCTGAGAATAATGTTTTAGGGTTTAGGGCAGTGCAGCGGTGTTCGGGCAGTGTAGTGGGTCGTGCTGGGGGTAGTGTTTCAGGATTTAGGGCAGTGCAGCAGTGTTCGGGCAGTGTAGGGGGTCGTGCTGTGGGTAGTGTTTTAGGATTTACGGCAGTGCAGCCATGTTCGGGCAGTGAAGGGGGTTGTGCTGGGGTGGTGTTTCAGGGTTTAGGGCAGTGCAGCGGTGTTCGGGCTGTGTAGGGGGTCGTGCTGGGGTAGTGTTTTAGGGTTTAGGGCAGAGCAGCGGTTTTCGGGCAGTGTAGGGGTCGTCCTGGAGGTAGTGTTTTAGGGTATAGAGTAGAGGAGCGGTATTCGGGCAGTGTAGGGGGTCGTGCTGGGGGTAGTGTTATAGGGTTTATGGCAGTGCGGCGGTGTTTGGGCAGTGTAGGGGGATGTGCTGGGGGTCATATTTTAGGGTTTAGGGCAGTGCAGCGGTGTTCGGGCAGTGTAGCGGTCATTCTGGGGGTAGTATTTTAGGGTTTCGGGCAGTGCAGTAGTGTTCGGGCAGTGTAGGAGGCTGTGCTGGAGGTAGGGTTTAGGGTTTAGGGCAGTGCAGTGGTGTTCGGGCAGTATAGGGGGTCGTGCTGGGGGTAGTGTTTCTGGCTTTACGGCAGTGCAGCGGTGCTCGGGCAGTGTAGGGGGTTGTGCTGGGGGTGGTGTTTCAGGGTTTAGGGTAGTGTAGCGGTGTTCAGGCTGTGTAGGGGGTCGTGCTGGGGTAGTGTTTTAGGGTTTAGGGCAGAGCAGCGGTTTTCGGGCAGTGTAGGGGTCGTGCTGGAGGTAGGGTTTTAGGGTTTAGAGTAGAGCTGCGGTGTTCGGGCAGTGTTGTGGGCCATGCTGGGTGTAGTGTTTAGTGTTTAGGGCACTGCAGCGGTGTTCGGGCAGTGTAGGGGGTCGTGCTGGGGGTAGTGTTTTAGGCTTTAGGGAAGAGCAGCAGTGTTCGGGCAGTGTAGGGGGTTGTGCTGGGGGTAGTGTTGTAGGGGTTAGGGCAGTGCAGCGGTGTTTGGGCAGTGTAGGGGGTTGTGCTGGGGGTAGTGTTTTAGGGTTTAGGGTAGAGCAGCGGTGTTTGGGCAGTGTAGGGGGTCATGCTGGGGCTAGTGTTTAGGGTTTATTGCAGTGCAGCGGTGTTCGGGCAGTGTGGTGGGCCGTGCTGGGGCTGGTGTTTTAGGGTTTAGGGCAGTGCAGCGTCGTTCGGGCAGTGTAGGGGGTCGTGCTGGGGGTAGTGTTTTTGGGTTTAGGGCAGTGCAGTGGTGTTCGGGTAGTGTAGGGGTCATGAGGGGGTAGTTTTTTGGGGTTTAGGGCAGTAGAGTGGTGTTCAGGTAGTGTAGGGGTAGTGCTGAGGTAGTGTTTTAGGGTTTAGGGCAGTGCAGTGGTGTTCATGTATTGTAGGGGTAGGGCTGGGGATAGTGGTTTTGGGTTTAGGGTAGTTCAGTGGTGTTTCGGTAGTGAAGGGGGTCGTGCTGAGGGTAAATTTAGGGTTTACGGCAGTGCAATGGTGTTTGGGTAGTGTAGGGGGTCGTGCTGGGGGTAGATTTAGGGTTTAGGGTAGTGCAGTGGTGTTTGGGTAGTATAGGGGTAGGGCTGGGGGTAGTGTTTTAGGGTTTAGGGTAGTTCAGTGGTGTTTCAGTAGTGAGGGGGGTCGTGCTGAGGGTAGATTTAGGGTTTACGGCAGTGCAATGGTGTTTGGGTAGTGTAGGGGGTCATGCTGGGGGTAGATGTAGGGTTTAGGGTAGTGCAGTGGTGTTTGGGTAGTGTAGGAAGTTGTGCTGGGAGTAGTGTTTTAGGGTTTAGGGTAGTGCAGTGGTGTTTGGGTAGTGTAGGGGGTCGTGCTGGGGTAGTGTATTAGGGTTTAGGTTAGTGCAGTGGTGTTTGGGTTGTGTAGGGAGTTGTGCTGGGAGTAGTGGTTTAGGGTTTAGGGTAGTGCAGTGGTGTTTGGGTAGTATAGGGGATCGTGCTGGGATAGTGTTTTAGGGTTTAGGGTGGTGCAGTGGTGTTTGGGTAGTGTATGGAGTTGTGCTGGGAGTAGTGTTTTAGGGTTTAGGGTACTGCAGTGGTGTGTGGGTAGTGTAGGTGGTGATGCTGGGGGTAGTGTTTTAGCGTTTAGGGTAGTGCAGTGGTCTTTGGGTAGTGTAGGGGTCATTCTGGGGTAGTGTTTTAGGGTTTTGGGTAGTGCAGTGGTGTTCGGGCAGTGTAGGGGGTCATGCTGGGGGTGGAGTTTCAGGGTTTAGGGCAGTGCAGTCGTGTTCGGGCAGTGTAGTTGGTCGTGCTGGGGGTGGTGTTTAAGGGTTTAGGGCAGTGCAGTGGTGTTCGGGCAGTGTAGGGGGTCATGCTGGGGGTGGTGTTTTCGGGTTTAGGGCAGTGCAGCAGAGTTCGGGCCATGTAGGGGGTCATGCTGGGTGTTGTGTTTCATTCTGGGCAGTGCAGCAGTGTTCGGGCAGTGTAGGGGATCATGCTGGGGGTGGTGTTTCAGGGTTTAAGGCAGTGTAGCAGGGTTCGGGCAGTGTAGGGGGTTGGGCTGGGGTGGTGTTTCAGGGTTTAGGACAGTGCAGCGGTGTTCGGGCAGTGTAGGGGTCATGCTGGGGTTGGTGTTTCAGGCTTTAGAGCAGAGCAGCGATGTTTGGGCAGTGTAGGGGGTCATGTTGGGTGTAGTGTTTTAGGGTTTAGGGAAGAGCAGTGGTGTTCGGGCAGTGTAGGGAGTCATTCTGGGGTAGTGTTTTAGGGTTTAGGGCATTGCAGCAGTGTTCGGGCAGTGTAGGGGGTCATGCTGGGGGTGGTGTTTCAGGGATTAGGGCAGTGCAGCGGTGTTCAGGCAGTGTAGGGGGTCGTGCTGCTGTTGGTGTTTCACGGTTTAGGGCAGTGCAGTGGTATTCGGGTAGTGTAGGGGTTCTGCTGGGGGTAGTGGTTCAGGGTTTAGGGTAGTGCAGTGGTCTTTGGGTAGTGTAGGGGTCATGCTGGGGTAGTGTTTTAGGGTTTTGGGTAGTGCAGTCGTGTTCGGGCAGTGTAGGGGGTCATGCTGGGGGTGGAGTTTCAAGGTTTAGGGCAGTGCTGTGGTGTTCGGGCAGTGTAGGGGGACGTGTTGGGTGTGGTGTTTCAGGGTTTATGGCAGTGCAGTGGTGTTCGGGCAGTGTAGTGGGTCGTGCTGGGGGTGGTGTTTAAGGGTTTAGGGCAGTGCAGTGGTGTTCGGGCAGTGTAGGGGGTCGTGCTGGGGGTGGTGTTTCACGGTTTAGGGCAGTGCAGTGGTATTCGGGCAGTGTAGGGGGTCGTGCTGGGGGTGGTGTTTCAGGGTTTAGGGCAGTGCAGCCGATTTTGGGCCATGTAGGGGGTCATGCTAGGGGTGGTGTTTCATTCTGGGCAGTGCAGCGGTGTTCGGGCAGTGTAGGGGATCATGCCGGGGGTGGTGTTTCAGGGTTTAAGGCAGTGCAGCAGGGTTCGGGCAGTGTAGGGGGTCGGGCTGGGGGTGGTGTTTCAAGGTTTAGGGCAGTGCAGCGGTGTTCGGGCAGTGTAGGGGTCATTCTGCGGGTGGTGTTTCAGGGATTAGGGCAGTGCAGCGGTGTTCGGGCAGTGTAGGGGGTCGTGCTGCTGTTGGTGTTTCAGGGTTTAAGGCAGTGCAGCAGGGTTCGGGCAGTGTAGGGGGTTGGGCTGGGGGTGGTGTTTCAGGGTTTAGGACAGTGCAGCAGTGTTCGGGCAGTGTAGGGGTCATGCTGGGGTTGGTGTTTCAGGCTTTAGAGCAGAGCAGCGGTTTTCGGGCAGTGTAGGGGGTCATGTTGGGTGTAGTGTTTTAGGGTTTAGGGCAGAGCAGTGGTGTTCGGGCAGTGTAGGGAGTCATTCTGGGGTAGTGTTTTAGGGTTTAGTGCATTGCAGCAGTGTTCGGGCAGTGTAGGGGGTCATGCTGGGGGTGGTGTTTCAGGGATTAGGGCAGTGCAGCGGTGTTCGGGCAGTGTAGGGGGTCGTGCTGGGGGTGGAGATTCAAGGTTTAGGGCAGTGCAGTGGTGTTCGGGCAGTGCAGGGGGACGTGCTGGGTGTGGTGTTTCAGGGTTTAGGGCAGTGCAGTGGTGTTCGGGCAGTGTAGTGGGTCGTGCTGGGGGTGGTGTTTAAGGGTTTAGGGCAGTGCAGTGGTGTTCGGGCAGTGGAGGGGGTCGTGCTGGGGGTGGTGTTTCATGGTCTAGGGCAGTGCAGTGGTATTCGGGCAGTGTAGGGGGTCGTGCTGGGGGTGGTGTTTCAGGGTTTAGGGCAGTGCAGCAGATTTTGGGCCGTGTGGGGGGTCATGCTGGGGGTGGTGTTTTATTCTGGGCAGTGCAGCGGTGTTCGGGCAGTGTAGGGGATCATGCTGGGGGTGGTGTTTCAGGGTTTAAGGCAGTGCAGCAGGGTTCGGGCAGTGTAGGGGGTCGGGCTGGGGGTGGTGTTTCAGGGATTAGGGCAGTGCAGCGGTGTTCGGGCAGTGTAGGGGTCATGCTGCGGGTGGTGTTTCAGGGATTAGGGCAGTGCAGCGGTGTTCAGGCAGTGTAGGGGGTCGTGCTGCTGTTGTTGTTTCACGGTTTAGGGCAGTGCAGTGGTATTCGGGCAGTGTAGGGGGTCATGTTGGGGGTGGTGTTTCAGGGTTTAGGGCAGTGCAGCGGTGTTCGGGCAGTGTAGGGGCCATGCTGGGGGTGGTGTTTCAGGCTTTAGGGCAGAGCAGTGGTGTTTGGGCAGTGTAGGGGGTCATGTTGGGGGTAGTGTTTTAGGGTTTAGGGCAGAGCAGTGGTGTTTGGGCAGTGTAGGGAGTCATTCTGGGGTAAAGTTTTAGGGTTTAGGGCATTGCAGCAGTGTTCGGGCAGTGTAGGGGGTCATGCTGGGGGTGGTGTGTCAGGGATTAGGGCAGTGCAGCGGTGTTCAGGCAGTGTAGGGGGTCGTGCTGCTGTTGGTGTTTCACGGTTTAGGGCAGTGCAGTGGTATTCGGGTAGTGTAGGGCTTCTGCTGGGGGTAGTGGTTCAGGGTTTAGGGTAGTGCAGTGGTCTTTGGGTAGTGTAGGGGTCATGCTGGGGTAGTGTTTTAGGGTTTTGGGTAGTGCAGTGGTGTTCGGGCAGTGTAGGGGGTCGTGCTGGGGGTGGAGTTTCAAGGTTTAGGGCAGTGCTGTGGTGTTCGGGCAGTGTAGGGGGACGTGTTGGGTGTGGTGTTTCAGGGTTTATGGCAGTGCAGTGGTGTTCGGGCAGTGTAGTGGGTCGTGCTGGGGGTGGTGTTTAAGGGTTTAGGGCAGTGCAGTGGTGTTCGGGCAGTGTAGGGGTCGTGCTGGGGGTGGTGTTTCATGGTTTAGGGCAGTGCAGTGGTATTCGGGCAGTGTAGGGGGTCGTGCTGGTTGTGGTGTTTCAGGGTTTAGGGCAGTGCAGCCGATTTTGGGCCGTGTAGGGGGTCATTCTGGGGGTGGTGTTTCATTCTGGGCAGTGCAGCCGTGTTCGGGCAGTGTAGGGGATCATGCCGGGGGTGGTGTTTCAGGGTTTAAGGCAGTGCAGCAGGGTTAGGGCAGTGTAGGGGGTCGGGCTGGGGGTGGTGTTTTAAGGTTTAGGGCAGTGCAGCGGTGTTCGGGCAGTGTAGGGGTCATTCTGCGAGTGGTGTTTCAGGGATTAGGGCAGTGCAGCGGTGTTCGGGCAGTGTAGGGGGTCGTGCTGCTGTTGGTGTTTCAGGGTTTAAGGCAGTGCAGCAGGGTTCGGGCAGTGTAGGGGGTTGGGCTGGGGGTGGTGTTTCAGGGTTTAGGACAGTGCAGCAGTGTTCGGGCAGTGTAGGGGTCATGCTGGAGTTGGTGTTTCAGGCTTTAGAGCAGAGCAGCGGTGTTCGGGCAGTGTAGGGGGTCATGTTGGGTGTAGTGTTTTAGGGTTTAGGGCAGAGCAGTGGTGTTCGGGCAGTGTAGGGAGTCATTCTGGGGTAGTGTTTTAGGGTTTAGTGCATTGCAGCAGTGTTCGGGCAGTGTAGGGGGTCATGCTGGGGGTGGTGTTTCAGGGATTAGGGCAGTGCAGCGGTGTTCGGGCAGTGTAGGGGGTCGTGCTGCTTTTGGTGTTTCACGATTTAGGGCAGTGCAGTGGTATTCGGGCAGTGTAGGGGGTCGTGCTGGGGGTGGTGTTTCAGGATTTAGGGCAGTGCAGCAGAGTTCGGGCCGTGTAGGGGGTCATGCTGGGGGTTGTGTTTCATTCTGGGCAGTGCAGCGGTGTTCGGGCAGTGTAGGGGATCATGCTGGGAGTGGTGTTTCAAGGTTTAAGGCAGTGCAGCAGGGTTCGGGCAGTGTACAGGGTCGGGCTGGGGGTGGTGTTTCAGGGTTTAGGACAGTGCAGCGGTGTTCGGGCAGTGTAGGGGTCATGCTGGGGGTGGTGTTTCAGGCTTTAGGGCAGAGCAGTGGTGTTCGAGCAGTGTAGGGGGTCGTGTTGGGGGTAGTGTTTTAGGGTTTAGGGCAGAGCAGTGGTGTTCGTGCAGTGTAGGGAGTCATTCTGGGGGTAGTGTTTTAGGGTTTAGGGCATTGCAGCAGTGTTCGGGCAGTGTAGGGGGTTGTGCTGGGGGTAGTGTTTTGGGGTTTAGGGCAGTGCAGTGGTGTTCGGGCAGTTTAGGGGGTCGTGCTGGGGGTAGTGTTTAGGGTTTAGGGCAGTGGAGCGGTGTTCGGGCAGTGTTGGCGTTCGTGCTGGGGTAGTGTTTTAGGGTTTAGGGCTGTGCAGTGGTGTTCGGGCAGTGTAGGGGGTCCTGCTGGGGGTATTGTTTTGGGGTTTAAGGCAGTGCAGTATTGTTCGGGTAGTGTAGGGGGTCATGCTGGAGTAGTGTTTTAGGGTTTAGGGCAGTTCAGTGGTGTTCGTGTAGTGTAGGGGGTAGGGCTGGGGGTAGTGTTTTAGGGTTTAGGGTAGTGCAGTGGTGTTCGGGTAGTGAAGGGGTCGTGCTGATGGTAGATTTAGGGTTTAGGGTAGAGCAGTGGTGTTTGGGTAGTAAAGGGGGTCGTGCTGAGAATAATGTTTTAGGGTTTAGGGCAGTGCAGCGGTGTTCGGGCAGTGTAGTGGGTCGTGCTGGGGGTAGTGTTTCAGGATTTAGGGCAGTGCAGCAGTGTTCGGGCAGTGTAGGGGGTCGTGCTGTGGGTAGTGTTTTAGGATTTACGGCAGTGCAGCCATGTTCGGGCAGTGAAGGGGGTTGTGCTGGGGTGGTGTTTCAGGGTTTAGGGCAGTGCAGCGGTGTTCGGGCTGTGTAGGGGGTCGTGCTGGGGTAGTGTTTTAGGGTTTAGGGCAGAGCAGCGGTTTTCGGGCAGTGTAGGGGTCGTCCTGGAGGTAGTGTTTTAGGGTATAGAGTAGAGGAGCGGTGTTCGGGCAGTGTAGGGGGTCGTGCTGGGGGTAGTGTTATAGGGTTTATGGCAGTGCGGCGGTGTTTGGGCAGTGTAGGGGGATGTGCTGGGGGTCATATTTTAGGGTTTAGGGCAGTGCAGCGGTGTTCGGGCAGTGTAGCGGTCATTCTGGGGGTAGTATTTTAGGGTTTCGGGCAGTGCAGTAGTGTTCGGGCAGTGTAGGAGGCTGTGCTGGAGGTAGGGTTTAGGGTTTAGGGCAGTGCAGTGGTGTTCGGGCAGTATAGGGGGTCGTGCTGGGGGTAGTGTTTCTGGCTTTACGGCAGTGCAGCGGTGCTCGGGCAGTGTAGGGGGTTGTGCTGGGGGTGGTGTTTCAGGGTTTAGGGTAGTGTAGCGGTGTTCAGGCTGTGTAGGGGGTCGTGCTGGGGTAGTGTTTTAGGGTTTAGGGCAGAGCAGCGGTTTTCGGGCAGTGTAGGGGTCGTGCTGGAGGTAGGGTTTTAGGGTTTAGAGTAGAGCTGCGGTGTTCGGGCAGTGTTGTGGGCCGTGCTGGGTGTAGTGTTTAGTGTTTAGGGCACTGCAGCGGTGTTCGGGCAGTGTAGGGGGTCGTGCTGGGGGTAGTGTTTTAGGCTTTAGGGAAGAGCAGCAGTGTTCGGGCAGTGTAGGGGGTTGTGCTGGGGGTAGTGTTGTAGGGGTTAGGGCAGTGCAGCGGTGTTTGGGCAGTGTAGGGGGTTGTGCTGGGGGTAGTGTTTTAGGGTTTAGGGTAGAGCAGCGGTGTTTGGGCAGTGTAGGGGGTCATGCTGGGGCTAGTGTTTAGGGTTTATTGCAGTGCAGCGGTGTTCGGGCAGTGTGGTGGGCCGTGCTGGGGCTGGTGTTTTAGGGTTTAGGGCAGTGCAGCGTCGTTCGGGCAGTGTAGGGGGTCGTGCTGGGGGTAGTGTTTTTGGGTTTAGGGCAGTGCAGTGGTGTTCGGGTAGTGTAGGGGTCATGAGGGGGTAGTTTTTTGGGGTTTAGGGCAGTAGAGTGGTGTTCAGGTAGTGTAGGGGTAGTGCTGAGGTAGTGTTTTAGGGTTTAGGGCAGTGCAGTGGTGTTCATGTATTGTAGGGGTAGGGCTGGGGATAGTGGTTTTGGGTTTAGGGTAGTTCAGTGGTGTTTCGGTAGTGAAGGGGGTCGTGCTGAGGGTAAATTTAGGGTTTACGGCAGTGCAATGGTGTTTGGGTAGTGTAGGGGGTCGTGCTGGGGGTAGATTTAGGGTTTAGGGTAGTGCAGTGGTGTTTGGGTAGTATAGGGGTAGGGCTGGGGGTAGTGTTTTAGGGTTTAGGGTAGTTCAGTGGTGTTTCAGTAGTGAGGGGGGTCGTGCTGAGGGTAGATTTAGGGTTTACGGCAGTGCAATGGTGTTTGGGTAGTGTAGGGGGTCATGCTGGGGGTAGATGTAGGGTTTAGGGTAGTGCAGTGGTGTTTGGGTAGTGTAGGAAGTTGTGCTGGGAGTAGTGTTTTAGGGTTTAGGGTAGTGCAGTGGTGTTTGGGTAGTGTAGGGGGTCGTGCTGGGGTAGTGTATTAGGGTTTAGGTTAGTGCAGTGGTGTTTGGGTTGTGTAGGGAGTTGTGCTGGGAGTAGTGGTTTAGGGTTTAGGGTAGTGCAGTGGTGTTTGGGTAGTATAGGGGATCGTGCTGGGATAGTGTTTTAGGGTTTAGGGTGGTGCAGTGGTGTTTGGGTAGTGTATGGAGTTGTGCTGGGAGTAGTGTTTTAGGGTTTAGGGTACTGCAGTGGTGTTTGGGTAGTGTAGGTGGTGATGCTGGGGGTAGTGTTTTAGCGTTTAGGGTAGTGCAGTGGTCTTTGGGTAGTGTAGGGGTCATTCTGGGGTAGTGTTTTAGGGTTTTGGGTAGTGCAGTGGTGTTCGGGCAGTGTAGGGGGTCATGCTGGGGGTGGAGTTTCAGGGTTTAGGGCAGTGCAGTCGTGTTCGGGCAGTGTAGTTGGTCGTGCTGGGGGTGGTGTTTAAGGGTTTAGGGCAGTGCAGTGGTGTTCGGGCAGTGTAGGGGGTCATGCTGGGGGTGGTGTTTTCGGGTTTAGGGCAGTGCAGCAGAGTTCGGGCCATGTAGGGGGTCATGCTGGGTGTTGTGTTTCATTCTGGGCAGTGCAGCAGTGTTCGGGCAGTGTAGGGGATCATGCTGGGGGTGGTGTTTCAGGGTTTAAGGCAGTGTAGCAGGGTTCGGGCAGTGTAGGGGGTTGGGCTGGGGTGGTGTTTCAGGGTTTAGGACAGTGCAGCGGTGTTCGGGCAGTGTAGGGGTCATGCTGGGGTTGGTGTTTCAGGCTTTAGAGCAGAGCAGCGATGTTTGGGCAGTGTAGGGGGTCATGTTGGGTGTAGTGTTTTAGGGTTTAGGGAAGAGCAGTGGTGTTCGGGCAGTGTAGGGAGTCATTCTGGGGTAGTGTTTTAGGGTTTAGGGCATTGCAGCAGTGTTCGGGCAGTGTAGGGGGTCATGCTGGGGGTGGTGTTTCAGGGATTAGGGCAGTGCAGCGGTGTTCAGGCAGTGTAGGGGGTCGTGCTGCTGTTGGTGTTTCACGGTTTAGGACAGTGCAGTGGTATTCGGGTAGTGTAGGGGTTCTGCTGGGGGTAGTGGTTCAGGGTTTAGGGTAGTGCAGTGGTCTTTGGGTAGTGTAGGGGTCATGCTGGGGTAGTGTTTTAGGGTTTTGGGTAGTGCAGTCGTGTTCGGGCAGTGTAGGGGGTCATGCTGGGGGTGGAGTTTCAAGGTTTAGGGCAGTGCTGTGGTGTTCGGGCAGTGTAGGGGGACGTGTTGGGTGTGGTGTTTCAGGGTTTATGGCAGTGCAGTGGTGTTCGGGCAGTGTAGTGGGTCGTGCTGGGGGTGGTGTTTAAGGGTTTAGGGCAGTGCAGTGGTGTTCGGGCAGTGTAGGGGGTCGTGCTGGGGGTGGTGTTTCACGGTTTAGGGCAGTGCAGTGGTATTCGGGCAGTGTAGGGGGTCGTGCTGGGGGTGGTGTTTCAGGGTTTAGGGCAGTGCAGCCGATTTTGGGCCATGTAGGGGGTCATGCTAGGGGTGGTGTTTCATTCTGGGCAGTGCAGCGGTGTTCGGGCAGTGTAGGGGATCATGCCGGGGGTGGTGTTTCAGGGTTTAAGGCAGTGCAGCAGGGTTCGGGCAGTGTAGGGGGTCGGGCTGGGGGTGGTGTTTCAAGGTTTAGGGCAGTGCAGCGGTGTTCGGGCAGTGTAGGGGTCATTCTGCGGGTGGTGTTTCAGGGATTAGGGCAGTGCAGCGGTGTTCGGGCAGTGTAGGGGGTCGTGCTGCTGTTGGTGTTTCAGGGTTTAAGGCAGTGCAGCAGGGTTCGGGCAGTGTAGGGGGTTGGGCTGGGGGTGGTGTTTCAGGGTTTAGGACAGTGCAGCAGTGTTCGGGCAGTGTAGGGGTCATGCTGGGGTTGGTGTTTCAGGCTTTAGAGCAGAGCAGCGGTTTTCGGGCAGTGTAGGGGGTCATGTTGGGTGTAGTGTTTTAGGGTTTAGGGCAGAGCAGTGGTGTTCGGGCAGTGTAGGGAGTCATTCTGGGGTAGTGTTTTAGGGTTTAGTGCATTGCAGCAGTGTTCGGGCAGTGTAGGGGGTCATGCTGGGGGTGGTGTTTCAGGGATTAGGGCAGTGCAGCGGTGTTCGGGCAGTGTAGGGGGTCGTGCTGCTTTTGGTGTTTCACGATTTAGGGCAGTGCAGTGGTATTCGGGCAGTGTAGGGGGTCGTGCTGGGGGTGGTGTTTCAGGATTTAGGGCAGTGCAGCAGAGTTCGGGCCGTGTAGGGGGTCATGCTGGGGGTTGTGTTTCATTCTGGGCAGTGCAGCGGTGTTCGGGCAGTGTAGGGGATCATGCTGGGAGTGGTGTTTCAAGGTTTAAGGCAGTGCAGCAGGGTTCGGGCAGTGTACAGGGTCGGGCTGGGGGTGGTGTTTCAGGGTTTAGGACAGTGCAGCGGTGTTCGGGCAGTGTAGGGGTCATGCTGGGGGTGGTGTTTCAGGCTTTAGGGCAGAGCAGTGGTGTTCGAGCAGTGTAGGGGGTCGTGATGGGGGTAGTGTTTTAGGGTTTAGGGCAGAGCAGTGGTGTTCGGGCAGTGTAGGGAGTCATTCTGGGGGTAGTGTTTTAGGGTTTAGGGCATTACAGCAGTGTTCGGGCAGTGTAGGGGGTTGTGCTGGGGGTAGTGTTTTGGGGTTTAGGGCAGTGCAGTGGTGTTCGGGCAGTGTAGGGGGTCGTGCTGGGGGTAGTGTTTAGGGTTTAGGGCAGTGGAGCGGTGTTCGGGCAGTGTTGGCGTTCGTGCTGGGGTAGTGTTTTAGGGTTTAGGGCTGTGCAGCGGTGTTCGGGCAGTGTAGGGGATCATGCCGGGGGTGGTGTTTCAGGGTTTAAGGCAGTGCAGCAGGGTTCGGGCAGTGTAGGGGGTCGGGCTGGGGGTGGTGTTTCAAGGTTTAGGGCAGTGCAGCGGTGTTCGGGCAGTGTAGGGGTCATTCTGCGGGTGGTGTTTCAGGGATTAGGGCAGTGCAGCGGTGTTCGGGCAGTGTAGGGGGTCGTGCTGCTGTTGGTGTTTCAGGGTTTAAGGCAGTGCAGCAGGGTTCGGGCAGTGTAGGGGGTTGGGCTGGGGGTGGTGTTTCAGGGTTTAGGACAGTGCAGCAGTGTTCGGGCAGTGTAGGGGTCATGCTGGGGTTGGTGTTTCAGGCTTTAGAGCAGAGCAGCGGTGTTCGGGCAGTGTAGGGAGTCATTCTGGGGTAGTGTTTTAGGGTTTAGTGCATTGCAGCAGTGTTCGGGCAGTGTAGGGGGTCATGCTGGGGGTGGTGTTTCAGGGATTAGGGCAGTGCAGCGGTGTTCGGGCAGTGTAGGGGGTCGTGCTGCTTTTGGTGTTTCACGATTTAGGGCAGTGCAGTGGTATTCGGGCAGTGTAGGGGGTCGTGCTGGGGGTGGTGTTTCAGGATTTAGGGCAGTGCAGCAGAGTTCGGGCCGTGTAGGGGGTCATGCTGGGGGTTGTGTTTCATTCTGGGCAGTGCAGCGGTGTTCGGGCAGTGTAGGGGATCATGCTGGGAGTGGTGTTTCAAGGTTTAAGGCAGTGCAGCAGGGTTCGGGCAGTGTACAGGGTCGGGCTGGGGGTGGTGTTTCAGGGTTTAGGACAGTGCAGCGGTGTTCGGGCAGTGTAGGGGTCATGCTGGGGGTGGTGTTTCAGGCTTTAGGGCAGAGCAGTGGTGTTCGAGCAGTGTAGGGGGTCGTGTTGGGGGTAGTGTTTTAGGGTTTAGGGCAGAGCAGTGGTGTTCGGGCAGTGTAGGGAATCATTCTGGGGGTAGTGTTTTAGGGTTTAGGGCATTACAGCAGTGTTCGGGCAGTGTAGGGGGTTGTGCTGGGGGTAGTGTTTTGGGGTTTAGGGCAGTGCAGTGGTGTTCGGGCAGTGTAGGGGGTCGTGCTGGGGGTAGTGTTTAGGGTTTAGGGCAGTGGAGCGGTGTTCGGGCAGTGTTGGCGTTCGTGCTGGGGTAGTGTTTTAGGGTTTAGGGCTGTGCAGCGGTGTTCGGGCAGTGTAGGGGGTCCTGCTGGGGGTATTGTTTTGGGGTCTAAGGCAGTGCAGTATTGTTCGGGTAGTGTAGGGGGTCATGCTGGAGTAGTGTTTTAGGGTTTAGGGCAGTTCAGTGGTGTTCGTGTAGTGTAGGGGGTAGGGCTGGGGGTAGTGTTTTAGGGTTTAGGGTAGTGCAGTGGTGTTCGGGTAGTGAAGGGGTCGTGCTGATGGTAGATTTAGGGTTTAGGGTAGAGCAGTGGTGTTTGGGTAGTAAAGGGGGTCGTGCTGAGAATAATGTTTTAGGGTTTAGGGCAGTGCAGCGGTGTTCGGGCAGTGTAGTGGGTCGTGCTGGGGGTAGTGTTTCAGGATTTAGGGCAGTGCAGCAGTGTTCGGGCAGTGTAGGGGGTCGTGCTGTGGGTAGTGTTTTAGGATTTACGGCAGTGCAGCCATGTTCGGGCAGTGAAGGGGGTTGTGCTGGGGTGGTGTTTCAGGGTTTAGGGCAGTGCAGCGGTGTTCGGGCTGTGTAGGGGGTCATGCTGGGGTAGTGTTTTAGGGTTTAGGGCAGAGCAGCGGTTTTCGGGCAGTGTAGGGGTCGTCCTGGAGGTAGTGTTTTAGGGTATAGAGTAGAGCAGCGGTGTTCGGGCAGTGTAGGGGGTCATGCTGGGGGTAGTGTTATAGGGTTTAGGGCAGTGCGGCGGTGTTTGGGCAGTGTAGGGGGATGTGCTGGGGGTCATATTTTAGGGTTTAGGGCAGTGCAGCGGTGTTCGGGCAGTGTAGCGGTCATTCTGGGGGTAGTGTTTTAGGGTTTCGGGCAGTGCAGTAGTGTTCGGGCAGTGTAGGAGGCTGTGCTGGAGGTAGGGTTTAGGGTTTAGGGCAGTGCAGTGGTGTTCGGGCAGTATAGGGGGTCGTGCTGGGGGTAGTGTTTCCGGCTTTACGGCAGTGCAGCGGTGCTCGGGCAGTGTAGGGGGTTGTGCTGGGGGTGGTGTTTCAGGGTTTAGGGTAGTGCAGCGGTGTTCAGGCTGTGTAGGGGGTCGTGCTGGGGTAGTGTTTTAGGGTTTAGGGCAGAGCAGCGGTTTTCGGGCAGTGTAGGGGTCGTGCTGGAGGTAGGGTTTTAGTGTTTAGAGTAGAGCTGCGGTGTTCGGGCAGTGTTGTGGGCCGTGCTGGGTGTAGTGTTTAGTGTTTAGGGCACTGCAGCGGTGTTCGGGCAGTGTAGGGGGTCGTGCTGGGGGTAGTGTTTTAGGCTTTAGGGAAGAGCAGCAGTGTTCGGGCAGTGTAGGGGGTTGTGCTGGGGGTAGTGTTGTAGGGGTTAGGGCAGTGCAGCGGTGTTTGGGCAGTGTAGGGGGTTGTGCTGTGGGTAGTGTTTTAGGGTTTAGGGTAGAGCAGCGGTGTTCGGGCAGTGTAGGGGGTCATGCTGGGGCTAGTGTTTAGGGTTTATTGCAGTGCAGCGGTGTTCGGGCAGTGTGGTGGGCCGTGCTGGGGCTGGTGTTTTAGGGTTTAGGGCAGTGCAGCGTTGTTCGGGCAGTGTAGGGGGTCGTGCTGGGGGTAGTGTTTTTGGGTTTAGGGCAGTGCAGTGGTGTTCGGGTAGTGTAGGGGTCATGAGGGGGTAGTTTTTTGGGGTTTAGGGCAGTAGAGTGGTGTTCAGGTAGTGTAGGGGTAGTGCTGAGGTAGTGTTTTAGGGTTTAGGGCAGTGCAGTGGTTTTCATGTATTGTAGGGGTAGGGCTGGGGATAGTGGTTTTGGGTTTAGGGTAGTTCAGTGGTGTTTCGGTAGTGAAGGGGGTCGTGCTGAGGGTAGATTTAGGGTTTACGGCAGTGCAATGGTGTTTGGGTAGTCTAGGGGGTCGTGCTGGGGGTAGATTTAGGGTTTAGGGTAGTGCAGTGGTGTTTGGGTAGTATAGGGGTAGGGCTGGGGGTAGTGTTTTAGGGTTTAGGGTAGTTCAGTGGTGTTTCAGTAGTGAGGGGGGTCGTGCTGAGGGTAGATTTAGGGTTTACGGCAGTGCAATGGTGTTTGGGTAGTGTAGGGGGTCATGCTGGGGGTAGATGTAGGGTTTAGGGTAGTGCAGTGGTGTTTGGGTAGTGTAGGAAGTTGTGCTGGGAGTAGTGTTTTAGGGTTTAGGGTAGTGCAGTGGTGTTTGGGTAGTGTAGGGGGTCGTGCTGGGGTAGTGTATTCGGGTTTAGGGTAGTGCAGTGGTGTTTCAGTAGTGAGGGGGGTCGTGCTGAGGGTAGATTTAGGGTTTACGGCAGTGCAATGGTGTTTGGGTAGTGTAGGGGGTCATGCTGGGGGTAGATGTAGGGTTTAGGGTAGTGCAGTGGTGTTTGGGTAGTGTAGGAAGTTGTGCTGGGAGTAGTGTTTTAGGGTTTAGGGTAGTGCAGTGGTGTTTGGGTAGTGTAGGGGGTCGTGCTGGGGTAGTGTATTAGGGTTTAGGGTAGTGCAGTGGTGTTTGGGTTGTGTAGGGAGTTGTGCTGGGAGTAGTGGTTTAGGGTTTAGGGTAGTGCAGTGGTGTTTGGGTAGTATAGGGGATCGTGCTGGGATAGTGTTTTAGGGTTTAGGGTGGTGCAGTGGTGTTTGGGTAGTGTATGGAGTTGTGCTGGGAGTAGTGTTTAAGGGTTTAGGGTACTGCAGTGGTGTTTGGGTAGTGTAGGTGGTGATGCTGGGGGTAGTGTTTTAGCGTTTAGGGTAGTGCAGTGGTCTTTGGGTAGTGTAGGGGTCATTCTGGGGTAGTGTTTTAGGGTTTTGGGTAGTGCAGTGGTGTTCGGGCAGTGTAGGGGTCATGCTGGGGGTAGAGTTTCAGGGTTTAGGGTAGTGCAGTGGTGTTTGGGTAGTGTAGGGGGTCGTGCTGGGGTAGTGTATTAGGGTTTAGGGTAGTGCAGTGGTGTTTGGGTTGTGTAGGGAGTTGTGCTGGGAGTAGTGGTTTAGGGTTTAGGGTAGTGCAGTGGTGTTTGGGTAGTATAGGGGATCGTGCTGGGATAGTGTTTTAGGGTTTAGGGTGGTGCAGTGGTGTTTGGGTAGTGTATGGAGTTGTGCTGGGAGTAGTGTTTAAGGGTTTAGGGTACTGCAGTGGTGTTTGGGTAGTGTAGGTGGTGATGCTGGGGGTAGTGTTTTAGCGTTTAGGGTAGTGCAGTGGTCTTTGGGTAGTGTAGGGGTCATTCTGGGGTAGTGTTTTAGGGTTTTGGGTAGTGCAGTGGTGTTCGGGCAGTGTAGGGGTCATGCTGGGGGTAGAGTTTCAGGGTTTAGGGCAGTGCAGTCGTGTTCGGGCAGTGTAGTTGGTCGTGCTGGGGGTGGTGTTTAAGGGTTTAGGGCAGTGCAGTGGTGTTCGGGCAGTGTAGGGGGTCGTGCCGGGGGTGGTGTTTCACGGTTTAGGGCAGTGCAGTGGTATTCGGGCAGTGTAGGGTGTCGTGCTGGGGGTGGTGTTTCAGGGTTTAGGGCAGTGCAGTGGTATTCGGGCAGTGTAGGGGGTCGTGCTGGGGGTGGTGTTTCAGGGTTTAGGGCAGTGCAGCAGAGTTCGGGCCGTGTAGGGGGTCGTGCTGGGGGTGGTGTTTCATTCTGGGCAGTGCAGCGGTGTTCAGGCAGTGTAGGGGATCATGCTGGGGGTGGTGTTTCAGGGTTTAAGGCAGTGCAGCAGGGTTCGGGCAGTGTAGGGGGTCGGCCTGGGGGTAGTGTTTCAGGGTTTAGGGCAGTGCAGCAGTGTTCGGGCAGTGTAGGGGTCATGCTGGGGGTGGTGTTTCAGGGATTAGGGCAGTGCAGCAGTGATCGGGCAGTGTAGGGGGTCATGCTGCAGTTGGTGTTTCAGGGTCTAGGGCAGTGCGGCGTTGTTCGGGCAGTGTAGGGGGTCATGCTGGGGTTAGTGTTTCAGGCTTTAGGGCAGAGCAGCGGTGTTCGGGCAGTGTAGGGGGTCGTGTTGGTGGGTAGTGTTTTAGGGTTTATGGCAGAGCAGTGGTGTTCGGGCAGTGTAGGGAGTCATTCTGGGGGTAGTGTTTTAGGGTTTAGGGCATTGCATCAGTGTTCGGGCAGTGTAGGGGGTCGTGCTGGGGGTAGTGTTTTGGGGTTTAGGGCAGTGCAGTGGTGTTCGGGCAGTGTAGGGGTCGTGCTGGGGGTAGTGTTTAGGGTTTAGGGCAGTGCAGCGGTGTTCGGGCAGTGTTGGCGTTTGTGCTGGGGTAGTGTTTTAGGGTTTAGGGCTGTGCAGCGGCGTTCAGGCAGTGTAGGGGGTTGTGCTGGGGGTATTGTTTTGGGGTTTAGGGCAGTGCAGTATTGTTCGGGTTGTGTAGGGGGTCGTGCTAGAGTAGTGTTTTAGGGTTTAGGGCAGTTCAGTGGTGTTCGTGTAGTGTAGGGGGTAGGGCTGGGGGTAGTGTTTTAGTGTTTAGGGTAGTGCAGTGGTGTTCGGGTAGTGAAGGGGTCATGCTGGTGGTAGATTTAGGGTTTAGGGTAGAGCAGTGGTGTTTGGGTAGTGTAGTGGGTCGTACTGGGGTAGATTTAGGGTTTAGGGTAGTGCAGTGGTGTTTGGGTAGTAAAGGGGGTCGTGCTGAGAATAATGTTTTAGGGTTTAGGGCAGTGCAGCGGTGTTCGGGCAGTGTAGTGGGTCGTACTGGGGGTAGTGTTTCAGGATTTAGGGCAGTGCAGCAGTGTTAGGGCAGTGTAGGGGGTCGTGCTGGGAGTAGTGTTTTAGGCTTTAGGGCAGAGCAGCGGTGTTCGGGCAGTGTAGGGTGTCGTGCTGGGGGTAGTGTTTCAGGGTTTAGGGCAGTGCAGCGGTGTTCGGGCAGTGTAGGGGGTCGTGTTGGGGTAGAGTTTTAGGGTTTAGGGCAGAGCAGTGGTGTTCGGGCAGTGTAGGGAGGCATTCTAGGGGTAGTGTTTTAGGGTTTAGGGCATTGCAGCAGTGTTCGGGCAGTGTAGGTGGTCGTGCTGGGGGTAGTGTTTATGGTTTAAGGCAGTGCAGCGGTGTTCGGGCAGTTTTGGCGGTCGTGCTGGGGGTAGTGTTTTAGGGTTTAGGGCTGTGCAGTGGTGTTCGGGCAGTGTAGGGGGTCGTGCTGGGGTTAGTGTTTTTGGGTTTAGGGCAGTGCAGTGGTGTTCGGGTAGTGTAGGGGGTCGTTCTGGGGTAGTGTTTTAGGGTTTAGGGCAGTTCAGTGGTGTTGGTGTAGTATAGGGCTAGGGGTAGTGTTTTAAGGTTTAGGGTAGTGCAGTGGTGTTCGGGTAGTGAAGGGGGTCTTGCTGATGGTAGATTTAGGGATTAGGGTTGAGGAGTGGTGTTTGGGTAGTGTAGGGGTCGTACTGGGGGTAGGTTTAGGGTTTAGGGTAGTGCAGTGGTGTTTGGGTAGTGTAGGGAGTCATGCTGGGAGTAGTATTTTAGGGTTTAGGGTGGTGCAGGGGTGTTTGGGTAGTAAAGGGGGTTGTGCTGGGGTAGTGTTTTAGGGTTTAGGGTAGTGCAGTGGTGTTTGGGTAGTGTAGGGTTTAGGGTAGTGCAGTGGTGTTCGGGTAGTGAAGGGGTTGTGCTGATGGTAGATTTAGGGTTTAGGGTAGAGCAGTGGTGTTTGGGTAGTGTAGTGGGTCGTACTGGGGTAGATTTAGGGTTTAGGGTAGTGCAGTGGTGTTTGGGTAGTAAAGGGGGTCGTGCTGAGAATAATGTTTTAGGGTTTAGGGCAGTGCAGCGGTGTTCGGGCAGTGTAGTGGGTCGTACTGGGGGTAGTGTTTCAGGATTTGGGGCAGTGCAGCAGTGTTTGGGCAGTGTAGGGGGTCGTGCTGGGGGTAGTGTTTTAGGCTTTAGGGCAGAGCAGCGGTGTTCGGGCAGAGTAGGGTGTCGTGCTGGGGTAGTGTTTCAGGGTTTAGGGCAGTGCAGCAGTGTTCGGGCAGTGTAGGGGGTCATGTTGGGGGTAGTGTTTTAGGGTTTAGGGCAGAGCAGTGGTGTTCGGGCAGTGTAGGGAGGCATTCTAGGGGTAGTGTTTTAGGGTTTAGGGCATTGCAGCAGTGTTCGGGCAGTGTAGGTGGTCGTGCTGGGGGTAGTGTTTATGGTTTAAGGCAGTGCAGCGGTGTTCAGGCAGTTTTGGCGGTCGTGCTGGGGGTAGTGTTTTAGCTTTTAGGGCTGTGCAGCGGTGTTCGGGCAGTGTGGGGGTCGTGCTGGGGTTAGTGTTTTTGGGTTTAGGGCAGTGCAGTGGTGTTCGGGTAGTGTAGGGGGTCGTTCTGGGGTAGTGTTTTAGGGTTTAGGGCAGTTCAGTGGTGTTCGTGTAGTATAGGGCTGGGGGTAGTGTTTTAGGGTTTAGGGTAGTGCAGTGGTTTTCGGGTAGTGAAGGGGGTCTTGCTGATGGTAGATTTAGGGTTTAGGGTAGAGCAGTGGTGTTTGGGTAGTGTAGGGGTCGTACTGGGGGTAGGTTTAGGGTAGTGCAGTGGTGTTTGGGTAGTGTAGGGAGTCATGCTGGGAGTAGTGTTTTAGGGTTTAGGGTAGTGCAGGGGTGTTTGGGTAGTAAAGGGGTCATGCTGGGGGTAGTGTTTTAGGGTTTAGGGTAGTGCAGTGGTGTTTGTGTAGTGTAGGGTTTAGGGTAGTGAAGTGGTGTTTGGGTAGTGTAAGGGGTCGTGCTGGGGTAGTTGTTTGGGGTATAGGGTAGTGCAGTGGTCTTTGGGTAGTGTAGGGGGTCGTGCTGGGGGTGGTATTTTATGGTTTATGGTAGTGCAGTGGTCTTCGGGCAGTGTTGGCGGTCGTGCTGGGGGTAGTGTTTTAGGGTTTAGGGCTGTGCAGCGGTGTTCGGGCAGTATAGGGGGTTGTGCTGGGGGTAGTGTTTTGGGATTTAGGGCAGTGCAGTGGTGTTCGGGTAGTGTAGGGGGTCATGCTGGGGTAGTGTTTTAGGGTTCAGGGCAGTTCAGTGGTGTTCGTGTAGTGTAGGGTGTAGGGCTGGGGGTAGTGTTTTAGGGTTTAGGGTAGTGCTGTGGTGTTCAGGTAGTGAAGGGGGTTGTGCTGATGGTAGATTTAGGGTTTAGGGTAGAGCAGTGGTGTTTGGGTAGTGTAGGGGGTCATACTGGGGGTAGATTTAGGGTTTATGGTAGTGCAGTGGTGTTTGGGTAGTGTAGGGAGTCATGCTGGGAGTAGTGTTTTAGGGTTTAGGGTAGTGCAGTGGTGTTTGGGTAATAAAGGGGGTCGTGCTGGGGGTAGTGTTTTAGGGTTTAGGGTATTGCAGTGGTGTTTGGGTAGTGTAGGGTTTAGGATAGTGCAGTGGTGTTTGGGTAGTGTAGGGAGTACTGCTGGGGGTATTGGTTTAGGGTTTAGGGTAGTGTAGTGGTGTTTGGGTAGTGTAAGGGGTCGTGCTGGGGTAGTTTTTTAGGATTTAGGGTAGTGCAGTGGTCTTTGGGTACGGTAGGGGGTCATGCTGGGGTGGTGTTTTATGGTTTATGGTAGTGCAGTGGTCTTTGGGTAGTGTAGGGGGTCGTGCTGGGGGAGTGTTTTAGGGTTTAGGGTAGTGCTGTGGTGTTCAGGCAGTGTAGGGTGTCATGCTGGGGTGGTGCTTCAGGGTTTAGGGCAGTGCAGTGGTGTTCGGGCAGTGTAGGGGGTCGTGCTGGGGATGGTGTTTCAGGGTTTAGGGCAGTGCAGTGGTTTTCGGGCAGTGTAGGGGGTCATGCTGGGGGTGGTGTTTTAGGGTTTAGGGCGGTGCAGTGGTGTTCGGGCAGTGTAGGGGGTCGTGCTGAGGGTGGTGTTTCAGGGTTTAGGGCAGAGCAGCGGTGTTCAGGCAGTGTCGGCGGTCGTGCTGGGGGTAGTGTTTCAGGGTTTAGGGCAGAGCAGTGGTGTTCGGGCAGTGTAGGTGGTCTTGCTGGAGTAGTGTTGTAGGGTTTAGGGCAGTGCAGCGGTGTTCGGGCAGTGTAGGGGGTCATGCTTGGGTCGTGTTTTAGGGTTTTGGTCAGTGCAGCGGTGTTTGCCCAGTGTAGGGGGTCGTGCTGGGGTAGTGTTTTAGGGTTTAGGGTAGTGCAGTGGTGTTTGTGTAGTGGGCAGCCCATGCGCTGTGTCACTGGACGAGACCTAAAAAGCATTGCAACAAGATGGCGGCCAGCACTTCCTGGATTGAAGTGTTGACAGCCAATTAGAGCCAAGCTCGTGCTTGTGTTGTTAGGTGCCGCCCAGATATATAAAGGTTTTTTCCCTTTAATATCTCTTAAACTACTGAACGGATTTACACCATTTAAAACAAGCATTGGCATAGCCAATAGGTCTCGCCTTTGGGACCTTATAAGTGTAGGGGGTCATGCTGGGGATGGTATTTCAGGGTTTAGTGTAGTGCAGTGGTGTTTGGGCAGTGTAGGGGGTCGTGCTGGGGATGGTGTTTCAGGGATTAGGGCAGTGCATCAGTCTTCAGGTAGTGTAGGGGATTGTGCTGGGGGTGGTGTTTCAGGGTTTGAGGCAGTGCAGTGGTGTTTGGGCAGTGTAGTGGGTCGTGCTGGGGGTGGTGTTTCAGGGTTTAGGGCAGAGCAGCGGTGTTCGGTCAGTGTAGGGGGTCATGTTTCAGGGTTTAGGGCAGAGCAGTGGTGTCAGGCAGTGTAGGCGGTCATGCTGGGGTGGTGTTTCAGGGTTTAGGGCAGTGCAGTGGTGTTCGGGCAGTGTAGGGGGTCGTGCTGGGGTGGTGTTTCAGGGTTTTGGGCAGTGCAGCGGTGTTCGGGCAGTGTAGTGGGTTGTGCTGGGGGTGGTGTTTCAGGGTTTAGGGCAGTGCAGCAGTGTTCTGGCAGTGTAGGGGGTCGTGCGGGGATGGTGTTTCAGGGTTTAGGGCAGAGCAGCGGTGTTCGGGAAGTGTACGGGGTCATGCTGGGGGGTGTTTCAGGGTTTAGGGCAGAGCAGCAGTGTTCAGGCAGTGTATGGGATCATGCTGGGGGTAGTGTTTCAGGGTTTAGGTCAGAGCAGTGGTGTCGGGCAGTGTAGGGGGTCGTGCTGGGGTAGTGTTGTAGGGTTTAGGGCAGTGCAGCAGTGTTTGTGTAGTGGGCAGCGCATGCACTGTGTCTCTGGGCGAGACCTAAAAAGCATTGCAACAAGATGGCTGCCAACACTTCCTGGATTGAAGTGTTGGCAGCCAATTAGAGCCAAGCTTGTGTAGTTAGGTCCCGCACAGATTTTTTTCCTTTAATATATTGAAAACTACTGAACGGATTTACACCATTTAAAACAAGCATTGGCATAGCCAATAGGTCTCGCCTTTGGGACCTTATAAGTGTTTAGCCATGCAACAGTTGATGTTGTTGCACCAAGAATATTGTGCTGCATAACTAATTACTTATAAGGTCCCAAAAGCAAGACCTATTGGCTATGCCAATGCTTGTTCTGTTGGCCTAGGCCACATCATAGGGAGAAAGGTGTCTCTCTCTACCCTTCAGCACCACTGTCAATACTAGGTACAGTGCCCATCAGCTTGTAAACTTTCCCCAGAGGCGCCAACTCCCTGTACAAGCACCATCCACCCACAGCTATACATATTGTTACTACTTTGATTGCCTTAATGTTGCTTTGTTTGGTACATTTCCTATGTGTGTCTTGACCCATACATGTGCACTTCAAGCAAACTTACTCATATAACATGTTAAGCGCTCTGATAACTTTGGGTTTAGATAGAGCTATATAAAACACAAATAAATACAAACTAATGAACGGGGCGGTTCACCTAGCTCTCATTGGGGTGTCACTATCAGCTGCACTGACCTTAGTGGAGCTGAAGGTAAAGCTCACTTTTAAAAGCAGACCCAGTGGACATTGAATTATGCCGTTCTATGACAGAGGTATTTACTGAATAGTTATAGATTTACCACTGTTGTCACATAACCCATCATCTGCTGCATAATTTGCAGATTTTAACAAAAAAATGTTTCGCGATAAACAAGCTGCTGTGAAGTGCAGTGAGAGGTTAACTGGATTCATTTCAGTTGCTGATTGAAAAATTATTGAACTGACACCAATAAGTTTAACCCTCTGCCCAGTCATTGTTAACGTCTAAAAATGCCAGAATACTGGATTGAAACAACCACAAAATGTTCCACATTGTGTCACATATTTTCAATAATTTAGTCCCCCTGCTATATAATTTGGTCTTCCCCTGTTGCATAGGTCCAATAGCTCTGAGCATTCCTCACATGTTCACAGTTTTTATTGTTTTTGGTGAGTTGTCTAGCATCACCCCTGCCCTGATGGACATCTAAAATTGAAGATCTAACCCTAACAAGTCACTTAAATGCAATAAAATCGCTCCATTTTTTTCAGTTTTGCAGGTTACCAGGGAAGAATAGATAAATCTTCCCCACAAAATTTACAAAATGACGCCTGCCCCCATACCCAAAGCAGTAGCAGACTGCCCATGCGTGGGAAACCGCCTTTCTCCTAAGTGCAGTTTTACTAATAGTATGGCCAAGCCTCCATATGACAGAGATACGCAGCTTCCCATATCGCGTGAAAAGATTAAAAAACACATGTCTGATTGTTATGTGTATACCATATCGGACTTTCCTCTGACTTATTCACCAGCTTGTTTGAGAGTGTGGTCTTATCTTCATATGCCATGATTCCAATGGCAAATCCGGGATACCGAGAAACGAGTGAGTAGAGTGAAGAGTCATTTGCAAGTCAGAAGTTTACTGGTGAAACCTGTGTTTAAAAAATCAGATTTACATGAGAAAATGCTATACATTTTTTTACTAAATGCTATCTCTCGAGAAGCAGCGCTTCAATCAGACCCCTGAAGTTCTAAAAAGAACAATAATATGGTAAAAAGTATTTCTTTTGCAGGTACCGGGCGGTGCGGGGACTGAACATGCGAAACTCCTGCCCACAATACACCAGGGTGGGCTAGTCTCAGCATCCCTGCCCTGCACATTTAAACACGATTTACACCAGAGGGTAAAGAATGCAGCCTTTAATGTGTGTCTCTGCATCCTGCTGTGTGGGGAATGTCTCCTCAGTACCGACTGAAGAGGATCAGCTAATGGTTCAGCTGTGACCCCGCTATTAAGCATTTACCATCGAGCAGTAAACCAGGTGACTACCACTTTTTCCCACAAAGGTTAACTTTGCAGCACAAAAGAGCAAATTAACTGCGTTGTTTAAACAGGAAGCGCGTTCTTCGAGTAGCCGTCGCCGTAAGTTCAATGCGTCTTGATCACTTTGAAGGTGTGTCACTGCCGGGCAGAGGTAAAATGTATGTTGTTTTTCTGGGTTACGCAGCGCCTGTGATCTGACTTTGAGCAATGTTAAACGAGTGAAAGAACAAAGTATAACCCAGACGCATTATAACGAGAACCAGGGTGACATTTAGTCAGCCAATGTAATTTTATTTCACTGTAAGTCCCAAAACGAGCCAAAGCACTCAATCATAAAAATAATGATCGTAACAGAAAAGTAACGATTTAGTATAGATTAAACTAAGCGTGCGCCTCGTGCGGCAGTGGGGGGAGGGGGTGATAGGAGGGGGCCTGCGCGATTCACTTGTGGGACCGAGCGGCTGGCACAGCGATAATTGATAACATATGGCGCCAGCCGCTCGCTCCCGCAAGTGAATCTCCAGACGAGCACGCGTTGCCATTGAAGGCAATGGAACGCGTGCACGTTTTTGGCTGAAAAGCCGAAGCGATCGCTAAAGGTCTTTTTGCCTATGCAACGCATGCGTGCTGCGTAGGCGAAACCTAAAAAAGGTCGCTTTATGGACCAAGCACTACCTTTTGCCAAATTTGGTGTAATTCCGTTCAGCAGTTCCAGATGTAGCCGTGTCTAAACTTTCCTATGGGAAATTGATTTTCTGACCTCTATTTTTTTAATTTCTCAGGAACTACTGAACGGATTTTCACCATTTAAAAAAAAAGGGCTCTTTCTGAACCAATAGCTACCTTTTTGCCAAATTAGGTGTAATTCCGTTCAGCAGTTCGGACTGTAGTCATGTCTAATCTTTCCTATGAGGAATAACATGGAGAAAACACGTTTTGGGACCCCCTTTTTTCTCGGCCCCCGCTTGCCGAATCTCCACGAATCTTTCGAGACAAGAGCTGACCAGAGCGCCCCATTAGTTTTGAAAATTTCGCGAGGATTCATCAACCGGTACCAAAGTTATTGGAAAAACAAAAAACGCTTTTCCTATGGAAACTAGGTCCTAACTATAACTACCTACTGGTGACTGCCAGTAGGTAATATATATATATATATATATATATATATCAGAAAGACTACTTCCAACAGCCTTGAGGATCCTTCAACTGCCAAAGGAAAGAGTACACGAGCCTGATTTGGTGCTGGTTTCTTTATTTGCCCAGAGCGACGGCCATAACGTTTCGGCTCCGTGGAGCCTTGATCACATATATATATGTATATTCACTTAAAAAACCATAGGTTTCACACATGTTATAGTTAGCTGGACATTTCACTCATGAAAAACCATTGAAATTCCCCCGTTATAGTTAGTGCAGGCAACTATAACTCACGCGACCGCAATCCTCTGCTGATGACGTCAGATATTACATCACTGATGACATATGTGTCTTTCTGAAAAAAATATATTTGTAATATATGTATAGCTAAAAATTAATGGAAGAAGACATGGGTAAATAAGTGTCTAAATACAGTGATGTAATATCTGACGTCATCAGAAGAGGATTGCGGTCGCGTGAGTTATAGGTTAAATTAGGGTGTGAGAAGATGCAGTAATTTATCACATGGATGATGTCATCAGTGATGTAATTTGAGATGTCATCAGTGATGTCATGAGTGATGTCACTGACCATGTCATGAGTGATGTAATATGTGACGTCATCGGCAGTGCATTGCGGGGGCACGAGTTATAGTAAGTAGTAAATAGCTTTATTCGATAAAAACATATCATAAAAGCATTTTTCACATTTTTAAAAAGAAACATTTTTAACAACAATCATCAACACAAAAACATTTCATATCCGAAACAGCATGTTGGGTAGGGGGGGTCGTTCACTGGATTAACAGTTTTCTTGCAGTTCTTAGACGCCAAGCCCAACCCAAAAATGTTGCCATACAAGTGGAAAAGAAGGGTCTAGCATCTGTACGTAAAATACGCAGGGCTTCCAAGTGAGAACGAGTTCCCAGACACCTGCAAAGGGGCTTCAACCACCTACGTCTCGGGGCTACATAGACACTACATTCGAACAACATGTGGGACACAGACTCTACCCTTAGATCACAAAAGGGGCAATAGGGTACAGTTTGAGCGGGCGGTTTCCAAGTGGACATGAACTCACATAATGGAAGCACCCCCACCCTAAACTTAATGTACAGTGCTCTGTCCCATGAGCTCTGAATGGTGTCTAGATAAGGTTCCCTTAACGGTGACTCTTTGACCGACAGAAACAGAACTACAGATTTACAATGATTTGTACTTCGGGCCCTCTCATTGTCTACCCATGCCCAATAAACCTTCTTTAGCTGTTGTTTCGGGGGTGCAGATTTATTGGCCCAAGCCTCTCCTAGGCCTAATTTGTAGAGCAGCTTTTTTACCTCCCTAAGCCAGATGATCTTATGTGAACCCGGTAATGACAAAATGTCATTCAAAGCTTCTGCGTAGCTTCTTAATTCCTGCACATTCCAGATTCTGGACCATAACAAAAGTGGGCGTAGTTTCGCTTGGTCGCAGATTGCCCGGGTACCTGCATCTAGCAGCAATGGGATTGTTGGCGTGCTGTGGGGCAAGCCCATTAGGTCTTTATGGAAGTTGTTCTCAAGGTGGGCCAGAGTGTCAACTCTATGAGTGCCCCACAGCTCAGCACCGTAAAGTGCCGCGCTTACAACCCTAGCCCTATAGATATCTAGGGGAGCCCCAATAGGTTTTGATGATGAGGCTCGCTGTTCCTTGAGCAACGCACCTGCCACCCTTTTGTGAGTAAGGAAGATTTTTTGGTGGTGTGCCTTCCAGCTCATGGTGTCACTGATGCGTATACCCAGGTAGTCAAATTCTTTGACGCGATCAAGTGGGACAGAATCTAGGACCGGGGGATAGACAGATTTTTTGGGCGGGTTAAGGACTAAAAACTTAGTTTTGCCTATGTTTATGGCCAAACCCCTTCCTTCACAGAAGGTTTGAAAGCTGGAAAGCAACGATTGGAAGCCCATTGGTGATTTTGAAATTAGGAGGGTATCGTCCGCGAACAAGAGCGTTGGGATTTTCCTTCCAGCCAGGGTGGGTGCATCTGATGGTTGTTGTAGAAGTTGCTCCACCACTCCGTTAATATAAAGAGAAAACAGAGTGGGGGCAAGCACACACCCCTGGCGAACGCCTCTGTCCACGGGGATACGAGATGTTTTCTCTTCCTGTGCACCCCATCTAATTTGGGCGAAATTCCTATCGTGAAATTTTACGAGCAGCGACAGCAAATAGGGAGGGAGGCCTAACCCATCGAGGACGTTCCATAAAAGCGCGCGTGGTACCAGGTCGAAGGCAGTCCGCAAGTCAATGAAGACTAAATACAGACTGCCCCCTCCCAGCACCACCACTTTCCAATAGATCATTAGAAGGCGGAACGTCTGCTCGATTGTGCCTGTTCCTGTTTTGAAGCCCGCTTGAAGATCTGACAGGATGTGGTATCCATCTGCCCACTCGATGATCCTGCCCAATACCACCTTCCCTGCTACCTTTTGAGAAGAGTCCAATAAACTAATTGGACGGTAGTTCGCTGGGTCGTCCCTAGAACCTTTTTTAAAAATAGGTACGACCTCAGCACCCCTCCATGAGTCAGGAAAGACTCCACCCAACATAACTTCATTCAAAAGCGAGGCAATTAATCTACTCCAAAAGGATGGGTAATTCTTGATTAGGTCTCCTGGGATTCCGTCAGGACCCGCTGCTTTGTTCGAGACAATACATTGGATTGCTCTCTCTACTTCTAAGCTGGTGAATAGGCCATCATAGCATGGGAGGTTGATTGTAGAATTAGGCAATAAACCCGTGGGTGGGCAAGCTAGCTGGGGGGGGGCCTGGAGGAGCGGAGTACAGTTGTGAAAAGTGGTCGAACCATACGCCCCCTGTAATGTTACAAGTTAGCTGCTGGTCAATGGGCTTTTCCCTAGATCTTAATAGGTCCCAGAACCTCTTGGCGTCCTTCCTAGTGCTAGCCTCTACTAAATCTCCCCAAAAGTTGAAATCATAAACCTGTTTAGCTTCAAATATGTTTTTTTTGTAAAATTTTCTAGCAGCCCTAATAGCAACTGCGTCTTTGGACTTTAATGTCACAACAAGTTCCTTCTTAGCTTCACGACATTTTGCAGTATACCACTTGTCTGACTGTTTAGGCAAGGTTTTCGAGGGATCCCTACGAGTGGTTTGGGGAACAATAAATAAGTCACTCAGTGCCAATACAGTCTCAGTGAATAGAGGTAAGATCTTGTTATCGGTTAAACTTAAAGTGTTCATCCGGGGCTCCACCTCTTACAAAATAGTCCCGGCTTGGGCCATCCTTGTGTCATCGGCTAAGACTTTTGCCCACTTTAAGCGCCTGCTGCAGTTTGCGGGGACTAATTCGTGGGAGGATTTCCACTTATGACCGGGTGGGCCTTGACTTCCAGCCTGCCAAGGAGATGAAATAGATAGCGATAAGGGGTTGTGGTCGCTATCACCCGACACTATAACCTCCATATCTAGGTGATGTTGCCAGAGGTTGTAATTAAGCATGATATAATCAATCCTAGACGTATGGTCTTGCCTGTTATAAGTGTGAGCACCCATATGGTCAGATTTGGATCGGCCATTTGTCGGTCGCAAATTATGCTCCATACAGAGGGCATTGATCTCTATTGCGTTTTGCGACCATTTGGGAATCGGGTCAAGATTCAAAATAGGAATACCTCTCCTGGTGTCCTCCTCAAAAGTGTCCAAGATATCTTCGCTGGCCAAGGGCTCAAAACAGCAGTTGAGATCGCCTGCAAGCATTATATGGGAGTCCGCATTGCAGGCAGCCAGGTTGCGGTTTAGGCCTGTGGGAGGTAGATGGGATACACCGCCTTTGGCACCCCTCAGGTAGATGTTGAAGACTTCCATACTTCTTCCCCCTTTGTGTGTTATCGTTAGCCACTGGAGATCCGATGATTGGGTGATTCTTTCTTTTACCCTGAAGCCCAGAGCAATACTAATCCATATAATAAGGCCACCTGACGGGTGACCTTTGGATCCTTGTTCCTGGACTGCGGGGATAAAAAAGGTGGAGAATCCCACTCGGTGTCTTGGCTCCAAACACCAGGTTTCCTGAAAGAGGCAGATGTGAAAGGGTTCCAGAAAGTCGTTCCATTCGGGGATGTCAAAGTTACGACCAAGACCAGCCACATTCCAAGATAGAATTTTTAAGACAGAGTCAGCTTTTGGAGAGACCTTGATGGGGTCAATAGGCATAGGCATAGGAGAAACAGTCGCACCCACAAGTTTTGGAGACCTCACAAGTGGCTCGATTTGCTGGAGATTGGAGGTCGCATAGGGGGCAAGGCAGGTAGAATCCGACTGTTCAAGAAAAGTAGATGCAGGGGGGGTCATGCAGAGCAAGTTTGACCAATCTTCCCTGCTACAATTTACTGTTATGTCCAATGACAATGTCACCCCATCAACCCTTGCATTGTTGGATCGTCCTACTCGGCTTATTACAGGCTCAGGGGCAGGACAATCAATGGAATGATGCCTTTGCGAAGTTAAGAATTCCCTTCGGGGTTGTTTGGGTGATTGCACAGGGAGTCAATCCACCCCCTCTAAGCCACCAAATCTATTATAAGTAGAGAGACCATTCCAATGTAGGAGGGTCTCCCGGTGGCACCGGGACCTATTCGGCCGTTGGTGGTGTTGGACCAATGACCAATTATCCCCCTGGTTACAGTTAGGTCGGGGAGGATAAAAAAAGGATAGTGGTTTGGGTTTGACTAAGGAGTCATCATTACTGGGCCAACTACAGATGTGGTGCGCCGTGTGTGGGTCTTCGAAGGTCACTACTATGCAGTCCCCCGGACTGGATTTCAGCGTTGGCCCTACCCAGGGGGTTCTGCGAACCATCAGTACGCGGCTTCTTCTACCATTGGGGATTGGTCTGTTGACATTTAACCAGTGCATTATTTTATTTTTCAGCGACCAGTGATTTTCAAATTGGCCATTACCTATCATGGGAACACCCGTCAAAACAACCACATAGTCGTTTGCCTCTGGGGGAAGGTCAATATAGCCACCTCTAAAATTATCTTTGACTGGGGAAACCTGGGTTTCACTGGGAATCGGTCTATTTAGTGTTTCATGTTTGGGATATTGCAGGTTACGTGTGGGGCCTCGTGGGGGAGCCTTTGGTTTAACGCGAGCTTGCTCCACCGTAACTGTCCTTGGTTTGGGTACAGGTTTTATTGTTGGTGGTACTGAAAAGGAAGCTAGATTGGTTTGGGGTGCGGTAGGTTGTGGCGTTGAGTCAGCTGCAATAATGCCCTGGTTTTCCAGACTTTTCAACCCAAGAGTGGCCAGAGCAATAATGCTCTTCTCCATTTCTAACAAGTTATTTTCTATCCTTGATAGTCTTAGGTCTAGAGGTGACAAAAGTTTTTTAAGTGTGTCCCAAACCACCTCTATAAATTCTTTATTATTATTGGTTAACCCGTCTACTTCGGGGTCCACACCTGCTGGGGTATTAAGGAGGGGAATAGATGGATTTTTTCCCTGCCCCTCACTACATGACTGGGTATTAGGGGTATTCTCTACTCCAGCATTGGATGCTGTGATGTTGGTCATTGGCAGATCTTTTGGAACAGCAATTTTCGCTATCTTGCGGAAATAAGCTGAGCGAGAATTGCGATTCCTCTTCGGTTGTTTGCCACTGGGGATATTATTAGACAGGTTCGGGAGGGTATGCTCAGACGTGAGTCCCTTGCTCATTGCACCATCAGGATTCAGGCAAGCCGGGCCGACGAAGGCTGTGATGCCAGAAACCGGTCCCCGGAAGCTTGTTTCCTTCCCAGTATAAGATTTGGCTTGGTAGTTTGGTTTGCTCTGTTCCCATCATGCACTGGGACAGGTACAGACTAATTTGCATGTAGCCAGGTTCTGAACTGGGATGGTGCAGTGAGCTAAAAAACGGTGATTGATTAAAACCATGATCTCTTGACTTGGTAAGAGTATTCTGCATCATTCAGAAACTCTGTCCATCACCACCCCCTTTTTCCCAAATCGTTTTTATCCACACTCTGTGTGGGAGGGTATGCTCAGACGTGAGTCCCTTGCTCATTGCACCATCAGGATTCAGGCAAGCCGGGCCGACGAAGGCTGTGATGCCAGAAACCGGTCCCCGGAAGCTTGTTTCCTTCCCAGTATAAGATTTGGCTTGGTAGTTTGGTTTGCTCTGTTCCCATCATGCACTGGGACAGGTACAGACTAATTTGCATGTAGCCAGGTTCTGAACTGGGATGGTGCAGTGAGCTAAAAAACGGTGATGGATTAAAACCATGATCTCTTGACTTGGTAAGAGTATTCTGCATCATTCAGAAACTCTGTCCATCACCACCCCCTTTTTCCCAAATCGTTTTTATCCACACTCTGTGTGGGAGGGTATGCTCAGACGTGAGTCCCTTGCTCATTGCACCATCAGGATTCAGGCAAGCCGGGCCGACGAAGGCTGTGATGCCAGAAACCGGTCCCCGGAAGCTTGTTTCCTTCCCAGTATAAGATTTGGCTTGGTAGTTTGGTTTGCTCTGTTCCCATCATGCACTGGGACAGGTACAGACTGATTTGCATGTAGCCAGGTTCTGAACTGGGATGGTGCAGTGAGCTAAAAAACGGTGATGGATTAAAACCATGATCTCTTGACTTGGTAAGAGTATTCTGCATCATTCAGAAACTCTGTCCATCACCACCCCCTTTTTCCCAGCTAACTATAACACCCCTGAAACCTATGGTTTTTTCAGTGAATTTCTAAGGTTTTTTAAATGCCAATTCCTAACTATAACGCCCCTGAAACCTTTGGTTTTTTCAGTGAATTTCAAAGGTTTTTTAAATGCCAGTTTCTAACTATAACGTGCATGAAACCTATGGTTTTTGCAGTGAATTTCAAAGGTTTTTTTAAATGCTAATTCCTATCTATAACTTATCTCTGAAGATATCATGTTTAATGATTTTCATTGGATTTGTATATTTTTCAAATTCAGTGTGTCAATTTCATTAATTACGTTTTTTTAAAATACTTTTTTATCACCATTTTTTAAACTTATTTTTTCAATTAATTCTTTTAAAAATTAAAAAATATTATTTGAACTTAATGGGTTTTTCAAACATAATTTTTTAACTATATGTTCGAAACTTTATTTTATATATATTTTTTCAATGTTTTTGGATCCGCGCACCCTAAGCGCACCGTTCCCAATCCCTACGCGATAGCATCCGCGCATGGTAAGCGTTGGGTACGTGCGCGATTGCAATGCGACCGGTACGCGACTCCTAGCCTATATGCGACACGTTCGATGTACGTAACGCGACGTTTACGCGCTTCCACGATGCTTCATCTGCGTCTATGACGCGGAAGGTGCGTGCTGCGTAAGCGAAGGGTGCGCGGATCCCATGTGACCTGCAAAAAAAGAGATTTGATTGGTTCATTACACTTCCTCTTCTAACTATTGAAAATTCCCACCCATTTCAATCATTCTTCTTTGACCTTCTTTAGAGCACCATCTCTTTGGAGAGAAGAAGATTATTTAGACTAAGTTTACACTTAGCTCTAACTTTTTTCAACCAATAATGGCTTCAGGGCAGCAGGCATCATCTGCATCAGCTCATACTTCTGAGGATGTATTTTTGGTGGAGGCACCACCCAAAGAACGTTTTTCTTCAGTGGTGTGGAAATTTTTTACTTTTCCCGAGGGGCAGAATAAGACCAATGCCACCTTGGTCACGTGCAAGATTTGCAAAAGAGTCCTGTCGCGAGGGGATCCTAACAAGAAATACTCATGCGGCACTGCAAGTATACTGAAGCACATGAGGACCCTTCATCCAAACAATCTTGAACGAGAAGAGTGCTGACGGATGAAAAACAGTCATGCTCCTGCGCCATCCACCTCATCGCAGCCGAGCACCTCAAGAGTGCATCCATCAGCCCAAACCTTGGACATCGGTCCTCAATTTCAATTTTTAAAAGTGCTCTGCACTAAGTGCAATGCGACTTTGTGCTATGGTGAGAAGTCGATCGATCTGATCTGCCGCCGGCAAGAAAGTCACATTTGCTAGCTTTGTTTTTTTTGTTTTTGTTTATAGTTCTCTGAAGTTCATTGTTTGGTTTCTCCTGTTTTGTTTTTTGTTATTTTGCGCAGAAAAATGAAAAAAAAATTTAAATTGTTCAGAAAACTCAAAAAAAATTATAAAAGAAGAAAGAAGAAAAAAAGTTCTTGTAAGAACTAACTTTCCTGGTTTAAAAAAAGAGCTAAATTTCTTTGTTAGTGTCAGTTTCGATGAATGTATGTGTAGTACGTAATTGACTGAATGAATGCATTAGTGGCGTATGGTGAATGTATAAGTGCAGAACTATGAGGAAGTGCTGCAGCATCACGCAGTAACCTCTTTAACTGCAGTGTGCTGTAGTACTTCCGAAGCACAGGGATGCAACATATGTACATAAATATGTTGCAAATCTATGCTTCTGTCTGCACAGCTACTTAAACTGCAGCCATGTGGTGACGAAGGCACCCTTGCACCACAGTGCAAGGATATCTGTGTCATGTGCTGTTTGTTTTTCTACAGGAAGACACACCTTCCTGCACAAAAACAATGAGAAAATGCGTTTTTCTCCTTCAAGGCATGCTGAACATTTCAGCATGCATTGAAGATATAAAAATGTGGAGAAATTAGAACAATTCTCCCTGTTGTGCTTTCCTACACCAATTTTAGAATGGTGCACCATTCACACACACATATCGAGATTTATGATTTCTGATAAAGCTAGACATGTGTCTTGTTCTATGAGTATTAAGTGCAATCATGCACAATAACACTTATAGAACACCCTTTCAACACAAAGTAGTCTGCATGATGAGGTTGTATTTACATAGAGTATAAAAAGTACATAGAGTGCCTTTTCCTCTCTTTGTAAATATTAAAGTGTATCTTACACAATAACTATGTTACAAAAAGTGACATATTTCCAGTGTTAAAATTCCTTGCGAATGATAAAAGGTAAGCACAGAGTTTTGTCTGCAAAGATGTTCAAAGAAGAATGATTGAAATAATTGCGGTCCTTCAATAGCTAAAATAGGAAATATTATGAACCCCTCAAAATCTCTTTTTTAGCAGGTCACATGATATCTGATTATGGTCAGATTTAAAAACTACAAAGGTATAAACAGAGTGTTTTTAGAAACATGTTTCAACTTTGTAGCTTCTTGCAGACCTCCTCATTCTGCATATTGAGACTTAGATAAACTTACCTTCACAGTAATAGGAATAAAAAATGGTACACATTTTTTTCACATTTTCATTCCAATCTATATTCATAAAAATTTCTTATTTTAAAATTTGGATCTGTGAAAGAAAAGGAAAAAAATGTATAACATGTAATAATACATTTTTTACAACAGCATAATTTCCACAAAGTAATTATTTTGCCTTTTTTGCTGTTCTCAGAATATATTAAATTTCACTAAAAATAGTGATTTCAATCGTACTCATCACTTAACAGCGGGCAAAAAAAAAACAATCTCAAAGATTGTTAAATAAAACCCAACATGCTATTCTCAAAAAAAAAATCAAAATGCAAATCACAGATATATAAAATGCATACAGCTAACAAAATGTTATAAGTTTCACTTACTAAAACTGTAAATGTTGTCACTTTAAAATATTCACCGAATCTAAGTATGAATTTTTGGAGGATGCACCACGCCCACAACGTTTTCCTTCAGTGATGTGGAAATTTTCTACTTTTCTCGAGGGGCAAACAAAGACCAATGCCACCTTCGTCACGCGCAAGATTTGCAAAAGAGTTCTGTTACGAGGGGATCCTAACAAAAATACTTGTGCGGCACAGCAAGTATGATGAAACACCTAAGGACCCTTCATCCAAACAATCTTGCACAAGAAGAGTGCAAACAGATGAGAAACACTCCTGTTCTGTATCTGTAAAAAGAATCACAAATAAATGTATATTAATAACTTTCAAATTTATACTATTCCATTACTGTACAAACACATTTTATATAAAAACTGACTAAGAAACTATAGCCCTGAACCACAAGTGTGACGATGGTTAAAACACATCAACAGAAGAAGGGGGGACTGAGGAGCACATTACGGCCCAGTGTCCATGCTCCTCTAATATAATGCTTAAACCAAAAAGAGGACACTGTTCCAAAGTCAGGGCGCCAAAGGTCACCCACAAGCCTTATAGCAGAGAACAAGAAAAAAGGGCAAAAGACCTAGGTATAAGAAAGACCCCATCACACAGAGGAGGCACCAATCTTGCCTCTTGTTGCCCTCACACACCCTAGAAGGACCGCATATATGTGGGTTTTTTTATGTGTGGGCACAGACCCCTCTGATCGCCTTTGAGGTGTTGAATCCTGGTACCATACTGGTGGTGTAGGGTTAACGTTTGCTAAGTCCCCCAAGTTTTGGTATGTGTGTCTTTTTTATTGTGGCAGGTCATGCACACGATTGTGGCATGCGTTGATGCATCAAGTTATACTGATGCACACACTGTATGTATTCTATCCTGTGTTTCTTTTCTAGGTAATCATCAGGAGCAGCTTCAACTTTTTGCCACCCTGTATGAACAACAGGAAGCTGGCCCGCCCTGACTGATTATGAGGGTATACTTTTTTGTTCACATCACTGTTATCACGTGCACTTTTTATATTTTATCTTTGATCCTGAAGAAGCGCCAATGACCTCTGTGGTGACAGGGGCGCGAAACATGTTGATCCATGATTTACGACAGGCATATATAGCCTGCTAGGGCATTTTTTACCCATAGGGTTCTAATTCTGGTTTCTGATGGTCTGAATCCAGCTCTGTTTGGTTTAGTAACCCCTGATTGTAATTTTATCTTGCACGCACTTTTCCACCCTCAGTACTGGACCCACACCCCACACACCCACAGGCACCATCCGGCATTTCTCTTTAAAAAGATCTCAGATAAAGTGACCCTTCGGGGGACCCGTAGGGCATTGCAGTGCCGAGCCCTACGAGGAGCAAATGCCCGATGATCAAGCATGACATCCTTCTAGGGTGTGTGAGGGCAACAAGAGGCAAGATTGGTGCCTCCTCTGTGTGATGGAGTCTTTCTTATACCTAGGTCTTTTGCCCTTTTTCTTGTTCTCTGCTATAAGGCTTGTGGGTGACCTTTGGCGCCCTGAGTTTGGAACAGTGACCTCTTTTTGGTTTAAGCATTATATTAGAGGAGCATGGACACTGGACCGTAATGTGCTCCTCGGTCCCCCCTTCTTCTGTTGATGTAGTTTTGGCACGGTGGTTCAGCCGAAGGACCTTTTTCTATTTTCTTTTTCCTTTTCACACACAAGACCTCACCACCGACATTCCGGGTGATTCTTTGGAACCCCCTCTAATGTGTCTATCATGGTTTATATCCAACACCTTAATCCCAATTATGGCATGCTGATGGGCATAGGGGTAGAGTCCTTGATAATTTCCCCTTTCTTTTTAATGTACCCCCACCTCTTTTACACATTTTTTATAATTCTGGTGGTACTATGTAGTTTTATAGTCCCAGTGCATACCCTATGCTCCTTGTTCATCTGTCCTGATTTTGGACAGCTCGTGGCCGTTCTATGAGTAGAGCGGATTTCTAACATGTAGGGGAGTTTATATGATAGGTTATTTTCGACCCTCTGGGGTGGCTTTACTTTCCACATTTCGGGCCTGGCACCATTCATGCAGGTTCGTGCTGACAGTTCTTCTCTCCCATTTTTGACAGGGATGCGCATGCGCGAGGGAGTAGTCTCTCTCTCCCTGGGTCTGCACATGCGCCTATAGCCCATCATTGCGCAAGCGCAGCATCTAAGTAGGAGGTCTTACCTCTCCGGAAGTGGGCACCACCTAGATATTCTCACCGAGGCTATTTTAACTACGCCTCTGGTTTTACTATGTTTATCGGGCAGACGCACGGACAGGGCAGGTATTCTGCAGCCCGCACCTTATATCTCTGTAAGTAACGTTGGAGCGCCTGTTCAATTGAACGGACATGACGAGCAACTGTTTCTCTACGTGAGAATAGTCCAGGGAGTTTATGGGCTTTATTTCTTTCTTCTCTCATTGCTCCCTCACAGTCAGAGATGGTGCGGGACCCCAGCGTCTTTGGCCTCAGTAGTCCTCTCCCCGGTAGCGCTGGGTAAGCACATTATGTGGAACGTGTATGTACTTTTGTTTGAGAACCCCGTGATTTTATAAGGATGGAGATTTCGAGGGTTCCATAGACCACCCCGATACACTGATTCCCCATTTGAGTTGGTGGGGTGCACCGGACCACATATATGTGGGTTTTTTATATGTGGGCACAGACCCCTCTGATCGCCTTTGAGGTGTTGAATCATGGTACCATACTGGTGGTGTAGGGTTAACGTTTGCTACGTCCTTCAAGTTTTGGTATGTGTGTCTTTTTTATTGTGGCAGGTCGTGCACACGATTGTGGCACGCGTTGATGCATCAAGTTGTACTGATGCACACACTGTATGTATTCTATCCTGTGTTTCTTTTCTAGGTATTCATCAGGAGCAGCTTCAACTTTTTGCCACCCTGTATGAACAACAGGAAGCTGGCCCGCCCTGACTGATTATGAGGGTATACTTTTTTGTTCACATCACTGTTATCACGTGCACTTCTTATATTTTATCTTTGATCCTGAAGAAGCGCCAATGACCTCTGTGGTGACAGGGGCGTGAAACATGTTGATCCATGATTTACGACAGGCATATATAGCCTGTTAGGGCATTTTTTACCCATGGGGTTCTAATTCTGGTTTCTGATGGTCTGAATCCAGCTCTGTTTGGTTTAGTAACCCCTGATTGTAATTTTATCTTGCACGCACTTTTCCACCCTCAGTACTGGACCCACACCCCACACACCCACAGGCACCATCCGGCATTTTTCTTTAAAAAGATCTCCGATAAAGTGACCCTTCGTGGGACCCGTAGGGCATTGCAGTGCCGGGCCCTACGAGGAGAAAATGCCCGATGATGAAGCATGACATCCTTCTAGGGTGTGTGAGGGCAACAAGAGGCAAGATTGGTGCCTCCTCTGTGTGATGGGGTCTTTCTTATACCTAGGTCTTTTGCCCTTTTTTCTTGTTCTCTTCTATAAGACTTGTGGGTGACCTTTGGTGCCCTGACTTTGGAACAGTGTCCTCTTTTTGGTTTAAAGATGGTTAAAACACTACATGCATAGTGCATACTACTTTGAAGCAGTTCATGCCCTAAAGCCTACCTCACTAAAAGAACTACATGCTAACTGACTAAATGATTACAGTACTATAAGGAGACACACTGGGTGAGTGACAGTGTGTTTGCTAGAAGTGTATGAATACTAACTAGGGAGTTGAAGGTGTGAAAGACAACTGTGTAGGTGATTAGAGGACTGCATCCATACTGCATAGGCATTTAAAGCAGTCCATGTGCTAAGGCCTGGCTCACTGCATGACTACTTGGGTACTGACTGAATGATTAGAGTACAGCAAGGAGAGTGCCTAGGTGAGTTTATAAGTGGTAGGCTTTTCGCACAGGGAATGGATTAGTACTTGGTACTGAATGGGTCACTAGAGGAGTGCAAAGGGAGTGACAGGATGTTTGCTGGACTGTATGGATACTGACTAGCGAATTGAAAGTGTGAAAGACAAGTGTCTAGGTGGTTAGAAGACTGCATACATAGTGGATAGGGGTTTGAAGCAGTCCATATGCTAAGGCCTGGCTCAGTGCATGAATACTTAGGCACTGACTGAATAATTAGAGTACTCCAAAGATAGTATCTTGGTGAATTTATAAGTATTTTGGTTTTGGCACAGTGAATGGATTAGTACATGATGCTGAATGGGTCACTAGAGGTCTGCAAAGGGAGTTACAGGGTGTTTCCTGGAAGTGTATGGATACTGACTAGCGAATTGAAAATGTGAAAGACAAGTGTATAGTATGTTAGAAGACTGCATGCATACTACATAGACATTTGAAACAATCTATGTGGTAATGTATGGTTCACTACATGAGTACTTGGAAACAGACTAAATCATCAGACTACTGCTAGCTTAGTGCCTGGGTAAAACTTATAAATTTTCAGTCCTGGCACAGTGAAGAGAATAGTACATGGTACTGCACTTCAGTGTCAAACCCTGACTCATTTTATCAATGCATAAGCTACTAAAACTTGACAACATGACCGATTTGAAAACAGTTATCTGTCATCAAATACACTATGTTACCAAATGCTTCTCTCACAATCCTTACTCAAATGTACACAGACTCACAGTGTGATTTTCGACAAGCAACACTATCCCTAGCAGTTTACCAAAACTCATTCACTAGTCTAGAAGAGGTAATGGTACTGCACACAATCTACACATTTAAGTACAGCACATTAGTGTCAAAGCATGACTCATTTAATCAAAGCATAAGCAAAGACTGGCTTCTAATGCTACTAAAACTTGACAACATGACAGGTTTTAAAAGAGTTATCTGCTAAACAATACACGATGTTACCAAATCCTTCTCTCACAGTGGTTCCCAAATGCATACAGACTCACAGTGTGATTCTAGACAACAACCACTATACCTAGGACTTTACCAAAAATCATTCACTACTGTGGAACTGATAAGGGAACTGCACACAGTGTACATATTTCAGGACTGCACTTTTCTGTCAAAGCATGACTCATTTAATAAAAGCATAATCAAAAACTGGCTTCTAATTCTACTAAAACTTGACAACATGACAGGTTTCTAAAAAGTTATCTGTCAGAAAATACACGATGTTACCAAATGCGTCTCTCACAGTGGTTACCAAATGCACACAGACTCACAGTGTGATTCTAGACAACAACCACTATACCTAGGACTTTACCAAAACTAATTCACTACAGTGCAAGTGGTAAGGGAACTGCACACAATCTACATATTTCAGGACTGCACTTTTGTGTCACAGCCTGACTCATTTAATCAAAGCATAAGCAAAAACTGCCTTCTAATGCTACTAAAACTTGACAACAAGACAGGTTTTAAAACAGTTATCTGTCAGCAAATACACAATATTACCACATACTTCTCTCAGCACATGCCCTAAAGCCTACCTCAGTAAAAGACTACATGCTAACTGACTAAATGATTACAGTATTATAAGGAGACACACTGGGTGAGTGACAGGGTGTTTCCTAGAAGTGTATAAATACTAACTAGGGAATTGAAGGTGTGAAAGACAACTGTGTAGGTGATTAGAGGACTGCATCCATACTGCATAGGCATTTAAATCAGTCCATGTGCTAAGGCCTGGCTCACTGCATGACTACTTGGGTACTGACTGAATGATTAGAGTACAGCAAGGAGAATGCCTAGGTGAATTTATAAGTGGTAGGCTTTTCGCACAGTTAATTGATTAGTACTTGGTACTGAATGGGTCACTAGAGGAGTGCAAAGGGAGCGACAGGATGTTTGCTGGACTGTATGGATACTGACTAGGGAATTGAAAGTGTGGAAGACAAGTGTCTAGGTGGTTAGAACACTGCATTCATAGTGGATAGGGATTTGAAGCAGTCCATGTGCTAAGGCCTGGCTCAGTGCATGAATACTTAGGCACTGACTGAATGATTAGAGTACTCCAAAGATAGTATCTTGGTGAATTTATAAGTGTTGGGTTTTGGCACAGTGAATGGATTAGTACATGATGCTGAATGGGTCACTAGAGGACTGCAAAGGGAGTTACAGGGTGTTTCCTGGAAGTGTATGGATACTGACTAGTGAATTGAAAATGTGAAAGACAAGTGTATAGTATGTTAGAAGACTGCATGCATACTACATAGACATTTTAAACAATCTATGTGGTAATGTATGGTTCACAACATGAGTACTTGGAAACTGACTAAATCATCAGACTACTGCTAGCTTAGTGCCTGGGTAAAACTTTTACATTTTCAATTCTGGCATAGTGAAGAGAATAGTACATGGTAGTGCACTTTAGTGTCAAACCCTGACTCATTTTATCAATGCATAAGCAAAGAATAGCTTCTAAACCTACTAAAACTTGACAACATGACCGATTTTAAAACAGTTATCTGTCATCAAATACACTATGTTACCAAATGCTTCTCTCACAATCCTTACCCAAATGTATACAGACTCACAGTGTGATTTTAGACAAGCAACACTATCCCTAGCAGTTTACCAAAACGCATTCACTAGTCTAGAAGAGGTAATGGTACTGCACACAATCTATATATTTAAGTACAGCACATTAGTGTCAAAGCATGACTCATTTAATCAACGCATAAGCAAAGACTGGCTTCTAATGCTACTAAAACTTGACAACATGACAGGTTTTAAAAGAGTTATCTGCTAAAAAAATACACGATGTCACCAAATGCTTCTCTCACAGTGGTTCCCAAATGCACACAGACTCACAGTGTGATTCTAGACAACAACCACTATACCTAGTACTTTACCAAAAATCATTCACTACTGTGGAACTGATAAGGGAACTGCACACAATCTACATATTTCAGGACTGCACCTTTCTGTCAAAGCCTGACTCATTTATTAAAAGCATAATCAAAAACTGGCTTCTAATTCTACTAAAACTTGACAACATGACAGGTTTAAAAAAATGTATCTGTCAGAAAATACACGATGTTACCAAATGCTTCTCTCACAGTGGTTCCCAAATACACACTAACTCACAGTGTGATTCTAGACAAGCACCACTATCCCTAGGAGTTTACCAAAACTCATTCACTACAGTGCAAGTGGTAAGGGAACTGCACACAATCTACATATTTCAGGACTGCACTTTTGTGTCAAAGCCTGACTCATTTAATCAAAGCATACGCAAAAACTGCCTTCTAATGCTACTAAAACTTGACAAGACAGGTTTCAAAACAGTTATCTGTCAGCAAATACACGGTATTACCACATACTTCTCTCACAGTGGTTCCCAAATGAACACAGACTTACAGTGTGATTCTAGACAAGCAACACTTTCCCTAGGAGTTTACCAAAAATCATTCACTACTGTGGAAGTGGTAAGGGAACTGGACACAATCTACATATTTCAGGACTGCACTTTTGTGTCAAAGCCTAACTCATTTAATCAACGCATAAGCAATGACTGGCTTCTAGTGCTACTAAAACTTGACAACATGACAGGTTTTAAAACAGTTATCTGTCAGCAAATACACGATGTTACCAAATGCTTCTCTCACAGTGGTTCCCGAATGCACAAATACTCACTGTGTAAATCTAGACAAACAACACTATCCCTTGCACTATACCAAAACACATTTCTTCATCTAGAAGAAGTACTACATTTTAGTATAGATACATAATATAACTCATTTCACAAATTCATAAACAATGACTGGGTTCTAATTCTACCAAAATATAAAAACAGCACAGTTATTTGTCTACAAACACATGAAAAACACAAATGCTTATCACAGAATATTTCTACATGCACACACTGTCAATAAAATTGTAGAGAAAAAAAGTACTCCCTACACTTTAGCAGGAGAAATACATTAGTCTGATTAAAATGAAAATAGTCTACATACATCCCCTCACAATTAAATAACTCACCTTTCAAGTTCTTTTGTAGATTAAGAAGTATATCAGTCACTCACCATATTTTCTTTTACAGAATCTCTGCACTGTGCACCTCTCAGCAAAAACAAGGAATGGAAAGGTTTCCCTTTCATTTTCCACACATATACATGTAAACATCAAATCACAATCCTTCACACATAAACTCAAAAGCAAACACACATTTCTATTGGTTAAACATTTCAACCCTTTCCAACTGAAATACATTTCAACCCTTCCCCCAATCTGCCTTCTACCTGTTACCATAGAAACAGCTCATGGAACACTGCACTGAGCACACAGGTAACGAGTTCAGCACACAACGTTGCTAAACAAGACAGGAAGTGTGCTTGACTTTTCAACATATCAGCTTATCATATATAATGTTCCTTACAATCTGTTTTTGTCAACCAATAAGAATCATACCTTTAAAAAACAGAAATATACACCCTACCTTTCAGTGTAGAAAGTAGTCATACAACCAATGATTTCTTGTCTTTTTTCAAAAATAATTTCCGTGGATCCGCGCACCCAACGCGAGAGAATCCGTGCACCCAACGCGGTAGGATGCGCACACCGTGCGCGCATTCCGCTGTTTAAAAAAAACAAAAAGGGACCCCAGGGGGTCCTTCTAGGACCCCCTAAACACCTCTAGAGGGTCAGAGTATTTCCACTCTGCCCCCTTTATATGTTTTACACACTTATTCCACTTGCTTCTTCAGCATCGCTTCTACCAAGGCAGAAAATGGCCGCCAACAGTTCCTGGTTTCGAATGTAGACAGACACTCGACAGCCAATTAGCATTCAGCGTGCGATCGGGAGGGTGCGTGCTCCGTTCGGGGAGGGTCCACGGATCCTCCCCGGCCATAGATATTTATGTACTTTTAACTTTAATTTTCTCAGGAACTACTGAACGGATTCACACCATTTATGCAAAAGGCATGAGTCTGAACTGAGGACTACCTCTTTGCCAAATTTGGTGTCTTTCCATTCAGCGGTTCGGGCTGTAGCTGCGACAACAGCTCCTATGGAAAATTGCATGTGGAAAACGTGTTTGGGACCCCCCTTTTTTCTCGGCCCCCGCTTGACGAATCACCACAAAACTGGGTAGTAGCGGAGTGAAGCTAGCCAAAAGTTTTGAAAATTTTGTGAGAATTCGTCAACCGGCGCCAGACTTATTGGGAATAGAATGTTGCGGATTTCCTATGGAAAATAGGTCCTAACTATAACTACCTACTGGCAACCGCCAGTAGGTAATATATATATATATATAAATATATATATATATATATATATATATATGTGTGTATATATGTGTGTATATATGTATATGTATATATTACCTACTATATATATAGAACTACGCTGAAATTGGAGGAAGCACTAGCCATCAAAGAAGGTAGAGACGCTTTGGAGCACCTTGGGAGACCAGCATTGTGGTTTGTTTGCATTCGTGGCAGAACAAGGTGCCCCCCCAAACAGTTGTACCGCTATTTGGCTATACGGGCTGCAATGGGGAGAGAGGAGGCAACATGGTGTGCCTGAGGAAGGAACCAGTGAGGTCTTTGTTCTACACCCCCGCGGGCACCCCAGCTGGTTTGTGGCCCGTGCTCATCAATTTGGGAGCATCACATGATGTTTGGAGCGCTCTTGAAATTTTTCACTCTCCCGCCCGGACTTCAAGTTCCTGCATTCCACTGCCTGTGGGAGTGTCAGCGCTTTGTGAAAGCACATGATGTGGAGGAGGGGCATGTAGAACTTTTGAACAGGAACAGTAGCACTTGCAGCTGTACTGTGTGCTGACGCTCGATGGACTTTGTAAAACCGGCACTGATGAAGGCGACTTTCCGCTGAAACGCGTATGCCACTGTTTCACGAACTCCCAGCACGTTGATATGCCTGTATATCATGGACTGCCAGCACTGCGATTTTTGATCTGAATAAAGCCCTCAAAGGATTCCGGAGTGTGTCGTGCTTTTCTTCAGGGAACAAGCGTTGGTTTTTATTTATATATATATATATATATGTGTATGTATGTATATGTATATTTATATTCACTGAAAAAACCATAGGTTTCACACATGTTATAGTTAGCTGGACATTTTACTGATAAAAAACCAATGAAATTCCCCTGTTATAGTTACTGTAGGCAACTATAACTCACGCGACCGCAATCCTCTGCTGATGCTAATACTGTATTTAGACACTTATTTGCCCATGTCTTCTTCCATTAAATTTTAGCTATACATATATTACAAATATTTTTTTTTCATAAAGACACATATGTCATCAGCAGAGGATTACGGTCGCGTGAGTTATAGTTGCCTACAGTAACTATAACAGGGGAATTTCATTGGTTTTTTATCAGTAAAATGTCCAGCTAACTATAACATGTGTGAAACCTATGGTTTTTTCAGTGAATTAGCAAGGTTTTTTAAATGCTAATTCCTAACTATAACGTGTGTGAAACCTATGGTTTTTTCAGTGAATTTGTACGGTTTTTTAAATGCTAATTTATTTATGTATTATTTTTTATATATTTATTTTGCAATAAACTACGTATTAAAAATTATTATTTTTTTTTTTTTTGGTTTTCACCCTGCGAATTATTTTTTTTTTTTTGCAAAAAAAAAAATTTTTTTTTTGTGTTTTTCAGGGTGCGCGCACTGTGCGCGCACCCCCGCGATTTTTAAAAAAAAAAAAATTTTTTTTTTTGCCTTCGGGGTCCTTCAGGGACCCCCTGACAAAGGCTAGGGGGTCAGGAACTCTCTACCCTGCCCCCTTTTCACGTTCGCCACCTTCCTTTTTCACTCTCGCACTGAAAACAAACAAAATGGCGGCCGACACTTCCTGATTTCGACCGATTCGAACGTTGACTAACATGTAACCACCAATCAGAATTACGCTCGCGCACGTTAGGGTGCTCGCACGGTGCTCGCACTATGCGCGCACCCTGCGCGCATATATATATATATGCTTTTAAATGCTATTTTCTCCGGAAATACTGAACAGATTTACACCAGACCTACAAAAGGCACTTCCTTGACCTAGGGACTACCTCTCTGCCAAATTTTGAGTAATTCTGTTCAGCCGTTCGGGCTGTAGCTCGTTCTAAAGGTCCTATGGAAAAATGCATGGGAAAAACGCGTTTTGGGACCCCCCTTTTATCTCAGCCCCCGCTTGACGGATCCCCCCGAGACTTTCAGGGTAGGAGCGGAGCGTAGCGCCCCACCTATTTTGAGAAATTCGCGAGGATTCGTCGACCGGCGCCAAAGTTATTCAAAATAGAATGTTGAGGTTTTCCTATGGAAACGTGGTCCTAACTATAACTACCTACTGGCGACCGCCAGTAGGTAATATTACCTACTATATATATAGAACTACGCTGAAATTGGAGGAAGCACTAGCCATCAAAGAAGGTAGAGACCAAGTTACCAGCTTACACGAGTCCTTTTTTGAGGGTCTACGTGGGTTCTTTTTTTTCAAGCCAATGAGCAAGGGCAACAAGTTCCCTCCGATTACGGTGGTACGATGGGGATTGTAGACGAGCCAGAGGTAACCTGGCACATGCCCTTTCTAGTGGGATCAAGATATCTATTCAAACAGCCAGACATTCTTACAAGAAATGCATAGCTCAGGCAAAAAAAGAGATGGGATGAATTGTATTGGCTAGACTTGAAGGAAGAACGTTATGCTCGGGACTCTAGATCGTTCTGGAATGTGATCAAGTGGAACAGAGGTGGCTTGCCAGATAGACCAACAAACCATGTCACCCAAGAGGAGTGGCTAAGGTATTTTAAACCACAATATGCATGCAATCCCCTACATAAATGCCTGGGTGCAATATCCCACGTTTTTTACTCGCAAGGTCCTTTTAGCTCCAAGGATGTTTTAGTCGCCCTGAGTTGTATAGCCGCAGGGCGGGCACCAGGATTGGATGGGGTTCCATCGGATCTCTTCCTTAACAACAAGACTAGCTGGAGCAAGTATATTGCACTAGTGGCTAACGCTGTGGCCGATGGTGCTCCAGTGCCCAAATCATGGGGGGTGCTATTATAATCCCCATTTTCAAAAAGGGTGAAAAAACACTCCGAGGAAACTACAGACCCATTAGTTTAATAGACACAATCCAAACGATCATTGGGTGGATGGTCCTAAATGCGATATTGGATTGGATTGAAGATAACAGGATACTGTCCACTTTTCAAGCTGGCTTTCGCAAATTTACCAGCACTGTGGATCAGGTTTTTCGCTTCGTCCACTTGCATTGGAAGGTAGTTACCTTAGGCAAAGGCAGTCTTTATGTCGCTTTTGTAGACTTAAGAGCTGCCTTTGACCTTGTCCCCCGTGAGCGGTTGTGGTTCGCTCTTGAAAAATTGGGGCTTCCATTGGAACTTTTGACTCTGGTTATGCGGCTCCATGAGTCTAATTTTGCCAAAATCCAGTGGGGCGGACCGGGTGAAGTTACCCCTGAGTTTCCAGTAGAGCATGGTGTGCGCCAAGGCTGTACCATGGCACCAACGCTCTTTTCCTTGTACATTAATGGAGTAGTAGACTGCATGCTACGTGTCAATACCGACGCTCCCAAGTTGGCTGGAGTTACTACCGCTATATTGATGTTCGCTGATGACACTCTCATTGTATCTAAAACCCCGAGTGGCCTGCAAAGGGCATTGTCAGTGTTTAAAAGATTTTTGCACCGACCACGGTCTGGAGGTAAATGTGACCAAGACCAAACTCATGATTTTTAATCTGCACTCAAGTTATAGAGCAGGAAAGTTCTCTATGAATGGGCAGCCACTTGAAGAGGTTAATAATTTTGTCTACTTGGGCATGCATGTGACCAATGACAACAAGTGGAATAGGCACATTGAAATGTCCACAATGAAATTTAGGCAGATAACGGAAGCCTTGAGTAGTGAGCACAAAAAATCTTTTACCAAGCCTATTTAACCTGTGCTCCAAGTGTATGAGGCCAAGGCTTTAAGCTCTGCATTGTATGGGGCCGAGCTCTGGGGTTTTGATGTAATAACTTCTTTAAGCGTTGTTGAAAATAAATTTTTCCGTAGCATCACTGGCCTTCCACAGAGCACGCCCCTGGTACCACTGCGATTTGATCTAGGCAGGAAGGCTATCAGGGACTTAGCTAAACTCCGCCCGGTCTTATACTGGCGGAGGCTCTGGACTACTCTGGAGCTTTCCTCATATGCAATGGATCTTATGGACGTAATACAAGCTGACACGTTCCATAAGATCAGGTGGCTGAGGAACCTCCGCGTGTCCCTGATAGATTTGGGTCTGGAGGGGCTATGGAGTGACCCGGCGGCTGCCGTGTTTCCCCCTAAGAGACTTCTGAAAATGCTCTATTGGGAAAGGGTTGACTATCGAGTTTGGAGTGATACCAACTCCTCCACAATGACTGGCCGATATTTAGTGGCGAAGGTCACACCAGCTCTTGAACCCTATTGGGATTTGATAACTTTACCTAGAGATAGGAAACTTTATTTTCAACTTAGAGCTGGCTCTCTTCCACTCAGGGCCCTTACAGGTGGGTGGTTTGGAGCAAGTCTAGGAACATGCCCTGCCTGTGGCTCCTATAATGAATCAATTGCCCACTTTCTGTTTGTTTGTCCTGAATATGCCATTCCCAGACGAGTTTGGTTGTCCCCTATGTGCAAAACTTTGGCCACAAGGAGTTGTGCAGTTGTTTTAAGACTTTTATGTAGAAGCACTTCTCCGGTTGTTTCAATCGCTTTAGCTAAATACTTGGGTTGGGCTTGGTTCTTAAGGCATAAGGCTCTAAAGAAAACTGTGGGAGTATCCCAGTGAGTTCATGTTTAGTTGGGATGTTGGCTGAATTATTTTTCGTTCCAATGGATGTATTATTTCCCAGTGTCCATTGTATTTTTATTAATTGTAACTCATCCCTAGTCTAATGATATGTTTAATGCTATTTTAATAGTAATTTTTAGGTATTTATGGAATGATTTTATGTATTGTACAGTGTATGCTATTGAAATTTTTTGTATATGTTTGTGTCTTGTATGAATCTTTTGAATTCGAATAAAAACTATGATGATGATGATATATATATATATATTCACTGAAAAAACCATAGGTTTCACACACGTTATAGTTAGGAATTAGCATTTAAAAAACCTTGCAAATTCACTGAAAAAACCATAGGTTTCACACATGTTATAGTTAGCTGGACATTTCACTCATAAAAAACCAATGAAATTCCCCCGTTATAGTTAGTGCAGGGAACTATAACTCACGCGACCGCAATCTGATATATATATACATATATCTATTGAAGACGTCCTGTCCGCCCAATTCTTGATGGCGGAAAACACAGGCACAGACCTCTCAACTCCGAGGAAGAAATCACGGACTCCCACACAGCATTAGTGGGAGAAGCAGTGCAATTTATTCAGCAAAAGATAATATCGGAACAGTGCCCTTCATGACACGTTTTGCTCCTCCTGGGAGCTTGATCATATATATATATATTACCTACTATATATATATTACCTACTGGCGGTCGCCAGTAGGTAGTTATAGTTAGGACCACGTTTCCATAGGAAATCCGCAACATTCTATTTTGAATAACTTTGGCGCCGGTCGACGAATCCTCGCGAATTTTTCAAAATAGGTGGGGCGCTACGCTCCACTCCTACCCTGAAAGTCTTGGGGGGATTCATCAAGCGGGGGCTGAGATAAAAGGGGGGTCCCAAAATGCGTTTTTCCCATGCATTTTTCCATAGGACCTTTAGACACAGCTACAGCCCGAACGGCTGAACAGAATTACTTGAAATTTGGCGGAGAGCTAGTCCTCAGGTCAAGGAAGTGCCTTTTGTAGGTTTGGTATAAATCTGTTCAGTAGATTCTGAGAAAATAGCCTTTAAATCAATATATATATCTGAGCCAGCGTACGGTGCGCTTACGGTGCGCTTACCGTACGCGTACGGTGGCGTGCGCGAGCGCGATTCTGATTGGCTCTTAGATCTTAGTAAACATTCGAATCGGTCGAAACCAGGAAGCGGCGGCCGCCATTTTCTCTCTCGCTCTCTGACTTGGGCAGCAAAAACGATGCCAAAAAATGGCTAAAGCGGCAGTTTCGTCACATCCTAACCACCCAGCAATGATATCGGGTTCCCCAAACAACCCTCAAGCCCTAAAAAAAAATATTTTTTTTTTCGGAAATTCGCCGATTACGCTTACCGTACGCGTACGGTAAAAATTTAAAAAAAATAAAATTATCCACATTCTCCCCACCCCGTGTGCAAATGGTGTCCGAAGGGCACCATTTGTGCTTGGCATATTAATGTTAACAAATTAACAAAGAATACATTTCAAAAAGATGCGCATAATATGTCCCCCATGTGCGCACGGTGCCACCCCGTGTGCAAATGGTGCCCGAAGGGCACCATTTGTGCACGGCATATAACAGATATAAAATTAACAAAGAATACATTTCAAAAAGATGCGCATAATATGTCCCCCATGTGCGCACGGTGCGCGAAGCGCATCGTGCGTACATGGCCCATCCCGCATAATGTGGGCACACGGTGCGCGCAGCGCACCGCGTGACCACCGTGTGTGCACGGCACTAACTGCGTAAAGTGGGCACGCGGTGCGCGAAGCGCACCGCGTGCTCACTGTGCGCGCACGGAACGAACTGCGTTAACTGGGCGCGCAACGCCACGAATGGCGTAAAGTAACTTAGCATTTAAAAAACCGTACAAATTCACTGAAAAAACCATAGGTTTCACACACGTTATAGTTAGGAATTAGCATTTAAGAAACCTTGCAAATTCACTGAAAAAACCATAGGTTTCACACATGTTATAGTTAGCTGTACATTTCACTCGTAAAAAACCAATGAAATTCCCCCGTTATAGTTAGTGCAGGCAACTATAACTCACGCGACCGCAATCTGATATATATATATATATATCTATTGAAGACGTCCTGTCCGCCCAATTCTTGATGGCGGAAATCACAGGCACAGACCTCCCAACTCCGAGGAAGAAATCACGGACTCCCACACAGCATTAGTGGGAGAAGCAGTGCAATTTATTCAGCAAAAGATAATATCGGAACAGTGCCCTTCATGACACGTTTTGCTCCTCCTGGGAGCTTGATCATATATATATATATTACCTACTATATATATATTACCTACTGGCGGTCGCCAGTAGGTAGTTATAGTTAGGACCACGTTTCCATAGGAAATCCGCAACATTCTATTTTGAATAACTTTGGCGCCGGTCGACGAATCCTCGCGAATTTTTCAAAATAGGTGGGGCGCTACGCTCCACTCCTACCCTGAAAGTCTTGGGGGGATTCATCAAGCGGGGGCTGAGATAAAAGGGGGGTCCCAAAATGCGTTTTTCCCATGCATTTTTCCATAGGACCTTTAGACACAGCTACAGCCCGAACGGCTGAACAGAATTACTTGAAATTTGGCGGAGAGCTAGTCCTCAGGTCAAGGAAGTGCCTTTTGTAGGTTTGGTATAAATCTGTTCAGTAGATTCTGAGAAAATAGCCTTTAAATCAATATATATATCTGAGCCAGCGTACGGTGCGCTTACGGTGCGCTTACCGTACGCGTACGGTGGCGTGCGCGAGCGCGATTCTGATTGGCTCTTAGATCTTAGTAAACATTCGAATCGGTCGAAACCAGGAAGCGGCGGCCGCCATTTTCTCTCTCGCTCTCTGACTTGGGCAGCAAAAACGATGCCAAAAAATGGCTAAAGCGGCAGTTTCGTCACATCCTAACCACCCAGCAATGATATCGGGTTCCCCAAACAACCCTCAAGCCCTAAAAAAAAATATTTTTTTTTTCGGAAATTCGCCGATTACGCTTACCGTACGCGTACGGTAAAAATTAAAAAAAAAAAAAATTATCCACATTCTTCCCACCCCGTGTGCAAATGGTGACCGAAGGGCACCATTTGTGCTTGGCATATTAATGTTAACAAATTAACAAAGAATACATTTCAAAAAGATGCGCATAATATGTCCCCCATGTGCGCACGGTGCCACCCCGTGTGCAAATGGTGCCCGAAGGGCACCATTTGTGCACGGCATATAACAGCTATAAAATTAACAAAGAATACATTTCAAAAAGATGTGCATAATATGTCCCCCATGTGCGCACGGTGCGCGAAGCGCATCGTGCGTACATGGCCCATCCCGCATAATGTGGGCACACGGTGCGCGCAGCGCACCGCGTGACCACCGTGTGTGCACGGCACTAACTGTGTAAAGTGGGCGCACGGTGCGCGAAGCGCACCGCGTGCTCACTGTGCGCGCACGGAACGAACTGCGTTAACTGGGCGCGCAACGCCACGAATGGCGTAAAGTAACTTAGCATTTAAAAAACCGTACAAATTCACTGAAAAAACCATAGGTTTCACACACGTTATAGTTAGAAATTAGCATTTAAAAAACCTTGCAAATTCACTGAAAAAACCATAGGTTTCACACATGTTATAGTTAGCTGTACATTTCACTCGTAAAAAAACAATGAAATTCCCCCGTTATAGTTAGTGCAGGCAACTATAACTCACGCGACCGCAATCTTCTGCTGATGACATATGTGTCTTTAAGAAAAAAAAATATTTGTAATATATGTATAGCTAAAATTTAATGGAAGAAGACATGGGCAAATAAGTGTCTAAATACAGTATTAGCATCAGCAGAGGATTGCGGTCGCGTGAGTTATAGTTGCCTGCACTAACTATAACGGGGGAATTTCATTGTTTTTTTACGAGTGAAATGTACAGCTAACTATAACATGTGTGAAACCTATGGTTTTTTCAGTGAATATATATATATTTATATTACCTACTGGCGGTCGCCAGTAGGTAGTTATAGTTAGGACCTATTATTCATAGGAAATCCGCAACATTCTATTTGGAATAACTTTGGCGCCGGTTGACGAATTTTCAAAAATTGTGGCCTGCTCCGGTATGCTCCTATCCTGAAAGTCTCAGGCTGATTCGTCAAGCGGGGGCCAAGAAAACGGAGGGGGGGTCCCAAAACGTGTTTTCCCCATGAAAATAGCCCAACAGTTATCTCCAGTATGCGCCAGGGAGCTGTGTTGCAGAGAGGTGTAAAAAGGGGTGTGGCCTCTGAACACCTGTCTGCTCCTATACTGAAAGTCTCAGGCTGATTCGTCAAGCGGGGGCCGAGAAAACGGGGGGGTCCCAAAACGTGTTTTCCCCATGCAAATAGCCCAACAGGTATCTCCAGTATGCGCCAGGGAGCTGCGTTGCAGACAGGTGTTCAGAGGCCACGCCCCTTTTTACACCTCTCTGCAACGCAGCTCTGTGGTGCCTACTGGATGTACCCAGTGGGCTAGTTGGACTCTAGGGACCCTCACAATTGAAGGGGAATAATTTCTCCAACTTAAAACGCGCCACAGGGCGTGTATGCACAGTGGTGAAGGGAGGGAATGGTGTAGGAAAGTGGCTCTATATATACTGGACCGAAGTAAAATCAGCCGAACTGCGAATTCCGATTTACTCACCTGTTATCTGGAGAGACCTCAGTGCTGCATCTTTGAGCCCAGTACTGATCCTGAAAAGTAATTCTAACTGTACTTACCAGTAACTTGAATTTCCTTCCATAGGCTAACATTGATTTGTTTCACTTGGAAATTCTTCTAAGTGTGGAGTTTTGGAACTTTAAAATACTCCTCTAAAATCAGCCAAACTACGAATTCCAAATTACTCACCTGTTATCAGGACTGACATCAGTGCTGCATCTTTGAGCCCAGTACTGATCCTGAAAAGTAATTCTAACCGTACTTACCAGTAACTTTAATTTCCTTCCATAGACTAACATTGACTGGTTTCACTTGGAAATTCTTCTAAGTGTGGAGTTTTGGAACTTTAAAATATTCACCAAAAATCCTCCGAACAACGAATTCCGATGTACTCACCTGTTATCAGGAGAGACCTCTGTGCTGCATCTTTGAGCCCAGTACTGATCCTGAAAAGTAATTCTAACCATACTTACCAGTAACTTGTATTTCCTTCCATAGGAATCCATTGTCTGGTTTTCACCAGAAAAGTTTCTGTCAATTTTCACAAACTACAAATATTCCTTAAAAATCGCCTGTATGACTTAAACGCATTCTTACAACTGTTTACAGGAGATGCACCAGTGAGCAAGAATATGTGGGGCGCCAGGTCGAGGGCTGATCCTTATTTTATTGTCTGTAGCAGGGAACCAACCTGTTCCTCACTCAGTTTGGGGAAGGTGAGTAGAACAGAGGGAGGGATGGGCGGTGACTGTTCAGCGTTCTTGGGAGGTTCAGGCGTGGTGCTCGAGGCTTCTGTGGATGTTGATGTCAGGCTTATGTTGGGGTGTAGTGAGTTGTAAATATTTTCCACCTTGCTCTTGAAGAACGAGACTAGATCGTTGCATCTCTCTTTTGAGCACTGGGGGATGTTAGCGCTTGAGTCGATTGTGGAGAGGGATTTTACAATTTTAAACAACTCCTTTGAAGAGTTGGAGGAGTTCTCAATTTTTTCTTCGAAGAAGGCAGCTTGCGCTTTCCTGAAGTTCTTACGATATTGCTGGATACCTAGTTTGTAGGCTATTTTGAGCTCGGGGTCATACGTTTTTCTCCACCTTCGTTCAAGCTTTTTACAGCCTTTTTTTTGAGCGACCAGCTCTGGGCTGAACCAGGATGATCTGTTGGACTTTTTTGCTTTTATTGGATCTGGCTTCCTGATATGCCGGTCAATGGATCCTTTTATCCAAGATAACCAATTTTTATGGGCTTCTTCTAAGTCTTTAGATTCTGTCGGGGAGGATGACTCAAGGTCTGTGATGCAGGCTTCGGGCGTTTACGTCCCAGAGACGGACATACCTTTTTTGGCTCTACAATATTGGGTTTTAGGAACTGGATTGGAATGAAGAAATGGTATTTTCATGGCACACGTGTGGGGGCAAGTGAGTCCAATCTGGGGTCGTTTGAAAATATGGAGTCCAGAATGTGGCCTTTTTCGTGAGTGGGCAGGTGTACCAGTTGTGTGAGCTGTAATGCATCTAAGTCGGCTATACATCTCATTGTCGCGGGATTAGTGTGATTGTCTAAGTGTATATTGAAGTCGCCTAGGACAGTAAAGGCGCTTTTCTCTATTAACAAACTAGCCAGAATGTCTGGGGTCGCTTCTAGGAATGGTGTAGGGATCCCTGGTGGCCTGTAGATAGGGCAGCCTGAAAAGGAGCATTTAGGGGTGGGGGACAGTCTGAAAGCAAAGGCCTCACACTTAGCTATATTGAGGGGGGTGATGACGCCGGTGAGATGTGATTTGCAAATAATAGCGATGCCCCTCCTATTGTACCTGCTCTGTCAAGGCAATGGATTTCAAAGCCCTGGGGAAGGGCGTTTACAATGTCTGGGCTGGAGCCATCACGGAGCCAGGTTTCTGTTAGAAATAGAGCCTCCAGCTCTTCCTCCTCTATTAGGAGCCTGATCTCGATTGCGTGTTTTGGTAGGGATCTGCAGTTGATTAGTCCCATCTTCAATGGTTGGTGTAATCTGTCTTACCCCCTGCGCCCTTTCTCTGCTGCAGCTTGGTCTTGGCTGTGAATCCACAGATAGGATAGGTCAGGGGCACATTCGCGGTCATAGAGTGCTGACATGTGGGATGAACTCCTGTGTTCAATAGCCGGAGCTCTGTGTTTGTGTATGTTTGACATATTGGGGGAACCCAGGTGGATTGGGCAGGGTCCCTGACCCTTGGTCCCGTACTGGCACAAACGGGCTTGCCTTAGGGGCGCCTTCGGCGTGCCAACGGCACGCCCGCTGAACGAGTCCGCTGCATGTTGGCGCCATCCCGGTCTTCAATGCTGACCCGGGAAGTGCCTGTGCGCTAAGACTAGACCGCCAACTCCGAAAATGGCGTCCATCTATTGGCCTCCCGGAAGTGAGTATTTCCGGCTTATAGTTCTCCCTCCACGCAATCAGCTACCGGAGCTGCGGTGGACCGGGGAGAGTCAGGTGAATGAATATGGAGGTATTTATTTCAAATACTTTGGAAAAGCAAGCTTACGTGCAACATTTAAAAACAGGTTATGTGCAAGTGAGGGTTAAAAAGCAATTTCCGCACAGCGCTGGTGAAACTAACAGCTTTCAGCGCGCTTATCTGCAGAAAATGTCTATATTGATCAGTTGCGCGTCGGCGCCATCCCGGTCTTAAATGCCGCCCTGGGAAGCGCCTTTACACTAAGACTAGACCGCCAATTCCGATAGTAGGGTTCGAATAAGGGAAAAGGAGGAGAGGAAGGTAGATTAGGGTGAAACAATGTAAACGGAAGAAAACTGTAAAAAAAAAAGAGGACACAGAGACAGTACAAGTCATTCAAATAATGACAGAAAAACATACCTAAGAATACAGATAAAACATGGGGGAAGATGGTAACACCATAAGAAGATGGTGACAACGTCTTCACTCCAAAATATGGCCAGTGTAGCTAGGATTTGGATTAAAACACCATCAGCCTCATGCATCAACCCAAAATCCAGTCGGTAAAATACCGATTCGGTAATAGCTCCCGGTATTAAGTAAAAAATACCCAATCCCAATGCATCAACCCAAAAGCAGAAATCGCTATTTAAGGAATCCTTAAATAGCGATTCTTTAAATAGGGATTCCTTAAATACCGATTCCTTAAATAGCGATTGCATTTAAGGAATCCCAAAATGAGATTCCTTAAATGCAATGCATCAAAGTTAAAAAATTAGCGATTTCGCTAATAGGGGGAGCAAATTACCATGAAGATGAACTGCATGGTAATTTGCAAAAACTTTGAAAAATGCACTTTTGTGCATTTTTCAAAGTTTCATGTTGCGCACACACATGCCCTTAGAGCATGTGTGTGTGCAACATATGTGCACATATCATTTTCAGGGGTGCAACAGGGTGTCCTTTTGACACCCTGGCACCCTTGAAAGTGCTCCCGCTATTAGCGATTCGGTAATACCGAATCGCTAATACAGACTGGCTTTACATTCATTCCTATGGGCCTCCAAGCCCATAGGAATGAATGGGTAGGTATTCCTTATTACCGATTCGGTATTACCGATTCGGTAATAAGGAATATTAAGGAATCGCTATTTGAATAGCGATTCCTACATGCATAGCCTTTTGCTATTCCTTATTAGCGATTCCTTATTTTTCGCTAATAAGGAATCGCAAATGGCATTGTTGATGCATAGGCCCCCATACTAATTGGGAGGAGGAAACGAGACAAAGCAACTCAAACCTGCATAAGGAAAGAAATAATATGTAAATGAGACACATCATATAGAATAAAATATATCATAGTGTAAAACACATAAATAATAACATAACAGCATCTTGCTATTATGAAATAAAATAAGCAAACAAATAAATGATTATTTAACTAACAAAGTCTCCATTTATTTTCGTCCGTATTACTGAAGAAATCTCCACAGGATCATCATAAGTAGTAACTCTATCCTTACAATTCACCTTAAATAAACAAGGGTGGATGAGACCAAATCTCGCATTCATGGCTCTCAAAGCAGGGTGAATATCCAGGAACTGCTTCCAACGGTGTGCCATAATCTTTTCTACATATTAATAATAATAACTCTTTATTGTTTGGTTTAAAAAACCATTTACAACAAACATGCTAAAAATTGAATAATCAAGTTAACTATGATAAAAGTTTTAAAACAATTAATCAATAAGATAAAATTCAATAATCGTAAAAGTCTGGTAATATTCTAATACAATACATCACCCTGGATTTCATGTAGTTTCTGATTTAGATAAATTGTCTTTTAGTTCAGAATCTCTACTCTGGCTAGAATGAAAGTTTGGCTTCAAGAAGTCTTGACGCTTTATGAACAAATTTCGCAAGCCCAATATTTAACTTGATGTTAACCGGGTTGAGGGCAGCCGTTATTGCTTGACGGCAGGAGCGTACACCCAACATAATACATTGGCCTCTCAGCAACTGCCGTCTGGCTTGAAGTAATGCTGGGCATGCACAAACAATATGTTCCATTGATTCAGTATGATAGCCGCACAGCCTGCATGCAATGCTACTGCCCGACCGGCGCCATACCGGGAGATTCTTCAAAAAGGGCCATTCTCCCATCCTCAAGGCTAAAACCTTACGTTTCCAATAAAGTGCATGTGTGCTAGACAGGTAGGGCAACTGGACACCCACTTCGTAATTGGCAATTACCACCCAGGCATGTCCCCTCTTTGATAGTGTTGCCCTGTCTGAATGGAAGGACCACAACCTAACACATTTCTTTATAACAGATTTTAACACCGATGGAGAGGGATTTGAGTCCCATAGGTCTTTTACGCCTAACAGCTGTAAACTGTAATCCAAGAGTTGTCGGTGCTTTTGACTTGTAGGCTTTTTCTGTATTTCCTGCCAGAGTCGGGCCTCCAAAGAACCCTCCCTGGCCTGGCGCAGTCTATGGAACAATTTAACAAAAGCACCTGCCTCCACGCCGAGGTGATCTTGAAGTCCCAGTTCTAGTCTCACCTGGGCTGGCGATGCAGATTTTGGCAGCCGGAAGGCTCGTTTGAAGATTTTTGTAATTAATTTATTTATTAATGTACTGGTTGAGCCCTTGGTGATCTCGTGACCATATGTCAATGAGTTAATTACTTTGGCTTTAATTACTTTCAGCATAGGTGTAAGGCTGGGACCTAATAGCTGGTTTGTCAATTTTGCGGCGGCCACCTCTAATGAAAGTGTATTTGTAATGCTTCCTTGTGCTTACAAAAGGAGCCACTTGCCTCCAGAAAGATGCCCATATTGGGAAAAGTAGAGTTGTAACCTGACCAAATTATTTGCTTTTTAACTTTAACAGTAGTCTTTATTTTCAGAAGGTCAGTAGATAGCAAGCAAAATAAATAACCCCTCTTAGTTTTGTTAAATTTCTTGGACCTAGTCTGTATGCCCTTTTCGTGTTTAAATGAGAGGGTGGAGGCACACCTAGAAATTTTGGGTGAAAGCATTGAAAGTAAACAATCGGATAAGAGCCCTTAGTGTTTTTGGAAAGACCAAATATGTGGAGATTATTCCTTTGATTTTGTTTTTCTAGGTCCTCCATATGTTTTTTGAGTATGGAGATTTCTAACTCCAGATGGGCAATGCATGAAGTTGTATTTTGTAAATTGTCTATCCTTTGTTCTACCATCAAAACTCAGGAGCCTAAAGAGGACCATTTATCATCTAAATGTTGTAAGGTTTTATTAACCACCTTGAAAAAGGGTTTTAATGCACACATTTTATCAAGTATCACTTCCATTGAGGTAGGAGTTGATTTAACTGGAGCTGGGGGTCCATTTTTTGTCTTTTATTACACCCCAATGGTGTTTTCCAGAGTGCAGGTGTCTTTGAAATTGCTACAGGTATAGTTTATGATTTCTGAATGGTATTGTCATCCATGTCTTACTGAGCACAATCCGAGCCTGAGAGTGAAATGGCAGTTGGTATTACAGTTAATTTAAGGTTTCTTGTTTTTCCCATATTCAATTCAGTATTGTCTGTTGGAGGAGTCATTCCCAATATAAATATATATAGTGTCTCAAAGTAAGATCTAAAAAAATTCATAATACGAATAATCAAAATCATTCCCAATAACTACGAGCATGAGGTACATATTAAAGTAAAAACTCACATGAAGGAGGAATATATAATATAATATATTTATGGGAGGAGACAGCATTTATTTCTCAGAGTAGGTAGCATACAAGTCAAGGAGTTGGCATCATGTGAGAAAAACACAATTGTTTCATTAGTTCTTCAGAGGAAATACCTCAGCAAAGATGCATGAGGCCTCTTATAGAATCTTATAGAATGGTGGGCATAGCATATATCTGCGAGAGAAAATCCCCCGGGGCTGGCCGTGCAAAGCAGAGACATTGAACTATAACTGTTAATTTACAGCCATGCGAAAGAGCGATTCACCAGAAACACGTGTAATGCCTCATAAAATGGCAGGCTTGGCCTCCCTTATTTATAGAGAAATCCCCAGGGCCTGCTGCATGTAAACTATGCAGAGATGGCAAAAAGGAGATGGTTCTGGCGACTCACCAGCTTCACTGGAGTAGATACATCAGTGTCTCCACCTGCAGTGAGCGTCTTAGCAGCCCCAACCAGTCAGAAATCTCCTTGCTCGCTTCAGAGCTCAGCATGGCACCGCCATTGTGGATGCCATTCAGACCACGCCCCTCAATTATGTGAAATATTGACATGGGTATGTCTGAGCAATAAAGCAGAAACAATGATCAAATTAATGAAAAAATAGTGAATTTTTAATTGAATTTTGTGTTCCATTATGAATCTAAGGATAACACTGGCCAGTAGGGAGAAGCAAATCTAAGATGACTGCAAATATCTAAATATATGCAGAAGAGTATGTAAAAACCTCTAAGGGCTGCATTGTAAGTGTCTCAAAAAATCAGAAGGCAGCTCCGTCCCGTGAATTTATTGATACTGGTAACCATAGGGGGTCAGAATTACCGGCTGATTACAAGTAGATTTCGTGGGGGGCATGAGGTCCCTTTAGAAATGAGGAACAATCCGGGACATTAGCAATTCTGGTTCTAATTCCGTGGTTATTCTCAATTCTCTCCTATATTTCAGCCAGAGACTACATCTGCTCTTAGCATGTGAATTCTTTGGGTAAAATGTGGAAGTCAGCAAGGTTACCATGAAAATGGTATGCCTGATGGGGACCAAAACACACATTACTGACCAAATCAGAAGTAAAAGGGCCCATGTAATGAATTCCTTAATAGCTGATATTACATGGAGACTTCACCATGCTATCGATGCCATACATAAATATCACAAACTTCCCTCTAGCCCCAGATGTATAATCAGCACTGAAAATGTTCATTGATTTGATGAAAAAGGTCAAAGCATTGTCAGAGTACATAGAGGCCAGCCAAAGTCATGAGCTCTACAGTCGTTGCTGTGAGAGACAGCAGGAGCTTACATATGTAGGCCACTAGAGGACTGCAGGACCTGAAACGGACCATCAAAACAATCACAAACCACATGGATCTTGCTTCTTCTTCCCATATTTGCAAAACTTGGTGAACACTGGGGAGTAGGACTGCAATGTGAATTTGGCCTCCCAGCCCTATTTGACTTTCCAGTGAGTTTTGATAAGCTGTCTAGACCAAGTGTGAAATTGAGTCTGTGTACAGTATAACAGTTAGCATACTTGCAATAAAGATGTGAATATGAGTCAGATTTGTGAGTTAAAGATACAAGTCAAATAGTGTTAAGAATGCAAATTAATTATCCAGTAAAATGTTAATACAGGGTAAATACAGGACCTTGAAATCCACACAATACAGTTGCTTTGAAAACTCTTAACTGGTTCAACACAATAGTACAATGATTCTAAACATGTACCTTCTGCAACAATGGATAACAAGTTAAGAACACTGTGCTTTGAAATAGAAGGCTGAAATTCTCCCACCAATACCTCATTAAAACTACATGGGGTTTGTGGTCAGGATAATTGTGAACAGTGAAATGTGGTAAAAATCAATTGGGATTTAAAAATACTTTTGAGTTGTGAATAAGAGTGTCAAGTTGTGGTTTCTCATTCCACAGCATGAGATGCGGTTCAATAGAAGTTTGGACACTTCCACTGTTTAAACTAATAGGCGAGACGTACACACATTTCTCACTTGTTTCAGAATTGCGGTAAGCTACCGTGCACATTTTAACACGGCACGTACTGAAGTTATCGGATTATAAAATCAAGCGCGATTTCATTATGGTTTCATTTCACTTTTCTACAGTTTTTCATGGATTATCATGATGAAAATCCTTCCGTTTGTCATGAGTTCTTTGGTAGAACAGTATTCTTCGCACGATTAAGTAAGAGACTGAATTTCTGGCACTTTGTACTTTTGTTTTTGATAATCAAGTTGTGGTAGTAACGGTCATAACATTCACACATTGATTCTGCTTTTACATTAGGCAGGATCTCCTGGTTATATTTGATACCCTGATCCTACAGGGAAGTGACTATTTGCATTGGCTTCTTGCAATTGTATCATAGTGGAGGTATTTTGTTTTACGTTTTCGTTGTGTTGCGCACGGGTGATAAGCATGTTTTCTAGGGGTCTTATTCCAGCACATTTAATCTGATTCGCGGGCTATGGTCTGCTTTCAATCCATCAACCACATCTTTACTTTAGTTTCCATTCTTCACAGTGTTTCACACATGATATATGTCTATAGGTGATCTCTGTAGTTCAAATGTTACTTGCTTAAACATAATACTTCCCTAGATTTAATTATCAACCTTCCCGGATTTGAAAGGCCAGTTCTGTAAATATTGTTGTTGTGATGGATAACTATATTTGTTACATTGTATTCATGTTTATTTATAGATTTCCCCTGACGAATGGTGAATTTGCACCCAAAATCCATTGAGAATTATGAAATCCGCATCAGAATGCATTATTGAATTGATGAATCCAACACAAATGTACTGAAGTGCTTCATCTGTGAGTAAAACAAGTTGAAGTCCTGAATCTACATGAAGTCATTTTGATTACATGTGTTAGAACATTTGAATTTGTTTTGTTTATTAGATAACTTTGTTTATTCGAGCAACCAATTTGTGTTTTAAACCATTGATTAACATTGTGCAACACTTATTCTGAGTGCTCTGGGTAGTGCGGACTCTGTCTAAGACATCCAGTCCTAGATTAGCTGTTTCAATTTTGAATGGGTGGCAGGGTAAAACCACCACAGAGGATGCACACCAACGTTGATAAGCTTTGATTCATTGAGAACACTGGTTAATTTAGTAACTTGAGTGCATCGCTGTTACATTTCCGACTAGTTTTAGGAAATTGTCATTTCTCTGCCCTAAACAAAATGTTCCTTTCTAACTGTGTCCAGAGTTACATGATTGTGAAGGACTCTCCTGTTGTGACTTGTGTATTGTTTCCAGACAGTGAGACAAAAGGGACCTTTGTGTGAGGGGAGAGGGTCTTTCTGACAGGATGGCTGGGTAGAAGTTATGTCCTGCCCTGATGACCTTGTCTTCAGTGCACATAAACTAAATTGACACCAGGCCTACCCATGCCTTGTCACCCAAGACAGTTTGGATCCAAACCCATAGCAAGGGGGAAAACTTACCAGAATTAATTCTGGGTGTAGATTAGGGAATCCCCCCACACACAGGCTGGCATCGGGTATAAAAGTTATACCTTCAGAAACTCCCATCAGAACACTCCTGGATCTGTGGAACTTTCAGAAGAAGGGCTGCCCTATTTTCTGAGAAAGAGAAACTGCCCTGCCCCTAAAGAAGGATTGGGCCTGCTTGCCTTGTGCCCAGGCTACCCAGAGTGATTCCAAGGGTCAGTTGCCTGATCTCCTGTCTAAGCTATTGTGATACAACATGCTTCCAGAAGGCTCCTTGGCTGTACCAGTGACCAGCACCAGCCTGGACCTAACGCAGCCCTGCTGACTCCTAAGAAGTGCCCCGCAGGTTGGGACCATTGGCCGGCATCAGTGTGAACTCCTCCTGAATCAATCAATCAATCAAACACATTTATAGAGCGTGCTACTCACCCGCAAGGGTCTCAAGGTGCTGTGTGGGGGGGGGGGTGCTGCTACTGCTCGAAGAGCCAGGTCTTGAGTTGCTTCCTGAAGGAGAGATGGTCCTGGGTCAGTCGGAGGTGGGTGGGGAGGGAGTTCCACGTCTTGGCAGCCAGGTAGGAGAAGGATCTTCCTCCGGTGGTGGCTCTGCGAATCCGTGGGACGGTGGCTAGGGCGAGGCTGGTGGATCGGAGCTGTCGGGTGGGTGTGTAGAACATGAGGCGGCTGTTGAGGTATATGGGGCCCATGTGAGCCTTGTGAGCGTGGGTGAGGAGCCTGAACGTGATCCTTTTGCTGACGGGGAGCCAGTGCAGGTCTCTCAGGTGGGCAGAGATGTGTCCGTGTCGGGGGATGTCCAGGATGAGTCGTGCAGAAGTGTTCTGTATGCGCTGGAGTCTTTTCTGTAATTTGGCTATGGTTCCAGCGTAGAGGGCGTTCCCGTAGTCCAGTCGGCTGGTGATGAGGGCCTGGGTGACCGTCTTTCTGGTTTCGGTGGGGATCCACCGGAAGATCTTTTGGAGCATGCGCAGGGTGTTGAAACATGATGACGAGACGAGATATAGAGAAAAGGATTACTCTATATTATAAATTTGTTTGCAATTTTGTGTGTGTTTTTTAATCACTTTATTACGATTTCAGTGATGCATAAATACTTACATGCTGCCTCTAAGTTAAACTTGACTGTTTTGTGCCAAGCTACTAGATAGTTAAACACCGGTAAATTTAGTGACTTTTGTGGTTTACTCTGATAAGGATATTGTTTATTATATAAGTGGGGCTTCCAAACCTCTCAACTAATAACCCAATGTCTTACAATACATATGTCCTACTTTTTAAATACCATGCACCTCGCCCTACGGGCATTTAGCGCGTATCTTAGGGGTGGCCTATAGGTATTAAAAATCAAGGTTTAGGCCTGTCAAAAGGTTTATTGTGCCTGGTCGAATTGGCCGTCCTAAAACTGCCCACACAGACTACAGAGGCAGACCTGGAGATATTCTTTCCATTGTCACTTTAGTGGTTGCACAATATGTGCTGCAGTCCACTAGAGACATTTAACTCACAGATCCTTTTGTACCATATAATAGCGACTTTTAGGTAAGTTAAATATGGCAATCAAGAGTGTAACCAGTTTCAACTTGCTTTAGGGGTCAGAATTCCTGCAATGAGACCTTGTTAGCACTGTCCTAGTGCTCAGAGTAAAAAAAATAACAGCATAGGTCCAGATAAAATGGAGGTAACCATACAAAAAGAGGTATCTTCCTAAACTCTCCTTTTCTTGGCCCTCGTTTAACAGATCACCTTAAAATTTTCCAGGAAGGAGGTGAGGTGGGTGAGCTTTTTCTGGGGTCATTTCATGCAGATTCGTCAAATGGCACCATAGTTATTTGTAAAACAATAAAACACCCCTTCCTATTGAGACTCCACTCTAATTATATGTATACAGTCGTGTGGAAAATCATGTTTATTTCCTTGGTTACAGATACCCAAATACTTACGCTACTCCGGAGGCAATACCCCCTTACCGTGGAAATATAATACCTTCAAATACTTAGGAGTCCTTTCGGACACTGCTACACCTATCACCAAAGGGGACAGTGTCTATTGCCAAAATGTTGATACTTCCCTGGCTCTACAATTTTTTTGCAGCACTCCCATTGATATTGAAGAAGTCATTCTTCCTAGACTCACAACGTATACTTGCATCTCTGATCTGGGCTAAGAAGAGGCATAGAGTAAAGATGGACACATTATATGCTACGCTCAATTACGAGCTTTACTAAGAGGTGGCCTAACTCAGGAAAGCCTACAAAAAGGCCCAGAATAAGCGTAAAAATGAAATTAGGGAAGAGGCATGGGACGAACTTCTATCCCTTGATGTCATTAAAAATAGTGCCAAATTTTGGACTATCGTAAACAAGCTTTTTTTTAATGGTAAAAGTAATAATGAGCTTGATTGCGGTATTCAAGAAGACAAGTGGTTTAGCCATTTCAAACAGGTGTATGATGGAGATGGCCCTAGGGTGACGCCTATATTGAACTCCGAGAATTATACCCTATCCTTTACAGAATTAGAGGTCACACATGCCATTATGCAAATGACAAGTAATAAGGCGCCGGGACCTGATGGAGTCCCAGCTGACCTTTTTAAATCAGACATAAAAATCTGGTCTAAAATCTTATTTAACGTTTTCGTTAACGCATGTCAACTGGGTCTACCGTTGACTTGGGCGAAATCTGTCATCATACCTATTTTAAAAAAAGGTGATAGAGGTGATCCGAGCTGTTACCGTCCAATCTCCTTAATAGATTCATCTGTGAAAGTACTGGGGAGGGTTGTCCTTGCCCAATTGACTGGTTGGCTAGAGGAGACAGGAACACTCTCCAAGGTCCAGTACGGGATGGGCACCATAGACCAATGTCTAAATTTACAACTCTTAATAGGCAAATACACGGTGGCCAAGAAGGGTTCCTTGTTGGTAGCCTTTATGGACCTATCATCGGCCTTTGACCGTGTAAATAGGTCAAAACTATGGTCCTTGCTCCTATCCCATGGAGTAGACAAAAACATCGTCTACTTCTTAGCTGATCTTCACAGGGATCTATCGGCTACAGTACGGTACGATCAATCGGGCAATTGCACAAAAGATATACCTATATCTAATGGAGTTAGACAGGGGTGCATTTTGGCACCCCTGCTTTTTACTCTTTACATAAATGAATTAGACAATGCCTTAATCAGCTCATGTAATGATATCCCTCGTGCAGGGAAATGTTTAATCCCTGCACTCTTATATGCTGATGACGTCGCCCTACTTGCAAGAATGGGAGTGGGCCTACAGTTACTGCTAGATTCATTTGCGGGCTTTATGAAGGCCTTGGATTTAACTGTCAATTTTGCTAAATCGCATGTTATGGTTATTGGTCCAAAATCTGCTAAGTCTAAAACGTTTAAATGTGGGGGTCACCAATTATCCAGGGTATCTTCATTTCCTTATCTGGGCGTTCTTTTTGACGACCAAGGTTCTTGGGTAACTCAAATTACAGCAAAAAAGATTGTTTTATCTAGAGCCACTGTGGGTGTTCTGGGTTTTGCCAGAAAGCTAGGCGCCAGACCAATGAGGGCCCTTATTCAAGTCTATAAAGCTAAATGCCTCTCTTTGGCATTGTATGGAGCCGAGATATGGGGATACAAAAATGTTAAAAGCATTCATATCGTTGAGGATAGGTTTCTAAAAAACCTCCTCTCAGTCCCGATTTCAACTGCCAACTATAATGTCCACCAGGAACTTGGAATCGGTTCTGTAGAAGATAGTATTGCCCTGGCCCCATTATTGAAATGGATTAGCATTTGGCTTAACCCGGACCTACAATTAAACCACACAATCATGAAAGACTGTACATTGCTAGACTTTGGGTCCCGTATACCTTGGCTGAAATATATTCAGAACCTGGCCATAAAGCTAGGTAGACCTGAACTATATCAGTCCCCAGAGGCCCTAGTAAAAGGTGACTTTAAATGGTGTAAAGAAACATTTGTGTACATATCTACCATGGATAGGGAAGGGAACGAGCTGGTTAAGGGCACCGTTAGGGCTCACCAGCTCTGTAAAACTACACCATCCATGGAACCATACTTAGGCTATGTCACAAATGCAAATCATCGTTTCCTACTGACTAGATTTAGACTAAATCAATTACACCTCTTGTTTGGAGATAGGAAAGGCTGGAAAAGGGCTGTGGATAATGGCCCTTGTTCCTGTGATAATTTTTCTCCACAGGACATGACACATTTTTTCTTCTTCTGTGAGCACTTTATTGACATAAGGAATCGCTTTTTATTACCTATACTAAGAAACAAAGGATTTGTTCAGGTGAGACCTGCTCTTCTTTACCTTCAGATGTTAAATGATGTCTGGGAAACTTTTAACATTGCGAATTTTTTATCTGTTTTAATTCGCTCCTTGAGGAAATGAACTGTATCCCTTTTAATGTTTTTTAATTGGACACATTGCTCTATTTTTATCAATCTATGTCAATGCGTTTTTTTAGCTGTAATGGTTATCTAAAATGAATTCTGCATTTTTAAGTTTATTTATTGTAGTATGCTTTTATGGTTTGCACTTAAACCGAATAAAGACTTTTGACTGACTGACTATATGTATACAGTCGTGTGGAAAATCATGTTTATTTCCTTGGTTACAGATACCCACATACTTACGCTATTCCGGAGGCAATACCCCCTTACCGTGGAAATATAATACCTTCAAATACTTAGGAGTCCTTTCGGACACTGCTACACCTATCACCAAAGGGGACAGTGTCTATTGCCAAAATGTTGATACTTCCCTGGCTCTACAATTTTTTTGCAGCACTCCCATTGATATTGAAGAAGTCATTCTTCCTAGACTTACAACGTATACTTGCATCTCTGATCTGGGCTAAGAAGAGGCATAGAGTAAAGATGGACACATTATATGCTACGCTCAATTACGAGCTTTACTATGAGGTGGCCTAACTCCTATGTCCACTTTGATGGCTGCATGACACTTCTAGTCCTGAAAAAGATCTGTTAGGCTTTGGAGCGGTTCTTGGACTCCCCCTCCTACCACACTGTCCCAAACAATGTACTGAAAGTGGAGACATGGTGTTGGGGGAAACACATACACTGGGGTTAAAAGGAGGCACAATATACCAGGTAGGCACATGGACCACAGCTGGTTAAAAACATGGGGGGAATGTTGTAATGGAGGAAAGACTATGCACCTTTGCAGATCTGATGGAAGGGGGCACCTTGCATCCAGGTCAGTTTCTCCTATCTTCCTCTTTACGAAGAGTGGCAAGGAGACTATGGAACCTCTATAGAGATCTTGTAGGCTGGCCAATTGGAACTGATGATAACCTTAATGCGATCGGGACGTGTCATTTCCAACATCTTTGGAGCCTTGAGAAGCAGTACTATAGGTGGCGGATTCCTGACCCTTATGGGGTATTAGGAGGAGAAGCTGTCCGTGGAGCTACAGGACCCTGCCTGGCAGAGATGTCAGGGGTCCATCAAAATGGTCATGCCGAATGCTCGAATCCTGTTTCTACAATTTAATTTTCGACACCACGCACACCTTTCTACCAGATAATATAGCAAAATTGATCCCAGACACAAGGGCAGTGTGCCCCAGATGTCAACAGGCAGATGCATACTTTCTTCATATGGTGTGGCTCCGACCGTAAATAGTGGACATCTGGCCAAGGTAACCTCCTGTATATCAGACCTCACCACCTCTATTTTGCCACATGACCCTGTGCAACCACTCCGACGTAGTGATGAAATGGATGAAACAGTGAAGGGGGTTTCAGGGCCTAGAGCTTGTCTTAGCAAAACGTCGCATTGCCATGTCCCGGAAGGAGACGACTGCTCCTCTGGTCACTGCATATCAGATGAAAGTGGTCCACTGGGTGTCTGTGGAGATTTCAGTCCAAACGGATGCCAGGGCCCGAGATGGAAGGAGTAACCTTATGGAACAGTGGAATGACTACTTGACTAGATTGAGGGTTATGCTCACTCCACCTGATATAACTACCAATGGCTCAGCATGACACCTTGCGCTGCTGCTTTTTGTGTGCTGTGGACCACCAGTTGGGGGACACAACTCATATCTTTTTTGGGATTGGGGAGGGAGGGCTGGTGGGTGGAAGAGCTGCATTGGTTGTTTCTCAGGTTATTGTCTCCTTTTATTATGCTTTGTCGTTTTGATACCCGACTAGACTCATACACCTTCCCATTTTGAACATGGATGAAGGGATGGTTGTTTGCAAGGGATTGTATTTATCCTTCCATCTATATATGCATGTATTGCTGTACAGGGCACCTGAGCAGATTCAGCCCGAACAACAGTACCACAGTATCTTGATGTAAATGGTACTTGTTATAAGTTTTCATGGTGGTTCTCTGTTCCATTTCAAATTCGGCCCACTGTCTGTTGCAGTCCATATCCATTTTTTAGTGTGACCTCTGGCTTGATCTCTGTTACGATCAGGTAAGGCAAAGCCTTCTGTTGTTACACCTAGGTCCTTTAGAGTCTTAACTATCTCAGTGTCCTTGTTAGTCTCGGTCGACCTTGCACTGAGTACATGTAGGAAGGTGGAGTATTATGTAGTGATGCTAGTAGGCTTCACCATGTAATACTATCACAATACCCCATAGATGGTCCTTGGATTCACAATATTAAATCCTTAGCTCAGTCCTGGTAAAGTGGCCAAGGGCAGCTAGGCTTTTACCAGAGGAACATATGTTAAGCATTTCATACTATCAACATGAATGATAAGTAATAGACACAACTTGAAAGAAATCCGACATCAATTTATAAAAAGAAAGCAGATTGTTTGGAAACCACAAAAAGTTATAAAAATAAAGCAGATTGTCTGGACACCACAAAAAGTCAATTGGATAAGTAAAACCAGAGTTATGGATTTTAAAGTGGAAAATAAATCAATGCAATTCACTACTGCAAAACATTAGTATTGCGATCAATGGTACAAAAGCACCAGTGATAATCTGCCACTTGCAGGTCTAGTTGCATGGAACCCACTGGGTGTTGAAGTGGGGCGATTCAAAGGACCAAACCGCAACAGTTCAATTTTATCTGACTCGAAACGCCCGAGTGCAGCAGAGTAGTCCTTGCTGTCCTTGGTGCTGGATAAGGAGCAGCTGGGGCGCTGGTGTTTACCACTTATGTGGTGCTAGTGAAGAAACTGATGCAAAAAGTCAACAACGGGGCCACTGATGTGGTTAGTTTCCTCTGGTGGCAGTGTTGAGGTAGTGGTTGCCAGACTGCCCACCAACAAGCCTTGCCAGGAGAGACACCAGTAGGAAGTTATTTTAATGTCCAGAGATCTGAGGGAAAATGGTAGCCGCCTGAAACTTGCTGGAGGTTAGGATTACACTTCACACAATTCCCTGGATGTACTACTTTTGGGCAATCCCTCATTGGGTCCGATGGCCAGCGATTCTTTTGTTTAGGTATGTTGTTTTTACATGCTAACTGCAGGGTACTAGTGCCACAAAAAGAAAGAACCATACTAGTTTGGAGCCATGTGCCTAGTATTTATCTTTTTTCCTAGTGAAAGCATTACTATCAGATGAGAATCCTTGGATAAACACCTAAGCATTTTAGCGAGTAAGTCCAATGTACATCAGGAATGCAGAAATGTATTGCAAGCAAATCCCTATAATTTTTAGGAAGATGTTTAATTGCTGCATCCCTGAATTATGTCCAGGGCCAAAGAATGTCTCTCTTGTGGAAATAACTCAAACATATTCAGAAACAATGAATGTCATTTAGACTGACAAAAGTTTGTCTTCTGTTCAAAACCAGGCCAATGTATATATCAAGTTTCACACAGCATGCATCTGTTTGTTTTGGCATAGATTTAGAAGCAAGTATGTGGTTGTGATCGGAATTAGCCTTACTCTGTCTTCATGTTCCATCATGATCCATTTTGAAGGATCAGGTGAAATGTGTGTAATGTGGCTTAATTTGGCATAATCTTGGTAATTCCACAAACAAAATTTACATGTAATGCAAGAGGTTATACCATTATGTCACATCGAGCAATGAGAATTCTGTACAGGGAAAAAAACTAATGTGAGAAGCATGGAAATTACGCGATCTGCATGATGTGAGCAGTATTTTCCAAATGCAAGCAGAAGTTCTTTAATGTGGGTGGTCAACATGCACTTCAGGCTGATTTTGTTAGCATGTGGGCTGTTCGGGTAACTTTTGGAGGAAAAACTTTTAATGTGGGCACACCAAAATTAACTCAGGCATACATTTTTGAGGTAATTATTTACCAGAGCATACCCTTCAGGTAATTTGTTTGTTTAAACACTTTTTTTTTACAGGAGGAAAGTGCCATCGTGACTGTACATACAGTAGCAATTTCCTCTTCCAATCAAGGATGGGACTCCCTCTGCTTTGTTCTGTCCCCGGTCATTTTGGACTTTAGATGAAAGTTTTGTTTGCAATCTCTACTGCTTTCACAGGTTTACTTTTTGGGAAAATCAAGTTTGTGAACTACAGTAATTTGCAAAACGTTTGTTGTTTTTTGGGGGAGGGTATGCAACACTATTTTAGTTCCTTTTTTGTTTTTTCTTGTTTTTATTCAGTGCCATGGAGAAAGTACAGATTAACCCTGTTGAAACAACTCTGAGTCAAATAGTTTCACCAGCATCGCCTTGTTCCATTGTTTCAAGACCGAAAAAACCTGCAGCATACACCACCTCTACTACAGTCACAGCCAACTCTAGTGAAAGGCAAACAAAACGACCGAACTTCAACTCAACAAGGCCAACAAGAAAGCTATTCTCCCCAGATTGGAACTTTTTTTACAATCAGCAGTGAAAAGTTTGTTGTGGTAAACCAGGGGGACATTATGGTCCTAAGATCCAACTGGCCCATCTGAAAAATCAACTCGCAATTGTGTGGGAGGAGCACCTCAAAAAGATATATGCTGGTGAAAAAGAAGTAGTTTAACTGATAGAAGGGGATGGTGGTGTGAAAGAAGAAGCAGATGTCATAATCATGCAAATCTACCTTGTGACTCGCTCGAAGTGCGCAGTCATAATCCACAGTAACCTCAAATGGAACAAGGAACAATGAGCTAGAGTCACCCCAACCCACCCAAGGAGCCTACCTGCTCCTTATATGTCACTGGTGGAAATATCACAAAGAAAACAGTCTCAACATCCAAATATCAAGGCTATGTTCAGCAAGGATTTGCTATACCACTGAACCCAAGATAAAGTTCATTTATCCCAGATCCCTTTTACTTTTGTGGAAGGAGAGGTACTCGGGAATTTGTGGAGCTCTTCTGTTCAAAATGGAAGATTCCCAGCTGGACCTATTTTTCCACTGCTGCTGTGTCAGTGGTGAACCATGAAGTCCTCTAACTGGTTAGTAAACCTATGAAATCGCAGAAGGCTGCCAATATATTAGATTAAATTAATACCAAAGTCTACGAATGGCATCAACCTAGAGGTATCAGCATTAGATTAATTGCCAATGACAATGTCAGTAACATTGTCAAAGCCATGCTGATGGAGGATACTTCAGAGTCCTATGTTTAGCGCATTAAATAAATCAAATTCTGCAGGACTTCCTCAAAAATTAAGTAGTAATCAACAACATATCAGTCACCTGTTTCAGAATTTGCAGTAATTTCAGTCATTGTTTCAAAGTCTAGAAACCATTGAAGATTATTCAGCAGGCTAAAAGAGTTTCTGTAAAAACCCTGATACAGGATGTGCCGACATGTTGAAACTCCCCCTCCTACATGGTGCAACCCCTGATTGAGCAGTAAAGGCCTGTCAATGATTACGTATTACAAAGGAGAGTAGATTTAACTGCCAAAGCCATGACAATTGAAATAGACAAAGGAGAGCTAGTGGAGCTAGTGGAGAGCCCGAATGCTACTGTCTTGACACTATCACACAGGAAGTGAGCAATGAGGACAGAACTATGAGCCATTAGAACCTGCTGTAGGAACATCTGCAAAACATGGGGCAAATATTTTGCAGTGTCGATGAAGAAGCAGCCTTATTGGTCAACAGCTTAATCCTTCGCTTGAACACTAATCAAAGGCTGCAAAAAGAGATTGTGTCCCCCGAATTGTATATCCATGCCACAATACTGGATCCACTTTACAAAAAAGTACTGACCACTTTCATTCCTTTCTCAAATTGGATGTCTCAGTTTACGAAAACTGGATTACATCAGGAAGGTGGGTGATCTAGAATATGACTGATTGGAAATTTGAGGACATGACACAACAGAAGTGCAGTCTAGCTCTCAGTCCTCCAAAAGACAGTTGCAACTGCAGCAGCAGTACTCAACACCATCGCCAGCTACTATTAAACCAACAGCAATAACAACTTCCCTTCCAACATCTGCCATGTGTGGGTTTCATATGTCAGGACTTAAATTAAGTGCACAAGCGTAGGCAATGCATACACAGCAAGTGTCAACAACAATGATAGAATAGGTGTACCTGGATTAAGATGAAGGCTCCCTGTTTTCCGTTTTTACAAATTTTTACAGATAAATACAGACAGAAAACATTCATTTTCTTGTCTGTATTTATTTTTAAATGTGGATAAAAATGGAAATTGAGTTGCTTTTTGAGTAATTCTAAATAGTGTCTGCCATGACTGCCAGGCCAATAGATGTGTGGATTGATAGATAAGGGGGTTAAAAAAGAAAGGAATTGTAGTAAAGAGGTTTTGACAGCAGTAGATATGCACAAGGTTGATAATGAAATGTACATATTTTCATATAAGTGCACTGATTTATCTTTCTGCTGGTGTTCACAGCACTGAAACCTGGCTGACATTCAAGCATGAGTGCATATTTATTGATTAAATACATGTGGAAATATCCTAATTTCAGCTTAATTTTTCCACGAAACCCAAAATAAATATGGATAAATCCAGATAAAATTAGCAAAAAAATAAATATGGATAAATACAGATGGAAATATCAAAAATTAAATACCATAAAACCAGGAGCCCTAATTAACCCCTCGCGTGCGCACGTCGGACAACGGCCGTCACGAGCACTACCTCGGTAGAGCTGTGCACATCCGTTGGCCGACGCGGCCCCGCCAACTCAATAAATCATCCGCACCGCGGCGGAATTCTCGCCGCAGTTAACGGGTTAAGATCCATTGACCTATTGGCATCGGAAGAAGGAATAGTCGCCATACATTAGCAGGCTGGCAAAAAAGTATTGTTCAAGTATGGTAGCCAGTGTATCTTCGGAGCGTGTGTTCAGTACTTCTGGGGAAATTGTCATGGACAGAAGGACCAGCCTCTCTCCTTGAAATAGGGATAAGCTAATAATGAATCACATTAAAAAACATTTAATACCCAAAAATGATCAAGCTCCAGAAAATACATCTGTGGATGAGACCAATTGGTTAGACATCACAAGTGTGAAGTGTGGGCGACCCCTCTAAGTTGAAGGACAAACACTACTTCTCTGATTAAAAGAGAAGCAATAACACAACAACAGATATGACCCTTTTTTAAATAAATAAATATTACCCAGTGTGAACAGTTATAGTTCCTACCAGGTTTCCATAGGAAATAGATTTTTTAGTTTGCTACTAACTTTGGTACCTACTGAGAAATCTTCACAAAACTTCCCAAAAAACAAGCCTCAAGCACCTCAGCTTTTTCCTGGAACGTTTTGGGTTGATCCGTCAGGTAGGACCAAAAAAGTGGGGGTTCCAAAATAAAATTTCCCCCATGCAATTTCATTGGTTCTTTAGACACAGCTGCAGCATAAACGGCTAAAGGGAAGTACATCAAATTTGTCAGAAAGCTAGATCTTGGTCGAGTAAGCATGCTTTTGTGATTTGGTATAAATCCATTCAGTAGTTTTTAAAGAAATGAAGGTTTAAAATGTATATATATTTCAAGCAGCGGTTCAACGACAGATCAATGTTGTGGATCCGTAATCAGTGAGCTCAAACAATCATTGTGACTAGCTGGCTGCGACCTTAAGGAAATGTTGTGGCCTCTATACTAGGACTCAGCGACCCAGTCCAGAGTCCTACAAACTAAATTGAAATAAGATCTAAGGATACAGGGTAGTGGCACTCCAAGGGGCAAAATAAAAAAAAAATTTTGGGGGGTTTTCAGTGTATCCATGGATCCACCATGAATCTCAGCAAGGTCCCCTTGAGAATCAAGGTGGATCCATGAGTCCATAGTGCAACAAAATAAAAAATAGGGTTGAAAGCCGGCTGGGGTTAGGCACAGGGCTTGGCCATAGGACAGGCCATGCGGTCAAACCCACACTCTGCACGGTGATGGACATTTTACTTGACGTAAAAAAAACAGATAAAAAGTCAAGGAAAAAAAGGTTAAAGTGAAGTTTAGTTAGGAATTGTAATAATATCTTACTTTACATTAAAAAAAGACTATAAACAACAAGCATTGGCATAGTCAATAGGTCTCGCTTTTGGGACCTTATAAGTATTTAGTTATGCAGCACAATATCCTTGGTGCAACAACATCAATTGTTGCATAGTTAAACACTTATAAGGTCCCAAAGGCGAGATCTACTGACTATGCCAATGCTTGTTGCTCAAGTTAGCAGGTCTGGTACCAGAGAGTTGGTCCAGAGAACAAGTAAAACGCAGTTGCTGATCTGCACCCTGCTTACCAGGTTTGTAAGTCTCAGGAGAAGGAGGTCAAGCAGGAGTAAAACGGGAGGGGAAAAGTACCCTTTATCAGACCGCTGGCACTTTATAGGATGAAAGTAGTGAGATTATCTGCATTTGGAGGTGTATTCGAAAATGGCGTTGAAAACTGAATCTGAAAATTGTATTTGGTATTGTTTTTTCATTTTAGTATTATGTTTGATGTTGGATTCGTTGGTCAAAAAGAAGTTACAGTGTTTACTTTACATACAGAAAATGATGCTGTTCAGTTGTGTAACTCCGTGTATACCGGACCTTGATTGTAGGGAAATATAATTGGCAAGACTTTTAGAACATGAAGCCATCTTTGATTGATTTATTTCTTTGTCTATTTGGTCCGTTGAAAAAAATACTTTTCACTTTGAAAATGGCATTGTGTAATTTTGTATTGGCCTATTAAATCCTCTGTGAGGTAGTTTGATTTGTTTTCATTGAGAGTACGGACAATCCTAGATTAAAGATCTGTGTGTTAATAATTTGGATTTCCTTCCTGCAGTTTCTGAAAGATTCGTGAGACGTGAACATTTGAAAAATGTCCCAAATGCGGTGGGTACACAAGATGGTCATGGAGGAATGGAGGGAAGTGGCAATGGCAGAGGATATCGCGAAGACCTTTTTGAAATGCCTCTCTTACAGGATTGCATAACTTAAATGCCTCTCTTACAGGATTGCATAGCTTTTCGAGGTAGGGACGAAGAACCTACGGGTGTTTGTCAACATACCAGTCCCTTCGCTGTGCGTAGATTACTCCAAAATGATGGATGCGAATGCTGATGTCATAGAGGATGAAATATGTAAGCGGTGCATATGTAGAGCTCTCCAATACCTTCGGGTCGAGTTCGAACAATATAAAACCTACTAAAATAAGCGCGCGTGCTGAAAGTTAAAAACAAGCTGCGAGACGCGCTCTGTGGTGGGAGAGGGGCAATGAAGCGAGGCGCACGCGCAGTGCTGAAACAGAAGACGCGATAGTGAAAGTGATAGCTCACTAATGAGCCATGACAGCACGCGAGTGATGCGCGCGCGCGCCACAGCAGGAAAAAGTGAAAGTGATCGCGCTGTAAGGGTGCGCAAGCGCTGTGCTTAATGAGGCATGAAGGAAAGGCAGATGGCGGCTGCGCGCATGCCCGCGTGCGTAATAGCAAGCTTGAGGCCAGCAAAAGCGTGTAGTAGCACTTTGAAAATCCACTTACTAAATTTCTCACAGTGCAGCACATGCGCTGGCTCAGGCGAGACCTAAAAAGGGTCAAGGGACGTTATAGTTAGGTGAAAATGTCAGTTAAAACGTAACATTCTAAACTAAAAATTCACCAATTATAGTTATATCAAGTAACTATAACTCAAACCCTAAAGTAACACTAACTTGTGCCCTCACCATGCACTGCTTGTACCCTCACATATTACATCACTCATGACATGTTGAAGACTGCATTGATAACATCCCTAATGACATCTTAAATGGTATCATTGATAACAACACTGTACTTGGCAAGGTTGCGAGCTATACTTACTTTAGAACACGAGTTATAGTTACTGAAGATAACTTTATCTGGTGAATTTCATGAGGAAGCACAAGAACAGATGGCTTTGAGATAAAATGATAGACACAACTTTGCACCTCAGCACTGCTACAATAAATTAATTTAAAAACCAAACTTCAGAGTGTCATGCCTGTACTGTAAAGGAGCGAGGGGGTGAAAGTAAATTCAAAGTTGTGGCAGCAACATGGTATGCAATGCACTGCTAGCATTCCAATGCCTGATGGCAACTGCAGGGGACTGAAAGATAATATCGTGGCTAGGTAAAAATGTCAGTTAAAGCATAACATTTTAAACAAAACAGAGTTTCGGAGTGATCCAACAAGTGGGGGCCGAGAAAAATGGGTGGTTTGCAAAACCAGATTTCCCCACACATTTTCAATAGAATTTTTAGGAAGAAATACTGCAAAACAAAGCTGAACAGAATAAAACAAATTTGGCCGACAGCATTCTTTTTGTGATTTGGTGTAAATCCGTTCAGGAGTTTTTAAGAAAATAAGTATAAATAATATTGGTATATCTGGACAGCTGGTCTACTGGACGTAATAAGAAACATGTTATTCCTGTCATAATAATTGCTTTAATTTAAAAGTATCTATTCTTCTTAGTGTAGTGTTTGTGATATTGTGAACAATTAAATAGGTTTGTTTCTGTTACCACAGTGTCCCTGATCCCATCATAGATATTGTTAGTAAACCAAAAGCATTACTTCAACAATAGATTAGATAGGGTTCTGTGGGACTATAATAACCAGTCTTTCACATTCAGCACTGGTGCATTAAACTAAGTTCACTTGTGTCACCCATGGGTGGAAAAGCAAACCTTGTAGAAATGTGCCAAAGTTGTAGTTTATGGAACAAGCCCAATGGCGTATCACCTACCACTGGTTACAGGTGACCTTGATCTGGAGGTGCATGCTGTGCTACACTCTCCCCCACTACAGCTTGTGCTCAGCCAAGATGTGCTCAGATTCTGGCCTACAAAATGCTATCAGCATGGAAGGGGGATGTGGTGCTGCGCAAAAAAAGATTAGTGCTGCCAACTCATTAAAAATATGGTGAGCATTACCTCCTTGTGCTGTCGTTGACCACCGGGGGTCCCGGAGGGCATGGCGGCACTGTCTGTCTCTATCATAGCATCTGGGGATAGGCATAACTAAAAGAAAAGGGAAGATAACACCAAAATAGAGACACCAGGGGACAAAACATGAGTAATAAACACATAGGAACTGTCAGAGATCAATTAAAATGAAAATAAGGTTGAAAAATAGGGGAGAGGTGAACAAGAATGGGGTGAATGGCGATGGATGGCCCTAGGAAATAGGGGAATACAAGGTATAGCTAGGCAGGAGCAAGCTAAACTGAAGAAAATACCAGCACATTTGAGCAACACTTATTGCTGTTTCATGCTATTTAATGCTAAATGCATCTCTGGCATAATTTCTTAACCTAATGTGTCAGAGAAGGAATTTGCTTTATTATGCGTATTTTTTAAAATTTGCATAATTACCCAAACACATATAATGCAAATTTTGCATACCCATAATATTTTCTTTATGTGCTATTAATTCAATGACCTTTATGGCCCTTTATACCAATATTCCTCAGAATGAGGCATTGGTAGCTGTGAAGAGTGTTTTGGACAGTGGAGATAGCGACTGCGGTCATCTTTTTGTTCTGGAGTGCTTGGCCATTGTCCTTAAGGAAAATTATTTCGAATTCGACGGGAGTATTTACAAACAGATACAAGGAGTTAGCATGGGTGCAGCCTGTGCGCCAAATGTGGCTAATATTTTTATGGGAGCCTTCGAAACAAAGTACATCTTTAACGAAGTTGCTCCCTTCAGTGAGAATATACTCCTTTGGCATCATTTTATCGATAATATTTTCTTTATTTAGAGAGGCCCAGAAGAACAGCTCGAAGAATTCACCCATTGGATTAACCTTTGTGATCATCATCTTAAATTTAGTCCTAACATCAGCAAGGAAAAAATTGAATTCTTGGACATCTGGATTCAAGTTTTTGACCAGAAAATAGAGGTTTCCCTCTATACTAAGCCCACAGCACGGAACACTCTGCTACAATATGCTAGCTATCACCCACGTAGTCAAAAGGATAGCAGCCCATTTAGTCAATTCCTACGTTTACGCCGGATTGTACTACTATGCAGAATTTCGAGCTGCACGCGGAACAACTGAAGGTCAAACTTCTGGACAGAGGTTACCCTCACAGACTGGTCAAAGACTCTTACAAAAGGGCAAAATATTATGACAGAATGGCCCTATTACAGACTAAGTAGGCTAAAACAGGCAACAAACTTGTTTGTGTCACCACACACTCTAACATTAATCACAAAGTACGTCAGATAACCAGCACTCAATGGCACATCCTCAACTCTGATTCTCATAAAAGCATTCTTCCCAAACCTATCTTTGCATTTCGCCGCAACAATAATTTGAGGAATGCCTTGGTTAAAGCTAGGGAGCCCCAGAGTCACAAGGTCATACAGAAATCCATTTTAGGCACTAACTCCGTCATGGGCACCCACAAATATGGACATTGCCATGCCTGTGATTTCGCTATTGTAGCGAATGAACTTATCTGGCGTAAGAGGACTTTCACATTCAAAAACATGACTAACTGTCATACGAGTAATGTAGTGTACCTCATTCCGTGCCCCTGCCACAAAGGTTATGTTGGTGAGACAGGCAGGGAGTTCAGAGTTAGGTTTAGTGAACACAAATCAGCCATACAAAATAAACGACCTGGAGCCCCGATGGTCACCCATTGGGTAGAGTGTGGACACTCTGTTAATCTTTTGGAATCTTTCGGGGCCCAGATCGTTTCCTATGCCGATGATACCCAGCTCCTCTTTACCTGCGGGAAAGGAGCAGATTTTGACGGAGAGAGTATCCGGGGTTGCCTTGGGGCTGTTTTTAATTGGTTCCAGCTTAACAGCCTCAAGTGCAACTCGGATAAATCGGAGGTACTCTTCTTCGGCTGCAGATCGGACCCAGATTGGCAGAAATGGTGGCCTGCTAATATGTTTCCCCCTGCAGGCTCTTCCCAGCTAGCCAAGAACCTGGGGATTAAGATCGATAATGGTCTGACGCTGAGATCCCAGATTCTTGGTCTTACTGGTACCTGTTTCGGCCTCCTCCGGATGCTCCGCAAGTTTCATCCTATGCTCCCGAAGGATCACAGGAAGATAACGGTTCAGGCTATAATCGGCTCGAGAATGGATTACTCGAATATCCTTTATCTCGGCCTGCCGGAGTATCTGTTGCAACGACTGCAGGTGGTCCAGAATTCGGCAGCACGGGCCTTCTTTGGATTACCCGACCGAGCTAGAACCTCGGGCCTCCTGCAGTCACTCCATTGGCTGCCCATCCGGAAGCGGATAGTCTTTAAGGCCTTGACCTTGGCCCATAAAGCTCTACATGCTTCAGGAGCAAAATATCTCCAAAAAAGGCTAGCTTTTTACCATCCTGCAAGGTCCCTGAGGTCGGAGTCTTTGTTTCTCGCCGTGGTCCCTCGCATGAAAAGGGCACGTATAGGAGGTCGATCTTTCAGACTGCTGGCTCCGCAGCTTTGGAATACTTTACCAGTGACACTGCGCAGTACCTCCAATCTGTTGGCGTTTAGGAAGGGCCTAAACATCTGGCTTTTTATTCTTTAGATATCAGCCTTGATTGTTAGTTTAGGGACTTCTCATTTTTTCTGCTTTTTCTTTTTCGTTATGTTGTGGTACAGGTTTGCAATAAAGCACCGGGACACTCTTTGAGTAGCCGTGCGCTATACAAGACAAATATAACATAACATAACATAAAGATCTACGCTGGATTATACTGGAACATATATTCCCCCCTAAGGACAGTAACATCAACGCCCTGAGATGCAAGAGGGAGGTATTTTGGATTTACACCCTTCAGATATATGGCAAAGGACTCAAAAAGTCCCTCCCTTGGGAGAATGCTATTATATGAATCCGGTACCCCCTTTGCCCTTAGTGGTTGACTCTTTTTTTGACTTCTGGGACTTTCTGCTATAGTGAGTCTTACTCTCCCCTTTTCTGATATTCCTCATTTTTGGTAATAAGTGTATCTTCTAGTACTGTCTTCTCGGAGTTTACATGAATTATCTACATGTGTGTATCATCATTGGTAATATATATTCGAGTAAGTGATTTCTTTCAATCTTTTCATTATCACTATGTATACCTTTGGATGTTTACTTGTCAATTCACTTATTGTTTCCTTGGTCTTGCTTACCTTTTACCAGTAGCCACACTAGTTTTCTTGCTTCACTCGTTTATGTGTTACTACCATTTTTTAGTTCTATCGTCACATTTATTTATATTTCTTTACTCCTTCACACCATTCTATTATGGCGGTTGTTCTATCTGTTTAGTCCTTTTTTAATATCTAGTATTTTTACCTCTTTGCTTGTTTCCGTATCAATATTATACCACTCAATCATGGCAGACATCTTATGTATTCAGTCCGCCCTCTTTGTCTAACTCCCAGCGCGCTAGCTTCAGAGTAATGCTGGCGAACTCTCCCCTCAATGAGTCCGTCGTTTATTTCGGGGAGCAGAACTATCCACTCACATGTTTAGCCGCTTGACGTTTAGTTTACGTCCGGCTATAAGTAGTACACCTTTAGCTTTACTGGATACATTACTGCTTCGTACTCCGTGGTCCCCACACCGGAGGTCTTTTGATGGTTACTACTCTGTAAGTACTTAGCGCTAGATATTCCCCCTTTTGTAATTTATTAGTTTGTTGTATAGCCACTAGCTGGTCCATACTCATTCCACGGCACTGTTTTAATCTCTGCAGACCGTTTATCTACATGGAGCTCTGCCCCGCGGTCCACGTTGCCTACTTTACCCTTACCAGTCGTCATCATTTGCCAATCATTTTTTGACTCGTAAGTTTATCACTTCTTTATCGCTATTGGTTGAGTTTCACGCCATTTGGGCAGTTAGTTGCTCATTTATAGATTATTTCTCTCTCATTGAGCATTTATTCTCCTGTTTCTAGGTTATTTGAACATGGCTACGTTTTGATCTAATAGATTGGCTTTTGTGTACTTTCCGTTCTTATCCAACTGTCTCTAACCATCGGAGTACGCTTTCCAATAAAGCACACAATATATTTATGTAAGTCATGTTTTAGGTATTGGGCTGATACATTTAGGACATTATTGCGATATTCTTTAAGATGCTTATTTTCTTTTCATTTATTTCTTTTTCGCTTTAGTCTATCGCCAGTGGACTTGGCTTATTTGCAAATACACCTTGCTGACTATCTTACCCTGGATTTAGGTAATGCATTTTATGCATCTCCCCTGTGTTTTAGGTCATGCATTTTAGGTGTCATTCCCATTTTTCCCAGGGTTCTAGGTCATATAACTCAGATGTTATCCCCATTTCCACGAGGTACTTCTTATTGCATTTACATATTAATAAAAATCCTTTTCTCACATCAGTCTTTTTATGCGTTTATGGACTACTTCTGTCTACGCACTCCCATTCAGTAGTCCCTTAATAGTATGTTATTTAGTCATTTCTGTGTCTTCTATTATTCCTCTCTCTCTGCGGTTCTAGTGACTTGTAGTAGATTAGTACTTTTGTGTAGGTTTTATTTTCAGTAATTTGGGTATGATTGTGGACATAGTTTCTAAGGCTGTTATGTCTTGCCATTCTTCCAATTCTTGCTTTTATAATTACAAATTTGTAGCCGCCTATTCATTGCCTGTTTTTTCTATGTTATTGCCATAAATAGACCCCATTATCATATCCTTTTTCTTTTTCCTGCTTGTACTGTGTTTCTTGCATCTTGCTTTTTGTAGTACATTAAGTGACCTTTGGAGGAAGTTGAATTGACCATGTGTGTCCAATGGAACTAAAACTTATGTTCGGATCCTTTTTCAAGTATGTGGACCATCTCTATATATTTCTTTAGCCCTCACCATAGTGCTCTGAGAGGTGACATTTGTCTCACTCCCATTTTTTATTTACTCTTCTAGCTTTTTGCATTCGCTAAGGTTCCTGAATTTGTTTTTTTTCTTTTATTCTGTATCTTGTCACCACGTATACATTACCTTTGCACCATTAGTTGGTGATGGTCATTTGTTCTATTTTTTCTATTCTTTCTTCATAATTCCTGGAATGGTTTCTTGCTCCCCTTTCTTACCCTTTTATGACATATAATTGTATGAATTATTCATTATATGTTTCTTCCCCACAGACCAATAGTTTTAGCTTGAGTGAAGCCCGGCGTTAAGACTAAACCATGGTCATAAGTAAATAATTTGGTTGTCCCTACAAACAGAAATACTAATTGGGCCCTGAAGAAGGAGCATACAGAATTACATGGGATCTCCGAAACGCGCATCGGCGCTTTCTTTTTTGTTTATTGTTTTTGTCTTTTATGTATGTTTTACTGTATTGTGTCATTTATTGTTCTGTTGAGTTTTCTTTGTTAGCTACTTTTGTGGCTTTTCGCATGTACTGACTTTGATGAGTATTTGCATTTTCGTTGATTGGCTCTCTTATTAACCTGCTTGCTGGGCTTAGGACATGTCTTTCTCCAAATGTTTGTGCTATATTTTGTGTATTACGAATGAAAATGAACAAAAATGGATATATAACTATAAAGAAAAAAATATATTTTTGATAAATAAATGAAACAAAAAAACATTTTATAAATTTACTCTTGGTCTGTGGGTTTACTTAATCTAATGGACTAGTTGTCTATAATTGATGTACTAGTGTGGTAGAAGTGTTTTGTTTTTTGATATTTACCATTATTTCAATGACTGCACCGTTTGGGTTTTTTTAATAGGAGATCCAAAAGACTTACTCCTTTTTTGATTAATCACCAACTAAGCTGCTTAATACTCTGGCTGGTCCAAATGTAAAGTACACTTTATTCATGGAATTGTGAAAGGAATTGAGCAAAACTGAGTGATGATTGAAGAGGACTGACCCAAAGCCCACTCTTCATAGTTCCAGGCAACCTCTTTGTTATAACTAGCGATATTTTATTTGCACATAAATAATTGAAATCACTAGGTGCAAAATTAATTTTTGCTTTTGGAAGGTAACTAAAGATTAATGACCGTTGAGTAGTGACATATGCGAATGCCCATTTTTGTTCCAACATGGCTGCCATCATTAAGATTCAGATAAGGGATGCCAATATTGTACAATTTGTGGTCTAGTTGTTAATGTGATCTCTTAAACTGGTATGATGACAACTCAGAAAATTATTCTGGGATGTGTAGGTTGAGAAGCAAGATAGAGTCATCTCCTCCTGTGGTCCACTGCATTTGAGAAGAGGACCCAACAGAGGGAGCCCACCACCCAGTGGACATGGCACCATGGTATCCTGTTGATCCCCATGTCACTACAACATATTGTGCGTCCTCTGCAATTGACAGACTAAGGGTTGCCTTTACTTTCTACCCACCTCTGTCCAGTCACTCTTCCAGGATGCTATTCGGCCACAGTTGCTACAGTGGTTCCCATTAGGCTGGCAGGTTGAGGTGCCTGCACCTACAAGTGACACGAGGAGTGGTAGGCTCATCATGGCAGCCAAACAGTGGATCACCTCAGGTGTGTCAAAAAGTAAATTGATTCATTAAATAACTCCATGTCTGCGATATCGTTGAATGTATGTAACCCTGCATGTCAAGATGTTTGGAAGCCAGTGATATTCTTCTGGTGTAAATGGTTCCAAGGATAGGGTAGAGACAGGTACAGATACTCAGTTAGATGACTTTTAACAAGCAACTCCGAGGAGCTATATGGAGGAGCTTCTGCCGATCAGCCATCAAGCATCCCTTATAGAAACCAGCAATCTAGAAAATATGTCCAGTACAAAGTAAAATGTCATGAAGAATCCCAAAAATTATTAATAATAATGCCTCAAAAGTCCTTAGACTATCCCTGAACCATAGGGATGACCCACGGATGACTGAATAACAGATGGGACAAGCTATTCCAAGGCTCGTTATTCATGATATTTAAAAATTGATCCTCTATACTTTCTAAACACAACACTGTCACCTTGAAAAAGCTCACAGGATTATTGAAAGCCCAAGTGAAACTAGTGCCACCTGTTCCACTGCAGTAATATATGGTAACAATGACTAATCACAGTTCAAGTCAACCTAACTGTGAGAAATCATTCCACTAGAAATACTAATAAAGTGCTAAGTCTCCAAAATCAATGGCTGTGGAGAAACTTCTAACTTAGACCACAGCAACACGTATACCATAATTCCTGCTCTGACAGCTCACAACGCATGTGTGATTGTGGGAGAAGCTCAACTAAAGACCTCAGTTCAGGACGAGCATGTTCTAGCATGTCTTAGCATCTATTAATGCAGAAAAATGCATCAATAAGACAAAGAAAATTCTGCAAAAGATGCAGCTACTCATGGAAAAAGCTTTGTGATTCAGTCCTGAAATTTTAAGGAGTAATCTCTAATTAAGACTGAACGATGGCATAACTACTCACAGACAAAGGGGTATATTCACAAGGAGCTATCGCCGAACCAACGGCACTTTATCGCAGCCAAAGTCGTGATAAAAATACCTCCCCATTCACAAGCTGGTGTAAACAGCCCACAGCACCAGTTTACTCGCGATAGCAGCTGCAAAAAACATTGCCACAGGGGACTCGCGCAACTATCACTAATGAGATGCAGAGTGGGCGTTCCCGTGCCAAAATCTGCGACAACATCACACCACAACATTCTCAAAGACCAGCCACATCAGCGATAAAAACACAAAACAGGCGATAAAGCACGTTAGCACCAGGAAATCTACACCTGCTCTGACCTGGTGTAAAGTCGGACAGCACCACAAAAGGAAGACCAGCCCAAGGCCACACAGGAAGGGCAACAGAAGCCATGGAGCCACCCAGCATGCGGCCCAGACACCCAAGAGGGCCACAACACCCTCTGACACCACACCCGGGCCCGCAAACCCCCCCCCGACCACCCCCAACCCCAGACTAAGAAACTGCACACCTACACCACGAATCCAATACAATTATTTTGCCTGATGTCGCACAAGCAGGAAAATCAACAGACATGCATGGCCAGGAAATGGAGACTCAGTCAAACAGCAATGCAATCCCCAACACAAAACACCATACAAACAAAAGCCGAGACAACCCTTAGGATGAATCCTAGCGGCTCCTCACTGGACAATCCGTAGAACACAGCCTGGAAGACCAAATCCAAGAGAAGAAGGTGTGCCATGCGCCCAACAAAGGAAAGAGAGAGCGAGGTAGCGAGACGGAGTGAGATTGCACAAGCAGCGCAAGGCCTCTCGGGCACCTGGCTCCACATACCAACGTGTGTGTGTATTGCCATCCGTACACCATGAGCCCAACGCCGTGTTCCAATCTCAGCGCCAAAGCCACATCACATTCCAAAAACGCAAGTAGTAGTCAGACAAACCTCAGGGATGAAAGCTCCATTGTTCCAATGCAGAAGGCGGGAGGACACCTGCACCTCTGACCTTGGTCCAGAACGCGCCTGGAACACCCTGAGAAAGATGCCATGGCAGATGGGGACGACTCCCACGCCACGCATTCCGCAAATGAACTATCCGACTCATCCACACCCCACACACAGAAGCCCCTGCCTGTGGTACCCCCACATGGGATGCCCTTGACACTCACGAAAACAGCAACCCACTCTCTCCAACGTTTCCCACACATTCGAATCATTGCTCAGAGCTGTGGCATATCCTCCACACAACTGCCACAGTCCAGAAGAGTGCCAGTTCCACGAGACGCACCAACGCAATGGCAGGCCATACCGGGCACATGCACAACCCCCAACACGTGGAACAGTACCGTGCATGTATGCTGCATTTACTGGGCGCAGTGCCACTGGCAGTGCTGCGGATCAGTTACCGGCTCAGCTTCCGCACTGCCTACGTCACCTGCGTCCAGCCCTGGTTCCACTGCCGAACATTCGAGTGTCCCATGGATGTCTGCCTATCCAACACAACTGTTGATGAATTGGACTATGACTTGTGTCTGCGCCCCCTGTTGGATCATGAACAGGAGTGTAACCGAGAAAGCCGTGCATGGGATGCCCTGACATACTGCGTATGTATTGGTAGTTGTGCATGGGAGATTGCACAATTCCTCGTGTGCAGTGACCACATCGAGGCGCTCCCCTATTGGGCTGTGTTGTGGATTGGTGAAACGGCGTGGGCTGAGCACACCTGCCCGGACCACTTCATGGATTGGCTCACCCTGGGGTTCCTTGAACACGACAATGACGTACTATTGGAACACATTGCACATGAAGCTGCACGGGCATTCATGGACAAGTAATTACGTTCCTGCAGCCACATCTGATTGTCACCCACAGCACATGTCCCAAGAACTTGTTGCATTGTGGGGATTGCTCACACATCCCACCACAACAGAGGATACGTTTGCCTTCCTCTGGGCACTGGATGCATGTGCATGGAACCACACGTGTGTACACACACCTGTGCAAGGTGATGCAGGTCCATGCTTGGTGCAACACAGCGACGTTGGGCAACGTTGCCAATTCGGACACACTGCTGGGGGAGAGCACACACATGGCAATGTAGCCCGACATGTGACCCTGTCGGACCCTCACACCTGATCACAGCAGAGCAGTCAATCTGCGCACTCCAGAGGCAGAGCACTATGCAGATCCCATTGCCTCACACGGGGCAATGGGCAGATGCCAAACAACACATGACTCATCTAGCAAGGCAAGGTGAGCTGAGAGCGTTGCCATCCGTGATGAATGGTGCCCATTTTAGCCCCAACATTTTCTGAACCTCGACATGTAACCATGCTGCGTGTGTCTTAAGCATGTCCCTGCCTGTTGTGGCCGTTGCCTCGTCTGTACTGACATGCACATGCCAATGAAGTCTATGCAACTCCACTGGTGTCTAACTGTGAGGTGTGTTGTTTGGATTGTCCACTCGTGTGCCACAATGAGCATCGTCCCTACACAGGGAGGAACTGACTGACGCATGTGCAATGGGGGTGTGTCCCTTTGGCAAGCTCCACCTCTGTGAGACAGACATTGTTATTGGATAGGTGCTGGACGCCATGTGAACTTACGTGACTTCAGCAATGTGAGTATGGTGTCCAACCTCTGACCATGTGGAGCAGTGTCATTTATCACAACAGAATGTGTCCACACAGATGTGTGTGAGTAGGTATGCGACGTGAACTTCTGGTCTCACATGTGTTGTAGGACACCACTCCTGGTCTGCTTTTGTTTGGGTCAGTCCTAAGCACAGCCCTATTCAATACATGGACGTGTGCCTACGTTGGGGGTTGTCAGATTGTTGTTGATGTGCAATGGGGACACAACTAGTACTCACCTTCACAGTCATCCAATTGACCATGTGTCTCAGGGATACACATGCGCATAGATGTCAGTTACCAGGTGTTAGAAATGGGGGTCTCTAGTTGGCAATGGCTGGCCACTGTCCAAGTAGGTATCCTTCTACCTAAGTCAGAGTAAGGGGGCTACACCCTTTGATAACCCCTGCTCAACCCTGTGGTAACGTAGCACGAGCAGACAGGCCTATCTCAGAGGCAGTGTGTGAAGCATTTATGACCATACACAGTAACACAGTGAAGAATACTACAAAGAGACACCAAGTAGGTATATACAAAAATAAGTATCTTTATATAGACTTATCACAAGACCCAAAATGACAAAAAGCCACAATACTGTAAAATGGAAATAATCTTAGACTGCTGCAAAAATAGATCAAGATGTGCAAAAAGGAGTTCAGTTCAAAGCAGTGGTCTCTGCGACCCTTTTACTCACAAAGTACCTGGATTGGCAGTGCAAATAAGCAAAATGTCGCAATGAAGCTGTAGTGTTGATTCTTTCCACGCAAGGCCAGTGATGCGTCAATTCCTTGCCACGAGGGAGGAGGTGATGTGCCGATCTGCTGATGCGAGGGAAGGCGAGGCGTTGAACTTCTGCACGCGAGGCCATTGATGCAATGAATCCTTGCCGCGAGGGAGGAGACGATGCGACGGCCTGCTAATCGGTGCTGCGAGCAGGTTGCGATGTGAAGAAAGGGCGCTCCGCTCGGGAGCGACGGTCTTGGTACGATGCGATGGATGTGATGTGCTAATCGCTGGGATGCGACACTCTTGATGCGATGCGATGATCTTGATGCTGCGAGCACTCAGCGGCAGCAGCGTGATGATTCTCGATGGCACTCTCACTTGCAGCGGCCCACAAATGTGCGGTGCGATCATTTCAGGTTGCGAGCACTCGGTGGCAGCAGCGCGATTCCCAAAGTGGCGCTTTCGGCTGCAGCAGCTCGCAAACGTGCGTTAGCGGTGATTTCAGCCCACGTTCTCTGCAGTGGAACTAGAGGCTCTGGAATCCTCAACAGGCACCTCACCTGCAAATAGAAGTCCTCGCTGGGAGGATTCAGAAGGCTGATGGTGAAGTCTAATGTGCCTGAGACTTCGACAGGAGGCAAGCTCAATTCAAGCCCTTGGGTGATTGCTTCAGTAAGATTTGTGAAAGTTCTCTCCAAGTCCTTTCCCCTCTTCTTCCAAGTCCACTGGTAACTACTGCAGGCCAACCCTAGAAACAGCACACTGGCCCAGTGGGCAGTCCAACTCCTGCAGATTCCTTGGTTACACTGACAGAGGTTCGTCTTGACATCCAGAAGTAATACAAATTGTGGGGGTTTCAGCACAGATATTTATACCCAAAAGGTTTTTGTTCTAAACAGTCACAAGCCACTGAACCCAGCCACAATTGGTTCTGCTCAGTCCTGGAGCACTTTGTTTACAAGGCTGCATCCTTCCTTTCAGAAAGAGGAGGTCTGCTATCAGACGCACATTGGGAGGTGGAGCCAGCATTCACCTTGCCAGGCACAGCCCTGCACAGATCAAAGGGACACCCCTCCCCTACTCCAAATGCAGATCTCTCTAATCAATCTAGGTCTGACTCAGCCTGCTCTGTCCCTCCAAAACCAGACACGTAACAGCAGGGCACACTGGAAGGCTTAGACAAGAAAATACCTACTTTCTAAAAGTGATATTTTCAAACACAGATGGGCCGATTTCGATCCTGTAAAAAGGCTGTACGAATCATTGTACGGAGCGCATACCCCGTACGACTCGTACCCGGTAAACTTTTTGTACAACCTAGGAAGTACGATTCGTACAGAAAGCCTATTTCCGTACGTTTCGTAAAAAAGCCCGTACGGGTCAAAAAAACCTACGATTGTGATCCAGAACAGCTTGTACGATTCAGGCAGCTGTTTCCGGCCCAGCAAGTACGATTCGTCCCTACGTCACTCCGCACGGCTCTTTTTTTACGGGAGTCAAACACAGCCGGAAAAGCAGAGTCCGAAGCGACCCATTACGCAACGGAGCCCAGGTACGCGACGTACACGCCATGAACCCCGTCGTACGTGTCATCCCAGTCCTCTTGGCCTACGACCTGGCGCACCGCACCCGACACACACGCCGCAGAAGGTGAGAACAACACCCAGGGGCCAGGGTGGGGGTGAGGGGCAGGAAACAAACCCCATACTCAAAGCCAAACCTATAATATGGAGGCCATATTTTACCACCAGGGTCTGGTCACTTGGGAGGGCGTGGCCAGCAACCCCTGCGTACCGCAACAACGGAAGTGGACGTGTACGGTGCGTACCCCTATGGCACCATTAGAACAGTGATACGGACCGTACACACGCAATGAATGCGTGGGTACGGTGTGTGTCACACATACCCCTACGGCACCATTAGAACAGTGATACGGACCGTACACACGCAATGAATGCGTGGGTACGGTGCGTACCACACGTACCCCTACGGCACAGTAGAACTTTGATACAGACTGTACACACGCAATGAATGCGTGGGTACGGTGCGTTTCACACGTACCCCTACGGCACCATTAGAACAGTGATACGGACCGTACACACGCAATGAATGCGTGGGTATGGTGCGTACCACACGTACCCCTACGGCACAGCAGAACAGTGATACGAACCGTACACACGCAATGAATGCGTGGGTACGGTGCGGGTCACATGTACCCCTATTGCACCATTAGAACAGTGATAAGGACCATACACATGCAATGAATGCGTGGGTACGGTGCATACCACACGTACCCCTACTGCAGAGTAGAACTGTGATACGGACCGTACACACGCAATGAATGCGTGGGAACAGTGCGTACCACACGTACCCCTACGGCACCATTAGAACAGTGATACGGACCGTACACACGCAATGAATGTGTAGGTACGGTGCGTGTCACACGTACCCCATTACGGCACCAGTACATTTGGGATACGAGGTGTACACATGCCAGGAATGTGGGCTTAGAAGACTGGCCCAGCATGTTACCTTCATATTGGTGTGTGTGTAGGTCCAGGCCAGCAGTGTACTGCTCCAAGGGGGTGCGTGGGTGGGTGCAGAGGACTCCCAGCAGTGGCCTGCAATATGACGGGTGGGTGCATATGACTCCTAGCAGTGGCCTGCAATATGAGGGGTGGGTGCATATGACTCCAACAGTGTCCAGACATATGAGGGGTGGGTGCATATGACTCCTAGCAGTGTCCAGACATATGAGGGGTGGGTGCATATGACTCCTAGCAGTGGACAGAGATATGAGGGGTGGGTGCATATGACTCCCAGCAGTGGCCTGCAATATGAGGGGTGGGTGCATATGACTCCCAGCAGTGGCCTACAATATGAGGGGTGGGTGCATATGACCCCAACAGTGTCCAGACATATGAGGGGTGGGTGCATATGACTCCTAGCAGTGTCCAGACATATGAGGGGTGGGTGCATATTACTCCTAGCAGTGGACAGAGATATGAGGGGTGGGTGCATATGACTCCCAGCAGTGGCCTGCAATATGAGGGGTGGGTGCATATGACTCCCAGCAGTGGCCTACAATATGAGGGGTGGGTGCATATGACCCCAACAGTGTCCAGACATATGAGGGGTGGGTGCATATGACTCCTAGCAGTGTCCAGACATATGAGGGGTGGGTGCATATGACTCCTAGCAGTGGACAGAGATATGAGGGGTGGGTGCATATGACTCCTAGCAGTGGACAGAGATATGAGGGGTGGGTGCATAAGACTCCTAGCAGTGGCCTGCAATATGAGGGATGGGTGCATATGACTCCTAGCAGTGGACATAGATATGAGGGGTGGGTGCATATGACTCCCAGCAGTGGCCTGCAATATGAGGGGTGGGTGCATATGGCTCCTAGCAGTGGACGGAGATATGAGGGGTGGGTGCATATGACTCCTAGCAGTGGACAGAGATATGAGGGGTGGGGGCATATGACTCCTAGCAGTGTCCAGACATATGAGGGGTGGGTGCATATGACTCATCGCAGTGGACAGAGATATGAGGGGTGGGTGCATATGACTCCTAGCAGTGGACAGAGATATGAGGGGTGGGTGCATATGACTCCTAGCAGTGGACAGAGATATGAGGGGTGGGTGCATATGACTTCCAGCAGTGGACAGAGATATGAGGGTGGGTGCATATGACTCCTAGCAGTGTCTAGACCTATGTGGGGTGGGTGCAGAGGACTCCCAGCAGTGGACAGAGATATGGGGGGTGTACATCATCATCAGATGACCACACCTACATGGTGGTATGGACGCATCCCTAACTTTGGACTATGATTTTAGTGCTATTACAACACATCACTGACAGCAGGGTCTCACTTCCAGGACAATGGATGTCTGTCACACACTGCATGACACACCACATGTGGGTGTGAGGACATATAACACATGCTTACCCACCCATGGCGGATGCAGCACAATACACACCCTGATTTCATGTCAACAGACTGTATTGTCATGTAACTGCATACCAAACAAAGATAGCCAAAGTGAACACACACTGTCACGCACATCCCAGGAGTGTTAGGAATGTACAGGTGCTGGTCCAGCCACTAAGATGTTGTCTCTCCTGGAAGGAATAGGGTTCAATTCCACCAGATACAATGCCCACAATTGTGAGTCAGGTGCCCAAATACCCTGCATAACAAGTACCATTGGTGTGGTAGGCCGTGATTACACACATGCATAGTGCTGAAAACGGCCAATTTGTGCCTGAAGGCATTCCTACATACCCAAAACACAAGTACAGTGACTAGCAAGGATGGCACAGACGATTCAGCAGGAGACATCGGTGAGCAGGCATGGCCATTGTTGAAGGGATCCCTCGCCAACAAAGGAAATGTGGACACAGGTCAGCACAACAATTGTGCAACTGTTTGCAGGGAAGATGTCAGGTGCCACAGAGGAAGGAACACTCCTTGGGACAATGTCTCCAAACTAAATGAACACACACTACCAATGATTCTTTGCAGAGACATTGTGATGGCACACAGATACCATGGTCCACCTCATGACCATCATACAAAAACATTTCTCTGAACCTTAACACATTACCAGAACAACAACTCCCGGAGCCTCATCACCAACATCAAGTACCTGAAATGCAATAGTGTTGAAAGTAAAAGAAAAGGCTTTATTCAGCACCAACAATAAATACATTTAAAAGACACTATGTACAAAGGCCAATGGCCAGTCCATTTCTCAAGTCCAAAGGTGGACGTAGGGGACCGTGTCCACCCCTACCTTGCCTGCACTAAGGAACCTCAAGGTTCGTCGACCGGGGGGGGGGGCATCATCTGTGGCAGGACCAGGCACCGCAGGGACATGAGGGGGAGGGGGAGGTGTGGTGGGTGCAGGGGTGGACGTCTGCACCACAGTGGGTGGGGGAGCACCAAAGGTGTAGGTGAGCACAGCGCTGCACACTGCTGCTAGGGCCTCCATCCTTACCCCTGCACCTGAAGATACCCCAGGGCCAACGGAGGGTGTGGTGGGCAAGGGATGGTGTACAGCGCTCTTGGGGGAGGGGGTGGACATGGTGGGGGACTCAACTCCCGTGCCCGGGGACTTCCTCGCCCGCTTTTGGGGTGGTGGCTCAGTGGGGGCGAGGCCAGCCCATCCATATAGGACTCCTTAGGTGAGAGTTTGGCAGGGGAGCTAAGGGGAGTGGTTTTGGAGGAACAGGGTTGTGAGGACTGCGGACTGCGACTGTGGCTGCATGTATGTTGTCTGTCCCCAGCCCCTGTGGGTGTGCCTACATCCCCTTGAGTGTGCGTGCCAGGAGGTGTGCGCTGTGCCTTACTTGGGGGTGTGCTGGATGTGTCTGGTGGGGTGCTTGCCCGTGACTGTCTGGGTGTGCGTTGGGCAGGCATGGGAGAGGGCAGAGTGGATGGGTCCGGGGTAGGGGGGGACGGAGCGCTGCAGGAGAGAAACTGCTGCTGTCAGGGAAGAGTCCATGGACCGCAGAAACCTGCGTTGGTCAGACATCGTTGCTGACATGCCCTCCATGAACAACACCATCTGTGTGAGCAGTTTAGTGTGTCCATGGAGGACAGTCAGCACCGATGCCTGCCCAACCTGCAAATGCCGTAGTATGTCCACAGACTCTTCACTGAGGGCAGCAGGGGTGACAGGGGCATGGGGTGCGGTGCCTGGGACGAAGGAGACATGGTGGGACTCTGCACGGACAGAAGGGACGGGAGCAACTGGGAGGGCGGAGATGGTAATGGAGGAGGTGGGGACAGATGTGGGGATGCTGCCAGTTGGTGTTGCAGCCTCCGCCTCCTCAGGGAGGTCAGCCTCGGGCCCATCGGCGTCGTAGCTGCTCTCGCCTCCAGACAGGTCCTCCGACTGACTCCCCTCGCCCTCCGTGCCACTGGCTCCTTCTGACTCCACAGCACTGGTGGCACTGTTGCTGGGTCCCTCCTCCAGGTCCATGCAGGTGTCTCCCTCGGTTGCGGATGATGATGCTGTGGGCTAGGAGAAGAAACCGAAATGCATCAGTCACCTGTATACATCTGACACATGAGCACAAGAACAATTGGTCACAGTGCATATCAGGCAATGCATCATGAGTAACAGCTAGATAACTCCGCACATATGTAAGCCCTGTACTGCCCAGTTGGTAGACCCACTATGCCACTTGGACAACAGGAAAAAAAGAACACAAAAGGGCACAACTTGAATGAGAAATACACTGAGAAGCTAGTGTCTGTGAACCGGTGAGCACAACAATACAATGAAGTCATGCCACCTCTTGTTTAACCTGTAAGAAACAGTAGTGGTGCACCCAATGTAAACTGACACACGCAATACGCAAGGTGTCACCACACTCAGAGACCTGTAAGTACTTTGGAACACAAAACGAAAAAATGTTGCTACCTTGGGACTCACAATACTTTACACAATCTACATGTTTTGAATGTGCCAATTCGCCATTTTGTGAAAAGAACACTCATGTGCCTGCATGAAATATGTCGCACAAGGCAGTGCACACAAAAGTACATTTACACTGTCATTGAAGAAGCTGGCACCTTTTCTAAGAAGCCACTGTTAGAAATTAATGGTGTTGCAGAAAGTACATTGGCCCACGGAGGTCTTTATGTCTTGAGACTCGTCAGTTTGTATCACCAACAACAAAGGAGTCTCACAAAATCAAGAGCACTGTGGGAACATGTATATGGAGAATCTGCAACATCATTTAATTCTAACAGTGGGTTCTTAGAAAATGTGCCAGTGTGTTCCATGAAAGTGGAAATGTCGTTTGGTGTGCACTTCCTTGGGCTACTTTTTTCATGCAGGCACATCAGTGTTCTTAACACAAATCATCAAATTTCCACTTTTAAAACATGAAGAAATGTTGACAAGTGCTGTGAGTGCCAAGGTACAATTTTTTAAGAGTAACAACTTGAATTATGTCAGTTGTCACATGGCCATCCGTCACCTGATTACACAGTTGGCCACACATATGACCTACTGCCTTTCATCTTGAGTGGCACACATGTCCACACCCAGGACAATGCATAAGCTAATGGGCCTGCAATTGGGTAGAAAAAAAGCCTAGCTGTACTGTGGGGACACCCTCATGGCAAGCCAGAATGTACACACAGATGTCAGCACACAAAGTCCAAACAGCGTTGCATCTGAACCACACACAGGTGCTAAACATTTATGAGCAGGAATCATGTTTTTAAAAAACTGACACAGGCTGCAAAGCAGGTAAATTAAGCACTGGCCAGCATCACAGGGGCACTGCACGACGATTCTTTGTACAGCCAAGTCTCACACACAAGTCCGACCTGGCAATGAAAAATCAGGGTTGCACATGTATGCCTCTCCCGCACACCCCACCCCATGCCTGAGTTAATGTGATTGATACAGATCAAGAAGTTACACCTCTTATTCAGGGTTACAATAACTGTGCTGGAAAAATAGCTTCATTTACACAACATCACCTCGTGGGGCTGGCAACACATATTTGTGACAAACAACCATCAACAGATTGTTGTGAATAGCCACACAGGCACTGCCCAGTGTGAGTATGCACAAGCAAAATGGTGCATCCCTGTCCAGTGGACACATGTAGCACACATTAGCAAAATACTAACTAGGCTAGGGAACAATGCCACAGAGGCAGACCTATGCTGAACACACAGAGAATGTGCACAGTGTTGGATGACACACATGATTAGGGGGCCAGGGTGTCTCAGGGGACTGTAGTGGGCCCACTGCTCCGTGGTCCTGGAATGAGCTGACTGTACCATGTTCAACCGTCATGGCAATATGCATATCTCCCACTCATGAACATCATGTCTGAGGCCACAACATTGGTCATGCATGCAGCGAGGGTGTTCAGTTGAAAGCTCACACTCCTATGTTGAGAATCATCATCAGTGACAACAAATATGGACCCCCTACATAGTGAACAGGTCATGGCACAGGCAAGGTACCAACACAAGTCACAGACCACCCTCCCACATGATGCCGAAAGCAATGTGCACTTAGATTTACTGGCACCCTAGATGACCATGTGCAAATGTGATTACACATAGACCAGGGGACACATGTCAAGGAGGGGAAGGGATGAAAAAGAGCACCAGGTGACATTGGGGAGCAGAAAATGCACTGCACATATTAACTCTGGGAGTGTTTCCAGGCTACAGAGCACATCCATAAGCTGGCGACACAACACGACAAACAGCCATGTACCTACCCCCTCCTTGCTGCAGTCTCTCCTGTAACTGCCTATCGAGGTCAGGGAATACCACCGCCAGGACACGTTTCATGTGGGGGGTCAGGTGTCGGCGGCCACCGTGGGGGCGAGGACTGTCGAGCCCCAGCTGGACCCGGGCGAACCGCCGGGTCCAGCACCGGATGTCCTGCCACCTCTTGCGGACCTGTGGCAGCTGCCGACTACGCTCCCCCACAGATCTCACGGCCCTGACGATGTCTTTCCAGATCACGCCCTTCTCGTAGGCAGTTACCTGTCAGGATGACAAAGTGACGCAACATCAATACACCTGCTCCATGTCCCAGAGAAACACATTTGAACATCATTGAAATGTTGAACAGGGCATAGGATGCAGACAGGAATTACATCATACACAATAAGAAATTGGCCTGTGTGCAAGCCCCAATGCACTACATGGCATTGAAAGTCAACAGGTTGGCATGAGGGGTGAGACACACTCACTGATCATGCCACACACTGTGCAGTACATGCAACAGCAGGCTGAAGGCCAGCATGTGCCAAGCAGTCACATGTCCCACTCCACTGACGCACCCTCAGCATACTAGACAGACATACCCAAGCACAGATCACTCGCCTGTCATTGACAACAGCGGATACAACCCTCACTCTGCACATGTTCCACTTGCCAGTGGGGTGTCACAGGTGTCATGCTAGCTCTGCAAGTCAGACACACAGCACGGCTTACTTATCACATCAGATGGGTTGATCTGTTGCCTCCTCCATGCAGCTGTGGTGTAACACTTCACATAGACACTCACCCACATGACAAGGAACATTCACACACATCACTGTCCATGAGGTCATACACATCATTTGGACACTCTCACCACAGGGCCACTCAACTCATACACATCTGTGGGTACAGTCACCTCTCACACCGGGGGGACCACTGAATCACCTCAGGACAATAGGAAAAAAAACACCAAGGATTTGCCAGGCTGAAAGTGTAATGCACTATGCAGTGAAAGTCACAGTAAGCACAATGCAAGTGAGGAGTGCACACAGGAACTACATCATGCTCTGCATGAGAGACATCAGCATCTCCCCCCCCGGGACCCACTCTAAACAACATTGCATGTCTGTCCCACCTGGACACAATATTGACAGTCACACAACAGGTGCATAGGCAAAGTTAGTGGACTCAGCACTCACCTGCTCCCCTGGTCTCCCATACAGCTTGGTGTACTGTGGGAGGAGGACGTCCAGCAAGGCTTCATTCTCCACCTGGGTGAATGGCTGGGCCCTCTCCACAGTACGTGACATGGTCCAGAGGAAGCAGAGACAGCAGCAGTGTGGTCGACTGGAAAGTTGTGCAGGCAAGTGCCCTCTCATGGGTTCTGGCTGCCTTATATCTGTCTTGCTGAGGGGCATGCATTTAGAGGAGTACATAGTGATTGGTCAGACTCATTCGCATACTACGTTTACTCAAATCCCTTTAAACATACACCAATGACTTTAAACATACACCAATGACAGCATTTGCATCGTTCAAATTCTGAGCATCATGTCAAGTCAACAACCACTTTGCAACATTGTATTTTGTGGCCAACTGACTGTTCCAGGACACATGATCGACACTTTTCAACTGAAAACTCTGTCTCCATGACAACCATCATGCATTTAGGGCCTAATACTTGTCCCTTATGTGTCCCCTATGTAATTTTGAAATCCACACACAAGTACGGTGCGTTTCACACGTACCCCTACGGCACAAGTACAATGGTGAAACGAAGCGTACACACGCGATGATAGCAGGTGTACGGTGAGTTTCACACGTACCCCTACGGCACAAGTACAATGGTGAAACGAAGCGTACACACGTGATGATAGCGGGTGTACGGTGCGTTAGACACCTACGGGTACACACTAGTTCACATGTACGGGTACGCACTAATAGTACAGTGCATAAGACACCTACGGGTACGCACTAGTTCACACGTACGGGTACGTACTAGTAGTACAGTGCGTTAGACACCTACGGGTACACACTAGTTCACATGTACGGGTACGCACTAGCAGTACAGTGCGTTAGACACCTACGGGTACGCACTAGTTCACACGTACGGGTACGCACTAGTGTTACAGTGCGTTAGACACCTACGGTATGCACTAGTTCACACGTACAGGTACGCACTAGTGTTACAGTGCGTTAGACACCTATGGGTATGCACTAGTTCACACGTACGGGTACACACTAGTAGTACAGTGCGTTAGACACCTATGGGTACGCATTTCACACGCTTACAATGATAATACAGGCGCACACATGCCAGGAATGAAAGGCTACGAGTCGCACAAGGATGTCCATCAAGTACTTGTCAATGCATACTGTTATGTGCAGGCCCTAGGTGTGACAGCCAGTGATATTGCACAGGTCATCTCATCTAGTTGCACAATTGATGTGTGATGACCTGTGTACACATGTCATGTGTGATGGGGCACTATGTTGCACACATCACCTTGACACTTGCCACATGTGTGTCTGTTGTCCAACTGTGTCATGCACAGCAGCAGTGGGATGGCACAGTCATCACCACCCGCACCTGTCTCCTGATGCCAGAGACAGGGACACTCAATCAACTGACATGTCACGATCTGCGTGCCCCTTTGTGACTATGTCAGGTGTGTGTCATGTGTTCCCATGAGATTGATGTCAGTGTTCCGTCACCTGCATCTGCTGTTGGTGCATCCAATATGGGTCTGTGTGGAGATGGGCATGGGACACATCTATGCACACCATGCGACATGTGGATTCCCACCGCTGTAGGGTCTGTGTGCATCGGACATCATATTTTCCCAGTCATACATGTCTGCGTTGTCTCAATGGCTGTGTATTTCTCTTGTCACGTGTACCCCTTCATCGCAATGTGTTTGATATGTACATTTGACATTCCTTGTGACCTGTGCGTGTGCCTTTCAGTCAGCTGTGTGGATGAGATGACATCCTTACTATGCAGCTATGTGGTTGTGTGTCACTCCGGTGATATCTGTGGCTCTTCACTCAGACTGTTCATCAACTCATTTTAGGGCATGTCATGTAGACTTGACAATCAACAGGCGTATCTGGCTTTTTGTAGGAGTGCCAGCAAGCTGACATATGTGTCCTGGATGTATTGCACACACCTGACTCGATTCTTACCTGATGTGTATTAGCAGTGTAGCATGTGCTATGTTCATTGACATTGATATTGGCAGACTCTCAATCTTCATTCTTACAAACAATGTCTTGCAGGGCACCGCCTGTCCGAAGACCAATGCCAGACTTGGGTGCCATGAGGGAACGTGCCTGCATCTGACGTTACAGATTCACTCAACAGTTGATTGAGGACTTGCCCGACAGGCTGGCACCACACCTCCAACCGCGACACAGGTATCCTACTGCGCTGACCCCAAAGATGAAGGTGATGGCAGCCCTACATTTTTTTGCCACAGGTACGTTTCATTTTCACCATAGCTGATTTTGGTGGCATGTCACAGACAATGTTCAGCCGTGTCCTGCATGATGTTTTAGCAGCCATGTTGGAGCACCTTGATGAATTCATCACATTTCCTACTCCTGAGGAGTTGACAGATGTCAAGGGTGATTTCTATGCCCTGGGAGGGATGCCCCATGTCATTGGGTCCATTGATGGTACACATGTGGCTTTGGTACCACCACAGGCACAGGAACAAGCCTATCGCAATAGAAAACATTACCACTCGATAAATGCCCTTGTGGTGTGTCTTGCTAACATGCTGATTTCCCATGTCTGTGCACGTTTTCCAGGATCAGCACATCATGCCTACATCATGAGGCGTAGCAGGGTGCCACAAATGATGCTGCGGCTGCACAACGAACAAGCATGTCTTGTTGGTGGGTATACACTGTTTGTCCTGTGTGTTGCGGTATCTTTGGCTCTCACGGCATCTCCTGACCCACTTTTTTACATGATGTTTCCATGTAGGGGACTCTGGATATCCCAATATGCCATGGCTAATGACACCTCTCCACAACCCAAGAACAGCTGCAGATCACAGGTACAACAATGCACCTGTGAAACCAGACCAGGCGAGTGATTGAGAGGACGTTTGGCCTCCTGAAGAGCCGATTCCGGTGCCTGGTCAAGACAGACGGGTCCCTCCCTTATACCCCAGAGAAGGTCTGCCGAATCTTCCTCGTGTGCTGCATGCTGCACAACATGGCAGTTGAGAAGGCAGTGCCACTCATCCTGGATCCGGATGAGCAGGAACATCCACCCGTGGAGGATCAAGGGCTTGCTCATGAGGCTAGTGATGAGGAGGAGGAGGAGGATGATATCCGGAGTCAGCTCATACGCAACTTCTTCTCATAATGGTGAGTCACTGGGTATGAGTGTGCAAGCTTGTAGCATTGAGTGGCATGTGTTGCAATGTGTCTGTACAGCTGACTGAATGCAAAGTGACTTTGATGTGTGTTCTGATGTGTCACTCGAGTGATGATATCATGCCACACAGTTTTGCGGAGAGACTTTATTTGAAATTTACATGTGTCCAACATTGTTCATGTTTTGTATTTGTCCGTGTGTGCGGCGAGAATTCTTTTAGATGACTTCTAGTGTGTCTGTCATTCCCAGGTTTTTGCGCCTGTTGTCTGCTCGTGTCATCTTTGTCCTCCTGCTATTCCTCATGAGGATTGCAACGTGTGCTGAATCAGCGTTCCATGCACGACATGTGGAAATGTCAGTTTGGGTAAGGATAGCAGCAAGGCTTTTTGGTGGTTGTACGGGTTGGGAATGTGTGGGCCTGCTTCTGTGCATGTTGTGGTACCATGCATACATGTCTTCTCACCATGGAGCATATAACATGTAGCATCACTCCCATGACATGATAGTCACCCTTCTTGACTGTAATCTGTAGTGGAGTGTGGCGTCTGATGAAGGCATCAATGTGTGTAAACCTTGCCTCTGAAACATTGCGGATGCTGCGGGTGGACATAGTGTGGGACATCACAACAACAGGCTCTATGGGGAATTGCAGCCTCTCTGTGTGCAGCAGGATTTGTTTGACTCATCCCCTTGACTTGTGTGCCAGTTCATTGGGATTGACATCATCCGTGTCGTGAAGGGGGGGTCCAGCGTATGTGCCACATGTTGTGTCAACTGACCTGTGAGTCTGTTCACATGGATGCATTTCCCTTTGTGTGTGTATGTGGAATAAGGGTGTTCAGCACAATCCAAAGTGCCACATCTCTGTCACTGCAGCTCTCTTGCCAGTTTGCATGCGTCATCTATGGCATACTTGTCAAATATTGAGCATATGTGTATGGCTACTTCGGCAACATGCATGCAGTTCTTCATGGCTAATAATATCTATTGTGCATGAAGTCCCTGGTTGTGTATGCATTTGTGCAGGTTGCTCCACACAACGGGACGTGAACACATGCTGATGGTGTGTCTCCTGTGCGCAGCTCCGCATTTTGTTGCCTGACCCTGTGACCGTGATTTTTGGTGATTGGTCATACATTTTCTTGTAGTGACCCATGAGTTACCTGATACTCCTTCCTTTATATACACCTGTTGCACTGTGCCTTTTTGACCTCCTTGTCTTTGTGTGCTACTTTTTGCCTGGTTTCTGACCCCTTCCGCCTGCTGATGCCTCACCTGCGGCACCGCCCCGCCGAGTGCCATGATTCTGCAACCCAAACGCCTCCAAAATGCTCCTCCCTTCCCCCTCCACCCATTCTTAATGCATCCAGCAGCTTGTCTGTGCTACTGTTGCGCCAACGCCGTGCCAAAGGCAGGACCGTGTGCGCCTGCAACGTGCACAGTGCCCGAGCCTCTGGTCTTTGCATGACCCCCGTCACACAACAGGCTCATGCTGCAGCCAATCTCCATGCAATGTCCTCCAAACATTCATCCGCCTGCTATCAGGCAACCCCTAAGCGCACACACGACACCTTTGCATGCTGAGTGTGCAACACCAACTGCCTACACAGCGCTGCCCAGCCTACAAGACCCTGTCAGAACAACCAGGCATGTGCCTCCTACTCCACACCCGCTCCGTCCACCAGCACGCCATTGGACTCTGTTACCTCCTCAACACAACAGGGCCACACATCACCTTCATGATAGTAACCTGGACATAAGCATCCTCAGCACACGACTTCTTCATTGCCATCTCAGACGGATTCAAGATCACCCGCAGGGACGGCACCAACAATCCCGGAGGATGAATTGCAATTGCTTCACAAGTACACCCTCAGAGTCACAAATCCGGGTTTGCAGCAACTCCCTGGCAACCCTCAGAGTAACACTCATCTACAGATATCCAGGCCTACATCCACAATTGCGCTAAGCCATCAACACGTACATCTGCACGCATGCCCTCACCTCCACAGGCTACATGTGGCTGGGGGCCAGTAACTTCTGGCTGGAGGAGAACCACACCACCATCCATAATTGGTCCATCAACATTTTAATCGACGTCTCCGACAAGCAACACACTGCCCCACACCCTGCTAACGATCCCCCAAAGATGCTTGATGTAAGTCGCCATAGACAAGCTGTGTGAGACACTCAAAACAATGACATTGACGGACTTTCCTGTGAAGCACAACAATAGTTAAGGCACCTGGGACGAGGCAGACCTACTGGACTCCTACAGACGTAGCCGGACTCTTGTGCACACCTTGCAACACAAAGAGCCATCATTTACCTTACAGGCCTGGAAAAGAACACACACAGCCATCACCATACCATCAGCAAGGACAAGTGGAGATCCTTCAGATAGTGCTGAGACACCAAAACACACAACATCAAGGAGCTCATCAGCATTGTGAGTATACTGACAGCAGAATTCCATCCAAGACACCCCACCCTTACAAGGCAGATCACATCCCTTGCAACTTTGTACCACTGCTAGCTCATGGCCATACACAACAGCCTTGGCACACAGACACAGACAGCACTATTATCCGCAGGACAAACCCCCCTCAGGTTCTGGACTCCCGTCAGCAGCAAGTACACCACCTGGCTCATGTGCACCATCCACTCTGGCTCTCCATCAGGCCCCTTCCCACACAACATCTCAACCACATCATTCCCCATCCTTGAAGCCCACGTCCAGCGCGTCCTGAATGTCTCCTTTGAGTTGGCCACATTCCATGGGTGCTGGAGGCATGCAGAGACCCAGGCCCTTCTTAAACAACGGACGGCAGTGCCGCAGGATCTCCTGGTACAACACCCTGCTTCCCTACCCAGCAAATGTCTTCCGGAAGACACTCAACAAGCAACTGACATATTTCCTCCACGCAACCAGCTCCAGGCAACCGGCACCAGAACATATTCCACAGTAATCACACCACTGCAACCGTCATCATTGCCACCACCAATGACAACTTTGCCCTGCTCAACAATGGTGAGCCCACCCCCCTTGATCTCTAAATGGCATTGTGCACCATGTGCTACCACACTGTCAGCTCACACATCTCCAACACTGGTATCCAGAGGAGGGCCCAGGATTAAATCAGAAAGTAGCTCACCAGCAAGGACCAGGGAGTCTGCCTCCACCCTGCAGCATGTAGTACACTGGGGTCATGTGACACATGCCCCAGGGCTCTTCTCTCAGCGTGACGATCTTCAATGTCTCCATGACCCCCCTCTCCACCATCACATGCGCACACAACCTCATCATCATCTCGTATGCCATTGACACCCAGCTGCTCCTCAAACTCACCAAAGAGCCAGCCATTGCCAGATCCAAACTTCAAGAAGGCATGAGATCCGTTGACGAATGGCTGAACATCAGCCACCTGAGGCTGGACTTGGACAGGACTGAGGTCATCATCTGAGGATTGTCCCCTTACAGCTGTGTCAACACCTTGTGTCCCACTGGTCTGGGCACCGCACCAGCACCCAGTGGCCACGCACGCAAGCTGGTGTTCATCATGGACCCATCGTTGACAATTACCATGCAACTCACCACCATCTGTACCTCATTCTGCAACACCCTCCGCATGCTGCAAATGATCCACAGATAGATCCACTACAAGGCAAGACAGACCGTCCCCCAGGTCAACGACACCAGCCGGCTCAACTACAGCACCGGCCTCTACGTAGAACAACAGCAAAACTGCAGGAGAAGTTGTCCACATCCAGGGTGCATCCGCACACCTCATCTGCAACATCCCCAGCCCCAGCCACATCACCGTCCACCTGAGATAGCTAGAATGGCTCACTGTCTGCTGCAGGATCACCTTCAGACTCCTCAACCACACTCAGGAGGCAGTCCACAACCCCAGACCCAAAACAAACCTTGGACGTTTGTCATCCAACACCCCGTTGGCCCAACTCCGTGCAGCCCACCTTGCCCTTGCCACCATTCATCACATCCACATAAACACTGCATGCAGGAGATAGTTCTCCCACCTCGCCACACAGACCTGGGACTCCCTCCCCGGGCACATCAACATGACCAATGACCTCTACACCTTCATGATACTCTTCCAAATTTGTCTGTCTGAGCAGTATTGCAAGCCCCCCTCAGCAGCTTAAGGCCATCATGGGTGAGTATTGGGCTCCATGTCTGTATTTGGTGATACATTGAGACACATTGAGACACATGTGTGTCCTCGACCAGACTCAGATCCAAGTATATGGATGGCTGGAGTTAGTTCCACACTCAGGCATACTTTGACATATCCCCACACGTATGTTGTGGACTCATGCTAAATGACTGCAACATCAAATTTCACGTATTAATTATTTAATTATAGGTCTGGGGCGTGATTTGTGCACTGAAAAAGGTGCAATGCAGGGACCATAGAATCCAAAGTTCACAGGGGGAGATGGGATCCTTGCCATTTGAAGTCATCAGAGTCCAGACCACAGTGTTTGGCATCATTAGTCAGACTGTGACCAGCAGGTCCATGTGGCAGATGATGTCAGTCATTGAGGTGATGCTGTCGCACATGAAGGCCAGGTGCCAGGCCAGGTGACCTGGGAGATGTGGATGGTCCGCTGCCTCTCATGGTCTTTTCCGTGGATGACCCACCTTCCTCCGGGGACACATAGATGCAGGCCTTGACGATGCTTGGGACGCTCTGTCGGACGAATCCTCCTCCTCTTCCTCCTCCCTCCCTGTGGCTGGTGGGGGTCTTCGCCTGGTGGCACAGGGAGGGTTGCCCATGTTGTCGGCGATCCGACGGAGTGAATGGCTTATGTCCCTTTGCACCGCCAGGAGCTCAGCCAGTCTTGCCTCCATCCGTCCTTGGTGTTCTTGTTGACTGGCGTGTTGCTCGGCCTGCTGGTTCTTGATCTCTGTGAGGGTCAGCACTACCTGGCTGAACTCCCTGGTGTCACGCCTGTATGACTCCATGATATTGTGTATGTGTGACATACCGGTCCCTTCAGCTGGCTGGTCAGGTTCTCGCCTCTGCCTGCCTCCACTCCCACCACCCCTGCCCACACGAGCCTGGCCTGCCGTTGTGGGCACATCGGGTCTACGGGACCCCTGAGGGATGGCAGTGGCAGTGTTGTCTGCCTCCTCCTGGGTGCCCGGCACTCCTTGTCCCTCCTGGTCAGACTGGCTCAGTTGTTCACTGCGGGCAGGGCTCCTCGGTGTCTCCTGGGATGTGGCAGGAATGGGGGTGGTGGTTGGCAGAGATGGTCCTGAACCAGGTTCTGCAGGGGCTTGGACACCAGAGGGTCCAGGTCGGTCGGGGTCATCCGCGGAATGTTGAGAGGCGTCGCTGCCGGTGAGATCAGGTTCCTCCCGGGCCAGAGACTGTGAATCTTCACCCCCATTGTTGGGGGTAGATTCATCACGTTGCCCTGTGTGTGAGAGACAGACAATGTTAATGCTGTTTCATGCAACATGCATGTATCATACACATTCAAGTTGGCACCTCCAGGGAGGGTTGCCCATGTTGTCGGCGATCCGACGGAGTGAATGGCTTATGTCCCTTTGCACCGCCAGGAGCTCAGCCAGTCTTGCCTCCATCCGTCCTTGGTGTTCTTGTTGACTGGCGTGTTGCTCGGCCTGCTGGTTCTTGATCTCTGTGAGGGTCAGCACTACCTGGCTGAACTCCCTGGTGTCACGCCTGTATGACTCCATGATATTGTGTATGTGTGACATACCGGTCCCTTCAGCTGGCTGGTCAGGTTCTCGCCTCTGCCTGCCTCCACTCCCACCACCCCTGCCCACACGAGCCTGGCCTGCCGTTGTGGGCACATCGGGTCTACGGGACCCCTGAGGGATGGCAGTGGCAGTGTTGTCTGCCTCCTCCTGGGTGCCCGGCGCTCCTTGTCCCTCCTGGTCAGACTGGCTCAGTTGTTCACTGCGGGCAGGGCTCCTCGGTGTCTCCTGGGATGTGGCAGGAATGGGGGTGGTGGTTGGCAGAGATGGTCCTGAACCAGGTTCTGCAGGGGCTTGGACACCAGAGGGTCCAGGTCGGTCGGGGTCATCCGCGGAATGTTGAGAGGCGTCGCTGCCGGTGAGATCAGGTTCCTCCCGGGCCAGAGACTGTGAATCTTCACCCCCATTGTTGGGGGTAGATTCATCACGTTGCCCTGTGTGTGAGAGACAGACAATGTTAATGCTGTTTCATGCAACATGCATGTATCATACACATTCAAGTTGGCACCTCCAGGTAGTTGTATGTGCCTAGCATTCTCCTCAATGTTCACTTGTGGATGGGTATGTTGCAGGGGACAGATTGATATGTTCTCCTGAGTCTTTGACGTGTAGATTTTTGGCTTGGATGCTTCTTTGGCTATGTATTGGTGTTGTTGTGTTACATGTCCATTGTGACAGTGTGTAAATCCATTGCCTGTCCCGGGGGTGTCTGCTTGTGTGAGGGGTGTGTGTGGCAGGGCCTGCTGGTGGGTGTAGTGTGATTTGGTTGTGGGGCTCCCAGGTGATGTAGCTATCCCCCCATGAAACATACTGCCATGACAGTGAGTGTGAGTTCCTGTCCTAGATATCTAACCTTGTTGTCTTGGTGTTTGTGTTTGCACTGGTCACAGGAGGGCCTTGTGCTGCCTACACCCGGGCCGAGTGTGAGCTATCTTGTCAGTACTTTCCCAATCCCTGTGCATTGTGCATGGTGCATGGGTATGTACCTGGGCCATATGGGATGAGGGCAATTGTGTCTGATTTGGAGTTCAACAATGTGTTTTGTGCCAACCACCCTCCTAGCATACGGGACATCCATTCTTGGGTTGCTGCTTCATGTAGCATGGGACATAGCATGGCCTCGCTTTCTCAATGGGGCATACACGTTTGTGGCATTAGCGTTATTTTTGACTGTGGTTGTGGCCGGTGAGGGCTTGGGGGTAGTTGCGTGCATTTTGTGTAGTTGGGTTGTGGATGCCATTACCCCCATGATACGTAAGTTGTTTGTGTACTCACCAGGCTCTGGAGGTCCTTGCAGTCCATGTACTCCCACCGGCGGAAGCAGGGCCATCATCTTCTCCTCCCAGGGATGGTAATGTACTGGTCTGCGGGGCACACCACCTCCAGTGATGTTGCTCTGGGCGTAGTCATCATTCATTTTGCGCTTGACCGCCCTCCGCAGATCATACCACCTGGCTTGGCATTCATTCCTGGTCCTTCTGATGGGTGCAACAGCATTCACCCTATCGACGATCCTCTGCCACAGGCGTGATTTTTCAGCTATGCTGCTCTGTCTGACCAATGTTCCAAACAGCTGTGGCTCTGATGACTTCATTGACAAGTGTCTCCAGCTCCTCCCTTGTGAACTTTGGATTCTTGTCTGTGGGCATGGTGTGGGGTGAGGGTGTGGATGGTTGTGGGTGTGTGGGTCTGAATGTGACGGTGTGGGTGTGAATGTGTAGCGGGGTATGTGTGAAGGAGGTTGTGTGACGGTGTATATGTTAAGGTGGATGGGTGCAGTTGTTGGTGTGTGCTCTCTAGCTGCAGTGAGTCTGTTGCAAAGGCTCATGGTTTGTGTGTGTGGGCCCTTTTTATTGGTCCATTTGTGGGTGGGCCTCAGTTTTAATTTTTGGTGGGTGTGTTATAAGGGGTGGTTGAGAGTTTGCCCCTCTGTTTGCCTGTTTGGATGTGTCCAGGTCAGTCATTGCCATTTTTAGTGCACTGTAGACGTGTTTTGTGGTGTTGTGCGAGTCGAATAGACCCTCCTTGTGCTGTTTTACAGTGTCCGTCGTTCAGTACGGTACAGGGGTACGAGTTGTACAGGCACACCCCCCATGCGTTGTGTATGTACGGTGCGTACACGGCCATTGCTATGTACGGTGCGTACACCACCATTGCATATGTACGGTGCGTACACCGCCATTGCTATATACGGTACGTACACCGCCATTGCTTATGTACGGTACATACACCGCCATTGCTATGTACAGTACGTACACCGCCATTGCTATGTATGGTGCGTACACCGCCATTGCTATGTACGGTGCGTACACCGCCATTGCTAGGTACAGTGCGTACACCGCCATTGGTATGTACGGTGTGTACACCGATATTGCGTATGTACGGTGCGTACACCACCATTGATATGTACGGTGCGTACCCCAACATTGCGTATGTACGGGTTGTACACCGCCATTGCTATGTACGGTGCGTACACCGACATTGCATTTGTACAAGTCATTCCCCGTGTACGGGACATTTTCCGTACGAATCGTAAATCGGAAAGCCGGTCCAGATCGTACTTGTACGCTCAAACTGTCTTTTTACGATTCGTACGGAAAAGTGTCCGGGTCCGTCTCGTACAACTTTTCCCGCTACGATTCGTACGGATCAGGCCAATTCGTATGTACTTTTTCCCGTACGAATTGTACTTCACGGGTCGGACGTGACTTGTACGATTCGTACGGAAAAAAATACGGATACGAGTCGTACGGTAAAAAAAAATACAGGATCGGAATCGGCCCCAGAATGTTAAAACCAACTTCACTAAAAGATGTATTTTATCATTCTGAGTTCAGGCATATGAAACTCGAATTTCTACCATGTTCCCTGAGTCAGTTACGATTATAAAGTGTAATAATCAAACTGCCCATTCTGGCCTATGGAGAACAGGTTGCTTAGTAATAGTGAAAAACGAAAATGGCTGTAATTCACTATTAGGACATGCTACACATACCAAGACATGTTCTACCTTTCACATACAATGCACCCTGCCATAGGGGTGACTCACATGATGCCAAGGGAAGGTTTAGGGACTGGGAAGTGGGTTCACTTCACAGTCAACATGGCATTTCTGGACTGCACGCAGACCCTGCAATGGCAGGTCTGAGACACACTTTTCAAGCTGCTTCTGTGGGTGGCGCAATCAGCGCTGCAGGCCACCAGCAGCATTTGCTCTACCAGCCCTGGGCACGCACAATGCACTCTACTAGGGATTAACAGGTAAATCAAATGAGCCAATTATGGGAATACTAATTCATATAGTCAATTTACCATAGGTAGTATTCGCACTGTGGCACTGGATGGCAGTGGCACAGCGCCCAGAACATCTAATACCAGCAAAAACAGAAGAGACTACAGCGAAAAATGGAAGGGAGACCCACACCAATGGTGCCAGGTCTAACACCAGGGTGTACCTTCATGTGCAATCATTGTACCTACATCTAGCCATACCTCCATACGTGAGTGAACATAGTGATGACACATCTGTGTGATTGAGAATGTTTTATTCACATTCAGGTGATTGTGGGAGCTGGTCCTGTAAATGGCCATCCAAGCCCACATCACATGGAAGCCAAGGGGTGTGCCAACCAGAGTTCTTTGGAGATTGCACAGTGAGTGGGAAGAGGGAGAGTGCAGTCCACAGAAGGATAGCTGTGTAATTGGCCAGCAGTGAAGAAATGGCAGTCCGTGTCGGGGTCTCGGTGAAAGTCGCAGAGTGTTCCGGGGGTCATTGTGAGGTGTTTCCCAGGCCATGATGCATAGGTCATAACCATTCTGGGATAGGTCATACAGCGGTGATGGCTGCTACTGCCTCCTTCCTCACACCGTAGTTCACATCCCCTTCTTACTGCCCTGATACGTGTTCTGCGTCCGATGTGTCCGGTGTGTGTGGCGGGGTGATGGCTGCATCACTGTGTGCTACTGACACATCAAACTGCGAAGGCGATGGAGCAGCATCACTCTGTGCCACAGACACATCAGGGGTCGGAGCTGTGTGTGTCGATGTTCTCGCTGCAGTCATCTGGGAACGGCTCAGTGGCAGCAATGGCAAGATGAAGTACTGCAGGGAATTGAAGTCCCCAGCTACTACTCGCTGGTGTCCATCCGTGTCAGACATCCTTCCAGCCTGCATCCGCTCCATGTTCTCCATTGACCTCTGCAACGGTCCCAACTCTGTGCTGTCATGGCTGGTGCCTGTCTGCCCACACAGTTCTTGTGTACGATTCATGGCACCAGCGAGGTCAGCCAAGGTCTGTGGTGGAGCATGGTGTGGACAGGGGGTGTCCGATAGGGACTGTACGTGGTCCCTGATGGGACTCAGACACCCACGTATGGCATCGAGTATGGTTGCCATGAGTTCGAAAACCACCCACAGCTGTTCAGCCAACTATACGTGGGATAACCACACACGTTGTATGTGCTCCATGTATTGGTCTGGGGGGTTCTGGGAGACAGCCGTGGTGGTGTGTGTTTCCTGCTGTGTGGTCCCTGCAGGTGGTGGGGTCACCTAGAGGCAACTGGCCTGCCCTGCTCCTGGGGGTGGGGTTCAGAGGCTGTCCAGTATAAGTTGGAGGGTATCTTGACATATGTGCAGGTTGTCCTCTACATCATCAATGATGGGGCTTGTGTTCTGCTCTGCAGTAAGTGTTGATTGATTGTCCCTCTGCAATGTTAAGGGGAGATGCAGGTTAACAGAGTTTCACATGTATGTTGTTGATTTGCGTATGTTTACATTCAAACTGCATGCCAATGTACATTATGACTGTTTTCGGGGAGCTGGCTATTTGATGGCAGTCAGTGTGTTTTCCGAATACATGATGGATGTGTGGTAGTACCCGTTCATTTCATATCTCAAGTATAGAAACTTGACCTCTGTGCACGGTAGCTTCTAGGTTATTGCTAAATTCAATTCACTTACTGCTATTTACAAAAATTATTTCATACTATCATAATACAAAAATTACAATGATGTAAAACCGTACATTGATAAAACATAAACATGTACTTTTTTTTCACAAAACATTTAATCTGTTGTTGATCACATAAAATGCATTATTCATTATTCCATTTAGTGCTTGAAGACATTTCTTTTAGTGCCCAATGCATTTCAGCCCATGTGGCCCTTCTTCAGGGGCTTGATTCTGTAAATGATACAAACAATATTCTTTAAATACAATCTGCAGGGAAGCATATTTCAAAACTTACATGCAATATACTTCAAATACACGTGTTTCTAAATCGGATGCTCTTTTCAGAATATTACCACACAAACTTACCTAAACTTATTTCTTAAACCTGCCTGTTCAAGATGTAAACACAACCAGAAAGAAAAAAGATGACAAAAACAGAGAAAAGAAACTCAAGTGTAAAAGAAGTGCAAAAGAAAGTGAGCCGTCCACGATAACCTTGAACCACCAAACCTAATGAAACCATGTGACGTGTGCAACCGTAACTCCTCATCCCGGTGATAAACCAGAACTCCACACACTAATCATTTGTACCTTACTGATCCCGCTATGTTTCTTATCCTGAAAAGAATGTAATTTACTGTAAAATACAAGTACAAACTAATGCCTTCAAAAAGTGACTCTTAATAAAAGTAAAGAAACCGACCTTCCTTTGTACAATGATTCCAGAACACCGCTTAATGACCAACTCGATCCAGCACCTGTAAACAACCATCAAAACCCTTACTCCCCCCAGTCAAATCAACAACCTGATGTTGAACATCATCCCCCACGATCTGTGCCTCACCTCACTTAGTCGAGAAAATGTCGCATGACCGGTTCACATCTGTTCCTTCTCCCTGCTCCTGTGAGCTATCGTTTGGTAGAAAGCGTGTATCCGCCATAACGAGTGACGTCTATCTAATCAAAACCATCAACGACGGACTAAGTTTCAACATAGATACTACCATACCTAAGAATCCCAGCTTGGAGAAGGAATACGTTGATAAAAATCTATACTGAAAAAACGCTGACCCTTGCAAATAAACCGCAAAAGTGCAGAGAACGGGAAAAATTAATGAAAATAGAGAAAAGAAATAAGTCTTAAGTCTTAAGTCTTCAGTCTACCCACAATAATGCTTTACAAAAAACATCCCAAATCAACTTTATAATTGATCCGCTTGGGATCCTGAGTATCTCATTTTCTTATCCAGTAAATTTCCCTTTGTAACAGTGTTTTAATCAAGTCTCTACCTGGTGTGGGGTCTACCATTTCAATGACTTGGAATTTAATTTGGGCTATGGAGTGCCGAGTTTTCATCCAATGAACTGCTAAACTGCTGTTGGTATTGCAATCTCGAATGGTACTTTTGTGTTCAGAAATGCGCGTTTTTATCTTTCTTTCTGTCTTGCCTACATAAAGTAGTCCACACGGACACTTTATGCCATAAATTAAATTCTTGGAGTTGCAATCTGCATTATGTTTTAATTTGATGGTTTCACCTGTCAAAGGATGGTGGATGCCGTTTTCACTGATCACATTGTTACAATGCACGCAGTTTAAACACTTCCTGGTGCCCTTAAAATCTTTAATAATTTTCGCTGGTGTCTGAGTCAACAGTTCTTTCAAGTTTTTTGATCGTCTGTACGCGTATTGAGGTTTTCCTTGAATAAATCTCTAAAGTCACTTTCATTTTGGAAAATCTCCCATCTATTATTTATGATCCTTCTTAGATTTCTAGAGCAGGCAGAATATTTAGATACAAATACTTGTCTGGTCATCTTGGATTTAGGTTGGTTATCAAGGTCTAGCATGTGTTCTATTTTCCATCTTTTCTATAGCCACATTCAAAATGTACTCCGGATAATCTTTCGACATGTATCTTCTTTTCTGAATATTGATTTTTTTTGTAATGTTGTATCATCTGAACAGATTCTTTTTGCTCGTAGAAACTGCGAATATGGAAGATTGTAAATCAACTTTTGAGGATGAAAACTGGTGAATTGTAATGCATTATTCTTATCCGTCAACTTATTATCTACCTCAGTTTGAATGGTATCATTGTTAATTGTTACCAGTACATCTATGAATGGTAGTCACTGTTTGTTCAAGGTACTTGTAAACTGAATGTGCTCACCATAAAAGTTCAGTTGAGTGACCTTTTTTTCCAGTATATCCCAACTGCTGTTCCATAGTAGAAAGATATCATCAATATATCTACCGTATAACAACAAGGTCTCTGTCCATTCCTTGTCATTGTAAATGTGTTCATCCTCAAACCTGGCCATATAAGTATTAGCATATGCTGGGGCCCCAGCAAAGCCCATCGATGGTCATTTCAATTGTAGATAATACTGATTTTTTAAAGTAGCTATGATGGAGGTAAAAATGTAACATCTCGAACACAAACACTTTGTCTGCTCCTATAGCTGGTTGTTTCAACAAAGCCCACTCCACTGCCTCCATGCCTCCTACGTGCGGAATAGAAGTATACAATAATTTCACGTCCAAAGTGCACAAAATCGTATCTGTAGGAGAGTAGAATCTGCTTCACATGGTTTCCCCACTTTTTGCTGCTGTAACACTGTTTTTCGACTTTAGTCTGGCTGGGGCCCTGCTATTCAGGACCCCAGCCTAGCTGCTTCCTCTCTAAATTGATTCCATGTACCTTAGGTACATTACAGATTGGATTCTGAGGTGCCCTTATAAGTCCCCAGTATATGGTATACTATGTACCTAGGGCATAGGTACCCCAGAGGCCTACCAGGGGTTGAAGCATGTATTATGCCACCCCTGGAAAGCCCTCAAAAATGACATCACAGGTCTGCTACTGCAACCTGGGTAAGGTGGTGCATGCACCCCTAACTGAGATATAGGTTCACTATATCTCACCTATCACTGCACATAGAAACCTATCGGTCACCCCTATGGCAGGACTTATCAATCCTGAAGGCAGGGTGCTTGGTTATATGTGAAAGGGTGCCCAGGCATGAGCTGAGCCCCTCTGCAGCCTTCGGAATCTATCCTCCGGGGTTGTCAGTAGTGCAGCCTGACCATATACTCTTAAGTGCATTATAACTAAAACGGTTAATGCTAACTTTGGACTGAATGCACGGAAACATGTCGTGTTTGGTGTTAAACAACTTGGAATCATACCCCCACATCAATTCCTGATGTGAGAATATGATCCCACCCTTCTAGAGGGAGAGACATGACAACACCGGAATACCCAGTACCAACTTAACAGAGTCCTGGCATCACAAAATGGATGCTGCAGTCACAGACACGTGTCTGGCCTCCTGCTGCTGACCCAAACTCTGGCAGGGGAGGCCTGGAAAATAGGTTTCATGTCCCAGGGAGGTGTAACCACCTCCCAGACAGGCTGATGTGTATTGGGGCTGGGTGGGAGCACTTTCAGAGTGCTTTGAAGTCCTGCACTGGGGGCACATTTGGTGTCCCTGTGCATAGTCCAGCTCAAACCAGTTCAGGGGCTTCCAGCCCCTGCTCTGGCACGAAACTGGACAGAGGAAATGGGTGTAGCCACCCCTCTTTCCAAACCCTCCCATAGGTGGGCCCCCAGAGTTAGTCCATCCCCTTCCTTAGGCCTAAGTAAGGAACCCCTGGCAACAGGGCTTTAGATATCCCTGGATGAAACTCTGCAACTGAATCCTGGAACTTCGACTCTCTACTCAAGACTAGAGGATGGAAGAAATCCCCCTTGGGGTCAAGGAGTGACTCCCCTGCTTGGCAGGCACCAACGAAGCAATTGCCGGTCTGCATCTCCGAAGCTCCCGCCGGATGCCGGAAACATTGCAATACAGGAAGAGAATTTTGAGACTTCTCAGAGGTCAACCCGAGCCTCCAGTAAAGCTGAGACACGCAGCCCTCGTGAGTAACGTAGAACCGGAATTCCTGGTCACCGGGCACTTTTGCAAGTGCATTGACTTCTCGACATCTCTTGAAGTCGTGCTTGGGTTTACTTGTAGCCCCCACCTGGATTAGAGAATCCACTGAAGCTTGTTGGCCTAGTCACCCCGAGTGACCAGTGGGCTGCCATTTTGTGATTCCTCTCAAGGTCCCTTCGTGATCCCTGGTCCGTCGACTGGTGGGTCCCTGTGAAGGCAACTTTTATTTTCCTTGGGCTTCCCTGGTTGCTCCAGATGTGCCCTGACTCCACACCAAGTGGCGAGTCCCTCAGACCTTGCTGGTCTGCACCGAAGCATCTTTCTCTTTCCTGCGTGGGTTGCTGTTGCCGAGGCTTGTTGTGTCCAATCTGGGCACCGACACTGCAGCACTCGACATCCTTTGTGGAACAGCTCGAATCCAGCTCCTGGTGGCCTCGACACCTCCTGGTCCTCGTGGCTGAAGAGTCAAGCTTCACCTTCTTCACCTGAAATCACCCGACATTGGTGGCCATTCGCCTATCGTGCCCCTGATCACTGGCTAGTGACCCAGACTCTGTCCCCTCTGCTTTCAGGTTCTTCTCGACTTCGATCCAGGCTTGGATCGCCTTCGGACACTTCACATATTCCTGGCAGCAGCAGTTCTTTGCCAGCTCCCATTGAAAACGACGATGCGACCCAACACCATTTGACACCTATGCACCCGACTTCCCTGGGTGAAGTAACTCGAGTACTCCGGTGCTCCCGTGGGTGTTGACTCTAGAACTGCCAAAGACCAAAAGGGTTTGGGCCTAGCTCATCTCTAAGTGTCCCTAATCTTTAAAAATCTAACCACGACTTTCCCCATAGAAGCTAAAGGGAGCTCGCGGCTGTGTTCTTACACTGCACATGGCCCCCGTGGGTCCCCTGTGTCACTACCTTGGGTTGTTCCTTGGGGTCCCAGTGATTCAACAGGCTCTAGGCCTTGTGTCTAGTTAAGACGTGGTTTTTATACCACTATTTTAGTATATGGTTTGGCTCGCCCCAGGGCCTGACGTGTATTTGTGCTATTTTACTGTAATATTTGAAGTGTAACTTATGTGTTTGGACCTCTAGCCTCATAAAGAGACTAGTAGGGTGTGTTTAGAACTAAATACATATATTTTATATATATACCTGGTGTGTTTGCCTTTCATTTAGACATTCAAGAGATTATAGACTGGTAAAACAAGCTGCTTTACATTCCTTCAAGACTTAGCCTGAAGGCAGCTCTCCATAGCTACCACTAGGATAGCTTTCAATAAAGGTTGTCTTTAACCTATCATCAATAAGGGGTTGTTTGGACTGGTGAAAGGTGCCCACTATAATTCGTGGACAGCATATACCAGGCCAACTTCTCACAATATCCTTATTAGATTTTATGATTTGGAGCTTCTTAAAAAAATGTGTAGTATCTTTCATTTATGATTCCCATCTCTGGACGAAAGGCTGTAAGAAATGATCGATGTACTGACCTATTGGTTCAAAAATGGTCCCACACCCCATGACAATTGGTCTCAGTGGTGGATTACGGAGATCTTTATGAATCTTAGGCAACATATAGATATCCAAGTCTTCTTGTATTTACGTCTGTCAAGTATGAACGCATTGTTGTGGTTATCCACCCCATTTCCAAGGCCTTATTAAGTATAGTTTCCAATGTGAAAATCAATTGCTTGGTAGGGTCCTGATCCAGTAAAAGATAGGTGGTAGAATCGATAATGTGTTCTGCTACCTTCTGGGTGTAAAATGCCTTGTCCACGATTACGATGGCCCCTCCTTTGTCCGCTTTCTGTATCACTGATCTCGAATCATGTGTTAAAGACATCAATGTATTTCTTACATGCCTGGTATAATTTGTACTCTTCGACCCCTTGATGTTCATTTTAAGTATGTCATTTTTGACTAAATTCTCAAATGCATCAAACACTTTATGAGATGTAGGAGCTTGAAATGTGGACTTCCGTTTGATTTCTATGAATTCCGGTTCTGGACGTTACATTTCCATGGTGTTCAAGTTAGAAAAAAAATAACGTAAACCCAAAATCTTCATAAATTTGTATAAAGCAATCTCATTCTCCAGTGAATTGGTTTGATATGTGGGAACATATCCCAGTCCTTTGTTCAAAATCTTTGTTTGATGAAGAGTAAGTTCAATAGATGAAATGTTTACTATTAAGTAATTCTCTAGCTCCTCATATTTTGACGTAATTTTTCTTTTACTTCTCCTGATTTTCCTCCAGGCTTTCCTGGTGGTTGACTGGTGTCCGTCTCCTGGGCCAAAAAAGACTTCGATGTAGAAGTGTGTACTACTGGTTCACCCCCAGTTTCAATCCGTTCTGTTTCACTTCCTCTTTCTATCTGTGGAGGTGCTCTGTTGATATTAGTGTCACTCTCTGTAGCCACACTCTCTTCAGATGATGTGTTGGTGTTTCTCTTGAAAAATACTCTCCTTTGGGCATAAACCTCATCCCAGGTATACACCTCATTAAGTTGATAATCCAAGGTGTCCCTTTTATACTTTCTAAGTTTTCCTTCCTATAATTCTTTGGAATACACATCCAATTTAGTGTTGATTTCTTCCAACACTTTGTTCCAATCTTCTACTCCCATTCTTGCTTCTAAATCTGTTCTGATGATTGAAATCTCTTCCGTAATTTTCCGAATTACTGTCGCCAGTTCTTCAATCAACAATAAAATCAGATCTAATGAGCATTTATTTAACACTGCATACCACCGTTCCATGAATTCCTTCTTCAAATGAAACTTGAATAACATTGGTTTAATCGACAGACTTTGACCTCGAGGAATCCTTTTGGCCCAATGATACTGCACCAATGTGGATGCCCGTTCATTATCATCATACTGTGTCAGGCAATGCCAGATGTGAGTGGACAGTTACTACACACAAGCGGAACCTGTTGTGAGCTCTGTCCTGTGGTGCTGGTGTTGTACATTGTACCACATTGCCGTAGTTGCTGATGTCCTGTGATTGCTATGTGTGTGTGCTGTATAGTGGGGGAGTTGCCTCTGCAGCTCTGATTTCATGTGGCCTTCTCAGTTTGAGGCGGAGTGCCTTTGAATTGTGTGCTTTTTGGGGCCTGATTTGCTTTTGACTTGGGTCATATATGCTCTCGGACAGATTTTGTGGCCTGGTGCATTGTTCGTCTGCTGCGTGTATTGTACGGCATGGGTTGTGGGTGCACGTGGACATGTCAGAGTGTGACCTGCTCCTTTACGGATGTGATCCGCACTGGGCTACCTCCATGTCGATTCGTGGACCATGTTATTTTTTTGGGCTGCTGCCATACTATCGGACATGCAGTGTTACTTGCATAGTCAGTGTGGGTCAGCAAATGTGCTTGGGTCGGTTGTGATATTGGTGATGGGGGGGGGCCCTCTGTGCACATTGGCGTTTCTATGTGTGCTGCAGTGTGCCAAGGCAATCAGGGACATGTTCCACAGTCATTGTGGGTGTGCAGTGTGATACGCATACTTGTGCATGTGTGCCATTGTGCCCATCTCCCCCATCTCCCCGTCCCTGGTCGTTACTCACCCTGTTGCTGTTGGGTCAGGTGGTATTGTGCTGTGTCCATGCCCCTCAATCCTGCCACCGTCTCCTCACTGCTGACTGTGGCCACCATTTGCTCCAGCTCATCCAGCTCCTCCCGTGTCGCAGGAGGCCCACCTCCAGTCGCCGTTGCTGCCTCCCTGTTGGCGGTAAGCTTATGTTGGGTCTGCCTTTTCAGTTCATGCCAGCGCCTCTTGACCCCTTCCAGTGACCTCCTTGACACTCCAACTGCATTGACATTGGTAACAATGGCCTGCCATATTTCGGTTTAGGTTGCCAGTGCCGCAGTGGAGGTGCCGGACAGCTGTTTATGGTGGTCGGTGACCTCCGTGACGAGGATCCGGTCTTCCTGCGGACTGAACCCCATCTTCCTCTTGTCCTTGCCCTTCCACGAACGCAGGGTTCCTGGCTGGTCCTCCGTGGGGCTTGTGGTGTTCGGCTTGTCCTCTGCACTCGGTCTGGGTGCATCCATGTTGCTACGCAGTTGTAATTATTTTTTGGCTTTTTTTTCTTGCTTTTATGGTGCTTTTTCCCACCAGACGCGTGGGATTTGCAGGCCTGTGGCTGGTCTTCGCTGATTTGTGTACCGCGATTGGCCTCATCGCATGATTTTTCACGTTTCGCATTTTTGCGGCGTGGCGTTGATTTTGACGCTGACATTTGACACGTTATCTGGTGGCTATTGCATGGTACCGCCGTGTTGTGAATTCCCCGTTGACACGGGGTTATTTTCCCACGATGGGCTGCGATATTGAAAGTTGCGTTACGCTACTCTTGCGGTAGTTATCACACTTTCTTGTGAATATACCCCAAAGATTTATAAATCAAGCTCCTACATGTTTATATGCCATACTGTTTGAGCCAATGAAATTTGGAAATCCAGTAGGTCCTTAAGTACCTTTCGTGGCTCCTAAGATAAAAATGACCTTAAAATAGAAACTTGGAAGCAATTCGTGTCCGAGCAAGATTCTTCTAATAAACATAAACTAGCTTCAAAATGTTACTCCCATGAGCTCTGATTTTCGAGCATTCAGACAGCCAGGCACAAGCAAATTGACAGTGGCTTGGACCAAGTCCCTTATTAAGAAGCGTCATTAGATATGACTGGGCCTAAAAACTCTCTACAGAAAGTTATTCTTGATAAAGGCTCTAGTAATAGCTGCAACAACACCCAGAAACTATCCATAGACTTGAAGAATGGCAGCCTAGATTTTGATCCAACAAGGGAAATTAAACAGCATTATTGGATTTCTCCTGCACATCACAAATAACAGAAATTTAACTTTACTACTAGTACTACTTGGTTCGTTAGAAGACTTCAACTCCATTGACCACTCTAATCTGAGGAGATGGTTTGAGTCCTCTCTAAACAACAGGCGACCTCGGAATGACCTAGATGAACTTTCTTCACCTCCGTCCTTAGTTGATCATGGTTTTCCCCAGAGCACACACATACCCTTGCTGATGTTCATTATCTATAGCCAGGCTCTTCATGATCTCTGTTGATTTAATGTGTCATTTCAAAATGATGCTGATGATGCCCAAGTGGTATAACAAAACAAACCTAATAAGTTGCAAACTATTGTTCGGAAGATTCTTTTTTAATGTTCAAATATCACAATGTACAAGTATTTTATGATTCCAACAGAGGTTATGGGTGTCATGAAGTGGGTTTTAACAATACACTGATAATGAAAAGCTTCCAGTATTTGGCTACCAAAACACTGAAGGCCACCCACAGACCTTCCCAGATTAAACTTTCATGATAGATCCACAAATCTCCTGGAAGAGACTCTAGTATCATATAAATGATTTTATTAGCAACACTTTAGCAGGAGCTTTCATACATACAGTAAGCAGGTTCAACAGAGAGTCGCAGTCAGGTCTCTAAAAGGTGTCAAGTGAGAGCAAATAATGGCCCATTTTGCCTCACACACAGCCATGCAATGCATAAATTTTCCAAAAACCATGAGGCAGAAGTACTAGATGTTTACGTGATTGCAAATATTCTGATTTGGTATTTGCAACTGTGAAAATCTTTTTTCAGAAGTACTAATAGCTTTTCCGACTCCTAAAATGGGATTGCGATTGGACACAGATTTGGTATCTGGTAACTGAATCTGTATGCTATATATCAATATTTTGCGGCCACTTTTTCTTGTCAAACAGTAAAATTTACTTATACCTCAATGGAGGTAGGGACCCATTCTCAAAAGGGGAGGTTACCTTTGGTAACCCTTCTCCTTTGCATATTAAACAGAAAGTTTGTTGGGGAATTGGCAGTGATCCACGGAAGCACTGTCGTCTCTCAAATAAAAAAAACTTTGAGGCTTATTTACAAGCCCCTTGCGCCAATTTTGCGTCACTTTTCCCATGTTAAAAGTGATGCGGAGGAGACGCGCGAGCGCGCAAAACAAGATGGCCGCCGTATAGAGAGCTCCGGCGCTTGGAGGAGACGCGCGAGCGCGCAAAACAAGATGCCGCCGTATAGAGAGCTCCGGCGCTTTTCGCCCGTTTTTTCAATAAATAACGACGAATCCTGTCAGGTTTGCGGCACAAATCAGGTCGCTTAACTTATGAACATCCTACCTGTGGACTGCTGTGATTTTCTGTGGATTTGGACTGTGTTTCAGGCGTTTTCCGGTGTTCAGCCACTGCTTCCAGCTCTGTCTTCAGGTATTCCTAGCTTTCTCTGTCAGGGGGCGGAGCAAGCCTTCAGGAAAGGGCCTGGCTTGGGCCTAGCCACTCCCATAGCCTGTTTTAGCTGCTGCACCAAGCTTTAATAAGGAATTCCTCACTGCTGCAGTATTTTTTCCTTTATTTTCTTGCGTTGTTGCTGTTATTTCTGCAATTTTGTTATTTTATTTTATTTTTATTATTATTCTTCTACTTTCGATACTAAATCAACATGGATAATAAAAATATTCATCCTAAAAGGAAGCAGCAGGTTTCACCTCCGCCAATTAAATCAAAGGCGGTAGAGTCAACAGAACCTTCACTATCCTTAATTTTAGAGGAAATTCAAGCGCTTCGTGTCAATACAGAGTCTATTGCCTCAGAGATTAAAAATGTTCGAAAGGAAATGGCGAGTCTGTCAATGAAAATCTCTGATAATGCAATTAAAATACACGATAATAAGGCTAAGCTTGAGACTTTCACTCCACTTGTAGCTAAAATATCTCCTTTGTCTACCCGAGATGGAAAATCGTAACAGACAGTACAATTTGCGCATTTTTTATTTACCAGAGGATGTGGAGGGTGGCAACTGTAGATTGTATTTGGAAAATTTGATTCCTGGGCTTCTACAAATTAAATTTCCAGAAAAATTTGAGATTGACAAGGCCCATAGAATTCCTATACATCGCAATCCCCAACATACTAAACCTCGTCAAATGATTTTCAAAGTCCTCAGACATCATCATTTGGTTTTGATTCGTAAGGCAGCACGAGAGATTCCTTCCTTGATGGTCAATGGGAATAAAATCTTTATTCATCAAGACTTTGCCAAGGAAACAGTCTCAATCCGCAAGGAATTTTCTGCTCTTCGGCCACAACTGCGAAGTCTTGGGTTCAAATATGGTCTTTTTGACCCTTCAACAATGCGTATCTGGAAAGACAATCTGTCAAAATCTTTTCAACGTCCTGATGACTTGCGTCAGTTTTTGGATCAACGTTCACAGCAATCCATGGATACTCATGACTCTAATACTTGATTATAGCTAATTTACGTATTTTCTGACAGGTTTATGAGTCAGTACTACATTGGGCTCCAACGGCTCGGTCATTCTTGTTGAGCGTATGTGCGTCTCATCTTTGATATTTTTGTACCCTGTTAGTCGTTCTCTCCTTTTTTACATTTTTTCCCCTCCTTTTACTTGTTCTGGAGCTACTATTCTCTCTTATTATTGTTCTCCTTCTTTTCTTTTTCTCCTCTTCTTGATCTTTTTTTTCTCTTTCTCTCTTCATTAAGGCTGATATTCACAATATTAAAGTTGTTTCACTAAATGTTAAAGGTTTACGTCATCCAGTTAAGCGTACAAAAATCTTAGATTATTTAGGTAGTTGTAAGGCAGATATTTGTTTTCTTCAAGAGACTCATATAGATGACAAAATCTTAAATTATATGAAAAAGAAATGGGTAGATACTATTGTTTCCTCACCTGCTATTGGAAAAAAAAATGGGGTGGCTATTTTTGTTGCAAAAAAATTACATTGCCAAGTCTTAAGCAAAATTTCGGATGCAGATGGAAGATATATTATAGCTAAAATTAAAATTCATGATTCTGTCATATTTTTACTCAATGTTTATGGCCCTACTGCGGATGACCCTCTTTTTTGGCCTAAAATCACCACTGAGGTCCTAAAGTTGGGTAAAGTTCCTTTAATAGTTGGAGGTGACTTTAATGTTATTGCTGATCCATTATTGGATAGAATATCTAGTACTAAATTTCGCCCTCCTAAGGTTTTTCATGCTTTTAAATCATTTATTCAGACTACCAAGTTAGTTGACATTTGGCGTTTGCATTTTCCTACAGAAAAATGTTTTACATTTTTCTCTAATCCACATAATTCGCATTCTAGAATTGATTATTTTTTAATCTCCACACAATTAGTCCAATCTGTTAAGAACCCTAAGATTGGTAATATTGACATCTCAGATCATGCCTTGATTTCTTTTGTTCTGAACTTAACTTCAACTTTTGCAAACCAAACTAGATGGCGTATGAATACTGGAATTGTTCTTAATGAACATAATAAGCCTAAAATCTTAAATGCTATTCAAGACTATTTTTTACTCAATCCTGAAGGATCCACTTCTATGGTCAATAGATGGGACGCCTTTAAAGTGTACATTAGGGGTGTCACTATTTCAATTATGGCATATGAAAATAAAACATTCAACGCACGTATTAGATGTTTGGAAAAACAAATTGCGAAATTTGAAAGGCTTTTTATTTCATCAAATGACCCTCAATCTAAAGTCAAGCTACAAAAACTTCGATATGAATTTAACTCAATCCTTAGTACAAGAGCTGGCATCCAAATTTCTAATTCTAAGGCTAAATTCCGTTTTAATGCCAACAGATCTGGGAAGCTTTTAGCTAATTACTTACGTATCAAAAAAGATAGAACGCAAATTACCTCAATTCATGGCCCTAATGGTAAAATTGCAATATCTCATAACGATATTGTTAAGGAATTTTTGGATTTTTACTCTACTTTATATAATAAGCCTGATCCTCATGATCCCTCCATACTGGACTCTTTTTTAAATACATGTGATTTGCCCAAAATTTCACACTCGGACAGGCTTGGGCTAGATTTACCCATTACTACAGATGAAATTTTAGCTGCTATTAAATCCATTAAAAAAAATAAATCCCCTGGTCCAGATGGTATCCCAGCAGAGTTTTATAAAGAGTTCCAGTCCAAACTTTTGCCTTATTTATTTCAACTTTTTACTTTTTTTGGCTCTTCAGGAATGATTTCAGGTTCTTTTACTGATGCTTTAATTATTGTACTCCCTAAGCCAGATAAAGACCCCACTCTTGTTTCAAATTACCGCCCTATTTCTTTAATTAATCAAGATTGTAAATTGTATGCTAAAATACTTGCTTCTAGACTGGCCCTTATATTAGATTCTATTATACATCTTGATCAATCCGGTTTTATGAAGAATAGATATTCTACAAATAACACAAGAACCTTATTACACGTTATTGAGCAGAGTTCCACTTTAAGTTCCCCCGCAGGAATTTTGGCTCTGGATGCAGAGAAAGCTTTCGACAAAATCCATTGGCAATTTTTATTTCAAACCTTATTATCATTTAATTTTGGTACTTCGTTTATACGCATGATTTCTGCTCTGTATTATGCCCCTACTGCTCGTTTATTTATCAATGGCCAAGTATCTAGTCAGTTTTCTCTTTTTAGAGGCACAAGACAAGGCTGTCCCCTCTCTCCACTTTTATTTCTCATTGGAATTGAACCTTTCCTTACTCATATAAGAAAATGTGTCAATATTAAAGGTATTAAGATTAAGGAGATTAATATCAAAACCTTAGCCTATGCTGATGATGTGCTATTATTTATTAGTGAACCTATATCTTCATTACCTGCCTTATTAGAAATTATTGCAAAATATTCCATGGTTTCTGGCTATAAACTTAATATTAATAAAACTGAATTCTTTCCTTTAACCATTTTTTGTACTCCTAATATGTTACCCATGGCTGATATTGTGTGGCAAAAAGATAAATTAAAATATCTTGGGATTCTATTTGCATCCTCCATTAAAGCAACATTAACATTAAATAGTAACTTTATTCTGAATTATATTAAAGATAAAGCGTCTAAATGGTCTTCACTTCACCTCTCTTGGTGGGGTAGAATGGACTCCATTAAAATGACTATTGCTCAAAAAAATTTGTATACACTTGCTATGATTCCTATTCAATTTCCATTGCAATTCTATAAGGACATTGATAGACTTCTCTCCAAATTTCTTTGGAATAATAAATCAACTCGTATTGGTTATAAAAAATTAAAAATACCCAAATGCAATGCTGGATTTGGCTTGCCTGACTTTTTTCTATAACACAAGGCATTTATACTGAAACAAAGTTCCATATGGTTTCCTCCTTCCTCTTTAAATAACCAACCTACATGGCTTCATATAGAGCAGTCTCTTGTGGATCCTTTTCCATTGACCACCTTGCTAACAATGTCCAATAGGTCAACATATGTGCATAAATCGGTTATTATTAAATCCACTAAACTCATTTTTAATGACCTGGATTCAATTTTTTTGACCCCTATGAGTCATACTGTAGATATGTCATTGTGGCATAGTAATGTGATTAAATTGAATAGAAATGTTAATTTTTGGAGTGCTTGGATTAAAGCTGGTATTTTTTATCTTAAAGACATCTATCTCGACAATGTTTTTATTTCTTTTGAAGCTTTACAAATGAAATTTAGTTTACCTCAATCTGATTTTATTAAATATGAGTCTTTATGTAATTCAATTTTAGATTCATTTCCTCATGGTATTCCGTTTAATGTTAAAGTAGACTTAGCAGTATATATTCGAACTATTTCTACATCATCACATACTGTCTCTATTTTATATAAAAAATTATCTAATTCTATAGGAAACAATTTACATATTATTTCAACATTTTGGAATGCTGAGCTTTCACTTTCTTTGTCCAACGATATTTGGACGACTGTTTGGCTTAATAGTATTTCAGGATGGCTGCCTGTTTCACTTTACCAAACTAATTCTTATATTTTATTTAATTGTTTATGGACCCCAGTGCGTTTATTTCGTGCTAAACTGATGCAAGACGACATTTGCTGGCATTGTAAATTATTTCCTGGATAATTAAGACAAATGCTTTTTGATTGTCCATTCATTTTTAAATTTTGGTCTGATGTTTGGGATATTATTCAACAAATATTTCTTATTCATGATGTTATTTCTTACAAAATATTAATATGTAAATCTGTTGGTCTTCTGCATAACTTAACTGAATTAGAAGGTAAACTGTTTAATTTCCTATTGTCAGCTGCTTTAAAGTCTATTACATTTTGCTGGAAGGATATTTCGTCTTTATCGGTTCATGCTTGGTGGTCATGGGTTATTTTTACAAGAAGAGGGGCTCAATTATCCCTAAAAGGGATCAATCATAACTCTAATTTGTTTCACTCTTTTTGGTTACCTATAGATGTATACTTAGCTTTATAATTGTATATTTATATTTGATTCACCGTTTTGCAGTCAGTCTACTTATAGCCTTATATGATATATGTAGCTCTTTTTTCTAATAAGTTGACATTGCAATTTTCCATGGCTCCCTCCCTTCACTTCTTTTTAGTTTATCTTCCCTCCTTTAATTGATTATTTATACTTCTTTACCTATTGTATTTAGAGTTGCTTTTGGTAATTTCTTATTTTATATAGGTATTTTCGCTTATGATAAATTTTTTCTGTAATGTCTGTATTTGTTCATTATTATGGAAAATTTAATAAAACATTTTGAACTTAAAAAAAAGTGATGCAAAAGTGGCGCAAGGGGATTGCAAATCTGCCCCTTTGTTTTTAAATGGATCCTTTTTTCCTTTATGGAAAATGGGCTACATTTCTTTTTTAAAGCTGCTTCATTTAAAAGCGATCACAGACATGGTGACCCCAGCAGGCCACCATTACTGCAATGGCCTCTAATCACAGTGAATCGCCATTTGCAACTTACCACCTAATATTTCTGAGGTAGGTTGGATTGTGACCCAACTCAATGAGGAATTTTACGAACTTACATATTAGTATATAGGTCGGTTAGTAAAAATCCGTACTGACGCAAAAATATTGGTCACAATTTGCTTCTGGCCCCAGATTTCTTACTGTATATTGACACTGGTTAAACAAGTAGACATGAACAGGGTATGAGGTTTAGTCCTCGGAGAAATGAGAAAGCCCCACATATGGAACTGGTGTGTAACGCAAGGCAAAATCTCTCTTGAACACATAGCAAGCTCCCAGTTGTATGAGAATGGGGTGAGTTGGCAGTGGGCACGAATTACGCTTTAGACAAAACACTTCATCATTCAGGCCTAGTACTGACTTAACGTTCCATGTAAATAAAAAGACTTTCTGAGGCATACAATATGCAACTAAGATTAACACAGCTGATAAACTGTTCAGGGGGATAAAATGGCAAAGCATTTTTCTCAGAAGAACGTTGGATAGTATATGTGCTGAGGGTGGCATCTGTGTGAAAACCAAACTTCTCAATACTTTTCATCAAATGGTCTCTCCTTTCACGATCACTTCAGAGTATGAATGCTCTCACTTTCCCTTCTGACTGTGCACTGCCCACTTTCAGTAAATCACACAGCGAATTTTGCATGTACAGCACACCTGAGTTCACAGTTTATGTCGGGCCTCTTTTTGGGGGGGAAAGGGTCAGGCATGGCCTACTGGGCCACATCCACGGTACTCTGGTCTTTTGCCTCTGCTGCTTGGGATCTGGTTTACTCTCACTCTGCATAAATGACTCAACTACGACGTTATCACTACCTGAGTCTCAGTGGTAATGATGGTGAACATTCACCGGCTTCTCATGAGAATGAATGTGGGGATGAAAGAGGCTCAGAAGGTCAACAAACACCCAGCTGCGCAATGCCATGATTATTTAGGTCAGTGCTTTTCTTTAAAAGAGAAAAGTATTCTATTACACTATAAAATAAAATACTACCCAGAACAACAAAGTATCATATACCCGCTAGGTGGGTATGAGGCTAACACAGCAAGCAAAGCTGTCTCTTCCTCACTCTTTCCTCCCCTCCTCCTTTTTCCCACATGCTTGCAGCCCATTGGTGTTCTAGGCAGCAGTTGCCTCTTGCATCTATAGGTCTCTACCTAGGCTATATTAGCAGTTCAGTTTAGTTTCTCGTCTGTCTCTGGGCACTGGTAGGCCTCGGGTCAGCCTCCCGCATTTACTTTGTGCTCACCGGAAGTATGCTAGACATGGCTGAGTCACACACTGCTGCGCTCAGTTCGGGCGGATGCAGACCATGCAGCAGTAGACAGGGGCCATTTTCTGGGCGTGATACCATCGGCATCAGGTAGGCCTTGATGTTACAGTGATCCACTTCCTCTTCAGCACCGATCAGTGGTGATGTCAGTTGCTTGAACCTCCCTGTTATTTAGAAATGTCAGTCCTCCTTCCAGGCATAGGTCCCAGGCAGTAACCTGGCAGATTCGGAGACTTTTGATGCAATTTCATCTAAGCCTGGATGGGCGCCATAGGTTGCAGGATTCTTCCTTGGTGGCTGAGAGCACTAGGGCATGATTCGCCCAGTGCCAAACGGTCATCAATCCCCTCTTCAGACAGGCAGGCCTACCAGACACACTCCGACAAGTGTCACTGTAGCGACCGGGGCGATGTTGGCAGGAAAGGTTCGGGCAACCTTATGGAGCACCAGTAGCGGTGGAGCAGCGGGAGGGTGGGAGAGGGGTTAGAAAAATTGAAGGAAAACAAAAATTAAAATTACCTGCTGGCCGCCGCTTCTCCTCATAATCTTCTTCTATTGATGCAGGAAGCAGGAACAGGAAGCACCCAGGCTCCCAGACTCCCCTAGCCAATCACAAGGCTGCTGATACTAGCTTTGTGATTGTGGACTGGGAGCCTGAGCATGTTCTCGACCCAGGCTGTGCAACACAGCCCGGTGGAGAACATGCCAAGACCGCATTAAGGTTTGGCCGGCACAAGATGGCCAGCCAAACCGTCATGCGCCATTAGAGAGTGCCCACCATTCCCCCCTGCACTGTGGGCTTTCCAGCCCACCCCTACAGAGGAGAACTGAAAAATAAAATGAAAATAACATGCTGTTATTTACAATTTATGTTTCCTGTGGGGTGACGCTTCTCCACCTTAGCGGAGGAGCTTTCCCTGTGGAGCACTACGGTCCTTCCTTGTAGTCCGATGACCAGTTTCAAGCTGGAAGCACGCCAGTCATGGTCTTTCATTAATTTCTGGTGGACAGAAGACAGTACCAGGGTCGACTGCTTGTGCCCACACCAGCAGTCAGCTCCTCCTCCATGGCTGCTTAAACATTTCCCTCTCACACAGCAGGAATGTCCAGGCGTTTCAGGACCAGGCAGGCAGTTCTTCCTCCTAAATTAAACTCATGGTGATGTCCACTCACCACTGGGGGGATTATTATTATTAACAGCATTTATTGATCGCATAGCTACCCGAATTGGGCTGCCCAGCACTAGCCATCCCTGCTGGACACCAAACCAATTAAGTAAACAAGTACATTTCAGTTGCTACCTGAAACTTAACAAATTATCATAAGTCTCAGACTAATGGGCAGAGAGTTCCACAGTTTGGGAGCCAGGTAGGAAACGGAGCAGTTGCCTCCTCTGGCCTTCCTAATTCTTGGAACTGTGAAAAGGCCTACCTTCGTTGACCTGAGTTCTCTGTTGGCCTTGTAGGGGTTGATAAGGTGATGAAGAATCTGACGGCAGCTTAATTTTTAGCACGATGAGCAATACAGAATGCCTTAATTGGGGTCCCGCATCGCTTGTGGGGGCATTTGACCTACTGTGCCTGCTGTCCCTGGAGGGGCCATGTTGTTGAGCCGCTGTGCTGCTGAGGTCGGGACAAGCCGCCGGACGGGACTCCAGGTCCCAGGAGCCCGTGAGGTCCGCAGCTGAGTAGCGGCCCGCCCCATCCGCCTATTGGCTCCTGTACGCATTAAATATCACGGGCCCCCTCTGTGTGGGACGCGCCGCGGGACGCCCGGGACGAAGCCCGGACAAAGGCCGGACAGTCTGTGACAGTCCGGGACAGGAGGGGGCTGGAGGAGGCTGGATTGGAGTTAGCCGTACGTAGGCATAGCCACAAGGTACTTTGACATCCCTTTGGCCCTGGTTCAATCCATTAGGCCATTGCTGTGTTAAAATTTGTAACCTATAGGTAGCTGCTAGCTGGAGAGTGCGATAACCATTGGGTTGTGTCTACAATGTCGAAAGCTAAAAATGCCATTGGGTCGACGACTATAGGCAACTATTTGGTTAAAATGGTAGATAAGATCAATCAGGAACGCAGAAAGTCTTTGGGGCGTTTGGATCCTCCTATCATTTCCTCCCCTACTCCTTCTGTATCCGCCCTCTCGACAAACTCTCCTAAGGCTATTATTAATTCTACAGATCCGTACAAATCTATTTCGGTGGCGGCCCAAGACCAAGTTCAACTTGATGGTCTAAATTCGGGGGTTGCTATCGACTCAGAATTACGTTTGGCTGGTCATGTTGATTCTCCATTGCCATGTCCTACGGCAACAAGATCGCAGCGAGCCCCACGGGCATGTAGGAATAACACAAAGAATGTTCAAACAAAGCGGGGGATGAGTCGAATAAATAAGAAAGTGATTCAACCCCCATCTAGTGGTGAGGGAAATTCTAATGTAGCTTTGGTCTCTACCCCGGCCACTATAGATGGAGAGTTATTTGATCTTTTGATCAGCACCCTCGAAACTAAGTGCGACTTGATCGTTAAACCCCTTCTGAACAAGTTGAACAAGGTTAATGCAGAGGTTGTAAGATTAGGAGGTTTGTTAGAATCATTTATGAACCCCAGTACCGGCGACTATGTTATGGATAAGGTAGCAGGTGGCCCTAATCCTAAGAAAACAATTGAGATTCCTACAGCGGTTATGCCTAATATTCCTATGCCTCCTCCTGGTGGCACTGGTGAGAAGGGACCTACTGGGTCTACCCTCCCGTTGAGTATAGGATGTAATTCTTCGTCTAATGTTGTTTTAGGGAACCAGGTGACACAAAGCTCCGGGATAGTTAAAAATAATGCTATTTGCCAGCCTGATTTACCACCGGACTGTGCACCTTATGTGGCAGTTCTGATTAATGTCCCCCCGGTTAGAGAGAGTGGTCAAAATAATCCTTATAGTGAATCGCATGCCTCCTTGAAAAACAAGACAGTGGATTGGCTCCAGAGGGAGTGTGGTTTCCCAGTAGCCCTAGCTGACGAAATCATATGTACCAGAAGAGTCAATTGGATTGGTAGCTCGCGTAAGAATTGTGTTGGCGACTGTATAGTTGTCAACTTTAGAAACCCTCACCTTGCCTCCACTGTTCTGAGTAAAGGTAGTTCCCTCCCATACCGTGGTCAAGGGATTCATCTTCGTTCCCTTGGTTATTTTTATAGGCATTTGCATAACCAGCTTAATACTGATCATGAGAGGGTGGGGACAAGAGACTTAAACCTGTATACTACCTTTAATGTGGCAACATCCAATAGATTCCAGTCTCTGAGTGGTCTGGATTCTAATGATTGACTGGGTACCGACCAGGCGGACATAAGGGAAGAAGATGTTTCTTTTGAAGGTTTGGGAGGTGAGGTTAATCTAGGGGTAGTTGACCTAGTGGGACCAAGAGTTAACAGTAGTCCTGTGGATGATACTATTAAGGATAACAGATGTTGCGGAGGTGTGAGCCTGGGCTTCGACGAAGGGAGTGGACCTTCTTCATTGATTGATGTCTCGCCCAATCTTTGTGGCCCAACTCCTCTGAGTCCAACGCACACTAAAAACTCTAACCCCCGGGTATGTTCAATTGGCAGTTGGAATGTAGCAGGTATTTCCTCTAAGGATGCCTGTTTGGGTTGGCTGGAGTTTATTAATGTTTTTAATATTATATGTTTTCAAGAGACCTGGTGTATGGATCAAATTAATTACAATGGGTACGTTTCCTACCATTTACCAGCTGTGGCATCCCCTTCGGGTAGGGCAAAAGGAGGGCTTCTGGTCTTGATTTCAGTGGATGTTCCCATTGTGGTAAAAAAACATATATTGGTTGGGGTCCATTCCCAGATCTTATGGCTTTATCAGGAGCATGGGAGAAACGTTCTTTTAATAAACTTTTATAATAATGTTTTTGATAATACTAGGCATCAGGTTGTGTTAGCGCTAGGGACTGACCTGGCTGATATTCTAATGGAGTATGATATTGTTTTTGATTATATATGGGTGGGAGATTTTAATATTGCTGTCTGTCCACTTTCCTCTCAAAGGGTTTGTGGTTATAATGATAGTCTAGGAGTTGAAGTTCCCCATTTCCCACATGATAAATATGGAGAAGCTCTGAACAAAATCCTAACCACCTATGATATGGAAATCCTGGTTAATGCAAAAAATGATTGTGGAGTTATAATCCCTACCTTTAGGGGAAGGAATGCAAACACCGTAATTGATTTTATTTGCATATCCTCCAGTCTTAGTCCTTGGTGTTTGACTCCGGTGGTCGTGGACAATGCACTTAGCGGCCACAACTGTATCACCATCGAGACTTTTTTATGGAAAGTGAAGCAGGGTTCTAACATGTGTACTATTGTTAATATTGAACCGCACCGACCTAATGGAACCAGGATTAGATGGAAAGGGGATAAAGCGGAGCTTGTGTCAAACTCCATTGTTGCAAGTTGTCTGGTAGAAATCTCTGCCATTTTAGAAAGTAAGGTGGTTACTGATCAAGACGTGCAAAATTTTATTAAAATTAATCATTTTATTGATAACAAATTTACGAAACATGGAAAGGCTAAGGTATCCAAACAAAAGGGGTGGTTTGACCATGCCAGTACTATTGCACTGAAGGGGCTTAAAGATGCTCTACGAGCTAAGCTAAGAGATAACAGCATGGTTAGAGACCTGAGAGCCACCTACCAGGTTGCAGTCAAGAACAGGAAGGCGGAATTATGGCAAGAGGCCTGGGATAAACTTGATCTGGCAGCAGTCACCTCAGATTCTTCTTTATTTTGGGATACGGTTAATTGTCCGTTCCTAAGGGATGACAAGATGCCCGAATTGACGGCTAATGTAAGTGAGGAGAGCTGGGTTTCTCATTTTTCAGAGATCTTTGATTCAGTAAGACAGAGGGGTGGCTAGGAAGATGATTGGCCTATTATACCTCTGAATATCTCTATAGCCGAAGTACAGGGAAGTATCACCTTAAGTAACGGCGGGAAGGCCCAGGGCCCCGACGGGGTGCCTATTGACCTGTATAAATTAGCCCCCGAGTTGTGGGGCCCATTGTTGACTAAAGTTTTTAGTGTGGCAGTATGCAATGGAGTCCCACCTACTTGGGAGGAATCCCTTATTATTCCCATTTATAAGAAGGGAGACAGGGGTGATGCGAAGAATTATCGTCCAATCTCCCTTCTTGATTCCTCAGTAAAAATTATGAACAGGGTGCTTCTGGTCAGGCTGGAAGAGTGGGCCGACTCTAACAATATTTTGGCCAATTGCCAATATGGTTTTAGGAAGGTACGAGGGACTATTGAGCAATGTCTCAACCTCGACCTCCTAATCGGAAAGTATACGAGGGCTAAGAAAGGCTCTCTCTATCTCTGCTTTGCAGATTTGAGCAGCGCCTTCAATATGGTGGACCATAGTATATTATGGGCCAAATTATTGGATCTGGGGGCGCCCGAGGGTATTATTTATTTCCTGGCACGATTATATTCCAACCTTAGCACCAGTGTTCGCTATGGACCGGGGGGGGAGCGTACTCCCAAGTTTAAGATAGGGCGCGGTATTCGACAAGGGTGTGTTCTTGCACCCCTTCTCTTTACCCTCTTTATAAATGAAGTTGATTCAGTCCTAAAAACAGTGGTGGCAGATGCCCCGAATATTAATGATTTTAAGGTCCCTGTTTTACTTTATGCAGATGATGCCGTGATTTTATCTAGGACGCCTATAGGCCTACAACGTCTGATGGATAAGTTTTCTATGTTCATCCGGGATAGGAAACTATCGATTAACAAATCCAAAACCCACATCTTGGAATGTGGTTTGGGCTCTAAAAAACCCAATTCCTATTTCATTGATGGGCATAAAGTGCAAACGGTGAATTCCTTTAACTATCTTGGCATTAATTTTACTAAGAATGGCTGCTGGTCTAGTGAGATTACTTATGTCCGGGCCAAGATGGCCAAATGTGCCAATGGGGTGTTCAAGCTTGCCAGTAAAATCGGGGATAAGCGGATCAAAGACATGTTAACAATTTACCAAATGAGATGTCTTTCGATTGCTCTTTATGGTGCTGGAGTCTGGGGCCATTATTCGGCCCGAAGTCTCCAAGTAGAAGAAAACCTATTTCTAAAGAGACTTTTGTGCCTACCTATATCCGCCTCTAATGAATTGACGCATAGAGAGCTCGGGATACAATACCTTTTAGACCAAATTACTTTAAGACCTCTAATGGTATGGCGCGCCGTCTGGTTCAAGGAAGAGACATCGTTAAATAGAGCAATCATCAGCGATTGTTTTCAAACAGATGACCATATGAAGATTCCCTGGATCAAATTTGTAGTCAATAGCTTCTCAGAGATTTATGGATTTGACATTAGAAAGGATATGCACATTGCTTCTAGTCTGTCAAAGGATGAGATGAAGCTCATCTTTATGAGCCATAAATCTGAGCGGCGGGAGATGTTGGGTGGCCTTTCTTCCACAGGTTTGGTCTATGGAAGGTATAGTGAGACTGTTGGCTACCAACCATATTTGAGCTACGTTAACAGAGTTTCCCACCGCTTCGTATTAACCAGATTAAGGTTGTGGATTGTGCACCATCTGGTGGCTTTCCCCATCATTAAAAAATATCCGATTGGCCCTTGCCTATGTGATCACTCATCTGCACAAAGTACTATGCACTTTTTACTGTTTTGTAAATGTTATGGTAACCTTCGTTCAGTCTTCCTAAAACCTATTTTCTTAAAGTATGATACACGTAATGTCCATGATTCGATGAAGTTGTTTTTTAACCTAAATCCTGATGTCTGTTTTTTTACTGCAACCTTTCTCCTTCAAGCGATCAAAGTTAGGAACAGTATGATATTTTAACGGTTTTTTAAACTTGATTGATTTGTATTTATGATAATTGGTTATTTTGATGTCGTTTTATGATGTATGTATGCATGTGCTTTTATGGACTTTGTGTTAAGCTCCGAATAAAGCTTTATGAATTGAATTGAATTGCCTTAAATTGAATTTTTTTTTTTATTAGCAGCCAGTGCAGTGTGGCAAGCGCTGGGTGAGCTAACTGGAACTCGGAGACACCTAACAACCATTGTGCCGCTGCGTTCTGGGTGATCTGCAACTTGTTAGTCACTGAAAGTGGACTGCCTAAAACTAAAGAATTGCCATAATCAAGGCGCGATAGTATGAGTCCATGTACCACTATTCTTCGTACCTCCATGGGGAGCCATTTGATTGTTTTCCTCAGGGCTCTGAGAAGCCCAAAGAACGTCGCTTCTACTCTGTTCGCTTGTAGGGCCATAGTGAGACGGCTGTCCAGAGTGACACCCAGACTTTTCGCTTCTGTTTTGGGTGATGGACGCTCTCTTAAGGGTAGAGGCCAGGTAAGTTGGTCCCATAAAATAGGTTGTTTCCAACTACCAAGACCTCTGTTTTCTTCTCATTTAGTTTAAGCAGCTCGTCATGATCCAGTTGGTGATGACTGGATGGCTGTCAGGCAAACACCAGTTGATTAGTCATCCTCTGGGTACTCTGTGGAATATACCCTTCTTTGCCAGAGAGAACTTGGAACTGCAATACCAAGTGGATTAACAGCTCCCACCATAATACAAGTACAGCAGATAGAACGGGATTGAGCAAGTTTTCCTTTCATTTGTCCTTCTCAGGCTGTCTTCTATACTCAGCCTTTGTCTTGAGTAATAATCTTTACAGCAGGGTTGTCTCCAGGTTGGAGTAACCACAACAGAGGTGCAAAGAAGTGTGAGCAGTCTCAACCTGATTATCACAGCCACACCTGACAGTGATCAGGAAGAGACACAAAGGCTGACCCTAATCAAAATACACTTGAACAACAGGAGCCACAATCTCCCCTTAACTCCTACCATCCACTAAATGAAAGCCTCTAGGAAGATTAATTTACTAGCCCTTCTGCACACCAAGATCTAAGTGAACTTTTAAGGATATGCCCATCTGCTCTTTCCCCATTTCAGTGTATGGGCTCTCACCCTCCAGTCTCAGGAATGTCAGAAATACACTCCCACTGTCTGGAAAAGTAACCTCATCGCCATTTCTGCACAGGGAAAATATCAAAAACGGAACCTGCAAGCCTACGAAACTTTGGTTCACTCATACCAATATACAGTGTGTAGCTCGCTCATCATAAACCACACATACATCCATGTGCTCAGGATCTCACACTAGGGTTCCAGGTTGATTGTTATTAGTGGGAGCTTACACAAGTGGGCCCTAATGCTCCCACTCCTGTGACACAGGTAATCAAACCTGGCCATGCTAAGATCTCTACAAAACATGGTATGATGTCACCTCCGTGCCATTCACATGAGCCTATGAAAGGGACAGCAGTCCTTTGCCACTACTGAGGGCATGCTTGATGTGCCCCTCTATGTCCAGAACAAGCCCAAGACCAGGCTCTTATCACATGGCTGACCTAGGCCTTCGAGCACGACACAGGATTAGTTTTAGGCTGGGCCAAAAATCTGATATTCACAGTTAGGCACGCAGGGCAGGAGACATGACTGTACACAATGCAGGGCGCATTTCTGTCTCAACGGTGCTAATTATAAATATCTGCACAAGACAACGTTTTGGTGAGAGAAAGCTTCACGGCCAGTGTATGTGTGAAGAAAATTGGAAGTTATGATACTACAGGTGTCAGATCCTGTCGAGGGAGCCACAGGGCAAAAAGGGTCTACCGGGTCTCTACTGTGGAGATTGGAGTCATATGCCTCTGATGTGCCCGGGGTCTGTCCAACTATGACTTTGCAAGCTGGGGCAATTACTACACCTTTGGTCCCTTACTCTCAGTTGTGGAAATGGCAAGAATTCACTAGCTTCTCGGGTAGACAACGTAGGGTTGCTCAAGATCAGAACTCAACAGTCAATCAGCAGTACAAAAACTGATTGTCCAATCCAGCGCTGTACTTTAAAAACAGAAAAGCACAGAATTACACACAAAAACTAGATACTATGTAGTAATAGTGAACAAGCATAGCTGTATGACAGACTATTGAGTACAAAATATTATGGGGCAAAAATATTGTGACAAAAATATTGAACACCAAGATATTGAGACTGTAAAGTGCATAGATTTACTATTATTTACTCCACATCTATGTACAATGAAGATATGTATCATCAAGATATATATAAGGGGAGTTAAGTATAGTAAACCTATGCTTGCCTATATAAACTTACCTTCACAGCATTTTAGTCCTCAATATTTTTTCCATGATATTTTGGCACTACTATATTCTGTAGTTCAAAGTATCTCCAAGCACTCAAAATCAAAGAACAGTAGTATAACTGTATATCGAGGTGTCCAGTGCCTTTTATTCAGACATCAGGCTTCAGAAGTTACAATCCGTCATACAGGTCATTCCAAGACATCACATCTCCTTGTTTTGACAACACGTGTTTCGTCCGTTAAATATAACTGGACTTCATCAGGGCTGAAACATAAGATATTAATATCAAAAGGAATGTAGGGAGTAATGGCTTATAATAGTAATTACACCTTCTTGTTGATTTGAGTAGCCTGTATATGACAGCGATCACTTCACACACACCGAAATAGAGTGCTTGCACAATTCAGGTGATATACTTTGGAGATGGGTCTAACTCTTGTTCCCATTACTTTTGCCTGCATTCCCCGATGGAACTGTTGACCAACAGCAAACTCCAGTCCAGGGCCAGTTGCCACTGGTCAGTTGGACATTTCAATGAAAAGCTTTTTGCAGTTTCTTGTGTCCCTTTAGCCACACTGGAGGTCAGCCAACTGATCATTAGAGTCCACGTCGCTGTGCTGGGTAGTAGAGAGAGCAGGGCCAATCCTTCTGAGCTACTCTGTGGTCACAGATAGTGGGTCCAGGACTGTTCTGATTTTCTGCAGGTCCAGAAAGTGTTGTGAGGAAGGCTGGGTGATGGCCCGGCTTTGTAGGGTTCACTGACCTGTGGGACACCCTAAGACACTCCTAGTCCCTTTCTGGCCAATTGAGCAAATGTTCCTAAGCCCTGGCCTACCTACTTTTCTGTAGCTCCTGTGTACCTTATTACAAACAGGTCCAAAATGCAAGGTGTCAGGGCAAATCTAGGATGGCCAAAGTCTTCAGCAGTACTAAATTTTGGCACTGAGTGCTGGGGTGTGTATGGGAATTTCGGGGGACAGTGTTTTCAAAACTGTGCGTCGCAAGCCGATTTTTGGTGAGTTGGGAAAGTTAAAGCAATAAATAAAGATGCCTTTAAATTCTGTATTTATTTTGGCACATTTACTGTGCTTCAGAGACAGACTTCAAATGTCAGGGTATGTCTTCTGACAAATTGCTGCTTCTATTCTTCAAAATGGGGGTTCATGTTTACAAAACTTTTTCACTTTGCAGTCAGAGAAAGAAAAGTAAAGTGAGTTATGTGACTCTTGCTGGGTGTATGCAGTGAAAAAGGAAAGGCTGTAGGATGTCAGTTTTTTGTAACACACAACAAAATGTAAATGTTTATAAATGAACTGTACACTAGGCCTGGAGGGAGCTCGCAAAGTTCTGTTACCCAGAATTCCATGGAGCGGGCCAAAAACTCAGTGAGACTCCACGGAATTCCACGGGTAGGCGGAGCAGCTCAACGTCCCCATTCGCGCAACGTTTTCGACTTTCGGCAGCACAACACTCGTTCTCGCACTCGTAACTACGCAGAAATGGCACTACATGGTTTGCATAGGTGCAGCCATTTCGTTTTCTGTTCATTGCATGGTTCTGGGGCCTGTTTTTGAATCCAACCGTTATCTTTTCAATCCTCCCCCTATCTGGATCACCCGCCCCTCATGTTCCTTTGTATCAATGTGTGTTTTTGTGTTTATGCATTTTATGTTTTGGTCTTTTTTTGTGTGTTGTTCATGACTTTTTGTACTTTTTTTGTTATCTCATTGAAGTTTTTAGTTTTTCCTTACTTCCTTTCCCTATTTCTTCTTTCTGTTTATTTATGGGCCACTCAGTGCCATGGTAGAGCATGGCAAGAGAGGGAGTGGCAGTGCCAGGGCAGCTTCTAGCCACACACCTTGCAGTGTCGTACTTTAATCTCTGTGACCGCGTAGGGGGCAGGGCCCTACCCCTGTCTATCTTGGTATTAGCAAACCGCAAATGGTAAATGCAGTATGTACAAGTGCTTTATATATCGTTCTAGCTATGAATGCACTGTGTACACGTTATTCTGCTTCACTACGCGGGTTCCATTTTGGAAGCAGTGGCCATCTTGTCATTGCCCTCACATAGGCTATAATGGAGTAAATACGGGCCTCACAGTACATGGGCTTCTCCTCTGACTTCTCTGTGACCTGGGCAGCTGGCTCTGCTGCCCCAGGTCAAACCGGTCTCACGAGCTCCCCTTCCTCCGTCCACCTGTGATTAGCATCAGGGCTTGACCCATCATAAAACCCTTTCATTCTACACAATCCTCCGGCTAATCTCTTTCACACCTGCTTGTTCCTGCTTTATGACTTGTTTCCCAAAACAGGAGATGCTCATGTTTATTGGGGGGTCTATTGACATCCGATGTGGGATCTGAACCTTACTGTGTAAATCATTGTGGGCTGGCCGAACTGGAATGTGGGATGGTCATCATGACTCTGCTTTTTCGTTTGTAATGTATACTTGTAATGGCCATATCATAAACCTAGGAATGTATGCTTGAGGCAAGAAAAAGGGTATTTAAATGAAGTCCATTCCTATGATTTTCAGCAGTCTCCTGAGAACATACACGCTGTTGTACTTCTAGGATACCTGTAATTGGTCTGCAGCCAATAAATGAATCTTTGACTTCACCCAGAAGACTCTGTGTTTCTGTAGGTCTGGAACAGGGTGAACCCAGAAGTCATAGGGTGTGTGTCCCTGCACCGCTGGGTCTAAAATACCCAGTACTTCGGTTTGGCGCCCAACTCGGGACGATTTCAGCGGTACCAGTCCAAGCCAGAGGTTCGTGAGGAGCTTCGTGTGGAAATTCCGGAGGAAGGCCGCTACTTCATCGACCCCTGCATGTCGACGTGGTCCGAAAGTCTTTTCTGCGAGGTTCTCCGCGTCCCGACGGCTACGAAGGACTGCTGCCCTGATTAATCGACCTGTTTTGGACCCTTGACGAGTTTTGAGAGAGCGAAACAATCGAGAGAGTCTTCTGGTGACGCCATCGATCAGCAATATTCAGTTAAGTATAAGTGGAGCGTCTCCCATTTGTTTTGGTATCCTTCGGGATCGTTTGATTTGGTAATTTGGTAATTTGGAGTTTGCAAACGCCAAAGCCAGAGGACTCGTGTATTCACGAGAATATCGTAATCGATAATCCTTTGACGTTTGGATCTAGACTAGTGAGCGAAGATGCCTGGTTCTGGAATATTTGGTAGATTATTCTGTTTGGGTTGTGGAAAAGATTTCCAGCTGGAGGAATCATGCCCGGTCCCTCCGGTTGGAACTCCAACTTATGAGCTCTATGTAAAACATGGCGTAGGCCCCATTGCATATAACGAAGTGTGGATCCACTACACTAGGAAAGACGGTGTTTTAAAATGGCCCCAAAATGGTAGTTTCGATACCGATATTTTAGATAATTTGGAAATTAAATTGTTTAAGAAGAAAGCCCGGCCGGCGATGTTTGACTCTTTCCGCTTATGGCGAAAGGAAGCCAAACAAAAGGAAATTAAGCTAGCGAAAAAGAATAAGAGAGAGAAAGGTATGACAGTAATGCAAGCAGCTGTACAATTTAAAGACAATGAGGAGGAGCAGACGAGTGAGCAATTGCACAGGCAGCGCAAGTTAGGGATTGACAAATGTTACCCAGCTTTACCACATTCTAAGCAGAATAAGTTAGAAGAAAAGGAGAAAGATCCCCTGATGTCACATTTGTTGAGTTCGCCACCCCCGTATGCTCAGAATGCCATGGCACCTCCCCAGCTTGTGAATATGCCACCTCCAGTCAATCTACTGCAAGCCTTGCCGCAACCGCCAGCTGCTTTGCAGCCGGCTCTTATCCATGTAGCGCAGCCCTCTCAAGGGCCGCCAGTTGTGCTTCCAACTGCCCCCGCGCTTCCTGCGACTTTGCCTAATACAGCAGCTGCCTCTTCTGACACTTTTCCTTGCACCACTCCAGTACCTGTTTCTACATCCTCTTTTCTCCCCTCTGTTTATCCCCCTGTTTTCGCCTCAGCTTCTCCTTCAGCGCGACAGCGCTTAGCTAATGTGGTTACTACATTAATGTCGCCTCTCTTTGATTCGTCTGGTGTGACTCCTGGTTTACAGCGTAAGCAATTGCGTAGCCAATTGCCTAACCCTGATGAGAAAAAGGTAATAGACAGCATGGCGCGTAGATGGATTGTTTTCCCTTCATTGTATGATGTGGAATCAGTTGTCAACGTTTTCCATCAGTGGGATGCCCCAAAACAGAGATATGTGTTTGAGAAAATGTGCGAAATTCTCTGTGAAGAATTGGAGGATAGTGGTAAAAATCCGAGCCCGCAGGAATTGTGTAGAGTGAGGTTTGATTTTGGAACTGGTATAATTGTTGACCGCGAAGTAGATAAAGCAGTTGCGGTTGTATTGTCCTTTAGGAATGATGATTGTCAACAGTCATTGTTTGAACAAGATGTCCTTGTGGGGAAAAAGGTAAAAGCGCGACAATACCCCATGAGAGAAGTTCCCCCGGTATGGAAGGAAGCAGTTGCAGCTGATGCTGGTGCCGGTATCGCCGCTGTGCCAGCGCATTTCCAGCGTGTTTGGGTGCATGTTCCATGGAAAAGATCTGAGGTGTTAGCGCTTAAGCAGTCATTGCCTGATCCCCGTAAAAACCCAGCAGGTTATTATAAAGAGTTGTCACAGACGGCAGGGTCATGAGTTATGAATCTGGCCGACATAGACATGTTGTTTGGTAATGTTATTCCACAGCCTCTATGGGGGTCAATTTGTAATGTAGATCACGATGCAGAACTAGGAGACACATGGGCTAACATTATTGCTGCTGATGCTAGACAAACTGGTGGCGCGAAACCAGAACCTTTAGTAGCTGAACTACCTGGTAGAATCATCACGTATATGAAGACAATAATGCCCGCGATGCGCGTAAATTGGGACAAGCTATCTGCATGCAAGCAGAAGAAAGATGAGACAGTGTCAGACTTCTTTACTAGGTTTGAAGAAACATTTATTGCTCACAGTGGGCAGGATATGAGTACTGAGGGTGGCCAACGGTTATTTGTGGATAAGTTTGTGCAGAATCTACTTCCTGACCTGTGTAAAAAGTTAAAAGATTCAGAAAGTTCTTGGGCTGTTTCTTCTTCAGCGCAAATACTGGCTACTGCACAGTATTATGAAAATAGAGATAAGGACGAGAAAGATAGAACAGAGAAGAAAACGAAGGAATTAAAGACAAAGGTCCTTTTACAGCAGGCCTATCCGCCACGTGGAGGTCAGAATAATTATAGACAACCCCAAGGTGTCTATCACCAACCCCAACAGTTTCAGTACAATCAGCAAATGAACGGGTATTATCAACCACGTGTCCCTGTAGGTCCCAACCAATGTTCATACTGCAAAGAGGAAGGTCATTATAAATATAGTTGCCCTAAATTAATGCAGCGGAACGGTAATGCGTATGGCACAAGAGGTAGGGGTGGTCAGCAAGCTCCTAGAGGCAGAGGGCGTGGAAATGCTCCCCAGAATGCGCGTCCTCTGCCGCCTCAAAATACCATCAATAGCTTTGATCAGCAAGCTAACGCGACTAGTAATACGGCCCAGTATTATAATAATGATTATTATGCAGAGGATGGTGATGCAGAAAGTAATGATTACTAGGACAGCCATAGACAGAGAGAGGGAGTTGTTTCAGTGCCAGTGGATCAGAGTGGACCGTATGTTGAGGTAACTACAGCAGATGTAACAGAGCCTTTTCTGCTAGACACTGGTGCTGCAAAGAGTTCAATCATGCACTCAAAACTCCCTGGCGCACCTTTGTCTGGCGATATAAATGTTTCAGTAGGTTTTTCTGGCGCCCCAGTTAGGAACCCGATTTCTAGTCCCATGTCACTTTCTGTTGGACCTTGCGAGCTGAAAGCACCCCTGATTCTGACAACAGGTTGTGGTGAGAATTTGCTGGGATTAGATTTGTTGAAAAGATTGCACGCTACACTGTATTGTTCTCCTTCAGGAGTACAACTTACATTAGGTAGGAAAGTGATTTCCCCAATGTATTTGTCTAAAAATACAATGCCGCCTGAATTGTCATCCCTTCCGGATGCCCTTTGGACTACTGGTCCCAATGATGTGGGCCTCTTGGAGATACCGCCATACGTGGTGACTTTAAAGGCTAATGTCAGACTGCCGCGTATTCCCCAGTACAAAATCTCTAATGAAGGCCAGAAAGCATTGTTAGACATTGTCAGCGACTTGATTAATAAGGGTGTGATTGAAGAGACAAGAGGCAACGTTTGCAATAGTCCGATTTTACCTGTCTTAAAACGAACGGATCCTTCACAGCCACCTGTTTACAGATTTGTGATCGATCTCAGAGAGGTTAATAAGATTGTTGTGCCACAGTTTCCGGTTGTCCCTGATATAACTGCCTTGTTAACAATGATTCCAGCCTCTGCTGCATGGTTTTCAGTGATTGATTTAAAGAATGCTTTCTTTAGCATCTCAATTGCAGAAGAGAGCAGAGACATTTTTGGTTTTAGTCTGGGAGGCCGAAGCTTCCGCTTCAAACGCGCTCCCCAGGGCTACTGTGAAAGTCCATCAATATACAGTCAAGCTTTGAAAGCGCAGCTTGATGCACTTGTTTTACCTAGTGGCGCTATCCTGATTCAGTACGTGGACGATTTACTAATTGCCGCGGATACTGAGAAGATCTGTAAAGAAGCCACATTGTCACTGTTGCGCCATTTATCCGCTTTCCATCACAAGGTGTCTCTCTCTAAGCTGCAATATTGTCGACAAGAAGTGACCTACTTAGGTCATCTCTTATCGAAGGAGGGAAGGAAACTGACCCCAGAAAGAATTCAAGCCATTGCACAGTTGAGTGTGCCAAAAACACAGAGAGAAGTGCGTGCTTTCTTGGGCATCACTTCATACTGTAGGCATTGGATACCAAGTTTTTCCTTGTTGGCAAAACCTTTAGTAGCCTTAACATGCAAAGACACACTGAATCCTATCCCATGGTCTGAAGAGTGCCAGAAAAGTTTTGTGGAATTGCGCAATGCATTATGTTCAGCACCTGTGTTGGGCACTCCTGACTACAGCAAGCCTTTTACATTGTATGTTCACGAGAAAGATGGATGTGCGTTGTCAGTGTTAACACAGCCTTTTGGCGACAGACCGCGCCCATGCGCATATTTTTCATCAACCTTGGACCCTGTAGCGAGGGCATTGCCAAGCTGTCTGAGAGCGACAGCTGCTGCAGCAATGTCTATCCGACAATCTGCTGGTTTGGTAATGGACAATACATTGATCGTTATGGTTCCACATGCTGTAGACACATTATTAAATAGAACCAAGACACAACACTTGACTAGTGCGCGATTATCAGGTTATGAGCTCACACTGTTAGCAAATCACATACACATAAAGAGATGTAATACGCTGAATCCAGCTACGTTATTGCCAGTCCCAGCAGACTCAGATGAGATTGAGCAACATGACTGTCTGTTCAGAACAGAAGAAGAGACGAAAGGGAGAGTAGATCTGAAAGATACTCCCCTGACTGAGTGTGATGGCACTTTATGGGTGGATGGTTCATGTTTCAAACTCCCTAATGGTGACACGACTGCTGCATATGCTATCACGACTTTACACACGGTCGTGGAAACTGCACGGGTGCCACATAATTCGTCCCAAGCAGCAGAATTAATCGCCCTCACGAGAGCGTGCGTGTTGTCTGAAGGAATGAGAGTAAATATATACACAGATAGCCAGTACGCCTTTGGCGTGGCTCATAATTTTGGGCGTTTGTGGAAAGAGCGTGGGTTCCTGACTTCGCATGGAGCTAAAATTCAGAATGGCAAGTTGGTGAATGATCTCCTTGAGTCACTGACCCTACCGTTGCAAGTTGCGATCATGAAATGCAGTGCGCACAGGAAAGTCACAGATGATGTTGGACGTGGGAATGCGTTTGCTGATGAGACGGCGAAAGAAACAGCACAGAATGTGAAGACTAGAATGTATGTTGCAGGCCCCGCTAGATGGGTTAATGATGTGGGAATGTGTGAAAACACAATAGAGAGTGTGAAGTCGCTTCAAGCTGAAGCCACAGAGAAAGAGTTAAGCAAGTGGAGAGAAAGTATGGGTAAGTTGGATGAGAATGGTTGTTGGATTGATCTGACAGAACATAAGCGATGGTTGTTACCTGACGCATATGTGCTCCCAGTGGTTACTATGGCACATGGAATGGCACATATCAGTACGAAAGGTATATGCAAGTTGTTGGCTCCAGTATGGCAGAATGCTGGGATTCCCAAGTGTGCAGAGAATGTGGTCAAGAATTGCATTGTATGCTTGAAGTACAACCCTGGTAGGGGAACCCCAACTCCAGCTGGTCACTTTGCACCCCCATCATGTCCATTCGAAGTTTTGCAGCTGGACTTTATTCACATGGAAAGATGCAACAACCTGAAGTATGTACTGGTGGTTGTTTGTGCTTTCTCAAAATGGATAGAGGCTTATCCTCTGAAAGATAACACTGCCCTATCCACAGCCAAAGCCCTTGTGAAGGAATTTTTCCCTAGATTTGGAATGCCAAGAATGGTGTGGTGTGATAATGGAAGTGAGTTCGTGGGTAAAGTGATGAAGAATGTATGTGAAGGTTTAGGCATAAAGCAAAAGTTCCATGCTGCAAATCACCCCCAATCAGCTGGACTAGTAGAACGCTACAATGGAGCCTTAAAGCTCAAGCTGGCCAAAATTCAGGCGAGCACCGGTCTTAAATGGTCTGACGCTCTGCCTTTAGCACTCCTGTCCACCAGAATGACCATACACTCACGAGTGGGACTTAGCCCTTACGAAGTCGTTTTTGGCCGCCCGGCCAACGTATGGGGTGTACCGAGGCCTACGAAGTTTAGTGAGATTGAACATCCAGTACTACTCGACTACCTGTATGATTTGATTGTTAAACTGCGTGTTTTGCACCAACAGGTACATGATACTCTTCCCCAAGCTTCTGAACCTCCTGGACACCCTATCAACCCTGGCTCGTGGGTCCTGATCCGAAATTTCCAGCGTAAGAGCAACGACGAGCCTCGCTGGATCGGCCCTCACCTTGTGCTCCTGTTGACAAGATCAGCGGTGCGAGTAAAAGGGAAGAAGCACTGGATCCATGGTACCCACTGCAAAGTAGTCCCCTTGCCTCTGCCATATGACCAGTGGGTCAAGGAGGGTATCGCCGACTCTGAGACAGACACTGTGCCTCGTTTTGTACCATTCAGTGACGCACGCCTAAAAGACACAGTTTCAAACCAAGAGAGTGACAATATTCTGCAAGAAGCTGTGCCACCATCAAATCGATTGGACACCACTGAGCCTGAACTTTTGTTTCAAGACCAAACAGCACCTGGCCGTCTCCGCTATAATTTGAGACCAAGGCCCATGGACAAATAAAGATTTCCTCACTATTTCCTTTTTGACATTTTTTGCTCTCCCATCTGAAGGACTTTCTTGATTTTTGTTTTTCGAACCACCATCCGGGTTCTGCCGCAGGGTCGCGGTGCCAAGACTTTGGGGTACAGGCCGAAGACGTTAGGTCAACGGTTCTGGTTGGTCTAGGGCGTTTCCCTGGACTGACAGGCGTACTCCTTAGCAGAAGAAACTCGTCCGCCGCGAGCGGCCCGAGTAGAGGATGGAGTTTTTTAAGATGGAGAGACCGATTGAGGAAATGAACTTTAACGCAAGGATGTGTAGAATTGTAAAAAGTGAATGTTTTGTATTTTTGTGCCTTTTTACACTGTGTAGTATCACAATGTTTATTGTAGGATTTGTGTTTTTCTCCGCTCAAAAGCCCATTACACCCACAGCCTATACCTCTTTCTACTGCCTCCTCTCACTCTTTTCACCCTTTGCCTGAGCACGAACAGACCAGACGATCAGAGTTCGTAAATAACTCGTTTATCCAGCTCTTGCACCAGCACCAACTAGTAATGAATACGACCAATTGCTGGGTGTGTGGGTTAATGCCACATACCATTAACAAGGGTATTCCCTACCTGGTGCTGCCGTACAGTTACAATGGATCGTCATGGGCATTCCAGACCATGTTTCTCTATGCTCTAGATACGTACTCCCCTCGCCAACCGCGTTCCATCAGACCTATCACCAATAATAAGGCCTTGATAAAAGGAGTTGCCGATATGAGTAGGGATATTGATGCATACTCATCCATTCCCAAAGAAGAGCTGAGACCTTATGTAGGATGGAACGCGACGGGGTATAGTATTAGTCTGGGTGAAAGACAGTGAAAAATCTCATCTCCAATCTGGGTCGTACCCCACATAGGTCGGTTCTGCTTAAAGGGTAATGGTCAGAATCCTAGAGCTCAACTGGGAAGAAGTGACTGTACTGAAACGTACACTTTCCCGTCACAGTTTTCCCCTGCGTTTTTGGCTGCCAAGGGCACATATTTCATCTGTAATGACCGAGCATATACATGGCTGCCCCCTGATTTCTCGGGCACATGTTATATTGCGAACTTGCTACCGCCGACATTTACTGCTGCCTCTGACTATCACAAGACCAGAGTTGTGAGAGGTGTGATTAGTAAGGAGGACACTGCGGGTCAGGAAGCGGGAGACTTCTTCTTGGGTTTCCTGCCGTTTTGGGGACCTATGGTCAATAGTAGGAACCTGAGACAGCTGACTCGTGTGGTTGAATCCACTGTCAATGTAACGGCTGGTGCCCTTGGTAATCTGACAGCTGAGCTCCAAGCGGATCGCCTTATGACTTTGCAGAACCGCATGGTTCTAGACGTTATTCTTGCAGACCGCGGTGGGGTATGCAAGGTCATCCAATCTAGTTGCTGCATTTTCATACCAGATAATGCTCCAACAGTGTATCAAGCCATCTCCAAACTCCATAAAATATCTGAATCCATACACGTGGATAAGGGAGACTGGTCACTGGTGGGGTGGTTCTGGGAATTGATATCTGCCTGGGGTTGGAAAGTTCTGATGGTCATTGGAATGATCTTAGCCATTCTTTTCCTGTTCTGTCTGTGCATACAGTGTGCTCCTGCGATATGTGGTCTCTGTGCTACCTTATGTATAAGGAAACCTGTATCGAGGGACGAGCTAAGTAATAGGATGATGCTACAGCAACATCTCCATGACTTCGTGAACATTGACCTGGACTCGGATTAAGATGAGTATAGTGATTGCCTATGTAAGGGCAAAAGGAGGGTCTGTCGTACTTTAATCTCTGTGACCGCGTAGGGGGCAGGGCCCTACCCCTGTCTATCTTGGTATTAGCAAACCGCAAATGGTAAATGCGGTATGTACAAGTGCTTTATATATCGTTCTAGCTATGAATGCACTGTGTACACGTTATTCTGCTTCACTACGCGGGTTCCATTTTGGAAGCAGTGGTCATCTTGTCATTGCCCTCACATAGGCTATAATGGAGTAAATACGGGCCTCACAGTACATGGGCTTCTCCTCTGACTTCTCTGTGACCTGGGCAGCTGGCTCTGCTGCCCCAGGTCAAACCGGTCTCACGAGCTCCCCTTCCTCCGTCCACCTGTGATTAGCATCAGGGCTTGACCCATCATAAAACCCTTTCATTCTACACAATCCTCCGGCTAATCTCTTTCACACCTGCTTGTTCCTGCTTTATGACTTGTTTCCCAAAACAGGAGATGCTCATGTTTATTGGGGGGTCTATTGACATCCGATGTGGGATCTGAACCTTACTGTGTAAATCATTGTGGGCTGGCCGAACTGGAATGTGGGATGGTCATCATGACTCTGCTTTTTCGTTTGTAATGTATACTTGTAATGGCCATATCATAAACCTAGGAATGTATGCTTGAGGCAAGAAAAAGGGTATTTAAATGAAGTCCATTCCTATGATTTTCAGCAGTCTCCTGAGAACATACACGCTGTTGTACTTCTAGGATACCTGTAATTGGTCTGCAGCCAATAAATGAATCTTTGACTTCACCCAGAAGACTCTGTGTTTCTGTAGGTCTGGAACAGGGTGAACCCAGAAGTCATAGGGTGTGTGTCCCTGCACCGCTGGGTCTAAAATACCCAGTACTTCAGCAGTCATCGGTGCCACCAAGGGGGGCAGTCCCGCACCATTTTCTCAGAGATGGATCCAATGCTTGGTGAATTCTGCTTCACAATGATAGGAAAAGCCGACGTCAAAAGATCTAAAAGCGACGTCGCTATGAACGCTTGGCCGCCACAAGCCAGTTATCCCTGTGGTAACTTTTCTGATGCATTCGTATTATATGTGCTGCGCCACCTCCCCACCATGCTGGCAGCAGCACGGTGGGGAGCATCAGCTGTTGTGGTAAGGGTGCACAGGTGTGTGCACTGGAACTCTGGGGTCAAAAGCACCCTGCAGTAGTTGACGCACTGCAACACAGGGAGCAGGACCTGCTCGACCTGCTGTGCATGGATGTCGCGGGGCTCGATGAGTAACTATACATTTGTTTTGTTCTTTCTATGCTAATATTTATTTTCCCAAATAGCAGGCTGCTCATACTCAGAAGTAAGTTAAGTTTACGCTACAAATATTATGTGATCCAGCCAGGTGCTTGGCGCTACCTAATCATACTCATTGGAGCTCACTCGGGCTAATCATCTAATAATTCATGAAGACACCTCAGTCCTATCACTAAGATAGTGGCAGTAGTCGTAATATCAGTGAGTGGGCGTTCTCGGTGTCGGGGTTGAGATTGAGAGTGAGATGAGAAGCAAAGATCATTTGTTGCAATGTATTAGTAGTTCCAAAATGAAGTTTAGGAAATTTGGAATAAGGCTTAGGCTTAGGAAATTAGGAAGGAAGGATAATTACTAGTAAACTTATTGTGAGGGTGTTGTGAACCACCCACCCCCACTTTAGCAGCTACAGCTGGGTTGAGTTAGTTGTCTCTTCTATCTGCAACTCAGCAGACAAAAGCTCATAATGCACACTAAAATGATGGGTTGATGGAAAATGATAAAAGGATGGAAGAAGAAAGGATGGCTGAACTGTTATATGAGTGAAAGGATGAGTGGGTGAGTGAAGGTGAAAGGATGCATGGGTAGATGAAGGATGGGTGAAAGGGTATATGGGTGAAAAGATGCCTGCTTGGGTGGGTGAAATGGTTGATGGGTGAAAGGAATTCTTCTCGGTGGGTTAAATCAGGATGGGTAAAAGGGTGAATGGGAGAAAGGATGCATGGGTGGGTAAATAGATGTGTTGGTGAAAAGATGGTTGAGAACTATCGATAGGTGAATGAATGAATGGATGGATGGATGGATGGATATGTAAGGATGGATTGTTTTCAATGGTGAAAGACTGGATAAGATAATATAAAGCTTAAATGGTGGGTATCAAAGGATGAAGAATACTAGAACAATGAAATGATGAATGGATAATTGCTTTAATGAAGAAACAAGAGAGTTCTTCTGGAGAGGCGCGTGTACACCTACTTCACTTGTTTGAAATGGCTTTCCCAAAGCTTTGGTTCATAGTGGGTGGTATTTCTGTCTACTCCCTTGACTCACTGTATTTGTTAAGTGAGGCAGATATGTATCCCAGCCATGACCTAACTGCTGTGTGGTTCAATTCAGCACTGCAGTGTTGGCAGTGCAAAGTGTGTCTGCTTCAGTGAATGTGGCGTTTACAAAGTTTTCAATGCATGGCAAAGCCAAAAAAAGAGTTTACCTTTCCTCCCATTGCCCAGTCAATCACTTTCTAGTACTTCCTCCTTTATTCTTTCCTAAGTTATGTCCCAGCCTGTCCAAAAAATTGAAAAATCCATTCCAGGTATGGGCCACATTTTTGTGGCCACGTGATTAATATATTTCATGGCTTTCATAGCTGATTTACGCCTGTTCCAATTTTTCCCTTTCAGCTAGGGGTGGGCGGAATTTGCGTTGTCGTGCTACGCAAAGGTCCGCGAAATGGTAAAAAAAATTCGCGAGCACCCAAAAGTTCCGCGAACATGCGGAATTGCTTGTTCCGCCGGTTCGCAATGCTTTTTTCTTGTTCTTGAATGCTGTTTGTGTGCTCGGGGAGAAATAACTTGCGAACACGCATTTTGAAAGTGTGAACAAGCAAAGAATTACACGAAGCCGCAGATCGCAGAATTTTTGGCAATTCCGCGGAACGTGAAATTACCCCAATTCCGCAAATTCCACGAGCGGAACGGAATTTACCGTCCAGGCCTACTTTCAGCATTTGTCAACTACTGTGACTGATTAAGCCAAAGTTTAGGCACATGATGATGCTCAGTGACACCTTACTATTCTGTAGTAAAACGTTTAATTACCCAGCCTAATCCCTTTAATTTACCCTGCAGTAGAGTAAGTTAAGTTTCTTTTCCTTTTTGCCAAGCAAATGTATCTGCTGGAAACAATTATAAACTGCGGAGGAGGACGGGACCAGGGAGTAAAGTAGGAATAAGCGCCTTGAGTTTTGTGGATGGGATGATCTGTGAAAAACATGCCAAATATAATCTATATATCCCTCTCCTAAATCTTTTCCCTGTACTGCATCGTTTCCCCCGTCTACTTATGGCAGACAGGATATCCACATTTTATGCGTGACATGTGTGACGTTGTATCATAATTATTCATCTGCCTTGGAGTCACTGTAAAATTTAAAGGCATTTTGGAGAAGAGCAGAGCCATTGGGATAAGATAACTGTCCATTACAGCTGCCCTAGCTGCAGACTGCAGAGCAGCAAAGTACTGACTTTCGAATCACTACCTAGCATGCCTCCATTAATTTAGCACAACATGAATTCTTGAACTCCATAGTGCATAATGCCTTACTCATTAATGTGAGGTATTTTATTTTTATTTTTCCACACAAAGTGTCTATTTATTCGTTTACTAGGAACTCCTTTACAAGAAAAAAAATAGCAGTTTTTTTAAAATCAGGTGTGCTGTAATTTGGCCTTAATTCTTTCATGTGTAGGTAGAAAATGTCTCTTATCAAATCAAATTTGAATGGCCGTACTAGCAATGTAATGCTAATGTGCTACTATATAGGTACAGAGCATTGTTTACAATTTGTCTTTTTTCTTTCTTGAGATAGCTACTCCTGCTAGTCGACCAGCTGCCAGGCAGGAAATTGCAGTCCAACTGCGGCAGCAGAGGTTGGAAGCCTTAAGGGCTGAATTTTAAAAGCTGATGGACCTTGAGAAGAAGGAGGCAGCTGCTGTTGCCCAGGGCTCCAGTCATGTGCCAGCGCTTCCACGTTCCTGGCAAGAACAATGGCCATCACACCACCACTGCTGCCCCCCTCACACTCACACTATATTTCCCATTGCCGCGTCCTGTTAAGGCTGGCACATCTTGAAAGCAGATTGGACGCACATCTTGAAAGCAGATCGGATTCATGGAGGGGTATCTCAAACAGCTTCTGGCCTGCGTGTAGTGCCCTCTTCTTTAACCCCATTTTAGATTTGTTTTGCTTGGGAAGGATTTGCTGTGGGTGAAGAGGGTGGGAATGATGGGTGTTGGGACTGGACTGCTTCTTGGACTTTTTCGTTGGACATTGGTTGGGTATGGGGAGATTTCTTTGGGGAGATGGGTGGGCCTGTTGTGGTTAGAAGGGGTGGGGTTTATTGTTCAAAAAAGGTAATAAATCATTATTTTACTTCATTTATGCCTCAAATCTTTTTTGGGGTGTTTTACTTTGAACTGCTGCCTTTTAGCGCAGCCTGTTTTTAAACCAGTTTAAAAAAGTGTATACCAGTTAGTTATATGGTACCCTTGTCCTACTACCCTCTGTAGCTTTAGTGACCACTGGGTGGGATTGCCAATGCCCCACAGTTCTCTTACCTCAATAGATAAAGTGAGGGCTACTATCTCTCTCAGTGTTCAAACTTCAGGATTTCCCAAGGTGCCATGATGATGGTAGTAGTAGCAGGCTAGCGAGCTAACATAGAAGTAATCACAAGCGAGGTCCCACTCCCACATATGTGAACCACAACTGTAGGATTAATCAAAGTATAATCCATCAAAGGCAACTAGATTGAAAGAAAACACAGAGTGCGTGGTTTATTATATTATTATATCATAATAACTTGTAGGAAACTGAAAGAAGACCTGAGATGATTACAAAAACTAGCAATAGTAACTTCTTCTAAGCAATTGGGAGGTAGTTTTTAAAACAAAACTTACAAAATCTTAGATTCAGGAGGAGTTGAGTCAGAGTCAGGAGTGGGCAAGTTTAAGCGTTCAAGCAACACAAAACAAGGCCTGAATGATGATGTTGATTAATGATGTTCTTTCTATATCAAAAATATGGATCGCTTTTATGCATGGGTGGGTAAACTAAAATGGGGCCAACGTGGGCTATTGCTCAGGTAATAGAAGATCCCGCAGTGAGTTGATGTCACTTTCACCACATCCGCCCAACCGATTGTGTGACCTATTTATAGTGTAAATTAAGACACGCCTCAATAAATCACACGCTCTGGGGAAAGAGGGTTAAGGGTTTGATGAATGGATTTAGGAAAAGGTGTGACAAAGACAAACACTACACAATGACACAGTCTTCATTGGGGCGATGAGCAGCACGTCATCATGAAATCTGTTGTGGAAGGAAATGAAAGAATGAGAATGACACAGCTCAGTTAAATGCATTGCAAACAGAAACAGTCTTTCAGCCCCAGAGACCCAAGTTATTATTATATATCTAAACATTCCGCCATCTAGGTTTGAAAAACTGTATACAAATTATGGAGGAGTGAAGTGAACTGGCACAGTTCTAAAACATGATTTCTTGAATAAAAAATGATACTTTATTGCCAAATTGCCAAATTGAGTGGTGCATCTGCATTCTTCTCGGATTTTCTGTCAATCTTAAGTGCCTGGCTGAAGCGGTCCAGTCAGATAAGCAGTGCAATGGAGATTTCGTCTTTTGTGGAAAAGAGAAGGCCTGTGGATTGTAAAACAGTAACAATATTGTTGAGCAAAGGAGAAGGACAAAACAGAGGGTAAGCTGGATGAGAAGTGTACCAAGAAGACCCAGAGAGGCAGAGCAAGATAGTCTGCTGCAATCATTCATTTAATGACTCTTGTGTGATCGATTAACTGAGAAGTGAGAGCAAATTACAACCAGGCACAGACAAGTGGCTGCACGTACCGGGTTGATCAATCTCACAACTGTCATTTAGCCAAGTGCATGCATAATTTGATGTTGTGACATCACAAGTCTGTCTCCAGTTACTTAAAACAACAGGCCCCACCGCCTAACCTTACCACATAATAGAGGAGTTTTAAATATGAGCCAGTACACACACTCAGCAGTATTGCATTTCCCAAATTAACACATCTATCACCAGTCCACCAAGCTGAGTAGGACTCTTAGAGTCATCATCATGTTGGTTTTCCCTGAAAATTCCTCTGGCTGCTGTTGAGGTAGTCCCGCCCTGAGTTCTTCTATTATCCTCCTGACACCTTGTCACAAATCTGTTCAACTCCGTTCAGACCTCCGACCCAAATGAAGGAGATCGTCCTGTAGTGCACTTGTGTAGATCTGTGTTTTTTAACTAAATGGACTAGAAAGGTCTTTGAAGATTAATTTGTGAACCAGAGCAAAAAAAGTAGTGAACCAGGCTTTTTTACTGCACACTGGCCCAACTCCAATTTGGCCAAACACATCCCAAAAATGGTGGCGCTGCATAAGTCAGTCAGACACATAAAACAAAATAAATAATATAATGATCCCCTAGCTATATCCTTTTTGTTTGTCAAAGCAATTTTGGCAATAAAAATTCTATGGTGGCTTACTCAGTCAGGGAAGTAGAGTTTGTCCTCAAACTCAGGTGGTTAGTGCAAAAGTTGATCAGCTAACACACTCTGATCTGAGTATGAGCAATCCCCCTCATCCCCTTCCTGTGGTTTTTCAGGAACACCGTAATTTGGTGGCGTAAAATGTTGGCTCCTTTTAGTCATGGTCAATCTCTCCATGTTTTGAGGCAACACGCCTATTACATGTTAAAACGTTTGTTTGAGCAATACAAACCGATCAATGAGTAGCATATGGAATAATCTTAAAAAATGTATGCTGTGGTGTGGTTGTGCTTCTATGGTGGGCAGGTGGTGGATGGATAGAAAAAAGTTAAAAATGTAAATAAAAAAGTTTACATAAAAGAATTAAATAAAAATAACAACAATAAAGAATTGCTGCTGTACTAGGGGACTATATTAAACCCATTGGGAGGCAATGGGTTGCAGGTTAAAAGTGCATATAATATAAAACTGTTAATAAATATACAAAGATTACAATGATGCTCAAGCATAATTTTAAACTGATATCAGGGATAAGTACAATAAATTCAAAAAAGCATAGACCTCTCATATCAAACTCTCTTTGAAAACTGGAAAATGGGTGATAACACAAAATGACCGCTAGCCACATGGTCAAACAACAACAACCAGCAAGGAAGCATGGCAACAAAAAGGAACACATGCTGGCCTATGGCAAAAGCACACAGGCTGGCTACACAAAATGGCCACAAGCCACATGGTCAAACAACAACAACCAGCCAGGAGGCATGGCCACAACAAAGAGCAGGCTAATGGCAAAAGCACACTGGCTGGCTACACAAAAGGGCCATCGGCTACATGGTCAAACAACAACAACTAACAATGATGCATGGTCACAACAAAGAACACATGCAGGCCTATGGCAAAAGCACACTGACTAGCTACACAAAATGGCAACCGACCACATGGTCAAACAACATCAAGCAAGGAAGCATGGCCACAAAAAAACCTCATGCAGGCCTATGGCAAACGAACACCGGCTGTCTACACAAAATAGTCACTGACCACATGGTCAAACAGCAACTGTAAGCAAGGAAGCATGGTCACAACAAAGAACACATGGCAAAAGCAGACTGGCTGGCTGCACGAAATGTCCACCGGCCAAATTTTCAAAGAACAAGCAAGGAGGTATGGAAAACATTGAACACATGCATGTCTATGATTATACAAAATGGCACTTGGCCACACTCAAACACTGGCCAGATAAAGGATGCATGTAACACTGAAGAAAACAGCATTAATTCAGTAATTTCAAAAACAAATTTTAACAGAGCTGTAAATATTTACAACAACACACATCCTCCAAATGTATTACATATATATTACCCCACCTATATATGTTTTGCATTTAAAAAAAGTGAATACCCCCCAAAAAACACATCCTTTGAATTAATCCAGTCCAATACATGGCCTAAATGATGTTTCAATTAAATAGACACCACAGAAAAAGTTGTTTCATGCACCCATGCATAGTACTGGGCCTCCTGGCTGGATGGACCATTAGCAGAATAAGGCACATAGTAAAATAAATGAATATTGCAAATTTATTGGAACACATGGAGAAAATACACTGAACTTTGCAACAGTTTTCCTTTACAAAAGAAGACAAATTAAATGCAAACAAATAATATCTAGACCCCTACTGAAACTGCAGGCCACCCACCACAACAATTTTAATAAAAGTACAAATAAATCCTGGTGCATGCACTCTATCAAACAAACAACACCCTTGGACAATAGTTTTTGAATTTACATATGATGTCACAAAAACAAAGGGGTTATTTCCAAGTAATTGGCATAGGGAGCAAGTCATTTTGCTGCTCTACCCTACACCAATTCCAAAGAGCAGGAATGTATTTTCAAGATACGGTACATTCCTATCCTTTCAGCCAGCGCCGGCACACAATTAGCAGCCGTGCCCCAACACAGGCACCCCTGCCTCATGGTGCAAGTATTCCTGTGTTGTTAGCATGATTGTTTTTGTGCAGGAAGGGACACCTACCTGCACAAAAACAATCACTGGAGGCGTTTTTCTCTTTTTATTTTGAGGCACACATGGAAAGAGGAGAAAACAAGGAGAAATAATGTTATTTCTCTACATTACGCCAGCCTGCGGAGGCGCGCGGTTTTAACCCATTCCTACATTCACGTCTTGTTGTATGAGGAATGTGCCAAAACCTATGGGCATTGCGTGGGAGAACCCACTGCAATGTCATGGCACACCTCTCTGACGTGTGTGAGGAAATACAACGACTTGAGCTGCGTTGCCTCACTCCATAGCTACAAGGCCATGAAAAGCAATGCAGGGTGGCTGTATGTGGTTTTGTAGATATTGCTAAGCCATGTGTGCCACAGGAACGTCACAAAAAAGTGATGTTCCGGTGGCACACAGGGCTTGCTAATAAGCCCGAAAGTTCTTAAATCCAATGGTATAAATGCAGCAGATAAAGAGTGATTTTTCCAGCTCTAAATCTAAAGGAAAAGTGACCAGGAGATGGGCAAAGCACTGGGAGAAGCCTACTAGACAGGAATAGGAAGTTGGAGTCTCTGAGGCATTTCCTCCTTGATGAAAAAAAAAGTAAAGTAAAAAAAAAAGGCTCCTCACACTAAAAAACAACTTGAATAGTCGGTTGGAGAAGAATATTACCTCTAAAACATATTTGAGTAGATTTAGGGCTTCCCGCACTTGCTATCATAAAAAGAAAGGTGCCAATATCACTGGCACAGTCTAAACCTGTGCTAGCAGCCATCAAATCTCACAAGCACTTGCGGGTGGCCAGCAAGTCTCGCAGGTGCTTGCAGCCAGCAAACAAATCTTGTTAGCGCTCACGAGCGCCTGGCAAGAATCATCACGCTTGCTAGCGTGCTCAAAAACCCGACTCGAGTGCGCTAACCAAAGAGAAATTCAGCCACAAGGCGGGTAAGCAGAACTTATCAGGAACTCCAAACTGTCCATGTTGCGCGGAGTTTATGATTTCTGAAAACTCCCCGAGCGGAGGGGCATTTTATGTCCAGGCCTACTGTACACATTCAGCAGTTAGGAAAGCAAAAATGAAGCACATTTTGTTTGTAATTCTGAAGTGTGATGGAAAAAAATATTTCATTGGCTTCAAAACTAACCAAGACAGTTTACTTGGTGATGCAAAAATGCTAATTATCCATTAAAACCTGATTTCGATATATTATGGTTTGTGTGCAATTTAGTTTTATCAGTAAAACGTTATGTCTGTGCAAATTTAGTAGCCAGTTCAATGGAAATGATGTTGTCTGTAAAGGAGAGCGCTATCACATGATACCTTTAGTTACTCAAAAAATTGCACGCCTTAGGTCCATTAAAGCTAGGTCGGTCACAAACTTTTGTCATTCTAAAAATTGGGCCATGGTTCTAAAACGTTTGGGAAGTACTATCATAGGGAAATCACCACGGTCCCTTCACATCTAACACTACAATCCAGTTTGAAGCAGACCCGGGACCAACAACAAACCAGGAGACATAAGTCTAGTAAAACAAAAGCAGGATCCTCCAGCAGTCACACAGAGAATGCACAAAATTGTGTTCTCCTCCTACCTGACCCAATCAAGGCCTCAGACGTACCTGACAGGCAAAACTTAACACTATTGTGACACAACCCCCTCTCTGAATATTCTTCAGAGCTCAGAGGAGTCATCTCTGCCCATTCAGGTTAACCTGTCAATCAAAGAGGTCTATCGTGTAGCTTCTGGGAGAAATCTCATACATCAGTCACACCTTATGTATGCTAAGTACTTGCTGACCAGTTGTCAGAGGTTAATATTAAAGTAGCAAAGAGAGAGTGAGGAAGGACAATGGGGTATGTCCTTTTCCCCTAATTAACGATAGTCTAGAACAACGCGGACAAACCTACTAATGAATCTTCATGCCAGGATGACTCAATACCATGTGCTGGAATTCAGGAAACCCAGTAGGTTTTAACCCTCACCCACCAACCTTTACCATGGGTTCATCCACGTTTTTCTAGACAACAGAGGCTAATATTAATCAGACTCCTGAAGGCTCAGGCAGATAAAGGTGACTTTCTAAAGTTACTTTCCTTCAACATTTATTACAAATCTGACTTCATAACTATTAAAAATAGTGGCTTAACTATTTAACTATCTGATCCCATACCTGACATAGCAGTATTACTATTTTAATCTGTGCTCTGCTTTTCTATATAAGACAGCTAGGCTTGTTAGAGTGAAAATAGCTTTTGGAGCCCAGTCACTGTAGGGACATGGTAACATACATTTTCTACACATCTTACTTTTAAATACCATGCACCCCACCTTGCGGGCTACAAGACCTAAATAGCGGTGACTTACTAATATTTAAAAGGGAGGTCTTTACCTGTCACAAAAAGGGTTCTTTTGGCAGGTTGCACTGCAGATTTTGCACTGTTGGAGTTCAAGTTTACCAGCAGGCAAGTCTCTAAGATTATGAAAAACTGAGGGCGAGCTCCCAAAAAGGGGTCGATTTACAGCAATGATGAAGGGCGCAAGGGTGTGGCCTGAACGCCAGGCCAGGCAGACGCGTGGAGCTCTGGCGGAGGAAGCGTGGCTCCGTCAGACATCCATGTTCTCCTCGCACTGAGGCTGCACTCCCTGGCGGCGGAAGGTGCTGAGACTGTCTAGGGCAAAAAGTAGCAGACACCACTCAGCGGCATGGCCCGATTCTAAGAGTCTTGAGACTACACCTGGGATCCAAGATGGTAGCTGTCGGGCCAGCAGCAGTGGCTGGATGCCGGGAGTAGGGGGCACCATGGACAAGACTGAGGTAAACAGAGCCAGAAGCTAGAGTTATTCTCTTCTGAACTGTGTCACTGGGCTGAATATCCCACTCCTGAAAACATGCCCAGAGCAAATCAGTTTAGGGCCTGATCCTGGATGCTCAGCGGCTGCTGGAGACACCCATGTGGTAGCCAAGAACGAGGACAAAACTGGGGCCCAGAGCAATGGCCAGAGACATTTGAGTCATCCAGGGGTGCGCACCGGCAGTCCACATCATCCAGCACCTAGTGAGGGGTTGATCCTACTGGCCACCAACAGGTGAGAAGGCAGAGTAGGTCCAAGGGAGAGTCAGGCCCAGTGACTACGAGGGGGCCATCAGAGCCCAGAGGCCTTCACAAAGTCTAGTGAGCACACCAGGGGTTTCCCCAAAAAATCATCCCCTCACGACAGCAAGATCGTGTGAGCTAAAGCTGTGAAGCTCCCACATGTAATTAAACTGGATAAATACGCATTTAACAGCTGAGAGATGGAAAAAGCAGATAGGGTGGAGCAAGGCCATGAGTGTCAATGGAGGGAAGAGAGGGACCCCTCCCTTAGAGAAATGCTCCTTATCGTACAGGACGGCCAGTCCACGATAGAGCACATGATCAACATAGCGGCTGTGGATGTAATGCTTCGAACAGATGTGAAAATTTCAGAAAGAGAACATGCAGCAGAGGTTACCATCATGGATAACACAGAGGCCATCCACACGCTGCAGACTGAGGTGCATCAGGAGGAAAACCACCCGACCCCATGCTTGTGCTGAAGACTCCAAGGGCCACTCCAGGTACAACAAAATATTGATTGTAGGAGTATCAGAAAAGGTGGAGGGCACAAAGGCAGAGTGCTTTGTGGAAGGAGTGGTGCATCGCATGGTGAAAGCAGAGGATTTATCTTCCCACTTCTTGGTTGAGAGAGCACATCCGGTCCCTGGGGCCCTGCCGAGCCAGACTGAGAACCCTTCTGGCCTGCATCCTGAACTACCGAAACCAGGACGTAATCCTCTGGGCGGCCTGCATGCTGAGCCCCCTGCAATTTGAAAACCACGCAATCATGATTTTCTCACAGTACACCCAAGATGTCCAGGCAAGGTAGCAGATCCTTTAACAAGGTGAGGGGGAACTCTGGAGACAAAACCTGCAACACATGATAATATTTCTGGCGTATCTACAAGTTCTGGTGGAGGGGTGCTCCTGGTTCTTCAACACCCCGGTGGAAGCCTGGGAGTGACTTAAAGGCTGGGGACCGGTAGAGTGGAAAGTGCTTCACCAGCGAGGCGGGGCACCAAGGAGAAGTAAGTGGACAAAAGGGGGAGCTCAGCTGCTGAAGACCAATGAATATACAGTAAATGATCCACAGACTCTCTGACTAAACGTCGGGCCATGCGGATATGGTGGCCAACTGCTAGACAACAAATGGTGGTGTTGGGGGAGGCATGGAAAAAACAGAGACATGAAACATCTACGATCTTAGAGACACTCTTCTCCTCAGGTGACAAAAGGAGATCTGGACCCTAAAAGATTGAGTTAACGGTTAATATGAGGGTTGGTGGGTGAGAGGCACCTCGAGCATTAATTGGGGGTGCGGGTAATAAGCCCACAGTTTGAGGATGTACGGTGGGGACATTTTGGTTGGGGTAAGGGGACACAGGCACGTTAAAGTAACACTCACATGCGCCCAGACCAGGAGGACCCACAGACAAGACAATAACGACCAACCCATATGGCTATATAGCAACAGGTTGAGGGGCACACATGTGGGTTTACCATAGTCTCATGGAATGGCAATGGGCTGAGGCACACATTTAAGAGGGGGTGGTACCGAAATACATATACAGACGCAACCCTGATATAATACTACTACAAGAGACACACCTGGTGGGGAATAACTGCGTGTTCCTGGGAAGGGGTCGCTAGACATCGCTTGCAAACTTGGGATTCACAAAGGGATCACGCCTTTTGCAATCATGTCATGTATTCACTTTCTCTACAAATCATGCAAGCATGGACAGAACCGGGATGGTTGTTTTGCAGTGATCAGTTGAATCTATGAGGGAGAGTTCCTAGCAGTGGCCTGTTGGTACCTCCTACTGGGACTACAGTCAAAAATCCTACAACAGGTGGGGGAATGGATTATCTGCCTACCTCAAGCATCCACATTGCTTGTCAGAGGAAACTTCAACCTTACAATGCAGAGTGACTGGGACACAGTAATTCAGGGCAAGAGGGCACCAGAGGGCAACACCCGCTTACACACCTTCATGAAGGCACTGGGTGGGGCTAGGCAACTTATGGAAGGAGGAAAACCTCAAGATCAGGCAATGCTCCCACACAATGGGGCACAGTTGGCTCCATGTCCCATACAGATGACCTTTTTGTGCCTGGACTACAGAGACAGCAGTTCAGTGACACGCAATATCTAGCCTAGGTATCTCCAACCATTCCCCACTGGTCACATGACTGTTGGCCTCGACCCGCCGGACACCTTAGGACTGAAGGCTTGATCCATGGGATTTAACTGAATGGTACACTAAGGAGTTTCTAAGGGCAGCAATGAAACAATATTTTTAGGAAAATGCACGCTCAGTGCAATCGAAGATCAGTGTGTGGAAAGCATACAAGAAAGGGATAAGGGGCACCTCATCTTCCATGTTGCAGTGATAGAAAAAAGAACATGATAGCAAAGGCACGCCTCTGGAGGTAAACCTTTGTAGGTGGGAGGCAGACAACATGGACAATCCTGACCCAGATGTCATGCATAAAATCGACCATTCCAGAGATGAATACAGACAGCTGGTGGATCAGGAGGTGAGGGTGCAATACAGGACTAAACAGCACAAACTCTATGAGGTGGGGAATAAGGCAGACAAACTACTGGCCTTTTTGGCACAGAGGGTAGGCCATGAATACCCTTGTAGAGAATGAAGAGGGACACACAGAAGAGTACATTATGGAGCCCTTTGTGTTATATCTGAGGAATCTGTATGAATATAGGGCGGGGATGGAGTGGGGACAGTGCCATGAGTTTGTTGTGGACATCCCAACCCCTATCTTTGACGCTGAGGATAAAGAGATGCTAGATGGCTGCCTCGAAGATGTGGAGATTATGGTGACTATCAGCCAGCTCAAGGGTGGGAGGCCCCCGGCCCCTATGGCTTTCCATTGGAATTTGACTACTGCTTGGGATGTAAACTGATTGGCCCCCTCAGGAAAATTTTCTATGCAGTGAAAAGAGGGGACTCCTTCCCATAAGATCACTAAACTGCAAAATGAGTGATGATCCATAAGGAGGGTAAGCTGGAGGACCAATGTGCTTACTATATACCAATTGCCCTGTTAAATTTGGAAGTTAAAATCTTGGCCAAGGTGCTGGTAAACCATCTCCTCCAGGTCATACACAAATTATTACATCCAGATGAATCGGGATTCAAGTCCCATAAATCCATGAGGCACAAACTTAGGAGGCTGTTCGAGAACCTGGCAAGGCTGAGGTCCCTGGGGGAGCTTGAGGTCCTGCTGGGGCTTGACGCAGAGAAGACTTTTGATTTAATTGAATGGGGTACCTACTAGTGGTGTTGGAGATGATGAGGTTCAGTATGGGGTTCCTGGCTTGGGTATACCTCCTCTGCACCAAGCCTCAGGTGAGGTTTCAGAATAACGGGACGACATCCCGGGAATTTTACATTCGGAGGGGGACCAGTCAGGGGCCTCTCCTCTGTCCTTTGCTGTTCGCTCTGGTGGTGGAATTCCTAGCCAATTAGGTATGGGTGGATGCTCAAATCAGAAGAATTAGGTGGACCTTAGGGTGGGAAGATGTAATCTCACTCTAGGCTGATGACATCTTACTCTACTTGGTTGACACGTCCTGATCCATACTTCACATCTTAGAAATTCAGGAAGCACAGTCATGCAGTGTCCTAGATCTACAGAACCCCGACGAATGACAGCCACTCCCCATTCTTCTTCTTCTCATGGAAAGAGAGGTGGGAAACGGATTTGGGCACTTTGGAAGACCAAGACTGGGGAGAGGTATGTAGACACCCAAGGGAGGGGCGTTTCAAGCAGGGTTCAGACTTCTACAGCTAAAGATCCTACACAGGACTACACCCACTTGTTCACTCTACATTTTTGAGTAATTTTACGTTCGCATTTTATAAATAGTCAAAAGTAGTCAAGTTACTCAAAAGTATAAAAGAAATGTTACAAGTGTAAAGTACTGACAGGAGCAAATCAATCAATCAATCAATCAATCAATCAATCAATCAAGGGGTTTCTAAAGCGCACTACTCACCCGTGAGGGTCTCAAGGTGCTGGGGGGAGGGCAGCTCCGGATCAGTCAAAAAGCCAGGTCTTGAGGTCCTTCCTGAAGGTGAGCAGGGTTGGGGCGTGTCTGATGTTCACGGGGAGCTCGTTCCAGGTCTTGGCTGTGATGTAGGAGAAGGCTCTCCCGCCTGTTCTGTTTCTGTGGATGTGGGGGACCTCTGCCAGGGCGAGGTCAGCGGAGCGGAGGTTCCTCTTGGGTACGTGGGTACGTGGAAGGATACTCTCTCATTTAGGTATTTGGGTCTGATGTTATTGAGGGATTTGTAGGCGTGGGTGAGGAGGTTGAAGGTGACCTTCTTCTCGAAGGGGAGCCAGTGGATGTCTCGCTGGTGTTTGGTCATGTGTTCGTGACGCGGGGTCCCGAGGGCGAGTCTGGCAGCAGCGTGCTGGATGGTCTGGAGGTGGGTGACGGTCCTTCTGCTGGGGGGATCCATTTGAAGGTCTTGCGAAGGATGCACAGGCAGTTGAAGCTGGTGGAAGCGACGGCATTGATCTGGCAGTTCATGGAGAGGGAGGAGTCGAGGATGATGTGAAGGTTTCGTGTGTGGTCTGTAGGAGTGGGTGGATTCCCAAGGGCGGGGGGCCATCAGGTGTTGTCCCAGGCGGAGGTGCAGGTTCCAAGGATGAGGACCTCGGTCTTTTCTGAGTTGAGTTTAAGACAGCTGTCTTTCATCCAGGCTGCCACATTCTTCATTCCTCCCTGGAAACAGAGTCTGGTGTCTTCGGGATTCTTCATGAGTGAGAGGATGAGCTGGGTGTCGTTGGCATAGGATGCAATGCTGCTGAGCCCATGCTGTCTCACGATGGCGGCGAGGGGGGCCATGAAATGTTGAAGAGTGTGGGGCTGAGAGACGATCCTTGTGGTACTCTGCAGTTGATATTAGTGGGTTCGGAGAGGAAGGGAAGGAGTCTGATCCTCTGGGTTCTGCCGGAGAGGAAGGATCGAATCCAGTCGAGGGCGGCTCTTTGTATCCCCGCATTGTGAAGTCTGGCTGCAAGAGTGTAGTGAGAGACGGTGTCGAAGGCTGCGAGAGGTCAAGAAGGATGAGCGCCGTGGTATGTCCCTGGTCGAGTAGCATGCAGATATCGTCAGTGGCAATGAGGAGGGCGGTCTCGGTGCTGTGGTTGCTGTGGAATCCAGACTGGGAGGCATCTAGGATGGAGTTCTCTTCAATGAAGGTGGTCAGCTGGGCGTTCACAAGTCTCTCAGTGACTTTGACCGCGAAAGGGAAGAGAAATGGGCCGGTACTTTTTCAGGTCAGTAGGGTCAGCCATGGGTTTCTTGAGGAGGGGTTTAACCTCCGCCCGCTTCCAGTCCTCTGGGAAGATGCGGGCATGAAGGAGGCATTGATGGCTAGTCCAAATTCAGGTGCGATGGCAGCCCTGTGGAATATGTGCGGTGAGCAGGGGTCTGTTGGGGCTTCTGAGTGGGTTTTCTTCATGGTGGTGGTAATGTGGTCGAGCGGTAGCGGGATTGGTCATGATGGTCGGCTAATCAGCGGCGTTGGGGGGAGGTAGTGTGTGTCGTCCGTTTGCTTAAATTGTCATAGAGGCCCTTGATCTTCAGATGGAAGTATGAGCTGAGCTTGTCACAGAGTTCCTGGGAAGGTATGACGTCTGTGGCTTCGCTGGGGGGTTTTGTGAACTGCTGTATGACGTTGAACAGTTCCTTGATGTTGGTCGCGTTGAACTGGACTTTGTCTCTTATGAAGGTCCGTTTGGTGTCTCTTATGCGCTGGTGGTATTCCTTCAGGGCGCTCCTGTGGTTGTTCCGTGATTCCGTGGTTTTCTGGTTTTGCCAGGTTTTCTCTAGGCGTCTGCAAGAGTGTCTGGCTTCATGTAGTTCTGTGGTGAACCAGGTGGCCTTCAGAGGGTGTTGCTTGGCGGGGTGGCAGAGGGGTGCGAGTTTGTCGGCGCAGCAGGAGATCCAGCGGTGAAGTTCTGTGGCTGCGGAGTTGGTATCGGTCGTGACATGGGGGGTCTTGGAGGAGGGTGGTGATGAGGAGGTCCTCTGTGACCTTGCTCCAGCTCCTTTGTGGCAGTCGCGGGGCGGGCTTGGGTGCAGTGGTGGAGTTGAAGGTGAAATGTACGCAGTGGTGGTCCATCCAGATGGGCTCGGCGGTGTGGCTGAAACGGTTGTGTGTTCCTCCTGCGACGATAGGGTCGAGGGTGTGTCCAGCTCTGTTTGTGGGCGTGTTGACTAGCTGCTTCAGTCTGAGGTTGGCGAGGTTGTTGAGGAGAGTGATGGAGTCGGGGTAGTTGCGATGTCGAGGTGGACGTTCAGGTCCCCGAGTAGAATGTCCATGGAGGTGATTGCATGGGGTGTGGCAAGCTCGGCGATGGTGGTTGCGGACTGGGTGTGGGGTCCCGGCGGTCTGTAGATGAGGGGGCCACGTAGCGTGGTCCTGGGGCTGGGCCGGATCTGGAAGTTGAGGTGTTCTGTGTTGGAGTGGGGGTCATTCGTGCTGGATGTGGAGAGTCGGAGGGGGTTCTTGTGTGTGATGGCGAGTCCTCCTCCTGGGCGGTGGGGGCGGTCCTTTCTCTGGATCTTGTAGCCGTCATGGATGGCAGTGGCGATGTCGGGGCCGGAGGTGGCGTTGGTCCAGGCTTCCGTTAAGAAGGTGACGTCGAGCAAGAGGGTGGCAGTGGCGCGTTGGTGCAGGGAGCGCACTTTGAGGAGGATGCCAGTCAGGGTAGTGGTGGTGCGTGTATCAGGCGGGCCTTTGGCAGTAGTGGGGGTATTGTTGATGGTGAATGATCTGTGGCAGGGTCTGCATGAGAACTGTCCCTGGGTGGTGTTCGTCGAAGATCTAACGCAGTCAGTGTGTCTTCCGGGATTGAGTGCGTGGAGGGTGGTAGAGTCCTAGTGGTGGGGTCTGGGAGAGCCAGGGTTCCTGGCGTTGGTCATGGTCAGATCGCGGACTGGCGCAGATGGGCTTGCCATTAAGTAGGGGAGGGGTGCTGGCCTGTGGATAGGGAGGCGTGAGCAGGGGCTGTGACGTGGGAGGGGACGCGGGACGGCAGCGGCAGAAAATAAAGCTTAGCAAAAATGCTAAAGGCAACAGTTAACACCAAACACAGGATTAAAGGCTGAACAGTAAATTAATGAGAGTCAGAGCTCTTAGGAGGTCACAGGTGCACAAACAGAAATTATCAGAGCAGCAGGAGCAGGGTCTGCCAGCGTGAACTCTGGAGGCAGGAGGAGGGCTCAGGATGCGGCGAAATTCATGCGGAGCTGCTGGAGAGTGTGCTGGCCTTGACCGAGGTCTAGGAGGTCACACACGTTCCCCCGCAGCGGCCACCATTAAGTAGGGGGGCGGGCCTGTTGGTAGGGAGGTGGGAGCGGGGGCTGTGACAGTGGGAGGGGCCAAGGGGCGGCAGAGGCGGAAAATAAAGCTGAATAAAAATGCTAAAGGCAACAGTTAACACCAAACACAGGATTAAATGCTGAAATGTAAATTAATAAGAGTCGGAGCGCTTAGGAGGTCACGTGGGCACAAATAGAGAATTACCAGAGCAGGGACTGCCGGCGCGAACCCTGAAGGCAGGAGGAGGGCTCGGGATGTGGCGATATTCACGTGGAGCTGCTGGGGAGTGTGCTGGCCTGGAACGAGGTCTTGGAGGTCACACGCGTTCCCAGACAGCGGCCGCTATTAAGTAGGGGAGGGGGGCGGGCCTGTGGGTAGGGAGGCGGGAGCAGGGGCTGTGATGGTGGGAGGGGCAGCGGGGCGGCAGCGGCAGAAAATAAAGCGGAACAAAAATGCTAAAGGCAACACTTAACACCAAACACAGGATTAAATGCTGAAAAGTAAATGAATGAGAGTCGGAGCGCTTAGGAGGTCACGTGGGCACAAACAGAGAATTACTGGAGCAGCAGGAGCAGGGGCTGCCTGCGCGAGTAGCTTTTCTTTCTGAATACCCTCTTAAATGCTCAGTTTGATCATCAAGAGAGTACCAATATCTGACAGTGTATTCTTGACACTTTCTGAAGACCCGAGGATATCCATTGCCAGCTATCTGGTATGGTTACCTTCAAATTTTTCAGCTTGCCGCCTTGCAGTGAGTCTTTCGAAATCGGCGATTTATCAAACCTCACTAGGAATTGTTTTTGCTCTTCAACTACCTGACTTCTGATTGTTACAGAACCTGAGCCATTGATCCCCATCACAGATCTAGTGAATATAGGCTCCTATCGGGCTCATAAACAACATATCGTCCCTTATCTCCGCTTAATTAAAGAAAAACTGGAAAGAATGTGTCTAGACGTGAAATTAGATTGGCAATGGCGCACATAACAAAAGAAAATGGCTTCCTTGTCTGTTCCCTTCTATCCTTCACCAATGCATTTTGAAACAATAGGAAACTTTGGGCCTCATTTATGAGAAGTGACGCATCGCTGTGTGAAAGCAGCGATGCGTCACTTCTCAGTGCGCCCTCCTTGCGACATGATGGATGCGTCATATTTACAGTATGAAACATCATGTCGCAAGGAGTTACAGATACGTCAGTATTTCTGACGTATCTGTAGGTGCAAAAGTGACACATTTCTGGAGTGTGTCAGAAAAGTGATGCAACTCCAACAATGTGTCCTCTCACATGGGGCAAGCCCCATGTGAAAAGGCCTGCGTCAGTCTTACGCCTGTATTGACGCATTTGCGTCCTAGAAGTGGCGCAGTGAAATCTCGTAGATTTCACTGCGTCACTTCTACGAGGCTTACTTACGTTGGAATGCTCCCCTGGCGCAGGTATAATGTGACGCAGGGGTTTACAAAGTGATGCATCTAGGTAGATGTGTCACTTTGTAAATGTGGTGCAACAAGGCTCACTTTTTGCGACACTGGTGCGTCACAAAAAGTGATGCACCGGCGGCGCAAAAGTGACGCAAGGGCTCATAAATAAGCCCCTTTGTTTCTCCTGCCCTATCGCAGTTCCACAACTTCCCATTTATTCTCATTAGAGTAAAGGAAAAATTTACCTATTTGGGTGTGCAAATGAAAGGGACACACGGTGACACACGGGAAGTCATCCTCATCATCAAAAGAATGTCCAATTCAACACTGGACCGATACAGGTTATAAAAGGAAGAAGTACACAGTAAAGTCAGTGCCTCACCTGTATCCATCACCCTTTCAGACAGGAAAGAAAAACTTGTAAATTATTAATGAAAAACAAACTTTTCAATTGGTGATTTACGAGAATGTTTTTGTAAAGTCCTCTGTTGTAGATAGATCCACACACCAGAAATAGACAAGAATAGCCCCACACATATAATCAACCAATTCAAGATTACAACATCCTCCAACGAACAAAACAATTTGACAAATGGGAAATTCTCTTTGAAGTGCAACAAAAACCATGCAGTATATTTTCAGGTGACATATTTAGCCAGTAGCATCTGAGAATCAATCTCTTGAGACCATGATTTAACTTACAAGTCATGGGATTGGAGAACTCATCGGGTGGCCACGCTTCAGTATGCCTTGTACAACTCTAAGCTGGAGAAACCATTGCAAGAAAGAAGTAGTTTTGATGGCAAGCTCATGTTAACATCACTTTATTTTTAATCTTTCAATATGGCAGGAACAGGATGTAATTATCGTTTGAAAAGAATCAAGTAAAATCATTTGACAAGTCCCATAATCGCAGTAATTTAAGTTCTTTATGATCATACATAGACACTATTTCCCCACCATAATTGCGTAGTCAGCTGCTTTTATAAATTTCGGGATGTTGGGAATGTCCTTGCTATCTTGATGAAGGCCATGTGACAGAGATACTGGAGCCGAAGAACATTTTTGAAGGTTTTGTTGAAATGTAATCCAACAACTATAATAATATTGTACTTAAGATCCATTAAAAAGTGATTTCTGTGTAGACAGGTGACCAGCTATTAAAAGTGCAGAAAGTTCAGTAGCACCAACCCTATAAGTCGTCTGAGGGGCCCAATTCACCGCAATTGCAGCAGTTTTTACTATCAAACCATAGGATCAGGGCATTTGCTTCTTGCATTATGGCCCATAGCACACTTTCGACAGACCTACCATAGAAATGTGGCTGAAGGTCATGGTGTGAGTGGGCTGCAAATGAAATACTTAGTTATGCTTAGTACCCCTTCTGGGGTATAGGCCGTCAACCGGAACCCTTTGTCTTTGTCTTAGGCATTTCTTTCAATCTGACTTCAGGTGTAACGCATCTCCTTGCAGTCAGTCTCGAAGCCCGGTGTTTCTTGGCCTTCTCATAGGAGGGCTCCAGGTCAGGGCTTGCCCGGTGGTATTTCACATGGGCTTGCGGACGTTGTGACCTATCCAGCCTCAGGGTCTTTTTATGGCTGATCCCATGCATGGCTGCGAAAGGAAGAGGGTAATGCGTGGGGCTAGCTTCCTCACTATGTACAATAATCCTAGCTCCAGAAACGTCATGCGAATGCAATAAGTTGAATGTATTCATGTTTCTTTCCCTATTCATTTTGATTTCGTTTTTTTGAAAAGGGCTTGTGGGTTATACGCACATACTTCTGTCATTCACAGTGAGTGCCTTAAGTTAGGAAAGTTTTTGTACTTCGTTATATAGTTAATTGGAAATATTCAATATAGCAAATAATATTTAGAATCCCAGTGTTTATGCTTGTAAATCCATCCATCTGTTTATTAGATCGCTTTTGATGCTGCACGACTGCCACTTTTCCATGCTACTATTAGCAGAGAGGAACAGAATTTATAAGAACTTTATTGAGGAACGATTTTGTAGTTTTCATGTGATGTATACAAATCCTAGGGGCATATTATCAACAAACAGCGATGATTATTGCTAAGTGCGTTTAGCGCGCTTTTCCTTATGGCCGGCCAACGCTCGATTTAATCGCCAAGATAGCGCGTATAATCAACGCTTATCTCCAAGGAGATAATAAATCTAGCGATAGCGGGGAAATGCGGGAAAATTGCATGTAATTCAGCGATAGAAAGTCAGTGATAGGTAAATCCTTGCTAATACGACATGGTGCACTTGGCCTGACAATCCACCTCCCATAGGATAATATAGCCAAGTCAGGAATTTTGCAGACGTTAGATTCCAGCGTTAAGGGGGGCTTAGGGTGATTTTAATTGTCGCTATGCGGGCCCGGGGCATTGTCGTAAATATCGCGATGCTGCGTTACCGATGTATTCCCATGGAAGTTATGTGAGGAACGCCTACTTTTCTTCTCATTAGCGATGCGATGCAAGGCGTTAGTAAAACGGGTGCTAGCACAAGGAAACAAGCGCTAAAGCCTGTTAGCGTGTCCTTGATAATACTGCGAGGAAATTATTGCCGCTTTTCGGCCGACTTGTTTTTCCAATACATGGCCACCCTTGTGCCGCTACATAAAACATAATCGAGTCTTAGCAGTCACAAAAAAACGATTTTTGTGAATAAAATAATCGAAGCAAGGCTATCCGGAACTTAATACAATTTGTTAAGTTTCCACATTAAATTCATGAAGTTTAATATAAGCAAAAAACCTATATTTTGCACTGACCTACTGCTAATTTCTTCACTTCTCTTTTGTGGAGACTGTGTCAGATAGGATTTTAGAAAACGCAGAAACTGGAGGCAGAGAGTCTATGAGTATCTCTAAAAACCACAAAGACCGATTTAACAATTTAGCCCTTTCTACTATAATTCACGATAACTAAAGAAAAATTAAATAAACACTCGCAAAGCTATTAATAACTGATCAGAAATGAAAGAAACAAAACGCATGTATGAAAATCAGCTATAAATAACTGCAACAAATTTACAAACGTATCTTGTATGTCCTAAAGGAGTGCATCTGGACTCAGCGTGGGCTCTGAAGCCTGTCGACTCTCCTAGAGCGTGCACACCCTATGTTTCACAGAAACCTATGCTTTTCTCTCTGTAAAGCAGTTTTATGCTGAAGAATCTATTGGAGATGTAAGATTCCTAATGCAATAGATGATGTCAGAGGATAGCTGGAGTGACCCAGGTGAAAATGCAGCCAGGCTCGGTAGCAGGGGAAACGGAGACACACGTGGCTTTGTGCAGATTGAGATGGAAGCGTTGGCACTGTGGTAGCAATCTAAGACACTGACGTTATGAGTGAGTTCAACTAGACTTTGACCAACAAAAACACCTAAGTCCCATAGAGACTGCAACAGAGGATACAGTCAGTCTCATCACCGAGTGGAGCTGATTGCAAGATGGGGGTAGAGTATCCGTGCCCCAGTGCATCTTGACAGGCAGCTAGGGTGTGACACCATGTTCACAGATTCAACGCCCGACGGCTCTGCGCAGGCTTTCATCCTCTAAGCCTGTAGCACCAAAATTCCTTTTTGGGTGTTCACAATCATGTATTCTACAAATATCTATTTCGTTTTACGACTCTTGCATCGGGATGTGGTTAAGCCACTATACATTATGCATTCAAGTAAATTTCTAAAATAATGAAAGATGAATTGGAATGTTTTGTTACATTATTCTGTGATTTGACCATTGCTGGGCAAACATTGTTTTCCACCGGAAGACCCTCGCACCTTTGTGTTTATCCATAAACGTCCGTGAGCACTGGATGCCCACGTCTTATTCATTCCAATCCCTGGCACTACCATTGCTACCCTGTCTTCCAAGTTGAAAAAACAATGGTAGGAGCAGATTTCAGAGAGCCATTTACTTTCTTGGGTTGTGCAGTCCTTGCCTTTTCACTGCCCTTCCAGCAGCAAATAGATTACAAGGAGCAACGGGTGTGGCCGTGCGTCAATCATCCGATGCTGCTAAGGTTAAATCGGGAATTACACAATTTCTGCGGCCTCAGAATCTTTGGTGAAGCAACGTTCTTGGTTGTTACACACACATCAACCTCCGTCCCACCAAGAACAGACTCAGACAACTACAAAGCTGGAAGATGTAAAGGGCAACTATCGAGCCCTTGTTTCTAATTATTTTACAGGCAGCCAGAAATGTATTACGTCATTTTACAAGACCCGTGCACCCCTACTCTGGTATGTCCATTGTTAGGCTCTCTCACAATGTGGAGCCTACATACACAGGGTGGGATATACCATTAAGTTTGGCTGGGATAGCTGTGGGAACGGCTTGAGTGAGTGTAAACACTGTGCTGCTTGGCGATTCCTCGGGGGAGTGGTTGGGCCATTGGATTGGAAAAGTATAAGCATAGAGAACATCATTATAATAATACAAACATTTCCATATGGCTCTAGTTTAACATTTAAATGTAAGATATTGCACCTTAGTCCATTTACACATAGGGTGTGGGATAGGAACTGGATGATGGTTTTACCTTAAACATGCTCATGTCCAGCACGAGCTTAGCATCAGGCATTTCCTCCGCCATTTTGAAATGTGATAGTGCGGCCAATTATGTGGGGAGGTAAAACCGCAGCAAGTAAATTACCAATGTGCTGTCCATCCAGCGAATAAAATGGAGACGGGCCCCCACTCTTATGCGATTAAAGCCTGTTTTATTAACACAAATATGCAGCAAAACAGCCCGACCCATTTCAGAGCAATCGGCTCCCTTGTTCATAGGTCAAGTTACGTTCGCTATCACATACATTTAATGCACCATGTGATTCATTATACATCCAACATAGACAAGGACTCTCCTGTTGGTACCTGGTCATTATAAAACATTTCGCCCATTTTAACATAATGGCTATATAATGTGATTGGCAGATAATTACATATAAGTGGCATTGTGTGAAGACATAATTCATCAAAATCATTCTACAATGGCATCCATTCCATACAGTGCTTTAAATGGGCCAGTACTCACCGGTACTGAGTACCGGCACGTATTTTTTCCCCCTCCAAGAGTACCGGCCCTTCTCTGTTATTAAATAGAGTACCGGTACTCACTGTCACACAAAGTCATGTGAGCATGCATCGCATTTCTACACTGCGGCGCATGCTCACATATTGGTGATTTCACAAGGAGAGCAGTGACACCATGGCGCCAAAGCAGAGCAACGTGTGACCCAGGTGCGCAACGCCCATTGGACTCAAAGGCCTTCGCCCCCCCCCCCACCCCCCCCCCCCATCGTGTGTTGCAGCCCGGGATGAGACAGTTTCCCCAGGTACAAACACAGCCGCACTCGAGTACTTCACAGGACCTTTTGCTCGTTAACGAGGCCTTGATGTTTTTCACTCCTTAGAGCCCCTGCACCTCCACTCTACCTTTTGCTTGAAGAATCAGACCCCCACCCCACATGAAATTTGACTCTAGTTGTGCCTCAGGTGTGACCTCGCTCCCCCCCCCCCTCCCCCGCCAGGAAGCTATGCGGCGGGAAGAAAGGGAAGCTCTTTAAAAATCCCAATTTGCTCTGGCTTTCCCTTTCTTCTGTGCGAAAAAGATGGAGAGGATAGCATAGCAGCTGGCAGGTGAAAAAGGGGACAACTGAGGAGTGCTTTCAGAAATGAAGGGTATAAGCACAGTCAGCTAAATAAATCGAGGGGTTATCTGAAAAAGAAGAAAGGGGCAAGCAAAGATATTTGAGAATACACTGCGGGCGTGGGGCAGTGGCAGGGCCGCCTTTAGGGTGGTGCGACCGGTGCCACCGCACCGGGTTCTGGCTTCCTGGGGGCACCGTGTTTTAAAGTTGATTAAGCTTTTGAAGCACCTGCTGCAGCGTTTCTTTCCGCCTGCAATTACCAGGCCTCACATAAATGTCAAGAAAACTCATGTGATTAATTATCTTCCTGGAGAGAGATCAGCGTTTTGTATAGTTGAGTTTTTGACTTAGGTGAAGTTAGTGCAGAGGGTTAATATGCCTGCTGCAAAGAACTTGTATCAAGTAGATTACAGAGTGCATGTGATGTAAACAGGTCAGCAGATTACTGCTTTCAAAAGAGACATCCTTTTGTTACTTGCAATTTATAACTTAAAGTCCTAATATACAACAGTGAGCTATTAACTTTCATCCCAGAACTGCATACACACTGCAAAGTATACATTATTAGAACATTGATTAATGTTGCAAAAAGGGTTAATTTGGCTAGAAATCGATTCTTATTTTTAAAGAAAACTCCCAACTATGCTGTTTCTTTTTCGACTCTGCATTTGTGCTTCTCCACACCAAGCACTCTTAAACTATACTGCCTACCAGTATGGATGACATGGGATTCCTACACTTTCAGTCCTTTGGCTTAAGTAACATTTCCTATACACTGATTTACACTCGTATGATTAATTGTCTCTGTGTAATGTGTGTGTGATGCAAAGTACTCGGACACCCTACACTGGTATGAGTGGCGCTATATAACTAATTCAATGCATCTGAGAGAGTGTGGTTATGGTGACTTGCTCACTGTTAAAGGGTGCTAGTGAGAGAATCCGTGGTGGAGGTGGTCATTGGGGGGGGCGCCAGCAAACATTGTCGCACAGGGCGCCACCAGTACTAAAGCCGTCTCTGGGCAGTGGGTTTAAAATAAAGCACCTGATGGATGAGATGGGGATCATCTGATGAGAGTCGGGGGTGGGTAGGTGTCCCAAGAAAGCCAAGGCTTTCGAGAATGACACAGGTCGGTGGAAGGGGCCTGTTGTGTGAGGACAGAGCTACAGCTACAGTGGCAGAGACTGGTGTTTTAAATGGGGGAGGGGTAATCCAGAAAAGCAAGAGGGATGAACAAGGGGACATTTAAAATGAAAGGTGGCGTGACCACCTGAAAAAAGAGAAAACGTAAAGAGACAAATGGGGCATCGGAGGGGACATGGGGCTAAGTAAGTAAGAGCTAGGGACATCAGAGGGTAGAGGTAGGAGAGTATCTCGTCACCCAAAAGAGTGTTATCTAAAGCGGGGGCGGCAGCTGAATAGAAAAATAATTTTGAGGGGACAGTGGTATTTTTAAGTCGTGGTTTTTTTTTTTAGCAGCTAATATAAAGTTTAAAGTTATAAAATGTGACTCATTTTTTTGTAACAAAGTTAAACAATGAAAGGCTCAACAAACAATCATAAGAATTCGGATCGCATACTTGGAGGAAGAATGGATTTATCAAAATACTTAAACACAGTATAGCCCTTACTAGGGCACACTGGAAGGGGAAGAATAATGTGCACGGAGTTAAAAATGCGCATTTACCAGAAAACACTGAATGTAGCTAACAATATAAGCATTCAAACACAACTAAGACATGACATCCCATGGCTTGGTGAACGTTTCTCATTCATTTCTATGATGTAAGATCACACTTTGAATTGCTTCCACAATGCTTGTGTCTGATATCAAGCATTTCTCAGAAACGAGGCCTATACCAGATTGTCAAGTACGCTTTTTTGCTGTCATACACATGCTCAGTCACACTTTTTGGTATTTCTTTGTTGTTTAAACCCGATAAGTGCTACTCTCCAAACAAAAGCGCTTCAACACCCCATCAGGGGTAACAAGCGCTATATAAATGCAAACCTTTTTCCCTCTTCTATCTCTCTGCTATCCTTCTGAATCCAAATAACTGACTAACCTATCCACCACTCAAATTACTTTCAGATTTTCACTATAGTAATTCAACACTAATCCTTCTTGGGTTCCGGAGTAGTGCGCTACTCGCCGAAAAAGCGCTTCGACGCCTCGTTAGGGGTAGTAAGCGCTATATAAATACAATTACAATACAATACAATACCTTCAGTGTGGGTGGATTTGGCCAACTTCTACAAGCCCTTAATGGGAAGTGTTACAGTGGTTAAGGTGTTTTCATGGGTTTCTGAACACAACAGCTGGCTGTATTTGGTATTCATGAAAAAAGTGAGCCACGTAGTAGGAGTGGGAGCACCAGGGAACCCAAAGCACCCAAGTGAGGAAACCAAGCCTTGGACTTGAGGTGAAGGAGCAGGCCTAAGGGAAGCTTTGAGCATCAAACACATGTGGGTACAGGGTGCCTCCCATATCAGAAACCATGGCTACAGCAGGCCTGCTGACCACCATCATCAGTGACACTGTGGTCATATGTACATGGTTATATGTGCCTCCATCCCTTTACTGACCATTATAAAGAACGGGGGGACCCAAAGTAATCAAGGACCTGGGTATTGTATGGTACAAAAGACAGTGGTCCTGAACCTATATTTCAACAGAATCACTCAAGGATTATAATTTAATAAATTATAGAGTAGAGCAATCAATATAGAAAATATAACAATTATACAAGGTTATAAAAAGTGCAACAAACGACCATAATCAGGATCACCATATATTTATTTAAAGCAATTTAGGTGAGAGCCAGACAATACATAGTACAATTGGCAATTTGAAAAAGGTTGCTCCAGGGGGAGACGTGCAGAAAGACAGGGTGCTCAAGAGTGAGGTGATGAAAGGAGATACTTCAACCGAAGTATATAGAGAATTCAATATGTCAAAGCAACAAAAAAGGGGGAGGTTATAAATCACCGCCCGTATATAACCTGGCCCAATTATATTCAATCAACAAATTTTTGTCAGTTCTCGCTAGAATTCAATTCTAGGGTGGCACGTCAAAAGACCAGGGAAAGAGGAGGGGTCCAGGTTAGGTAAATTAAGCGTCGACGTTTCGATCCGACTTGTGGCCAAAAACGGGTTTAAGTTATTCCTCGGCCTGGCGGATCTTCATCAGGACTGACCTGGGCAACCTAAAATGAGGACCAAAGTTCAGGTCGTTGCACTAGGAATTAAAAACACACAATTTGTACAATTGACTGAGTAGTCTCACCCATCAAATGAAAGCGAGGACAGGAGTCCATGGTTCCTTAAATGAATCCAACATGGGGGTTTGCATCTTCCAAACGTAAAAACTCAAGGGAAATAAAACATGCTTGAATTAATGCGCTAAACTCGACATATAGGATAACTACTAGTCACTAAATGAGTGAGATAGTTACCTTTACACTTAGTCTCAATCAATAAACCGGTGAGTTAGAGGGTGGTGATTCCGCAAAACCTACATGGGAAGCAAGAGGATTGAACATTATCATATTTCAAGGATCGGCGCGCAGTCACCAACGAAAAAACTACACGTTGTGAAGGTTAGCTTGGGAATAATTATGAATAACATTAGTCATGTGGGAAGGACCGCCAATAACAAAGTGAGAAGCGCGGCTGTCTACAAATTCAACATATCTCAGGGAGACAGTCTGGACAAGAAAGAGGGGGGGGGGGTTATTTCGTACACATGCTGAATATCTACCTAAACGTGTAGAGCGAGCTGCGTGTGTCTAACAAGGTAATGATTAAGTGAGCGTACACGGCGGGAGGCTGGCAGGGGCTAAAAGGTCGGTTAAAACTCTGCCTCACATGACATGGCTATAGCATAATTCAATCGCAAAGTGCATAACCACATCCTACTAAACGATAGGCGCTCCGCGATATGCACCGATTGCATCTAATTAGACCGTTCACCGGCCGCACTGAAGGCATAGTCCACTTACTAGAGAAATTGAATTTCAAAACTCCTCCGGGGCCAAGTCAAACGCGTCTGCACTCTACGACCGTCTCCAAGGTAATGAGAGCGGTCGACGCACGAGTGCGTTAAATCAATTACCGGTAGCGTGAAACGGGAAGATAGGGAGTACAGACTCTCCCGGTTGGAAGAATGGGAGAGACAGGGTTTTGACACAGAATATTAATCTTCACAACAGTCCATAACAATTAACAAAAATTATTTACACACAATGAAAAAACACAATTACAAATAAAAGGTACATCTTAACAACACCCACAATTTAAAGACAATAAACAGAATGTAATTGGGCAATATACTTTTCATGTCATTAATAGAATACAAAATATATATATGTATCGCAAAATAGAGCCATAGTGTCCTATACATTAGAGATATTGTTAACTGACTTGGACGTGTCATGACAAATAACCAGAGTCCTAGTGTAGTCTAAAACGGACTGCTTAAGGTCAACCTCATGTATTAGTGAGTAAAGATACTTGTCTGCTGATCTCTTCAAATTCATTTAAACCCCGATTAACAGTGTTCAAAGAGTGTATCCATTTGCATTCGCGTTTGTTCATTACAGTGCTAAAGTCTCCCCCTCTGGGATTGGGTTGAACCTTTTCTATAACCCACCATTTCAGGCTCTCTGCTGCGTGATCAAACAAGGTAAAAGGCTCAACTAACGGGGCCCCGTGTACCTTACATCGAATCCGGCTACAATGCTGTAGAATGCGGCACTTTACTCGCTGGACAGTTTGACCGACGTATATGAAACCACAGGGGCAGGTAATGGCGTAAATTACGCCGCTGGTGTTACAATTACTGTGTGTATTTAATGTATACATGCGGTCATTATGGACAAAATCTGTCATTTCCTTCGACATTGGACAGGCTTTACATGAGCCACACTTGTGATGACCCTTAACAGGTGGGATCCCCCATAAGGTGGTCTGTCCAGGGGTCCTTGGTATATCTAATAAAGAATTAACCACAGAATCCCTGATGTTTCTGCCTTTCTTAAAAGCATGTAACGGAGTGGGTATGTTTCCCAATTCATCAGACACCAAATGCCAATGCTGATTGATGGTCTTTTTTATGGCATTGCTCTTTGTATTAAAAGTAGTTACACATACAAGGCGCTCATCCTTGTCATCAGTTCTAAGTGACTTTTGATTCATGTTCACTTTATATTGTAATATGAACAGTGGATTTCACAGAGCATCTGATATTTTATTTTTTGCGAGTCCTTGCATGATCACACTAAAATGTTTCTGTTTTTGAACAGTGGTAAAGCCATGTTTTTGACGATCCAAACGCTGAACTGTGGGAGTTGTAGTGCTTTTGTTAGGAGGGAGGGGCGTTCTGAAGAGAGTAACCAGCAGCAGGTGGTATCAATTAATTGACGGTGAACATGGGAGGGATTCCAGCAATACAGCGAGTTTAAAAATGAAGGGTGAACAACAACGTCACCAATTCCTTTGAAAAAAATAGATGAAGAGGGCAGATTCACGGCAGGTACGTGTTGCAGAGAGGTTCAAACTAGGCAGGCTTTTGTAACATTGAGCCCATGGAGAACAATGGTGGTTTCATAACAATGCATAGGGTGAAGGTGCACACCACAGGGCAAAGTTTAAATGTTTTAAAGGCGGTGTATATTTAGGTGCCAGAAGCGTGACAGAGCAGAAAGAGTAAGAACATCAGAGCAGCATTTTCTGTGAATGTTTAAAAGCTGGGGAGGTAAATGAGTACGAAAGAATTAGGAAGGGGTTGATTGTTTAAATAGCAGTATTTCAAGGGGAGTGAAAGGTAGAAGAAAGCTGTGTTTTTAAAAAAAATTTAGAACGGAAAGGATTAATTCGCATGGTGCCAGAGGCTATGTAACGAAGGTTGGTGACCGTAGGGTTCAGTGTATGGACAGTTAGAACAGTAAGCAGGCAGGGATTAGCTAGGGGTTCAGCGATGGGGATCCAGTTTTACCAATATGAGAGTTTCAAATAATGATTTTGCAACTAATATGTTTCAAAAAATGATTGCGCAATTAACATGTGATTCTATTGTTACTTGTAGTGACCCCTGACGAAGGGCTCGAGTAGCCCGAAATGCATTGGGTATTTTAATTAAAGCTGTCGTTGGATGAATTTAATGCTTCAGTACGTGTTATTGCAAAGAGGTCCGGATGGGCACATCAATGGCATTAGAAATTTGGAAAATTGGCATGACACTGCGCTTGTGGATCAAACGGGAGTTAAGAGAGAAAAATGAGCAAGCAAATGATTACACGTCTTAAAAAATGATCAATTGGTCTAAACATGAATTGAGGATTCAAGGACTTCGTCGCTGTGCCTTTGGTTGGGGCGTATGTCGCCCTAAATTGTTTTTCATGTTATTTCAAGTGCCAATGGGCAAGGCACTTTTTCCCAAGGAGCACGCTACATTGCAACATGAGGATTACTAAAGGATTACTGTTTGAATAGGTGTGCATTCCCTTTTTTGTACTATGTATAAACCACGAGCTATATAGATTGTCACACGTTTCAATGATGCCCGTACCGCTGAACAAACAATAGTGGATCGTTTAGTGAGTTATTCGCTCACAGTTTGGACCTCCCTCTAAGTCAAGAACACTGTTCCTAATACATAACAATTCGCCGAATTGGCTTCACTTATCACATAATACTTGTATTTAAGGTACTGTTATACCAGATCCACATCATGGTTAACTATAATGTTAAAAGTATGTCCTGTTCACATATGCAGAACAAGTATTCGCAGCAAGGGGACCTGTTTGCCGCACCACCACGTGTGTTATGACTTCTTTAAGTACAAAAATAATAATTGCCCACCTCAGATGGCTAGCCACCAAGTTAAGCCATTCATAATTTAAAAAAATTTAAAATAGTAGAGAGGCAACTTCAAAGAATATAAAAGTAAAAGCAAAATGCTACATTAGCGACAAGAATAGATTAATCGAGAGGTCTTTTCCTTGATTTTTGTGATTCTTAACTCAAATTCTTCTGACTGAACAGAACAGTTCCGCACAGCCAACGTGTTTCGCCCTGTTATGGTATGGGCTTTTTCAGGGCCGAAGAGAATTCATATACTCATTCAAAATTTCCGAAGCATGATATGTACTGCAATCTGTCCTAGTCCGTACGTGAATTTAATACACACGTCCTCCAAATCTTTTACAGGGTAATGTAAATTTCCTTTAAAGTCTTGATACCAAGACTGGTTTTTCTTGGTTCGTTCATGCATTCGAAGCCGTGTTCAGCCATTCGACGTTACATACGCACGTGTTCAGCGTCTTTCAATGTTTCTCATGTTGAAGGAAAGTATACGCTGCACTGTAAAACTTTTGGAGAACGTGTGTCACATTTATTTATTTAATTTTTCCTCATTGTATGTCGAAATCGAGGGATTTTAACAGACGACGAGGGAAAATTAATGATTTATTTCATTTTCCCTCATCATTGTCTGTCAAAATCCCCCTCTCACCCGGCCCCACCGCCCAACTTCTCCTACCTGCACGGGCCGCGGTTGGCAACTTAGGTGAGTGGCACAATAAGAGCTTTAGGGCCACTTGACGAATACAAGCCCCAGCTAGGCCCGCAAGAGACAAGGGTTCGCTCTTCTGTAACAAGATCTATAAGGAAGTTGGCACGGAAACTGCAAAGTACAAAGACAACGTTTATTAACCCTTAAGGGTGGTCCTACAATCCACACAACACTCTTCAGTATTGCAAGGAGTAGCACACCGAACTTGCGTACACAGTCCCCTTTTATACACAACAGAGGGGCTCATGAGTGGGTGGATAGCACATGAAGTCGAAGAACATTACCATTTAGGGTCATTCTCGATTCTAAATCAATACATGGGCGGAGCTAACACACTCCTTAGGCCCGTGAGAACACATGGTCAAGCAAAGCTAATTATAACAGATGTGGTCAAGTCTGGGCATGCGCCAGATGGACAAGAGAGAGCTATTTATAACTGTTGCTAGGCAGATTACAAGAGCAACTAACACAGAGGTCGGACTCTCCTCGTGGTGAACACATGGCAGCATGTCAATACAAAATGGAGTCCGGACTTCGGTCAACATAAGGAGGAAAACACGATAAAGGGGAAACATTAATGTTTTCAGTAAATGCTTAATCACATTCTGCCTTAATTTACAACAGACGACCCTTTCAGCATTTACTGAAGACATCTGGCTTCCAAGAATAATCATCGTATATGTCAATTATCATCATTCCTTTAACCTCTTTAACTAGACCCTTCTGGCGGGCAACTTCGGCAATAACTTTCTTGTCTGGAATGCAGAATGAAATGCATACAGAACAGCACAATGGTCCACATTGAATACACATACAAAGAAAGAACAGAATTGCTATAATAATGCAGAGACCAGTTAGAACCTTCCAACCCCAGGCAGTAACCAACGCCCAAAACCATCCAGAAAAGGACCAAGTGCCGTTTTCTGTGTGGATTTCAGATGCTATTTTATGCAACTTATTAATGGCGTTATAAACGGATGGCGTATGATCAGGGATGAACACACAGCAGCTACTTCCAATAATTTTACAGGCTCCTCCTCGATCAGCTAGCATCACATCCAATACCATACGATTCTGCAATGCAACAATCCTGGTTATCTGTAATTCTTCCGTAAGATTCCCAAGAGCAGCAGCAGTCTGATTAGTCACAGCTTCTACCACTCTCGTTAATCTTCGGATTTTCCTACTATTCAAAGCAGCTCCAACAAAGAAGAACAGTCCCAAGTTGAAATCAATATACTGTTGCAAGCTAGTGTCCGTCTGATCCACTTCGTTAAGTGATAAAGTACGTTTATATCTATTTACAGTCACATTATTCAGCAATTTCAGGTCTTTATGATACGATGCAGGTGCTAGGAATACAGGGGGTAATAGGAATGATACATAGCATACCCCAGACCACCCAGCCGGCAAACGGTAATAACCTTTATTTCCACATACAAAATAGGTATTATGGGATGCTAGGAAGGTGCTATTATTTAACCCATCAATGTTTAACACAGTTATACAATCACTGACACCAACAGGGATAAAACCCACACTCTGGACACACAGGTCCGCTTGGGCTTGGGCCACTTGGATCACAAATTTTTCCTTTCCCACAGTGTCTCTGGTATTCGTGAAGATATAGGGAATGGATTCATTGTCCGGTCGGTACTCTTCCCATTCCCAAATTGTTCCATTTGCTTGTGGATATCCATTTCTGTCCTGATGACATTCTTTATTAAGTCTGAAAAGCAATCGTCCCACTGTCGGTTTTCGAGTGGCAAACAACAGAGTGTACCATGCTCTACAAGAGCCATTGTGAGAGAAAGGAAGGGGTATGAATGGCGTACCTCCTTTCTTCTGATGGGCTGGCATCATCCCACATATCCAACAGTTCGTAGCGTTCGTAGCAACGTGGGTGTGATGCAGCATCTGAATAAAAGTGTTATTCAAATAGGATTGTCGATGCTTCAACTCTTGGTATGGCAATGTATAAAAGTAGTGCTCCGCAGGCACTGGAGTCGTCAACACAAGTGTCTCTCGGGCAGGAGTTGCCTCCTCCACAAACCATGTGGTTATACCAACGATAGCTACTGTTAGTATGAACCCCAACGCACAAAAGATTTTCTTCTTCTCCATGTCAAAAAGAAACAATACCCTGATATCTTCCTGAAACTAAAAAGTCTGTCAGAGCTCTTCCCCTTGGGCAGCGGTTGATTTCTTCACCAACGGGCCAAGACGGGTGTCACTACACTAATGCAGGGCTGATCCCCCCCCCTTGCCACAGCGGCTCTCCGTTTCACTAACCCAAGGGCCGTTCTGACAGTAGGTCCCGGTACTGAAGATCTCACTTCCTTGGTCGCAGATGATATCGCCTCCCTCCAGGAGTCGTGTGGTCCGAAAAGAGCTCCTCAGTGTCGTTTGGCTTTGCAGCACGGCCTGTCTCTGCTGCTAGAACTTCTCGTTGATCGGTCAGCACGGCAGACTCCACCAATCCGGGCGGCACCTTCCGACAGTGCAAGGAATGAATCCAGTTCTTCCTGTTCGAGACTCGCACTGCCGTCCTCGTCGCAAGAAGAACTTGCTCAGGTCCGGTCCATCTGGGCTCCAGACTGTTCGACCTGTCGAAGACCTTGATCATCACGTGGTCTCCGGGCCGCAGACCATGTCCTTCGCCAGTAGACCGATCAGGGAGCGCCTCTCGGACCTGTTGATGAATAGAAACCAAGTTATCCGTTAACTGTGCCAGGTAATCACTCATCATCACACAAGGTACATCATACACAGCCTTAGGTCTCGGTGGACCCCAAATATTCATTGGGCGCCCAAATATAATCTCATAGGGCGTAAGGCCGGTTCGAGAGTGTGGCACCGACCTAATGGACAATAACGCCAGTGGCAAAGCGTCTGGCCAAGTCAAAGATGTCGAAGCTTGGATTTTGGCAATTTTAAGCTTCAGTGTACCATTGTACTTCTCGACTAGTCCTGCAGACTGGGGGTGGAACACGGCGTGGAACTTCTGGGTGATGCCTAGGCCCTTCAGGACATACTTTATAACGTCCGCTACAAAGTGAGGGCCATTATCACTCCACAGAAGTCGACAGACGCCGTATCGAGGGAAAAACTCTTTCAGCAATAGTTTCGCTGTAGTCATCGCAGTATTGTCTTTCGCAGGGTACGCCTCAACCCATTTACTAAAGGCGCAAACCACTACTAGAACATACTTCAAATTATTGCAGCGCTCAAGCTGGATGTAATCCATCTGCAGAACCTCAAAGGGTGCAGTGGGCGTCGCAAATCCTCCTGCTGGAGTTCGCGTGCCTTTCCCTGGGTTATACTTCAGACAGATCATACAGGTCTGTACCACCCTCTTTGCTGCGCTAGCAATCTCTGGATGCTCCCAAACTTGGGTAAGCAATTTCACAATTGCGGAAGCTCCAACATGTGCTAGCCCATGTGCCATTTGAACCATAGGTTGTACGAAAGCCGTGGGTAACTTCCATCTATCCATCTGTTTATTTCTCCAACAACCCTCGTCATCCAACTCTCCCTCGCTAGCCCATTGCTCCCGCTCCTTATCAGAAGCGGTTCTTTGTATTTCTCGCACTTCTTCCTTTGCATCACGCCATCTCTCCACCTGTGATTTCACTACATACATGGCAGTAGTACCGGGCTGCATCGCAGTCTCCCGTGCCGCTCGGTCTGCTAACGCATTCCCTTCTCCAACTTTGTCAACTACTTTCCTATGGGCGCTACACTTAACAATAGCAATTTTCTTCGGGTACGTCAATGCAGTCAAAAGATTGTGAACTAACTCCCCATGCATTATCTGTACCCCATGTGACGTTAGAAACCCTCTCTCCTTCCAGAGTAGACCGAAATCGTGTGCTACTCCGAAGGCATAGCGGCTATCTGTGTACACATTCACACACAATCCTGTACTGAGCTCACACGCTCGTGTTAACGCTATCAGTTCCGCTGCTTGAGCTGACTTCTGTGGTATGCGTGCTGTCTCCACTATCGTCTGCAACGTAGTAATTGCATACGCTGCTGAAGTCGTACCATCTGGCAGCTTCAGGCATGACCCATCTACCCATAGTTCTCCATCTACCTCTGAAAAGGGCGTATCCTGGAGATCGATACGACCCTTTGTCTGTTCCTCAGTTATAAGAATACAATCATGCGCTTTCTGTGCCTCAGGCTGGGTCTCGGGGTATGGCAACAATGTGGCCGGGTTTAATGTCACGCACCTTTTCAACGTAATATGAGGAGCCAAGAGCGTCAACTCATATCCCGTTAAACGGGCACTGGTCAAATGCTGCGTCTTTGTTTGGTTAAGCAGGGCATCAACAGCATGGGGAACTAACACCAACAGTTTATGGGATAACACAATTCCTTCACTCTGCCGTATTGACACAGCTGTCGCCGCAACCGAGCGAAAACACCCTGGTAATGCTCGGGCGACAGGATCAAGTACGGCCGAAAAATATGCACAAGGGCGTTGCTTATCACCATGCATCTGTACTAAAACTGACAATGCACATCCATCTTTCTCATGCACATACAACGAAAAGGGTTTTGCATAATCAGGGGTCCCTAACACTGGTGCTGAACAAAGGGCCTGTCGCAATTGCTGAAAAGCAGCATCACACTCATCTGACCAAGGGATTGGGATAGGCGTGTCCTTTGTCAAGAGCGCTAACAATGGCTTAGCTATATGTGAAAACCCCAATATCCACTGTCTACAAAAAGAAACGAGGCCCAAAAATGCACGCACATCCTTCTGCGTGGATGGTCTCGGTGTGTCCAAGATTACTTGGATACGGTCTGGTGTGAGTGCACGCCCCTCCTTAGACAAAAGGTGGCCTAGATAAGTCACCTTTAGTCTACAAAATTGCAATTTCTTCCTAGAGACCTTGTGATTGTGGGAGGCTAAAAAGGAAAGTAAGGCTATCGTGCTTTTCTCGCACAACTCCAGGGTGTCAGCCGCCAACAGGATGTCATCGACATATTGAATGAGGGCGACCCCCTCGAGTAAAACAAAGGAATCCAACTGTCGCTTCAAGGCCTGACTATAAATACTAGGGCTTTCTGTATAGCCTTGGGGAATTCTACAAAAACGATAAGATCTATTGTTTAATGTGAACCCAAAAAGAAATCGGCTATCAGGGTGAATGGGAATAGAAAAGAAGGCATTTTTCAAATCAATCACGGAGAACACGGTCGCCGTAGGCGGGACCAGGGTGAGCAACGTCGTGATATCGGAAACCACCGGGTACTGAGGTATCACGATCTTGTTCACTTCCCTCAAATCAATTATGAACCGATAGACCTTTGCATCGGTGTCCTTCTTAAGAATAGGGAGAATCGGACTGTTACAAATATTATAAGGAACTTCTTCCACTACTCCCGCTGCGATCAAATCTTGCACAATCTGTATGAGAGCTTCCTCGCCCTCCTGGGAAATGCGATACTGCGGGAGGCGTGGTAGCACCGCCCCCTCCTGGACACTAATGTGGACCGGAGGAATCACCATTTGTCCCACATCCGTGTCCGAAGTCGCCCATAAAGCGCGGGGGAGGGTAGCCAACAAAGCCTCCTCTGAGATCGTACACATCCGCTCAGATCGGGGGTAGTTGTCATTTAGAATCACTCTCACACCCTCAGGGGAACAGCGAATCGTAGCCCTAAAATGTTTTAACATGTCAAGGCCCATAATGTTATCCGGTGTGTACGGAGCAAGCAGAAACGGACAAGGCGCAGAAAAACAATCAACTTTAAACGCAAGGGGCTGTGAAAGAGGGCTTCGGGAGAGTGTACCGTCAAACCCTACTGATGTAACCATTGAGCCGGATGGGGGAGCCCCTGGAGCCAAGTACCTAGACAATGCACTACGTGTCGCTCCTGTATCCACTAGGAACTGATCAGCAGAACCTAAAACCTCAGCCGATACATAAGGACCCGTCTGATCGACCGGCACCTCAACTGCTTCAGACCCCCATCCAACGCATTCCTATGCATGCTGAGAATCATGATATCCCGAGTGATCGACGTCTGATACATGATACTGGTGCTGACGATCGAACACGTTTGAGCTATCCCGGTGCTGCCCCGCAGTGTCGAAGCGGACATTATCATTAGAATTCCCTCTAAAATTCGAGAAGCCCCCTCTACCTCTCTGGCCACCCGGGGCGTGCCCCTGCCGTGAAGCATGCAACGCTGGGCACTCCCTGGCCCAATGGCCCAACTGCTTACAGTACGCACATTGGTTTTTATTCAAATTAAATCGGCCCGAAGGGGGACCATAAGATCCGCCCCTTCCCCTATTATTATTATTACCCCGGCGGGGCGGGCCATATACTTGAGCTAACATCACTTTTGTTTTAAGATCTTTCGATTTCTTCTCCTCCTGGCCCTTCGCCTCGTGCTCCTGACGCTCATAATACTGAGCGATGGTCAGAAGGGCCGTCGGTGTCGCGGAGGACCAAGAACTCTCACTCGCTTTTAACCGGGCCGCAACTGCCGGCAGCAGATTAGCCACATATTTGTCCGCGAAAAGGTGGCGGCCTGTGTCGTCGGTAAGCGACTGGCCACTAAAGTCATGGAACGTTTCTTCGAAGCGCGTGAAGAAATCTGCAACTGACTCATCAACTTTCTGCTTACATGCCGCTAACATATTCCAGTCAATCTTTTTAGGGGGGATTATTGTTTTCAATTTAGCCACAATAGCAGCAGGGAGATCTAGAATATTCTGGGGTGGTTTCTGTGCAGGCTTCCGCTCCCTATCCTCATCCTCAAGGTCAGACCACCGGGCCTTGAAGGCAACCGCATCATCTACCTTCCGGACAGAGCGCCACGTATCCGGCGGTAGGATAAGGCCAAAGAACAGGTCTATATCCGCTAAGGTCATAATGCAAGAATTCAAGGCCCCCTCGACTTCTTCATAGAAGGCCGCTGGATTCTTGCGGGGGTCAGGCAATGCATTCTTTAACGCCATAACATCGGCCCTATGCCAAGGAGTATAAACCCAATTATACACAAAATATCCCCTAGCATCGGCAGAGTTAATGTCCGAGCTAGTCCCTGCTCCTTTCGGAGGGACATACAAAGGTGCCGCCTCTCGCATCGGTTTAGCATGCACTACATTATCCTTATCTGACTGGGAGGTGGATGAGTGGCCCCCTTCCGCAACTGAATCCGACCGCTTCTCCTCCTCCGCTCGTTGGCGTGCTTTCTCTCGAAGGGCCAGCACCTCGTCCCGCAAGGCGAACAGCCGCCGAGCCGCCTCAGGAGCCTTAGAGGGAGAAAAAGCACCGTTACGTATTGCTCTGGCATCCGAAGACACTTCGTCAGGCTCAAAAACATGAGAATATTTTCGGAAAGCATTAATCACTTCATCCGCGAAATGGCCCAGAAAATACACTTTATCTCTCTCCTGCCATGGCCCCCAAATTTGAAATAAGTCCTCCATGGATACCTTGCCTTTAAGCGCACGGAAGGAAATTTGCCGAAGCTCAGCCATTTGCTCGGCCGGCAGCATGGACCGTGTGTCTACCTTACCCAAAGCCGGGTCAGAATCTTGCGGCCGCGGAGCGGATGCGCCAACATAAGGGGGCGGAGAGCGATCTAGCAAATAAAAATCATCATCAGGATTATTAAGGACAGGATAAAGCGGCTGGCGAACAACATATTGACCCGAAATTTGGAGCCTACGCTCTTTCTCTTGTCTGTCCGTTTGCTCTTTGTCCTCCCGATGCTTCGCTTCCTGCGCTCGCATATGATCATTCTTCCGTTGCTCTTTATCAAACAGCGCTTTCTCACGCTTCTCTCGCTCACGCACTTCCTTCACCCATAATCGCACACACTCAAACATATCCTGACGAGCACGTCGCTTACACATACACTGTTCCACATACTCAATCTTACGTATATCAAACGATCCATACAAAGGCCATCGCAACTCAGGATCCTTCTTGGTATATTTCCTCCACAACGTGCTGTACATTATGGAAGAAAGACCATGCTTCACATACATATCCCTATTAGGAGTCCCCTCTGGGGGAGCTGGAGCAGATTCCTCGAGGTTCAACCGGTTCCCAAAGCAGCAACACCACTTACGGAGTGCGCTAAAAGCAGGCATGCTAAGAATAATGCAAAATATGCAGTATTATCAAAAAAATGGCACTTAATCGCTGCGCCGTTCCAAGTTTACACAGCTCCGGAGAAATTTCTCCACATTACCTGCCTATATGTGTTGCAACGCATATATTTTCACAAAGACAAATTCAAAATATGACTAGTCATCATCAATCAAACTCAAAATAGCCAACCCAGGCTTCAAAAACTCGGAGCAAGTACCGTACAACGGTTCTTACCAATCAAGAGTCCAGGTTCCAACTGCCAAGCTCCACAATCGCCCAAACGGCTCTCACGGCAGGACCGACAGAAGAGGTCTCAGTCGATGACCGGCGCCACCCAGACGGTCAGCTCGGAAGGGAAGGAAGAAAAACCTCGGGATGCCAGGGCTAAGACGCCGCTGGCAGTGATCACGTCCCCGGCCAAACTCCTCACCTTCGTCGCGACCAGTCCTTCGAGCATCCGAGTCGCCGATGAGCCCCACGTGACGGGCGCCAATTGACGAATACAAGCCCCAGCTAGGCCCGCAAGAGACAAGGGTTCGCTCTTCTGTAACAAGATCTATAAGGAAGTTGGCACGGAAACTGCAAAGTACAAAGACAACGTTTATTAACCCTTAAGGGTGGTCCTACAATCCACACAACACTCTTCAGTATTGCAAGGAGTAGCACACCGAACTTGCGTACACAGTCCCCTTTTATACACAACAGAGGGGCTCATGAGTGGGTGGATAGCACATGAAGTCGAAGAACATTACCATTTAGGGTCATTCTCGATTCTAAATCAATACATGGGCGGAGCTAACACACTCCTTAGGCCCGTGAGAACACATGGTCAAGCAAAGCTAATTATAACAGATGTGGTCAAGTCTGGGCATGCGCCAGATGGACAAGAGAGAGCTATTTATAACTGTTGCTAGGCAGATTACAAGAGCAACTAACACAGAGGTCGGACTCTCCTCGTGGTGAACACATGGCAGCATGTCAATACAAAATGGAGTCCGGACTTCGGTCAACATAAGGAGGAAAACACGATAAAGGGGAAACATTAATGTTTTCAGTAAATGCTTAATCACATTCTGCCTTAATTTACAACACACTTGTAGCATTACATTTACAGGCCCTGGATATATGTAGTGCCACTTTACTAGGGACATATAAGCAAATTAATTATGCCAATTGGGGATAAGCTAATGTTACCATGTTTTGAGGAGTGAGCACATGTACTTTAGCTCAGGTCAGCAGTGGTAAAGTGTGCAGAGTCCTAAGGCCAGCAAAAATGAGATCACCAAAAATGGAGGCAGAAGGAAAACAGTTTGGGGAAAGACCACCCTAAGGCTGGCAGGTCTAACATGTGCCTTATCCCAGCTGAAAGTGAGGAGAACTACCCAACCTCTTGGGAGTTATCATCACTAAGGCGGAAGAACCAAGATGGAACATCAGCATTGGCGTGGTCTGATCCAGGATGGTGTTCCACTGTAAAGTGCATTCCCTGTAGGGAGATGGACCACCACAATAGTTTGGGATTTTCACCCCTCATTTACATGGACATCTGAGGGGTCTGTGGTCTGTCTGAACCCGGAAGTGAGTCCCAAACAAGTATGGTCTCAGCTGCTTCAGTGCCCAGACCACACAGCAAAGGCCTCTCCTTCAATCGCACTCAACCTCTGTTCCTGGGGAAGCAACCTCCTGCTAATAAAGGCTACTGGATGGTCTAGGCCCTCCTCATCTAACTGTGCTAAGACAGCCCCTATGCCATGCCATGACCTCCTACAGAGTATCAAAGGCTTTCTGGCAAGCCTCTGTCTTTATCACCCTTCTGAGCTGCTTCTTTGAAGTCAGCTCTGTTAAGGGGTCAACAACAGTGCCATATCACTTAACAAACCTCCTATAGTATATTGTGAGGCCAAGGAAGGCTCATCTCAGTCTGAGTTTTAGGAGGCTGCCAGGCCAGGACAGTCTCAATTTCAGACTGGAGGGGGTGCACCTTGCCCCAGCCCACCCTGTGGCCCTGGTATGCCATGGATTCCTGCCCTATCTGGTACTTACCAGCCTTGATAGTCAGGCCCACCTGCTGCAGGGCCTAAAGCACCTCCTGGAGATGGTACAGGTGTTCCTCCTAACTAGAGCTGAAGACAGCCATGTCGTCCAGCTAGGTGGCACAGAATGTACCCTGAGGTAAAATCAAAGGTGATCAGGAACTTGGCAGAGCTCAGCCTGTTGATGAACTAATCAGCTTGGGATAGGGTGTGCATCAGTCTTCATCACAAAACTGAGTTCCCTGTAGTTCGCACAGAACCTAGGTTCTGGAGTGGTGCTCAGTGGGGAAAGCTTAGGTAAAACCCCCACAATGCTAGACCAGAGACTGTTGGAGGGCTCAATTGCCCCTAACACCAGCTCTTGGAGACCTCCTCCTTGACACTGGTTCTCACCATGTCTGACAACCTGCAAATCTTATTTTTAACAGGTGGACTGTTTCCAGTGTCAATGCCATGGATGCACAGCTGTGTGAGTCCAGGGGTGAGGCAGATCAGAAAGGAACACTGCCCCAGCAACTGGTAACAGTCACTCTGCTGTTCTGAGGTCAGAGTAGGGGAGAGGTTGACACCCTCTACTAAACCATCATGCTCCTGGGCAGACAGTAGATCAGGGAGAGGGCTCCTTTTCCACCTCTTCATCCGTCACTAGGAGCATGCTGACTTTGGGCCCCCCAAAGTGTGGTTTAAGGTGGTTTAAGTGGAGCAACCTTATGGGGTTCCTAGGGTTCTGGAGATCCATCCAGTAGGTGGACTCCCCCATCTGCTCCTTCACCTTGTAGGGGTCTGTCCAGTGACCCTTGAGAGCTCTGAGCTCCACAGGCTCCATTACCCACACTTTCTGGCCAGCTGAAACTTTACCAGAGTGGCCTTCTAGTGGTACCAGAAATTTATGACTTCTTGACTGGCCTCAAGATGGCTTTTTGCTTTTTTCCAGAAGTGATGTATTTGGCTGCGGAGAACCAGCAAATAGCTGACTACATCCCGAGGGGTCTTCCAGGGAGCTTGCTCTCACCCCTCTCTTACAAGGTTAAGAGGTCCCCTAGCAGGTTGGCCATAGAGCAATTTAAAGGGGCTAAACCCATCTCCCTTCTGTGGCTCCTTCCTGTAGGCAAACACAAGGCATTGCAGAAAACCCACATACACCTCACAGGCTCAGGTAAGCCCGTTATCATGCCTTTGATGGTCTTTTAGTATCTCTCCTGTATGGCCTGTTGGTTTAAGGATGATATGGTGTGGAGAACTTATAAGTCACTCCCACTAATTCCACATGGACTTCATGTTATCTGACATGAGGTTAGTGCCTCTGTCAGACACTTCGTCTTTGGGAAACCCCACACTGGTAAAAATCCCCATTAGTGCAGTCACCAACCTCAGAGAGATGACCTCTGGGTAGCGTGTGCGGTGGTTCACCAACACCAGGATGAACCTGTTGCTAAGGCGGTCTTGGGCCCAAGAGCCCAATAATGCCAATGCCCACTCTTTCAATGGGAGTGCCAAGGATAGGTTATGGGGTCAGGGGAGCCTTGAGCTTTTTCCCCGACTTCCCTTGGCCTGGCAGGTAAAACAGGACCTACAGAATGCATCTGAGGCTGTCTTCATCCTGTGCCAATAGAAGTGGGCAACAAACCTGGGGAAGGTCTTGTCTTGCCCTAGATGTCCTGCCAGAGATTACATGAGCCAACCCCAGTAGGAAGGCCCTGTAATACTGGGGGACCACCAAGACGCAGCCTGCCCCGTGTCCAGGAAACGTAGGCTCACTTGCCTCAGCTTGTCGCCTCAAGCCATCTAGAGCGGGGCACTCTCTCAGAGCCTTGCAGAATTCCACCCTGGTGGGCCTACCCTCAACTTGCTACACAGCAAGCTCAAGCAGGTCACCCAGGGTGGCAATGTCCTCCCTGGTAGGCTCAGAAACATCCTCCTCAGGTGCACTGTCAACCTTGAATGCAGGAACTTCAGAGGCTGGTTTTCCATGCCCACTTGCTCTTACTCATCTTGGCTGCTGTCTGGGCCATTTTTCCAGGCTACAGGTGCCCTTGACTCCCTTCCCATGCAGCCATGGACCTTTCAGTCATGCAGACCCATTCAGGCAATCCCACCATCTCCAAGTGTTACTTGAGCTCTACCTCCTTCCAGATAGTGTGCTCCAGGTTGTTGCCTAACAGACATCCTACAGACATGACAGTGTCCACAGCTACTTTTAGAGAAACTGAGACCCACCCCACTCAAAAGGAACCAGAGCCCTTAGTAGATGACTCTTGCATTTGTCGGCAACTATGACTTGGTGGAATGTGTTAGGGAGGACCCACTCTGAGGACACCAATTGATACCTTACACTACCCATGCTGGCTCCTGTGCCCCTTAGAGCTTCCACCCCTTGCCCATTGATGGTGACCCACTGCCTGTACTTAGAAGTATTTGCAGGCATGTGGGTTTTTGGCACCATCTCCCTGTCCCACAGGGACACTGAGATTGTCTCTGTCTGCTCCCCAAACCTATCTGGGATCAGCTCCTCCCCAAGTGGTACACTTGCCAACCCAGGTGACTGTCCACGTTGGGGGGGCTGTGCCCTCTTGGGAATGTGTTGTCTCCCTTGGAGTGCCCATACTTGTAACAATCGGTACATGGGGGGACAAACCACCCTGTCTGTTTTTAAAGAATCCCTTCTTCTTTGGTTCAGATTGGGACTGGTTAGCATTGTTCTTTGGGAATTATTTTGGGGGCATTTGACATCTCCTTACTTTTACATTTTTCTTCTTGAACTTTCTTCTGGTGGGACCCCTGGCTATACTTTTGGAAGTCCCCCCAGATGCTTTTGTGGACACCCTGGTGTCCCAGAGATCCCCTCCTCAGCAAGCTACCAGGGGTCAGTCAGCTTGCTGTCTACTAGGTGCTGGCACAGCTCTGTTACCCAGATATTGAGCATGTGTTCCCTTAGAATCAAGTTGTACAGTCCCTTGTAATCATTCAATTTGCTGCCCCTCACTCAGCTCTTCAGTGCCTTGTTAGAGTAGTCCAAGAAATCCACCCACGACGGATTGAGCAGTTTGAGGCTATCCCTGAAACTTTAGCAATACTTTTCAGGAACAGCACAAAATTAGCTATAAAGATGGCTTTCATGGAGGTGCACCTGGTTTGGCCCTCTACTTCTAGAGCCAGCAGAGTGTTCCTCCCCACTGGAGGCAAATGCTTCCACAGGCCACCCCCCCACCCATCGCTCCTCTGGGATCTTGTGTACTCTCCGGGTCACCTCATTAGCTGAAAACCATTTATCTTTTTTTATTTTTTATTTTTTTATTTATTTTTGTGCCACAGTAACACAACTATAGAGTATATTACACTTTTTTTTACAATTCATGTATTCATATGATCACCGAAAACACCCCAAATGCCAAGTCCAATCTTGCGTTTCTTAGCCCCTTTTACAGAGTATAAGCTCCACTATAAATGAAATAAGTTATACATTTTTGCCCGCCAACGTTCAAAAAGAGGAGGTTCAGGTTGTAGCCACTCCACCGCGATACACAACCGAGTGACCGTCATAGCAATAAAAATTAAATGTCGATGTTTATACAAAGGGGTCCCCTTGTCAAGTCCTGAACCAATTACCAAAAGCATAATGGCGGGGGTAATACACATAGTAGTCTCCATTAACATAGACATAAACTTCTCAATCCCCGTAATATATATTGATAGTTTGGAGCAACTGAAAAAAACATGCAAACTATCCGCAGTCTCAGCCCCACACCAAAAACATTTGCCATCGTACCCTCCCCCCCATTTGGACATGCGTGCAGGTGTATAATAAAAAATTAAAAACAGTTTTGAAGAATTGCACTTTCAAGTTTGCAGAAAGTAAAACTTCCTTGGATCTCATAATGGCGTCCTCTATACATACATTATCTACCCGCAGTATCGTAGACCATTTAGCATTATATTTTCCTAAATCATCTGCTCTATAAGATAACTATATCCTATATAGCACCCCAATCTTCTCCTGACGCCTGACAGCCTCGACTACTATATTAGGAACAGCTGATACATTTTTCCGATTTATAAAATCTCTTATTTGAAGAAATTTGACAAATTGAAATCTTGACAAATTATATTGTCTAGCTAACTCTTCATAAGACATAAGGGGTCCACCAGAAACAAATAAATCCCTTAGTTGAGAAATACCTTTCCTCCGCCAAATAAGTGCTACACTGTCCCCAAAAATTGGGGGAAGACTTTTTACAGCACCCATAGGGGTGTAGTTTCTCTATTAAACATAATTTGCAAATCCTCTTCCATACTTTAAAGGCAGATTCCAAGACTTTAAACCTAGTTGGCTTAAAGTAGCTGCCATCAATTGGTTTAAATAAACATTGTCGTGCCGCCGGCCCTAATAAAATCTGAAAAATCGAAGGGGCCTCTGCCCTATTAACAATATCCTCCCCCGTCAATAGAACACGCATATTTAACAAAAAACATACATAAAAATATAGAGCAAAATCAGGAATGGCTAAACCACCACGTTCAACTGGTAACGTCATGAATCTAGTAACACATCTAGGTTTTCCGGGGGCCCAGAGAAATTTGGCGCTGTTAGAAATGGGATGTGAACCTGCCAGAAGGCCAAGTCCAACAGGCGCATATAGATTGTAAATGTTGGAGTTGGGCCCCTGTTACTTCCAAAGGCATTGATCTAAATAGATATAAAACCTTTGGTAAAACATTCATTTTAATGATGTTGCATCTACCTATTAAAGTAAGTTGCAGTCGAGCCCACCTATCCAATGATTCTTTGATATTACGAAGCAGCGCAGTCCAGTTAGCATCAACAACTTCCAACATCAATGACCTTATCTTAATACCCAGATATATCACTTCTTTTAACACTCTGTAATCACCGAGTACAAGATTATCAGTACATAATATTTGAGTTTTTGTGACATTCAATAAGTAACCGGATACCTGTCCAAAAAGTGCAGCTAATTGTTCGATCTCTTGAAGAGCAGAATATGGATCAATCGAAGTCAATGCGATCTCGTCAGCATAAGCAAACACTGAATATGGGATATTTTGGACTACAAAGGGCTTGATCAACGGGTTTTTACCTAAGTGCTCAATGAACGGATTAATGTATAAGGCAAAGAGCAGTGGTGAACAAGGGCACCCTTGCCTTGTGCCCTTAGTAATAACAACAGGATCCGATAATAGACCCATTGAAGCAATCTTAGCGGTCGGTGAAGTGTACAGTACCTGCAGGGCAGTCATAAACTTTTTACCAAAACCCATTCGACACATCAATTCCCACAGGTACTCCCATTCCACACGAGCGAATGTCTTCTCCGCATCCAATAAAATTAACCCAAGATTCTGTTTCTCTGACTGGGCAACAGCAAATAAAGTCAGTACCTTATTAACATGAGTGATAGTCCCTCGTGATGGTATAAAGCCATGCTGATTCTGAGAAATTAATGAATTAATAATCTTAGAAAGACGAGAAGCCAGAATCTTCGAATACATTTTACCATCAGAATTTAATAGAGAAATCGGACTATAAGACCCCACCAATTCTGGGTCCTTGCCCTTTTTACTAAAAACCACTATGTCGGCTTCTGCCCAAGTCTTAGGGGCATATCCATCCTGAGCCGCCCTGATCGTGGTCAGCAAATCATTTTTTAATAAGTCAAAGAAAAGCTTATAAATCTCCACCGGAAGTTTGTCAGGGCCAGCAGCCTTCCCTGAGGCTAAGCTATTAACTGCGAGTTCTAGTTCTCCCATCGTAATTGGACATTCTAACTGCGCTGCATCGGCAGGATCCAGATGTGAAATAACCCCATCCAAACACCTACCAAAATCAATACACTTCTCTACCTGTTTCGTATAAAGCTCTGTATAAAACTGGTGGAAAATGGCTAGGATCCCTGCAGGTTCCTGACAAGCTGTTCCCACTTTGTCCTTTAAAGCCTTAATACAACGTGCAGATTCTTTCATACGCAGTTTTAATGCTAAGCACCTACCTACTGCTTCACCATACTCATGATTTTGTTTTTTATACACCATATATTTTCTGGCATTCTCTATATTCCAGATTCCCTGAATTTTTGCCCGGAATCTAGCAACATCATCTTCTAACTCCAATATATTGTTGCCTTGCAAAGTTGTACCCCGAGTTAATTTACCCTCCGCTTCTCTCAAGGCAGAATATAATATTTGCATCTCTGATTTCCTCTTTCTTTGCTGGTTAACGCTAAAGTTTAATACCTCCCCTCAAAAACATGCTTTAAACGTGTCCCAGACAATTGCACATGAGCGGAGTGTCTATTATTCTGAAAAAAATTCATTAATCCAGCGAGACATATGATCTTTAAAATCATCATTTAAACATAATTTCCAAACGAATGAAAATGATTTAGGAGGTACATAACAACCAGCAGCAGCGATTTCTAATACAATTGGTGAGTGATCCGAGGATATCCTCGGATAAATTTTAATCGAGGCCCCTACCAAGGAGACACTTGGTGCAAAAAAATAATCCAGTCGTACCATCTTTTTATGGGGAAAATATTAAATTGTATAACCTGGGTCTAACAGATGTATTTTACCCCACACATCCACAATACCATGATCATTTATCAGATTATATAGGGCCTTAAATACCCGTGGTTTACGGCCTTTATACCATCGGGGGGTATTCAGTAACTCTTGATTAGTTAGATTGATATTAATATCCCCGCAAATTATCAGCGGGGTCCCCCAAGTTGCTAGCTCTATATTTAACCCCTCCAAAATAGTTGCCTCATCTAGATTTGACCCATATATGGTACAAACTGTATATTTATTATTCCCTAATCTACATTCAGCTATAGCCCATCTACCAAACTTATCTGCCAAGCTTCGTCCTGTGGCTTGTACATTAGATTTAGCCAAGATCGCCACCCCTCTAATCACTGAAGCTTGCTGTGAGGACACAACCAACGAGTAACCAAGTGTTTCTAAAATTGCCCGTTGACTCCAGGGTATATGTGTCTCTTGAAGACAAACCAAATCCGGCTGAATAGTTCGCAGTTCTGCAGCTACCCTATTCCTTTTGCTCCAATTATTAACCCCTTCGCCGCGGCACGAATTTTGCCGCGGCGCTGGGGGGGTTTGGGGGCAGCGCAGCGCCCCCATGCTCGTGACGGAACCACTCCGTCATGAGTCATGGGCGCGCTGTGCTCATGACGGAGTGGTTCCGTCACGACTCCGCCCACTGCGCTAATCGCCCGCACAGGCGGGGAATTAGCGCCGCGTGGGCGTAGCGGCATGACGAAACCACTCCGTCATGAGCACACGGCGCCCGTGGCTCATGACGGAGTGGTTCCGTCATGAGCAGGGAAGGGGTTAAGGCCAGAGACATTTAATGAACAAATCTTTATCCCCTTAAAGACCATAATAGCAGCCAAAAACAAAAACAAAAGTAGCTACTATTGTATAACGTGAACACTAAAGTTGCAAACATACATTCCCATATGACATTTAACATAGCAATACATAGTTCTATATTCTCTCTTTTGGTTACTGTGGACATTTTACCCTTTTTACCCCACACATGTGACCTCACCCTCCCCACCCCATGAACCCCAAAGAATCTCACTCCCCTAGCCCCCAACCCCCCTGTAACAAGGCTTTAGGACCAATGGTCCTGTAGATGCAGGCTCCCGGAGGCCCCCTGCCATTACTCGCAGATCTTAATTATCTGGAAAAAAAAACAACAACACTATATCATATATAAGGAGGTAGAAGAAAGCCCTATTGTGACTATCTACCAATGAGCTAAAGAGAGGAGAAAAAACACCTTCCTATATTGAGTTCAAAAATTCCTTAGCAGACCCTTCACTAGTAAAAAAGTGAGTATGATCCTTACTGATCACTTTTAACTTTGCGGGGTTCAGTAAGTATGCTTGGGCCCCTTTAGCCTGAAATTGTGCAATCAATTCCCGCAGCTGCCATCGAAGCTCTACCGTAGACCGGCAAAAATCCAGTCGCACAAAAAACTCAAAAACTACCCCCGCTCTCTTTTTATCGGGCCGTGCCAAGTGAGACACCTCCTCTCGTGCTAAAAAGCTATTAAATTAAATTAAGAAAGCTCTTGGTCTATCATTAACTTGGCCAGCTCTAGGTCGAATGGTAAAAGGAAAGCGATGAGCACGTTCAATCTCTCTGTCCCAGTCCCACTTAGTCAGCTCAGGGAATGCTCTTTTAAACAGTTCGACTATATATCGGCGCGGTTCCTGCCCTTCCTTCCCTTCTGGAATCTGAAGCGCTCTCAGATTGTTCCTACGTGCCCGATTTTCAATCTCGGCCAACTTCCATTGAGTATCATCCCTATCGGATTGGAAAGAGGTAGTCAGTTTCTGTTGTTGAGCCAGTTCGTCCTCTAAATTGGAAATTCGAGCTTCTGCCTCGTTAAATCTTGCATGAAAATCAGCATGAGATTTGTTCATTCGTCGGACTGAATTCTGTAATTTCCGACATATATTTTGAAATCTCTGGCTTTCTTCCCATGTTTCGATGTGATGAGACATGATAGATTGGTAAATTAATGAAAGGGATATATCTTCTCCAAGATTAGGTGCATTTTGTGCATTATCAACCAATACCGGTACCCCCTTACAGGCTTTCAATTCTAATTTCTTCCGCACAGTGTGGGGGCTACCTTCCATTAAGTCGCCAGATTCCTCCAAAAACAAGCTACTGTGATCACTACCATCAGCAGCACTCATCAACTGGTTTACCAGGTCCTCACAAGAAGACGTTGAGTGATCTGATCTTTAACAGCTGAGAAGATTGCCGGAATCTTTTTCTTCTCCCCCTTCGCTTTGGAAACAACTGCATTAGCACTAACTGTTTTTACCAGTTTTGCCACGTTTACCGGTTTTGCCACTTTTTCACATTCTACAGCAGCGCCGTCTCTCACCTCAGCTGCCGGTAGAGCCATAATATCCTCATTCGTATATTTACTTTGCTCATTCTCAGTGCAAGGTCTGCCTCGCGTTCCTTTCGGGGGCATTTCCACTCCTTTCTTCCGGCGCCGCTCACACAGCACAGCTGAGAGCAGCCTCCGATCGTGCCACAAACTACCAATCGGCAACGCCCACAAGCCGCGTCGGGTCCGAGCTAATTCCAACAGTATTCCCGGGAGAACTGCCACAGCATCTGCGTTCACACGCTCTGCGTCTTGGCGTCCCAGCTGTTTACAACCCAGAAGGTGAGATCAAACCGCCGACTCGAAGAACTGGATACAAAATTACAGCCGCTACTTCTCCAGAGCTATTAGCCGTTTCCCACTGCACCACTTCGCTAGTAGTTCACTTCTCTTTCCTCCTGCATAGAGCGATCCGCGAGGTCCGGCAGGAGTGGTCAGCCTACACGTCCGCTACTGCAGGCGCCATCTTGCCTCTATTGTGTACTATCAGGGTCTCCTCATTAGCTGAAAACCATTTATCAATGTAATCTCCCATCACTTAACTGGGAACCAGGGCTTTGGGGATATAGACCTTCTTGTCTCTTTCAGACACTGAGTGTATGTTCCCACCAATGTTGCTGGGATCTGTTTGTTGTCCCTTCAGTTCCAGCTCTTTAAAGCTTCTTTCATGAGCGAAATGCTCCAAAGCAAGTTTGTCCTCAATCCCGAGTTTCTTCTCCCCAAGTGCCAGTTCTTTCTCCATGTTTAATTTGGCCAACTACAGCTGACACTCCCTCTCTGCCTTCCTGCCTGCCAGGTGCTCTGGGGAGAGGCCAAGTGAGCAGACACTGATTCCTGCTCTGGCAGGGAGTATCAATTCAGGGGATGGGCCCTAACCCTCTGCTGAAGGCTGCATGTCAGAGCTGATGTCCAGGTCATGAGCCTGCTAATTCATATCCTCCTCTTCATCCTGTACCTTGTGGTTATTGTCAACTGGTGCCCCTCTGTCCACACCCTCAGTGCTTTCTGCAGCTCCAACTATTTGGTGCCCTTCTTCTTTTGTAGTCCCCTTTCCCTGAAAAACTGTTTACGCTCAGCCACAGTGTAGCTTTCCAAGTCGGCCAGCTCAAATTCCATTACTGCAGGCATCGTTTCTGACTGTTCAGTAGTAGAAATGAGGGAAGATTCGAAAAAACAAAAAGAAGCCAAAAAAGGTGAATTATTATTATTTTTTAAATGGTCACTAATTATTTATTTGGGATGGTAGTTTAACAAAAGAACTACTGCATGACACTGCACAAACTTAAGTCTAATTCCCACCGCTGCAGTGTAAAAAACTGGGCAACTGGTTGAGGAGGGTGAAACCCTACTCAAGTAGAAGACACAATCCTTGTCACAGGGAAGTCACAAGCAAACCCTAAACTAGCCTGCGCTCAACCCTTCCGTAGCTTGGCACAGGGCAGTCAGTCTTAACTCGGAGGCAATGTGTAAAGTATTTGTGCAACACTTCAAACAGTAACACACCACAAAAGGATCCCACTCCAATTTAGTAAAATAGTGCACTTTTTATAAATAAAACAAGACAAAAATGACAAATCTAATCAGTAGAACCGGAGATATGCAGGTTTAAAGATTTAAGCGAAAATAGCATCAAAAGCACAAAGCGTAAATGGTGGTTGCGCTGGACCAGGACAAAGTCACAGGTTCAGGCTGGCTGCGATTGAGCGTTCACCGGCTACAGGGACACAGTAAGACCCATTGAACAAAGTACTTTAGGTTCTGAAGTTCCGTGCCGAGGATGCGTCACACAGCCAAGACAATGAATCTGTCTCTAGGTGATGCAGAGCTGCAAAGCGAGGTCCTGTATTATCGTTGAGGATCTCATGGTGAGGGCTTGCGAGTCAGAGTCCGATGTTGAGGAAGCGTCATGCAGTCAAGGCGATGCGTCAGTTCCAAGGAGCTGCAAGACTGTAATGTGAGAACCTGCATCGTCGTTCAAGATGCTCTCAATGAAGGATGCGTTGGTCTGCTTCGGGAACATTTCACAAAGGCTGCAGTTCCGATGTGGCTGCGAGGTCGATGCAGAGTACTTTGTGACAGGAGTAACCTTGCAGCAGAGGCGATGCGTCAGTTTTGCTTGGGGTTGTGCCACGGAGCAAAGGAGATGCATCAGTTCTGCTGGTTCCACAGAGGAGCTGGCAGAGCACCTTCAGACCTACTTCCAAGGGTCCAGGACTGGGATGGCACCACTTGGCAGTGTAGGTCTCATGGATTGCAGAGTCTAGGTGCTGTGCTGGGTTCAAGGTTGTGGGAGCCTTCTGTCGCTGAGGCTCTGGTCAGGAGCCCAGCCAACTAGCCCTTGGAGTCACTTTGGAGTACTGGGTTCCACAGATGCAGGTACAGTCCTCACCCACGCAAAAGGGCAGCAAGTACAGGAGGGCAGCCTTTCCTTCTGAGAAGCAGTCCAGCAGAGTGGTAGTCCTTTCAGCAGAACAGCAGCCCTTCTTCCTGGCAGAGTATCCACAGGTTCAGAAGTGCACTGAAGAGTTGGTGTCTGATGTACAGTATTTATACTCAGTTGTACCTTTGAAGTGGGGGGACATTTTTTCAAGGTTTCCATTTGAAGTTCCCAGGCATCCTGCCTTCCCTGTTCTGGTCTAGACTAACTACCCCTGTAACCCTTTGTAAGGAGGTAGGACACAGCCTATTCAATTGTAAGTAGGGCTCCGCCCTCCCATCCTACTAGTGAAGGCTCATCCAGGTACACCTAATCTCTCGATTGTGTGTGGCTGCCTAGGAGGACTACACAAAGCCCAACAGCCAGTTACACTCAGTCATGTGACCCAGGGATAGGCTACAGTCACTAAATGGCTAAGGCAGAAAAATGCCTACTTTCTAAAAATGGCATTATCAAAATTGTAATTTAAAATACAACTTTACCATGAGTTAGGATTTTTCATTACTATTATGACACCAAACATGAACTGGTTATCTGTTCTCTCTAGGAAATTATAGATTATTAAATGTAATAAGGTAACTCCAATTTTATCCTAAGGTAGAGGTAGGCCGTGTAGCAGTAACCAATGAATGTAAGGGTTTTTCACTACCAGGACTTGTAAAACTTGAAAGTGGAGGCCTACTATTTAAGTACACTGCACCCTGCCCTCAGGGCTGTTTAGGGCCTATTCTAGGGGTGACTTATATCTTTTTTAAAAGAAGGTTTGGGCCTGGAAAAAGGTTTATTTTGCCAGGTTGGAATGTCAGTTGAAAACGACACCCAATGGCTGCAATGGCAGACCTCAAACTTGTTTAAAGGGCTACTTACGTGGGTGGCACAATAAGTCCTGCAAGCCCACTTGCAGCATTTCATTTATAGGGCCTGGGTACATCTAGTACCACTTTACTAGGGACTCATTAGTTATAGAGCGCACTTACACCAGACGCTTTCTTGGCGCTGAGGTAACTAACCCAACACGACACAGGACACTGTTTAATAGACTTGCTTGAAGAGCCAGATCTTCAACACCTGTCTGAATTTAACATAATAGGAAATAGTTTCAGTTCCAAGGGCGGGGAGTACCAAATGCTAGGAGTCATAGCTGAAAATATGGCTCCCCTGGTCCTTTTCCTATTGAATTGAGGGATCACTAGTTAGTGAAGGTAAGCCGTTCTAAGATTTCTAATGGGGTTGGAATTTTGGATACAAGATTTAATAAAAGAGGTACTTTTTATGTAAAGCATGCTTTGAATACAGCTCTCTGAGCAACTGGAAGCCAGTGAAGATCTTTAGTCACTTGAGAAATGTGGCAGTGTCTGGGGAGTTGTTAGATCAACAGAGCAGCTTGGTTTTGAACCAGCTGGAGCCTTCAGGTCAGATAGTTGGGCAGGCCCAGATAAAGGTAATTGGCGTAGTCAATTCTTGACATAACCAATGAAATTATACCATGGACCTAAGCGATCATAGTGAGGAATTTATTTATCTTCTTGATTCTGCATAGTTGAAAGAAGCAGGAGGATATCAGAGAGTCAAGTTACGGTTTCAGTGAGAGATCCTCGTCAATAGTGAATCCAAGACTTTTTACACAGTGTACAAATAGGAAAGATTCCAGAGACTGAACTTGTTGTTGGTAATCACTATCTCTGTTTTTATCAAAGTTTAGTTTCAGATGGTTGCTGTTCATCCAATCCCAGATAAACAGCATGGTGTCTTGGAAATGTTTCTTGGAATTAGGAGAATTGTCGATTGTGAAGAGAAGCTGCATGTCATCAGCATAAATGTATATTTTCACTTTCATCTTGTTGTGAGAGTGAACCAGAGGGTGGATGTATAGCTTGAAAAGATGTGGAGAAAGAGTAGAACCTTGTGGCACCCCGCCATTTGGACGTGCTTTAGAGGAAATAAAGGGAGGGAGTCCGACCGATTGAGATCTGTCATTTAAAAAAGAGGCAATTAAGTTAATTGCCGAGTCCTGCGACCCTCACACAGTCAACCGAAAGATTGTGGTCAACCATGTTAAAGGCCGCTGAGAGATCGAAGAGGACAAGGGCTTGAGTAGTGTCTCTGTCAGCCTCCTCCTACATATCATCTACCACCAAAAGAATAATTGCTTCTGTAGAGTGGACCAGGTGAAAGCCCTCTAGGCAGGGATCTTTGAAGTCTGAATCCTCAAGGGAAGAGCAGAGGTTATGAGCTATGTGCGCCACAAGTATATGTGACAGGTAAGGCAGTACAGAGATCAGCCTGTAGTTTTATAGGTCGAGGGGTCCTCACCTAGTTTCTTTTGTCAAGGAACTACTATTGCCTCTTTAAAGACGTAGGGCACTGTTCCATGATTAAGGGGTTATTAAGAAGGGAAAGCAATGGTTCAGGAAGGAGTGTAAACACAGTTTTTAATACATTTGGGGGCAAGTATCATTAGGGGAGCCTGATTTGACTTTTATTAGTAGGTCCATTAGGCAGGCATCAGGAAAAGATGAGAGAGTGGAATTGTTCTCATCACCAGGTGGTGGAGTGTTATGTATAGGGCTAAAAGGGATACTCTTCTTAATGGCCTCAATCTTGTTAATAAAAAAGGGGCTGAGGGAGTCACAAAGGTTTTGGGAGGGCGTGATAGGTAGGGCAATTCTATCTGGATTTGAAAGCTCTGAGACAATTTTGAATTTTTTTTCTGATTTGTTAGATGAATCGAAATTTTTGTTGGTAAAGAAGGAAGTTTTAGCTTGTCTGATCATCCATCTGTTCTCCTTGAGTTGTCTCACAAAGGTTACCTTGAGATCAAGCGAATATTTATTTTGACGTTTGCGTTTACTACATTGAAGTTACAGTTTGGAGGATCTCAGCAATTCTGAGAATCATTTAATAGTGTCATGATGTCACAGCTGTTTGGTTTTTCAGAGGGGAAATTGAGTGTTCCTGGCCTTAGCTATCCATTCTACCTCCCAGCTGTTTATATCGTCCATAGGTATGGGAGAAGAAATTTCCACTTGATTGCAAAAAAACTTTAGGTCAACACATGACCAGTTCCTGGATAGAGTGCTAGGGAGGGTCGAGGTGAGATCTAATAACAAGAATTTCAAATGGTGATCAGACCATATACAGGGGTCAATTGTCATGTTTCCAATGGGGGCTTTAGTAGTCCATACGTGATGCAAGGTATGGCCTTTGATATGCGTGGGTTGAAATACCTGCTAGTCTAAGTTTAAGCTCTTAAGGGTGTCTGTGAGGTTGGTTTCTTGCTGCCCGCATTTTTCCTCATTTGCCCAATATTTAAAAACTCCTATTAATAATAAATCGGCTTGATCAATATTTAGTGGGGAGATTGACTCCACGAAGACTCGAGGGAAGTTTTGCATGTAATTTGGAGGTATGTACGAGAGGACACACATCAAGGAGGACGTGGGAGAGTTAAGTTTGATTACAAGATTGTTCAATTGATGGTAGACTGAGAGAAGTCAGTTTAGTACATTTGATATGTTTTTTAATTACTGCGGCTATGCCACCACAAATGTTTCCTGTAGCTCTGTTTGTTTGTAAGATATAATAGCCAGTTGGAAGGCCCATTAAAATATCTGGTGACAACTCGTCCGTGAGCCAGGTTTCGGTTAATAACAACAAATCTGATGCTTCGGTGTCCAATAAATGGAATATTTCTATCTGTTGGTTGTATTAAGGTATATCACCAAGAGCTGGGTAGGATTTGGCTTATGAGTAATAGCGATGGGACTGTTTAAGCTAGGGGCTGGTAAAGACTCAGATGAGTTAAAAAATGGTAGGAGTAGAGTAGCATGTTTTTAACAAGCCTAATGTGTGTAGTTCCAAAGTGAGGGAAGGGACAATATTAAGATTTATTGAGCTAAGGCAACTGAGCTCTTCCGTAAAGTAGGCCATGATTTGGGCATAATGACTAGTCCCGGCCAGAGGCAGACTGGTCCAGACGGGCTAGCCTTTGGCGCGCCTTTGCCATGCTGCCGACAGGACCACTGCGCAACCACGCTGCTAACAGAATGAAGAACTGAGAGCTCTTGCTGGCTTCGGCTACCTTTCCCCTGGTTGGCTCCCGCTAGACAATCCGATCATGCCATAAGCGTCTGCCATGACTACGCGGCAAGGCTCAACAATCAACAATGAAGCCACAGAGATTAAAGTGCAAAAATGTGTGCAATTTTAAAAGTAGATACAATCCCACACATAATGATTATTTAAATAAGTAAATTAAGCATGTCAATTGGGGATAAGCCAATGTTACCATGTTTTGTGATGTGAGCACATGCATTTTAGCACAGGTCAGCAGTGGCTAACTGTGCAGAGTCCTAAGGCCAACAAAAATGGAGGAGGAAGACGAAAAATTGAGGGGAAGACCACCCTAAGGCTGACAGGTCTAACAGCAGGTGTCAGTATCTTCTCCCCGAGAAAGGGTTTGACATCTTTGTGGAGAAAATATCATTCATACATACAATACTAGGCTCATCATTCTTCTCAATTCCTATTTCATTTGCCAAGCTCAAAAGTGAGATTGTGCATCTAGGAAATGTGCAAATACACAACTCTAATCCTTCTGGCTTCAGGGCTTAATTGACCCATGAAAATTAGGAAATATATCCAATGCCAACAGAAGCTTCAAACTGCTATAAAAACTAAATCCATATTCGATTCTAAAATATTAGTACATTCTTGATTATATACATGGTGATTAACATTGTACTGCTTAGGTGTATATATGAAAATGATAGAGGCAGGATTTAAGTTATACGTGTTCACACCTCAATACGACATTTCCTACAACCTTCAACTTCTTCTTGATCCATGCTGTCTTGTGGGTGAAAGATTGTGGTCTCAGAATTAAAAGAGCTGAAACTGTGTCATTGGAGCACCTGAACTTGAATTATTACCCGTCATAGCACGCAGGTGTTGAAACTCCCATCATCCTCTGTGAAACTAAGAAATCCACAGACACCTTTGACTCAGACCTTTTATTTGCACACTTCATGAACCAACACGAGGATGACACATGCAGGCAATCCTTGGTTGGCCAAGGACCAAAAGATGCAAAGCCTTCAATCCTAACCTTAGATTTGACCTAAGCCTGAACAAACTTTTTATTACACTGGCGCAATTAGTGTAATTTTGGTAATTTCATGTAACGCAATTTATGTGAAATTCCCTAAATTACACCCTTAGACATGATAGAGCTCAAATAGCTCTGTTGTTTGTGGGGGTGCATTATAATCATAGGTTGTCCGCACCCGCATATAATCTTTTATTGTGTTAACATTTGTATAATTAGAGTGTGTATTGTAATATCGTGCAAGGTGAAGTGATAGGTGTATTTTTGTATAACATGGAGAAATCAATGTTGCAATTACATATTATAGATGAAAGCCTTAATGTAAGAATTCTACAGGTGACTAAAGAACGTTATAATTTGTATACTTATGTAATGCCTTGACTTAAATGTGCTCAGTAACAAATATTATGTATATGCGTGCTTCATAAAATGACATGCTGTTTCTTATGTTGGCCGAATTCTGTAGGCCTAATGTGTATTTCTCCCTGCTGCTCTCAAATCAGGTTTGCTAGTAGAATTCATGTGTATGCAGAACATGTTCTTTCTCACGTTTACCACTGCAGGTAGAAAAACGCATCTTTGTTAGTTAGAATAATGTCTTTGTTTTAGGAGTTAGGCTTGGGGAGGAGTCAATACATTGAACGGCGATGCTGATAATGTGGAATGGTGTTCTTTCTCACCGGAGAGAGCCTGGGAATCAAGGTCATCAAGCCAAGGTCTGGGAGCATTGCAGCTGCATGGAAAGTTACCTACGAGGGGGTGTCTTGCGTAGATGGGGTGATGTTGCTTAGCATTTTGGGTAGTCTCGTAACACCTCTTTTGTATTGGAGTTAGGGACAGAGTCCAGGGACTTCTGCCATGCCTTAAGAAGAGAGACTATCTTATAACGAGCTCTATAGCTTCATGCTACCTGACCCATTCAAAGTGAAAGTTCTTCTTAGGAAGCCTTCATGAGCTGACACCTTTTCTGGACTTGCCTGGGAAATGCTAAGTAGTAATGTCACGCTAGCGATAGTGTATGGACAGACTAATGCTTTTTACCTACGAACGTCCGATGAAGGGGACTCTCGACATCGGGCGGTCATATTCTGTGTTCTGATTTTGGAATTGGTTATTCTGTGCATGCTGTACCGTCATAACTTCACCCATAGGTTTGGCTTTGTATTAGTTCCAATGTATTTCTATACCCTTATTTTGATGTGTTTGTATGTTCAGCTGTACTTGGCTTTGTAATGAACTTACTAAAATTTGGATCAGAGTCCGTGATCCACCGGAGTCATGGTTCATTGAAACTGTAATCTATAATTGCCTAACAATATTTTTCCTCCCCTCCACATTTTCAAGTAGACAAAAAGACATTGGCCAGGGGTTCCAAAGTAAGTCTAGAATTTGGAATCCGGCTCCTTCAGACACACTGCATAATTTTAGGGAGAAGGAGAAATTTTAACATGAAATGTATAGTTTGGGTAATTAATTAATGTCGAGCATCATTTCAGGTAGATTTTGTACCCGAGCGGACCATTTGGGTAATTTTTGAGCGCTAAACTACAAATCTGAAAACTGTTGCTCTTGGTCATCGTTTGGTTTAACCCTCATGCCAAGCTTTGTAGAAACATTATTTTGGACTGTCTCAGCCTTGACAATGGATGTGCAACACCGTAGCTGATTTTTATATCAAGTTCATTAAAGGCTTTGGGATTATCCTCTCTCTTTTCCTCTCCTATGAAGAAAGAGGATACATTGTGGGTTAGGTAATTACTTTTTCAGGTCTGTGAAGACAAGAGACTTGCAGTTGAGACCATGACAAGGAACAGTGTTATTTTTCTATAGGCTATTAGCCTTTCTCTTGAATTATTCCATTGGGAGAGATCTTTGCTCATTCAATTTAGATCCAGTACTATATGGCGTCTTTTGTGTTTTGCTAGTTCGTATGCCTCCACGAGGAGCTCTATTCCACCCTCTCCTTGTGATGGCACTTTGAAACAGTCCTTGTTGCACTACACATTTTTTGTACTTATTTCAGCCATGCACAAAAGTATTTTCTTAAACCAAGGAAGGACTACAATACCTGCAACTGTTGAACATTTTGCATTTTTGTTTCAGCGTATGTTCCTTTTTAAAAGCTCCTTTTAGAGCCAGGAGAACCATGTAAGGGGAATATTTTGCTCAGGGTTGGATTGGAGCTTTCTTCCTTTATTGTAGATATATTCTCTTTATGTAGTTTTAATCTTTTACTGTCATGCAATTTTGAATTTCTGAGAAATCTTCATGATGACCTGAATACTTAGGGGCATATTATCACACCAGAACATGGGCTTCTATTGCAATTCTCTGCGGCATATTATCAAGCCCATTATCGCCGCTTTAGCGGCAGTTTCCTGCCGCTAAAGCGGCGATAATTTTAACGCCATCCTTGATAATATGCCCCTTAATGTCTGTACCAATATTATATGCACCTGTCTATAGTGGATGTTGTTATCTGCTGATTGAGGCCTTGTTCTCTTTTATGATTTTCTTTGTTGTTATTCCAACTGTATTTTTTTATTTATCAATAACGATGGATTATTGATTTATGACATTTTCTTGCCTTTCATGACCGAATCGGCCAAATAAGATCTTTTGAATTGAATTGAACTGTAGCGTTTTCAATGTTAGCGATTGGATATCAACTCAAAATTACATATTCAAGTTGCATTTTTACCCGAATGGACTGTACGGGTAATTTTTGGAATGTGAAGCTTTTATCGATTAAGCTTTTGGAAATTACAAGAGTTTCACAAGCCCGATCTGAACCCAATCACATGCAGTTCAGAACATCTTTTAACACAGATATTTGAAGCTGCTTTCAACTGAGCACTGCATTAGCTCATGGGCTGCAACAGAAAAAACATTTGACATGAACACCATTCAACTTATCAGACCCCATCGCTCTATACTTTTTTGGTCGAGACTACAGTCAGCGCGCATGCACTGCTCTTTAAGACTTGGCTGTACTGGAGTATGGAAGAGAAGCCCCGCCCACTGTCCACCCATATTTTCAATTGGCCTGTGTCTTCGTCCTTCGTAAATGCTGGCTTCTAATTCAGTTATCGGCTTGTTAGTCCTCCTTAGTACAGCCTTGTCTTCATTTGCAACCTCCCATGGTTACTGGCCCTTTTACTTCAGTTGTTACATGGTACATGTTATTTAATCTGTAAGCACTAAGGGGCATATCAGCAAGGCGAGGCAATAGAATTCCTAACGTCCAGCTTTGCATCTCTAATGAGATGCAAAGTGGTCGTTCCTGACCTGACATGACAGGAGAAATGTCGCTAAGCGACATTTCTCCTATCATCAAGCCCCACACTATGAAGCATAGCGGCAAGAAAAGTAGCGATTACCCATGTTATCGCTACTTTCCTTACGCCTGCTTCAGGACTGACTTAGCCATGATATCCTATGGAAGGTGGATATCATGGCTAAGTCTGTGGGGCCCTATCAACAAGCTAACGCCACATTGTGTGAGATTATCGCTGGGTTTCCAGCGATAATCTCACGTTAGGCAGGTAGCATGAGGATTTTTATCGCTTTTTAGATAAGCGTTGCTAATAGCACGCTATCTCAGCGATAAAAATCCACGCTAGCCGGCGATAATTATCCTAGCGCTAAGTGCGCTTAGCGATAATTATCGCCGGTTGTTGCTGATAGGCCCCTAATTTCCTTAATGAGTTCTTCCTACTGCAGGCACAAGTTTATCTGTGGGGCTGTTACAGGAACTTGTTGATCCACCCCCACCGCTGTACTGTACTCTCTAGGACAGAACGTGACTTACCAACTGGTACAGCCTGACAGGTTCCCTCCCCCTGAGATGGCGACAGCAGCAGGTGCATCACGTGTCGCAAGGGAACGGTTCGTTAACTCTCTCAGGCCCTTTTGCTTCGTGCGCTGCACTTGGCAGCAAACTTTCGGTCGCCCGCCCTAGTTCTAGGCTAGCAGGGGCTTGTAATGTGTGGGAAGGGGAGTTAGAAGAAGGGAAAAGGGGACAAAGTGAGAAAAAATAATATATAATCAGATTTGCAAACGAAATGCAAATAAAAGGAAATAGCAAGCAGAGGCGGTAGCGGCCAGTGTCATGGACCTTAGTGCAAGGAAGAAAATGGCCTGCGCCCCATGGCTGCTGTTTTAATGGTAAATGGTCAGCCGGGTCCGGTGGCTCAGTGTACTAAAGTAGCCACTGCTAGGGGCCTGTGTTCAACCTCATAGTCACAGGTTAAAATCCTGGCGGGTCCACTCAGCCTTTCATCCATCTGAGGTCGATACAATGAGTACCATTGAGTTGGGTAACAATAATCATCTGTTATTCAGCGCTAGGACACCTACGGGTAATCGTGCGCTTTACAAAATACACCTGTTATGTAAAATACAACAATAATGAGGGTTCATTGGGCCCCTCTAGGCACAAATGCAACAGCACCTGTGGAAGCTATGCCCTGTGCAGAATTACTGATTTACCGGTTTGTGGAAAGCACTTGTTCCTTTGCGATGAACCCCAAGACAATCTGCTGAGTTGGGAAATGCAGTTACAAAAGCGTGCTCATGTGTTTTGGGGTCTGGGCTATGGTGTGTGTTTTATTTATGTTTTGGGAAGGGGCGAGTGGGGCAGCCAACCGTGCTTGAGCCCTTCACTGTAAGACCTAAAGATTCAAGATGGACAAATGAAGCCCACCGTGAGGTTCTCTGTGTCTGTCCTTCACAGTGCCTTGATGTGATAGAGTTCACAGCATTCGTGAGGGGCCAGTATCAGGGTGATTAGTGTTGGCAATGGAATGTGACTTGCATCTGGGTAAGTGACATGCATGCTGCGGGGGAAGTGACATGCATCTGATCCTCCCCCCTTTTTTTTGTTTTTACTAGATGTGTGGCATTCTTCTCAAGGGGCCTTCTGGTAGTGGAGGGATCATGACATGGAGCAGGGTGGATTTCCTCTTGGCAGCTATCAATCAATCAATCAATGACACTTATAAAGCGTGCTACATACCCGTAGGGTCTCAAGGCGCTGGGGGGGGGGGGTGCCGCTACTGCTCGAATAGCCAGGTCTTCAGCTTCTTCCTGAAGGAGAGGTGGTCTTGGGTCAGGCGCAGGTCGTCGGGAGGGAGTTCCAGTTCTTGGCGGCCAGGTAGGAGAAGGACCTTCCTCCTGTAGTCGCTCTTCGGATGCGGGGGACGGCGGCGAGGGCGTGGTTGGCTGATCGGAGGTGGCGCGTGGGAGCGTAGAAGTTGACTCGGCTGTTGAGGTAGCTCGGGCCTTGGTCGTGTAGGGCTTTGTGTGCGTGGGTGAGGAGGCGGAAGGTGATTCTCTTGTTGACGGGGAGCCAGTGAAGGTCTCTCAGATGTCCGGAGATGTGGCTGGATCGTGGGATGTCGAGGATGAGTCTGGCTGAGGCGTTCTGGATCCGCTGGAGTCTCTTCTGGAGCTTGGCGGTGGTACCGGCGTAGAGGGCGTTACCGTAGTCCAGTCGGCTGGTGACGAGGGCCTGGGTGACGGTCCTCCTGGTCTCGGTGGGGATCCACCAGAAGATTTTCCGAAGTATGCGTAGGATGTTGAAGCACGCCGAGGAGACGTTGTTGACCTGCCTGGTCATGGAGAGGGAGGAGTCCAGGATGCAGCCCAGGTTGCGTGCATGGTCTGTCGGTTTGGGTGCGGTGCCCAGGGCGGGAGGCCACCAGGAGTCGTCCCAGGCGGAGGGTGAAGAGCCCAGGATGAGAACCTCCGTCTTGTCCGAGTTCAGTTTCAGGCGGCTGGTCGTCATCCACTCGGCTACCTCTTTCATCCCTTCGTGCAGGTTGGCTCTGGCGGCGGCGGGGTCGTTGGTCAGGGAGAGGATCAGCTGGGTGTCGTCGGCGTAGGAGATTATGCTGAGGATGTGTTTGCGTACGATGGCCGCGAGGGGGCTCATGTAGACGTTGAAGAGGGTGGGGCTCAGAGATGATCCTTGTGGGACGCCGCAGATGACTTCGGAGGCCTCTGACTTGTACGGTGGAAGGCGGACTCTCTGTGTTCTTCCGTCGAGGAAGGAGATGATCCATTCCAGCGCCTTGTCCTTGATTCCGATGTTGCTGAGGCGCCGTACTAGTGTGCGGTGGCAGACCGTGTCGAATGCCGCGGAGAGGTCTAGGAGGATGAGGGCCGCTGTTTCTCCATTGTCCATCAGGGCTCGGATGTCATCGGTGGCGGCGATGAGGGCGGTCTCGGTGCTGTGATTGGCTCGGAAGCCGGACTGTGAGGGGTCGAGGGATCCGTTCGTCTCGAGGAAGGCGGCCATCTGCTTGTTGACGGTCTTCTCGATGACTTTGGCTGGAAACGGGAGAAGCGAGATGGGGCGGTAATTCTTGAGGTCGGTGGGGTCCGCTGTTGGTTTCTTGAGTAGAGCGCTGAGTTCGGCGTGTTTCCAGCTCTCGGGGAAGATGGCGGTGTCGAAGGATGTGTTGATGATGTCTCGCAGGTGGGGTGCGATGACAGCGTCGGCCTTGTTGAAGACGTGGTGAGGGCAGGGGTCGGTCGGTGATCCGGAGTGGATGGAGTTCATCGTGCGGGTGGTGTCTTCGGTGCTGATCGGGGTCCAGGCGTGGAGGGTGGTGGTGGGTGGGGGTGGTTGGACGGTCATGGTGTGCGATGGTTGGTTGTTGAAGCTACTGTGTATGTCCGTGATCTTGTTGTGGAAGTATGAAGCGAGGGAGTTGCAGAGGTCTTGCGATGGGGTGATGTCGTTGTTTCCTGCGCTGGGGTTGGAGAGCTCTTTCACGATGTTGAAGAGTTCCTTGCTGTTGTGTGCGTTGTTGTCCAACCGGTCCTTGAATGCTGTTTTCTTGGCGGCGCGGATCAGCTGGTGGTGTTTCCGGGTGGCAAGTTTGTAGGAGGTCCTGTTGTCCGGTGTCGGTTCCCTTTTCCAGACTTTCTCGAGGGCTCGGAGGTTCTTCTTGGAGCACTTGAGTTCGTCGGTGAACCATGGGGCCTTCTTGCTGCCGGGTCTGCCAGGCGGGGTCCTCAGCGGGGCGAGCTCGTCCGCGCAGTCGCTGATCCACTTCGTGAGGTTGTCGGCGGCCTGGCTGGGGTTCGCTGAGCTGGCAGGAGGGTGCTGGCTCAGGGAGGTGGCGAGCTGGTCTGCTGTGATCTTGTTCCAGCTTCTGTGGGCGGCTTGTTGCTGGTGTTGGTGGGTCGTCGTTCTCTTGAAGGTGAAGTGGACGCAGCTGTGGTCCGTCCATTGAAGCTCTGTGGCGTGGCTGAAGAGGATGTCTGTGCTGGATGAGAAGACGGCGTCGAGTGTGTGTCCGGCGAGGTGGGTGGGGGTGGACACCAGTTGCTTGAGTCCCAGGTTGGCGAGGTTGTCGAGCAGGGTGCTGGTGTTGTGGTCGTTGTTGTTCTCCAGATGGTAGTTGAGGTCTCCCAGGAGGATGTAGTCAGCGGAGGGGAGGGCATGCGGGCTGACGAAGTCGGCGATGTCCTCGCTGAATTGCGTGCGTGGTCCAGGGGGTCGGTAGATCAGGGTGCCTCTGAGGGTGGTGTTCGGGTTGGTGTGGATCTGGAAGTGCAGGTGTTCGGCGCTGGTCAGGGTGTTGTCGGTGCTGGTCGTGATCCGGATGGTGTTTCTGTGGATGATGGCGATGCCTCCTCCCATCTGGTTGGCGTTTCGGTCCCTCCGGACGATCTTGTAGCCCTCTGGGATAGCGATGGCGATGTCAGGAGCTGAAGAGGCGTTCATCCAGGTCTCCGTGAGGAAGGCAACGTCCGGGGCTGTGGCGTCTAGGAGGTTCCAGAGTTCGATGGCGTGTCTGTGGACGGAGCGGGTGTTGAGCAGGATGCACTTGAGGTGGGTGCTGCTGGTGTTCGACTTTGCGGGTGCTGGTGTGCGGCTGGTCTGGGTGCAGGAGAACTTGCAGGCGTGGCAGCTGAAAGGTCCGTGGGTGCATCGTGGTGTGGCTTGGTGGCAATTCGGGTGTCGGCCGGTGTTGAGAGCGATGAGGGTGGCGGCGGAGTACGTCAGGCGGGTAGGTCGGGGTCCTCGTGGGCCAGGGGTCCTGGCGCTGGACGCGATCCGGTCGCGGACGGGCGCAGACGGGCTTACCTTTGGCGCACCTTCGGCGCTCAGTCGGCGCACCCGCTGCGCGTGGCCGCTGCGCGTTCGCACGGTCGCCATTTAAGGCGAAGTGCGCGGGTGGGCGGAGCAGCTGGGAGGCGGGAGCGGGGAGGGTTACAGAAGGCAAAGGGGGCGGGGACAGGCGGCGGTGGCGGGAACGGGGAGGGTTACAGAAGGCAAAACGGGGCGGAAAGCAACACGGGGAAAAGAAATAACCACAGAACAGGCTAAAATACGATAAACAAGGGGAAAAAAAAGAGAGTTAGACCAAGCAGGCACAGATTCACGTCAAGACAAGGGTGGGCGGAGCAGCTGGGAGGCGGGAGCGGGGAGGGTTACAGAAGGCAAAAGCGGGGCGGAGAGCAACACGGGGAAAATGAAATAACCACAAAGCAAGCAAAAATACGATAAACAAGGGGGAAAAAAAGATAATTAAACCAAGCAGGCACAGATTCACGTCAAGGCAGGGGCACAAACAACTGCAGTGGCGGCAGCCGGCGGACGAAGCAGCAGCGAGGCAGAGGGCAGGCAGGGGGCACACGCAGCAGCTGGTGGCCGTGCGGCGCGGGGGTGTCCCACAAGTGGGTCACACTCACCTGCGTCGCACGGTCGCCATTTAAGGCCAAGTGCGCGGGTGGGCGGAGCAGCTGGGAGGCGGGAGCGGGGAGGGTTACAGAAGGCAAAGGGGGCGGGGACAGGCGGCGGTGGCGGGAGCGGGGAGGGTTACAGAAGGCAAAACGGGGCGGAAAGCAACACGGGGAAAAGAAATAACCACAGAACAGGCTAAAATACGATAAACAAGGGGAAAAAAAAGAGTTAGACCAAGCAGGCACAGATTCACATCAAGACAAGGGTGGGCGGAGCAGCTGGGAGGCGGGAGCGGGGAGGGTTACAGAAGGCAAAAGCGGGGCGGAGAGCAACACGGGGAAAATGAAATAACCACAAAGCAAGCAAAAATACGATAAACAAGGGGGAAAAAAAGATAATTAAACCAAGCAGGCACAGATTCACGTCAAGGCAGGGGCACAAACAACTGCAGTGGCGGCAGCCGGCGGACGAAGCAGCAGCGAGGCAGAGGGCAGGCAGGGGGCACACGCAGCAGCTGGTGGCCGTGCGGCGCGGGGGTGTCCCACAAGTGGGTCACACTCACCTGTGTCGCACGGTCGCCATTTAAGGCCAAGTGCGCGGGTGGGCGGAGCAGCTGGGAGGCGGGAGCGGGGAGGGTTACAGAAGGCAAAGGGGGCGGGGACAGGCGGCGGTGGCGGGAGCGGGGAGGGTTACAGAAGGCAAAACGGGGCGGAAAGCAACACGGGGAAAAGAAATAACCACAGAACAGGCTAAAATACGATAAACAAGGGGAAAAAAAAGAGAGTTAGACCAAGCAGGCACAGATTCACGTCAAGACAAGGGTGGGCGGAGCAGCTGGGAGGCGGGAGCGGGGAGGGTTACAGAAGGCAAAAGCGGGGCGGAGAGCAACACGGGGAAAATGAAATAACCACAAAGCAAGCAAAAATACGATAAACAAGGGGGAAAAAAAGATAATTAAACCAAGCAGGCACAGATTCACGTCAAGGCAGGGGCACAAACAACTGCAGTGGCGGCAGCCGGCGGACGAAGCAGCAGCGAGGCAGAGGGCAGGCAGGGGGCACACGCAGCAGCTGGTGGCCGTGCGGCGCGGGGGTGTCCCACAAGTGGGTCACACTCACCTGCGTCGCACGGTCGCCATTTAAGGCCAAGTGCGCGGGTGGGCGGAGCAGCTGGGAGGCGGGAGCGTGAGCTAGTGTCTGATATTTATCTAGGGATTGGCCTTTGAAGGCCTTGGGAGTGCGACCATGAAATGATATACTTTCTTCTCAATGGCTAAATACGTATAAGGTCCCAATGCTTGTTTTATGTACCTGTGTAACCAACTTGAGCACTGGAAAGCTGTCTAGTGGCTACTTACAGCGCTTTACAAAATTCCCAAGATATTAAATAAATACATCACATCGCAGACAATGAGTGATGTGTATAGTAAGGATACTTCACCATCAGGCCTTTTAAGGCATCACGTGACACAGGAGTTTCCTATTTGTGACTAATCAGACACAACTGTAATGGAAACTTGTAACGTGTACAACTTTCATCTTACCCCTCCTACTACCCAACTGTGCGTTGCAGTACTAAGTACATTTTCAATTTACTAAGTAACATCCACGTCGATTTTATTAAAATCAAGTCCAATATGCAATCTATTTAAAATAAATTAAGGAGACAAGTGAAATGGGCAATAGCCCCAGCACCTATGGCGGACGCTTTCTCATGAATATGCAAGAGAAGAGCGAGTGACGACCCTGTTGCATTTGCATAGGAGGACGGCAGCATACTGTTTTGTTTCTGAGCCAATCACTGCAAAATATGCAAATGACTTTGAAGGATGTTCCAATAGTGTTTTCTACAAAATTCGGATATCTATATTTAGACAAAATTCCTATAGCCTTGCCCCATAGGCTTACCTTATATTCATTCTTACATTAATTTATTAATTCTGACTTTAACGGTGTGGGAAACATTATTAATATGGTTGGGAGTACAGCGAACTAGGGTGAGTTTTATACATTTACTGCTGGGATTTAATGAGATGCAGGTGGAATAATAAATGGGGAGTCCTGAAATGATGATTGTTAGTGTTGGCATATGTCTGATTTATTTGACTCTTACCTACAGCTGACACATGCTCCAAAAAGAATTATATCAATTAGGTATATTCAGAATGTGACACTTTACATCTAACTAGACACCCAGGTTCAGCTGAACAAGAGATTGTGATGGATTTCTTGCGGGCATTGGAACCGTCAAATGAGAGACAAATCAAATGGCTGTCAAATACAATTGAGCGAGGCATGCTTGGCAGGAAATTGATGTGTGTTAAATACACCGAAGAAAGGAAAGGAAAAGGCCAGGGTGTTATTCTGAATATAAACGCTTTTGCACCTGCCCATAAGACCCTCCCAGCCAGAGCCTAGTCTAGTCTGGACCGACGGGCGAAAGCGTCATATCCCCACCGGTTGAATCCCTCAGTAATGAACGAGCAGAATTTCCCTTGTTTTATATTACTATTGTACAAGCATGCACATATATATAGCCTGTAAGTCCATGACATCAAAACAGCATACCCGGGGAGAAGAGTGAGTGAGTGAGTGAGTGAGTGAGTGAGTGCGTGCGTGCGTGAGTGAGTGAGTGAGTGAGTGAGTGAGTGAGAGTGAGTGAGTGAGTGAGTGAGTGAGTGAGTGAGTGAGTGAGTGAGTGAGTGAGTGAGTGAGTGAGTGAGTCTGTCAATCAGTCAGTGGCTTTCTGGGCAGACTAGGATGCCACCAGCAGAAATGTCTGTAATATTTTCAGTGTTCCACTCCACCTAGAACACTGTAGCCAGATGGCATGCTAATCACACCTCTGCCGTAGTTATTTATAAGGATGGGAGCCACTCTGTCCTGTTAGGCAGTCCTAAATCGTCAGGCGTTTAGATCTGGAGCCTTAAGTTGCCCGGGTCCTGTCGGTGCTCAGTAGTGGGAGTTCTCAGAACCAGGTGCTAAGACCAGTCCCTATCTGGCTTCCCATTTTTGCCCCACCCTCAGCATTAAAAAAAAAAAAAAAACTCCGCGAAGTGCCACTCCTCCCAAGCCTTTGATGGATCTTCAAAGAGACTCCTTCGTGGATCTTCAAAGAGACTCCTTGGTGATGCATGCAGCAACGATCGAGCCCTAATCCAAAGGTGGGATCACCTGAGAGGGATCCGAAAGCCGCGTGGAGGAACCTGCAGAGGGGAAGAAGGCTCTAAATGTACCACACAGGCAGTGATTAGCTGCTGAGCTTGAAGGGGAAGCTGATGCTGCCCAGTTCTTCAGCAGCTTCTAGATATTCCGCAAGGGATGCAGAGCCAATATTTTCCAAGGGGTTTGATTTAAAGTTACTAATGGAGCACTGCAGTCATTTTCCAAATGGTCAAGTCAAACATACCAGCCTGTCCAGCAAATGGAAGAGAGAGGACCCGCTGAATACGGGCACACCCTCAGCTAATCGGAATAAAAGAGAGGCCTTAAATGGAGGATCCTCATTCCGTGAAGACCCTTCCTTCTCTGCAGTTCCTGCGACAGAGCGTTTACTGCATTTGATGTAAAGTTCTCGTGAGTGGGGTTTTGTATTTCTATTCATGGCAGACTGTCACAGTGGTAAACTCTTGGCTCGAAGCCAAGTAAAGCCCTCCTTTCATGCAACACAGAGCGACGGGACCTTGTCAGTGCAAACACATAAACATTCCCAGACACTCACTCTCTGCTATCACGAAGCGGTCTTTGTCTCTCTGGCTGCCGTGCACCCGGGGGGGGGGGGGGGGGGGGGAGCTCGTTGTCATTGCTGCTGCTCCCTCGCGGAGTTTTCTAGCCCTTCGTTCACTAGCACTTGTTTCTCACCTTCCCATGGCTGACACGATATTCAGAATGAAACACCACCTTTAGGATAGCGATTTGACATCATATTTTTGCACAGAATTTTCAACCGCAGAGTGAGAATATCAGGTCTATTTATTGATAAATAAAGGTAATATAATCAATATCCGTTAGGCTTTTGGATGCAGAGTTGGAAAAAAGGCAGCCTGTAGGAACTAGCTCATAAAATGGTATGGGATGCTATGGGTTGGGATGGTATGTTAGGTTGATTTGTATGGTGCAACTTATCACCTGTGAGGGTATGCAGGCGCAGGCGCAGGAGCGTAGGGCAGGCGGAGCTCCTAGGGGAACAGCCAGGTCTTCAGTTTCTTACAGCAGTTGAACAGTCAGGGAGCTGTACTGATATGTCAGTTGTTTAAAACTACCAGTATTTCCCCTAAGAAGCATCTGTTTCAGTCTTACTATTAATAATGGCACTGAAAAATTCTTCTGCATAAATTAAAATATAGAGTGCTTAAGATTTTGTGAAGGAACTTTCTATGAATGTGTGCATCACAGGATTCTAGTCCCCTCTATTAGGCCACAAGGTTCATAACAGAGGCCACACCCCTCTAAAGGAATCCTAGTTCTGTTTGATGGCCATACTCCTCTAAAGGAATCCTAGTTCTGTTTGATGGCCATACCCCTCTAAAGGAATCCTAGTTCTGTTTGATGGCCATGCCCCTCTTAAGGAATCCTAGCTATGTTTGATGGCCATGCCCCTTTAAAGGAATCCTAGCTATGTTTGATGGCCATGCCCCTTTTAAAGGAATCCTAGTTCTGTTTGATGGCCATGCCCCTCTAAAGGAATCCTAGTTCTGTTTGATGGCCATGCCCCTCTAAAGGAATCCTAGCTATGTTTGATGGCCATGCCCCTTTAAAGGAATCCTAGCTATGTTTGATGGCCATGCCCCTTTAAAGGAATCCTAGTTCTGTTTGATGGCCATGCCCCTCTAAAGGAATCCTAATTTTGTTTGATGGCCATGCCCTTTAAAGGAATCCTAGCTATGTTTGATGGCCATGCCCCTCTAAAGGAATCCTAGCTATGTTTGATGGCCATACCCCATTTGAGCCACACCCACCTTACCCATTCCATTTAAAGCACCGGCTTTGATGCAGCCCGGCTCCTGCTTAACATCCTGAGGACATCTCTGTTCAGGCTAACCTTAAGGAGTTGCATTGGCTACCTATTTAGCCAAGAGTGAAGTTCAAGGGACTTGTGCTAGCGCACAGAGCTTTCAATGGCCTAGGCCCCAGATATGTAACTCAGAGACTTCCCCACTATCATCCATCCCAGAGCTTTAGGTTCTGCTGTCGCACCGCTGGCAGTGGTGCCTAAGACGAAGAGGAAGAGATGGGGGGACACCTCTTTCTATGCATTGGCTGCTGCGGGATTGAATACTCTTCCCCTGCACCTATGTGCCATTAAGGATGCTGGTTTCTTTAAAAGCAGCTTGAAAACTTGCCTATTTAACTATGCCTTTTAGCTTTTGCCCCTCTCTTGTGAGATCAGTGATAATGAACCTGTAGTGCTGGGACACTCTCTAGAGTAGCCGTGCGCTTTATAAGGTCCATTTGATTAGATTTGATGCAGCTAGCCTTTTAGGTCTAGCCTCATCATATCGCTTTGTTTTCCCTTTCAGCCATCCTGCACCCGAGCTGCGCTGCTGTACATTGCTGAAAACATTGACATAGCCAATAGCTCTTGCAGATGTGACCTACTGCCTTAGCCAATGCTTCTTTATTAAAGCCATGCTACACAGCCACGCGCAGCTGCACAACATGGCTCAACATTTACAAAGTCAATAACTCAGTCTCGTAGACGACACCTATTGGCTTTGACAATGTTTGTTCCTTATAAGGGTATTGGCCAGCCAGCCCCTATGTCTCTATGTGAACGAGCAAAATCATTTGCACGGTGTGCCCTGCACACCTGTTCCTTCTTGGCCCTGACCAGCTAAACTGAATGTGACGTCGGCCATTGACTATATGTAAATGTATGGTTTCTAAACGTGGCAATGCTAGTTAGCTTTCTTACATGGTAAGGAATTGTGTCAAATTGTAGGCACCCTCGTCTTGGGAGCAAGGGTTAGTGAGAAGGTGAACAGAAGATGATAACAGTGTATATAATCCGACGTAATTGCAGATTTGGCCTAAACTAGGTCAGAGAGATTTAAGAACAAGACATGAAAATATGAACTTGTTTCTCTGTTTCAGAAAGCCCGCGTGGGGACTGTCTGGCTTTGGAGACATGGAGTTCCATTAAAGAAAATGTGCCAGGCTGAAAAGCAATGTCAAGTTGCCATTTGCACAAGTGTCACCCAGATATTTGCAGCCAATACAGCCTCTTGTGGAGGAAGAGTCCTCAAAGGCATGCTGAGGCCCAGGGCTGGACTGCCAGCCTTGAAATGGCGGACCCTGCATGGACGACTGCACCTCTCACTCGGTCACTGACGTTTGTAGTTGCACAGTAGAGGTCACACAGATGCCAGGCAGCTCGGTCCGGGAGTCATTAGGGCTCTCCCTCCTCGAATGACATTCGGGCCTGCTCGCCCATACTCTGTGCAGCTGCTCTGAGCACGTGCGCCTCGCACTCACACTCAGCCCTCAGTGGTGGCGGGGCACCTTGGATCCACTCCCTGTCCAAAGGCCAAGGGACCCTCCAAGGGCCCAATGCTACCGCTTCACGGACGCGGAGATGTTTCTTTTCAGCTTCAGAAAGAAGGGACATGAAGACGGAAGGGACATGCTTCATACCACAACCAGGCTTCAATAAACAGTGCAAGAAGGGGCAATATCTCATCATTTCACTGAGGCTCTTGAGCTACTTTCCAGAAGAAATATTAATGGTTTTTGTTTATATTTCTTCTTAAGAGTTTTATAAACACACCATATCCTGTTACAAGTCTGCAATTGTGGAAGATCCATTGAAGATGATGGCGAGATAGGGAAAGGATAATGGATGCTGTGGCACTCTCCTGCAGTCTGTCTCTGTTTCTCCTTCTGTTTCTCCCTATTGAATTCAGAACGTTTGGTAATAAGAGCTGGGACTATATAAGAGCATTAGAGCCCTTCCACCGCAGGCTAAAACATTCTGTTAATGCCCTCTCCATCGTTAGGGTCCTTCGGCCTGGGGTCTGGCCCGTATAGCCTCGGCAGACGGCTAAATCTGTAGAAAGCAATTTCCAATGAACAAGTAATAATAGTGCCCAAGATCACCATCTTATACCAATTCGTGTATTCACAAGGCAGATCAAATGAACTCAGCAGCAACATAAGGGATGTTTGTAATTTTGTTGCCTTATGGGTCATAACTAGTGCCATTTGGATTAGTGGCAGACGCAATAGCATGTTTCTGAGTTACACATCCATGGGTAGAAAAGCAAAAAGGTTTTAATTCTCGATACCCTCTGCAGAGCAAGAACAAGGAAGCCCAAACAGTGATGCCAGACTGCAACACAAAGTGCAGCCGTCTCAGAAAGCTAAACTCATGTACATTGCTTTAGCTACAAGTGGTGGGTCACGCAGCTCCCGGGCAATACGGTTTCTACTGAGCCTCTTATGTCTATTTACAAACGCTGTGCAAACTCAGAGGTGTCCCTCTATGTGCATTACAACGTACTTAAAGGGACACACATTTTACTGGCTGCACAAACACATTTTTATTATGGCTTCCACTTCTCTGAGACAACCGCATGTTTGTAATATCAGCAATGCACCTTTGATCTATGTCAACACAGATGCGCCTTGACAACCAGCCACCACTAATGCAGACCCAACACATTTGCAGATAAAATATTATCTTTTATAGTTAAAATATGACAAACTAGTAAACTAGATCAAGTTCAAGATTATTCAAGTGTTCAGTTTTTTAAAACCATTACACCAAGACAACATACTTAAAGGACTTTAGTCACTATTTTTACTAAGAAAAAATATTTTCAAAGTGAACATATATTCGTAGCCAAACAGTGCACTTTTTTTGTTAAAGTGCTTAGTGTACCGGAGAATCACGTTTGCCCAAATAAAATATGATAATAAAATCCATTTGTAAACTTGTTATAAAAATATAAAACAATAAATTGATTTTGAACATTTGATAAAAACGGATTCAGTTCTTATGTCCATGAAGTGTGTTGTCCTTGAAATAAAAGCTCATAATAAAATCCATTAGTGAGCCTGATATCAAAATATAAAACAATTAATCTTTTTTGATCGTTGATAGAGCCCCATTCAATTCCATTGTCCATAAGGTGCTTTGTCCTTGAAAAAGTTCTTCTGCTTTATGCGGAGTGTTACATTATTTCAAATTGATGTTCTTTTCTGAAGTGCAAATGATCTATTTAGGGTTCGAGAGAGATTTGTCCTATTTCTTTTAGATTCAGATTTAAAAATGTTACCCCCTGCAGACTAGGGGGATTGAAGATCCGCCTAACCAAGTGGTTACCACTTCTCGAAGGTTCGAATGTTCATTTTTATGAATATTTCTTTCTGTAATTTTTCCTTTCTATCATGAACTTCGGGCATACACAGAGAATATGTGTTAAAGGTTCTTGTTTATATTTACTCAATAGACAATCTTGGTATTGAAACTGGTCTTTCCAGTTATGGATGAAATCCTTCGTTTCCCACAAGCCAATGCGAAATTCCACAAACTGATGTTTTATGGCCATTTAAAAGTGAGCTGATAAGTATTCCTGAGGCTTCCAGTTAACATATGAATTCATCACTGTCCAGGTATGGCGTCTTAGTAATAGAGTGTTCACATCTGTGGTATAAGACAGGTATTTGATAGTTAACTTAATAGCTTCATTAAATGCCACCTTTCCAATGCTGGCTTTCCAAAAGTTCCTTGATAGCCTGATTTAGATAGAAACCCCAGGAACCTTTTATATTGTTCTGTTTTTGTACCTCAATTTCTTTCGAGCACAGGCTATTGATAGAGCCTCTTTCGGATGCGTGTAGCCTCCCCCATAGTTTGATGAATGCGCCTTTGCTCTGAAATGTTTGGTTGGTCGGGCCAAACTCTAGGCAAACTTTTGCAGAAGACGCTGATTTCAGGATGTGAAAAACGGATTTGTGAACTTTTGTTTGGATTTTATTTAAGATTAATACTTCACAACCCCTCATTGTTTCAGTTCCATAGGTCACCGATGGCATTAACTGGGCACACATAACAGAAAGCAGATGGCCATATAACAGGCAGCTCTAGCTGATGATTGTTGCTAGCTGCTGTTTATAACTCAATTTATGTTCAACTTTAAATCTAGTGTATTTACATGTTATTTACAACCTCACATTTTTTGCCATCCATGTACCAAGAGTGGGTCTCATATTTAGAAACCACAAACCAAACTATTTTTGTCTTCTTCAGATTTAGTTCTAGCCCTTGTTTATTCATGTATATTTCTAAGGCACTCATACTGCGTTGTAATCCTATTGGGGTTTGGGTTAGTAGTACAATATCATCGGCGTACCGAAGGCATCCAATTTCCTCATTGGCTAATCTTGCTGGGTGACTATTTACTTTCCGAAGAGCTTCTTCAAGGTCGGCTAAATATAAGTTGAAAAGACTTGGAGCTAGCACACAACCCTGTTTTAATCCTTTACTTGTGTCAATTTTCTTTGGCACACGGCTGCCATTCCCAATTTTTACCTGAGCCCATGTTTCTATGTGTAGTTCTTTGATTGCATACAGTACTTGGAATGCCCCATTTAGCCATTTTTTCCCATAAGCGTCTTTGGGGCACTCGGTCGAAGTCAGACTTGAGGTCCACAAAACAGACAAAAAGCCAAAGGTTCTTTTAATATTGCCATTTTCTGCTAGGAGTCCTAGTACAGTAAGATTTATTAGCATGCCCGCACCGGCCCTAAACCCTGTTTGGATCAGGGGGATGAGTTTGTTGACTTCTGACCATTTATTAAGATGCTCAAGTAGACAGGCTGCGTAGAGCTTGACCTCTGTAATTTGTTGGCAGTCACAGATTCCCACTTTTAAGGATCGTTTGAAAAATGTTGACCTTCCAGGATTCTGGGATTCTATTTGTATGGAACAGCTCATTGAAGAGTGGTGGAAAATAATGGGCCCAATATGGTGCTTCTCCTTGAAGAAAGCATTTGGGATATCATTTGGTCCCACTCCGCCTTCTGATTTTAATTTCTTTATGATTTTAGTTAGTCGGTCTATGTCATTTGCCTCAGAGATGTTATTGTTCGAATGAGTGATGTGCATATTGTTCTCTTGATGTTCCGCATAGAATGTTAGATTTACTAGAAGGGAGCCGCACTCCTTTCAAATACTTCGTCTTGAATATCAATTTTTTCTTTGGGTGCTGGTTCTGTGTACATTTCTCGGACATGTGCTTCCCACGTGACTGCATTGATCCTTGCGCTTTGTTGTCTGGTCTTCCCAAGAGACAGTCCATATATCAGCTGACAGAATGTTTTGCTATTTGGTTGTTTACTTGCCAAGAGATGTTTATTCCAGATAACGACGTGATGACTTATTTTTGCTCAGCGACCATTTTTCTTGTATCGAACTCTTAGTTTTTGTAGTCTAAATTTGTCTGATCTTCGGCCTTGTTTTAAGAGGTTTGTGATTATTCTTATTTCTAGCATTATTTGAAATTTTTGCTTGCCTAATTCAGTACTGTAACAAGGTTGATTACCAGTATCCCCATCATATTTTCTACAAAAGTTGTGCTTGAATGACTGATTTTTAACTGGGAATTTTTCCAATAATATGGTATTTAGGGTTTCCCAAGCCTTTTTTCGCTCTCTGTCTTCAGGTTGAGGGATTTCGTGTTTTCCTGATTCATTTATTATTGCTTCTTTGGCCCCAACACGAAGGTAGACTTCTGCCATCACCTTCTCTATCCCCAAGCCCCGACATTTCAGATTTTTTAAATTGTGTGCATGAGGAGCTGAAATTAATTCCTTGGATGGCGGCATCAAATCAAACCTGTACGCTATTCAAATTATTTGGGGAAGGTGATCGCTCTCAGTGCGTGGGATTATTTGAAATTTGCACGTCTGTAGTATTGCATGTTCACTTACTAGCATATGATCAATCGTTGAACTCTTATTCCAGCTTTAAAAAGTAATTGATGCTGGTGAATCCTCTTTTGTATTCCTGTTCAGATGCCTTAGCCCTAGTTTTCCAGCTTAATTGGATTTCGTCTGATTTTTGCACAGATTTTGTATTGAAATCTCCTGTGATGATAAACTGCACCTGATAATATTGCCTCTGCATTGTTTTAATTATTTCATACAGCAATTTCATATGCTCCTCTTTTGTCTCTTTTCTAGGGTGAATGTAGACATTTATTAAAATAATTATTGTTGGTACTGTGCTTGTCTTCTGATTTTCCAACTTAGTTAAGAGGGCCCTTTTTATCCATGTTTCTAACTTTTCTATTGACCAGTTGAATTTATTTGAGTCTGTTAGACCTGGCATCATATTGGAGTGTTTCTTCTGTCTTTTTGCTTTCGGGCCTCCTGGTTTTGACTAGGTTTTCGCTAGTTTAGTGTCTCTGCGCACTTTCTCACTGCTGTCCAGTGTTAAAGTGCAAGTGCTCCTATGGTAATTTGTATTATGGATTGGTGTTTCCATGATTGGCATTTATGATTTACTGGTAAGTCCCAAGTAAAGTGCACTGAGAGTGCCAGGGCTTGTAAATCAAATGCTGCTAGTGGGCCTGCAGCACTGATTGTGCCACCCACACAAGCAGCCTTTCAAATGGTTCTCAGACCTGCCACTGCAGTATCTGCGTGCCGTTTTTATTGCCATTTCGACTTCGCAAGTGCATCCACTTGCCAAGCCCTAACCTTCCCTTATATTACATGTGAGTCACCCCTAAAGAAGGCCCAAGATACCCCTATGGGCAGGGTGTAGTGTATGTGAAAGGTAGGATATGTCCTGGTGTGTGTCACATGTCCTGATAGTGAACTACAGTGTAATTCATTTTTCCATATTGAAAGGTTATCTGTCCCATAGGATAGAATGGGGAATACTTTATAACAACCTATAAGTATATCTTCACACTTGGACAAGATAGAGAAATGGAGTTTAGTATGCCTCAACTCAGAATGTAAAAATGCATCTTGTATTAAAGATGATTTTTATATTCTGTGTTTGATCATACCACATTTAGAAAGTAGGTATTTTCTAGATTAACCATCCTGTGTGCCTCTGCTGAGTTGTGGATTGACTGTCTGGCTTTGGAGTGACAGTGGCTGGGGAGTTGTATTCTCTTCAGACAGCCACTGGGGGGGTTGGTGTGTCCTGTCTTTCCTTGATGAGTCAGGACTGGGCTGCATTTAGAGTAGTGAGGGGAGATTTCCTTGCACCTGAACGGGCCTGGTATGCCTTGACCAATGCTGCCTCCACCCCCTGCTGGGAAGCTGGGCCAGAGATGACCAAATTGGTTTGGACTAAGCAAATACACTCTCTTCCAAGAGAACAAAGATCAATGCAGTATAAATATTAGGGCCCAGACCCCAGAACTTTAGAACTCTTTTGGGACCAAGAAGACTGCCAATAAGAAGACTAGGTGAAGTTTTGAGGAGGAACTACCACTTTGCTGTGTGCTCTGCTGTGTTGGCCTGCAGTGGCGTCTTCTGTCTTGGGCAGTGAAAGTACTGGACTGAACTTTCTGCAACTTCTTTGTGTGAGTTTCTCCAAGGGCTTGAGGTAGAGCTTGCCCCCTGTTCAAAAAGTCTCAGGAAGAGCAAAGACTTCAGGTACCGCTGAGAGCACTGCCGCACCACAACCCTGGTCTCACCAATGATGATGCCTGGTGCCGCCACCGAGCTGCTGCTTGCACCGTGACCTGTGGGCACTGTACTCTGCACCGCCTCGCTTCACACCACCGCCCTGGTATCACCGACAACACCGCTCCACGCTGACATCGATGCCACTGCTTGTACCATGGTCGAGGGCACCGCTTGTAAGTTACACGAAGCACTGCCCTCATCCTGCACTGCAGCTTTGGCCTACCGACACAAGCGCCATCGACAGCGCTGCTTGCACTGTGACCTGCCAGCACCGCGATGAGCCCCGCATCACTTCGTACTACAGCCCTGGTCTCAACGATGTCGCTGGATGACCGTCACCAAGCCACTGCCTGCACCGCAACCTGAGGGCACTGCACACCGCACCGCTCCTCTTCACACCGCAGCCCCACTGCCTGCTGATGCCGGCGCTCCTGAGCTCAACCACGAAGAGTTCAATCTGCCACACGTGTGACCTCAAGGGGCCGACGACTCCTGCACCGACCTCCAGAACCGAAACCTGCAAAAGCCAGCTCTTTGGAGCTCAACTTGAGGTCGCCGACACCCTGCATTTCTAAAGGGACTGTTTTGCGGGTCTTCCAGACACTGTAGCTAGTCCACGGGCCCACGGTCAGCCAAAACTGTTTGTATTTGTTCTTCACGATGCCGTGATAGCACCAGACGCAGCTATCGACTTCAAGGAACTGTATTTAAAGTCATTTTTTGATTATTGAGATTTCTGAGAACTTTATAGTGGATTTGTATCATTTTTGGTCTTGTTTGCACAGATAAAATATTGGTTATTTTCTAAATAGGTGTGGTGTCCTTTTGTAATGTTTTCACTGTATTACTGTATGTTATGTGCAAATGCTTTACATACTGCCTCTGAGATAAGCCTGCCTGCTGGTGCCAAGCAACCAAGGGGGTGAGCAGGGGTTATTTCAGAAGTGTATCCACCTTATCCTGACTAGAAGGAAGGGTGCCTATTTGGACCAAGGTGCAAACCATTGCCAACTAGAGACCACCATTTCTAACAGGCCCCCTTTAGAGTGACTGAGGTTTCATAATTTTATTGCGGTTTCGTGATAATCTGTGTAACCTGTGATATGTAGTGGAGTAAAGCTCAATGTTTCCTGTGTCATGATAATATTGTAATTCTGGGAGAATTCCATGGCCCTGTTTTTTTGTAGCAGATTTTCTAGCCCGTGGGTGTTCCAAGAGCATATACTTATATTTGTTAGATTTTCTTCTGATCTTTTAAACATATTGCCAGGACGGCGTTTTGACTTGATTTTTGTAAATTTCTTGATTTATTACCAGGTTCGTCTTATTATATTCCTGAGAATTCCAGCTGTGGGGGCTCTTACTTGAGAACTTGACTATTTTTAGATTTTCAAAGGTTTTTTGATGGATTCCAGCGCCAATAGCAATCTTTAGGACTTATCCCTCTCTTTCTCTTAACGGAAGTAGAGGTCCTAGATAGCATGGGGAGTCGATCTTTTGCAACTCAATCCCCCAAGACTTTAACTTTTGATGATTTATCAATATATGATCTACTATCTCTGAAGAGGCCTAGTTGGTTACTTTTGCATCTCTGTTGTTCATGAATGGATGAGGTTTAAATTCGATCAATAACAAGTTGGAGGATTTAATTTGGGCAATATCCCTTATTTCTTTGATCAGTTTTATGATCGTGCCTCTGTCAAAAAGCCATCTCGAAGTATAGTTTGGGATTAGCAAAAGTTTATTTGAAAGGCTTCCATTTAATGTGTGCTGTCTCTCTGGGTGGATCTTCATTACAGGGTGGGTGACTGGTTGTTGTCTTCAATCTTTCGATTGCCAATTGGTTTTTCTTTCTTGTACTGGCAGTACACCATCTTCGTGTTGTACTTCTGTGCATCTCTGATTGGGATCCACATGTGGACCCTCCTTGTTCGCTGGATACATTAGTTCTAATACATTGAGCAAATTCTTTTCTTCCAGTCTTTGTTGTAGGATATCCGAACTCTCGTACTCCTTTGTTTATTGAATGTTGGTGGCACTCACCTGGAAGACTGAAGTCGAGGTCTGTTGGTCTTTGATGTTTACTAAGGAGCTTGGGCCCGTTATTGTAATATTTTAATTGGATTTCATTGATGTTTCTACCTGTGGAGCTTTAGGTTCTAATTCTGCCTTGTTTGAATTCTCCGGTACCAATTGTGTTCATATTTTGGGAAAATAATTGCCATATTTTGGTTTTTTGAGTTGTTTTTCCTTTATTATGTGCTCTTCTGAACCTCTACTTTTCCTTTTTTGAGACCACTGGCTCTGTTTCTGCTATATCTTTAGCATCACAAATCCCTTTTTTTGACTTCTTGATTTGGAATTGACTTGCCAACTAGGAGTACTATCTTTTGCTCTTATTGCTTTATTATTTTCCAGTGCGGGTGTTTGATTGATGGAGACGTTGTTCTTGATTTTTTGTGGCAAATCTCATATATCATTTGTATTTATGGACTCTTTAGCCTCATATTCAGGGACTCTTTGCCTCATGATTGTGATCTTACTTCCATTACTATATCCGAAAGGATCGATGATAAAATGTGCGAGTTGTCGCCTGCCATTGTGCACTGGCAGTTGACTTGCTGTGTATACTTGTACCATCGAGCCCTCATAATCAGGTCATTTAGTGCCTGTAGCTTCTCGTCGATACCCACTATATAGGTTGCCATTATATTTATACGGTCGACCTGGAGGATGTGTTTGTCTGCTTGATGGGAGATTGCTGTCCAAATTAAATTCACTGTGGATAGGATTACCCCCATGTACTAGATGGAACTCGATCTTCTGCATTCTTGATCTCATTGATAGTTTTAGGGGAGGATAAACTACTGGATGTTGACTCTTGTTCCTCTAATGAGACCAGTTTGTTTTCTGTTTTCCTGATTAGTATGGGTGGGGATGTATTCTCAAAGATGTGTAGGTTTTTTGTCTGATATAGAGATGCCTCCAGCCACAAACAGATTTGACCCAGTTATTGTTTTGTGCAACTGAATTCCGACCTCTCCCAGGGAAGTTAATAATGAAGCTTGTAGATGATTGATCAATTGTTGACTCATCTTATGTGGGAGTGGTGTTGTTTCTAATAGTTTAATTAGAGGTTGTTCAAGGGATTCCGGGGGTCCTAATGGATCCTGTCGTTGTTCTAATTTAACCCTCAGGCTCGGATCATCCCAGCAGCTGAGATTTAATGAAAAGAGGGAATCTCTTGGACTTCAGTTATAAACTTCTGCTTCTGTTGTTAGTGTTTTAGTTATAACTGGACTTTGCAAAATTAGGTCATATTCTGAATCTTCTTGATCTTGACCACTCATCCAGGTGGCGCAGTCACTTTCTGCTGGTGCTTTACCATCTGTTTCCAGATGTGATTGTGCAGTTGTTACAAAGTCTCCTTGGATTGCTGTTTCTAGATCTAATGGGAGACTGTTATTGATTAAGCTATTTTTACTTGATTTAACTAGTACTTTTGTCGTTAAAAAGTCAATTATCTTATACCCCTCTTTCCTTTTTATTTCAACCGTGCTCACTTTTTTCGTGGCTGCTGTTTGAGGGGGTCATTTCTTTTCATTTGCATCTCCCAAACATATGACTGAGTCCAGTAGGGCGTTCTGCATGGGGGAATCTTGCCTTGATCTCTTTGTTTGTTTCTGTTTTCCCACACCCGGCGCCCCTCTGTTTTTCCGTGAGCGCATTGTGTCCCCTTTCTCTCATTCCTTCTTCAAGGTTTTCTTACACCTGGGCTTCTTCCGCATTTATTTATGGTTGGTTTAATTTGTTTTCAATTTGCTGTGTGTGTTTTTTAAGCTTTTTTTGTTTGACCAGTTCACGTCCTTACAGTTGTTTTTCTAAGGACGCATCCACTGCTTCTGTTCTGCGTATTTCCTAATGGCCGACTCCTACGAGGCTTCATCATTCACATTGATCTGTTCTGCGATGGAGTGTTGAGTGCTCTGGCAATACTCCTCTGCTAGGTTACTCAAATTCTTTATTCCTCTGTCTCCACCCTTCTTTGCCGCCTTTGGTTCTAATTTAAATGCTGCGTGATCTTTGTGGGTTTTATGATGGATTAGTTTCTCTCCTTCTTTGCTTATCTTCTTGCCACTTATACACCATTTTTGGCACCACTGGGTGCCACTGGATACTGCTTCTGTGCAGTGTTTTGCTGTTAATCTCCCAGGTCAATTGTGACCTACTGCTGCCGCAGAGAGTGCCTTGCTGTGCCTTATCTGGTGAGGTTTGAGGGTCAGGTGGGGTTAGGAATATTCTGTTCCTAAATACTGACCGCACTGCTGCAAAATTAATTTTGTCTCTTATGCCAGATGCGCTATGGTGGCACTTTAGACCCCTCTCCCCCTGTTCATGTGGGGACACCTCACTTCTGGGTCCAGATGACAAGTGGGATCTCCTACTGCTGGTTATCACTGCTGGTTTTCACTGGTTACAACGCAGCTGCTCCTCTGGCTCCGACTTGCTCCGCTTGCTTTATGATCCTTTACTGGGTGCGAGGAGTTTGGCTTGGGAGACCGAGCGGAAGCTCACCAGACCGTCCTCAAACCGCACCCAGTCTAGCCAGTCTATTTCTGCGGGAGGACCTGGGCCTGACCTCTGGGAACGGTAGTTGCAACTGCCACCATGCTCTGGCTTCCCTGCCTTGCTCCCAGCTCCCTGCTCTTCAGCATATTGGTTGTGCTGTTCATGCTCGATGTGAAAGAAGCTCCTCAGCTCGCGCTGTGTCTGAACTGGGGTAGCGAGTGTAGGAAGGGACACCCTCCTGCACATAAACAACCATTCCCCTGCAACACAGACACCCTTGCACTATGGTGAGAGGGTGCCTGCATTGGCGCTGGGCAGCTAAATTAGTGCCAGAGCAGGGGGAAATAATGTGAAGCCCTGCATTTCAGAAGTGGTGGAGCGTGACGTCAAGCCACACTCCACTACATCTCTCGTAAATATGCCCCTCTTCATTTCCTTTTCAAGTGCCCACTTCTCAAGTGTACAAAAGAGCTGCTGTTGTCTCAACCTGGACAGAACTGAAGCGACATGAAGTTTATAGTAAACAAGACACAGATATAAAATTAGTATATCATCCAGGTATACTGCCACATATTGATTCAAGATATATGCGAATATGTGAACCATGAATCTGCTGGGGAATTGTGAAGCCTATGGGACATGATACAATATTCAAAATGCTCAAATGAAGTATGGGGGGACTGTCTTCCTGTAATCTCCAGATGTTAATGTAAAGCAAGTGTTAAGTATCATGCAGATCGAGCTTAGTGGACATGGTGGCACCTCAAACACTCTCAAGAATGTCCTTAATTAAGGGCAAAAATGATCTATCCTTGAATGTGACCTTAGTGATCCTACACTAATCAATGCCAGTGCGTAATGTGTTAGATTTCTTTGGGATAAAAAAAAAATAAGCACCTGCTAGGGTTTACCCATTTTGCAAATGTTCTGGTTCAGTAGGTATGGCAGAATCAAATTCTCTATGATGGTACACACAGGTTTGTGGATTTTTCAAACATATCTGCATAGTCTTGATATTGTGCGGAAGCAGTGGTACGGAAGCGAAGGTAGCATTCTTTGACTCAGCCCAGATTTCTTCAAAAGAAGCGCAAGAATCTCCAGAATCAAAGCAATGCTCATAGCAAAATTGAGATGATATGGCAATTGTTTTGGTAGACCAGTTTAAGTACTGGTAGTTACTGAGAGGACATGGTAACTCCAGAACTGCTGCATAGTTAAATAATTCCATGAAACGGATTTACCAACGCTTCAGTGTGTGTCGTTTCGTACCCTTGAGAAAGGCAGAGTATCTCATGGTGGGGCAGGTGCTTCATTTAATGCGTTTACCAACTGAGCTATTTCACCGGTATGCTAATAAAAATCACATCAGTTCCTATTCTAGTGCGCAGACTGTATTCCCCCTCCTGCAGAAGTAAATCGTGTCCTTCCTTTAATGTACAGCATATGGAGAACCTGAAAGCGAAATGCACAGAGCAGCTCTCACTTTTACAAAAAAGATGTTGTATTCTCCAGGTATGGGTTCCTTAGTTACAAACTTGTAGAACGGTGGCATGATTACAAATGAAACATCACTTCGTTAATGAAACTACATGTTGTCAATTAAATATCTATCTCCCAGTTGTGCAGCTCGGCAAATGCAGCTGAGCATTAACTGCATTTCCCAGCGCAGGTACAACACATTAGCTTTCCTGTCGTGTAATTTTACAGGAATTGGTACAGGAGAATACAGCGCAGCTCATTACCTTGAGCAATCATGACACCTGGTGGTTAGTCAGAAAACTTGCTACAGTAAATAGATATCAAAACGAGAACAGAAGCAACAACCCACTGAATGGACAGAAACTACACAGCTTTACATTATTAAGTTTGGGTTGAAGGTACAGCTGCCTATTATGTTATCTCATGTCATGTCATGTTATGTTATGTTACTATAGCTATTCGACATGGCATTCTTGGCATGGTTTCCTCCATCATTTTGCCTCTACCCTTCTGTATTTTTGATGTTACGCTGGGCTTCGTTTTTGCTGGTTCATATACTCTGGTCATTTTACCACTGCTTATCAGTGATGAACTACAAGTGCTCTTTGTGTAAATTGGGATTCTGATTGGTTCTTCATGACTGGTATATTTAGTTTACTGGTAAGTCCCTAGTAAAGTTGTAACAGCTGCCGTCTTCCTCTGGATCTGCACGATGAGATTGTGGTCCACCTTCAGGCATCTCCAACTCAGTATGCTGTTATAGCACTGAGGCTTAGAGAGGCCAGGCGGGGGCAAGGGTGTGGGAAGGGAACTGTGGGGAAGGAGATCTGAAAAGTAAAAATAAGTTAACACACATAAATCAGCAATAAGATTAATAGCCTTCAAGATTCGTTTCTGTCTCTTATCTTAAATATCTCCTGGAGATATTCTATGATGTGCTATGATCCTTCTCATACAGAAAGATATGATTTCTGCAATAACATCTTGCAGAACTATAAAAGACCCAAATGTTCTGCAATGACTGCTTGCAGCATGGCGATACACGAGCACTACACATAGCAGGTGTATTCCAGCACTCTGTTCAAAGGTCACAGGCACTGACTTATATAATAAGACGTGAATCGTGAGCCCGAAACACACACATACATCAAAATACTCTTCGAGAATACTGCCCTGCGGAGATTCAAGAGAGGGCGTGACTGCAATGCAGAAATGAATGCGCTCTCCACGGGGGGTCTTACCGTTCAGAGTACGGCCTGCTCCGACTATGGCTACCGGAGCGTAGCCGAAAATGGAACTGCAGCAAGCCGAGGAACCTCTCAGCTCTCGACGTAGGACACACACCAGCACAGGACCAAGGGCTGAAAAATGACTGGAGCACTGACGAGCAACGACGGAACTTCATCAGAGACTGAATCCAAGATGCGCTCCCGAAATCCCCGGGGCAGCCTCCATCACTGGAACCTGAAGGAGGAGGAAACCCAGAGCTCCTGCTCCGCCCAAGTTCAAAGAATAGTGAGGAGCACCTCAAGGGCGGGGCTGCTTATATTGAGCTAGATGACTGCCTTCAGCAGCAGGGAAAACTTCAGCTGGGAAAACCAAGCAGCTGCAGAAGGAAAACAAATTGAAGCAACAGTGGGGAAAAGCCAGCAGCTGCAGAAGGAAAATAAATTTAAGCAACGCCCTAAACAAGCATTGTAACCTGTAACAAAAAGGTTACATTAAAGCAGGAATTTGTAACCACCAACGTGTGGAATTGGACAGATGCCTTTTCCCACAGCATACCACTCCCTTACGGGGCAGGAAGGACCCACAAAACCGTGCACGCTGTGATCAGGGCAAGCCCTAGAACATGCGCCGCTGTTGCGCTGACAGTACTCCCCCCTTCCAAGCGCGTTCTAGGGCCCAGCTTGGCAGGATGGAGGAGATGAAAGTGCCACATAAGAAACGGAGCGTGTACATGCTGCACCTGAACCCAAGAATCGTTCTCTGGGCCGTACCCTTTCAAGGCAATCAAGTACCAGAGGCCATCCCTGCATCTTTTGGAATCCAAAACTGCACGCACCTCCTGTTCCCATTCCCCATGGATCAACACTGGAAGTGGACGGGAGCGGGAGTGGGTGGAAGCCAATTTCAGGAGCTAGGTGTGAAATAATGGGTGAATCCGCAGAGAACGGGCAACTGTAGCTTGTACGTGACAGGATTCACTTGTCGTATCACTTGATAGGGAGCTATGAATTTTGGATGAAACATATGTTTAAAAGTAATGTGTCATGTGGACAACCAAACTTTGGAACTAGGTTGGTATGTGGGACCAGGACAATTTGTTTTGTCATATTGCGTGTTATATGCTTTCTTAGCTCAACCTAACTGAGCCTGAATATGCTTCTGTGTCTGTTGGAGGGTGTGTGAAGCCTCTAATACTGCAGGTGTAACATCCGCTGAACCAGGGATAGTGATAGGTAGCATGTCAGGGCGATACCCATATAAACCATTAAATGGAGTACATCCCGTGGATGAGTGATAAGAGTTGTTGTACACCATTTCTGCTAACCACAGGAATTGTAATAGAACTTTATTTCGACATAAAGACATATCATAAAAGTAATACATAACATCAATAAAAAAAGAAGAAAAAAGAACAGTTTGGTGAACACAGTATAAAAACCTACAGAATCAGCAAAATAAAATAATAACCAAGTTTTAAAAGCCAGTAGAGGCAGAAACACATTACTGTATCAACTGTTTCCTTGCAGTTCTTATCCTCCAAGCCCAGCCCAGAAATTTAGCCATACAGGAGGCAAAGAAAGGACGGGCATCGGAGCGCAATATGCGTAAAGCTTCCAAATATGATCTTGTGCCCAGACTCCTACATAAAGGCTTCAACCATCTCAACCTAGGCACAACATAAGCATGGCACTCAAACAACAAATGAGCTATGGACTCAACCCTTGAGTCACAAAAGGGGCAATAGGGTATAGTTTGGAGTGGAGGTTTCCAAGTAGAAGTTAGGAATCCTAAGGGAAGAACACCCACCCTAAATTTGAAGTATAATGCTCTGTCACCCGGGTTATGGATTGAGTCCAGGTAAGGTTCTCTGAAAGGGATCTCCTTAACTAGCAGAAACTGGGCAACAGATTTACAATGATTAGGGTTACACAACCTCTCGTTATCCACCCAAAGCCAATAAGCCTTCTTTAGCATTTGTTTTGAAGGTGCTGTTCTATTGACCCAGGCATCTCCTAAACCCAACTCATGAAGAAGTCGCTTAACCTCCCTGAGCCAGTTTACCTTATACCAGCCAGATAAGGATAAGATTTCGCTTAGGGCATCTGCATAGCTACTCAATTCAGGGACATTCCATATCCTGGCCCATAATAAAAGGGGACGTAGCCTAGCTTGCTCGCAGATTGGGCGTGTGCCTGCATCTAGCAAGAGGGGAATTGTAGGGGTACTATGGGGTAATTTCATAAGATCTTTATAGAAATTGTTTTCGAGGTGGGTCAAGATGTCAACTCTCTGTGTGCCCCACAATTCCGCACCATACAATGCTGCACTCACCACCCTTGCCCTATAAATGTCTAGTAGTGCCCCAATAGGTTTTAGAAATGAGGCACGTTGTTCTTTGAGCAGGGCCCCTGTGACCCTCTTATGAGACAGAAACACCTTTTGGTGGTGCGCCTTCCAACTCATATTGACACACAGTCGAATGCCTAAGTAGTCAAATTCATTGACTCTGTCAAGAGGAACAGAGTCCAAGGTGGGAGGGACAACAGTTTTCCTGGGAGGGTTAAGAACAAGGAATTTGGTCTTGCTTATGTTTATAGACAGGCCCTTGATGTCACAAAAGGCCTTAAAGCTGGAAAGCAACTTTTGGATACCTACTGGTGACTTTGAGATTAAGAGGGTATCATCCTCAAATAGGAGCGTAGGAACTTTCCTACCAGCCAAGGATGGTGCATCTGACGGATGTTGAAGCAGATATTCCACCACTCCGTTAACATAAAGAGAAAACAGAGTGGGGGCAAGCACGCACCCCTGGCGGACGCCCCTATCTACGGGAATACGAGATGTTTTTTCCCCCTGGGTACCCCATCTAATCTGAGCAAAGTTGCTTTCATGAAACTTTATGAGCAAGGCCAACAAATAAGGAGGTATGCCCAACCTATCGAGGACATTCCACAATTGGACTCGTGGGACCAGGTCGAAGGCAGTTCGCAAGTCTATAAAGACTAAATACAAGCTGCCCCCACCCAGCACAACCACTTTCCAATATATCATTAAAAGGCGAAACGTCTGCTCGATGGTACCCATCCCTGATCTAAAACCTGCCTGAAAATCTGACAAAACCTGGTTTTCTTCGACCCACTGCAAGATCCTGCCTAGAACCACTTTGCCCGCGACCTTTTGTGTTGAGTCGAGCAGGCTAATAGGGCGATAGTTAGCTGGGTCGTCCCGACAGCCTTTTTTAAAAATAGGGACGACCTCAGCGCCCCTCCATGAGTCAGGGAGAGAACCTCCCAACACAGCCTCATTCAGAAGTGAGGCAATTAATCTACTCCACAGTGATGGATATGTCTTCAGCAGGTCGCCCGGAATTCCATCAGGACCAGCAGCCTTATTAGATACAATACAGCTGATTGCCCTTTCAACTTCCTCGGTGCTGAAGGGGCAGTCATTAATGGAAATCTCAGCTGGTAAGCTGGCGAGAAGACCCGTATTATGATGGGATACCCCACGTTGGACAGAGTACAGTTTGGAAAAGTGGGCAAACCAGACATCACCAGGAATATTACAAGTAAACTGAAAATCAGGAGGTTTGTCCCTAGCTCTCAGCAGATCCCAGAACCCCTTGGAGTCTTTCCTGGTGCTTGCCTCCACTAGATCCCACCAAAAACTGTATTCATGGGCCTCCTTCGCCTCTGCCACAACTTTTTTATAGAGTTTCCTCGCCAATCTAATATTGCCTGGATCCTTGCTTTTCACTGCGGAAATAAGTTCCCCCTTAGCAACCCGACATTTAGAGGAATACCACTTATTTCTTGCCCTAGGAGCACCTTTCGCAGAAACCCTCATGCTGGTGTGGGGTATAATAAACAAATCGCTTAGTACCGCGATGGTTTCTGTGAATATTGGTAAAACATTTTGGCTGGTAGAACCCAGGACATCAAGGCGCAGCCCCACCGCTAACATAGTGGTCTCTGCCTGAGCCAACCTTTCCTCGTCCGCTGCTACTTTAGCCCACTTTAGGCGCCAGCCACAGCACGAAGGTACAAGCTCATGAGAGGTTTTCCACTTGTGGGGAATCTTAATTAAGTTCCCAACCTGCCAGGGCGGAATCAATGTTAAGGAGAGAGGATTGTGGTCACTATCACAAGACGCTATAACCTCCATATCATAATGGAATGACCACAAATTATAATTCAACATAACATAATCTATTCTGGAGGTATGTCCCAACCTGTTGTAGGTATGCGCACCCATAGGATCCGATTTAGATCGTCCGTTAGTTGGTCTTAGGTCATGTTCCATACAGAGTGCATTGATGTCTACCGCACTCTGGGACCATTTAGGGATCGGGTCTAGGGTCAGGGTGGGAATACCTCTCCTTGTGTCCTCATCCCAAGTGTCCAAGATATCCTCCCTAGCCAATGGTTCAAAACAGCAATTGAAGTCGCCTGCGAGAAGAACGTAAGAATCAATACTGCAGGCGGCTAGATCGCTGTTTAGTCCTGTAGAGGATAGAGTTGATGACCCGCCCCTGGCCCCCCTTAAATAGAGGTTAAAAACTTCTAGCTTCCTTCCCCCTGGGCATAGTATGGTTATCCTCTGGAGATCAGGAGAATGCATGGACTTTTGGCTTACACTTAAACCTAGTGCGATATTGACCCATATAAGAAGGCCACCCGACGGGCGACCTTTACATCCATGTTGTTGGGAAGCTGGGACGAAGTAGGTCGTAAAGCCCACTCTATGCCTGGGTTCGAGGCACCAGGTTTCCTGCAAAAGACAGATGTTATAAGAGGCCAAAAAGGCATTCCATTCAGGAATTTCCAAATTGCGGGCGAGCCCTGCCACATTCCAGCTTATAATCTTTAGCAAGGGGTCGTCTGGAGTAATCTGCCTTAGAGGGTTATCTAGTGTAGCCAAATTGGACACAGGTCCTGCCACCCCCACAGCAGTTCTATTTAACCTAAGCAGTGGCTCAGTCTGATGGTAGTAGGGAGCCATTCCTGCATCAGTCAACTTCCTAATTGGTGAAACATTCTGAGTTGGAGGCAAGGGAATCATACGAGGTGGGTCCAGTCGTTCCGTTACGACTTGGGAGTCGAAAATACATGACGTATTCAAACCCACCTCTGTAGGTAAAACACAATGCATTCCCTCTAGGCTTAGAGAACTAACAACAGGAGGTTCAATCAACACAGGAAAAGATTCTGTGAGCCCTAAAACCTGTGGTAAAGGAACTTGGAGAGCAGGTTGGCATGCGAGTCAATCTACCTCCTCAAGACCAGCAAACCTATTCGAGGTTGGGAAGCCATTCCAGTTTAAGGGGGAATCATGGAATTTTTTGGGAGGACTCCTCCAATTGTGGTGGTGTACTAGAGACCAGTCCTCTTCCCGTGTATATCTAGGACGCGGTGGATAAAAAAAGGACAATGGCCTAGGTATAACAAGAGAACCTTCGCCAATGGGCCAGGAACAGATGTGGTGTGCCGTATGAGGGTCCTCAAAGGTCACCACTATACAATCCCCGGGACTAGATTTCCTTCTAGGACCCACCCAGGGGATTCTGCGTACCATCAAGACTCTACTTCTCCGGCCATTGGGAATTGGTCTATTCAGATTGAGCCAATGCATTATCTTATTCTTCAGAGACCAGTGGTTCTCATGTTGGCCGTTTCCCATCTGGGGGACACCCGTCAGCACAACCACATAATCATTGGCCTCTGGAGGGAGATCAATGTAGCCCCCTCTAAAGTTATTCTTAACAGGAGGGCTCTGGGTTGGATGGTACGCCACTTCACTGGGAGGGGGTCTATGCGGTGCACCAGCATTGGGTTTGACTAATGGTTGAGGGGTGGGGCACTTGGGAGCCTTAAGTTTAGGGGCGGTGGTACTATGATCCACACCCACAGTCCCCGATGTAGGAACCGATCGTGCAAAAGCTGATGCTGGAGGGGAGGATTGCGGGACTTGAGGAATTAAAACATGAGGTGATGTCTCAACTACAGGAAAGCCCTGATTTTCTAGACTTCTCAGGCCGAGAGTGGCCAGAGCAATAATGCTCTTTTCCATCTCAAGCAAATTATTCTCAGTGCGTGAGAGTCTAAGATCAAGAGGGGAAAGAAGTTTCTTAAGAGTTTCCCAAACTAGGCCTATAAATTCCCCTTCATTCCTTTCTACATTCTCTGCATGTAGGCCCTCATCCTCTGCCATAGTGGCGGAAAAGGCAGTGGAGAAAGCAGAAACTGTCCCCTCTTTAACTCCCTCACAATGTGGTTGTTCCCTGGAAACACACCCTCCTATGAGGTTAGAAACCGGAACGCTAGTCAATTTCAGCTGTTGTGCAACCGCAATTTTAGCCTTCTTACGACAGTAAGCAGACCGAGAGGTGCATTTTCTTTTAGATTGATTATCTTTGCTAATGGTGCACCTAGGTGAAGACAATGCAGGGATGGGAAAATTGGAACTAGCATCCTGCTTGAGGGAGATAGTAGGTAGATTCACTGTACTATCCTGAGTCGATGGCTCTAAAGTAGAGGGGAGTGAAGGAAAAGTCGGGGTATGGTGGACATCAACCTGTGTGACTACACAAAATGGGGGATAGCTGGACGCGCCGGGGTAACCGCGGTGGCTATATGGCCCAGGGAGGATTTTTTGGACAGGTCGATTACCTGGGATAGTCTCCTAGCGGATGCCAATTCCAGGGAGACACGAGTCTGAAGTTTGGAAATTTCATGGTCTATAGCTGTGTTGGTACGGGTGATAAAATCGTCCATAGGACCATTGATTGGGAGACCGCCATTTGCGGCCTTACTCCGTGTTAACCTGGTGCACATAGCTTAACAACAACAACAAAGGCAACCCCCTGACTTAACAGCGGGGATAAAGTGATAAAATGGTTTAACAGATAGGCTCAAACACAGAAATGATGGAAAAAGAACAAAAGAGGGTGGCCCCGACCAGACCTCGCAGACCTCGAACGGCCTCAAACGGCCCGCTCTTAGCCCGGTCTTCGCTCCGGGCGCGTTCCGCTGGCGCGGATAGGCGGGACTCTTAAATTACAAAGACGTTGGAAATAGGGGGAGGGGCCGGGAAGAGGACACAGGTGTGCTGGATCGAACAACAGCGAGCACCCTGGTCCTCGCAGTCCCGGATCAGCGATGTTGTGCAGGAACCTCCCAAATGCAGAGTCGGTAAGTTCAGCGGACCCAGGCAGGGAAAAACAGCAGCCACGAAGTATCCAACAAGTTAGTCCGGCGAGCGGCACCCGCGAAGCGGGGGCCGCGAGAGGTAATGTACTGGCTGGAGGAGGGGCCGGGAAGAGGACACAGGTGTGCTGGATCGAACAACAGCGAGCACCCTGGTCCTCGCAGTCCCGGATCAGCGATGTTGTGCAGGAACCTCCCAAATGCAGAGTCGGTAAGTTCAGCGGACCCAGGCAGGGAAAAACAGCAGCCACGAAGTATCCAACAAGTTAGTCCGGCGAGCGGCCCCCGCGAAGCGGGGGCCGCGAGAGGTAATGTACTGGCTGGAGGAGGGGCCGGGAAGAGGACACAGGTGTGCTGGATCGAACAACAGCGAGCACCCTGGTCCTCGCAGTCCCGGATCAGCGATGTTGTGCAGGAACCTCCCAAATGCAGAGTCGGTAAGTTCAGCGGACCCAGGCAGGGAAAAACAGCAGCCACGAAGTATCCAACAAATTAGTCCAGCGAGCGGCTCCCGCGAAGCGGGGGCCGCGAGAGGTAATGTACTGGCTGGAGGAGGGGCCGGGAAGAGGACACAGGTGTGCTGGATCGAACAACAGCGAGCACCCTGGTCCTCGCAGTCCCGGATCAGCGATGTTGTGCAGGAACCTCCCAAATGCAGAGTCGGTAAGTTCAGCGGACCCAGGCAGGGAAAAACAGCAGCCACGAAGTATCCAACAAGTTAGTCCGGCGAGCGGCCCCCGCGAAGCGGGGGCCGCGAGAGGTAATGTACTGGCTGGAGGAGGGGCCGGGAAGAGGACACAGGTGTGCTGGATCGAACAACAGCGAGCACCCTGGTCCTCGCAGTCCCGGATCAGCGATGTTGTGCAGGAACCTCCCAAATGCAGAGTTGGTAAGTTCAGCGGACCCAGGCAGGGAAAAACAGCAGCCACGAAGTATCCAACAAGTTAGTCCGGCGAGCGGCCCCCGCGAAGCGGGGGCCGCGAGAGGTAATGTACTGGCTGGAGGAGGGGCCGGGAAGAGGACACAGGTGTGCTGGATCGAACAACAGCGAGCACCCTGGTCCTCGCAGTCCCGGATCAGCGATGTTGTGCAGGAACCTCCCAAATGCAGAGTCGGTAAGTTCAGCGGACCCAGGCAGGGAAAAACAGCAGCCACGAAGTATCCAACAAGTTAGTCCGGCGAGCGGCACCCGCGAAGCGGGGGCCGCGAGAGGTAATGTACTGGCTGGAGGAGGGGCCGGGAAGAGGACACAGGTGTGCTGGATCGAACAACAGCGAGCACCCTGGTCCTCGCAGTCCCGGATCAGCGATGTTGTGCAGGAACCTCCCAAATGCAGAGTCGGTAAGTTCAGCGGACCCAGGCAGGGAAAAACAGCAGCCACGAAGTATCCAACAAATTAGTCCGGCGAGCGGCTCCCGCGAAGCGGGGGCCGCGAGAGGTAATGTACTGGCTGGAGGAGGGGCCGGGAAGAGGACACAGGTGTGCTGGATCGAACAACAGCGAGCACCCTGGTCCTCGCAGTCCCGGATCAGCGATGTTGTGCAGGAACCTCCCAAATGCAGAGTCGGTAAGTTCAGCGGACCCAGGCAGGGAAAAACAGCAGCCACGAAGTATCCAACAAGTTAGTCCGGCGAGCGGCTCCCGCGAAGCGGGGGCCGCGAGAGGTAATGTACTGGCTGGAGGAGGGGCTGGGAAGAGGACACAGGTGTGCTGGATCGAACAACAGCGAGCACCCTGGTCCTCGCAGTCCCGGATCAGCGATGTTGTGCAGGAACCTCCCAAATGCAGAGTCGGTAAGTTCAGCGGACCCAGGCAGGGGAAAACAGCAGCCACGAAGTATCCAACAAGTTAGTCCGGCGAGCGGCACCCCAGGAATGTTATCCAAGCCTCGATTGTGTCCTCAGCATAACAACGAAGGTATTGCTTAAGAGTCTGATTCAAGCATTCTGTTTGACCATCTGTTTGTGGATGATGACTAATGGATAACGTGGAAGAAACCTGCAATGCTTTACACCATGTCTGCCAGAATAGTGAGTAAAACTGAGACCCGCGATCTGAAAGGATTACCCTATTTACACCATGTAAATGTTCAATGTCATGAAGAAGCAACATAGCTAGTTGGCTGGAAGTTGGTAACTTATTACATGCTATGAAGTGAGCATATTTGGTTAAGCTATCCACTATGACCAGGATTACGGAACATTGTTGTACCTGTGGCAGTCCAGTGATATAATCTATTGTAATGTGTTCCCATGCTTTCGTTGGGTTGGGAAGAGGCATCAATAGACCCTTTGGTTTGGAATGGTCAGTTTTGCTCCTGGCACAAGTGTCACAATTTTTTACAATTGTCTTGATGTCATTTCGTAAGGTTAGCCACCAGAAGCATCTTTGTACCAGTTCCATGGTTTTTGGACAGCCAGGATGGCCAGCTATGGGAATGGTGTGAAGCCAGTGAAAAACTGTGCTGTAACTCTGGGGTTGGCACAAAGAGGCATGAATTATGCATGGCTAATCCTTGATTTATGGTTCTCCTCGGATGCTCACTGCAAAATTTATGCCAGTCTGATATGGTGAATAGATCTCGTAACTTCTGAAAGAACTTATCAGTTCAAACTGTGCAAATCACCTTAGATGGAGCAATGATAGAGTGAGGTGGTCCGGTTGTGTGTGTTGTCATCGAATCTTGACGGGATAGCTTTCCTGTTGTCACTTCCTGGTCTGAATGTTACTATACAATCGAGTTTTGCGAAAACGAGCATCCACCGTAACTGCCTAGGTGTGAGGAGGCAAGCAGAACTCATAAATTGCAAATGACAGTGATCAGAGTAGACCATGATAGTATGCTTGGCTCCCTAGAGATAATGTTGCCACTCTTTGAAAGCATCTTGAATGGCCAACAATTCTTTTTTGGCGATAACATCGTTTTGCTCCGCTTCATTGAGCTTTCGTGACATGTAGGCAACTGGGTGGAGTTGTCCCATTTCATGGTTTCTTTGGGAAAGTATTGCACCAATAGCTACGTCGGAAGCATCTGTTTCTACCACAAAGGGATGTTCTACATTAGGATGACCTAGGATTGGAGGAGTGGTAAAGGCCTTTTTTAAAGTGCAAAAGGCTGCTTCTGCCTCGATTGTCCATTCAAAGCGTTCTTTTTTGCGTAACAGTCTTGCGACTGGAGACACTGTTTGTGAGAAAGTATTGATGAAACAGCGGTAGAAATTAGAAAAGCCAAGGAAACACTGCACATCTCTAACTGTGGTTGATGTAGGCCATTTAACCACGGCCTTGACTTTCCAGACTGCCATTTACATTCCTAAAGGAGAGAGCATGACTCCCAAGATTTGTACAGTAGTGACGTGGAACTCACATTTGCTGAGTTTACAAAACAGGTCATGTTCATGGAGCACCAGCAAAATGGTCTTGACATGTGTTTCATGATCTTTTTCATTTTCTGAGTAGATGACAATATCGTCGATGTAGACAATTACAAACAAGTCCAAAAATTCTCTTAAGACGTCGTTTAAAAAATACTGAAACGCGGCAGGCGCATTGCAGAGTCCAAAGGGCATCACCGTGTATTTGAATAATCCATAACGGTTCTTAAAGGTGGACTTCCATTTGTCTCTGTACCGCATTCGAACCAGATGATATGCCCCACGTAAGTCCAATTTAGTAAAGATGACAGCGGATTTTACCTGATCGAGGAGGATGGGAATTAAAAGTAAAGAATAACTGTTCTTCACTGTGATCTTATTCAGTGCTCTATAATCTATACAAGTTCTTAGGTCCCCGTTGGCTTTGGAGGCGAAGAAGAGTGGACATGCGACCGGGGATTTAGAGGGGGGGTGAACCCATTAGCTACATATTGATCAAGATACTCCATCAGATGTTGGTTCTCTTTCTCTGATAAAGCATAGATGTGACAGTTGGGACTGGCCACTCCTAGTAACAAATCAATCTGTCAGTCATAAGGCCGGTGTGGTGGTAGTTCCTCTGCTCCTTTTTCACTGAATACATCTAAAAAGCTGGTATATTGGGATGGTAAAATGGTTTCTTTTTCCTCCGTAGCTGTGATGTGCAGAGAGTGGACTGTTGCTTGGAGAGTAGAAGTGTGCAGGCAGAAAGAGGAAGTAAACCACACAGTTCTTTTTTTGCAGTCGATGAGAGGGTTATTTAAGGTTAACCAGGGTATTCCCAAGATGAATCCATACTGTGGGGCTTTAATAACGTCTAGGGTCAAATGTTCAGTATGGCTTTCATGATTTCTTTTTATCATGACCTTCAAAAAGGAGTTTTTTCGATTGTAATGTTACTGGTCCTCCTGCCAATGTTTCGCCGTCTACCGCTAAAACCACTTCAGGAGTTGGCTTTTCTACACAGGGAATATTGTGCTGTCAGGTCATCAATAAAATTTCCTGTCTCACCTGAATCAATGAAAAACCCCTACTTCATGGATTTGACCAGCAACATGAAGATCCAAAGTCACACAAAAATGCATGCTGTTAACCCACTGCTGAGGATCTTTGGCCTGGGAAGGGATGGTGCCTACCCCCAAGTGTAACCCTTCACTACTACTTGGGTTTTTTTAGTTTTCCTCCCCGACATCCGTACTTGCTACTGCCTTTTTAGGTGATGGATTTTTATTTCGGGGTTTCACTGGGCATTCCTTTACAAAATGTCCTTTTTGACCACAGTATAGACATTGACCATTTTTACGGTGCAGTTCCTTTTAATCTTTAGTCAGTGGTTGGCTGATTGTCCCAATGTCCATGGGTTCAACTTCACTCTCAGGAGGCCCTGTGGGACCTTTGTACTTATCAAACCGCCACACAGTTTTGTCTGGTCTTTTTTTCCTCCTTTTCTTTCCGCGAGGCCATGGTCTAACCGTAGGGTAAGATTCATGAGATCCATACATGTAGTAAGCTGAGGGTCAGTTTGCACTAAAATATCTTTTAAATCATCTTTCAAACCCTGGTAAAACAATGTGGCTCGCTTTTGCTCAGGCCAAGATGTTTCCGCATCAATACTATTGAATTAGGTTAAATACGTTACCAGGTCCTTACTCCCTTGCCTTAACTCCAACAACTCACGATTGGCAGACAGAGTGGCTTCCCGACGGTCAAACAACATTTCAAATTCCTGGATTAACCTTTTCCAGTTGTATAACTGTGGACTATCTTGTCATACCATTGGCTCAGCCCAAGACGCTGCGTCCCCTGACAAATGGGAGATCAGTAAGGCTATGCGAGATTGAGGGTCTGGGAAGGCAGTCGGCCGACATGTAAAGTGTAATTCCACCTGGGTCAGGAAAATTTGTACTTTGGCTTAATCCCCGGAAAAATGCTCAGGGGCAGTTAGGAGTATTGGAGTGGGAACAGTTAAGGAAATGTTTGTGGGCTGAGAGGAACCAAGAGGGGTAGAAGTTGTGTGCCATGCAGCAGATCCAGTGTCACTGATCCCTATCTTGGTCTGCTGCTGTGCTACCTTATCCACCAGTGCAGCTGTGGCGTTCTTGGATTCCACCAGGTCCCTTTGTATCTGCATGATCACCTTCAGGAGATCATCCATGGTGGCCATGGTGTCTATCCTTCGTGCACACCGGGAAGAATTATAATTAGTGGGCTCACTATTCTGTAACAGCTGCCGTCTTCCTCAGGATATGCACGACAAGATTGTGGCCCACCTCCAGGCAGCTCCAACTCAGTATGCTGTTATAGCACTGAGGCTTAGAGAGTCCAGGCAGGGGTAAGGGAACTGCAGGGAAGGAGATCTGAAAAGTAAAAATCAGTTAACACACATAAATCAACAATAAGCTTCATAGTGTTCAAGATTCATTTCTGTCTCTTATCTTAAATAACTCTTGGATATATTCTATGATCTGCTATGATCCTTCTCATACAGAAACAGGTATGATTTCGGCAATAACATCTTGCAGAAATCTAAGAGACATATATGTTCTGCAATGACTACTTGCAGCATGGCAATACACGGGCACTACACCTAGCAGGTGTATTCCAGCACTCTGTTCAATGGTCACAGGCACTGACTTATGCAATAAGACGTGAATCTCGAGCCCAAGACACACACATACATCAAAACACTCTCAGAGAATACTGCCCTGCGGAGATTCAAGAGAGGGTGTGACCGTAATGCAGAAATGAACGTGTTCCCCACCAGGGGGTTCTTACCGATCAGAGCACGGCCTTGTCTGACTATGCAACATCCTTTACATTGCATGCCATTACATCGCAGCCATTACATCGCATGTCACTACAATGCATGTCATTACAACACATGTCACTCCATCACATGCCATTACAATGCAATATAAGGTAAGTAATGGGGAACAGTAATTTTTACTCCTACACTATCCAACACTTACCCTGCTGTTGCACTCACTGGAGTGGGAATAATAATTTTTACCCCTTCACTATCCAACACTTACCCTACTGTTGCACTCACTACAGAGGGAATAGTAATTGTTACCACTACACTATCCAACACTTACTCTACTGTTGCCCTAAAAGTAATATGCATTGTAATGGTATGTGTTGTAATGGTATGCGTTGTAGTGGAATGAGTTGTAAATGTAGTTTCTGAAAATGCGTTGTGATGGTATGCAATGTAAAATCATGCGTTGTAATGGATGTTGCAATGTAAAAACTGTGTTGTAAGGCCTTGCGTTGTAAATCTTTGTGTTGTAACGTCATACATTCGCAACGATGGGACTTCAGACCGGCAACTAAATCCAAGATGCGCTCCAGAAATTCCCAAGAGGCGGCTGCCATCACTGGTACCTGAAGGAGGAAGAAACCCGGAGCTCCTGCTCCGCCCAAGATCGAAGAATAGTGAGCAGCACCCCAAGTGCGGGGCTGCTTAAATAGATCTGGACCACACCCTAGATGGCTGTTTTCCGCAGCAGGGAAAACACCAGTGGGAAAAACCCCAGCAGGGAAAATCCAGCCGCTGCAGAAGGAAGTGAAAAGTGAAGCAACACCCTAAATAAGCATTGCAACCTGTGACAGAATGGTTGCATTAAAGCAGTACATTGTAACCACCAACGTGCGAATTGTGACAGATGCCTTTTCTCACAGCATACCACTCCCTTATGGGGGTAGGAGGGACTCACAAAATTGTGTGCGCTGTGATCAGGGTGGGCCCTAGAACGCACACCGCTGCTGCTCTGACAAAAGTACACTGTATGTTCCCAGGGCCTGTAAATCAAATGATACTAGTGGGCCTGCAGCACTGGTTGTGTCACCCACATGAATAGCCCTGTAAACTTGTCTCAGGTCTGCCACGGCTGCGTCTGTGAGTTCAGTTTTAAACAGCCATGTCGACCTAGCAAGTGCACCAACTTGCCAGGCACTAACCTTCCCATTTACTACATTTAAGGCACCCCGAAGGTAGGCCCAAGGTACCCGCAGGGGCAGTGTACGTGAAAGGTAGGACATGTATTGGTTTGTTTTACATGTCCTGATCGTGAAATACTACTAATTTCGTTTTTCACTATTGCAAGGACTAGCTCTCTCATAGGTTATCATTGGAGCTGTCTTGTAACCTTTTACAAGTAGAACTTTCAATTGGGCACTGATACAGATTTGGAGTTTGGGCTCTCTGAGCTCAGAATTTTAAAGCACATATTTTAGTGAAAATTGTTTTTAAATAGTTTGTTTGAAAATGCCACTTTTAGAAAGTGTTACAACAAACAAATGATGGACGGAATGCTGACAATGCAGACATTCTCCCCCAGTCAAGAGATCTGGGTTAAATCCATTGTTCTTTTGCCCACTACACCACCCCAGTTCAGACATGGCCATATGCAAATCAGTCTTGACCCTGTGCCTCATGGGAACAGTCCAGCCCGAACTGCCAAGCCATGTCTTCCCTGGACCGGAATCAAGCATCCTAGGACCGGTTGCTGGCTATCAGCCGTCATCAGCCAGGATAGCTTGACTCCAGTGGCGTAGTGAGCACGGGTCCCACGTCTGGGAATACCCATCCCACTTAGGGCGAAAAGCGTTACAACAAACAAATGATGGACGGAATGCTGACAATGCAGACATTCTCCCCCAGTCAAGAGATCTGGGTTAAATCCATCGTTCTTTTGCCCACTACACCACCCCAGTTCAGACATGGCCATATGCAAATCAGTCTTGACCCTGTGCCTCATGGGAACAGTCCAGCCCGAACTGCCAAGCCATGTTTTCCCTGGACCGGAATCAAGCATCCTAGGACCGGTTTATGGCTATCAGCCGTCATCAGCCAGGATAGCTTGACTCCAGTGGCGTAGTGAGCACGGGTCCCACGTCTGGGAATACCCATCCCACTTAGGGCGAAAAGCGTTACAACAAACAAATGATGGACGGAATGCTGACAATGCAGACATTCTCCCCCAGTCAAGAGATCTGGGTTAAATCCATCGTTCTTTTGCCCACTACACCACCCCAGTTCAGACATGGCCATATGCAAATCAGTCTTGACCCTGTGCCTCATGGGAACAGTCCAGCCCGAACTGCCAAGCCATGTCTTCCCTGGACCGGAATCAAGCATCCTAGGACCGGTTTCTGGCTATCAGCCGTCATCAGCCAGGATAGCTTGACTCCAGTGGCGTAGTGAGCACGGGTCCCACGTCTGGGAATACCTATCCCACTTAGGGCGAAAAGCGTTACAACAAACAAATTATGGACGGAATGCTGACAATGCAGACATTCTCCCCCAGTCAAGAGATCTGGGTTAAATCCATCGTTCTTTTGCCCACTACACCACCCCAGTTCAGACATGGCCATATGCAAATCAGTCTTGACCCTGTGCCTCATGGGAACAGTCCAGCCCGAACTGCCAAGCCATGTCTTCCCTGGACAGGAATCAAGCATCCTAGGACCGGTTTCTGGCTATCAGCCGTCATCAGCCAGGATAGCTTGACTCCAGTGGCGTAGTGAGCACGGGTCCCACGTCTGGGAATACCCATCCCACTTAGGGCGAAAAGCGTTACAACAAACAAATGATGGACGGAATGCTGACAATGCAGACATTCTCCCCCAGTCAAGAGATCTGGGTTAAATCCATCGTTCTTTTGCCCACTACACCACCCCAGTTCAGACATGGCCATATGCAAATCAGTCCTGACCCTGTGCCTCATGGGAACAGTCCAGCCCGAACTGCCAAGCCATGTCTTCCCTGGACCGGAATCAAGCATCCTAGGACCGGTTTCTGGCTATCAGCCGTCATCAGCCAGGATAGCTTGACTCCAGTGGCGTAGTGAGCACGGGTCCCACGTCTGGGAATACCCATCCCACTTAGGGCGAAAAGCGTTACAACAAACAAATGATGGACGGAATGCTGACAATGCAGACATTCTCCCCCAGTCAAGAGATCTGGGTTAAATCCATCGTTCTTTTGCCCACTACACCACCCCAGTTCAGACATGGCCATATGCAAATCAGTCTTGACCCTGTGCCTCATGGGAACAGTCCAGCCCGAACTGCCAAGCCATGTCTTCCCTGGACCGGAATCAAGCATCCTAGGACCGGTTTCTGGCTATCAGCCGTCATCAGCCAGGATAGCTTGACTCCAGTAGCGTAGTGAGCACGGGTCCCACGTCTGGGAATACCCATCCCACTTAGGGCGAAAAGCGTTACAACAAACAAATGATGGACGGAATGCTGACAATGCAGACATTCTCCCCCAGTCAAGAGATCTGGGTTAAATCCATCGTTCTTTTGCCCACTACACCACCCCAGTTCAGACATGGCCATATGCAAATCAGTCTTGACCCTGTGCCTCATGGGAACAGTCCAGCCCGAACTGCCAAGCCATGTCTTCCCTGGACCGGAATCAAGCATCCTAGGACCGGTTTCTGGCTATCAGCCGTCATCAGCCAGGATAGCTTGACTCCAGTGGCGTAGTGAGCACGGGTCCCACGTCTGGGAATACCCATCCCACTTAGGGCGAAAAGCGTTACAACAAACAAATGATGGACGGAATGCTGACAATGCAGACATTCTCCCCCAGTCAAGAGATCTGGGTTAAATCCATCGTTCTTTTGCCCACTACACCACCCCAGTTCAGACATGGCCATATGCAAATCAGTCTTGACCCTGTGCCTCATGGGAACAGTCCAGCCCGAACTGCCAAGCCATGTCTTCCCTGGACCGGAATCAAGCATCCTAGGACCGGTTTATGGCTATCAGCCGTCATCAGCCAGGATAGCTTGACTCCAGTGCCGTAGTGAGCACGGGTCCCACGTCTGGGAATACCGATCCCACTTAGGGCGAAAAGCGTTACAATAAACAAATGATGGACGGAATGCTGACAATGCAGACATTCTCCCCCAGTCAAGAGATCTGGGTTAAATCCATTGTTCTTTTGCCCACTACACCACCCCAGTTCAGACATGGCCATATGCAAATCAGTCTTGACCCTGTGCCTCATGGGAACAGTCCAGCCCGAACTGCCAAGCCATGTCTTCCCTGGACCGGAATCAAGCATCCTAGGACCGGTTTCTGGCTATCAGCCGTCATCAGCCAGGATAGCTTGACTCCAGTGGCGTAGTGAGCACGGGTCCCACGTCTGGGAATACCCATCCCACTTAGGGCGAAAAGCGTTACAACAAACAAATGATGGACGGAATGCTGACAATGCAGACATTCTCCCCCAGTCAAGAGATCTGGGTTAAATCCATCGTTCTTTTGCCCACTACACCACCCCAGTTCAGACATGGCCATATGCAAATCAGTCTTGACCCTGTGCCTCATGGGAACAGTCCAGCCCGAACTGCCAAGCCATGTCTTCCCTGGACCGGAATCAAGCATCCTAGGACCGGTTTCTGGCTATCAGCCGTCATCAGCCAGGATAGCTTGACTCCAGTAGCGTAGTGAGCACGGGTCCCACGTCTGGGAATACCCATCCCACTTAGGGCGAAAAGCGTTACAACAAACAAATGATGGACGGAATGCTGACAATGCAGACATTCTCCCCCAGTCAAGAGATCTGGGTTAAATCCATCGTTCTTTTGCCCACTACACCACCCCAGTTCAGACATGGCCATATGCAAATCAGTCTTGACCCTGTGCCTCATGGGAACAGTCCAGCCCGAACTGCCAAGCCATGTCTTCCCTGGACCGGAATCAAGCATGTAGGACCGGTTTCTGGCTATCAGCCGTCATCAGCCAGGATAGCTTGACTCCAGTGGCGTAGTGAGCACGGGTCCCACGTCTGGGAATACCCATCCCACTTAGGGCGAAAAGCGTTACAACAAACAAATGATGGACGGAATGCTGACAATGCAGACATTCTCCCCCAGTCAAGAGATCTGGGTTAAATCCATCGTTCTTTTGCCCACTACACCACCCCAGTTCAGACATGGCCATATGCAAATCAGTCTTGACCCTGTGCCTCATGGGAACAGTCCAGCCCGAACTGCCAAGCCATGTCTTCCCTGGACCGGAATCAAGCATCCTAGGACCGGTTTCTGGCTATCAGCCGTCATCAGCCAGGATAGCTTGACTCCAGTGGCGTAGTGAGCACGGGTCCCACGTCTGGGAATACCGATCCCACTTAGGGCGAAAAGCGTTACAATAAACAAATGATGGACGGAATGCTGACAATGCAGACATTCTCCCCCAGTCAAGAGATCTGGGTTAAATCCATTGTTCTTTTGCCCACTACACCACCCCAGTTCAGACATGGCCATATGCAAATCAGTCTTGACCCTGTGCCTCATGGGAACAGTCCAGCCCTAACTGCCAAGCCATGTCTTCCCTGGACCGGAATCAAGCATCCTAGGACCGGTTTCTGGCTATCAGCCGTCATCAGCCAGGATAGCTTGACTCCAGTGGCGTAGTGAGCACGGGTCCCACGTCTGGGAATACCCATCCCACTTAGGGCGAAAAGCGTTACAACAAACAAATGATGGACGGAATGCTGACAATGCAGACATTCTCCCCCAGTCAAGAGATCTGGGTTAAATCCATAGTTCTTTGATTCCGGTCCAGGGAAGACATGGCTTGGCAGTTCGGGCTGGACTGTTCCCATGAGGCACAGGGTCAAGACTGATTTGCATATGGCCATGTCTAAACTGCGGTGGTGTAGTGGGCAAAAGAACGATGGATTTAACCCAGATCTCTTGACTGGGGGAGAATGTCTGCATTGTCAGCATTCCGTCCATCATTTGTTTGATGTAACGCTTTTCGCCCTAAGTGGGATGGGTATTCCCAGACGTGGGACCCGTGCTCACTACGCCACTGGAGTCAAGCTATCCTGGCTGATGACAGCTGATAGCCAGAAACCGGTCCTAGGATGCTTGATTCCGGTCCAGGGAAGACATGGCTTGGCAGTTCGGGCTGGACTGTTCCCATGAGGCATAGGGTCAAGACTGATTTGCATATGGCCATGTCTAAACTGGGGTGGTGTAGTGGGCAAAAGAACGATGGATTTAACCCAGATCTCTTGACTGGGGGAGAATGTCTGCATTGTCAGCATTCCGTCCATCATTTGTTTGTTGTAACGCTTTTCGCCCGAAGTGGGATGGGTATTCCCAGACGTGGGACCCGTGCTCACTACGCCACTGGAGTCAAGCTATCCTGGCTGATGACGGCTGATAGCCAGAAACCGGTCCTAGGATGCTTGATTCCGGTCCAAGGTAGACATGGCTAAGCAGTTCGGGCTGGACTGTTCCCATGAGGCACAGGGTCAAGACTGATTTGCATATGGCCATGTCTAAACTGGGGTGGTGTAGTGGGCAAAAGAACGATGGATTTAACCCAGATCTCTTGACTGGGGGAGAATGTCTGCATTGTCAGCATTCCGTCCATCATTTGTTTTTTGTAACACTTTTCGCCCTAAGTGGGATGAGTATTCCCAGACGTGGGACCCGTGCTCACTACGCCATTGGAGTCAAGCTATCCTGGCTGATGACGGCTGATAGCCAGAAACCGGTCCTAGGATGCTTGATTCCGGTCCAGGGAAGACATGGCTTGGCAGTTCGGGCTGGACTGTTCCCATGAGGCACAGGGTCAAGACTGATTTGCATATGGCCATGTCTAAACTGGGGTGGTGTAGTGGGCAAAAGAACGATGGATTTAACCCAGATCTCTTGACTGGGGGAGAATGTCTGCATTGTCAGCATTCCGTCCATCATTTGTTTGTTGTAACGCTTTTCGCCCTAAGTGGGATGGGTATTCCCAGACGTGGGACCCGTGCTCACTACGCCACTGGAGTCAAGCTATCCTGGCTGATGATGGCTGATAGCCAGAAACCGGTCCTAGGATGCTTGATTCCGGTCCAGGGAAGGCATGGCTTGGCAGTTCGGGCTGGACTGTTCCCATGAGGCACAGGGTCAAGACTGATTTGCATATGGCCATGTCTAAACTGGGGTGGTGTAGTGGGCAAAAGAACGATGGATTTAACCCAGATCTCTTGACTGGGGGAGAATGTCTGCATTGTCAGCATTCCGTCCATCATTTGTTTGTTGTAACGCTTTTCACCCTAAGTGGGATAGGTATTCCCAGACGTGGGACCCGTGCTCACTACGCCACTGAAGTCAAGCTATCCTGGCTGATGACGGCTGATAGCCAGAAACCGGTCCTAGGATGCTTGATTCCGGTCCAGGGAAGACATGGCTTGGCAGTTCGGGCTGGACTGTTCCCATGAGGCACAGGGTCAAGACTGATTTGCATATGGCCATGTCTAAACTGGGGTGGTGTAGTGGGCAAAAGAACGATGGATTTAACCCAGATCTCTTGACTGGGGGAGAATGTCTGCATTGTCAGCATTCCATCCATCATTTGTTTGTTGTAACGCTTTTCGCCCTAAGTGGGATGGGTATTCCCAGACGTGGGACCCGTGCTCACTACGCCACTGGAGTCAAGCTATCCTGGCTGATGGCGGCTGATAGCCAGAAACCGGTCCTAGGATGCTTGATTCCGGTCCAGGGAAGACATGGCTTGGCAGTTCGGGCTGGACTGTTCCCATGAGGCACAGGGTCAAGACTGATTTGCATATGGCCATGTCTAAACTGGGGTGGTGTAGTGGGCAAAAGAACGATGGATTTAACCCAGATCTCTTGACTGGGGGAGAATGTCTGCATTGTCAGCATTCCGTCCATCATTTGTTTGTTGTAACGCTTTTCGCCCTAAGTGGGATGGGTATTCCCAGACGTGGGACCCGTGCTCACTACGCCACTGGAGTCAAGCTATCCTGGCTGATGATGGCTGATAGCCAGAAACCGGTCCTAGGATGCTTGATTCCGGTCCAGGGAAGACATGGCTTGGCAGTTCGGGCTGGACTGTTCCCATGAGGCACAGGGTCAAGACTGATTTGCATATGGCCATGTCTAAACTGGGGTGGTGTAGTGGGCAAAAGAACGATGGATTTAACCCAGATCTCTTGACTGGGGGAGAATGTCTGCATTGTCAGCATTCCGTCCATCATTTGTTTGTTGTAAAGCTTTTCGCCCTAAGTGGGATGGGTATTCCCAGACGTGGGACCCGTGCTCACTACGCCACTGGAGTCAAGCTATCCTGGCTGATGACGGCTGATAGCCAGAAACCGGTCCTAGGATGCTTGATTCCGGTCCAGGGAAGACATGGCTTGGCAGTTCGGGCTGGACTGTTCCCATGAGGCACAGGGTCAAGACTGATTTGCATATGGCCATGTCTAAACTGGGGTGGTGTAGTGGGCAAAAGAACGATGGAATTAACCCAGATCTCTTGACTGGGGGAGAATGTCTGCATTGTCAGCATTCCGTCCATCATTTGTTTGTTGTAACACTTTTAGAAAGTGGGCATTTTATTTTTAACCATCCTGTGCCTCTGCCAACCTGTGGATTCAACGACTGGTTTAGACTGACAGGGGGCCTGTTTATGCATTCACTCTAGACAGTCACACAAAGAGAGTTGAGGTGTGCCCTCTATATCTTGATGTCCCATCACCAGGCTGATGGACCTTCCTGAGCTATAAAGTAGGGGGAAAAGGTGTGACATATACATAAATAGGGCTGTGCCTGGCCTCTCACAATGCTGTCTTTACCCCCGTGGAGTGTGTCTGGAGCCAAGACCAGGCAGAGCAAGAACTTGTGCACTACAAAGACAATCCTTTGAAGAATGCCTACTTCAAAGTCCAAAAGGGGTATAAGTATTTGACCTGAATACCCAGACTGTTAGACCACTTCTGGATTAAGAGGAGGCTGCCAAGGAGAAGAGCTGAAGAGCTCTAAGGAGGAGTACTTCCCCTTTGCTGTGTGTTGCTGTGCTTTCCACTTTGGAGAGGAAAAGGACTGGATATTTCTGTGTATCCTGCTTGAGAAGTTTTTCCAAGCGCTTGTGTGTGCTTACCTCCTTCTAAGAAGTCTCAGGGCCATCAAAGACTTCACCTGCAGCAACCCTGAACTCCACTGCTGCCAACTGGTGCCAATCCAGTTCTGAGTTCTTGTAGGTGTTCCTGCTGCAAAAAGCTACAAAAGACTTGAATATCGATACTTCGCCCTTCCAGATCCTGTTTTTCTGACGCAGCACTGCCATGAGGGAAAGGTTTCCACGCACTGCTGCCGTACGGCCGAAGAAATTGATGCAGTACCTGCCCGTGTGCACAGAAACCACCACATCTTGAGTTCAGAGCACCATTTCTCTGAAGTCCGAGACCAACTCTGACTCCAATGCAGGCTCCGCTGTGCAGCTGAATCGACACATCATTGAGCCATGGCTGAAGAAATCGATGCAGCACCTGTTTGCTGCCGCCTCATCGACCTCCATATGCAAAAGAAACAATTAATGGACGGAATGCTGGACAATGCAAACATGTACCCCCGGTCACAAGGATCTGAGGTAAATCCATCATTCTTTTGCTCACCACACCACCCCAGTTTAGACCCAGCCATATGCAAATCAGTCTTGAACCTGTTCCTTGTGGGAACAGTCCAGCCCGAACTGCAAAGGCAGGTCCTCCCTGGACCGGAAGCAAGCATCCTGGGACCGGTTTCAGGGCATCATCCTTCATCAGCCAGGTTAGCTTGAATCCAGAGGTGTAGTAAACACGGGACCCACATCTGGGCATACCCTTTTCACTTAAGGCGACATATGCAAAACAAACAATTGATGGATGGAATGCTGGACAATGCAAACATTCATCCCCAGTCACAAGGATCTGGTTTAAATCCATCATTCTTTTGCTCAACACACCACCCCAGTTTGGACCCAGCCATATGCAAATCAGTCTTGACTCTGTTCCTTGTGGGAACAGTCCAACCCAAACTGCCAAGCCAGATCCTCCCTGGACTCGAAACAAGCATCCTGGGACCGGTTTCAGGGCATCATCCTTCATCGTCCAGGCTAGCTTGAATCCAGTGGGGTATTGAGCACGGGACCCACGTCTGGGCATACCCTTCCCACTTAGGGCGACTTATGCAAAAGAAACAATTGATGGACCGACTGCTAGACAATGCAAATATTCACCCCCAGTCACAAGGATCTGGGTTAAATCCATCATTCTTTTGCTCACCGCATCACACCAGTTTGGACCCAGCCATATGCAAATCAGTCGTGACCCTGTTCCTTGTGGGAACAGTCCAGCCCGAACTGCCAAGCCAAGTGTGTCTGGACCCAAGATCAGGCAGGACAAGAACCTGAGCACTAGAAAGACAATTCTTTGAACAATGCCTACCTTAAATGCCAAAATTGGTATAAGTCTTGGACCTGAAACCCCAGACTGTTGGAGAACGTCTTGATCAAGAGGAGACTCTGCCAAGGAGAAGAGCTGAAGAGCTGTAAGGAGGAGTACTTCCCCTTTACTGTGTGTTGCTTTGCTGGGTTGGCCTGCAGTTGATGTCTCTGTTTTTGAGAGAAAAATGACTAGATTTTTCTGTGTATCCTGCTTGAGAAGTTTCTCCAAGAGCTTGTGTGTGCTTGCCTCCTGCTAAGAAGTCTCAGGACCATCAAAGACTTCATCTGCAGCATCCCTGAACTCCATTGCACTGCTGGGAATTCCGACCTGCCAACTGGTGCCAATTCCAGTTCTAGGCTCTTGGAGGTGGTTTTTTCTGCAAAAAGCTACAAAAGACTTAAAAATCCACGCTTTGACCTTCCAACATTTCTTTTTCCGAGAATCTTAGAAACCCCCGAGAGTCTTTGTGCATCGGAATTGTTAAATAGGCGTCCTTTAGGTCCAGTTTCACAAGCCAGTCCTTCTCTTGAAGGATGTCTCTTAGAAGGTGAATACCCTCCATTTTTAAGTGTCTGTAAACCAGGAAAGAGTTCAGGTCTTTTAAGTTTAGAACTGGTCGCCACCCTCCGAATCTACTAGGGTGGATTGTTCCTGACCCAAAATTAACTCTCTGGGTTGACGTGATTGGAAGGGTGTTGAAATAAAATCTATTTTGAACCCTTTTATGGTTTCTAGTACCCAAGGATCGTTTGTTATTGTGAGCCAATTTTGAGTAAAAAAAGTCAGAGTCTTCCCCCTACCTTTATATGGGAAAAAACAGGAAGATTTTGAGATCTTACTTTGATCTCCAAAAAATTTAGATCGCTTTCTGTCACCACCACGGGTACAGGAGTTTCTGCCCCTTTGTGGAAAGAAGGAGGGATTATGACTTCTGAAGCTTCTTCCATATCCACGTTGGTTTTGGTAATACTTGGACCTGTACTGTCCGCGGCTGGCAGCCAGTCCCCTCCTGCCAGCCCGTCCAAAAACTCTATTGCCTCCGAACATCCTTCTCATATTGAATTGTGCCTTACTAAAGGCCGAAAAGGTGGCAACATATTCGCCTAGGAGTTTAACGAAATGTTCGCCAAATAGAAGGCCCTTGGGGTCGCCTTGGACTTTTTTAGATGTTAGGTCCCCCAGTTTGGGGTTGATTCTCATAAGAATTCCTCTTCTACGTTCAGAAGTAAGGCCTGCGTTAGCATTACCAAGTAGGTATATTGCACGTTGGCTCCAACCCCTTAAAAGGTCTACGTCTACTGGGGTGTTATTAGGGATGCTTCTTCTGCCCAATCTAATATTTTGGCTAAAGGACCAAGAATGTCGAGTACCTTATCTTGGCATTGCTTGAGACAACGTTCAAGGCCTTTTCTAGGGTCTCGGCCTGCTTTGAAGAGAAAGGTTAGGAGTTCAGGATCCAAGTTAGGGGTTAAGGCACACTTATTTTCTGTAAAAGGTCTAGGGCACTCAGCCCTCATGAGGTTTCTGGTTTCACTTTCAAGCGGTTTACGGATCCAGAATTTGATGAAATTGGATACGTGGTCCAGTGGCCACCACTCAGAACCTCTTGGGTGAGTAATTAGAGTAGGGTTAAACATGTCTAGTCCCGAGGGGTCTTTAATAGTATTGATCTTAGATGACTGGACTAAATCTTCGTCAAGGAGGTCAATGTCTAAGGTCTCAGAGGGGTCAAAAATGTATTCTTCTTTATCCTCATCAAAATTAATAATAGAGGGTAAATCAAAGTTATCAGTATGAAGACTGAGGTCAATTGTGCCAGAAAGGTCACTATGTCTTCTTGTGTCGCGAGGGACACTTATACTTGGTGCGCCAATAAGGCTGCTCTTTCCAGTTGTGTCGCTTTGGGCACCTGGTCTGATGGAAAATTGATCTTTTGTAGCGCGTAGGCTACCTTGTGATAGAGTATGGTCTTTTGTAGCGCGTAGGCTACCTAAAGAAAAGGTTTGGTCCTTAATAGCGCATAGGCTACCATGTGGTTCCATATGTTTAGTCTTTTTTGAGACCTTCCCTCCCTTTTTGGGTGAGGGTTCACATTCTTCAGAGAGGGTGATTGAGTCCTCTTCAGTGACAAACTCCCTTTTTCTTTTTCTCATGATAGAGTCAACAGCCTCTTTTAGGGAAGTCTTGGGGTGATTTTCCAAGAAAATCATTAGGCTGAACTCATTGGGGAGGCAATACCATCTTCCTCCTGGGAATCAGAGCCATTTTCCATTTTTACTATCCCTCTTTTTTTTTAATGGGTATTAAAAAGTTATCATGGTAACGCAGCGCGAGTCAGCTTTGGGCTTAAACGCCCACCTCATCGTTATAATTGAAATGCCCTCTTCCATCTTATTTTGACAGGAAAGTGTTGAAGAGTGAAATCACTGGGGCGGGGTCACATTGAAACGTTACCCGGCCGAGTCGTCTTGTCCGGAGGCTTCGCTTGAGAGCCTCCGCATCTCAGTGTGTGCCCCCGAATGTAGAAGCGGAACCGGGGAGAGTCGGATGAAGGGGCCGCTCTTCCCGGCAGCGCGACGGTCGGTTAGAAACTGCAAAGTTAGAAAAAAATCTCAACGCGGCTCGGCTCAAAGCGGGACAAAGCGTGCGAGCATCGCGTGAGTAAAGAGAAATGAATTAAAACAAAGCAAAAGAGATTGAAAAAGGGGGTGGTGGGTAGCCTGACCATAAATTGGAACGGTAGTGAGAAGAGGAGATTTACCATGAAAAAAATGTACCTTGAAAAGGGAAGCAATAATAATACTAATAATTCACAAGTTATAAAACAAGCATTGGTAAAGTTGATGTAAAATGAAAAAACAGTAAAGTTACTTACTTGTAAGTGATAGTGATAGTTAGTTATGAGCGATGCAGATTTAAAATTAATAATTGGGAGTCCAAAAAAGTATCTCAAAGGTCATTAAGTAGGAGAGTAAGGAAAAGTATACTTAACTGTCCAGGAGCAGCGAATAAAAGAGGATGTTAACCTGTTGCTATGGCGCTATATACTATTGTTTGGAACTTTGCTATTCATGATGTAATACATTCATGATGTAATGTGTTCTTTAAAGGGCTGCAGTTGGGGCAGCAATAAAAGTATATTGCATAATGTTAACCTCCGTTGTCTTTAATTAAATCAAGATTCACTTTGTATGATAATTGGAGAATCGTCATTCCCTCCTCTTTGGCTTGTTTTCTTTCTGGATTTTGATGCTCCTAAAGTACTTTGTGTAAAATCACCACATCCATAAAGATCTATGGACAGATTTGCTGGAAACTTTTAAAAAGTCATATTTTGAGTTCTGTATGTTGGGCCTTTCTTGTTTTGGTCTTGTTTGGTTTAGATAACAATACTGTATTAATCTAAACTATTGTGGTGTCCATTTGTAGTTTATTCACTGTGTTACTGTGTGTATTATGTACAAATACTTTACACATTGCCTCTGAGATAGGCCTGACCGCTCGTGCTAAGCTACCAAGGGGGTGAGCAGGGGTTCTCTTGGGTGTGTAACTCCCTGATCCTGATTAGAAGGAAGGGTCCGTACTTGGACTAGGTGCATACCACTGCCAACTAGAGATCCCTATTTCTTACAATAGCTTATAGAGTGTACATTCAACAATGGTTTCTTAGACTAAACAACCCAGAAAAGGTTACTCGATGTCATAAGCCTGCTTAGAAAGCCAGGTTTTCAGTGGTCAATGGAAGGTCACAAGATCTTTCTCCAGTTGGGTTGTATCGGGTAAAGCATTCCAGGTGGATGAGGTTAATACTGAGAAGCCGCCATCCCCCTGCCTAGTTGTTGCTCCCAGAATCTTGAAATGACAAACCGATTGGCCTGGTTAGATCTCAAATTTCAAGATGGTCTATTTTCCTTAATTCTAGCTGGCAGAAAGCTGTGACCTTTTCCATTCAGGCAACTAAATCAATCAATCAATCAATCAGTACATTTGTAGAGCGCACTACTCACCCGTGAGGGTCTCAAGGCGGTGAAGGGAGGGGGGTTGCTGCTGTTGCTCGAATAACCAGGTCTTGAGGTGTTTCCTAAAGGTGAGATGGCCCTGGGTCAGCCGTAGGTGTGCGGGGAGGGAGTTCCATGTCTTGGATGCCAGGTAGGAGAACGACCTTCCTCCGGTGGTGGTTCTGCGAATCCATGGGACGGTGGCGAGGGCGAGGCTGGTGGAGCAGAGCTGGCGGGTGGGTGTGTAGAGCGAGAGGCGGTTGTTGAGGTATTCGGGGCCCATGTTGTGGAGCGCTTTGTGTGCGTGGGTGAGCAGCCTGAACGTGATTCTCTTGTTGATGGGGAGCCAGTGCATATGTGGCTGTGGCGAGGGATGTCGAGGATGAGTCGTGCAGAGGCGTTATGTATGCGCTGAAGATGTTTCTGAAGTGTAGCTGTGGTTCATGCGTATAGGGCGTTCCCATAGTCCAGTCGGCTGGTGACGAGGGCCTGGGTGACCGTCTTTCTGGTTTCGGTGGGGATCCACCGGAAAATCTTTCGGAGCATGCGCAGGGTGTTGAAACATGAGGATGAGACTGCGTTGTCTTGCTTGGTCATCGTGAGGGAGGAGTCCAGGATGAATCCCAGGTTGCGCGCGTGGTCCGTGGATGTTGGTGCGGTGCCCAGCGTCGCGGGCCACCAGGAGTCGTCCCAGGCGGATGGGGATTGTCCGAGGATGAGGACCTCCATCTTGTCCGAGTTGAGTTTCAGACGGCTGTGCTTCATCCATTCTGCGACATCTTTCATTCCGTCCTGGAGGTTGGTTTTGGCGGTGGATGGGTCTTTGGTGAAGGAGAGTATCAGTTGGGTGTCGTCGGCGTAGGAGATGATGTTGATGTTGTGTTTGCGTACGATGGTGGCGAGGGGGCTCATGTAGATGTTGAAGAGGGTTGGGCTGAGTGATGAGCCTTGGGGTACGCCGCAGATGATCTTGGTGGCCTCTGAGCGGAAGGGAGGGAGGCGGACTCTCTGGGTTCTGTCGGAGAGGAACGATGTGATCCAATCCAGGGCCTTTCCTCGGATTCCAGTGTTGTAGAGGCGGGTTATTAGGGTGCGGTGGCAGACGGTATCAAAGGCTGCCGAGAGGTCCAGGAGGATGAGGGCGGCTGTCTCTCCGTTGTCCATCAGGGTTCTAATGTCATCAGTGGCTGCGATGAGGGCGGTCTCGGTGCTGTGGTTGGCTCGAAATCCGGACTGGAAGGGGTCGAGCGAGTTGTTTGCTTCGAGGAATGCAGTCAGCTGTTTATTGATGGTCTTCTCGATGACTTTAGCCGGGAAGGGGAGAAGAGAGATGGGGCGGAAGTTCTTGAGGTCTTTGGGGTCCGCCGTGGGTTTCTTCAGAAGGGCGTTGATTTCTGCGTGTTTCCAGCTTTCAGGGAAGATGGCTGACGTGAAGGAGCTGTTTATGACGTGCCGGAGGTGGGGTGCGATGATGGTGTCGGCTTTGTTGAAGATATGATAAGGGCATGGGTCGGAAGGGGAGCCAGAGTGGATGGTGTTCATGACGTGAGAGGTGTCTTCAGTGCTGATGGGGGTCCATGGTTGCTGGAGGCGGAGTTTGATGTCCGAAGCTGTCGTGTATATCTGCGATCTTGCGGTGGAAGAATGTGGCGAGGGAGTTGCAGAGGTCTTGCGACGGTGTGATGTCGTTGTTGCTGGTGCTGGGGTTGGAGAGCTCTTTGACGATGCTGAAGAGTTCCTTGCTGTTGTGGGTGTTGTTGTCCAGCCGCTCTTTGAACGATGTCCTTTTCGTGGTGCGGATCATCTGGTGGTATTCGTGGGTGGCGCTCTTGAGGGCTGTCATGTTTTCTGATGTCCGTTTGTGGCGCCAGGCTTTTTCGAGGGTTCGGCATGATTTCTTTGCGACTTTGAGGGCGTCTGTGAACCATGAGGTTTTTCTGTTGCCAGTGTTGCCTGGGGGTTTCCTTAGTGGGGCGAGGTCGTCGGCGCAGTTGGTGATCCACTGTGCGAGATTGTGTGCTGCATCGTTGGTGTCCGGGGTGTTGACACGTGGGTTCTGGCTCAGCGAAGTGGTCAGCTGGTCTGTGGTGACTTTGCTCCAGCATCTGCGGGGGATCTGTGGCGTGTGGTGGTGGGATGTAGTCTTCTTGAAGGTGAAGTGGATGCAGCTGTGGTCGGTCCAGTGTAGTCCGGTGGAGTGGCTGAAGGAGACGTGGTTGCTGGCGGAGAAGATGGGGTCGAGCGTGTGGCCAGCGAGGTGGGTGGGCGTGTCCACCAGTTACTTGAGTCCGAGGTTGGCGAGGTCGTCAAGCAGGGTGGTGGTGTTGTTGTCGTTGTTTTTCTCCAGGTGGAAGTTCAGGTCCCCAAGGAGGATGTACTCTGGTGAGGCTAGGGCGTGCGGGCTGATGAAGTCGGCGATGGTTTCGCTGAATTGTGTGCGCGGGCCCGGAGGTCTGTAGATGAGTGTTCCTCTAAGGGTGGTCTGGGGGTCAGTGTGGATCTGGAAGTGTAGGTGTAGGCGGTGAGAGTGTCTTCAGCGTTGGTCGTGACGCTGATGGTGTTCCTGTAGATGATGGCAATTCCTGCTCCAGTTTTGTTGATGCGGTCTTTCCGGGTGATTTTGTAGCCGTCCGGGATGGCTATGGCGATGTCGGGGGCCGAGGAGTTGTTCATCCAGGTTTCCGTGAGGAAGGCAACGTCTGGTGCTGTCGTATCAAGGAGTTCCCAGAGTTTGACAGCGTGTTTGTGGATGGAGCGAGTGTTGAGGAGGATGCACTTGAGGTGGTTGTTGTTATTGTTGCTGTGTTCGGTGGGTGGGGTGCAGGTTCGGAGGCAGGTGAATTTGCAGGCTTGGCAGGTGAAGGGTCAGGGGGTGCGCTTCGGGGTGGCTCGGTGGCAGGCACCAGGTCGTCCGGTGTTGAGTGCGATGAGGGTGGCTGTGTCATATCTCAGTCGGGTGCCCTGGCATCGGCTGGGGCCAGGGGTTCTGGCATTGGGCACGGTCCAGGTGTGGACGGGCGCAGACGGGCGCAGACGGGCTTGCCTTTGGTGCGCCTCCGGCGCACCGGCGGCGTGCCCGCTGTGCGGCCTCCATATGAGGGTCAGAGGGAGGGAGGAGCAGCTGGGAGGTGGGAGCGGGGCAGCCAATGGGAGACGAGGGAGCGGGGCCGCAGGGACGCAGCGGCGGGAAGCACAGGCAAGGGGACAACGAAGGGGGCGGTGCACAAGGGGGAAACGGCGAGATGGGCACAGAGGAAGGGATACAAAAAGCAAAAATGGGCACAGAGGAAGGGATACAAAAAGCAAAAGTGGGCACAGGGGAAGGGATACAAAAAGCAAAAGTGGGCACAGAGGAAGGGATACAAAAAGCAAGAGTGGGCACAGAGGAAGGAGACAAAGGACAGTACCTGTGGCGATGCATGCGAGGCGGGCTGAACACGGGCGGCGGCAGCAAGAGTCACAGGTCACACAGGGAGCTGCGTGGCGGTGAGGGGAGCGACCTGCCTGGTGACAGGGTCAAAGGTCGCTCTCTCTATCGCTGCGCTGCCTCCATATGAGGGTCAGAGGGAGGGAGGAGCAGCTGGGAGGTGGGAGCGGGGCGGCCAATGGGAGACGAGGGGGCGGGGCCGCAGGGACGCAGCAGCGGGAAGCAGAGGCAAGGGGACAACGAAGGGGGGCGGTGCACAAGGGGGAAACGGTGAGATGGGCACAGAGGAAGGGATACAAAAAGCAAAAATGGGCACAGAGGAAGGGACACAAAAAGCAAAAGTGGGCACAGGGGAAGGGATACAAAAAGCAAAAGTGGGCACAGAGGAAGGGATACAAAAAGCAAGAGTGGGCACAGAGGAAGGAGACAAAGGACAGTACCTGTGGCGACGCAGGCGAGGCGGACTGAACACGGGCGGCAGCAGCAGGAGTCACAGGTCACACAGGGGGTTGTGTGGCAGTGAGGGGAGCGACCTGCCTGGTGACAGGCTCAAAGGTCGCTCTCTCTACTGCTGCGCGGCCTCCATATGAGGGTCAGAGAGAGGGAGGAGCAGCTGGGAGGTGGGAGCGGGGCGGCCAATGGAGGACGAGGGGGCGGGGCCACAGGGACGCAGCGGCGGGAAGCAGAGGCAAGGGGACAACGAAGGGGGCGGTGCACAAGGGGGAAACGGCGAGATGGGCACAGTGGAAGGGATACAAAAAGCAAAAGTGGGCACAGGGGAAGGGATATGGGCACAGGGGAAGGGATACAAAAAGCAAAAGTGGGCACAGAGGAAGGGATACAAAAAGCAAGAGTGGGCACAGAGGAAGGAGACAAAGGACAGTACCTGTGGCGACGCAGGCGAGGCGGGCTGAAAACGGACGGCGGCAGCAGGAGTCACAGGTCACACAGGGGGCTGCGTGGCGGTGAGGGGAGCGACCTGCCTGGTGACAGGGTCAAATGGCATGCAGCATACTTTGAAGCGGATACAATCCTGTACTGGGAGTCAGTGAAGCTCTCTCTGGAGGTGAGTGACAAGTGAGAGCCGAGCAGGAGAAAAAAAAGTCTTGCAGCTTTGTTCTGAATGATTTGTAGTCTGTGTAGGTCAGTACGAGGGAGCCCTATATAAACTGAATTAGCATAATTAGTAACCACTGTAACAATACTTAAATGATAACAAAGATATGATTTTCCATTGTTTTTTTAGTAGAAAGGAGCATTCTTTTTAGAAACTTCTGCTCCTATCTGAGATTTAAGAGACTGGTCGCCTTCTATCACTACCTCAAGACTCTTAGCAGCAGAAAGGTGATGGAGTAGGTACGGGGCAGAGATCATTGGGCCAAAAGCTATTGCTCAATTGATTAATCCCATTTTTAAGTAGAACAATTTCAGTTTTTTCAGACAGCTGCCTATCTTCAAAACCCATTGCTTATTAGGTCTTGTTTGACTGTGCAGCCGTCAAAAAGACCCATTGCTTACCATATACAAAAAGTGAGGCTTTGGGTCACCCCTCCTTCAATGATGAGATTGTTTGGATCAGTCTCTTTAAGCCATAGGCTTCAGATATAGTCTATCACATTTTGGATCAACCCACAGGAGTAGATTTCACTTTCCCCAATCCTGTTACAATCTGTTGTATTACTCAGTCTGATAAGGAGAGTTTGCATGTCAATGCATGAGAGACTATCTTAAATCAAAATATTACATTAAACCTCAGTGTTTTCATCACCTTCAATTATTTAGCTCACTCAGGTATTGTTTTGACTGTAGCTGAATTTTTAAAATGTCTTTGTCATGACTCGTAGTTCAAGTAAATAGCACCAATAACACACTACCAACAACACACCACACATCACTTAGTACCGTTACCACAATCGTAATTATCACTCCCCCACCAATGTTAATACCACTAATTCAATGATATTCTGTGTGCGCACAACCAAACTGTGATATGATAATTAATAAAGATTCAATGTTTCTGATGTGCTACTGGGGTAACGTACTCCGGTCCAGTACGTTGAGTCATATTTTTAATTCATAATGCACGTGGTTTTTAATCCATAAATCATCTTGATATACCCTTCATCGGGGAACAAAGCTGTAACATGATCAAAACGAAATACTATGGATTAAAAATTACAGAATAATTGCAAACCAATTGGAATTGTGAATACTAAAAATTCACATTAAGTAAATAACCCATTACAGGGCCCTTTAGTGCCCAAGGGGACACGTCCTCATTTCAGGATACGCAGCCAACATAAATAACACTAATTCCACACCACCAAAATCACATCACTAATGTTATCATCAGCATTAATACCAACACCGCCACCAATGTTACTGTTAGAGCTGGTAAGTTTAGATTTAAATATGTCTTAACTTGTGAAAATATTAACGTGAGAATGCCTAAAGAATGGAACAAATAGAAAATGTGCCTTTTCTTTAAATGTGCAATTTGACATCTAGCATGATTTTTTGTATTTTTTTTAGTAAGCACCCATTTCCATCATAATTACACTGTCAGGCTAGTCTAGGCCTAATTTATTTATTGGTTTTCTGCATTGCCTTTATTTCAACTTTCTTAAATAAATAAATGCTTTTAGCAAGACGCTGTACGGTGCAGTATTAAATAAATAATTCATGCTCAATTTCATTAGACATGCCAACTTTGTAGAATGTGCTGACTTTGAAAATGTATTTCTTTCTTTCCTAAGCTACATGTTCTCATTGTATTTGGATAGATTTTAGCTGCCACATATTCACAATGATGAATACCAATAATATATTAAAACAATAGAATATGCAGGAAAATATGAAGCTCGTGATTTAATTCTGTGGAAGTTACAACTAAAATGTTTCTGTTTTGACAAGTTCATTGTCATGCAGTGGATTTCTGAATAGATAATAGTGTGAACTGCAGGGTTCTCGTGGTAAGAGTGAATCTAACGCATATGAAAATTTGCAATTAAGTAGACTGTTTGCAGGTAATGCTTTCCAGACTTGGTACTTTTAGAGTGGGAATGAAGAAAGTTGTAACAGACCACCGGACGATCCTTTTTCATTGGACTGAGATGACCTAACACCGGCGAGGATGGATGCATGCGTTTTGTGTTGATATACGTGTTCCTAGCTAAGATTTAGAGAGACCTCTTCGACCACCCTTTATTTAGAGCTTGTTCTGAGAGCTTTATGCTGTGTAGACTGGTCCAAGCTGTTTGTTGTGTGACTGACCCTTTTCCTGGCTTTCTGCCTTTTTCACTGTGAGCTATAGCTGATGGTGATTCCTAAATTCCTTTAGGATTGCAACTACTGTTGTGACTAACTTCCGAATCAAGAGAGTAGACTATGACAAGTTTCCAGAACTACATGAGTAGTTCAACTAAATTTTAAACCTATATTAATTGCTCCTTAAAATCTTTCTTTTCTGAAAAGGACTCTTTATGGGTTCTGGTAGGTTAGGACCTGCTAGAGAAGAATAGGGACATAGTTAAAATATCCTTTATGGAACATGCTATAATTTCCTTGATTGTTGCTAAACCTTATTTTTATTGATATTTCCGTAAATGGATTTAGCTAGTTTCTAATTTGAATAAAGAAACCTAAAACAAAATGCTAAACTTTAAATGGTGGATAAAGGTTTTAAAACTGTTCTAAACTCTTCTTATTGACTGAACATAATAAGTGGTGTTTATATTTTGAAGACTCACTTAATGCTCAATTGAAAAACGGTGGCAAAGATCCAATCGACCTGAAGAAGAAATAGACGTGTAGTTGGAGACCACCTTTGTAAGTCAAGGGTTGAACGGATTTAAAAGGAAGATATTTCCACGCCTCCAGTTTCTGGTAGCAGGGATATGGTTTACAGCCTGAAGAGCTATAAAATAATTTCCCAAATCAGAATTGAAACTCCTGATTCCCAAAACCAGTGTCCAGAACTTAAAGATCTGACAAGGTGGTACTTGAAGGCGTTTGCGGTTTTGAAGGTGTGAATATTAATAGGACAATCTGTCAAGGCGTTACTAGAAGGCGGTTGCAGTTTTGAAGGTGTCAGTATTAATAGAGCAATATGTTGTTTATTGTAGTATGTTTTTGGTTAAGAGAGTGGTATTAAAGAGTATGAACGACTGAGTGAAAAGAAGTAGTGACAAGCTTTTGAGGATAAGTGGTTGAAGAATTCACGCTCAATTGTAGTCAGAAGACCCTTGCATATACATACATTATTTGAATAAGAAGTCTTTTTTGCAAGAAAATTTGTAGTGTGTGATGTACCATCACCTATACCATTGACATAGGGAGACTAAGCAGTTTTGTCTTTGATTAACATTGATCTGTGTTAGTGGAATCTAATTGAACAAATGGGTGAAGCTGCATAGATTTGGGTGATTTCGTGCCGGTTGAGATTTCACTTGCGGTTGTGAAAAATATTCTTGAGTGATTGTGATACTGTTATTTCTTTAGTAGAAGAAAAAAAAGATGTTTAGATGGTTAGAGTTTTATTGTCGAAGCTGTGTGAATGCGAGGAAAATTGTAAAGGAGGGTGCACTACTGCAAAGAGTGAGATAGAATGTCATATTGTTTCGTACTGGGACTGGTCAGTTGGTGTACTTTTGTTCTGGGATTGTTGGTAATGTCAGAGAGTCGTGCTGGAATTGGATTGCTAGAAGTGAATAACGTATTTGGATTTGATAATGAAAATCTGTAAACTATTAGCCTAAATTGGATTGGTTTATTGAGAAATTGATGAATACGGAACAAAACAATAATATTGTGATTGAAATTTTTTGTCTCTCATTGTATTGCAAAAATGAAATGCTTTAAAGAATTTAAAAGTTTAGTAAGAGGGGATGTTACAATTCCGATATGGAAAGGTGGAGAGGTGCATCTCAAGGATAAGCCTGCACATTTTATGACAACTGAGCATGGGTTACACACTTGTTCTTGGATTTTCCTATGAAGCAGAATTACTGAGAGAGAAGGTGCATTGAGCTTTCCTAGATATGGGACATTTAATACTAATGTTTTTGAAAATTTGAAAGGAAAATTGCATGAGATAAGTCCACCTCCTAGACCTACTCAATATGAAGCTTTTAATTCATGGGAGAAGGTTGCGAGGGAAAAGGAGAGGGTAAAAAACCAGGGATGGACATAGCAAGCAGTGTGACATTATGCAGATGCTCGATGGGATAAAGAACAGTGTAGATGGAAAAAGGCCATGATAGAGGAAACCAGATTATATCCAGTTATTACCTCCGAACCTTCTAAACAAGGAAGCGAAAAGGATCAGCACAAGAAAAACAGGGATGAATCAGATACATATACTAGGGATCGAGATTTTAGAACAGATGCTGGCTTCAAGACCTCTACCATATACAACTCTTGCTGATCACTGAGGCTCTAGTGCTGATGCAAGAGCCTTAATGGGAAGTGCACCTGTAGATCTGAGTGTAGCCCTGATTGAAAGACCTGCACAGATACTTCAAATTATGCCACCAGCAGTACTTCAACAACAGGTTGCAGTTCCGACTATGAACAATGTGACTGGGACGCATACTACAGCCCAAATAACACCAATAGTGCTCAGAGTTGTTGCAACTGCTCCCCCAAATGTGGAATTAAGGCCAGAAGCTCCTCAAGCCGTTGTGGTATGCTTACTATAGGGTTTGTTCCGACCTCACAAAATTCTCTGGGGCAGATTTGCAATCCCCTTGAACCACTTTTGCGTCACTTTTCCAATGTTAAAAGTGACGCAAAAGTGGCGCAAGGGACTTGTAAATAAGCCCCTCAGATTGTTGTGTGGAGACCCCCACAGTCAGTACAAGCACTTCACAGCTCCTGTTGTTCCATGCGACATAAATGCTTCTGCAGAGGGGAATGTACCAATATGGATAGAAGAAGCAGCAGGGAGTAGAAAGATAGAAAGCACCGAGGTAGTGGAAAAGCAGGAAACAGAAAGGGAAAAATAATTCAATGTAGCCCAGTTGAAGATGGAATTGGAAGAAATAATAGAGGGATGCTTACAATTAGAACAGATTGAGCAATACCATAGAAAAGAATCAATTTACCAGTGTAAAGAGATCTCACAAAGAACAGCTTTAGAATGAGATGAACTGAGAGAAGCAGCCCAGAAATAGTAGATTGATCTTGCAAAGAACTTTCACTTGCAAAGAAGCTATAGAGTTCAATTAGATGGTCTAGCATTAGAAAACATGAGAGTATCAGGAATGCATTTACACATTTCAGAATTGATCAAATGCATTCGAAATGGAGTGAGACTGAGAAATTAGAAATTAAAGGGCAAAGAAGCACGAAAAGAAAAAAAGGGAGGAAGCTCTAGCATGGAAACAAGATGAAGAAAGCAGGGGAGAGACAACAGCATTTCCACGCCAAGAAATAGCAGGGGGATGTATGTACATGTTCACTGGAGTAGAGGTGACTTGGCTGCATTTACGAGCAATTTCCCTAAATTAAGAGACAAACTGGTGCAATGATATGCACAAGTTGAGTGGTTTATTAAGATTTCGAAGGTGTTGTGAACAGATTTGAATACGTTTTTCGACATGATAGTACCTGTTTATTTATGGGCTGAATGTAAAACTGCAGTATAGTGGCCAAAGTTAGAACCAGTGAGAGAGACTAGAACAAAAGCACTATCTCCTGTAGTGATGGAGAAATATGAGACTGTGATTACTTTCCTGAAAGGCAGAGTGCTACCAAGAGATTGGTTTAAAATTAAAAGAACTACTCAAGAGCCGAAAGAGACAGTGCACAATTATTATGAACGGTTGTTATAGGTGTTTCAGCAGCACAGAGGACAAGAGTATCCTGAGGAAAAGGACATGGGGATTTTTGTGTTTTAATTTGTTTCAGGACTAAAGCCAGAGATTTGTATGCATGCAGAGGCAGCGCAACCACCAACAGATACGGCATTGCTCCTCCAAGCAATATAAATCTCCAGAGAAGCCCTAGAAGGCAAGATTGGAGAGGTTTGCTCAGAGGTATCGTTGCTTCGACAAGACCTCCGTAAGGTGTCCGAGAGAGTAACGGAGGCCGAGACTTGAGTATCAGAAGTGGAGGATGCCGTAAAAGACCTACAAAAGGGGATGAGAGACATGCATAGAGCCGCAGCAGACATGTTATGAAGAATAGACGATGCAGAAAACCAAGCCCCTAGGAACAACCTCCGCTTCGTGGGGTTTCCGTAGGGATTGGAGGGTAACAATGCAGCGATGCTCCTGACAGCCTGGCTGACAGATCTCATCCCAGCAGAACAGTTCTCTCAATGCTTTGTAATAGAATGCTTGCACCGCTTTGAGTGCCAAACCTCCCCCAGGGGCAACACCAAGGCCAATCATTGCGAAAGTATTGAATTTTAGGGATAGAGACATGATACTGCGCAAAATGCGTCAGAAGGGGAAGTCCTCTACGAAAACTCGAGGATCAGGACATTCCCTTATTACAGGTGTGAAGTGCAGAAACAACGCTGAACTTTTGACTCAGTCAAGGTCAAGTTAAAGGCCCTCCCACTTCAATACATGCTCCTGTTCCTGGCAAAATTGAAGGTCAACTTCCAGGGGAAAGCCTTCTTCTTACAAACCCCAGAGGAGACCTGGGTGAAGGAAAGACCAGGACTTCGTCCCCCAGGAGGATCACAGACGGATAACTGCACAAACCGGAACAGAACAAATGGAGTGGTGTCCCCCTGAAGTAGAAGATGCACAACTGCTGGTCGGCCGAGGAGACAAGGCAAAGGAACTCCATAAGCCCTATGAAAACTAACACAAGATAAGAGGTGCCAAGAACAGCCAAAAGGCGATCGATCCCGATCCGAAACCAACACGGCTCAATGGACTGAATCCCCAAACCTACAGACAGATTCAGATGACAACCATATCTCCCCAGGCCTAGAATCAATGCATCCACTAGTAGAGGCAATCTAGGCTCTAGAGAAAAGTGAAGAGACCGAGAGGCCCACAGAGGGAACTCTACCTGCAGAGATCGACCGAACAAACTGGGTATTGCTACTTGAACATCAGTGGGAAGGTAACGAGAACCAGTATTGTGCCGCTTCCAAAGTGTCCAGAGCTTCGAACTGAGACTACTTTGAAAAACTGAGCTACAAATTGTAAGAGTAGGGGTTTTGGGGTATATAGTGGGGGGGGGATGACAGACCGACCTACTCTCTCCGGCTGAGAGTCACTTCCTGACAGAAGGCTGAGGGGGGGGGTGGAGGGAGGTGGGGTAGTGGAAGGTTGGGAGACTACACAGTTGGGGTTTAATTGTTTGCACATTGGTTCATTGATCTCAAGGGCCGCCACAACAAGAAACAACTATAGACCAGGGGACACCGGGGAGTACCACTATCCTCCTCCCCTTGCCCCGTGCTACACGCGCACTGCCACCAGACATAACATGACCCCACAGCCAAACTTAACGGTTATGACATGGAACGTTAATGGGTTAGGGGACAAGATTAAAAGAGGGCAAGTGTCACAACTCATTAAAAGGCTTCACCCAGATATCGCACTGCTCCAAGAAACGCACCTTAAAGGTAGGCAGTGTGGTTTAATAGGACGCGGGGCCTATAAGGTACTGGCGCATTCTGGATTCACTTCTGGGACGAGGGATGTGGCCATTTTGATTAAGAAAACATTCCCTTTCAGACCTCACACCTCTGGCAGAACCCCCTGGGTAGGTATGTGGGAGTTTTGGGGTTATGGGGAAGGACAGAGGTCATATTGATATGCTTTTATGCGCCACCTAGACTGCAAGCGTCCTCTATGAATACGTTTATTGTCATCTTGATCGAGACACCCTCCGCCCTACATATAGTAGGCAGTGACTTCAATGATGTGATGGACCCAGTAATGGACCGCACTGGGGGGAGACAGTTCCACACAAACCACCCCCTTGAAATGATTTTCCACAACAATGGGATTAATAGATACATGGAGAGAGAAACGCCCCCAGACTAGGCAGTTCTCTTATCACTCACGACACGCACTCCAGACTGGACTATATATTTATCCCCAAGGGAGAACTACATGACGTAGGTCACGCAGAATACACAGCTAGAGGTCTCTCTGACCACTCCCCGCTCCTAGTCGAGATGGGCCTGATGGAACGGGACAGAGACCGCTAATGGAGACTAAACCCATTGGACCTGAGCAACGCCAAAATAGCAAGTGGGATTAGGGCGGATACAGCCGTTTACTTCCTCAATCAATCAATCAAGGGTTTGTGAAGTGCACTACTCACCCGTGAGGGTCTCAAGGTGATAGGGGTGGGCGCAGCTCAGGATCAGTCGCAACTTCCTATACAACAAAGACTCGGTCAACTCCGGAGTGATGGTGTGGGAAGCATTTAAGACCGTGCTGCGAGATAGAGCCCAAAACCGTATAGCCTGGGAGAATAAAGAGAAAGACAAGTGCCTTGTTACATTGGGACACAAGATATCTGAGCTTGACAAACAAGTAGCCGAGGGAAGGGAAACCAAACTGACTCGTAGGCTGACTACTTTGAGACATGAATACAAGAAACTGGCCATGGACAATGCCAAAAAACAACACTTGGCTACACTACACCGCCTCTATGAGGTTGGGGACAAGGCGGGAAAGCTCTTAGCCTGGATTAGCAAAAAGGAGGTCCAGGATAGATGGGTAAGAGAGGCAACAGACCTCCAGGTAGTTAACCAATCCACAGATGTGGGAGTGGCCAGAGCATTTGCGGATTACTACAGAGATCTATACCATACTCGAAAGCCTAAATCACAGATACAGACTACCTGGCGGCAATTCACACCCCAGTGCTAGGAGAGGAGGAAGCTCATGGCCTGGAAGATGATCTGTCCCTGACAGAAATTCCTGGAACTTCGACGCTCTACTCAAGACTAGAGGACGGAAGAAATCTCCCTTGGGGTCAAGGAGTGACTCCCCTGCTTGGCAGGCACCAACAAAGCAATTGCCGGTCTGCATCTCCGAAACTCCCGACGGACTCCGAAGTATCTGCAGCCCAGGAAGAGGATTTCCCGACTTCTCAGAGGCCGACCCGATTCCCCAGCAAAGCTGAGACCCACAGCCCTCGTGAGCGACGTGGAGCCGGAACTCCTGGACACCATGCACATTTGCAAGTGCATTGACATCTCGATGTCTCTTGAAGTCGTGCTTTGGGTTACTTGTAGCCCAAGCCCCAAGCCCGAGCACAAGCCCCCGAGCACCTTTTGCACCAAAGATTGTGGGCCTACACTCCACGAGTGTTCCGTTAGCCCGCTTCTTGCATTTCCGCTTGAGGCCCCTTCGCAAACCGTGGTCCGTCAACTGGTGGGTTTCCGTGAAGGCAACTCTGATTTTCTTTGGGCTTCCCTGGTTGCTCCAGACGTGCCCTGACTCCCCACCGTGTGGTGAGTCCCTCAGACCTTGCTGGTCTGCACCAAAGCATCTTTCTCCTTTCTGCGTGGGTTGGTGTTGCCAAGGTTTGTTGTGTCCAATCCGGGCACCGATGCTGCAGCACTCGACATCCTTTGTGGGACAGCTCGAATTCAGTTCTTGGTTGTCCTCGACGCCTGCTGGTCCTCGTGGCTGAAGAGTCAAGCTTCACCTTCTTCACCTGAAACACCCGACATCGGTGGGCATTCGTCTATCGTGCCACTGGTCACTGGCAAGTGACCCAGACTCTGTCCCCTCTGCTTTCAGATTCTTCACATCTTTGATCCAGGCTTGGATCTCTTTGGACACTTCGCATCTTCCCGGCAGCAGCACTTTCTCACCAGCTTCCATTGAAAATGACGACGCGACCTGACACCATTTGACACCTATGCACCCGGCTTCCCTGGGTGAGGTAACTCGAGTACTCTGGTGCTCCCGTGGGTGTTGACCCTAGAACTGCCTAAGTCAAAAAGGGTTTGGTCCTAGTCCATCTCTAAGTGTCTCTAATCATTAAAAATCTAACCGCGACTTTCCCTATGGAAGCTAACGGGAGATCGCTGCTGTGTTCTCACACTGCACACAGCCCCCGTGGGTCACCTGTGTCACTACCTTGGGTGGTTCCTTGGGGTCCCAGCGATTCTACAGGCTCTAGGCCTGGTGTCTAGTTAAGTTATGGTTCTTATACCACTATTTTAGTATATGGTTTGGCTCGCCCCTAGGGCCTAACGTGTATTTTGTACTACGTTACTGTTTATTTGAAGTTGTTTGCGAACGCAGGGTGCTTGGCCTTTCCGGCGCGTTCGGGAGGCTGACGGACTGCTGATTTCCTAGACGTGCCATGGCTTCTGCGGTCTCTGCGGCTCCTACGCTTTCCCTCGACCTGTTGTCACGGTGGAGGAAAAAGGGAAAGCGTAGCGCGAAGCAGATCATGGCAACCAGGGGCACCAAATTCAGCAGAGGCGGTAAGGAAAGATTGCCTCAAATTAATCCTGCCTGTGGGGACACCGGTACAATTGACAATCCCCCTAAAGGGAAACGGGAGGTTCCTAAGAAGCCTGTGGGGAGAGGTGGGGGTGCCCCGAAAGAGAACACCGGACAACAACCCTCTGTTGCAAAGCTTTTTTCTGGAGTGAAGGCACTTAATAATAGTGACAGTCTGCCTGATCCTATACCCCTCCCCCCCACCTGAGAGCGATTCCAAGAATTCAGAGCTGGCAGGACCAAGGGATCCTAACCTCCTACCATGGACGGATTGTTTGGGGGCAAAATGCTACACAACTCAAACTACGGAAATGGCGCCCCCCAGTGGCAAAACGTATAGCGCATACCTTAACCTCCAATTCATTATAGAAAGTAATGGAGACCCAGGGGAATTAGGAGACCTAACTACCTCTGACTTGATTGATCCCACTCAAGATTTCGCTTCCCCAAGCATGTCAGAGGGTGTGGTTAAACCGCCCCTGGCTGGTACTGACAACTATATTTGTAATCTGGAAGCTAATACTGGCCCTCTAGCCCCATGGACCCCGGAACCACCTGGCGAAAATTTCTATTCGGTCTTGGATGGCTCTGGTTTTACTACAGAGGGGGGTAGCTCTATCTGTAGCGAAGACGGTAGCTCAGGATTCCCTAAAGATACTGGAACTGTGAAGCGCCGAAAGAAAATAAGAAGCAAAACTAAAAGGCGCAGCCAGCTTTAGTGGGATTATGCCGACTCACAGATGTCCTACCACCTTGACTTGGATGCCACTCAGATGGCATCCTGGGAGCATTCAAAACCTGTTCTAGACGCACCAGACGCCTCGGCAACTATCGAGCCTTCTCTAGCCTCTATCTTGGTCTCAATTAAGGAATTTCAGGAGGAGGTCCGCTCAGAAAATCGCTTGGCTAAAGGGGCTGCTAAGAAGCTACAGGGGTGAATGAGAAAGCTGAACAAAATTTGCATTGATGTAAGTGATCGGGTCACCATGGTGGAAGGTCGCACAGAGAGCCTGGAAACCGAAGTTCTTACTGTTAAAGAACAGAGCTCTTCTAATGCTGCATGTTTGACAGACTTAATTGCCAAGATGGAGGAGCAAGAAAACCGACAGCGTAGGAACAACCTGCGCTTACTTGGTATACCAGAAGGAGTTGAGGGTGATGATCCCAGATGCTATATAGTCAAACTCCTTCAGGAGTCTTTCCCTGATCAATCTACTTGGAATTGGAATCGCGAAGATCAATGGGCGCACCGCTTCCCATTTAACTTAAAACAGAGTTGGGTCGGTAGCAGCTTCTCAGGAGGAAAACCAAGGGCGTTCCTAGTGTTCTTTGGGAACTTTCTTCTGAGGCAGCTGGTCTATGACCAAGCTCGCCCGAACTCTCAGAAGGGTGCCAATGGAGTTGTGTTCTTCGCGAAACCTGATTTTTGCCATTCTACTGTGGAACGGAGGTGGCGCTTGCACCAATTAATCTCCCACTTCCAGCAGCTGGGAGCTCAAGTGTACTTAATGAACCCTGCCAGACTTAAAGTCATCTTAAATGGGGCCTCCCAAATTTTATGTCTGAAATTAAAGCTGGGGAATTTCTAGAGGAAGTTAAAGCTAAAAAGAGTTAGTGGAAGGGATATAGCCTTTTCCTCTGTTTATGGAAATGTCTTTAGATAATCACTGATCAGCTTTGTATGGCTGTTTTTTTCCTCTTTCAATTATATGAAGGGGGAAGGTTCAAGGTTTGCTTTGGAGCTGTTTTCAGCAATGCTGCACACACTTTCTAATTGTTTTTCTCTTCTGTTTCGAACTTGCACAGTCGTAATGTCTTTATGTTGGTTTTAACAGCGAGACTCAGTGGCTGGGACCCATTCTGACTACCATCCTTCAGGGTTTCCCTGATTGCTCGGAAGTACGGGGGGAGGGGAGGAGTGGGGGGGATCGCACTGAGACGGAGGGGTTAAGGGCACTTGTTACTACTGTATTATTGATTGTCACAGCAAGCTTATACTCAATACTGAAGGTTTTGAATCAATTGGGAGATATAAGATGGGAAAATAGGGGGGGGGGTGAAAAAAAACAAAAATGAAAATCAGTACTCAAATGTGGTCATCAGGGCAAGGGAAGTTTTTTTTGCTTACCTTACAGATCTACCAAAATGGAATATATATCAGAGATTTTATCAGAAAATTTTGCTCAAACTCTGTTTAAAGTGGCCCTATCGAGGGAAAAAAAAATCTATAAATGAATAACTTTAGCACACTTAGAATTGTCTCCACTAACATCTGTGGGTTGAATGATGCCATGAAGAGACAGAAAGTTGCCCTGGGCCTGGGTTCACTGGGGGCTGATATTGTCAGCCTTCAGGAGATACACATTGAGGGAGCACAATTACATCTATTAAACAGATTGGGATATAGAGTGATCGAGGGGACAACACAAGGCGCTAAGACGAAAGGCGTTGGGGTTATGGTAGATAATAGATATCCTTTAAAATCTATGCGAGTGAAGTCTGATCCCTTACGGTGATGGGTTATAGCTGAATGCAGCTCATCACCTAATTCTTCCTTCACTCTGTGCTCCATTTATGCGGGCAATACGGATGACCCAGAGCTTTTTAATTGGATCTCAGGTGAGCTTGTCCTATGGCCCCTCCCTATCATCGTTTGCGGCGATTTTAATATTAACTTACCCAGTAATTGGAAAGCTAGTGACCAGTGGAAATATATCGGTAGGAAGCCTCAAGTACATCAAGCAGTTTTAAACTTAATGCAAACCCATGGGCTTAGCGACGTGTGGGCTAATTTAAAATCTGCACTCCCAGGATACACCTATTTCTCTGCTCCGCATTGCTCTTTAGCCAGGCTACACTACTTCTTGGTTTCATCCTCTCTACTTCGAGACTGTTCTGTAGATATTGCCCCACGCTTCATGTCAGATCATAACCCGATTATCCTGAACATCCGAGGATTCAGAAAATGTAGAGAAATCCCCACATGGAGCTTTGAAAGAGCCCTGTTATACGATGAAGGATATCGTACACACATGCAGACATGGATTTCCGAGTTCCTTGAATGGAACAAAGAGTCAGCCTCAATCAGGATGGTCTGGGATGCACTAAAGGCAGGTATATGTGGGGAGACCCTAAGGTTTTCCATTAGAAAAAACAAAAAAGAAAAGATACGGGTCTTAGATCTCCAAGGAAAACTTAAAAAGGCTGAAGAGAAATTGATCCTTGCAGTTCAAGCCAGGGTGGAGACAGAAACAGCTCAACTAGAAGTGACAGTCTCTAAGGCTGAAATCGGATCAGTTTATGCTGAGAAGGTTGCGGCCAAGTGAGCTTCGGCTCGGGAGAGAAACTATGATTGCAGCGACCTCATTGGCCATCACCTAGCGGTGAAAACTAGACAGCAAGCTTTGGCTAAGGAAATTCGTTCAATCCAACTTCCATCTGGTGAAGTTACTAACGATCCAACTAAAATTCAAGGCGCCTTTAGAGAGTTTTACAAGATTGTTTATACTGAGGAGGGTAGTTGTTCAGTAGAACAGAGAGAGATCGAAACCACTGAATACCTTGATAAAATCTCTCTATTCCAGCGTAGCTCAGAAGATCAACATCAGCTCGAGGAACCTCCAATTTGGGAGGACATAGCCGCGGCGCTAGCTGGTCTACCGGATGGAAAAGTCGCTGGGGTCGATGGTATTCCGGTCAAGTTTTATAAGGTCTTAGCTCCCTCCTCGTTGCCCAATGCCAAAATTATAATTTTTACAAAAAAGGATAAGTCCCCGCTTGAAATGGGTTCGTATAGACCAATCACCCTTATAAACTGTGATTCAAAGATCTTTTCTAAAATCTTGGCAACAAGACTCTCCTTGAGGATTGAACCCCTGGTGTCTATTTGGCAGCACGGGTTTATCCCTAAGAAAGGCACCACCGAACATATACGAAGGGCCATAACCTTGTTTGATGCAGCTCAGACACTAGGAGACCCGTTGGCGCTAATTTTATTGGATGCAGAAAAAGCATTCGATCGGGTCTCCAAGCAGTTTCTATGGGACATTATGAAGAAGATGTGCTTCAGGCCAAAGCTAATTCAAGCAGTTCAATCTCTTTATTTTAAACCTACAGCCAGTGTAGTAATAAAGGGTAAATTAACAGAACAATTTCCAATTTCACGGGGTACCCGGCAAGGGTGTCCTTGCTCACCATTGCCCTTTGCTCTCTACATCGACCTTCTGAACAAAAAGATAGAAAATAATCATACAATCAGGCTAGTAGATTTGGGTGGGACACTAAAATTATGGCCTCTGCCGATGATCTCGCCATCACTTCACCGAAAGCTCTATTTTTGCATTGGAACAGGAGGCTCAAGAATTTTGCAAAAACTCGGGGTATGCTCTCAACAAAAATAAAACCCAGATTATTTTAAATGATAAAAATAACTGGGTAGATAGCCGGGTAGTTCCTACAGCCAAATACTTGGGAGTGACCGTTGCTGCAAACACCGATTTGATCGTGGCTGTTAATCTGATCCCATTTGCAGCTGACACCAAGAGGGCGCTCAATCGGATTAACAACTTGCATTTGACCATAGTGGCACGATGCAATGTTATCAAGATGACCTATTTCCCGAAGCTACTTTACTTTTTCAGGGCCATCCCCTTTAATTGGACTATGCTTTTAAGATTTGAACAACTCATCTTGCAATTTATTTGGGCTTATTCTCAGCCTAGATGAGTTTTTAAGACACTTTCCCTACCCAGGGAGAAGGGTGGATGGGCACTCCCTAATATCAGATTATATTATTGGGCCTCAGTTTTGCAGTATAGTCTGGATTTACTTTAAGAATACTCCTCAATTTCAAACACAGGGCTTCCGTCTCCCTTTTTATTGCTGCTTGGGGAGGAGGTGCGCGGATGCGTTTGGCGTCAAGTGACCTTCGGCTACTACAAACGGGTCAGGTTCAAGACCTTGGGCGGTGTATTCAAGGTGTTTTCCAACATTCGTAAGATGTACGAGCTAGGCCATCTGAATTATTATAATCCCATTTTTTTTAATCCCAACTTGCCGGATATTTTTCAAAGCTGTTATTTACAGGATTGGCACAATGCGGGAATCAAAAAATTAGGCGATTTGATTACTATTGATGGAATTAAGTCATTTATAGATTTAAAAACCCAATTCAATCTACGGGACCAAGATACCTTTAAGTACATCGCTATAAAAGATTTTTTGGTCCGAAAGGCCGGGGGCGCCATAGGATTTGAGCAGATAGATCTTTTTGACAAGCTAAGCGCCCCTGTATTACCTTGGATAGGGACAATCTATTCAGCTTTGAACAGCCGAATGCCTGATGATCTTCATAAGATAGCCGGCAAGTTGCATTCCAAACTGGGGATCCCCTATAACATCTTTTACTGTGCTCTAAGATCTGCCCAAGAGGATTTGTTATCAACTAAGCTACAGGCACAATTTTTTAAAACTGCTTTCTTCTTGTATATCACACCGAGCCGGGTTGCAAAATGGGGGTCCTGGAAAGGGACGATGTGTCCTAGATGTTCAGAGTACGGGGCAGACTCAATCCACGTTTGCCACATGCCCAAAGCTTATTCCTCTCCTCGCTAAAATACAGGATTTTCTTGGGAAAGTTCTCTCTACGGATATTGATTTAACCCCAATGACTATCCTACTGGGAATTCAGGACAAGGTTAGTCGGAAAAGTGGTGGAGCATTTATTTTTGTTGCTATGACAGTTTTTTGTATCTGTTTAGCTTCTGTTTGGATTGATTTAAATCCTCCACTATTTTCTTACTGGTTGGCCCGACTGGTCTCGACATGCCATCTTGAGAAAGCCATCTATGCAAAGAAAGGTATACGGGGAAAAAGAAAGGGCATAATAATATGGGATCCTCTCACTATGTGGCTAAACCAGGTATAGAGGGAGGGCTTTTTGAAAGGTATGCTTTTTTATCGTTTGTCTAATTTCTTTCTTAGTTCTATTTACCTTATTTGCAGAAATTGGTTTTGTAAACTGTGACTGTTGGTTTTCTTTTTGTTCTGTTTTGTGTTTGACATAAAGTGCCTAACTGTGTATATTGTTTTGGCTTTTGGGGGTGGGGAGGTGGGGGGGCCGGTGTTGACTCGATTCTTGCTTTGTATTCTTTCTTATTTGGAAAATAAAAAATAAAAAATAAATAAAAAATGAAGTGTAACTTATGTGCTTTTACCCCCAGCCGCATAAAGAGACTAGAGGGGTGTGTTTAGTAATACATACATATATTTTATATATATACCTGGTGTGGTTTCCTTTCATTTAGCCATTCAAGAGATTATAGACTGGTAAAACAAGCTGCTTTACATTCCTTCAAGACTTAGCCTGAAGGCTGCTCTCCATAGCTACCACTAGGATAGCTTTCAATAAAGGTTGTCTTTAACCTATCATCAATAAGGGGTTGTTTGGACGTGTGCAAGGTGCCCACTATGACTAGTGGTCAGCATATACAAGGCCAATTTCTCACATTGGTGTGCAGCGTGTGGGATTCCAGCTTGCTATTGTTTTACCAGATAATCTCAATTGAGTGACTAACTGAGAACCACTAAAGATACCTAAGATACATATAATACAAGCTTAGAATACAGTAAGTTCTACTGAACTTAGAGTTGTGTGTCAAGAGCTTAGCACACTCTTTCTACAACTCAAGAGAGTTGAGTAAGCTACACTAGAGTAGGTAGGGCATACACCACACCTCACTAGTAATGTCTTCAAGGCCAGGAACCAGTGGGTCCCAGCCAGAAGCCAGTGGGCGTCTTGCCTCCAAGTATGACAAACTCCCATTCTTGGAATTGAGAGCATTGTGTAGTACCAGGAATCTGAAGACAGGCAAGAGTGCAAACACCCAATGCCTCATTGAGGTATTCTTCCTAGATTATCTCAGAAAGACCTCAGGGTCTAATGGGGTAGGTAGAGTGGGTGGCGCAGCTGATGAGGAAGGGCCTAGGGGTTCAGACACTCCTGACCTGACCTCTGGAGCTGGCCAGGGGATGACAATGATCCTGATCTGGATGATGCAACTCCTCCTGAGGATGATGAAGATGGCATTGATGGCCCTCTCTTCACTCCACCAGGAAGGGTTGGGAGTGTGCCCAGAAGGTCCAGATCTCCTTCTCAGGAGTCTAACCACTCTGACACATCCATAAGGACCTCTGTCTCCTCTCATAGGGGGGAAACCTCTCAGGAGAGGAAAGACAGACAGCTCAAATATGAGGAAGCTCAGCTTAGAATCAGAAGAGCACAGATAGCCTTAGAAAGGGAGTCCATAGAGCTAGACAAAAGATGGGACTAGAGTCCCATGGTGGCAGCAACATCCCTATTGTTAGGGAGAGGTCTCATGCCCATAGAAACATAAATAAGATTTCTACCAGAGTAGGGATGACATCCACAAATGAATTACTGCATTGGAAAGGGCCTGTAAAGTTAAAAGGGTCCCCCAGGAGCAATGGGCAGCAATCTTGTGGCTCTCCTTTGCAGACAAAGGTAGGTATAAGCTCCTCGCTGTTAGAGAAGAGGATTCTGACAATTACAAGGTCTTGAAGAGTGCTCTGATTGATGGGTTTGGCCTAACCACTGAACAGTACAGGTTGAAGTTCAGAGATACCCAAAAGGCTCAGACTCAAGACTGGGTTGACGTTGTAGATTGTGCTACTAAGGCTCTGGAAGGTTGGATACATGGCAGCAAGGTGCATGACTTTATAGGATTGTACAATTTGATTATGAGGGAGCAGATCCTTAATAATTGTCAAAACCAGCTTTTACACCAGTACCTGGTGAACTCTGATATGACCTCTCCCCAAGAATTGGGAAAGAAGGCAGACAAATGGGTCAGAACCAGGGTAAGGCCTAAGAATCAGGGTGGTGACCAGAAGAAAGATTCTACCAAGTCCCAAGAGAAAGGTGGGGATAAATCTAAAGACAAGTCCTCTACAGGGCCCGAAAGGTCCTCTTCTGGGGGTGGGAGCCAAACTCCTTCCTCTCCTGAAAAGAAACCCTATTGCCATGTTTGCAAAAAGCCTGGCCACTGGAAAACTGATCCCAGTCGCCCCAGGATTGGCAATAAAGAAAGTGTTCCTACAACTAATACTACCACTCCTCCTAGTACTACTAGTAGTAATCCCCCAGGCGATAGAATTGCACCCAAAACGTTAGGTGCAGTCTCACGGGGAACAGAGGTGGGCCCTAGTTTAGACAGGTCTGCCTCACAAGCCTCCTTAGTCTGTGATGGTGGCATGGGATTTGTCACTTTTACTATGGGTCGAAAACCTTTGGACAAGTACAGACAGGAGCCCTTAATCAATGGTCAAAAAGCTTTGGCATTCAGGGGCTAGTGTCACCATTTTGACAGGGAAACTAGTCCCCCCTCAACAGCTTTTACCTGAGTTCAAATACCAGGTGACCAACATAGATGGTATCAGGACAGATCATCCCATGGCCATAGTCAATCTCAGCTGGGGAGGGGTCACTGGCCCAAAGAGAGTGGCAGTGTCCCCAAACTTGCCTGTAGATTGCCTGTTGGGCAATGATCTAGAAATTTCAGCCTGGGCTGAAGTTGAAATCCAGGCCCATTTAAGAATGTTAGGCCTCCCTGAGAGAGTTGGTGGGGCTGTGATGGCCACAGCCCAACCCCAGGGAAATTCTGGAGTGATGGAACCTGAAAGAATGGCCCACTCTCCTCCAAAAGAGAGCACAAGGGTTGAAGAAAAGTCTTCTTCCCCCCAGACTATAGGTAAGGGTCAGCCTCCTCAGGGAACTGATCCTACCCCTAGTGAAGGAATTGCCCCAGAGGTAGTCAGGCCTGTCCTGGCAACCTCTCTGATGGCAGGAGACCCTTCCAAGGTGGTACCCAGTCTGGAGCAGGTAACCTGTCCCTCTCTATCCTGCCTCAGTCAGCCCAGGGCTACAGAGGTCAGGGAGGTCAGTGGCCCCCAGAGGGCCCCCTGTCCAGAGGAACACCCTCATCAGCAGATTAGGGGTACCCAGTCTAGTAGCCCTAGCCAGGTGAAAATTCCTCAACCCCCTGAGGGATCCCCCTACCTTTGTGTAAGGACATCCCCCAGAAGAACTCTGTTGGGCACAGGCCAACCTGGGACCAAAAGGTTCCAAACCTGCCATGTCCCTCCAGTGTTCCACCCAAAGGGACCCAACCCCCAGCTGTAGGCAGCCAAAGGTTGACCCTTAGAGCAAAGTGCAACTCAGTCATGGAAAGAGAGGCCTACATGGTGCCCAGTGATCTGAGGAAGCTGAGAACAACTTTATTAGGGCCTCACTTCCCTACTCAGAAACCTCACCAGCCTTTTACTTTACCTAAACACACCACAGGTAGTAATTCCCCATGGTGGAGACCCTCTCATACCTTTAGGGTGAGGGATAGCTTAGTGGACCATAAGACAGGGTGTAACCATGCTAGTTCAGGTACTTCCTTATATGGCCACTTATTCAACAAAGGCTCAACTGGCCAAGGGTAGCCTCATCTCCTTTTGTTTGGGGGGTTATGTAGGAAGGTGGAATCTGACTACATGGTTGCTCCCACTTTTTTCCTGGTGTTTTGATGGTTTTTGACTTAGTTTGGCTGGGAACCTGCTATTCAGGACCCCAGCCTATCTGCTTTCTCTTATAAATTGATTCCTAGTACCTTGGGTACACCACAGATTGGATTCTGGGTTGCCGTTATAAGTCCCTAGTTTATGGTATACTATGTACCCAGGGCATAGGTACCCCAGAGGCCTACCAGGAGCTGAAGCATGTATTATGCCACTCCTGGAAAGCTCTCCAAAATGACACCACAGGTCTGCTACTGCAGCCTGGGTAAGGTGGTGCATGCACCCCTTACTGAGATATAGGTTCACTATATCTCACCTATCACTGCACATAGAAACCTATCAGTCACCCTTATGGCAAGCCTTATCAATCCTGAAGGCAGGGTGCTTGGTTTTGTGTGAGAGGGTGCCCAGGCATGAGCTGAGCACCTCTGCAGCCTTCGGAATCTCTTCTCCGGGGTTGTCTGTGATGCAGCCTGACCATATACTCTTAAGTGCATTATAACCAAACGGTAAATGCTAACTTTGGACTGGCTGCACGGAAACATGTCGTGTTTGGTGTCAAACACCTTGGAATCATACCCCCACACCAGTAACTGGAGAGACATGACAACACCGGTATACCCGGTATGAACTTAAAAGAGCCCTGGCATCACAAAATGGATGCTGCAGCCACAGACACGAGTCTGGCCTCCTGTTGCTGAGTGAAACTCCGGCAGGGGAGGTCTGAACAATAGGTTTCCTGTCACAGGGAGGTGTCACCACCTCCCAGACAGGCTTTAGTGTATTGGAGCTCAGTGGGTGCACTCTGAGAGTGCTTTGAAGTCCTGCACTGGGGGCAAGTTTGGTGTCCCTGTGCATAGTCCAGCTCAAACCGGTTCAGGGTCTACCAGCCCCTGCTCAGGCGTGAAACTGGACAAAGGAAATAGGTGTAGCCACCCCTCTTTTCAAACCCTCTAATAGGTGGGTCCCCTGAGTCAGTCCAACTCCTTCCTTGGGTATAAGTAAGGAGCCTCTGGCAACAGGACTTTAGATATCCCTAGGTGAAACTCTGCAACTGAATCCTGGAACTTCGACGCTCTACTCAAGACTAGAGGACGGAAGAAATCTCCCTTGGGGTCAAGGAGTGACTCCCCTGCTTGGCAGGCACCAACAAAGCAATTGCCGGTCTGCATCTCCGAAACTCCCGACGGACTCCGAAGTATCTGCAGCCCAGGAAGAGGATTTCCCAACTTCTCAGAGGCCGACCCGATTCCCCAGCAAAGCTGAGACCTGCAGCCCTCGTGAGCGACGTGGAACCGGAACTCCTGGACACCATGCACATTTGCAAGTGCATTGACTCTTCGACGTCTCTTGAAGTCGTGCTTTAGATTACTTGTAGCCCAATCCCGAAGTACCTTTTGCACAGAAGATTGTGGGCCTACACTCCATGAGTGTTCCATGAGCCCACTTCTTGCATTTCCGCTTGAGGCCCCTTCGTGATCCCTGGTTCGTCGACTGGTGGGTTCCTGTGAAAGCAACTCTGATTTTCTTTGGGCTTCCCTGGTTGCTCCAGACGTGCCCTGACTCCCCACCACGTGGCGAGTCCCTCAGACCTTTCTGGTCTGCACCGAAGCATCTTTCTCCTTTCTGCATGGGTTGCTGTTGCCAAGGCTTGTTGTGTCCAATCCAGGCACCGATGCTGCAGCACTCGACATCCTTCATGGGATAGCTCGAATCCAGCTCTTGGTTGTCCTTGACGCCTCCTGGTCTTCGTGGCTGAAGAGTCAAGCTTCACCTTCTTCACCTGAAACACCCGACATCGGTGGGCATTCGTCTATCGTGCCCCTGGTCACTGGCAAGTGACCGAGACTCTGTCCCCGCTGCTTTCAGGTTCTTCACATCTTCAATCCAGGCTTGGATCTCTTCGGCCACTTCGCATCTTCCCGGCATCAGCACTTCCTCGCCAGCTTCCATTGAAAACGACGACGCGACCCAACACCATTTCACACCTATGCACCCGGCTTCCCTGGGTGAGGTAACTCGAGTACTCCGGTGCTCCCGTGGGTGTTGACCCTAGAACTGCCTAAGTCCAAAAGGGTTTGGTCCTAGTCCATCTCTAAGTGTCCCTAATCTTTAAAAATCTAACCGCGACTTTCCCCATAGAAGCTAACGGGAGTTCGCGGCTGTGTTCTCACACTGCACACGGCCCCCGTGGGTCCCCTGTGCCACTACCTTGGGAGGTTCCTTGGGGTCCCAGCGATTCTACAGGCTCTAGGTCTTGTGTCTAGTTAAGTCATGGTTCGTATACCACTATTTTAGTATATGGTTTGGCTCGCCCCTAGGGCCTAACGTGTATTTTGTGCTACTTTACTATTTATTTGAAGTGTAACTTATGTGCTTTTACCTCTAGCCGCATAAAGAGACTAGAGGGGTGTGTTCAGTAATAAATATATAGGGGCCGATTCACAGAACTAACTTAAGACAAAATCCTAAACTTACTACTTTTGGTATTCACAGAAGTTAGGATTTTGTCTTAAGTTTGTCTTAAGACAAACTTAAGACAAACTTAAGACAGTCTTAAGACAGACTTAAGACAGTCTTAAGAGAGACTTAAGACAAACTTAAGACAGACTTAAGACAAACTTAAGACAGACTTAAGACAGACTTAAGACGGACTTAAGACAGACTTAAGACAAACTTAAGACAAAATCCTAACTTAAGTCTGTCTTAAGTCTGTCTTAAGTCTGTCTTAAGTTTGACTTAAGTCTGTCTTAAGACTGTCTTAAGTCTGTCTTAAGACTGTCTTAAGTCTGTCTTAAGACTGTCTTAAGTCTGTCTTAAGTTTGTCTTAAGACAAACTTAAGACAAAATCCTAACTTCTGTGAATACCAAAAATAGTAAGTTTAGGATTTTGTCTTAAGTTAGTTCTGTGAATCGGGCCCATATAGTTTATATATATGTACCTGGTGTGGTTTCCTTTCATTTAGCCATTCAAGAGATTATAGACTGGTAAAACAAGCTGCTCTACATTCCTTCAAGACTTAGCCTGAAGGCTGCTCTCCATAGCTACCACTAGGATAGCTTTCAATAAAGGTTGTCTTTAACCTATCATCAATAAGGGGTTGTTTGGACTGGTGCAAGGTGCCCACTATAACTAGTGGACAGCATATACCAGGCCAACTTCTCACAACCTTCACCTATAAAACTATTAATAACAACATCCCAGACGGACTAATAGGGCTACGAGCATGTTGGTAGAAAGAGGTGAGGTCAATGGAGGGCATAGATTGGGAGGCAGCGTTAATGCACCCTAGAGAAGTTGCCATAAAGGCAAGGCTCCGTCTCACTCAATATAAGATACTACATAGAACATATTACGACAGGGATAGGTTGCATAAAAGGGGCGGAGTCTCCACACAGCCTTACCTGCACAACGGCCAAAAGTAACTTCTTTTACACAGTCTGGGCATGCCCCGAGCAGCAGATATACTAGATGAGGGTAATTGAGCTACTGGGAACAGTCCTGGGAGTGACGTCGCCGATTGAGACACAGTTCATGATACTGGGGATACCAAGTGTGGTAGATGTCACCAGAGCACAGCTACATTTTGCCTCACTGGGATTGGTGGTGGCCAAAAGGGAGATAGCCAGAAGGTGGAGGGTGGCTGAAAAACCTACAATCCAGGAGTGGACGAGGGGAATGGATTTATACATGACAGCTGAGCAGACCACGTGTCGTAGCAGGGGTGTCCCAAAATTCCACAGAATTTGTGATCCATGGAGACGGCATTTTGGGCTGGACTTGGGAGACAACACACAACATTCCGTAACACACACAACACAGGAGATACACGTAAGGGGGCCTGAGAGAGGACTGCCATAGATAAACTATCTGTCTGGTGGCCAAATACCATTGTTCCATAGATCCAAATAGTACCCTGTAACGGACATGTGAAGACACTGGTGGTGAACATAATCCAGCAGGAATTAAAGGAGGGGGGTTGTTATGTTGATGACGACTAAGTTTCTTTTTGTATGCGATCAATCATTATAGTTGAACTGTTTAAGACGTGTACTTTGCTAATTGTTCAATCAGAAAATAAAAATAAATTTTTTAAAAAGCACCTGGAACACTGCCCAGAAGCCTGCGCTAGCCACCTGATTCTATAACCCGCGGTTGCCTTCTCTCACTGGGGGTTCCATGGGCAAGGAAAAACTGGCATGCCCAGCAGCTTCTCAGATGCGCAGCAACACCACCGGCCCCTCATCCAGCAAGATTGCACCGTCTGAGGCGACCTCCCCACTATTCTTCAAACTATTCACTCCTCTCAGGCCTCATCTGAAACCAAAATAGGGGAGACGCAGTGGACATGGCTGTCATCTGGCAAGACCTTAGAGATCGCAACTGCATAGATCACTGAGGCAGAATCACTCATATCCACTGAGGAAGATGACATCACCACTCTGAAGACGCAGGTCTTCTGCCTGCTCTCACAGACAGCTGCACTTCACCGGGAGAGAAGGAGGATACTGAAAACCGATCCCGCTGTAATAATATGCGCTTCATAGGTATTCCAGCAGGAACATAACCACCCTAGGTAAACGCCTTCCTAGAGGACTGGATTTGATCATGGATGCCCTCGGATCAGCTGTCCCCATAGCCTGTGGTAGACCGGACGCACCATGCTTTGGCACCAAAACTACTGCCTGGTGCCCCTCAGAGGGCCATGATAGCCCAAATTCTCAACTTTAGGGACCAGGACACCATGCTGCAGGAAGCTCGTCCTCACCGGACTTGTCCTATCAAGGCCACAAGGTTCTAGTGTTCCCGGACTACACAATCAAGGTGCAATCTCAGCGGTGATCGTATGCAGCGGTCAAGCAAATTTTCCAAAATCTGAACTTGTCATATTGACTACTGTTTCTGTCCTGCCTGGACTTGGCTTACTGAGGGAAGGCCTCTACGACCCTTGCAGAACTCCCCAGCTCCCAACAGGCAAGCGGCCGGCACAGACAGGGAAGACACAGGCCCCAAACTAAGAAGGCACCATACTCGCTCACGGAGAGGGCGCAACATCAAGAGAGGGATCTCACAGTCACCTTCCTCGACAGTAGACATTCGAGCTGTCTCTCCAACACCAGCCTCGTTGCCCTATAGCCATCTTGACACAGCCCCGGGCCTACATAGCTCTTCACCCCGTGTTACTATTCCACCGGCTACTCAGGTGGAAGACACTGACCTTTCTAGGAGACCTACAATCAGCTGATGTGCAGTATCCTTACCACTGCTGACAAGATGAGACTGTAAACAGCGGCTTGATGATTCTTAGTCCTGCTGTACCAAACGTGATCGTTCATCATGGAGGGGTCCACCACTTTGTTCCAGAGTTCAGACTGAGTTCTTGTTCTGTTTTCATTTATGGGATGACAGATGCTTCTTGGGTTGAAGTATTGGGAGGGGGGCTGGTTGGGTAGGGAGCTGGGGACAATGTTTTGTTGACAATGTTTTTTTCTTGCTTTAGCCGCAGGATGAGATCCTTACCAATGCTTTCTTCTCACACACTTATTCCCACACTGGAAGTGCACCACTGCTTTTCTTATATAACAACGCTACGACATTGCAGCCCGCCCAGACTGGATCGCTCCCTTCAACCTGCCCTTATGGCCCCAGGTTCCTGTAACCTAGAGCCCGTCAGGGCACTCTCCTGGAACGTCAATAAACTGCTGGACTGAGTAAAGCGCACAGCAGTTGTGAAATACTCCCATCATTTTCTCCCGGCGGTCCTTACGTTGCAGGAGACACATCTGATGGGGAATCACTGTTGCTTTTTAGCAAGACAGGGATGCAACAGTGTCTTCCATGCTAGCTTCTCACGGGGTTCTCGTGCCGTGGCACTCATTCTGCACCGGTCCTTTCCTCTGTCAGTCACGTTGACAGTAGCTGACCCCCAGGGATGATTCCTAGCCTTGACCAGGACTATGGAAGGAAGAATACTGAATCTCGTTTCATCTTCTGAGCCCCTAGCAGCCATAGATGCATTCCTTTGTGAACTTTCTGATATGACCTCTAACCTTCCAGAGGGCCTTACAGTTTTTGGCGGTGACTTCAATGCAGTAATGGCTCCTCACCAGGATGCCACTGGGACCCCTTCAGCAGGTCGCCGCTTGGGTGGTTGACCCCTTTCGGACTAGACCACCCCTCTCGGTGTATGCGATGTATGAATAATATGGAATCCGCGGCAACGCCAGTACATCCACACAACAGCAGCACACCACAGTCAATTATGCATAGACCACATCTTTAGGCCGGCCCAGGACTGCAGAGCAGTCTCCAATATTCGAATCCTTTCTCAAGGCATCTCAGATCATACCCTTTTGCTTCTTTGCCTGGGTACCCCCACAGGGGGACCACCACAGGGGCACCACGACCCGTGTGGCATTTAAATGCCTTGTTTCTCCAAGACAAGAATTATAAACAGGTACAAGAGAGAGATCTATTTTTTTCGCAAAAAAAAATACAATAGCGAAATAATATTATTATTATTATTATTATTATTAATTAACATTTGATAGAGCGCATGGCTACCCTTAGGCATCCCAGCGCTTACGACAGCAGGCCGCCAGATACAGTTCACGGTCACTTCTGGAACAGCCATGTTTTTAGTTGTTTCCGAAACGAGAGATGGTGTATCGTTGAGTGGAGATCGATGGGGAGCGTATTCCATAGTTTTGCAGCGTTATAGGTGAACATTTGGCCTCCAGAGCGTGCTCTTTTGATTTTAGGTACTGTCGCCAGGAACAAATTCACTGAACGCAAACTTCTCGAGGGGCGGTGGAAAGCTATAAGTGAGAGGTTGATTTTAGGGCCCATACCCCAAAGTGTTTTGTGAGCTATGCATAATGACTTAAACATTATGCGTTCCTTAATTGGTAGCCAGTGTAGCTCTTTTAATGCTGGTTTGGCTGAGTGTGCTTTTGGGATGTTGCGCAGCAACCTGGCTGCGCAATTCTGCACCACTTGCAATTTCCTTGTTGTGGACTTTGGAGTACCCAAGTAGAGGGAATTTCCATAATCCAGCCGGGATAACACCAGTGCCTGAACCATAATCCTACATGCAGATTCAGGGAGAAGTGGAAGAATTTTTTGCATCTATCTAAGGATGCCGTAACATGAAGCTGCTAGTTGTACTGCTTGATGGTCATAATTGAGCGACCTATCCAGCCAGACGCCCAAACTTTTAATCATTTCTTTGGGCTTTGGCGCCGGACCAAGACAATTTGGCCAACTCAGGCCGGCCGTAGAGCTGTAGCAGTTGCCCAGGATCATTAGCTCAGTTTTGTCTCCATTGAGCTTGAGACACGACTGGTCCATCCATGTGGCCACCGTTCCCAAGCAAGATTTTAAATTAGCTGGCACATTCTTTGGGTGGCTTAATGCCAACGCTAATTGGGTGTCATCTGCATAAATTATAATATGGATTCCGTATGGCAGGACTAACTCTGCAAGAGGCCTTAGATATATATTAAATAGGGTGGGACTCAGTGAGGAGCCCTGTGGGACTCCTCATGTGAGTGGCACCCTTCTTGAGGTGTAGCCGCCCTCGAATACCTGGTATGACCTATCTTGTAGAAAGGATTTGATCCAGGTGAGAACTTTTCCTGATACTCCGATCATTCTTAATCTGTTAAAAAGGATGCTGTCATTAACTGTATCGAAAGCGGGGCTCAGGTCAAGCAGGATGATTGCCACCGTGCCTCCCTGGTCTAGAATTTTCCGTGATTCCTCCACTACTGCTAACAGGGCCATTTCTGTTCCATGATTTGGTCGGAAACCTGTCTGGGAAGAGTGCAGAATCGAGTGGGTTTCTAAGTACTCAGAGAGAGTTCTATTTACATATTTCTTCAGGATTTTACTAGTCATGGGGAGGAGCTAGACCGGCCGATAATTACCCCATACGTCAGGATTAAGGCTGGGTTTTTATTAGAAGTGCTCCTATCATGGCATGTTTCCATGATCTGGGCACTTTGCCAGTTGCTAAAGAACAATTTAATACTTCTAGTAACACAGGTAAAATGACACCCCCCACCTTGTGCAGTATGTGCATGGGGGCCGCATCCAGGGGGAACCTGATTTAACTTTGGAAAACATTTGGTATAATGTATCTAGATCCAAAGCAGGGATATCTTCTAGCCTTGGTAAACAGCCCCACAGAATGTCTACCTCCCTGTCCAGGTTATTGAGGCCGGAGGCATTGGGAATGGTATTGTAGCTATCTAGAATTGTTTTATAAAAAATTCTGCAAGTTCCGAACAACGTTGCTGGGAGGATTCTGCAGGCAACTCAGGTGGTGAGCACTTTGTAAGACTTTTCACTATCCAGAAGATTTCCCTTGGAGTGTTAGCTTTAGCTGCCTTGTAATTTTCTCCTCATAGTATTGTATTTGTGCTCTCATAGGGCCCGATTCACAGAACTAACTTAAGACAAAATCCTAAACTTACTACCATTTTGGTATTAACAGAAGGCACTTACTCATTTTGGTATTCACAGAAGGCACTTACTCATTTCGGTATTCACAGAAGTTAGGAGTCCTAACTTTAGGACTCGTAAATGCCTTCTGTGAATACCGAAAGTCTTAAAATTAGGATTTTTCGCAGTTTAGTAGTAGTATAGTTAGGACTCCTAACTTTAGGACTCCTAAATGCCTTCTGTGAATACCGAAAGTCTTAAAATTAGGATTTTTCTCAATTTAGTAGTCCTAAGTTTAGATTTAGGACTACTAAATTGAGAAAAATCCTAATTTTAAGACTTTCGGTATTCACAGAAGGCATTTAGGAGTCCTAAAGTTAGGAGTCCTAACTATACTACTACTAAACTGAGAAAAATCCTAATTTTAAGGCTTTCGGTAGTCACAGAAGGCATTTAGGAGTCCTAAAGTTAGGAGTCCTAAACTTAGGACTACTAAATTGAGAAAAATTCTAATTTTAAGACTTTCGATATTCACAGAAGGCATTTAGGAGTCCTAAAGTTAGGAGTCCTAACTATACTACTACTAAACTGAGAAAAATCCTAATTTTAAGACTTTCGGTATTCACAGAAGGCATTTAGGAGTCCTAAAGTTAGGACTCCTAACTTCTGTGAATACCGAAATGAGTAAGTGCCTTCTGTGAATACCAAAATGAGTAAGTGCCTTCTGTGAATACCAAAATGGTAGTAAGTTTAGGATTTTGTCTTAAGTTAGTTCTGTGAATCGGGCCCTTAGTTTCTGCCTGATAGATTTTTATAGCTGCTCTGTAGTTCTATTTTTTTATCTAGGTTGTACTCTTTCCTCCAGGCTCTCTCTAGTTTTTTACATTTTTGCTTAAGTTCCCGTAACTTAGGAGAGTACCACGGTGATCGTTTTACCATAGGCCTTTTTTTACTCCATTTTTGCGTAATGAACTCGTCCAGGAAAGATTCGACCCACAGATTGAACGTGTCAGATGCTGTGCTGGGGTCAGGATCTCATAAAGGTTTAGAATGCAATAAAGCTATAGACCTAACCTCTGGTGAGAGTTTCGCCCTTGCTCGATCTCGGCTTTTAGAGGATTGCCAATTAGCGGTAACTGTTGAAGCCTTCCAATAAATCAGGATTAATAAATGGCCCATCCAAGGAACTGGAATGGGGTTGTCTACCGAGAGTTGTTCATCGTTCGTAAAGACCGGATCTAAGATGTGGCCCTTCTCATGCGTAGGGCTAGTAACGTTTTGTATTAGTTGTATAGCTTTTAGATCTTGGATCAAGCCAAATGCTTCTGCTTTAAGAGGGTCCTCTAGATGCAAATTAAGGTCACCTAAAATAATGAAATTAGGTGCGGTACTAGCAAGTGTCGCTGCGGTATCCGTAAGAGAATCTGCAAACCTCCCACTAGGGCCCGGGGGTTGGTAAATCAAAATTCCTGACAGTGAACAGGTAGGGGAGAATGCGAGTGAAAATGACAGGGTTTCGCAGTCCTGTATAATATCAGCCTCAATGCGCCCTTTCACAGAGTCCTTCAAAATGATGGCGATACCCACGTGTGGGATTCAAGCCAGTATGTGAAGTTAGCATAACATATCTTGGGTTGTATCTCTTTCCTATATACATCGAGAACTGCTTTATAAGATGGCCCATTCCTTCTCTGAGTCTTGTATGATAGAAAGGGCCGAAAAGCCATACTACGGCCATCTTGGATTATGACTAGTTGTGCCCCAGACCACGTGGTCCTCTCTGAACACCATCTGTATAATTTAGCTCGTACCAGCCTAGAGACAGGGTGAATTGTATTTACGACTGAGGCCCAAGGTCACATCTGCAGTAGGGAGTATCAAGAGAAATTCCTCTAAGCCCGAGACGAAAGGGAGTCACCCCGCCGACCTTCCCTGCAGAGATAGTAACCTTATGTGTGCAGATGGTATGAGCTCATTTAGGAGCTCTAGGGCTAACTGGTGTTTTTCCACTTGCAATGCTTTGTATGCTGAATCTGTTATGTATATAAGTGTGATTCTGTCAAGGAGCCAGCAGTCTTCCTCGGCGCACCTGATGGGTGAGGTTCGATGAGGCTCCTCTATGTAGAGTTCTGTTGTGGCCAATAAACGCTTGAACCTTCTACGTTGCCAACTGCTTATTATTGACTTGATATTGCGGGCCACTGGTAAGTGTGGCCCTTGGGATTACTATTAGATTACTTCAGTTGGCGACCACGAAGGAACCCCGTGATAGGGTCTTTCCCCTCCCCGTAAACGGGTGAGAGGATCGAGGGCGTCTTGGCCGGGTGGGCGGAGGGGAGTCTACGTCCGCTCCGCGCTCCCGATCGGGGTACCCTCTGCTGCTAGTGGCCCTTCACCGGGGTCCTACGGGCTTAACCCAGGAGCTGACCGTGTTGATTGTAGGAAGTTGGTAGCAGAGAAGGAACATTCGTACCTGGGTGCACCCGGTGAGTAATTTGTTTGTTTGAATCATGCGCTGTTGAGCGGTGCATTTGTTTGAAGCATGCGCCGTTAAGCGGTGCATTTGGAACAGTTAACTGTATTTGAGTTGAGGGGTCGTGAGTACCCTAGGAGAATTACGGAGGTCTTGCAGGGTGGTCCGGTAGGGACTGACTGTAGAGACTCCGCGGATCTTTTGTGATATTTTTGAAATACTGATCAGATGCCTAGTTGTTACCTGCGAGTAATACACGGCCGGATTGCACTCGGAAAAGCCTGTGGCTGAAACTGGGTAGCCATGAGACATATCTGAAGTACGGCTCAGACTACATCAGAACAGTCTCAGTGGTGAACCAGGGAGGTCATGGGATGGTCCGTAGTCCAGTTCGTGGTTACCCCTGTCTGATAGCCTACTGCCAGTCTGTTGAACGACTGCCTGTTGTGATTCTGTTGATCCTTTTGAATAATTCTCCACGAACGGGAGACGACGGGCTCGGTTCGTTTGTTTGGATGCATCAAGCTTGGATAGGTTGAACTGCAGGGAATAATGTCGACATATATGTTATCTGTGATATAAAGTCCTTTATATGTTGTTTGTGTCTGATTACTAACCAACATGTCGTGTTTTAGCAAATTGAATTGTTTTGGTTGTTGTTGCCGAATTAGCGACTCTCGTTTAGCTGAGAGTCAGCCTGCCCCTCCGGAGGGCAGCCCTAGCCACTTCATGTATGTGAAGCATGGAATTGCCCCCATATTGTTCAACACCTTGTGGCATAAGTATACTAAAGGTAATGAAGAGTTGCAGTGGCCGAAGACTGGTTCATTTGATGAAAAGAAAGTTGCCTTTCTACAGGAACAACTATTCTCTAGACGCAGTAGGCAATCTATGTTTGATGCCTTAAACGCCTGGCAGAAAGAAGCCAAACAAAGACGGATGAGGGGGGAGAAGCTGGCGAGAGCTAAGGCTGGGCAGACCGTAACTCAGAAAGCTGTAGCCTATGACAGAGCGAGAGTAGAGAAAGGAATTGATTGTATGAATCGGGAGTTTAGATTGAAGGTTGATAAAAGTTATGTGGCTCGACCCAATGCAGAGGATGAAATAGAAGACTTGCTGGACATGCGCCCGTTTTCAGGAACAATGGGTATACACTCCATGGAAACGTAGTGAGGTACTTTCATTGAAAACCCAGTTGCCAGACCCCAGAAAGAATCCTACGGCATACTATAAGGAACTTACGGAAGCCGCCTCCTCGGCGGTGATGACACTGGCTGATATCGAGCTATTTTTTGCTCTATTGGTGCCGGTGGACATATGGCGGCAGGTGCATGACCAGGATCACGTGGCGGAGTTTGGGGGAACGTGGGAGCAATTAAGAGACTGGGACAGGGATCGTAAGCTAGGAGATAAGCCCAGAACTGAGATATTGATTTTGCCGGAGAAAATAATCACTTACATGCATTCCCTAATCCCTCCCAGGAAAGTAGATTGGGACAAATTGACTGCGTGCAAACAGAAGAAGGACGAGAATGTGTCTGACTTCTTCACGAGGTTTGAAGGGGTTTTTATTGATTTTAGCGGGCAAGATTTGTCTAAGGAGGGTGGCATACGTTTGTTTGTTAATAGGTTTGTAACTAACCTATTGCCCGAGATATCAGCCCGACTTCAGGCTGCGGAGAGTACCTGGACTACATCTACCCCCTCGACTATTCTAAGTATGGCTCAATACTATGAGCATCGGGAGAACGAGAGCAAGGAAAAGACGGAAAAGAGATCGAAGGATTTGAAAACTCGGGTCCTGTTACAGCAAGTTGAAAGAGGCCGCGGTAGGGGTTGAGGAACACAGAATTTCGCCCCGCGAGGGGCGGTGCCCGGACAGGGTGCAGGACGAACAGATTTAGGAATAAACCAGTGTGCATTCTGTAAGCAGGAGGGGCACTGGCGAGCTCAGTGTCCATTGCTGCAGATGCAAACCGGCGTTCCGAGGGGCCAAGGGAGAGGCCGTGCTGGTGGTCGTCGAGGGGGACATACGAGACAGGAAGGTGTCGGGCAAGGTGAGAATAGCCAGAATTATTTTGACTATGGTCAGGGGAAGCAATATTATAATGAAGGATGTGTGAGCAACGACTCGGCGGGATATTCTGAGGCATAGGAGAGCCGAGGACAGAGTGGGGGACACGTGTCAATTCCGATAGACCCAAACGGACCTTATGTACATGCCCGTTTAATGGACGCATCGGGTACGTTTCTAGTTGACACGGGGGCTATGAATAGTTCTGTTTCACACACCCTTGTCCCTGGGGCTGCTCTGTCTGGCCAGAATAATGTGTCTGTAGGTTTCTCCGGAACTCCAGTGGTAAGCCCCATCTCCCAACCTCTTTCTCTTACATTGGGGCCGATTTCAATTGACTCACCTTTCCTTCTGACTTCACAATGTGGTGAGAATCTCCTGGGGATGGATATACTGAAGAGGCTGTATGCCCGCATCTATTGCTCTCCAGACGGTGTTTATTTGACTATTAGGAAACCCTTCCCTCCCTCAGCACAATGTTTCTCCAAAACGGACCCTCTGCCCCCTGAGCTTGCAAAGATTCCCCAGAGTCTCTGGGCTACCGGAGATACTGACGTAGGTTTGTTGAGCATACCACCCATTTCGATCACCCTGAAACAGAATGCCCGGTTACCCAGAGTTCCGCAGTATAAGATTGCTCCCGCAGGGGAGCGGGCATTACTGTCCATTGTTCACGATTTGATCCGCACGGGTGTGGTGGAAGAGACGGCTTCTAACATGTGCAACAGCCCTATTCTTCCTTTTCTTAAACGAGCCCCGATAGATCAAAGCCCTGATTATGCTGATACCTATCGTTTTGTGATTGACCTGCGTAAAATAAATAAGATTGTGGTACCCCAATATGCCGTGGTGCCTGACATCACTACTATTTTGACGATGATTCCCCCGACGGCTAGATTTTTCTCTGTCATTGATTTGAAAAATGCCTTTTTCAGTATTCCCATACATCAAGATAGCTGTTATCTTTTCGGCTTCTCCTTAGGAGGCCGCAGCTTCAGATTTTGTCGCGCCCCACAGGGCTATACAGAGAGCCCTAGTATTTACAGCCAAGCGCTTAAAACGTTATTGGATACATTAACCTTGCCAACCGGTAGCGTTCTGGTGCAGTATGTGGACGATCTCCTCGTGGCCTCTGATACTGAGCACGGTTGCCGAATGGCGACGACTGCGTTGTTACAGCACTTGGCAGACCACGGTAATAAAGTCTCGTTGTCTACATTTCAATATTGTCGACCGGAGGTGACCTATCTAGGTCATCTCCTGTCGAAGGAGGGACGACGACTGACTCCTGATCGTATCATAACTATATCTAACATGCCTGTTCCTTGCACGCAACGTGATGTCCGCGCTTTGCTTGGCATAACTTCTTACTGTCGCCAATGGATTCCTAACTATTCCTTACTGACTAAACCTTTCTTGCATCTAACGACTAAAGATGTGCATGAACCTTTACCTTGGACAGCTGAATGTCAGAATGCTTTTGTTTGTCTGAAATCTGCTCTTTGCTCTGCTCCCGTGCTTGGCACCCCTGATTACCGGAAGCCTTTTGTACTCTACGTGCATGAGGTGGATGGTTGCTCGCTTTCAGTGTTAACACAAGGATTTGGTGGTAAGCAAAGACCTTGTGCGTACTTTTTGGCGGTATTGGATAATGTCGCCAGGGCACTTCCCAGTTGTCTGAGAGCCACGGCTGCGGTTGCAGTGGCGATCCGACAATCGTAAGGGCTCGTCCTGAATACGGACCTGACAGTGATGGTGCCCCATTCTGTGGACGTATTGTTGAACAGGACACAGACTCAGCACTTAACTAGTGCACGTCTTACAGGGTACGAATTGACCCTGTTTGCACCACACATCACTATCAAACGATGTGTCACCCTGAACCCTGCTACGTTACTACCTCTCCCTCTGGAAGATCACAGTCAAGATATACATGATTGCATATTTCGGACAGAGGAAGAAACGAAGGGGCTGATAGACTTGACAGACATTCCCTTATCTGACCCTCAAGGGGAATTGTATGTCGATGGCTCATGTTTTAGGTTACCCAATGGCACTACGACCGCTGCTTATGCGATCACCACATTGCAAACAGTAGTTGAGACGGCCAAGGTACCTTATCGATCGGCTCAGGCTGCCGAGTTAGTCGCACTACTGAGGGCTTGTGAGTTGGGTGAAGGGTTAAGGATAAAAGTCTACACCGATAGCCAGTATGCTTTTGGCGTAGCACATAGCTTTGGGAGATTGTGGGCAGAGAGAGGTTTCCTTACATCCCATGGTCAGAAAATAAAGAATGGTCAGTTGGTTTTGAGGTTGTTAGCCGCCCTGACCTTGCCCCAAGCCATAGCTGTTGTTAAATGCAGTGCTCATAAAGCAGTAGTTGATGATGTAGGTAAGGGTAATTCCTTTGTGGACAGAATCGCTAAAGAAACTGCCCAATCCAATACCACCTCCATGTTCGTAACGAGTTCACATAAAGGGATGATAGAAGCAGAGGCATTCAGTAACACTATAGACAGCGTGAGAGAATTGCAATTAGAAGCAACCCCTGAAGAACTAAAGTACTGGCAAGAACAGATAGGAAAGCTGGATGACAATGGATGCTGGATTGATCTATCAGAAATATGTAGGTGGCTGCTGCCGAATGCATTTGTGAATGCGGTCGTGTACATGGCACACGGTCCCGCACATGTGGGGATTCAAGGTATTTGCGCAATACTGGATCCTGTGTGGTATAATACCAACATCCATAGGACTGCGAAGCAACTAGTCCAGAATTGCATGATTCGTCTACAGCATAATCAAGGAGGTAGCATCCCTGTTTTGACTGGTAGCTTCGCGCCCCCCACCAAATGGATTTCATTCAGTTTGAACGGGTTAACAACCTCAAATACATCTTGGTGGTGGTTTGTACGTTCAGCAAGTGGGTGGAGGCGTACCGTACCAAGGAAAATACTGCCCTAGCCACCGCGAAGGCCCTAGTAAAAGAGTTCTTTCCCCGCTATGGGTTACCCCGGGTGATCTGGAGTGACAATGGGAAACATTTCAATGCTGACCTTGTTGAACATGTTTGCAAGGGTCTGGCAATACAGCAGAAGTTTCATGCGGCCCGCCACCCCCAATCAGCAGGATTGGTGGAAATATATAATGGGATCTTAAAATTGAAATTAGCAAAGCTACAGGATACAACAGGTTTGAAATGGCATGATCTCTTACCCCTGGCTTTACTGTCTGTAAGAACCACTCCCCACTCCCGCAGTGGAATATCGCCATATGAGGTGATATTTGGTAGGCCCGCCAATGTATGGGGTGTGCCACGACCAAAATCCCTTAGAGACATCGAGTACCCTATGTTGGCAGACTACCTTTATGCACTAACTAAAGATCTTCGTTCCATTCACCAACAGATAGCAGCAGTGCTGCAGCCTCTGCCGGAGGGTCCTGGACACCGCGTGGAGCCTGGACAGTGGGTCCTGGTTCGGAACTACCAACGGAAATCGAGTCTAGACCCACGCTAGACCAAGCCCTTTCAAGTGCTTTTGGCCACGAGGACGGCTGTGAAGGTTGAAGGGAAACGGCATTGGATTCACGTATCCCATCTGAAAAGGGTTCCGCTTCCTTTGCCGGATGATCAACAAGACCGAGCGAAGTATTAAGACACGAAAGCGATAAACCGACCGAAGAGTCACCTTCCCCAGAAGCCCAAGGAGAAACGGATGGGCGAGTGGAGGGTGTAGTGAGTTCGGCGACATCTGCAAGAGGTAATCAGACACCTGGGGTAGCAATACGTGACAGGGAAAGTCACACACCCAATCCTTTACCTGACCCCACTGTGCCTGTTCTTTTCATTAATCCCGAAACACCGGGTCATGTTCGCTACAACCTGCGGCCCCGGCAGAAAGCAAAGATCCCAGGCTCAGCCTAGAGAATGAGAGTGAAGGGTCTGAGTAATCCCTGGGAATAGGTAAAAACACTGGACTGAACCCGTTGAGAGCTTGGAACTTTTGATATTGCTCTGTTCAGAAAGAAGATAGAGACATTGGTCGGTTAGCGGGGGGCCCAGGTGGAGTTTCCCTTTCAGCAAGAGTTGTGTCAAGTGCAACTCCGACGCGAGAAGTTTTTGTGTTCTTTTTCTTTTTGTGTTGCATGGAACAATAGGGGTCTGCCTGTGAGACTCTATAACGGACACAGGAAAGAAGCACCCTCCGGCAGGTTGGACTGCTTATAGATTTCCCTTTTTCCCGAGATTATATCTGGACTTTTAGTGAGAATGTACCCTTTTGCTCGTTTTGTCCCTGAAGAGGAACGTCCCATAGTACACCGCCCTTTGTATTCACATTTGCCAATGTTTTCTACTTGGAGTTTGCGTGCCAAGATTGTTTTTATTGTCATAATAGTCGTTCCATTAATGCTATGTCTAGGAATGTTCATCTATCTAGAATTCCGCTATCCTGTGCACACCCTGATAGCTACCACCCCCGCTCCCGAGGAGCACCGTTTTCAGACTTTTGCCCCACATAAAGAGAGGCACCACCAGACCTATGTGAATAAAGCTTTCATTGAAATGCTACATCAAACCCATAGTTCAACGACTGCCACAAACTGCTGGGTATGTGGCCTCCTCCCCTCACTAATGCACAAACACGATCTGTTCATTTCAATGCCGTTGTCATATTTGGGCAGTTGTGAAGCCTGGTTTAAATTATTGTCAATGATATATGAACATTATGCTGTTGATGGGCACCGATTTTCAGAGAAGGATTATGATTTGATTCTGGCATATATAGAAAGACACCAGGGATTCACTCCCAATGCCGAAGGTACGGACGGTACCCTGGATCCTACCGCTTGTATGAATGTGTATACGGAACAGGAAAATGACACCTGGTTAAGGGATGAAGTATCAGATTTTGTGTCCTTCAATTTTACTGAGTATTTCAGATATTTCCAGGAGCGAAATGTGTCAAATGAGAGAATCATCCCGGTCCCCGTATTGAATAGCTCATCCTCCTTTTGCATACATGGTACTGGCCATTTATTTGTTGGTTATAGTAAATGTAACTATACTTATAGATTACAAACCTTTAGCAGCCCACCTATACTCACTCCTCCGAATGTATATTTTGTGTGTGGAGAAAATGCTTACACCTGGCTTCCCAGAGGCTGGTCAGGGAAATGCTACTTATTCTTCTTATACCCTCCTATTTATATAGCGCCTTCTGATTATCATAGATCCCACTCGCTGAATCGACGAAGTTTAGACTCAGTCAACACTGATGGAGATGCCACCGACCAGACTGATACCCCTGCCCAACATTTTGTCGATATCATAAAGGGAGTCCTGCCTATGTGGGGACCCATTTTGACCAGTAAAGAGATTAGAAGATTGTCCAGGGTAGTAGAGGGAGTAGTAAATACTACTGCTGGGATACTGACTAATATCACAGTTGAGCTTCAAGCGACCAGACTTGTGACACTCAAAAACCGCCTTGTTTTAGACGTTATCCTAGCTGATCGCGGAGGAGCATGTAGAGTGATCGGCAGCTCCTGCTGTGTATATATACCTGACTCCGCCCCCTCGGTTCATCTGGCTATTCAGAAGTTGCATCGATTGGCATCTGAGATTCATACGGAGACAGGTACCTGGTCTATTTCGGGTTGGTTCTGGGATCTCCTTACCACATGGGGTTGGAAAATATTCATGGTCCTCCTAGGAATAGGGGGTTTCCTTTTCACTTGTTGTGTTTGCATTCAATGTGGGCCCGCTTGTTGCTCCTACTGTGCCACCCAAGTTCGCCTTGCTTTACCTACTCCTAAAGCAAACCCTGTTAAAGTAAACGCTCAGCTAGTGCAGAAAGAGATACATGACATAATGCAAATAGACAAGGGTATTTTCGAAGAGTAAGTTCCATGGATAGCTACATTATGCTAAAAAGGGCCGTTCTGTGGGATTCAAGCCAGTATGTGAAGTTAGCATAACGTATCTTGGGTTGTATCTCTTTCCTATATACATCGAGAACTGCTTTATAAGATGGCCCATTCCTTCTCTGAGTCTTGTATGATAGAAAGGGCCGAAAAGCCATACTACGGCCATCTTGGATTATGACTAGTTGTGCCCCAGACCACGTGGTCCTCTCTGAACACCATCTGTATAATTTAGCTCGTACCAGCCTAGAGACAGGGTGAATTGTATTTACGACTGAGGCCCAAGGTCACATCGGCAGTAGGGAGTATCAAGAGAAATTCCTCTAAGCCCGAGACGAAAGGGAGTCACCCCGCCGACCTTCCCTGCAGAGATAGTAACCTTATGTGTGCAGATGGTATGAGCTCATTTAGGAGCTCTAGGGCTAACTGGTGTTTTTCCACTTGCAATGCTTTGTATGCTGAATCTGTTATGTATATAAGTGTGATTCTGTCAAGGAGCCAGCAGTCTTCCTCGGCGCACCTGATGGGTGAGGTTCGATGAGGCTCCTCTATGTAGAGTTCTGTTGTGGCCAATAAACGCTTGAACCTTCTACATTGCCAACTGCTTATTATTGACTTGATATTGCGGGCCACTGGTAAGTGTGGCCCTTGGGATTACTATTAGATTACTTCACACGCCCTTCTGTAATGCCCTATCCTTCCTCAAGATGTAATAACCTGGTGGCAGAGCTTGCACAACATCAGGGTTAGAGTGCTTATGCAACCACGTTTCTGTTAGGAACAGCACATCTGGCTGTTCTCCGCTCAGGAGTAGATTAACTTCTGTGATATGTTTGGACAGGGACCTACAGTTGAGGAGAAGCAATTTGTATTCTCTCGAGTTCTCCAGTTTGGCAGACTGCCGTGGGGCATAACCTAGATCAAAAGCACAGTTGGTGCAGGATCTAGGGCCAGCTGAAAGACTCAGAGTGCCTGCATGCATCTTTAAAAGGTGTGCGCAATGAATGCAGTTGAGCAGATGAGTATCTTAAGATGTCTTTGTTTGGGGGGCCAGGGTGCACCAGCGGCGCAACCGCTGCATGCCTGCGCTGCGTGTCCACGCTGCCATGTGACTGAAATAGTCAGTGGCCCTGCCTGCCCGACTTGTGCCTGACCTTTGCCTCGCCTCCACTTGCCGTCTCCCTCCACTCAACTGGAACTTTCCGTGGTGGATCAGGGATTAAGCGTGGATCGCGCATTACAAACAGTAAGTACTAGGCGATAGTAAAATCAGCCCCTTAGGGACTCACTAAAACCACTCTAAAACAATATTTATTTAAAAAGCAAAGTTCAAAGTGCTAAAAATGAAAGCGTGGGCTCTGTGCCAAATGAGCAGCGTAACTATCCCGTCAGCTTGCTAGTCGCTGCGCATCCGTGCTGCCACGCAACTGAAATAGTCAGTGGCCCCGCCTGCTTGACCTGTGCCTGACCTTTGCCCCGCCTCCACTTGCCGTCTCCCTCCACTCAACCAGAACTTTCCGTGGTGGACCAGGGATTAAGCATTGACGGCGCGTTACAAACAGCAAGTACCAGGCGATTTTAAAATCAGCCCCTTAGGACTCACTAAAACCATTCTAAAAAAATATTTTTTTTTAAATCAATGTGCAAATTGCTAAAAAGAAAGTGTGTGCTCTGTGCCAAATGAGCAGCATAACTATCCCATCAGCTTACTAGTCGCCAGTATTGATCAGTTTCACTAAACATAACAGACAGTTACAATTACCAGGACTTTCTGTGTACTCCAGCACTAAAGCCACCTATGTCTTCATCTGGTGCCCCCATGCCACCACTGGCACCTTCTGCACATATTCCCCAGGCATGTGGAGGACTGCAGATGTTTCCTCTAAACGAGTTTCATTTTCCTCAGATCTTTTCCCACTTCCGAGGGCGCCCTTCTGCTTCTATAGACCTCGACTTCAGCAACCATGCACCAGTCCATGTCTCGGTACTGGTGAGAAATCTAGGCACACTTTCAACGTAACAATGGCATGGTTCAATCACCGCACATGCTTTGGGCAACAGGTAAAGCCATCATTAAGGGTTATTTCAATGATACCTTATGAAGCAGCAACAAACCCAGGATCAGCACCTTTCCCAATTAGAGGCTTATGCCCTCCGCTTGGAGGTGGAACAAGCCTCTCAAAACAGTGAGGGACAGGTATCCCGTCTGCTCGACCTTATACGGGAAGAAACTAATCACCTATCCTTAGAGACGGCAAAACAAATGTGGAGATCTTTAGCAGCTAGAGTTTATGGGTGGGGGTACAAAAATTGTATACTTCTCTATTAGTTGCATCCTGTCACCTTGCCAACTGGATCATTCTGGAGGTCACCAACAACCAGGAGCGCACCCAGCGTACCCTTCGTGGTATTGTATAGACTTTGCAGAATACTATCGCAGCCTCTATACAGAAGTTCCACAGACTAAAACTGAGCCGCAGCCCCACCTCCTACTGGAGATACCTCTCCCACTACTTTTTTCCATGAAAACTCTTCTGCTGGATCAGTTGCTTTCCGATAAAGAGGTGGGCGCAGCCATCTCAGTAGTGGCGTCCGGGAAAAGCCTGGGTCCTGACGGGTTTCCTGCAGAGTACTACTCCGCATACCACGAGGATCTGACACCTCATCTCCAAGCCCTGTACGAAGAGGCGACGCAGAGGGGCTCCTCAGCCACAGATATTGACATGGCCACGATGGCAGTAATCCCCAAGACGCAAACACCATGGACCTCCTGTTCAGATTTTCGACCTATATCCCTAATTAATACTGACATAAAATCTACGCAGCAATACTGGCTGCCCGACTAAGACCTGTGCTTAATACCCTCATCCACCTTGACCAGTGTGGCTTTATGCCTCATAGAAGCACAAGGCATTGCCTTCAATGCCTCCACGTTGTTCTGGCTCATTGACGCACCCTTTCATTAAGCCTGGCCCTGCTCCTTATCGATTTTGAAAAGGCGTTCGATACTGGAGATACTTGGAGGGGGTGCTGCTGAGGGCGGTGGTGGGGGCTGCGGTTTCAGGGACTTGTCAGTGTGCTCTATTCCAATCCCATGGCCCAAGTTCAGGTGAACGGAGTCATCTGAGACCCCTTTCCCATTCGTAGGGGAGCGCGTAAAGGCTTCCCCTTGTCTCCGCTCCTCTTTGCCTTGGCAATCGAGCCCTTGCTTCATCTGATAAGATGTGATGCCTAGATTAGGGGCTGGGAATGGGTGGAGGTCCGGGAAGACCACATTGCGCTATATACGAACAACGTTCTACTCTTTATGGCAGATCCCAATGTGACGGGCCTGCATTGTCTTCGACTACTCCACCTTTTTGGTAAGGCGTCTGGGCTGAGGGTTAACCTGACTAAATCCACTCTGGTCCCCCTGACACATTCCCATGATTGCTTTACATGGCAATCCATTATCCCAATTCTCCGTTTAAGTTTCCGATATTTGGAGATCTGGGTGATGCTCCTGCCCGGAGCTCACTTGGGCACTGAACCTTACACCTTTGATTAAGAATGCACAGGATGACCTGCAAAGATGGAAGAACTTACCAATAAATCCCATGTGCAGAATAGCCCTATATAAAATGATGATCCTTCCCTGATTTCTATATGTCTTTTAGAATCTCCTGTACTGCCTGCCGCGTTATTTGTTCCTAGCCCTAGATAGATTAGCTACCTCTTTCTTGTGAAGTGACTCCAGACATCAACTAGCTCTTTCCCATTGTCAATGGGCCCCGTATCATGGTGGCCTGGAAAAGTTCAATCTTTATTTTTACTACTTAGCTACCTAACTATTGGTGATTAATGATTGGCTTTCAGGAGGTTGGTATGACCCAGCGTATCAACTAGAGCTTGCATTCCTGGGGTTTTCCAAGATCCAGGCAATGCTGTATTGGTCCCCACTGCCAAACTCCATCTCAGCGGTGACCCAAGTGGTTATCCTGGCGGGGAGACATGCACTTTGGTTGACACACTGGGACACTAAGCTGATGCTACAGACCCCTCTCTGGCATGGCGCCTGGTTAAAGGAAGTGGCCACAATGAAAGGTTTCGGGAAATGGGACCTTATAGATATTTCACAACTGGAAGATATTTGGTCAGGAGCCCATATTCTCATGTTCCAGAAATTGCAGGATACTTATAGGAATCATACTAAACAATTTTACAAATACTTGCAACTTAGACATGCATTCACTATCCATCTTTCCACTGATACTCCCACCCCAGAATTTAGCCCTCTGGAGGCCAAGATCCTGAGGAGTGCACTGGGGAAAGGAGGTGTTTCCCAAATATACAGCACACTTGTTTTTAATGACTCCCTTATGCTAGACTATCTTAGGACATGCTGAGAGCATTAGCTGGGCCCCCTAGAGGACGACGACTGACGGGATGCCCTCAGGGCCCCCCGGGTCCTTACCATCTCTACCGACTGAGACTAATCCAGATATTTTGTCATGTAGTTCCTACAAATCTATACAGAATCTACGCATTTAGACAACATAAACTAAGGGATTTGTGTCCAGACTGATTCCAGACACCCCCGAAGGATATCTCAGTCTGTAGACCAGCTAGCTCACAGTGCCACCATAAGCCCCACAACCTTATCACGGAGTGAATAGTTTCTGGCAACTAGTGAACATGACAACCCTGACCTCTCAGGGATCGAGGAAACAGTACAGTACTTTTCGCTCAGTCACTCGTGCTCACTCAGTCTCAGAGAGATACACAGAATAAACTGTGGGAACGTTTTCAATAAGCATTTATTAAACCAGCGTAATTCTAGTATAAAATATGTATGCTGCAGAAACCAATAGACAGAAACAGATGTGTATGGTTATAAGCAACACCAGAGTAAATAGAAGATAGAATTCTACCATGGTGCTAAAACAATTAATATATGCAGTCATATAGATACATGCAGTAATCAGGAGTACTCCTAAGATGCAAACCCTTACTAGATGTACCTAAATTTACCTAGCGTGTATGTAGGTTTATAGCCAAGAATCCCCCTTGGAAAGAGCCAATGCCATTACCTGATGGGAGAGAACGAAGGACCACGTCTTGGTCTCGAGTTGGACACCCCGCAAGGGATGTCAGACAACTGCGTGCTGGAGTATCTGCGGGCAGGGACTTCAGCATCTTGTGTCAGCATGGAAGCTTCTCCTCTGGTTTGCCTAGCGAAGATGTGGGACTTATATACTTGAAAGGTACCCTCAGCGGTTCTACCTAGCTGTGTCATAGTACCGTGGGCCTGTCGGCCAAGGATGACGATAATGGTTCCTCTTGTACAGAGTTATTATGCAGAAGATGGTAATCCTTCTGCGGTAATAAGAATACTCATGCATAATAAATTAGGCTAGTTTTTGAAGAAAACCAAACAACATTTATTCGGCACCTAACTAGGTAAAGGGTTAGCACCAGAGCTGTTATGTAGAGCAAGGTATGACAAATGTAGGTAGAAGGCCGTGCAACTCCCTAGGCCTATATTGGGGTACATTGGGGCTCATAACACTCACTCCTCATCCGACTGGACGACAAAATTAACAAAAGCTAAAATATACCTGTTTAAAAACATAAAAGACATTGCTAAAATATGAGTTTAGAAACATCTAAAAACATGGTATGTGTTAAAAAATTATGCAAATGTTAAAAATCTCTATAAGTCCTCTAAATAGTCAATATACTGACCAACTGAGCACGCCGAAAGCCACGGTGCTCAGTGAGAGCAAGAGAGAAAAATAAAACAAAAACGATGTTGTTGAATTCCAATTTGGGTTATTTTGGTAAAAGGCTGAATAGTTCCCATCACACAGAAAGCCAATTGTTTATGTGTCCTGTGTGGGAGACGCAACATCAGTGCTGCTTGCTTTCACAGACGACGTTCAATGTGACACCTCTTGGATCTGGTCAGTAGAGCATAGGTGGTCCTCTCCAGTTCTTATTCACAAAAGAGAGTGAGAGAAGCAGATCAGTTGCAATCTCCCAGGTGCAATCGCATCACAAAAGGTAACTTCTGGTGTCTGTATATCCGTTATGGATATTCAGGCAGACAAAAAAGAGGACATACGAAGAAGACAGGAGAAAGAAAAGTGCAGAGGGTCCCACTGAGGTTGAATATTAAGCATCTGACTATCTGCGGGTGATGGGATATCCAAAGATATTGGAGAAGACACCTCACTCACTTATCGTGACATGTTTCATCATAGGCGTTTTTCCACACCCAGGTAAGATAGTACCACCTGGGCAGACTCAACCAAAAGATGTTATGGAAGTTCTTATAAAAAATGTTAACTGGCCATGCAGGGAACCAGATGAGTGATGTTAAAAATACCTACAGGTATACCCAAACAATATGTTTATTCACAGGGTACTGGATAAAACGTGATACAAAGAAAGGTTTTTTTTTCTGAATGCTATTAATTCAGTTCTACCCACATCAGAATGCCAACATGTTTCGGCCCACAACTTGGGCCCTCATGGGTCTGGGGTCTTCTTCAGGGCTAGAATCTCTACTCCTAGGTGTCCCTGCTCTAAAATCAGCACGTATTACATGCAAAAATGAGGTCTAATACACTCACCTGTTTTTGTTTTACCGTAGTTTTTCTAAAAGAAAAGGGAACAAGAAAGGCACAAAATATATATAGTGGGACAAATTGCCTCGGTTCAACTCTGGATAAATTACTTCCACCGTGAAATTCTTGGTCTCATGTATTCAATTGAAGTGTTCTAATATTTAACAGTTATCCTCTACTGTGTGATAACATGAGTGACAGTCCCTCAATACCATACCTCTAAAGAAAGGATCTCAATGCATATTTACATATCAAAAGGAAATGTTTAACTGACCTCAAACCAGTATCTTGTGGGCTACAGCTATCAGTGTCGAATCATAGACATCTACTCATTGATGTACAGAAACATTGTGTTCTATATTGTGGAGACTACCCGGTATCACTATGTCTCTAATGTGATCACATTCATGCCGGTGGAATCTTATATTTTCTCTGGATGCTTACCTACTGGGTATCGCTATTTAGCACCATGCGGGTCAGGAGTTTAGGTGCTGTCTTTTAGTCAAACACTGTGGAAGTGAATGAAACTCATCACATATGGTGTGTCATTACAATGGTCTCTCTTAACTTGGATCAGGAAACCACTGTTTCTCAATCACAACAAAACCCTTTTTCCCAAAAACCCTCGTTGTTGTTATTTTTCCGGAGATATTCAGGTTCTGCAGCCATATCCCCACACCCATGCATTCTCTTGGTTGGTTACACCGTGAACAAGTGAGTGCTGATATTTATTCTTGATCTTACGTGGAACGTGCCTTTACACATATCACAAATCCCACTCACGATTCCACGGAGTTTATAATGCCTGAGTTTATCATTCTTCAAAGGAAAAAAACAAGATTGCACCCAAAATGCTTGCATCTTTTGCTGCGGTCAGAGCCCGCAACCGTAGCCATCACATGCAGTCTATATCTATATGACAGTATCGGGTGGTTTGTAAAGCCATACTCTCGTATGTCATGCATCACCATTCGCATCCCAGCCAAATGACTTACTTAATCAAAATACAGACACCACCGGAGTACCTATATCTTCCGTCCTGTCCGCCACCATGTGTTAGTGGCAGTAGAGCGGGACTCTAAGTACACATCGGCGTCTGTAATTGACGTCACTGCGTCACGAGAGCGCCCAAAAGCTGTAATGCCACATGGGATTTGTAGTCCCAAAACTTCCAATCTTTGTTGCCACAAAAGGGGTCTTCTCCAGTTCCCACAGCCATTGCTGAGGAAGTACTCGAAGCCTGTTAGCCTGTGGTGAGCAGGTGTCTATTCCAACAGGAGCTGAAGCATCCCATGGAGGCTCTAAGAATGTTGACATCAACATTGGAATACGCTGGGGGTGTGGTTTCGCAGCGGGTCAACATGGCCGCAAGCTAGAACGGCTCCGAGACCCTCCCGACCTACCTCATATATCCGTACCACTTATCCGTGACACATCGGTGGCACCCGAAACCAGAGGGCAGGCGGTCCTCAGCGGTGTGGCCCGGAGCGGCACCGGAGCTCGCGTTCTGGAGTTATCGGCATCGGCGTGTTGCGGCCTACTTCCGCTGAAGCCGGGGAGTGCAGTGTAGAGGACCGCCGCCGGAGGCGTCGTGGGTGTCTGCGAGGCCTCCGCCATCCGGACCCGGGGGACCGTGGGTTCCGCTGGAGGACACAGGAAGCTGACGGGGGGCTTCCCCCCCACCCCCTCCCGTGGTGCTGATGGAGGGGAAGGGAATGACAGTGGGAGGATTGGTGTCCCTGGCGAGATGCGATCAAGCCGATCGCTAAGTGCACAAAAACAGCTGAGGTCCCGCCGGCTGCCGGCGTCGCTGTGAGTGGTTGCTGCGAGGCCCTCCCCTCAGACTCTGAGGCCAGTGGTGCTACAACTGGGGAAAAGTGTTATGACACAGAGCTGAACGGAGGGGAGAGGGTGCTCTTGGAGGTGGTGCAGCGGAGGTGCAGTGACGGTGCCTTCTACGACAGCTACCCCGGAGGGGACACATTGATTGCATCCAAATACTGGGGTGTGGCCAGAGGCTGAGAGCGACCCTGGAGTGGGGCCCGGAAATAGACACGGCGGCGGCTCGGCTGGGGCCTGGTGAGTTAACCCCTGTTGACGCCTTCCATCGCTACACCGCTGGGGGGGATACCGGGGGCCGTGCTGGACGTTCGGCCCGCTCCCCACCCCCCCGCTGGGACCGCGTTGACCGGGTGGCCGGGGCGCCGGAGCTGCCCATCCTCCCCCGGTGTTGGCCCGTGGTGATTGGTGCCTCCCTAGGGCTGGGGGAGCGACGAGACCTTAAAGTGGAGCCCAAGTATCGGGCCGCCTCCTGGACACAGCGATCCACGGATACAATCGGCTGGGCTTGGGGCGCCACCCTTGTGGTGACAGGGCGCTGCACGGCCTCTTCGTCGCTGTCTGGGGTTGATGAGGTGGGCCGAAACTTCTGAGTGGCTCAGGGGAGACGACTCCATTCCTCGGCCGGTCTGGGGACTCCTCCAGCGGTCACGATAAAGACCTGACATGGCCACAGCTAAGGGCGCCCGAGGGTCTCAACAGGCCATACTAGACCGCTATACCTGCCCGAAGACGGACCTGGCAGAGCGCAAGGAGGCTATCGAGAAACTGCAGACTGGCCCAGAGCAAGACTCTCCTGAACCAACGATGAAAGACTTAATGGCAGCTATTAATGGGATCCGCACTTCAATTGACTCTCTCCTCGGAGGTTACGCTGATAAGAGCGGATCTAACGAAACATAGAGAAAAAGTCAAACAGCTGGAAGTTACTACCACCAGTCTAGTGGAAGATACTGCGAAACTCCAAAAGAATATCGGGGAACTTCATTCATTCCGCCAATATGCAGAGACCAAATTAGACGATTACGAAGGACGCCTACGCCGCAATAATGTTCGCATTCTTGGCGTGCCAGAGAAATCAGAGGGTCCCTCTGCTGACCTGTTCGTTGAGGAACTGATCATTAAGAAACTGCAACCAAAGGGCCTTTCTAACCTGTTTGTTATTGAGAGGGCCCATAGAGTGCCGGGGGGTCGTCCGAGGCTGGGAGCCCCCCCCCCCCGTCCGATACTGGCTCGTCTACTCAACTATTGAGATAGAGACACCATTCTACAGGCGGCGAGGGTTGCGCCTCCGCTCCGCTTTGTAAATTCGGACATCACCTTCTTTCCCGACTTCACCCAAGCAGTGCAGATGCGGAGGCGATCCTTCCTTGATGTTAAGCGCAGACTGAGGGACAGGGGTCTCAGGTACTCCATGCTCTTTCCAGCACGTCTTAGAGTGGAACTTGACGGAAAAAGGCTTCTGACTGGCTTGATGGCCCCGGATCCTTGCCGGAAAGGAAATCCACTGATGGCTGATTTGATATATGGCATGGCCTGGATTGCCCCTGGATTGTTGAGACGCCATGGCTTCTGCTGAGATTGGCTCCGGGATCGCTGGAGTTCGCTGCACTGAGATATCAACACCATATGCCGAGTCATTGAGGCTTTCCTGATTATAGACTTGAACATTGGATGCTGTATGCTGCAAAAATGTGTTATGGTAGGCGGGGAGGGCAACAGATCCCTGTGCCCCCCACCCCCGGATTGTTTTTCTTATAGTAGAATAGTTGGGCGACAGGCACTCTGCATTTAAGTAACATGGGCAGTTCCGAGCCCAGAGTGCAGGGGAGCAGGGTGGGAGGGTGTTGGGTGGGATTGTTTAGTATTAGTTTAGTTGTAATTATGTTTTATCTCGACGGTACTATACATAGGCATGAACACAATAGTAGGGACTGGTTTTGCCACCAATGGGGATGCAGTGCAAGAAATAAATAAACATTTTGAGTTGGAATGTTAACGGACTGGGGGATAAGATCAAAAAAAGTGTAGTATTGCAGTACAATAGGAGGCTGTCACCTGACATTGTGTTGCTGCAAGAAACACACCTCATCGGCAACACGTGCAAAGCTATGCATAGAGGGGGATACACAATGGTGGCCAATGGAGGCTTTACAACTAGTTCAAGGGGAGTCGGTATCATGCAAAAAAAATCGTTTCCATTTTCACTCAGCTCCTCCCTCATAGATGACCGGGGCAGATATGTAGGAATCACTGGCTCCTGGGAGGGAAGGCCAATTACCTTTCTTTCGATATATGTCCCGCCGGGGATGCAGGCTACCTCATTCACGGACCTAAGTACGGAACTTCTTAAGCTCCCTGATGGGCAACTACTGCTAAGGGGAGACTTTAACTCAACAGTGTCAAGCACTCTAGATCGGCATCCCCCGCGCATGACTCACCAAGTTGCACAAGAAGCAATGGGACTAATGGATGGCTGGCGGACATACAACCTGGATAAGATTCAGCACACATTTCACTCCGGAGCACATGATAGCCTGTCCCGTCTGGACTACATCTTGTCCCAGCATCACAAATCACTGACCTTCGTGAGGTCGGACACCTGGCCAGAGGCATCTCCGATCACTCTTCACTTTGGGCTCACGTAGTAATTGACCAAACTCAGGTGGGAGGGATAGCCCCGATAAACCCCTGGTAGTTTAAAAATTCTAAAATTCGGAAAGGCCTCATTAAAGGCATTGACGATTATTTCCTAGAGAATGACCACACAGTTGAATCCCCCTAAATACTGTGGGAAGCCTTTAAAACAGTAATCCGAGGTCGGGCCCTTTCTCTGGTGGCGGGTTCTAGGAAGGATAAGATGAAAGAAATCTCAGACATAGAACAGGAGCTATACCGACTAGAGCAGGAAGCTACCTCAGACCCCACACCTGAAACACTACACTCCCTCCGTCTGCGCCAAGATGAATACAGAGCCTTGGTCACTGACCGGGCTAAAGTGATAGGACCGGATAAGCTGGGACGGATATACGACTGGGACGATAAGGCAGGTAAGCTGCTCGCCTGGTTGGACAAAAAGGAACAAGCAAGTAGGCTGGCACCAGAGCTTAAGGGACCTGATGGGTCCTCAGTAACGGACCCGCAGAAGATAGCCAACCAATTCGCAACACACTTCCAACTAATATACAGTACAGTAGCACCCTATCCTGAGACAGACTTCATTGATCTTAGAAAAGACGTCTCTCTCCCGACGCTATCAGACTCAGATCAGACATTCCTTGACAGTGCACTCACGGCTGACGAAATAGCCACAGCCATACGGGCGTTACGCTTGGGGAAAGCAATGGGCCCGAACAGCATTCCAATTGAGCTCTCCAAACTTCGACCGGATAAACTGGCCCCCTACCTTAAATCAATGTACGAAGATAGCCTCGAGCGGGGCATGTTGCCATCCGACCAGCGAATAGCCACCATAGTCACTATACATTAGGCAGGAAAGCCCAGAGCTGAGTGCGCTTCCTACCGACCTATTTCACTATAGAATGCGGAACCCAAGATTCTGGCTAAAGTACTAGCTACTAGACTGACAAAAGTAATAAGCGACCTTGTGCATCCAGATCAGTCAGGGTTTATGCCCAAACGAAACACTGCCCTCAACCTGTGACGCCTACATGGGGTCCTGGGAAGAGTACCGCCTATTCGCAAAGATGCCATAGTGGTTTCCATAGACGCCACCTTGGCCTTTGATACTCTAGAGTGGCCCTATCTCTTCGCGGTCCTTGCCAAGCTAGGATTTGGGCCGAACTTTTGCCGCTGGGTGCGACTGTTATACAGCGTGCTGATGGCGCAGATAGTGGTAAATAACAAGAAGTCGGAGCCATTTACACTGAGCAGAGGTACCCGTCAAGGGTGCCCTCTCTCCCCCTTCTCTTTGCCCTGGCCCTTGAACCACTCGCGCAATGGATCCGCAAAGATGTTATGATTCGTGGCATCCGTTGGTTGGCCGGGTGGGAGGACCGCATATCCCTGTATGCGGATGATATACTCCTCTATCTCACGTCCCCAACGAGATCCTTAATAGCAGCTTTTGATATTTTAGATGTGTTTGGGAGATATTCTGGGTTTCGCTTCAACTGGCAGAAATCGCTCTTATATGTCCTTTGGGGGGCTACCCCCCGTCTACCCAGCAACTGCCCAAATTCCATAGTCTCCAAGGGCTTCAAATATTTGGGTATATTTATTTCTCTTGAACCACTTGCCCGATATTCACATAATTTGCTCCCCCCATTACAACGGCTCAGAAGTGATATAACGCACTGGAAGTCACTCCCGCTATCGCTCTTGGGAAAGGCGGCATTATTTAAAATGATGTCACTGCCCCGGTTCTTATATGCACTACAGAATTCGTCCGACCTTGTCCCAAACACCTATTTTCAAGAAGTAGAAGGACTCCTCAGAGATCTCCTATGGGGAGGAAGACCTCGTATCGCCCTAAAAAAACTTACACTTGGCTGGTATGATGGAGGAATAGGCTTGCCGGACATTAAAAGATATTACTGGGCCGCCCACCTTATTGCCATTAATCATTGCACATATGGCCGCTTCGATAACCCAGGGTACCTAAAGGATCGCTGGCTTTTGCCCAACGGGGCCTTCTCGAGGACACTGTATTCAGCGGCCACTAAATATCCACTTACCGGCCCTACTGGCCACACTGTCCGTATCTGGCATTCAGCTAATAAATCACTAGGCTGGCAAAATAAGCTTACACTGGCCACACCACTGTGGGACTCGCAACGGCTAGGCTATATGGGAAACACAAAAGGATTTGATAAATGGGACTTAATAGGTATCTCTCAAGTTAAAGACCTCTGGAGTGGAGGGAGTGTTAAAACTTTCGACACTCTCCAAACGCAATATGCCCTAGCAGATACTGAGTGCTATCGGTATCTTCAAATCAGACATTCACTGCTAGCATCAATCCCAGAAGGTACGATCCCACTAGATACCTCCCCGCTGGAAGATAGATTGCTCGATGGCCATCTGCCTGACAGAGCCATCTCTCTGACATATCGTAAACTTATTAATAATGTCGAGGACCCATTGTTGAAGCTGAGAGACACATGGGCTGCGGATGGGATAGAACTGGACGATGAAACCTGGCAGGAAGCGATCTCCTCTCCTAAAACAGTCGCTATCTCAGCTCGACTATGTAACGGGCCCGCAGATGGTCCGAATGGGGGGCCTGACAGATGGCACTTGTAGGAGGGAATGCACACAAATAGGCACATTCATACATATACTATGGCACTGTGAGCAGATACAGGACTACTGGCGCAATATCCACAAGATCACCACCCTCGCCCAAAACCCACCTATCAACCCCACCTGCCCTGACGCCGCAGCCCGGAACCTCAGACAGTGGATCAACGACTGCGCCAACACCCTTGCCCCACTCAAGAGACCATCCAACAGCCATGCCAGCAGGAGAGCCACCTGGTTCACCAACGAGCTCCTGACCTCCAAACGCGCCTACCGTAAGCTGGAGAAGAAATGGCTCCACAAACGAATGCCAGAAAACCACGCAGCCCACAAGGACGCCACCCGCAGACATCACCACCTCATCAGACTTGGCAAGAGATCCTCCTTCAAAGACCGCCTGGATAGCAACGCACACGACAGCAAAGAGCTCTTCCGCATCATGAAAGAACTCTCCGATTCCGACGCCAGCGCCTACGACATCCTGCCCTCACAAGAACTGTGCGACTCACTGGCCACCTTCTTCCACCGCAAGATCACTGACATCCACAACAGCTTCAACTCCACGACCGCACCAATGACGCACGACTCCACCCGCCCCGCGATCACCACCAGCGCCAACCGCCTGACCTCCTGGGCCAACACCAACAACGATGAGACACGCAAGATCATGAACTCCATCCACTCAGGATCTCCGTCAGACCCATGCCCACACCACGTTATCAACAAAGCAGACGCGGCCATCGCACCCCAGCTACGGAAGGTCATCAACATCTCCTTCAAAAAAGCGACATTTCCGGAAAGCTGGAAGCACGCCGAAATCAACGCCCTCCTCAAAAAGCCCAAGGCGGACCCCGAGGACCTCAAGAACTTCCGACCCATCTCCCTGCTCCCGTTCCCGGCAAAGGTCATCGAGAAAATCGTCAACATTCAACTGACCCGCCACCTCGAAGACAACAACATCCTGGACCCGTCCCAATCCGGATTCAGACGTAACCACAGCACCGAGACAGCCCTCATCGCCGCCACAGACGACATCAGACACCAACTGGACAACGGCGAAACATCAGCCCTCATCCTCCTGGACCTGGCAGCCGCATTCGACACGGTCTGCCACCGCACCCTAAAGACACGTGTCCAAGAAGCCGGAATCCAAGAGAAGGCCCTTGACTGGACCTTGTCCTTCCTCTCCGGCAGAACTCAGAGCGTCCGCCTCCCATCTTTCCGGTCAGAAGCCACCGATATCATCTGCGGCGTCCCCCAGGGCTCATCCCTCAGCCCGACGCTGTTCAACATCTACATGGCCCCCCTCGCACAAGTGGCCCGCCACCCCAACCTCAACATCATCTCCTACGCCGACGACACCCAGCTCATCCTCTCCCTCACCAAGGACCCTCACACTGCCAAAACCAACATCCACAAGGGCATGAAGGCCATCGCCGACTGGATGAGGAGCAACCGTCTGAAACTGAACTCGGACAAGACGGAGGTCCTCATCCTCGGGCCCACCCCCTCAGCCTGGGACGACTCCTGGTGGCCGACCGCTCTGGCGACAGCACCAACACCAACCGACCACGCACGCAACCTAGGATTCATCCTCGACTCCTCCCTCTCCATGTCCAAGCAAGTCAACGCCGTCTCCTCCTCCTGCTACAACACCCTACGCATGCTCCGCCGGATCTACAAATGGATCCCGACCGAAACAAGAAGAACAGCGACACAGGCCCTCGTCAGCAGCAGACTGGACTACGGCAACACACTCTACGCAGGAATCCCAGCCAAACACCAACGGCGGCTAAAACGCATCCAAAACGCCTCTGCCCGACTGATCGTCAACGCCCCCCGCCGTAGCCACACCACCCCCGTCCTGAGAGACCTGCACTGGCTCCCCATCGACAAGAGGATCACCTTCAAGCTCCTCACCCACGCAAACAAAGCACTCCACAACGCCGGACCAGCCTTCCTGAACAGCAGACTCAGCTTCTACACCCCCACCCGCCAGCTCCGCTCCGCCAACCTCACCCTCGCAGATGTCCCCCGCATCCAATGTACGACCGCCGGCGGCAGATCCTTCTCTTACCTCGCCGCCAAAACCTGGACCACCCTCCCAACCCACCTACGACAGACCCAAGACCAACTCGCCTTCAGAAGACTCCTCAAGACCTGGCTCTTCGAGCAGTAGCGGCACCCGCCCCCCCCCCCCACCCCTCAGCGCCTTGAGACCCTCACGGGTAAGTAGCACGCTTTACAAGTACCCTGATTGATTGATTGATTGATTGATTGATTGATTGATTGATTGATTGATTGATTGAAGATCATGAGTGAAGTGCTAGGGGTGGAGATTATGCCGGAGGCGCCCAGATGCCTCCTAAATATATGGGAGCCTCTGACCTCACCACTTATACTAAGAACTGGGTAACGCTCGGATGCACAATAGCCAAGAGAAATATTGCTCAGCTTTGGGGTGCCCCACATCCACCCACGGTCACAGCTTGGGAGAGAGATTTGGACTGGTGCATGCTACGGGAAAAGACAGTATACATAGCCCGTGGTTGTCCACTAAAATGGTCAAAGACCTTGACCCCTTGGAACTCATACCGGGGCGAGATATGTGCCCCCCCCCTCAAATAGCCGATGATGATGACTCCCCATCCCTGCAACTTCCAATGTAATTGAATGACTGTACTGTAACTAGCGTGATTTCATTGTAACCCTAAACTTGATTCAGTAATTTTGTACTTGTAAGTCGAGAATGTTTAATAAAAGAAATAAAAAGATTATAAAAAAAAAGATTGGAATACGCTGACTACACTGCAATATGTGGGCCTTTAATCGGTCCAGTAGTGCATCCACGTCTAGAGGCGCAACCGATGGAAGCATTAGACATCTTTCCAACACGAATTTGTATCCGCAGAATAGGCAGCAGAGCACAGATAAGATACAGTCAATCCGCACTGATTTGAACAATAGAAACCAATGCTTGCTTTGCTCCCGGAGCCAAGGTGTGCCCAGATGGAGTATAATGCTTTCACGGCAACGTCGCACAAGGAGTGCTATTTCCATCTCTTTGGAAAGTGGGACGTCCATTGGGTAGCAGGAAAATTAAAACCAGGACTCCCACTACAAGTAGAAGGACCAGCGGAAGCAATCCATAAATGCTTCCTTATACGGAGTGTATAAATTATAGAATAACTCCGAAGATCATCTGAAAGGGGCCTAATAGTCCAGAACCTATGCTCTTAAAGAGGTGTACTATCTCACTCAGATCAGACATGTTAAAGATACAATGTACCATTTCTCCAAAATGGAGCAGGAAGTTAGTTTGGACTAATGACTGTATCTCAGCGAAGACCTTGCAACCTGGAGATCAAAAGTCTCTCGGGCTGAGATTAAAGCCACCTCCTTCTGTAAAAGTATGGCTTGCAGTCTGCTCAGAGAGTCAAACCGTATAAGGGAAACATTCAATAAAGGCAATAGTGGCGCCTCCCTGACTGTGTGGGTCAGTGGAAACAATACTTGCATATAACAAGTAACCCTGGAACTTACTGTGACAAGATAGGGATGCCTGGCAGCATCCCACAACAACCTTGATCATTTAGCATCAAGTAACTTTCAAGTGACATGATAGGTTTGCAACCGAAGCATTACAAGCTCCGTGAAGCATAATATCCTGGCAAATTAGAGACCCACTTAATGAATTCTCACAGTCTGAACCGCTGAGAAAGACTTCAGTGTCCCCATTCCTGCATCTAAATCTGTACAGTAATTCCCAAGATTCATGTATGTATTCTACACCCAACGCTTCATACCTGACTGCTTGGTGACACTGTAGACAATATTGAAATTGGGATGCCGTGACTGGCAGTGTAATATGGCCATGGATTAACCATTCTGTGGAGGGTGACTCAGTCACGGTGAAAGGTAATCGGTCCAATTTTTCAATGTGCAGCATTGTAGACTTTGCATCTCTTCGTGCCATTGCTGTCTCTCTTTCTGTTAAATTATATGCAGAAAACAGAGACGTACTGTTTATATACCGCCAGGGCACGTGACCAGAGTGCAATGAGTGTAGCATCCAGCTTAGTAATAGAATGGACCGCAATTAAGATTGTCCATGCTGAAGAATAGACAAATCCTGTTCTTTTTTATCTACTGCCCAGTGAATAAATCCTGGATGTTAATGTGGTCATGCCCTTGTCGACCACTGCCAAAACCTTTTCTAGGTTAATCCCGTCAATCTTGCGCAATCTCTCTGCAGCTTTCTGTTGGGATATTTTGCATAATTCATTGTAAATAGCATATAATAAGCCTTTCTGACATGGTTTCTGGGGACCTTACAGGAAATGCCTAAGATCCATGTCATCTGAGAGTAAGGACAAGTATTTTACCTGGGACAGTGTTGAGGTTTTTAACTTCTCTACACTGTAAGATGTCATCACCCCCTATTATTCTTGTTGTACGTAGTGCTGGTCAGGCCTATGGATACTAAACCCTACGGCAGCCGCGGCCCGTGGATGGAGTTCCGTGGTGCGGTAAGGCGGGGCGGGGGAGGTTTCAGGGTGGGGGGTTCTAAAAACCGGAATATGGATAATTGCAGGTAAGTAACCAATTAAATGAATAAAACTAATTTCGTAGCGCGCGCTGCATCGCATTTTGCGATGCAGCGCGCACTACGAAATTCGTTTTATTTATTTAATTGTTTACTTACCTGCAATTATCCATATTCCGGTTTTTAGAACCCCCCCACCCTGCCCCTCCCCCGCCCCGCCTTACCGCCCCACGGAACTCCCTCCACGGGCCGCGGCTGCCCTACGGTGGTACCCCTAAATCTTGACTGAAACATATTTGTGTCGATAGGCCAAACTAACCATCCCTTCCAATTGGGGTCTGAAGAATTGTATGAACAATCATGTATAATGTCATTCAGCGTATCCTCACTATGTTGTGTATAGTTTCGCCACCCCTCAAAGTGTGTAATAGAGGGAAACCGAGGTATGTTCAAGTCCTTTATCTTGGCTAACCCAAGACAGGAAGTATGTTGCACTGTGTTATTCAGGAAGATAATTTGCTGTGCTATGAGGCATGCTCTAAATAAGGCCTCAGTTCCCTCAACTTGCCAATGTTTAGTCCCCCAGATTTTGTGTCTATGGTGTCCCTCCAAGAGTCGAAACCCTGTAAAGACTACTGGGAAATAAAGGAAGCAGAGCATATCTGTTTCGTGTTAGTGAGCAAATTTTTCTCTGCAGGTGTAGGTGCAACCTTATAATAGTAAGAGGTTGAGTCTAAAGTGTTAAAACCAGCAAAATAAGCAACCTTTTGTGCAAACATTTGTGAACTACCCTTCGGTGGTGTTGGGCAATGTTCCCATTGGTGAAAAGTTAAACATTACGTGGCATACTTGTTTTGTGCAACAATTTATGACCTTAGTGTTGGTAACAATGCATGGTGTCAAAATAAGATGTATCATCATACAACTCGTTACTGGAGAATGCAGCAGATTGTTCTAAATCAGACAGCATAAAATTTACAGTTTCAAAATCCCAATCATCAGAGAAAGTACTGGCAGTGATGATGTCATTCAAAGATTTATTTTTTAAATCTTTTTATTTAACAAGCTCATGAAGTCACATACAGATTTACAAGCGCATACAGGTATAAAGTTACAAATCCCATTGTCTCAAGGCCAGCACAACATTATTAGTATCACCCAGCTCTGGCAGGTTGCCGCCAAGTTAGTGTTGGCCCAGTTTACACAGTCTGTGAGGCCCCAGGTCACCCCCATACACAGGACCCACTAGCACCCCCTGAATCACCCAGCGCTGACACCTCACCTATGTCTAAGTATTTCTCCCAGGGGGACCATCTTTTTTCGTCCTTTATTCTTACATCCCCTACTATCATATGTAACCTTTTCCACATGGTAAGACCATTCAAGATCGATCTCCCACTAAGCCACAGTTGGAGGGATGGTTGACCCCCACCTACGCGCTATGTTATGCTTTGCCGCTCCGACAGCCAAGGTAAGCCAGGTTCTTGTATGTCTAGGCCAATCTTCCTCTCCCTTAACCATCAGTAGGAGACCCTTAGCATCCAGAGGTATCTCTCCTCCTGTGACCCTGGACCACCACCACTCTCTGCCAAAAGCGAGCGATCACCGGGCATGCCCATATTATATGGAAAAAATGATCCCTCCCTCTGGCAGCCTCTTATACAATGAGACGATTGTACTTTACCCCATTTGTATAACAGTGTGTGAGGGTAGTATGATGATAAAGAATTGTAAGTTGTATCAGCCTAAATCTAGACCTAATCGCTTTCTCTCTAGGCCCCTGCAGCGCATCGGTCCACTCTTCATCCTCGAGGTTGCCTAAGATTCAAAAACATTTTTTTTAAAAGGTGCTATTTTCAAAAGTTCAGTGGGACTAAATACATCATATGAAACTCTATCCCAAACTATTCCTTCAGGAGCTGAAACTGCGGTAATGTTCACAAAGGGCAGGTCTCTTTGTTCACAATGAAATGATGTATGTGGTTTCAGGACCAAGTTCACATGTGGTACTGCAGAGCATTCTGGGAGTTAGTGTCTGTTTAGGAGCAGGAAAAAGACAGTGACTAGACCTATCCAAAGGACTAGGAAAAGTAGACCAATTGAAATCCAGAGCTGTAGTCAGGGAGAAGCAAAGTATGTGTTTTTAAGCCAAAGGTAGAGATTATATTTTTTTATTTGTGGGAAACAGAAGCTGATGGTGACTCAGGTTCACTTGGATCCAGAAAAAGCTAACAAAAATCGATGAAGAAGCCAGATGCGAGACATATTCACATAGATGTCGGTATTAAGCCGAATTGAGATCTGTTTTTTATTTGTATTTTGTCACTGTTCAGTTTCAATATGCATGAGTTCCATTGCATTGTTGGTAACTCCATTACTTTGTATAGTAAAATCTTCAAAGGTTATTAGTCTTTCTGTCTGAACCTCCTGTGTGGTAACGAGAGGAGATCGACAGCTACCCAGGAGCTCACACAGCTTGCTATTCAGTATCAGCCACATAGTGTGGTTTGATCAGATCAATAGAGACAAATCTCTTTTCTTTCTTGTTTGCCGGCAAGAGGCGGAAGAGGTACCGTTCTTGTTCCTTTGACAGCCAGGACAGGTACAGGCGTTCTTTAAAATGGCCTAAATTCTTTTTAGTCCACAATCGTTTCTCTGACCAAGTCCCTGATCTTTGGGACCCAGGCAGGTCTTGCAGGAACAGCTTTCACTTACCCAGTGGTGGTGCGTTTTACTTGGACATAGCATCTTAATGCCCGGAATTCATTGAGTTCCTGTAAAACAGCCAAACGATATTTGATGTCAATGCTTTTTATCCGCCACTGTGCTGCCACAATCGAGGTCGGCTACCCACTTCTAGTCTCAAACAGGACCTCATATGGAGTACGGACCTCCTAGGGAACTTCTTGGCATGTTATTAAGTGCCCTCTGGACCTCATAAAGGTGATTGACCAAACTGCCACCCGAACCTAATACCCTCGCTGTTAAGAATTGCTTTAAGTCCCGGTTTTTCATCTCCACAATCAAATTTCCCTGGGGATGATATGGAGAGGAGTACCGCAAGACCACACCCAAACTTCCCATAGCTTCTTTGGAAGCCCGAGAGCTATACGCAGTGCCACGGTCAGAGTGTAATGTGGTAATTGTGCATGTCCCTATAAAGACTGCCAAATCCTTGATAACTGTTCAAGTGTCAGCCAAGTGCTGGGGTCAAACCCACAGGAATCTACAACATGAATCCTCTGCCACCAAGATGTACTTGTAAGCCTCTTTGGATTGTAAGGGGTCGCACTGGTACAAATAAACATATGCAAGAGGTCTGTCTGATATCAGTAGTGGTGTCTGCAGGGGTCACACTTAAGGACAAAGCCCTTGGTCTGCTTGGTAAGACTGACTACCAATAACGTTGTTTCAGACGTGAAACTGTTGCAGTAATACTTGCATGAGCTGAACCCAGACCCTCTCGTGTGCAGCTAGAATTAAACCTAATCTATGATCCATGATTGGTACTACTCTATCCCTCACTCCTGGAATTTGAGCATACATAATATTTTGTGCATCTAACCTGTAGGAGTACTTGAGTGGAAAACCTTTTGGCAAGGCTGAGCTGTTATTACGCGTCTCGATGATAGCTACTATTATCTGTCAATCTATTCTCATGCTAGAACAAGTGATTGCAGCAACGGCAGCAGTTCTCACTGTTGCCTTGGCTGCTTCATCAGCCAAATTATTACCTTTAATGTGCATGCCAACATGTTGATGTCTCAGCGTATGAATCACGTGAGTCTGTGGCAAGCTTTTTTTCAGCTCTTCTTCTTGTTCCCAAAGCAACTTGTGCTCTATTGTGCACCCTTTTGAGTCTCTAAACCCAATCTGGCCTCAATCATGAAGGTGTTCATTGTAAGACCGGACACAGTAAAATGAATCACACACAATCAGTGTGCAGAATTCCTAATCCGTATTTTTTAGTGCCAGTATCAGGGCTTTTAGCCCTGCCAGCTGTGCAATCTCCTAGAGACTTTGTCTGTGTATTGTTAGGACGAAACTTGCCATCCAGCATACATCCCTTTACAATTGCACATGCGGCGCTGTATTGCTGTTTACTTCCTACGCCAGGCTGAGCTGATCCGATAGTGTAAATTATATATTCATACTGATCTAGAGGCCTTATTTAATTCGGGAGAGGATATTCTTGTTCGTATTGCAGGAATGCTTGTGTTTTCGATGTAGAGCCAAATTTGTAGTCTACATCTGTTGCAGTGAGAGAATTAGTCCCCTGTATATATCTTGGACGTAGTACTTTTCTGTTTGGAACGCTTGCTTTTCTAACAACCTCTAAGGTTGGTACTGGCACAACGATTAGTCGTTTCCCCTGAGCTAGTGCTCTTTCTCTCACTTCAGCAGTCTGTACTGCTGTCAGCATTTTTTCGGTTGATGCAAAATGCATTACAGCGTTTGTGTACAAATGAGATTTGTATGCAATTGGTTCTGTTTCGCCTTCATCAAAGGTTCGGTAAGTGAATCCGGGTTGACCAGTGATTACACGGATCACCAAATTCGTAGTATTTTCACATGTGTTTAAGTGTTTTGAAGCTATCAAGGTAGCTTGCAAGGAAAAGAGTATTTCTATGTGTTCCTGTGTCCAATGGTGAACTGAAAAATCAGGTCTGATTAAGCCGTAGAATGGTTTCACTTTTTCTGCGTAATCCAAAATGTATGTTCTGCTAAAATTAGTTTTGGAATCCTAAAATGGATTGTACGTTTTTCAGAGTTTTTGGAGGTTGGAGTAGCGCATACTTTTCTTAAAAAGTAGCTGCTAGGCTTTTCCCTTCACTTGAGAGCTCATATCCCAAAAATAGGATATTGAGGTAGGCAATTGTTTTTTTTTAGTTACGTTTGTAGCCCTCAGAGGCGAATCCCATAATTGTGTTGTTCACCCTGTTCAAATGATCCAATAATTAATCGTCCGTCAGATAAATATCATCAACATAAGAAAATGCCTCCTCATCAAAATTTTGAACCAACTCTGATACTCCTGCTGAGAACAGCCCGGGCCATTCTTATACCCCTGGGGCAATCTATAGAAGTGGGGTTGACAGCCTGGGGCTGAAAATGCTGTCAAATATCTGCTTTAAGGCACAATATTTTGGCAAAAGAATCAATTTGAGATATATAGTGTTGTTTTGTATTTTTTCCGCACAATGTTATTCATGAATGCGGTACTGTTTGCATTTTGTACTGCAAATGTTTTTGTGCATGTGTTCAAATGCCTGTAGTTTAAAACTAGACGGTATGAATTGTCGGGTTTAATTACGGGAAACAAAGGATTATTCGTGGAAGAGGTACAATTCTCAATCACACCTTGATATTCAAGTTCATCTAAGATCTCGCTGACTTGCTTTTTTGCGTCATGTTTTTTTGGGTACTGCCTCTGTGGTGTAGGAGTAGTTTTTACTGGGATTTCATGGTGAGGTGACACAGCATCCCATCCTGAATGACTGCGGTATAATGCAGGAGCTAGTGCCCACTCCTACGCGTATGACTATTTTACTGATTCTGGAAAGATGTCGGACAAAAGCAGATCAAATTACTGTTTGCCCTTTTGGGCAGTTCATGATGAACTCAGGTGGTCAATCTTTTTCAGCCAAAAGGATATTGTATCCAAAAGTCAGGTACCACCAAAAGAGGCCTTCCACTTTCCTGGATATGTCCCCCTCCATTTGGAGTGTTATCTCATATAACTGATGCAGGACACTTACCCTAGTATCAGGTGTTCCACCTTCAATGCTGCTGTCGCCAGAAATTCCATCAGGTTCTGGCGAGCTATTGTTACTTCTGCTGCACTGTCTAGCATCGTCAGAGCCCATTCCCCGTTCACAAGTTGAATCCTCAGTAGCCTGGGGATATATTATTTTAAGGCCAGCTATGTTCTCCTTTTTAAATTGAGGTTTACTTTTCTGTTTATCTTCTTTTTTGATAATGTAGTCTGAAGTGTGATGTGTGTCTCTTGGCTTTGCTCACTCTTCTGATGAGCGTTCTGACCGTCCCTCCCTCTCTGAGTTTTTAGATGAACCCTGAGAGGAATGTGTATCAGTATCCAGATACCTGTCTGGTTTTTTAATATTATCATGATTTCTCAGGTTATATTTCCTGTCAGACAGGGCCAGACTGGCTGCAGCAGGCACCGGGCTTTTCCCCGGTGGGCTGCCAGGGTGGGGGCCGGTTTTGAGCCCCCTGGGGAGCCGTTTTTGTTACCGGGAGCCAGCAATATCGGCCCCCTGTAACAAAATCAGTCGAAACCGGCTTATCAAACAGCTTGGCCGTACACCCCCTACCCCCCAGGGGGGCAGCCGAGCAGTTTGCCATGGCCAGTTTCGGTTCCCAGTCTGGCCCTGCTATCAGAGGGCTCCTGTTGAGGAGACCCACCCTGTGATTGTGATTTATTCTGTTTGTTTTTTGATTGTTTATTATCCCATTTTCTTTTTTTAGAAAAAAATGAGTGCTTGTTTGGATATATTTCTTTTCTGGATTACCCATTGACTGTGGTTTCACAGGTCTATCTCCCAAATTATCTCCTCTCAGTGAAGCATAGGTCTCTTCGATAATTTTAGATAATTCCCACTCCTGTTGTGCAGGAGTGCATTCCCTCATCAGGCGTTGGCGTATAGCCACAGCTGCAGACTTCCCTTTTATGTATGCTAACATAATTGTCGATACCTGGGAAAAATTGCCAATTAATTTCATCCCTACGACCAGGGCAGGTTCTGCTCCATACTCGTTCTGTATTCGTTTTAATACTTCTGGTATAACTGCTATTGATGGGGTACCATGAGTCCTGGTATAGATGGCAGTGAAGACTGTACCCTAAGTGGTACAATCCTCTATCTGGGGAGCTATCCCCATAGGCAATCAGATCATCAGTATTCTGTGTTTTTCTTGCGGGCCTGTGTGTCGAAACACTGCCTCCAGCTGTGCTATTTTCTGTGCTATCCAGAATGGCATTTGCTCACGTCTAGTGGACATTCTTCCCATAAATGCGTTTAGCGTTTGTGGGGTGATTTTAGTGATTTACTCGGCACCTAACTAGGTAAAAGGTCAGCACAAGAGCTGTTGTGTAGGGCAAGGTAAGGCAAATATAGGTAAAAGGTTGTGCAACTACCTAGGCCTATATTGGAGTACATTGGGGCTCATAACAATATTATCGTTACTGTGCTTACCTCACACTGGCTAAGCTATAATGGGCGGGCCTTTTACCAAGCCCTGACTTCCCCTGCTGTGCGATGACCCATGCATATTTCTACCACATGGTGTGGCCATGCCCGGTGATAGACAGATACTGGACCACTATAGCCCCAGAACTTACTGAGGAGTTGGGTTGTGCGGTCCCCTGCACACCTGTGGCCTTTCTCCTGGGGGTTCTGGAGGGTGTGGCAGGATATCGAGCAGATAAAACATTCCTGGGCATTGCTCATATGGTGGCGAAAAGAGATATAGCCACTAAATGGACACAGCCCCTTCCCCACAGTGTCACAGTGGCTCGGAGGCTTGGACTGATGTGCAATTCAAGAGAAGCAGGTGTTTATAGCATGGGACTGTCCACAGAACCATGAAAGGGTGTGGGGTAAATGGTTAAGTCAAGTGGAATAGGACGGGAGACCCGATGTCACTAGTGTGTTCAGATGAAGAAGCACCTTTAAAAGCCTGCCCCAACACTGCCGCCAGACTTCTTACCACCTCAAGAAAATTCGACCACATATCACCACACCTGAAAGCCTTGAACTGGCTTCCTCTTGAGGTTAGAATTCAGCTTAAACTGGCCTGCATCACACACAAGGCCTTATACTCAAACTGCCCTGCTTATCTTGCACAAAAACTGGTGGTATCCGGAGGAATCAGAAACTCCCGATCTGCCAGAGACCTCCTGCTTCAAGCTGCACGCTTCAGGGAAAAAAAAACTTACAATCGGGCTTTCTCTGGGGCCGCTCCAAGAATATGGAGCTCTCTCCTGCCCGCTATCAGAAGAATCCCTTCTCTGGCACGCTTCAAAAATGAGGCCAAAACCTTCCTTATGGGTAAATTGCTCTGTTAAATGTTCCCTTCAACCAGCACAGAGACCCTGATCTACTCCCGACTAGCGCCTCCTCTCGGATTACCTAGTCACCGCTCCTAGAAACCTGGGGACTTTTTCTCGAGTAACTATAAAATGCAAACTGCACATACGTATCCTCTATCCTTTATATATCCTGCACCATGCCCCTCTTTACCTTTTATATATTACTGGGATTCCAAGCCTATTGTACATCTCTATGATTCCTGTAATGCGCTCTGTTACCCTAACAGGTCCCGTTCGCGCTCTATAAAACACAAAAATAAATAAGTAAATAAATAAATAAATGTGCGCTTCTTAGTGTTATTTTGGTTGAGATGCTACGAATAGCACAAACCACACAGTGGATTGAAAATTACTTGTATTGTTTGCATTAAAATAAATTACATTGTTTATCAAGAAAAAGAACCTCACAGAGCAAGGCATTTAGAAAAATCTAAATGCAAAATGGAGAAGACGTGCAATCATCTGCTGAGAGAAATGCTGGGTCCACGAGTTAAAATCATGCTGATTGCAGCAGGAAATCACTGGCCTCCATGTTCCTGGCACCTGGTGGACACCAGTTGGGGGAGAAAGGTGCTGCTCCAATAGGGTGCTCTGCCAAGGGCCCAGCTTGGGCTGCTGCATGCGGTGGGGCAAAGCTAGGTTTTGGCAGACAAAGAAGCTGCAATATTCTCTTGGTCTTCATTGCACCAGCAGAAGAGGGGGAATCTTAGCAACCCGGGCCTCATACACTGTCATCTTTTCAAGATTAGTTGTTAGCAAGACTAGCCATTACTTAGGAAGGGAAGGGAAGGCTTTTCAGCCTAATAGTGGCTTGAGCACAACACCATTTAATGAACTGTAGGTAATTGATTTATAGAAGAATCGGATGCATACTTTTATGCAGGGCTTTAGGTGGGATGAAAAAAGTAAGGATCTCTAAAGAGGGTGTGGCCTATATAATTAGAGGTGTGGCTTAAACATGTATACTCAAATTTTGTGATTCTCATCGAGTGCCACCGGACCGGTACTTTGGCTCCTCTGAGCTGTCTATTATTGTATTCAGAGATAGAACACAACAACTGACAATATACCTTAAACCAGCCAGAACTATTGGCTTTGTCAATGGGTGTTGCCTGGTGAAAATACTAAAGTGAGCAGCAACAATAATTTTGTTGTAAATAATACTGAAAATATTTTGATTCGAAAATTGTGAGACTGTGAGGCTCGTGTGAGAAGTAGCGGTCTTAGATGTGTCTCCATCACTCCTGCTATGTTCACTCTGTGTCACACATTAAAGTTATTTCTTCCACCCTATCTTGCCCATCTGCTTTTTTTTACCCCCCATCTCTTTCCTCTTCAGCACCCTCTTATCACTGTCTCCCGAATGGACTTTCGTGCATCTACTTCACTTCACTTCCCCAAACCCACAATGAACACACTCATCTGTAAGCAGTACGTGTTACTGTCGCCTTGTCAATATTTTGACAACTCTGTAGTCCTTCACACTTTCATGGAGTCACAATTGCAAATGGAATATGCGACCATTGCCTTCGGTTCTCTGCAAAGAGACCAGGAGTTCGTTGACCGTGTATTCTGAGCACGTTTTTGCCCATCTGAAAGGCACTGAGGGAAACTTAACGTTTTTTACATGTATTTTTTTAGTAATCTTTCAGTGTTTTGCCAGTAGAGTTAAGGAACAAAGTGCCCAACAGGGACCCGTTTCAATCTCTGCTTTTAAGACCCGGAGGGACCCGGCAAACTTAAAGCCTTGCTTTTATGACCACCATCGGTACTGTGTCCTTTACAACTTTATTGACAGAAATGCATTTAGGCGGGATGCATCTTAGGCTTGACTGTCCAGCGGCAAACAAACTACTGGTTGTTCCTTGAAAACATGTTAGTTTCCTTCAATTGTTATTCATCTCATCATTTTACCCTAATCAGCCACGTATGACCTTCTCTTTTGCCCAACCACGGTGTGTTTGTTTTCCTACTTGTTCTGAATGAAACATCCTGCATATTTGGACATCCTTGTGAATCGTGATGCTCTGGAGTGGGAATGTCAGGTAATCGAGTTTAAAACCATTTTCTCCTCTTCTGAGCATTGCAAATATTTCTAGAGATTGCAAGGAGATGTGAAGGTAAAATTGCATAATCGTTTCCGAAGCTCTTGGTGTCTTCGGTGCCGAAGGACACACGCAGTTATGACTGGCGAACATAGTTTGTGAATAATGAAATGGCTCACGGTTGTGTTCTTCCTGCACTAGACAGTTCAGCATAATCTGATAGGATACTCGGCATCAGTGTTAAGACTGTGCTCATCTTCTGCAAATGTAGTCCTGCGTATAAATACACACTAATTGGCTAGTACTGATCATACATTTCATAAAATGTAATTGGAGCCACTGTAATGAAATGTTCATGCTCAAGTGCTTCCTTTTTATGTTTTACAAACCACAGTAGAACATATGCGCTTCCTATATGAAGCATTAGGTCAGAGGTGAATTGTAAATAACAATGGCGAAGCAGGAGATGGAACAGTGGTTTTATGCAGGCTGCCTCTACTCCTGCATGGCGATTCAGCCCCCTTAAGCTCTACGACCAGGCCACTAGCCTACTGAAATCTTCTATTTAACAGTTTTCCCAAAACATCAGAAATGGCCCACTCAGATCGCACCTCTGTCTCAAAAGTCTTCTCCAAACCACGAAACAACTCGTTTAAGATGACTTGCCCTCCGTATCCTTCCAACTTTTTAAGGAGAAAATGTAAGCACCTTCACAATTCTGAGAGAACTCCTATATCTGGTAGAAAAGCTTGAACACCAGCTCAGCAACCAATTTCCCCCTTGGACGTAAGCTTAGGCGCACATCCTTTGCACAGTTCTATGGTTACCTTACGATCCCCATCTTTAACAATCACAACATCATGTTTCAAGCCAATGAAGCCCTGCTAGATAGACCGTCTATTTCTTAGTTTGTGTCCAGTGTCTGCTGATCCATAGTCCCCGCGCGCAGTTCACCACTGCCCAAGCTCCACCAATACCATTCTTACTTCTCACAGAACCGTCCTCTTCAGAAAATGCCATGCAATGCACAACGCTCTTATTAGGCCCCGCCCTGCAATGCACTGCACTCTTATTAGGCCCCGCCCTGCAATGCACAGCACTCTTATGCGGCCCCCCTGCCCGCAGCGCAGAGTAGCTAATCAGAAAATATACTTAGCTGTGTCAAGGGATTTGAAAATGCTCATCGGAAGGGGCAGCCCACTTTCACATCGCCATTCCGCAGCCGAGTCTTGGGGAGCGGGCCACAGCACTGCAGCAGGGGGAGGGAAGAGTGGTGGGCACTGCTGTCAGTCTTAGGACAGCCAAACGATCATGTGCACTGACATCTTTCTAACCCAGCTGAGTTGATGGGTGGAGAGAGCAGCAGGCACAGGCTCCCAGCACCCAATGGAGTGCAAAACAAGCCTGCTCTGCCCAATCCAGACACTGCTCTCATGGGTATGAGAGCAGCGTCTGAATTGGTCATTGGGGAGTCTAAGACCTTCAGCCAGTGCCCAGGGAAGCAGAAGAGCGGCGAGCAGAGCAGCGACCAGAAAACCAGCAGGTACGTTTTTTTATTGTGGTTTGTTTTGTTATAGCCCTCTCTTCCCCACAGCACTACCCACCACATTTTCCTGACACAGGCTGCTGCTGCCACTAATATTGCTCCTACTCCTCCTAAAACCTTCCACCTTCAGACAGTGTCTCACACTATTACACTTACTAATGGTTTCCTCTCCAACCAAACATACACAACAGCTAGCCCCCTTTCCTCTGGGTTTATGTGCTTTAATCCTCGTACTCTCGCTCACTTTCACTAACCACTAATACTCGTCCATCATTCCTTGCACCCCTTCCTTCCTATCACAAATCTGCCAACTTGTGAAAATTATTGATTGTGTAAGGAGGAGGTGGGTCTTGAAGGAGGAAGGCCTAAGTGTCCAAGGCACTTTTAAGGGCACCTCCAACAAAGCCCCTACAGCACCCAGTCAAAACTAAAAATGAAGCTTTTGTGGTTGCCGTCGATATCCAGGGGAGGTTTCACACCTCATAATGGACATTGGCCGAGCAGAACCTCCAAACAATTAGCTGGAAGCCTGCTACCTGTAGCTGTTTCCAGCCAATTGGTTGCTCACCGGATGACCATGTGATGGGAGCAGACATCATACGACACACAATGGTGTCCTGCTAGTTTGAAGGTCTGCTGCCATCTCCCCCACCACCCACTCCCACTCCCAAACTGCCTATGTGCATGTGACTCCTCATCGTCTCCTCCTGTCGCACCCTATCAAATCTCCCAGTCTCCTTGCTCCCACCCAAAGGCCACTCTCTTTCATTCGTTCAAACACCTGCATTTTTCACTCCTGCACCTACTAACCAGTCGTTCCTCTCTCCTACTGACTATTCTCCTTAACATGCGCCCTCCTTTTACCGCCTCTACCCAGCATTTGAGTAAGTGGGTTGTTAGTTGAAGAGGTTGTCAACCTTTCAATAGCAACAACCACAATACTTGTCAGTGTGAACCACAAAAGGTCACTAAAATAACCTGTGCTCAACCTCCTGGTAGCTTGGTACAAAAGCAGACAGGCTTAGCTGAAAGGCAATGTGTAAAATATTTATGTAGCACTTAACCAGAAATAATGAGAAAACACAACACAAAATATTTCACACTAATTTAGAAACATAGACTCAAATTCAATTAACTATTGTGTACCAAAACAAGAAAAATCCGGTCAGTAGAACTGGAGGGAGGAATTTTTAAATTTTAAAGTGAAAAATAGCACATAAAATATCAAAGCGCTAACCGCACACATCTAGTTGAGCAAGATGGGGGAAAAGTCGAAAGTTATGGCAGACCGCAATGTAGTGCGGTTCAGGTACACAAAGTGCATTGGGCTTGAAAAAAAAATGTCTGAGAAGATAAAGTTCAGTGGCTCAAAGCAGGCTGCGCTGCCAGAGGAGGAGACATCATTGTTGGGGAGCCGCTGGGCAAAGTCGCAGTGAAGATATCTGCATTCGGACTTAGTCTCTTCATGGAAGTCGAAAATCTCCAGCAGGACAGAGCTGCAGGCTGTAAACAACGAGGTCTCCACGAGGCCTGGTTCGCCTTCTGCGATGTGCCACTGAACAGGCTTTGCTGCTGCGGAGAAGAATGTAGTGAGAGCTATTGCAAATTCAGGTCGGCTAGCGATGCACATAGGTTCCAGTTTCCTCAGTTCTCAGGGCACGGTTTGGCTGAAATTGGAGGGTCACGACTCACTCAGGCTGGGTCCAGGTGTTGTTCAAGATGGTTGGAGTCTTTTCTGTCCCTGAGGCTCTGATCAGGAGGCCAGCCAACAATCCCTTGAAGTCACTCTGGAAGTCCTGGGTCAAGGGTGTGGAATTTATTAAAATATCTACGTGTCCATGGGGCAGCTTGCATCATAAATCTACTTGTCCTGTAACAACATCCACTTGTCCCTTTGGTGCCATGTTGTGCGGCGACAAATTATGGCAGCAATCTCATTATATAAGAGCTCTTATATAACCTCTCTGATTATGTCAGGGCTCATACCAAAATAGTGTTTGAATACTAGCAATCCCTTCATGTTGCTACGTTTCCGCAGATCTACAAACTGGGACTGAAGGTAGTGGTAAACAATAGTTCCAGGGTTGGAATGTCCTTTTGAATCTGTGCAAACCTACTAACTTGCATGTTTTAAGGGTTTTCAACAACTTTTCTCTAACCTTTTCCAATACTGAGAAATGTTGGAAAGTTACTCCTGACAATGGCAGACGTAAACCTTCTTCCAGAGTTGGGGAAAAACGTGGTTGGAGGGAAAATAAACTTGCAAACACTCAGGTTTTCACATGAGTATATCTATACATCCATATTTGCTCAGGCTAAAATGCAGTTCACAAATATTTTCTAGGAGTACTATTTCTTGCCCTAATTCTTGTGAATTCACGAAAGCCATATAGCTGCCCTTAATGCAAGGACATATACCAAGGGTGCACTTTTGAGACTTTCTTTAATAATTGGGCCCCTAATTTGGTCTGGCGTTAACCATGACCTTTTGTGTTTATTAAAATTCTCTCTCTCTCTCTATATCGGCTGGCTTCACGGTGAGTGACAGCATTCTGCTCTTTCACAAGGAGCATATCGGCACACAAAGTAGTTTTGTTCAGTGCCAGTAACTAATGTGGCAGTGTGTTATTTTTTTAGACCAAAAACATTTTTTTGCTTTTGCCAATGTTTGTTATATTGTTGAGGTTCCGGCAGCTCTCACATCAATAAGGTTTTACAAAAACCATGCCGCAACAAGTCACGCATTGCCAAAACTAAAAAGCTGACCACCATTTCAGACGTACTGGCTTTTCCAATGCTTGTTTATTTTTATGTTTCCCAACATCTTATTGAAACTGGTTACACTGATTTTCTAATATGAATAGTTTGGGAAAATACGAGCATTCATCAACACATTTTACTAAATGATGCTGCGAAGAAATGGTACCTGAAATTTTACAGTAGTTTGGCAAAAACAATGTTCTTCTACTTTCTTTTTTTAGGAACATTTTATATTGAAAGTAAAGAATCATTAATCTTGCTTTCAAGCTTCTGCAAATATTTGCATCTAATCAGAGCATTCTGGGAGCATTTTGCATAGCCTCATATTGCTAAACTTTGAAACCGTGTGTACACATTTTTATACTGGAACCACTGTTAGTAGTGCAGTCAAAACGTATATTTACTGTGAGCGCTCACCCGAATAATAAAGGCTTTCAATTAATGAACCATAAATACAAGTTTGAGCAGCATTAACATATGCACACAAATATTAACTTAACTGCAGGCAAAGCCCTTTCCTGATCCTTAATGTGGTATTGCAAACTGGCAGCCAAAGGGTTTGTGCTGCAGGGGGTTGGGCCTGCTTGTCCCAAGGACAAAATGCACATTAAAACTTGTTGCCCTTGACCCCAAACAATATGTCCTGGGCGTCGGGCTATAGGAATTCCACATCACTGGTTCAAACTGAAAAGCGGGTCTCAAGCAGAAGGGCCTTCCTATGAGGGCACAGGGCAGGCTTCAGGCAGCAGGGAAGACCTCTTGGTGCAGCAAAGCAGTCCTTTGAAGTACACAACAGGCCACTAAGAGTCCCCCGCAGGTCCGAAGTGAACTGAAGAGTGGGTCTGAGGGTTGAAGTGAAAGATACTTCTAGAGTTTTCCCCCACAGATGGTGTTGGCATTTTCCACCTCCAGTGTTGCCCCCAAATCTTCCCAGAATGGCAAATCCTACCAACACCCATTTCCCTAATATGTGGCAGTCTGGGAGGAATATATAAAGGCCAACTGACAACTACAACTAGTCATGTGACCCAGGAAACAGGCTGCATGCACCAAATGGTTAGGACAAGAAAATCCCTGCTTTCTAAAAAAGGCATTTTCAGAATTGTCTGACCTAAAGAGGGTTTTATATTACAATTCCTTAGAAACCAAACATGACATTTCTTCCTGCTCCTAATCAAAAGTTATCATTTATTAAATGCAATAAGGTAACCCAGTTTTATCCTCTGGGAGGAGGAGGCCTCATGGTAGTGAAAAACAAATGTATGAGTTTTTCATTACCAGGACATGAAAAACTTAAAATTACATATTCACCCTTTTAAACACAAGGCACCCTACACTATGGGCTGCTTAGGGCCAACCTTAGGAGAAACGTATCTTTACTAAAAAGAATCGTTTAGGCCTGGCAAAGGGGTCTATTCTGCCAAGTCAAATTGGCAATTTAAAACCGCACACAGACTGAACTGGCAGGCCTGAGAAGTTTTAGGGGGCCACTTAAGTGGGTGGTACAATAAGTGCTGCAGGCCCACTAGTAGTATTTAATTTACCGGCCCTGGGTATATGGTATACCACTTTACTAAGGACTTATAAGTAAATGAAATATGCCAACCAGGTGTAAGCCAATTGTACCATGTTTTAGGGAGTGAGTACCAGCATTTTAGCACGCAACACGAGCGATGCCACAGTTCCAATCCAAGCAACAGAGGCGATGTGCATGGTCTGATCTGCGCAACGGCACCTATTCTACAGAGGATTAATTGGTTTTGCTGAAGCAAGCACCTTCGGCCTCATTTCAAAGTGTCCAGGACTGGGAGACTTCAGATCATGAGGCCAGCCAGCTAGCCCTCGGAGTCACTCAAGGGTTAAAGTGATGCAGGTCCAGTCCTTCTCACCCAGGCAGAGGAACAGCAGGCAGCATGCCAGCACGGCAAGGCAAGAGCCCACAAAGCAACAGTCCAGCAGAGTGGCAGCCCTTCAGCAGCACAGCAGTCCTTCATTCTAGCAGATTCTTAACAGGTCCAGATGTGTACTGAAGTGGTGGTGTCAGAGGTCCAGTACTTATACCAAGTGGTGCCTATAAAGTGAGGAGACTTCAAAGACAAGGTTTTGAAGTAAACAAAGGTCCTACCTTCTTGTCCTGACTCCAGACTGAGTACAGGAATGCAGCCCTTTGTGTGGGGACAGGACACAGCCTATACAGGTGTTAATGTGGCGGGGTCCTGCTCCTCCCTCCCATCCTGCTAGGATGGCCCATCAAGTTATACCTAAACAACTATTGTGTGTGTCTGTATAGGAGGAATACACACAGCTGTCACCCTCCCAGGATGTGTATCAGACAGACACAGGCAGCAGGCACCAAATGGCTAAAGTAAGAAAATGGCAACTTTCTAAAACTGGCGGTTTCAGAATTGCATTTTTAAATCCGACTTCACTATTAGTTGTGATTTTAAATTGTGATTCCAAAGACACTAAACTTGGAAAATCTATCCCTTTACAATTGGGAGTTATGCTTAAAAATGGAATGAGGTAATCCCAATGTTATCCTAGTGAAAAACAAATGTGAGAGTTTTTCACTACCAGGATATGCAAAACTTAAAGTACATGTCCTGCCGTTTAAATACATTGCACTCTGCCCTCTGGGTTGCCTAGGGCCTGCCTTAAGGTTTATTTTCAAGAACAAAAGACAAAGAAACCCTACTTACGTGGAACCAGGGTACTTAAATTGTTAGTAAAAACAGTGGTTCCTGTGGACTAGTGGCAACGTATTTATGATATTTATGATGCACAATGGCAAAAATGGGATAGAGTGATGTCAAAAAGAGAGAGAGCCCAACAAACTTTACATTTGTATTTCAACAGCAATTATTTATATTGTTATTTTTTTAACATAAATACACACATAATATTCAAACAATACTCCGACAGTAGTGAGTGGTGTCCCAGTGAAAAAAAATGGAACCTTAAAACAGTGGTGACATATTTGTGACATATGTACAAGGTTTCCTGTAAATCATAAAAGCAACCATTGGAGATATATTCTGTTTTAACCACACTTTATACAATGATAGGTGCTGGTTTTTAAAGGTTCACTTTTTGTAACCAGTCGACGGCATTTCGACCCTTTGTGCGATGTAGGGTCTCTTCAGGACCTAGGAGTATGGGGACACCTGAAGGATCTGTTTGCGCAGCCTTGTGTGGAAAGTGTGCCACCGTGAGTATAGTGAAGGAATTGGTACTCACATGGTACCTAGCCGGGCGCCCATATGAGGGAAGAGGTAGGCTGGCAAAGTTCTGAATTGCACAACAGGGAAGATTCCTGAGAGTGGTAAAGATTAGGAAAGCACAGGTTGTGTGCAGTCCTGGAGCGTACTCCAGACGGAGTGTCTGCGTAATGGAAGGGCAGGCTTCCTAATTGTATCCTAGAACGCCATGTTTCCAATTAGAACCAGGGGCGGCTGCTCCGTTTCCCTGATAGTTAGGATCACTTGCATCCGGTGAAGAGGTCTTACTTGATCGTAATTGATTGTTGGCCGATGAGGAAACTGAGCAGACAGACACACGCTGTTCTGCTATAAGGTGGTTGAGGTGCAGTCCAACAATCAATTACGGTCGAGTATCTTCCCTGTTGTGCAACTCAGAACTTTGCCAGCCTACCTCTTCCCTCATATGGGTGCCCGGCTGGGTACCATGTGAGTACCAATTCCTTCACTATACTCACGGTGGCACACTTTCCACACAAGGCTGCGCAAACAGATCCTTCAGGTGTCCCCATACTCCTAGGTCCTGAAGAGACCCTACATCGCACAAAGGGTCAAAATGCCGTCGACTGTTTACAAAAAGCGAACCTTTAAAAACCAGCACCTATCATTGTATAAAGTGTGGTTAAAACAGAATATATCTCCAATGGTCGCTTTTATGATTTACAGGAAAGCTTGTACATATGTCACAAATATGTCACCACTGTTTTAAGGTTCCATTTTTTTTCACTGGGACACCACTCACTACTGTCGGAGTATTGTTTGAATATTATGTGTGTATTTATGTTAAAAAAATAACAATATAAATAATTGCTGTTGAAATACAAATGTAAAGTTTGTTGGGCTCTCTCTCTTTTAGACATCACTCTATCCCATTTCATTGCCATGGTGCATCATAAATATCATAATTACGTTGCCACTAGTCAACAGGAACCACTGTTTAAGGTTTATTTTGCCAGGTCGAAATGGCAGTGCAAACTGTACACACAGGCTCTGCCATGGCAGGCCTGAGGCATGGTTAGAGGACAACTTAAGTGGGTAGCACAATTAGGGCTACAAGCCCACTAGGAAATATAACAAAGTGTTCCTGTCTTGTATTATTTTGTTGCTTGTCAGGTTAGTACATTGATTCAACCCTTTTAAATACTATTAATGAAAACATAGTAAACAGGCATACCAACACAGATTAATTCTTATAGTCACAAAATATGTTTACTTTATCCATTTGATTTTCACAAATCAAATGAATTATATCATAGAAATTAAATTGGGTTTTCAATATTTACAATAACAATCACTAGCCACACTGACCATGCAGGGACTTATTTTGTGTACAAAATGATCAATGTGGATCAGTATATCCACCTAACACAATAAGCATTTATAACAAAAAGTTAATTCTCATTAATTGCGGGATGAAAATGCACATGTAGTAGACTTATTGATGTTAGCGAGGGTAATCTGTTAACCTTTGGTTCCAGCACCACAATGCTGGACCAGGGACTATTAGAGGGCTCAATCACCCCTAATGTTCAACATCTTGGAAACTTCTTCTTTGGTGATGGCTCTCACCTTGTCTGACAACCTGAAAACATTGTTCTCCACAGGGGGGCTGAATGCAGTGTCAACATCATGGACGCACAGATGTGTGAGTCCAGGGGTAAGTTAGAACAGTGAGGCAAACTGTCCCAGCAACTAGTAACAGTCACTTTGCTGTTCTGGGTTCAGAGTGGAAGAAAGGTTGACACCCTCCACTGATCCATTGTGTTCCTGTGCAGAGAGGAAATCAGGGAGAGGCTCACTCTCCTCTTCCACCCCCTTGTCTGTCACAAGCAGGATGCTCACGTCGGACCTCTCAAAGTGAAGCTTAAGTCTATTCACTTGGAGAACCCTTAGGGGGTTTCTAGTGGTCTGGAGATCCACCAGGTAGGTGGCCTCCCCCTTATACTTCTTGATTTTGTATGGGTCGGTCCAGCGGTCCTAAATAGCCCTGAGCTCTACTGGTTCCATGACTCACCCTTTCTGGCCAGGTTGAAACTTCACAAGAGTGGCCTTCTGGCCATGCCTGGGCTCTATGACTTCCTGACTGGCCTTCAAACTACATTTTGCCTTCTTCTAGAACCGATGAATCTGGTTGCAGAGGGCCAGCAAGTAGCTTACCACATCCTTTGGGGGTGGGGTCCTGGGAGCTTGTTCCTACCTCTGCTTGACAATGCTCAGAAGGGTGGCACAGAGGAGCTCAAATGGGCTGAACCCTACTCCTTTCGGTGGCACCTCTCTGTATGCAAAGGGAAGGCATGGTAGGAGAATGTTCCACTTACGCAGCATGGTCTCAGGCAGCCCCATAATCATGCCCTTCAAGGTCTTGTTGAATCTCCCCACAAGACTGTTGGATTGGGAGTGGTAGGGTGTGCTAAACTTGTAAGTTACACCATACTCATCCCACATGGACTTTATGAATGCAGACATGAAGTTAGTCCCTCTGTCGTACACTACCTCCTTGAGGAACACAGCACGGGTACAGATTCCATCAGAGCTCTGGCCATCACAAGTACAGCCACTGACCTCAGAGGGATGGTCTTTGGGTAGCAGGTGGCATGTTCCACCAAGATCAGGACATACCTGTTGCCTAAGGCTGTTTTCAGGATCAAGGGTCTAATGATGTTAATGCCCACCCTTTCAAAGAAGGTGCCAACGTCTGGTAATGGGATTACGGGAGCTTTTTGATTTTTCCTGATTTCCCAATGGCCTGGCAGCTAGGACAGGACCTGGAGAATGCATCCGTGGCTGTCTTCATTTTGGGTCAATAAAAGTGGGTGAAAAGCCTTGCAAAGGTCTTGTCTTGCCCTAAATGCCATACCAGGGGTATGGCATGAGCCAAACCCAATAGCAAGGTCCTGCAGCACTGGAGGACCACCAGCTCAGGGGCTGCCCCAGCATCAGGAGCTTTAGGGTGACTATAGAGGAGATCATTCTCCCACTAGATTAGGTGATCCCAAGAAGCTTCATGGGCTCAGGCCTGTCGCCTCAAGCCCTCAAGAGTATACTCTCTTTCTGTGCTCTACAGAATTCCTCCCTGGAAGGCCCACCCTCAACTTGCCGGTCAGCAAGCTCAGGTAGGTCACCTAGGACGGCAATGTCTTGGCTCTGAGGCCTCCTCTTCAGGGACCCGATTAACCTCCACTGAGGGAATTTCAGGGGCTGTTTCCCATGCACCTCGCCCCTCTCCTTGGCAGTTGTCTGGGTAATTGCTCCATGCTCCAGATACCCTTTACTCCCTTCCCAGGCATCCATTGACAGTGTGGTCATACAGACCCACTGAGGCAATCCCATTATCTCCAAGTGAGACCTGAGATCCACCTCCCTCCAGGCAATGTGTTCCAGGTCATTGCCTAGCAAACAATCACCAGGGATGGCAAGACTCACAGCAACTTTGAGAGAACGTGACCCCCTTCCCCGACTCACAGGGAACCAGAGCCACAGGTAGATGGTTCTCTCGATTGTCAGCGAGTATGACTTGATGGAATGTGCTTAGTAGGACCTGCTCTACAGACACAAGCTAACACTTGATAGTAGTCATGCTGTCTCCTGTGTCTCACAGAGCCTCCACTCACTGCCCATCAATGGTGATCCACTGCCTAAAGTTTGAAGTATTTGCAGGCATGTGGGCTTTAGGCACCATCTCTTTATCCCCCAGGAAAACTAGGGTCCCCTCTGTCTGTCCCTCAAAGCTAACTCAGACTACCTCCTCCCCAAGAGCCATACTCGCCAACCCAGGTGTCTGCCCACTGGTGAGGGGCTGTACCCTCTTGGGACATTTGGAGTCACCCTTGGAGTGACCATACTTGCAGCACTCAGTACATTGGGGTACAAACCTCCCTGTCTTATGATCAAAGAACCCCTACTTCTTAGGATTAGACCGGGACTGGTTAACAATACTCCCTCGAAAATTATTTTGGAGGCCTTTTGAGAACTCCTTCCTTTTAAGTTTTTCTTTTCCCTCTTCCTTCTGCTGAGAGCCCTGACAACCTTTGTGGGACCCCCCACCAGATACCTTTTTGGACACCCTTGTGCTAGCCCATTGGTTTCTGTGGTCAGTCAGCTTTCTGGCAACTAGGTGCTAGCACAACTATGTAAAATAGATACTCAGCATGTGCACCACCATGATTAGTTTTTACAATCCAGCATAATCATTAACTTTGCTGCCCTGCACCCAACCATTTTGTGCCTTACTGGAGTAGTCGACAAAATCTACCCTGTATTGGTTGGGGACATTCTGGCTGTCCCTGACTCTTTGGCGATACTTCACAGATCTCAGCCCAAATTTGGCAATTCAAATGGCCTTCATAGAGGAATACTTGGTTTGGCCCCCAACCTCTAGTGTAAGAAGTGTGTCCCTACCCACAGTTAGCATGTGTTTCCACAGACCACTCCCTCTCCAGTGCTCCTCAGGAACCCTGTGAGCCTTCAGTACAACTTCATAAGCAGAAAGATATTTATCAACGTCATCTCCCGCCATATAACAGGGCACTTTTTTCTCCTTCAGGTACTGCATGTAGCTGCCAAGATCACTGCTGGAATCAACCTGTCTGGCCTTGATTCTCAGCTCTTTTAGGCACCTCTCATGAACCAGTAAAATATTTTTCTCCTCCAAGGCCGTTTCAGCCTTGTTCTCCTCCCAGGCCCTTTCATTACAGCCTTTTTGTCTTCCTTTTCTTATCCTCTGCCTCTATTTTTAATTTAGACATCTGCAGATAGAATTCTCGTTCCTCCCTACTCTCTGCCAGTTCCTCTGGAGATAGGCCATGGGAACAGAGACTGGTCTCTGCCCTGATAGGGAGCTCAAAAGCTCAAAATCTCAGGATCTCCCAATCTGTCATTCTCCTCAGAGCAGGCTTCTGCCCAGGCCCTCTGCGCCCTTTGTAATTCAACCTTCTTGGTGCCACTCTTGGCAGGCAGTGCCATCTCCTTGCAAAAGTCTTTAAGCTGAGCTACTGTATAGGTTTCTATGTTGGTCAGCTCAAATTCCACAGTTCCATGTGTAGAGCCAACAGCCAGAGACATGATTTTATGGAAAAATCAAAAAATGCCAATCAGGGAGATTTTAAAATTCGGAATGGCCTTCGATGTTGATTTGCAGTATACACCAAGTTACTGTATGGCACTGCATAAACACAAGTCCTATCCTCACCGCTGATCACCAATGTTAGAAATTGGGTTGTTGGTTGACTAGGGTCTGAGCTCAAGTCAGGCAGCAACCACAATACTAGTCAGGGTAAGAAGCAGGCAAACCCTAAATTAACCTGTGCTCACCCTATGGTACCTTGGCGCAGAGCAGTTAGGCTGAACTTAGAGGCAATGTGTACATTATTTGTGTAACCCTTCAAACAGTAAAACAGTGAAAACACCATACAAAAAGATTCCACACCAGGTTAGAAAAATTGGACTTCAGGAGGCGCGCGGCGGCAGCAAAGCAAGATGGCCACGGAATAGTTTCCTCCGTGACTCCGAGGATATTTTTCTACCAGAGGGAGGCTAATTCGGCACAGTGGGTGCTCAATAACACATCGGAAGACATCGGAGATCCCTGGGAGCGGCAGGGTAGGTGTATAGACCTCAAATTGGTCTAATTATCTTTTTATTTGCTTTTCCCTTGCCGCTCCCGGCACGCTCCACTTAATGGCCGCCATTATATGAGCTTTTCAGCTTGTTTTTTCTTCAGGAGATTGCACACCCATGGCTTTTTCCTCATCGGAATGGCATTATTGGGTGAAAGAAATGGGAAGAGACTCTCTTGATATATAATTCCTCATTTTTTTAATACTTGCGAGCAAGCTATAGGGGCAACATAAGTATCGTTAGTGCATACAGTGTGGACCTGGCAATAATATACTTATATCTTTGAATTGCTATCCTGGAAAGAGACCTTTTTGTCTGTTTCTTAAGTGGTCTATTTTATTGCTCCTCCTCATTGAAGTTGTACAGCCTCTAGCCTGTTCTCCATGGGTGTTGAATAGACTACATACGCCATGTTGCCGTCTCCTTCTGCTCAATTAAATATGCTAGTGGTACAGTCAACTAAATCTCAGTCCATCACCAACTCAAATGCTAATAGTCGCAAATAACTTGGAGGCAACGTTAACAAAAGGGCTAAAAAGGATCCTTCTTCTCCTAATAAATCACCTCTGCCTTTTACTCTGGAAGACAGCATGGACGAATTAAAAAATATTAATCCTTTTATGGTAGATACCAGTGCTGCACTTCAGAGGATTGAGGAGAAATGGTCTCATCTGGATTCTAAACTTACACAGGTCAAACAGAGGGTCAGCGATGCTCAAGATGTGACTGCCAAGGTTGAGAATCTATCTAACAAGCATTTGCAATGCAAATTGGTCTCGCATTTGTGAGAGTTAGAGGTATTGGCGATGTAAATGACAATGTCTTTTACCTATGTGTTTTGGATTGGAGTGGATGTATGTGCTGTGCAGTGGAATTCTGTGGGTCGGATTGGAATTGTTAGTTGTGGAATTGTGTATGGTGGAATGTGTGGAGTGGATTTGTGTAGTGGAATTATGTGATATGGTGTGTAGTGGAAAAATGTGGATAGTAATTATGTGGTATTGACTGTACTGGAATTATGTGGAGTGGGATTGTGTGTGAGAGTAATTATGTGGAATTGCATTTTGTGTTCTGGAGTTTAACTACGTGGCGTGATGTTAAATTTTGTATCATGATGTGGAATTCTGTGGTGTTAATTGGACGTATATGGTGTGTTGCATAATTGTGTTGTTGAGTTGAAATATGTGATTTGTTGTCTAATTATGTGGTGTGGAATGGAAATGTATAGAGTTGAATTATGGGAAGTGGAAGTGTGTGGCGTTGAGTAAAATTAGGGCAGATTGGAATTATGTGGCAAGGTATGAAATGCATAAAAACATGGAGCCTCTACATTGAGATACACGCACACATACATCTCACTATATTCACTGGATTTCAACCACCACCACGGTAGCCGCTCACGAGCATTGAAGAAATATACGATTCCAACAAACGAAGCGGGTAAAGTGGGATGTGGGCAGTAGTTTTATTTTTTTTAAAACAGTGCAGCGTACAAGCAGGAAACTACCAACTGATCTCTATACATTCACTGAAAGAAAGAAAACAGGACGACAGGAAACTCTAGGCAGTGACCAGCATAAATGTTTAACTCAAGCTGTGCCTATCAGCGAAGGCACACCAACAGACACAAGCTGTGATTAGCAAGAAAGTGTGACCCACAGCAATGATAACCGTGCATACACTCTGCCAAAAGCTAGCTGAAGGTGAAATAACGGCCGTGCTCAAGTTTAACAAGCGCAGCCTTTAAGATAATGAATCTCTGCCAGTTGTAGAGAGCGCGTGGGCAATATCAACAGTTTTAAAAAACTCTCGTAGAGAGAGGCAGAACAGGTGATTATGCCAGTGCTAGCACCCCTTAACAATTTTAAGCTATTGACATTGTAAATAACAATGCCTTTTATTTATGTTTTAAAAAAGGAAGAAAAAAAAAAGCATTGTTATTTGCAATATCAATAGCTTAAACATGCCTAAATGCGAGACCTAATGCATTGCAAATGTTTGTTATTGTTTACAACTTCCAACTTTGCCCAGTGTATTTTCTCATCTATTTAAGAATGACTTCAGACTATTTTTTATGATACATTCCCACCTTATCCATTACATTCAAAACCTACGAATGGAGACACGATCAATGGCGTGTGACAAAATACATTATCGTTACAGGGAAGATAAATAATGGCAGAAATAACAGAAGCCATCAGTTAGGTGATGATTGATAGCCCTGAAAGAGTCTCACACAATTCCTCCAACACTAAAGATATCTGCGGTCGTGAGCAGGCGGGAAGACGCTTGTAGTATTCCACAGCCCGTGCCAATATGATGTAATCACGTTCGGGATAAATGAAGTGCAGCTGTTTATTCAACTTCAGCTTATCCTGTCTTCCATTTCAACATCTGCTGTTACAGCAATAAGTGCACTCACGTGAACTCATCAAAGGTCACTGCTCAGCCAACTGATAGTGCGCAGGGAAAGTGTAAGCTGAACGTTAGTGCTAAAATAAGATAGTCAATCTATTAGCTAGCGCAACATTCATGGGCAGCGATTATCATTTTAAAGCATACCCAGCAGCAAGGAACATATTTTTTTATATACATAGTTATTTTTATACCGCAAATACAAAGCAACATATCTTGTTGCTTTGGTGCTTTATTTTATGTTGTTTTTGACTATATTCCTTTTCATTCCCGTTAGACAAAGTGAGCGGATTGGCGGCTAGTTTTCCGACTTTGGTGCTGCACACCAGGGTTCGAGCCTCGGGGGTCGGTCCACATTCTGTGATTTTCGGCAAATCACTTTATCTCCCAGTGCCTGAATGTGTCATTGCGTAATGTAATCGGTGCTCATGTAAAGCACTTCAATACCTTCGGGTCGAGTTAGCGCTATATATCTATACAAGTCCACTGTTTCCCCGAGTGAAAACACGCCGATGCGGCTTGCATTTTCCTATGAACCATCGTTAACGCGATGACTGTCAAAATTAAACAAACACATGTGTATGAAAAGAATACAAAATCGTTATTATTAGAAAAAAACAGTTTTTACGTAACTTGGAAACTATTTAAATTGAAGCAGACAGAGAGGTTCAGTGGTGCTTTCTTTTATGTTGTTTTTGGCTATATTCCTTTTCATTACCGTTAGACAAAGTGACCGGATTGGCGGCTAGTTTGCCGACTTTGGTGCTGGAGACCAGGGTTCGAGCCTCGGGGGTCGGTCCACATTCTGTGATTTTTGGCAAATCACTTTATCTCCCAGTGCCTGAATGTGTCATTGCGTAATGTAATCGGTGCTCATGTAAAGCACTTCAATACCTTCGGGTCGAGTTTGCGAGTTTGCGCTATATATATCTATACAAGTCCACTGTTTCCCCGAGTGAAAACACGCCGATGCGGCTTGCATTGTCTTATGAACCATCGTTAATGCGATGACTGTTAAAATTAAACAAACACATGTGTATGAAAAGAATACAAAATCATTATTATTAGAAAAAAACATTTTTTACTTAACTTGGAAACGATTTAAATCCAAGCAGACAGAGAGGTTCAGTGGTGCTTTCTTTTATGTTGTTTTTGGCTATATTGCTTTTCACTCCCGTTAAACAAAGTGAGCGGCTGTGGTCTGATGGCTAATTTGCCGACTTTGGTGCTGGAGACTAGGGTTCGAGCCTCGGGGTCGGTCCACATTCTGTGATTTTCGGCAAATCACTTTATCTCCCAGTGCCTGAATGTGTCATTGCGTAATGTAATCGGTGCTTATGTAAAGCACTTCAATACCTTCGGGTCGAGTTTGAGAGTTTGCGCTATATATATCCATACTGTTTCCCGGAGTGAAAACATGCTGATGCGGCTTGATGGGCATGCGCGAATATGTAGGACACTACACAGGGGGAGCGCTTACAGACCGGGAGCTGGAAACGACATCGCGTGCGCACCGTTGTGATTAGGCTGGGCGCCAGAAGAAAGTGCGATGAGTAAAGGGGGCAGTAGCCTTGGAAGGTTACATATGACGACATAATCGTCATGAGGCGGGACTACCAAGCCGTAAACAAATCGGAGAGCAGCATTTCCTGACCTAAGCCAGTGGGCGGAGCTTCCAAGAAGCTTCCCCACTAAAGTGTATACTGCATGTCTCGGAGAGACAGTGCAAGCACTGTCTAGGCGAGACCTAAAAAAGTGGCTCAACTAAAGAAACTATCAGAGGACTTGGAAAACTGAAACAGGCGCAATAATCTATGCATATATGGAATATCAGAAGGTTCTGTAGGCTCCAACATGATCAACTTTTGAAGATCCACATATCAAAAAATAGTTGGTCAACTTACTCTTGCAGATCTAAATATTCAAAGGGCACACAGGATTGGTCCTCTTGGTGCTTCAACCTCACACAGACCACGAGAGATCATTGCTTATTTTCTTCAATACTCAGACCTAATGATGATACTTACAGCCGCTAAACAACGCAAACAAATGTGATCTGGTTAGAAGATTCGTTTCAGTCAAGATGTCTCCAGAGCTACAGCTCGTCGTCAGAAGGAATTTTTAGACCTCAGACCTATGTTGCGATCCATGAATGCTCCATCCTTGTTTTTTCAAGGTCACCTACAAGGACAGGACTGTTGCTTTTGCAGACCCCGCAGAGCTTAAAAAATTCATTCATACACACAGGAGTGAAGTCATGGAACTTAGGGGCTGATTACGAAGGCGGGCAGACCAAGTCTGCCTGCCATCATAGCGGTGTTTGGGGCCGCTTGCCAGACATGCGGCGGTCCCACCACTGCGATTAGGATGCACCCGCCATACTGGTGGGCGCATCCTGGGCTTTTAACATTGCGGGTGGTGCTGCTGGCTGAAGCACTGTACGCAATGTTAAAAGTGCTTGCACTGCATTTCCCTGCACTACGTGGCAGGCACCACATCCTGATTTGGTGGACGGTGCCTGCTAAGCACCACCACCATTTCAGGGGCCCTGCACCGCCCACCAGGCAAACGGTGCAATTGCCTTTGGCGTTGAAGTGGCGGATGGCCTTTGCGTCCGCCGCGGTACCCACTGCCATCCTAATTTGGTGGTGGGTAATACGCTTGGTGATGGCGGAAGGACCGCCACTGCCAGTCCGGCGGAGGCGGTCATTCCGCCATCATAATGACCCCTTTAGTAACTCTTAAAATGTTGCCAATTTCTTTTTCTCTTTAACAGGTCCGCGGCTCCCACCCGTTTTGATGTTGGTGTCTTCATTGAATTGCATTTCCTAGTCCAATGTCTCCGTTTTGTTCAGCCATGCTGTCCCTCCCTTATTGTCTGGTAACTTCCATTAGCAATGTGACTGTTATGTCTTTTCATTTTACATTTTCCGTCCATAACTGTTGATATAATGTTTATTTTATCTCGGTGTTTTACTCTATTGAGCGGTGTCTTTTTCTCTTTCTCATCATATCCCCGCTCAACATTAATGTCCTTTTTCAGCTTCACACTTATGACTAAAGTCCTTTGGCTTTCTGTCATCTTTCCTTTATATTTACAACAGGGGAGACCTTGTTCTTCCTTAATTCCCTTCTACTCTTCATCTCCTTCTCTCTGGTTTCTTTCTTTAACCTTCTCCTTTCCTTTTTTGTAGTTTGTAGCGCACTCTCTTTAAGTAATTTTTTTTTCCGGTACTCCAATATTTTACACCGGATTCCTCATGGATGATTAAATCTAATTTTTATTGTAAGTCCTTTTATTTTTTGTTATTTAATTATTTCTTATATTCTTCTCCATGAGTAATTTACTTATTGTGCCATGGAATGTTAAAGGGCTTCACAATCCGGTTAAAAAGCAATTGGTATTATCTCATTTATCAAAATTAAACTGTAACATTGCTTTACTACAAGAAACCCATCACAAAGAACAAGATATAGCTTCCATAAGAAGACAATGGGTTGGGAATGTTTTCAGTTCCCCTGCTATAAATAACAAAAATGGTTTCCTTATATTGTTTCATAAGTCGTTAAGTATTCAACTGTTAAACGAACTTAAAGGTGATGCTGGTAGGTGGCTTTTGTTAGATATTAAGATATACAATTTTAGATTTTTAATGTCTATGGTCCAAATGGAGTAGATTTGTTATTCTGGAATGACTTCTCCTCCCTGTTATACCACTATGCATCAGAGAATCTCATAGTGGGGGGAAACTGCAATCAATTTATGGACCCCTTTTTGGTCCGTAAATCTCAGACTAGATTTATTCCCACCAAAATGCACAGAGCCATTCAGAGAACCATATCCTCCAGAGGGTTGGTTGATGTTTGGAGGGTATCACACCCAGATGTCTTGGAATTCACTTTCTTTTCTCCTATTCATAATTCTTTCTCTAGAATAGATTATATATTTTTTACCCAGCATACCCTTCAATTTCTTAGTTTCAAAGTATTTTATTAAAGACAAGACATTAGCATTTCTGTTACAAGATTAGCCAATCGTAGTTGCTATCGTTAACCTGGACTACCCTAACTCTATCCCTCATACTTGTAGATGGAGATTTATTAATACCCTTTTATTGGACCAACAATTTGCAGAACAATTCACATCATTTCGAAAAGATTTTTTTGAGAAGAATCTTCCCTCAGACACACAAATGCCTTTAAAGCAAGATTTTGTAGCATAGAAAAAGAGGAAGGCTCTTAGAGACTCTGTGCAACTGTTAGATCAGGTTAAGGTCTTAGAACATGAATACTTTTCCTCTAATCATAATGACACGTTATCTAAACTTATTAAGGCCAAGCTGACATATAACAAACAATCCTGGGACAATGCTTGTTGTAGTCCCCTTTGTTTCTATACAAAGATGTATGGGGGTAGAAACAAGGCCGGCAAAACTTTGGCAAATTACCATAAAATTAAAAGGCAGGAATCTAAGTTTGCTGCTATAACAGACTCAGCTGGGGTCAGGAAAATCAGTGACTCTAAGATATTAGAGTGCTTTTCTGAATACTACTCACAACTCTATACCGCAGAATCATCTGCTTCAACTGTTCAATTAGATGACTGCTTTTCAATCTATCCCTAAAAATCCTGATAGTAATGTAGATTTGGCTTCTCTCAATATTCCACTGTCAAATCAAGAAATTTTAAATGCCATTAATCAGCTTCCAAAAGATCAAACTCCCGGCCCGGATGGATTTACAGTACGCTTTTACTTGCATTTTCGACATCTTCTAATCCCTAAATTACTACTTCTCATTAATCATTTTTTGACCACAGGGCATCCACAAGGTTCGTTCTCTCAGGCTATGCTCTGCTTACTTCCTAAGAAGAATAAATATCTCTCTCAGTGTACCAACTATAGACCTATCTCATTGATTAATACAGACTTTGCTAAATTACTGGCACTTCGTATTAATTCGGTTATACCTGATTTAGAATCTCTTTGACTCGCCTTCAGCAATCCAAAAATACTGGTGGGGTTAATTTTCCCAAGTTTAGATTATATCATTTAGCCTTCACAATGACACATATCTGGACTTCCCTTTCGGAAACTCATGCAGGTCCATCAACAGTTTGGGGGCAATTAGAACATGCACAATTCACACTCTTTGCTTTCAAAGAAATGGTCCGCATCACTCAACCCACAAAGGTGTTTCTCAGTCAGTCAAATTCACTTTATTCGGTTATTTGAAACCATAAAAGCATACTACATTAAAATCACACAATACAATTTCCCTTAAAAATATTACAAAAACTCGATCGTCACAAAATACCAAGAAATCTGAATCTGAATCATCACAATACATTTCATTAAATTGAAAATATACTAATTAATGGCGGTCCTTCTTTTTTCCCGTATTCTGACTGCTGCGATCAAAAAGCTAGCTATGCTAAAGATTTCCCAAACATTGGTCAATATTTGCATATATATAAAAGCTGGTCTGGCCTGTATAAAACCTGTGCCTTTTAAAATAGGTAAAATAAACCGATTTTGGATGTACAAAAAATGCTCATAAAATAAGACAAAATACATTGAGTCCTGAGTGGAAAAATTGTCACATGGGCAAACATTCAGGTCTTCTGGCTTCTGCCATCCCATTGGTTCGCCAAGGGGTAAATGCAGTTAATTCAATCTATATCTCACCAGGAGGAAACGATGATGGTGGTTAGTAACTATATTTAGATACGGTTCAATTGATCGTGAGGTGGATAACAGCTGCTGTGCCCGTACAAGGGGCTTAGTTAATTCTACAGCCTCTCTATCCATTTCTGATAATTTCAGGTACATGCTTTTTGCCCAGCGCAAGTCCACCTTTCGAAGTTTCTCTGGGGATCTAAATAACTCTGGTCTCCCTAAATAAGTTGCGGTCTTTTTCACGTAACAACCAGGGGATACTATTTGCTCGGTCAAGAGCCAAACAATTGCGAATAATATCGCGATTCATCCCAAGCTCTGGGTTTGTCCAAATGCTTATCCATTTAAGCAAGGGTGCCATACCTATAGTATCTGATAGGTAACCTAGACCAGTTTCATGATGGATAATATAGGTAGATGTTGATTGTGGCACGGATAGAAGACTCCTTACAAATTTATTTTCCACTATTTGGATATCGCCGGCTTCTCTGTATCCCCAGAGATCTGAGCCATAGTTTGCTTTAGCCAGACATTTGGCCCTATAAATGTTTAGCATGGCATACATTGGCTTTGATCCCAATCTACGTGCAAAATCTAGGACAGCAAAGGTAGATCTAGCCATTGCATTTCTTTTAGCCTTCATTTGTGGGACCCATGTACCCTTCTCATCAAATAACACTCCTAAATATAAAAACGACACCACCTGTGTTATTATGTTCCCTTCACAATAGTGAGTTTTATATTTCTTGGGTTTTACCCCCATAACCATGATGTGAGACTTTGAAAAATTAACATCCAAATCCAAAGACTTCATAAAAACAGCAAACGATGGTAAAAGATGCTGTAGGCCAATTGCCGTTCTAGCTAAGAGGGCAGCATCGTCCGCGTATAGGAGAACTGGGATTAGCCGCTCACCTACACGAGGAATGTCCAAGCTAGCACCCATTAGAACCGTATCTAAATTATTAATATATAAAGTCAATAAAAGTGGGGCTAGGATGCAACCCCGTCTCACTCCTTTAATAATGCGAATGCTACAAGTAAGGTTACCTTTTTGATCAAATCTTACTGTGGCTGTAAGGTCTTGATGCAAATCCGCTAAAACGTTTACTATATTTTCATCTAGGCCTAGTTTTAATAGCAGATGCCACAGTTTGGATCTATTAACACGATCAAAGGCCGAAGAGAGATCCATAAAGGCCAAATGAAGTGAACCTTTCTTCGCAACCATGTATTTTCCAGATAATAGAAGCAGATTTAGGCACTGATCTGTAGTTCCTCTCCCTTTCCTAAACCCTTACTGTAAGTTTGAGAGGATATTAGCGTCATTAAGCCACTCAGTGAGCTTGCTTAAGACCACTCTGCCTAGAACCTTCACCGCTGAATCTATCAATGAAATTGGCCTATAGCATCGCGGGTCACCTCTATTCCCTTTTTCAAAAACCGGCACTATAACCGATTGTGACCAAGAATGCGGTAAACCTATTTCACAGGCATTATTAAAAACATTTGCTAATAATTTAGACCATACGGCTATATCAGCTTTATATAGATCAGCAGGAACGCCGTCCGGACCATGGGCTTTGTTCCTTGACATTTGATCTATAGCCACTGCTATTTCCTTCTCTGTAAAAACTAGGGAATATTTCCTGCCTACATATGGGGAACTCCTAAGCTCCAAGTCACCCTGATCCCCATATATGTTTTTAAAATGGTTGAACCAATCCTATTCAGGAATATTGCACTCCAGCAGACTGCCTTTGTTATCCGCAAAGAATGGTCTATTCACAATATTCCAGAACTTGGAACTATGTTTTATTACATCAATTGTCATTAATTCATTACTCATTCTAGAGCCTTTAACCTTTAATTATCTCTTCCAATTCCTGTTATGGAAAGGTTTTACAAACTCCAATTTGGTATAATAAACACATTAAACTAAACAATAGAGTTTTTTTATGGAAAGAATGGATTAGTAAGGGAATTATAGTCATTGAACATCGGTTCTCTGTTAGATTTCTCTGCCACCCAGGAAAAATACAACATGCCTTTCATTTCCAGTGTCTTGAATCTCTTCTTCTTTCTTATATTTCACAACCTCCTGAAAGTGCTTCAAGCACACAGCACTCTTCCTCCATGTTAGATTTGTCTTCCCAAATGAAAGCCTCTGGCATATATAAATTATTGATTGGTTCCTCTAAGTCTGACACAAAATCAAAAATAGAGCTAATATGGGAAATAGATCTTCAGCATGAATTTTCAGCTCATACTGGGTAATTAGTGTGGGCCAAGATCCATACCTCTTCTCGTTCAGCAAGCACAACCCAAACATTATATTATTTCTATAACAGATTATATGTTATCCCTATGAGCTGATATATATTCACACTTTCTAATAAAGCTAAATGTTGGTCTTGTGGTCAAGAGAATAGTGATCTCTTTCATGTGTTTTTTGAATGCCCTTTAGTTAAAAAGTTTTGGTTACGTATATGGGATAAACTTATTGAAATTTTGTCTACAAACATTCCTTTTGATAACCTACATGTTTTTCTGGGGGGCTTCTTTTCCCCTTTGGAGTTCACAACATATGGTTGGGAAATTTATTGACTTGACTGTTGCCCTAGCTTAACAAGTAATCACAAATAATTGGAAGGATACTACTAAAATTACCTATATCGGATGGTGGAACTTGTTATGTCATCAACATAGACTGGATCAAGTTTATGCTACTTCTCTTACTTTAATGATCAAAAGAGATTTATTATTGTCACCCCTTACTTAATTCCTTTCCAGGCAATTGGCTAAACCGAAGTCTTGGGTCACTAATTAGGACCCCCCCTTAAATATAAAATGTTTATTATACATTTATTCTTAGTATTGCACAGTTAACTGTTCGCTCTATAATTTAAGTATGGCATTATATCTTGTTTTCTCTTCCTTTTCTTCTCTTCACTCTTTCTGCCCTATTCTTCTTCTTTCCACTTCTCTTCCTTTACTGATTTTTTTATTTCTTCCTCATAAAACTTTCTTACAATGCACTTTGTTCTCAGCATTATAGTTATATATTTCAATTCAAGTTTTTTGGTTCATCGTTTTGATATTATATGCTATGTTTACTCCACATGATTTTTATATGTTTGTTTTCTCCCTTATATTTATTAGATTTGTGTATTAGCTCATATTTTTATATTTGTCAATTTTTGCTTGATTGACTCAATGATGTTTCTTTTCATTTGATGTAAATGCCCTTTGTTCTTTATTCTCTTTAATAAAGCATTTTCAAACGTAAAAAGAAAAATAGAACTTAACCCGTTCGGTGCTCATGACGAGCTGGGCTCGTCATGGCACACAGTCGCCGTGTGCTCATGACGAGCCCAGCTCGTCATGACACCCATCCACGGGGGAAGCGCTGGCGCTCCCCTCGTGGGCGGCCGATATGGTTTTTTTTCCTGGGGAAGGCAGGGGAAGACCTTCTCCTGCTTCCCCCGCCCCACCCTGCGTCATCAATGACGTCAGCGCGCCTCATTGAGGTTTCCCTTTGCATCACCGATGCACAGGAAGCCATTTGCTTCCTGCGCGTCGGTTAACTAAGAGGTACGTTTTGGGGCTGGGGAGGCGGGTATTTTCTCAAAAGAGACATCGAGGGAAAGGAAAGGGTTTTCCTTTCCCTCGATGCCTCTTTTGTGCATTCCTGCTGCACGATCGTGCGATCGTGCAGCAGAAATGCCCACTAGACGGCAGGGATTTTTTTATTTAAAGGGCCATGACTTTCTTGTTTGGGGCGAGCGGCCCCTTAGGCAAGGGTCGCTCCCCCTTTTGGGGGCAATATATCCTTGCTTTGTCTGCCCCCTAGGGGGTGCAGACATTTTTTTAATAATAAAATCAGCCCACTGGCCATTTTACATTAATGTAGTGTGGAGTGGCCCCTTGGGCAAGGGTCACTCCCCTTTAGAGGCCATTTTTGTTTGGCAGTTTGTTTGTTTTGTGTGGGGGAGCGGCCCCTTAGGCAAGGGTCGCTCCCCTTTTTGGGGCAATGTATTCAGGCTTTTGGGCAGATTTTCTTTATTAAAATAAAAATGCCCACTGGACCACCAGGGAGTGTTTAGTGGGGAGTGGTCCCTTGGGCAAGGGTCACTCCCCTTTGGGGGCTAATGATTTTGGCAGTCTGCCCCCATGGGGGGCAGATTTCGCCATTTTGAGGTCGAGCATTCAAGACCTCTTGTATATACTTTAATATATACTTATATGTTTATATGGTTTGTGGGCTTTGGAGATCAGCCCTAGGACTTGTCTGCTTCTGCTTAGGGACTTTTTTTCTGATCAACTGACTCTATTTAACTTTCTTGATAGAAAACGACCAGCAGAGGTCAGTAAAATACCAGAATCACTTCAGCATTCTCTAGTTTTCAGTCCATAGAAATTATCTTCCACGAGCACCCATAGACGATAATATTTTTTTAAAGTCTTGTATTTTCAGTGATATGACCACCGATGGCCCAGATTTTATATTAAAAACAGAGCTTTGGACTATACCATTTCCCACTGAAAGGCAATATGTCTCCCCGTGTGTTCCAATACTTGGCATGTCACGCAGTTTGGTGCTTGCTTTCCCTCCATGTCAAAGAACAGCAGATGTTTCAGGGCGCAGGCTAATGTGCTGCATAGCTAAGTACATATAAGGTCCCAAAGGCGAGACCGATTGCATTGCAAATGCTTGTTTAATGTAGGGCCCACTAGGCCACCAGGGAGTTATTTGTGGAGAGTGACCCCTTGGGCAAGGGTCACTCTCCTTTGGGGTCAATATTTGTGGCTGTGTCTGCCCCGCAGGGGGCCAGATCGCCATGTTTTAAAAAAAAAAAAAGGCCCACTAGACCACCAGGGATTTGTTTGTGGGGCGTGGCCCCTTGGGCAAGGGTTGCTCCCATTTGGGGAGCATTAATTTGGCCATTTCTGCCACCCTGAGGGGCAGATCGGCTGATTTGTTTTTTTGTAGGGCCACTAGGCCACCCGGGATTTTTTTTTTTATGTTGGGGAGCGGCCCGTTGGACAAGGGCCGCTCCCCTTTATGGGAGGATGATTGTGGTCATTTCTGCCATCTTTGGGTGGCAGAATAGCAGTATGTGTTTAGGCCCATCTGCCCTCTAGGGGGGCAGAAGCCACTAGACACCTGTTTTTTTTTTAATTTTTGTGTTTGGGAGTGGCCTCAAGGGCAAGCGTTGTTCTACTTTTACGGGGGTGAATATTTTATTTATACTCTTAGGCCCACCTACCCCTTAGCTTGGCTGGTGGATTGTGTGTGGACTGGTGCATTATTTGCATATGTGATTGTAATGTTTTATTCTCTTTTTTATTCTAGTGTAAAGCTTTTGATTCCTGTTTGCGATTTCGACAGTGGTGTTCTGCAGTTTTGCGCAGTTGCATTTTTTTGGTAAGAAAAACATTTTTGTTGTATTTTCTCCAAATGAGTATTTTTGTCATGTATGAATGAATTTTTTTGTAAGTGGTGTCATAATGGCAGCTTATTTAGTTAGTGTTTTGTGCATGGAATTCTTTGCGATGTGTTTTGAATTGTCTTATGTGTAATTTTCTTTTCTCTTTCTTTTTTAGTGGGATATTGTTGATCCATACTGTGTCTGTGCAGAGTAGGTGGTGGTGAATTTAGCTGCTTCTGGCAAGTGAGTGGTATCGTTTTGGAGTATATAGGTATTTGTGATAAAGGTGCATTTTGTTTATTACTTATTTTACAAAGTGTTTGTTGTTGTTGACTTGTTTGACAAGTTACTTTTATTAGTAAGCAGTATGGCTAGCCGTAGAATGACTGCTCAACAGGTGGTTGGTATGCTTCTTGAATCTTCCTGTGAGCAGGATTATGAGACTGACAGTGCGTCTGAGGGAGAGGAGGGAGGGGATGATGAAGGTACTCTCAGTGCGGATGAAGTGCCTGTTTTAGAGGAGGATACTGCTGTCCCGAAGGTGCAAGAGGCATCTGGATTGCAGCCTGAGGCTGCTAGGCTTCCTACTGGAAGTGCTGGACGCTGGGTTGATCCAAACATGGCGCAGCCGGTGTTGCCTGCCTTTAGTGGTGATGCAGGGTGTAGAGTGGATTGTGAATTTTTTTTGCCTATACAGTTTTTTAAGTTGTTTATGGATGATGTATTTCTGGGTGAGATGGTTGAGCAGACTAATTTGTTTGCTGAACAGTTTTTGAGGGACAGCAGTGACAAACTTAGGCCCTACTCTAAAGCTACCCGCTGAACTCCAACAAATTTGGAAGAGATGAAGAAGTTTTTGGGTTTGACTTTATTGATGGGTTTGATAAGGAAGCCGTCCATGGCTTCATATTGGTCTACCAGTCCCTTGATGGCAACGGCCATATTTCCTGCAGTTATGACTCGTGATCGGTATTTACTTTTGCTATGGATGCTGCATTTTGTTGATAACTATTTGGCGTTGCCACGAAATCACCCTGAATGCAACCGTCTTTTTAAGATTCGGCCTGTTCTTGATCTCTTTGTAGATCGATTTTGAGAGCTCTGTACTCCAGGGAAAGAAATATCTATTGATGAGTCTTTGGTCTTGTTCAAGGGCTGTTTGGTTTATAGGCAGTACATCCCTAGCAAGAGGGCATGCTATGGAATTAAGCTGTATATGTTGTCTGAGAGTAGGACAGGATATGTTTTTAATGTCCGTGTGTACACTGGTAGGGATTCCACTATTGACCCGCCTGGTTGTCCGTCTACTTTTGAAGTTTCTGAGAAAATTGTGTGGGATCTTGCTAGAGGACTGTTTAACAGAGGCCACCATTTGTACCTTGATAACTTCTACACTGCTGTGCAATTGTTTAAGGAATTGTTCAAAGTGGACACTTTTGCTTGTGGCACAATCCGCTCTAACCGTAAAGGTTATCCAAAAGAGCTTGTTTGCAGAAAATTTCAGAGGGGACAGTGCAGTTCCTTGAGTAGTGATGAACTACAAGCTGTGAAATTTGTGGACAGGAGGGATGTGTACATGCTGACTACCATCCATGATGAGAGTACTTCACCTGTGGCTGTTTGGGGTCAGATTTCTGAAGTGCGCAAACCTGTGTGCATTTTAGAATTCAATAAGCACATGGGTGGTGTTGATAGAGTAGATCAGAGGTTGGAACCTTACACTGCTATTCGTAAGGCTTACGTTTGGTATAAGAAGTTGGCCATCCATCTCTTTAATTTAGCAACTTTCAATGCTTTTGATGTGTTCAAGGAGTGTTCTCCTGCATCAAAGTTGACTTTTGTTCAGTTTCATCAATCTGTGATAGGCAGCCTTGTTGTTGTGGAACAGGCAAGTGTTCCTAGAGTTGGAGTGGTGGAGGATGTGGCTCGATTGAAAGATCGCCACTTTCCTGATTTCATTCCTCCCACATCCTCAAAAGACTTTCCCACTAGTAGATGTAGAGTCTGTTGGCGAAGAGGTACGTGGAAGGAGACTCGTATGTACTGCCCCGAGTATCCTTCTAACCCTGGGCTGTGTGTCCCTGCTTGTTTTAGAGCGTACCGCACGCAAAAGAATTTTTGGGAGCATCCATGAGTGGTAAAGTAAACTGCCTGGTCTGTATTCGTTAAAAAATTTGATTCTGTTTCAAGGTTGGCATTAGTGCAATGTATTTAGTTTCAGATTTTGTGTTAGTAGATTTGTATCTATTTTCAATTTGTTTGTGTTTTTATTTTTGTCTAAAACAAATGCTAAATGTGATGGTGGTGTGCGTGGACTGGAGCTTGGCTGGCGGTGTGTGTGGACTGGTGCTTGGCTGGCGGTGTGCGTGGACTGGTGCTTGGCTGGTGGTGTGCTTGGACTGGTGCTTGACTGGTGGTGTGTGTGGACTGGCACTTGGCTGGTGGTGTGCGTGGACTGGCACTTGGCTGGCGGTGTGCATGGATTGGCGATTGGCTGGCGGTGTGCCTGGACTGGCGCTTGACTGGTGGTGTGTGTGGACTGGCACTTGGCTGGTGGTGTGCGTGGAGTGGCACTTGGCTGGCGGTGTGCGTGGATTGGCGCTTGGCTGGCAGTGTGCGTGGATTGGTGCTTAGGGTACTTCAGGGTAATTCAGATTTGTAAAGCAACTGTTATTACCTATTGATTTTTTATGCATTTCTGCCTTCCAAATGAAAGACATTGTGTAAAAAAGAAGTCATTTTGAAAAATGACCGATAATTCTCATGCTAGTATAAGTATTCCCAATTTCGAAAATGTGCAAATATGTACTGTTTCTAAACTCTATAATTTGTTCCCATTTCAGAAATACATAGGTGTCTGTCATACCGATTTTTCCATGTATACATTTTCCCATAATAATTGCTATATACCTGGAACATAATAAAAAACCATTGCAAATTGCTGCTCAGTTTTTGACTCTGGGTTCGTCGGCTTCTTGGTGAACTTAAAAGTCCTATATATCCCCACAACCAGGAAGGTCCATCGGATGTAACGGCATATTGCTTTCAAAGAGCTGTCATAATTAGAAGAAGTTACAGGTAAAAACGTTGACACAAAAGGCTGTTTTTTTCAACAAATTTTCAAATTTTCCTATATTTAACTGTTAGTTTCTACAAAGAAACCTTGACTGATCTACACAAATGACCCCTTGCTGAATTCAGAATGTTATCTACTTTTCTAAAATGTATAGCTTTCCAGGATCCATTATTGCTTTCACACCCATTTCTACCGTTAACTGGAAGGAGGTTGAAAGCACAAAAAATAGCAAAAAAAGGCTATGTCCCAGAAAAATGCCAAAACCGTGTAAAAAATTTTGGTTTTCTGACAAAAGTCTGTCATTCCCTAAAAACTGGGAAAAAGGTGATTTCAGCCCCACAAACCCTTTTTGATACCCTTTGCAGAGAAAAACCCAGATGCTTTCATTTGCAGCCCGTTTTTCCCATTTCCCCCCCCCCCCCAAATTTATTTTTGCTGTATTTTGGCTAATTTCTGAGACCCCTCCATTGGAATCCACAAACCCTGGGTACTTTTAGAATCCCCATAATGTTGGAAGAAAAGGACGCAAATTTGGCGTGGGTACCTTATGTGGTCAAAAAGTTACAGGGGCCTAAGCGCGCACTACCCCAAATAGCCCAAAAAAGGCTTAGCACAGGGGGGGAAAGGCCTAGCAGCGAAGGGGTTAATTTACTAAATTAAACAAAACAAAACAACAAGAATCTAATTAGTAAACTTGAAATATACATTTTTACAGAATAAATTAAAATTGTGTTTAGAAGCAATAAGCACCTACTTGGGATATCTAAGCAATACCAAAGGGGATGATGGACGGAGCGCTTGAGCAAATCAAACACTCACTCCCAGTCAACCGATCTGGGTTTAATCCATCATCATTCTTTAGCTCACTCCACCACCCCAGTTCAGACATGACCATATGCAAATCAGTTTGACCCTGTGCCCCATGGGAACAGTCCAGCCCGAACTGCCAAGCCATGTCTTCCCTGGACCGAAAACAAGCATCCTGGGACCGGTTTCGGGTTCATAACCCTCATCATCCAGGCTATCTTGTATCCAGTGGCAAAGTGAGCAAGTGAACCACATCTGGGCATACCCTGCCAACTTAGGGCGAACAAAGCAATACCAAAGGTGATGATGGACGGAGCGCTTGAGCGTGGACCCCGAGTCACCACGAGTGGGACGGGTATGCTCAGACATGAGCCCCGTGCTCTCCATGCCACTGGAGTCAAGCTATCCTCGCTGATGAGGGCTGAAAGACCGAAACCGGTCCTAGGATACTTGTTTCCAGTCCAGGGAGGACCTGGCCTGGCAGATCGGGCTGGACTGTTCCCATTGGGCACAGGGTCAAGACTGATTTGCATATGGCTGGGTCCAAACTGGAATGGCATGGTGAGCAAAAAAACGATGAATTTAGGCCCAGATCTCTGTACTGGGGTGAATGTATGACGTTGTTCTGCATTCTGTCCATCAATTATTCTTTTTCTACTTGGGATATCTGACCGCGATGGACCGGGACAAAGCCAAAATTTCAGGCTGACCGCGATGCTGCACAGACCAGATACACAGACTTAGTGAGGTTCGCTGAACAAAGGTACGTTGATCCTCGCTGAGTTGACGTCGAAAATGAGGGGGGCAGCCAAAGCAATGCGTCGTGTAGATCCATTCAACACGGCCGATGCACAGGTCCTGGTCCTCACAGCAGCAACGATGTGTCGACTCCGATGAGTGAGGAGCTGCGATGTGGAGATTCGTCACCATTGTCAAGGATGCAGTTGATGGAGATGTGGCTACCATGTGCATTGGGGCCACCAGGTGTAGTTCCACGCGGAGGAGGTGGATCCGAGGATGAGTACTTCCGTTTTCAACGAGTTGAGCTTCAGGCAGCTGCTGTTCATCCAGGATGCGATGTCTTTCATTCCTTCCTGGAAATTGTGCCTGTTGATGTTGAGTTCCTTGATGAGGGAGAGGGTGAGCTGGGTGTCGTTTGCATAGGATACTCTGCTGAGTCCGCGATTTCTGATGATGGTTGCAAGGGGGGCCATGTGGATGCTGAAGAGAATGGGGCTGAGGGAGGATACTTGGGGTACTCTGCATCTGATCTCTGTAGGTTCAGAAAGGAAGGGCGGGAGTCTTATTCTTTGAGTTTGCTATGTTTATGTCGTTATTCCACTGTATGCTTTGTACTGTTTATTTACTGCACTAATATTTGGATGCACTGTCACGATTTACTGAAAATGCAATAAAGTTTGTGTTTAAGAAAACAAACAAATGGAAGTGAGCCTCTATACTGTAATATTACCTGTTTTAGAAAATGTAATACAATTAGATATGTTCCCTCATAGCCTGTTTATAACTACCATTGAGACTTGGTTCTTACCAATTTAAATTATCAATACACTCACAATAGTGACAACAAAACATGAGTTTATCATTATTTTATTATTTCAATTTCTTTGAATATATATCATAACATTTTCATTTTCCTTATTGTATATATCCTTCTTCTTTTTCAATCAGACTAATAATAACAATTTATATACAAAAACAAAGAAAGACACAATTAATAAATACAAATTCATATCAATAATTCCTTTCAAAATAGAAAAATGTCCCTACATTTGATTTGAATAAATACAAACATACCACATTCATTCCAACACATCCATACTCTCCCAAGGATTCATAAAAAAAGACAACTGTGCATAGGATAAGGTTATGTTGTAATAAATAACACCTCTGTGACCCATAAGATTTTGTATTTGAAGAGCAAAGGTTCAATAAATGGTCGACGCGCGTTTCGGTGGTGTAGGAACGATGATTAAACCACCTTCATCAGGACCTATACAGTAGTCAAATTCATCCGTACCACAGCAATCAAGGGACCTAAAAAATACATACAAAATAGTCATCATTGTGAGTCTTAAAAAATATGAGACAAAATTCAATTATTGAGTGGGCCAAACATGAATATATAATGGATTGTGTCAGTCAAGACCCCTCCCAATACCTATGGAGTTCCCACTATCCAAAGAACTAATATGGGCAAAAAGCATATTTTTTTCCTTTTCTTTGGGAGAGTATTCTACTTGATTCTTTTATTACTTCTTTCTTTTATTTTACCCAACAAAGGGCCCCAACCCTCGCCAAAGGATTAATGCATGTGCCATTCTTTGCCACCAAACTACAATAAAGCCATTTAAAAGACCAGGAACATGAGGAAAAGACCAAAAGGGAAAGAAAACAAGAAAGCAGAAAAAGAAGAATTATCAAGAAAAAAGAAAAAACAGAAAAGAGAAAAAAGGAGGAAAAGAAAAAAGAAAAAGAAAAAAAGCAAAAGAGGAAACGAGGAAAAACACAGAAAAAAAGAAGAAAAAAGAAGAAAAAGAAAAAGAGAAAAAGAAGAAAAAAGATAAGAAGAAAAGAGAACTCAAAGAAAAATAGGGGTCCTTGTCCTATATCTTTGTGGTATTTCCAACTTTCTAGCCCTAGTTTACTTTGCAAGCCCTTATGTTTTCAGCTGATCCTCGTTAGTCTCTTGCAAACAAACGAGGATCAGCTGAAAACAAAAGCACTTGTTTTAAAACTGCTTTCTACCCAAATTTGCTTTAATATGCCCACTAACTTGCATTTGTGAGCTTGATTTTATTTCTTGCTCTGCATGTGTGCATTTATGGGCAGGAGATTGGCGTTGATCCTGTTGCGCTCTTTACAGCTGAAAACAAGCCACTTGAGCAGCTAACAGCAAAACACACAAGATGATGGACGGAATGTTGCACATTGGCAAAACATTCACCCCCAGTCACAGATCTGGGTTTAATCCATCGTTATTTTGCTCACCACGCCACCCCAGTTCAGACATGGCCATATGCAAATCAGTCTTGACCCTGTGCCTCATGGGAACAGTCCAGCCCGAACTGCCAAGCCATGTCTTCCCTGGACCGGAATCACTTGAGCAGCTAACAGCAACAATGGCAGGAAAGCCAAAATAAACATTTGCAATACAATAGGTCTCACATATACGCGAGTTTGAGCTATTTGCATTGTAAATGACAATACCTTTGATTAGTGTTTTGGTTTTTAAAACTTAAATAAAAGGCTGTGCCATTTACAAAGCAAATAGCTTAAGCTCTCGTAAATGCAGAACTATTGCTTTCCAAATGCTTGTGCTTCATTTATGTCCTTTCAGCTAAACTACTAACAAATATGGCAATTAATCTGCTTTCTGGTTCTGTGTCAAACTGTATTACAAATAGTGCTCTGATCAAAATGTATACTCGTATATTTAGGACGATTACTTTCACGTTACAAAACGTGGCAGGGTGCATTTACGTTCACTTTTTATTTACTTCACGTGCGTGAGCGCGGTCCACTTATCCTACATGGGCACTCTTCTCAAAACCTAGTAGTATTTTGTCTAGCTATTTTGTCTAGCTACTGCCAGGCAAGTATTAGAACATAATGTTTTGTATTTGTGTTCAGCCAGTCTTTAGTAACTTTGGGGCACTCCCACTGTGTGTGAAATAATGTTTGCTTAAGCCACATCCCCTCAATCAAATATTCAACTGTATATAACCTGTAGCCAGGCTCTGAAATAACAGATGTTTTGTGGTATGTTCTATGCAGCAGTTTGATTTGGACCACGTTAAACACTGCTTCATTGCTACTTTCCTTGGTGTGATCCTACTCTCCTCCCAACAAGGCTCCTCTCTGTTCTCTTCATCTAAATGACCATGGCCTCTTTCCAATTTTTGCTTTATAGATCATTAATTTATTTTTGGCTTTTTCTTTTTTGAGTCAATCAATATCCTATTTTCTGGTATGGAAATCTCTTGTACCTCTCTCATTTTTGCTTTATGTTTTCCCTAATTTAGCATTATTGATTTACAATGATTTCCTATGTTTGTGTTTCTGGCCTGCAATAGTGACTTCAAACTTTTGCCTCATTGGCCTCCAGCCCATTAACATAACAGTAATCTGGGCTTTACTTTGACCTTCAGAAAGCCAGTGTCTTTGAAATGTCCTCCAGAGGGTGATCTTCTCTATGCTTAAGGGCCTTCCTTCTGGAAAAGTCTACTTCGCCACAGTCATTTTGTTTAAAGCAGCAGAGGCAATTGAGTTGCCCCTACCATCTCTGAAGCTCAAGTCCAACGTTATTACAGAAGGCCTTCAGCGGCTCTGTGGCCTCTTCTGGCTTTCAACAAAGCTCTACTAGAACTTGTGCTGGATTCCTAGAAGAAATCCTTTTTGGGCCACGCAGTTTGCAGGCAGATTTCTCAGTGCCACAGGCTCATTCCTTCTGGTCCAAACTTCTTACTGACCCATCCTTCTCCTGAGAACTTGGTGGTTCAAGCATCCTCAGATCAAAAATATGTTTTGCCATTTTTAGGTCGAGCTTGGGCAGCGTATGGGCTGCTCTGAGAGGTATGCTGTATTCAGGTAGGCACTTGAAGCTCAGTCCACTCTCCGCCCATATTTTTCATTGGTTTGTGTCATTGTCCACTGTTAACTATTGCTGTTCATTGGTCAATAGGCTTAGTAGACCCGACTTAGTATCGCCTTGGCTCATTTTGTAACCTCCCGTGGTGACACACCCTGTTACGTGTGTTGTTACTGGTAGGTTTTAATTACAGCCTCGGAGCACTATTTTCTCAAATAGCTTTGTCCTGCCTGCTTTTGCAGGCAGGACACACTCTCTCCTAACGCTTTTTTAAAAATGTTATAGCGCGGGCGCCAAACACATTTGCAATACAATAGGTTATGCATTTGCGAGAGTTAAAGCTATTGGCATTGTAAATTGTTAACTAATAAAACAAAAATATAAGACATTGTCCTTTACAATGCCAATAGCTCAAACTCTCGTAAATGTGAAACCTATTGCATTGCAAATGCTTATTCAATACTGTAGTGGCATCCATTTTTTGTGTTTTCACTGTGTTACTGTGTGCGATATGTACAAATACTTTACATATTGCCTCTGAGATAGGCCTGGCTGCTTGTGCCAAGCTACCAAGGGGGTGATCAGGGATTATCTTGGGTGTGTAATTTAATTGAGTACTCGGCCTTTGGTTCCACCATGGCAGCTACAATTTCAGTGGCAGCACGCTCAAGGAGGATTTTTCTTTTTTTTAAAAGTCCCTTTCTGCTTTGGGACTTAGAAATCTTTCCAAACTGTCTGACTTCCCGTCTTTCACCGGGACCAATCCACTTGGTGTATCCAACCAGGGCTCCATTGCAGTTGGCCTCGGATTGTCAGCCCTAAAAACCCATAACTACCCCTCAATGTTATCCCACCTGCCCCATGAACTTAAAACCCTCTGCTGCAGAAACAAACCGTGAAAGCAGGATCGGACATTCTTCTTACCTGCTGGAATGGCCGATGCGGGTGTCCTGGGTCCATTCCCGACACAGACCGGACCCCGTCGCTGCTCATCGCATCTCTGGTTCCCAGATCGGTCCGCTGCTTGGAGCTGGGTCATCCCAGAGCGAGCTCCTGGCGTCCATTCCGGAGTGAGCTTCCGGCATCTGCGGCAGCTGGCACACCGAGTAACTTTTGTCTCTGGTTCCCAGATCAGTCTGCTGCTTGGAGCTGGGTCATCCCGGAGGGAGCCCCCGGCATCCATTTCGGAGCGAGCCCCCGGCGTCTGCGGCAGCTGGCACACCGAGTACCTTTTGTCCCCCTGCTGAGACCGCGAGTGCCGCCACCCCGCGGACCTGCTTCGAAGACTTGTTGCCAGACGGTGGCCACTGACTCTATCCACCGCCGACACCGGTCGCTGCGGCTGCCCTTTCATCCTGGTCTGGAGCCCGGTAGCGCTGTTTCACCCATGCCTTGCAGCCCCCGGCACCAGGCCCCTGATGCAGCTGCGGCCGTTTCTTCACGGCCCTGCCCGGTGCTCGTCCAACAGTTGGAGGCTTGTGAGTGTGGACCCGCTTTTCCTGGAGGGCTGGTGTCTATGGCAGTAAGTGGATGACCCTTGAAGCAAGGTCCCCTTACGTCGCCCTCTGCTGCGATCCCGCCTGATGGCCTGACTTTGCCACGTCGCCTGGGATCCTTTGTCTCACGACAGGCGCTGATTTGTGGAGCCCTCCGCCTACACTCGTCTCAAGGCGTGCCAGGCATTTCTACCGTTCTCTGGGCAATTTTAACCTTTTAGAGGTTGCTGGCTGAAGATTCACAGCACCTAAAATGGCGGCGCTCTAAAAACAATACGGGGCATTTATCACTGATCCCAATCCTTTACCAGACCGCATGTGAGGCATCTTTTGCAAGCGTTTATAAACGAATACTTTTGCAGCCCTGGAGAGTTTGTTTATCATCTTGGTCTGAGTACAGCTCCTTGAGGTATCCATTGCCGATCATTGCCTGACTCCAAAATGGCGACGGGTGAAGACATTCTTGATCGCCCTACAGTGCCTGACTTTAAGATGGAGGTGCTACACAACTTTATTTGATTACACCCTGTTTTAGCCATCCCTTATATATTGAGTGCGACATCACAGTATTATTCTTGCTCTTTGAAGACCTGCCGGTCTTTTAAATTGTGGTGCTACAATTTCATAGTGCTTACAACCTAACCTTCTTCTTTTCTGGTATATGGAGAGTGACATTCCTGACTCTTTGCTGCCCACTTTTAAAACCTTTTTCTAATATCAGATCCTTTAAAGACTTCTATATTTATTGTACATTTGAATCGTCAAGCGTGCCCGAGTTGCCGCCCCGCCCTGGTGACTTATGAATAATACTCCGGAGAGACCAGTTCCCGTCACTTTAGCTCCACCACGCATTGGTACCTGGAGACCCATCCCTCTGCTGCCTATTTGTCCTCTTTTAATCTTATAGTGCCCTACCCTAGCCAACATGTTAGGTCCGGGCCTGACCGTGACTGGGGAAAACTCTTACACCCTGGTCTACCCCCCCAACCTCTCCAAAACCGCTGCCAAATCATTCAAGCACGCCACCCTAGAAAGCCACCCTGAGACGCTGATATCTGACCTGCGCTACAGCGCGGACATTGGCATAGTCATTAATGACCTTATCTTCTACTCCAGAAGAACTGCCTCTTGGCGCAAAGCCTTTGCACACCTTCTTAATGTCCGCTCAACCAGGAACATTCCATACGACACCAAGCTCACATTAGCGCCCTCCTCAGCCCTGCAAGCTGACCTCACCATCACCCTGTACAAAAACAGCATTGTTCTGGTCCAAGCCTCAACCAATAACCTCAATAAATTCGCAGACCTTTTCACCCTCCTCAGAAACCATGTGCACGACACTGACAGGGTAACCAACATCCGCACCTATGACCAGCCGTCCAGCCAGCCTAGCGTGCCTAGCCACCCAATAACCCCCCCCTCCAAGGGCTTCCAACACAGCTCATCCTATTCTCCCCAGCATGTCTCCTGACCCTAACCACAGAATCTCTACTTCACCTTTGATCTCCCCCCACCTAGCGCCTCACACTGACCGGGAGATTGGTATGTTCCCAAAGTCCCCTGATTCAGATCGAGCTATCCCCCTAAGGGTTCTCAACACTGATCACCCTAACCTTTATAGCACGTCCCCCATCACCCCCAACAGAGCTGCCCCGAGACCTCTGACCACCTCTCCGCCAGCCATCCACCCGAACCACGAGATTGGTACGCCTCCAAAGACCCCCGATTCAGCTCGAGCCAGCCCTTCTCCCCTTCCACCTATGCATGCCTCCGGTACTGCTCCTGAACCTCTGCCCCCTTGTCCCCTAGCACCTCCCTCTTACATTGATCTCAAAACTCTGCACTCCAGAGCGGCCAAGCTAACACAGAGAATCCATATCTCCATTTTGGACCTAATGAACCTCCTTCACCTTGCTGAACTCTCCCTTGCCAACCTGAAACCCCCACTGATATCCACCCACCCCAACGTCACAGAGCCTCCCAAGCACCCACTACCGCTACCTTTGAGACACCTTTGCCCGCGTAAGCAACCTTGCCACCTTTCAGAGGAGGAATCCCGAGCTCTCGCCCTCTCTTACAACCCTACCACTGCCACCTCTTTTCCACTAGACCTCACGGAAAACAAAATCCTAGCCATCCTCCAAGACCACAACTCTGTCCAAGTCACCCCATTCCACTAGTTACGAGTCCCGAACATGCCATCGGCATGGTCACTATCAACCCCAACACAGCAGCTACCCACCGCAACAGAAGTGTGGTTAAAAGCAACCTTGCGCCTGTACTCCTGTCCAACCAGATCCCTGACACTCCCCCCAGACCACCCTTATCTGGTCTCTTAATCAACTGCCGATCGGCAGTTAAGCACGCCGCCGGTGTTGCTGATCTCATCCTGAACAAAAACTTAGACCTAGCAATACTAACGGAATCGTGGCTCAACGACTATTCATCGCCTTGCCTGGACCTACTAGTCCCTCCCAACTACAACATTGCTAGACTGGACAGACAATCCAGCAGGAAAGGAGGAGGCATCGCTTGCATCTACCGATCCAACCTCCTTGTCACGGAACTCTTGGCAGACACCACTGACTCCTGCGAATACCTTGCCCTCTCCATTTGCAGCAACTCAATTCAACTGTGCTATTTGCACATCTTTTATCACCCCACAGGCTTGAATGACTCTTTCACCGATCACCTCTTGGAAATCATCACATCTAAGATTTCCTCCAACGCTAAAGAGATTTTTCTGGGTGATATCAACCTGCACTGGAACGATCCCAAGGATCCTCACGTCAACGCCATCAAAGACCCCTTAATCGATCAAGCCCTGACCCAAGCCTGCTCACTGCCAACCCACTCAAAAGGGGCCACCCTGGACTGGATTATCTCTAAGGAATTTTCAGTCAAGCTTATCTCCATAGACCCATGTGACTGGTCTGACCACCACGCCATTGCCTTCCTTTTACCCGGGACCCACAAGACATAGGCACCGCAACCGGTGATTCCCAAACGCTGGATCAAAGACACTAAGAACCTTGACCACAGGAAACTGGAGGCTCGTTGTAAATCGGACCTCCCCCCCTCGCATATAACTACGGTCAGTGACCTCAATGATCATTATTCAGCGACTATATCGAACATTCTGGATGACCATGCCCCCCTATAACTAAAAAGAACACAAATCAAAGACAGAAATCCCTGGTTCTCTGGATCCCTCAACAGGGAGAGGAGATCCCTCCGGCAATCGGAAAGAATTTGGAGACAGCACCCCTCTGCTGCCTACCTTAAACCCGAATAATCACTTTGATGACCCCCTACCTTCCAACTGCCTCGCTGCTGCCACACAATCTATTGTTCCTAGCTGGACTGCAATAATCAACGCCTCTCTCCAACAGGGATCGATTCCTGACTCTCTGAAAGCCGGCCAAGTCCTCCCCATTTTAAAAAAACCATCGCTGGATCCGGCCTCCCCTGACAACTTCAGACCTATCTCCAATATCCCTCTGTTAGCCAAAGTGTTAGAGAAGTGTGTTCAACAGCAACTAAGTCAACACATCAACAACTTCCACCTACTCGACAACTTCCAATCTGGATTCAGACCGGGGCACAGCACTGAAACTACCATGCTCCACATTGTGGACGATGCCCTCCAAGCCCTAGACCAAGGCAAAACCTGCCTTTTAATCCTCCGGGATCTGTCCTCGGCCTTCGACACGGTCAACCATGAAAAACTACTTGAACGCCTCAAACTCAGGATGGGCTTGGATGGCTCTGTTTTAGAATGATTCAGGTCTTTCCTCCACAACCGATCTCAGAGATTTCTAATTAACGGCAACCTATCAGCTCCCTCCCCGGTCACGGTTGGAGTCCCTCAAGGATCAACCCTGTCCCCCACCCTCTTTAATCTCTACTTAGAGCCGCTTACTGAAGTACTTCGCACCGCTAACATCTCCTACCATATGTATGCGGACGACACCCAAATATACATTAAAATTTCATCACTCGAGGAGATCCTCTCCCTGAATGAGGCCCTGAAACTGACCGTCCAATGGCTCGCCTCTAACCAACTCAAACTCAATGCAAAGAAAACCGAATTTCTCCTAATCTTCCATACAAAACCCAACCCAGAGATTCAGATGTGGATCAAGGCCATTACAGCCTTAAACTGCCCACCGACCATCGTGGACTCGGCCAAATCTCTGGGAATAATCCTCGACTGCAACCTGAACATGCGGGACCACATTAACTCGATGGCTAAATCAGTCAGGTTCCACCTGAGCTACCTAAGGAAGCTGAAACCCTTCATCGATGCTCCCGACCTAAAAACGGCTGTCCAAGCTCTAGTCATCTCTAGGCTGGAATATGGCTGTTCCACCCTCTCGGGTTTACCCAAGATCTCCCTGGCACCTTTAAAAGCCTGCCTCAACGCAGCCGCCAGACTACTTACCGGCACTAGGAAATTCGACCACATCTCTCCACATCTGAAAGCTTTGAACTGGCTCCCCTTAGAGGCCAGAATACAGCTGAAACTGGCTTGCATTACACACAAAGCTCTATACGCAAACTCCCCTGCTTATCTTGCACAGAAACTAGTGGAGTCTGGAGGAAGCAGGAACTCCCGTTCCGCCAGAGACCTCTTGCTCCAACCTGCCTGTTTTTGAAAAAAAAAACTACAATCGGGCTTTCTCCGGGCCCACACCAAGAATTTGGAACTCTCTCCCACCCGCCATCAGAAGAATACCTTCTCTGGCACGCTTCAAAAAGGAGGCCAAAACTTTCCTCGTGGGAGAATTCCTCGCGTAATCTCTGCCTTCAACCACCACAGAGAGCCTAACTAATCTAAGACCATCGTCTGGTCCTCAGATCACCTACTCACTCCACCAAGAAGCTGTGGGATTTTATACTGATTAACTGTAACTGTAGCCACACACATGTGTCCCTCTTTCCCCAGTGTGTCCAGCACCCCTGCCCCTCTCCAATCGTTTTGTATACTTCTGTATTTCTAAGCCTTTTTGTTCACTTCTGTAAATTTATTTTTGTAAACCTTGTAAAGCGCTCTGATACCCTCACGGGTCAAGTTTGCGTTCTATAAAACACTAAAAATAAAAATAAAAAAATAAATAAATACCATCACTGAACCCTAAAAATCCCATACTACCCATAACACTACCCACCCCTGAACCCTGAAAAATCCTTTTACTGCCCCTTGACACTACTCTCCCCAGACTTATAAACCCCTTACTACCCTGTTACACTACTCAGCCCTGAATCCTAGAAACCCCTTATTAAAAAGCTTTATCACCCCTTACCTTAAACCCCATAAAATGAGTTGCAAATGTAACACATTGTACCTTACTGTGGTACTGAATATAAGTGCACATGTAACATTTCAGGTTTCAGGGAGTATAATTCTTAGAGACAAGAGAAACCCAACTCCCACAACCAGCTGCAGATCACACAAATGTTCACCCCATTGATGGATGCTCCTATGTCATAGCAGTGATAGCCTAGCTGAGACTGGCTAATCATATTATAACACGTCATCTCCTTTCTGTACAATTTGTAAATTACAAAACAATTAGAAGTTTAACACCATAGTAAATAAGAAGGATTTAGGTCAAATGCCCAACGGACTGTAAAGACATGTACACAAACAGACACGCTACACATGGAAAGGGTACAGACAAATAGACCATGGAAACAAAGCGCCAACATAGACACAAGCACAAAAACACCAACATAGGCACAAACACACCCGATGCTTTACCTTGGCATGTCGGATTCAAGAACCACAACTTAGACAATATTAATGACACCAACGCAATGCAAGATATGTAACTACTCATTTCCTTAAAGGCCATACATCAGATCCACTGATCACAAATATAATCAACCAAATAACCAGGGGTTAATTTTGTTCTTACTTCCCTTTCACTTTGCCCTGAGGTCTTTGGTTCGCCCTCTCTCCCTCTTTGAAACCTGTGTTTAATTCTCAGAGACAAGAGACACCCAACTCTCCCGCAGGCAGGCGCAGCTCACATACGCTGTCGCCTGTTCAAACTGTGAAATGTTCACACCATTGAGGGAATGCTTCTATGACAAAGCAGTGATAACCTAGCTGAGACTGGCTAATCATAAAATAACACTCACCCATGCAGATGTGCTGTGAGAATGCGTTGTGTCATGAGTGGTGGTGGATACCTTGTAAAGGTGTATCAACCCCAGAAGAGGTGGCAGACGAGGTGCTAGCAAAGAGCTCGCACAAGCAGTGGATTTGAAACGTGTTTTTCTCTGCTATATAGTATGAGAAGTGATAAGTTAACCTTATTAGTGCAGTGAATATCCGGGGTCCTTTGGAAGCCATGTTCAAACATCTGTCCTCACTTTAAGAGGCGGCGGCAAACAGCTTCCATGTGAATTTAGAGCCTTCCTCATAAAGGCAGCTAATATGATCGTACGGATAGATTTCGCACAAATACTCAAGAAGTCCAAATAAAGGAACAACTAAATCAAGGCTAGAAATTAACAGGTTTATAAAATAGGAGTAACACAAAGGGCTAGGTTACAAACATAAACAAGCATTTGCAATGCAATAGGTCTCGCATTTACGCGAATTTGAGCTATTGGCATTGTAAATTACAATGCCTTTTATTTAAGTTTTGTCTTTTAAAACATAAATAAAAGGCATTATCATTTACGATGCTAACAGCTTAAACTCTCGTAAATGTGGAACCTAATGCATTCCTAATGCTTGTTTGTAAAAGCACCCTATTCTGTGCTTTCTGCGTCGAAGTTTTAGATGTCCAGTGTTGGCAGCCTGTGAAACAAATATATTTTGATTGCCAACTTGGATGTCACTATGATTCGCTCTGCTCAACAGGGGGTTGTTTTTAATTGATAACGGACTTCTTGGGCAATCTACGATTATGTTTTGTTTGATTGGGGGATTAATTTCATGATATCTAGATAGGTTTTATAAATAACTTATTACACCGACTAATAAAGTGTTTTGTTATAATTTACTTGTGAGTAATTACTATTCATGTGTTTATTTAAAGACTAAAGAGCTCAGATGAAATAGTTCCTGAATTTAAAGAAAGACAGGGTATGAGGAGTGAACGTTTTTGTTTGTGTTAGTTGAGTGGGCTCTCATCTACCCGATGTGTACCCTACACTCTTCATTTGTTGAGAAAATGTCCCTGTGTCACTGCACATGCTACACCTATGGTAGCTACGCGCACAGTGAGCCAGGACACTGGTGGAAATTGCAGACACTCGTGATTTTAATTTAGTCAATTTGCAGCATCTGGATTTTTGAACATTTACTACACATGGCAGCCCAGATGAAAAAAGGGATTTCTACTCGCTAAATATTAACAACAGAAACTAATAAAAAAAAAAAATTTAAAGCATTAGACATAATTTCAAAGAGGCAGCTGGGATTGAGTGGCTTGATTGGCACTGACTCACTATTCATAGATCAAACACGCCTCCCTTAGGAATGCCTTCAGTTTCAATTCCTTGTTTGGGGGCGGAGACAGCTGTTACGTTTCCGCCTCTCCTGGGACACCTTTGCCTTAGAGCACAGTGGCGTTCAACCCCGAGCCTTAATGCAGAAGAAAAGTCAAGTAAAGTCACCTTTTTGGCTGCAACACTCACCTGTGAGTACTGCTACAATGAAACACAGGGAGCCCGCACTGCTGTAAATCCAAGAACTCACACGTGTGTCTGTCTGATATTAGAAAATATTTTTAAAAAGTAGTTAAAAAAATAACCATACTATTTGGAGAGATAAAACAATAGGTTTATAGAGTTGTGAATGGCGAAGCTAACCACTTCCTTTAGGCGTCTCATGAGATTTATTAGTCCTAGAGCATACCCTTAAGTCAGTGCTCATGTCCCACATCTAATGGGCGAGAGCAAATATCAGAAGCTATGCGGCATAGTCTGGGAGATGGCATTCGCCAAAGGGCTCCATAGCAACCGTGCCAACCATGATCTGGGTTTGGCACACCTTGGACACAAGCCAAGCATTGACTAACTCACAAATACTCAAATATTAGATGCCCCAGGCACACATGATCCACGGCCACGTTGCAAACACCTAAACACCGACATCTCCATACGCAAACAACACAGAAAACACACCATCACGTCCACCGAGGCATAAATAATTAAAGAGGCCCTGCACCAATCAGCAAGAGCGTGCCTTGCGTAGGCGCACTTGATTACTGATTACACAGCCAAAGTGAAAGCGCGCACAGCACGCCGAAAGTAAACAAAGCAGATGTTCTGCCTCAGGTAGGACAAACCCAATAACGAATTAGTGCTTATGATGTAAGAACAGAAGCAAAGGGGCCAGTAACCATGGGAGGTTACAAATGAGGACATGGCTGTACTAAGGAGGGACTAACAAGCCTATTTAGGAACCAGAAGCCAGCATTTAGGAAGGACAAAGACACAAGCCAATGAAAAATATGGGCGGGGTAGTGGGCGGGGCTTCTCTCCCATACTGAACTACCCCAGATTTTCCCTAGAGCAGCACTTGCGCGCTCACTCTAGGCTCGACCTAAAAATAAAGGGGGTGGTGAGTATTAACATATTTGGGAGTATTATGTGGGGACTCCCCATAAAAATATAGGAGGGATAGGGGGAACAATAAAGCACAAGAAAAAAGAAAATGCTTTAATCCGATGTTCATTTTCTTTTTTCTTGTGCTTTGTTGTTCTCATTATCCCGCCTATATTTTTATGGGGAGTCACTGCATCTATGTTAATGCAGAACTCTTTGTTACATCCTGAGTTTGAGTAAAAGGGTAGAACTCCTAATGATATCAGGCATTATTACCTTGTGAAAGAATGTTATGCTACAAAGGCACACATAAATCAGTTGGATGGGATGCTGTTTATGGCTAGCCACACTGGGAAGCTTATGCTCAATAAATCTTACTTTCGTCATTTCAATATGTAGACCTCATCATTCTAAAAAGAGATTACAACATTTTTGCGACAATCTTTGAAACTCCCCAAGTAGAAACCAAGGATTACAAATTCATTGCATGCCATATATTAATTACATAAAGATTAATCTCAAAGTACTGACCAGGGAGGGCATAGCCACAGGGAACCATTAGCATATCTGTGAGAGTGTGAAGCAAAATCTGTCACTTAGCGAATGTATGCAAGTGACCTTTCCGAACCACTGATGCAGACCCTAAAACCCCATACCCATTGGATATAGTACCAATATGCATTCTCCTTTGTGGGGCCCCTCAAATCACTATTTAAGGGTAACGGGGGAGGAGTGTACGTGACAGTGTCTGCGGGTTTGAGTCCTAGCCCACATTTCTGCACCACCTCATAAGAAGTCTCCAGTGAAGTCCCGGTCACAGCAAAGACATTTTTTTGTTGGGCGAAGTCTCCATGTAATTGAGGGAAGAACACATTTGAATGTGTACCTGCTATATGAAAGGGAGCACAGTAGCTTTAACAGAAGAAACATAGTTGGCCTTCTGAAATACAAGTCTGTGACTCTTGAAGGGCAAATAGTCCGTAAGGCCCTTGCACATGGGACACAGCTTCAAATATCTGATTCCAGGAGTCAAAAGTAAATTATCCCACCATTTAAACTAGCAATATTCTCTTCCAAAACCATGATCAACTCTCAGATAGACCTGTCTAGAATATTCTTTTGGGTGTCCCTTCCTCAATACCGCAAAATTGGATAACATTAAAACCCATGCATGGCAAAATGATGACTGCACATATCCACATTTACTTGTATTTTTACCTGCCTTTGGTTTTTGCCACCATCGCCGTCGCCATCACCGTCACCACCACCGGAGTTACTTGAGGGCATTTATGGTCTCGTGAGGGAGGCCGGTTGAGGACTACAAGCCCCAGCAGCCCCAGTGGCATGCACGCGGCCCACGCCGCAATTAAGCACCAGGAGGCGCTTAAAAAAAAGACAGGGCTCGCGCAGCGCCGGAGCTCCATTTATTTGTATTTTGCCTATCTTTGGTTTTTGCCGCCACCGTCGCCACCGCCGCCACCGCCGCCGGAATCACTTGGGGGCATTCCTGGTCTCGTGAGGGAGGCCGGTTGAGGACTACAAGCCCCAGCAACCCCAGTGGCGCGCACGCCGCCCATGCCGCCCATGCCGCAATTAAGCGCCAGGAGGCGCTTAAAAAGAAGACAGGGCTCCTGCAGCGCTGGAGCTCCATTTACTTGTATTTTACCTGCCCTTGGTTTTTGCCACCATTGCCGCCACCACCGCAGGAGTCACTTGGGGGCATTCCTGGTCTCGTGAGGGAGGCCGGTTGAGGACTACAAGCCCCAGCAGACTCAGCGGCGCGCACGCTGCCCACGCCACAATTAAGCGCCAGGAGGCACTTTTAAAGAAGACAGGGCTCCCGCAGGACCCGTCAGAGGCAGTAGGAGGCCGGACTGGCCCACGTTATTATCATCTTCTTACCAAGTGGACTCTTTATGGACCCTTGTTTGGACTGTTTGGTCTGCTACAGTAAGATATGAGGGTATAACGCTGCCATTATAACAAGTATTAGCATTGGTAAACGGCACAGAAAACAAAGAGTAAACAAAAATCACTAACAGGTTAGGGGGTTGTGGGGACTTTGGGTGCGTTTTTATTGAGGGCTGAGTCAGCTCTTATTCATGAAATCGCACTTACTGAGGGCAGACTGTCTTTAGAGCCACAACCCCCCCTAAGTCAGCTTGCAATGTCTGGCCCTGTAGAGCACATTTACTCCCAAGTCAATTCTTCCCCGACTAACGAGTTGCATAACCTGGTATCCGAACCAGAGGCTATTGATGCTCCCAAGGCAAGTGACATCTCAACCAGGCCAAAGGTAACACCTAGGGGTCAAAAAGTTAAAATTAGCCAGGGGAGTAGTCCCGTACCCGTGTCCAAAAAAAAAATATAGGGGCAGGGTCCCAATAGGCAATCACACCCCCTCCCAAAGAGAGGTTACAAAACTAAAACCGTGGAGGAGGAGGAGCAGGAGACCAATCCGGAACCTAATCCAGCTCACAAGGATTCCTCTCCATTAATTTTAACCCCACCTCAGGATAATGACAATGGGCAGTTTTGGACAAAAATGGGTTTGGTTGTTGCAGTTTTATTGAATCAGTTGGTACTTAAGCTATCTCTATTGGAAGCAAGCATAGATAAATTGGGAAAGCTCGGGGGTAGTACCCTCCCTCATCTGACTAATACATGCCAATGTAGAACCAAGTCTGCCCTGCCCAACAGGAATGGGAGCCTATGACTATTCAGTCTGACACTTCTGGCCCTGGAACTAGGAAAGCACCTCAAACTGTTTCTTTGGATATATTACTTAAACCCCATAACTTGGTGGGCCATGGAACGCCGCACATAGGAGAAGCCTCCCTCAGTAGTAACCGAATAGACACAGTACAGAGTGCACCCAGTATCCAAGAGCGATTGTTGAATATTCAAAAAGAACCCCTCCCTGACAGGCATAAATGTGTACGTAGAAAGGGAGCCCAGACTTTAAGTGTCTCAAAACAGCAAAAACAGCCCCTGGGTGACTTGCCTTGCTCAAATATTCTGCATCTTTCCCCAGAAGCAAAACCGTATACCATTGTGTTGGCCAACGTTCCACCTTTGCCACGCGGAGCCATGGAACATTGGTCAACACTAAGAAATAAATCGCTGCACGTACTGAGCATAAGGACTGAATTATCAAACCCGCTCTTCGCTGAGTTTAAGATGGCATGGTGGATTGGTTGGATAGGAAGCACCAAAAAGTCACTAGATGGCGATTGTGTAGTTTTAACATTTGGGTCACCAGACCTGGTTCGAACAATACTAGATAGGGTGGGCAATTGGCCAGTTATATCTATGGGATTAATATCCTACCCCTGGGTTTTTTCTGTAAACCACATGGTCTCCCACAGCTTATAGCAGGGGCAGATAGAGACTGGGGGTTGAGACAACCCAGGTATGCCATTCCAGTCAGTAACTATTTCGATGTCCTCAATACCTTAGAGGATATTGACTGACTGACACCATCAAATGGGGGTCTAAATGTTGATGCGGGCCTTTCCAGGGGCTGTGAGGTTGTGGCACCACCTAATGACTGTACTGCTGCACAAGAGGCCGCAGTTCTTAGGTCACCTAATGCAGCAAATGTAAGGGAACCGATTGAGAGTGATATTATGAGTAGAACCTCAGCCACCCATTTGGATTCATGCGATTTACCAAACCAAGTTTCACCCCGCGCTGGTAGCCCCCCTTCTGAGTTTGTCTCCCCCGAGAATTACGCCTAGCGCTGATTGCTCTCCATGCAAGGTTATTTGCTGGTACATAGCAGGGTTGCGCAATAAGACGAATTATCAAATATAGTGTAATTTTATCTCTTACCAGGACATATTATGTTTCCAGGAAACTTGGGTGTTATAATGAAGCAGGTAAGTGTAGAACTCTTCTTTATTCGTCTTCACACCACCACAGGTTCCAGTCAGCTGGAGGGCACTGTGGAATGTTGGCAAACAGTGACAGGGAGGAACCAACTGGGACAGGGAGGAGGGGGGTCCGGAATGTACCATGGAATGGAGATTACAACACACCTCCTTACATAGGGAGAAGGAAGGAAAGAAGGGATTAGGAGAGAGAGAGGCAAAGGGACTGAACGGGGAGAAGAGGAGACAAAGATGCAATGCATGAAATGCAAAAGCAAGAACTATCACTTTACACAATAATCTCTAACCCACACAGGAGTGGACTTGCTATTCAGAGATATCCTGGGCTTGGGTAACTCTGATTCGCTCTTTATATTAAAGCTGTGATCAACGTCACCCCATTGATTGTGATGAATGATTCTGTCCATGCTCCAGGTTTGTCCATTCTATAGTTGGACAACATTGTTCCCCACTTTGGATATTCTGCACAGCTCAGAGAACCTGGACACTTCTCTTCTGCGTGGTTTGGACAGGTCCACGTGGACCCATTCTCCCTCTTTGAACACTTGGGATTTGACGTGCTTGGTTTGGTCATATCTGTCTTTGTATTTGATCTGGTGTTCGTCCACCCTTCTGGAAATTTCACTGCGGTTGACCACACATGTATCATTCCTTTTCAAACCTGGAGGAGACAGTCTTGTTTTAGGGACCCTTCCTTTGAGAGAGGTGAATGGGGAAATTCCTGTTACACTACTGGGGTTGGAGCGATAAGCCCAACTTGTCTCCATTAAGGCAGAGTTGCCTGGTGTCCCCATAACGTCTGCCCTCTGAAGGCATTCTTTGAACATACGGTTGATCCGCTCCACAAGTCCATTAGCGTGGGGACAATACAAAGATGTCTTGTGGTGATTGATGCCCCTGTATGACAGAAACTCTTTCATATTTTCAGAGGTGAATTGCACCCCATTGTCTGTAACCAGGGTGTCAGGTATACCCTCATCACAAAAAATGCCCCCCAAAAATTGTGTGAGAACTTTTGTGTCGATTTGATGTACACATTTATATATCTCCCAACGAGTGTGGTAGTCCACTAATAGTAAGATGAAATGTTCTTTTAAACTTTTTAGGTTGAGGGGACCTATAATGTCAAGGGCCAACTTTGATCATGGCATGTCCAGATCCTCCACTGGAGACAGTGGAGGTTTGCGGGTTTGGTGAATCTTGTCACTGCGGCTACAATCTAAGCAATTTTTCACCACATTCTCAGTCATAGCATCCATGCCTGGCCACCAGTAGGCTAAGCAAATTTTGTTCTTGGTGAGACTGCGCCCTAAATGACCCATTTGAGCCAACTCAATGATTTTCTCTCTTAGATTCTCAGGTGGGATTTCTTTCTTCCCACGGCAAACAATACCTCTTGTATATTCAATTTAAGTCTTACATCCCAGTATTTACACAGGTTTGCCGGAACGTCACTTTTGGTAGCAGGCCACCCATTTCTGAAGAATTCTTTGATAGAACACATTTCAGCATTAGCTTGCACAGAATGTTCCCATTCCTCCTTGTTCAAACAAGTAAATTGGAATATGACATCATCACAATCATAAGAAACAGTTTTGCATTTGTCCACCGGTGGAGAACGGGATAAGAAATCGGCAACAATGTTTTGAGAACCTGGCACATACTTAACACTGAAATTGTACCCTTCAAGCCCTAGGATCCATCTGGCAATCCTGGGGGTGGTTCTTATTGACCCTTTTATGGTAAATTCAAACATGAGGGGTTTGTGGTCAGTATTTACAGTAAATTGAATGCCCCACAGAAAGAACCGGAAATGTTTGATCGCCCAATGGCAGGCAAGTGCCTCTTTTTCCACTACGGAGTAGTTAAGTTCTGCGCCCTTCAGGGCACGGGAGGCAAATGTGACGATCTGTTCTTTACCGTCAGCCATTTGGGTGAGACTAGCTCCCAGGCCTTTGTTGCTGGCATCGGTGCAAAGGATTGTAGGTTTGGTGGGTTCAAACCTTCCCAGGGATGGGGCAGAAATGATACATTATTTTACAGTTACAAAGGCATCATGACAGTTGTCAGACCATACAAAGGGAGTTCTGGATTCGAGCAAACACTGTAGGGGTTCAACTATAGAGGCATCATTTTTGACAAACTTAGAGTAATATTCGGATAGGCCTAAGAATGATTTGAGATCTTGAACGTAAGTGGGTGCAGCGGTGTTACGAAAAGCCTCCACCAGGTCCAATTTGGGCATGATACCATCCTGAGAAATGGTGTGCCCAAGGTACTCAACTGATCCCACGCCAATGCAACATTTTTCCTTTCCTTTTGAGAGTGAGACCAGCTTTTCCCAAGTTGGATAACACCATTCTGAGAGTGGAATTGTGTTCCTCCAGATCCTTCCCATAGATGAGTATGTCATCCTTGAAGCAAAGGGTTCTGGGAAGGTCTTTTAGAACGTGTTGCATGATCCTCTGGAAGGCGGCAGCCGCAGAGGCCAACCCAAATGGCATTCGTAGGAATTGGAATGCCCCCAGAGGAGTAACAAAGGAGGAGAGGTGAAGTGAGTTTGGGTGCAGCTCTACCTGGTAGTAGGCTGAGGACAAATCCAGAACAATGAAACAGCTGGCACCTTTGATAAGGGTGAGGACCTCGTGTATGCGGTCTGCTTATCCATCCATCCATCCATCCAGATGTTCTCATTGAGGTCCCTGAGTTCCACACACAGTCTGATGTCTTTACTGGATGCTTTGGTGGTGAGAACAATGGGGGCCAACCACTGTGAGCATTCAATTGGTTCAATTACGCCTAAGGACAATAATCTGTTGAGTTCAGTACGAAGGGGGGCTTGCATCATGTGTGGTATGGGTCTGCCTTTGTGTGCCACAGGCTTGGCATTAGATTTGAACTTTATGGATTGTTGGTAATCCTTAAGTAAACCCAGCTCATTGGAAAAAACTTTGGGGAAATTGTTGCATACTTCCATCCCACCAACTGAGGGATCCACCAATAAAACCTGATCAGGACTTTTGGGATCTAGTTTGATGCCCAGTTCCCTTTGGTGTTTCCACCCTAACAAGTTTGATCCCTTCTGGGTGACATAAATCCTGCCCACCGTATTCCTGCCCTTAAACCCAATTTCCATGGTGGTCATGTGCAACAAGGGTATGGGATCCCCATTGTAACCACCCGGTTGGATGTCAGGGGGCAGTATGGTGTCTTGCCAGAGTGTATGGGGAACATGAGTCTGCGAAGACAGTTACAGGTTTATTGTCCAGGGTGATATTGCAAGAAGGAAATTTGGCCGTATCATCAGTATCTTTAAATTGAAAGATTAACTTAGTCTCAGGGAACGATTCTTGTTCAATTGACAACACAGATTTGGAGCGCTGATCTCTACAAACCCTGTTCAAATGTCCCCTTTTACCACATTTGTGGCAAATGACAGAACAGGCTTGGCATATGGGATTGTTCGCAAGATGCTCGGGCTCCCGCACCTATAACACTTGAGTTTGGATCCAGGAGGGAACGTATTAGCAGACTTACTTTTAGTATCTTTACCTGTATCATGTTTGCTTATGGCATTAACCTCTGTGGATTTGTCCCCCTCTCCTTTCATAGCAACCATGCAATCTGCTATATGCTCAATCCCCACAGCTATGTCAATGGCTTCCTTGAGATCTGGGTTGGCAACAAGAAGTCTTTCCTGAATCTTAGGATTGTTTGTGCACCTAACCAATTGATCCCTAATTAGAGACTCTTGATGTGATTCAAACTCACATGTGTTCGCTAGGCCCTTTAAAGCAGCAATGAACGGTTTAACTTTTTCACTTTTCCCTTGTGTCCTTGAAAAGAACTTATGCCTCTCTAACACCACATTAATTTTCTTGCTGAAGTGTTTTTCTAGTTTGTTGACTGCTACCAGGTACACATTTTCATCATCATCACTATCACTTTCCCCATCAGCTGATACAGAGATATCGTTATAAACCGTATGGCCCTCAATCCCTAAGTTGTGCAGTAGGGTATGTAGTTTGCGTGGAGGGAAAATTTCTCCCCACCAATAGCAATTAGGTAGGACTCTAATAATCCAAACCATTGCTTCCAGGGCAGCAAAGGTTCTCCCCCCTTGTTAAGGAAGGGTGGAGGTTGAGACATGTTAGCAGCTGCCATTTTTGGACTGAATGAAATATATAGGGGAGCTAGGGAGTACAAAGGGCGAAAAGTGACAAGCCTTGAAGTAGTTCACAATTAAGACGCTGTGCCCGTCATCGAGAGGTAACAGGCAATAACACATGTAAAAATGCCTCCAATGTAAAATGATAACTCCCACACACTGGGTATGAAGCGAAAAGCTGTCCCACCAGCGTATGGCAGGCAATTTAGTGGTACACAGTAAGGTTATGCCAGCAAAAAACTAAAGATGTATAAGGAGCTGTGCCCATCAGCGTAAAGTGACAGGCAGGGCAAAAAGGCCAAAAGTGACAGATATGCAGCAAATTATGTGCCCAACAGCGTGAAATCAAGTGAGGAAAAGATGTGAAGACTCCTCCTCCTCGCGGAGGAAGTCAGGCTCCCACGTCGTGAAGAAAGACCGGAACAGCTGTGCTCGTCAGCGTGAAGAGACGAGCCGAAGACAGGCGGGAACCCTGGCAAGGGGTAAACAAGAGCAGCCACCTAGGAGGAGTCGCTGAGGGCGGCAAGCAATGCCTGTGGCCGATGTAGATGTGGCCCCGCCCGGGGATAAGAGTCCGGAGGCGTGAAGGGAAGGTGTGTCTCTCTCCGCTGTGCCTGATGACGCTCCGCCAGAAGAAGGCAGTTGAGGAACGAGGACAGCAAAAAACGCTGAGGAAAATCCTGCGGTGCCAGAATAGCCTGTTAATTGTGTTGCTTGCTAAAACCCCAAGGTACTCGAGCTCGTTCGGTGTAAACTTGCCAGAAGACTCCTCACACAGAGGGAGTCAGCATGCACCACCGTCACTGAAGCTGCAGGAACGACAAGAGCCTTCATGAAGAAGGAGAAGGCGGTGACGGTGGTAAAAGCAGCTGGGGGCCAAAGTTAGGAAGCCACAGGAAAGGAGACCAAGCACCGGATATCCCAACGAGGCTGGCATCTGCGGGGATCACCCCAGGGGACAGTTGAAGTGCACCCTAGCAAAATGGCAATGAACGAGGAAGTCAATGAAAAAAAATCCTCACAAAAAATGGCGCATCCGCAACAGAGTGCGAGGCAAAATGAGCACAAAATCAAAGGCTTGAAGTAACGTGAAATGCTCACTTGAAGTAGTTTAAATCTGTACAGCTGACCTGGAGTAAGCGTTGGGGGTGGTGGTGAACCGTCCTCACCCGGTGAATCGTCGCCAGTGTTATAATGAAGACAAAGAGCAGGCAAGTGTAGAACTCTTCTTTATTCGTCCTCACACCACCACAGGTTCCAGTCAGCTGGAGGGCACTGTGGAATGTTGGCAAACAGTGAAAGGACGGAATCAACAGGGAGGAGGGGGGTCCGGAATGTACCATGGAATGGAGATTACAACTTTAGGTCAGAGAACCAATTCACATAAACGGATTTAAAACACTCCACATGCCTGCAGTGAAGGAACGAGGGGGCAGAGCGAAGGGCAGGCTTTCTATGTATATTTCAAATAAGCTTGCATTGGATAAAATAGATCTAAAGCTGGATAATAGTTACTATCAGCTGGCAAAATTACACCAAAATCTGTCCCATTGTATTATCTTGGTCAATTTCTATAACAACATCTCGCCAGATGACTTTGGTAATGTCGTACGAAACCTTGGCAGCGACCTTAATTCATCTATTAACACCAGTGCAAAAGAGACTATGATAATCTTTGTGGGTGATTTTAATTGTGCTGTATGTCCACTCGAGGATTGTAGGATTTGTGGTAATATTGATGAAGAGGGTATATGTAGTACCCATTTTTGTCATACTTTGATGGGGGAGACACTTAATGAGCTGATTGTGAGTATTGAGCTTGGCTTCATGAATGACTTATTGGCTAGACCTTTTCCTATGCCTTATACATTTAATGGAAGAGGTTTATCCTAAACAATAGATTATATACTGGTCTCACTTAACCACGCAACCAGGTTGCATTCTTTTATGGTGGGTGACAATCGCATGAGTGACCATTTTCCATTATGCCTAGAAGTTAATTTGCCATCACATACAGGGCCGTTTCTACCATTAGGCAGGACTAGGCGGCTGCTTAGGGTGGCAAAAGGGGGAGGGCGGCAACATAACCTAGAAACGGACCTGCGTGAGGTGCAGAAGAGGGCCGGGGTTGTTAAGCCCCTCTCTCAAGGTGCAGAGATCCCCAGCACTGCCAAGGGAGTGTACATGTGAGGTGCGGTAAGGGGCTCACCAATTACACCACTATCAGAGCGCAGGGACCCTCAGACCGGCCAGGGCGGCAAAGTGCTTGGCAGAGTTCTTCCTCCGGTCGCGCTCCTCGCGCACACGCTGAGCCCGGGGTCCCTCTTTTGTCTCATTTATTCGCATTCATTATTAAAAGGCGCCGAAACAAAGGTGTCTGAAATCCGGCGGCAAAAGTGGATCGGTGGCCGGGAGAGGTGCCATACATCAGGCTGGGGACGGACGGGGATGAAAGAGCTCTGCACAACCCTGGAGCTGCGCGGCGTCAGCCATTCAGTGCGCCAAGAAGATTATACCAGTCGATCAGGAGTGAGGAGCCAGGCGCTTGCTACTGGTGTTTTCTGGTTTTGTGGCGCTGTTAATAATGTTAATAACATGCTACTAATTCCCAAATGGTTTTAGCAAGTAAGTGCTTATCCAAACTTGGGCCAAGTATTGTAGTTTTTGCATTACGTGGAGATTGTTCATGCTATGATTAAAGTGAAGTAACTTTTATAGCATTGTTCTAAGTAGCACACAAAATTACCAACTGTGTAATTTCCACGTATAATGTAACGGAGCAACAGTGTAAAGGCACCTTAAGAGTGATAAGAAGCAATATATAAACGTAAAAACATGGTAATTGCTATAATAATTATTAAAAATAATGTTTAGGATACATTTATCATAATATTAATTACAAAGGAATGCAAAAAGTGTACAAACACGTTTTGTGAATTCATTAAAAAAAAACAGTGTAATAACACTTTATCGAAATATGTCTATCACATCCCCAGTACTAAGTAAACTATTACTTTTATTGTAAAAATAATGTTTAAAAAAAGGGAAATTTAATATTTTTTTGATGGTAAATTATTTTCTAACAAAAATATGAAAGTCTTTTATTATGGGGAGAGTTATAAAAATAACAACATTCGATTGTAGTAACTTTAACACAAAACCAATGACCACGTTGGATAATACTTTTATTGGCATACTATTAAACAGGCGAAAAGAAAATGGGAAGGCTGGATTTATGTAAGAGCCACAACAAAGTGAAATTCCACTTTCATTGAAAGGAGCATAAGATATTCTCTGTCGGATACTTGATAGTAGGCATCGTGTGTAAATAAATATAATATTCACTGATGCACATGCAGCTGGAATTATTAGTAATAACATTAATTAATTACTCATTCTCGCCTTGAATACATTTCTCCTTCCCAAGTTGAATATTGAAATTTTATTTTACTGCATCAATCTATTTACCCATTGCATCTTTCAGTCGGTGAATTCATAGCTCAAACAGATAGACCTTTAGAAAGCGCCTCATGAAACCCAAGTTCAGGCAAAAGGTGCCTGGTGCTCTGCTACCTGGCTTCCCATGCACTAGCGGACTGACTGACGCTCTTCTTCCTGGTCACTTGATCGAGCGAAGCCTATATCATGTGATGTCACAGAACGCTGCTACCCCCACCCACCCAACCATCCCCCACCCCATCCTTTTGCCACCCCGCAAACAAAAATAATACAGTTATTTTCATATAGCGCTTTACACGATGCGTATACAGTTTCCAAAGGCTGCCAAGTCACAATTGCTCTATTTACCTACCTTGGCAGGATGGAAGACCGAGTGTGCTTAGCAAGGATTACAAACTTGTAGCTGATGAGTGATGGTAGTAAAAGGGTGGGGGCGGCATTTTTCAATTCTCGCCTAGGGCAGCAAAACACCTAGAAACGGCCCTGATCACATAGGATTGCTAGGGCCAATAATGTTACAGAGATGACGGGAAAAGTAACACTTAACAATGGGTACACCCTGCGGTGGACAAAGGTAGATCCTGATGCTGTTACAAAACAGTTGGTAAAAAAATGTAAAACTGCCTTCGAAAACTGCTTAAGTGAATCAGCCCCACATGATGGTATCTTATTGTCCATTCAGCAAATAACGGCTGGGGTAAGGGAGTTATTATTTGTACAACTTCGCAATAAGGTTAAAAAACAGCGGTGGTTCACCACAAAATGCACATGTGCACTTACCAACCTAAAGCAGGAGCTGTGCAGGCAGCCCAGAAACCCTATCAAGTTCAGACAGGCAAGATCAGACTATAGACTGGCCCATAAGGATAGAAGATGTACTCAGTGAAGGAAAGCATGGGAATCCCTTCATAGTGAGGCACAATTGAAAGATAGTGCTGCCTTTTGGAGAGCGGTGAAAACCCTTTTTTTAAAACCCACTGCTGGTACCACAATAGAAATCACTATATCCGAGGAGTTATGGATTAAACACTTTTGAAAGGTATATAATGGGCAGGTAAATCCTTACCTCCCAGTTAGTGATACGTCAGTGGAGTCCTCTGACGTTGCAGATCTACATTTCACCTTGGAGGAAGTGGAAAGAGCCCGGTCAGCAAGCCAGGGTGGTAAGGCGCCTGGCCCTGATGGAGTACCAGTGGATTTGTTTAAGTCAAACATCGTCCTTTCGGGGCACATTATAACACAAGTTATCAATGTCAGTTGTATGGCCACTATGCCAAAGACATGGGCGGAATCCGTCATCGTCCCAATCTTTAAAAAAGGGGACCGAGACGATCCCGGGTGCTACAGGCCTATTTCTTTAATAGATTCTATGGTCAAGGTAGCGGGACGGGTTATTTTGGAATGCCTGCAAGCCTGGGCAGAAGAGAACTCGGTCCTATCTGATATACAATATGGATTTAGAGAAGGTTTGGGGATGATCGAGCAGAGCTTACATTTGGCCTTATTGGTGGGTAAATATATGAAAGTCACGAAAGGCCGTTTCTTTCTGGCATTTGTTGACCTTACCGCTGCCTTTGATTCAGTAAGACATGATACGCTGTGGGAGGTTCTCGGAGTTGTTGGGGTTGATCCTCATATTATTCTCTTTTTAAGGCGCCTGTTTAGTGGTGCAATGGCGAGCGTGCGTTTTGGTTTGACTGGCAAACTCACATCTACCTTTCCTGTTAAGTGGGGGGTTCGGCAAGGCTGTGTGCTGGCCCCCTTTCTTTTTAACCTGTATACTAATGGACTGTGCCAAGCTCTCCTTAGGAACAATCAAGATTTCCCTTCCATGAACGGACGTCCTATACTTGCTCTCCTATATGTGGATGACCAAGTTTTAATGTCAAGAACTCAAATAGGTCTCCAGAGGGCCTTAAATAGTTTTACTGTTTTTATGAAGGACCTTGGCCTTACTATTAATATTTCTAAGACTGTTACAATGATTTGTGGCCGTGGGTTTCAGAGGATGAAAAGTATGTTTGTGGACAGGCAAAAATTAGTACAGATGAAAAGTTTTTCCTCCCGAGGTATTTTTTTCAATCAAGGTGACTTGTGGGCTCAAGCTATTCTTGCAAAAAAATTGGCATTTATCAAGACAACAGCTGTCCTGGTATCTTTTTCAAGAAAACTAGGTAGAAAGCCGCCAGGTGAGCTCATCCAAATTTATAAGGCCAAATGCACTGCTAACGCAATGTACAGGGCGGGAGTATGGGGTTTTGCTAATACCCTCGCTATACAAACTGTGGAAAACACTTTCTTAAGATATATTTTATCGGTGCCAGCTAGCTCACCTTCTTATGCATGCCACGATGAGCTGGGCCTTCCTTTTATCTCTGATCCTATTAAATTAGAACCAATTCTCCTGTGGCACAGGATCTGGTCAAAGGACCAGCCCAAGCCAAATAGGGAGATCATACAGGACTGCTTAAACCTGGAAGGAGCTTTAAAGGTCCCATGGGTAAAATATGTGTGTGATTTGATGAACAATATTGGGCACCCAGAATACTTTACTGACCCTAGGTCCTTACAGGTAATCCCCAGAAAGGCACTAAGAAAGGAGTGTCTTCAGCTATTGGTTACAATAAGAATGACAGGAGAAATGTTAAAACCTACGGTAAGGCAACATCAGTTAATTACAACCACCCCATATATGGAACCTTACCTTACATTTGTACCTGGCGGTTTTGACAGGCGGTTATTGACTTGGTTTAGGCTGGACATCGTCCACAGACTTGTGACCTTCCCAAAAATTAATGACTGGTCCCGGTATTTGCCTTTGTGTCCGTGTGACAATCATTCTACCTAGTCCACCATACATTTGGTTTTATTTTGTAAATTTTATGTATATTTGAGGAAAGCGTGGATTTTACCGTTTTCAAAACAACAGGGTTTACGGCAATGCCGCCCTGCACCAATTAGACTACAGTTCCTCGAGGACGAACACACTGCCTGGTGTTTAGCCATGTTCTTTAAGACGGTACTCCTCCAAAGGAAATCCATTATAACGAATGAATTATAGCAGAATGGGCACTTGAAATTTTTATGGTTTCATTACTCTAGCTTCAATATTAACTGATATTTTAAAATTATTATATGATCGCTGTTTTTATAATGTGTGTAATTTTGTGATAATATGTATTTTTGTCTCTTTATGTGCTTTTATGATTGTTAAAACATCAGTCGAATAAAGCTTTCCTTGACTTGACTGCACATATTGTCCCTTCTAATGTTTCCTTACAGCAATACGCATAAGTTATGCTACACATTTTTTTCCTAAGTGAAAATACACCAATAAAGACTCATGGAGTTGTTGCAAGCAACATGAAAAGAGAAAAATATCCATGAGCTAAGCCTAGCTGACACCGTCTGTTATCTGAGCGAAGAACCAAGCCACTAGCATTTTCCAAAAAACTGTGGAGTTGATCCTATCCTCAATAAGTTCTTGATGGGAGTTCCATAGTTTTGGACCCTGGACTCTAAAATGTTCTTCCACCAGTTTTCTTATGACAAGAGATGTGGATTTTAGCACCAGTCCAATGACAAGCACCGTAGTGGCTTTTGAGTTTTGTCTTCCATAGGCAGGATGGTTATTTCTGGAAATCCAGATAAACAATGCAAGGCTATTTAATGTGGATATATAATTTCGCACCGAGAATCAATGGTGAGAGAATACAATGAGGCTGATAGATGGTTGCAGGAAATCTGCCTTTTCTTTGTAGTCTCCCCATATTTGTCTTCTTTTGCTGGACCATATACATTTGCTGGTGTGGGACCTCGGTGCCTTTTACCCTTGCTAACCTGTAGTAAAGTGCCTGTACTCCAACTTTAACATGGTTGAATTACCATATTCCCCAATTAGTATATTTATTTACCTATAAGTCCCTAGAATATGGTACAAAGTGTACACAGGGCCTGTACATTGTATGCACCTAGTGGACTGCAGCACCTCTTGTGCCACCCACTACAGTGAGTAAATTTTACTCCATTTTTCTAATTCAGTTTGGGAATTGTATTGTGTTGCAGTTCAACTTTATTACGCTTTTGCTACTGCAAAAATATCTAATACATGGCCATAAGATAAGCCTGTCTGCTCTGTGCCATAGCTACCAGTAGGTTGAGCTCATGGTTAATTTAGTGACTTGAGTTCACACTGACAACGATAGTATTAGAAATGACCATCTTTTGCTTGGTGTACCCTCAGATTGTTGCCTTGACTCTTTTTGCTGGCTGTAGAACTTTGTGTGCTTTACGTCTGCTAACCAGTGTTAAAAGACTTTGCTCCCCCTTTCAACATGATACATTTGGCATATTAGCTTACCTATAAGTGCCCATTATATGGTACAAAGTCCACTACAGTGACAGTATAAACCTGCCTGAAGGACTGCCATGTGCATCCTGGCTGTGCAGTTATAAACTGCAAAATCGACCTGTCAAAATGACCCCTTTCAACAGACTTAAATCCTCCTTTTAAATATTAATGTCACCCCTAAGTAAGCTTCTCTAATCATAAGGCAGTGTGCATGATATTAGAACATGTAGTAGGACATGTAAAAGTTTAATACTAAACATGTACTTACAGTGAGAAGGCCCTAAAAGGGACGATGGTTGTACACAGTTGTATGTTTAATAGGAAAGCAATGGAAAGCTTTGGGATACACTATTAAATTTACTAATGCCATTTCCGGCTAGGAAACAGCTACACATCTCATTTCTGGACTTTCAAAATATTTTTTACAACCCAAAGCACTGGTCTAGTTGGATTTGTAATACATATTTAGGAAAATTCAGTTTTAGACAATTTCCTTTTCAGTATGGATAGTTCTTCATACATCACAGGTATCTGAGACACTGGAGGTATTGCTGGAAGCAGGGTGTGGTCTCCAGGTGATATCTAGGTTATATAAGGCATTGAAGGACAGAGTAAAAATTCCTTTGGGAGTGAAATTGAAATGGGAAGAGTATCTGCTAGAGTCTCTGACAGGTTATGGGAGGCTTCCTGAGTACTGGCCCTAATGATAGCTAGTAATGCTAGATTTGAACTATTGCATTTTTACATCCTGCATTGTACTTACCTGACGCTGCATAGACTCCAAAAGATATTTGCATATAGATCTCTGAACTGCCCAAATGTGGTAACGTCAATGTCAAATTTCATATGGCCTGAGATTGTAGTCTTATTAGGAATTATCTAAGATAGTGGCAAGGATCAATATAGGTTTAGAAGTGAAACAATGTGTTTTGGGGTTTGTACCTGAGCTGACAAAATGTAAAATGTTGCAAACATTTACAACCTTAGGGCTGGTATTGGGAAAACAGCATTCAGCTATATATTGGCTAATGAGAGTGCTTAAAAGAGTCGCCTGGTTGAAAGACATGGCTGAATGGGCATTAGCAGAGGAGCAACGTCTACAAGAGGTCAGAACTAGTGAGAAAGCGCTTGAAGAAATTGCAGAATGGGCAGAATGATTAACCATCCCAACTCATGGACCAAAATGTCGAGCAATGGTGAGGAGGGGGATTCTGAGGACTCTGGACAAAAGGTTTAGCAAAACGCTGGAGCTTTGCTCACTATAGAAATTGGTTGGTCCGTGGGAGGTGAATATTACTTGAGGGATATTTGAGCGATATACCTGTTGTTGTTTATATTAGAATACTGTAATGCAACTGTTATGTGTGCGTGATGTGCCTTAATGTATATTTATTGGACCCCTATTTGAGTATGTATATTGGATGATGTCAGTCTCATACTAAGATCACCCACTGCTGAAAAGACAATGTCACTTATCATGTTGTATAGTTTTGGGTTATTTTGTTTCATTAAACAAAAGTTATAAAAAAAGAAAATTCACTTTACCTGGCTAAAGCTTTTTTGCACGAGCTGCAACTGTCACCTGGCAGCTAAATAGCCTACTTGATGAGGTGTGAACTTGCTCCATGAGCTGAGATAAATGCCTTGATTGTGGGGAGGTGTTCTTTTCCTCTGGAAGGATGACTATCTTGCCTTTGATCGGGTACTTAACTAACTTCTTAGAGACCCACCCAGTCACAGGCAAATGTTAGATGACAGCTGGGCATGGACCTTCTTTTGTCCCACTGATCATGCACGCTCTGATGTCGGTGGGAGAATAGCTTCCCCCAGAACTGGTTTAGAGTCACCGCAGAAGAGAGGTTGCTCATTTCCCTGACCACAACTCCGGGATGGCCACACAGGCTCTGCACAACAGGAGAAGGGGTTCACTATCTAGGATTTAGTCAGAGAGGGGCAATGTGGGACTGTATGAAGGAGAGTGCACAGAAAGTGCTACAAAAATGTGTAAGGATTTTGAAGGGAACTTTAACCCTATTAGTTAGGAAGGGGCTATGAGTCACCACCCACACACAGGCTGGTACCAGGCATACATGTGGCACCCACAGTACTGTCCTCATAATACTTTCTGAACCAGTAAAGGAACAGAAGAGAACTGGACCTGCTGTTGGTGATGCCAGAAGATCCTAGAAGACTGGACCTGCTTGCCCCTTTGTACCCAGGACAAAGAAGTGGACTCCAAGGGTCATTAGCATGACCTCCTGTTCAAGCTAAAGGGACACAACAAGCTACAAGAAGCCTTTCCTACAACTTCTCATCTGAGCAGTTCCAACTGGACCTGCCCTGGATCCTGTTGTTGGCCTCTTCTGCAGTGAGTGCTGACCTCCAATTGCTGTCCCCAAAGTCCTGAAACTTTGGGTGGTGTCAACGTGTACTCCTACTTTTTTCTGAAACGTTTTGGCTCCAAGGGCAACCAGATGACCATGGTGGGTGCTATTTTCACAATTAAAATAAAACAAATCATAACTCCAGTTTTCCATATTGGGTTTTTGTCATTTTGGTGTCATTTATTTATGAAGATGTACTATTTTCTAAATTGGTTTGCAACTTTTCTTGTGTTGTTTTCTTTTCTTTATTACTGTTTTAGTTCTGCATACATATTTTACACCTCTAAATTAAACCTCTCAGCTCTGTGCCATAACTACTAGGGTATTAAGCTTAGGTTAATTTAGTGACTTTGAGGGTTCACTGTGACAAGGGTTGTGATTATTATTTGAGGTGGGTAGTCACCTACCTCAATTAATAATCCAATTTCAGAGAATAATCAACTTAATGCACACCTAACAACATTCTCAGGGTAGACTGCTGGAGTCGCTGAAGGACATCCTCAGGGGGCCTCAGAGTGACCAAGTTTCCATAATTCAATGATGTCCATTAGAGGACATTCACAGCCAAGACTTGGAAAGAAAAATAAAAAAAGGAGCAGAGCACATCTCAAGGGCGACATTTAAATAAAGTGGCCTTCGATAACAGCCAACATTTGTCTCTGATGGGCAGAAATTGGATACCTATAGGGAAGAGAAGGTAAACCTCTGATTTGGGGGACAAAGTTGTTCAACTTATAGACAAGGACATCTATCAAACTGCTGAGAAAGTTGAACTTGTGTTTACTTGTGTGATATAGGCAAATTCTGCACACTAAAAATTAGTTGGTTCTTATAAGAACATATAAAAGTGTACTCTATAGGACTGGAATAGGGCTTCAAGAGGAGAAAGACAGTAATTAAAAAAGAAGTAGTGGCCTGGCCAGGAATGGAGTAGGATGTGCATCACATTGGACCCTATCTGCCATAGGGCAAAAGCCTTTATCAGCACCCCCTTTTGAGGTCCTTGAACCCACCTACCTACATCTGGATGAGGAGGACTAGGGGGACTGGGGTTCCTTCAAGGTGAGGCGTCTAGGGAGAGGACCTCTTGGTGTGCTGCAATTTGGCAGGCTTCTCTGCCGCGCAGTTCCCAAAGACAGGGATCTACCATTGTGCCATCAGAGATCGTCTGCTGACACAGTTTAGCACTGAGCCGGACCCATTGCTTTCCGTCGCTCTTTCCCACTCTGAGATGCCGGAGACCCCAGGTGGGGGATCCAACTCAGACGCCAGGTTCCAACGGGATGAGCCAGAAGCTGGTCGGGACTCAGAGCGCTGTGTCCTGATCGATGATCTTACAGGGCAGCTCCCAGGATCTAGGAGCAGCTGGATGGACTTTGATGTTGGCGGTCACCACAGCAGACACTGCCTCTCCTTACTCCAGCAGCTGTGTAGAGTTGAAGAAATGCATCAGCATTGGGCCCTTCAAGGCCAGGCTTCCCGACGACCAGAGCTTGCGGCGTCCTGTGTTTTGGCCTGAAGATGGGGAGTAGCCATCTGCATAAGGCATTGGCAGCCCACTTGGTCGAACATCACAGCGGGGGAGCCTGGCTTGGGTGCTTTTCCCGGCAGCTAGTGACTATAGGGTGCCCTGAGCTTTTTACACATCCCAGACAGATGCTCCCTGGTGAGTTGAAAGTAATTAAAAGGCAATTTCTAGCTAAGAGGATGATGGAAAGGGAAAATTGTAAACTTTAAAAACCCACAATACGACAATATGTAATTTTGAGTCCTGGGATACTAGAACAACCTTACTGGTCATATATTAATAATTTACACCACCATTTTCTTTTAACCAGATTTAGGTTTAATTGTATTCATTGGTGTCTTACGGTCCCCACATTTTTTTTAAAGTCAGGGGCCCTAAAGCCCTGCTCTTGTGATGACTTCTCGGACCAAGATCTTTTACACTTTATGTTTTTTTGAGGATTTTATAATGATCTTCGGATAAAATACATCCCACCACTCTTAAAACATTGTAATTTTGCACTAGTAAGGCCAGCTCTGATATATCTGCAAATGCTGATATGTTTCAGGGGTTGCGAGTTTTTTAACACGAGCCTTACCGCGAAGGAAAAAATGTGATCATGCACTGAACTATTCTTAGATTTGTCATATTTTAGTGGGCATTGTATTTAATTACTTGTCAGCACTATATAGAATGCACTTTAACCAGGTTTAAGAAATCACAGTAGCTTCCGTTTTTATATCTTATTAAAGCAAATATATATTAGGGCTTTGATACTCATACATGGTAACTGTATATGAATTATTGGATCTGCCCTTTTAGCAAGTATTTTATACGTTTTTTTATCTTTTTATTTTTGGTGTGTGTAAATGTGCTTTTATGGCCAATACTGGCCAAACAAAGTTTATTTGACTTGGGTGCTTTTCCCAGATTTACAGAACTCCTTGGTAACCCAAACTCCATCTTGGGTGCAATTGTGCACTTTGACCTGGCACTCCTTTGTCCCCAAAGGACAACAGAGCGGGCACCATAGGAGACGCACTTTGCCTACACCAACCTGATATTTTGCAGTCCATTGGGGGACGCTAAGCCAGAGCTGCCGTGTAGCAAGATCTGAGGCCAACTGGTAAGCATCTCCATTGGGGTGAGAGAGATTCGAGACGCTTGCCCATCATGATCAGCTCCTTTTGTTATGAACCTGATCCCTGGTTGCATTCAAGGGTGATCTTCACAGTGAGGACTGATACCTATTAATCATAAGTGTTGGGTCAGTGTTTGTTACTAACAGCTTGCCCAAGCCAGGATAGGAACACCCTCTTTTCAACTGGAAGACCAACACTGCCTCCCTCAGCTTTTAGCTACCTTGGTCTATAACGCCACAGATCAACGGTCTCCCACAGAGTGGAAGACACCAAAACTTATTCAGCACCAAAATGAACATGGTCAGAGAATACTTAAAAATGGACTGTTAAGTTTATTGGAACTCTCTTCAGTAAACAAGCCGTACTGTGGTGTGAACACACTGAGGAGAGACCTGCCACCGAATACTTGGTTAATTCACACACCGCTCAGGTCCCCTCCTAAAGCCCTGGGATGGCAAATTCTCACCTACTACTCACCCTGCTATCTGGCATCCTTCCAGAGCGAGATGTCAGAAGTACACAGCCTATGAGACCTGCTCTACACCCCCCCAGAGCCACTGCTTTAAGATGGGTAAACCAGCTCTAACAATCACAAATCTGACACAAGTCAGCAGCCATTGGGACACTGACTCAACTACCCCCCCCCCCTTACCTTATTAAGTTCAAGTTTAAGTTTATTATGATATGGAACACCTACAGAGGTCCACAAAATGACACACTACTGATAAAAAAAGAAATGCATTTCTTTCAATACATAAATAATTCTTCCTTTGTGCGAGGCTGACTCCTTAAAATCTATTATAATACATGCTATACAAAATGCGGGAGAAAATAAAACAGTCATCAAAGTGCAAAGTGCAACATACAAGGAACGAAATAGGACAAAGCATTCCTAAAAAGCAAGAGAAAAAAAATATTAGGACGCATATACAGTCAGATAAATAAAAATCTAAATATTACAACATCAGCAATGACATTAAAATTTTCTAGTACACATCCAGGAAAGTTTTTAAAAATCGATTGATCCTATGATAAACCATTTCATTTGGTGGGGACAAGACATATAAATGGGCCTCATGGCCGAAATGAATGTTGAATTTGATGTATGAAGGTCTTAGAAAAGTATGCCTAGCCTTTTGCAACTCCAGACACACAAATAACACATGATTAAAATCCTGAACTTGTAGGCAACAAAATTTGCAAATTCTGTCACCTTTCGGTGTTTTATCCCAAATGCCGTCAATTTCTCTTAAGGCCAACAGATAGAATCTCAACAAGAGCATCAGCCTTCTAATCCGATGAGATAGGTTCCAAGTTAAATAGCGCTGTGGTTTGTTTCCCAATGCGCTCCCACAAACCATCTCATTGCGCAACTTGGACTGGCTTAAAACAATATCTCTAGCCAAGCTAATGGAGGTCGCAGACTTATTTTATAATCAGCTTTAATACAAACTTTGGCATAGGGGAGTCAGTATACCAGCTAAGCGCAAATTAATCATTTGCTCACTCGAAAGACCTAAAAAATGTCGAGTGTTCTTTCAACTTAACAAAAATTTCCACTCTTAAGGCGGCCCTAAGTGCACCCTCTTCCCCCCAAAGGAGGGAATTGCCCCACTTCAAAACCGCTACCAAGGATGAAATATATGAGTAGGTAAGCCAAATTCAAGATGTAAGGTATGGGGGGCAGCCAGAGAGTTTAGGTTACAGATTTGGCACAGGATTCACCCTTTGGCCTTATCAAAAGAAAGCCAATGGTTCATAGCCAACACCTTAGCTGCATAGGAAAGAGAAGGGGGAATTTTAACACTGAACACTGACAAAACATGGCCAAAGTGGCGTCACCCACGGATTCTGTAGAATCAGTGCTTAATTTGAGCTGCTGGTTTCCGATGCTCAGCACTGGCACTTAATCATGAACACCGGCGCTTACAGCATGAACTCGATATAAAGGTATTGGAGCACAGACGCATTCATTTTTGGTAGGCACAGGAGTTCTGTTCTCAGCGGCACATATTGGAGAAATGGACTGAAGCAAGCTGCCTCCTGACGAGAGCCCCGCCACTTTTTTTTATACAAATTAACCAATGTGTTGAATCTATTCAGTGCGCTAGGCTGGGAAGCAGCCCTGCTCACACAGAGTTTAATATGCTCTATATCTTGCCCGGTTTTTTAAAAGACCTTTACGGAGAATGATTTGGAATCAACCAATTCCATTTTATTGGACACCAACATCCACTGGTAACACCTCTTTATTCTGAGCCCTTTCTTACAGAAAACCAAAATCTTACTTTTGGCGATGTTAATTTTCAAGAAATGGCCTCTGCATATTTGGTCAAGACTTCCAAGTGACGTTGCAGGCCAATAGGCGTTAACTCAAAGATGACCACGTCATCCGCATATAATAAGGAACCAACGGACATTGTAGCAATTCTGGGGTCGTCCCCCCTCACCAAATTGAAGGCGCTGGGAAGATTAGACATATATAAAGAAAACAAGAGAGTGGCCAGCAGGCAACCGTGCATAAACCCATTATATGCTCTAATCCTACAGAATAATCCCAACGATCCTCCCATCAAAACTTGGCACTTGGTATCTGAGTGTAATTCCACGATGAGACCCAGAAGATGATGTGGGATACCCAGCTGAAGGAGCTGTCTCCACAGCGTTTGGCGGTCCACTTTATCCAACACCGTGGAGAAATCAATAAATGCAGTATTGACTGACATGCTCCGTAAAAAACATCATTTACTACATTGGTCTAGAGGACCGCAATGTTATCTAGAGTACTATGTTTCTTTCTGAAATCGGCTTGCTCTGGAGGTATAATATTCTGGTCCTGGGCCCACAGTTGCAGATGACATAGGATTCTTTTAGCAAATAATTTGCCCGAAGCATGCAGCAAAGTTATCTGCCTGAAACTGGATGGCGAAGTTTTGGGACCCTTTTGTACAAAGGGACTATGACACTACCCCTTCCAAGAAAGGGGAATCTTCCCAGTTTGAAAGCAATAATTAAACAGATGGGCAAGAAAAGCTCCCCAGGCAACAGTCTTCTTTTTAATTAAAGCAATTTGGACACCGTCCGGCCTTGCACGCCAGATGTTCTGGCGTTCTTTATAAACCCCACTAATTCCTCCCCAGAGGGAGGATCAAATTGTGAAAAAGAGGACTCATCCACTCCAATCATCACAGGAACAACTGGACTGTTGTTCCTATATAATAGGGAAATATGATGTACCCAGTCCTTCTCTGGAATCGAAATAGGCATAGCCTTCTGCCTTGAGTCGCAATATTCCGCTATCAGGCACCAGTACGTTCTAGAATGTTTAGCACTTGCAGCTTCTCTTAATCCAATTCACTTAAAATTGTTGTCCCTTCTCCTTTCACTGAGTTTATGGTGACTTCTTACTTGTTTGAGGTGATTAATTTCCTGCTGATGACCCGTAGAGAACTATAGATGCTGTTTTCGAACTAATCTATCAATTTCTTGATTTAGTATTTTCAAAGGGAATGTGCCCTGTTTAGACAAGCGAGGGCCAACAGAGCTAGAGCTTGAATTACGAATCTCTTCCATTTGAGCCTCAAAACACTGAATGGTATTCTTGGGAACACACCCCGACTGCCCTGCATTAGCCCTCTTAATTATCAAACTGACGTCAGCCATGTTTTTTAATGTCCGAAAGGATGTCATTTACTTTATTAAAAATGGCCGCACCCAGGCCGGAGTTCCCCGGATCCAATGTGGGTAAATCAAAAGTCACTGTCATACCCACCAAACTATGGAACTTTTCACAAGCCCCGAGCATTTGATAAGAGAAAACAACATAGTCTAAAATACTCTGTGAAATGGGGGGGGGGGGTGAATGAAACGTAAAAAGAGCTGCTTTATCTGCAGGCACTCTCCCATTTAAAATAATCAGATCTATACTTCTGATGGTCTTGAGTAAGGAAAACCATAATGTATCCTTTTTTATATTTTTCAGTAATAAATCTCGGGTATATGCCAAGTTTCTTTTTTATCAGGTTTGGCGCAGATATCAGAAGCAGAGTTAGAGTCTTTGGCATTTAAATCTCCCACGATTCTTATTCGGGGACATTTTTCCCTAATAGCTATATCATGAACGAATAAAATAAGTACACTCAGCAAGTAGTCAAAGTGTCTTCCAGAAGGGATATGCAAATTTGCCAAGAGGAAGAAAGAAGAACTACCATTGTCTCCCAAGCAATGCCAACTTCAAGCGTATACAAAGATTTCACATTGCCTTATTGTCCCATCATGGTACGGCGCAAGTCCCACAAGGAGAGCTTGGTGGCAGAAATGTGGAACCATTCTATGTCGGGGCATGCTCAAAGAAACAGGGCAACCCTACCTTATGAGCTGATGGGCCTTTTACAATGCCCAGGAATATATGTGTCACAATTATCAATACTATTATACCTGAATTCCACTGCAGGGATATCAGGAACTGCTGAAGAATATTCACACCTTGTTCCACTGAATCTCAGCCTCAAATAACTATGTTAGAGCACAGAGACCCCTGGGGGTAAAGGGGTAGGGATTGAAAGACAGCAGCCAATGATGGCTCCAATGGTCAATACCAAAACGAGAAGATAAACACTCATTATTACTTCTGTATTTCTTGGGTAGTCATATGCACCTAGAATGAAACCCACCTATGAGTAACACACCCTTTCTTGGCTGTCTGCCTCTCAGTAGAGATGTGTACCTCTCCCTGGCTACCGTCCCATGCATCCGTAGAACCACAGCCGGAGGCAGATCCTTCTCCCACCACGCCGCCAAGACCTGGAACACCCTCCCCCTCAACCTACGACAAACCGAAGACCTTCTAACCTTCAGGAGACAACTCAAGACCTGGCTGTTCGACCAGTAGCAACAGCACCCCCCCCCCGCCCCCCACCCTCAGCGCCTTGAAACCCTTGCGGGTATGTAGTGCTCTTTACAAAATATTTGATTGATTGATTGATTGATTGTATATACATTTATATATCTAGAAAACAAAAATGCATCAGGAATCAAACTTAGAATATGAGAGTGACATTATTATATCGTTTCAAAGTATATGTACAATAACTCTTGAGTCTGGATATCTCGTAATTTGAATATAATTAATTATGTCAATAACATTTCTTTTATGTCAACAAAAAAGGCATAACTATTACTTCACACTGTGCTAGTATTTTCTTCAAAGAATAAGACTGAATGCTGAATTTTAAGTTAATTGAAATCAGTCCTATACCAGTACTGCTGTTGGCCACTCGATGGCAATGTTGATCCTTCATGAATACAAACAGAATCACTTGTGTCAACTTGTTTCTGAATTCAAGTTTCTTTCAATCACAAAAGGTAAATACAAAGAATATGGTTCGGGTAAACTGATCCTTATAGTAATAAGCAACACTTTTTGAGTAACAGTCTCTTTAACTCACACAAGATAAACACAAAGGATTTCAGCTTTGGTAAAGCTGCAGCAATCCTTAAAGAAATTACCAGAAAAACACAATCTGTTTCCTTCCAGACTTCAATCAAGAATCCTTAAAACAAAATATCAGGAAAGGCAAAGATGACGGCTTCCGCCTTATTCAGCTGGCACAGCAACAGCAGTTGGGAAGCACAGATCTCTGTTCTAACTCTTTAAATGTTAACCAAACGTAGCACATGATTGCAGACTAGGCCACGAGATCACAGATCCAAAGGTATGCACACACACGTCTGTCACGCATGTGCTGAAGTTCAGTTATACTGAGTCTTTTCTTGTTTCCTGAATGTATAATGCAGGAGGAACTGAATGCTGAGAGACATATGTTAGTGCACCAACCATTTGTGATTGAAGCAGTAGCGGCTGGCAGGGAACAGGGTGGCGAGGCGGGGGGGGGGGGGGGGGGGGGACACCAAAATATAAATTTTAAAAACCACAACTTCTCACGGCTGCCGTCCCTCCTCTGCTTTGCTTTCTGACGAGTCCCGGAAGTAGGAAGCACACAGGCTCCCCAAAGCACAACGGTGAAATGCAGCGTTGTGACTGGTCTGAGTGCCTTTTTTCGGTGCTCAGACAGGAACAGGAAGCCTGTGCATGTTCTCACCCATGCTGTGCATTACAGCCTAGTGGGGAACATGCAAAGTGCGCATGACTGTTAGGCCAGCCCAAGGCGGCCGGCAAAATCGTCATGCACACTTAACTGCATGAACCACTCCTGCCCCTTTGGCACCAGCCCTGCCCCGCCCTAACCCAGCCTGTAGCTCTGAAAAATAAAATGATAATAACAATGTTATTATCATTCTATTTTCCCTTTTTCCTGCTCTGAGAACAGTGGGGTGACCCTCCTCCACCCTAGTGGAGGAGCCGTCCCTCGATTTAAGAAAGTAAGAGTGTATTTCACATACAACCACAAATATTACTGACTATAAGGGACGCTTCCTTACTAGCATACGCACAAAAATAGGGCACATCAAAACAGAATTCATATTATATATCCAGGGCCTTCGCATAGACATCTCAGAAACAGGCAACAGTTAAATGTGCTCGACCGCTTGACAGTAGCCCAGACAGGGGATCAAGAGATGCTGTGGTGCTGGGTCCACGTCATGGAGGAACGACATGTTGAACTCCAAACCACGTAGGAGGACCTAGTAAACAGAGGTAGACAGAAAAATACATGTATTCGAGGGTCCCTAATGGTGCAGAAGGAGACAACATCATGCACTTTACAAGGGACCTTCTTCAGGCGAAGAGGGGAGATCTAGATGCTCCTTCAATTCAGCAGAACTGCACCCACTTGACTACTTCCGTAACAAATCTCTCCGATAACCCGCCGGATATCTTGATTCGAGTGCACTTCTTTGCCAACAAAGGGTTTATTATGAAAGTGGCTAGAGACAAAGAAAACCTCATATTCAGAGGTTCCACAGTGCAACTCTTTCAAGACTTGTCACCTACCTCCCTGAAGAAGAGGAGAGATTTTCGCCCAATAATGGATGTCCGTAGGGAACCTAAGATCAAATACCAATGGGGCACCCATTCAGCATAGCCTTTTCATGGAACAGAGGGCCCTTGTTTACATGGTGGAAGCAAAAACACTACCGGGCCTTACAATGGAATAGGAGAAAGATGTCTCACGGGACGGGGTGTGTCCGGAATGGTGAACAGCAGGCCATCGCCAAATAACATGTAAGGACCTAGATAAATCCTCTAAAGAGGGCTAAAGTGACATAATTACCCATCTCCAAACAATGAAGCAAGAAGCTGGCCAGCGGGATACCAGTCCAACTGAAGATTGGCTGGGGAGATGGACTGGTCTCAGTAGACCTATCAGCACTACAAAAGTTGTTGCTGACCCCAACCTTCCCTCCCCCCTGCACCTAATGGACAACTACAACAGCTGCAAACCATAATATTACATTGTATCCTTATCCTTTGGAGGTTGCACCCCTAGTTTGGACACAAATGTGTGCTCACCCATCTCCACTGGATGGGGACATTTGGTATGGCCAGGTTAGACTATTTATCTGCTTGTTTTTGTATTTTTATTTCGTGGAGGTGGAGAGTCATTTGGTGGTCAACAATATCTGTGGGGAAGACGGGTTTCCGAGAAAGTCTAAGCAATTTACAGAAACTGCTTGTTGTAAGTGTCATTATGGATGGGAGGCTTTCCTTGTCTTTATGATAATGAGGGACAGTAAACATCATCAAATTATTATCATAAATGTAAGTGGACTTAACTCCCCTAATAAGTGCAGGCAGATATGGAGGTATCTCCTATATCAGAATGCAGATACTATTTTTCTTCAAGAATCCTACTTTCTGAAAACCGATCAGTTATGGATTAAACACCATAGGCACCTTTATCAATGATGGGCCTCAGCTACCACCAAAACGGGGGAGTCACCATACTATGCAAAGCAAATGTAGGCCAAGCACAACTGGGGGCGAATAGAGATCCTGAAGATAGATAGATACAACTGAAACTACAGAGGGGGAAATCAAAGCACACAATGTCAAACATTTATGCCCCAAACAAAGTGCAAGACTCGAACATTTGCTCCCTACTTAAGGAGCAATAACGTGACACCCAAGGAGATATAATAGTGGGAGGAGATTTCAATCTTGCATGCGATCCTTCCACGGATAGGTAAGCAAACTCTTATCAAGGGACAGACGCTATGTCAGTATTTCTTAAAAAAGAGATTACTAAACTTGGGCAAGTCAATGCATGGCACAAGTTACAGCAAAGCATGAAGGATTACTCATACTACTCTTATGTTCATGCCTTATATTCCAGAATTGACTGTCCATTGCTCACACACTCCCTCTTAGCACCGCTGACCTCATCTTACATATCTGGATTATGCACATATAGAACTGCCATGTAGGGGGGGCACAAGCAGGCTCATAGGCCACCCAAGTGGGGATCAAAACCACAGACTCTTAGGGGACCCAGCAGACAGGGAAACAATGCAAGATGCAATCAAGGAGTATTTTACCGACATTCTATGGGACGGGTCGAAAGCCACAATTAGGGGTACCATCATCACTATAGGACTAGCCAGAGCAAAGGAAGCACACTTATTCGGTCAAAACATCATTGCTGACATTTGGCATCTCGAATAGGTAGATTAGGAACTGCCATCAAAATGCACCCAAAGGCAGCTAACTAAACTGAGGGGGCAATTACATATACATAAGGCAAACAAAGCAGAACACTGTTTGCTCTCCCTAAAAGAACACTTCTATGACTAATACGGTGTGTAAAATTAGGTTTGTAAAGCAAAAATATCTACAGATTGAGCCCAAACATATGTAAGTGAAAATGAAAAAAATAAAAAAATAAATTACAGGATTTATCAAGTGTTCTATACCCAGGTCCTGAAAAACAAGCAGATATTCAGGCGTATTTACAAAAAGCACTCTTATTACACCTTCTCAAAAGGAACTGCTGGAAGCTCCAATAGACCTCGCTGAATTATGTGGGGCCTTCAGCTCCATGCACTTGGGTAAGGCACGGGACCGGACAGATTCCAGATCAACTTCTATAACATTTTTCCCTCTTCTGCAAGAGGACTTGATAACATTTTCAATAACTTTGCATATGGTAGGAGTCCTATGGCCACAATATATGAGACCGAAATAAAATGATTCCCAAACTTGCAAGGACCCAACACAGAAGCAAAGGTTTACCCCACAATCTTTACACAACGACCACCTAGTACATAGTTTTGTATCACCAGATCAGGGGGGCTTTATTTGCCAGCGTCTAAAGGCAGGTAATATCAGATGCATCGCCCACTTAACTGAAAAAGTGCACAAACATAACATACAGGCCTTGATCCAATCACTAGACACTGAGAACTCATTCAACTGCGTTAGCTGGTATTTTCTCACAGCAGTCTTGGAGGAAATACAACCTGGTCCTATAATGATAGGTAAGATTAAGTCTGTGATAAAAAGACTACAAGTTGTCTAGAATGCAGCAGCCCCGATCCTTCCAAAAATCCCTTCTCACCATTCAGCAGCTCTGGCTGCCTGTGCAGAAAAGAATCCACTTGAAGGCACTGTGCTTTGTCCATCGGGCTCTGCATGGGAGAGGCCCACAGCTCACACAGCAACAACTCAACCTTACATTCTTTGTAATCTAAGGTTGTTGACAGTCCCGAGGAAAAACAAGGCAAGGAGCATAGTCGCTATTAGGGGGTGGGGGGGTTTGGTGTCGCACGACCAAGATGGCCGCACACCTGTGAGGCTCCGGACGCTTGGCAGAAATAGTCATCATTTATCCTGAGTTATCTGCACGCTGCATCTGAAAAAGTGCCCGCTGGTGCTTGAATTAGCACAAAAGAGCCCCGCTGGTGTTGCGAGGCCGCGAAGCATTCTGCCCGGTGTGAAGATGGCACCCTGTGGAGCCCTGCTGGCGGCACGAGCGGACGGGCAAGGGCCAAGGATTCCACGTGGCGACTAGGCCGCTCCGTGTCACAGGGCATCTGCCCGAGGCATTGCTCCTTCGCCTGCCCACTACACCGCTATAATACTCCTGCACGGGGAGGTGGACAACACGGATTTTGATCATAACTACCCCGACATTTGATCCAGCGGACACGCGTAGCCTGGATCAACCTCCGAGTACGGTGAGACTACATGCGATAATCCCCATTACATAGATGCAGAAGGGTCCCCAGGGACCTCCCGCTGGTCAGCTCTGCTCCCTCTTGACACCGCCTTGCCACGGCAATTCACACCTTTGGTGAGGCGCTCGCAATTGTCCTCCCCAGCACCACTACCTCTGCAGCGCCTAGTCCTTCCTGACAGTGGTGCCAAAGCTTCTGCAACACCGTCCTGTCGCACCACTGATCCCTGCTGCCCCACAACTGTCTGCTGCTTGTGGATTACTATTAGACAGGCACAGGGATTGATTTCACAGCCTCAGATTGGACGCTACCGCTGGATCGCGCGCCCTCCCCCACTAGCAACGTGGTCTGAGACCTACGTGCGGCATCACACTTGCCCTTCTCGCCTCCACACCAAGCAACCTGACGACGAAACATCTTTAGTGTCCTACAGACTGCTGTCTCCCTTCCCACCCATTTAGCTCACTTAGCGAATTCTACACTTCTGGTCAGTTCGCCACTGAAGCGCCTACACCCCATGCTAACAAATCAGCCCTGCGACGTGGGATTCATAAGCATCCTATACCCATTAAATACGTCTAAACTACAATCCTAAGCGCCTGCTCCTCCTACAGTTACAGCGCAAGGGAGATCTAACTAAGTGAACCTGTTCTGGCGACGACCCCTGCACAAGGATCACCCCCAGTATCTCGTTACTGGCGCATCCTCTCTCCAAGTGCACCTCTCGCCATGACGAAGCCTGATGGACGACAGTCCAAACTCCCTTTTGATACGAAAAAAGCTGTCACATGTTCTAATGCTGAAGAACCAGAACAGCCTGCTGACGCGCAATCTACAAATCCTCCACCAACCCAAGTGGATGAAGTGAAGACTCTCCTCTTGGCCATGCAGAACAGCCTTATGGATCTCGCGAACAAAATGAACTCTGTGAGCACCCGCATGGACTACATAGTGCTAAAGGTGGAGAAGCATGGCGAACAACTTAAAGAAACGGAGAGGCAGATCTCTGACACTGAGGATGCCACAACCCAAGTGACACAGCAGGTGGCTCAAATGGACAAACTACTTAAAATAATTGCGGCCAACAATGAGGATTTAGAGGCGCGCAGCCGGCGCTATAATATTCACGTCACTGGAATCCCCGAAAGCGCAAACACTGGCCCTATGGAGAATTTTGTCGTGCGCCTGTTACGCACCACCTTTGGCGCAGACGCATTCTCCACCCAGCTCATTGTGGAGCACACGCACAGCTCCCTTGGCCCCTGTCCATCCCCGGGTGCGAACCCATGCCCAATAGTTGCTCGGCTCCTCAACTACAGGGACCGCGACACCGCACTGAAATTGGCCAGAGATCACAAAAACCTACCATTCGAAATAGGTACGGAAATCACTAACTTTTTTCAGACCAACATTGGCTCTGTCTCATCGATAGGCACAGTTTGGGAGGCCTTTAAGGTCGCTATCCGGGGCTCCTGCATGGCCAAAAGCTTTGGGGTACTGCAAGACCTTTGTAGCACTCTGCACACGCTCGAAAGTGAGCTGAAACAGCTAGAGAGCGACCTCTGGGGTGACAACACTGGGCCACGTCTGGCGACATTTAGAGAAAAATTTACAGAATACAAACAAAAGGATGATTCGGAGGCATGATTTCGAGGGGAAATATCACACTGCGTGCAGATACGGCAAGGGCGGACGCCCAGGCAGGGTGTTGGGGCAAGACATCCGGCTACCCCAGTTCTCTATGTCCTAGAAATTAGGGACCCTTTTGGTGTACGTCATAGAGACAGTCTGGATATTCTCCACACCTTTACCGAATTCTATACTGATTTATATAGTGCCTGCAGAGCTGATCCCCCATACTTCGCCTCATATCTGTGAGATATAGCCCTTGGCTGGCTTGGTGATTCGCAGAGGGAGTTTCTTGAGGCACCCTTTGAAAACGATGAGATACATGAGGCAAAAATGCAAATGAAGTCTGGAAAGGCCCCTGGATCGGATGGCCTCCCCATCAACTTTTATAAAACTTACATTGATCAGCTGCTCCCCATTCTCAAGCACGTTTTCAACGAGGTGCAGGAGCTGGGCTGCTTCCCCCCATCAATGAGACTGGCCCTGATCTCTTCTCTCCTGAAACCTGGTAAACCAGCAGATTGCTGCGATTCATACCGGCCCCTCTCCTTAATCAATACGGATGCCAAAATCCTTGCAAAAATTCTGGAAAATCGTCTCAGCCTACTCATGGAGAAATTAGTTCTCCCAGATCAGGCTGGTTTTATCCCTGGCCGGGCGACATCGCACAATCTCCGCACGCTCTTCTCAATTATACAGTGGGTAGACACGAAGTTGCCCTTAGCAGCTGTATTCCTTGATGCCACGAAGGCATTCGACTCTGTCGAATGGGACTACCCATTCGTAACCCTCCAAAACATGGGCATGCCTAAGGGATTCCTCTCATGGATCTGCCTATTATACACTAACCCTGAAGCCAAGGTCCTCATCAATGGCCATTCATCTCCTTCTTTCCCCAACACCCGGGGCACCCAACAAGGCTGCCCGCTCTCTCCTCTCCTCTTCGCTCTGGCAGTTGAACCACTCGCAGCTAAGATACAGCAATACCATCGGGATAAAGCCCTTTGGTGCCCACTTTGACATATTCTGATCTCCCTCTACGCAGATGACATCACACTCTACGTAAGGGAGCCACAACTTAACTTTAATCCGCTGCTCTGAGAATTTGTGCGATTTGGAGGGCTTTCCGGTATTCATATAAACTGGAACAAATTCCAGATTTTCCCTCTTACCTCATCAGTCACGGAATTCGTCCCCGACTTCACTATCGAGTGGTGCACTGAGGAAGTAAAGCATCTTGGTGTATATGTCTCTGCAAACCGTGACGAACTAATGCGGCCTAATTATGGTTGCGCCCTAGATGGGATCAGAGATAATGTCACACGATGGATTGCCCTGCCGCTCTCCTCTGCGGGACGCATCTCCCTTATAAAAATGGTTATCCTCCCTAAACTCCTTTACTTATTTCTGAACATACCATATGATCCGGGCAGACACTTTTTCTTTTTGCTTTGTTCAGAACTGATACGCCTTATCTGGGGTGGCAAACAACCTAGAATACAATGGGACATTCTCACTAGGCCATATTCGCAAGGGGGGTTCGACATACCAAATTTTGAACTTTATTATACATGTGCACAGGCTCACTACGCTCACTTCTGGTTCCACACTCCCAACTACATGCCGCAAGTAGCTACTGAACATTGGTTATCTGATCCCATACCACTAAAGGGCGCCATATTTACCGCCACCGCACCAAGGACCCATCACCAATCACCAGTACTGTGAAGGCGTGGCAAACCATTGTCAGGCGATCCCAGGCTCCCATTCTGTACTCGCCCCTGCTTCCCTTAGTCTATCATCCGAAAATACCTGTCCTCCAGAAAGGAGTTTTTAGGAAAACTCAAACTAAATATGGTATTAAGACTTGGGGGGATCTTTACTTTCACTGTAAATTTCGCACATCGTAACAACTCTTCTCTACACAACCGCCCTCTCCTATGGACATCTTTCTCTATGTCCGTTTGTGACAGGGCTTCAAGGAGCATACACCTACTTATCCTCAGGAGCCTCCAGAGATTTCCCCATTGCGCCTGATACTGCGTAGGGATGCAGCATCACACTTAGTTTCTTCACTTTATCATAATCTTTACACTACTCAAGACCCAACACAGAGCGCAGCTCGAGACAAATGGTCCGTGGAGCTGGGTTTTGTCCTCACAGATGAGCAGTGGACTTACTGCTGCAAGCAGACAGATCAAAGCATGTCCAGTAGCCGCCTCCGCATCCTACACTACAAGTTCCTTCATCTCACATATTATACACCAGCCAAGCTCCACTGCTTTAAATTGCGTGATAACGACAGATGTGATCGTTGTAGTGCCATAGGGGCTGATTTCCTACACTTGGCCTGAGACTGCAGTGCTGTACAGGAGTACTGGCGCCAGGTACTTATGACCCTAGAACAAATGACATCAGTACACCTCCAGCGTTAACCCCTTCTCGCCTTACTTGGTTACACTAACAAACTAGCGGTGATACACCGGAAATTCATCTCCTTCAGCGTCCTCTTAGCTAAACGGCGTATAGCGTGCAGATGGGGGTGGGGCAGGGCACCTAAATTTAAGGATTGGATCCAAGATATGGTATTCTGGCAGGAACAAATGTATGCATTAGCCGAACTGCTTCCCCCTACCTCCCGTCCCCGCGACAACCTGGGGACCCCTTACGACATACTTACTCTCTCATCCACTCGATGATGTCGACAATACACAGAATGACAATGTGGTGACCGCCTAAACTATGCATGTCAATCCACTCTTACAGACCCCCCTTCCATTTGACTGTTTGCAAGTCGTTGAAACACCTGATGTAATAGAGACTTCCAGTATATGTGATTTATTGCTACAAGCATTGTACTACCTCTGCTGTTATGTATTGCTCAGTGACTCACTACTTTCCAGTTTGGCCTTAACATCTGCTTCATTGCCTTTCTTATCTTGACTATGCCTTGTACATTGGATATGATACATTGCCTGTACCTGTATTTTTTCTCTTTGAAAATACATAAATAAATTTAACAACAAAAAATAAAGGAGCATAGTCGCTCCTTTGTCCACCTAGCTCCCAAACTTTGGAAGGGCCTCCCACTTGTCCTTAGAATAAACCACACATCAAATCACAACAACCCTGGAGAATAACCATGCTAGGGAACCAGAGGCTATGGGGCCTAAAGGGTGAGCTGTCCTCTAGGCAGAACCTGTTATATATGCAAGTGATTTATTATATTTTCGAATCTATCACATTATGCAATATATTCATGTTATGCCAGCCTGCTCCTAGACATACACGAAAATGTGTCAAGATTTCCTCTCACACCACCAGATGTAATTCTTAATCATAGGACTCCCCAAGGTCTTCAAAAACCCTGATTAATGAAGAGCGGGCCTACGCCCTGAAATCAGGGAGGTACTTATTTCTAAATACGGATCTGTGAGAAATATATAAATGTAAAAACCAATGTGGCAATCCAATCTGACCGTAATACTATATGGAATGCCACTTGGTATTAAAAACTAAACATGGGAATAGAGGAGCTAGTACCCCAGTCCCACTAAACCGTCAACATGTTTCTGCCTAGTGGCTCAACAGAGTCAATAGCATTTGTCAGGACGGTCATCGGATCCTCAGGGCGGTCTGAGGAGGTCTGAGCTGGGTCATAAAATTTGGGCTCCTGTTCGGGGAGTGGCTGGAGGTGTAGATTAATGTATGACCCCGGTTTTCCCCTTTTTTTGAATTTTTAATTTTTTTTTTCTTTTTTTTTTTTTTCTCTCTAAATGTTATATAAGGTATATAGTCTTTTGCTGAACCATTGAATAGGTGTATGCGATTTTATCTATGTTGACCATATATGCCGTGTCTTCCCTTTCTGTTTTCTGTATCTGTACTGTTGGCAAGCAATAAAAGATTAAAAAAAAACAAAAAAAAAAAAACAAGTGCATTATGAGAACTGATGTTTACACCACAGGTCACGTGTCTATCTGGATTTAAGGCCTCCAGCACTAAGCATCACATTTTGGCTCACCTGTGATCAAGGCTGCTGACAGCTGAAACGCGTAAGGAAGAGAAACCTATGCTGCCTGTTTGAATTTGCAAATAAACGCTGATGTCCTTCAGATTGGGGCCTCGACATTTCTTCTTTTGGGGATTTGTTTGGCAGGAAGCTTCACATCCTGTCTTCACGAGGCCGCCCTGCAAGGATGGGGGCTCCCGGCTGTGGAGGATTTTTTGTGGACTTAATTGGGGAGCATGTCCCGCTTACCTCTCTGTGCTGACACCATGAAGGATTTCCGGTAATAGTTGCACCGAGGTGAGGAAGGGAGCAGGAGGGGAATTTTCCCTTCTGGCACTTTCTGGAGATGCAGTGTTTCCAAATGAAGTGACACAGGCAGCATTTCGAGCCAAGGTTGGAGATATATTTTATGAAGCCTTACTTTTAAACGTGACTTTTTTCCTGATTGTAAATAAGTGCACTTGAACTATGTTTTATGTGATGTTTTTTTGACGCTATCAAGCAAGACAAATATGAACATTACATGGCGCAGATTGTACTTACATTACAAGTGCATTATGGGAACTGATGTTTACACCACAGGTCACGTGCCTATCTGGATTTAAGGCCTCCAGCACTAAGCATCACATTTTGGCTCACCTGTTATCAAGGCTGCTGACAGCTGAAACGCGTAAGGAAGAGAAACCTATGCTGCCTGTTTGAATTTGCAAATAAACGCTGATGTCCTTCAGATTGGGGCCTCGACATTTCTTATTTTTGGGATATATATATATATATATCATGTGATCAAGGCCATGGTAACGCGGCCGAAACGCGTCATGCCGATCTACATGGAGTAAATTTGCACAAAATATACTCTTCAGCGTGTTGTGGTCTGTACCCGTTTCCGCCTACCTGCTGGAGTTTGGGAACCTGTTCTGTCCATATATATATATATATATATATATATACCATTTATATGCCACTGTATATTTGGTTTAACCCTTGTTGTACCCTCAATCAAGGTCATTTGGACCCCATGGAGGGAGGGCTCAGGAACCCTTAAAGTCACACATACACCAAGATGTGTTCCTCCCCGGCCACCTACTGGTACTGGTTCCTGCCTCCCAATGATCCGGAGACCAAGTGGCTTTCCATATAGTATAAACGTCAGACTGGATTACTATATTGGTTTTTAAATTTATATATTTTTCACAGATCCTTATTCAGTAATAAGAGCCTTCCTGATTTCAGGAAGAAGGCCTGCTCTTGAAGAGCTTGTGGTGTCCTATGAAGAAGCATGACACCTGGTGGTGTGTGAGGACATCCCGTCATATTTGTGTGTATGTCTAGAAGCAGGCTGGATTAACATGATGATATTGTATAATGTGATAGATTAGAAAATATAATAAATCACTCAGAAGGCTTTTTGAGTATAACAACTTAGAATGAACCAGTATGAATTCAGCTTTAGGAAACACCTAAAAATCATCTATTTTAGACATTGTCAGCTACCTTCAAGTGCATTTGTGCTATCTGGCAGATGTGTTGTCTTCAGCGCTGGAGGGCTCGTTGGCTAGCTATGTGCTATACAAATATGCCAGAATAGAATAGAATCATGGCTGCATACTGTGCTCCCACAGCAACCATTACACTCAATCGGCAAAGCACTACCCAATCAAACTGGCAATAGGTACCAGGCAGTGATGCCCTCTATCCCCTCTGCTGTTTGCCCTGGTCGTAGAGTGTCCAGTCAAAAAGATACGACAAAGCCCATGAAATATCAGAAATTCCCTTTGGAGGCAGGTGATACAAAGTCAATTTATTTGTGAATGATTTACTGCTCATGCTCACTAACCCAGCAGAATCCCTTCCTATTATAACCACAATTTAGATGCCTTCCAGTCGGGTTCAGGTTTTAATCTTAATAAAGAGAAATCACACATGCCCAATCTGACAATACCCACCAGAGACATTTTACACTTACAATCACTAGTCCCTCTTAGATGGGCCTTCAAATCCATCTGATATTCAAGTATCAACATCATCCACCAAAGCAAATTGGTCCGACTACCGCAAAAACATACTTGAACATATTAGCGGAGGCGTCCCCTATATATATCCTAGCTAGGATGGAAAAATGAAACTCCCTCCAAGAATCCTCTATCCATTCCAATGTCTTCCCACCTCTATCCCCACAGAAGACATCACTGCCCTCCAGAATAAATGTTGTGCGTTTATCTAGGGGGATAAGAAGCAAAGTATTTCTATTAACTTTCTCAGAAAATCAAGAGTTAAGGGAGGTTTAGCCTGCTCGAACCTGCTGGACTTCGATCGGGCGACCCATTTGTTATATTCCTCTGGATGGGTCATCCGCAAAATTGAGACTCACTGGTTTTACATCGATCATGCCATGTCCTGTCGCCCTGTATAGGATTTAGCTTGGCTCCCTTGCTGACATTGTTACAAAAGCACCTACAAAGCCACTCCCAGTAGAACAGTGCTAGAGATATGAGAAAGGGTGGCAACTAGAAGAGGACTCACTACCTTTCCGTCCCTGAATGCATGCATAGCGAGTAATCCTGATTTTACCATGTAGGCAGAGCCAGCCTCATTTCTGGAATGGGAGAAAGGTGATTGTGGGATAGTAAGAGGTCTCTTTACAAGCAGGGCGATTACATCTTTTGGACAATGCAAAAATGACTTCCAGGGCCTATGAACTACAATTTCACCACCTCATACATGGGCACTCTATCCAGCAAATGCTCATGAGGCTACTTGGCCCCTTCCACACTTTGAGAACATAATCTGTTCAAGGGCACGATTGACCAATTTCAAAATATATCACACTCTACAAAATTCAAACCAGCCATTGACTTACCCATTCCAAAGTCACTGGGTGACAGACTTAGACAGAGACCTCTATCTCTTGAAAAGAATGGTAAACATATCTCATCCCTAAAACATCATGTGTCAATGGTATCGCACCCCTAAAATATCATGTGTCAATGGTATCTCACCCCTAAAATATCACCCCAAAAACATCATGTGTCAATGATCTCACCCCTAAAACATCATGTGCCAATGGTATCATGTGCCAATGGTATCTCACCCCTAAAACATCATGTGCCAATGGTATCCCACCCCTAAAATATCATGTGTCAATGGTATCTCACCCCTAAAATATCACCCCAAAAACATCATGTGTCAATGATCTCACCCCTAAAACATCATGTGCCAATGGTATCATGTGCCAATGGTATCTCACCCCTAAAACATCATGTGCCAATGGTATCTCACCCCTAAAACATCATGTGCCAATGGTATCCCACCCCTAAAACATCATGTGTCAATGGTATCTCACCCCTAAAACATCATGTGACAATGGGATCTCACCCCTAAAATATCATGTGTCAATGGTATCTCACCCCTAAAACATCATGTGCCAATGGGATCTCACCCCTAAAACACCATGTGTCAATGGTATCTCACCCCTAAAAGACTAACCAATATATATCCCAAGGCAGCCTCACTTTGCTGGAGTTGTTTTCAGTCACTGGTGATTTTATGGGCATATGGTGCTCATGACAGTTATTAAAACATTCTGGAAAGAGATACTAGGTCACATTAAGGGGACCATAGGATACCCTATTCCATCCTTATCCAGGTGTTCTGCTCTTGGGACTGCGACGACAACATGAGAAGGCATAATACTGGCTGACTGGAACCTGGAGCATCATATGTCTGGGGCAGCTGAGCAACCTATTGCCCTTTATTGGATGAAAACAGAGGCCGCATCCTCTTCACTGTGGTCTAATCACCCGTGACACACTTTGGCAATGGAACAAATATCTCACAAACTTTCTGTAATAGACTAGCATGTTGGCAACCTCCTTTCCATTACATGTCGAGAATAGAATTTATCTGCCTTGTTCCAAACAGATTTAGAGCTTTCCAGCTTTTTGACTGACCCCATGATACCCAAAAACAGGGCAGGGAACTGCTTGCATGAAGATGCTATCTCCCTACCAGAGATAATAACAACATTGTAACAAACGCAAAGCTCCTGCTCCATCCTCCGGAGGGAAACATCTCCACGAGAATACCAGATAGAAACCCTCACCAGCCCACTATCCAAGCAGGCATCCTGCAGCTCTCTTCCCTGGGCTAACGCCCGCATATGGACCTAGAAGCAGCCTCTCTTCAATAGTCTCCCTTTTCTGTTCGAGTAAGAATATGAGGAAGGGTTTTAAGAAGATGAAAAAAGTGAGTGTCTCTAAAGAGAGTATGGCCTACGTAATTAGGGATGTGTCTAAAACATGTAAACTTGATTTTTGTGATTCTCATAGTGTGCCAACGGTATTTTGGTTCCGCTGAGTTGTCCAGTATTGCATTCAGATATATAACACAACAACTGACATGCACTTGAAAGCAGACTGAACTATTGGCTTTGCTAATGGGTTGCAACAAAAATAATTTTTGATGTAACTAATACTGCAAATATTTTAATTCTGAAATTGTGAGACTGTGAATTTAACATTACTGAGGCTCGTGTAAGGTGTAGCAGTCTTCGGTGTGTCTCAGTCCCTCCTGCTGTGTTCACTCTGTGTTACACATTAGCACCATTTTGTTCTCCATATCTCGCCCATCTGCTTATTTCACGCCCCATCTCTTTCCTTGTCAGCACCTTCTTATCATTCTCTCCTTAATGCAATTGTGTGCATCACCTTCAGATCACCACCCCCCAAGCCCACAATGAACCCTATCAGTGTTTTGACAGTAAAGTTAAGGAATATAGGGCCCGATAGGGACCTGTTTCAATCTCTGCTGTTCATTATTACCAGGTCTAAGACCCGAAAGGACCCGGCCCTCTTACAGCCCTGATGGAAGTTTAGGGGGTTATCCAGGTACTATTACTAAAATGTTGGTAGCAATGTTGTTCGCCACTGACTAGGTACTCGGGCGTATGTACAAGCCCCTATCGCCACCACATTGTCAGTTTTACTGACGTTGTGGTGGCGATAGGGGCTGCACCTTATGTACAAGGCAGCGTTAACGCTGCCTTGTACATTAGGCCCCCTTTCATGCTATCCTTAGCGTGAAAAGTGCGTGCAGTGGGTGTTGTGGTGAGCTTTCCACGCAACACCCATTGTATTTGACGCTGCCCCCTATGTACAAGGGTGACGTACATAGGAGGCAGCACCAGAATTAAGACCAGGAAAACCTTGGTCTTAAGCTGGCGAAACGAGGAGAAATGCATTATTTCTCCTCGTTTTTGCTTTTTCTATGTGTGCTGCCTTGCGCAGCACACATGGAAAAAGCACAATGCCACGATTTGTTTATGTACTGGAAGGTCCCCCTTCCTGTACATGAACAAACCTTTAAAAAAAATGCCATTTTGTAACTTTCATGTGTGCTGCACGAAGCAGCACACATGAAACTGGCTACACAGTGTGGGCTACAACTCTCCAAATGGCAAAGGGGATGTGTTTTGTTTTTTCAGGTGAGCAATGTAAATGTACAAAAGTGAGGAGAAAAGTGCAAAGGCAGTGAAAAGTGTAGATAAAACTATCTCGTGATGGGCGGAAATTGTCCTTTATCAGCAATACAGACGAAATGAGCCAGTTGTAAGAGCTCCGGAACTCAAACTGCACCCCGTCATGTAAGGCAATATTCAGAATGCATTTTTGGAGTTTGACAGAAGCCTATTCATATTAGCTTGTTTCCAAAACAGTCTTTTATAGCACGAGTACTCAATCCCAGTTCATTCACTTTGTCGCTTAATTGCATAATTGTATTTGGGGGAATTATTGGATTACTACAAATTCTTGGCCTCGTCTCGCCACATGAAATATGTGACGCTCATTCGAATGTCCTTTACGCTAAATTTGTGTTCGTTTAATATTCTGGTTCCCAGTGTTGGCCAGCTGATTTGAATTGCTCATTGCACGAGCACAGATGACACTTGTATTTATTTTTAATATGTCCTTTTCTGTTCGTTTTATATTGCCGCTCGCATAGTCGAAAATAAGGTATCTTAGATCGTTGAATTATTGAGTACTTATTACAAGACGATTTGATCAAATGTATAAAGTTAACTGTAATCTTAAATGATGGGACAATATATGTTTTATTGCATGGCTTACATTTGCAAAGCTGAAACAATAAAGGAACAGACCTGGAACTGCGTGGATGAAAGGAAAGGATTCTAACATTGTTTTTTTAGGCAGGGCTGCTGTGTCATGGAACTTTACCCGTACTGTTTTGTTTCATAGCTGCCCTCTTTCAGAATTACATCGACCTGAAACGCTAATGGACGCTGCATTTTCCCTATTTTCCTGTCTAAGGAACAGGAATTATATTTCAGTTTATCATCAGAAAGGAAGCTGTTCTGTTGCCTCATCTTGAACCACAAAAACGTTTTCTTAATTTTAAGCCTAGTCACACATTGAGATTCAATCACCGGTAGATGGCAGTGTTAGTTCATACATCCGAATACTAGCGCCATAAGAAAGAACAATTTGATACTCAGGAAGAGTTAGAACAAACATTGGCAAAGTCAGAAGGTCGCTCCAAAAACATGAAAGTGTTGTGGCCGGATAAATGCACAAATGAGTCAGTGAGTGGCTGCATGCACACGTATAAGTTTGCGCGACAGAGTGCCTACATGCTGAATGCATAAACTCAGCAAGGTATCTATGCATGTTAAAGTAATGCATCGACTGCCTAAACTGTGCCCTGCAAACGTTACAGTATTTTGTTTTTTCTTGCGCTAGAAAAATTGCTTAAAACTAAACGCAATATTTTAAAGATGCAACAAGAACGCTAGAGACTGTTGGTCTGCTTTGTTTATATGTAACGATGACTAAAACGTGTCAGTAATGAGATGTGTGGCAAAAGAATGACTTCCCGGCTGTCACTAAGAAAAATTGCCGATCATAGCGCTAACAGAACACAGAAAATAAACTGCCTCCTGGAGCTGGGAAGCATTACTTTTCTCTCACTCAGCGGACTTATTTTATTAACCTTAACATGATGAAAGGCGTCCTTGCCCTGGTGGTATTTGCACCTGTAAGATGCAGATCTCTCACACGCAGGACAGGTCTGCAGCCTGCCCACAGCCCCTGAACTGGGGACTCGAATCCCTCTCCTGTTCCGTGTGATGCGGGAGAGAAACAGATCAGTGCCAGTCCATTAAGAGCACTTAACCATACAGAAACGGGCAGCAGAGAAAGGGCACTGCTCCGCATCCGAGCCCAGACGCCAACACAAAAACCCGTATTCCCAGGACCCCCTGAGTGGGAAAAGAATGCCTTTACCATAAGATGGTCACATTATGATACTACAAGAAGAGGGAGCACGGGAGGGCAGAAGTGTACCCCTGTTTCTAATGTGATAGTTGTTTGGTGTAAAGTACATCGTAATAAACTGAGTTATTATCACTAATTTTGTGTAAGGCAGAGTGTATGAAATTGGGTTATTAGTTAAGGGGATAAGTATCTATCTCAACTAATATTCAAAATCCATGTCAGGGTGAGCTCTTGAAGTTACTAAATTAACTCGGGAGGCTAGGGCGGTCGACCTCGAATCTGGAGAACTGGTTTCAAGTCTCGGCAATGACGCTGAACATCCTGTGATTCTGGGCAAATGTCTTAATCTCCCTGCGCCTAACAAAAATGAATGTGTCCTCATGTAACACGACTAGTGCTATGTAAAGCGCTCTGATACCGATACTGGATCAAGTTCCCGCTATATAAAACTCCGTAAAAAATAGACACCTGAGCTGAACCCACTGGTAGCTATGGAACAGAGCAGACAGGTTCAATTTAGAGGCAATGAGTTAAGTATCTATTTAGTACTAAAGCAATAATACATTTGAAACGCCGAAATGCAGAACAATAGAAATCCCAAAACAAATTAGAAAGAAACGTAATAAACAAAATAAGACAAAAGTGACAAAAGTCCAATAAGAGGAACGAGAGAAATAACACCTAGAAGCACAAAGTGCTAATGATAGTCAATGGTCGCTGTTAAACAGAACCTTGGCTCCATTTGACGCTGATAGGGATAGAGCATCATTCAGATGTTACCTTCTGACTTTAATTCTTTAAATCCCAATCCACAACAAGAGTACTCTTCTAAAGCCCCTCAGCAACCCAGGAGAGGTACTTAAAGACTCTCAGGGTTGCAGGCAGAGGTCATCAGGTGAGACCAGTCTAGGTCCAGAAGCCACTGGTCAGCTGCAGGAAAAAGCCTCTTATAGCTTGTTGTGTCTCTATAGGTTTATTAGGTCAGCCGTATGTCCCCTGAAGTCCTGGCTGCAAGAGCAACAGCAGGTCCAGTCTTCTAGGCTCTTCTCAGGCCAAAAACAGCAGATTCAGCCCTCTTCTGATCTTCCACAGGTCCAAGAGTGCTCTGAAGTGGGTGCCTGGAGGAGCCAAATGTAAGCCTGGCGCAACGTAGTGGATGGGAATAACCGCTGGCGACCCCCTAACCAATGGGGTAGAGGCTCCAGGGGCTAACCCTACTGACTTTGGGCATTTGCAAGAGAGCTGCAGTCTTCAGCCACACTAAACCTGAGCTCTGATGGCTGGGTGGGTGTGTGGGTGTGTTTGGAGTGCACTATGGTAACCCAGTATCCTCCTACATCTAACACCAACATCCAGTTTGATGCAGGAACTCTACCCACGAAAACCTCAGAGTCAGAAGTGTTATGTTAACTGCACTTATTGAGCGCTACGTCTCACTCCCAGATAAGTATCCCGGTGCTAATGCTACAGTCTCAGAGTATGGCAGATGTTTGATCTTAAAATATTCAGGTTTTCACCATTTCCTTAAACATTTCAAAATTCTGGCTGGAGCAAATCTAAAGTGGTGGCCTGTTCCAATGATGTGGAGCCAGATATGAGAAGGAATGGCCACCATTCTGAGTGCTACGGATTCGGTGTGGGGTTAACAATGCCTATCTGAAGACCTCAAGTTTCTGCTCACGGGGCCCATGGGGGGCGGCAGCAGACGCTTGAGCGTGGCAACATCTGTGCTCTGAAACGAAGGATGGAGGACACCGAAGACGCCTTTTTGAATGTCCTCTGACATTATGGTGAGCTCTAAACTGACATGGCTGAGTTTCACCAACTGTGACGCAGCAGGGCCAGGGCACTGCACAAGATACTGACCAGCCTACCCCAGACGCAGGACTGGAGGTGTACACAGCAGAAATACTGGTGGCATTTGGGAAGATCAAGGAGGCACTAGAAAGTAAAATAGATGCAGTGGATCTGGGACTCCTTTGGGCGGTTCACAGAAAATTGGTGACAAGAGAGGGTGAGGCCAACTCAGCCTTGGCCCATCTGCAGCCCACCACTGCAGAACACGAGAAGTAGAAACAATCTCTGCAACAAACAGTAATGAGACTGCAGAAAAGGGTGGAGTATGCAGAGGGCCGCTCCCGACACAACAACGTGAGGTTGGTTGGTGTCCTTGAATGAGTTGAGGGCCCAAGCAAGGAACTTTTAATACGGTGTCCCATTGAATTCTGTTAGCTAGATTGGAGGCATTGGGTCTGGATGATACTGCACTGGGTTGGCTTGCTTCCTTCACAAAAGACCATCTGTTTCAGGTATTTTCGGCCAATGTGGGCTCCAAGCGACAAGCCCATTGGCGGACCTTGTTAAGAGTTGCACACTTACCCTTTTTTCATATGCTGATGATACTCAAATTATTTTCTCTTTATCGTCAGAACAGAATCATGACTCTTCGATTTTGAACTTGGGCGTGAGTAAAATTTTGAAATGGATGAACAAGAACTCCTCCAAGCTTAATGGGGACAAGACAAAGATCATGATTGTGGGTAAGAACGTCTCTTTGTGGGGTTCCAGACACTGGACGGAGTCCCTTGGGACGCTGCCAACCCATCTCCTCTGGTGAAAAACCTGGACGTGCTCATGTATAATAAACTTCCATGAAACCACAGTGGCTAGAGTCACTGCTACTTGCTTTGCAGTTCTCACATGGCTGAAAAAGATTATTTGTCTGATCCCCTTAGCAGCGCAAAGAACGGTCATTCAGGATTTAATCATATCTAGACTGGAGTATGGTAATGTGCTGCACCTAGGTTCACTGCCTTCAGGTTGTGCAAAAGGTGCTACTAGGCTATTTTTTCGTATACTGAGCGCATCAAGCGTATTAAGTTTAAAGCACTGTGCTTTATGTTTAAAGCCAAACAGGGCTTATGACCTCATTACATTCAGGAACTGGCAGTTCCTTACCAGCCGACTCTCACCCTAAGATCTTCAAATCATACCCTGTTCTTGGTACCAAGATTTTGTTTAACACGCATGAAAGGCCATTCATTTGCATATCTTGGCACTAAATTGTGGAACTCTCTTCCCTCAGCTTTAAGGAATTGTTATTCACTCCTGGCCTTTCGCAAGGGTCTGAAACCTTGCTATTTTAGCCTACTGCATCAAACCTGTACGCTACCCTGTGCCAGGAAACCCTTTGGGGGTATCTGTGTGGATTACAAATTGCATAATAATGATTAAAAATCTTGACTCTTCTTGGATGACTGGTTATTGAAGGTGGTCATGGAAGGCAAGGCGTCCAAGTTGGACACAGTTGAGAGGGCTGATAGAGGGTCAGGTTGTCAGCTGAAGACAGAGGCACCACCCAGAGCAGTGGTAGGAAGACTCCTTAACTTCCGAGATAGGGATGATATTCTGCAACGTGCCAGCTCACATGTCCTGACTATACTCTAGCGGTCGCCAGAGGGAAATGTTTCTGACCGTTAAACAGCAATTGCAAAAGCTAAGCTTAAATTATGCACTCCTATTCCCAGCCAGACTCCGAATGGTGGAACAGGATTGTTCACATTTCCTCCACACAGCGACTGAGACATGGTTGGAGGGCAGGGGTTGTACACCCCTGGCCAAGCTAGGCACCCCCAGAACGGGGAGAATGTTAGAAACCTAGACCGAAGAGCAGGCCGCGATGACAATCGAAAGCAGCCCCAACAAAGGATCAGGTAGAACCTGAAGAGACAAAGGTGGTCGCAGAGCTACAGAGGAATTGTTCTCTACCCACCAGTAATCGATGGGTGGATTTGGTGCAGACTTCTGATGGCTTGGAGGAAGACTCCAAACACTTTCTACGAATCGCAGAAAAAGGAGACCACCCGGTGGTGATCCGCATGGCGGCTGATATGCCGGGAGGATGGTGCAGGCCCGCCTTGGGGCCGGTTCCATTGGCTCACTGTGAATACCAGAGCATCCCCTCGGTGCCTATGGTAGGATGACAATAGTACTCAGGAGGACTGCACCGTCCCACCCTCCAGCCCTTAATCAGAGATGAGTTTTCTACCCAGTTGAAGTTATGATGTTGGGGCTACCGACATCTCCGTCATTAGGGAGGTGGGTAGTTCTACACCTGCAGCACAAGGTGGTTGGGCAAAGGAAGTTGGGTGGAGGGAGGGGCGGTTGAAGGCATGTGGGTTATGGTACAGGATCAGGAAGGGGGGGACTGAAGACCAACATAGTGTGACATGGCCCAGATGGAGAGTGCAACACACCGGGGCTTGACTCGGGCTAGACCTTGAAAATCCTCTCCTGGAACATCAACGGCTTTGGCAATAAGCTCCAAAGGGGAATAGTGAGGAGATACCTGCTTCGACATGAGCCTGACATAGTTCTGCTGCAGGAGACTCTCCTCCTTGCAACTGTAAATTCCTGGGCGGCGCACGTATGCCCTGTTGGCACATGCAGGTTTTTCTGTGGTTTCTAGGGGAGTGGAAATCCTGGCCCATAGATCCCTCTCTTTCGAGGTCACCAAGACCTGGTTCAGTGAGACTGGATGATAGACTGCAATACAGGGGCAATGTTATGGTGAAGACCTGGTGCTGGGCTTCTTGTATTTCCCTCCGGAGTGCATGGGCTCCTGGGTAACCTGCAGGGTGACCTTGATAGAGTGACAAGGTCAGGAGAGAGGCAAAGGGAAGATACATGAGTGTCCACCTTTGTAGAGGCCATGAGGCTGGTCGAACTTTGGTGAGAGACCCACCCGGGACAAAACCAGTACTCCTATGCAGCCAATTCCCTGAGCACTTAGTCCAGCTTGGGCCATTTCCTGATGCCTAAACACGAGACAGGCAGGTTCACCCACACTGACTTTCTCCCACGAGGGATATCATACCACTCGTATCTGACCACAGTGGTTCGGATGGGTATATTGGGGCAAAGGGTGACGTGGCAGCTTGATGCCTAGGTATTGACAGTCAGAGATACAAAGCAAATGATAGTCACCGCTACTGGCCAGTATTTTGTGGGAAATAGAGGGTCTGTCCAGCCCGAGGTCGATCTCTGGGAAGCGTACAAAGCCACACTTAGAGGAAAGGTCATCACATGCTTGGCAGGCAAGAGATGCAGAATTAAGGGAGCTTGAAGACTAGCTACTGTGGTGGGAGAGAGACTATCTTGCCTCCCCCTCGAGAGAGAAGTGGCCCATAGAATAGAAGGGATAAGGCTGGAGTATACGGCTTGGTACACCAAGAGGCCAGAGCCCAGTTTTGAGCAACCCAGGTCAGATTGTATGAGATTGGTAACAAGGCAGGCAAGCTACTGGCCTGGTTGGTCAAAAAAGAAGAGGGACAGAGGTGGATATGGGGAGTTAAAACAAGGAACCCAGTGAAAAGAGAGACCTCCCTGGAAATTCCACAGGTGTTCATTACCTACATAGAGGACCTATACAAAGACTGCATAGCGACTGGACAGAGTGACATGGATAGCTTTGTCAACATTCTCCCGACCTTAAATTGACCAGAGGGATCTGCTGGAGAAGGAGATTACTAGGGTGGAGGGGGCTGAGGCTATATCCTAACTACACAGTGGTAAGACCACGAGCCCCAATGGGTTCCCTGCTGAATTGTTTATGTGTATGTAGTCCAAACTTGTGGGGCCATTGCTTAAAATGTTCACCTCTGCCAGGAAGCCAGGTGGATTGCCACCAGATCTCAGTGGGACGATGATTGTTCTGATACACAAAGAAGCAAAGCAAACAGACGAGTGTGCCTCCTATCGCCAATCTTGCTGATAAACATGAAAACGAAGGTTCTGGCCAAAATCCTGGTGAATTGCCTGATACAGTTAGTTGACTCCTTGGTGGCACCTGATCAATCTGGTTTTATGCCCTACAGTGCCATGAGATACAACCGGAGGCAACTGTTGTGTTGCCTAGCTCGTAGTGATGGGCTGGGTGAGCTGGGAGTTCTCTTGGTTTTAGATGCTGAAAAGGCTTTCGATTCCCTGAAATGGCCATATATGATGAGGGTGCTTGGCAAGATGGACTTTGGTCCATGTTTCACGTCCTGCATTGGGCTGTTATACAGAAACCCAGTGGCTAGAGCCCTAGTCAAGGCGGTTCTCTAGGGGATATTTGGGTTATCCAGAGGCACCAGACAGGGGTGTCTGCTGTCACCCCTACTCTTTGCAGTGGCACTGGAGCCACTGGCGGACTGGTTTGTTAGGGACGCGCTGATAGGTGGCCTCTGCTGGGACTAGATTGGAAGAATGTCATCTCACTATATGCAGATGGCGTCCTCTTATATTTGGTGGATCCTCATTACTCTCTCATGAGAATCCTGCACATTCTGGAAATCTTTGGATCATAAACAGAGATCCGTATAAACTGGCACAAATCGGTGGCATTCCCCATAAGGAAGGGAGGCCTGGATGACAACCTGGGCTCCCCTTCAGGTGGGAGCCTCTGGGCTTTAGATACCTTAGTCTTTTCGAAATGCCTGATCAAGATTCCTATTCAACATTCAAGGTTGGGGAGAGGAGTTGGCCTAACGGCTAGGGCGTCCGACCTCAAATCTGGGGAACTGGGTTCGAGTCTCGGCAATGACGCTGAACATCCTGTGATTCTGGGCAAATCACTTAATCTCCCCGTGCCTAACAAAAAATGAATGTGTCCTCATGTAATGCAACTGGTGCTATGTAAAGCGCTCTGATACCCTATTCGGGTCAAGTTCGCGCTATATAAAACTCTGTAAAAAAAAAAAAAGACACATTCCAGGTGCTCAAGGCATATCAAGGTGATGTGGCAAGAGGGAGGAAACTCATGCTCTCCTTGCTGGGTAGAGCGGCCCTCTACAAAATTATTTATTTGTTTAAAATCCTGTATGTTTTGCAAAATACCCCCTTCCTAGTCCTGGATATATTCTTTTAAACTGTGGACGAGATCACGAGGGTGGTGTTATAGGAGGGGAATTGTGTCTAGGATTGCCTTGTCCCTCCTGACTAAACACCCAGCAGATGGAGGTATCTCCCTTCCAAATCTCTGGCTTTATTACTGGGCCTCACAGCTGGTGGTGGTAAATGACTGGGCCTTCTTGGTGCAGCAGGAACCTTCCCTGAGGGTGGACAAAGCAGCAATGGCTCCGGAGGGCTATCTGCAAAGATTATATGGGGGTAGAGTGATGCCCCCAATGCCCTAACCAGGCCCTACGGAGGTTGTAGTGAAGGTTCTAGAAGAGAGCGACCCCGAAAGTGGGGGGGCGGGGAAGGTTGATACTGGAGACCCCTATATGGGACTCAAACCTTCTAAGTGGTCTGCGAGAAGTGGAGGGCTACAGAAGGTGGGACCTGCTGGGTATATCCAAGCACGGATATGCTTGGAAGGCGGGGGTGGTGATTTGGTTTCAGACCTACAGGCGGAATACAAGTTGACAGGAAGCCAATTATTTGTGTATCAGCAGATGAGGTTCATCTTAGGAAAGCCCAACACACTCCTTGGGGACATAGAGGAGGAAACCCTGTTAGAATATAGAGTGCCGGGAGCCCCTTTGATGAGCCATGCAGTGTCCCAAATCTACTCCACGCTGTTAAATAACAGTCTCTAACTGCTTGACTCAATGAAAGAGAAATAGGAACAGGACCTGGGTAGGCTTCAAGACGATGACTGGGGAATGTTGTGCAGATACCCGAGCGAGGTGGCGATCAGGGCAGGGATCCAGCTGACCCAGCTGAGACTTCTTCATAGGGCATATTACACATGACCCCGTCAGTTCCGAATGAGGAGAGTGATTGACGACCGCTGTCTGTGGGGTTGCTGGATGTGGGGCACCCTGATTCACATGATATGGGAGGTCCCAGAGGTCACAGTCTATTAGGAACGGTTAGGCAGGAGGTTGTCTGATATTTTGGATTGTGTGCAGCAGCCCCCAATTGATCTCGCTAGGCATAGGGCAGGAACAATCCCTGCATTGGTACGCCCTTCTGTTTAGTAATTGGGCCTTGATGGCGGCACATAGGGATCTCCTTAAATACTGGGGGGCAAGATATTTGCTAACAATGCGAGAGTGGAAAGAAGCCATGGACTGTTGTATGGGGGCTGTAAGGTTGGCATACCATGCGAGGAGGTGCCCCGTAAGTTTGAAAGAATATGGTGCATGTGGTTGGAGGCACAAGGAGAGATGGTGTGGTGTTCCCGGAAGGGGAACTGAAGACAAGGAGAAGGATCGAGTGGGCCCCGATTGGAGCTTGTGGGTTTACAAGGCAGCTATATGGTCAACAACGTATTGCTCTGACATGCAGATCAGTCCAAGACTATTGTGTGACTCTGTAATTCCTAGATGCAAGCTTGATCACATGCTTTCTGCGGTTGGTGGGTTTGTTTTGTTGATTTTTTTCTGTCAAAATCTAAATTAAAAAAAAATAAAAAATATATATATAATGTTGTCAGTCTTCTGTAAATCAGGTGATGGAGCCACATTTCAGTAATGAAACAGATATCAGGATAGTAGAGGACAAAAAAAATCCCATAGCTCAGTAGCATGTTTGGAAATGGATCTTGCATTGCAATATAGAGCGTTCACTACCGGCCCTTGATCCTTCCAGTTTGCTAAATGTGTTTTCTCCTCTGTCAGAGTTAGTTATATAATTTTCACAACACCCCTCACCCCTCTCCCTCTTTTATTTTTACAGGAAAACCCACAGTTGTGATAGGAAAAAGGACCCATCAATGAGATTGGCATATTTTAAAACACTGTTTCGATATATCAATGTAATGGCCTGACCCTCCTGCCAATCATACGTAATTCCTCACAGGTATATTGATGCCTTGTCCCCTGTTCGGAGGCAAAAGATGCAGGGGTCCGGGCGCAAACGCCATTGGTGTGCCATCGCCACACCAGCAGCGTGCCCCGAGCGCGCCATGTAGCTTGACTACAAAACCCACCAAATGAATGACAGCCACTAGAATGCTAAGTTTCTTAAAATGGCGGCAGCAGTTATCCCCCAAAGAAAGTCTGACTACTCTTGCTCTCTCCGTACACCCTGGGGCGGACAAGAGAGAAAAGTAGACAAAAGGTACCCAGAAAGTAATTCTTCTTTCCCCTTCTCCGGTAACTGTTCTCAACATACTACACCATGTATGTAAAAAATGAAGACACAATTTCAAAAATGTAAACATATAAATATGCTGTTATATTTTGCACTTTACAATGCTTGTTATTTGTATCTCTCTGCACTGTTACTTTTCCTCAATGTGCTTTTTACAATGTGTGTTCTAATTCTATCTGGAACCCTGTGACTGCTGCCAGCTAGAGGTGTTCAGTTATGCTGGTCCTTCTTGCTGGTCAGTCGTGCTATGGTTGCTGTGCTGCATTAAGGAAATAAATACTTTTATAACCACCTGGATTCTTCATTTCAACATATGCTAAAATATGGTAATAATGATATGCCAAAATCCTCTTGCCAAAGAACAATTGATAGACAGAATACTGCTCAATGTCAAACATTCACCCCAGAACAGCAATCTGAGCGTATATCCATAGTTTTTTTGCTCCTCATGCCATTCCAGTTTAAACCCAGCCATATGCAAACCAGTCTTGACCCTGTTCCTCATGGGAACAGTCTAGCCCAAACTGCCAGGCCAGGTTCTCCCTAGACCAGAAACAAGCATCCTAGGACCGGTTTCGGGGTTTCACCCCTCATCAGCCAGGCTAGCTTGATTCCAGAGGCACGGAGAGCATGGGACCCACGTCTGGGTATACCATCCCACTTGGGGTAACAAATGCAAAAAGACCAATTGATGGACAGAATGCTGATCAATGTCAAACATTCACCCCAGCACAGAGATCTGGGCCTAAATTCATCGTTTTTTTGCTTCCCATGCCATTCCAGTTTAAATACAGCCATATGAAAATCAGTCTTGACCCTGTTCCTCATGGAAACAGTCCAGCCTGAATGCCAGGCCAAGTTCTCCCCGGACCAGAAACTAGTATCCTAGGACCGGCTTCGGTGTTTCACCCCCTCATCAGCCAGGCTAGCTTTATTTCAGTGGCATGGAGAGCACGGGTCCCACGTCTGGGCATACCCATCCCACTGGGGGTGACACATGCAAAAAGAACAATTGATTGACAGAATGCTGATCAATGTCAAACATTCACCCTAGTACAGAGATCTGGGCCTAAATCCATCATTGTTTGCTCCCCATACTATTCCAGTTGCTTTGTCTGCCCTAAGTTGGTGGGGTATGCCCAGATGTCGGTCCCTTGCTTACTTTGCCACTGGATTCAAGCTAGCCTGGTTGATGAGGAGTGTTACCCCGAAACTGGTCCCAGGATGCTTGTTTCCGTTCCAGGGAAGACCTGGCTTGGCAATTCGAGCTGGACTATTCCCATGAGGAATAAGGTCAAGACTGAATGGTATATGGCTGGGTCTGAACTGGGGTGGCGTAGTAAGCTAAAGAACGATGATGGATTCAACCCATATCTGTGCCGGGGGGTGAGTGTCTGAAAAGTTTCAGCGCTCCGTCCATCATCTCATTGTGTTTGCTAAAAACCTCTTGCCAGCAGTCGCCTTTACTCATTGGTAGCTGCTTTTCCGCGCTTCCATGTGGCTTAAATACAGAGACCACCAAATCTGGTTTAACAATGCTAAGACTTCAGCAACCAGACAGTGGATACACACAAAATGTTTAAGCCTGTTTCCCTTCTTTGTAGTGTGCCTCAAATGTTATATGTGAGCCTAGCAGACCTATCAAACAGGCTGTGACCCTGTAATATCAAAAGATGCCCACTGCGATTGTGGCCTTACTGGCTGGAAAGACAACAGAAGGTTCCTGCACAAGTGTCAACTAACATGTGCCTGTAACAGAGGAGGCCGCGTTGAAGATCACTTACTGCTTGACTGCAGACCTGTTAAGCAGTAAATGATATTGAAGAGGGACTTGACACTTGATACTTTAATGTCAAAAAGGATTCTCCCAACCACACTTGAACATTCTTTCAGGTTCAGAGGAGATACAGCCTCTTGTTTTGCTCATGGAAGCAAGTTCACACCTCATTCAAGCCTATTTAAATGCTAATTATTGGCTGGCTGAAGTGGGGTATCAAAATGCAGATTTAGCTTACTGGGGATCAGACATGGCAAAGATAACTTTTTAAAAGTTACCCTTCCATAATATTTAGAATTGGATTTTTAACAACTATTAAAAAGAGTTGTTTCATTATTTTTCGAGCTAGTCCCATTCCAGAGATACAAGATTAGTATTTAAAATTGCATCCCAGTGTTTTCCTATGGAACAGCCAAACAGCCTATAGTGGAAATACCTTTGAGGGCATTTTCACTGTAAGTATATGTCTAATATTAAACTTTTTCATTTTCCACTTTTAAATACCATGCACCTTGATTTATGGTCAATTAGGCCTACTTAGGTGCGACTTATACATATTTAAAAGGAAGGTTTAGGCCCAGCAAGAGGAGTTATTTTGACAGATCGAATTTGAAGTTAAAGCCTGCGAAGCCAGGCTACTGGTGGTAGGCCTGAAGTCATGTTTACATTGCAATTGCAATCAATGGCATATTGGGGGCTGCAATCCACTTGTGACATTTACAGGCCTTAGGTACACGTTGGTACCATATATTAGAGAATTAAAGGTAAGTTAAATGTGCCAGTCAGAAGTATACCAATTTTAAAAGGCTGAAAGGAGAAGCACAAGCACTACACCATTTGTTAGCGGGCACTGCAGGAAAAGAAGCCGAATGGAGACGCGACTGACCTGTCCTGGACTGCGATGAAGACGAGACCTGGTGCGAAGATTGGTGGTGTACCCTTGAGGAAGCTGGCAAGCCGCGGTGTAGCTGGTGAGTACTGGGGTATCAAAGGTAGGGATTGTTGCAGGGAAAAGGGCTGGATGAGGGGTTGTGGGTTTTTTAAAAGCTGGGGTGTTTTGTGTTATGTTGATGGTGTTTTCACACATGGCAATCTATAGAACTACACTTCCCAGAAATCAGTGGTCTTCACTGAAAGGTTGAAATCCTTTCTCAAGATAACTATAAAACCCGGAATATATTGTGCACCAAAAATAGGATAATATCAAACAGTTTTTCCCCTGAGCTACAACCCCGAGAATCCAACGAGTTACCCTATAAAACCGACAGGGGGCAATCTAGCCCTTGAGAGAACACGGAAAGGTCATCTGTTCTTTTCTCTCATTTTCTTTATATATAGTTTCTTTTCCCACCTTCCTTTCCCCGGCACGAGCACCAGAGTATGGTGAGAGGTTATCATCATCGCTATTTTTCTTTCTCTGAGATTCCAGGTCCCCATTACTCTCTGAAGACCTAAGAAGGAAAAACAAGAAGGTTAGCCTAACAGCAACATCTGGAGAAGCTTTTTCCACCTTATTAACGCCGTGCTTTACCGCGATTACTTTCACTTTCGCGGCCGCTTTGATGTTTGATCGCGATCACTTTCGAGGCCGCACGCCCGCTTGGCATAGCCAATAGGTCTCGCTTTTGGGACCTTATAAGTATTTAGTTATGCAATGGCGAAACACTTATAAGGTCCCAAAGGCGAGACCTATTGGCTATGCCAATGCTTGTTCTTCTTGCTACTTTACACAAATGCATCTTGTGTTGGAGGTCGTTTAAAAGGGATATGTGTCTCTAGCTCGCCCTCGTCTTGGGATTGTGCACATTTATGGCCATCCCTGCTCCTGCAGTGCCCTGTGGTTGCAGTGTTGGTGCCTTCTTGAATGCTTCCTCTGCAACTCCACCATGCTGCTTCTGATGACTTCTCCTTTTTGGACCTGTAGGGTTCTACAATTTCAGTTGCCTGCTGGTCCTTCAAGCTTACAGCACTTGTTGCCCTGGAAGTTATTTTTCTGGTTGTTGAGTAATTTTTTGGGGCCTATTGGATCTGTAATGTGATGGTTCCTCCCCTTGTGCTCCTTGCTGGAGTGGGACCTTGACCTCCCCCACCCACCCAGGACATGTTCTGCCATATTAATGTGTCCCTTTTTATTGAGTTATCGGGTTCCCTCTCCTTTATTAAATGTGAGGACTGCCTGGAGTTCCCAGTTGGGCCTTGGGCAATGGCTACATCTGCTTTTGGTTATGGTTTTTTGGTTTCGTGCTGTAGGTTGGCCAGTGTTTCTTAGGCCCACATGATTTGTATTCTTTAGGTCCTGCACTTGACTGACCTCAAATGTGTTTGGTATGGGTAAGTGCGACTTGGTGCATGATATGTATGAATTTCATCTCCTTAGCTTGTCTCCTTAAGTGGCATGCTGTTATCTGATCTTTGCGGAGGGTGTCCTTCTCCTTGTGCCTACTTGGATTCTTTTTACCTTGAAGTGCATGGTCCGTTGGGCTGCATCTTTGCCTTCTTTGTGTTGGAAGTCGATCCTGTTACCATGTTGGCGACTGTTGGCCCCGCAACTAGCTTCCCCTTTGGTAAATTGCTTGGGCCAATGTTTCGGGCATGGTGGAGTGCTTGTTTGTAGCCTTTCCTTTGTGAATTCAAGGGTTCTCTGGGTTAGTTTTGGGAGTCTTTGTTTCCTGCTCATATCTGGGCCTTGTTGTTTGGCTTTAATGATCCCACCTCCCCTCTCCTAGTGTTGGGGTTTAATTATATTTTCTTCTCTGGGCTGTGTTGCAAGTGTAACTTTCAACTGGGAAGAGCTAGAGATTTGGAGTTTGGGATCTCTGAGCTCAGAATTTAAAAACACATCTTTTAGAAAAGGTGTTTTTTAAATTGTGTGTTTGAAAATGCCACTTTTAGAAAGTGCTGTGGCAACAAATTGTGAACAGAATGAGGAACAAATCAAACATTCACCCTCAGTCAAGAGATCTGGTTTAAATCCATCAGTATTTTGCTCACAGCGCCACCCCAGTTTAGACCCAGCCATATGCAAATCAGTCCAGCCCGAACTGCCAAGCCGGGTCCGTGACACTTCTGAGGTACTTTGTGTAAAATCACCACATTGAGTTCTATGGACAGCATTGCTTCAAACCTTTTTATTATATTTTGAGTTCTGAATGTGGATTTTTGTTGTTTTGGTCTTGTTTGGTTTAGATAAAGAATCTTTGTAGTGTTTTCCACTGTGTTACTGTGTGTTTTGTACAAATACTTTACACGTTGCCTCTGAGATAAGCCTGACTGCTCATGCCAAGCCCCAAAAGGGGTGAGTTGGGGTTATCTTGGTGTGTAACTCCCTTATCCTGACTAGAAGAAAGGGTCCCTACTTGGAAAGCTAGTCACTGCCAGCTATAGACCCTCATTTCTAACAGTGTTTTGGCTGTAAATCTGTGGTCAGTAACTAGAAAGTTTCTTAGTTTCGAGACCCCTGGCCCACAATCATGCATAGCTAAGATAAGGCAGGTTTTAGGTGCCCATCCTTGCAATCTTTTAGTCCGTAAAAAGGAGTGGAAACTTCTTTTAGCTGAGTGGGCAGACCCTCTGTCTTGCACCTGCACTCTGCCTAAATGAACAGATGAGAAAACAACCCCCAAGCAGATAATGAATGAAGGATCAGTCACAAAGAGTTGAAATATCTGATTCACTCATACCTTCAATACCCTTATCTTAGTCTCCAAGTTCCTAGTTAAAGCAAAATACATGTTGCTATGAGAAGCTGTATATCAGAGCTGAACCCACTACTGGCACACGTTCATGGCTCTATCAGACGAGCATTTCTCAAAACACAAGCATATTGCAACAAGCATTGAAAATGCAATAGGTCTCGCCCTGGTTTAAGCAATTCTGTTTGTAATTGGGTGGCTTATTAGCTTTGCTTTTATTAGTGTCTTTCAAACTTTCATGTACATAACATGCATATGTATGCATATATGTATATGTATGCATGCATTCATATTTGTATTTATATAGATATGCAGATGTATATATATGTTTATATATGTATGTATGTATATATATACACATACATATATATAAATGCATATGCATATATATATACATATATATATGTGCATATATGTGCGTGTAGAGAGGTAGAGAGTAGTAGAGAGAGAGGCAGAGAGAGAGGTCGAGCGAGAGGTAGCGTGAGAGGTAAAGAGTAGAAAAGTAGAGAGTAGAGAGGTAGAGAGTAGAGAGGTATAGAGGTAGAGAGTAGAGAGGTAGAGGTAGAGAGGTAGAGGTAGAGAGGTAGAGGGTGGAGAGGTAGAGGGTAGAGAGGTAGAGAGGTAGAGGTAGAGGTAGAGAGGAAAAGGATAGAGAGGTAGAGAGAGGTAGAGAGGTAGAGGTAGAGAGTAGAGAGTAGTAGAGAGAGAGGCAGAGAGAGAGGTAGAGCGAGAGGTAGCGTGAGAGGTAGAGAGAGGTAAGAGGTAGAGAGGTAGAGAGAGGTAAGAGGTAGAGAGTAGAGTGAGTAGTACAGAGTGAGTAGTAGAGAGTGAGTAGTAGAGAGTGAGTAGTAGAGAGTAGAGTGAGTAGTAGAGAGTGAGTAGTAGAGACTCGAGTGAGTAGTAGAAAGTAGTAGAGAGTGAGTAGTAGAGAGTGAGTAGTAGAGTAGTAATAGAGATAGTAGTAGAGTGAGTAGTAGAGTAGTAATAGAGATAGTAGTAGAGAGTGAGTAGTAGAGAGGGAGTAGTAGAGAATGAGTAGAGAGTAGTTGAGAGTGAGTAGTAGAGAGTAGTAGAGAGTGATTAGTAGAAAGTAGAGAGTAGTAGAGAGTGAGTAGAGAGTAGTAGAGAGTGAGTAGTAGAGAATTTGTAGAGAGTAGAGTAGTAGAGAGTGGGTAGTAGAGAGTAGTAGAGAGTGAGTAGTAGAGAGTGAGTAGAGAGTAGTAGAGAGTGAGTAGAGGAGAGTGAGTAGTAGAGAATGAGTAGAGTAGTAGAGAGTGAGTAGTAGAGAGTAGTAGAGAGTGAGTAGTAGTGAGTAGTAGAGAGTGAGTAGAGAGTAGTAGATTGAGTAGTAGAGAGTGAGTAGTAGAGAGTGAGTAGAGAGTGAGTAGAGAGTAGGAGAGAGTAGTAGAGTGAGTCATAGAGAGTCGTAGAGAGTGAGTCGTAGAGAGAGAGTCATAGAGAGTGAGTAGTAGAGAGTGAGTAGTAGAGAGTGAGTAGAGAGTTAGGAGAGAGTAGGAGAGAGTTACTAGAGAGGAGGAGAGAGTAGGAGAGAGTGAGTAGTAGAGAGTAGGAGAGAGTGAGTAGTAGAGAGTGAGTAGTAGAGAGTAGTAGAGAATGAGTACTTTGAAGACACTGACAACCTTAATAGAAGTGGGCCGTACCATATTTACCTCCACAGTAAAAAAAACACTGCCCAGGCTGAGGTATGCATTGTGTATGATTAATACCTCCTATTCCAAGTTTTTGATTTGGAAATGAGTCTTCACACTCCGAATCGGTGTTTAAAGTTCGAAATTCCATTTGTTTATTATTTGTTTCAAGGCCTTTTCCCCTGTTAAATTCCATCAGATTAGACATGCTGAAATCTACCAGGGTAAAACATCTGGAGTGGGATCATCATCGCACAGCTATGCATTACAATCCTTGCGCAAACTCCTGATCGCAGAATTAAACCTGAGTTTGTCATCAGGGCATTAATCTTGGCATTTAAATAATGTCTAAGCCCTTCCAATTCAGATCGATCACAGAAATGAGGTCCAAAAAGGTAGAGTTAACGGCAGAGGATCACGCCATGTGGACAAGTGAGGTGAGGGGAGGAATATAGTAAATAGTAAAACCCAGGTCAGACCAGAGCAATCAAGTCCCTGGACCATGTCAGATGCAAGTCAGGACTCGCTGCACTTTTGTCATAAAAGAAGACTTTTTCAACACACCAATCTCTCGCGTGTACTGACGTTTTATTTAACTGTGCTAATTTAACACCTCCTACTCTGGCTCAGCTGTGCCCTATACGGTACATGTAAATCCACTGATTTCTTTCGTAAACTATGCCCAAATGAAGGCATGTGCGACATGTTAATCCTGGCATTTAAATAATGTCTAAGCCCTTCCAATTTAGATCTTCCGTGGCACCGACATGGCAGAGAGGAGGCCTGTGGCATCAGGCGGCAGCCCACAGCTACAGACAAAGAGACACAGGGGTCGCAATGTAGGACCGTCCCACGCACAGACATCGCACCACTTCTCACACGAACACCACAGACCAGAGGCACATACATTGACGCCAACACAAACATGCTCTCTATCTCACACACGCACTCAAACACACCCTGGCAGAAAAACAGATTGGCCAGGCAGCCGCTGTAAACAAGCAGCTGTGTCTCAGAGAGACAGACGGAAGGGGAACAAATAGTACTTCCCCAGTAAATAAAGGCACTAGTGTAACGCCGTGGGTAAAAGATCCAATCCCGCAGGGCGTAGATAAAAGGAGACAGGGTGGCAACAATAAGGGAGTGACATGCCTGCAGTGCAATCATTGCACTGCCTTTGGCACAATTCATGACGCAAAACAACGAGCACGAATCAAAAGTTAAGACGGAGCTGGGACGAGGCTTCTGGAATCGTATCGCATGCGCTGCCTACGTCAGGCAGAGACCTAAAAACACCATTCAAACAGACATAAAACGGAGTTCTACAACGAAATGGTTGAACAATGTTTCAGATATATTTTATGCTTTCACAAAACTGCCCTTTGAACCTTCGTTCAAACATCAGTCCTACTGCTACTTAGTCTATTTCTATTTTACACAATTATTCAATGTCAGCATTGTGCACTATCATTGCAGTAATATAGATATTTCTCCTAGCTTCAGCTAAGCATTCTCACTTTCATTGCAGTGTATTAGTTCTCTTACTGTTAGCAGTATATGGAGAAAGTAACTATTTCTGCCTAGTGGCTGAAGTAAGCTTTCCACAAATCTAACAATTAGCCACATTTAAAACTGTATATCTTTCATGCAATATTTGTACAAAACCATATGCTCATAAACAGGGACATGATCATCTACTATAATAACACATGAATCAGTGTATGGCAAAAGCAGATGCAAGAAAGGCATTCCCTTTTCAACTGTCGCTGGCATTGTTAGACACATCCAACAGTTTGAGAAATTCCTTTCCCTATAAGAGGCATTCATAGTGTGCATGGCCACAGTCTCATAATACTCGTTTGGGTGATGGGCATGGACGTCTGAACTCCGTTTACCATTCTAGGGGCTCTGTACAAGTGAGCAATAGATTCCATACACATAAATGGCGATGATGGCTAATACAGTTACTAAAGCAAAAACAAGTGGGATGCAGAACACTTACATCACTGTTCTCCTAGTTAATTCTTTCTTTGGAGCCTGACTGATCTTTGACTCTGGCCCTGCTCCATGCCCCATTTTAAACTATGGCAGAGGTTGCCCCAGGCCACACTAATGACCTGCGGAGGTATTACTACAGATATAATACAACTTGCCCTTAGTGGTGTAACGCATGTGTCCCTGACTGGTAGATGGCTCGCAGTGGAATAGTTTATGGGTGAATGTCTTTTTACTGGGAGCTGTAGTGGGGAGTCACTCTCAGTTCAGATGCTGTGTCCAGTGGCAGTCTGTCTTGGTACACAAATATTATTCCCCTGGGGTCATCCGCCTTCAGACCCAGTACCTGCAGAACGTCCCTCACAGCTGCGTCCGGAGACGGAGTTGGTACCCGGGGCTGCTTGGGGTGCAATTCGTTGGAGACTTTCAACAACCTTGATCTGCCAATCACTACATTGGAGGGGTTAACAGGAGAGTACATTTTCTTCACCATCACGATGGTTGACAGAGGGTCAAGCACTTACCAATATGGACTTTTAGCAGCTTTTACTCTCTGTGTGTTATTTCATCGATATTAAAACGTGTAACATTTAGGCCAGTGCCGAGGTCTCAGTTAATTTATAATGCTTTCACTATTTCAATAAGGGTTTGTTTGTTGTTCTCCTCAATATTTACTGTGTTTATTCTGTCCACAAATGCAAAAACAACAGTTGATGGACAGAATGCAGAACAATGTCATACATTCACCCCAGTACAGAGATCTGGGCATGAATCCATCGTTTTTTTGCTCACCATGCCATTCCAGTTTGAACCCTGCCATATGCAAATCAGTCTTGACCCTGAGCCTCATGGGAAAAGTCCAGCCCGAATTGCCAAGCCAGGTTCTCCCTGGACTGGAACCAAGCATCCTAGGACCGGTTTCGGGGTTTCACCCCTCTTCAGCCAGGATAGCTTGATTCCAGTGGCATGGAGAGCACTGGACTCACGTCTGAGCATACCCATCCCACTCGGGGTGGCAAAAGCAAAAACAACAGTTGATGGACAGAATGCAGAACAATGTCATACATTCACCCCAGTACAGAGATCTGGGGCTAAATCCATCGTTTATTTGCTCACCATGCCATTCCAGTTCGAACCCAGCCATATGCAAATCAGTCTTGACCCTGTGCCTCATGGGAACAGTCCAGCCCGAACTGCCAAGCCAGGTTCTCCCTGGACTGGAACCAAGCATCCTAGGACCGGTTTCGGAGTTTCACCCCTCTTCAGCCAGGATAGCTTGATTACAGTGGAATGGAGAGCACGGTACTGACGTCTGAGCATACCCGTCCCACTCGGGGTGAAAACCCAGATCAGTTGACTGGGGGTGAGTGTTTGATTTGCTCAAACGCTCTGTCCATCATCCCCTTTGGTATCGCTTTGTTCGCCCTAAGTTGGCAGGGTATGCAAAGACGTGGGTATCTTGCTCACTTTGCCACTGGATTCAAGATAGCCTGGCTGATGAGGGTTATGAACCCGAAACCGGTCCCAGGATGCTTGTTTGCGGTCCAGGGAAGACATGGCTTGGCAGTTCGGGCTGGACTTTTCCCATGAGGCACAGGGTCAGACTGATTCGCATATGGCCATGTCTGAACTGGGGTGGTGGAGTGAGCTAAAGAATGATGATGGATTAAACCCAGATCAATTGACTGGGGGTGTTTGATTTTCTCATACGCTCCGTCCATCATCCCCTTTGGTATCGCTTTGTTCGCCCTAAGTTGGCAGGGTATGCCCAGACGTGGGTCCCTTGCTCACTTTACCACTGGATTCAAGATAGCCTGGCTGATGAGGGTTATGAACCCGAAACCGGTCCCAGGATGCTTGTTTCCGGTCCAGGGAAGACATGGCTTGGCAGTTCGGGCTGGACTGTTCCCATGAGGCACACGGTCAGACTGATTTGAATATGGCCATGTCTGAACTGGGGTGGTGGAGTGAGCTAAAGAATGATGATGGATTAAACCCAGATCAGTTGACTGGGGGTGAGTGTTTGATTTGCTCAAACGCTCCGTCCATCATCCCCTTTGGTATCGCTTTATTGAGTCCACAGCATATTGTTATTTTAGGTGTTGGCTGGGTTGGGTGCTGCGTCTTCTCCTGCTGATTGCTCGTCCCCTTGTGTTAGCCCATAGTTTTCATCAAGTCTCTTGATCGTTATTCTTCCTCTGGGATCTCAGGTTGTGTGGTGATGTCTTGTCGCTGAGGGATGGCGGGTGTTGCTGAAATTCTTTCATTGTGGTTGTGGTAGATGGTGGCAGCGTCGCTTGGGGTGGCGCCCTCTTCAGAAGGGACACATTAATGTAATTCTTGATGTAGGTACATTTGACTGTGGTCTGTATAGCCAACTGGACCTGCTTGGGGTCCTTCTACTGAGGCTGAAGACAGCCGGACCTCTGGAAACTGCGGATGAGCACCCAGTCACCTGGCTGGAAGCAATGCCCACTATCGCGCAAAGGATCTCTCAAGGCCACTTTTACCTGGATTGGGAATTCATAAACTCTTCCGGTCCTACCAATTTGCACTGTGAAAAGGTATTTCTGTTCTTATAATAATGCTATTGGCAAACTTGTACTGCAGACTCGTGTGCCTGAGGCACTATGTCTACATATATTTTATGCCTTCCTCCCTCTGGAAATGGTAAAATTGCTTACAAAATAATTTCTTTTTAATCAGTGTAAATACAAAATCACTATTATTTTCTTTTGCTTGATAAGCCAGCTAAATATGTGAAATAGGAAACTATTTATACACTGGCACCGATTTATCCCTCCAAATGTGCAATATTTACAACTGGCTCATTTATGTTACGGCTTGAATTCATGCAAAAACCTATTTTCACCGTATTAAGTCATATATAAAGGTTTAACATTTGCACCGAAGCAAATGCATCTGATTGGACTTTGCCACCCTGAATGCAGATTTAGATCACATCACAATTTCATTCACTGATATATTTTTTCCTTTAACAAAAACAAGTTTAGTGGCAGACAAATGATGAAAGCATTTAATCTTTTTTCCCAAGAGGCTGAAGCAAAAAACATTTGACATTTATAAAGAATTAAGAAGCATACCTTTGGCATTTTCAGAGAATTGTGACCTGACAAAATAAAAGCCCACCAAACTTGCTGTTATGCATTTCTATCTCATAAATACTCAATTGTTTCATGATAGAAAATGTCATGTGCATTATGTAGTTGTCAGGTGGAACAAAATATTTCTCAAACACAACTCAGTTGCATCAGTCCTGTGAAACAGTCAGATCAGTTGTGTTTCCTTTCCAAGCTGTAATGTATTTTGATGGGAACAACATGATGTTTATTAGTATTCTGGATCTTCACATTATATGCCAGTACCTGCAGTTTACTCTGTCGATGGTTTGAGAAATATGGTCTTGATGCATTCTACTAGAACCATGCCAGCGTTTTTACATGTGCAAGCAGGAATACATCCACTCATAACATAACTCCCCTTCAGCATCATCAAATAGTGTACCCTGCATATCCATTCTGCCTTTTGTCTGCATCTTTGTTCTGTAAATGCAATTATTATTATCAAAGTTTTGCTGCGCATTTTCAACATGAGGTAGTAGTGTCTCCACATAGTCATATATTGCATCTACATCAAGTGTGGCAGAGAAATATGCGCATAGTCTTTTGCGGGTGAATACCGCAAGAGCACACCCCACGGACCCGTAAACAAAAGGATGAAAGTCTTTAGCGTAGTCATGCAAAAAAATACTATTGATAAACCCCAAAGGATGATATTCACAGATGGCAAGGAAGCTATAGTCATGGTCCAAAGCAATGGCTAAGGTGTGTCCCTGCAATGGGTAAGGGCCAATACTGGCTTTGCTAATAGTGAAAATTTGAAATCCAGTGGCAGCAGTAGTCAGCCATTCCTAAACATGTATGCACTTGTTTTTGTTTGCTTGGAGGTGTACAGCCAAAATTGATTTTATGCGCTCTGTGTCCAATTGTATCTGCCCTTTCAACAAAAGGTGTCCCAAGTAGAAACCCTCTTGTTGAACAAATTTGTATCTTATTAGGAGGCACTGTGTGTCCCCCTTGTAGCTAAGAAATCCAGTACTTTTCCAGTATCTGTGGCACACTGTTCTTTAGTAGTGCTGGCATACATGTATGTACTGCATCAATGCCGTACCTTGTTGACATGTAAGAGTAGCAAATTCTCCTTCCAATACCAAACTCCCAATGTACCCTTAAGGAGCCTGGATGAAACAAATCCGTAGCTGATCTCAACATTATTTTTAATTCAGACCTTTTGTCTAATGCATCAGGAAAATATGTCTGTCTGTCTACACCTTGGGCGATCTGATTAGCATGTTATTCTCCCAGTCCCACTGTTAACTGTTCTTGTTGCTGTGGCAAATGTACTACCTTAAACCCTGAATGAGGTGGTACAGTTGGACACTGTAGTAATGCCTGTCCCATAAATTTGCCCTTTCCTGCCTTTGGATCTTGTTCCTTTTGCACAAACCATCTCTCTACTGCCAATTCCTGCTCTTGACAGGCAGCATACTGTACCTCTCCCATCATCTCCCTTTCATATTTCATGACCTTCCCAAAGGTATCTCTTGACTACGCCCACTGTCTCCCTCTCGCATAATCTTTCCATGAATGAAATGCTTCCCACTGTAATAACTTTACCTTCTTCCCTTTCATGTCACATTCTCTCAAACAATCTCTTAAATAGTCTATTCTACTTTCCTCAAATGACCCCCCTTTTGTTCATTATTTGCGTGGATCTTTGTGTGAGATGTAAACCCAATAGTCTAAAAACATAGTAATATGGTTGTGGTAACCCTTCTTTTTGACCAAATACCATGCTGGTGTGTCAGGCTCTGGTGAAAATAGAGTTTAATCAAATCACTTAGTTCTATTACAACACAAACATATAGCAAAACATTTCACAAAGACGTTCCATTGCAATGCAACAACAATTGTTTTATACTGCAGTTTCAATTTTGGCTAGATCTAGTTTGCCAAAAACTCTAATAAGCCCTGGGAACTGTACATATCCTACCGTGGAGGACCCAGCCTCCAGTACTAGGGAAGAACCAACCTCCTTGGGGAAACCAATCCCCTTTGCTCTTTTTAGCAGTGCCCAACCTATTTCTGTGGTGTTGGTGCTGCCTTCACCCTTTTTATACCTGGGGACTTCAAACCCTCATGGGATAAGAATAGGGACTCTAACCTTATTTGAGGTGGGGACTCAAACCCTACCTTCGACTAGGGACTCTAACCCTCTGTCTCCTTCGTGAAATCAGTTTGAACCAATAACCCAACAATACTTAAACCAAAGACCCAGTTCCCCTTCATGCACCATGGACCTAGTCCTGGTGTCTTACCTAGTCCACGATGACTGCGAATCACTGATTAGGGAATTCACCTTTTACTGTCCGGATGGAGCTGATTAGATCACATGTCTCGGGTAGTTCCAGGAAATTCCTTCGCCTGGGTGTGCCGGGAACCAAGTCCAATCTGGCAGTGCGCTTCCGAAACAGCGAGAGTTCCGTGGCCCTTAACCGTGGTGTCTTTGTCTGGCTGGATTTCTATCAGTCCTATCTGAGTCACTGCACCATTTTATGAAAGCAACATTTATTTTGAAAGAAATGAACAGCCAATACACAGTCATGGAGATAACCAAGTTTATTTGCCCAGTTGCAGCGGAAACTTTGAGACTTATATAGGTGAGGTCATTCATACAAATACAAGTAAAGAGCTAATTCAACTACTTTCTTGCACCTGCACGGCCACTCATATCAAGAACTTAAACTCATAAGTTTCAAAGTTGAGTGTTTTGGCAGTAAATCTGAGGCCAGTAACAAATTATTTTCTACTTTTCGAGACCTATGGCCCTCTATCATGCATAGCTAAGATGAGGCAGCTTTTACGTGACCATCCATGCATTCTTTTAGTTCATAAAAGGAAGTGGAAACTTCTTTCAGCTGAGCAGGCAGACCTTCTGTCTTGCACATGCGCTGCAATAACTGTGAGGAAAAACAGAACGTTTCTGCCTAAATGAACACATGAGAAAACAACCTCCAAGCAGATAATGAATGAAAGGTCCACCACAAAGAGTTCAAACAAATTAATTTAGAGAAATAGAGTAGCATATAATAAATGATTTGACACCCCAAAATGAAAACCAAAAAGTACATGTCCAACTTTTTAAATAGAATGCACCTTGCCCTGTAGGATCCTTAGGGCCTACCTTAGGGATAACCTATATATATTTGTTGGGACAAAAAAAGTAATCTGCATGGTAATAGATGTGCACCCCTGGCCTGAGTGCCGAACTGTACTGATGTCTGGATCCCTAATGCTGAGGTCTTGTTGGATCCGGAGGGGGACCCAAAGCACTACCCTCATAAAGGTGTAAGGCTACTGCCTTCACTAAGAGTTAAGTAGCACGAAACCAAAGATAGCAGCATACCATGTAGTGACCAGTAGGAGTGAAAAGGTCCTTTTTAACTGGTGTCACTGGAGTGAGACCTACATGCTCACTCACTTTTAAATGTTCTGCTGCTGTGTGCTTAACTCACCCTTGGCCTACATCAGTTTGGCGTGAAGTGATACGCAGCTCAGAACTGGTGTATCCGTAGAGGGTGTATGTGTGCTTGGGAAGGGTACCTTACAAAGATAGTGCAGCACTGAGCAGTATGTGCATGGTGTATGCATAAGCTGGATGTACATGTGCCTATGAGAGGTACATTGCCTGAAGGATGTAAAGCTGTAAAGTGGGCACATGAGTGGTACATGTGCTGGGTGTTTGTGTGCCTATGAGTGGTGCTGTACATAAGGATACAATGCTGGGCAGTGCACATATGTTGAAAGCAAGTTCTGGATGAATGTGTGCCTCTGAAATGTACAGTACTGTGTAGTACATGTATGCTGTATGCATGCACTGGATGTATATGTGCATGTGGATGGTACAATACATGGAGTGCCCTTGGTTCCATTTTGGGAGACCCGAGCCTGCTTGGTGAAACATGGAGGGGCGGTAGAGAGATTCCCCCATCAGACAGATTTGTGGACTGCTGCATTCTGTAAGCTGGGTGGGACACACACTGGGGAGGGGAGGACCAGGTCTCCCCTGTACACTTCAAAGGGTACTCCTTGATTAAGTGAGAGGTCACAATGAAGGAGCCTGGGAACATCTCAGGAAGGCAATGGGGCGATGTTGGAAGGCGGACCCCGAGGAGTCGGCGAGACCACCAAGGGGGGGGCCCTCACACTGCACGAAGTAGCCGAGCGCTGCCGAGAAGCCTCCTGAGAGATCCTTCTCCTATCACGTACTAGCACAGTAACACCACCACACAGGACTCAAGGAGGTTGTCTCAAGATGAGCAATTCTTTATCAGTATTTAAAGGTTTACGAGATCAATATTTACACGAAAGGGATCGAGGGATCCACCAAAAGTCTCAGTGTCTCTTTGGAAGGGTAGGGGTAGCGGGACAGTCTTTGGCGGGAGCTCGGTACGAGGGTACCTGGGGCCCAGTTCTTATCCTCAAGCTGGAGGACCTCCGGATCTCGGAGGGGTCGAGCCGCGACGGCGTCAGCAGGGCTCTGGCGTTCAGTTCGTGGGGAGCCGCGATCAGGTCAGCAGGGCTCTCAAGGTGGTTTCTGCTCAGCTCGAGCCGCGACGTCGTCAGCAGGGCTCCGAGGGAGGTTTCAGCGAGGTTGGGCCGCGACAGCGTCAGCAGGGCCCCGATGTTCCGGGGGGGGGGCTTCAAAGTGTTCACAAGAAGGAGCCGCGACGCAGTCTGCAGGGCTCGTGATAGTTCCAACAAGAGTTCTTCTCCGTAGGGTCAGCAGCGATTCAATCAGCAGGGCTCTCGACTCCGGGATACAACTGCCGATCTGTGGCGGGGTTGCCCCAGATATAGGTCCGGAGCCCTTTGATGTCCGGACCCTGGCGCCCGGGGGGGGCGGAGAGGCCGGGTGGAGGTGGCCAGACGCCCAGCAGGAGAGGCGCCAGGCCAAAGAGAGTTGCAGGGCGATCACACCTAGGGATGGGAGGACAGTTGGGGGTCTCATCGATACTGTCCTCCGCCGGGGGCGGTGAATGGTGCCTGCGGCACCCCCTGGCCAGTTCTTGGTGCCTCGATGTCGGGGCTTCACTGGGGCCGAGGCCGGGTTGAGCGGGGTCGCGCCGGCTGGTGCACAGAGTCACGTGGATGCCAACAAGATGGCGGAGCCACGAGGGGTATGCGACCTCGTGCGGCTCGGGATGAGGGGTCTCGGTGCAGTTCGGAAGGGTGGCCCGTGAAGGCCGGGGCGGGGAACGGGCACAATCCACGGGGGTAAGGACCACGCCACGAGGCCGGGTCCAACAGGCGTCCCCCCCAGCCGAAGGCATGGAGAGTCACCCATCTCCTTGGGGATTCTCCTCGTCAAGGCGGAAGAAGCGGGACAGGCCGTCGGCGTTGGCGTGGTCATTGCCGGGCCGGTGTTCAACATCAAAGTCCATCCCTTGCAGCGAGATGGACCACCGCAGCAGCTTGGGGTTCTCGCCCCGCATTTGCATTAACCACCGCAGGGGCCGGTGGTCGGTCTGGACCCGGAAGTGGGTACCGAAGAGATAGGGCCGGAGTTTCTTAAGGGCCCACACTACAGCGAAGGCTTCACGCTCGATGGTGCTCCATCGCTGCTCCCGGGGCAGTAACCGTCGGCTGATGAAGGCCACTGGTCGGTCGAGCCCCTTTTCATCGGCCTGGGACAGGACGGCCCCGATCCCATACTCGGAGGCGTCCGTCTGCACCACGAACTCCTTATTGTAGTCAGGGGCCTGCAGCACAGGGGCAGTACACATCGCTGTCTTGAGGGTTTCGAAGGCTGCTTGGCAGCGGGGTGTCCAGTGCACCCTCTTGGGCTGCTTCCTGGACGTGAGCTCTGTGAGGGGGCCAACAATGCTCCCATAGTCCCGGATGAACCGCCGGTAGTATCCGGTGAGACCCAGGAAGGCCCGGACAGCTGTCTGGATAGTGGGGGGTTCCCAGGCCTGGATGGCCTCGATTTTTGGCTGGAGAGGGGCCACCTGCCCGCTTCCCACTTGATGGCCCAGGTAGGTCACGGATCCGTGGCCGATCTGGCATTTGCTGGCCTTGATCGTGAGCCCGGCCCGCTGGAGGGCGGCCAGGACGGCTTTGAGGTGAAGGAGGTGCTCCGCCCAGTGGTTGCTGTACACGGCAATGTCATCTAGGTAGGCCGCGCTGAAGGCCTCGAGCCCGGCCAAGACCTTGTTTACAAGTCTTTGGAAAGTGGCCGGGGCGTTCTTCATTCCGAAGGGCATCACCCGAAAGTGGTAATGCCCATCCGGGGTAGAAAAGGCAGATCTTTCTTGGGCGCCGGGGGTGAGCTGGATCTGCCAGTACCCGGCGGTGAGGTCCAGCGTGCTCAGGTAGCGGGCGGCCCCTAAGCGGTCGATGAGTTTGTCGGCCCGCGGTATAGGATGGGCGTCCGTCTTGGTCACCGCATTCAGGGCTCGGTAGTCTACGCAGAATCGTAACTCCGGGGGGTGGCCGGGGGCTGCGGCCTTTGGTACCAGGACGACAGGACTGGCCCACGGGCTGTCGGAGGGTTCGATGACCCCCAGGGCCAGCATCTTTGCTACTTCGGCCTGGATGCATGCCCACACTCGGTCTGGTACCCTGTAGGCTCTGTGTCGCACGGGGGGGCTCTCCCCGGTGTCGACGTCGTGGACGCACCAGTGGGTCACCCCCGAGGTGAGGGAGAAGAGGGCTGCGTAGTCCTGCAGCAGTTGTTGACAGTCGTCACGCTGTTCCGGGGTCAGGGAAGAGGCGAGTTGGACACCTTTGATGGATCCGTCATGGACGTTGGACTGCAAGAGGTCGGGCAGGGGCTCGGAGTCGTCCTCGCCCCCCTCGTCGGTCGCCAGTAGCAGGCTCAGTTCGGTCCGGGCAAAGTGGGGTTTGAGCCTGTTAGCATGTAGAACCCGGAGGGGGTTCCGGGGGGACTCCAGGTCGACTAGGTAGGTGACGGGGCTTTTCTTCTCCACTACCTTGAAGGGCCCGGTCCACTTGTCCTGGAGGGCGCCGGGTTCAACCGGGGCCATGACCCAGACTCTCTGGCCTGGCTCGAATTCGATGGTAGAGGAGTTCCGATCGTACCACCGCTTCATGTCCTCCTGGCTGGCCTCGAGGTTGGCTTCGGCCATGGCGCGGAACTTGCGGGTCTGGTTTCGGAGGGTCAGGAGGTATCGGTAGACGTCAGGAGGGGCGCCTTGGAGCTTCGTCTCCCAGCCCTCCTTGACCAGGCTGAGCGGTCCGCGGACCGGATGTCCGTACAATAGTTCAAACGGGCTGAACCCCAGGGACTTCTGCGGGACCTCCCGATAGGCAAACAGGAGGCACGGCAGCAGGACATCCCATCTCCGCTTGAGGGGCTCTTCCAGGCCCTGGATCATTCCCTTTAAGGTTCTGTTGAACCGCTCAACCAGTCCGTTCCCCTGAGGGTGATAGGGGGTTGTGAATTTGTACGTGACCCCGCACTGCTGCCACAGGGACCGCATGTATTTGGAAATAAAGTTCGTGCCCCTGTCGCTCACCACTTCGCGGGGAAATCCCACTCGGGAGAAGATCCCCATCAAGGCCCGGCCTACCACGGGGGCCGTTATAGTTCTTAGCGGGACCGCCTCTGGGTACCTGGTGGCGTGGTCCACGAGGACCAGGATGAAGCGGTGTCCCAGGGCGGTCTGGGGGTCCAGGGGCCCCACGATATCGATTCCGACCCGTTCGAACAGGGTGCTGACGGCTGGAAAGAGCTGGAGGGGGGCCTTGACCCGACCCCCCGTCTTCCCGCTGGCATGGCAGGTCTGGCAGGACCGGCAGTGGTTGTCCACGTCTCTCCGCATCCGGGGCCAGTAGAAGTGGGTCACCAGACGGCTGCAAGTTTTGTCTTGCCCCAAGTGTCCGGCGAGGGGCACGTCATGTGCCAGGTGGAGCAGGAACTCCCGGAAGCGGAGGGGGACCACCAACACTCGGCTGGCCCCGAGTTCTGCCACTTTTTGCTCACTGTATAACAGGCCCTCGGCCCAGTAGACCCAGTGGGTGCCGGTCTGGTCCCCGTTGGTTTGTGCGGACGCTTGTTGTCGGACCCCTTCGAGAGTGGGACAGGACTGCTGCTCTTGCTGGAACTGCTCCCGGGTGGGGCCCCCTTCGTGTCGCCATTGTGCCAGTTCTGGTAGGGCGCACGGGGAAGCAATCTCCTCGGGGGAGGATTCACTAGGTCCAGGGTCGGTGTCCGCCTCCCCCTCACCGCCGGCGGGGGGTGGTGCGAGCCCCTCGGGCTGGGCGGCACCGGGAGCCGAGGACGAGCGGGGGGCCCGGGCGGTCATGGACCGGGTGATGGCGCAGGCCCAGTCGGATAGTCCCAGCATTCGGAGGTGCTCTCGTCGCTCTACTTGAGCCCAGGGGGAACTCTCCAAGTCGTTCCCCAGGAGGCAGTCTACGGGGGCGTCATCGCGGACCGTCACCTTTAGCAGGCCGGTCACCCCTCCCCACTCGAAGGGGACCAGGGCCATCTGGCACAGGCTTTCGCTGTTGTCGGCCGTCCGGACGGGGCACAGCACATTGGGTAGGATCTGTTCGGGGGTCACCAGGTGGCAGCGGACAGCGGTGATACTGGCGCCGGTGTCACGAAGGGCTTCGGCCCGTTGTCCATTGACGGTGACCTGCTGCCTGTACTTCTGGGTGTTGCTTGGGATGGGGGCGCAGGGCACCATTTCTCGGCTACCCAGGCAGACCAGGGACATGGCTGCTGGCTCCCATTCGGTGGTCCCTCGGTCGAGGGTTTCTTCTTCCTCTTCTCCCTCTCCCAGGGCGGCGGCCGCCAGCTGTCGGGGCGGGGGCCCGCCAGCCCCGTTTCTTCGGTTCAGGGGGCAGACCAGGTCGCTGGCATAGTGTCCGGTTTGTTGGCAGCCGTAGCATGTTACTGGTGGCCGTGGTCCGGGTCTGGCCGAGGTCGCCCCCCTTCGGGCTAGGCTCGGGGAGAGTTGTTGCTGCGGTGGCCCTCGAGGGGGGCTCCTGGGGGCCCCAGCGGGGGGGTCCCGGTTCCTGTTCGGCCCTCCCCCTCCACCGCGTTGGCGGGGGGGTCCGGTGGGGTTCCTCTGGTACTCCCCCATTGAGTTCCGGGGGACCCGGGAATTGACCCATCGATCGGCCTCGACGGCGAGTTTTCGTGGGTCGGTCATCTTGCTGTCGAGGAGGTGTTGCCTCAGCTCCACGAAGCAATTGTTGGAGAGATGTTCCCACACGATGAGGTCGACCAGCTGCCCGTAGGTGGTGACTTTGCTACCCTTGATCCACCCTTCTAGGGCCCGGCTGAAAAAGTCCACATATTCCACCCAGGTGGTACCCGGGATTTTTTTGCAGTCTCTGAACCGCTGGCGGTACATTTCCACGGTTAGCCCGTAGCGGGTGAGTAGGGCCTCCTTCATGTGATCGTAGGAGGTCATCACCTCCTCCGGCAGCTGGAGCAGTGTGTCTCGACCCTCACTCAGGAACCGCCCCCACAGGCCGGCGCCCCAGTCCTTTCGGGGCACCCGATGAGAGGTCATGGCCACCTCGTAGGCCTTGAACCATTGTTGGATGTCGTCGTTCTTATAGTACTCCTTGACGACCTCTTTCGGGATATGTACCTTGGCCTCGGCAGGCGGTAGGGTGTCTCTAGTACTGGGGGTGTTGGTCCCCCCGTTTTTGGCCTTGATTTCGAGCTCTTTGAGACTTCGTTCGTGCTCAAGGGTCAGTTTTTTTTCCTCCAACTCTCGGTGCCGTCTCTTCTCTTCTATCTCCTCTTGAAGCCGTAGCTGCTCTAGGGCCAGTTTCTTTCCCGCCAGCTGGAGTTCGCCCTCCAGCCGCAGTCGTGCGAGCTCTAGTTCGTGGTTCCGGACCTTCTCCCGCTCTCGTATTTCTTCTTCGGAGAGGCCGGGTTCTAGGCTCTTTCTTCCTCCGGTTGCCGGAGTCAGTGCGGTTGATGTGGCCTCAGTCAGGGGCAAGGGACCTTCTTCTTGGGAGTGGCCTGCCTCGGCCTCCAGCCAGGTCCTCAGAGCTTTCTGCATCTCCTCTTTGGTACCTAGGCCGGTGGTTGCAATGCCTTTGTCCTTGCAGAACTGTTTAAATTCTTTGTGCGTATATTCCTCCAACCGTTCGGGCTGGAACTCCATGGTCGCGTTGTTTTCCTGGCTGCTCATGATTACTGTTCGCTTGGATGGGTAGCTAGTGGGCACTGGCTGGTACGTACTGCGTTCGGCTCGGATCCCGTCGCTGGCCACCAAATGTTGGAAGGCGGACCCCGAGGAGTCGGCGAGACCACCAAGGGGGGGGCCCTCACACTGCACGAAGTAGCCGAGCGCTGCCGAGAAGCCTCCTGAGAGATCCTTCTCCTATCACGTACTAGCACAGTAACACCACCACACAGGACTCAAGGAGGTTGTCTCAAGATGAGCAATTCTTTATCAGTATTTAAAGGTTTACGAGATCAATATTTACACGAAAGGGATCGAGGGATCCACCAAAAGTCTCAGTGTCTCTTTGGAAGGGTAGGGGTAGCGGGACAGTCTTTGGCGGGAGCTCGGTACGAGGGTACCTGGGGCCCAGTTCTTATCCTCAAGCTGGAGGACCTCCGGATCTCGGAGGGGTCGAGCCGCGACGGCGTCAGCAGGGCTCTGGCGTTCAGTTCGTGGGGAGCCGCGATCAGGTCAGCAGGGCTCTCAAGGTGGTTTCTGCTCAGCTCGAGCCGCGACGTCGTCAGCAGGGCTCCGAGGGAGGTTTCAGCGAGGTTGGGCCGCGAGAGTGTCAGCAGGGCCCCGATGTTCCGGGTGGGGGGGGCTTCAAAGTGTTCACAAGAAGGAGCCGCGACGCAGTCTGCAGGGCTAGTGATAGTTCCAACAAGAGTTCTTCTCCGTAGGGTCAGCCGCGATTCAATCAGCAGGGCTCTCGACTCCGGGATACAACTGCCGATCTGTGGCGGGGTCGCCCCAGATATAGGTCCGGAGCCCTTTGATGTCCGGACCCTGGCGCCCGGGGGGGGGCGGAGAGGCCGGGTGGAGGTGGCCAGACGCCCAGCAGGAGAGGCGCCAGGCCAAAGAGAGTTGCAGGGCGATCACACCTAGGGATGGGAGGACAGTTGGGGGTCTCATCGATACTGTCCTCCGCCGGGGGCGGTGAATGGTGCCTGCGGCACCCCCTGGCCAGTTCTTGGTGCCTCGATGTCGGGGCTTCGCTGGGGCCGAGGCCGGGTTGAGCGGGGTCGCGCCGGCTGGTGCACAGAGTCACGTGGATGCCAACAAGATGGCGGAGCCACGAGGGGTATGCGACCTCGTGCAGCTCGGGATGAGGGGTCTCGGTGCAGTTCGGAAGGGTGGCCCGTGAAGGCCGGGGCGGGGAACGGGCACAATCCACGGGGGTAAGGACCACGCCATGAGGCCGGGTCCAACAGGCGATAAGAGAATCATAAGGAGTAGGGTGAGAAATCCATAGGTAATCTTTTGATGCACATATCACTGTGGCTAACATCTAGGTGGACACTTCAGTCACTACCATTGTCTGTGTTGTGGGACAATCAGCTTCAGAGACATCCCTGTTGTGACAGACTGCTTTTCAAGAGGGCGTAGGAGCATGCACTTCAGAGGAAGCAGAGCCCCATCATACAACTTCAAAGACTCAGACCCTAAATAACATTTGGTATCTGGGAGTGGATTATAAGAAGGGGAGGTTGAGAAGGTGATCAGTAAGTGCTGGTCCAGATACCTCCAGCATGCAAATAATAGAATCCCCAACTCACCTGAACTGTTGGTGGCTCTTCTTCGTTACCTTCCACATAGAGGGAGTTGGGCGGGCCTAGATGTCCGGGAGGAAGCTGGAGTGTGGGGAGTAGGAGTCCTCTTCCGTGATACTGAACTGCTTCCCTTCGAGGACTTTCAGGAAGAATATGACCTGCCCCATGGGCACTTCCTATGGCACAGGGCAATCACTATGAGCATCAGAAAGCACTGGAGGGCGGGAATCGTGGAGCCCTGGGCATTGGATGGCTGCCGATATGTCGCTACGTCAGGGAGGAGGATGAAAACGGTCTCCAGCCTGTAAAGAGCAATGAGCCGAGATATTCAGGGGCTGATGGAGCGATTGCAGTAGGAGGAGGACCTGAGAATCCCGATCCTGGAAGTGGCCTTGGAGGTTATAGTAGAGAGAATACCAAAATCAACCTGAAACGCAAGGGTTAAATTAATTAACTACTATGTCCTACAAAGAGCTTATGTCACTCCCGCAAGCATTAGGAGGCACTTTCATGTTGAGGAGGCCACATGTCCTAGGTGTGGGGTCACATGTTCTGGGACTGCCCCAAGTTGATCCCATTCTGGGAAGAGGTTCTTCACATCACAGGAACTATTATAGACAAAGAGATCCCGCACACTCCAGGACACTGCTAATTGGGCTGGTTTCCACATACGGGCAAGACCAAAATGACTGGGAAATTCCAGGACCTGGCATTTGTACTAGCCAAGCGGGAGGTCACTAGAAACTGGAAATCAACAGGGGGACAGAGGGATGGAACTTGAAAGCGCGAGCTTGAAAAATTGGCAAGTGCGGAAGGGAGGATCTTTTTAGTGGAGGCAGGATGAGGTATAGGCACTCTAAATAGCGCCAGGGCGTGGGGGCAACTAGTAGACAAATCAACGGCACCTGAACAGGAACAGGAACAGGAGCAACCATCCCCTGACGACTCCCCACCACGTGGCCAAACAATAGAGGAGGAACAGACTAGATAAGGAGAGATCAGGACTAATCCCTGAATTCCCCCTTTGACATATGCAATTAAAAGATCCTAATGTAGGATGATTCTAGGCGTAAATACCTGTATGGAGGGGACAATAAGAAGAAGCGGAACCAACTCAAGGGAGGGAGGGAGAGTGTGGAGGGGGAATGGGAACCCAGTTGAATAGTTGTGCATGGGTTGTCAGAAACGCATAAAAGATGTATGTAAGATAGAATAGGAATGATATATGTACTTTGAATGTTCTGAAAGCCAATACAATGAGGTTTAAAAAAATAGAAGGGGAAGTTGAGCCTCATAATTTGTCATCTGCCAAGTAACCAGACGGGCTGTGTGAAGTGGGGAAGCTCTGCAAGACTTCTGCCTGAGACTAGGACTGTAAGTCAAGGCCTGCTAGTCTTCCTAGTGGGTGAATCCAAGTCTACCCGCTCTGGAATCCAGAGCACCAGCGTCTGCCTGCTTTCCAAAAAGAGTGTGCCCTGTGATGAAGAGGATAGTGCTGGGGGAAGCAAGGTCCAGTGGGGAGTCCTGTCCAGTGGAATCCCAGTGCAAGGTGTGAGGAGACAGCTGATGCACTGATCGGGTTATTGACTGTGTTCAGCGACCCCGTATGCCAGGAGACGGCCACCAGAAAGATAGCTGTGGTAAAGACGCATAGCAGTGTGGCACCCCAGTTTGCAGGGCGGGGTACTGTGGTAAAGACTGCCATGAGTGAATGACCAAAGCCTTGTGTGGTAGGGGTGCAACAACCCCATATGCCTGGAGGGGCTGCCGTAGATAACTTTGCTGTGCTGATTGGCCAGTTAATGGTGTTTACCCGTAAGTCACTGAGAGCAACAAGCACTGTGACGGTTCGGCCCTTATTGGATAAGTGAGAACGCCATGGGAGCACGGTCACCCAAGTGGGACCAAAAACGGGATCGACGTAGCTTTCCTCCCTGGAAGCATGTGAAAACGTATCCCTCAGAAAAAAGCCACAGAAAACCTCAGATCGCCTCAGGAGCGACACCGTGAGCAACTCACCTGCCTTGACTGGAACAGCAGCGAGCGCCCGCATATGGAGTTCACTCCAGGACTCCGAATGCTACACTTCGGCTGCATTTGGTATGACTTGATTCCGGCCAGACGGCCCAGGGGGAACTTGCTGCTAAATCAAGCGTGTGTGCGTTAGAAAACTATTGACATTAAATCAGAGTCGTAGTGGACTCTTGAGACTGGGATTACTAGTGAGGAATAGCTTGGATGTTACCAATAGTGAATGCGGAATACCCACGATCGCTAACACAAGGAGTGAGTAGGACATGGAGCTGCCAGAGAGACACTAGAGCCCCAACATCAGGGTAGGGATGTATAAATGTGTGTGTTTGTCATATTCTTTCTTTGTGTGGTATGCAGCAGAAATAAAATACTTCCCTTTTGTTATAAAAGTGAATATTGAACTGGAGAATGATTTCTTGCTGCTGCTGCATGCATTTTGAGTTGTCAGCCTGTGTTCACTAATCTGTATTCACACCTCCCCTAAGAGGGAGCATTGGACTGCTCGGACCACGCCTACCTTGAGAGTCAAGTGCAGAAGGGGTAGTTGGCACAGTTACTCGGGATCCATAGTATGTCAGGCCACAAACATCAGGAGCAAAAGGCCTCAAACACCATGGTCAAGCCCAGTAGCCCTTATGGGCATTGTGGCCCTCTTAATGGGGCTCTGACAGTCTTAACAAGCATTTGCAATGCAATAGGTAATGCATGTTTAGAAAGGTGATATGGTGCTGGCTGAGCTCGTAAGTGTACGAATGCTCTGACCTCAGATTGATTGAATATATATGTATTGTTTATTTATTTTGCAGTTTTAGATACCGCAAACACAACCCAAAGGTTTGAGCACTTTACATGAGCACCAGGCACATTACAGAAGTACACATGGATTCTTGTGTGTGTGTGTGGGGGGAAGGGGGTTAGGCATGGGGAGAATAAGTGATTTGCCCAGAATCACAGGATGTTGAGCCGACACAGAGACTCAAACCCACTTCCTGAGTTCCAAAGTCGGCTGCTCTGGCCGATTGAGGCGTGGAGTACTTTCACGGTAAACATGTCACCATTCCATCAGTAACGCGCACCTCGGCATCATCTTACACCTTTCTGGACAAATCGGGGTGAGTGTGAAACAGAAGAACTGGTTTAGCACCTGATAAGAGGCGCAGTTGTCTTCAGGGCTTTAATCGGGTTAAAAAGAGATTAAATAAAACGTGAAATTAAAGAAACTGCCATGAATTACCACAATGCGCTTTACATTTGTTGTTGAGAATTTGATCAGCGTTTTTACCCGTAAAGTTAAGGACATGGTATATGGGGACTCATTTCAATGTCCGTCATGAATTACTTTCAGGTCTGCGATCTGGAGGGACCCGCCTCACCTAAAGCTCTGGTTGTCCGGATTGTATGCATGAGCAGCTTATATAAGGTAGTCCAGCAAACCCGTTTTATTCCGCCCCCACCATTTGGGAAACCTTCTTCGTGAATGTCATATAAAATACGTGATGGAAGTAATAAACGGACTACTTTCTCTTCCTGGTAAACCGACCTGCACCGTACCTGCGTCCGCACCATTAAACCTACCGAGGTAAACGGTCCAGTGTACAAGATAACTCAACGAGATGAGTGCTGGTTTTAAGCATCTGCGCTGGTCGCAGGCGCAAGTCCCAGCAAGGTCGAGTCTGACGTCAATAAACAAATACCCATATTGATTGGCTTAAAATCACTGTATTTCAAATGCTATATTAACAGCACAAACTAATTAACAGGTATTGCAGGCCTTAGCATTACCATATGTACTTTGATTTACCGCAAACATTGTTTTTGTAGAAATAATTGTTCTCTAATCTGTCTGCCCTGATTTTATTTGTGGAAATAATCAATAAATATGTGTGATACAAAAAACACAGGGAGACAAGACAGCTGCAGCCGTCAGCACAGAAAGCCAACTGGCTTCACCCCCCAGCCCCTTCACCCAGGTCTTGAAGAGAGAGGGGAAATAGGGAAAATCACTAATAGAATCGGCGCAAAAATGATCGGGAAGACATCAACGGGTCAGTTTCTCAACTCCACCGTCAAGCAGCTCATCCAGTCCAGGAAACATTGCATTCTGGGCCCTGTAGTTTTTTATCCATTAAAAATGCAGGACTTTTGTATGAGAATAAATAGAACGTACTGAATTCGGAACTCACAAGGACCAGGGCAGCAAAAGAACTGTGAAACAGTTGGGATTGACCATCTGGCCCTATCGGAAGCATTGTTCAAGAGAACCTCCTTGACGGCAGGCTGAAGCTGTAGGAGCGCTATATGAGCACAAAATGCAACAAAATGATGCACGTTGATTTTAGGGGAAGATAATATGAGAACGCTGTAGGTGGGCACATTCCTCCTTGGAGTCTCCCTACTCCCACTGTCCACGTCCGTCACTTACTGCCCATCGCCCCGACTTCCTGCATCTGGTTGACTTTTGCAAGGTTGCGCAATGGATTTCTTGATCTAGAGAGGCAAGAGCCCACTGGGACAGCTATAAAATGACAAGTGTGTCCTTGCAAGTCGCATAGTAGGAAACAGTGTGTAACATAAAGTCATATTTAATTCTCAGGTACGAGAGTGCATTAAGCTAACGTGAGTTGATAATAAAACAAGAAAAACAAGCACTTTCACTTATCGCGCCCGTGTCTGGGCACGATAATTGAAACCACATGGCAGCGGTGCGCGTAATAGACACCAATAGGCCATGGTGTCTTGGATAGAAATCAATAATGGTTATTAAAGAGAACCCCCAATCATGGTATTAAGTTTTGAATTCTGAGTTTGTGTTTCTCCAGATCAATCACTATTACACTATACTGCCTACTAATATGGTTGTCATGTGACTCCTACATCTTGTAGTCCTTTGTCTTATGTAACATTTCCTATACAGTGATTTACACACGTAAAATTGATTGTCGCTGTGTATATCGCTGACGACAGAAACTCCATGGGTTGGAAACAAATGACTTGTGCTTCCATTTTTAAGCATATTTGGGACATTCTGTGATTAGAAACATATCCCTCTTTGTGAATTTATTTTAATGTCAATAACTCATATTAATCGTTAAATAATAATATGTATCCATTGGTTGAATTACATAACATAATAAGCTGTAACTGGTCAGTGAAATGTCAAACAAATACTAAAGATTGGGATGTTTTGCCAATCCTGGCCACACCTCTAACCCCGCCCACTGACCCCATTATCGGGTTATTCCCGCCCTCTGATTCTCCGCCCACAGTTCCCCTACTTTTTTTTCCCCACTTCGACCATTGACCTCGATAGACTTCCCTGCTTGGGGTGAGAGAACATGGAACCTGGTCCGCAACAGCAGGGTTTCCTTCCCGTTCTATGCCTTCCTGAACCAAGTTGGATCCCTCTATCCATACTCTCAGGGCCCACTAAGTTGACCCATGGGGAACCCTTCTCCTCACCTGTGAACCCCATCTGTACAGCACCTAAAGTTACTTTGCTCACAGATGTGTCCCAACAGGCCGACAGTGCCCACAAGGCCAACACAGTGCTGTGGTGCAGTCAACCCCCGGGGTGTGACTCCTGTCCCCCTCCCAGGAGCAACCCTGTCCACCAGGACAGCAAGCCACAGGGGCTACCGACAGTTGTCAGTGGGGAGACCCAGGCCTTATGCCTCTCAGGGCTCTCTAACCTCTGTGCTGTCAGAGAGTGGGGGCGGTAGCCCCAGGTGCCTGGCACACTTTGTCCACTCTCTCTCTTGCCAGGTCAGGGATGACATCCTGGCACTGACCCACCAGCCCAGGGTCTGTACCCTGCGGCTATACAAGAGACTGGGGTGGGCTCTCCCACACCCTGTCCTCCTCCCTGGTGCTCTGTACCCTCCCACCTGGAGCAGCACCCCCTTCTAGAATTGTCAGGTCACCTGTGGCAGGTGTTCTGCACAATTCGCCCACCAGTTCAGGGGTGCTTTCCTGCAACTGGTACACCAGCTCAGGGACTGTACCCTGAGGCTGAACAAGGGACTGGGGTGGGCTCTCCCACACCCGGTCCTCCTCCTTTGGGCACTGTACCCTCCCACCTGGAGCGGTACCCCCTTCCAGAATTGACAGGTCACCTGTGGCAGGTGCTCTGCACAATTAGCCCACCAGTTCAGTGGTGCTATCCTGCAACTGGTACACCAGCCCAGGGTCTGTACCCTGGGGCTGAACCAGGGACTGGGGTGGGTTTTCCCACACACGGTCCTCCTCCTTGGGGCGCTGTACCCTCCCACCTGGAGCGGCACCCCCAGAAGACAAACTGGTAGGGGGACTGAGCACAAATATTTTAGCACTGATTGGCAGTTGTAATGTGCACAGAGTCATATTGATAACAAAGCCTCTATTCAGAAAACAGAAGGGGTGAAAGCAAAATGCTTGGGTATGAGCCTGCAGAGAGCATCAAGTCCAACAAACAAGAATTCTGTCTTGGTTAGGTTGAGCTTCTGGTAAGTGCTGGATATCCAGGTATGGATGATGCGCAGGCATTGTTGAGGCACTAGAAGTTTGAAGCAGATGGAACTTTCAAATAGTGTTGTGAATCCTCAGCATATTATTTAATCTTGATGCTGTTATCTGAGCAGAGCACCAAGCACCTCTAATCTGGAGGTGCCCAGGGAAACTAACTGGTGTTGGTTGGAAAGTTAGGAAGATAACCTGTGACAGACATTGCCAGGGATTATCAATCAAGACTATTGGGTTAATAAGTAGGTGGGTTGGTTGACTGTGTTACAGGCAGCTGAGTGGTCCAGCTCATGGTCTTGTCTTATGTTATCTAGGCCTTAGCTATGCCCCGACACCATCTTGGTCAAAAATGGATGTCCCATACTGCTCATTCACTGTGTATTATTCCTACTACATGTAGTCAAGCAGATCATGTTTTGCTTATTCCTGATTGATGCTGTTCTTGATGACAACTCTCTAGCATGGGCTTAGTATTGTTGCATTTCTTGAGGTTTCTTCCACCTGCTCCCAGTATTGCATTCATTCACAAACGTTTACTGTTGTTTTGTAACAAGCTTGTGGTGACATCTCTGGATAATATCAGCATAGAGGGGAATGAATAAATATTCATGTAGTAGGATAGTGATTAGGTGGCACCGCTTTATAACACTCTTTAATGCTAGGTTCTCAAATGTGTTCTTTTGATCACACCATGATGAATCTGCAGTTTTGATCAAGTTCAATGAGAAGATTTCCTATATAAACCAGCAAATTTGGGAGTGAGCTAGAACACTTTTCCATGCCACTAGAGATTGTATCTGAATTCTTTCAGATTTCGCTGCCCATTTGGGACTTAGAATATTTTTAATTTTGCTCATTATTCTGTATTGCCCTATTACTGAGAGACTTCATGGCAATGATGTTTTATGTATTTGCCCATTTCTATATTATACCTTTTTGAATTTGTGTAATAAATCTACATAAAATGTTCCAATCCCACCCCAGAACTCACTTATTGAGTCTGTCCTTACTTAACTGCATTTTAATTTTCTGATTTACACACTATCTTGGGACACATTACCACATGAAATTGAGGTTCAATGCTGTTCTCGATCTACCCACCTGTGGGTATGTTATTGATATGTTTTTGGGGGGTTTAAGAATTTAAGGGTAGCAAGTGACAACCTTAGCTAATACTGTTGTTTTGGAATGTGATGAACTGTCTTGCATTTTGGTCGAGTGACTTCATCAGCAAGAAGTCATCATGAGCTTTGTTTTTCTTCCATTTTCTTCTCTGTTTGTGGATGGATCATTAATAGTCCGTGTTAGAAATGGGGGTCTCTAGTTGGCAAGGGCTTGCACCTTTGTCCAAATAGGGTCCCTTCTTCCTAGTCAGGATAAGGGAGTTATACTCCTAAAATAACCCCTGCTCACCCCCCTTGGTAGCTTGGCACGAGCAGTCAGGCTTACCTTAGAGGCAGTGTGTAAAGCATTTGCACATAACCAATAGTAATAGTGTAAGCACTACAAAAGGACACCACACCAGTTTAGAAAAATATTCAATATTTTGATATACTTAAGACAAGACCAAAATAATAAAAATCCACAATACAGTACTTCAAAATCTTCAGTTAGCAAAATAACTTTGTAAAACAGTTCCTTGACGTCGATAGCTCTGTCCTTGGCTATCATGGCATCGTGAGCAAACACATCCAAACAGTTCTGGCTGACCGCGGCGTCGTGGGCCAGATACGGCGTCGAGAAGACCCGCAAACAGTATCTTTCAGAAATGCAGGGCATCGATGACCTCTCATTGAGCTTCCGAACACACGGCGTCTGCAGGCGTCGGCTCCAGAGGTCGGTGCAGGAGTAGTCGAGGCCCTCGAAGTTACACGTGTTGCAGATCGAACTCCTCTGTGTTTAAGTCAGGAACGCTGGCGTCGGCCGGCGTCGGGTGCTGTGGTGCGAAGTGCAGCGGTGCGGTGCCCTCAGGTCACGGTGCGAGCAGCGGTTCGGTGGCGGCGTCAGATGGTGTCATCGGTGAGACCAGGGTTGCGGTGTGAGATGAAGGAGGCGCTCGTCACGGTGCTGGCAGGTCACGATGCAAGCAGCATCGTTGCTGAAGCGCTGTAGTCGGCTGATGAACTGGAGTCGATGGCACTGGCGTCAGTAGGCCAAGGCTGCGGTGCAGGATGAGGGCGGTGTGTCGTGTAAATTTACGAGCGGTGCCCTCGGACCACGGTGCAAGCAGTGGCGTCGATTCCGGTGTGGCGCGTTGTCGTCTGGGATACCAAGGCGTCGTCATGATGCAAGGTGGTGCAGAGTGCGGTGCCCATAGGTCGCGGTGCGAGCAGCAGCTCAGTGGCGGCACCAGCAGGCGTGTTCGGTGAGAGCAGGGTCACGTTGCGGTGGTGCCTTTAGGACACGGAGTTGGCAGCTGTGTCGTAGACAGCCTCGAGCTTGAAGTCTTTGCTGTTCCTGAGACTTCTTGAACAGGGGGCAAGCTCTACCACAAGCTCTTGGAGAAACTCACAAAAGTAGATTGCAGAAAGTTCAGTCCAGTCCTTTCACTGCCCAAGACAGAAGCAGCCACTGCAAAGCACACAACAAAGTGGTAGTTCCTCCTCACAGCTTCTCCAGCTCTTCTTCTTTGCAGTCTTCTTGATCCAAAATAGTTCTTTGAAGTCTTTTATATCCCTGAGAAATCCAACAGGAGGCAAGCTCTACCTCAAGCCCTTGGAGAAAACACTAGCAGCAGGATGATGAAAGCAGTCCAGTCCTTTCCCTACTCAAGACAGAAGCAACCACTGCAGGCCAACGCCTCAACACGCAGCATAGGGGCAGTACTCCTCCTCCAGCTTTCCCAGTTCTTCTTCCTGGCAGGCTACTTAGTTCAGAAGTAATCTAAAGTTCTAGGGTCTGGGCCCCAATATTTATACCACCAAATCATTTGTTCTCTGAAGGCAGAGGGTCCTGTACCTAGTTCAAACCAGTTCTGGGTACATTCTGCCAGTGTGCGCCTTCTTCCTTTGTCAGTGTGGGCCAGGGTCATCAGACGCACCACAGGAGGAGGAGCCAGTATTGTTGAAGGCAGGCACAGCCCTATTCAGACCCAGGTGTGACTACTCCCACCCATCTAGATGCAGATAGGTCTATTCAGCCCTGTGCTGACTCACCCTGTCTCCTGGAGTCTCCCCCAGCCCCTGTCACTCACAAACCAGACAGACAATACACAAGCTAGCAGAGGCAGGCTGGATGGTTAGGTCAGAAAATACCTACTTTCTAAAAAGTGGTATTTTCAAACACAGAATGTTAAAACCATCTTCACTAAAAGATGTGTTTTATCATTCTGAGTTTAAGCATACTAAATTTGAATTTCAATTGTGTTCCCTGGGTCAGTTAGGATTATAGGATGTTATAATCAAACTGCTCATTCTGGCCTATGGGAACAGGTAGCCTTGCAATAGTGAAAAACGAAGTAAGCTGTAATTCACTATCAGGACATGCCACACACACCAGGGCATGTCCTACCTTTCACATACAATGCACCCTGCCCACAGGGGTACCTTGGGCTTACCTTAGGGGTGACTAACATGTAGAAAAGGGAAGGTTTAGGGACTGGGAAGTGGGTGCACTTGCCAAATCGACATGGCAGCCCCAGGCTGCACACAGGCTTTGCATTGGCAGGCCACAGTTACACCTTACGGGCTGTTTGCGTCGGGGGCACAATCCAGTGCTGCTGCCCACCAACAGCATTTGATTTATGGGCCCTGGCACTCGCAGTGCACTTTACTAGGTACTGACAGATAAATCAAATAGGCCAATCATGGAAACACCACTCCATAACACAGTTTACACAGAAAGCATATGCACTTTAGCACTGATTGGCAGTGGGAAAGTACCCAGAGTCCTAAAACCAATATAAACAGGTCGGGAAAAAATAGGAGGAAAAAGCAAAAAGTTTAGGGATTACCCTGCAAAAAGGGCCATTTCCAACACAACCCCCTTCCAGCCTAAAGCCAGGGTACACCAATCCATACCTCGATAGACTTCCCTGCTTGGGGTGATAGAACATGGAACCTGGCCTGCAACAGCAGGGTTTCATTCCCGTTCTATGCCTTCCTGAACCTAGTTGGATCCCTCTATCCATACTCTCAGGGCCCACTAAGCTGACCCATGGGGAACACTTCTCCTCACCTGTGAACCCCATCTGTGCAGCACCTAAAGTTACTTTGCTCACAGATGTGTCCCGACAGGCCGACAGTGCCCACATGGCCAACACAGTGGTGTGGCCCAGTCCAGCCCCGGGGTGTGACTCCTGTCCCTCTCCCAGGAGCAACCCTGTCCACCAGGACAGCAAGTCACAGGGGCTACCAACAGTTGTCAGTGGGGAGACCCAGGCCTTATGCCTCTCAGGGCTCTCTAACCTCTGTGCTGTCAGAGAGTGGGGCACTGTACCCTCCCACCTGGAGCGGTACCCCCTTCCAGAATTGTCAGGTCACCTGTGGCAGGTGTTCTGCACAATTAGCCCACCAGTTCAGTGGTGCTATTATACAACTGGTACACCAGCCCAGGGTCTGTACCCTGGGGCTGAACCAGGGACTGGGGTGGGCTTTCCCACACGCGGTCCTCCTCCTTGGGGCGCTGTACCCTCCCACCTGGAGCAGCACCCCCAGAAGACAAACTGGTAGGGGGACTGTTAGCAGTCACCCCTCCCTCCAGGTCAGGGAGGACACCCTGAACCTGGCCCTCCAACCCAGGGTCTGTATCCTTAGGCTGGACCTGTGCCTGGCAACCCAGGACTTCCGGAGGAGTACACCAACCCCCCCCCCCCAAGGGAAACACACTCCTCATAAGCTGTGCGAGAGTCTGTCTGGCGCAGGTCTCCAGCCTCCTGTCTTTCTGACAGAGCATGAAGACCCCCAGGCCAGAAGGGGCCTCACCAGGGTCAGTCCCGGGGTGCTCTGACCTCAGAGCTGGCAACCCCTGACCCACTGGTCCTTCCACTGGGGACGGCGTCACCCCTCACCCTTTTGTCTGGACTCATGCACCCTCCCAACTGGAGCAGTGCTGCCAGACACCACAACCGGTGGGATGCTGGTTACAGCAGTGCCCCCCAGTTCCCCAGACACTAGGGGATCCCCCTCAATGGGTGGCCTTTCAGTACAGCCTAGGCTCCCCATCTGGTGTTCCCTCATGGAACCACCCAGGCTCTGGGACCGGGTTTTGGCCACCTTGGGCCTCAGCCCCTTCCCACTCCTTCTCCGCGGAGACAGGACGTGAGTCCCTACACCCTTCCCACGACACCGGGACCTATCTGGGCTACCACAAACCTTTCCCACCACCCTTGGTTGGGAAATACCTAAGACACTGCCTTTCGGGTCACCCCCAGATGCTTCTCCAGACCCTCTGGAATCCACCAAAAGGTCTGTCTCCAGTGCAAGCTCCCTGGGGTCAGAGAACTCACACTCCACCGGGTGTTGGCATAGCTCTGGAAAACAGGGATTTAAAATATGCTCTCCAACAATTGAATCACACAGCCCCACACATGTGTTAACCAAAGTACCCTTCACCCAACCATCCAGTGCCTCAGAAAAGTACCCCAAATCATTCTCACAAGACTGGTGAGACAGTGTCTAACTGTTGCTGTCTCTCAACCCATACTCTTCTGGCTGGTCTCCATACTCACTCACCAGGGCTTCTATAAAGGGGGAACCCCTCTCCCTGCACCTCTCATCTAGAGTCAGTAGAGTGTCCCTCCCACTACCAGGAATATGATCCCCTGTGCCAGTTCCCCAATCCACCTCAGGGACACTGCACACCAGTGGAGTAACCTCACAATCCTGAACCCCCTGGTGTATGTCAACCCCCTTCTTGAAGCAGGGCCCCAAAACTGTGTGTGCGTGTACCTCACCCTTAGTGCTGGACACTACATTTTTGCTGCCACCATCTGGGCTGGACAAAGCCCTATCGGCTTCCCAATCCAGCTCCAGCTCTCTCATTTTAAGCTCATGATCCAAGATCATCTTCTTTTCCCCCATGGCTATTCTTTTGTCTTCCATTTCCCTCTCCATTCAGACCTTTTCCAACTCAAACTTCCTTGCTTCCTGCCTGTCCTCCAGCTCTTCTGGGGACAAGCCACTGCTGCCTGGCCTGGAGGGTTCCCCCCTCCCAAAAAGCACATCCACCCTAGAAATAAATGAAAAACGAAGTAGACTGTAATTCACTATCAGAACATGCCACACACACCAGAGCATGTCATACCTTTCACATACAATGCACCCAGCCCACAGGGGTACCGTGGGCCTACCTTAGGGGTGACTAACATGTAGAAAAAGGGAGGTTTAGGGACTGGCAAGTGGGTGCACTTGCCAAGTCGACATGGCAGCCCCAGGCTGCACACAGGCTCTGCAATGGTAGGCCAGTTACACTTTACGGGCTGTTTGCGTGGGGGGCACAATCCAGTGCTGCAGCCCACCAACAGCAATTGATTTATGGGTCCTGGCACTCGCAGTGCACTTTACTAGGGACTGACACATAAATCAAATAGACCAATCAGGGAAACACCAATCCATAACACAGTTTACACAGAGAGCATATGCACTTTAGCACTGATTGGCAGTGGGAAAGTGTCCAGAGTCCTAAAACCAACACAAACAGGTCAGGAAAAAATAGGAGGAAAAAGCAAAAGGTTTAGGGATAACCCTGAAAAAAGGGCCATTTCCAACAGTCTGCAAGGTCTTTACAGTACCAAGGTGCTAAAGGCTTTTGAATTGAACCTGCATGGTTTAATTGGGACCAAGATGCTCACTTAGTGTTCCAAAAAAGTGTTTATGTTGTTCAGAATGGTGATTGAGTCAGAAGTGAAGTTGATAGGGTGAAAGATAACTTTAAGCATTAGGTTGTGTATGGAGAAGTCTGAAATATTTGGAGGGTTGGTCCTATCATTTGTGTTGAAGGTGGTTTGTTGGTGGACACTGAGCAGGGAGATAAGGATGGCAAAGTGGTTGGTTCCAGTCCAGGGATGTGGGTGGTTTGCATTAGATTGTTGGTGACATAGAGAAGACAAGGTTGAAAATGTGGCCTTGGAAAGGCCACATCTCACAATTCCCAGAAAGCAAAGAATAATCCTGGACTGGATGAGCTACTCACCCATGAAAATGGGAACCTTAAGAGCTCTGACATTGACCTGCAAGGAATTATATCATTTACGAAGTGAAAATATTGTATTGTATTAGTGCTTAACATAAGAAAAACATGTGCAATTCAATGTCCCCATTACCTGGCATTAAAGAGTAGAAAATTTGATGAGGGAGAAAGGTAAATCAAGATATGTTTGGGGTTAAATAATGAGGGGTCTCCCATCTCAACTGGAAGTGCTGTATGTTTCGCCATATCTTTTTCTTAAATACCCCCTCCTGTGTCCACCATATGCGTCACTAGTTTAGATTTCCAATATGCTTCCACTTGGCAGTAGGGTGGCCACCTCTCTGTATTTTTCACGGACTCCCCGGAGTTCTGGTCTCATGTCTGTAAATGTTTGCCTTGTCAATTAAGTATGCCATTTATTAGTAAATATATCCTCTATTTTACAAGAAAAAGAGGCCTACTCCTCCAAACATAGATGTGAATGTTGGTAGGCCAATTTTGAAATAACAGAACTGAAATAATAAAGACGTCCTTGTTGAGACTTCTGTTTAAGCACACTTAGGTCCCGATTCACAGAACCAGTCTGAGACAAAATCCTAAACTTACTACTCATGGTATTCACAGAAGGAACTTACGACTGTCCTAAGTTTACGTCCGCACTCGGGCCGGAATTTCCGTACCCGGAGCGGAAGCTCCACACCCGGTGTGGAAGCTCCACACCTGGAGCGGAATCTCCACCATCAGGCCAGAATCTCCGCTTCCGGGCCGGAATACCCACAATGCATGGGATATAGTCAATTACCACCATATTGTGGGTATTCCGGCCAGGAGGCGGAGATTCCGGCCCGATGGTGGAAATTCCACTCCGGGTGTGGAGCTTCCACTCCGGGTGAGAAGCTTCCGATCCAGGAGCGGAAATTCCGCCCCAAGTGCGGACGCAAACTTAGGACAGTTGCAAGTGCATTCTGTGAATACCATGAGTAGTAAGTTTAGGATTTTGTCTCAGACTGGTTCTGTGAATCGGGCCCACTATGACTATGTTTGTGCACCTTGCAGTGGTGCGTGAGGCCCCATTACTGGAGAAACTTTCTCCTCGCACACTCTTCGTTTGCCACTGTCTTTCTTCCAATTTTTTCTACCTTTAAGCTCAATGTGGGTGCCTCATGTGGACACCTGTTACACACTTTTTCCAAGTCATAGGCACTCTCACTGCAGCTCAATGTGCTGTACATTCCATGTGTAATAACTTTTTATACAAAATAATGGTTTCCAGCTTCATCCTGTTTTATTTTGGTGCACAGTCACTCCGATGTAAATTCTTACGTTTTATATTTGTGAACAGCATGGCTTCACATCATTTATTTTGCTTAGGTAACTAATGGCTGACTTTTACATTCAGTTCATGACAAACTTTTCAGCACATAGTTTAAGTACATATCTTGCCAGAAAAAGCGTATTTTGAGGCATTATTTACTTGGCAAAGCAGAAATATTCGGTTTGTTTAATGCCTAACTATTCCCAAATTATCTGTTAACAAATAGATAATTGTGGCATGGGCAAAATCTCCCTTTGACGACAGCCAACATAACTTAGTAAAACAAACCAACACAGTTGTAACAAATTGATATTTTTCCATATAACAACATATCTTTCTTTATCAAGACCAAGCGATTAAATTAATATTTGAATTTGCCACATGATGCACGAAATTAAGCATTTATGGCATAAACCATCAACTTCAACTGCTGGCCTTCCTGCACTAACAGGTCTGAAGAAGTAGGATTATCCTTTTTATGGTGGACGATATAATTGCCAGTTCAAAGTTCCTAATTAACAAATCAAAAATTAAATGAATGCACAGGACATGAATAGCTGTGGTGATGTGCTCGGTATCTCTATGCAGAATGTGTGTATTCTATCTACTAAGTAAAAATAGCGGATGCAATCAGGGGATTCAATGCCGCACAACCCGAAACAGTCACTACAGTAGACAAAAGAACAAGCAGATCTTAATGGTCAGCTGCACATTGACCAAACATTACACGCATTTGTGTACCAAAAATGAGAGGCAGCAGATAAAAATCTGGAAACCTTCTGGGCCATAGTAAGCTCGGGTGACAGGGAAGGGAGATCGGCTATCGAGCCTAACATAGCGCCTGAAGCTTGGGAAACCCACTTTGGGTCATTATATGCCATCGGGGATGGTGGCTCTTTCAATTCTACTCCCCCTAACATGACAGCGGAGGTTCACTTGGAGGAGTTTCTGGAGATCACCATGACCAAAGTGGAAAATGCCATTAAAAAGTTACACCCCAACAAAGCGCCAGGTTTAGACAAAATACCAGGGGGCCTTTTCCGGGATGAACCAAAAATATGGGTACCTTATCTATGTGCCCTTTTCAATGCTGTTCTGAAGGGACTGGATCCCCCGATACCTGGCGTGGGGCGGAGATAGTGCCCATACTTAAAAAAGGTTGTCCCCTTTCACCCTCCAAATACAGGCCGATTAGTTTAATTAATATCACCCAAAAACTTCTCGGCCTGGTGCTTTTGGACCGTCTCCAGGGCTGGATGGAGGAAGAACAAATACTAAGTCCCTACCAGGCCGGCTTCAGATCAAACATGTCAACCGTAGACCAGATATTCAGATTACAACTACTTTTCTGGAAAACGGTGACAATAGAGGGTGGCAGCCTCTACCTTATATTCGTTGATCTGAAGTCGGCCTTCGATCTGGTTCCTCGGGAGAAGCTCTGGAAGGTGCTGAGTGATCTTGGGATTCCTCCCTATCTTATCAAGGTCATAGAGAGGCTCCACCTGGGAAACTTTGCGCAAGTACGTTGTGGAAATATGGGGAACTCAATTCTTGCTTCCCTGTCCAAAAGGGAGTATGACAGGGATGCGGCCTGGCCCCTACCTTATTTTGTCTTTTCATTAATGGTCTGGTCGACTATCTTACAAACATCAAGGACATCGATGCTCCCAAGCTAGCATCAGGGAGGGTGCCTGCGCTGATGTTTGCCGATGACACCCTGTTACTTTCAAAAACATCAATGGGCATCCAGCGCACGCTCGATGGCTTTGCTAATTTTTGTAAGCTGCGAGGGCTGGAGATCAATCTAAATAAAACCAAATATATGGTCTTCAACCCTCCTAGAACGTCCAGGCCAAACCCTTTGCTAAGTGGTACTCTTTTAGAAAGAGTAAAGATGTTTGACTATTTGGGAGTCACCCTGTCAGAGCATTTTGAATGGGGGCCCCAGTTGGCCAAAGCAAGACTGCGGTTAAGCCAGACAGTGGGTGGTATAATGAAGATGTACAGAAGTTCAGTTTGTAAACCAGTAGCCCTTGTGGTGGAAATTTACAAAGTTCAAGCAAGGGGCGCCACGTTATATGGGGTGGAGCTGTGGGGGCACTGCTCCACCTCTAACTTAGCGAAGGTTGAGAATAACTTTGTGCGGCAGCTCGTGGGCCTACCCCGTAGTACTCTACTCATTCCCCTCCGCATGGATAAGGGTATTAGGCCCCTGGAGCAAGAGATTGCCCTGAGACCACTGACATTTTGGAGGAGGCTTTGGGTGACCCCAGAGCTGTCTGTTTACAGGGCTGAGCTAAAGGAGCTTCTGACCTTAAGTACTATTAAAGAGCTCCTGTGGCTCCGTCGCATAAGGGACCTAGCCACCAAGCTGGGTAAGCCGGGCCTCTGGAGAACTCCCGAAGCATCATGTGCCACAACATCGAGGCTTGAACTAGTCAAATGTTTTAGACAAACCAATCTAATGTCCCTTTAAGAAAGTGCCTCATGTGGTCGCTTAACAGCAGAATTTTTGCTAGTTAAAAATATATACAGTATGGAACAGTTTCTGGACTTCATTCAACCCCCACTGGCCAGGAAACTTTACGTGCAATTTAGACTAGGCACCCTCCCCTTACTAGCAATTACCAGCAAGTGGGTCAAAGAACAAAAGGGGGATTGCCCTGCATGTAATTATAAGGTGGAGTCCGAAATACACGTTCTGTTCCTCTGTCCAGCCTATCGGTGGCCGCAAAAGTGTTGATTGATACAACTCTGCAAGAACCTAGGCTTTGTGCGCTGCACAGCAGCCTACAGAGTTTTAAAGTATGATACTCATCCACCAATAGTCTTTGCTGTATCCCGATTTTTAAATAGCATGTGGTACATTCGACGAGCTATTCTTAAGCAGAACCACGGGGCTGTAGAAAAGCATTGAATTTAGATAAGATTCATTAATTATATGCATGCTCTGGGTTTAGTGCCTTAGTCCCACATTTTTAGTTGCGTATTAATCATTGAGTGCTGATTTCCCCTAGTCGGCTGCACTTATTTTTATCTTTTTAACTGGCTGATGACTGTATCATGAGCTTTTTTACTTCTTGTGAGATTTGTAACCTGTGTATGTCCACTGGATGACTTGTTTAATATATGAATTTGTGAAATGTATAATTTTTTAACTACAAAATGTACTGTACCGGTTTTACTGTGAACTGCACTTTGATGGCCCTAGTGGCCGAAATAAAGTCATTTGTATTGTATTGTATTGTATTGGAGAGGCAGCAGGAATAATTATAGATAAACACATTTAGTATAAACAATTGATTGATCGTAAGCCATGAATGTTAATGCAGAATTTTTCTTTATATTTCCAAAATAGAGTAGCCAACGCGTTTCACCTTACAAAGGCTTCATCAGGGCAGTAAATACGAAGAATAAATGTGTGTCTCTGAAATATTTACAGACTAACATGAACGAGTTAATAGTTAAAATGCTGATATTTTATTTAAACAAATTGTTAACAACACACAACTCTACAGTTACGTAGCAGACCAGCATTCCAAAATGCTGTGTCCTATTTACCCAAACCAAAGAGACATAAGTAATAAACAACAATTACTCAACCCTTATCATTGGAAGAGTCAAAGAGTTAAAACATCTCTTTTTATGCCATCCTAATACCATTGTTTCTCTTTTCAGAGACAACCAACTCAAACATATGTAAGTGCAAGCTCAATTGCTTGAAAACCCCAGAAAGCATAAAACCATGATTATAGATTAGACAGAGGAACGTGAGAAGTAGTTCAATATTAGACCATGTGCTCACCCACATCCAGTTTAGTGATTTTAAGGTTAAAAGATGTTTGGAGAGAATCAGTGAGTTTGAAAAACACCTTGACAGATCCGCATGCTATTGTCCATGCAATGTGAGCTCAGAAAAAGGAAATAACCAAATTTATAGTGGGTCTCTTACCCAAATATTTGAACCACTGGGAATGCAAGAAACCTCTGGGAAAGCCGCATCAGTGTTCTAAAAGCACCTAAAATCAATATAAATTGATATTTCCTATATTTATTTCAAAATCCATTCTAGGCTAAGCTAGCATCATGCAAGGAATGTCTTAAGATCCAAACTAACATGCAATTCAATATTAGCTTCTGATGAAAAGATATTTTATTTTATGTCTCATTCAGGAATCGCTGCATATATCTCTTGATTAGACCATTAGTGGTGTGCGTCCAAGTACATTAATCATATCACCGTCCAGTGATCCTTAATTCCACACTTTCTTCTAGATGGAAAAAAAAGAAACAATCGTCGTTTGAAAAACTTTATTCGACAATTAAGTCATGAAAGTATTACACATCAAGCAGTTGCATTAACATGATTTGTGGAGAAACTTCAATAAAATAAACTCAACACATGATTTTTACACTTACACACCCTAGATTACAAAATACTTCATGATTACTAATCGATGTTAGTTCCTAGGCATCCAGTTTAGTTAAAAACAATTCATTTTTAAACAACAAAATTAACTCATCCTCAACAAAAATTAGTCGAAACCACAAAAAGGCCAAGACTAGGTTTTTACATGTGAGGGTTGATGAGTACGTTTATATAAAATGATAAAAACATGACTACACTAGGGTGCCTTATCATTAGTCACTTACACATTAGAGTGTCTATACCGTATAGTCCAAGCCCACTTAACCCCTTCAGTGCCCATGACGAGCTGGACTCGTCATGGGCCGCGGTTGCGCTGTGCCCATGACGAGTCCAGCTCGTCATAGACCCCGCCCGCTAATGCAATGGCCGGCACAGGGCGGGGAAAGGGGCGGGCACTGAAGGGGTTAATATACTTAGCCATTGCTATTGCAATTGTCGGGCTTGGATCTGAGCGCAAGATTCTTAGTGCCTCCTCATACCTTCGAATGCCTATAAGGCGGCAGACCGGTAATACCCATCTTTTCCGAGGGTGCTCATAGAGGGGACAGAAAAAAATAAAATGACTAAGGGACTCAATCGTGTCTCTACATTTAGGACATTTATCCTGGGACCCATTAGTCCATTTGCACGTAAATGTACAAATGGGAAGGGTACCTATCCTAAACTGAAAATATAATTTACGATCAGTCGGTTCTTCAATCATGCCCCAGAATTGTTCCTGTCCAGGAAGGGCCTTAATCTCTAGGTATCTAGTTGTCAATTGGGATATACTCCCCCTGGAAACAGTTTTCGCGATTACGAATTCCCAGTACTTAGCTTTAACGATATCTTTGGACGGGAAAACCGCGTTTTGGGGGTCATCCCAAAGATTGCTCCATCCCAATCTGAAAAGTAGTGTTTTAATAGACTTCGGCCATTCTATTTTATGAAAGATGTGCTTCTCCATAATTTCTTTTAATCCCAGGGCATAGTGCCTGAGTTCCTCAGTTGACCAAACCCTACGCCAATACAACAGTGGTCGCAAATTAGCAGTGTCTTGCAAGGTTTTTAGACCGAGGTCCCAAAAGAGGGGTAGCAGGGGAGTACTTTGTGGTACACCAACGATTTTACGTATAAACTCGCTCTCCATTGTGTTCAAACGTTTGGGATTGTTGCCAAAGCCCCATAGCTCTGAACCATATAATGATGAGCTACGAATCTTCATTGAATACATTTCTAGAAGTGGGCTTATTGGTTGCGAGTGCGAAGCTTTAAATCTTTTTATAAGAAAGCCTGTCTGCTGTTGAAACTTCAAGATTGACATGTCTAGTTGGCTTTTCCAGCACATATTCTTCTGTATCGTAACTCCCAGATATGTAAATGCGTCAACTTGTTCCAGAGGCGAGCCACCCATTACAATTTTTCCACCGAATGGTTTGTAGGATCTACACGGGTTAGGGCCGTTAAGGACCATAAACTTGGTCTTGGAAACGTTTATTTCCAGACCACGAAGCAAGCAGAACTCTTCAAAGCGTCGGAGGGTGAGCTGCAGGCCACTCGGAGTTTTAGAGATCAGCAATGTGTCGTCCGCGAACATGAGAACTGGGATGCGGGTACCATTCATTGCCGGTGCATCCGAGGGGACCCGGGAGATGAACTCAGCCACCCCGTTCACGAAGAGCGAGAACAAGGTCGGTGCCAAAACACAGCCCTGCCGAACTCCTCGCTCCACGGGGAAAGACTCCGTTACCTCCCCCTGCCGCCCCCATCGGACCCGTGCAAAATTGTTCTCATGTAAGCGGACCACCAATGCCAGCAACTCCGGCGCCATCCCCAGCTCCTCCAATACCTTCCACAGCTTGCCTCGTGGGACCAAGTCGAAGGCCGCCCTTAGATCGACAAACACAGCATACAGAACCCCTTTCTCTAGGACGACTGTCCGCCAATAGAGGACGACAAACCTGAAGACCTGATCAATTGTACTTGTTTTTGGACGAAACCCAGCCTGTAAAGGACTTAATATACTGTTATCTTCCATCCAGGTCTGAATCTTGCCCAGAACCAGTCGGCCCATAATTTTTTGCATAGCGTCTATTAGGCTTATGGGCCTATAATTGCAAGCCAGCGATTTGTCCCCTTTTTTATATATCGGGACAATTTCGGCACCCTTCCAGGAGTGAGGGATACTCATTCCCTGGGCTATTGCGTTCGCTAAATGAATAATGTATGAACACCAACTTTTTCTATTGTGCAGAAATACATCAGCCGGGATGCAATCCATGCCAGGTGCACGTCCCTGAGTAACCATGTCAAGGGCTGCGTCAACCTCCTCTGTGGTAAACACAGGGCTATTATAGAACGGCCTCTCCCGCTGGGGCATTCTAGCATCCTCGATACCTATACAATATTGTGACTTAAAGAAGTCTATCCAGGAATTCTGGGGTACATGATTATGAGGACTGTCAGTAATTTCGCCCCTCTTCCATTTAAAAATATCCCAGAATTTTTTCTGGTTTTTGTCAGCGCATGCTGCTTTTAAGTCTTGCCACTCACACTCGTCCCAATCTTTTTTTGCTTTCCATAAGGTCTTTTTGTGTGCGTTGCGAGCTATTTTAATCTTGCTCATATCCTTAGTTTTAAGGGCGAGACCCAAGTTGCTGCGGGCATATTTACAGGAGGCGTTATACCAATCCTCCTGTTTACGTTTTGGGACTTGATTTGCTTTAAAAGGTCTACAAAAGCATGATTTCAAATTGGCTACTAGTTTTTCATGTATAATCTCATGTTCAACTAGAGGTTGACAATTGTTACCTATTGCCATGATTGATAACAACGCCTCATCCACATATGACTCGATACTGCCTAAAAGATCAGGGTGCTCAACTACATTACTCCATTTAAGATGGCGTTCATCATTTGATAAAACGGCAGCTGGACCAGTCATTTTTTCCAAACCATAGGACTCCCTGTCGCCCAAACCTAATTTAAAAGTTGCAACTAGCGGATTATGATCGCTTTCTATACGTGTCTCAACCACCATATCCACAAGGGTATGCCACATCCTTAGGTGAACCAGGAGATAATCTATGTTGCTTGCCCTGATACCATTATCATACGTTTTTTTGCATGTCCTATCTGATATGGTTCTGCCATTAGCCGCCCTCAATTGGTTGCTCAGGCAAAACCCATTCAGGTACAGGGCCGCCTCAGTCCACTTAGTCACTGCCTTTGTTTCAAGCAGTGGAACGCCCCACTTCAGGTCTTCATCCTCTACTAGAAGCATATCTTGAGACCCTAGAGGCTCAAAGTTTGTGTTAAAATCACCCGCTATGAGTGGGAGCACATCGATGGGATTAGATTCGACGAGAGTACTTAGTGCAGGCATCACCTCAGAAATTTTCCCACCAGGTAAGCCCCTTACGTATACATTGTATACATCGATTTTGAGGTTTGGCAAACAGGTCAATCTGACTCCCAATATATCATTATTCTGAGTTAGAATGGATTGAGTTTTACACCCTAGACTTTGTTTGATCCAAATGACCAAGCCTCCTGATGGCCGTCCCTTAGATTTTTTAACCGCAGGGACATAGAAATTCAAATAGCCTAACATGAATGCAGGTTCTGTTGCCCATGTCTCCTGGAAAAGACAGATATCGTGCTTATTAATGAAGTCTGCCCATAAAGGAGAAAGAAGCTTAGAACCAATACCCGCAACATTCCAAGATAGAAACAGCACGTGACCAGCGGGATTAATTCCAACACTCCCATTTTTTAATATAGATAAAGCCTCCCCCACCAGCCCCTCCAATGTTAGCTTGATCATGAAACCTACTGGCATTAGTTCCATCAGCTATTCTAGGGAGATCCCGTTGGCGGGTGCCCTGTACTTCCTCTGTGACTACATGCAGGTTTTCATGATTGCCCGACATCGTCGGGCCGCATATAGCATTTTGTGTTTTGGATGTACTCTACCCTTATTCAGTCAGTCGCAGTCTGCTAGCCCAGAGAGCACATCGTATCTATTGATGGATCTTATGTCCTCATAAGCGTTACCCCTCAACAGAGAGCCCCCACAAATAATCCCACCTAGGGGCAATGACATGGGTGCGTAAAAAAATGACAATGGCATTGTACGTATTAGAGGAGAAGGGTCGATTTGGGGCCAAGAACAGATATGTTCCACGCACCTTCTATCCCTAAAGTTAATGACGACACAATCCCCCTTCAATGACTTTGGACTCCTACCCACCCAATTCACTCGCCTAGCATACAAGATTTCAGCTCGCATGTGGGTCGGCAATGGTCGCTTGTCGTTGAGCCAAAAAGTACATTTGTTCTTTAGGTCCCCATAAATTTCTCTTGCTCCATTGGTCAAAGGTGGAACCCCCGTTAAGATCACCACATAAGGGGCGGCTTCCGGGGGCAGATGTAGATCAATTAGGGCCGATGAAGCTTGCACAAGAGGTTGAGCAAGTGGGGGTGGCTTATCCCTTTTAACTCTGCCTGTCCCAGGGCTATTTGTTACCACGCGTGGAAGTAGATGTTCAGCTCTAGGTTGGTTTCCGGCAGCTGGGGTGGGTTGAGATCCATTAGGATTAGTGGAATTGATTTTCGCAATTGTATTATTATCGGTGGGATTGGTCTCAGTACAATGGCCTACTACACTAGGACATTCCTTTGGTACTCCCAAGCCTTGCCTGCCACCTCGGGGTTGGGCCGATACAAATGAAAGTTCCATACATGTCAGTCTACTTTCGATCGAACCAAGCCTTTCATAAATCGGGTCACACAGATTCTTTAAAATTCTTTCAAGTCTCTTCCAAAATATCTTTGGGTCTGATTCTGCCCCACACATGGACCCCGTAGACAGTGATAGGTCTGACCGCGTTTCAGTAGATGAGGGTTTAGGACATGGGGGTAAATCCCTCCTTGTGGCAGGAGGAGGGACATGATCAATGTTAGGCTTCTTCCCAGCAACATTCTTTTGATTTCCCCTACGAGATTTTTTCAAGGTAGGGGCTAATTGTTGGTGATTAGATGCCGCTATTCTATTACTAGTAGAGCGGGTCTTAATACTTGATAGAGACTTGGAAATCGGAACCAGATTTGCGCTGTTCGCGACATCAGCATTATCGTCCAATATTTCGATCAAAGGGGCGGGACTCATCATGAGATCATCATTTTGCTCTTCCTCCAGAGGAGATATACAGGTCATAGAATCCGATCTAACGGGCTGTCCACAAGGTGGGGAACTTAGGTTGGCCAAATTTCCTAAGGAGGAGCTCTTGTCACACAGGATATCTAAAGATAGTCTTTTTTCAGTTAATTCGATATCCTTTGCAAGAACTGATTGCACCCGGACCAAGAAGTTGTCCAATGTTCCCATTAGTGCTCCCCCAGTCGACTGTGTAGTAAAACCATCCCTTTTAGCAGACTTTTCCATCCTTCTATAATAGTAGCCACTTGACACAAAATCCCACAGCGTTACATACAAGGGCCTGGTGCTTACCCTTTCTGATTCTCATTAGGCAATGCTTGTTAGAGGAAGGTCCCGTTCCGTTCTCGGTCGATCTCGGACGGGCTCAGACGGGCCCGCCCTTGGCCCGGGCTTCGCCCGGCGCGCGCCCGCGCGCGTCCCGCGATGCGTGGGCCGTGAGGAGTCTTATGGAGTCAGGGCGGGAGGGCGTGAGTACGGGAAGAGGCCGCAGCTGTGTTAGATTACGGGGCTGCTGGTCCTCGCAGTCCCGTGTCCGTTGCTCTGCCTCAGCAACCAGTCACCTTAGAAGATGTTAGCAGCTCCCTCGTTATGTCAGCATTCGCCAGGTCCTTGGGTAAAAGATCCGATAAAATGGCACACAAAGGCTCCAGCCACGAACGGCACCCGCGAAGCGGGGGCCGTGAGGAGTCTTATGGAGTCAGGGCGGGAGGGCGTGAGTACGGGAAGAGGCCGCAGCTGTGTTAGATTACGGGGCTGCTGGTCCTCGCAGTCCCGTGTCCGTTGCTCTGCCTCAGCAACCAGTCACCTTAGAAGATGTTAGCAGCTCCCTCGTTATGTCAGCATTCGCCAGGTCCTTGGGTAAAAGATCCGATAAAATGGCACACAAAGGCTCCAGCCACGAACGGCACCCGCGAAGCGGGGGCCGTGAGGAGTCTTATGGAGTCAGGGCGGGAGGGCGTGAGTACGGGAAGAGGCCGCAGCTGTGTTAGATTACGGGGCTGCTGGTCCTCGCAGTCCCGTGTCCGTTGCTCTGCCTCAGCAACCAGTCACCTTAGAAGATGTTAGCAGCTCCCTCGTTATGTCAGCGTTCGCCAGGTCCTTGGGTAAAAGATCCGATAAAATGGCACACAAAGGCTCCAGCCACGAACGGCTCCCGCGAAGCGGGGGCCGTGAGGAGTCTTATGGAGTCAGGGCGGGAGGGCGTGAGTACGGGAAGAGGCCGCAGCTGTGTTAGATTACGGGGCTGCTGGTCCTCGCAGTCCCGTGTCCGTTGCTCTGCCTCAGCAACCAGTCACCTTAGAAGATGTTAGCAGCTCCCTCGTTATGTCAGCATTCGCCAGGTCCTTGGGTAAAAGATCCGATAAAATGGCACACAAAGGCTCCAGCCACGAACGGCACCCCGAAGAAACAATCAATAAACCAAATGATCTTGAGCTAATGATCAAAAAAGATATAATAGAATATCCTCCTATTTCTATCATAGCCAGCAGATATCTTATTAAGACAAGTTCTTTTAACTAAGTTGAATTCATAACATAATGCACAAGGTGCTCATGCCGACCGCAAGGACAGACTGCACCTAGGCGATGCGCCTCCAACTTTATGATAATAGATTTAAAGAACACATTTTTGCAACTGTTAATACGGGACATACAGGGTCCCACGAGTTTTCCCTACGCCCTGAGGAAGCCCCTGGCCGGACGGCCATGTAACGGGGCGAAACACGTGTTGGCTGTTTCTTGATGTTGCTCACCCCAGAGAAAGTCTCAATATCCAAGCAACTGCATAAAACACGTTTGCATAAAACTAAAATTGTTTTTCTGGAATTTATTCCGCAAATAATCACAAATAAACAAGATTTGTCCTAACACCCCTTTGAAGCACTATGGTACCGACCATACCTGAATCTGACCATCATCAAGAAAATGCCCAGGGATCTAATAGCTATTTATTAAATCTTTAGGGAGCCCAAAAGTTCGGTTGTAAAACATTAAGGGGCACATGCATCAAGCATTTTTGCCTTAGCAAACAGGCTGATTTGCAGAATCAGCCGTTTGCGAACGCAAAAATGCTTTTCAGATGCAACAAACCCATATTTGTGATTCGGTGACTTGTAACACAATCGAAAAATCGGTTTGCGATTCGGTATTTGAAAGGGGCATGTTTAGGGAGTCCCTTCCAAATACCGACTCCTAACGGTATGCATGAATGTTTTGTGACCGTGAATGCAATCGCAAAACATTTGCATATTACCACCTACTTCCAGTAGGTGGTCACACATTCTCAAATGGGAAGTGGTCTCCAAGGGACCCCTTCCCTTTTGTGAATGGTTGTAAAAGCATTTTTAAGAGCAGGCAGTGGTTCATTTTACTTTTTGTAAAGCATCTTGTTTTCCTTTAAGGAAAACGGGCTGCTTTACAACAAAAAAAGATTGCTTTATTTAAAAGCAATCATGGACATGGTGGTCTGCTGATCTCAGCAGGCCACCATCCCCGTTATTTTTGCGATTCCTAGGGGGTCGCAAATTGCAGTCTACCTCATTAATATTAATGAGATAGAGCGTTTTGCGACACCCTAGGAGTCGCAATCTGAAACTCTTTGAGTTTCATGCATATAAATTGCGATGACCTAATTGCGATTCTCAGGAATTCGCAATTACGTTTTTGCAATTTACAATTTTGATGCATATGCCCCTCAGTTTGGAGAGACAGGATAAGGCTAAAAACTGTTTTGAGAGCAGGTTGTGTTAATGATACATTAACCCACCGAAACTGCAATCATTCAAAAAGCGGGGGATTTTAGCACCTAGGAATCATTGTCCCATCCGAACACGCAATTATTAAAAGGGACATTTTTTTACCTAGCAGGTAATCCTCTGTGGCGGTACTCACACGAAGAACAGCTGTAAGCGCCTCAGATTACAGGGTCCTTGCAGCTCTGTTATTGCTATTCTCATGCAAGATGAAAAAGCAATGTTAGTCAAAACATCCAAATCTGATAAAGAAGTGAAAGCCCAACTCTTAAACATGCAAAAAATAGGATCAAGCCTTTGCTTCTAATGAGGAGGTATAGTCATATTACATGTTAAACAAATTTGTTCAGGTAAGATCACAAAACAAGGTACTAATGGTGTAGTAAGCTGGCTCTGTATATACTATACCAAAGTAAGGTATAGTGTGCAGAGAGTCCAGGGAGTCCCCAGAGGTATAGCAGAGACTACATTAGGTAAGTACTAACAGATCTCTTTGTGGTGGTGTGGGTGAGCAGTTAGGCTTATCCAGGGGGTGTGTTTAGCATTTATTGTATTCACTCAATCAAGTCTTATGCACACACTCAGAGACTGAATCCAGACCAATTGGGTAAGTATAAAAAAAGTATACTTGTACTTTGTTTCTAGAACCAAGCAGGACTTGGAAAGGTAGGTAAATGTACTTTCAATTGTAGACCTTTACACAAAAATGCAATTGAGGATGGATTTACAGGTTTGTATCATTTTAAAATGCAGTTTGAATTACGTAGTAATTGCGTTCAGATTCTTTTTTTGTTACTTCTGGATTACTTTGTGTACTGGTGGTGGCATGCCTAGATACCACACCTTAGGATCTCACAATACACTGTAAGTAAGACATTAGGGGCCATATGTAGGTAACATACTATTTACCGATTCATAAATACCGAATTTTACCGATTCGGTATTTATGAATCGGTAAATAGAATGTAGGTAAATAATCGGTAATTATTAACGATTCGGTAAATACCGAATCGGTAATAGGGGAGGCATTATCATGGGTGGCAGGGTGTCACATTGACACCCTGTTGCACCCCTGATTCGTGCATGTGTGCACATGTGGCGCACATACATGCCCTAAGGGCATGTATGTCTGCCACAAGGCACTTTACAAATAGCACAAAAATGCTTTTTGAAAGGTATTCGTCATTTACCATCAACTTGTAGTTGGTGGTAAATAACGAATCCAGACACCAATAATGCACTCACTTGAGTGCCCCCTACACAGCATTTCTGGATTCGGTATTTACCGAATCGGTATTTTACCGAATTCTTTAATTTCCGATTCGGTAAATACCGAATCCAGAAATCAGCCACCTACATCTCAAGTGCCTCAATACCGGTCGGTAACGGGATATTTACCGAATTTCGGCCGTTACCGACCGGTATTTGGCTACCTACATGAGGCCCTTTATACTTTGCAGTTTTAGTTCTCTTGTCTCCATACAAACATCAGTTCAACACTTAAAAATGTTTTAGGCACCAAAATCTTTTAGCATGGGTTCCTATGGGAGAAAAAGTGTTAGTGGTTTCTCAGATAAGTACACAACTTACGAGTGGGAGTTTTGAGGGTTAGGACCAAGGTTACCCAAGATCTAGATGGGCACTCGAGTTGCAACACCAGCAGCACTGGGGCAGCCGGATGCAGAGTGCAGGGGCCCAATGTTAGCTAATGGGGTTAACGGGCCTTCAGTTAGGCACTGCTGACGAGCAGGCCACTTGGGTATGAGAGCAAAGCTCCTAGACTTAAGGTCAGCACTGCAGGGGCCAACGACTGACCCAGGAGCTGCACCACCAGCGGAACTGGGGCGGCCGGGTGCAGGGTGCAAAAAGGATGTCGGGACCCTGTGCTTTTCAATGGAGACCTTTGGTTCTGCGAAATTGCTGCAGGCTCGGGCAGGGAGAGTTCCTGAAGGCGCCACCGGCTGGAGAGGTAAGTTGGGTTATTGTGGGATGCCTGAAAACCTTCCGCTGGGCCACCCAAGGCTGTGGAACGTCGGGTGCAGGGGTGTTCTGCCATCGGGTTTTCTTACCAGCTCCGGTCAAGGTCGGGGGGGACCCTTCAGGTTGAGCCTGCAGGCGTCGTCTCGAAGCTTGAGGGAGGTTGGGAGTCACCAGATCCCAGGTCAGGACTGCTGAGGACACATCATTGTGGTTTTGGGCCACTCGAACTCGGGCCGTGGGCGTTGGGTGCAGAGTGGTGCAGAATTGCCAGAATGCGGTTGTGTGGGAGACAGAGTCTTTAAGATGGTTGCAGGGCAGGTCATCTGGGCTCTGGGGGTTGCTAACAGCTGGGCTCTCTGGGGAACTGGCTGTATGTAGGTTGTAGACGGGACAGGCCAGTAGGGCTAGAGCTAAAGCAGTAGGTGTTCTCTTCTTCTTCTTGGGTCAGCACAACTCTTCGGTCATTCTTCTTTTTTCCTCGAATCTCAGGAGGCAAGTTTCAGAGTTGCCCCTAAATACTAAATTTAGGGGCATTAAATGGGTCCCTTCCTCAGGGTGGGTACACCCCCTATTATGCCACCCTCCAGTGGGTGGGGGTATGAGCATCTCCCTAATTGGCTGAGTCTCCCCGTCTTCAAGAGCTGTGTGCTTCACCTCACCTCCCACACCTAATTGGTGGGGTTGGCAAAGGTGGGCAAACCTCTCTTCCTAGCTTGGTTTTACCACCGATTCTCCCGCCCCAAGTGGGGGCCAGAACGGGTGGGGGACAGTTGCTGTGGGAAGCAAAATGCAGGGACAGCTTCCAAAAGTGGCAGGCCTTTGAAGCTTCCCCTTTCGTGGACCAGGCCATCCTGGGGGAGGAGGCATGACACTCTGCCCAGGATGGGCTTTGTTTCGGAACCCAGAGAGCGAAGGCTCTCTACTAAGGGGTCCAGAAACCTGTGTGGTGGTGGCAAATGGTGGACAGCCATTCAGGAACCACACAAGGGCTGGCCAATTTTCAGGGGGCATCTCTAAGATGCCCTCTGAGTGCATTTTATGAATTGTACATTAAATCTAACACTGATATCAGTGTGGGTTTAATGTGCTGGAAGGTTTGCTACTAAACTTCCCAGTTTTTAATAAAGCCATTTTGGAGGTAGGCAGTTCATAATGACCAACTCCCAGACCATATAATCTTTATGGTTCTACTACACGTACAATGTCTAAGAATGGGCTTAGACACTGTAGGGGAACGGGGCTGATGCCACTGTACCCTCACCTTAGGGCTAGTGCACCCTGCTTGAGGGGTGACTAACCTAGGCCTCAGGCAGTGGGTTGCAGGCATGGCACACAGGGATGTGTGCCATGTCGACTCTTTGTTTTTCTCTGCACCAAAACATGCAGCCTGCAATGGCAGGGTGTCAGTGTTAAGGTACAGGGTTTCTAAGGGTGGCACAATAGGTGCTGCAGCCCTTAGAGGCCCTCCCTGGTACCAGTGCCCTTGACACCCATGGTACCTTTTCAAGGGGCTTACCTGTGGCCAGATATGCCAATTGTGGGTACAAAAGTACAGTCTTGGGAAAGAACACAGGCCCTGGGAACCTGAATGGCAGGGACTCAGGGCACATCAAGTCAGGTGGCATCAGATGTTAGGCAAAACGTGGGGGGTAAGCATGCAAAAAAGGGCCCTTTCGTACAGATGGTGACCAGCACATTGTGTTGTTAAACTGCAATTCCCGCTCTCACGGCAGGAAGTCAATACCAAACATCTTGAAATTAGATGTTTAACCTGTGTCAAACATGCAAGAGCTTGTAACAGAACCACGCACGTATGTAGACTAGAGCACATCATTTTGCCCCCACAACAGGAAGTAGATTCCAAATACCATGGTATGCCAGGTTTAACCCGTGTCTCAACATAACTTGAGCCCGTAACCATAACCACATACTCCTACGTACGTGCAGCATACAATGACTAGACTTAGTGCAATAGTTTGTTCATTTAATCTGAGTGGTTTCACTACAAATAATATGGTGCAGGCATTATCCAAACAAACATTGTTACAGTTCCTCCATGCCTACCACTATAATGTAACAAAACTCCTTTCATGTTTCTCAAATATAATAATGACTTCTTTTTAAACCTTCAACAAAGTAGGCTTTGCTACAAAATGGAGTGCCAATAAAGCTAAAACACACCGCATAGTTTCACCAAGGCTTACCCGTGTACAGCACCACAGATTCACATCCTGCCTACCGCATTATCAGATGTTTGAAAGGAAAGTACGCGGTTTCGTATTTAGACTTTGTAAAGCCCCGCCTCTTACAACATGAGACCAGTCGGGAAGTGTATTGTTGTCCGTGGGGCTGACCCAGATACAGAAAGTATACACCCAATCATCTAGCTTCATGCCTTCCCTCTCATGAACACTAGACTGCAAACTACCGAAAGTGTGGTTAGATGATGGTTTCGTTCTTTCCTGCATCTAAACACGAGCATTGTAATTAGATAAATTTCGTCTAGCATCAAAGCTTCCCTCTATCAAACACTTCACCGCGAAATACTGGAAGCATGTTTAAACAACGGTTTTATCATATGCCACAACTAGGCACAAGCGTAGTAGATGAGAGAAATGAACGAATCCATTCAGTCATGCACCGTATTTCCATATATAAACTTCAGTGGAGTGAAGACAATTCACATCCAATCGCATCAAGTTCCAGGTTTCCCAAAAATATTTATATAATAAATATATGATATAAGAGATGGTCTGCATGGGTAATAGGGAATCAACAGAGTGTGAGGAAAATAGAAAAAACATCCACATGATATTAAAAGGTGCAATAAAGGTCATAAAACAGGCATCTCTGTGGCAGTTGAAATCAGTGTATTAGGACATGTTAACTCTAATGAACTATACTATTCCTCAAATGTTGGTCCACTTATGTCATTGCAAATCAAATTTCAAAGCTTTATTCGACAGCATGTCATAAAAGCATGTTTACATCCTAACAATATCATAAATATAAATACTATTTTTAAAAACAATGTACAATTTTTAAAATTACATTAAACCATGATGCTGGCGAATAGTTCCGATGAATTAATACCATCAATTTAAAAAGCAAACCTTTGTAATAAAGGTAGAACAATAACCTTAGTGTCAGATACTCATTGTCCAATTTCTAGCATTTTTAGGGTACGCGAACGTATTACCCAGGCCCACCCCAAGAATTTTGCTACAGCAATAACCAAGCATGGGGTACAATCAGATTCGAGTATCCTTAGGGCATCCTTGTATCTACGTATTCCCAAATTTAAACATACTGGTTTTATCCACCTTTGACGTGGGATAACATACAATGGACAGACAAACAATAGATGGCCAGCATCTTCAATCAAATCTCGACAGTGAGGACAACTATTATCATTATTAGGTAACCAATTTTGGGTAAATGCTTTGACAGGGAGAGACCCAATTCTAAACTGAAAATACAGTTTTCTATCAGTGGGCCTCTCTATGTAATCCCAAAATGCCTCACAAGATGGAATACATTTAGTGTCAAGGTATCGTCCTGTTAGATTGGAATTCTGGCCAGAGCTAAAAGCAGATGTTAAAGTCATGTCCCAGTACATTTTTTTAAGTTCAAACTTTGAAGGAATTTTTAACCCATTTGGGTCATTCCATAGATGTCCCAGGTCTAATTTTATTAACAAGTCTCTGATTTCTTTAAGCCATGCTATAGAGTGAAAATGGTCAGCCCTGATAATGTCTTTTAGGGCAGTAGCATAATGCGCAAGTTCCGGTGTGACCATGATGCGTCGCCAATAAAGGAGTGGGCGCAATCGTGCCAAGTCCTCAACTCTTTTCCTACCAAGATCATATGCTAGTGGAATCATAGGGGTACTTCGAGGAACTCCCGTTAAACAACGTAAGAACTTATTTTCGGCTAATCTTAGTTGTTTCAGGTTGCCATACTTCTTTTATGGTTCACTGTTCACACACATGTTGTGACTGATAAAGCAGGGTCTACAACCTGGTCAATCTCCTTGTGGCTTAGTTATATTGAGGTTGGATACAGACTGTCAAGTGGCTGACCCTATAGGCCGATACAGTGTGTTTTTGAGTGTTAGTATGAGTTACTGCCCTAGGTTTGGCTGGCTATCACGCTAAGGGTCTTGAGATGAGCAGTGCAGCCTTCTTTTATAGGCATCAACTCTATGAATTTGATACTGGGCTTGACTTCTCCTCTGAGAGCTACTTTGAAGGTACTGGCGAGCTACCAGTAGCTCCCGAGCTACTCGTTGGAGACCCCTGGTATATACTATTCCTCAAATGTTGGTCCACTTATGTCATTGCAAATCAAATTTCAAAGCTTTATTCGACAGCATGTCATAAAAGCATGTTTACATCCTAACAATATCATAAATATAAATACTATTTTTAAAAACAATGTACAATTTTTAAAATTACATTAAACCATGATGCTGGCGAATAGTTCCGATGAATTAATACCATCAATTTAAAAAGCAAACCTTTGTAATAAAGGTAGAACAATAACCTTAGTGTCAGATACTCATTGTCCAATTTCTAGCATTTTTAGGGTACGCGAACGTATTACCCAGGCCCACCCCAAGAATTTTGCTACAGCAATAACCAAGCATGGGGTACAATCAGATTCGAGTATCCTTAGGGCATCCTTGTATCTACGTATTCCCAAATTTAAACATACTGGTTTTATCCACCTTTGACGTGGGATAACATACAATGGACAGACAAACAATAGATGGCCAGCATCTTCAATCAAATCTCGACAGTGAGGACAACTATTATCATTATTAGGTAACCAATTTTGGGTAAATGCTTTGACAGGGAGAGACCCAATTCTAAACTGAAAATACAGTTTTCTATCAGTGGGCCTCTCTATGTAATCCCAAAATGCCTCACAAGATGGAATACATTTAGTGTCAAGGTATCGTCCTGTTAGATTGGAATTCTGGCCAGAGCTAAAAGCAGATGTTAAAGTCATGTCCCAGTACATTTTTTTAAGTTCAAACTTTGAAGGAATTTTTAACCCATTTGGGTCATTCCATAGATGTCCCAGGTCTAATTTTATTAACAAGTCTCTGATTTCTTTAAGCCATGCTATAGAGTGAAAATGGTCAGCCCTGATAATGTCTTTTAGGGCAGTAGCATAATGCGCAAGTTCCGGTGTGACCATGATGCGTCGCCAATAAAGGAGTGGGCGCAATCGTGCCAAGTCCTCAACTCTTTTCCTACCAAGATCATATGCTAGTGGAATCATAGGGGTACTTCGAGGAACTCCCGTTAAACAACGTAAGAACTTATTTTCGGCTAATCTTAGTTGTTTCAGGTTGCCAAAGCCCCATAATTCCGATCCATATAGTGCAGCACTAATAGCCTTCATATTATAGATCTCTAAGGCTGGAGTGATGGGTTTAGTCAAGGATAGTTTATATTTCGAAACAATTGCTCCCGCTAACTGGTGGAATTTTAGGACAGCCATATCAATATGGTTTGTCCATTTCATATTGTTCTGGAGGGATATCCCTAGATATGTGAATGCCTCTACTTGTTCCAGCGGGGTGCCATTGAATTTAATAACACCTCTAAAATTTTGTCGCTTGTTTAAGCACATGAACTTTGTTTTGGAGGTGTTTATTTCAAGACCTCGTTCTCGACAAAAGTCACCGAATGCATTTAGCGCCTTCTGCAGGCCACTAGGTGTCCGTGAGACTATCAGCGTGTCGTCCGCGAACATGAGAACAGGCACGCGAGACCCAGCCAATACAGGAGCGTCTGTGGGGGAACGGCTCAAGTATTCTACAATGCCATTAATAAACAGGGAGAACAACGTGGGTGCCAAGACACATCCCTGCCGAACACCACGCTCTACAGGGAATGTGTCAGTAACCTCCCCCTGTGTTCCCCACCTAATTCGTGCATAGTTGTTCTCGTGCAAGCGGACGAGTAATGTTAGCAGTTCCGGTGCTATCCCTGCTTCGTCGAGAACCCTCCATAGTTTAGTGCGGGGCACTAGATCAAATGCGGATTTTAAGTCTATAAAAACCGCATAAAGGGTCCCATTAGTTAGCTTTACATTCCTCCAATAGAGTGCTAGAAAGTAAAATACCTGGTCAACCGAGCTAGTACATGGTCTAAACCCAGCCTGGAATGGGGACAAAATATTGTTTTCTTCAATCCAGGTATGTAGTTTATTTTGTACTAATCGACCTATCAGTTTCTGAGCAGAATCAATGAGACTGATAGGTCTATAGTTACGGGGTAATGATTTGTCCCCTTTTTTAAAAACTGGGATTATTTCAGCCCCTTTCCATGAGGGGGGTACGGGCGCCCCCATAGCTATAGAATTTGCTAGATATTGAAAGTACTGACACCAGGATGATCTATCAGTTAAAAATACATCCGCAGGTATCCCGTCCATTACGGGGGCACGGCCCCTGGTTATACAATCTAATGCTAAATTTACATCTTTGATCGTGAACACCTGCGTATGGAAATAAATAGCCGGAGGGGGTGGGTGCTCACCTTCTAGCGAGACTGAAGCATATTGTGGTTTGAAAAAATCAACCCACTGGTTTATTGCCACATTATTTTGGGGAGATGGTGCAACCCCGCCTCTATCCCACTTCACTATTGCCCAAAACGTCTTTTGATCCTTGGACAAACAAGCAGTTTTCAACTCCTGCCAGTGATCCTCGTCCCATTCCTTCTTTGCCACTAGCTGTGTGTGTTTATATAGCTTTCTGGCAGATCTCACATTTTCCACATTTTTCGATCTAAGGGCCAAACTTAAACTCTGGCGAGCTGTTCTACAGGATTTATTGAACCATCCCGCCATAAGTTGTTTGCCCTTATTAGATTTCTCACCCTCTAGGGGTTTTATGAAGAATTTTTGGAGATTTAGAAAAAAGGTGGTATGGACCTCATCCATAGATGAGAAAAATTTATTACCAGTCGTTTGGGTATTCAATTTAGCCACTTCATCGGTTACCACTTTTTTAAGATCTTCTAATTCCTCAGGCTTCTCTATGAATCTTCCCCATTTAACATGCCTCCTGTTGTTTGATACGACAACATCCAGGCTGATTTTCCCTCCATCAATTTCAGGTTCTGTGGGCTCATTGGGGGTTTGTAGCTCCAAGCACAGGGCGTTATGATCACTATCTCCTCGTGCGATTATGGTCATATCATTCAATCTAGCCCAAATCCTTATATCCACTAGAAAATAATCAATACGACTAGTGGACCTGCCATTGTCAAACGTATTTGCGCCCTGGCGATCTGACCTGGTACGTCCATTAGCAGCTCTGAGCCCTCTCTCTAAACAGAGTGCTTTGAGTTGGATGGCCGCGGCAGTCCACCTCTTAACCCGGGGGTAGATCCAACTGGGGAACCCCCCACCTACTATCCTCTTCTTCTGCTAGAAACTGATCCTCCGAGCCAAGAGGCTCGAACGTCGTGTTAAAGTCACCACCCACTACAATAGGCTTCTCCGATGGTAATACAGAAAGGTGATGGTCTAAGGCGGATATCACATCAGATGAGGTGCCTCCAACCGTCCCTCTAGCATAGATATTTGTTATAACCACTCCCTGGTCATTGGGCCAAGTGATATTTAATGACAGGATGTCGCTAGATTGAAGACTATGTTGGTCTATCTTACAGCGTAGGGATTGGCGGATCCAAATTATCAAGCCTCCTGAGGGACGACCTTTAGTTTTTTTAGTAGCAGGTACATAGAAGTTAAGGAAACCCAAACGATAAACCGGGTCCGTTGACCATGACTCTTGGAATAAGATTATGTCGAACTGGTCGACAAAAATGTGCCACTCAGGGCAGTGCATTTTATTGCCAATTCCTGCAAGATTCCAGGATAAGACGGACAGATGTGACTCGGGTTTAAGAGGACTAACAAACTCATTTAACATTGGTGAGCTTTGAGTCTCACCACCAATCCCATTCACATAATCAACACTACTGCGTGGAATGCCTGATGGTTCAATTATTGGTACCTGGGGTACGATGTCTCCAGATCCTAAATGAATGGGTAATGTTGATCTATAGAGTTCCTTTGCAATGGGCTGGGTAAAACTGGGGTTGCTTATTTCAATACTGTCTTTGTAACTGGCTGACACTATAGGGATAGATGAAATATCGTGCAAAGTTGATGCAATATCCTCGAGTCTCACATTCCCATCAAGTCAATCACAGTCGTTCAGATCTGACAGAACCCCGAATCTATTTTCTATGTTGATGTTCCACATCCTAGTGGGGTCGCTCCCACCCCCTATACTAGGCAATGGGGTCCGCCCTTTCCTCACTATCGCTTGATTTACCTCCCATTTCTTTCTACAATAAAAAAATTTAAGTGTTAAGGGAATGATAGTGCCATGTCTCTGTTGTGGGGGAAATATATTGTGCAGGACATTAGGGAGGACAGCTGGATTAGAAAAATTGATAACCACACAATCCCCAGCATACTTTTTAGGATCATGGCCTAACCATGAGACCCTTCTTGCCATGATAATTTCGCCAGCTAGTTGTCTCGCTCCCCAAGGAGACATCCTCATATTTTTTATCAACCAGTGCCGAGATTTACTAATAAGAGAAGATGTAGTTTCTATTTTGTCAGATGTCAAAATAGGTACATTGGCAAGAACCAATGTGTTAGGAAGGGCCTCCACAATACATTGAAACTGATCATTCGCTGAGCGTGAAGAAAGTCGGTCAATAGGAGGTCCTGGTTTAGATGCCTTCTGGGAGTTCTTATCAGTTGCAGATTGCAAAGGTGGAGGATTCGCTATCTCTTTTTGTGTAACCCTTCCCTCCCCTCTATCAGGTAGTGCAGTCAGGGTACGGCGGCTTAATACCGGAGACTCAACTCTAGGCACTTCTTCTACAGGTCTGTTTCGTAAGGAACTTAATCTGGCTACCTCTGTCATTAATTTATCAATTCTGGCTACCAGAGGAGTAATAACACTCTCAATTTTAATATCAATCATATTTGCTATTTTTTTGGACAATTCATTCTCGGAATATTTAGCAATTTGAAACTCTGGTGCCTCTATATTTCTCGTAATTTTAGGTGCAGAGGTTGCCTTTTTTTTCCCTGGGCGGGATCCATTACTTCTAGCCTGGGTTTTCCTACAGGCTCTAATTTGCCTGGTTCTAGGGGGAGGGATGGAAGAATCGGAATCAGCTAATTCAGTGTCCGTATGCAAATCTACATCAAGAATAGGTTGTGAACTAACTGTTGGATGAACGCTTAATTCAGGAATATCACTCACTAAAACATCAATTTCAATTGGAGTACTACTGTTAACCAATGAAGGAGAAGCCAGCAGCGAATCTGACAAGGGTGCTGGCAAAGGAGAATTTTGGGAACAGTTTAACCCCAGTGAAGCCCTCCTATCGTTATTGATTTTACTAACAATCTGCACCATATAGTTGTCCATGGTGTTTACACTTGCTGACTTTTTCGATTTTGGCATTTTACCACACAGCTATGACAGGTATACTAATAGTTCACAGCGGCTTAATATCAGCTGTAAATAGTTCAATTAACAGTGAAGTCCAGCGAGCCAGAGATCAGTAAAACACTCACTCAGTCACTTTCAGGGGAGAAAAGGTCCGTCCCGTCCCGTCCTCTGTCGTCCTTGGACGGCCTCAGACGGCCCGCCCTTTGCCCGGGCTTAGCCCGGCGCCGCCCGCGCGCGTCCCGCGACGCGGGGGTCACGGTGGTGTTTTGTGCGCCTCCTGGCGCGAAAACAGCGTGGGCGGCTCCTCTGGCGCTAAGGGTTATGGGGGATGTAGTCTCGTCCCCACTCCGCGGCCGCAGATGGTGGAAGCGGCGGCGGGGGACGGAGCTTCCAGTTGCAGAAGGTGTCAGGCGTCAGATAGCAGCAGCAGCGGAAAGCAGCGGCAAACCCAGGCAAGTCCTCGGGAGAAAGCAGAGCCCGCTCTGCCGAGGTCACGGTGGTGTTTTGTGCGCCTCCTGGCGCGAAAACAGCGTGGGCGGCTCCCCTGGCGCTAAGGGTTATGGGGGATGTAGTCTCGTCCCCACTCCGCGGCCGCAGATGGTGGAAGCGGCGGCGGGGGACGGAGCTTCCAGTTGCAGAAGGTGTCAGGCGTCAGATAGCAGCAGCAGCGGAAAGCAGCGGCAAACCCAGGCAAGTCCTCATTGCTTATTTGTAGGGCTTCCGGTTTTATGGTATCTATTTTTTGCCATTTCCGTCTGTATTTATCCATATTTATTTTTTGCTAATTTTATCTGTATTTATCCATATTTATTTGGGGTTTTGTGGAAAAATATAGCTGAAATTTGTATATTTCCACATTTATTTAACAGATAAATATGCACTCATGCTTGAATGCCTGCCAGGTTTCAGTGCTGTGAACACCCACAGAAGATAAATCAATGCACTTATTTGGAAAATATGCAAATGTCAGTATCAACCTTGTGCACATCTACTGCTGTTAAAGCCTCTTTACTAAAATTCCCTTCTTTTTTAACCGCCTTATCTATCAATCCACATATCTATTGGCCTGGCAGTCATGGCAGACAGTATTTAGAATTACTCAAAAAGAAACCTAATTTTGGTATTTATCCACATTTAAAAATAAATATAGACAAAAAAATGAAGGTTTTCTGTCTGTATTTATCTGTAAAAATTAGAAAAAACAGAAAACAGGGAGCCTTACTTATTTGGTCACTCCACAGGCAAAAATGGGTATTACAAAAAATAGTGTAATTCATTATCCAAGTTGAAACCCCTTTGAACTACTTTGAGTCTGCAGATCCATTTATCTTCCCACTGTTACAGCCACAGTTCCCTATCACCTCCTATTTGGTCAGAACAGACTGATTCAATACTATGGAAGTGAGAATTAGTTCTATTTGCCCCCAGCCCACAATCATGTGATACGTACGAGTAAGTCAGATCTTGTTTGATAAAAGCTCTATGGTGTTCTTGGATAAGTGATCTCAATTGTTGTGTTGTGCTTCCTACATAGATTTTTAAAAAGACACAGACAATAACAAATAGCACAAAGTTTGACTGACAATTCATAAACTGATGAATGTCATCATTATGACAGCTGTTGTATTTAAAACCCTTTTTCGTGTTCAAACTTAAGTGACATATTACATTCCCCACATGTATAAAAACCCATTGGGTGTTTTAGCCAAGTTCCCGGGTTCTGTGTTCTAGGTAGAGTGTAACTCAGACAGAGAAGTTCCCTAATGGTCTTGCTCTTTGTGTATGTTATGGAGGGCTTGCTCTCAATCAAGGTCCCTACTCCAGAGACTCCCTTCAGGATTTGCTAGTGTTTGTGTAGGATTTTGAACACCTCAAGGTTAATTCTAGAGTGGGTAGTGATGGAGAAAAGGCGGTCCCTTGTATTTGGTTTAGATTGGACCTTTAATGTGTTTGTTCTTGCCGTGTTTCTTGCCCTATTTGCTTCTTTCAGGATATCTTGCCTCCTGTAACCCCTTCTCTCTAATCTGCCTATTGTGTGACTCAAGTGTTGTTCAAATTGATGATCCTCACTGTAATTTCTGTGCTTCCTGATCATTTACCCTGAGGGGATTGTGCGTTTAGTGCATGGAGGATGTGCACTGTCATGATGTAGAATACTGTTGATAGCTGTATCTTTCCTAAAGAGTATACTATGTAGTTTATTCCCTACGTTGTAGAATTCTACATCTAGGAACTGGATTCGGGATTTTGACATATTATGGGTGAATTGGACAAGGAAGGGGGGGGCGCGGCACCGCTGTGCTCGTGAAGAGCTCAGCTCGTCATGATTCACAGTGGAGCTGTGCTCATGACGAGCTGAGCTCGTCAGGACCTCGCCCACTGATTAATTCTCCCGCACAGACAGGGAATTTATGGCGCGTGGGCGGGCCGCGGCAGTTATGACGAGCTGAGCTCTTCATGAGCACAGCTCCCCTGTGACTCATGACGAGCTGAGCTCGTTATGAGAACGGAACGGGTTAAGTAGTCAAAATGAGCCCTCATTTGCTCCTATGTGCCTGTCTAGATTATGATCACATCATCGATGTATCGGCCCCAATAGTGTATCTCTTTAGTCCATTCAGCTGCCACCTGGGCCCAAGCATATGTCTGTTCCACCAAACCCATGAAAATGTTTGCATAGGATGGTGCAAATTTGAAACCCATGGCAGTGCCTTGGAGTTGTTGGAAGCAGTCCTTCTTTTAGAGAAAGAAGTTATTGATTAGGATCAGATCGATCATTTCCATTAGCATTTTGTTATGCTTCAAATAGTTGGCCCTTCTAGTGGACATAAAATGGTCCATAGCCGTGTGTCCAAAGTCTTTTTTAATAAAAGTATACAAAGATTCAACATCTAGTGTTACCAACCACATCGTATCTTCCCATGCAAGATCTTCAAATTTATTTAGAATGTCCGTTGTGTCCGAATAAATGAAGGAAGATTCATCAATAGGGGCTTGAGGAAAGAGTCCACAAATTGTGATAAGGTGCTCTGTTTAAGAACCAATTCCCCATATTATAGCGCATCCAAGGGGGACTTGATCTTTTTAATGTACTTTGGGCAAGAGATACAGGCAAGGGAATCTTGGATGGGTGATTTAAAAAGAAATCTAATTCAGAATCGGATAGTAATCCAATCTCCCTCCTATATGTTAACCTATTGTTTATTCTGGGTGTGGCAGTTGTGTTCAGGTTCCCGTGTAACCTCTTGTAACACTGTGGTTATACAGCAGTCTGTAAACCTTCTCATAATCCAATCAATTCATTAAGACAAAGTTCCCTCTCTTGTCATCTTCACGTAAAATCACAGATGTGTAATTTCTAAGGCCAATTAGGGCAGCTCTTTCTTCTTTTGATAGATTACCTGTATGATATTTGTCAACATTTTGATTTATTAGGTCCTCTAGACAAAAGAGATCATATGTGACTTGCTTTCAGAATCCATCTATGGTGTTCATATATTTAGGTAAGAGACCCACTATAAATTTGGCAATTTCCTTCTTCTTAGCTCACATTGCATGGACAATAGCATGGGGACCTGTCAATGTGTTTTTTAAACTCACTGATTCTCTCCAAACATCTTTTAACCTTAAAACTACTAAACAGGATTAGGGTGCGCACATGGTCCAATGTTGAACTACTTCTCACATTCCTCTGTCTAATCTATAATCATGGTTTTATGCTTTAAGTGTTTTCAAGCATTTGAGCTTGCACTTACACATGTTTGAGTTGGTTGTTACTCAAAAGAGAATCAATGGTATTAGGATGGCATAGAAAGAGATTTTTTTAACTTTCTGACTCTTCCAATGATAAGGATTGAGAAATTGTTGTTTATTACTTATGTCTCTTTGGTTTGTGTAAATAGGACATAGCATTTTGGAATGATTGTCTGCTATGTAACTGTATAGTTGTGTGTAGTTGACATGTTTCTTTATAAAATATCAGCATTTTAACTATTAGCTTGTACATATTAGTTGCTACATATTTCAGATTTATGACACGCATGTATTCTTTGTATTTGCAGCCCTGATGAAGCCTTTGTAAAATGAAACGCTTTGGTTACACTATTTTGGAAATATATAATAAGGAAAAATTCTGCATCAACATTCAAGACTTACAATCATCTTTATATTCTATCTGCTGTTGCTAGTGTCTGTCTCTATCTGTTAGCGTGCCTTATTTGTAGTGATGTACACATTTGTGATGTGCCCCGTACTAGAGGCAGAGAGAAGAGATCGGGAAACGAATCATGTAATTTGCTGTGTTGTGGAGATTATAATATATATCAGTACTATTTGAGATTATAAATATGATGCAATCAGATTTTGATGGCCAATAATCCCACTAAAGTCAATGGAAGCAATACGCTTCTCAGGACAGTGAAAATGTTTCCCAATTAGGTGACACCATCTAAGTAATGGGAAGTTGATAGATATCTAATGAGAATACATCTGCCTGCTACCTGCTGCACCAATGTGTTAGTATCAGTTTACGGGTGACACTGGCATGTAAACATGTACCTAACTGTGGCATTATGGTAGTAACATTCAAATACGTTCATAACTGTGAAAAACATGATTTAAGCATGGCAATGTAAACACACATGCAACACCTGTGGGACTTCCATAGAAATATGTGCCACTTGGCATAGTGACATTAGCATAATAATGGTTATCAAACTGGTTTATTGTGCTACTGGCACGAACATGTTTAATCAAGAAGGCTATTGTGAAATAAGCATGTGTAGTATCCGGCTGGATACATTCTAGTGTTCCACTTGACTGTAACCCACACTGAACACCCACCCACCACAGGCGTCACCAGTCAGGTGACCCTGACAATAAAAGGGGCCGAGCGCACGTGCTCGGGGCCAGTTTACCGTACAAGTCATCCGGTGTCTGTGTCCTTCATTTCTATACATGAGGGCCTGAGGGCCCAATCACCACAATGGCGACGAGTGGGTCCTATCCCACGTGTGCGGTGGCCTCGCCGCCCCCGGTCCTGGTGGGGGAAGCATGAGGCCGTGGAAACTGAGTGAGGGGAGGAGAGCTGCCGCGTCGAATCTGCACCCCCCCTGCGAGGAAGGCGCACCTCATGCGCCTGCTGAAAGCGGTCCCCGTGTGGAAGTGCTGTGGGGGAATGGTGTAAACCGATCGGAGCCCACCCGCATCGGCCGCGACGTGGCGATCCCCGCAAGTCCGGTGAAACACGCGGAGCCCACCCGCGTGGAAGAGGCCCGCCGGCCGCAGGTGAGGAGCCACAGCGTGAGGAGTGCGTTTGCCAGCGGAGGTCAGCGGGAGCGCACCCTGCTCCCTACGCCCTGCTGCTGATGCCCCGACATCCGGATGGCGAGAGAGAAAAGCCTGTGCATAAGCGGAGCCCACCCGCAGAGGATCGATAGCGGCTCTAACTCCCTCAACCCGCGCGGCACAAGAGCAGAATAAAGCAGCACCCGGGCCGCGGCCCGAGGAGAAAGAAGCGGCTCAGCGAAGCTCACCCGCAGCTTCACGGAGCGACCACAGTCTCCCCCGCCTGCTCCCCGTACACTGAAAGCGACGGCCAGCGCCGCAAAGAATAGAGACAATAAAGATACCGGCAAGGATACTCAGCCCCCCTCCACTTTACTCACGAGTGGAGCAGAGACAGTGGCGTCAACCTTCCCCCGCCCCGGGCAGCGTGTGAACTGAGGAGCTGCCGCGGGCGGGGAGAATAAGGTCAAGTCAGCGTGTGGCCTGCGGCGCAAGTGCAAAGAAGCGCTATGACGCGCGAAGTGCCCCAGCATGAAGCGCTAGTGAATAAAAGAAGAGCGAAGTGCCCCCAGGCGGCCGCGAAGTAGAGTGACTGAATGGGAGAGGAGAGCGACACCGGCACCCCCGCAGGGCCCGAGAAACGAGGAGGCCTGCTGCGGGTGCAGGACAGATCAAAGGCGCATCGAAGCGCGAATTAAAATAAGCGCGAAGGCGCGAGGTGCGCAGGAGGAGGAGAGAGTTAAGGTGACCCACGGAGGAGCAGTGGCGGCCGCGTGAGGGAAAGCAGGCAGAAAAGAAAAGTACTAAACTCACTGTGCCCTAAGCGGTGTGCTCCCTCACACGTAGGTCAGACAGCAGCGTGTGGAGTCTCTGTCCTGCACTGAAACCAAGGAGGCAGCAAGGCGCGGCCAGCGGCGTGGGGGTGAAGCTGCTCTGGCAGGGCACTGGCAGACCAGCGCACCACAAGGTCTGTGAACACGTGCAGGAGTGAATTGCCCTGAGCCCAGGAGAGGGGCTCTGCAGCCTGCCCCCAGCTTCAAAGCTGCACCGAAGCACAGCACCTGTGGCTGATCTGAAAGGCCCAGACCGAGGGAAGAACTGCCGGTGCCTGGAAAGGCGCTACCCTGCCATCTGGTGGACAACTTTGGTACTGCAGAAAAGAAAAGAAGCAAACAAGCCTACAGCAGGCCAAGGAAACCCAGTAGCAACAGGAGACCGGCGGATGGGAGCACAAAGAGAGAAGAATCTACAGGTGTGCAAAAGCGAGTGCGCAGCAAAGCTGCCATGCCACGGTGGCGCCAAGCCGTCGCACTGCCTGTGAGGATGAAGAGACAAGGTGCCGGAACGCGCCAGGAGTGCTGAAACTCCAAGAAGGGAAGAAGAAAGAAGACACGAGCGCGCCAAGAGGAGTAACCAGGAGCAGGTCGACGGAGCGGTGACGCAGACCGCCAGAAGCACGAAGCTGAGACAGTGCGAGAGCGCAGCGGTACCTGGTGGCCACAGGTTGTCGTTGCAATAGTAAGAAAAGGAGCAACACCAGAGAAGCGAACGAAGATTCAGGAGCTCAGCACCTGGCAAGGGCGAAGACGTGCAAGAAAAGCGGACACGGCTCCAGGGACAAAGGAGGTTGAGGAGCGCGCAGAGAGTACACCCAGTGGCGCCAAGAAGCCACCACATCAAGAAATCACACAGCGCAAGGAGCAATGCGACTCTGAAGATGTACCGCGACGGTACGAAGACAAGCATGCACCAGCACTCGACAATTCAGCAAACACAGGTAGTCGCACGACGTGACGCACCTCGTGAAGCCGGCCACCCAGATGGTCGCGCGAAGGTTGCCGGCCACCCAGAGGGTCGCGCGAAGGTTGCCGGCCACCCAGATGGTCGCGCGAAGGTTGCCGGCCACCCAGATGGTCGCGCGAAGGTTGCCGGCCACCCAGATGGTCGCGCGAAGGTTGTCGACCACCCAGATGGTCGCGCGAAGGTTGCCGACCACCCAGATGGTCGCGCGGAGGTTGTTGACCATCAGTTGGTCGTCAGGAGGATATAGACCTACAAGAGGTCGGAGAGTGCACTGACCTGCCAAGAGGTCAGAGCTGAAGAGAAGAGGAAGTCCGAAGGGACGTCAGTGAAGAGGACCCCATGAGAGGTTCACAAAGAGGACCAGGAGGAGTAGGAAAAGAGGTCCAGTAACATCACTCAACATCAGAAGCAACTACGAGACAGAAGGTCGCGATGATTGGTCCAGTCACAGAGCGAAAGGAAGACAGTGTCCGAGTGGCGGGACAAGACCAGAGGGAAACGCGTAGAGTGCACGCTACACGAGGAAGCCTGGTAAGGACGAAAAAAAAAAGGCAGGAAGACTGGATCACGTCGCAGTGGAAGTAGAAGGAGAACACCCGAAGAGGAAAGGAGAAGAGCACAGAGGTGTGCGTAACAGATCAACACGCACACACCAGAAGGAGAACACCCGAAGAAGAAAGGAGAAGAGCACAGAGGTGTGCGTGACAGATCAACACACACACCGGAAGGAGTACCCGAAGAGGGGAGTGAGAAGGTGCATGGACACCCAGACCCAGTACCTGGAAAACAACATCAGCCCCACTGGGAGTATACGTCGATGCGCTAACCCGAAGGTCACCCGGGGATGACAGAGACGAGCAGGCCGGTCCGTTGGTAACAACCACCTCTGGGACGTCACGGAAACAGGACCGTGGACATCCAAGGGGCAGAGGCCTCAGGGACACCGGTGGCAGCGGATCCCAAGACGAGAGATGGACTGTTGAAGCTGGCTCTGGAGATCCTAGGAGAACAGAGGCAGAGCACGAAGGACCAAGTGCCAACAGCACCCTTTTAGGTGGAACTTCGGACACGGAAAGAGGACCCGCAGCGACTCCTCCAACGCGATTGGAGCGACAAGGCGCGGTCAACCGTTCCAGTGGAAGCCTGGCAACAAAAGGGCCTCCGGGTCGTCCCGTGAGAGGGGACACCCACGAGAGAGGGGTATCCGTGAGAGGGATATCCTGCAACGGGAGTCCTGTAAGAAGACAACTACTAGTTGGAGGAAACACCTCTACCAGGGCATACAGCGGAAGGTCGAATAACGAGGGTCCACCGTCATTCCACCCACACTTCCACCGACGGCGGTACAAGAAAGAGACTGTGAAGCGCACTTCCACGTCGTAAGTCCCAAATCACGCATCCATAGAGCACTTGGACATTGTGCCAAAGAGACCGAGTGGTCCCGGCTGTCAGAACACCCTCGACGGCAGTCGACCATCAGCTAAGAGACTACGTGGAAGTCCTGCTTGCCAGTCAATGTTTTGTTTGTAACTTGTGCGTTTTCTCCCACAGGTTCGGACTTCATTTTGGTTCAACTTTCATTAAAGTTTGGGAGGGATGTAGTATCCGGCTGGATACATTCTAGTGTTCCACTTGACTGTAACCCACACTGAACACCCACCCACCACAGGCGTCACCAGTCAGGTGACCCTGACAATAAAAGGGGCCGAGCGCACGTGCTCGGGGCCAGTTTACCGTACAAGTCATCCGGTGTCTGTGTCCTTCATTTCTATACATGAGGGCCTGAGGGCCCAATCACCACAGCATGGAAATGTGTACTTAAATGGGTATTTGTGTTACCGACTTGGCAAGATGTACCCAACTAGTAAAAATATGAACCTGGTAGTTTTGATCAACGTAGCTGGATCAGGCTTAAACGCAGCATTTCTTGCGGTTAGCTAGGGCAGACTCCTAAAACTTCTGTGGGATTATTACTGTATTTTCGACACAATTCTGACTTATGCTACCTGTTTTATGTGCTTTACAATACGCAGTTTTCCTTAATGGTTTTCACAGATAAATGTTATAACACCCCATCTGATGTGTTTCAGACGCAGTGTGCTCTGAAATAGATCTTTAGCCAAAGCTTGTAAACAAATTGCTGGTCAAAACTACATTAGAATGTCTCACTTGCCACAACAGTCCCTTAAAGTGTGTTAGGGCAAAATGTCCAAACTCTAAATCATATAAAGTTTAGACAACCGGAACGGTACAGTGTGCCACATGTTCCAACTAAAATTACTGGGGTCATACTTAAAGTCTCCCTGTACAGTTGATTGTCAGTCAAAACACCTTCTGTCAATCAGTTGGGAATTTCTGGCTGTATGCGCCGGTTATGTATGTGCACATTGGAATAACAGTGGTTTATTCGTCTTCTTTTACAAATTTCATTTAATTTTGTAGTACGTAAAAGACAGTAGTACTGTACTTCTACAGTTCTACTCACATACTACAAACGCTATTGTTAGAAAAGGTAGACGGACCGGGAGGGCCGGCCGGGGTCAGGGGGAGAGGTCTCCGGGGAGAGCCGTCTCCAGCGATCGTACAGACAAGTAACTTCCCCCCCACAGACAGAAATCACACACGGATAAGGTTCAGTGTTCTTTATAGGTACTTAGTTATGATACGGTAGAATGGTACAAGGAGGTCTGGACGCAGGGGTCCCCTCGATTAGAGTCTCGTAAGGTAGGGAAGGGGGTAGCGGGTCAGTCTATTTACCAATCAGGTAGTTCGGATGAGATGATGATGAGCTCACAATCCTCGAGCTTGGTGTTTAGGTGGTACGGTCCGCGGCAGCGCCAGCAGGTCCCGGTAAGGATGGTTGATACAACGGGCCGCGGCAGCGCCAGCAGGTCCCCGGAAGATGTACGGTCCGCGGCAGCGCCAGCAGGTCCCGGTGAAGATGGTCGTTACAACGGGCCGCGGCAGCGCCAGCAGGTCCCAGGAAGATGACGGTCCGCGGCAGCGCCAGCAGGTCCCGGTGAGGATGGTCGTTACAACGGGCCGCGGCAGCGCCAGCAGGTCCCAGGAAGATGAAGGTTGCAGAAGGCCGCGGCAGCGCCAGCAGGCAGGACGATGGTTCACAAGAGCGGGCTACGGCAGCGCCAGTAGACCGTCAGGGTTGAGTTCACTCGGTGTCTCTCGACTCCAGGATACAACTGCCTTCCTGCTCCGGAGCTGTCTTAGTTATAGGGCTGGTGCCCTTTGATGTCCGGACCCTCGCACTTGGAGGTCGGAGGGTCCGGGATGAAGGTGTCCAGACACCCAGCAGGGGGTGGAGCCAGCGCCTGGGGGCTGCTGGAGGCGATCGGCACCTGGCGGGGGAAGAGCTCTTGACGCTTCGTTCTCCCATTGACCTGCCAAGTGGTCCGCTCACCTCCTGGGTGGATGGTGGTGCCGGGATGTCGGGGCCGGCCAGGCCCGGGGTTAGGGTCGAGGTGAGGCCACGCGGCCGCGTGGTGCAGGGCCCAAGATGGCGGCTTGACCCGGCCGGGGAAGCCGGTGGGGCTGGACCCCGTGATGAGTAGGGGTCCGAGGGCAGAGGGTCCGTCGGGAGACGGAGTACAGGGGCTTGTCACGGGGGTATGCCGGGTGGGCCGGAGCTCGGGCCCTGTCGTGCGGGGGGGGGAGCAAGCCCTCTGTGTGGCCTGTCCAACATGCGTCCCCCCCAGCTGAAGGCGGGGAGAGTCACCCATCTCCTTGGGGACTCTCTTCGTCGAGGCGGAAAAAGCGGGACAGGCCATCCGCGTTGGCGTGGTCTTGGCCTGGCCGGTGCTCCACAGTGAAGTCCATTCCCTGCAGGGAAATGGACCAGCGCAAGAGTTTTGGGTTCTCCCCCCGCATCTGCATCAGCCATTGCAGGGGTCGATGGTCGGTTTGTACCCGGAAGTGGGTACCGAAGAGATAGGGTCGGAGCTTTTTGAGGGCCCACACTACTGCAAATGCCTCCCTCTCGATTGTGCTCCAACGCTGTTCTCGGGCCAGGAGACGTCGACTGATGAAGGCCACCGGCTGGTCATGACCTTCGGAGTTCAGCTGAGAGAGGACGGCCCCGATGCCGTGGTCGGAGGCGTCGGTCTGCACTACAAATTCCCGACTGTAATCGGGGGCCTGGAGCACCGGGGCGGTGCACAGGGCGGCCTTCAGCTCCTCGAAGGCCGCTTGACAATCAGGAGTCCAGTGGACCCGCTTCGGTTGATTCTTGGATGTGAGTCCCGTGAGGGGCCCCACGATGCTGCCGTAGTCCTTCACGAACCGCCGGTAGTAGCCGGTGAGCCCCAAGAAGGCTCGGACCTCGGTCTGGGTGACGGGGGGCTGCCAGGACTGGATGGCAGCAATCTTAAGTTGTAGTGGGGCCACCAGCCCGCTTCCCACTTGGTGCCCAAGGTAGGTCACAGACCCTTGGCCAATTTGGCACTTGCCGGCTTTAATGGTGAGGCCGGCCCGCTGGAGGGCTTGGAGGACCTCTTGGAGGTGACGGAGGTGGTCGGACCAGTGGCGGCTGTATACAGCGATATCGTCCAGGTAGGCAGCGCTGAATTCTTCGAGCCCTGCCAAGACCTGGTTCACAAGACGTTGGAATGTGGCGGGGGCATTCTTCATGCCAAAGGGCATGACCTTAAATTGATAGTGGCCATCGGGGGTGGAGAAGGCTGACCGTTCCTGAGCCCTGGGTGTGAGGCCGATCTGCCAGTAGCCCGCCGTTAGGTCGAAGATACTAAGGTAGCGGGCGGCCCCCAGCCGGTCGATCAGCTCGTCTGCTCGGGGGATGGGATGAGCGTCGGTCCGGGTGACAGCGTTCAAGCCCCGGTAGTCGACGCAGAATCTCAGTTCAGGGGCGGTGCCGGGGGCAGCGGCCTTGGGAACTAATACAACCGGACTGGCCCAGGGACTGTCCGAGGGCTCGATGACCCCGATCGTGAGCATCTTGGCCACTTCCTCCTGTATGCAGGCCCGTACCCGATCTGGTACGCGGTAGGCCCGGTGCCGGACAGGGGGACTGTCCCCGGTGTCTACGTCGTGCAAACACCAAGGGGTGACCCCGGGGGTGAGGGAGAACAGGGCAGCGAACTGCAGCAGGAGGTCCCGGCAGTCCTGGCGTTGCTCCGAAGTGAGGGCGTCGGAGAGCCGGACCCCATCCACGGAGCCGTCCTTCTCCTGAGTCTTTAAGAGATCCGGGAGGGGCTCGGAGTCTTCTTCTGTACCACTGTCGGTCGCCATCAGGAGGCTTAGTTCGGAGCGCACAAAGTGTGGTTTGAGCCGGTTGGTGTGGAGGACCCGCAGGGGGTTCCGGGTGGACCCCATGTCGATGAGGTAAGTGACGGGGCTTTTACGCTCGACCACTTTGAAGGGCCCCGTCCACTTGTCTTGCAGGGCACATGGTTCGGTGGGGGACATCACCCATACTTGCTGCCCAGGCTCGAATTCAACGGAGGAGGCATTGTGATCATACCACCTCTTCATGTCCTCCTGACTGGCCTCGAGGTTCGCCTTGGCCATCTCCCTGAAGCGCCGGGTCTGGTTTCGTGGGGCCAGGATGTATTTGAAGACGTCGGGAGGGGTCGTTAAGGGGGCCATCTCCCAACCTTCCTTGACTAGGCTGAGGGGCCCTCGCACGGGGTGCCCGTACAAGAGTTCGAAAGGGCTAAAGCCGAGGGACTTCTGGGGGACTTCTCGGTAGGCGAAGAGGAGGCACGGGAGCAGCACATCCCACTGGCGACGGAGAGGCTCTTCCAATCCCCCAATCATCCCCTTGAGAGTGCGGTTAAAACGCTCCACTAGTCCGTTCCCTTGGGGGTGATAGGGGGTCGTAAATCTGTAGGTGACCCCGCATTGTTGCCAGAGGGACTTCATGTATTTAGATATGAAATTCGTACCTCGGTCGCTGACGACTTCTCGGGGGAAGCCTACCCTGGAGAAGATCCCCATCAGGGCCCGGCCAACCACCGGAGCTGTCACTGTCCGTAGGGGCACCGCCTCGGGGTAGCGGGTGGCATGGTCCACTAGTACCAAGATGAACCTGTGTCCTTGTGCCGTGCGGGGGTCCAGAGGCCCCACAATGTCTATCCCCACCCTCTCGAACGGGGTGGTGACCACAGGGAAGGGTTGCAGAGGGGCCTTCAGCTTCCGACCACTCTTCCCGCTGGCTTGGCACGTGGGGCAAGATCGGCAGTGGTTCAGGACGTCATTCCTCATTTTTGGCCAGAAAAAGTGGGTCACCAGGCGACTGTATGTTTTGTCCTGGCCCAGGTGTCCAGCCAGGGGGACATCGTGGGCCAGGTTGAGCAGAAAGTCTCGGAAGCGGAGCGGTACCACCAGCACTCGACCGGCCCCCAGCTCGGCGATTCTTTGCTCGCTGTAGAGCAGGTCGTTGTCCCAGTAGACCCAGTGGGTTCCGGTGGTGTCCCCTGCGTTTTGGGTATCGGCTTGTTGGCGGAGTCCCTCGAGGGAGGGACAGGTCTTTTGTTCCTGGCGGAACTGTTCTTGGGTGGGCCCCCCCTCTTGACGCCACTGAGCCAGATCCGGGAGGTCCTGGTGTTGTGCGTCTGCTTCGATAGTCGGGTCCGGGAGGTCGGACTCGCCGTTGTCCTCGACGGGGGCAACCGGGGGCGGAGGTGCTGGCCATTCGGTTTCTTCTGATCGGGGGGTGGCCCGGGCGGCCATGGATCGGGTGGTTATGCAGGCCCAGTCCGGGAGGCCCAGCATCCCCAGGTGCTCTTTTTTCTCGACGGTGGCCCACGGGGAACTCTCGAGGTCATTCCCCAGGAGGCAGTCCACGGGGGCATCGTCCCGGACCGTCACCTTCAGTAGGCCGGAGACCCCTCCCCATTCAAACGGGACGCAGGCCATCTTACACATACTCTCAGAGTTATCTGCCGAGCGGACGGGGCAGAGAATGTTCGGCAGGATCTGCTCGGGCTTCACCAGATGACAGCGGACGGCCGTCACGCTGGCGCCGGTGTCACGCAAGGCCTCGGCTCTCTGTCCATTAATGGTCACCCACTGACCGTATTTTCTGGTGTTGGCGGGTAGGGGAGCCCGCGGAACCATGTCTCTTCCCCCTAGGCATGCCAGGACCATGGCGGCCGGTTCCCACCCTTGCTGGGCCGGCTCGTACTCTTCGGGTCCCTCCGATGATTGCTCTTCCCCTAGGGCAGCGGCCGCTACCTGGCGGGGCTTGGGTGTTTGATTTAGCGGGCAGTTCGGGTCATTGGCGTAGTGGCCTAGTCGCTGGCACCGGTGGCACGTGACGTTGGCTCGGTACCCAGGCCGCAACGGGGGGTTGCCCCGGCCGGCCGGAGGCGGGGTGCTGGCCACGGGTGTTGTTGGTAAGGCGTCTCTCCCTCGCCCCTGGCCCCCTCCTCCTCCCCGAGGACGGTGCTGGCCTTGGTTGCCTCTGTTCTGGTCGTGGGGCCCTCTCCGGCCCACTCGGGTGCTTTCCCACCGGTCAGCTTCGGCGGCGAGCTGCCGGGGGTCGGTCAGCTTACTGTCGAGTAGGTGCTGCCGGAGCTCGACGAAACAGTTGTTTGACAGGTGCTCCCATACCATAAGGTTGAAGAGTTGTTCGTAAGTGGTGACCTGACTTCCCTTGATCCACCCTTCGAATGCCCGGCTGAAATAGTTCACGTATTCTACCCAAGTTGTACCTGGGATCCTGGTGCAATCTCTGAACCTCTGGCGGTACATCTCGGGCGTGAGGCCGTAGCGGGTGAGGAGGGCAGCCTTCATGTGGTCGTAGGACGACATTTGGTGATCGGGGAGCTGCAGCAGGGCATCGCGACCCTCGTTGATAAATCTCCCCCAAAGTCCGGCTCCCCAATCACTCCGGTCGATTCGGTGGGAGGTCATTGCGATCTCATAGGCTTTAAACCACTGTTGTATGTCGTCTTCTCGGACATATTCGCGGACAACATCCTTGGGGATGTGAACTTTTTTCTCACTTGGCCCCGGGGTGTGTGGTCGCTCAGGCACCCCCAGTTCCTTATTCTGTTTGCGCAGTTCTATTTCCGCTAGTCGGCGCTCGTGCTCGAGCGTTATTTTTTTCTCTTCCAGCTCTCTCTGTCTCTGCTTTTCTTCTCGTTCCTCTCGAAGCCGCATATGCTCGAGGTTAAGTTTCTGTTCAGCTAACTTGAGTTCCCCATCCATCTTGAGTCGTGCCATCTCCAACTCGTGTAATCTGACTCTGTCTCTTTCTCGGATCTCCTCTTGCGGAAGGCCCGTTCCCCGCTCCTCGGGAGCCGTGGCGTTCCCCTCTGGTGTGATGCTGGTTTGGTCTGGTGTGATGCTGCTTTGGTCGGAGGGTCCTGTGACCCCCGTTTCTGTCCATGACTCCAGAGCGCGCTTTAGATCATCCTTGGTACTCAGGCCGGTGGTAGCAATGCCAAGTTCTATGCAAAATTGTCTCAGTTCGCGGTGGTTGTATTCTTCTAATTTCTCCATTTGGAATTTCTCGGTGGAGCTGCTATCTTTGGTCGACATCGTGTTTTTGTCGTGGGGTGAGCTACTCTCTGTACGATTACGCGTTGATTCGGATCGCGCCGCTGGCCACCAATGTTAGAAAAGGTAGACGGACCGGGAGGGCCGGCCGGGGTCAGGGGGAGAGGTCTCCGGGGAGAGCCGTCTCCAGCGATCGTACAGACAAGTAACTTCCCCCCCACAGACAGAAATCACACACGGATAAGGTTCAGTGTTCTTTATAGGTACTTAGTTATGATACGGTAGAATGGTACAAGGAGGTCTGGACGCAGGGGTCCCCTCGATTAGAGTCTCGTAAGGTAGGGAAGGGGGTAGCGGGTCAGTCTATTTACCAATCAGGTAGTTCGGATGAGATGATGATGAGCTCACAATCCTCGAGCTTGGTGTTTAGGTGGTACGGTCCGCGGCAGCGCCAGCAGGTCCCGGTAAGGATGGTTGATACAACGGGCCGCGGCAGCGCCAGCAGGTCCCCGGAAGATGTACGGTCCGCGGCAGCGCCAGCAGGTCCCGGTGAAGATGGTCGTTACAACGGGCCGCGGCAGCGCCAGCAGGTCCCAGGAAGATGACGGTCCGCGGCAGCGCCAGCAGGTCCCGGTGAGGATGGTCGTTACAACGGGCCGCGGCAGCGCCAGCAGGTCCCAGGAAGATGAAGGTTGCAGAAGGCCGCGGCAGCGCCAGCAGGCAGGACGATGGTTCACAAGAGCGGGCTACGGCAGCGCCAGTAGACCGTCAGGGTTGAGTTCACTCGGTGTCTCTCGACTCCAGGATACAACTGCCTTCCTGCTCCGGAGCTGTCTTAGTTATAGGGCTGGTGCCCTTTGATGTCCGGACCCTCGCACTTGGAGGTCGGAGGGTCCGGGATGAAGGTGTCCAGACACCCAGCAGGGGGTGGAGCCAGCGCCTGGGGGCTGCTGGAGGCGATCGGCACCTGGCGGGGGAAGAGCTCTTGACGCTTCGTTCTCCCATTGACCTGCCAAGTGGTCCGCTCACCTCCTGGGTGGATGGTGGTGCCGGGATGTCGGGGCCGGCCAGGCCCGGGGTTAGGGTCGAGGTGAGGCCACGCGGCCGCGTGGTGCAGGGCCCAAGATGGCGGCTTGACCCGGCCGGGGAAGCCGGTGGGGCTGGACCCCGTGATGAGTAGGGGTCCGAGGGCAGAGGGTCCGTCGGGAGACGGAGTACAGGGGCTTGTCACGGGGGTATGCCGGGTGGGCCGGAGCTCGGGCCCTGTCGTGCGGGGGGGGGAGCAAGCCCTCTGTGTGGCCTGTCCAACAGCTATCCACCAACCTATGTGCGGAGACGCCTGGCCCTCCTCCCCAGATGAATCTGTAAAACTGGCCCTTTGTCTTGAATTTGTGTACCAAATTTTTACTCTTAGGCCTGAATTTTTCACCGTGTGCAGAATTTGGCTCCAAGTGGTCGCCCTACTTGGCTAAAGAACAAGTGAATACACAAAGAGCAATGCTACATGTATTAGCACGCTGCAGTTACTTATAATGCATTGACATTTGACAATTATTAAAATAAACAAACTTCTGTTTTGTAGACTATCCACCTTTCAAGTTGGCCTGGTAATTTTGAGGAATTACCCACTGCACTGAACTCAACAGCCGCACCAGCTGTAGAGAGTACTGTGGCTAGGAGTAGGATTATGTCGTGGACCACTCTCTTCCTGTTTCCGGATTAGTGATGCATTTTGCTGACCTATCCTCGTCTTTTGGTGGGCGGGATTTTTTTCCGGACCTCTTTTCAATAGTTACGAGACTGCCTGGTGCTTTAAACTACCAGGTGGCGTGTCCTCCTCCGGCCAGCAGAGGGCAGCCTGAGCAGGGTGGCCTTGTGTAAGCCCCCTCTCTCTCCTGACCGCTCCTCGGCGCTGCCGGAGCCGGTCTGGAGAAGAGTCCTCTCCCTGGGCTGGGTTTGATGCTGGGACTCTGTTGGCGGAGGCAGCACGGGCACGTCTGTCAAACAGGAGAGGACTGAGCAGCAATGCAGGAGCCGAGGCCCAGCGGCGCCGTCTCCGTATATCCTGAGCTTGGCGCGTGAATTGCAGGAGAGAGAGAGAGAGAGAGAGGGGTCAGCTGGGGGCTTGGGAAGGGCAGACACTGTCAGCTGTGGATTATAAAACGTACTGGGTGTAGGACTGGCTGGGACATCACACTGGAGCCGAGGGAAAGAGGGAAGGGCAGTTGTTGACAACCAGAAGAGTGTGTATGTTCACAGCAGCGATAGACTGTGAAGCGAGAACGAGTTATAATTGCAGGGGGAGTTTCTGACTCCCATGTATAGCGTATCTCTGCGATGAGAGTTTCTGACAACAGCTGATGGGCACAGGGGCAATGGAGTAGTTGTAGTGAGAGACTGCTGAGTTGAGTGACCACTGAAATTGTGTGACAGGATAATATGGTACGGGTTATTTACGATCTGGGAAGGACAACGGGCTGTGTTGATAAGAGCTGGGAGAGCAGCTCCCATGGGGACTGTACTCTAAGCACTAGTAACTTGGGCCAAGTGTGCGTGGTGACTGCAGGGGGACAAGTGCATCGGGTAAAGCGTCTGAGTATGCAGTAGATGGTTGTACTTTGGCTGCACTTGCAGCGATTGCTGGGATAGAATACGTACTGCTGTGGATCACTATACAAGAGTGCTCCTACGTCCAACCAGGCGACCACAATTTCTCCAATTGTCTGTTTGCAGAAGCATGTCTCTATTTACCGTAAACATTGAAATTATGAACTGGTGTATCAAAGTCTGGTGGCTGAGACTTTAAAATCCCTTTTTCAACATGTTTTGCTGACAGAACAGGAAATCTGTTGGAACTTTGTGTGGGGAGTGTACCTGTATCATTGCAGGCACACGTTCCAGTGACAACACAACGTGATCTTTGTTGAAAAAGTTAATAAATGTTTCATGATACGAAACGACTGCATGACTTATTGGCAACCAGTGGCCGAAAAGCTCTCAGAATACTAGAGTTTTGAGTAGGGTGTAAGACACTTGTCTGTATGTGCGCCTTTAGCAGAACGATTACAATTGGTTGTGATTAAGTGGTGCATATTGACTTACATCTGCGGCGCCTAATTCGCTTCCACGCTTTTTAGATATGTTCTATGCATAAAACATGTTAACATTCTTTAACGGGCTGCTACTGCTGTTAAGGGCCTCGAAGTGAAGCCTGGCCACCAAGAGCCATGTTCTCTGTTGCTAGCCAAAGAGAATGGAAAACACGTGTAAGTAATTTGAAAACATTTCTGCTTTCTTTCATAATTATTGTTCTGTGGTCTTGGAAGGTGATGTGGTTGGCCTAAATTAGATACGCAGCACTTAATGAATATATTGCAGATTGTCACGTTTTTACTACTTGTATGTAAAATATGCACGGATGTGTTTTGTGTGTGTATGCATATATTCGTGTGTGTGTGTGTGTGTATATATGTATATGTGTGTATATATATTCATAACATATAGCTGGCATTGAGGAAGGCAAAGAAGCCGTAACACGCGTCTGCCAGGTGTTACAGCGATGTCGATATTTTATCAAAGCAGGATGTGACCAGATGGTGAAATTAAAGCTTACCTGGAAGGCACTGGTGCATGAGTCTGCCCGTTTTCTAGGAAGCGGGATTGGTGGAATATATATATATATATATATATATATATATATATATATATATATAGTTTGAACTGTGCGTCACTTTTTGAATTGATTATTTCCCCTCCTATTTGCACACATAAGTAAAACGTTGCATCTGCATCAGGAAAGGGTGCATACAGTTTAGATCCGTGGTACTCAAAGTATGGCCCGGGGGCCACATGCGGCCCTCCTGATCTTCACATGCGGTCCCCAGCTGAATGACTGCACAGGGCTGCTGTAAACTTCAGAAACCACTAAACATTACAAATATGTTAAATAAAAGGGAACACATTTATTTACAGGCTAAATAAATGAAAAGAAGCAAACAAGGTGTCCTGTGAAACTTAATTCAGTAGCATTAATTTTTCAATACATTTGCAGCAAATGTGTAAAAATGTGATGGTCGCTTCAATATTCAAAAAGTATATTTCATAAATATGCAGAAGCATTACTCCTTAGTACATCAGATTAGATAAGTGCATTCATAAGTATTTTATATAAACCTGATTGTTTTAAAAAAACAAACAAAAAAAATGTGTAGAAATATGCCAGTTGCGAATTAAGAGGCAAGTCAGTTGCCACGTAAAACACTTTAGGTGGACAGGATTATTATACATGGACAACATTATAGTTTATTAAATGAAATGCAAGAGGTTTGTACAGCATATATCCTGAACTCATGTATTTCGAGGTGCTCTTAATTGTCATAATGATGAATATGGAGGCAAGGTGAAATTAGGCAACTGCCAGGGATCAAATAATTGGTTCAAGTGGAAGGCTTTCCTTGATCCCAGGTTGTCTGGTTTCACTTTGTGGAATTCTGTTTCATTTCAATTTAATAATCAAGTTACTTCCTTTTTACACTTGCCTCTCCCCAAATGTAACAATAACAAGCAGAAAGGCTTACCCCAATGTGCGGTAGAGGGATAGAAATTCAGATACAGAATAATTCATTTTTGTCAAATCTATGATTCTTCTAGAGACTAGGGGCTAATTTGGAGGGTATTATGTTAAGAAACACTCAAAATAATTTGCAGATGACACCATGTATGTGATTCGCTTCTCCTACACCCATCTTAAACCCCCCCCAACCCCAACCCACCATGCTGCCATTAATGTGGCCTTCGAGCACACCACATACCATAGTTTGTGGCCCTTGGGGAAATGTTTGCGAGTGCCCATGGTCTTAATCTTGTTTCAGTACTGTGGCTAGGATTATGTCGTGGACTGCTCTCTTCCTGTTTCTGGATTAGTGATGCATTTTGCTGACCTATCCTCGTCTTTTGGTGGGCGGGATTTTTTTCCGGAATTCTTTTCAAGACCGCTTGTACTGTGGTGGAAAGTCCACTAATTGTACAGATTTTCCCACAGTCATAAGTGTGCGCTGGGAAGCAAATGGGTGTTTGCTTTGTAGAACCTTGGTATGTGCCACTATCAACTCTGTGGTAATTACAAAACATTTTTTTCTGAATTTTGTGCTCTTCTGAATCTACGCTACCTGTAGTATGCACAATTGTTGCAAAAATCATGGAAGAGTTCAGCGTAACATTCATATTTAAGGTATATGAAAAATTTGTTCTCTTGGAATAACATTTTTTAATGTGAAGACACATTGTCAAAACATGTCCAGTTGTTTATTTAGTTTTGCCTAACAACTGAAATTGTTTTTAGTGTGGGCAAGCTGCAGCCTGCCTCTCAAATACTTGGGTCTTCAACATCCCTACCTGAACCTGCCTTTTGCGTTTCTCTGTCCCCTGCCAGCCAGCCAATGACCTCCAGATGCAACAGGACCACTTAGAGAGCAACGCCTGTTCACATTCGAATTCCGGCATGATAAAATGGGTTTGGTTGTACATAGTTTGCAAAAAGGTATTCCAGTCACGTTTGCAAATTATTAATAATATACTGGCTAGACAGCCTTTAACCATTAGGCTAGATTATATTACGATTAGGTAAAATTGTGTGGCTTATAACTCTATATAGAAATTAGCTAGATTAATTGACTAAATACACATAAAATACACATTTATAGAAACTGTAAGGTAGATAAAATAAATTGGTAGCCATTTGCAGTGGTTAAGAACTGGGGACATCCTGATTCTCAAAATCAGGATTTCCAAGCAAATATGTTGTGACTCAATTAGAAAAGCCTGCCTGCTTTCCAGTCTTTTATTTCTGTGAGTATGTGTGAGAAATATGTCTGGCCCTGCAAAACAAAGTCTGTTTTGAGAGACCCGTAAAATAACTCAGTCAGTCAAACAAAAGTTTATTTGGACTAATTAGTCTTTAAACATTTAAAATCTCCATAAATACAGACTTTTAAAATCCCATATCTTGAATAAAATCTATCATAAAAATTCATACATTTAAAATTCATTACTCTTTCCAACATTCCGTATAAAGTACTGTATATCTGTTAATATTTTAAGACCAGTATTTCAGTTCTATTCACATTTAAGAATTTTGTTTTTTGCGTTTTGGGTGATCTTCCCCATAGCCCAAGCTATATCTAAATTACTCGTTTCTGTTAGATCTACTGCTTCTACCCTATTTTTAATACCATACTTTTTAAAAATTGGGCATAAAAACACTTTCTGTATATCCAACATCTTCTGACAGTCCAATAAAATATGTGATATATCGCACGTAGTTCCCAGAGTGCAAACACAGTTCCCTTTGCTTTAATTTTTTGCTTTTTTTTACCCCATTGTTTGCATAGCAAGGGTTAACACCAGTTCTTAACCTTAGCAATTCTCTTCTTATCTGCTCACGCAGTAGTCTATCAATATAAGGGAAATGCTGCTCATTTTGCCACGAGTTGGCCATAAAATGTACAGATTTTTTCCTCTTGAGATAATCTTGAAAGTGGCTCGAAAGATTTCTGTTGCACCCTACAAAACTTTTTAAATTTCAACCACCAAATGTTGGTGTAAGTAAAATGCCTGGGAGGCAAAAGGAAATGAATCCCTGCAAAAGGTGTGGATGATTAGATTTAACAACCTTGAAAATCATTAACCCCCCACCCCTCCTCTCCCCCCACTTCCAACACCCTTGTGAGAAAGGGGTAAGAAATGCAGTGCCAATAACTGATCGACCAAATCCTAAACAGGCGGATTTTCCATAATGGATAATCCCCATGGCATGCTCCTCAAACTATACAAGAGACCTGTACCTCCTGGACTGCTCTAGTTTCATGACTCAGACTAGCATCCTTAATCCTGGGTAAGAGTTGGCCTATTTCTACTCACTTAGATGTATGATTGTCTTTGTTAATTTGGTATCTGATTGGCAGCTGGTTATTCAGTAGAGTTCCAGAATCTCCTCGACAGGTTGTTTGTTTTACTTTTTGGATTCGGGTTCGAGTACAGTTTTCACAGAACATACACAGAGACTCGCAATCTCTGTTTAATTATTATTCGATTTGTTTTGTAGATTGATTATCCGCCCTGATGGAAGGCCCTCCAAAGGCGATGACATCATCCCTATCACCAATAGCTTTCAATGTGTGCAAGGTACAGTGTGCTTTTATTTATGGATTTCAGTGTTTAGTATTGTGGTGGAATGGGAGTGCACATAAAAGGAACTAGTTGGCATTCGTTGTATCTGAAATTGAAAACTGATGCACTTTGTGCAGTGGGGAGAAACTAATCTCATCGAAGGCTGCTCGTACTTTGATGGTTGTTATCTTTAGAGAGATGGGGGTCCTGTAAAGTTGGGATTCTCCCTCCACCCTCCCCAGGTGCGGGGGATATTGAAACAGTTTCTGGTTTCACAACTGTATCCAGAGTGCTTGATCAGAGCAATTGTGCTTCTAGTTCTTTATTTTAAAAAAACGAAATTCTGTTTCACAATAACTGTGGACAGCTCTCCTGTACTGTGCATGAGCTTGAAAAAAGTTTTGCTCTTTATATATTTTACACTGTGAAATCCCATTGAAGGGATATCTGAAAATCTTCGAGTTTTCTACTGTTCTATAGCATGGTCCCTGTGGCACATGCTTTCACATTTTAAAGTGATTTTTGCCTTTGTTTTCCAAATGCTGTTTCAAGAATTAATATAGCATAAGATAGCAAATAGACAAACACAACTTCATTTGAAACACAATAGATCACAGAAAAAGCGGAATCTATGCCTTTTGTTTTGATAGGTAACATTACGTTTTATGGCTGGCTTACGACTCCAGATTCGGTGCATTGTTTGTGCTATAGGTGCGTGGTCTTCAAAATAGAAAAGCCACGGCTTGGTCTCACTGCTGTACAGTATTGCTGTTGAACAGTGAATCACGTAATTTATTTCACAGCTATTAAACTTGTCAGCGGAGTAAGTCAGCTTAATATTAGTATTGTTATTTAATCTTATGAAACAATGGAGAGCCGGTACAATGTAAGAGGGGTTACATAAACTAGCAGAGCTGTGAAAGAGCTGGCACAATGCTATAGTAGTTACGTACACTTCTAAAGCTCAGTAATTTCAAATTTCGATTAGTATGCAGAAGTGGTCACCAAATATGCTTCCAAAACTGACAGAGAAATTAAGATATTAAAAATCTGGAGACCTGCTCAAGAGGTCTATGTAAGAAGTGGCAAGCGAAAAATCATTCCATTGCGATGCAGACTCTTCTTTACAGATGATGGCTGGTGGAGCATTTGTTTATCATTTACACATTTGTTTTAAAAATTTTACATAAACATGTCAACAGTTCATCAATTTTGATTTTGCAAACTTGGGAATAATCATTTTAAGAGTTCAGATTTTTGTTGCAGAAGATATGGCAGGGCTTGAATGTAAGGTGGTTGTTATGGAAAGTATAGGGCTCAGAAGGGGAAATGAAATGAGTCCCTGAAAGTTCAGTTCATAAATTTGCAAGTAATAAAGATTGATATACGTCTGTAAATAGGGTGTACCATTGCGTTGCAGTTTAGATGATTGATAGAGTAGCAGGCTTAATTCCCTTTATGTTATTCAGCTTCCTCAAAAGTGTGATAAGTTTGTCTTTTGGGCACTTGTTGTGGGCCATTACAAGAGTAAGTAGAACAGGCTTTATAGTTGGTTTTATTAGTGGTGATGGCCTTGCTAGTGTTTGGCTTAAGCCCATTTAGCAGAGCTGTGGCTTAATTGAAAAGACATTGGAGATTATGTATGAGAGATGTTGAGTGGTCCGAGAGGGATGGAAACTGCAGTGGCTTTGGCCATAGAAGAGTTGGGGCTGTGGTTGGCAATAGTAGTGCAGTAGGGCTGTTAGACCGCTCTATCACATTTGATACTTGGGATTATTCTGTCCTACGACACCATTTGTGGAATGTTTAGATGAGTGACAGAGTCCTTCAGTGGTTAGCATCTTGCGTATTATGAGCAGCCCTTAAAGTAAATTCTGTTCCACTTCAAATTTAAAAGCATCCCGATATCTCTTCGGATACTGCAGGGAATCTCACTATGTCCTATTCTTTTCATTATGCATGTGCATCCTCTGTTCAACATCATAAGATTGTTTGGGGGTAAAGCTCTGGCCCTGAGGAAACACAAGTCCTTCTTCATTTGTATGCTCAATCTACCAGCTCCCTCCTCAACCTTCATAATTACATGGTAGCAGTAGTTCATCGGATGGGGCTTAACTCCCTTAAACCTTTGGCATGAGAGATCTTTAGATGAGCCTTGCCCAAAAACAATCAAGGTTTCTGTTGTCTTCTCTATCATATTGTTTAGGCAAGACTACAGCAAGAGTGTTTATGTGAGATTCTCCTGTCCACCTTAGCTAAATTACAGTGATTATATCATACAGTGGTGCGCTTCTTTTATCATCTAAAGAGAACCATATAGCACTGTCTGGGAGTGGATCAGCAAATCCATTTTAAATGTTTATTCCGAATGCAGAAATTATTCTGAAAGCCTGACCGCTCTCCCATTTTTTTGCTGGTGCTGCGCCTATTTTCCAGCCACCTCCCTTCACTGTGAAAACATGCTTCTGAAGTCCCTAGATAAAGACAAACGGTTCAAGGCAAGGACAGTAAGACTGTTGGGCCTTAGACTGTGGAACAACCTTCTGATACAGAAGGTGTTGGTTGATTCCCACGTGGTCTTTAGGAAGGCCTAATAAGTTTGTATTCTATTCTATTGCAGCATTTATATAGATTTTACTATCCCTATTTGGCGGGGGGGAGGCTGAAGCTCTTGCCTACATGAGTAGCACGCTACATCTTCTAGTGTGTGGTTGAAAATATGTATTTGATTTGATCCTATGTTGGAAGTGTTTCCATGTCGCGTGTCAAGACCACCGAGCTTTGGGTATCGTGTTATGAAACACTGCAAGTAGCAGTGTGTTAGATAATGAATTATGAGAAACAAACGTGCAGTTTTTGGGCTTTAATTGTGCTGGTAGCTTTGAACAGCTCTGCAAGTCTCTTTATGGTATTTTTTTATATGAAATCGTCTACTTAGCTAGCTACTGTACTGGGTTGTCCAATCTGAGGGTTTGTGTATAGTTGTGGTTCTGTGTTGGCATGGTTGGAGGGAGAGAAGTGGCGAGGTCTATTGGGATGTGCATTTCTTTTATTATCATCCTATATTTGAGTGTCTTTGTGAGATGTAAAGAAGCAGTCAAATTGTATAGATATTTGAGACCTACAGTGGTAGACTATATTAAAGTCCTCCAAATCGTCTAGTAATGTATAAGTGTTCTTGTGAGAAATTGGGTTTTGGTTGACTGTGGTGGGAGCCTTGGTCAAGCAGCAGCCACAATAATTGTCTGGAGGAGGTATAAGACAACCCTAAAATAACCTGTTTTCAACCCTCTGGTATCTTTGAACGGAGCAGTCCGGCTTAACTTGGAGGCATTGTGTAAAGTATTTGTGCAACACTTCAAACAGTTATAAAGTGAAAACACCACAAATAAAGAATCTTAGGTCCTGTTTTGCAGAGCATGGTGAGGGTCAGCGTCGCAGATGCATCACTCAGCCAAAGCGGTGCGTTGGTTCCAAGATGTGGCGAGGCTGCGATGCGAGACCCTGTGTTGTCAACAAGGGCTTGTGATGCAGAGTCTGGCATTGAAGATGCGTTGCACAGTCCGGGCGTTGCGTCTGTTCTGAGGCTGTTGTCGACGAGGATGTGAGGGTTTGCGCTGAAATTTTCATGCAGCAACAGTTCTGATGAGGCATAGAGTGTAAGTCTTTGTGATGATTAAGACCCTTCAGAGGTGGCAATGCATCAGTTCGGCTCGGGGTTGCGCTGCACAGCAGAGGAGATGCTTCCATTCCGCTGGATCCACAGAGGTTGGCAGAGCACTTTAGGCCCACTTCTAAGGGTCCAGGACTGGGCGGCTCCACTTTCCTGGGTAGAGTCACAGATTGCTCAGTTCAGGTGCTGGGGTCAAAGTTATTGTGGCCTTTTGTCCATGAGGCTCAAATCAGGGGGCCAACCAACTGGCCCTTGGAGTCACTGGTGGTCCTGGGTTCAAGAGATACTGGTCCAGTCCTTCTCACACAGATAGGAGGGCAGCAAGCGGGCAGGTCAGCACAGCAGAGCAGCAGTACTTCAGAGTGGCAGTCCTTTCACAGCACAGCAGTCCTTCCTGGCAGAATATCATATCCCCCAAGTCCAGAAGTGTACTTAAGAGTTGGTGTTTAGGCTGCAGTATTTATACCTAGGCCTTCTTTTGAAGTGGGAGAAGCTTCGAGAGGTTTCCTTTCGAAGTCCAATCCTGCCTTCCCTGTCTTGGCTCCAGACTAACTACAGGGGGTATGCAGCTCTTTGTGTGGAGGCAGGACACAGCCTATTCAAGTGTAAGTAGGTCTGTGCCCAGTTCCATCCTCTCTTGATGCCAGCTGTGGTCCATCAAGGCACACCTAAGCTCTCTATTGTGTGTGCTGTCTAGGAGGAATACACAAAGCTCAACTGTCAGCTACACCCAGTCATGTGACCCACAAACGGGCTGTTGAACTAAATGGCTAAGGCAGGAAAATGGCAACTTTCTTAGACTGTGTGTGTGTGTGTGTATGTATATGTGTGTATATATTACCTACTGGCGGTCGCCAGTAGGTAGTTATAGTTAGGACCCTGTTTCCATAGGAAATCCGCAACATTCTATTTGGAATAACTTTGGCGCCGGTCGACGAATCCTCGCGAAATTTTCAAAACTATATATATATATATATTATATACATACGTTTAGAAAGTTGCCATTTTTCTGCCTTCGCCATTTAGTTCCTACAGTCTGCCTCTGGGTTACATGGCTGGGTGATACGTATGTATATATATCTCTCTGTGATCAAACAACCAAATTAATAGGGCAGTTGAGGAGACACTGCTGGTGTGTAGGAACCGTTTACAAACGATAGGATCGGAGGTTAGATTAAATAGACACAGCACGGTTTGTTGGCTTCTAAACAATTAGATCGGATGGTGGGCCATTGAAAGAGAGAAGGAAGAGGGCTGCCTTGAATGGGTTCATTTCCAGGTTTTTGAAGCAAGAAGAACTGATTCTGGTTTATTTAGAAAATAAGAAACATGTGGTCACGGACCGATGTTCAGGAAATTCAAAGGTGCCGAAAATGATTTTGGATAAGTGCTCATTCATTGTGAGTCCTGAGGAGAACCCTAGAATACTGAAGGGTTATGAAACGCGTCCACAGTTTTTGTAACCATGAAGTGTATTTTAAATCCAAGACAGTGAGGTTCAGGGTTGTTATTGAAAAAAAGACTTACATTTTTTTGCCTATTGTACCTGTACTGTAGCACTGCGTGGTTTCATAGCCCAAAGAGAGGAGCACTAAATATATGAAATAATAATGAGGCTCCTGATAGGCTTGAAAACTCAGAACGTGGGTTCAATTGCATGTTATAAAAATTTGATGTTATTATTTTGTATGATGCACAAAAATGTTTTTGATATTTATTATATTTCATGTGACAACAGGAGTTTTTGGTACATGTTGATGTGAGTGGTCTATGTACATTGTGTTATGTATGCGCTGGGTATGATTTTATGATTATGAGAATTTGCATAGATTGAGAAATGCTGTAACCTGAAAAAATAAATTAAACCAAAGTCAGAAAATAAATGGTGATCATATTAATTTGGTTGTGTGATCACAGATTAAACCAGGTTTGGTAAATAGAAGTCCGTATAGGCACTTGTGACATTGAGTATATAGATGTATGGACCAGCCTTACTGACTAGGGTCCAAGCCTTAGCAGGTTGTTGTAACATCTTAAAGTGGCATTTTAAAAATTGTAATTTAAAACCTAACTTTACCATGAGAGAGGATTTTATGTTATAATTCATAAGATAGCAAGTATGAGCTGGTTACCTGCTCCCATTTGAAAATTTGTCAGTAAAGAAGTACAAGAGCAACCTAAATGTCCATGGGTATCCAGTATTGAACTTGGAACATGTGTTTACATGGAACTGTTTTTTAGGAAAAATAAATGTACGGCAGAAGATAATGGTCTAGAATTAATCCTAAAACACAATTTTTATAAGACAGAAGATACCTATAGCGAGTCAATTGCTTTCAAAGGCAAAGAAGCCAGTATAACGTAATTGAGTTCAATCCATCCGGATTAAGCAATAACAAAAATGCATAAGCAAATAACATAGAGCCTGATTACGATGGTGGTGAACCCGCCACCGACAGGCTGTCGGTGCCGGGTCCACCGCCATTGTGAGGCCATTTCCCGCCTGCCAGATTATGATGGCGGGTGGTGTGCTGGAGGGTGGAAAGATCGACCGCCATCAAGCCGACAGTAGCAATCATTCCGATTGCCTGTCGGACCGCCCTGCATCCCCAGAATGATGGTGGTGCCTAGCAGGCACAGCCCGCCTGATTAGGATGCTGGATCCCTGCCAACCTTTCCATGGCGGTTGACCCGCCATTGAAAGACTGGCGTGGATGAACTTTGGGGGCCCGTAGCGGGCCCCCCTTGCCCCGGACACTTTCTACATTTCCCTGCACCACGTGGTAGGCACCGCATGGTGCCTGCGACGTAGTGCAGGGACATGTAATACATGCCGTTTTTACATTGCGGTCACCGCAATGTAAAATATGGGGAGTGCGACCGCCTTGGTGGCTGTCGTATTGTAATTCTCCCTGTGAGACCGCTGCCTTGTAGGCAGGCGGTTCCATTTCCCGATACGATACCGGACTGACTGAAGTCCGTCCACCATCGTAATCATCCCCATAGAGTAGTGAGCCGTCAAAAAGTTTTTTAAGAGCAGCTCTAGGCAATTCCCACAGTGTGAGGATTTTGGTGCAAGGCCTGTCTGTATTGGTTTTGATGGTGTTTTGACCCTCTGCCAGATGGGAGGGTCTCTTCAGGACTCATGAGAACCTGGCTGACTACTATGAGTAGGATTAGCTACTGTAGGTAGTAATAATCCTAGGTGGATGTATGTGTGAACAACTAAAAATACATAATGGCAGTCTTCTTTGAAGGAGCCTGGGTGGCGATGTAGCTCCAGGACTCCACGAGACCGCAAGTGGCCAGCCGATAGATAAGCCTGTGTGGGAATTGTACATGATTCCAGGCTCACTACAGGATTGTATTGGTAATGTGCGTTTTATAAAGGGATCTAGTCGCTTACTTGGGCCACGCAAGAAGATCAAAATTGTGTCATAAGATTAATTCTAGACCGTTATCTTCTATCGAATATGCATTTTTCCTAAACATGAGTTTCATGTGACTGTCCATTTGGAAACTAACACTTATTAAATGTAATAATGCAACTCCAGTGTTATCATATTGGAGAGGCAGGCCTTGCAGTAGTGAAAAACTAATTTGAGAGATTTTCACTACCGGGATTCGTAAAACGTAAAATATATATCCAATATTTTAAGTACACTGCACCCTGCCTTCTGGGCTGTCTAGGGCCTACAATGTGGGTGTCTTACATTTATTAAAAAGGAAGGCTTGGGCCTGGCAAAAAGTTTATTTTTCCCGGTTAATATGGCAGTTTAAAATGCACACACAGACTGCAATGGCAAGTCTGAGACATGTTTAAAGGGCTACTCAAGTGGGTGGCACAATTAGTGCTGTAGGCCCACTGGTAGCATTTAATATACAGGCCTCTGGTACACATAGTACCACTTTACTAGGGACTTGCAATCAAATTAAATTTGCTAATTGGGTAGAAAGCCAATTCTACCATGTTTTAAGGAGCGAGCACAAGCACTTTAGCACTGGTTAGCAGTGGTAAAATGTGCAGGGTCCTAAAAGCCAACAAAATGGGTCCAGAAAACATGAGGGTACATGTCAGTTACAAGCTATTTAAATGTTGTTAGAAAAAAACGGACATCTTATAACCTTTCATTTCACACCTGTTTACTCCTCTGATTGTCATGTTCACTTAAAAAAAAATACCCTCACTTTGCAGTCAGAGATAGAAAGTAACCATCAACCTCCAGAATAAAATATTTGTAAGAAGACATAAACTGACATTTGACCTCTGTCATAAAAACAAGATTTAAAAGCATCTTTAGTGCTCATTCCCTTTCTGATTGAACAGAACACCCTTTTGCCAGCTCCAACTCTCACCAGAATGGGTCAGTAGGCCCTAAAATAGCCTGCCCTGATAAAATCTGATTGTACATAGTGAGTGGGCGAGTAGATTTACGAGGCCTGTTTTCGTGTGAAAGGCACTCTTTGTGATGTTGTTAGCATGCAGTATCGAGTATAGTTTTAAATCCATGGTTACTTTTTAGGTTTCAAACTTCTCTTGATGTTGTCAGGTGGAGGGGGGTGAGGGGAGTGCTTCAAAGTTCCTTAGGAGATATGGCGGTAGGCTGGTAGTTATGCCATTGTCAGCAGGTCATCATAATCTGTCTTTGTTGTATTTCGCTTTATATGGGTACTCATCATCCTTGTGCTAATGACACTAAGGCAGACATTGAGTTGTAGACATCTTCGAGGCTATCTATTTTCAGAATGATTTGAGTGACATCTACATAGTTGTAAGAGGTGAAGTTGTTTGACCTAATCCGGTTTGGTAAGGGGGATTAGGTAGATATTGAATAATTGAGGGGATATGACAGACCCCTGGGAAATGCCATAGTGTTGTGTGTGTGAGGCGGTGATGTGAAAGGGGTTAGATTGACTACATTTGTCTCTGTGGTAGTTAACAAGGAATCTATTTTAAATAATTTTCATGGATTCCAATGTCATGATGTCTTTGCAGTAGCGTGTGATGGTGGACAGTGTCAAATTCAGCTGATAAATCTAAAAGTAATAAGGCAGCTACTAGGCTTTTGTCCTCTGTATGTTTAGGATCATCCCAGACAGATATGATTGCTGACTCTCTGCCTGATCTGGAACCAGACTGTTAGTCTGACAGTACGCTATAATGTTAGGTAAAGTTAGGAAGTTGAGTTAAAACTGCTTTCTCAAACATATTTCCTAAGAATTGCCCATTTGATATGGGCCTGTAGTTTGCGGGGTCAGTTGGTGGGAGGTTTTTCTTTTTAGGAAAGGTCTGATATAGGAGGTTTTGAACTCAAATGGGCATGAACCTAGTTTCAGAGACTTGCTAAGTAGCCATCTGGCTATCTCCCCTGCATATGATGGGTTGAGTAAGGATAGCTTTAAAAATGTTTGGTGTTGCTGGGTCTGAAGGTGATCCTACTGGTCTGGCTGCAATGATAATATTGAGGATATCTTCTTGTGACAGGGTATTGAAGGTATTTTTTCATGGATGATTTTTAGTGTCTTTCTGTGTGTTAGGTCACGTGTTGTGGTGTTGTCCGCTTTCTGTATTATGTCATTTTCAATCTTTGTAATTTTTTAGATCAAGTCATTGGACATTGTGTTACATAATTCTTATGAAAGAGGTGTTTCTATGTTTAGGCACTCTGGATTGAGGAGTTCTGTTTGGGGTGATTTAGAAAGGCAGTCTGCCTCATTTACCTGTGTAGAGTAGAGGTGTCCTTTTATGGTTCAGATGGCTCTTTTGTAGGCTTTATTATAATTCCTTAGTGTTCTTTTATCTGTTTCGTCTCCTGATGTTTTTGCATCTGCTGTGTAGTCTGTTGAGTTGTGTTTTCATTCTTTTGATTTTGTCATTAAACCATGTGGTGTTAGTTTCATGGTCAACCTTGGATGTGTTTTTTGTTGGTATCTGTTTGTCAAGAGCAGTGGAGAGCCAGTTATAGAAGGTGTGTATGACTGTTGGCTGTATGTTTATTTGATATTTTTCAAGGTGGGTGTTGAGTTGCTGGATGTCTGTTTTTTCCATTTTCTGTACAAATGTTTGTTTTGGTGGTCTTCAAAGTGTTGTTATTGATAGTTTTGTAGATCCTGAATGTGATAGAGTTGTGATATCTCCAGCGAGTTTTCTGTAACCAAAACCTGTCCTAAGGGTGCAACTATGACATCTACTTTGTGTCCTGTGCAATGAATTGGACCCGAAACGATTTGTTGTAGGTTGAATGAAGGCTTCAAGGTTGATTGAGATAGCTGAGGTTGTGGTTAGATTCTTAGTCAAACCATATGTTGAGTTGACCATGTATAGATCTGTGTGGTCCAGATGGGTGCTGTTTCCTGTATCAAGTGACACATCTTTAAAATAGGAATTGCTGTCTTGTTGTCTATATATTAAGAGGAAGGAATAGGTAATAATTGGAGTGGAATGACCTCTTACCATCAATGATTCACAGCCATCCATGGTGAGGTTTTCAATGATTTTTATTTCTAGTGTTTATTTAATGAATGACAACTAGTCTTCCAATTTTGCCAATCCAATTTTTGTTAATGATTGTAAAAATCAGTAGGGATGGTTTTATGGCATGTGGGTGCAAAATCTTCTCTGAGCCATGTTTCATTTATGAAGGAGAAGTATGGTGCTTCTGGGAGTAGGTCAAAGATTTTAAAGCAATTTTTGTGCATGGAACTTGCATTGATTATGCATTTTATTTGGATTTCTTTCTTCAAATCCTATAGTAAGGGTGGAGGTGAAAGGGCATAGGATTTTCGGATGTGGCTGGTTTGAGGGTGTATAGTGCTTGTGCATTTGGTGAAGTTGGAAGGGATGTTATTTTTGGTTGGAAAAAATGAGGACTTTGAGATATATGTGTGTGTGGTTTTATTTGGTGGTGGATTTGTGTAGAGATTCGGAAGTCATAGTGGGAAGGTAAAATAAGGAAACCTTGTGACCATACTTTTGCATTTTCACTTGAGATTTTTTTTTTTTTTTAGTGTCCTTCTGACAAGTGACATTGTATTTATAGGTGGTTATTGTGCTAGTGTGAGCTAGTGCGGCTCCCTCCAGTTTTAAGGTTTTGCTATTAAGCACCAATAAGCTTTGTTGGTGCTCCCTTTGCTACAAGTAATAAAATCAATCAATGGTCAAGATTTCTAGCACCTGATAGCAGACTATTTGAACTGTTTCCTTTTGTTGAATTTTTATGTCAAGCCTGGAAGATGGTTTGCAAAAGTCTGTAGAGATGAAAATTCAGTGCAGCGTTGTAAGTAAAAGTAATCCAACACTAACCACAGATTTTAACCTTCCAATTTTAGCACACAGTTCTTTTTTTTTTTTTTCTTTTTTTTTTGTTCTAGTAAAATGGTAACGTATTCACTGTTTTGCAGTGTTTTGTTATTCTTTTTAGTGTAAGAACACTCATTCCTTATTGTGCATCAGCGCTATAAAAAACTGTTAAGTAAATAAAATGAGTTTGGGGACCCTGTACAGTATAATGTTGTGATCTGTAAAATTCAGTGCCAGGGAAATATCCAGAAGAAGCAGTAAAGTTAAATCCCCGTTGTTCCACAAGTAGCTGCTTAAATTTCCCCCTACATTATTTCAACATAACAATTCGTTGTTTATTTTTCGTCATCCGTTGTCTTTACTAAAACATTTACTCCTAACAAGGTTAATAGTTTTAGGGTTAAGGTAAATAACAGGTTAAGATTTAGGGCCAATTTTGAAACTAATGTTAATTTTAGGGTATGAAAGAGTCTTGGGGTAATAGTAAAGGCTCAGTTCAGCACTAGTATAAGAATAAACCCTTAACTGCTGACGCTTAGGTGGTAGGTCTCTTGTTTTGAAATTTCCAAATTAGATCATTTTTTGATTTTCTTGTCTTTTTCTTTGGGGGGGGGCAATGGTAAATAAGTACTACACAGGATAGTGTAGTGCTTTTAGGGCTCACGCCTAGCATTGCAGTGCTCTTGTAAAGGGGGTTCTGAAAGGTGCTCACACGCTCGTGCGTGTGAGCAGGCTTTCGCCACCCGCCATTGGCTTTCGCTTTAAAAAAAAAAAAAAGGCATGCGATTGGGCAAAGGCGGGAGCATGTCCCACCTTTGCAACGCTCATTCCCGTCGGTGGCCAGCACGCGCAGTAGCACGCATTCGCCGCGCTCCCACCTATTGCTCCTCACGAGCTGCAGGTTGGTTCTGTGCATACTTGTTGTTTCTTTTTACTGAACTGCACGTTCACTGTCCGGGACTTCGCTTAGTTTCGGCCCCTGACAAGAAGGACTGGATAGAAATAACGGGCTGCACGCTTTCTGAGTTTATTTCACCAACAGAAGAAATACCAGCATGGCTTTAGATACCCGACCCGAGTGCGTGTTGTGCTCAAGAGGAGCGAGCACACATATTGTTTGCGGGGGGGGGGGATTATGGGGAAGTTTGATCACAAGTGACACCTGGTATGGGAATGTGTCTAGTGTGTTAGGTCAGGAAATGTGAAGGGCGGGGCCTTCTTTCAGGACACTGCACTCCCGCGCTGCTTTCTTCAGACATGCAACCTTCTCCACTTCCAGGCAGGTCAGGGTGATCAGGTTTTGATAACCAAATACAAGGCACGCCACAGACATAAAAGCAGGACTACTCACAACCAGAGTTCTGAAACTAACTGCAACTCAACACCGGTGTCTTCTTTGTTACATGCGCTGCTTTCTTATGAGTTGAATAGAAGGGAGAGTTTGGAAGGAAGTGCCTTTTGACTTTTTTTTTTCTTCAGTTTTATATAGCGTGGACTCGAAGGTATTGGACCGCTTTACATGAGCTCCAGATACATTACAGAAGGACTTTTCGTTCATTATGGTATTTTTATTTTTTTGGAGGACACCGGCAAATTAAGTGATTTGCCCAGAATCACACGATGTTGAAGCGATGCCGAGACTCGTCTCTCGTTCCGCAGTTCCAAAGTCAACACTCTCTGAGAGCTGGTACATAAAGTATGTTTGTAGAAATTGCCGGGGACCACAATACATCGGAGCAGTCCCAGCAATGCCGAGTTGTCACATCGACCACCGGATGCAGGTATAACTTGGTCGCAGGCAGGGCAGGTATACTGTGTTGTCAGAGCCCAGGCGGCCGCCACTCATGGTGTTTCATCCCCCTGCAGATTGGCACATCTCGCACAATTATTTGGGTTTGGTTTGGTTATACACGTACAAGTACTATTTAACTGTTTTAAAAGTAACAACAATGCCTGCCCGCCTGTCTGTGAACAAACGAACGTTGTCTTGGATATCGAACTCTCATTGCTGGATCTGCAAAACGTTCAGCGTAAATAACCACATCCCGACCGCCACCTCCCCCCTTTCACTTTACATTGGAATGAGCCATGTGGCATCCGCACTCACTCACTCCTGACCTGGTTCTAGGCTTTGCTTGTCACCTTATCACAGGTGAGTTTTATTGTACTCGCATCGGCCTAGTTATCCACACCAGGCCCAATCAGGTGCTCGACCTTAGTTCCCCTCACTGGTTAGTTCTCGGATGCATCATCCAGTTAAAAAGACATCCTAAAACCAGTGGCCAACTTGGGTCGCATCAGTGCCCCTATGGGACTCCATTCAGAGAATGTAGTTACTTCAGGGGACAGCTGCAAAGAATGAGTGGTGACGGCTCCGCCTTCAGAACACAAGACAACAAACGCCCCTAGACTATCTCCCATGCCATGGTGCTTGATACATAATACTCAATACAAAGCCCTAGAGGTGACCCGAACAGTGTTGTGCTTTGTATGAGCAGTAGCACTAAGCACACTAATTCACTCAATTCGGTAGATAGATGATGGTAACTCAAGGCTAGGATACAACCATCTCTACTCTCAGGACCTGTGGCTGGATACAGCAGAATACTGTATGTACCAGCACAAAACATTCCCTCTCTCTAATTGGATTCCTAAAAATTAATCTGTCAGGAAGTGCAGAAAGAGCCAACACACTAAAGGTTAAACCCCAACCAGAAGTCAGGGACTGCTTATCCTTCATCACCAACCGCTCTAAAATAAACTACGAGGTCCTTAAGATCTTATATAAACATGGGCAAATTCAGAAGGGATTTCCAGGAGTAGAGGCGCTGATTGGAAAAAAAGCCCTCCATAACAAAAAAAAGGAGCAAGATCATTAGAGAACTTCTTTGTTCTAGCTACGCAGTACTTAAGACACAAGATTTAGGAACCTGGTTTAGATGCCAAACAGGTTTTCATACATGTGGGGACTGTAATGTCTGTCACCTAGGTATAAACAGGAACAAGCATTTGCAATGCAATAGGTCTCACATTTACGCGAGTTTGAGCTATTGACCTTGCAAATGACAATGCCTTTTATTTTTTTTATTTATTTTTTTAAAATTTGTTTATTGGTTTTACTCAAAGCCATACATTCATGATTGAACAACATATCTGAGATGGTCAACAAATCCAGGAACAGCCGTTAGTGCTTGACGTATACTATATCCTCTCCTCCCGGCCCACTTGTTTATTCATCTCCATTTCAACAGTAGGCGATACACAAAGATTCCCTTGATACACATTCCAATGCGACCACTTTTTATCCCACTTCTTGGGGCATCCCCGAGCCCCAAAGACTGCGGTCTCTGCTAGCATGCATCTATCCATCTCGTTAGCCCACAAGGTGACACGTGGTGGGTGCACTCCCTCCCCAGCCTCGGGCCACTTCTCGCTTCACCAACGTATATCCCAGTGTAGCGAAGTGCTGTTCGGTTTCCGTAAGGTCAGTTGCCTCCCATATGTTCAGCAGTCCCAGTTGTGGAGTCAATACTATGTCTTTCCCCAGGGAGGTTTGCATGTGCTCCGAGGCCCCCTCCCAAAGTGCCCGTATCTCTGGGCAACTCCACAACGTATGATAGAATGTAGCCTGTTGTCCACACCCCTTCGTGCATAGGTCGTCAGGTCTAGCTCCTATTTTCGCCAGAACTTACCCTGTGATGTACGAACGGTGCAATATGCGAAGCTGGGTCAGCCTGAATCTTCGTGTGATGGCCGCCTCTCGAGGGGACATGAGAGCCATTTGCTAATCTTCGTCGTCTAGAGTGCCCAGGTCATCCTGCCACCGCTCTCTAAGCTTTGAAAATGTATCTGGCAAGTTATTGCTCAACTTTTTATAAGTTAGGGATATTGCCTTCGAGTTAAGAGGTCCGTCTAATAGACTGTCTTCCAATGGCGATGTTTCCGGTATGTCTTTAAAGGATGGGAACGCCGCCGTCAGCGCGTGTCTAATCTGCAAATACCTATATGTTTCTCCTTGCGCCATCTGGTAGCGCCTCCGGAGATCATCAAAAGTAAGTAATGCTCCCTTCTGTACCAGGTCTTTCACCGCCGAAATCCCAATAAGGTCCCATTTGTCGAACCCGGGCTGATGGCACAGTATGCCTAGCCTCTGGGAGAACCACAACGGCGTGGCCCGCGAGAGGATCCCATCCCAGCCGAGAGTTAACTAGGTGCCAGGTCTCTAGTGTATGTTGAGTAGAACCGAAGAATCTCCCCCTCCCTTTCCTATCTGCAGTGTACAAAGCCCCCAGATATCCAGACCGGTCTGTTTGATATCGGCAAGCACGTACGCTGGGTCATCAGGAGGGTGATACATCCAGTGGTTGACCGCTACCAATTGCGCAGCCCAGTAGTAGCGCTGTAGGTTAGGGAATGCAATGCCTCCATCGTACCAACCTTTTGTCAGTTTTTTCAGTGCAATCCTGGAGGCCCCCCATCCCACAACAGTGTGTGAATCTCACCTTCGACTGCTCTAAAGTACAAATCCGGGACTCTATGGGGGCAGTTCTGCAATACATAGAGGAAACGAGGAAGGGCCAGCATCTTGAAAAGTGCCGCTTTCCCCAACAGCGTTAAGGGCAGCGACCTCCAATGCTTCACGTCGGCTCGCAGTCTAGCCAGAGGGGGAGCCAGGTTGGACCTATAGAAACAATCTGAGTCTGGTGTTATGAAAATTCCCAGATAGCGAAATCCCTCCATTGCCACTGTTATCTTGCAGTTCGACGGGAGTCGGGGGGCCGGGCCTCTCAGCATATATAATGTGGATTTATGCCAGTTAATAGCATATCCCAAATATTTACCGAAATTTGTGAATATGTCAAGTACCGCTATGATTGATTTGTGCGGGGAGGCTAGATACAACAGCACATCATCTGCATATAAGGATATGCGGTCTTCCAGGCCATCCGCCCACCGCAGCCCTCGCACCATCACATCCCTTCCCACCCAGGCCGCAAGAGGCTCCAGCATAAGAGAGAATATTAGCGGAGAGAGTGGGCATCCCTGCCTAGTACCTCGTCGCAGCTCGAACGTCCGGGTGGCATAGTTGTTGACTCGCACCTATCCCAACACTCCGGAGTAAAGAAGCCGTACCCAGGCTATGAATTTAGGGCCCAGTCCCACCTTCTTTAGTACCGCAAACATATACGGCCACTCGATAGAGTCAAATGTCTTTGAGGCATTCAGAGATAGCACTGCCACATCCTCCTCAATATATTCCCTACGAGCCATCACATTGTGTAGGCGCCGAATATTAAGGGCAGTATTTCTGCCTGGCATAAAGCCAGATTGATCCGGGTGCACCAGTGATGTGATAACTGTCACCAGTCTATTCGCCAAGACTTTGGATAGCAACTTTGTCTCTACATTGATCAGCGTGATTGGTCTGTAAGAGCCACATTGGTCTGCCGGTTTACCTTGCTTGTGTATGACTACTATGGTGGCTAATCGCTGGTCCGTTGGCAACCTACCTACTTCGAGGCTCTCTTCATACATGGCTTTCAGGTGGGGTACAGTCAGGGAGGCCGTTGTTTTCAGAAACTCTACTGGGATGCCGTTTGGACCCATGGCCTTTCCAGACTTGATCTGCCCCAGGGCTTTACGTATTTCCTCGTTCGAGAGATCCACCTTCAAGGTCTCCCTATCCCCCTCTGAGAGACTCGACACATCACTATCCCGAAGGAGCAGATGAGAGTCCTCGTCTGTATAAAGCGTAGAGGGGGTGTACACTCTTTCAAGATGATCAGCGAATTGCTCCGCTATTTCTCGCGGATGCAGCACCGTGTCGCCTCCCGGTGTTGTTAGCTTGTGCACCCATCTAGCTCCCTGCTCCCTTCTTTCCAACCATGCCAGCGTCTTGCCAGCACTCTCACCGAGTTCGTAGATTCTGTGTTGGGTTGCACGAAGTTTAGCCACCATATGTTCCCTGGTTTTCATCCTATATTCCTCCTGTTTCATTAGAAGCCCCTGGCTCGCGTCTGGGGAGGGATTTTGTAAATGCTCTAGCTCCAGTGTCAGGAGGTCCGACTCCGTCTGGACCAATAGTTCTCGTTTTTTGGAGACCTATCCAGTCTTCAGGGACAACGCTTTCCCCTTAAGAACTACCTTGTATGTTTCCCATAGTGTTTGTGCGGAGTCTACCGAACCGACATTTTCAGTTAAGTAGTTCTCGGTTTGTCTACGGAGTTCATCCCTGATATCCGGTACGTGCAGAAGCCATGGGTTAAGAACTATGGTAGCGCGTGGTTGTCGTTCCCAGTGTGTATTTTCCAACCGGACGGGAGAGCGGTCTGATATACCTCTTGGTAAAACTTTATACTGGGCGAAGTCACCTATTGAGGACAGACTGGTGAGAAAATAATCTATACGTGATAGGCTTGTGTGGAAATTCGAGAAGTATGTAAATAATGTACCAAGTGGGTGAAGCGCACGACCCACCTCCGTCAGCCCCATTGCCATCGCGAAGTTGGCCATTAGAGTATTTGCTTTCTCTTTGGATTTCGGTGGTTGGCGATCAATCGTGTTATGTTGTAGTCTCCCCCCCCCCCACCCCCCCCATGATCAGTGTGCCTTCTCTGAGTCCTACCAGCCTACGCCCCAGGTCTTCTAGCGCTGCTTTGCCCAGCGCTGGCGGTAGGTACACTGAGAGGATGTTGATGTGTCTCCCATCCCATTGGGCCTCTGCCCCTGCGAACCGGCCACTCGCATCCGCCCATGTCTTGTGAACAATAAGGGGGGTGCTTTTTTTAACCAATATGGCTGTTCCCCTTGAGCGCGTAGTGTAGTCCGAATGCACTAGAAGTTTATACCCCCACCTAGTGAGGGCCTTGGACTTGTGGCCTACCAGATGCGTTTCTTGCAGCAGGACTACATCTGGCGAGTGTCTTTTTAGATACTGCTGCACAATCCCTCTCTTAATCTTATCGCCAACCCCATTTACATTCCAGGTCATTACGGAGAGTGTTCGGTCCCAACCTCCCCACACCCCCCATATCTTTGCATCATACAGTTTCCCAACATCCGTATTACCACCACCAGAGAGAGAACTGGAAGACGCCCACCAAGCAGTCGTCTCCTCATGTACAGCGTGGATACTTTACCCTTCCAAGTCACAGTATAGCAATGTTCACCAATAAAGCCAACAAATAAACAACAAACCCAATGTCCAGCCCTGCCGGTATCTTCCCCCCTCCCCATGTTCTTGCCCGTAAAACAATTTAGTTTCAAACATCTCCCTGCCCGTGGATTCAGAACTACCCACCCCCAAACATGGCAGAGTGCCTCTCTCCCTCCCTGAAATGCTAGTTGTGCACGGGGTGGTCCGCTCCCCTCCCCGCCTGTTCATATCACAATTGACTAGTACTTTTGCCATCCACAATTAGATTTGCATGGTTCCGATCAGCACCCAATACTTAAAACCCATTAAGTCTATTTTCGCTCACTAGGTCCTCATTGGTAAGTCTCGCTTTGCTGGGTTTAGCAACTTCTTCCCAAGACCCCAACCAATTTGTACTTTCAAGTCTGGCATCGGCCCCCTACCAGTGAGGCCAGGGGTCATCACTCCTACTCTTTTGACTGTCCGCTCCCCTCCGGGCCCTTCTTTGCACCCTCTACCCGAACACCTCTGTCTTGGTGAGGCCCACCAGGACGTCCCCTGCCTTGGCCCCCTACTGTACTCCAGCCTTCCATCCAGTCCCAAGCGGCCTCGGGCGAGTCAAAGAACCACGATTTACCATCCGACTCCACCCTCAGCCTGGCAGGAAAAAGCATTGCGTACTTCACCTCCCGGATTCTCAGTTCTCTCTTTACCGCCTGAAAGCTGCGGCTGGGCTTGGACCGTGCCCGTGAAATCAGGGAAAAAGGCCACCTCAAAGTTATCTATCCTCAGCGGGGGTTAGCTCTCGCGGTCTGCAGGATGATGTCTCTGTCCCGAAAGTTGAACACTCGGGCGATAAGGGGTCGCGGGGGTGCCCCCGGTTTCGGTCTGCCTCCCGGGACTCTGTGGGCTCTCTCAATGGAAAAGTAGCTGGACAGAGTCTTTGGCCGTAAGTGTTTCGTGATGAGGTCATCCACATAAAGGTCTGCCGCCGGCCCCTTCGTTTTTTCGGGAACACCTAAGATGCGGATGTTGTTATGGCGAGCCCGACCTTCATAATCATCGAGCTGTTGTGCCATCCTTTCCTGCTTCTTCTGCATGCCAAGCATCTATTGTTGGAGTTCCGACGTGTCCGTCTGTAGGGCGCCTGTGACCATCTTGAGTTCTTTGACTTTTTCGTCCATCTTTCGGAGATCTGCCCTAATTAGGGAGACCTCCACTGTGACTGAGTTTACTGAAGCGCGCACTCCGCTGATAGCCACCATAACGTCGTGTAGGGTGGGCTCCGGTCCCTGCGTGGAGGCGATTGCCCCTCCATCTTTTTCCCCTTTCGGTGGACCATTTGCCTCTTCCGCCTTGGACCACGCAAATTTGGCCAGCTGCTTCTGGGCATGGAGGTGCGTTTGGCGAATGTCTCCTCGAGAAAGGAAGGGGCAACACCGGAAAGACAGTGCACGCACTGGGACCTCAAGTTTCACCTCTCGACTCCCCTCTCAGTCATACGGCCCCAACACCTGGAACCTCCAGGTTGACCTGTCGGGCTCGGCGCAACCACCACCCGGATGGTACAATGGTTTACATGAATTTCTGCCTCGGATGCGCCTTAACACCTCAATAAAGACCAGCAATTGTAGTGTTGTTGGGGGGGGGAGGGGCAACGGCTCCCAGTTATGTGTCCCGAGGACTCCGGGGTAAATGTCTCTTAAGCCCACACTAGTGCCCCGTTCGTTGGAGCATGTCCATGACTCAGTCCGGCAGTGTCCTGGTCCTCGCCGGAGACAACAGCCGCCCCCCGTGCCCACTCAAGTTCCTCCGAGGGGTTGGCAGCCTCCGACCTCAAGCGTCTGCTATTACCGCCACCACCTTCTATGCCTTGCCCTTGGACGGCAGTGCTTTGTGGACCGCCGACCGGGCTGGAGGCCCACAGGCCCTCCGAGCCCGGCCCCTCCGAGCCGCGTGGGCCCGGGTATCCGCCGCTGACTTCAATTAGGGCTGACGGGCCCAGTCCGCATTTATCATGCCCCTGGGGGGCGGCCGGCACCTCACCTGTGCGCGCCCTGCTCTGTCCGGCGGGCCCGATGTCTCCGTCGCCGCTCTTCCCCTCCTGCACCAGCTCAGGCAACGGCGCGGGCCGCAGATCGGGGCCTCGATTTGGGCAGCGCCCGCTAGGAGGCCCCGCTTCGGCGGGTCACCAACTGCTCATACGCTCCACTTCACGTCCGGAGCCAGAATAGCGCCTCTGCCGCCGGGCCGCGGCAATCTTCGGGGCCCCGACGCCGGGACTCCGCCGGCGGCAAATCTCCCCCGGGCTCACCGCCACCGGCCCCTGCTTCAACTCAGCGCCCTCCGCAGGCCTCCCTACCGGCACCTCCAATCATCCACCGGCGTGGGGAGGGCTTCCCTCGGCTCCTCGCACGGCTCTTCAGGACCGAACGATTCCCCGCTCCGGAGGCCTCCCCACCGCTGGCGCCGCTCCCCGGGACCCGGAGCCGCCACCCAGAGCGCAGCGCCGCGGAAGGCGGTAGGAGCCTCTCCGCACTTCTCTTTCCACACAGTCCTCCCGGGGGGGGGGGGGGGGGGGGGGGGGGGGTCAGGCACGGACAGGGTCTAATTCATTAAAGTTGGGTCGTGGATGTCACAGGATAAGGCAACACAGGGCCGCGGGGAAGCAGGAGCTGACTCAGACGGCGGCCATTCACGACGGCTGCTAGCCACGCCCCCCTTGTTTTCGTTTTTAAACATAAATGAAAGGCATGCCATTTACAATACTAATAGCTTAAACTCGTGTAATTGCGTGACCTATTGCATTGCAAATGCTTGTTTCTTTTGAAAATAACATCAATAAAAGGTTTGCTATAATAAAAACTCCTCCCAGCTTTCAGGAACAGGCAAAGTTTAAAGGAAAGAAACATTAATCAGTCTTTGCATTTTTCTATGTGGTTTTCCATTCATCCTATTTTTTGTGGTTTTACCTGCTTTTAAGCTTGTTGTGTACGCAGGTGTGAAACCTCTGGATGAACCGGGAGAGCTATACATTTCTAAAGTACTCCATTTTCAGCAAGGGGTCATTTGTTTACAATACACATGGTTTTCCCAAAGAAACTAATTGTTTAAATATAACAAAAATAAGTAGGAAAAAGTAGAAATAGGTGACGACTGTAATTTTCATCCGAATAGGTTTTCATCTGTAATTTCTTTTGCCCCAGTTACCTAACAAGTAATATACCATTGCGTCTGTTCGACCTCACTGGTTGTAGGAATATCTAGTGTTGATTTTCAAAAACACGTGATATCCAGAGCCAACAGCTGAGCTGCAGCTTATGACATTCCATTACATACCGATCAGGCATTGATATCGATGGTAAAATCTAATGAATGAAAAATGAGTATGAATAGTAGAACTATTATCAATTTAATTTCTCATTTGTGACTTTCAAATGTAAGCCAGTGTTCACTAAAGAATACATTTCGCAAAATCCCCTCTGTATAACGGGATAGGTAATCCCAAATTCACAGTTGTACAAAGAACTACTATTCCTAAACTGTGTCTTTACTACATTAAAAAAAAATGCATAGGTTTCCTTCAGAGTTTATGAATAGTAGGTGAAAGCTTGTAACTTCCGAAGTCAACGAGGTCTTCACATCGACATAGTTTTGATTTGTTCCAATGACCTGCATTAACTTCATATGAATGGCAGCGTTTAATTGGGAGTAGTGTGGGAGCCCAGAGTCGTAACACGTTGGCTGGAGGCACAGGAGGGACACCCAAACACCAGGAAACTGATTGAGAAATAGAATAGGGTGGAGTGCTTACCCATCCTGGTACAGCACTGCATTCCCCCCTTACTCCCCTAACCATGGGCACCAGACAATCCTTGTACCTCCCAGGGATGCTGAATTGGTGGGCTAACCTCACCTCTTTTGGCTCATATGACAAAACTATGTCCAAAGGAATCAAAATTTCCTTTCACTTGCCTTGGGGATAGGAAGCTTTGGCTCTCAGGGGGTCAGAATGCCTGATCCTTCTTTAGCAGTGCAGGTGTTCCCTGATGCCTGGATAGGGATGTCTCCAACCCATTTTTTTAACCCCTTCGCTGCTAGGCCCCCTGTGCTAAGCCTTTTTTTTGCTATTTGGGGTAGTTGGCGCTTAGGCCCCTGCAACTTTTTGAACACATAAGGTATCCACGCCACATTGGCGTCCTTTTTTCCAACATCATGGGGATTTTAAAGGTACCCAGGGTTTGTGGATTCCCCTGGAGGGGACCCAGAAATTAGCCAAAATACAGCTAAATTTTGTTTTTTTTAGGAAACATTGGAAAAAAGGGCTCCAGATGAAGGCATCTGTTTTTTTCCCCTGCAAATGGTATCAAAAAAGGGGCTGTGGTGCTGAAATCACCATCTTCCCAGCTTTCAGGGACAAGCAGACTTTTGTCGGAAAAGCAATATTTTTACACAGTTTTGGCATTTTTCTGGGACATAGCCTATTTTTGCTATTTTTTGTGCTTTCAACCTCTTTCCAGTTAATGGTAGACATGGATATGAAAGCAATAATGGATCCTGGATAGCTATACAATTTAGAAAAGTAGACAAAATTCTGAATTCAGCAAGGGGTCATTTGTGTAGATCCTTCAAGGTTTCTTCATAGAATTAACAGTTAAATATGGGAAAAATTGAAAATTAGTTGAAAAAAACAGCAATTTGTGTCAACGTTTTCAGCTGTAACTTCTTCTAATTATGACAGCTGTATGAAAGCAATATACCGTTACATTTGCTGGACCATTCTGGTTGTGGGGATATATAGGACTCGTAGGTTCACCAAGAACCCGACGAACCCAGAGCCAATAACTGAGCAGAATCTTGCAATGGTTTTTTATTATCTACCAGGTATATAGCAATTATTTTGGGAAAATGTATACATGGAAAAATTGGTATGAAAGACACCTGTGTATTTCTGAAATGGAAACAACATATAGAGTTTAGAAACAGATATTTGCACGTTTCCGAAATTGGGAGTAGCCATACTAGCATGAGAATTATCGGATATTTTCATTTGGAAGGCAGAAATGCATCGAAAGTCAATAGGTAATAACAGTTGCTCTACAATTCCGTGTTGCCCTAAGTCTCCCGAGAAAAATGGTATCTCACTTGTGTGGGTAAGCCTAGTGCCCGCGACAGGAAACGGCCCAAAATGCAACTTGGACACACCACATTTTCACAGTGAAAAATTACCCTTTTTTTGCAAAGTGCCTAGCTGTAGTTTTTTAACCCTAGCTCTGCCGGCACCTAGGGAAACTTCGCACACCTATACATTTCTGAAAACTAGACACCCGGGGGATTCCAGTGGAGGTATGGCTTGCATGGATCCCCCAACGCTTCCTTACCCAGAATCCCCTGCAAACCTCAAATTTAGAGGAAAAAAACACTTTTTCCACACATTTTTGTGTGGGAAAGTTGTGGAATCACCGGGCTGACACAAATTTCCTACCACCCAGCGTTCCCGATAAAAATGGTGCCTCACTCGTGTGGAAGGCCCAAGTACACGCGACAGGCAAGAGCCCAAAATGTTTTGAGGCGACATCAAAATTGCCTATCAAAAAATGTTTTGGATGTGTGGGTTTGGTAGGTTTCCCTAGGTGGCCGCCGAGCACAGGGCCAAAAACCCAGGTGACCCCCCCCCCCCCCCCCCCCCCCCCCTGCAAAACCAGGTCATCCCGGTGATGCCACAACTTTCCCACACAAAAATGTGTGGAAAAAGTGATTTTTCCAGCTAAATTTGAGGTTTACAGGGGATTCTGGGTAAAAAAACGTTGGGGGATCCACTCAAGCCATAGCTCCCTGGAATCCCCTGGGTGTCTAGTTTTCAGAAATGTGTGGATTTGGTAGGTTTCCCTAGGTGGCTGCCGAGCACAGGGTCAAAACTCCAGGTGACCCCCCCCCCCCACCCCCCCCCTGCAAAACCAGGTTGTTTCATGATAGGCAATTTTGATGTTGCTTCAATACATTTTGGGCCCTTGACTGTCGTGGGTACTTGACCCATCCACACAAGTGAGGTACCATTTTTCTCGGAAGACTTTGGGAAATGCGGGCTGGGTGGAATTTTGTGGATCCACGCAGATTCCAGAACTTTCCACCTCAGAAACGGGAGGAAAATTTGGTTTTTTGGACACATTTTGAGGTTTGCAAGGGATTCTGGGTAACAGAACCTGGTGAGAGCCAGACAAGTCACCACATCCTGGATTCCCCTTGGTGTCTAGTTTTCAAAAATGTACAGGTTTGATAGGCTTCCCTATGTGCCAGCTGTGCTAAGGCCCAAAATCCACTGGTGGGCACATTGCTAAAAAAAAAAAAGTCGGTGCCTTGTGGGCTTTCTGCCACCCTGGGGAGAATCGGGGATGGGGAGGGTTGCCCCGATATGTCCCCAAGGGGGGCAGAAAGACTGTGGCTATTTTTTGTGGGGTATGGGCATTGGTATGCCCATTCTGGGCAGCCCCCAGCCCTACGCATAAAAAAAGCCAGCATAATCGCTAGGACCTAGTGGGTTTTCTGCCCCCCCCCCGGGGCAGATCAGGGGCCACTGCCCCCATCTGCCCCCCCCCCGGGGGGGCATAAAGACTGGAATTTCTCGGGGGGGGGGAGGAGGATGGGGGTATTGTCATGCCCATTTTGGGCACCCCCACCCCTACATGAAAACAAAAAAAATCCCTGGTTTCTAGTGGGCTTTCTGTGGGCTTTCTAGTGGGCAGATTGAGGGCTACTATCCCCACATGCCCCCCAGGGGGTCAGAAAGATTGGAATGTTCGCGGCAGGGGTGGGGGCATTGGCATGTCCATTTTGGGCAGCCCTCACCCCTGATTCAAATTGGCAAAAAAAACTCCTTGGCTTCTAGTGGGCTTTTTGTTCCCCCCGCCCGCCCCCCACCCCCCCCCAGGGGCAGATTGCGGGCTAATGCCCCCATCTGCCTCTTGGGGGGGGCAGAAAGTCTGTAATTGTGGCAGGGGGTCGGGGCATTGGCTTTCCCATTTTGTGGAGGGGTACCATTGGAAAGCGGAGATTCTGCCGTTTCCAACGATACCTGTCCCGTCTTTCTACATGCTCAGGGGGCTGAGATAGCCCCCTGAGCACGTAGAAAGTGAAACTGAAATGACCCTAAAGGCTTATTTCAGTTTCGGTGAAATGACCTCAGTGCAACGCGTGCTCTGATCGTCATTTCACTGACACAGGGGGGGGCCTCGGGAGCTGGGAAAGCTATTTGCCAGCTCCCGAGGTCACAGGGGAGAAATGGAAATCCCTCTGGTGCCTGGACCAGAGGGATTTCCGGGGCCCTGTGCCATGACGGCTGGGAGCTGTCGTGCGCACACGAGCACCGTTGCGGAAGATGGCTCCCGGCAGTCGAGCGCATGGAAGGGGTTAAAAAATCTGTTCCTGGAAACCAGTGGACATTCTGCCAAAGCTTGCTGGGGGAATATCTCCTAATCTGGCATCCTGGAGGGGCAGAAAGATTATTGTGGCCTTTGGGGATGGGGTTAAGCCAGATGCCAGGGTAGGCTGCCCCACCCCATTATTTATTTATTTATTTATTTATTTATTTATTTTGATATAAAAAAATCTCTGGTTTGCTAGTGGCCTTTCACCCACTCCTGCCCAAAATGGGAGATTGGGGGTTAAATCTGCAAATGTTCTCCCCTCGGTGCAGAAAGACTGTTCAGGGCTGTTGCGCACTTAAGCAGTTGGGGGGGGGGGGGGGCATCTCAATTCCAGAGACATTGAAGATAACCCCTCCCCCCCCTTAATGCCACAAAGGGCAGACCTCGCAGTGAAACACATCGTCAAGCAGCACATCAGCAGGGAAGCACCAGGGTGCATGGAGGCGCGCAATACTGGGGAATGCAAAGGGTTAGAAATACCGGGGAGTGGTCCGTTAGCCGGAAGTGTTCAACCGCGGTAACAGCTAGCATAAGCTTGGGAGAAAGATACCAATGATCTATGTGCGTCCAGGACTTGTGAGGAGCTGAATAAAAAGACTATTCCCTATTGATGGGATTACAGACTCGCCAAGTATCTGCAAAGAGAAAGGTCTGCGAAAGGAAAGTAAGTGCCTACACTGAATGGGGCTGAGTAATCTGTCAGTCAGTCAGTCAAAAGCTTTATTTCGATAAAATTATATCATAAAAGCATACAGACAAACATAAAATGCACAATAAAAATCAGGACAAGATCCCAATAGGAGCGAGAGGGTAATGCGGAGGATCAATCGACATACTAGATGAAAATGCATTGTTACATCCCTTTTCCAGTCCCCCTCGGCCTGAAACATGGCATCTAAAATCGTATTAAATATATTTACAAAGTAAAAAATGTATTAAATTACATTTAAACAGGAGGAAATAATTATTTCCCCAAAGCATTTTGACACGGAGGTAAAGAAAACACACTAAAAAATATTAAAACAAGGCAAGAAAAGATACATCACGACAAAGAGCCCAGGAGTTTCAATCTGATCAGCCAGGACCAGGCAAGGAATTTAGCCACCCCACATACGAGTAAATCTCTAGTGTCCGATTGGAGAATTCTCAGCGCAACACGATGATTCACAGTGCCCAGTTATCTACAAATAGGGCTCAACCATCTTGCCCTGGGAGTTTTATAGAAAGGGCACTCAAACAATAATTGCGCTACAGTTTCCACCTTCACTTTACAGCATGGACAACTTGCAATCGTTTGGTAAGGAGGTTTCCATTTGCTTGTGCGCTCCCGAATGGGTAGAGTGCCGAATCTAAACTGAATGTACGATCGCCTGTCTCTGGGCTTCTGGATTACATCGAGATAAGACTCCAACCTCGTCACTGGTTTGTGCAAATAAAAAGCCTCAATTAAACTGCCGGTAACCACGGCTGTATTCTCTTGGGTATCAATCCACATCCAGTAGGCCTTCTTCAAATCAGCCTTACTGAGACGCATTCCGGACTCCCAGACATCTCTTAAGCCCAGTGCGGAAAAGGACTTTTTAATATTACTCAACCAGGTAATCCTATGGGACCCAGGCGAACTAATCACTTCTCTAAGACCCTCAACATATTTGGAGAGTTCGGGGGTGCGCCACAGGCGAGTCCAATAAAGCAAGGGCCGTAATCTGGCAAGGTCCCTAACTGAACGCCTGCCCATGTCTCTCATAAGGGGTTTTAATGGAGTACCCGTCGGGAGCGAAACCAAATCCCTAAAGAATTTGTTTTCCGACGTAGAGATTTCCTTAACATTGTCGAAGCCCCACAGTTCGGCCCCATACAGTGCCGAGCTTACAGCTTTTGCAGCGTAAGCCACCAGTGCGGGAGCAACGGGCCTGCTCTGAGATAATCGGTGTTCCTTCCCGATTGCCCCCGCAACTCTCTTGTGGTTGAGAAGCATTTTATCGATGTGGGGTCTCCAACTAAGTTTGTCGGAAATCCTGATTCCGAGGTAATCGAAGATTTTAACAGACTCAAGAGGTGCTCCCTCCAGAGTAAAATTAGTTTTAGAAGATCTAGAGGGGTTAAACGAGAGGAGCTTAGTTTTTGATGTATTTATAGATAGGCCTCTCGTGTTGCAAAAAAGATAGAACCTATCAAGAAGCTTCTGCAACCCCGCAGGTGTTTTAGAAATAAGCAGGGTGACGTCAGCAAAAAGTAGGGCTGGGATCTTGTCTCCCGCCAGGGCCGGGGCATCAGCAGGAAACTCCTGTAAAAAAACTTACCACTCCATTCACAAATAAAGAAAATAGAGTGGGAGCCAAAACACAGCCCTGGCGCACCCCTCTAGTGACCCAGATTTTAGCCGTTTTTTGATCCTGTCGACCCCATCTCACTTGGGCATAATTGCCCTCATGAAGGCGAATCAAAAGATCTCGGATAGGTATCGGGATTCCCAGTTCCCTCAACACCGACCAGAGGCAGTCACGAGGGACTAAATCAAAGGCAGTCTTCAGATCTATAAAAGCCAGATAAAGACTGCCTTTGCCGATCGAGACCACCTTCCAGTGCAGGAGGAGAAGCCGGAAGACCTGATCGATTGTTTCCACATTTGCCCTGAAACCTGCTTGATAGTCTGACAGGACGTCATTTTCAATTGTCCATGACAAGATTCTTTCTAACAAGACCCTTCCAATCACCTTCTGGCCAGCATCAATAAGGCTGATTGGGCGGTAGTTGGCAGGGTCTTCCCTAGAGCCCTTTTTAAAAATTGGGATCACCTCAGCCCCTTTCCACGATTCCGGGACAGGGGATCCTCTAAGGAGGGAATTGAGTAAAAGGGTAAAAAACCTGGCCCAGTTTGGAGGATCTGCTTGAAACAGATCACCTGGCAAGCCATCCGGCCCAGGTGCCTTTCCTGGGACTATTTTCTTAATAGCAAGCAGAACTTCAGACTCCTCAAAAGGAAAAAAAGTTGAGAGGCAAAAGATAAGGGGCCAGCATGTGTGCTTGTATTTCGAGAAACTGGCCCAGAATAAAGCATTTTAAAATGCTCAAACCACGCATGGTCAGTGATATTATTAGGAATATCATTAGGGTCCTGATCTTTGGATTTTCTGAATAACTTCCAGAAAGCGTTCCCATCTTTAGCTAAACGAGCGGCCTTAAGGTCTAACCAAAAGGCTTCATCCCAATTACGCTTGGCTTCTAGAAGTGCCCTTTTGTACTCCTTCCTGGCATTATTCACCAAGAGACAGTCCTGTTTCTTAACAGCGGCTATCAGGGAGCTCCTTTTATTCCTACACTCCGAATTATACCACGTCCCAGGCGCCTTAGGAGGTTTATGCTTAAGGGGACGAGGTGGTAACGAGAAAAAGGAACCCATCGTCTCTGCTAATTCAACATAGATACTGTCAATGATAGGAGGCCCTTCTGAGGCACTACATGCTGCCTGGAGATCTACTATTTTGGCCAGCAAAAAAACGTTGATGTCTTTCAGTTTTTGGTCATCCTTGGAAAGCATGATTCGACCTATAACATGATTATGGGAGACAAGAGGCCAAGGATTCATCATAGATAAACACAGGGGATTGTGGTCGCTATCAATAGATGGAACTACGACCATATCCACAGTGTATTGCCACAATCTAAATATCGACTAAAATATAATCGATACGAGAAGGGCAAGTTGCTCTATTGAAGGTATTTGCACCGAAAAGATCGGACGGCATTCTACCATTTGCAGCTCTAAGGCCAAATTCAAATGTGAGGGCATTCAATTGAATGGCCAGCTGAGACCACTTCCAAATTGGTGGCGTAGATAGAGATGGGATACCCCATCTAGCATCATCAGCCTCTACATTAAGCAGGTCCTCTGGGGCTAGAGGTTCGAATGTACAATTCATGTCTCCAGCGACCAGAATTAAAGAGTCCGGAGGGCAGATGGTAATTTCCTCGCTCAAGACTGTAACAATTGGTGACTTGGCACCTCCCTTCATGCCTCTTACATAAACATTAAAAAGCTCAACTACAGGGCCACCTATAACCCCTTTAATTGTTAACCGCATTAGGCCCATTGATGTGCACAGGTGATGTTTTACCCTGAGATTAAGTTTAGTGCTTATCCAAATTATGAGGCCCCCTGACGGCCTCCTACGACCATTGGAAATAGCTCGTAAAAAAAAAAACAACTGAAACCTGATTTATACAATGGCTCCAAACTCCAACTTTCTTGAAAGATACATATATCTTGATTAGCAATAAAGATATTCCAATCTGGCAAAGAAAGCTTGTTACTTAAACCCGCTATATTCCATGAGATTATCTTAAGGCTGGTGGTGGAAGCTATGGAGACAACATCATCAGGAATAGGCATTTCACTTAATACAGATTCGCTTAGACCGCCAAGATCATTGGCATTAGGGATGAGGGGAATTAAAGTTATATTTGAAGGATGAACAGGTGAAACAGCAGTAGCAGGATTGAGCTTATTTGTGAAAGATTGCTGTGATTTACTAGGAATAGGCAGCCCGGAGATTTGTCAATCATTGGAATCCAGATTCGATTGACCGTCTCTCGACAATTCTGGTGCTTGGTCTCTTATAGCCATAGATTCTACACATGGGTAGCGCCTAAATTGAATGGAAGAGGTAACTGGGGAAGAAGTTCTGAACTCTAATGCCAATAGTCCCTCAGCTACAAAGTGGCTTACCAGGGTAAGTTCGAGGCAATCAGATAAGTTGTCATCATATCTGTGCCTTTGGGCCCTGATAATGTCACTCCTAATTAGGGATCGACGCCCCCTGACGAGGCGAACCCAATGTGTAACTTTATTTATCAGAGACCCTTCATCTTCTCTCCCCTCGAGGACTGGGACATGGACCATAAAGACAGTGGGCTGCTTAGTGGGATTAAGGGAAGAGGTTTTAGAAAGGGACAGAGAAGAGTGTCGATCAGAAGGGTTTTTTGGCAACCTAGAAATATTCGGTAAGCCAGGAGTTGGACTTATCTTCCTGGCCGCAGTCATAGGTCGAGGAATAGCTTTATTGGTCTGCCCTATGTTTTTTCTTACAAGATTATTATTCGATGAGACAAGGGGCGGGAACTGGTTGCTAGTAGGGATTAAAGGTGGATAATGAAAATGTGCTGATGATTGCAAGGAAGACAGCCCACCCAAATCATGACGAACAGAATTTGAGTTAGGTGTTTTAACAATAAGCAATAATTCTTGGATTATTAACTTAAGTTCGCCTATTTCTTCCCTAAGGGAAGTAATGGTTTGCATCACGTTAAATGTTTCTCTTCCATCAGTAATGGGAAGCTTCCCCGCCTCCCCCCTGGAGGCAGAAGTTTGTAAATCTGAATTGCTGACAGGATCAGGCTCATCAATAGTAACAGGGATTTCAGATAAAGGAGCATATCGATTAGTGCAGACCAAGACATGTGGCTCAAGAGGCACAGGGTTACTGCTTTTAATACCAGGGGGAAGGGCCGCCAAACAAGACTCGCTTGTAATAATAACGTCCTCTCTAATGGGTGGAATTGCGAGCTGGCTTTTGATTAAACATTGAAGGAACAGTCAGAGAGCGAGGCAAGCTCTTGTTCGGTAGCAGAGATGTATTCGTAAGATCAGGGACGGGAGATTGGGAAGTGTCAAGAATCAGTTCGCACTCATCGACCAATGTTTCGATACGATCCATTGTGGAGGTGGGTAATACCTTTTTGGCAGGTCTTTTAGCTTTTTTCCGTTTGGCTGCCCCACCGGCAATGATCGCAATCCCTCCAGTAGTATCAATCAATTTCCTTTTACCCATTTGCGTGAATGTATTAGGACTAACTTTTCAGGACTCGTAGATCAGAACAATGGTAATCACAGGACATGGAAATTAGCTCAGAGTCATAAAACGGAGTCAAAGCAACACAGGGATTAAATCCTCTCATGCAGTAGTACAGTACCTTTTACTAGGCCCGCAATCAGTGTGTGACAGACACCAGCAGCCGTGCTTCAAACTCCGCAGAGAGTGGGCCCTGCCCTGCCTCAGTCTGCCCCTGACGGCCTCAGACGGCCCGCCCTTTGCCCGGGCTTAGCCCGGCGCCCGCCCGCGCGCCTCCCGCGTTACGGGAGGCGCAAGATGCTTTGAATGGATCCCCGGTCACAGGGGGCGGTGTCTCTGCTGCAGGGTCAGTCCCTCGGCCTTCTGGGGCATGTAGTTGGCTCCGGTCGGCTCCGCTGATTTCCCCGGTGCAAACGCTGCGTCTCCCGCGAAGCGGGAGGCGCGAGGTGCTTTGAATGAATCCCCGGTCACAGGGGGCGGTGTCTCTGCTGCAGGGTCAGTCCCTCGGCCTTCTGAGGCATGTAGTTGGCTCCGGTCGGCTCTGCTAATTTCCCCGGTGCAAACGCTGCGTCTCCCGCGAAGCGGGAGGCGCGAGGTGCTTTGAATGAATCCCCGGTCACAGGGGGCGGTGTCTCTGCTGCAGGGTCAGTCCCTCAGCCTTCTGGGGCATGTAGTTGGCTCCGGTCGGCTCCGCTGATTTCCCTGGTGCAAACGCTGCGTCTCCCGCGAAACGGGAGGCGCGAGGTGCTTTGAATGAATCCCCGGTCACAGGGGGCGGTGTCTCTGCTGTAGGGTCAGTCCCTCGGCCTTCTGAGGCATGTAGTTGGCTCCGGTCGGCTCCGCTGATTTCCCCGGTGCAAACGCTGCGTCTCCCGCGAAGCGGGAGGCGCGAGGTTCTTTGAATGAATCCCCGGTCACAGGGGGCGGTGGCTCTGCTGCAGGGTCAGTCCCTCGGCCTTCTGGGGCATGTAGTTGGCTCCGGTCGGCTTCGCTGATTTCCCCGGTGCAAACGCTGCGTAATCTGTCCGGTACCTGATGTGTCGAACGATGGTTCAAGTGTAAGGGTAAAATCACCCCCATTAGTATAGTATCTGCTGATAGCTGGAAGATGTGTGTTGATATGCTAGGGAAGAACTTGGGTAAGTCTACATTTGAGGCATACACATTGACCAGTAGAATGATTTCAGCCCCCATCGCGCCAGCAGAAAAGAGGTAACGACCATCCTGATCAGTGACCATCTCCGGCACCCTAAAAGGAACTGATTTGTGGATCAGGATACATACCCCCCTGGAGAAGTTACTAAAATTTGCAAAATAATGATTGTCACCCCAGTGCGATGCACAGTGATTGGTAGAGTGTAGCGTGTAATGGGTTTCCTGTAAAAATGTCTCTCGGACAGAGTGCCTGGCAAGGTAGGACAAGACCTGTCGCCCCATTTGTGGGTTGGAGAGTCCTCTAACATTCCACGTAATACATTTCAACGGTAGTGCCCCGAATCCATCAACTAGTGGCATCATCTAAACAACGGATAGATGTGGGTACAAGCGGGGGGTGTAGTATATGCACATGCATGGCCAACAGTGTGATCAATGCCCTGTATAAAATAACATCAAAATACACAACACAAAATAACCCAAAGATCCAACCCCTCCCCCCACCCACATCATATGAAAAACAACCAATATACGGTGAATCCCATAATTTCCTAAATAACAAACTGCTGGTTCAAACTGTAGGAGTAGTCCTAGGTAGGAAGCAACACCCAATGGAGACCACCAAAAAGTCCCTAACCTTGATGAAACCAAGTACAGCAATAAGAGCGTAGTGTTAGGAGGCTATGTCCAAAGTTCAGGCATGTTGCAGCTGGAGAGCCCTAGACCAGGTTGATGAAGGGTAGCAGGAGGAATGGGCATACAGCCGATTGTCTAAACGGGATAGTATCCCAAGAAGATCTTCACGAGTCCGCTGAGTCCAATTGAGAGGATGCAACCGTTCCACCATTCGAATGGGAGTCAGGTCTGACTATATGTTGCATCCTGAAACTGGAGGCGATTTTAAAGGCATGGGATTTGCCATTTATCTGAATGCAAGTCGCGCCGGGTATAGCATAGCATAACGTATGTTCGCTTTCTGAAGTGTGTGTTTATGTTCTATGAATTGATGTTGTGCCTCCTGCACTAGAGGGGTAAAGTCTGGGAAGAATCCAAGAGTCATGCCTTGATGCTGGACAGTTCCCTTGTCACAGGCAAGTCGAAGAGCCATGTCTCGGTCATGGTAGTTGAGGCGCTTGGCAATTATCAGTTGCGGAGGTGTGCCAGGTGCCCGTCTCGAGGCAAGTGATCTGTGGGCTCGCTCCACCCCGAAGGTCGAAGAAAAAGCCTATCTGCCAAATGGATCCGAAAGGAGCCGCTCAACATAGGTATTCACGGGGCCTGCTTTGGTAGATTCTGCCACACCGGCTATACAAAAATTATAACCGCACCTCTGAATCTTCCTCCATGGCAGTAACCGCCTTAAGCAGATGTTCAGCACATTCAAGCCTCTTAATGGGTGCAAGCTGGGCATCCTCCAGGTCTGAAAGTCGTTGCTCAGGATCAATGCAGGTCTCATGTTGTTAAATATGGCCTTGCATGCCATCCAGTCGAACTGTCAACGTGTCGAAACGTGCCCCTCCCTGTTTGAGTGAATCCCCATTTGGAGATTGCCCTCCTTCCGCGTTCCCGAAATATGGATCCATTAGGGAGAAGTACCACTTGAAAGGGAACACTGTCACCGTTGCCATCTCTCCTGCTTTGATCAGAGCTTGGGGGTGCTGAGATATGGCCCAGAGCACTGATCAGAGTGAAACTAGCCTATACCTAATTGCGCAGAATGCTTTCACTTTCACAATGTGACGTTAGTGCACTGATTGTAACAGTGTGAGGAAAATAAAATCTCAGGAACCGAGGAGAAACTCTTCCCACTCATTCCAAAATTATTTTAAAAAGAGCAAAACCCATGCAGAAAACTAAATGTTTGGGTCCTCTCCAGTGAGGGAGGTAATGCAGAGGATTTGAACATCTCGTTCTGTCATCCAACTGTTGATGTAATGGGAACACATGTTAATGATAGGCAGAATAAGTAGATGCTGTAATTTTGGTTTAACACTGTTGTAGTGGGTGAGTTAGTGACATTGGTCCCTTTAAGCAATTTTTGTCCCTGCCTGATTTGCTGCTTCAAGGTTATCAGAAGTCTGATTGTTATGGGCACCTGAATTTGCATGCCAGTTTGTATTTGGAGAGAGATGTTGTGATATGTATTCCATAACGTTGACCATATAAGGTAACTGTAAAGTATAGCAGTAAGTTTGTGGTGTACAGGTAGTGGGCAAGAGACACCAAGATTAGATCATTGATGCTATAATGTAAACAATTGGTTTAGGGATGTAGTGAGAGGTAGAGGGGAGGGGTGTGTGTGTGTGTGTGTGTGTGTGTGTGTGTGTGTTTTAATAATACTCTTAGACTACCTATGGTGACTCTGGCCTTCCCCCATGCTTTCTGAGTTGCGATTATGACATTTATTGATAAAACACATGGAGAGTACAGAGTGATTGACGTATGGCATATAATGTGGAAGTCCACACACCATACAATGTTGAGAGAACAAGCAATATTTTTTCATCGTCCTGTAAACTGCTGATATGGGGAAGGTGGATAAGGAGAGGAAGGCTAAAGGTCAGCTGAATTTTCGTCACATGGGAGTTGTCAGGAGGATCAGCTGTTTGAGTCACTGGATTTCTATAGTGAGGCTCTGCTCACCTGTCCTGTGCTAGCTGGATCGGGCAGTATGGTGAACCAAGAATTAATCCTTGTACAAGGACTGTAATTGGAGTTGCTATCTTCATAGTGCCGCGGCCAGGGCGACTGACTCCGGAATCTGGGGATCACTGTTCGATCGCCGGCGGCAGATTTGCCCAGCTCCATGTGACTCTGGGCAATAGCTTGCTTAATCCTCCCGATGGCCCCCAGCGCCTAGAGACCCTTACGGGTGATTGTTCGCTCTTTACAAATGTGGATTATTATCTAATAGTCTATAGAAAGAACTTGCGATTTAATAAAATATTTTCTTTCTCTGGTAACTAAATTTAATTGAAAGGCATGGGCGTTGTAAATGAATGCTTCTTTAAGTCTGTCCATATTGTGTTCCTGAAGAGTGTGCATATTTTGCTGTGGCCTAGTTCGAGCATCCTCAGGCTACTAAAAATTATCCTGTTATTCGTTTGAGAGTGCTAAAGAAAAAGGTCCTATTTGGAACAAATAAAATATCCTTGTCTGAATTTGAATACCTGATGCCGGAGTTTCCAGCCTTTTTTTATGTGGAAGGTCAGGTTAAAATGTATGTGTCTGTATCTGGCCAGTAAGAGCATCACAGATAGTTATCCCATCAGAGAGTGACTTTTGCCACCAAGGCCATCGCACAAATTGAGAAGACAGGAAGTTTCAGTGAATTAGGTCTTAAAGTCAAAATAAGGAAAAGAACGTACAATAGAAATAATATTAAAAATGAAACCTCTAAATGTGTCTAAAATGAACACACATTAATCATGTTGTCATGCCTACAGAGTACTGTATCAGTGCTAGTATGCAATGAACATACCAGTTGTCATTTATTAAATGAATGGAATACTAAATAAATGTATACGTATATTGAGAAAGGTTGTTCTGTTTATCATGATGTTTATCTTGGTACCTAGTGACTGACTAATGTAAATATACCATCAGCATTAGGTTAGACAAGCATTGGATAAGCCAATAGGTTTGACATTTTTTAGGGTGAATAGAAGGAAAGGCGGAAGCAAAGATTGTAAGTGGCCAAACTGAAAATAGATCAATGGAGCTTGAAAAATGCTTTACTGACAAACCTAAACAAAATTACGTAGCTGTAATTGCAGTTTTGAAATCTTATGTACTCCATTATCACTTTAAAGGGGAATCTTCAAAATAGCTTTTTTTTTAATAAAGCACTCAAATGTTCTTCTGCCGTATGTGAGGAGACTCTGCATGCCCATATAGTACCTACACGCAGATAGATGAGATTCCACCTCAGCTGTCCTCAATGCTCTTGTGCTGTAAAGGAAAAGTTTGAGTCCCTTCTTTTAATCTTAATTAATTATATCCATTGACCTGTCCCCAACCATACTACTTCTACCCATTGATTCTTCCATTCATCTTGAAATTCTGAGGTTAAAAGTAGTCTTGTATACGCTACACCAAAAAGTAACATGTTTTTATAATGCAGCTTTTTTTGTTATGCATGTCTAATCAATTTAAGTCAAAATAAACCATGCTTAATTTATCAACCTATGAAAGATTGAATCCACCCCTGGTATTTGTTGATAACTTGGGGCATCATAGTTCATAGACTTGCATCCTGCATATCTTCTTATTATCTTTGCCCTCGTTTAATTAGTCATAGATTTCAGGAATCCCTAATGCAACAGCACTGAACAGTTTGGTTGCTCACCCCCATTCCAGTATGTTGTGGAAAGTTTTCATGCCCATTAATGTGTCCTACTCCAAGAGCACAGGATAGGGTGAGAATTTCACATCCAAAGCAAGTGCACACTTCACTGCTTCCCTGCGGGGATTCACTTATTTATCTCTGATATGAGCTTCTTAGGCTGCAAGAGAGGGCTTTCGTTTTAGTAGCAAGAAGTAATGGGTAGAAAGGTTAACGGCCAATATTTTATTTTAGATTAATGTACTAAATTCGAAATATATGCAAATGACAATATAGATTTTATGAACTTCTCATTCGCATTTGTCTTGCTGGAATAGCAGCTATCCGCATAATTAGTTTTTTTCTAATTTCTTACCAGTGTTTGTTTTTTTTTTTTTTTTTGAAGTTGGCAGTTATGTTAAATGTTTGAAATGTCCAGAGAAAATGTTTTGTGCAAAAACCCTCTGGATGATGGAGATTCCAGCATCAGAGTGTAATTTAAGAACTTGGGTTCAGGTTTTCACAATCTTTGTGTTGAAGATTGTGCAGAATTTAGCTCTGGAAAGGTGTTTTATCACAAGTCCTGTATGAATGGATAGAGGCTTATGCTGTCTGTGAGAGGACTGTGCTCATGCAGCAGTTCATATATTTATCACTTTTATTTCTTTATTTTAAAACTGTCTCAAGCGAAACAAACCCGAAAAGGATGCGAGCTGCTGTGTGTGATCCATCGCTCACAGGGATCTTGTTCCTTTGACCATCATCATGTGGCAGACAATGTATCTTAATTGTGTAAAACATCAAGGAACATTGTATGCGTTAAAATCTACGTTGATCTTGAGTACATGTTCTGCAATTAGTAGGAGGACAGAGTTCTGGAGTATTGGCTTTACGCTGAATGTGAGAATGTGAATGTCACCCAGAGACGTAACAGTTGTATGTAAAAAAAAAAAAACTGATTGGTGTAGATTTTTTTTTCTCCCGCCATTGAAGATGAAAGGAGTAAACTGGGATGGGATTCGCTTTGGTGTGGTGACAGTACATTGACTACACATTGAGTACCTGACTTCTTCAGGATGACTAAGGAAGCATCAGCTGACTCTCCTTTTAAACTTGCACACATTCCCTACTGGTGTAAATTTCCAAAACAGCTTGTTTAAATCCAAGTTAGAGCGGCACGCAAGTAGTAGCATGGGCCCCAAACGCACACTCTACCTATATAATAAAGTGTTTGAGCCTGGAGCAAACCTTGCAGCTGCCTGTCATGCATTGGGCAATCGAAAGCCTGTAGGCAGCCACTTCTCAAAGTAAATCTGCAGCCCAGCACTAGCAGACAATAAAGGACTTTATATAAAAATATTTTTGTATCTAAAAAGAATCAATCACAAAAATTACTGGTCTGTTTCATGGCTTTTAGATATTAGAACATATAGTTGTTATATGAATTCTTTGGAGAAGTTGTTCTGTTGACTTGCTCTTGTAGCTTGTTTCCTTGTAGCTTTAATAGGAGGCTAGTCTTAAGACCCTTGCAGTCCACTTCTTTGTCCTGGCTGCAAGAGGGAGAGCAGGTCTAGTCTTTTAGGCTTTTCTCGAGTCTGCGACAGCTGGCTCAGTCCTCTTCTGATCTTCCACAGGTTCAGGAGTGTTCAGAAGTGTGTGCCGTGCAGAAGTCAGTTATGCCTGGTACTAGCTTGTGGGTGATCTCTGCCCTAACCAATGAGGAAATGGTTCACAAGTCTAACCCTACCCAATTTTGACACTTTCAAGATGGGCAACATCTTCAGCCACACTAAACTTGTGCCGCTAAAGACACAAAAAGCTCAGAAGTCTGGAAGGACAAAGCTGCGCTTTTAGCAACCAGATATTGGATTCAGGCACATGTTTTGGCGTTCTGTTTCCCTACTTTAAGTGTGCCCCCCAGTGTAATGCAAAAAAAAAAGCAGATCTTGACACTTGTGCAGGATCTGGCATGGTGATGTCTTTCAGAGGCCCACTATGATGGAGGCCAGTTTGACTGAAGGGACTAAAGGTGTTTCTCTGCTGGTGACAGGGTGGGCTTCTTTGAAGTTAATCAAGTTCGTAGGCCAAACCGACAGGGAATCCTGTCACCGGCACAACACAACCAACCTTAAACCCAGGACTGGTCCTTGTACTAGGAGCAAGTTCACTCCTCATTCACACCATTTGAAATTCTAATTACTGGATGGCTGAAGTTAAAGAGCAAAATGCAAATTTACGGACTTTAGGCAGGGCAAAGAAATCTTTACAAAATATCCATAACAAATCTGACTTAACCAGTGAATTAGTTTTGAAATAAATATTTCATAAGTCCAGAAATCTAATTTGTAATACTTTCCTAGGCGTAGATCACTTTTATTTAACTTAAACTTGTAACCCAGTGCTTTTCTGTGGAACAGCAAACCCTGCTACAGTACAACATCTTTGAAGTGCTACTGACTATAAAGACATGTTAAACATTAACCTTTACATGTCCTACTTATAAGTAGCATGCATCCTGCCTTAAGGGGTATTAACGTTTAATTACAAGTGAATAATAAATATTTAGAAGGAGGGTTCTGTATCTGTCAAAAGTATTTTGATAGGTCAAACTTTCAGTTTAAGCCAACATAGCCGAGCTACTGGTGGCAGGCCTGCAGTTATGTTTGCATTGTCACTGCAGTGGGTGGCACAATGTGCTGCAGCTCGTGGTGACATTTGGCTCACAGGCCCTAGTTACAGTTTGGGCTCCATTTACTAGGGTCTTAGAGCAAAGTTAAATATGCCAATCTCCTATTTTTTTAATTTTTATAATACATATGTTTATTGAATTTTCAATGTTGTTGTAACTACAGGGAGGTATGTGTGCAACATTCTTATAACATTACAGAATAAAATTGTCAGCACCAGTACATTTTGGAGGTTCGTTGTATACCTGCCTGACATTTGCCACAGCTGTTCCTATATTATCACACGTCTGTAAGCTTACAGTCTATAATTGAGTCCAAACTGTTTCTTGCACTACTTGATGGTCTATGACAGGTGATTGTTATTGCAAAGTTTAACAGTAACAGCAGCAACTTCTGAGTATTAGCCAGTAACAACTTCTCAGGACCTATTAGGTAGTATCTATGGCGCGCGACTCTACCCTTGGGTTGCAGGGCGCTGTGTCAGCTGATTAGGCAGTGTATGCGGTATAGTGTATATGCACATCCGGTGGCAAGGTGCGCCTTGGGGGTGGTGCATGTTGCATAATTTTTATTCAGCATTGGGTGATTGGCCCAGCACATTTCCCGTGTTGTATAAGGGCATGCTGGGTGTGTGAGATATTGTGCACTGTAGTCACAAGTCTTGCCTCAGCAAAGTCCCCACTACCTACTGCAAGGATGTTTTCGGCACGCTCCCTGCGAGTATCGGAGGGGGGGGGAGAGAAGGTTGCGAACACAAATTTTGTAGGAGCACCCCATCCTGATAAAGGTCTCTGCTGCAGTCACCGCTCCGCTTTTGTGTGGGGTGCCTTGAAGTGGCAGGGCCAGGGCATGTGGAGTTTTTATGCGTGTAACGTACAGACTTCTATGGTAAACTTTATACGCAACCTCCAGGAGGAGTTGCTCAGGCCACATCCATCTAGCACTTGGACGGAATATGCAAAGTATGTCAGCTAGTGACCGAGGCGGGTCCTCTGATGCTGTGTCAGATAGTTTCAGCCCGCCACCCACTTTGCCACCCTTTGAAGCTGTGAGGCTAAGTAATACTGTTCCATGTTGGGAACCGCGAGGCCTAATCAGCTGATTAGCAAGGTTAAAGTACACATATTTCTATAGCCAAGCCAAATAGGGTTCAGCAAAAAGTGGAAAAAACCAGAGTGACCCTGCAGAAAGGGCAAATTTACAGCAATACCCAACATTAAAATCTCTCTTAAATGGTGGGTAAGAAACATCTTAAAACAATAATTTAAAAAAGCACTGACAAACTCTCCTAGTTAAACACTCCCAGATTACGCTGAATCCAAATGTACTATCGTGGTATACAGACTCTACATGCAGACCATAATCCGAATCCAGTAACAATACCAAACAACTCCTGATCAAGCACTTCAGACCACTAATCCCCCAGAATACTGTCTGTACAGTGGACAGGTACACCCAATAAGATGGCTGCCTCCAAACAAGAGATGCATGTCACGTCCGATAGGTGGCTCATGATCTGCGTTCCACAACTAAACCCAGAAGATACTTCTTGACCACACCTGTTCCGACTACTGCAATATCTGGACCAGACTGCAGGACGGCCATTGACTATAGACACCGGCTAGAAAGAGCCCATCTCAGTCCAAAAACAGCATACATGTTAAAACTATATGCAACCATCCAGCCCTCTTCTTTTACTTGCTTTTTCACCTAGAGTCAAAATGCATCTCATTCCTCCATAGGTATCCAATCAGAGATTCCCTATAGACCTACACCAAGTTACATCTGAGTTTTTTTGCCAGCATTTTCACACCCATGCACAAACCTCACTGTTCTCTTCCTGATCTAGGGTTTGCACTGCCACCATTCCAAGCATGTGTAGACCAATAATATGAAATGCCTTCATTTCATTTTAATAATGTTAGAAATGTTATTCCAGCCTTGAAAACTCCTATGTCTTTACAGCCACAGGGAAAAACGCATTGTTGAGTTATTAATGCACCTAATGTTGGAAGGAAAAGCAAAGCTTCATGGTTGCCAACAATAGCAAATACACTTACAGCTTGCACAGCATTATTTGGATGCATTTGCAAGATTGTTTACAAAATAACCAATTAACTCTATCCGCTAACAAAGTGTACATATAGAATTGCAGATGGCTAATAGTGACTAACAGAGATATTGTTTTCAGAGGGTTTCTGAGTGATGTCAAACAGAAAACCAGAGCAAAGCTTGTTGTCACCCAAAACTCCGACTTGGGAAACATCGCCGGTATTTACCTTTACCTATCTACAGTTTTATGTTGTGCGATTCCCCGCCCCCAAAATAATCATTTGTCGCTGCTTTCCAATTGATACATAGGGGCAGAGGAATAATGGTTGAGGGATGCTTCTCCTCCCTGACAAAAAACCCCAAAAAACGGGCGTCTTGCTGGTCATCTTTACCCCTCTCGGTTTTTTCCCTCCTGAACCTTTGCTCAAAAGCCCTGCTCTGTGCGCTGACAAGCCCTGAGAACCCAGTTAGAGCACCCGTAAATCAAAACCTTTATATATAGTAACATTGGTTAACAAGTTTCGTTACACACTGTTGCTGTGTCGTAGCAGTGAATTTCTGGATTTAGAATCCAGCCATCCTCATTGATAGTTGTCTGAGTGTTATACTCTCAAACCACTGAGAATATGCAAGTCTTGCAGTTGTTTGTAAATGTTTTATTTAAAGCACATTGAAGGAGCCCACCTGGAAGCCGCACGTACTGGTCGGCAACTGAGATAACTGTCACAGATGGAATCCTGCCCACATCTCAACCCATAATTGTGGTGCATGAAACATTCTATAGCACTAGAACTAACGTATTAATAACCAGGTAATGTATATGTCAGCAGGAAGCAAAATAGAAACAGAATGGGTAATACAATACTACACACCTTTCCCTGTTTGGAAATAAAATGAAATGCATACAGCATTATTTTAATACTAATCTGTAACAGATTACCAATACAGCACCAAGTTCACCAGATATTTATGTTTTTGTTCATGAGTCTGACAAATCTAGTGGTAATCTGTTATTCACTACTCTAATGTCCGCAAACTCTTCCTCTTTTACCTCGCTTCTTTTTCCTTCAGCTGGAATACCACTTTTACAGGCCATATACCCATCAAGTCTACAGCCATCCTTAACATTACCACAGCTTTCTCTGCACACTTCATGTTCCACTGGACCATTAGACCATCCACAACACAACTACTATCAACAATAAAATAACTCACAACTGTCTCCTAATCATTATTACAGCTAAAAAATAAATTAACTGGCTAGCTTTCAGAACAACAGCTCTTTGACCTCCAAAGTCCAGCTTCCAACTTAATAACACAACCATTTTTCAAAGCAGTTATTTTCAAAGGTTCCATAAAATTAAACATACCTTTTTGCTTCATCATGTTTTTACCATATCAAGATAAAGTCTCCATCTGCACTTACATTTTTTTTTAAACCAAATGTCTTATCAGAATTCTTAATTTTGTTTGGTTTCCAATCTCAATACTGCAACAACTTGAACACCCATGTCCGTATTTTTGCCACAACGGCTAGCTGAATGTCTTCCTTGAGAATACTATTGGCCTGCCTAATTAAAGGCCAATAGTCTCAATAAAGTGACTAAATAAAGCAACAACAAAATATTTCACATCATATTTTGAGAAATTCCATTCTTGGAGACCTGCATTCGACCCTATTATCATTACTCAATACTAATGGTAGACCTTCTATACTTAACACTCATCCCAAGAAATTAATTTCCAGCAAGAATCAAAACATTAAAAACTTTCCCAGCTAGCATAGACAAAATTAGTCCAGCAAAATCAATTGTCACTTCCTCCTTATGTCCATTTGGCAATTAGAGAGGTATCAATGATGATCTGCACATCATCATAATGTGCTATGCCCGTAGAAGGCCACCAGAAACGTTTACTTGTTTTTCTTAGTTGCTGTATACCCCTTATGTAGTTCGTTAGCCATACATATCCGTATGCTATGCATAGCACAGAAGGATTTGTCTTATCCGCCATCAACAAAATATAGGCAACCGTGCTAAAATTGGAGGACGCACGAGTGTAACTTGTTACTCCTGTATAACCCCCACCTCCAAAATCTGGTTTCTCATTGCAGTTCATTTTTTTATCATATTTTCGCAAACACTTCAAAACACATTGTTATTCATGGCAGATCTCTGTTCTTCTTCCGTCTTCATTCCCAAACAAAATTGCAAGACATCCATGGGAGTAACATAATGCTCCTCATTCCTAGAAATAACGTCAAATCCCTTAAACTCAGGAGGCATTCTGAATAGTGAGTTAGCTTTTCTATTCAACTGCAAAAATCTGTAATTTGGAGATTAATTGTACTAGACATGCAGAGGACCTGTATGAGCCATGTTCTTCCATCCTGCATATAAGAGGTTTATGGTCTGTGCAAAGTTTTTAAATGTGTAACTGATAAGTATGCCTAAACTTCTCAAGCTAATGCCTCCCTATCAACAGTGCTGTGGGAAATCACCATCTTTTGGGTGATGCCCCTCCAGATTTTTGTCTGCTTTACGGGCTTTACAACTGTGTGCACTTCACCCCTTCTGACCAGAGGTGAAGTGCCTGTGCTCCCCCTTTAAACGTTGTTGAATTGGCTAGTTCCTAATTGACACTTTTAACTTGCATATAAGTCTCTAGTACATGAATTAGAATGTTCACCCAGTGCCTGGTAGTTAAGTGCCACTTGTGGACTGCAATACCTATTGTACCATTCCCTACAGTGGCAGGGCAAAAATGACTTTAGGCTCACCCTGTGTAGCCTGACTACTGCTGGTTAAAAACTGCAATGCACCCCATTAGGATAAACCTTTCTGACAGGAGAAAATCGTCCTTTTAAATATTATTGTTCCCTCTATGCAGGTTTGTAGCCTGCAAGGCAGGGTATATGGTACCTAACAGTAGGATGTGAAGAAATTGAAAGATAACATGTCCCTATAGTGAGTAGCGCCTACTCTAAGAAAGTTTTCGCTAGCCAATAGAAAACAATGTGAAGCAGGATTAAAAAATCATTCCAATATTTCTGGATTGGGGCCAGCTAGAAATATGATTATACCACTTAAAAAAATATATATATTTATTAAAAACACAACTTAATGGTGAAATATGATTTTTAATGCATTTTGAGGAATAGTAACTTTTTTAGAAAGTTACCTTTCTCAGCCTGAGGCTACTGAAGGTTAATCTGCATTAGCTCTCCAGCGGTAGCCCAGAGGCTGATTGGCCCTGATGAGTTGTAAACACTTCTCCCAGAGCAAAGCCAATGGTATGGGTGTGAGGTTTTTTTCTCTTCCTCTGACAGGAAGACCAGTTGGGTGTACCCAGAAAAGTTAGTTTACTTCAAAGGGGCCTCCCCTGTTACGAGACCCATGGAAAAGTCTTAGCTTTTGTTCTATTAGTCAGACAGGTACCAGTCCCAGTGTGGGAGAGATGCCCCAGAAGTGGTTTAAACTGATCACAGAAGAGGAGGCTGCTCATTACCCTGGCCAATCCTCTGGACGGGCTGTTCCTGACATTTCAAGCTGGCCTGTAGCAAGTGGATCTGATCTGGACCCCACTGGCAGTCTCTATTGGACTTTTGGACTTCATACTTACTGAGGACTGGGACAAAGCACCTCTGCCTATACAACCAAGGGGCATCCTTGCTGGGCTAGGAAATGTAGTTTCTCCCGTTCTGAGCTTCTCTGCTGCAGTAGATCTGATTCAGCCGACCCTGATCTTGTGGAACTCCACGTTGTTTACCTGTTGAAGGATTCTGATCTCCCAAAAAAAAGAGACTAACTTAGAACTTAAACATCTTCACTGGGTGATGCACCAACATTATCTGACAGCACGTTAGCTGACCACTGAGATCTTTTTTTTTTTGCAAATCTGTTTTTATTGCTTTTTTTAGGTATAGTAAAGACAAATACATGGTCCGGCAGGATACATCACACACAGAAGTACATGAACATATGCAGGTTGCTGATCCATGCCCGGCCTAGCCAGCTGGCTATCCCCTGCAGTCAAGTAATGTGCCAACCGCCACCTGCCCGGGAGCCGGCTGCATTTACCTCATCAGTTCTGGTGTTGTCTCTTAAAGAGGGGCAGCAGCCACCATATACCAGCCACTTAGCCGTACATGAAAATGTATGTCGCCCAGGTAACTTAGGCATTGAGAACAGATGAGTCACAAACAAGTCAAAAGAAAAACTCAGAACAGTGGCAGCGTGAACAGTTGTACAGAGTGCTCCCCCCCCCCCCCCCCCTGTCCCACCCACGACTCCCACCCCCCCCCCCCCCTCTGGTCAGCCCCAGGATCGCCCCCCCCAACCCCCATGATTGCAACCGTCCCCTATCTGCGGGTCAGAGGCAGCAGGGACTATGCTATCCCGTCTACGGGGCAGCCGATAGCAAGCCGTCGCTCGCGCAGGCATTCCCAGCCATCCCCATGTGGCCCGTGTGACCCTCCCCCTCTAAGCGCCGGAGCTCAGCAAGCAACTGCTCCCAGCGATCCGCCATAGGTTCCTTCCGCAGCCCCAGGGTTTCCTCCCTGCGGATGGCCGTCCCCTCCGCCCTAGCCCATGCCTGGAATGAGGAGCTCCATGCCCGTGTGTGTGGTGAGTCATGTGCCTTCCATCTCCTGGTAATGAGGCGCTTTGCTACTATGAGCCCCAGGTCCATGAATCGGGACGTTGCCTTGTCTTTGGGCGATCTTTTGAAGTGGTGTAAAATGTGCTCGGGCCAGTCAAATGGGATGTTGCGACCCACACTCTCCTGCAGCAGCCCATTGACCTCTCTCCAATAGGTGCTCAACCCAGGGCAGCTCCACAGCATGTGTAAAAACCCCGCCCCCAGTTCTCCGCACCTAGGGCAGAGTGCGTCATCGCGGCGAAAGTACCTGTTAATCAACTCAGGTGTGAGGTAGGCCCTGTGTATTATGAACAGCTGGATTTGGCGGAACCGCATATTTCTGGGGACACGCACTGGGGGCCCGATTCACAGAACTAACTTAAGACAAAATCCTAAACTTACTACCATTTTGGTATTCACAGAAGGCACTTACTCATTTCGGTATTCACAGAAGTTAGGAGTCCTAACTTTAGGACTCCTAAATGCCTTCTGTGAATACCGAAAGTCTTAAAATTAGGATTTTTCTCAATTTAGTAGTAGTACAGTTAGGACTCCTAACTTTAGGACTCCTAAATGCCTTCTGTGAATACCGAAAGCCTTAAAATTAGGATTTTTCTCAGTTTAGTAATAGTATAGTTAGGACTCCTAACTTTAGGACTCCTAAACTGAGAAACATCCAAATTTTAAGACTTTCGGTGTTCACAGAAGGCATTTAGGAGTCCTAAAGTTAGGACTCCTAACTTCTGTGAATACCGAAGTGAGTAAGTATCTTCTGTGAATACCAAAATGAGTAAGTGCCTTCTGTGAATACGAAAATGGTAGTAAGTTTAGGATTTTGTCTTAAGTTAGTTCTGTGAATCGGGCCCTGGGCCTTTAAGAACCCTCTCCCACTCCTTGTCTGCGAATGGCCTCCCCAGGTCCTGCTCCCACTTGACGCGGAGCGGGCTCAGACTAACCGCCGTGTGCTCCCGCAACGAATCCGCGGACCAGATGCCCGCCCCTCCCCATGACGTGCAGGTATTGCATGGTTAGGTGCTGGCGAGGCTCCGTAGTCATGTTCCCCCATTTGGCGGTCAATCTCGCCAGGAGCGAGCAGTGTGTAAGGAACCCGCCGGGCGGGAGCCCTTCCTCCGACACCAAGGTCTCATACGGTATAAGCTCACCGTCTCTGTATAGGTCCCCCAGCGTGTGCACATCTGCCTCCCACCAGCCCGTCAGTGCAGGGGCCACAAGCACCCCTCCGAGGGAGCCCTCCAGAGGTATTGCCGGCGCGTATGGAACAACCGCGCGAGTGAGGTACAGAGCCCTCCGGAAGCACCTATGTGCCACAGCTAGGAGGAGCGGCAGCGGTCCTGTGACCATAGTTAGGGGGTGAAAGAGTCCGGTCACGCGTTCCAGCGAATAGGGTGCCTCTGCCGTGGCTGTGTCGTCCCTGCCTCTATCAGCCAACCAGCGGGCTACCCATTGTAGCTGAGCGGCCAGGTAGTAGTGTTCAAAACAAGGAGCCTCCAGACCACCCCTGTCTGTTGGCAGATATAGTTTTGCGAGCGCCAGCCTGTGTCTGGCGGTTCCCCAAACAAAATCCCGCAGCATCCTAGTGAGCTTACCAAAAAAGGCGGGGGGGACATACGTCGGCAAATTAACAAAGAAGTACAGGAGGCGGGGGAGCATGACCATTTTGGCGAGTGCCACCCTGCCCGTGGTCGTCAGTGGGAGTGTGCTCCAAAAGTGCACCTGCGACCTGAGCGCCGTGACCGCCCTTCCCAGGTTGCCATCAAATAAGTCAGTCGGGCAGCGATATATTTGCAGCCCCAGGTATCGAAAGGTGCCCTCCCTCCATTGAACCGTCGTGCCATTCAGGTGATAACCCGGGTCCTCCGTCCCTGCGCTAAAAGCGTATAGACAAGATTTACCTGCATTTACGCGGAGCCCCGAGATAGTGGCGAAGGACTGCAACAATTGGGCCAACTGCTCCGGGATGCATCCCACATCCTTGACGTATACTAACAGGTCGTCGGCGTAGAGCGACACCTGATGAACAGCGTCCCCCAGCGGTATACCATCTCCCAGGGTCGTCCGCACGGCCGCCGCCAGGGCGAACAGCAACGGGGACAGAGGGCATCCCTGCCGGGTGCCCCGGCTCACCGGTACCGCCTCCGAGACATAGGGGCCCAGCCTGACACGGACCGTGGGGGTTCCTGTAGAGCAGGTCGACCATTCTGAGGAATTCCCCGTCCAACCCGTACTGCAACAATACCGTGGACAGGTAGCCCCATTCCAGGCAATCAAACGCCTTCTCCAAATCAAGGAGAAGGCACCCCGCTCTGGGCCACCTGTGCACGGCCTCGCCGGCTACCCTGAAGTATCTCCTAAGGTTCAATGACGTGGACCTCGCAGGGACAAACCCGTTTTGGTCGGGATGTACCAAATGAGGGACCACTGGCGCCAGCCGGTCCGCCAGTGTCTTCGCTAGGATTTTCTAATCCACGTTGAGCATCGCCAGGGGTCGGTATGAGACCAGGGACGTGCGGTCACGATCCGGTTTAGGCAGGGAAACCAGGAACGCCTCCCGCATGGAGGGGGGAAGCGACCCGTCCTCTAGCGCTTTGTTGTAGAGCGCTCGCAGCAGCGGCACTAGAGACTCACGGTATGCCTTGTAATACTCCGGAAAAACAAACAAATGATGGACGGAATGCTGACAATGCAGACATTCTCCCCCAGTCAAGAGATCTGGGTTAAATCCATCGTTCTTTTGCCCACTACGCCACCCCAGTTTAGACATGGCCATATGCAAATCAGTCTTGACCCTGTGCCTCATGGGAACAGTCCAGCCCGAACTGCCAAGCCATGTCTTCCCTGGACCGGAATCAAGCATCCTAGGACCGGTTTCTGGCTATCAGCCGTCATCAGCCAGGATAGCTTCACTCCAGTGGCGTAGTGAGCACGGGTCCCACGTCTGGGAATACCCATCCCACTTAGGGCGAAAAGCGTTACAAAGACGTGGGACCCGTGCTCACTACGCCACTGGAGTCAAGCTATCCTGGCTGATGACGGCTGATAGCCAGAAACCGGTCCTAGGATGCTTGATTCCGGTCCAGGGAAGACATGGCTTGGCAGTTCGGGCTGGACTGTTCCCATGAGGCACAGGGTCAAGACTGATTTGCATATGGCCATGTCTGAACTGGGGTGGCGTAGTGGGCAAAAGAACGATGGATTTAACCCAGATCTCTTGACTGGGGGAGAATGTCTGCATTGTCAGCATTCCGTCCATCAATTGTTTGTTGTAACGCTTTTCGCCCTAAGTGGGATGGGTATTCCCAGACGTGGGACCCGTGCTCACTACGCCACTGGAGTCAAGCTATCCTGGCTGATGACGGCTGATAGCCAGAAACCGGTCCTAGGATGCTTGATTCCGGTCCAGGGAAGACATGGCTTGGCAGTTCGGGCTGGACTGTTCCCATGAGGCACGGGGTCAAGACTGATTTGCATATGGCCATGTCTGAACTGGGGTGGCGTAGTGGGCAAAAGAACGATGGATTTAACCCAGATCTCTTGACTGGGGGAGAATGTCTGCATTGTCAGCATTCCGTCCATCAATTGTTTGTTGTAACGCTTTTCGCCCTAAGTGGGATGGGTATTCCCAGACGTGGGACCCGTGCTCACTACGCCACTGGAGTCAAGCTATCCTGGCTGATGACGGCTGATAGCCAGAAACCGGTCCTAGGATGCTTGATTCCGGTCCAGGGAAGACATGGCTTGGCAGTTCGGGCTGGACTGTTCCCATGAGGCACAGGGTCAAGACTGATTTGCATATGGCCATGTCTGAACTGGGGTGGCGTAGTGGGCAAAAGAACGATGGGTTTAAACCCAGATCTCTTGACTGGGGGAGAATGTCTGCATTGTCAGCATTCCGTCCATCAATTGTTTGTTGTAACGCTTTTCGCCCTAAGTGGGATGGGTATTCCCAGACGTGGGACCCGTGCTCACTACGCCACTGGAGTCAAGCTATCCTGGCTGATGACGGCTGATAGCCAGAAACCGGTCCTAGGATGCTTGATTCCGGTCCAGGGAAGACATGGCTTGGCAGTTCGGGCTGGACTGTTCCCATGAGGCACAGGGTCAAGACTGATTTGCATATGGCCATGTCTGAACTGGGGTGGCGTAGTGGGCAAAAGAACGATGGATTTAACACAGATCTCTTGACTGGGGAGGAATATATGCATTGTCAGCATTCCGTCCATCAATTGTTTGTTGTAACGCTTTTCGCCCTAAGTGGGATGGGTATTCCCAGACGTGGGACCCGTGCTCACTACGCCACTGGAGTCAAGCTATCCTGGCTGATGACGGCTGATAGCCAGAAACCGGTCCTAGGATGCTTGATTCTGGTCCAGGGAAGACATGGCTTGGCAGTTCGGGCTGGACTGTTCCCATGAGGCACAGGGTCAAGACTGATTTGCATATGGCCATGTCTGAACTGGGGTGGCGTAGTGGGCAAAAGAACGATGGATTTAACCCAGATCTCTTGACTGGGGGAGAATGTCTGCATTGTCAGCATTCCGTCCATCAATTGTTTGTTGTAACGCTTTTCGCCCTAAGTGGGATGGGTATTCCCAGACGTGGGACCCGTGCTCACTACGCCACTGGAGTCAAGCTATCCTGGCTGATGACGGCTGATAGCCAGAAACCGGTCCTAGGATGCTTGATTCCGGTCCAGGGAAGACATGGCTTGGCAGTTCGGGCTGGACTGTTCCCATGAGGCACAGGGTCAAGACTGATTTGCATATGGCCATGTCTGAACTGGGGTGGCGTAGTGGGCAAAAGAACGATGGATTTAACCCAGATCTCTTGACTGGGGGAGAATGTCTGCATTGTCAGCATTCCGTCCATCAATTGTTTGTTGCAACGCTTGTAATACTCCGGAGGCAATCCGTCCGGCCCCGGCGTTTTTCCCGACGCCATTGATTGTATCGCCTCCCCAATTTCCTCCAGGGAGAGGGGCCCACCAAGCGCTTCGGTATGTTCCCTGGAGGCCACTGGCAAGCGGATGGAAGCCATAAACTCCCCAAGGAGGTGCCGGGGACCCGTCCTCTTAGCCGTGTACAGTCGCCTGTAGTGGTCCATGAAGGCCCGATGTATTTCGCGCTGCGTGTATACCACCACTCCGTCTTCTGTGCGGATTGCCCCGATCGGGTCCCGACGATCCTCTTGGCGGATTAACCAGGCCAGCAGTCGGCCCGCCCTATCTGCTCTAGCTTGTGTTCTGGCTGCGTGCGCCGCATAGTTGTGGCAGCGGAGCCGCTCCAAGAGCTCCGCATGTTTCCCACGGAGATCCTCCAGGCTACGGGAGTGTCTACCCCCTCCTTCTTCCTCCCTCTCATACTGCAAGAGTTCGTCCTCAAGGCGCGCCAGAGAGTCGGAAAGGGACTTACGTATGTTCCACTGGGCCCCCAGGCAGTGCCCCCGAACGGCCACCTTATGGGCGTCCCATTCCACCAAGGCACTGCCTGCCGTCCCCTCATTTGCGTCAAAATATGCTAGCACAGCCATGCCAAGGGAGGAGCGGAACTCCGAGTCCTCCAGCGCGCTCGGCTGAAGTCGCCAGGTGGGCACCGGCGGGCAATCCGCCACCCAGCCAATCCTAAACCACAAGGGGTTATGGTCGGAGTGCGTCCGCCTCGGGTACTCCGACTGCTCGATAAGTGGGAGCAAGGACCGGGAGCCCACTATCCTATCCAACCGTACGTGCAGGTCATGAACTGCTGAATAGTAAGAGTATATCCTATCCTGCGGGTGTAGTATGCGCCACAAGTCCTGCAGCGACCAGTGCGTGAGCCAGTCTCCCAGCGCCCAGGCGCCGGACTCCGCTACCGTGGCACAGAGGGGAGGGAAGGATCTATCCAACTGGACATCCAACACCATGTTGAAGTCTCCTCCCAACATCCAGGGGAGCCCAGCATAAGGGTGTAGAAGCTGCGTCAATCGCACTAAAAAGGAGGCCTGATCCACGTTAGACGCATATAACGAGCCCAGCAACATCTCTTGACCATTCAGCTTCCCTCGCACTAGCGTGTATCTGCCTTCCCGATCCACTACCACCTCTTTGCAATCGAAGGGGACGCCTGCTCGCACCCAGATCAGCGTGCCCCACGCGTGCGCCGAGTAAACCGTGTCATAAGTCTGCCCCTTCCAACGCCTGGAGAGTCTGCCCAGCTCCATCTGGGTCATATGCATCTCCTGTAGGAGGGCAATCCCAACGGAATGTCGCTGCAGGTAGGAAAAGATGGAGTAACGCTTAGACGGCGTGTGCATGCCCCGTATGTTCCAGGTCACAATGTTGGTGTGCGCCATCGCGAAGCCGGTCGAGCAAGCCGGGCTGGGGGCAAAGCGTCCGCGCCAGGGGAGGGGGGTGGGCCACAGTCCGGAGGGAGCATGTTAATGCGCTGCCATGTAAACAGTGTAACTACCATGAACAATTTAACAAATGGGGCGTATTCCCAACGGGGCATCCGTCCAAACTTCTGAGATGCTAAGTAAGATAAGGCTATTGCAGGGTGGTGCCTGATGGGGTTCGTGCGAGTGTAGCTTACGCGTTGGTACTAGTTCCCCTCCCCTGTCTCCGCTGAAAGAAGGAGGAGCAGCATCGTGGCAAGGACTAAACTGCCGTGCAGGCCCAGCGCAAGGCGCGGCGGAGGGAGCCCGCAGCTGTGACATCTAGTGGGGCGCGCCATATGCCACCCGCCCCCGCGACGCCAGTCGCTCCCAGCGCTAGTCCCTCTCCCCCCCAGCAGGTCCCAGGGTCCTAGAGACACCCAGCACGGTGCCACGGCAGGCACGCGGCCCCGTCTAGCATGCATGGTCCCTGCCCAGACCGTAACATTGCAACATCTGATCACACCATCAGGTCAGCAGTCTGTGGGGTCACCACTGGCAAAATCAAGTCTTCCGAGACCACCGTGGACGGGGACGACGCCCCGCTCGTGCCCGGGGCACTGTGCACACCAGTCTCCATTAGCCCACTGGCAGGCGATGCACCAAGCTTCGCCACTGCCTCAAGTGCCTCTTGCCGCTCCATCCGCATTCTCTCCGGGCTAGGTGCCACCGGTCCCGGACGCGCCAGCTGCCGTGCCCCTCTGCGCCCACGTCTTCTGGATCGTCTCCCAGGGCGGCCTTCGATATCCGGACCATCGGGCCTCGCCCCCGTTCACTGCCCCGTCTCCTCCAGCCAGTCCCACACGTCCGCCGGGGAGTCGAAGAAGCGGGTCCCCTCTTTTGCCACCACTCGGAGGCGGGCCGGGAACAGCAGGGAGTAAGGTAGCGCCAGCTCCCGGAGCTGCCTCTTCACCGCCATGTAGTTGCTTCTGCACGGCTGCGGTGTAGTCCGGAAATAACATAACATGACTTGGCTACTGCCCACGGTCAGGTCGCCAGACTTCCTGGTTTCACTCAGAACTGCATCCCTGTCCCGGTAGTTGAGGAGCTTGAAGAGAAACCCTGTGTGCCTGTTCCACTACGAAGTTCTGAGACAGCACTCCTTGAGGCAGAAGATCTCGCAGCCAGGTTTCCACATAGCGCTCCGGGTGCCTACCCTCCACTCCTTCCTGAAGGCCCACCGCGCGGATATTATTGCGCCGGGAGCGTCCCTCCGCATCGTCCACCCGGTCTTCAAGCGCATGGACCCGGTCTAGCACATCCTGCAATGCTGCGCTATGACTCTGGACAACAGGTGGGAGCTCCTGAAGCGTTTGGTCGTGTGTCGCTACCCTCTCGGCCAGTTTGCGATGGTCAGCGTGAAGGAGGGTGAAGTCCGATGCGACCTTGTCAATCCTCGTTTCGAGGGACTCCCGTGTTTGGTCCAGGGTGGTGCTAAGTCTCTCCACCGCGGTGAGCATGGTGTCCATTTTAGCGGAGAGGGCCGCCGTTTGTGGCTCCGTGCCTCCCTCCGAGCACCCCTGCGGGGGGTCCAGACTCCCGGCGCGCAGTTGTCCTTGCTGCGATTTGTCGCGAAGCCGGCCCATCACGTACTGCTGAGCAGTCGGCATTCACAGCTCGGCCCCAGGTGTCGTAGGCACAGCCAGGCGTGGGCTCTCCAATCCCGCCAACACTCCGTCCTGCGTGGCCGCCGGAGCTCTCCTCAGCCCCCGGGGGCCAGCCGCTGGGCCACAAACAGCCGGAGGAGGACCGAGGACACCCCACAGCCCGCGCAAGCAACAGGCTCCAGAGGGGAAGCACACCAGGAAGGCTCCCCCGCCCGGATGGGGCGCACAGAACCACTATACTTGTCCCCCGGTGCGGCAACCGGCTGACTTCTAATCCAGGCCCTCTCCAGCCCTGCCAGGTACACCCGACCGGTGCCCGCCAGCGGACCGCTGCTTGCCCAGGCGCACTCTATCTGCGCCGCCTTGACTTCGCGCCCACTGGGGTGTTAGTCGGTCTGGGCATGCCAGCCCCGTCAGCCGGCTTCATGGCGGGGGCCCCACTCCCTCAGTCTCCGCACTCCGCTCCCCAGCTCACCGTCTCATGAGGGGGCCCCAGACTGCTCCGCTGCGCGCCGGCCGGCGATCCCCGCAGCGTCCGGCAGACCAGGCGCCTCCGCGGCTGCACCCAAAATGGTGCCTCCCACGGAGTGGCGTCCGCCCCTGCCTATGCCAGGCCTCAGGGTCAGCAGCGGGCCGCCCAGGTCGCGGCCTCCGGGCTCTCCAGGCGCGCTTCTGCCTGACCACTGAGATCTCTTTATTCATTTCTCTATACTAATTGTTTTGCATCCAACCTAGCATTTCTACAACCCAATACATTTTCATGCTCTTTGGGTGAATAACAATTGGTGACAATTTACTCCATTAAATATTTATCAGTGGAGCTCTGAAAGTAATTCGATGCTGCTTATATTCTCAATTTGCCACATATTCTTCAGTAGTCTTCAGAGGACCTTGTTTTCATAAGTGAAAATTATAATGTTCCACAACTACACTTGGTTCCTCAGGAAACTGTGATTCTAGTCTCATAATGGCTTCCTTATATATGTCCACCAAACTCTGTCGGTACTGGTTCATCTTCAGAAAACCTTTCTGCCCCATGGCACCCGATACTTTGAAAAGCTATTAGAATTTTCCTCATTTACATTATAAAGGTGGCCCTTGTTATTATAGTATTGACACTTGTCATAATGGTGGCCCCTTGATTTTGTGTATATTCTTGTATCCGTCTTGGGTACAATGCTGGTTATCTCTTGCATAACTGTATTTGGGCTAATGGTGACTCTGGACTATATTGTTGGACTTGTTGTTATTCTGTGTATTTATGTAGCATTATGGTGTTCCTCCTACATCATAGTGGTGTTAAGCCTTGAAATAATCCTGGTTATAGAGTAAAGACATTCATCATTGTCGTAAGATGGCTATTGTAGCTTTATGAACATCCTTTCTGAAATATAGTGGACATCCCTGACAACTTGTGGCTTCTACTCAGTAGGATGAGCTTGCACCTTATTGCAATAAAAGTGCTTCATCATAAAATGAGCTATAATTTTAAGAAAAAAAGGCATATTCAACAAAAAGGAAAAAATAGCATTTGAAGTCTAAATGCGTTATTTATTTTTTTTCATTTAAAAAAAAAAAATGTAAAGCGGAAGCTGATAACTGGTGACACAAACAGTGCAGTTTCATAATGGGTTTACTTTTGTTTAAATAGCCAATCCTGTTTCTTTTGGTGCGCTTATTTCCGATTTACCGTGATAATGCAGTTTGCATTTCATGACTCGCATGGAAGCTGTTCTTAATGTAGCTATGGCCAGTTGGATGATTTAACGTAAAGGAAAAGTCCGTTGTATGTAACGTCTCCAAATAAAACACTGGTCTGTAATGCTACCCCAAGTCAGTGGTTAGTCTTATTACAAGCACCCTCCCATCACCTTTTGTGTGTTTGATGTACCACCCTAAGTGGATAAGAGTATGCCCAGACATGAGTAGCTTGTTCACTGTGTCACTGGAGCCAAGCTACACACGACTGAAGAGCCCCAATAAGGGTGAAAATGTTTTTTTGGGTGCTTGTGTTCCATTTCGTAGAGGACCTGGATCAGCAGTTCTTGCTGGACTGCTTCCATTGGAGCAGAGTTAAGAATTATTTGCATATGGCTGGGTCGAATCTGAGGTGGCACGGTGGACAGAAGAAAGAAAGATTGGGTGGAATGCTAACCCGTGCAATTGTCAGTGGTTGGACTTATTGCAAGCATCCGCCCATCATCATTTGTGTGTTTGATGTAATGTCTCCGTCACCAGAGCTGCCAATTTAGTCTGAGTTTATGAGATTTATCTAGCCTGAGGTAATGTGATTGTTGTAAACTTTGATTTACCCATCATGTCCCTTCCGATTACATTCTCACTTCTAATGCACAAATAAAAATCTTCTTGGAAGAGCTAGAATGTAAAAATTAAATGAAGAAAAATGTTATGTACATCTTGAAATCATGATCGAATACTTGCCAATTTAAGTGCAAATTTTAACTTCTTGCGAAATATGGCTTATCCAATATTTAATTACATTTTGTGATACATTCACCATATTTCTGCCTTGTTTTCTTGTTTGGCAGACCCAGCTTAACTCATAGGAGGGGAATGGCCTGATGTTAGAGTATAGGGATATTTCATGACTGCCCCTTTAGAATCATCTTTAGCCATTGTGTCCTTTAAAATTGCCTGGTAAATATGCCGGGTGTGGTGGCTTAATGGACTACTGCTTCCACTGTAGGGACCTGTGTTCGACCTCATGGTCACATTTTCAAGTCCTGGCGGCTCCACTCAACGTTTCATCCTTCTGAAATCAATAAAATGATGCAAATTGGGTTGGGTAATAAATTCAGCACCAAGAAACTCTTCTGGGTTTGCATGCGCTTTAAAAATACAGATATTATGTTAAAATGATCTGTCTGTTATAATTATTTTGACGCATCCTCCCCACGCCCCCCACCCCCTTTTGGTGAAGCTGACTTAGTGTGATTCAAAAATCTATTTCTGCACCATCACTTTCAAACTTTACCAGCGACCACATATACAGTTAGCTGGATGGAAGAATATCTCCAGTGAGTCAGCGGTGAACTGCTTTTCCCAGCTTTTTTTGCAGATGTTGCTTCTCTGATAAATTTTTGCCACAAGTCTCAGCCATGCTTTTGGCAGTGTAGTTACTGGGAACTATTAGTTTTTAGTCCGTGCCTTGTGAACATCAACAACACTTGACTGCAACAATGGTTTGCATGCAGGTCCTCTTTTATGTAGGGCAATGGCACTCTGACCAGTACGGTGTGGTTATGGCTCGGGTGTAAAGGTGAAATTCAGGCTTTGAGCACTTTGCGAGTTTCACTGAGTTGGGGGCCTGTGAAGTTTACTGAAAATGTTGGCATAACTTTTATTGATGTTAAAGGCTTAGGGTTTCTGTTCAAACCACAACTGCTTTGAGAATGTTACTTAATGGGGTACTGTAAAGAAAAGTGTGCTTAGAGAACAGGGGGTGCTTGAACATTGTAAAATAGCAGACGTCTAAAAAGTAGCCGTTTATTACAGTCTTACAAATGCAGGCTTCCTTCTAGAGACTTAATGGAGGTGTTGCAGGAGGCAAGGAATCCGATCCCTAAAGGAATATGCATAGTCCACATTGGAGGTATTAATTACATTTAATTAAACTATTGTTTAATTAAACATTTGCAAACAGCATAATTTAAGCAATTTCAAATGTTAGATTATAGCATAAATGTAATTACATTTCATAATTCTCAATCTATTCTGAATCGTTCTCAGTTATAACATAGTTCACAAAACTGCTGGTGTATACCCAGTGTATTTTGAAAGGTGATTTTTCCTGAATATAAAGAGAAATGGAGCAAGGATTTATACATCTCGCCTTTAAGTGGTTTGTACTATTGATACCCCACTCTGGGAGTTTGCCCCTTTCCCCGCTGTATTTATGCAGTCAAGAAAAATGTAATTGAATTGAGGACCGCTTTGGTTTAACACTTGAAAGATCATAAAACCACACTTGTTCAGAAATCTTACTTGGCAGCAGCATGTATTCCAGCAACTTTAAAAGAATGGACCTTTCATTTCCGGTATGAGTGATGGAGAGTTGGTAAACATTTATCTGTTTGAAAATGCTGGCGTATTTGATGTGTCCAGCCAATGAGCAGAGGCTCTTGTGTATAAATCGAATCTTTGGCTGAAGATAATGCTGCCATACATTTGAAAGAACTCGGTTTTCGTGAATCTCCCTTGACTGACTGCAGTTGAGAAACAGTCCTTATTTCCATTCACAAATTCCAATGCTTTTATTACACTTCTTTGTAAAGATCTTTGTCTTTGATTTGTTTTTGTATTTTGTTGAACAGCGGTTAATTCACTGGTGACTTGTGAAGTTGAAAACTGGTATGGCGTAAAATAAATCAGTCAATTTGCCCGAGTGAACGCAACAAGAAAACATGACACTCCAGAGAGAATTTGAGCTTTTGTTGAAGCCCCAAATTTGCATGCCGTTAGCACCCAAAGACAGCTCTGCAAGTATATGCTAACAGAAAACTGTGCTATACAGTTGCCTGCAACATAAAACAGCTGCCTAAATAAATGGACATCTGCCGAAATAAGGGATAGGGAATAAGTGGACACATCACAGAAAAATCTCAGAAATATGGGAGGCATGCACAGAGTAAATTCCAGAGAATAACAGGGCATATCACAGGGATTAAGGCTTTAAAGGCCTTCCACAGGGTAGCCTGTGTGGAGACCGAGCCACAATGGAGTGTGAAGTACTCCATTGTAAAGTCGTGCAGTTCTGAACATTGCATCATGTAGGGTGTTACACGGGAATCACCAGCTGCATTCCAGACCAACTCCATAAGGCATGTGCAGCACTAATTTCACCAGAGAATGATCTGACAAAGTGTGCAGCATATGCGCCACATCAGTTGTCCATTGGACCTTGTTCACGGATATAAACCAGTAGTCCAGTCTCCTTCATACTCCATCGAGTGCAAAATAGAAGGCATAGTTGGAAGTGAAGGGGTGTTGCTGGCATCAGATGTCATGGATGGCGTAAGTGTCTGTAATGTCATGCAGGACCCGTAGAGCTCATGGCTTGCTACTGGCCTGTATGCTAGTGGAGTCCACAGAAGGGTTCTGCACTATGTTAATGTCCCCAACTATAATGATTAAATCCTCAACTCAACCCATAAAGGTCTTTGTAGAATTTGGGGACATCTACAGTCGGAGCATAAACATTTATCAGTAGAAACAGTCTGTCGGCCAGCACACCTGTTAGTATGACATATCGGCCTTTTGAATCTAGAATCTATTAAACTGGTCGTGAGTGCAATGGGGAATACTTCTGTGTATGAGTATGCACACCTCCTGTGAATAGGATCTGTAACAGGAACACTATGTGACCCCTAGGGGGGATGCAGATGTCTGAGAATCCTGGGGCAGGAGGCGAGTCTCTTGGAGAAAAGCCTTTTGACTCCGTGACGTGTTAGAGGCGAGAACCTGTTTTCCCTGTGGTGGGTTTTTGAGTTCATGGATGTTCCGGGTCAAGAGAGGGAGTTCTGCCAACCTCTCCTGCCTTTCATGTGTTGTCATCGATGAGGCTGGTGTAGGAATGGTTGTGCAGTAGTAGGTTGACATGCAATACATACCAGACTGGCAACGAAAAACAAACACAACCTAATTGTACAAACTCCGAATGATCCCCCCTGCCCCACCCCCACTAGATAAGACACCTAGCGAATCTCAAGAACAATCAAGACCAAACCCCCCACAATCTGCAATACAGTTTACACCTTGGGGGAGAGGCAACACTACGGCCAACAGGGCCCTTGTGGCAAGTGATACCTGAAAGAGAAAAGCAATATCACAGGTCATTCGTGAATTAGATGTGGACAGTGGGAGCAATGTTCCAGAACAGGAACAATGATATATGTGGCGGCACATGATCTGTCCATGATAAACTCATCCGCAGCGGTCTTTAGTGGGAGGAAAGCCATTGATCAGTCCGGGAGTGTCTGTTCAGTGGTCGTAGTTGCTGAGGCAGGTGGTGGGGAATGTTCCTGAGTGTTCGGTCAGAACGCAGGGTTTTTCGTAGTATGCTATTTGCAAAGATCCGCAGCTTTTGCTGGAGTGTCACAGAAGCAAATAATCCCATTAACCTCAACCCACAGCCGAGTAGGATACAACATGGCGTACTTAAAGCCCAATTTGCAGATTGAGTTCTTTACATCTGAGTATTTGCTCCACGCCTCCTGAATAGCCACGGTAAAGCCAAGGAATAGAGAGATAGTGGAACCCTGGAATTGTAATGGGCCTTGATCTGGGGCAGTCTTTCTGTCTTGTAATTAAGCAGGCGTGTGATGATTGGGCATGAGAGAAGGACCTGTGGATGGTCTGGGGCCCAGAGATCTGTAGGCTCGCTCCACTACGAAGGTTGATGTAAATCCACGGTGATTAATTAGAAATTCGAGGTGACGCTCAATGAACATATATGGCCGCCTCACATCCTTGGATTCCACAATATCCATGATGTGAACGTTAGTACGGCGGGAGCTCTCTTTGAGATCTTAGTTTCTAGCTGATACAGTCTTGAGTATGCGCTCCAGTTTTTCCAAGCATTTCACTGTATTTGTTGCTCCATCTACCAGCCTGGAGATATGCTCTTTGAAACCGTCCATTCTAGTGGCCTGACAGCGAAGGTGGTCGCCCATACAATCGAGTCGACTGGCAAGGGCTTCAAATTGGGCGTTGGTTAAACTGAACCGAGGACGGAGTTAAGATACGGATAGCAGCTGCACCACTTGTAGGCTCAGGACTACCATCCCTGTCTGGGTGTCATCTGTGTCTGAATGTGGTCTCTGATGCCGGGTGGGCTTGAATTGCTTAAAGAGCAATTTACATTGTTTGGGATCACCACAACCCAGCATGAGGGTTAAGACGAGGGGGCGCACAGCTATGTAGAAAGGCAGCACGGGGGTACAGCACCAATCTGTAGTGAAGCCAACTGTCTTTTATCCCCTGCCTAGTATATGGTCTGAGGGTATATCTGGGACCTCGTAGTGCTAACCAGTGCGCAATATGTAATAGTCTGGCCTGAAGAGGGCAATGGGCTGGATGTGCCATAGGTGATCCAACAAGGGATAGCACAATAGGCTGCCAGAGGTCTCAACAAGGTAGCGCTGTGTCTTGTTGTGCCAAATGCAGAGGCCAGCAATGTGCTCTCGGACCCTTTCACCTGTTAGTATTGATCTGGATAGGGGGGGACCAGTAGCGTTCCTTAGCGGGCGTTGGCCTATGTAGGTGCTGAGGTATAGTAGATGAAACGTATTAGGCTTATCGTCCCACACTTTGCCACCGAGTCAACTGATGCAGCCTGTGGAAACCGTACCTGGAGCCCAGGAAGTAGGATTGTGCTGCACATACAGGGATGGCCAGTGGAGGCAGTTTGTTATGGCAGTCGAGTCGCGTGAGGCCTAACTTCCCAGGCTGTGTCGTGCTTCATGGAGATGCGGCCGGTGTATGATGATGTGTGAAGCCCAGCAAAGTGATAGTGCTGCTTATGCAGCGAATTGTGTAAGCCCTGCTGTCCCCAGTGTAGAAAGGGCAGCCCACTCACTGGAGAAGCAATTAGTGTTGCATCAGGAGCTTGAGGTAGAAAGGCTCATCCCTTGGTCGCATCGGAGCTTCGTGAGCAATTGTGCTGCACATGCAGGGGTGGCCAGTGAAGGCACTGAGTTGTGGCAGTCGATTTGTGCGAGGCCTAACAGCCTAGGCTGTACTGTACTGTATAGGGGTGCTGCTGGCGCACAATATTGCATGCAATCCAGCAAAGTTTTTGTGCTGCTTATGTGACATAGCACAGCAGCCAAGGCGTCCTCAGTGTAGAAACTGCAGCCCATTGACCAGAGAAGCAATTAGTGCCGCATCAGGAGGTCGCAGCAGCAAGCTTGGCCCCTTGGCCGTGTCAGGGTTTTGTGAGTGGCGTCCTTAGTGATTTCCGCCGATCACGGCTGGGGAGGGTTGCAGACACCGCAAAGGCACAATGTATTCTATCCGCTGTGCAGGGGGAGAGGTGTGCTGCACCAGCGAGGCTTGATGGCCTCAGGCTCACCTGAGGCCCCTATCGCCACGGAGCCTCCTAGGCAGTGCTAGGCCAGCAGTGACCTCCCCCAAGTTTCCAGTTTAGTGCGCCATCCCGGTGCGGTACGAGGCCACAATCTGCATCTCCCCTTCTTCAGAAATGTAATCTCGCCAGCTGGATTGTGATGGATGTGTATAACTGCCGTAAAACTGGTGATGAAGTGGCCGCAATTGCTAGAGCTTCACAGCCGGGTGACAATCTTAGTAGCTGGCATGGCCCAACCCCATAGATAATCACTCTTTTTTTTTTCATGTTGAGCTGTTTTGTACAAGATGTTTTTTTTTCCAATAGGATGCTGTAACTTTCCATATACCGTTTGTTAGTGGCTAGGTATTTATGTTTTAGACAACTGATAATGAGGTTTTTATTGGGAGGATAGGAGACAACAGAGGAAGGATGATTCATGGGAAGAATGGTCTGATCCGCAAAATGTGCATAAAATATCTTTTCAAGGACAGTGAAGTTTACCATCTCACAGGAGTTTATTGAAATCCTATTGGATTGTGTGAACAGAGAATGTGATACTTGTTTTGATTCATAATTCACTATGTTTATATTAGCGTGTGTTCCTAGAGCAGGTTGTCTCATTCTGGAGATGCTTTACCGGGTTTTTTTTAGACTATGCCTGTCTTTATTGCTTTTGAGTCTATTCCCTTTTACTAGATGTCTTCTGATTTATAGCTGAGAATACTTTCCGGCCTAACAGTTTTCTTTTATTTGAAGTGCAAAGGCTTCATGCTAATGCTTTTTATTCCCGCATCAGAACTCTTTATTGGATTTCTGAAGTGTCACTTTATTCCATTCTCAATCTCATTTAGATTAGGGAAATTCCTTTATGGAACACATTTCTTGCATTATCTCTATTTTGGCTTAAAATTTTACTAATGTGTTTTATCTTATTTTGAAATATGAACTAATGGAATATATATATATTTTTTTTAAATAATAACTTGAGGCTTTTATCTTCTGAATAAAAAAAAAAGTAAGTTATCTGAATTATTAATACAACTCTTAAACTCGAAAAAAATCTTTTATTAAATTACAAATGTCAAAAGAATTGTTGATACTGAAGGATTGATGTAAATGATTGCTCCCTTATAACTAGGTTCGTCGACGAACAATGATCCATATGACCATTGCGGGGCTTATTTATTTACTACACCCAGAGGTTAAGATCTAAAATTGGTGATTCACACACGCTGAGGGCTTACCGGCGTTTCTCTGTAGCTGTTGGACTTTTGCTCACAACTAGCCGCACCCGCTCCGCGGGTGCCGCGTCGCAGTTCTGGGCTTGTGTTGCTGTTGGGAGCACGTTTGCTCACAGCCATCAGGAAGGTCTCGAGGAAGCAGGGATTGAGCCTGTACTATCCGCGCCGCCGCAGGGACTCACCTAACCAGGAGCCCCTGCTTTCCGGCACACCTGCTGACCTGCTGCCCCTCCCACCCCTCGCTCAGAGGGTGAAAAGCGTTCGAGCTCCTCACTCCGGTGTGATTCACACACGCTGAGGGCTTACCGGCGTTTCTCTGTAGCTGTTGGACTTTTGCTCACAACTAGCCGCACCCGCTCCGCAGGTGCCGCGTCGCAGTTCTGGGCTTGTGTTGCTGTTGGGAGCACGTTTGCTCACAGCCATCAGGAAGGTCTCGAGGAAGCAGGGATTGAGCCTGTACTATCAGCGCCGCCGCAGGGACTCACCTAACCAGGAGCCCCTGCTTTCCGGCACACCTGCTGACCTGCTGCCCCTCCCACCCCTCGCTCAGAGGGTGAAAAGCGTTCGAGCTCCTCACTCCGGTGTGATTCACACACGCTGAGGGCTTACCGGCGTTTCTCTGTAGCTGTTGGACTTTTGCTCACAACTAGCCGCACCCGCTCCGCGGGTGCCGCGTCGCAGTTCTGGGCTTGTGTTGCTGTTGGGAGCACGTTTGCTCACAGCCATCAGGAAGGTCTCGAGGAAGCAGGGATTGAGCCTGTACTATCAGCGCCGCCGCAGGGACTCACCTAACCAGGAGCCCCTGCTTTCCGGCACACCTGCTGACCTGCTGCCCCTCCCACCCCTCGCTCAGAGGGTGAAAAGCGTTCGAGCTCCTCACTCCGGTGTGATTCACACACGCTGAGGGCTTACCGGCGTTTCTCTGTAGCTGTTGGACTTTTGCTCACAACTAGCCGCACCCGCTCCGCGGGTGCCGCGTCGCAGTTCTGGGCTTGTGTTGCTGTTGGGAGCACGTTTGCTCACAGCCATCAGGAAGGTCTCGAGGAAGCAGGGATTGAGCCTGTACTATCAGCGCCGCCGCAGGGACTCACCTAACCAGGAGCCCCTGCTTTCCGGCACACCTGCTGACCTGCTGCCCCTCCCACCCCTCGCTCAGAGGGTGAAAAGCGTTCGAGCTCCTCACTCCGGTGTGATTCACACACGCTGAGGGCTTACCGGCGTTTCTCTGTAGCTGTTGGACTTTTGCTCACAACTAGCCGCACCCGCTCCGCGGGTGCCGCGTCGCAGTTCTGGGCTTGTGTTGCTGTTGGGAGCACGTTTGCTCACAGCCATCAGGAAGGTCTCGAGGAAGCAGGGATTGAGCCTGTACTATCAGCGCCGCCGCAGGGACTCACCTAACCAGGAGCCCCTGCTTTCCGGCACACCTGCTGACCTGCTGCCCCTCCCACCCCTCGCTCAGAGGGTGAAAAGCGTTCGAGCTCCTCACTCCGGTGTGATTCACACACGCTGAGGGCTTACCGGCGTTTCTCTGTAGCTGTTGGACTTTTGCTCACAACTAGCCGCACCCGCTCCGCGGGTGCCGCGTCGCAGTTCTGGGCTTGTGTTGCTGTTGGGAGCACGTTTGCTCACAGCCATCAGGAAGGTCTCGAGGAAGCAGGGATTGAGTCTGTACTATCAGCGCCGCCGCAGGGACTCACCTAACCAGGAGCCCCTGCTTTCCGGCACACCTGCTGACCTGCTGCCCCTCCCACCCCTCGCTCAGAGGGTGAAAAGCGTTCGAGCTCCTCACTCCGGTGTGATTCACACACGCTGAGGGCTTACCGGCGTTTCTCTGTAGCTGTTGGACTTTTGCTCACAACTAGCCGCACCCGCTCCGCGGGTGCCGCGTCGCAGTTCTGGGCTTGTGTTGCTGTTGGGAGCACATTTGCTCACAGCCATCAGGAAGGTCTCGAGGAAGCAGGGATTGAGCCTGTACTATCAGCGCCGCCGCAGGGACTCACCTAACCAGGAGCCCCTGCTTTCCGGCACACCTGCTGACCTGCTGCCCCTCCCACCCCTCGCTTTACGCCCCCATAAAGGGACGCCCCTTCCCCGCTGTGCGGGAGCACGCGGGAGTATCCGGGAGAAGCCCGGGACAAGGGCGGGACCATCTTTGGCCATCAGTGGCCAGAAGAGGCCGGGCCGGGCCACATCTCTTGGCTCTGCTAAGCGGGTACGAGAAAAACGGGAGTATGGCCACAGGCACTAGAGCTAGTAAATCTAGGAAAGCTGCGGGAAACACAGTCATAGGCACAATGGACCAATTTATATCCCGGGCAGTCTCCATTGTAGAAAAGGAGATAGTTCTAGCTGAACGAAGACTATCCCGGGACTCTATGGGCCTGACACACAAGCGCTCATCTTTGGGCACCCTCGCCCTAGCCCCTAGCCCAGTAAATGTACCACCTACACCACTTGTGGTAGTCGACTCACCGGTCACTGTCGAGAGGGTGAGTCGGATTAGGGTAAGCTCTGAAACGGTAACGACCATTGCACCAGACATTGCTCATGACTCAACACATTTTAACCTACTCGACTCATGCAATCCCTTGCTGGGGGTCCAATACGACGACCCTGAATCTGAGATTAACAACGCCCAAAGCCCTCTTGTTACATCTAACAAGGCTTTACACCTTCCCTTTACAGCTGCACCTACCGAAGTTGGTACCTCCTTAGTAGCGGCTTTAGCGACTGTTCCATCTGGGAAACCAGTTTCAGGTTCTGCAGTACCCAGGAAAAGAAAGCGCCCTGTTAGCCCTTACAGGGGGGGTCCTCTAAAACCACGTAGTAAAATAAGCAGGCACAACGCGACCAAAGGGGGTATCTCTAAAACAACTAATGCTCATACTAGAGTCTCACTACCCAGGGGCCTGGTTTGTCCGCTAGGCACACCTGTCCCGCCAGCGTCTCCTGGCACCACCCCAGTTCCTCAGGTAGCGCACACTGATACTGTCCTCCGACCTCTAGACGTTGAGGGCCTACTTAGGTCTGTGGTGATGCCCCTTGCAGACAAGATTGATTGTCTCACACGGAAATTAGCCACCCTTGAGCAATCAATGTTGGATAACTTCTATGCTGTGAAATCACTGGTTAAATTCCACTCCAAGAGGCAGGGAGAAGACAACGGAGGGTCAAGGTGTGGTACAGTAACACCAGTAACACTAGTACCCTCGGAGTCAATGTCTTGCCATACAGTACCTATACCTGGGAAGGCCCCACAGTTACTGCAACCAAATACAGGTATCAGTCCTGCTCCACAAACTTCTAATCTTATACCTAGTCTGGGCCCCCAAGGAAAAAATCAAATAGTCAAGCAGCAAAGACCTCCAAAGTTAAAGTTAATTTTGCCCCTAACCCAGAGGATATAGCGTCAACCTCCAAGGTAGCTGAAAATACGCCAACCGTGCCGAATGGAAATATAATTGTACCTATTTCCATTTCCGGCAGTCAGGTTGTGCCTAAACCTCTAGCTAAACCCCCAGTTAAATTACCACCGGGCAGGACAAAAATTAGCACACCCAATGCTAGCCTCCCCCCTGGGTGCCAACCGTATGTGGTAATCCTCACGGGGGTCCCGGAGCTTGAAGAGGGTTCTTGCGAGTTGTACTCTGATCTCAAACACAAGACCCTGTCCTGGCTCAGATTAAATAGACCTCTCCCAGGGCATATTGATGGTAGGATAGCCCATGTCCGCCGTGTGGGGTGGATTGGAAATAGACGCAAGGACTTAACCGGGGACTGCGTGCTAATTAACTTCAGTGATCCCAGAGCAGCAGGTATGATCTGCAGTCAGCAGTCGCCACACAATTTTTGCGACATACAAACCAGGGACTTGGGGTATTTCTATCGTCCCCCTCCGTTATCTGGGTTTGAGAAGCCTTTGCCGGATGAGGGCAGAGGTGCATGGTATCCTCACTATCCAACCTTGGATGCCAGAGTAAGGGCAAGGACGCCGACTCAAGTGGCTCCACCCCATGGATGGGGTTGGTGACTCGATAATCAAGTTGCATTAAACGCCCCTCCACCCAAGGCAAATGGGTTGTACACAGCAGTGAGTGTCCCCTCGCCATTAGTTACCCCCCACACGTTCCAGCCAACGTCCTTCACCACCATCTCCTCTCCTTCAGGCAGTCGATCTGAGTCTACTGAGCTCATGGAAGGAGTAGAATACTCGGGGTCCCCGAGCAGGGTTGCTGGATGTGCAGGGCCACTGATTCGTCCTATCCTGAAGGCTATCAGTTGGAATGTGGCCGGCCTGAATAACAAGTTGGACGCCCCGGACTGGGTGGCGCTTACAGAGCCCCACGCCGTCTGTGCCTTTCAAGAAACGTGGTGCGTGGAACCAAGGCACAGAGTAGGATATGCTTCCTTCTCTGTCCCGGCAGGTATACCAGTATCAGGAAGAGGGCGCCCATTTGGAGGTCTTTTAGTCTGGGTCGATATAACATTAGGTTGGCGAGTGTATCACCATCCCCAAAAATCACCAGATTTGATGTGGCTCACTGTAATATGTCCAAATAAAGTTGAGCAGCTGGAGATTTTTAACATTTATACACAAGGGGCTTCTGGGAGGGCCTCGTCACCAACCCTCCTGGCTCTAGAAGCAGCCCTGGGGGAGTGTCGTGGCGACTCATTAATTTTGGTGATGGGGGATCTTAACTGCACATTCGAGCCTTTGATGGCCGACGAATCCTTGGACCTGTTTGACGAAGATTCGAGGAGAGGCGTTCCGCCCCTCGATCTTCCAATTGTCAAAAGGTGGACACCCAGAATCGTCCAACTGAATTCCCTTACACTTGAGTTTGGCTTGAGAGCAGCAAATGGGAGAACACGGTCAGACCCAGAGGGTGCACATACGTATAATAGGGTGGGTCACTCATCTAGGATAGATTATATCCTCTTAAACTTTTCCTTGTGGGCCCACTTGGAGGATATGATAGTCTTGCCTTCCTTGGAAAGTGATCACAATGCACTCTCATTATCCCTAATACATTGGTGGAGGGCCAGTGGCTCACTAATTGGAGCTCCTGCGGCACTCGAGCAGAGGTCATTGGGGGGGGTGGTCCCTTCCAATTGTCTCAGACGTTTAAAATGGGACAAAGTGGCCATTGATGAAGAAAAACTATCTTGCATCAGAGCCGTTATTGCCGCAGCCTCTGAAACCCTGGAAAATCAACCTCCTAGCCCGCATAAGACAGCAGCCATGTTCAGTGAGGTTTCGACAGCGATAGGGGACTTGTTCCTGGTCAAACCAAATCCCAAGGTAAACAAAAACCATGTTAAGCGACAGGGCAAATTAGGCTGGTACTCACAGGCGTGCCGCGCTGGAAAAAGAGCTCTAATCATGGCAGTAAAGAGTGGTGATGCCCTAGCAATAGCTGCTAAACGTAAGTCCTACAAATCCACAATTAATATAGCCAGGAGAGACTGGGAAGACACCTTCTGGCAGGAGCTTCGTGCAGCAAGCATAGAAAAAAATGCAAAAGGTTTTTGGGACCTGTTACGGAAAAAACATAGACCCCTGGACACCGTCATTACATGCAATATAACCGAGGACCAGTGGCACTCACACTTCTCGAAGCTGTATACTGCACCTGCTGCAGAAGCGATGGTCTTCCCTTTACCTCAGATTCTTCAAGGTGCCGGCAGCTATGAGGAGAGTCTATTTTCCAGGAAAGAGGCTGAAATTGCCATAAAATCCCTGGTTCCTCGCAAAGCAGCTGGACCTGATGGCCTACCTGGCGATCTTATCCGCATGGACATAAGCGAATGGGCTATGATGATTGCCTCGCTATTGAACGCAGTCATGGCAGGCGCCCCCCTCCCTGCTTCTTGGATGGCAGCTGAGGTGGTTCCCCTGCACAAGAAAGGTTCAAGAGATGACCCAGCTAATTATAGACCGATTAGCTTAATAGACTGTTCCCAAAAAGTGGCGGGCAAGGTCCTCTTATCTAGGGTCCAGCAGTGGGCTGACGAGAATAAGATACTCTCGGATTTTCAGGCTGGGTTCAGATCCGGGACAGGGACGATAGAACAATCGCTAAGGCTACTTATGATCTACTGGAAGGTCGTCACAATTGGAAAGGGTACCTTATATCTGGCCTTCATCGACCTCCGCACGGCCTTCGATTTGGTGCCTAGAAACAACTTGTGGAAAGTGTTGTGCGACCTGGGTATGCCACCCTACTTGCTTCATTTGATCATGAGATTCCACGAAAATAACTATGCCCAAATACGTTGGGGGTCAAATGGTCAAAAGACCTCAAGAATAGAGGTGAACAGAGGTGTACGACAAGGTTGCGTACTTGCCCCAACCCTGTTCTCCTTATACGTAAATGGAGTGGTGGATTTTTTGACTCCGTCTCCAGCAGATGCACCCCGTCTGGCAGGTCGCCTAATTCCTACCTTACTCTTTGCTGACGATACTTTACTTTTGTCAAAATCTCCGATGGGCCTCCAGCAGCTTCTTTCTGGATTTGACACCTTCTGTAAGCAGCGAGGCCTTTGTATTAATACAGACAAAACTAAGTATCTCATTTTGAATCCCCCACACAAGCTTGGCCCCCCTCCAACATTGGGGCACGTTGCTCTAGAAAGAACTAAAACGTTTGACTATCTGGGCATTCGCTTGGTGGATACAATGAAATGGGACTGCCACTTGACCAAAATGTTGTTGAGCTTAAAAAGAGTGACTGGGGCCCTGTTGAAAGAACAGAGAGCAGCATCTACAAGACCAATAGCGGCAGTAATGGATATTTACTCCGCCAGAGGAGTAAGTGCAGCACTTTACGGGGCGGAGCTCTGGGGGATGTCAAATATGAAAGTGCTAACTCGAGCTGAGAATGCCTTCCAGAGAAGCCTAATGTCTCTCGGTCCTTCTGTTCCCATTTTACCCCTGCAATTGGACATGGGTTGCCGGGCGATTGAAGATCAAGCAAAACTACGCCCCCTGTTACTGTGGGCCCGCATCTGGAGAGTGCCAGAGCTCTCAAGTTATGCGGATGGCCTACGGGAGATAATTAATTGCCCCGGCTGGGCAAAAATAAAATGGCTAAGGGACGTCAAGGCTCTATTTATAAATCTGGGGCTGGAAGAAGCATGGCACCAACAGTCAGCCCCGCCCAAATCCATGCTAAAACAAATTTATTGGACATGGGTGGCAAGTAAAAGGAATTCTTCCTCAACGATCTGCAAATCCACCAGAAATTTTGTGGAGCATAAAGATGTCCCTATCAGAGAACTGTACCTGGACATTGTTACTGCCCCATGGGATAGATCTCTGTATTTCAAATTCAGATTAGGTCTTCTCCCGGTTATGGAACTCACATGTCACTGGAAAATACCACACCAGACTGCGCCATGGTGTCCATTTTGCCCTCAGCGTTATGAATCTGTCCCCCATCTGTTATTCGAGTGCCCCGCCTATAAGGTTCCCCGAATGAAATGGTTAAAACCGATGTGCCTTACTTTGGGCACTAGACATTGTAACGTGGCATTACGAATTTTACTTACAGACACTCGCCCATTCTTCGCATGCGCCACCTCGAAGTATTTAGGTTGGGCATGGCGAATACGGTCAAAAAGACTTAGGCAAATTGTTTAATCATGATTTTAATTCTTTTAGCTAATTTAAATAATTTTCTTTTTAGACAAATGTAGAAAAAATGTTGAATTTTAGAATATCTAGGGTTTTTTATGTTTTCTATTTAGTAAATGCTCTAAATGACCTTTAATGTATGTACGCTTTTTAAGATATTTTATGTCGAAATAAAGCCTATTTGACTTGACTTGACTTAAAATTCCCTCTCCTATCACGTGGTAGCAATGGAACAGTTTGTGTCACAGGAGAGAAAGGAGCAGATTTAAAGTGCCAAAACTCTAAATTGCCCATGTCCCTTAAATCCAAAGCCCAAACTGGAAGACTGCAGGAGTCACGTTTTTTCACATCACAAATCTGCTGCTTTGCTTTAACTTCAAGGCCAGTTACTAATCTTAAAGCTAAGGAGAAAAGCAAGCCATTTTTACCTGGTACACGCCGATAGCAATCAAGTCTCTGGCTGCTGGTTAAATTGTTCACTGTAGAGCTAAATTCTGTCAATCTTTCTCGAAATTTACAGAATTTTAGAAATCACCATACTCCCCCATAGTACATTGTAATGTAATTTCCCTTTAAATGCTGAAAAGGCTTTGGTTATCCCTGCTGTCTGTGATAACACAATGGACATTAGGGTCTATAAGAGGAATTTGTTACTTTCTTCGCTTTTCTTCTTGAATCTTGGCTGCCTCTCGACTGAAATGAGCCCTTAACAAGCACCTACGTTCCCTAGAATGCACTCTCCTCCAGTGAACATGTCTATGTGGCAGTGCAGGTGCACTCAGTAGAGGGCTAGAATGCTGGGAATTGGAATATACCCGGTGGTTAATCAAAACTCTTGATATATGGTTCAGAATCCAGTGGTCCGTTTCCACCTGTGGCCTCTAACAGCATCCTTGCCCCACCTCGTCAGAGAATGTGGTAGGGGTCAGTGAGGTGTATTAACCACCTGCCCCAGTCCCACTTGGTGACTCCAGTTTTTTATTGGTGTCAAGCCGCTGGTGCTCCAGGCAGAAGCGCCTAGGGGATTAGCTCTTTATCAAGAGGTGGAGCTGACCCTGGGAGGCTATTGTTTTGCTGGGCTGGTGACATTCCAGACTTCTGGGCTGTGAAATCGTCTGCCTGGAAATCAATAACCGCCTTAGGCAATAGGATGTGAAGGCCAATCCGCATATCATTGCAAACTGTGTTCTGTTGCTGTGCAAAGATAAAGCAATCATTCCACTTCTTCAGAGTGGTTGAACGTCTAGTCTAAGTTTTGTGTATGTCTTTTTTTTATTCATCCATTGCACTTTAAAGCAAAAAATGTTTGGGGCAGGGAAGTAAAGAGGGGTGAGCCCTGATGCCCACATAGAGGAGCCGCCCCTGGTTTGCTTCTCAAAATCTCACTTGTCTGTATTTGAACTTAAATAGCTTGAACTTGAGTAGAAACTAATGGGGTGGGCAATGACAGCATAGCTATCACACATCGAAGCTAAGTGCTGAGCTATCCATGCATAGGTGGCTACCTGCATGATTTTGTGGCCATTGTGAGAAGGCCTTGATGAAATAGCACTTCAAACCTAACTACTGGGGAAATGGAGATCCTTGAAGACCTCTCTGGAGCAGGGGGAAAGAGAAGGCACTGGAAGACATGGGAGCTCTGACACCTGAGCTGCACTCAGGGAAGCATAACCGAATCGATGTAAGATTCGCTTAGGGTGGATCCATCTACTATGAAACAAAGAAAGAAGAACATGGGGTGGCATGTTTCCTTTCGCTCTTGGTCAGGAACAGTTCAATCCAGATGAGAAATAGAAGGTCCACAAACATTGCTTTGTATATACTGTGATGACCATCCACCTATGTCGTTAGGAAGGGCACAACATCCATTGCACCTGACCAGTAACGCTGCAGTATTTGATACGTTTTAGGTGGAGGGCCTGAAAGCCTGAGTCTCCATGCAGAGGTGACTTGCCGCACAATTAACAGTGCCATGGTTTATCCTAGAATGGAGCTTTATGGAACAACTCTGAGGATAATCCTTACCCTCCAACCACCTACCCACAGCAGTGTAGTTTGAAAACCATACCTCTTCTTGGAGAACCTCCATTCAAAGAATATGCTACCCCAGACTTTGTGTAAGCCAATTGAGCTTTGGACTCAGTTAGATTTGACTTAACTCTTGGAGCATTGTAGCTATGCTGAGTACCTGCAGAACGCTTAAAATAGACTTGGTTCTCACCAACCCCACTGGGGATAGTTCAAGAGGTTTGTATAGTATAGAGACCACATCAGACTTGCCAGAAACTCTGCATAGTAAATTTATACATGTAGATGGGACATCCCACATCAACCAGCAAATGCAGCTAAAGTTAGATTTGACAGGTTTTCATTTAACACCAGCTTGGACCTTAAACGATACAATACTACTCTCGCTAAATTGTGTAGAATAAAAGCAAAGGCAAGTATTAAAAATGTGAATGGATAGTAAATACCTGCCATTTTAAGGGCTACAGTGGCTTGCATGTGATTTTTCCTGATCTGCTAGAAATGCAAACCAACCAATCCCCACATAACAGTTCAAATGGCTGTGATGGTGAGTGAAGCCTTCTTAGAGTGGATATTCAGGGGCAGGGCACACAGGTCGCTAGAATAGTGTCCCTAGAATCAGAAATGTCCTCTGATGAATGACGAAAACTCAGGGTTTATACACTGTTTCCCTTTAGAAATGTGTCTGTGAGCCTTGTCATCTCCCCCACGCAACATGTCATGCAAAGACTGTAAATATGATACAAGAAAAGTGGTGCACAGATTGTATACATGACAAAAGTAAGCTTTCACATAATATACAGGAAATAACACATTATTGAGAAGCTTATATTCTTATCTTCGGTTCAAAGGCTTTATGCCCAATAAAAATATACACCCACAGTTAATTTTCATTTGTATACAGCCATTTTATGCTACTTCAAGATAGAACCGGGCTCACAAGCCATGGATCATAAACGGTGACAAATCATGGAAGACTGCTGTCTTCGCTGAGTGCCAAGAGGTCAACTAATTATTAAACGCGTTGCTAATAAAAAAAAGTTTTAAGTAAATCTTCCCTTTTATCATGAAAAACAGTGTTATTAATAATGATTATTTCAGTGAAAAAAACACAATACCCCATTGGAATGCCTTTGCCAGTAATAAGGACAAAAAACAGGAAATTAGCCATTGATTCAGTTGATTGATTTTGACATGTGCACACTAGACAATAACACCCATCAGAACTGTTCTTGGGTTGCTAACCCCATAGGTAGGACATGGTCTAAATGTTGAGTTTGACTTATGATACCCAGGCATTGTGTGTGGAATGGTGCAAGCACGTGTATGTTCACATTGTAATTACTTAATTGCTGTACTGCAACTGCTGGTAAGGTCTCAGGTCCAAGTTTAAAAACTAATGAATTGGATAGTAGATTTGGCCAAAAAAGATGGAACTTCTAAAACAAACCGCATACATGTAATGGATCATCCTTGATGATTTGTGAATTCCAGATCTACAACTTCTCTAGTACAGGCCTTCGTCCTTTAGAGTGTTATACAGCCCGGTATGTCCTCACTGTACGTTTTGGGTATAGACTTAGTCAAGGCTATCGAGATCTACAGAAAGCATTTCCAAAGAAACAATACTACCCCATATGAATTGTCTCTTTGAAAATCAAAATCTCAAAGGGGCAAGTCACTGTACACATGCAAAGTGATTTATTTGATTAACAGTAGTGTTCCTGTGTTGTGAAGGTAGCATGTCAAGGTAAAGACATCAGAAATATGGGGGCCACTCCTCAAAGGCATTTTGGAGTATGTAAAGTAGTGTTCCCGTGTAACTCTATTACATAATCTTACATGCCTTTGTACTCCTGCAGTACTAGTTCTTGTATAAATAAATTGATTTTTGAAACGGCTTTCTTGATTACAACAATAAACACAAATACAAAATGAAAAAGGCTATACAAAAATATTTTCACCCAGTGGATCCCACCAATCGAGGATTTTCCTCAAGTATGCTGGTTCTGGATTCAAGCAGGAGTGTGGCACAGGCAGGGTAGGTCAGAAATTATTTTGATAGTGTGTGTTGGTTTTGAGTCTTGTTTTGCACTTAACAATTTTAATATTAATGTTTGTGATCAAGATTTTTGAAAGTTTTAATTGTATGTAGAAAGTTTGAAAAGCTGATGCAAAGCCATCCCCCGAACTTAGTTTATGCTGGGAATGGCCATCATAAAAGCTATGCAACATCTTGTGTTATGTTATTTGCAGCTTCAATAGGGCTGCAAGATAGAAACTTAGACACTGAATGGGTAAATTCATTCTGCATCTACTTCTGATTGAACTCATTTTCTTCGGCATATGCGGTCTACTACATTTCTATCCTGCTTTTCCTTAGTAATTTGTTTTGTGGTGCAGTGTTTTATGCAGCATTACTAGTTTTTCTTTATTGATTATATACTAAGGTATACAGTTGACTATTCTAATTGTGGCTTGGTTTTCTCCTAATGTTAAACATGCTGCTGCTACCGTTTAACCTTCAGTAATTTCCATTGAAGATACTTGAGAAACATCAAATTCGATTTTAAGCGAATATCTCCCTTATCCAGACTTAAAGTGGAGCTATTTGCTTTAGTAATACAAAGGGAGTCATTAAACCTAAAAGGTTGTGACAGACAGTAGGGCCATAACTAGTGTTATTAGAAAGGTGTTTAAAAATGGATTCACGAGCTATTATGTATTTGATTGATTTGGTTAAATTACTGTATTGTGAGCTTGGTGCAATTATTAATTTACTATTTAAATTACATTTCAGTGATCTATCTTTTATGCAAGGTTTCTTACCTGGTTAATCATTTTTTCATTAAATGCAATTTCCTTTAAAACTCGGTGAAATTCATACACTTTAGAGGCAAATTTGTTTTATACTTGCACTATTTTGTATTTGTTGATAGTTATTTAATAATTCTTTCTTACACAAGGCACATTTTAGAGACCTGCTTAGAATTTTCTAATTTGAAGTTTCTTATTTGTTTGTGTGGGAATTAATATTGTATGGTGAAGGAATGGAGTAAGAAATTAATTTTTTGAACCTGTGACATTAAACTGATTTGGTAAACTTAGACCTCTCTTGCTCCTTCTTTACAAAGTAAGTGAAGATTTCTATATAGGTGATGCTTAATATAGAAGATGAGTGATGTCTCGTAGTTCACTATACTGTAGAGTGGCTGATATATCGTATACCTATCTGCTATTAAACTCATTCAAAATATTTGGGGCTTACAGTAGATGTGAAAGGGTTATTTATACATATTTCTTTGCTTGCAGAAGCAGAGGAAACCCTTCTTATCGACATATCGACAAACAGTGAGTATGGGCGGTTCTTCTGATTTCTTCCTTGGGTGAACAGTTTTTCCATCCCCTTATTTTTTTGTCACATTTCTGCCTTAACCCTGGTTATTGCATATTTTCTTGCTACTGTTTCAGTACAGCAGTTGTTTTCCCTTCCTGTCAAAAATCCCTGCTCTCTCTTGATCTTGTTTCTTTTTTCCCTACTGATTTAACTTCACCTCCCAACCACCCCGGCTTGTTCTCCTTCAACAATTCCTCCACCCACAACTGCTTGTTGTGGCTCAGCCCCCTTCCTACAGTATGGTGACTGCTTAGTTATTGTTTAAGAACATTACTTGTTTGCTTACACTATTTACTGCTGTCATACTGCATTGGTTAAGTATGCCATGCATCTTTCCGTTTAGGACTGGTTTGAGCTGTACAAACAAACACTGCAATGGTTGGCAATTATTTACTTTCTATAGTTGCGTCTCCCATTTCTCTCAGCACAATTCGAGATGAGTATAACTTGCTGCAGTTGTTTTTTTGATCTTGTAATTGTTAATTTGGTAAGGGATTATGAGCTACCCGAAAGGATGCCTACTTAATTTATAAGATTCTGTGGTCCTAGCCTTATCTGCCTAATGGCGTTTCTACAGATAACAAGCAACCCGCTTCATAATGTGCAGATGCAAAAATTATTTCTAGCTCGAATGGTTCAAACATTATTAAAATGCCGCACATGGAGTGCTACGCAGCACCTTAAATAAATGTAATTAATTACTCTGAATCCGTAATTTCTTTTCCTCCAGAAGAGGTTTGGGTCAAGGAAGTAGACCCAAATTAGATGAATTTTGTGAACCAGTTTGACACAACTGATAATTAATTTGCAATGCAGATGTTAATGTAGAATTATAACCTAGTAATTGAGATATTTACAATAGTATAAAGACTACCATTAAAAACAAAGACAGTCATGAACAGGTAAAGAAAACTGATATAGAAGGCATGAGTAATCATGACAAAAGGATATGGGGAGATGGGTCTCAGTTTTCAATATAAAGGATCCAGGTATAATTTATGAATACAATCAGTATTTGTTAAAATGTTAATTTATAAATGTTCTGTCCAAAGGAGAGTTTTCACATGTGCTAGCGCTGGTGGGAGTAGAGATCCAGGATTAGATTTGATTTTTTTTTTTTATTGATTTTTTTACCCAAGCCTTTTAGAGCTCTATTGATTTATAAATTGATCATTATGGCAGTAGCATTATCTTTATTAAAAAGAATTGCTTTTTCTGTGACCTATATTCTGGTAGCACTTTTGTTTGCCTCAAGTTTGATAGCTTCCTACAGTCCAAACACATTGAACCATTTCTGCCCTGTAGTCTTGACATTTCCAACAATTTCCAGATGGTTAATTTGTATATTGTTTTGCATTTTAGAGTGTGTCCTTTAGGCACAAAGTAGTATTATCTGTTGTCTATTAACTCTTTGAAGATGGACCGGTCGAACCAACTAGGATAGGCAAACATGAGTCACAGAGGTGCCTTACCCATACGACGCTGCATACCCTCCCTAGTGTAAATGTGTTGTGTTCTTACATGAAGTAGACGCTGATAGCCATGTAAGTTCTTTAGTACCTTTATTCCAGTTGTACAGCACGGAAGTTTACTGGTACATCCAACAGGTAGTACAGGTAACAGGTTAAGGTAAAGTAGGTTAGCCCAGTAGTCTGTCCTTGGTACTATGCCACAGCAAACCCCACCAGGAGCAGCCTCCCTGCTGCTCAGCCCATCTGTAACTGTCATATCTCACTCAGTCAGACTCCCAACATTCCACGCATCATAGCTTCACCAACATTCTACTCCAAACACACACAGTGGCTGAACAGCAGGTGAACTGGAAAACTCCAAGATATGAAAATACTATGCAGGGCATAACAAAATGGATATTTTCTTCCATGCCCGTCCCCTAGTTTATGCCTGTGTTACACCCCAGTTCCTATGCCATATCTGGAACCCGAGACAACAGGGTCTAAACATCATGATATCTCTGTACATTGTTTATGCTCCCCGATGACGAATCATCAGTATATACAGTTGCTATGTACCATTACTGGATGTATACCCTGATATGAGTATTTGAAAGTTATGTATGATGTACAATGCGTGAAATATGAAAATGGCAATAAAAATAAGTTTTAAAAAAAACTCTTTGAAGATGGACACTTTTGTTTGCCATGTGTGATGTAATTTTCCAGGTTTTATCTGATAGATTGTCAGTACAAAGGAAATAATTTGCCCAGATTTATAATGTTCCCAGTGTGTTATGAAACATCTGTGTAAAGAAAGCATATACACTGCAAGTTCTCTAGTAGCACCAGCAACCGGCTTGTAAGGGAATCAATGATCAAAAAAAGTGGAAAACTGCAGTTTTTCTGGGGTTCCCTGAATTGCAAATGGTTGAGTATTTTTTTGAAGATACTGAGGAAGATTCTTCCAAAAATTGTGGTCAGTATTGAAAGGGAACAACTATCATGGAGTTTTGATCTACATACTGCCACATAATTTAGATAGAGGTGTGCAGTTCCCCTGTGGGTATGATTTGTTGAAGTGCGGTCTTTAAAAAAAAATATGCACAGTAATTTATCATGTAAAGATATGAATTTTGTAGGCGTTTATTAAAAAAACACAAAAAAACTTGAATTCCCTTAGTCTAGTCAGGAGACACTGAGTGGTGTAATAGTAGAAGCTTTTCTCATGGACGAGAGCATGTAATGTAAAATGTAATGTAAAAAGAATTTATAAAGCGCGGCTAACACCAGACGGTTTCTTGGCGCTGGAAGCAAAGAGAGAAGAAAACAAACAGCCCAAGGGGCTAAGGAGATTAGTTATAGGCTATGCGAAACAGGTGGGTTTTTAGGAGAGACCTAAAGTGGGTTAGGGGGGAGGCCAGTCTTAAACTTAGTGGAAGGGCGTTCCAAAAGGAAGGGGCAAGGAAAGAGAACCTTAGTCCTCCCTGTTTTTTACGTTTGAAGGTTGGGATCTGGAGTAGAGCCAGGTGGGCGGAACGGAGGTTGCGAGAAGGAACATATGGGTGCAAAAGTGAAGAGATGAACAAGGGTCCTGTACCAACAAGGGACTTAAAAATAACGCAGCCCAGTTTGAATTTACACCGCTCAGTGACAGGGAGCCAGTGAAGAGATTTTAAAAGGGGGCGTACGTGTTGGTGTTTGGGTTGGTGATGAATGAGCCGTGCTGCCTGGTTCTGGACCAGTTGAAGCTTCTTTGATTGGTATGCCGGTATGCCAACATAAAGAGAGTTGGCATAGTCTATCCTGGAGATGACTAACGCCAGTAATGCCAGGGTGAGGGCTTCGGTGGTCAGGAAGCGGGCAATCTTACGGATTTTTCTCAACTGGAAAAAGCTGGAGGACACCACCGCACTAATCTGGGATTTCATCGAGAGATCATTACTAATGATGATCCCAAGGCTCTTCACTGAGCTGACGGGATTAGGGGGGGTGCCCAGCCTTATGGGCCAAAAGGTGGAGTTCCAGGGGTTGATTGTACCCCCGACAAGCAGAAGTTCTGTCTTGTCGGGTTCAATTGGCCGCACACTGCTCGTCACACCAGCAAGTTGCCCCAAGGAACTGTGGTCAATGTAGTGGCGACGGCGAGTATGCCTATGCCACGGTGTGTATGGAAAAGTATGTATCGCATTAGCCATCCCTGGACACGTGTTTCGAGGTAGTTGCCTCTTGTCAGCAGGGAGCAGGTAAGTGTAAAGGGGTGCCGCGTGGACTGCCAAAAATTAAAAACAGGTAGAGTACCTCTCATGGCGCGCAGGTGCTGATCCAGGACTCGTCAGTCCGGTGGCTCAAGGGAGCCGTAATATATCAAGTTCAATTGGCCGCACACTGCTCGTCACACCAGCAAGTTGCCCCAAGGAACTGTGGTCAATGTAGTGGCGACGGCGAGTACGCCTATGCCACGGTGTGTATGGAAAAGTATGTGTCGCATTAGCCATCCCTGGACACGTGTTTCGAGGTAGTTGCCTCTCGTCAGCAGGGAGCAGGTAAGTGTAAAGGGGTGCCGCGTGGACTGCCAAAAATTAAAAACAGGTAGAGTACCTCTCATGGCGAGCAGGTGCTGATCCAGGACTCGTCAGTCCGGTGGCTCAAGGGAGCCGTAATATATCAAGTTCAATTGGCCGCACACTGCTCGTCACACCAGCAAGTTGCCCCAAGGAACTGTGGTCAATGTAGTGGCGACGGCGAGTACGCCTATGCCACGATGTGTATGGAAAAGTATGTGTTGCATTAGCCATCCCTGGACACGTGTTTCGAGGTAGTTGCCTCTCGGGAGCAGGTAAGTGTAAAGGGGTGCCGCGTGGACTGCCAAAAATTAAAAACAGGTAGAGTACCTCTCATGGCGTGCAGGTGCTGATCCAGGACTCGTCAGACCGGTGGCTCAAGGGAGCCGTAATATATCAAGTTCAATTGCCGCACACTGCTCGTCACACCAGCAAGTTGCCCCAAGGAACTGTGGTCAATGTAGTGGCGACGGCGAGTACGCCTATGCCACGGTGTGTATGGAAAAGTATGTGTCGCATTAGCCATCCCTGGACACGTGTTTCGAGGTAGTTGCCTCTCGTCAGCAGGGAGCAGGTAAGTGTAAAGGGGTGCCGCGTGGACTGCCAAAAATTAAAAACAGGTAGAGTACCTCTCAGGGCGCGCAGGTGCTGATCCAGGACTCGTCAGTCCGGTGGCTCAAGGGAGCCGTAATATATCAAGTTCAATTGGCCTTCTGTCTTGTCGGGGTTAAGTTTTAAATGATTCGCCCCCATCCAGTCACTGATGTGACAAAGAGTAGTTTGAAAACTGTCAATAGACTGGGCCGTGGAGTTAATATCGAAGACCAGCTGAATGTCATCCGCATAATTAAACGCAGTGATACAGCTGCCTCGTAAAGAGCGAATAAGGGGGGTAAGGTATAAATTAAAAAGAAGAGGAGATAAGGAGGAGCCCTGCGGGACGCCACAAGTTAGCTCAACCTCGTCCGCGGAAAACAGAGAGCCGAACCGCCTGATGGCGGTTGCTCAAGAAGGAGCGGACCCAGGCCAAGGCAGAGCCCTGGATGCCGGCCTCCTCGACACGGCCGACCAGAATATCATGGTCGACCGTATCAAAGGCGGCCGACAAATCCAGGAGCACCAAGACCTGGCTGATGTTAGAGTCCGCTCCTCTCCGCAGTTCCTCCATGACTGAAAGTATAACAGATTCCGTGGAGTGATTGGATCTGAAACCAGCCTGTTGAGAGTCGAGGAACTGGGAGTCCTCGATAAAGGTACTCAAAGTATTAGTCACGTGGGCCTCAAGGACTTTGCTAAGGTAAGGAAGGAGGGAAATGGGGCGGAAATTACTCATAATTGTGGGGTCTGCTGTGGGTTTTTTAAGAATGGGTGTGACCTCGGCACGTTTGAATGACCCGGGAACAGTGCCAGAGGAAAGAGAGTTGTTCAACAGTGCCAGAGGGGGAGAGGGGCAGACTGTGAAGGCCTCGCAGAGGACTAAGGGGGGGCAACAGTCAGTAGGGGATCCAGAGGCAACCTTCTTAAGGAGGGCTGGGAACTCTGTCTCCGAGATTAAAGGGATCTGGGTCAACTGCCTAGGATTGAGGAAAGGCAGGGTGGATACGGGCCCATGGTGGTGAGAAGGGGCTGAAGATAGAATACTGTTCTTAATGTTAGCTATCTTCTCCATAAAAAAAAGATTTAGGGAGTCGCAGAGTGCCCGGGAGGGAAGGGGTTTAGGGGTAATCCTGTCTGGGTTTGACAACTTCCTCGACAATAGAAAAGATGTCCTTGGTTTTAGTGGCAGAGCTGGAAATCTTATTTGAGAAATAGGTGGATTTAGTTCGCAGGACTGCCAATTTATAATCTTTAAGCAAGGTAGCGAAGCGTAGTTTCATGTCGGGGGCATAGCCACGTCGCCACTGGCGCTCAGCCTGCCTAAGGCCCAACTTCAAGGCTTTAAGGTCATCCGTAAACCATTTTTGGGCGTCATGCAGACGTCTAAGTTTTATTTGTCTGAGTGGAACCACGATGTCACTAGCTGACTCCAGCCAGTGTGTGAGAGCAGAGGCTTGGGTGTCAATAGACCCCAGACTGGAAGGGATGAAGGTTTTGAGTAAGGTGGCAAAGTCGTTGAGATTAGCCTTGTTCCAATTCTGGGCCGAGAGGTTACCTTCCTTGGGTCTGCTAAGGCTGGGGATAACCGTAATAGAGAAGGAAATTATAAAATGGTCTGACCAGGGGCAGGGTGAAGTGAGCGGGGTAGAGATGTCCAGGTTGGATGTCCAAACCTGATCCAGAATGTGACCCTTAATGTGGGTAGCCTGCCTTTATATGTGTTATACAATTCATGCTGGACAGGAGATCGGTAAATGATATGGAACAGGCATTCTCCTTTGCGTCGGAAGGCAAATAATTAAAATCGCCTAAAACCAGGATTTTAGAATTGTTGATAAGTTGAGATAGCATATCGCCAAACAGCAGAGGAAAATTCGGCATAGGTTGGGGGGGGGGGGGGGGGGGGGCGGTAAGCTGACACACAAATAAGTGGGGTGGTGGAGGATTCCAGTCTCACCGCGAGATAGTCGACCGAGGGGATGCCGACTAAGGTCAAGGCGGAGAACCGAATAGGGTTTTTGATAATTGCTGCTACCCCGCCTCCCGGCCTCCCGGAGGCTCTATTTACCTGGAGGATGTAGTAACCAGTAGGGATTGCAGCGAGTATATCAGGAGCAGAATCCTCGTTCAGCCAAGTCTCCGTTAACAGCAGTATATCCGGCTGCTCAGAGTCTAACAGGGCAAAGATTTCCAGCTGGTGTTTTACCAGCGATCGTGTGTTGAGATAGATCACTGTCAGCTTGAGGAGTGGAGTATGATTATTGGATAGGAGAGTGGTAGTTGAAGGGAGAACTGGGAGTGAGCCTGTTGCTATCTCGGGGAATGTGTCTCTGATGCAACGAAATCCCAGTGGCTCAGAGTCCAACAGATTCAAGGGGGGGTAGACCTGTATGGATGTAGTCGAACCAGATCTCAGGAGGTGTATTGAATTGAACCGGCAGGGGGACATGCCCCGTGCCCCGGCCGGCCGCGGACGGGCGCAGACGGGCTTGCCTTAGGCGCACCTTCGGCGCGCAAACGTCGCGCCCGCTGCGCTCGTCCGCTGCGCGTCCGACTGAGGCACATCCTTTAATGACGAAGAGAGGGGGCGTGGCCTCGGAGTGGTGGGCGTGGCCTCGCTTCAGGCTATGGCGGCGAAAGAAAGGTTTTGCCCGCGGCAGCGTTTAGTCGGCTGCGCGGTGGGGTCCGGAGCGAGCTTTCCAGGGTGGGGGAGTGCCCAGGTGAGAATGCTTCAGCAAGTAATGCCACAAGATAAAAGAACGATAATTGTTAAAAACCGCTAAGCTATCTCCCGGCTTCCGCCTCAGGAGCTGTTTGTTTAATCTAAGTGCTTCAGGTGGGTGTATCGTGCGCCTAAAATGCTTTCCTGAGGGGGCGTGGCCTCGCATGCGCTGTTCCAAAGGGGACACAGCTGAAACAAAGCAAGCAGAAGACATCGCAATGTACAGTTGATCCTTAGTGACTAGACAATCCCTCTAGTATACTTGAACAGAAAAAATTTGAAGAATCCTGAGTAACTCTGTTGGGCAGAAATCTAGACTTTGAAGTAAAGCAAATCAGGGTGCTTGTTGAGTTGTGGCTGGAAGGTATATGACCGAGCCTTGCGAGAGCAGAGCCACCCACATCAATATATTTCCGAATATTTATAGAATTGTTTGTTCCTCAATATTAAAACTAGTTAATTGGTCCTACAGAGCCATTGCACTGAAAAATAGAAGCAGTTCAGTAACTGTTCAGAAGAAAGTCAATTCAAGTTGCTTAACAGATCTGTACATTTGATGTATTTGTGAAATTGACTGTTTGGATTCTGCATTGGGCAGATGCAAGGAAAATTGCATGGCCAGTTGGACCAGTAAGTACATTTTTGAAGTGTGCAGATTCCAGGGATGTCACCGAAGCAGAAATACTATTCGAAGAGGGACAACTTAGGCCATTCCAACAACTTATTGACGACTATGATCTCCCCCCAGGGCAGTTTCTGCGGCACCGGCAACTCCTCAGCCACTACCGACCGTACTATGATCTTACACTAGGAGAGCCCCCCACACACCCAGTCCTCCACACGATCTTACGAATGGGAATGGGCCGCCACCTCACCACATGGCTGTATAAATCAATCAGGGAGTTGACACCTCCATTACTAGAACCCCTTCGGACTCTCTGGGAGGGGGAGGTGGGACGGGCGTTCCATGACAATGAGTGGGAAAGGGCACTCGAATTCCCCCAAAAAGTGTCTAGGAATGCCCGTTTCCAGAATATACAATTTTACATTCTGCATAGGGCCTACTTGACACGAGCACGCCTGCAGCGTTTTTACCCTGATACAACTTTCCTTTGCCCCCGCCGTCAGGCGCAGATTTCCACCATATATTTTGGGCCTGTCCGGATATTCAGACCTACTGGTCAGCTATCCACGCGACCCTCCGCGACCTTACCGGACTCCCTCATCTAGCCACATGGGAGTGCTGCACGCTGGGAATACTTGGCCGGAGGAAACGTTACAAAGTGCCCATACGTTTCGTCTCCTTAGCGCACCTACTAGCTAAACGCTGTATAGCTATGCATTGGCGCTCCCCTACAGGACCCCCGATTGCAGCATGGAAGGGGGCGGTACTCAAATGGGCTGCAGCTGAGGAGGATGCCCTGCGGGAGGAGGAAGCGAAAGGCATACGTAAAACCACAATATCCCTGGAATGGGCGCTTATGCTATACCAATTCAAACAGTCTCCGTCCCTGGATGACTCGAGCACGAGTGCGACAACCCCTAACGTCACACAGCCGTCTGCGGTGCAAGCCCACACAGAAGGCGCCCCTCCTGACAATTCACACCTATCCGGGGACGGCTAGGCTCCCACCCCCACCACCCCGATCCATTCCCCTATACCACACGTCCGCCTGCACACCCATATTCTCGGCAGGGGGATGCAACTGTGCCGTTACTTGGTTACCTGAGGGGCCATATTTACCCCAGTCTGGCTGTACCGTCTAATGTTCCATGACGACCCCTAGTTTGATTCCCCCCCGGTTTGTTCTTTACTTGGCAACCACTTGCTATAATGCATACAGTCTATACATAAAGTTGGAGTAATCGTAAATGTCTATAATGATACTAGCTGATTGGACATGCATGCCTCATGTTAATGCGGTCAAATACCAATATGTAAAAACTGTAATAATAAATGCCAATAAAAATAATTTAAAAAATTTATTTTTGAAGTGTGCAGATGGTGGCATACATGGTGACTGATTCCGCTATTCAGGATACTAGAGAGCCATAAAAGATGGACTTTAGGGGCTGCTCAGTTGATGGTAGCTTAGACATGGGCCTTTGGATATTCAGATGTACAGGTAAGAGCAGTATATTAGGATTCGATTCTCTGTGGACAGCAGTTGAAAAACCAAACACAGGAATAGCGACTGTCTACAACAAGAAACACAAAACCTACGTATGAAAGTGTCTTTCGGACAGAATGTAAAGAATAATTTTTTCTTTGTAATAAATATGTTTTCTTTCACTGATTAAACAAATTACCAATGTTCTCAAAACAGCAGTAGGCATTTAGTTCTTCGTAGAATCACTTCAGGTTTTTTCAAAACATCTTTTTATGGTATTTCTAAAATGTTTGAGTGACTTCTCTTGAGGCATTTGCATAATAAATGTGTAATGTGCAATAATGTTCTACGGAGATGTTCCTTATTGCAAAGAGGAATACAAAATGGGCATAGTGCTTCAATCAATCTTCGCCTCTGGTAGTTACTCGGACCGCATTTCCCAGCATGCTTCCTCAGACAGGCCCAACCATATGCTAATTACCCTTGAACCCCTTCCATAGAAACAGTCCAGCTCAAATGGGCAGGCCAGGCTTACGGTGCTAAAGGACTCAAGTTGCAGCCTACTGAAGCGACTCAAATAAGCTGGTGTAGACTGGCTTGTGTTTACTTCTGAAAGAACCCCTTCCTGGCAGTTCGGGGGACCATTGTCTCTGAGGAGCAGGATGAAAGCTAATTTGCCTAAAGGTGGGTCTCTGTCTAGAGTGGCATGGTAAGCTAAAATACTGGACTGGAATGCAGCCCAAGCAATCGACAGTTGCTGAGATTAATCCAAGCATGACATCACACCCCTTGTTCATTGTTGTTGGAAAGAGGCATTTAGAGACGTAACACATCATGAACATAGATGAGATGTGCATAAAAAAAAGAGGCGCACATAGCTCAATGCTGTGTATGTTTTAACAAATTGCATTTTTTTAACGTTGATGCCGGTGCCCAGTAACAACTGGAGACTGTACACAAATTTGATACGTTTAATGAGCTGAGGGCATGGCCAAAATGGCGACCGGAGTGGACGCACACCGAGAAACGCCTGCACAATATCCTGCTAAAATAGTTGCCTAACAGGAACCCTGAAGCCCGCCGCATCCCCTGCAGTGCTGGCGGGGGCTCCCTGGACCTACAAAGCATGAGCTGGAGACTGAGTGCAACGTTCCGGTGGTGCCAGTGCCGGAGACTACCAACGCGCTGCACCCTGTGTTGCGGAGCGCACAGGGTTAAGACTGATTTGCATATAGCTGGTTTCAAACTGGTATTATAATAATAGTAGTAATAATCCACATTTGTAAAGCGCGAACAATCGCCCGTAAGGGTCTCTAGGCGCTGGGGGCCGTCGGGAAGGTTAAGCAAGCTATTGCCCAGAGTCACATGGTGCTAGGATAATCTGCCGCCAGCGCCGAGGATCGAACCGTGATCCCCGGACTCCGGAGTCAGTCGCCCTGGCCGCTGCGCCACACCTCTTCCTATGGTATGGCATGGTGAGCAAAAAACGATTGATTTAGGGCCAGATCTCTGTACTGGGGTGAATGTGTGACATTGTTCTGCATTGTGTCCATCAATTGTTTTTGCATTTGTCACCCCCAGTGGGATGGGTATGCCCAGACGTGGCCCCATGCTCTCCATGCCACTGGAGTCAAGCTATCCTGGCTGATTAGGGGTGAAACCCAGAATACGGTCCTAGGATTCTTGTTTCCAGTCCAGGGAGGACCTGGCCTGGCAGTTCAGGCTGGACTGTTCCCATTGGGCACAGGATCAAGACGGATTTGCATATGGCTGGATTCAAACTGGAATGGCATGGACAGCAAAAAACACTATGGCTCTAGGGCCAGATTTCTGTACTGGGGTGAATGTATGACATTGTTCTGTATTCTCCCCATCAATTGTTTTTTTGCAGTTCCGGGTCTCCAGCACAGAGGACCCATCGGCTGTTGTTCTAGCACATGAGTGCCCCTAAAAGTCCAGGACATCAAGGGAGGAACATCGGAGTAATCCCCCTGCACCTAACGTTGCGGTAGTGAGGTATCAGACACCCCTCTCCGCGGGCCAGGAGGCCAGGAGAGGCTGACGGAAAGAAAATGACAGCGATGTGTAGCCCGTGAGCGACCCGAAAGGGGCCTGGCGCTCCCTCACCACAAATTACTCACACGGCCCACTGGCATTTGACAACTCCCACCCGCCCCCACTCTCTGACTTGAAACCTATCAGGACCACACAGAACCCACAAAAGGAGGGCGCAACGGCGAACCGCCGCTCTCTTGACTGGACGGCCTCTGCTTGGGAGGGAGTATCGGCGAGCAACTTACTCCATCGACCGGGGCCTCCATGAGACTAAAAACAGATGCGGGGGCCTCCATGAGACTAAAAACAGATGCGGAGCAACAAATCTGCGCACTAAGGGGGGGGATAGCTGTGTGGCATGCCTACAGGTGAATAGTAAATGTGCAATCCTGTAGTCCCAACAACACCGCAAACTGTCCCTAAATTGTGCTACATGGCCAGGAGGCCCAAAACTGCACAATGAAGTGGGAGCCTAAACCCGCCACAAGAGATTTACCATGAATCCCTCGCTCAAACAATACATAAGACTAATATGGGCTTCGACAAATAATTTGCACAAGCGGGCATTTTGAGTCCCATCCTCCCCCACCCAAACTTCACTTGCTCCCCAATCACTCTTGAGGGTCTGATATAGAATAAATGTACTATAATTTTCTTGCTTAACCAATCCTTTTTTTTTTTTTCCTTTGGTAATTTGTATTAATTGTAGTATTGCAGACAAGTGCTAATGGCTGTCTGGCCGTTGGCATATGGGCTTGGGAATGGGAGTTGGGTTTCTTTGCTATTGTATTTATTTCGCTGTCAGTGAGACAGAACAGTATATATCACTTGGGATGCACATACTGCACATCACATTAGGTGGGAAGCAGACACTTGGATACAGGCTGGGAAGAAGGCCTGGAAAAACGGGGGGCTGGGAAGAAGGCCTGGAAAAACGGGGACCTGGACCCTCCTATACCCCTTTGACAGGTTAGATGGACACACACTAATCTCCAATACTACTATTGTTATGGGATGTCTGTTGCTTAGCGGGTTATGCTAAATGACATAGGGTTTACCAGTATCTACTGAGACGCTTGTTTTTGGTCGCGCTCCTCCAAGAAGCCCACATGACCGCAAAGACCCTTACCTCAATGCGTAAACGTTGGAAGGGCACGATAGTAGTAATCGCATACAACAGCTACGCAAGAGAGGCCTTGATATAGGTGGCACCCGGGACTCCATTAGAGGTACTCCACTCTCACGTTGACCCAGACAGGCTGTAGGCGATATTGGAAGGGTTATTGGATGGCTTGCTGATCTCTTTATGTCCCCAATTTTGGCAAATCTTTTTCTGCAGATGATATTCCCAGCATTGCTACACGATCCATTAGCACTGGCCTATTGGGGTGGAGACTACAACTGTACCCTAGACCTAGCTATGGACAGCTCACGTTCCCCAACTCCCGCGTGCTCCATCTATCGCCCGGTCATAACATTTGCAAACCTGGGCCACCAATCTACATCTACAGGATGCATGGCGAGGCATACACCCTAGCCACAGGGAGTGCTCCCATTATTCAGGACCACACGACTTGATCACAAGAATAGACCTAATGTATTGCTCACACAAGGCTCTTCCCAGGGTTTCCCTCGCAGAATAACTTAGTCGCACACTAACAGCTCACAACCCCTTGGAACTGCAATTGACATGGGGGATAACCAAATCCAAAATCCCCACGTGGCGTTTGCCCCTAGAAGCACTCAACGACGCTCCCTTCCATGCCTCTCTGTTGCAAACTACTCTAACGTACTTCCAAGAAAATGGAGGCACTGCCTCCAGGGCAGGGGTGGATTGCAACACATTCAATGCAGTTTTAAGTGGACACACTATAAAAGAAATGTATGGGGCCCGAATGTCCCTTACTAGGGAATTGGATGACCTTGAGATAGAAATATGACTATGCGAGCGTTTTGTGCCCACCGACCCTTCCATAGCTCCTAAACTAGCTCAAGCCAGGCTGTTGACACTAGATTGGTTGTGCACTCTAGATTATTAAAAAATACTTATCCAGAAGACATGTGCAGGGGGACAAGGCAAGCAGGGCACTAGCATGGCTACTGAAAACAAACTCGTCTCAGATACCTATTCCAGCTATTTACAATCGGGAGAATCATTTTGCTAATTCACAGGCCGAGATCAACAAGGCCTTTTGCCAATATTACGCTTCCCAATACAGCACTCCTCCGTCATATCATATGATATGGCGGAACTGTAGCTCTTCCTAGAACAAATAACACCTCCCCAAAAGACCCACAAAATCATTGTGTGGCTCTAATATCCCCCTTCTCGGAAACTTAGATAACAGAAGCCATACAGCAAATGGCAAGAGGAAAAACTCTGGGTCCGATGGTTGGCCTCTTGAGTTCTACGCGTCATTCAATACTCAACTGGTCCCCCACCTACACCTTATGTATATGGAAGCCCATGAACGGGGAATATTTCCGTCCTCACTCCGCCAGGCTATACTAGTGGTAAGGTGCGAGTTAACAGATGACTGGAAATAGCACAACTTCTGGTGCACAATTACCAAAACTGCTTCATTGTGCCGGGTGATCACTAACGCCCGATCCTCCTTGACGTTCTGGGCAGATATACCGCTCTCCCCCATGGGACATATAGCTATATCTAAAATGCTACTAATCCCCAGACTATTAAACTTCTTTGCAACTCTTCTCTTCCTTCTACTAGCTAAAGTGTTCTGTGACCTAAAATCGCTCATAATGCAGCTGCCTTGTTCGTATCTGGATTGCATTATACTGAAATGATACCTGGCCTAGTCCTCATTTCTGACTTTGTTCTCCATCTATTTAACTGAGGGAGGTGGAGTGAAAGTGAAAATAGTCTGGTTTGCCTATTGTTATCTAAAAAGTAATATCTTAATTGTTGGTTACATTAATTTTGAATAGATTCTGCGGAAAATGATTGGGTGTGTATATTTTTCATCAACTGCCAAATGGTTTACAAAGGCATGTTGGGTAGCGAGGCCGGCCGGATTACCACTGTCAAGGGGGTGGGGTGAGGGGGGAGACTAGAGCTATAATCCAGGAGGCTAGAGCTTCCTTTACAGCTGTATTGGGCAGGGCCAAAAGAAATCATGTGATGGCTAGATGCTGAGTCTGGCTAGCAGGCCACATGAGGGTGTGACCATGGTGAGGGTGTGACCATGGCCACACATGCAGAAGGCCCAGCCACCCCAAGGGTTTGGACAAAGGAATGTCAATCATCGTGTGCCTCTTGCAGCGGCTTCGCCCACCATATCCAAAATGGACCCAGCCCTATTTACGCAAGTGAAGTTGCTGTTGCAACTTATTGGATCACACGGGGGAAAGCGCCGGGCCTTGTTTAGGTGCCTGGGGACTTGTTTAAAGTGGAGCAGGAGATTTGGTGCCCTTATTTTGCGCTTCTCTTTAATAACCTCATGAATGGGTTCATTGTACCACAGACCTGAGTAGGGGCTGAAATTGTCCTAATTTATAAGAAGGGCCTTAGGTCCGTCCTGTCAATTTACCACCCTATTAGTCTTATCGACAGCTCACAGAAGCTCTTTAGCTGTATTAGGTTGAGCAGGTTACAGGCTTGAATTGAGGATTGACCCCTCTCCGAGCCTTTTTCAGGGCCCTTGACCAAGTACTCCAATTTCAACTAATCCACTGGCAATATGTCACGCTGGGGGTGGGCTCCTCTTTGTCGACCTTCGGTCAGCCTTTATTCTAGTTCCCAGGGAGGGCTTTTGGGCATTTTTAACTAACATGGGGGTTCTGAAATATCTGATTGATGTGTTCAGGAGGATCGATCTGGACAACTATGCGCAGGTTAGGTGTGGTCCTGCTGGGGAGTGGACAGACCCCATTCCACTGTCCCGGGGGTGAGACAGGGGTGTGACTTTGTCCCCACTTTGTTTCTATTATACATTAATGACCTGGTAACCACTCTAGAGCAGTACAAGCATAATGCCCCGTGTCTGGCAAACAGGAAGGTCCCGACGCTCCTAATTGCGGACTACACCTTACTAGTCTTGAGATCTCCAATGGGCATCCAAAATGTGTTGAACCAGTTCAGCGTCTTCTGCAGCAGAGTGGGCTGCAGATGAACCTTAACTAAACAAATATATGGTATTTAATCCCTGCCAGACAGCTAGATTGCACTCAGTCCTTAATGGTTCTACACTGGAGAGGGTCTGCACCTTTGAATACTTGGGCTCACCCTCAATGAGAATTTTGGTTGGATACCCAGATCCAAAAGTGTAAACCCAGACTATAACATTATATTGGTGGTATCCTGAGCGTCTCAAAGGGGTCCAGGTTTCGCCCGAGCTCTTGGTGGGGACGGGGAGTTAGGGGGATTCTCTATACGGTGTGGAACTCTGGGGGCACGACTATGTTAATAATCTGGAACTGCCAGAAAATCGTTTTCTCAGACTTTTCACCAATCTTACTGCCAGCACTCCACTATGCCACTTAGATTAGACCTTGACTTTCGACCTCTTGCCCTCAAACCCCTGCTGTATTAGAGGAGGATATGGCCCTCAGCAGACTTTTTGTCCTTTCGGCTGGGCTTCGGAGAAATTTCAAAACTTCCTGGAGATATCAGGATCCCATGGCTGGGGTATATTAGGCACAGTCTTGAAGAGATAGGGTGCAGAAATATGTGGGCCCATTTGGAAACATTGTCTGGCGTTTCCAAGTCCATGCTTAAGGAGACATTCAGATGGTAGATTCCACAGGGCTGGGGGGTGGGAAAGTAGCCTGACCTCCACTTTTATGGAATTTAAAGACACCTATTGTCTGGAAGAGGACATGGAAATAATTGAGCACCCGGCTGCTAGATCTCTGTATATCCAGTTCCGCTACGGTACCTTGCTACTTGAATCATTTACTGGGCAGTGACTACGTTACTACAACGATGTTGAATCTGTCCTGGAGCTGTCCTTTTTGTCCCGAGGCTAAGGAAACTGTAGACCATGTCCTGTATTTTTGTCTGCAATATCATGTACATTGGAGGAAGTGCATCTTGCCGCTGTGCTGCAATCTGAGAATTGTAACTACTAAATAAATGGCAGATACTGCTCAACTAATTGTATTTGCTGTTTCTTGCTTTCTCACATATATATGGAGACAATCAGGAAAGGGTCGCCCTTTTGCTGGTCAATGCCAAGTGTCCAGAACTTGTGTGTTTAATTTTGCAGTTTCAGGTGATTTTATAAATTGAATGCCGTTTTTGAATATGGTCTTCCAGCGCGCTTGTTACAGTGCAATTATGTCTAGGTGTTCTGCAATGAACTTTACCTCCTACTTAAAATTGTTGTGATGTTGTCCTGATATGCTGCTAGTTCTATGTCGCTTTTTTTAAAGACAATTTTAACTTTGAATTACTTATCTGCTTTTATGGCAATTGCCGAAATAAAGACTAATAAAGGTTAAAGGAAAATAGTCTATTTTTCCTGTTCTTTTATAAAAAAAGCAACATCATTATTGTTGGTTAAAGTCATTTTGAATATAATCTGCTGAAAGTGTTTGGGTGTGGATTTTTTCATCAGTGTTTTCATAATTTCCCTCAATATAAAAAAGATTTAACTTGCAAAGCTTTTTCTGTATTACCCCAGATTTACTCATGACTTTCTCTTGAATTTGCCGACGTTTGGCCCTCTTAGAGTTGAAAACGTGCTTCCTAATCAGAACAAATAAATGTTATATAATTTGTTGTTAGATATGCTTAATTAAGACTACTATGCCATATAATTTTAACCTCTGTTTACATTCTGAAAAGTTAGTTTACTTTAGCTGCAGTGAAGAGTGCCATCCTCATGCCAGCTTTAAAAAAAAAAAAAATGTTTTTAACACAGGTGGCTGCAAAATCAGGATACAAGCGGATCCCCGGACCATGGAACGTCTATTTGAAATCCCTGATGAGGAGAAGTGCTCAGAATTTCTTACAGCTGTCCAGCATGTACAGAAAGGTAATTGACAGGAGTAGCTGTGGCTGCTCCCGAGAAGCAGCAGCGGGGTGGAGAGGAGGGATGGAGGGGGGGAGGGGTTTAAAAAATAAAAAACTTACCAGCGACCGCCTCTCTTCCTGGCTCCTGGGCAAGCAGGGAGCTCCCAAGCTTCCCATGGCCAATCACAACGCTGCAATGCAGCATTGTGATTTCTCTGAGCACCATGGTTCGGCGCCCAGCCAGGACTAGGAGCCTAGGCCTGTTCTCCGCCCAGGCTGTAATGTAGACTGGGTGGAGAACATGCATAGTGTGCATGACTGTTTGGCTGGCCCCTGAGAGCCGGCCAAACAGTCATTGCGCACCTTAGAGTGCGCACCACAAAGTGCGTACCACTCCTTCCCTCTTCTCTGAGATCACAGCAGCCCGCCCGCAAAGTTGCCAAGCAGCAGGAACAAATAAAATGATAACAACAAGTTATTATAGCGGAGGAGCTGCCACTGGACAATAGAATGCACCCGGAGTATTTAGATGTTATGTGAATGCCTGTTTTGAGCCCGGGTGCTCATATAGTGACATTCCTTGTGGTGAATATTTTGAATCTTGAAGGATTTTCATTGCAGTCAAAGCATGTGGCCAGTAGAAAATAGCAAGCCATTCCAAATTGTAGGATATGTATAAATATGTTGAATTCCATTGTTTCTTATTCTCTATGAATGTAGAAGTTCAAGTAAATTTTTTTAAGTGCACAATTAATTAAAACTTTACAATACCAAAATGAAACACCAAGCCTATACATATACACTATTGTGTAGCTATGACGCACCTTCCCCAAAAGAACAAACAAAAGTCCCCCACAGAGAATCCAATACTTGGAGTATTCTACTCCAATGGTGTGCACCTCCACCGCTCCCGCTGTCTCCAGAGAGCAGTCTCCAAGACCAGAGTTAGATTTGTCGCAATTGTGGATTGCACCACCAAGCTCAGATTCAAAAGTAATTTGGAAGAAGACGCGGATTTTTGGCGTCACGAATTAGTAACAGCCATGGCACAGGAGCCGAGCATTAATGAACTATCCTGGATACAGGAGGGAACAGTTCAAACGTGGGAAACATACTGAACAGTACAACGTGATTGCAATTCCTTACAGTCCTAGGAAATCGAATAGTAAAAACGAGCCCTGATGAAGTCCACTGAAGCTGGACAAAACGGGTTGGCTGCTTGGCTGTTTTTTTATTACTAAAGAAGAATAAAGAAACTTAACAATAACAAACATTGGACGGACCCAAATACTTTTGAATCTGAGCTTGGTGGTGCAATCCACAGTTGCGGCGAAGTTAATTAAAACTGTTGCACCAGCCAGTGAAATGTGAACAGCAGTTAAAAATAATAATCAACAAAAGTGTGTTTGTGGTTATGTCCGTGAACTCCTGATCCGCAGATCTCAGTACTGATATTGTAGAGCATGGCGATTCAGTTCAGGGATTGCTGTGGCATCTGTACCTGAAACCCTTTGAGGCGAGTACCCCCGGTTTCCGTTATAAGATGCCTATCTGGTTTATGGTGTGGGAAGTGACTGTTCTCAACTCTGCAAGAAGATGCACTAAAGTGGCAGTACTTGCTGATCTTATGCTTAAAGAAATCAGAATTCTGTGCTTTACCTGGGTTTGTAATTATTTTCAGCTGCCAGAGTCCTCAAGTTTCTGCTCAACTCTTGCCAAGTGTTTCACCAGTCTGCAATTTAGCTGTATATCTGAAGGACAAAAACAGGCTATAACTGCCTGTTTGCAGTGGGGTATCCCCCTGATGTTTAACATTGGTTTTAGTATGGCTTTTCGATCCTCCAGGGTAGATATGTATATGCAGATTTGGTGTACCAGGATGTCTGGGCATTGGCTGCATAATCCGCTTGCCTCTGTGCTGTTAGTGCGTTACCAAGGTGTAAGGAGCAGGAGCCCTGTGCCCCTACAGTACCCAGGTCCATTCCTGGGCACTGTAAGTGCAGTGCTGCCATTTAAGAGTACATGGTGCTGAGAGCTCGTCAAACACAAACTCCACAGCACCATAAATACAACACTGAAGACTGAGAAGTTTGGTATCAAACTTCTCAGCACATTAAACCCACCCTGATGCCAGAGTGGGATTTAATGTACCAAGCACCCTAGAGGGCATCTTAATGATGCCCGCTAAAACCTAACCTACAATCCACGTCTGTTCTGAGGCTGCCTAGGCTGCCACACAGCAGACCTGTTGCTGGACCCCTGGGTAGGAGAGCTTCTGCTCTCCTGGGCCTGCAACAATGCACATCCTGGGCGAGGTGCTAAATCTCCTCACCCAGGATGGGCAGGGGGAAACTTCAAAGGCATGCCGCCTCTGTGAGCTTCCCCAGGCCATTGCAACCCCCCACTCTGGCGGGAAGCTTGGCCGGAAACCCCAAATAAGGACAGGGGATGTGCCAGCCTGCCAACCCCACCCCTCAGGTGGGGGAGGCGAGGTGAAACACATCCTCGGGCTCTCGCCATCTTGGAGATGGGAAGCCCTACCCTATTAGGACTAGGCTACTGCCCCCCTCCCACAGGAGAGAGGCAGGATAGGGGTGTACCCACCCCAGGACAGGGACCCATTGGTCCCTGCCCTTCACCTACCTGTAATGCCCCTAAATCTAGTATTTAGGGGCACCCTAAACCTTCCTTCCCCAGATTCCGAAATCCGAAGAGCTAGAAGAAAGAAGACCTGCCCTGCAGCTGCTAAGAGGAGGAAGGCACAAACTGCTTTGTCCCCAGCCCTACCGGTATGTCGACCCTCGAACCTGCTCCTGATACAAACCCGGCATCTCTTGTGGCCAGCAACCTCACAAACCCCGGAGGACCTGGCTACCTTTTGACTCTAAACCCCTGGGACTCCCATGAGTAGAGGCTCTACTCAAAACCTATTTCTAATCCCTGGCAGCAGCCCGGAACCGCGAACCCAGCACACTCTGCACCAGCCAAGCCTGGCCTGTGCCGGAGTGAACAAAGACCACGAGGACGACCCCACGACGACTGTGACCCCGAGTCCGGCACCCAAGGACCTCCCTCGACACTCCTGAAGAAGCCTGCAGCCTCAGAACAAGGTGCCCCCCCTACCGCGATCAACAGAGGGTAAGATTTCCCGACACCAAAAGCCACCCCTGCACGCGGCGCCCTGCGGCCCCCTGTGCCCAATCCCGGGGTACCTACCTATCCTCCAACTACCCAACTTACCTCTCGAAGTGGTAGTGGCACCTGAAGAATCCTCGTCCCCGAGCTTGCAGTCTTTTTCTAAACCGGAGATTTCCCATTGAAATCAATTGAGCGCCCGAAGGCTCAAAAGCACCCTGCACCCAGCCGCTCGAGTGGCCCAGGCAGTGCAACCTCTACACCTATCTACTTCCCCACTTGCCCTGAGTAAGTGACCAGGAGCCCAGCTCCCACAGTTGCGTGGCTTGCTAGTCAGCAGCCACCAACCAAGGCCCCCCTATCCCTCATAGGAAAACATTGGGCCTAACTCTCTCTGCACCCGACTGCCCTAGTGCTGCTGAGGGTGAACCAACTATACCTACCTGACCCTGGGGGACCCCTGAGTCTATGCCCAGAACCTCAACTCTGCCAGTCGAGTACTTACCTTTAAACCGATAACTCTATTTTCTTCATAGGGTAACATTGACTGGCTTTTTCCTGGAATTTCTTCTAAGTGTAGACTTTGCAACTCTTAAAATATTCACCAAAAATCAGCCGAGTAACGAAAATACTCACCTGCTCTTAGGTGAGCTCCCAGTGCTGGATCTCTGTGCCCAGCACTGACTCTGAAAAATACTTACAACTGTACTTACCAGTAACCCAATTTTCTCCCATAGGAAATCATTGACTGTTTTTCTGTGAAATTTCTTTTAAGTGTCAATTTCTGCAATCTTTAAATATTCTTTAAAAATCGTATAATATCTGAAAACATAATTACTTACCTTTTTTGGATAAAGGTCCCAGTACTGAGTCTAGGCACCCAGTACTGCATTACAAAAGTAACGCGAACATACTATACCTGCAACTTGAATTTTCTGCCATAGGGAATCATTGACTGTTTTCTATGAAATATTTTCTAAGTGTCAACTTTTAAAATAGCAAAATATTGTCTAAAAATCATCACAGTAATTAAGTCTATTTTTATCACTTGATTCCAAGTACTGACCCAGGACCGAATCTAGGATCCAGTCCTGGAATTACAAAAGTAATCCTAAAAGTAATCTGTTGCAAATAACTTGAAACTTCCATTAAACTCAATGCATTATTGTGTTTAAAATAGTGTTGCCTATTGCAACCACTTGTAACTGTTTACAAAAGTCAATTGCATATTGCAAAAGTATTTATATAAAGCATCTCATTCTGAGAAAGTATATTTTAATGCCAATTGTGGTTCTAAAATAAAACAAGCATATATTTTTTTATATATAAACCATTGGCCTAGAGTTCAGTTCTTGAGTGTGTGAGACCATTTGCTGACTGAGTGTGTACAACAAATGATTTACACTGTCCTCTGATACTGCCTTACTGCTTGACCAAGCTACCACTTTAGAGAGTAAGGTTATATGTAACTTTAGCCTCTGCCAAACCATTGGGGACTGTGGACTCTGTACACCCTATACCTATTAGAGAACAGTATATACAGAGCCACTTTCTCACACCCAGGTGTCCATATGAAGGGCTTGCTGCAGGGGGTGAGGAATGTTCCAGCTGGCTAACTGTTTCCAGAGCTTGTTCCGATCAACTCTGTTGAATGCCGCTTTATATTCTATAAAGCGGGGAAACGGAGAATAGTGATTATTCTTGCATTGGACAAGCAGTAACAGATAGGCTAGTATGTTAGATGTTATCATCCTGCCCTTTAAAAACCGTGTTCAATGTAAAGGGATGGTATGCCTTTTGGTAGCCCAAGACGTTAAAGCTTCGAGAAGGCAAGCAAAGTATTTTGACTCAATGCCAAGAAACACTATAAGCTGGTAGTTGACTGGGTCAGAATTCTCTCCAACCTTGTAGATTGCGGAGATAATTGAGCCCTTCCTGGAGGCGGGTATGCAATTCAGAGTTATGGTACTGTGAAAGACGGGCTCCAGCTTCTTTGCCCAGTATGCTTTGTCCTCTTTGAAGATGGCCATAGGGAAGCCGTTTGGTCCAGGCGCCCCGTCGCAGTGACCTTTCGAGATATGATTTTTGATTGTTGTTGCCCGCAGCTTCAGGGGACTAGATCCCTTTGTTTTCTATAACTTTGTAGTGCTTCCATTGAGCCTATTATGGTGCCATGTATAGATTTTCTGGATGGGGTCTCAGGTGTTGCTCGAGCAAGACATGCCATGAGGTTGTCTGCAGTTAGAATTATTCGGAGAAAAGTGGGTTGTTCACCGTTTTCCAGAATCTTTTGTGTTTGTTGATTTTCAAGTCATACAAAAGTCTTGCCTAGATTTTATTTGCCACTCTTTTTAGGTCACACCTGTATTTTCTGTAGGCAGTTCTAGCTTTTACAACTGCAGCCTTCAGGAGATGATTGTTTGATTCCTTTTGAAGAGCTCTGAACGTTTTAGGTTCTAAATTCTTTATAAACAAACAGTCGTCCTTAATCTACCACTTTGCTTCTCAGGGCCCTTAGCAAGTGTGGTGTATTGGGCGGCAAATGACTAGTGAATTGATCCCAAACGGGACTCCCCCCCCCTCGACTATATGCACCAAAAATGACCTTTGTGCTAATTGTCTGATTGTAAGCTGAACTGAATTAGCTTGGTACGAAAGCTGTTGATAAGATGAACGAGGGGGACTGACAGCACTGTGAAATCTATAAAAGAGCTGCTTATGTGGTTGTGAAAAGTTGCAGCAAGTGGATTATCCGCAGGAAAGCGGGCATAGTCTGTCCTCAGGTTGAGAAACTCTAATTAGTTGATGAGCTCTCTGCCATTTTTGTGAAACTTAAAGGAGTGACTGAGTCTAAGCAGGAATTGTCCAATGAACGTTCTGGGCAGTTGGATTGTGTCATTTTGCTGTGATCCTAACAAATTCACGTTAAAACCCCTGAAAATATGTCCCTTCTTGCAGTTAACTGATCTCTGTTTTTGGATGTTTAATAGCTCTTTGTTCAGCCTTTTTCTTTTGGCGGTATATAAATGTTCAGAAAAGCCAGAGCGAGCCTGCTGATCTCTCAGCGAAAGATGGTTTGAACACTTTGCAGGCATGCCCAAGCGATCAGCATTGGTTTATAAACTCAGTTTAGTGCAGCTGAGATGTACATTACCAGGTCCCCAATGTGGCGACCGAAAGGCGATTCTTTTGTTGCAGGCGTTGAGAAACTAATGTAGCCTGGTAATACTGGTGGGGTCACTTCCCAGGTTGTAGCAAAATTACCTGAAGCAAAGTAAGGTATGCTAGTGTGTCATGATCATTGAGTTAGTTTTGCAGGCCGTTGACGTCCTGTGAGCAGATCCGGAAATTCCATGTTTGATCTTAAGCTGTTTTTCGGCAGTCGTTGTTTCGATCTGGGTTTATTCAAAGCACCAGAAGCCCTGCTTCTGTTGTGGACCTCTACAGCAGTCTTTTGTCTTGCTGATCGTATGGGGGATCTGCTGCGTAGGTTTTCCTAGGAGACTTTGCTGAGAGAATTTCTTAGGAATTAATGTGTGCTTTTTGGGGGTTTGAAAGTGACCTGTCCCTTTGTGCCCATTGCCGGGGTATTATAAGCTGGTTCGCTGTGGAGGGTCACCTGTACCCTCAGACTTTTAAGTGTCTTAGCTATTGTCGATACCTTGTTGTTAGACCTGTCAGCCCTTTGGGTGGTCCCTCCTCATCATTATTTATTTTGTCCCACTTTTGCCTCAAACCCTGTTATAATTTTTCCTTTTTGGGAACCACCAGACTTTTTAGTGTTGATGCAGGGTCAGGGAGCCATTTTCCCTACCCCTGGAACTTCTGTCTGAGGGCCTGAGACACAAAATGGTGGCCACCCATTGTCACCTGTGACATCATCAGAACCCACTGGAGATTTCTAGAACCTTCCGTAACATTCTGGAACCCTGTGACAGTGAGAGGCAGTTTAGAATGTTGGGAGGCCATCTCAGAGTGGCAGTTGGCAACTGACTAGAGAGGAGAGGGGACCAGTTCAGAAGGAGGTCGGAGTAAGGCAGCAGGGGTGGAAACCAGTGCTTAGAGTGGGGTCCAGAAACCCACCCTTGATGCTAGTCCCTACTGACCAAGCCCAGCCTAGAGCCCTGTGTGGGACCAAGACCAGAAAAGCCATCTTAAGGACCTAAATATTGTGAAGAGGCCTTAAAGAAGAAGACCAGCAAGCTCCTGACCTGTTTAGCGGTGTCCTCCTGGAGTCCTGACGTCGAGAAGCCTGGAGACCTGAGGCCTGAGGTGGAGAAGCGGCGCTGACAGAAAGCAGACGTCGTACCCGGAGCTGTCAGAGGTCGAGAGAGGGCGCCGACGGAGGTCGTGGAGAGGCACCGGAGGTCGAGGTGAAGCGCGCCGGAGGTCGGGAGCGGAGATCGCACTCCGGAGTCGCCGGAGATCGGGGTGAAGCGCGCCGGAGGTCGGGAGTGGAGATCGCACTCCGGAGACGCCGGAATCTGGGGTGAAGCGCGCTGGAGGTCGGGAGTGGAGATCGCACTCCGGAGACGCCGGAATCTGAGGTGAAGCGTGCCGGAGGTCGGGAGTGGAGGTCGCACTCCGGAGACACCCGGAAGCGGGGAGACCGTGACCCTGCGACGCCGGAAGGCGACATCGAGCCGGAGCAGCCCAGCGACATCGAGCCGAGGCCGCCCAGCGACATCGATCCGGAACAGCCCAGCGACATTGATCCGGAGCCGCCCAGCGACACCGAACCGAGGCCGCCCAGCGACATCGAACCGGAGCCGCCCAGCGACGTCGACCCGGCGCCGAGCGGAGCCGACCATCGTGAAAAGGGCAGTAAGTGGTAGAAAGGGCATCTGAGGCCTTGTGGAGCCCTAAAAGACCATTCTAGGGGCTAGAGGGGTGTTAGAACCAGCCTGGGTGAACTGAGACTGGTGCAGTGACCTCTGTGAGGGGTTGTGTATTTTGGGAGAACCAGATCCTTAGGTTACCCTTATTCTACCTCAGTTCAGGCCCAGCCTTTACCAATCTAGGTGGGACACCCCCCCCCCATGTCATCCAAATGACCACAAGCTGTACTTGGGCATAGTAAAACCAAACTACCTCAGGAAAGTGATGTGAACTGTAATTGTCATTAATTGTGTAATTTAAGTTATTGAAGGTGCTTTATTTATTGACTGTATTTATTGTCTGACTGTATTTATTCCTGCATTGTATTTGTCTGACAGTATTTACTAGCCATTGGTGTTTATTGCACATCTATTTATTCCTTGCTTATTTATGACCTGAACCTATTTATTGAAATTCCAATGTAGTATTATTTATTTGACCTGCTCTTCTAAGGAAAGACTTAATGTATTGTATTTATGTAATGAAACCTGCAACTAAGAGAAAATAAGATAAAGACATATATATTTTCAATTTGACTTGCACTATTTTTACGGTGTAGTGTCGTTTTTGGAACGGATGAACGCATGGTTATTGTGAGGGTGTGACGTACGCTTAACACGGTGCCTGACCCCAACTGCTCGAGCCAAGCTACCATTGTGCTGGGAACCTGGTGACTGCTAACCCGGTTGCCCGGTTTCCAACATAAAATTGGTGTTCAGCGGTGGGATAGAGCTGTGCTTGCGTCCACTCGACAATAACTGTGGGTAGTCCATAGGCCTACACCGGGAGTTTTCTCCAAGCGGACTTACTAATTTTGAGTTTTGTTTTTTCCAAATTTACTTCTGGTGGTGGGAGGAGGTATTACAAAAGGTACCCCCCTGCAAAGCTTCTGTAAGCAACTGTCTTCTAACCTGAGTGGGCAAAATGGAGTTTGTATTAGAGGATCTGGAAACTTATACTGTGGCCCAACTCAGAGAGTTTTGTGAGCGAGAGGGGGTGTTTTGTCCCCAAGGTGCAAAGAAGGGTGAGCTCCAGACCAGCTTAAGGGCTTGGGGGGAGGCACGACGAGAAAGTAAGGTTGAGAAGGAGGACCGGGATGGAGAGCCTGACAGCGAGGAGGCTGGTTTGTACCAACCTGAGGTGGGGAACCTAGTAGTGGGGCCCAGAACACTTTCCAGGAAGGGCAGCAGTGTCTCTAGCAACGGCTTATTAGAAGCAGAATTCGTTGACCGGAGGGAGAAAAGACAGCTCACATGGGATTTGGCGAAGCTGGAGAAAGAAAAGGAGGAACGGAGGATGGCTCATGAGTTGAGGCTCAGGGAGATAGATCTCCAGATCCTATGGGTCGGGGCACACACTGTTCCTAATGGTGGCAGCGAAGAAAGAGAAATCACCAGGGAATCCAAACCCTATTTGCCAAAAGACATAGTAGCTAGTTATAGTGCGGGTGATGATATCGCCAAATGGCTAGCGGCCTATGAGATCTCATTAAGAGTCCATGGGGTTCCAGAGAAGTATTGGGGAGGGGGATTGTATAAATACATGCCTCCAGCTGGTAGGGATAAATTATTGGCCCTGGAGCAGGATGAGCAGACCCACTACCCCACCATGAAAGTGGCGCTCGTGAGGAAGTTTGGACTAACACCCGAGAAGTATAGACAGAAGTTCCGGGGTAGCCACAAACTGGGCACACAGAATTGGGTGGATTTCCTGGACTATGTAAAGAAGGCATTAGAGGGTTGGATACAGGGCAGCGAGGTGAGGGACTACGAGGGGTTGTTTGATTTGATGTTGAAGGAACACCTGCTCGAAAAATGTTTCCCTGAACTGCGTCAACACCTGGTGGATAGAAAGCTGACCAATCTCCGGAAGCTTGCTGAGGAGGCGGACATTTGGGCTAGTACCCGGGTGTCCACAAGGGGGACTGGAGGGGACTCTCAAAAGACCGGACAGGGCGCCCCCCAGAAGAAAGAGGGAGGGGAAAAGAAAAAGGAGTTCTCTAAAGGCCCCCAAAATAGTTCCCAAGGGAAGGGAACGGGATTCACCCCTAGGGCTAACCCACCCAGAAACCCTAATCCTGGCCAGAGTCAGCAGCCAAGGGTTGTCCATTGCTACGAGTGCGGTGGTGTCGGACACTATAAGGGAGATGTGAAGTGCCCGAAAAGACCACCCCCTCCCATCGGAGGAAAGGCCCCCGGAGTAGCTAGTGTAGTGCTCGGGGAGGAGATGCCCTTAGATAAGGGAAGGGAGTGGGCGGGTGTCACTTTAGTGTCCCTGGGAGAACGGGAGATGGTTCCTAAGATCCAGGTGCCCGCAAATACCACAAAGTATGGGCAGTGGGTCACCATCAACGGCCAAAGAGGGGAGGCTCTGAGAGACACAGGAGCCAGTATGACTATGGTACGTAGCCAACTGGTGTCTCCAGAGCAGGTGATTCCCCATGTACACCACCCTGCCGCGATGGCTGACGGCAGAATGGGTCACTATCCGGTGGCCGAGGTTCCATTTGAATGGGAAGGGGTTGCAGGTTTACTTCGAGTTGCCGTAAGCCCTGCCGTGCCAGTTGATTGTCTGCTGGGGAATGACATGGAGCATAATGCTTGGAAAGAGGTGGAATACCGGACTCATGCTGAGATGCTGGGTACACCTAACTGGGCCTGTGTCAGCACAAGGTCTGCGACTACCCGGAGAGGGAGTTCGTTTAGGCGGGAGCCTGGAACAAAGGCACCGCCGGCTGCCAATCAAGGGAAGAACCGAGGACAGGAGGAGCCTGCCTCGGCATCCGCGCCCCGTGTGACGGATCGGCCACCGGAGGTGGTGGACCAGGAGTCCGCGGAGGGGGATGTTGCCAAACTGGAGAACCTACCCATCCCGGCCGAGTGACACGTGGAGGGAGGGCCGACCAGGGAGTAATTCTGCAAGGGCCAGAGGGAGTGTCCTACCCTTGAGGGACTGAGGCGACAGGCCGAAGCCCAGGCAGCAGGGAACGTTGAGGGGAACTACAATATTTACTGGGAGGATGGCCTCCTCTACAGTGAACCCAAGGCACCCATGCACGGTTCGTCACGGGCCTTGGTTGTCCCTCAACGTTACCGAGCCTTCCTTCTGGAGTTGGCTCATGAGATCCCCTTGGCAGGACACCTGGGGCAAGACAAGACCTTTGCCCGTCTTGTCCCACACTTTTATTGGCCTCAAATGAAAGTGTCGTCCGATACCTACTGCCGGACATGTGTGTCTTGCCAAGCCAGTGGGAAAACAGGGGTGAAGCTGAAAGCTCCCCTGGAACCACTTCCTGTCGTTAGCACCCCCTTTGAAAGGGTGGGCATCGACATTGTGAGTCCGTTAGATCCGCCTACTACAGCTGGTCACAGGTTTATCCTGGTTCTGGTGGATCATGCCACACGGTACCCAGAGGCTATACCTCTGAGGACCAATACTGCACCTGTTGTGGCTAGGGCCCTGATGGGAATCTTTACCCGAGTGGGTTTTCCCAAGGAAGTTGTGTCCGACAGGGGGACCAACTTCATGTCAGCATACATGCGGGCCATGTGGAAGGAGTGTGGAGTGACCTACCGGTTCACCACTCCCTACCACCCCCAGACCAATGGTCTGGTGGAGAGGTTCAATGAGACCTTGAAAGGCATGATCAGAAGTCTGCCTGAAAGCCTGCGGAGGAAATGGGACATCCTCCTACCCTGTCTATTGTTCTCTTACAGGGAAGTGCCACAGAAGGGAGTGGGCTTCAGCCCCTTCGAGCTTCTGTATGGGCACCCTGTGCGTGGACCTCTCAGCCTGGTGAGAGACGGATGGGAAAGAACTCCCAGAAAGCTTCCCCAGGACGTGGTGAGCTACATGCTGGCCTTCCGGAGCCAAATGGCTAAGTTGTGGAAGCAAGCTTCTTACAACTTGGAAGCCAGCCAAGCAGTGATGAAGGCGTGGTATGACCACAATGCTCACCCGGTGGAGTTGGAGCCTGGCCAGAAGGTGTGGGTGATCGAACCAGGAGAGCTTAGCGCCCTCCAGGATCGCTGGTCAGGACCCTTTGAGGTGTTGGAGAAGAAGGGTAAGGCTACCTACTTGGTGGACCTGAAGACCCCTCGACAGCCCCTACGGGTGCTGCATGCCAACCGCCTCAAACCCCACCATGAGAGGCCCGAAGTCATATTGCTGATGGTGACTGACGGAGCAGAGGACATGGAAAGCGAGCCTCTCCCCGACTTATTTGCGTCTCAAGAAAAGGATGGGTTGGTGGAGGGAGTGATTCTCTCCCCGTCCCTAACTCCTGAACAGCAGGAGGACTGCCGCCAGGTCCTGGGGCAGTACTCTTCGTTGTTCTCCCTTGTTCCGGGTAGGACTCACCTGTGCGTCCATGACGTGGACACAGGAGACAGCCCACCTGTGAAGTCAAAGATCTACCGGATGACAGACAAGGTGAAGGCCAGCATTCACAGTGAAGTCACTAAGATGCTGGAGCTAGGAGTGATTGAACCTTCCAGCAGCCCCTGGTCCAGTCCGGTGGTACTAGTACCAAAAGCTGTACCACCGGGTGCCCAACCAAACTGAGGTTCTGTGTGGACTACCGGGGACTGAACTCAGTAACCAAGACTGATGCTCATCCGATCCCGAGGGCGGATGAACTGATTGACCGGCTGGGAGCTGCCCAATATTTGAGTACCTTTGACCTTACATCCGGGTACTGGCAGATCTCTCTGACTGATGGAGCGAAGGAAAGGTCAGCCTTCTCCACACCCAAGGGCCACTACCAGTTCTGCGTGATGCCCTTTGGGCTCAAGAACGCACCTGCCACGTTTCAGCGTCTGGTGAACCAGATCCTCGCCGGAATGGAGAGTTTCTCTGCTGCTTATCTGGACGACATTGCCGTCTTCAGTAACAGCTGGGAGGATCACTTGCGTCACCTGCAAACTGTTCTCCAGGCCCTGAAGCAAGCTGGTTTAACGATCAAGGCCAGTAAATGACAGATCGGGCAAGGGTCGGTAGTGTACCTTGGACACTTGGTGGGTAGGGGAGCGGTGCAGCCCCTCCAGGCGAAAATCGAGGCTATCATGGCCTGGGAACCCCCCAAGACACAGACTGAGGTCCGAGCTTTTCTGGGCCTCACCGGATATTACCGCCGCTTCGTGAAGGGGTATGGGACCATTGTGGCCCCCCTCACGGAGCTTACGTCCAAGAAACAACCTCGACGGGTAGTCTGGACGGAGGCTTGCCAGCAGGCCTTTGTGAGACTGAAGCAAGCCATGTGCGAGGCCCCGGTCTTAAGGGCCCCAGATTTTTCCAAGGAGTTCATTGTCCAGACGGATGCATCGGAACTTGGCATTGGGGCAGTGTTATCGCAGCTCAATGAAGAGGGTCTGGATCAACCCGTGGTCTTCCTATCCCGGAGACTACTTCCCAGGGAACAGAAGTGGAGTGCAATAGAGCGTGAAGCCTTTCCAGTGGTATGGGCTCTGAAGAAGTTGCGGCCATACCTGTTTGGCTCGCACTTCCTAGTTCAGACCGACCACAGACCCCTTCGTTGGCTGATGCAGATGAAGGGGGAGAATCCCAAGTTGCTAAGGTGGTCTATCTCCCTACAGGGAATGGACTTTCAGGTGGAACATCGGCCTGGAGTGGACCACGCCAATGCAGACGGTCTCTCAAGGTATTTCCGCCTTAGTGATGAGAACTCCCAAGGGGTTGGGTAGCTCTCCCCACTTTCAGCTGGGGGGGACGCGTGTTAGACCTGTCAGCCCCTTGGGTGGTCCCTCCTCATCATTATTTATTTTTTCCCACTTTTGCCTCAAACCCTGTTATAATTTTTCCTTTTTGGGAACCACCAGACTTTTTAGTGTTGATGCAGGGTCAGGGAGCCATTTTCCCTACCCCTGGAACTTCTGTCTGAGGGCCTGAGACACAAAATGGTGGCCACCCATTGTCACCTGTGACATCATCAGAACTGGAGATTTCTAGAACCTTCCGTAACATTCTGGAACCCTGTGACAGTGAGAGGCAGTTTAGAATGTTGGGAGGCCATCTCAGAGTGGCAGTTGGCAACTGACTAGAGAGGAGAGGGGACCAGTTCAGAAGGAGGTCGGAGTAAGGCAGCAGGGGTGGAAACCAGTGCTTGGAGTGGGGTCCAGAAACCCACCCTTGATGCTAGTCCTTACTGACCAAGCCCAGCCTAGAGCCCTGTGTGGGACCAAGACCAGAAAAGCCATCTTAAGGACCTAAATATTGTGAAGAGGCCTTAAAGAAGAAGACCAGCAAGCTCCTGACCTGTTTAGCGGTGTCCTCCTGGAGTCCTGACGTCGAGAAGCCTGGAGACCTGAGGCCTGAGGTGGAGAAGCGGCGCTGACAGAAAGCAGACGTCGTACCCGGAGCCGTCAGAGGTCGAGAGAGGGCGCCGACGGAGGTCGTGGAGAGGCACCGGAGGTCGAGTAAGGAGTCACCTGAGGTCGAGGTGAAGCGCGCCGGAGGTCGGGAGCGGAGATCGCACTCCGGAGTCGCCGGAGATCGGGGTGAAGCGCGCCGGAGGTCGGGAGTGGAGATCGCACTCGGGAGACGCCGGAATCTGAGGTGAAGCGCGCTGGAGGTCGGGAGTGGAGATCGCACTCCGGAGACGCCGGAATCTGAGGTGAAGCGCGCCGGAGGTCGGGAGTGGAGGTCGCACTCCGGAGACACCCGGAAGCGGGGAGACCGTGACCCTGCGACGCCGGAAGGCGACATCGAGCCGGAGCAGCCCAGCGACATCGAGCCGAGGCCGCCCAGCGACATCAATCCGGAACAGCCCAGCGACATTGATCCGGAGCCGCCCAGCGACACCGAACCGAGGCCGCCCAGCGACAACGAACCGGAGCCGCCCAGCGACGTCGACCCGTCACCGAGCGGAGCCGACCATCGTGAAAAGGGCAGTAAGTGGTAGAAAGGGCATCTGAGGCCCTGTGGAGCCCTAAAAGACCATTCTAGGGGCTAGAGGGGTGTTAGAACCAGCCTGGGAGTGCCAGGGGTGAACTGAGACTGGTGCAGTGACCTCTGTGAGGGGTTGTGTATTTTGGGAGAACCAGATCCTTAGGTTACCCTTATTCTACCTCAGTTCAGGCCCAGCCTTTACCAATCTAGGTGGGACACCCCCCCATGTCATCCAAATGACCACAAGCTGTACTTGGGCATAGTAAAACCAAACTACCTCAGGAAAGTGATGTGAACTGTAATTGTCATTAATTGTGTTATTTAAGTTATTGAAGGTGCTTTATTTATTGACTGTATTTATTGTCTGACTGTATTTATTCCTGCATTGTATTTATTGTCTGACAGTATTTACTAGCCATTGGTGTTTATTGCACATCTATTTATTCCTTGCTTATTTATGACCTGAACCTATTTATTGAAATTCCAATGTAGTATTATTTATTTGACCTGCTCTTCTAAGGAAAGTCTTAATGTATTGTATTTATGTAATGAAACCTGCAACTAAGAGAAAATAAGATAAAGACCTATATATTTTCAATTTGACTTGCACTATTTTTACGGTGTAGTGTCGTTTTTGGAACGGATGAACGCATGGTTATTGTGAGGGTGTGACGTACGCTTAACACGGTGCCTGACCCCAACTGCTCGAGCCAAGCTACCATTGTGCTGGGAACCTGGTGACTGCTAACCCGGTTGCCCGGTTTCCAACACTTGTGGACTACTTCGACTGACGTCCCGGAGATCTTAGGATGTCAGTATGTCAAAATTTCCTCTTGATTGGTACTCTGGGTACATGAAGGTTACCAGGCAGATGTATGTTGCCAGAGGTGGGGCCTGGGAAGTTGAGCTTGCATTCTGTACTTCTTGTAACACTGGTGAGTCAGACCTGGCGGTAGAGGAGCAAATGACATGCTGTTTGTGTGCTCTGGCTGAAGTAATTGACAATACAGGATTGTTATCTTCTATTTGAGCAAGAAAGGATGACCGCTTGTCTAGTAAATGGTACTCCCAACATATCCTTTTACAGCACCTTGGTAAGGTTGAGCAGAGGTGGAATGACTACCTTAGTATGACTTCCTCATTGGCTGTGATTGCTTTTGGATGATATACATTACAAATTGTGGGTTCAGATAAATTGGTCTTGGTCCAGATGGAGTCGTTTGTGTCCATTGAATTTGATCAGTGAGGGGAGGGCGCTATTTATAGCTGCTGTTGGATGTTTGAGGTAAAGAAACTTAGTGTAAATTTTGGTTTGATGTTTTAACTCCTTTTTGTTCGTTGTGAGGAGAGGAATGTCATCCACACTTAATTGCATTGCCAATTTTTGCGATGTAGTCACTGTGATGTCCGATTCGGACGCTAAAGCTGCCAAGACTGCAGGTGTTATTGCAACAACTTTTGCTGCCCCAGTGTGAGATTTGTTTTCATTTTTGTTCTGTCTCTGGGAGAGGTCCTCTGTTGCAGCTCTCATGTTGATTGTGCTATGGTTTTAGCTCTTGTATAACTTGGTTTTGGCTTGCACCGCCTTGTTTGTTACTCCTTGTTCCCTTACTCCTTGGGTACCTTCGTTTGGGGCCTGCTGGGTGTGAACACGGGGATCTGGGGCCAAGGAACAGAAGCTTGTGCGCGTAGCCTTGCTACCCAGTTTTGGCCAGTGGGGTGCAGGAGGTGGTCTTCGTTCCAAAGGTAGCCCTGATTGCAGTCACAGTAGTCCAGGCTGTAGTTAAAGTAGCAGAGTACGGTGTACAATGAGCAGAGGTGGGGCGGGCCAGCTGTCAAGGGCTGCAGGTTTGTATCGGCGGTTGCGCTTCTGATTGGAGGATCAGTATGGAGTGGATAAAATTATTGAAGACCAGTGAGCGGCCCTCACTACGAGGCACAAGCTGCACTGGCATAACGCTGGCTGTCTCTGTGCCTAGCACCCTACCTGCTTCTCTGCTGCTGCGCTGCACTGATCAGCCGGCACCAGTTCAGTCACCTGAATTGCACTGGGGTTCCTTGCTGCACCACATGCCGATTGTGGTATCGTCTGCTGTTGACTAAAGCCGGCCGCCTTGAAACTCCCCAAGCTCGAACGGACGGGAGGGAGGGAGGGAGCTTGGTGCCAGGGAGGTGCAAAAGATGGAAGGTATGAGATGGGGAGGCCTCTGCAGCAGCCAGCCCTGGCCTTGTGTCCCTCTTCAGATCTCTCTTCCTCGCCTCACCACAACACATACACTTTAGATCCGTTAGAGGAAGGAAATTCTATATTCCTACCATGCCATTCTCTATAGATGTAAGAAATTCTACTTCAAAGTTGGTGCCAACTGAAAACTGAAGTTGTTGCCTAAAATATTCGATCTAGGAAAGTTTACGACTGCTTGAAATGGATCAAGTTTTTAGTGTTGGAAATAAAGAACAATTATAATCTGCGCAATTTGAAAGGTTACCGGTCTGCTTTGCTGGCTTTCCTTTGCTTGCTGTATCAGCTTTATTGTGCAAATGAAAAGCTGTGATGCGGTTTCTCAAGGGTTTGACCCATATGGTCTGCCTTGTTTCTTTATCATGTATAACAGGACCTTTATTTGGTTCTAATGTTATTGATAAGTTTGACATATGAACCCATGTAGATATGATTTCTAAGGATACCTATTCTCAGACTGATCTTTCTTCCTTCAAGCTGTTCCAACATGCTGGTGTGTGGGGAAGGGGAGCTTTTATTGCTGTTGCCTAGGCTCAGGCTCAGCTTTTTGGGACGCTGCTAGGCCTTTGGTTTCATTATTCCCACGCTTTATAGTTTGCAGATGGTTTGGTGCTCTGGACGAAAGGTTCCTTTCTTCCTCATGTTTCCCCTTTTATATTAGTCAGTTGATTACTCTGTCGGGGTTTTCACTCCTCTACACTCTTCCAATGAGGAAAAAGAGGCTGCGTCACCTGCAGCCCTGTCTGGCTTGGTAATTTACTTTAACATATCTTGAGGCTATTGTTTTAAGACTGGTCGGATTCTTTCTCTGCTAAAGAAACCATTGCTTGCCCTCTTCCAATCTCACCAACATCTGACTTCTTACCCATCTTCTATTCATACGGGAATGCGAGAAATACCCAATTCTTTCTAAAGAAATATCCTCAATCTACAGAAATTCAAAATCTACCTCTCATCTAATCTCCGATGCCAATATACTAAATCCACAAAGAATGAATTTCTAGTTTGCTACTGGCACAAAACAACCTTGGAGTCACACCTGCCACTCCTATTGAGCCTACCAATCTTCACTTAACAGCTGATGGACTATGCAATATCATGCTTGAGAGAGACCTCTCCTTCACTTAACACATCACCAGGAAGACCAACATCTGGATCTTGGAAGAGGCTTCCCTGGATCTTGGTGGTGGCGGACTGATACCAACCTGTCCCATGGCACGTCATTGCCCCTATCATATCCATAGCTCACAGTAGTAACTTGTGAAGTGTCTCTGGGATGGGGTGTGATCTGGTACAGGTAGAGATTGTGGGCCCTTGTGGATGAGTGGAGCAGAGGCACCACATAAAATAAATGGAATTGCGCAACATTTAGTTGGTTTGGAAATCTGTTTCCCATCCAGCAACGAGAACCTAGTTTAAGTCTTGATGGACAACACACCCACCATTTAAAACTGCAACAAGCAGAGTGGTCTGGGGTCATAGGTCCTGCGCCAGGAAACAATGGTACGCCTGGAGGTGGCTCGACCTCCAAGGGATCTCTCTGATGGCCATTCATTTGGCGTGCTCCCTAAATGCTGGGCCAGACAAGCTCGCTCATCGGACTTCACCTTGCAGGCCATGAATAGCAACTGCATCCAGAGGCGATTCAAGGCATCTTCGTCCACTGGGACATGCCTTGGATACATTTGTATGCTTTCCCATCTTCTCCCTTTTACCCCAAGTTTGGTAGAAGTTCAGGAGAGACAGTAAACAAATCACTCAAATATCCCAAAATTGGACCAGGTGAGTGTGATACTTTGACTTACTGAACCTGTGCATTTACCTTCCAGTAAGTCTACCTCTTCAGAAACATCTCCTGTCCCTGTAGTAGAGCACGGTTCTGCCCCCAAATGTGCTAGACCTCTGTCAATTGAGATTGAGAACACTGAGTGGGTTGATCTCCCTGCAGAAGAATGGATATTAGCCTTGCAGTTTGACTCCCCTCTACCAAATACATTATGGGCAAGTGCAGAGCCTGTCATTTTGACAATCTTAGTCAAACTGTCTGATGTCCTTTTTGTAACTAGCCAGACAAGGCTTTGTTGTGGACACTTTGTTGACTTTGTGCGATTGCTTGACCAACCTTGTTATTCGAATCACCACCACCTGTGACACACTTCTAAAAAGGGACCACATATCTGCTTCCTCTTGCTTACTATATTATGCCCTTATAAGACCCCAAGTTGGTCCAACCAACAATGTTTGAGTTCACCTGCAAATGTAATAATGTTGTTTTCTATATGGGTTCACAGGCTGAACATTAAGGTCTTCTGTTTATATTGATGAGGACGTTCCTGAATTGGCTCTTTCACAGCAATGTAAAAACATTTTTTCTACGTGTGTACAAGCAGATTTTTAGAGCTGGATCCTCCCCGCCAGTGGCATAGCAAGAGTGACTGTGAAAATGTAAACCCTCTTCACCCAGGGGTGAGTAGTTGAAAACAAATAAAACAAATGGCCACAATGTGGGTGCCTGTGACCCTTCACACCTCTGCTGTACTAATGATATCTGCACTTCAGGCACAATATAATGATTTTACCTGCCATGTAGCCTGACCTTCTGTGAAATAGTGTGAGCATCATTTTTTTTTACAGATACTTCTACCTGTTACGACCACTTGTGGACTAGACATCTCTCCTGTCATCCCGCCTTATTTTCCCAGAGATGATAAATATGTGGGCTAGTCTGATGCCAAGTTTCAAACTCGTGACCTTCAAGGCAAAGTCAGTCACATCCTCAACAACTAATCAGTTGTAGGGCAGAGTGTTGTGTCCATGTCCAACAGTGACAGGGTAACATTTTATATTTTAGTATGATCTGTTCAGTCTAGCTACAATCTATGATGACAGGGAGGAAACAGTGACACATTGTTTTTGGCTGATTTTTCTATTTGATATTTTCCGTCAGACGAAAGTTAAGTTCTGCAGACATTTATTTTTCTGCCATTTTTTCACCGAGGTGCGGCGGGTTGTAGAGTTTGATTCAATTATTGCTGTCAATTTTTTGTGAAAACGTACTGGATCTTCCTGGGTGAGGATAACGGTAACTAGAATTCCCCGGAAGGTTCATGGGAGGAATGTTAAAGGTGCTGTCCAGTTAAAATCACTATAATGAAATATTTGATAAAAAATATTGATCGATCTCTGCTTTTACTTGTCTGTGTTGGTGCAACACGTAGTATAGTTGTTAGAATAAACGCTGACACAGAAATGAAGCAGAGAAGACGTTTATTCAATCCGATCCTCAGGCACCAGCTGGCAACTGACGCTCAACAACATTCTAAGGTGAGCTTCACTCTTGACGTTCTAAGGAAGGGGCGTACCAAGGGTGAAGGGAAAGGAGGGGTAGGGAGGCAGGGGAAATACCAACTATATAAAGGATAGTACCACATTTGGAATACAGGCATATATTACAACACATCTCCCTTTGAATAGGGACTAGAACAATGCATTATAGTAGACTGTAAGGATGAAACAATCAACAGAAAGTACAAGAAAAATATTATCACATTTCATAGTCCTCTTGCCACCGTGGTGGATGACGAGTTCTGACATCCTTGGGCTGTTACATGTTTGAGAACGAGTCATCCTGACTTTCTTCCATAGTATACATAGGAATACACTCTCTGGGGCAGCAAACTATATTGTCCATGTTCCAACTGCTACCATCTTCCAATACTACAGAATTGCTATTTACATGTTGGATTCTTAGAGGTTTGGAGAATGACTATACTTTGGAACGACCTACCTGGGGTCTTTTGATAACTACCCATTGGCCTACAACCCAATCCTTACTGGTGGTTCCCCACTTCTGGTCATATTTAGCTTTGTAATCATCTTGATGCCGGCTCACTTTCTCCATGACAGATTTCCTATCTACCCAGATGGGACTTCATCCATTTAACCACTTGGGAGTGAGTTTAGAACCAGGATTCCTCCCTTTCAGAGACACAAATGGGGAAACTCCAGAAATGGCATATGACCATAGCATACGTCTCATGGCTTCTTCTATGGGCTCATGCGATGTAAGAGCCATTTGGATTGTGTTTTTTATCATCTATTAGCTCTTTCTACCAATCCATTCGCTTCAGGACAATATATAGGAGTTTTTACATGTGAAATGGCTAATTTGGACAAGAACATCTGACGCAAATTTAACGCCGTTGTCTGTGACAAGGTTACTGGGTAGTCCTTCTTTAGAGAATATATCCTTCAGAAATTCAATGAGAGATGATGTGGTGATGGAGGAAACCATTTTTGTAGAGATCCAATGTGAATGATAATCAATGAGCACAAACATGAATCTTTGAGAAACATTTACTAAGTTCAAAGGACCTTTAATGTCCAGGCCTAGTTTGTCCCAAAGTTTGGAAGGGATTGACACTGGAATAAGGGGAGCCTTGCGAGTGACTTTGGATTTGTCACATGACCCACAGGCTAGGCAATCTTTTACTATCCTCTCCACCATGTAGTCCATGTTGGGGAACAAATAGTTTTGTCTGATTTATACTTTTGGTCATACTCCTTCCTGGATGACCTGCATGTACCTCTTCTATGATGCGTTCCTGCATGTTAATGGGTGAAACAATTGTGTTGCCTCTGTTGATTTGATCCCCAGTAATGGATAATTTATCTCTCACCACCCAGAAAGACTTGAGGTTCTCTGGAAGATCTTTAATAGTTCTGGGCCATCCTTTGCAGATCATGTTTTTTAGATACATAAAGACGGCGGCGTCTTGTAACCCTTTCTCCCATTCCTCCTTGTTAATAGCTGGAATGTCGATAGCAAGGATGGTTTCATCTGGAGGGTTAAATTGCGAATCAGGGTAAAAGATAGAGATTAGCCCTTTTTGCCAAAGGGAATTGGGCAACTAACGTTAATAAAGTATTCCCTCTGTGTGTTTCTATAGTAATCTCATGCATCCATTCTCTCACAGTCAAATTTCAAAAAGATTTATACACTCTATATCTTTTATAAAGGTAGTGATGCTATCTCTTAAAACACTCAACAAGATTCAGAGATTAGAACCACAAAGAGCACAAAAAAGTGACAGTCTACAACATCAAAAATTGATCAATGAATTGGCCTAGACAACGTTATTCAGCATTTGATTCCAGTTTATTTAAGACAATATATCAAACTGTTTAAAATCTTAAAAATGTAAAAAAAAAAAAATGTATTCATCATATAATGAATCTTTTTCAATACATTGGTTACCTAAATCACACTACTATTGGGATTTCCTAATTATCTGATGACAATTGGAATCACAATGAAACAATAGAGAAACAATATCTCATAAAAGTATACAATACAAAAACCAGAAATGTGTTGACGAGTTTCGGTGGATCTTTGCTTTTATGCACCACCTTCCTCAGGACAATATTAAAAACACAATAATCTTCAATTATTCATGCGGGTTCTTTCCTTTTTCTATTTCAGAATGGAGCCTGCTGATTTTTTTTTTTTTTTTTGAAAACCTTTATTGACAGTTCAATAAGAACAAGTATGGGCCTACAACCCCCCGGGGCCGGCCGCTAAGCAATCAGAGCAATAACGACAAGTATAAACACAGGCAGCACTTCAGGGAGCAAAATCGTACTGCTAATACTGTGAACAGCGTAAGTAGGGCACCAGGAGAAAAAGGTTTTCATTTTATGATGAAACAAGGCAGAAGGATCAGGTGACAAGCAATTTTAAAACAACGATCACGGATATGCAGAGTAATGAACGTTAGCGATTTACAGCAATCTATTCGGTCAATGGCGCAAACACAAGAACATCAGGATGGAGAAAAACATAGTCTACAGCTGCGCCCACAGTCCCCCGCCAGAACTCCCCCAGAACACCCCGGAAGTTGTGAACACATGGAACGGCAACGAGGCATAGCCAAGGGAGGTGCATCACGCTGATCCCAGAAAAAGAAAGACAAAAAGAATCAGAGAAGAAAAAGGAGGCCATGGAAAAAGACGAAGGAATACAGAGTCCCCTCCCCCAACCCCCCACCCTGCACCTCTGCAGATGAGTACGGCCCCCCCCCCCAGCAGTGTGCCTGTCGCCCTGGAACCAGACCCGAAATGTAGGAGAATAGGGAAAAAGAAGTAGGAAAGGACCCCCACCAGACGGGGGGGGTAGAGAAAGTATTTATAAACTGGAGGAGGGCCTTCATAACAGACCCCCGGCTTCTCCCTCCCGCACGGTAAGGTTCCCCTAAAGCGAACAAGGAACAGCACAAAAAATCTTCTCAAACCACGATGGGGAGCATTATGCGTCTATCGTGCCAGTAGCCATGTCAGGAGAGCACACCACCCCAAGCCCGCCCGTCCACTAGGCGACCACCCCCGAGGGGCCAGCCTCATCCCTGACCACTCAGTGGAATTCTGCCCATGCCAAACCCTCGACCCAGCACCATACCCAATGTTCCTAGGCAGAGGAATGTCCAACAACGACAGAGAAGCGACGCACACAGGTGGGGTGGAAGTCTCTGAGCATCAACACAGTCCGCCGCGTGAGGAAACAGGCTTCCAAGTGCTGCCCTAGGATCTGCACTGCACGCAAGGTTCAGGAAGGCAGAAGCAGCCAAAAGAGACATTAGTTGCTGGAGTTGTCTCTGGGTCGCAGGAGGGCATGCACGGGATGAGGCCACCACATCCCACTCAGGTCCAACGCCTCCGGGACAGATCGGGCCCTCAGAAGGTCGAACACACTGTAGCATACTGGCCGGGGCGTCCAGTCGTGTACTAACCTCAGGGGGGGCCGCCACAGCGTCCTCCTGCGCGCAGTGGGGGTAGACTCTGTGTTCGTGCGGACAGGCGGGCCGCCACTGCCCCAACTCCGACGCCACACCATCGAGCTTACTCCCCAAGATCACGAAACCATGAACCAAGGAGGAGTGAAGAGTACCAAGAGCCTCGAGGAGGTCGCCGTACCCCAGCTCAGCTCTCTGTGTTCTCGCCGCCACACTCCCAAAAATCGTACGCTCACAGGCCCGCTGCGGCCCAGCGGACAGGATGGTAGGCTTCATCGACCCAAGATGGCCGCCAAGTATGCCCGACCCTCACCGGGGTCGGGACCCCAGGACAAGCGTCGCGATGTCCACGTCGCGGGTAACCGGATTCCGGGGGCAGGCAAAAAACTATCCGTGGCCACGGGCAACAGTCGTCCCCACCACAGACCAGCTCCCGTAGAAATCCGGGGGCGGCCCGCAATGATCGGGGCAGGATACGGACGGCGGCTGGGCAGCTCACCAGCAAGGCAGGGGCAGTCACCGGAGAATCTAAGATTTGCACCCCCGGTCATGCACTCGGTCAGCTACACTGGGCAGTAGAAGTGACCACGCCGAAATGTAGGCCGAGTTTGGCACCGCTCCGGTGGGCCGACTCCACCCAGTCACCACCGGCCGCTGTTGTCGCACTGCCACCCGGCCACGACGTCCACTCGATGTCCCGGCTCCAGGGCCGCACAGGCCGCAAAGTTCAGATGCAGTTTTCTCCGGCGATAGCACGGCTAGAAACCTCGAAGTCACACAGTCGGGAGCCCCTCTCCTTCAGAAACACGACCACGTAGCACAAGTTGAGGATCTCAGGCAGGATATCCGTGCGGGATGCGGAGGCTCACGGAGCCGGGGGTCTACGCTGCCGTCCCGGTCGCCATCTTGGCTCCTCCTCCGAGCCTGCTGATTTTTAAAATTTTTCCTTATTTCTTAATCCATTAGGAGAGGATGAGACATGTATATTTCTCTCTCGGGCATTACATAATGTTAGTCTTCCCAGAAGTACATTTTCAATTTTCTATCACTCAAATCCTTCCTCTAATGAGCGTAAGCAAACGCTTTACGGAATGCGGCCAAAAAGTTTTATCCAAATAAGTCCGCATTCTTTGTTTCGGCGGGCTTGATTAATTCTCCCGGTACTCTTTTAAAACTTATAAATAAGTCTGTCTCATAGCATCTCGGGATTCTTCAATTGGTACAAAAACAATTGAAGAATCCAGAGATGCTATGAGCCGGACTTATTTATAAGTTTTATTGACGTTAAATTGCGAATCCTCATTTGAAATAGGAAGTCTCCACAAACAGTCAGCTATTAGGTTCTTGTCACCTGAAACATAACACATAGTGTAATTGAAACCTTGTAAGCCTAGCACCCATTTGGAGGTTCGGGGAGTGGCCCTCTCAATGCTTTTTGTGGAGAACCTGGGAAGTATAGGTTTGTGGTCTATTCGAAAAATAAAGAAGATTCCCCGCAAGAAAAATTTGAAATGATTTATCTCCTAATATCAAGCAAGGGCCTCTTTCTTGACCGTGGAATAGTTACATTCAGGCTCTTTCAATGATCTTGATGCAAACGCTATCACTCTCTCTTTACCATTAGAGTGAGTGAAGCTGCTAGGCCTTTCATGCTTGCATCTGTTGTCAAGGTTGTCCTGGCACTGGGATCGAACATTCCTAAAGTGGGAGCTTTTACTATGGCTTATTTGACAAAAATGAAATCACTCTGGCAATGGGAACTCCAATTAAAAGGGGACCCCTTTTTTAACAATTCTCTTAGAGAGTGCACATGTCCAGCAAATTTTCCACAAATTTGGACATGTACTTTACCAGACCCAAAAAGGATTTGAATTTCTCCTTGTTAGTAGGAGCTGATGCAAGCTTGATCGAATCCACTAGGCTAGTTATAGGTCTGATTCCTTCACCAGAGATGGTGTGGCCCAGGTACACTACAGACCTCACACCTATTTTACATTTGTTTCTGTGAGTGGTGAATCCTGCCTTGCTTAGTTTACAAAGAATTTCTCTTAGTATCTTGTTGTGTTCAGTCTCCGCCTCCCCATACATCCGGATGTCATCCTGGAAACACAACACCTTTTCAAGACCCTTCAAAATGTGTTGCATTATTTGTTGAAACACTGCCGCGGCAGATGTCAGGCCAAACAGCATTCCGTTAAATTGGTAGGCTCCAAATGGTGTTATGAAGGATGTGAGGGCTGTGGAATCAGGGTGAAGAGCTACCTGATGGTACGCTTTGGAAAGATCTAAGACGCTGAAATATTTGGCACCTTGTATTACACTGCGAATCTCGTTAATGTTGGGGAGAGGGTATCTATCCACCCAAATGTTGGAGTTAAGATCCCTAAGATCCACACATAGATGGATATCTTTCCCACCTTCCTTAGATGCGACCACTATGGGAGCTAACCACTCCAAGCTTTCAATTCTCTCAATCACACCACAAGTTTCTAGTCTCTCTAATTCTCTTCTGAGGGGATCTCTTATAAGTAAAGGGACAGATCGAGATTTGTGAACAGTTGGTTTGTGTTTCTTCAATTTAATTTTATGTAAGAAACCCTTCAGCAGGCCCAACTTTCCTGAAAATACCTCTGAGAATTCTTCACACACTTCTTTCCCTACGCTAGATCTATCAACCAAATACACTGGTTCTGAAGCATTGGGGTCCAATTTTATCCCAAGATCTTTTTGGTGTTTCCACCCTGATAAATTCTACCCATTCCTTGTAATGTACACCTTCCTCACAGTAACCCTGTCTTGGAGGTTGATCTGCATAACGAGCATGCCCACCAAGGGTATAGATCGTGGTTGTAACCACCTGGATTGACATCCGAGGGTAACATTTCATAATCCTTGCTTCCTGAGTTGGACTTGAATGTAGCTTCATTGATAAGGTTATAGGAGGAACAAGAGTCTGCAAATACCATTTACGGGATATCATCAAGGAGAATTTCACATTTGGCGTAGTTACCATTAGATAATTCCTTAGAGCCTGCTACTTGGAATACAATGTCATAATTCGAAAAAGTGTCACTGTGAACCATGTGACTGATATTTTTTCTTATAACATTGCAAACTTTAGAGAAATGACCATGTTTGTTGCATTTCCTACACGTAACGTTCCTAGCTGGATAATTTACATTGTTCGCTAAAATATTGGGATTACCACAACGGAAGCATTTAAATTTAAAAACATCAGTTCTTTGTTTTACCTGTTCAGTGGGAGACACTTTGTACTTAACAGTACTGTGGACAAATGCTAAACTGGTTGATTACGGTCATGACGGTGATGAGTAGTGTGGCAAAAATACAAAGTCTTGACTAAAGAAGGGGTATGCCTTTATTTGATTTGGAACTGTTTTGTGTCAAAAAACGTGTGCTTTACAGTCTTGGCTGTTTCCCGGCTTTACTTAAGGCTCTTCCTTGATGCATAGGGAACAATAATGCGTCATGCAAAACAAATCTGTAAATGTTATAGAAAGTGTTATAATAATTATTTCATAGGAACGGATGCGAGCTACCACCTCACAAATGTTTATTTCTATACAGCATATATTAAACCTGCTCTGCCTGAAAAAGATCAGTCAAGTTGGTACTCTGCCTCGGAAAGAGAGGAGAGAATTCCTGGAACTTCTTCCAATACCATGAAACCAGGTATTATTGCATCAAAAATTTGATTGGTTGTCATTGTATTCGTGTTTTTATTTTTTAAATAAACATGCATTTGTTTCTTAGCAAGGTGATTATAGGACATAGTCCTAATGTGGTGGTTCTTTTGTCTGTGACTAATGAGTAAGAGGTCAACTAATTTTGTATATTACTTTTAAAACCTGACCATCAAAATAATGCAAGCATGCTTATGTGATATAGGATACTGTTCACTTTCTTTGTGCAGGTGCACAGCCCTACCAGCCCTTTTTGTTTTTACTGCCAATCATAGTGAATTTGTACCTTATTGATAATCCTGCATTGCAGGGCTTCCAAGCTTCTATTTTTTTCTGTTTCGTTCAGATGTCTTTTACTTTACGTATCCCTCCAGTTATTTTTTTTAGCACATGCAGCTCAAAATGCTACGGTGTGGCTCCAAAACATCCACATTATGACGCATAGTTTGCGGGATCTAAACCACTCAAATAACGCAAATCCTTTTTCAGCTCCACTCATCCAAATCCATGAAATACCTGTGTTACCATCAAGATTAGATCTCTGAAAAACTTCTTAAATTTATGTTGTTTCTTGTAGGAGATGTTGAACCAAGGAGTATGGAAATGAGTACAGGGTCTTAGTGACTGGGCATAGTACTCCGTTCCTTCAGCTCAGTGCAAGACATACACACCCTCTTCAGTGCACCTTCTGCTCACATCTCAGTATTCATGCGCACTGAGAGAATTACTGTTTTTCCTATTTTTCTTTTTTTTGTTTTTCCCAATCAAATCAGAATGGATGCATGACATAAACCAGAGCGGCTGATTGAAGTATTGTACAGAGGTCTTGTTGTGTGTTTGGTAAACCGCAAACATCGAGTTTACATAAGATGTACCTTCCAGTTTTACAAATACATATTTACAATTTGGGTTCATGGATGTGGAATTGCTTATTAATTTTCTAATCGCATTAGGTAGCTGTTCAAAGTAGTTTTAAACCTATTGGGCGTGACTTACAATGGTAAACGTACACTTTTTACAGAAGTTATTTTTTGGGGGTATTCACAAACTAAAAGTTTGTTTACTAATAGTAGTTTTACAGCTGCAGAGACATCAACCATAAAAGAAATAGGTTTGTCCTTTTTATGTGCGTAGTCCACTCCCCCCCCCCCCCCCCACACTGCAGACTCTCTGCAGTAGTAAAATTACTGCTAGTAAAAATGAAATATGTAGTTTGTGAATACCAAGAAACTAGGAAACTTAAAACAAAGTGTATGTTTACCTTTGTGAATCGGGCCCACTACTTGCTCAGCAAATCAGATATCCAGATACATTGAGATCCAATGGAGGAAGTCTAGATTTTTTGCAATATCTGAACATGGATACTGTACTACGTGGTATTTTTGTGCATAGCAATGCCATGAACCATTTCCTTTGAAGATTTTAATTCTAACTGCTGACTGTCTTCATATGATGTCTTGTGTGTGGACATTCAAAGGCCTACTTCCGTAGTGCGGCACAAAGCTAAAGGCATGCATAAAGGTCTTCAAACAGGACGAGCTGTTTACTAACTTATATATATGATATGAAAATTATAACCATTATTACTTCAGATGAAAAAACTTTCAGGATCCCGCACATGTATGAAAATATCCAAAAGTTAATGGTTCCCATGATGGAGAACTGCTATTACTGTGAAGTAATTTTTTTATACTCTTCATCTTTGTGCCAACTCCGTATCTCACAATAATTGTTAGGAGTAAGGAGTGCTGGTGAGGTTATTCACATACTGAAATTTAGCTTGTGCAATGGCTATTCTTCAGATTGTATTTATGTGTACTAAGATTGAATATTTATTGAGCATTAGTGTTATTCAGACCAAAAGTACCATGCTACCCAAAGAGATTAAAAGTGCAGAATCACATTCAAATATCTCTGCATGTACCAAAAAACATCTGGAAGACTGGTCGTTCTTACATTCAAGTTGCATTGGTTTGATATTTGTACACACAGCTCATACATGTAAAAATGTTACCACCCAAGTGGTAGGAATTTTATCGCAAGTGAGAAATTTAAGGTCAGGGACAACTAATTTTCAAGCTTATTTTGCCAACTTAACAAGTAGGCCAAATCCCCTGCAAAAGAAACCTTTTGACTGCCGATTTGCTACACTCTATTTTATTCTAACCCACCTTGGAAAGCCTTTTACTCTTCCTCTTGTCAGAATTTACTATCCAACCTTTTTCAGTGTGTGTGTACCCAGCGCATCCAACCCTGGAACCAATGTGTCCTGCATACTTCCAGCCCTGTATGCAGAATTGTGGAAAGGTGGGTAAAATCACAGACTTGCCAGAATACAACCCCTTGTATAATATGACACATGGCATGAGCAGCGAGACTGTTTTCAAAGCTCTGATATAATAACGCTGCCATAATTTTTCACCTTGCTGCCTGCTACTAAAAGGGGCAAGTAAAATTTTTACAGAACAAGTAGATGTCTGAAGCATCCTGTCCCTAGGACATGGAGATATTTGATAAGACACCGTACCCCTGCTGCTGTTTCTACCATCAAGAAAGTCACAATCGGAGACTGCTCACTGTGCTACTGTACAATAACCTACAAACAAACTCAAGAAAGCTGATAATCTCAAAGTGTTCAATAACTTACAAATGCTGTTCGTTAGAAAATGTTATAGCCGGTATCTCCTTATCTACAACCGTGTCTGTTCACAAGCTCTAACGTGGGCACCAGTGCTGTATAAATTGTATTGCAACATTTGTACAGCACTTACTACTCCTATGTGGGTGCTGAAGGGCTTACTCAAATGAATAACCAGTGATGACTGTAGGTTATGTGGTTATGAAGGTGTTTGAATTTGCTTTGAGGCTATATGGGTAGTGTTGCCTTGTTGTACAGGATGATCACTGAGGTGCGGGTATTATGTTATGGGATGCAGCGCGTAGCAGTGTGATGGGTGAGGATATGGGGGAGATGGACGCAAAAACTAGAACAGTGAATAAAAATGTTAGAAACTGAACCGCAGAATAGCCATATCTGAATGTAACGGATTATAATTTGCATTAGTTTCATCACAATGCCCTCTTGATAATTTAATATCCATTTTAATACCTCCAGATTATCATTGGCAGTGTCCTGCAATCAATATGTTAGCAGGATTTAAAAGTAGAGGTCACATTTACCGCAATTCTGTGCCTTGACACTAAGATTTCAGCCACCATAGAGCATCAGTTTAATAGGGGCCGGAATCTATATTTTTTGGGTGCATATGTTCACTTGTCAGTGGGATGTCACATTTATCAATTTCTCATTGTGGCCCTCGTCCCTAACCCCGCAACAAATTTATCAGTTATGCATGGTCTTTATGAGCTGTTGTAAACCACTTGGTTTGTCTTTTCACATGCAGGGTTTGTAGGGTTTGAAGATCATTTTAGCAGTATGAACATGGAAACTAAGAGAAACTTAAAAAATCAGCAGATTGGCTTTCATAGGGAACCCCCACCTCCACCTCCACCTGTACAGCGCCCGTAAGTAAAGCTTCTCATAACATCTTGCTAGAATTGCTCCTTCCTTAATGTTTCAATCTGTGGTCACTATCCTTTTTCACCCCCAGGTTAACAAGAGAAAGAGAGGAGCCAACAGGTACAATGAAGAAGCTTTTTGTACCCACCACACAGTCTGGGCAGAGAGAGGGTTTAATCAAACACGTCATGACAAAGAGAGAAAGTGAATATGTCAATATTCATGGTTATAGGTGAGCAATAGAGTTTGTCCCTTTACTTGATTTAATTTTTACTGCATTTTAGTTTTACTGCACAGTACAATGTATGTCCACGCAGATGAGTTACATTTATCTATCGGGGATACCTGTAATAAATTCTTGCCTGAAATGTTGTGTTGTAGTTCTGCTGTAGTAGGATGTGGGCTAATATCTTAGACTTCTAGGAAGATGGGCCATTGTGTTGCATACTTCATCTGTAGTAGAGTAGGTCTATGGCTAAAGTTTGCCTCTTCATATGATTCATATTTGTCCTGCTTTAATCATAATTCAAACAAAGCAAAGGCTATCTTCTGTGTGGGTATTTTATGTTAACATGTTTGCCTCTGTAAACCAGTTAGGGTTGTCAGGACTCCCTATACAGGCAAAACAGCCTTTACAGCGAGGTTTTTACCTCGTTGTGTATTTACCACGCATTTTTTAGCATGCATATTTTTACAGCGAATATGCATTTACAATGCATGCTAATACCCCGCCTATAAGGTAATTTGGGGGGTCTCCCCCACAAATACATTGTTTTTAAATCTAAAAACAATGCGTGCTATTGGCATGCGTTGTAAGTGCATACTCGCGGTAAAAACATGCGTGCTAAACGTGTGGCAAAGGCATGTAATGTATTTACCTGCTTTGTACCATCGTACAACCCCTCAGCAGTATACCGTGTTTTGGCACACAATTTAGAGAGCCAGATTCCTACAATCTGGTTCTCGTGTTTATCCACCTTCAAGATGAGTTTGTTATTACAACTCAACAAAGTTAGCTTGTTACTCATCCACGTCAACATCCCAGTTAGTGTAACTATCTTTCACCAAGAAGGAAGTCTTCTTTAACTTAGTAGACCACTCCAACATTAAATTGGCAGACTCATCAGTCTCCACATACTGCCAGATGGAACTCTTTTCTAGTCTCTTGATAGGCTCTTCACCTAGTGATGTTAGCTTGACCTAGATGCTGAGATCTCTAAAGTCTCACATCTTTCAGTCAATGGAACAGCAGCTTCAGAGCCAGTGGACCTTAAAATGAACCAATATTTGTTTGTAGAAACCTGATTTAGCAATCCCCTTTGAGTTGGGATGTGTGAAATATTTAAAGATGTGATGAACTGCCCTAGAACCTGAGCCTTCTTTCATTGACACTCTGGTGCCTCCCCCATCTCTCCCTCCCCCAAAAGGTTGAGTATACTAGAAACCATACAGTCTAAGAATCCTATTCCCATCAAAATAATTCTTTTATTTTTTTATTTTTTATTTATCTGATAGAGACTTCTAGCAGCAGATTCCTTACCTTTGAATTTCCTAGGCTTCAGGCTGGATCGGGAAACTTTTGCTGAGCAATACTCCTTGCGCGCACCATTGGGTGGCTCCATTCGGCTCCGTGTGATGTCTGCCTTGCCTAGCGTTGGTTACTACGTCGTGGTACCTATTTGGATGCCACACAGGTGTGCGGAAGTTGGTTCTTTTCTTTCTGTGCCAGTTAAGCAGCGATCCGGGAAGAGCTACCTCTCTGTTGCTTTTTGATAGGCCTTTTCTTGACTTTTTGTCAAATTCAGAATATTTTCTAACTTCGTGTGTGGGGATGTCTTCGAGGAAGACAGGGGTCAAGTTGTGCGTTGCCTGCCAACGCATAATGTCGGTTACCGATTGCCACCATGTCTGTCTCTAGTGTCTCGAGTGTGACCACGATTCAAAGTCGTGCTCTGACTGTTGGGCTATGGATCCAAAGGCCTTGCAGGAGAGGGCTATGAAGCTCTTTGTTGCCCGGCAGTAGACACCTTCCAGCGAGACTCTGCAGAGGTCCCAGCCCTGATTGATGAAGAGGTCACGGGACCGCTCCCGGAACCCAACTTTCTCCTCGCCCCCCCGAGGTATTCGGTTCACTTGGGGAAGAGGCACAATAAGAAGTCCAAGCGGACTTCATCTTCACCTCAGCTGTCGTCCATCGACGAAAGAGGTAAGGAGCACAGACAATCTATGCACGGTTCTGCAGAGCCGGTGTCGGGTTCGACTTCGCGCCTCCCTCCCTATCCCAGAGCTGGAGCGACCCACGCTCATATTAAATAATTTTATGAGTCATGCACTGCATATTTAAGCGGGCCTGCCCCTCTGGTGAGCCGTTGGGCCTGTGGGGGTCAGAAGAGGCCCCATCGGGTTCAACACTGTCTGCTCCAGCAACCGCACCGGTGTGGCCTCATGGATCCGATCCCGAAACCGGGTCGATACCGGTTTTGCCACCGCAACCTCCGGCATCTGACCCGAAGTCAGTACAGGCAGCACCAGCCCCATCCCTATCCCCGATACAGAGTCGGAACAACGTCACACAACACTGATTCTGGCCCAGATTGAACCTTGGGGTTCTGTGTTGTCGCCTGACCATTTTGAGAATGTGTTGGGCGCGGGAGAGGAATGGGAGGAATCTATGGACCGTGTAGAACACCAGCATGACTCTGCAGAACAGTTGGGCTTGTACGGGGAACTTGGGGAAGCCAGTGGATTGGACACTTTTCCACATATTGGCTTGCTCTCTCTGCCAACTGTGGGTACGGAGGAGGAGGCATCCTATGCCATGGTGGTTAAAAAGGCATCCGAGGTCCTTGTACTAGAGTTGCCTTCTGTGCAGGTCAGGACTAATCTGACTGAAGTACTTCAGCCTGGCTCTTCCACCTCCAAACCCCTTTTGCTCTTTAATGAAGCACTAACTGATATCCTTTTAGGCACGTGGTCCAAACCTAGCACAGGGGTTATCCAGTATTGGTATCTTTCATAGATTCACATGCCTGAATCATTCCCCGTCGTCAGGATGGGAGTCCCCGGTATATAATAAAAGTAATGTCTCACTAGACATATAAAGAGATAGGCCAAAGGCCTCACATTAGTAACATATCCAGGTCCTTTTGTAATGAGGACCAAACTCTAGAGAATAACCAATCCGCTATCACCACCCTCTGGAACCTTCCTGGAAGGAGCTCTAGTCCCTCAGATTTTCTACCGCACATCATGAGCTCTGCTCAGTTTTTCCTTGCTTCTGGTATTCCAGTGGATTTTTCTTCACAATTGCTTCTTCTGAGTGAAGTCTACTCTGTCTTCATGTCAGACACTCCTAAGAAAGACCTTTTTTAGGCCCTGTGCTTCCTGCAAGAAGAAGAGACTGCAGGTCGACGACCAACATGAAGACTGCCTCTACTGTCTCTATCCGGACCATTCCTCCAAAGACTGTAAGGTATGTCGTACCTTTTCATCTAAGACTCTTAAAGACCGTGAGGGACGGCTGTTAATTTGGCTGCAGAGGCTTAAGGACAAAGAATAACCCTAGTCCTCTGAGGAGAGTGAGGGTTCAACAAAGTCTTCAAGAACCTCACAGAAAAGGTCCAGAGATGCTTCTCCAGGTCCTTCTTCGCAGCCCTCTCAAAAGAAGACGCAGAAAAAGTCTTCGGAGGCACCACTTAAGGCTTTGCCACACAAGGATCCTTCGCTGAGGATTGTACACACTTTTAAAAAGCCTGCTTCAGCCTCGTCGACGACCACCTCGTCGACGGTAGCCTCGACGACGACGAAATCTCCTTCTACAGCTGTGGGAGTAACCTCATCGACGACGACAGTCTCTACAATCTTGGCATCATCAGCATCACACTCGTCGACGACGACGTCATCGTCGCATGCTGTTGTGCCATTGTTGTCGACGATCAAAATTAAAAAGTCATCGTCGACGTCCAAGACAGTTTCGACGCCACGCACGTCGACGAGCGCATCGACGACGAGTACGACGACGAGGGGTGCTCCGTCGACGTCTCTCCCATCGTTGACGATGGTGACTTTGTCGACGACGACTTTGTCGATGCCATCATCGGTTGTGTCCATTGGTGTTTCCTCGTCGTCGACGACACCGACGACTGCCTCGTTGACGACACCAAAATCAACGGTGGACAGTGCTTATGTTCACCTCAAGGTTACTGAAAGAAAGCTGACGCCTTCCCTAACATCACCAAGTAGGGTCCAGCCGTTACCTCCGTCTCACCTTTTGGACGAGGGGGAGGATTCAGATGAGGGCAGCATGTTCAGGGCTGCAACAAGTCCCTCTGAACTTCATGTAAAGTACCAGGAGAACAAGGACTATGACGAGCAAGACGCAGATGATAAGGTATATTATCCGGACGACAGTCCTCTTCGCCAACAACCCATGGTTTGTCTCCCTGCGTCCTTGGTTTCTGACCTCCAATTTTTGATTTCTGACTGTAAACAGAGGTTCCCTACTTCTGCTCCATGTTCTACTCCAGTTCTCTCTCCGCCTCCACGGTTACAGGTTCCACATTCGCCTCCACCGGCTATACCTGTTACTTTGCCACCTCCCGCTTCCATGGATGATGAGGAGGATGACCAACAAGAGGAGGGAGAGGTTCATGATTCCCAATCGACTCATGATGAGTGGGACGACTACGTCATCCCTTTTCCGGCATCTCCAGTGCCTCAAGCAGATTCGCCTCCTGAAGATATTTGAGGTTTTCACAACGTTTTGGAAAGGGCTGCACAGCGTTTCCAAATCCCTATGCCTTCTTACCACGAGGACTGTTTCTTGTATGACTTCAAGGAACCTTTCAAAAAATCAGTGAGATCTGTGCCGATCATAGACTACATCTGGGATCAAGGCATTAAAATCATGCAAAATCCTTCTACGGTTCCCCCAGTGTTGCCTTGTTTGGATAAAAAGTACAGAGCTCCAGACACCGCTCCAGCCTGTCTTACCGGACATCCCAAGTCTGATTCCGTCATCACTCAGGCAGCTCAGCGGAGATCTAAAAACCCTTCTGCTCTGCTTTCAGCCCCTCCAGATAGGGAGGGCAGACGCCTGGACAACATTGGGAAGCGCTTTTCTTCCATATCTGCTTTGACAGTGCGTGCGTCTAATTCCTTAGCGTTGTTGGGGTGCTACAACAGGCAGATGTGGGCGGACATTTTCCTATACTTGGAGGCCCTGCCGGATGACTCCAAAGTGGAGGCAAAGAAAATTCTGTTGGAGGGTAAACGTTCGGCGTCCGAAATCATCGATTGTGCGATGGATATCGCCTCTACTGGTTTCCGCCAGTTGGCTGCGGCTGCGGTCTTCCGCCGCCAAGGTTGGCTTTAGGCGACGACATTCCGACCGGAAATCCAGACAAAGATTTTGGATATGCCTTATGATGGCCAATTGCTCTTTGGCACTCATATGATGAGGCCCTTCAGGGCATAAAAAAGGATACGGTCACAGCTAGGGCTTTGGGAACCCTTCAATTTAAAAAAAAAACTTTTCGAGGCTCACGGGGTAGAGGTCAGTCTTCCACTAGGGGAACCTACCAGCAGTATCGATCTTCCTATTCTTCCTCCAACCAGCAATATCGACCACATTTCCAACAGCAGCAATCTCAAAACAACAAGTCCTCCTTTCGCGGGAAGGGCGGACGACAGAAGAATTCTGCCCAGCGTCAATGACTTTTCTCTACCGCCGGTCTCCATTTCCTCTCCACCCTCCAGAGTAGGAGGCAGAATTTCCCATTTTCTACACAATTGGAAACAGATCACTACGGGCCGTTGGGTTCTTCGACTGGTACAGTTTGGGCACTCACTGGAGTTCATTCAAATTCCTCCGCAGACCCCTCCTCGACCTATGATTCACAAGAATCTGCGCCTTTTACTTCTGGAAATCTCACTAATGCTCCAGAAAGGTGCTATAGAGCAGGTTCCCCTTCGCCAGCGGGGGAAAGGTTTTTACTCCCTTTTTTTCGTGGTGCGCAAAAAGGAGAAGAAATGGAGGCCGATTCTAGATTTGAGAAGTCTCAACAAATTCTTAAAGGAACAATCGTTTCGCATGGTTACCATTCAGGAAGTGCTCCAACTTCTCAATGCAAACAACTTCATGGTATCTTTGGATCTTCAAGATGCCTATTTCCATATCCCTATCCACAGGAATCGCAAGAAATTTCTGAGGTTTGCTGTGGCGGGCAGACATTATCAATTCAGAGTCCTGCCCTTCGGACTCAAGTCAGCCCCGCGCATCTAAACAAAGTGCCTTTCTCCAGTGGCTGCATACCTCAGGCAGCAACGTCACCAAGTTTTTCCCTATCTCGACGACTGGCTCGTCAAGGCACCTTCTCTGGACGCCGCAAGCAGATCCTCCAACGCCTGTCTGCAGCTTTTCAGTCGCTTGGGACTCACTCTCAATCCGGACAAATCCATCCTGCAACCGTCTCAACGGATAACTTTTCTGGGTGCTATTCTCGATACAAACCAGAGGAAAGCTTTCCCGTCACAAGAGCGACAGTGCAAACTTCTTCACTTAGCAAACTGCATAAAATCCAGGACGTTTCTCACAGTGCGCCTGTCCAAATCTCTTCTCGGGATGTCATCCTGTATTCTGCTGGTTCCCTACTGTCGCCTCCACATGCGCCCTCTCCAAGTGTCTCTATCCCATCAGTGGATTCAAGCCAAAGGATCCTTCGATGATGTCGTTCAGGTGACCCCCCCCAGATGGTCGCTGCGCTTCAGTGGTGGACTCATCCACGGAATCTTGCTCAAGGCCTGCCTTTCTTGCTTGAAGCATCTCGGCATATAATCACGACAGATGCGATGCGTCCCTGGAAGGTTGGGGAGCATTCCTCCGGGAACTTCGGAGCAGCGGGAAGTGGTCTCCTTCAGAACAGAAACTTCACATAAACCTCCTTGAGCTACGGGCTGTTTATCTCACTGGCGTTTTTCCCCAGGATCAAAGGTTCTCTAGTGTTTGTCCGGATGGACAATACTGCAACAATGCACTACCTGAACAAGCAGGGGGGTACTCGTTCATTGCCACTCTCTTGCGAATCTCAAAAGATCTGTAACTGGTTACTTCAACACATTTCCCGTCGGAGCGGAGAATGTCCCAGGAACAGACAATGTGCTGTCCGATTCACTAAGCAGGCAGCAAACTACATGTCACGAATGGAAACTGAACCAGCAGGTTCTCAACAGCATATTCTCTCAACGGGGCACACCTCTCTTGGACCTATTTGCCACCCAGCACAACGCCAAATGCCAAAACTTCGCAAGCTGGCATCCCCAACGGGGGTCTCTAGGGAATGCATTTTCGATAGCATGGTTCAACGTCTGCTAACTCTTTTCCACCGATTCCCCTGATTCCCAGGGTCCTCAGGAAGTTGAAGGCAGAACCCTGCACGCTAATCCTGATCACACCAGCGTGGCCTTGCCAGCATTGGTTCACGGAGCTCCATCTTCTCTCCCTGGAACCACCAATTCAGTTGAAACCTTTTCCTTCTCTCCTCACAATGGACCGGGAACAAGTCTGACATCCGAATCCAGCATCTCTCAAATTATCGGCTTGGCTTCTGGGTTCCGAGAGTTCCATGGCCTAGACATTCCTCCGGACTGCAGGGCGGCTCTGGCTCGGGCTCGGGCTGACAGTACACACAAAACATATTCCTTGAAATGGAAAAGATTCTGCATCTGGTGTAATATACATCCTTTCACTTCTTCTCCAGAACAAATATTGCCTTATCTTCTCCATCTGGCAACTTCAGGTCTGGCTCACGCCTCTATTAAGGTTCACCTGGCAGCGATATCCTCTTTCAGGAGATCTTCTATGGGTCCTTCTCTTTGGTCACATAGACTGATTAAACAATTTCTCAAGGGTCTGTTTAGGACTTTCCCTCCCGTGAAATCTCCACCTCCAACTTGGCAACTCAACATCGTTCTTGCTCAGCTTATAAAACACCATTTTGAGCTGATGCACAGAGCCACTCTCAAGGTTCTCTCTTGAAAAACGGCACTGCTTCTAGCCCTTACGTCTGCAAGGCGAGTAAGCTAACTTCATGCATTCTCAATTCAAGACCCTTTTCTTCAATTCAAACTCAAACATGATAGGGTTATACTTCGGACTAATCCCAAGTTTGTTCCCAAGGTTCCGTCAGACTTTCACCTCAACGAGCCCATAGTCTTACGAACCTTTTTTCCGAATCCTCAAACGGCGGCAGAAAGAGCTCTGCATTCACTGGATCTTAAACGCTGCCTTAAATTCTACCTTGACAGGACAAAGACGTTCTGCAAATCCAACCAACTCTTTGTGGTTTACAGTCTACCTCGAAAAGGTTTTCCACTTACTAAACAGAGTATTACTAGGTGGATCTCTGCCGCTATTACTTTCTGTCACCAGCAGGCAGGCCATCCCTTGCATTCGACAGCTCATGCCCATTCCACTAGGGCGATTTCTACTTCCATGGCACTCTTTGCAGACATTTGCAGAGCGGCGACATGGAAGACGCCGCATACATTTACCAAGCATTACTGCTTGGATCCGGAGCTTATGAAGGATACTGCAGTGGGACAGGCGGTGTTACGTAATCTATTTCGATAGAGGTGAGCCTTCTTTTCATCCCACCATCATTTTCTTTACATGCACATTTCTCCATTGTGTTTTCTATTGTTTTCTTTTGATTGCACTTTGTTCCTTCTCTGTTTTCGCATTGATATGTTATTATCTGAAGAATTTGTGCTTTCTGTTTCATCCGAAATGTGCCTACCATTGCTTGCTATTCTGATTCAGGCATGTGAATCTATGAAGGATACCCTAATACTGGATAAGAAATGCGTTACTTACCTGTAACTGCAGTGATCCAGTATTGGTATCTTTCATAGATTCACATGCAACCCACCCACCTCCCCTGGAAGGGCTCACCTGGTTCTCTCAGTGATACATCTACTTAGCACTGTGCTTACGAAAATCTGAGGGACTAGAGCTCCTTCCAGGAAGGTTCCAGAGGGTGGAGATAGCTGATTGGTTGTTCTCTAGAGTTTGGTCCTCATTACAAAAGGGACTGGATATGTTACTAATGTGAGGCCTTTGGCCTATCTCTTTATATGTCTAGTGAGACATTACTTTTATTATATACCGGGGACTCCCATCCCGACGACGGGGAATGATTCAGGCATGTGAATCTATGAAAGATTCCAATACTGGATAACTGCAGTTACAGGTAAGTAACGCATTTCCTCCTGTAAAAAGGACAATTGCACGCCACCATTGCCCAGCTCTGGGCGACTCAAAGTTCCTCAGCATACACCCCATCCCGAAAGCTTGATGGTGCAGGCTTCCACATCCCAGGGAGTGTTCCCTTGCGCCCCTCCAGATAGAGAATCCAAGAGGCTGTGTTATTTTGGTAAGAAGATGTTTTCTTTCTCCAGCCTGGCATTGTGGTCAGAGAATACCGCTTGCCTATTGGGCTGTTTTTCTCACTCCCTTTGGGAGACTGTTACACAAGTGCTGTCACAAGTCCCGGTGGAGAACCGGGCTGTGCTCTCTCAAGCAGTTAAGGACAGGAGAGAGGAAGCAACATTTATCATAAGGTGTGGCTTTGATACGACTGCTTACCTGGGCTGATCAATTTCCACGACAGTGGCCTTGAGGCGCCATGGCTGGCTTAGGACAACTTGCTTTCACGAGCGATGTCTAGGCAAATTTGGATGACATGTGTTTTGATAGAACCCATCTGTAGAAGGCTGGCTTAATACATGGTGCACACTTATTTAAGTGAAGCACCCTGCACTAATCCAGACAACCCTTATGGTGATTTTAGTGGTTTACCACTACTACTCATATAATGTAGGTTAAGTGAAAAAGAACCACACAGTGTAGTTATAAAAAGATGCATTTATTATAAACACTCACTAACACATTGTAATATCTCCTTCCCGGAGATATAATCACAATACACACAATACTTCAACAATAGAATGGGTAAGTAGCACTAATACACAGTGGTCCCCAGGGGGAGACCAAACCATATACTAATAAAGTGGAGTGCGAACTGCGACCAAAGTCGAGACTGGACCCAGAAGACTTAGAAGAGCCGGGGACCCAAGGACCCACCCAAGGTAAGTACCCAGGAACCCCAGGGAGGCAGCGTGCTGAGTGGAAACACGGCCGCATGCTCAATACAAGTCAATGAGGAAGTTGTGGTTGCAGTTTTTAAGGAGGACTCTTCTCAGCTGACCCTGAAGAAACCCCGTGGAAGATGGAAGGTTGGTGATTCACCCCACCCGTGGATACCCCAGGAACCAGGATACCTACACCTGGGAAGCTGGGTGCATAGGTGTGAAGTAACATCAAACACTGCCGTAGACTCAGTGGAGGACTTCAGTAAAGATGCCGCTGGCGAAGAAGGTGAAGGAGTCCGGTGGAATCCAAGGGTGGTTTCTTGACGAGTAGTACCTGCAAGCAGAGGGGACTGAGTATATGCCACTCCCGAGTGACCAGGAGGCACGGAAGATCAATGACCACCGATGACTGAAGATGCAGGAGAATTGACGGTGCGTCGGAAGTCAAGAGCCAGGGGGTCGGTGTCAGGTGTGGCACCAACAAGCCTTGGCAGCAGCAACAGACCGGGAAAGCGAAGAAGGTGCAGTGTCTGAACCAGCAAGGTCCAAGGGACTCACCAAGTGCAGAAGAGTCTGAGCAAGCCCCGAGCTAGCAATGGAACCCACTTGAGCCAAAGAAGACCCTCAAGAGGACCCACAGGCCGAAGGCACAGTAGTCTGAAGCAGCCCACCAAGAACACCAAGAATGCAGGCTGATGAAGATGTTGGTAGCAAGAGGAGGCTGAAGCTTTTTGGAGTCCAAAGATCACTGGAGAAGAAGAGTCAACAAGCCTTGGCAATGGCAAGTCGATGCGGGGCACAGGGGTACTGCTCCAGCGGTTCTGACGAGGGATATTGACTTCAAATTTGCTGATAAGACAGTGCAGGCCTCGAGGGGGTTGCAGAAACATTACCTGTGTTTCAGAGCCTTTCGACGTTAGGAGCAGCAGACCTGTCAGCTTGTTTGCGGTACCTGCAGATGCAGGGGAAGTGACTCTTTTAGTTCAAGGAAGATTCATTTGAGTGTCTTTGGTGTCCACAGGCCTAGAGAAGAACCAGCATGGAGCACAGGCACAGACGACACAGAAGAGTGACAGGACGATGAGACCAGGACGAGCAGGAGTCTTCACAGATGCAGTCTTGGCTCCCAAAGCGAAGTCCCAAGTGCCCAGACGGTTGAAGATGAAGTGGTTTCATATCTGGCTGTTGTCCCGAATCTGAAGAGACACCCAAAGGTGAGTCCTTAAGTAGCCTATGAAAAGGGTTGGGACGATTCAGGGAGACCTCCCAGAGGAGGGGCTCGACAGAGGGGAGTATAGTCCCATGTCCTTTGTCCAGTTTCGCACCAGAGTGGGACGCAACAGCTCCCCGAACTGGTTTCAACTAGAGTATGTAAGGAGGGCACCAAATGTGCCCTTCAAAGCAGTCTGTTGGTGCTGGCAAGCGCCTCCACCCCAGCCCAATACACCAAGTCCTGTCTGGGACAGGAAACCATTTGTTCTACCTTCCCCTGCTCAAGCCTGGGTCAGCAGCAGGATAGCAGAATCGTGTATGTGCTCGGCAGCAACACTAGCTTGCTTTTAGACCCTGAAAGTCTGGCACCAGGAATACATGTGTGCTCCCTAGGGGAGCCCCCAGTACATGGGACCCTGAATCCAACACTGGAATTGGTTTTTGAAGTAGTATCCCAACATGTTTGATAACAAACATGACCCGTTTTGGTGCAGCCAATATATAGTTCTACATCTCGTAATGTCTAAAACGGCTGACTGCACTTACAAAGTTGGGAGAATCGACTCCTAGGTTTGTAGGAAGTGTCCTGCTCATGCAGGGCACCCTCACACTTATAACTAAGCACCCTGCCTTCAGGACTGAAAGGAGGGGACTTATAGTTTTAAAGTGCAGTGACCTCAGGTATAAGGAAACTAATATCTGTTGTGAGTGGTGCTAATAACAGCTCACACCGGCTACAATGGCAGAACTGTAGTCACAGTTTGAGTGGTCTCTAATGGGTGGCACAATGCATGCTGCAGCCCATGGGAGACCCCTTGTGCACCTATGCCCTGGGTACCTTGGTACCATATATACCCCAGTAGATAATTAGCAAGGTACCAAAAGTACTTACCAAGTCCAATTTAGGGAGAAGGAACAGTGACTGGGGTCCTGATTAGCAGGATCTCAGGCAGACTAGTCAGAAAAACAGAATGACAGCAGCAAAAAGTGGGGGTCACCATGAAAGCAGATCCTACTTTCCTACGCCATCTTTTTTGGGAAAAGGCAGATTTAGCTTTAGTGAGGGTCAAGGACTCTAGAGCTACGGCCAGATCCTTGGGCCTCTCTTCTACTCCTCGTGGCCAGTCTACTTTTCTCCCCTTTCGTAGCAACGGAAGAGGATTCCAGTGGCATCAGCCCTATCGCAGCCACCATCCTGCGCTTGCTTTTCAAGCCGTTCAGGGAAATGGACGCGGTTCATTCCGACCTAGAAATGGAAGCCAGAAGTCGTCTGCCACCCTGCCCTCGGCAGCCACAGCCTCCAAGCACTCCTAGTCTGACTCTGCAAGACCACACAACTCCTGTTGGTGGGATAATCCATCATCATCTTCTCCACTGGAGGTCCAAAACATCGGACATGTGGGTCTTGCAGATCATTCAGGAGGGCTATTCTCTACCTTTCCTTTCTTTTCCTCCTCCCATTCTGTCTAATCAGGAACGGCTGACGGAGGGTCGTTTGAAATTGCTCCAGGAGGAACTTAGAGCTCTCTTGGCCAATGGGAGCGATAGAAAGGGCCCATGTTTCAGAAGTAGGCAGTGGCTATTATTCCTGCTACTTTCTGATTCTGGAGAAGAACAAAGGGTTGCGGCCCATTTTAGATCTTCGGACCGTCAATCTCTTCCTCAAGAAGGAAAAGTTCAAGATCCTTACTCTGCCTAGACCAAAAGGCTGGATGTTAGCTTTGGACCTGCAGGATGTGTATTTTCGCATCCCCATCCTGCCAGGCCACAGTCGTTACCTGTGGTTCAAGGTTGGCTGCGAGCCCTTTCAGTCTACCGTACTCCCCTTTGGCCTTACCAGTGCCCCTCGGGTGTTCACCAATGTGATGGCGGTGGTCGCAGCTCATCTGCGCAGGTCAGGGGTTTCAGTCTCCCCCCTACCTCGATGACTGGTTGAAGGCGTCCTTGCCCCAGGCTGTTGTTCCCCACCTTCAGACTACGGCGGACCTCCTGCATTCCCTGGGGTTTTCTAGAAATGTGCAGAAGTCACACCTGGCTCCTTCTCTGACACTCCCTTTCATTGGAGCTGTTCACGACACAATGCAGTTTCGGGAATATCCTCCTGAGAAGCGATTCCAGGATATTCAGGTTATGATTCGGATGTATCTGCCTCTATCCTGGATTTCGGTGAGACTGACTCTTCCTGTTGGTAAAGCATGCCAGGTGGCTTATGCGGGCTCTACAGTGGAACCTGAAGTTCCAGTGGGCACAGCATCGAGGAAATCTAACCAACATGGTCCACTTCTCGAAAGGAACTGCTAGAGATCTGCAGTTGTGGTTGAAAATCCCTGATTGGGTCACTGGCAGGCCCCTCTCCCTTCCCCCAACTTCTGGGATGGAGCGGCTATCATGGAGAGGTGGCGATCAGGGGGGACTGGTCTACGGTGGAGTCGGGGCTCCTCCTAAATTTGTTTGAGCTTCGAACGATTCAATTGGCATTGAAAGCATTTCTTCCCTCTGTCAAGGGGAAGTTAGGGCAGGTGTTCATGGACATCATCACCGCCATTTGGTACTACAACAAGCAGGGTAGGGTAAGGTGGGGTGGGGGTATTGTGCACCCTTTGTTGAGAGGCCCTGCGTCTCTGGACATGGCTGGAATAGCAGGGCATAACCCTGGTGGCTCTAGAGCTGGCAGGTTTTCTGAACACCAGGGCTGACTAACTCAGCCGTCGATGATTAGCGGGTGAAGAATGGTGTCTCTAGTCGGAGGTGATGCAAGGTCTCTTTCAGCAATGGAGAGAACCTTGGTTAGATTTGTTTGCCTCCAAAGATAAGGCGCAGTGTCCTCAATACTGTGTGTTGGAGTTTCCAAAGTGGCTATCTCTCGGCAACACCTTTTGCCATGAGTGGAGCTCAGGCCTGCTGTACGTCTTTCTGCCCATACAACTCAGCCCAGGTTTCTGAAGAAGATCAAGAGCGACCGGACCAAAGTTATCCTTGTGGTTCCGGACAGGGCGAGGAGAGTCTGGTATCCAGACTATAAGCATCGGTCCTCTGATCGGGCAGCCCCTTCTGGAAGATCTTCTGTCACAGCAGCAGGGGAGGGTTCTCCACCCGAACCTGTCAACTCTGCGCCTCCATGCGTGGAGATTGAGCGGTGGCTGTTGATGGCTTTTTTGACCTTCCTCCTGAAGTATGTAATGTTAATCTGGTGCCCAGGTGTCCCTCCACTAAGACAGCTTAGGCCTGCAGTTGGCAGAAATTTGTATTATACTGTACAGAAAGGTCTATTGACACACTTTCTGCTTCTCTTTCCACTATTCTCCTATTCATTCTAACCCTTGCCTAACAGGGCTCTGCTTTTGGAACTCTCAAGGGTTATCTTTCTGCTCTGTCTGCTCTTTTTTGGCTGCGAGACCAACCCTCTCTTTTCAGGTCTCCGGTTATAAATAGGTATCTGAAAGGGCTGGCACACTTGTTTCCAGCCACACCCTTTGTTATGCTGCAGTGGGACCTTAATTTGGTCCTCTTTTACATTGTGTGCTTTCCTCGAGCCTTTACACAACTGGCCCCTCCAGCTGCTTACTTCAAGACAGCCTTTTTAGTAGCGATTACATCTGCCTGGAGGGCGAGTGAGTTGCAGGCGTGATCTTGTACACCTCCCTACGTGACGTTTTTTCCGGACAAAGTGGTGCTTCACACAGTGTTTCATTCTTGCCAAAGTTGATCCCATTCCATCTGGGACAATCCATCATGCTGCCCACCTTCTTTGCTCTCCCACATCCCTCTAAGGAAGAGGAGCATCTCCATTGCCTGGACCCAAAAAAAGCATTGTCGTTCTACCTTGACGGCACAAGAGTTTCAGGTGGACAACCAACTGTTTGTGGGGTATGTGGGAGCTAAGAAGGGGCAGGCAGTGCAGAAAAAAAACATCTCACGCTGGGTCGTTCTCTGTGTTAAGATCTGCTGTGCCCTGGCTAAAAAGCAGCCCCTTGAGGTATTAAGGCCCATTCTGCCTGGGGGAAGGCTGCCACTATGGCCTTGGCTAGAGTTGTCTCAGTTCTTGCCATCTGTCAGGCGGCAACGTAGGCATCCTTGCACACGTTTGCCAACCACTACTGCCTGGACAGTCTGGTCCTTCAGGACTTCCTTGTATAAGGTATTGTTCCACAACCCTCCACCAGGGTGGTATGGCTTGGGTATCTAATTCAAAGGTAAGCTATCTGCAGCTAGAAGTCTCTATCAGATGAACAAGTTACTTACCTTTGGTAACGCATTATCTGGTAGAGACTATCTTGCTGCAGATTCCTTATAGCCCACCCACGCTTCCCTGCTTTGCGGACTAATGTTGTAGGGCTAGGGTTACTCCCCTTTTCAGGGTCCTAGTTCTGGACATGACTACGTTAGTTACTTCGTGGCTCTGCACTTCTGGCATGCAAAAAAACAAAGTACTGACATCCGTATGCCTGGGTGGTGCCTATATAGCTACCGCAACGTCATAACCGATGCAGTCACGGGGAACTGATGGAGCCACCCGACAACGTGCGCAAGGGGTATGCTCTGCAAATGTTTCCGAATCCCGCCTCGATACTGTTGGTAACCGTAGATTACTCATCTCCCTTCCATCTCCCCATTCTGTGGAAAGCTCTCCTTTTTCCAACTAGAAAGGTACCAATTTAGGAATTTACACACTGGTCCTTCCAGTTCGCTGATGGGTGCAGCATCTAAAGGTGCAGACAAGCTTGGTGGTGCATATATGGGCCTCAGTTCAGCATCCTTGGAGTGGAATGATGTGCAGAGCCACACAGGGTCACTGCTTTTTGATTTTCAAAATCCAGTGTGGCTCCTGAGGTATTGTTAAAGTGAGTAATGCTCAGTCAAATAGAGTATCGAACAGATAGTGTTACCAAACGTTTGATAGTGTTCCCAGATGTACATTACTTTTCTTTATTATCGCAGTTTAAAATCCATGCATGCTGTACTATTTTCCCAACCTCAAGCTCAAATTAATATTCCCCTTTGTTGGCTTTCATTGACTAAACTAGAAATGCAGTTTTTTCACACGCTTTTTCTCAGTTAGTTCCCCTAACCCTTTCCTATTTTGTTCTGAATTTCCCATTTTATGCTTTTATATCCCCCCTTTCTCTCATCCTAATTGAACCCACTAATCCTTCCATGTTCTATTTCTTGCGTTTTTTGCTTTGGTGTACATGGTGCAAGAAAGTTTTTGGGGAAGTAAACAGAAAATGGATACAACTGACCAGCTGAAGATTGCTCTTAAATACAATTGAATTTGTTGATTTTCTGCTTTTCTTTTTGCTGCAGGTTTTTTTCAGGGACGTGGAATGTGAATGGTCAGTCTCCAGACAGTGGGTTGGAGCCCTGGCTCACTTGTGATCCAGATCCACCTGACATCTATTGCGTTGGGTAAGAAGCATGTTAACTGGGGACATTGATTTCCAAACCATTGATAAATCAATACTTGGGCATCAATCATCAACATAAAATTGTGGCTACTAGAAGCCCTTTCAATCATTAGTTCAAGGTAGTGTTGAAAGAAATGTAGTTCTCTCACAAGGATGTGTGACTTTTAGCAATAAATGTCATATCTTTATGTGAACATTTATGTTCACTTTGAGTTTTTGGTTGCATATAAAATACCTATCTGAAAGCGACACGTTAGTTATATTCCTTACCTTAGAATATTCCCAGGCGTCAGGCTGGATCTGGAAAGATTTTTCGTCAGCAATACCGTTGAGCGTGGCTAGGCGTCGTCTGAGGCTCCGCGTCCGTCGGCGACGTCGTCGGAGTACTTAGACGCCGCCCTCGCACGCTGACGTCAGTTCTTCTTTTTTCCGCGCCAGGAAGCGCAGATCCGGGAAGAGCATACCCTTTAGTAATTTTTGGACTTAACTGTTTGGACTTTTTTTTGGTCTATTCTTTCGAGTCGACCTCAACTCCTGGTGCCGGTAGGGATGCCCGAGTTCAAGCCGTGTGACACCTGTCACCGCCTGATGTCGGTAACCGACCCCCACCGTCGGTATCTCTACTGCCTTGGGGCCGACCATGATGACAAGTCGTGCCCTGACTGCCAGGCCTTGACCTCGAAGGATAGGCGGGAGCGGTCCCGCAAGCTCCTCGAGATCCGGCAGTCGGCTCCGTGCCGCTGGACCGGTCGCGGAGCCGAAGTCATCACCGCTCGTCGGGTTCGAAGTCCTCGCATTCAGGTAAGTCGAGGCACAGTAAGAAGAAGTCGAAGAAGCGACACCGCTCTTCTGACTCCCCTCGCCGGTCGCGTGATTCTGCTGTCCGGCCCCATACCCGCCGGTCCCTGGGCCTAATGCGACTCCGGATGAGGTTCGGGACTCCCTCGTGGCCATGAGGAGTCTCGCTTCGCTGTCACGGCCTGTCGGCGCGCCTTCGGGCGCCACCGCCCTGTTCCGGGCGACCCCAGCTTTCTGTCAGTTCACCCCACCCCTGAGAGTCTGGTTATCCAAGCCTCTACATCCCAGACCGCCTTCCCGTCTGCTCATCCGGATTGGGAATCCAAAAGGTTGGCGCAGTTTGGGAAGAAACTGTTTTCCTCCCTCAGTTTGGGGCTGCGGTCCATCAACACCGCGTGCCTTTTGGACCGTTATACCCACTCCTTGTGGGATACGGTGGCGGACGTGCTGCCTCGGTGTCCTGAGGAGGCCCGGACACGGCTCTCCCAGGCTCTTGCTAAGGGGTGAGATGCAGCGCGGTACTCCATTCGATGTGGGCTTGACACCACGGACTCGCTAGGTAGAGCGCTTGCGACGACTGTGGCGATTCGTCGTCGCGCCTGTCTGAGGTCCACGAATTTTTCGGGGGATGTCCAGAGCACACTCATGGATATGCCCTTTGATGGCCGTCGCCTTTTTGGTGACAAAGCGGATAGTGCGTTGGAGCGCTCTAAGGACTCCAGGGCTACAGCCAAGTCCTTGGGCCTCTCGGCCCCGCACCCACAAACCTCTGTTTTTTTGCCCCTTTTGTGGCCAAGGAAGGGGCGCACCCGCACGTCCGTCTAGCCACAGGCCGCAGAACCAGCCTCAGAGCTGTCGTGGACTTGGATTCCGCCGTGGCGGAGCAGGGGGACAGAGAGCCGGTCAGCCCACATCTGCCCCCGCAGCATCTGCCTCAAAGCCTTCCTAGTCCGACCTTTCCGGCCCATTCCACGCCAGTGGGAGGCGGAGTTCGCCATCACCTGCTCCACTGGCGTACCATCACGTCGGACAGGTGGGTGCTGCAAATCGTCTGAAGGGGCTACTTCCTCCCCTTCGAGGCGACCCCTCCAGCCATGTCACCACGTGTCGGGGGATCACTTGTTACTTCTACAGGAGGAAGTTATGGCCTGCTTGGCCAAGGGGTCCATCGAGCGCGTTCCTGGGCCAGAAGTAGGACGGGGTTGCTACTCCCACTACCTTCTGGTTCCCAAGAAGGGCAAAGGGGGCCTGCGCCCTATCTTGGACCTCAGGAGCGTCAACGCCTTCCTCTGGAAGGAGAAGTTCAAGATGCTCACTTTAGCTCAGGTTCTGGCTGCCTTAGACCCTGGAGACTGGACTTGCAGGACGCATATTTTCACATCCCCGTCCTGCCGGCCCACTGGCGTTACCTGTGGTTCACGGTGGGCCAAGAGCACTTTATATTTACCGTGCTTCCCTTCGGCCTCACCAGTGCCCCTCGGGTGTTCACGAAAGTGATGGTGGTGGTCGCAGCTCATCTGCGCAGATTAGGGGTTCCAGTCTTCCCCTATCTCGATAACTGGTTGTGGAAGGCGTGCTCGCCCCGAACAGTCGTCTCCCACCTCCAGACTACGGCCGACCTCCTGCATTCGCTGCGGTTCTCCATCAACGTGCCAAAGTCACATCTGACTCCCTCCCAGCAGTTCCTCTTCATTGGAGCGGTTCTGGACTCGTCACAGTTTCTGGTTTATCCTCCCGCATAGCGGGTTCGGGATATTCAGGCTCTGATTCCGATCTTTCAGCCTTTATGCCGAGTTTCGGGCAGGATGGTCTTACGGCTGCTGGGTTTGATGGCCTCCTGCATCCTGCTAGTACATCACGCTAGGTGGCGGATGCGGGCTCTGCAGTGGGACCTGAAGTTCCAGTGGGCTCCATATCAGGGCAACCTGTCCGACCACGTTCTGATCTCGGAGGGCACTGCAAGACAGTTGCAGTGGTGGCTCATGGACCGCCATTGGGTCAGCGGCAGATCCCTCTCCCTACCCCAACCGGAGCACGTAGTGGTGACGGACGCGTCACTCCTGGGCTGGGTGGGCCACATGGGAGAGGCGGAGATCAGAGGGCTCCATATCAACCTATTGGAGCTGCGGGCGATCCGGCTTGCACTGAAGGCATTCCTTCCCTCTGTGTGGGGAAGTGTAGTGCAGGTGTACACGGACAACACCACCGCCATGTGGTACTGCAACAAGCAGGGCGGGGTGGGGTCGTGGACCCTTTGTCAGGAGGCTCTGCGCCTCTGGACATGGCTGGAACATCAGGGCATCACCCTGGGGGTTCAACACCTGGCGGGTTCTCTGAACGCAAGGGCGGACGAACTCAGCCGCCGGTGCTTGATGGATCATGAATGGCGTCTGAACTCTGACGTGGGGCAAGGCCTCTTTCGGCAATGGGGAGAGCCTTGGATAGATCTATTCGCCACCGAAGAGAACGCGCAATGTCATCAGTTCTGCACGTTGGAATTTCCAAGGCGGCACTCGCTTGGAGACACTTTTCGTCGCGAGTGGAGTTGCGGTCTGTTATACGCCTTTCCGCCTATACCACTTCTGCCCAGAGTGCTTAAGAAGATCAGGCGCGACCGGGCCCAAGTCATCCTTGTGGCTCCGGATTGGGCACGAAGATACTGGTATCCCGAGCTACTCAGCCTGTCAATCGATCCCCCGATTCGACTGCCTCTTCAGGAGGACCTTCTGTCACAGCAGCAGGGGACGGTCCTCCACCCTAATCTGTCCAGCCTCCACCTCCATGCATGGAGATTGAGTGGCAGCAGTTGATGCTATTTGACTTGCCTCCTGAAGTCTGTGATGTCATTCTGGCAGCCAGGCGTCGATCCACTAAACCGGTATACGCCTGCAGGTGGAACAAATTTGTGGCATGGTGCACAGCAAAGGCTGTGGATCCCCTTTCCACCCCTCTTTCTGAGGTTCTCCTCTTCTTCTCTTCCCTGGCCCAGCAGGGTTCTGCTCTGGGTACCATCAAGGGTTATCTTTCTGCTGTTTCCGCCTTCTTACGGCATCCTGATCAGCCTTCTTTTTTCAAGTCTCCTGTTGTAAATCAATCGTTAAAAGGCATTACGCACATGTTTCCTCCTGTCCCCTTTGTAATGTCTCAGTGGGACTTGAATCTGGTGTTAATCTATCTGATGTGCGCTCCTTTTGAGCCCCTTCATAACTGTCCTCTTCGTCTTCTGACTCTCAAGACTGCTTTCCTGGTTGCCATCACCTCTGCCAGAAGAGTGAGTGAGCTCCAGGCTCTTTCTTCCAAACCTCCTTTCCTCTCTGTCCATCCGGACAAGGTTGTTCTGAGGACTCGCCCTTCTTTTCTTCCTAAGGTGGTTACTGCCTTTCACATCGGGCAGTCTGTTACTTTGCCCACCTTCTTTCCGCCTCCACATCCCTCGAAAGAGGAAGAAAGGCTCCACCGTCTGGACCCAAAACGTGCGCTCTCCTTCTACCTGGACCGCACAAAACCGTTCCGGGTGGACAACCAACTCTTCGTTGGCTACGTGGGCGCTAAGAAGGGGCGGGCAGTGCACTAGCGCACCTTCTCTCGGTGGGTCGTTTTGTGCATTAAGGCCTGTTATTCCTTGGCTAAGAAGAATCCTCCTGTGGGGCTGAGGGCCCATTCCACTCGGGCTACAGCGGCTACTACTGCCTTGGGACGGGAGTCCCTCTGCAGGACATTTGTCAGGCAGCAACAGGGGCCGCGCTCCACACGTTTGCCAAGCATTACTGCCTGGACAACCAAGTCCGGAGAGACGGCTTCTTTGGCTGTTCCGTTCTCCAGGACTTCCTGGTGTGATTTTGGTTTGCAGACCCACCACCGGGGTTGGTATTGCTGGGTTATCTATTCTAAGGTAAGGAATCTAACTAACGTGTTTTTCAGATGCACAAGTTACTTACCTTCGGTAACGATATATCTGTAAGAAACATTAGTTAGTTAGATTCCTTACCGTCCCACCCATCCTCCCCGTTCTGCGAACCGATATCTAGGGTTACGGTCCTCCCTTTCAAGGCCCTAGTTTCATGGCACCAGTGTCGGTTTCTTGCATGGCTCTGCGTTCCTGGTGTTGAAAGCGATGTACAGAACTGACGTCAGCGCGCGAGGGCGGCGTCCAAGTACTCCGACGTCATCCCGGCGATCACGATGCCGACGACGGACGCGGAGCCGACGACGGCGCGTTGCGACGTGCTAGGGTATTGCTGACAAAAAATCTTTCCGGATCCAGCCTGACGCCTGGGGATATTCTAAGGTAAGGCATCTAACTAACTAATGTTTCTAACAGATATTTCGTACCGAAGGTAGGTAACTTGTGCGTTTGAGGCATGTGTGGCTGTAGATACACGGAATTTGCATATTCCTGCCATCAGGTGCTAGGTCCGGATGTTTGCAAGTTGGTTTTCTTTGAAGATAAGTCTTGATAATAGTGCGCATGGTCATAGACTCCATTGTTAGATGGTTTTCTTTCCGCCATCGGGTTTGAATGTGTATTGTGGCCCTCCAGTTCAATACCTTTTTCAGGATCCTTTCAGTGCGCAATTCACTCTAACCTTGTTAGTATTGTTTCAAATGTTTCCCGCTACTTTCACAAATTCGGGTCGAAAACATAAACTGTGGGCTTTGGGCCTAGCCAGTCTGGGTTAAATTACACTCAAAAACAACTTCGCTGATGAAACGGATTCAGTTTTAATTGTGTCCTCTGTGCAACTCCAAGTACCCGTGCACGGGCCTTCACAAGGTGCAATTTGTGCTTGTCGCCAGAGCGCAAAGAAGACTGTCAGGCCTGTCATCATTTCAATCTAAGAAGACCTTGCGGGACAGTCTGCCTCGATGCAAAGGCAGAGCATAGAACATATTCCCAATATCTTCGACCGAGAAGATATCTAACAGAAAGAGGAAGACATGGAAGCTTTGGCGGCTGAAGAAGTAGTAGCCTTTTCCGTTCAGGATTCTGACTATGCACTAGAGATCAATTTGGGGTCCCATGATCTTTCGCCTGGTCAAGGTGCAGTGAATACCGAAACCCCTCCCTTGCCCACACAAAAGCATTACATTCCTATTCAACAAAAGGCTTCTGGCCCACCACAGCCGTCCGGCCATGATAGGCACCGAGACTCCAATTCGAAGTCCCCGCTCTCGGGCTCGGCACCGAAAGCACAGCCAAAGCCTTCCAGCACTGCTGCAAGCTGAGACCAGTCCTCTTCAGCTCCTTAACCATAGGCACCGAAGGAGAAGACCACTTCTGTTTGAAAACTTCGGCTCCGAAACAAAAATCTGCTCCTGCAACCCTTTCGGATCCCATTTTACAAACAATGCAAGGAAAACTTGATCCAAAGGAAAAGAAAATACATATTCATCGAGACGCTGGATGCATTTTAATAAAACCTGCGTCAATATAGTCTTCCAAAAGTAAAACATATGTTTGAGGCATATGAGCTGCAGAATTCACACTTTGTGCGTAGATCGCCATCTGGTGTTGGGCTCGAATGCTTGCACCTTGTTGTTGTCTTGGAAGAAGTCTTTTGTAGTCACGACTCCTCCCTTGGACGATAGTGTGCATGGACATCGACTCCATCCTCAGATTGTTTTTTTCCGCCATCGGGTTCGTATGTAACTTCAGCTCTTCGGTATGGTACCGTGCTATCCAAACCTTTTCGATGCGCAAACTATCACAAATTTGACAGTATTGTTTTCGTTTGCATGCCTTTCGACGCGCTAGCTCAAATACTCTTTTCCGGTCCACGACGGGGGCCGCTGGGCCTATCGACGGCTAATGGAAAGGCCTCCATTCAAAAAATGCCCCCAGTGTGGAGCTAAATTCCGACACAGCGACCAACACAAGGTCTGCAACCTCTGTCTCTCGCCCGTGCACGAGGAGAAAACTTGCCAAGCCTGCGCCTCCTTCCGGTCCAAGAAGACTATTTGTGATCGCCGGGCCTGACGACACGCGGGGACACACCAGCTGGTGTAACCAGGCGCTTCATAAACCCAAACTAAACTAAACATGGTTGTTCACACAGTTGAACTGAAGGCAACATAAAAGCATGCAATTGGCCCTTGAAGTTATCAGCTGGAATTGAAAGAGGGCAGGGACACCCCAGCAGGTGTAACCAGACGCTTCATAAACCAAAACTAAACTATGGTGCAACAGGCTGCACTGGTGCCAAAAGACATCTTTGATGAAGGCCCTGATGTTCCGGAGGCAGAGGATTCGGAGGAACTGGACATCGTTTCCGAGGCAGACGACTCCGACGACCACATCACTACAGGTCGAGTGAGTACAACTGTCCCTGCCCCGACCCCACCCAAAAAAAAGAAGTGTCCGGTCAAGACTTCGCCTGCAGGCCCCAGTCACAACAGAAACAAAGCTTCAGAAACCCAGCCCCCGGGTCTGCCTCCGAAGACCAAGGAAAAGCCTTCCAGCGGCTCGGGACCGAGCAAGCCCATGTCAGTGTCCCACAAACACCATTGGCACCGAAGTCGGGAGCACATCCTACTCCTGCATTCTCCAAAAAGGCCTCGCCACTAAAAACCTTGGCACTGAAAGAACAAAATGCCTCGCCTCCGAAACCAAAACACTCGGAACTGAAAAAGATTTCTGACTCGACACCAAAGCCGAAGGATCCAAAAACCCCTTCAAAGGCTCCAGAGCAGAAATCCCGCCCAGAACCGAAAAAATCGGCGCCCACAGCAACTATCGAAGAGTAAGAACATTTTCTGCTGGATCCCATCGATCCGAAACAAAAAACTCTCCAAAGTGGACCCTAAAATAGGCCATATTGTCAGCGTTCCACACAAGAAGAGGAAATTGGACACCCCACACATTCCTGAGGTGCCTGTGAAGAAAAGCGACTGTACAACTTTACCCTTACGACCCTCTTCTCCTGTTCTTCCTACTAAACCTGCCTCTCCTCCTAAATCTCCCTCTCCTCCTAAATCTCCCATACTTCCCCCCATATTCACCACCACCACTGAATGAGGATGATTTAGGGGTTGGGGGAGGCAACAATGACCCTGACACATGGGATAACTATGATGACCCAGTAGATCCTCCAGACCTTCCTGATTCATACCCAACAAAGCCATCTCCCCCAGATGACAATATTGGCTTTAGTCAGCTCATTGATAGGGCTGCCCAGTACCATGGTGTTCAAATGCATTCAAATCCCACAGAGGAAGACTTCCTAATAGACACTTTTGCACAGTCACAAAAGACAGTACAAACTTTACCCATGTTAAAAAGCGTCATTAAACATGCCTCAGACATATTTAAAGACCCTTTAAGGGCTAGAATTCTCAATCCTCGGATCGATTAAAAAAAATATATATATATAAACCGGCCCCTAATGATCCCACCTACATTAAGGGCCAAATTCCCTTAGACTCCCTGGTAGTGACCAATGCTAGAAAGCGTGCCAACTCTCAGACCTCCGGTGATGCTCCACCTCCAGACAAAGAGTCTAAATTACTGGACGCTTTGGGCAAACGAGTTGCCGCCCAGGCAGCTAATCACTGGAGGATCGCTAATGCGCAGGCATTACTTGCCAGGTACGATAGGGCTCATTACGACGAGCTTGAAACCCTAATGCAGCATTTGGCTGACCAATATAAAGCCAAAGCTAATGATTTGATCCAGGAGGGCAAATTAATAAAAAATACATCAATTAAGTGTGCCCTCGATGCAGCAGACACCGCATCTAGATCCATCAACACTAGTGTGTTACTAAGAAGACATGCCTGGCTGCGCATTTCTGGGTTCAAACAAGAAGTGCAGACTACTATCCTCAATCATCCGTTCAATCACGAACAACTTTTTGGCCCAGCTGTGGATACAGCTTTAGAAAAAATTAAAAATACACGGAGACTGCTAAATCCATGGGAGCATTACAGTCTCCATCTACACGCGGTTCCTTTCGACGCTCCTTTTTACAGAGGAGCATCCAAAAACATCAGTACAGACACTGCTTCCTCCGCCTATAAAAGTCGCACACAAACATCCCCCAACAAGGGATATTTTAGAGGTGTGGGTACAGGGGAAATAACAACAAAGGTAGAGGCCGAGGTAACAACAACACCCGCGCCTCTCCCACTAATAAACAGTGACTTACCTCCACTCCCTCCAGACCATCCAGCTCCGATCGGAGGGAGACTCTCACAGTTCCTACCTGTCTGGAATTCCATCACTACAGACAAGTGGGTAAGACAAATTATCCTGTATGGTTACTGCCTGGAACTTACTGCAAACTCCCCCCAACATACCGCCCAAACAACGTCCCATGTCCACGGAACATTTGACGACCCTGAAACAGTTAGTTTTCTCACTGCTTCAAAATCATGCAATAGAACTAGTTCCCTTACAGCATCAGGGAACAGGAGTATACTCCCTGTATTTCCTCATCCCCAAAAAAGACGGTACTCTAAGACCAATACTGAACCTCAGACCTCTCAATCTTTACATACAATCAGATCATTTTTACATGATCACGCTTCAACAAGTCCTTCCACTGCTTCAACAAGGCGACTTCCTTGCCACACTAGACCTCAAAGACGCCTACTTTCATATTCCCATACACCTTGCTCACAGGATATATCTAAGATTCACAGTGAACGGCCAACACTATCAGTTCAAAGTTCTGCCATTCGGGGTGACCACGGCACCCAGGGTGTTCACAGAGTGCCTTGCGGTAGCAGCAGCGTACTTGCAGAGGCAGCAAATCCATGTATTTCCATACCTCGACGACTGGCTGATAAAAGCCAAGTCATACAACCAATGTGTTCACCACACTTATCAAACTATTCAGCTGCTACACAGCTTGGGGTTCACAGTGAATTACACCAAGTCACGCCTTCAAACCTCCTACCTACATCAGTACCTAGGAGCCACAATAGACTCTTCCAAAGCTATAGCATACCCCAATCTAGCCTGGATGGCCAGTATGCAAACCCTCATCACCAAATTTCAGCCTCAACACACTCTTCCAGCCCAAGTGTTTATGCAACTCCTAGGAATGATGGCCTCTTGCATTTTCATTGTAACTCACGCAATACTTCAAATGCACCCTTTGCAGGGATGCTTAGCACGTCAGTGGATCCAGGCTCAAGGTCAACATACAGATCTGGTGTTCGTAGACAGCCGCACACATCACTCTCTGCAGTGGTGGAACACACAAAACCTTTCCAGAGGGCGGCCGTTCCTAGAGGCAGTTCCACAGATAGTGCTAACAACAGACGCATCACTCACAGGCTGGGGAGCCCATCTCCTAAACCACACAATTCAGGGCAAGTGGACCACTCAACAAAAACAGCTCCACATCAACCACTTAGAATTACTAGCAATATTTCCAGCGCTAAAGTCATTCCATGTACAACTCCTCCACAAAACTGTACTAGTCTGCACCGACAATATGACAGCAATCTATTACATTCAAAAACAAGGAGGAACACCCTCGTTGCAGCTGTCTCAACTGGCGCAAAGCATATGGAGATGTGCCATTCCACAAAACCTATATCTTCTGACAGAACATCTTCCAGGAGTGAACAATCAAATTGCGGATCTGTTGAGTCGTCAGTCTCCGCAGATACACGAATGGGAACCTCATCCCCGAGTTCTGCAGCCCTTTTTCCACATGTGGGGCCACCCAGACATAGATCGGTTCGCCACACACGCAAAAGCAAAATGAACAACCTTCGCCACCAGGTACCGACACCCGTTGTCCAAGGGCAACACGATATGGATGAACTGGTCAGGCATATTTGCGTGCGCTTTTCCGCCACTCCCACTCATTCCGCTAGTAGTAAGCAAGTTCAAACAGCAGTCTCTCAAGATGATCCTGGTTGCTCCCACATGGGCACGGCAACCATGGTTCACAACACTACTCGAACTCTTAGTAGTTCCACACCAAAAACTATGTCTCTCCACAACGCTGCTCACGCAGAACCATGGAAAGATGAGACGCCCAGATCCAGCACAACTGAATCTAGCAATCTGGCTTCTGAAATTCTAAAGTTCTAAAGTTCGGTTACCTCAACCTTCTACCCGAATGTATGAATATTATTAAAGAAGCCAGACGCCCAAATACAAAATCTTGCTATGGAGCTAAATGGATAAGATTTGTCATTTACTGCAATAACAACACAATTGACCCGCTAGATGCTTTAATTCAAAACATTGTTTGCTATTTGCTCCATCTTCAACAATGCAATCTGGCATACTCCTCTATAAGACATCTGTCTGCCCTTGCCGCCTACCTACAAAACAGACAACATTTGTCATTGTTTAGTGTACCTGCTATCAAAGCCTTTATGGAAGGCCTTAAAAGGATAATTCCACCAAGACTGCCACCCTCTCCAGTGTGAAACCTAAATATTGTTCTTACTAGACTCCTGGGTCCCCCATTTGAGCCATTACACATATGCGAATTACAATTCCTTACATGGAAAGTAGCTTTCCTTGTCACAATCTCCTCTCTCAGGAGAGTGAGTCTGATACAGGCTTTAACCATACAAGAGCCATTCTTACAAATACATCGTAACAAGGTGGTTCTTAGGACAAATCCAAAATTCCTTCCCCAAGTAATCTCAGCTTTCAATCTTAATCAATCAGTAGAGTTACCAGTATTTTTCCAAAACCCTGATTCGGTAGCGGAAAGAGTTCTTAACACGCTTGACGTCAAAAGAACTTTGCTTTACTACATAGACAGGACTAAAGCCTTCAGAAAAACCAAACAACTAATGGTAGCTTTCTCTCCACCTCATAAGGGCAACCCCAACTCCAAAGCTGCAATTACAAGGTGGATAGTCAAATGCATTCAAATATACTACCAAAAAACAAAACGTACATTAACGATTGCTCCTAGGGAGCATTCAACTCGCAAACTAGGGGCTTCCATGGCATTCTTAGGGAACATTCCCCTAGAAGACATTTGTAAGGCAGCAACATGGTCTACTACACACACCTTCACCAAACACTATTGTGTAGATGTGCAAGCGAAGCAACATGCTTCTGTAGGCCAGGCTGTTCTTAAGACACTTTTTCAAACTACTGTAACCGATACAGGCGTCTACCGCTAAGGGAGACACTACTGTACAGGCTATGCACAAAGTGTGATTTCTGCTGCTCATATGCCTCGAATGGAAAATGCTACTAGGTATTGGCGCACGGCGAGGCCTCTGTTATTTTCGCTCCACGCAATTTGAATCAATTTGAAGCTGCTAATTTCTGCTCTGCATCTCAATCCGTGAATTTTGCACATAATTGCTATTTGCACAAGTTGTCTTAAACCTGTTTTAAACGTTCCTGAATTGCAAGTGCCTTTTTAAGTGGGGAACTCTTTATTACTTGCTCTGGGGCTCTCCTACCTGCTGCTCTCAGCGTGGGTTACTCGGCGGGTCGCAGTCCCTGGTCCGTCACGGCTAATTGTGCCGATTGAACGGAGGGATGGACGCGACTCCGCCCACCTCGCGCCTTCACTTCCGGGTCCGAGGGTATTTTAAACAGATGGCTTGCCGGCCGCGCCTCATCTAGGTATTGGCGCACGGCGAGGCCTCTGTTATTTTCGCTCCACGCAATTTGAATCAATTTGAAGCTGCTAATTTCTGCTCTGCATCTCAATCCGTGAATTTTGCGCATAATTGCTATTTGCACAAGTTGTCTTAAACCTGTTTTAAACGTTCCTGAATTGCAAGTGCCTTTTTAAGTGGGGAACTCTTTATTACTTGCTCTGGGGCTCTCCTACCTGCTGCTCACAGCGTGGGTTTCTCGGCGGGTCGCAGTCCCTGGTCCGTCACGGCTAATTGTGCCGATTGAACGGAGGGACGGACGCGACTCCACCCACCTCGCGCCTTTACTTCTGGGTCCGATGGTACTTTAAACAGATGGCTTGCCGGCCGCGCAGCGGACGTGCGCAGCTGGCACGCCAAAGGCGTGCCTAAGGCAAGCCCGTCTGCGCCCGTCCGCGGCCGGACGCCGGCCAGAGCTGGCCTTCATGCGAGAGTCCGGACCGATCAGCCTGTTCGCTGGTCGCGGGATGAGCTGTTGGATCTTCAAGGTCCTCTCTGTATTAAAGCTCACCAGCATGATCTTGCGGCCTCTCCATTACCACCGAGTTGTGGGACCTGCCACAGGAGCTTGGCTATTGTTAAGGCCCCCAATACGAGTCAACCGGGTCTTCGGGGGGACGTAAAGGAGAGTAAGGTTAAAAGAATTAAAGCCTGCCTGATTAATTGTAGATCTTTGGTCAGGCATGCTACGGAGGTGTGGTCCCTTCTTAATGATGGGGTCTGGGACCTAATATTTTTGACAGAAACCTGGCTCCACCCAGATACGGTGACTTCAATTGCTTTAGCTATACCGCCTGGCTTTAATTTTTTTCATGCCGACCGCGAGGGCGGGAAAGAGGGGGCGGAGTTGCTATTATCCTCAAGGACTCATGGGTGATGACGTCCTCGGAACCATTGGTTGAGCTGGGCATTGAAGGCCTCCATTTCAGCATGCAATTCAATCCGTCTTTTGCCCTGGCTGGCATTCTTATCTACAGACCCCTGACTGTGCCACCTCGGCCCTGCTAAACCTATGTAGTCTGATTGCCCAAAAATCAGTAAAATACACAAATTTCTTGGTTCTTGGAGATTTTAATGTACATGCGGACATCTCCAATTGCGCCCAAGCAGGTCTATTGATATCTGCATTGGCAGGCGCTAACCTCACCCAACAGGTCTCTTTTCCCACGCATATAGCAGGTCACACCCTAGACTTAGTTTTTACCTCTCTTACTGAGTTAGTGATGGAGAGTCCTGTCCCTCTAACATGGTCTGACCACTATCTGATCCCTTTTGGCTTTCCCCTGCTAAACGGAGGTCCACGCTGGACGCTAAAGAGAAATTGGAAAAATTTGAACGAGGCTGACTTAAGCGCGGCCTTGCAAGCCACTCGTCCCCATCTATTTTCTGATCCGAATACAGCCACAGTCTCTATTCATAAATGGATTGCCTCCGCAGTAGACGAGGTGGCACCGGTTACAGTAGCCAAATCTACGAGACTATCCCCGACTGCCGCCTGGTTCTCTTGCGCCCTTAAAGCAACAAAAAGTAAGTGCAAAAGATTGGAACGCCAGTGGAGAGTGAGCTATAGCGACTCAACCAAGGCATCCTATAAAAAAGCACTAAAAGACTACCATAGGGACATAAAAGCAGCTATGAGAGCTCACTTTATTAATCGCATCCAGAATGCAGACCACTCTGGCCGCAAGGTTTTTAAAGTAGTCCAATCCTTTTTTTAATCCCAAGGCGCTGGAGACCAAAGTAAACCCCACCCCAGCCTTGTGTGGCAAAATAGCCAAGTCCACGACTCCTTTGCACCACCGGAGCCTACTACGGCGTCCGACAAATCCCTAATTGTACCAGGGGCCCCTGGGCTTCTTAATTTTACCCCAATACAATCTCTGGATGCTCTAACTGCTATCCTGAGATGTCGCTCAGGCGCTCCTGATGATCCCTGCCCACCCAAACTTTGGAAAACAATAGCTGACCCTCTGGCGGAGTCACTACTACAGCTATGGAACTCCTCGCTGGATACGGGCATCTTCCCGGATTCATGGAAACATGCAACTCTACTGCCTTTAAAAAAGAAATCAAATGGCGACCCAGACGATCTCAGCAATCTCCGTCCCATTTCCCTACTTTCAGCCCCAGGCAAAATGTTGGAGAAACTGGTACAGCACCAATTGACCTCTTTCATCGAGCTTAGAGGGGCCTTACATACCACACAATCAGGTTTTAGAGCCGGTTTCAGTACAGAAACCGCGCTCCTTGAGGTTGCTGAGTCAGTTAGGTGGTCAATGGACTCCGGTGATTCGGCAATGCTGGTGCTTCTGGACCGGTCTGCGGCGTTTGATACCGTGGACCATTCTATACTGATCCAGAGGTTACATGCCACGGGCTTTGGGGGTAAGGTTTTAGCCTGGCTGACATCCTATATGAGTGGCCGCACGCAGAGGGTTGCCCTTAAGCCATATGAGTCTGATCCGAGACAACTCTGGTGCGGTGTTGCACAGGGTTCCGCCCTGAGCCCCCTACTCTTCAACCTATATCTCGCGCCGCTCTTCTCTTTGATCGCCAATTGGGGTGTTAAAGCGATTTCCTATGCTGATGACACCCAGTTGTTTTTCTGTTTTAAAGAACTGTCGGCGGAGGCCTTTATGAACTTTAAGGCTGCTTACGGGATATTGCGGTCTGGATGAACTCAAACAAACTCAAACTGAACGCGGGGAAGACCGAGGTTTTGTTCTTCGGGCAAGGCGGTACCCCTGATGCTGAGCTGTGGTGGCCAGTGGAAATGGGTCCTCCACCCTCCCCCGCTAAATGCATCCGGAACTTAGGAGTGAGATGGGAGACAGATATCTCCCTCTCAGCTCAAATCCAGCAAGTCTCTGCAACTTGTTTTAGCAAATTAAAAAACCTAAGAAATTCTGCACTGCTTACCTGAAGACTGCCGTAAAACGGTAGTTCATGCAACAGTCACCTCGAGGCTGGACTATGCAAATGCCCTGTACCTTGGCCTTCCTAAATATGCGATCCATCGACTTCAAATGGTACAGAATGCGGCTGCGAGACTGGTCTGCCGCTTGCCTTTTCGAGAACATGTCTCTCCGCATCTTCTGAAACTCCACTGGCTGCCAGTAGAGAAGATAATTATTTTTAAGGCTATGACCCTGACCTACAGGGCTCTAAGTGGCAGGTGCCCGAGCTATCTGGAAGACAGACTACACCCCTACAAACAGTCCCGCGCACTGTGTTCTAACGCCCAAAGCCTGCTCCACTCCTTTCACTTTAGGAAAGCCCGTCTGGGTGGTAGAACCTTCTCGGTTGGAGCAGCCACATTGTGGAACTCCCTGCCAGGTCACCTTCGCCTGGCAAACACAGAACTTGTTTTCCGGAAAGCCCTGAAGACCTGGCTGTTCAAATCAGACTAATATAACAGGAGTGGCTGCCGTCCTTTCTTTGCCTGTGCTATAGCCTGATGTTTTTAGCGCCGGGATGCCCCTGTTCGGGGTAGCTGTCGCGCTTTATAAGCTTCTGTATTATTATTACTTACCAGTAGGCATCTGTTCTTGGCATGTAGAGCTGCAGAGATTCACACGCCCACCCACCTCCCCGGAACCTGTATCTGTTCCAGTATTATCTTACTTGGATACATTCACATGGACATCTTTTCTGTTTCTTACAAACTCCATTTCCCATCATGGCGAAAAACAATCTGAGGATGGAGTCGATGCCCATGCGCACTATCATCCAAGGGAGGAGTTGCCTATCACGCGACTACAAGCGACTTCTTCCAAGACAACAACAAGGTGCAAGCATCCAAGCCCAACACCAGATGGCGATCTATGCACAAAGTGTGAATCTCTGCAGCCCTACATGCCAAGAACAGATGCATACTGGTAAGTAGCATTTTCATTCCAACAGGACTTTAATGACCAAATACCTTCAAAGAAGAACAAGCATTTGCAATGCAATAGGTCTCGCAATTGCCAGATGTTGTGCTATTGGCATTGTAAATGACAATACCTTTTATTTTTGTGTTGAAAAATCCTGCAATAATAAAAGGCATTATCATTTACAATACCAATAGGTGAACATTTCTAAAATGTGAGACCTATTGCATTGCAAATGCTTGTTTTTATTGCTTTCGTCAGCACTTGGGAGAGAGCTTCAAACTTATTGACATTGCCAATGCATGTTTGCGTACCGACCTCCCGCTCTTTACCGGGCTGCTAAGAGAGGCTAAGAGCTGAAGAATCTATTTTGATTTAAAAGATCTTTGCCAAAGGCATCTACTTCGGTTTTGACAGGTTAACAGGCGCCGGAAACTCCTGTGCTCCTCGAGCGGTGAATGGTCCTCACTTGACACGAGCGGAAGGGGCGCGCGTATTCCTCCTTAGAGAAACAGTACATAAACGGGACGTTCGGTGAAGTGCGCCTCAGGTGGGGGCGAAGAAGGAAGAAAGCAAATGACATGTGCAGGACTTGTTTCATTTTTACGAGATTCTGGAAGAATAACCAAAGTAATAATTTTAGCCGACCCGTTCTGAGTCGCACATTCCTGCATGGTATGCTCAAATAGTGGTATTTATTCAAGTCAGCTTAAACCGGCTCTCCAGTTATGAGGAAACTTCAGCTGGGCTCTAAGGACGAGTAATACCTTCAGGCTGCCTCTGTCCCTAGAGCACCCACTCCCGCCCTTTGCAGATTACTGTTTAAGGGTAATCATTAAGTGCCAACATGCCACCAAAAGTGGTGTCGGGCCGCTTTAATTCTGACATCATCAAAAAAGGGTCCCAGTGGTTTATCTATGAGGAGTAGAGGTGGCATTGCAAGACAGTATATTTATAAAAGGAACCAAACCACAGCACAACCAAAAGACCAAAGCCAAGCCCTCACAAGATTTGGTATGTAAATCACACAACAAATGTCATGTAAAAATATAACAACTCTTTACATAAAAAAAAAATAATCTTTATCATTTGGAAATATTTTAATTTATACATTAGAGTGCTGTACTGCTGTCCTTCTTGTGACGCCCTCGGAGCTCTCGCCTGAAGCCACTATAGAAGTACTGCCAACCAAATGGAAACTGCTATGCCCCAGACGTGCAGAGTAAGACTTTGTTCCCTGCACGCGCGTCAGCCGTTTTAAGCCTCATGCAGTTTCACTTTCTCAATGTGCCCGCGCAGTTTTCTGTAGAATTTACTTACGTACGTGATGTCTCTCAGCTCAACTTCTATCAGGACGCACACGTGATAACTCAAAGGTAAATGCTTTCATCCGGGCAGTGACCGGCTTGCGAGAAATTTCACCCAAATACAACTGGAGCAGCTGAGTGAGACCGGCAGGTGAGTGATTTTGTGTGCATGTGCCAGGCAGATGGGAAGAGCGGCTGAGCACGGTAATGGTGGCTGGCTGGTTGGTATGGGGGCGGGGGTCCTGTTCTGATGAACACGCGCGCTCAGCTCGGGATGTTCTCGATTCCCCCAGGAGTCGGGAGCACTGGCGCGAGTGGTGCGCGCATGTCCGTGTGGAGTCGGGCTGTCCAGGTGTGCGCGGTGGGAGCGCGCGATGCCGTGAGTGTGCACATATGCTGTCCGGCCGCCAGTCAACAAAGGTGGCGTCAGGCCGTCCAGGCGAGCGCGGTGGGAGCGCGCATCGACAGAGAACAGACGGCGTGAGCGTGCACATGGGCTGTCCGGGGGAAGTGCACATCTCCTGCCCCCCTTCAGAGCCCAAGTCGGCAACAATAGATCTCGCTAGCGACAGCTCTGCACGCAGCGTCGCTAGGCGAGACCTAAAAAGGACCTAGCTGCTTGTCCCCTGCACTCTGTTCCTCCACCTTCTTCTCCAGCACCACATTCACTTGTACCATTGGTACCTCATTCACCTCAAAACTCTATAAATATTACACCTTAGGGTTCTCCTCACACAAACGTAGATTTCTGGCGGTATGATAATAATTCAGCTCCACCAGACTCCTGGCAGTATTATCATATAGATCCTCCACGAGACACAGAGCTTGATCTTTATCCTTCGAAACCATCACCTCAAGATTATAACACCTCATACCAAGAGCTTATAGCTAGAACAGCTGCATATCATGGAGTCACTTTAATTACAGAATCCTAGAAGAAGACTTTATTTGAAACATTAGAGAATATACACAGAACGTCTCAGGGTCTTCCCTTGTTAAAGGGTATGATGCGCCATGCCGACTATATTTTTAAAGTCCCTGCACGTGCACACATTATTATGCTTGGGTGGATAAAAAGCATAAACCACCACAATCTAGCCCGATTTTTAGTAGAGGTCAGCTTCCACTAGATTCATTAGTTGTGTCTAATGTTCGTAAAAGAGCTTGCTCGGAAACAACAGGTAAGGCACCACCACCTGACAAGGAGTCAAAACTCATAGATGGCTCGGGCTAAAGAGTTGCTGCACAATTAACCTATCATTGGCAGATAGCCAATACACAGGGCTTGCAGTCCAGATACAACAGAGCTCACTGGGATGAGATGGAGGAATTACTCCAATATCTCCTGGAGGAGCATAAGAAAAAGGATCGGTGCTTAGTTCAAAAGGGAATATTCATTACCAACTCCTCCATTAGGTGTGCATTAGATGTTGCTGACACTGCCTCCAGAGGGATTAATGCCAGTGTCCTCCTAAAAAGGCATGCATTGTTATGTATATCTGGTTTTAAACCAGAAGTCCAGCAGACATTACTAAATGCATTTTTTGATAAACCGCATCTCTTTAGGCCACAAGTGGATGAAGCTTTTGAGAAAATGCAAAAAGTTCACCAAATCCTTAGCAGTGGTAGCATCCCATCTGAGAAGACCACAAATCCATGTCTTCCCTTATCTAGATGATTGGCTTATCAAAGCCAACACACACCGTCTGTCAACAACACACTCAAACTCCCATAAACCATTTGCATCAGTTGGGATTCACAAACAACGCTAAAGAATCTCATCTTCTTAAACCATCACAGCTGCAACCTTATCTAGGAGCTATGCTCAACACTCAAACAGGTCTGGCCTATACAAATACAGCCAGAGTTCAAGATTGTCACACTGCCTCCACAATTTCAACCCAATCAGTACTTAACAGTCAAAACTTTCATGCACCTTTTAGGGATGATGGCCCCATGCACTGCTATAGGGCCTCATACAAGACGGAACATGCGCCATCTACAAGAATGTTTAGCACAACAGTTGATTCAATCACAGGGTCAACTACACAATATAGTGTTGGTAGACCGCCGGAATCCTCACTCTCTGCGGTGGTGGAATTGACAAAAGCTGTTAAAAGGGCAGCCGTTCATCGACGTGCTCCACAAGTCGCGCTAACCGCAGATGCATTCCTCGCAGGATGGGGTGCTCATCTACAAGATCGAACAGTTCACTAATAAGCAAGGTTGTCCTAGTCTGTACGGACAGTATGACATCCATGTCCTATGTACAAAAATAGGGGAGAAACACTCTCTATAGCTCTCACGCCTCAATACTTCACAAACACCATCTGTTGGTGGAACACCTCCCAGGAACGGACAACAACTTTGCTGACATCCTCGGCAGAATGTGGCGACAAGTCCAAGTGTTCCTCTAATAATTCCACAGGTGGGGGTTCCACAAATGGACTTCTTTGCAACAGCAGAGAGCAAAATGCCCAAACTCATCCTCCAGGTTCCACACACTCTATTCAAAGGCAATGCCCTGTGAATGAATTGGTCCGGAATATTTGCCTGCGCTTTTCCGCCGCTCCCTCTTCAGTTTCTGGCTTAGAAGCTCAGACAGATGTCTCACCCTCATTCTGGTAGCTCAGACATGAGCTCAGAAACCATGGTAAACCACACTACTTGTACTTTGTTGTTCTACACGAGAAACTTCACCTCAACCCAAACCTTCTCACTCAGAAACCTGACTAAATCAGACACCCAAACCCAAAAGAGCTAAACCTAGGGATTTGGCTCCTGAAGTCATATAGTTCGGATATCTAAACCTATCAACAGATGCATGACCATTCTTCAGGAGGCAAGTAGACATACCACTAGAGCTTGCTATGCAGCTAAATGAAAAAGATTTATTTATTGTAATAACGTGAAGATTGATCCACTTGATGCATCTATACAAAACATTATTTGTTACCTCTTGCATTTACAACACTCAGGCCTTGCTTACACTTCCACATGTCTACATCTTGCAATACTGGCTGCCTATCTTCAAAAAAGGCTACACTTATCTTTGTTCAGAGTGCTTTTTGAGGCTTTTATGGAAGGCCTTAAAAGAGTTATATCACCAAGAGTCCCACCAACACCTGCGTTGAATCTCAGTATTGTTATAACATGAATTATGGGTCCACCCTCTGAATCATTACACAATTTCCCCATCCAATATCTTTCTTGGAATGTTGTTTACTTAATTGCTGTCACCTTACTTTGGCTTGTTGGTGAGCTTCAGGCACTAACTTTAGAATAACCTTTCACCTTCATAGGGATAGGGTGGTTCTTCATCCCAACTCAAAATTCCTTCTGAAAGGAGTGTTCCTTTTCACATTAACCAGTCTGTTGAGGTACCGGTTTTCTTTCCTCAACCAGATTCTTTAGCTGAAAGAGAGCTTCAAACACTGAATGTTAAATGAGCATTAATGTATTATATTGACAGGACAAAAGATTTTGCAAAACAAAACTTTTTGTTGCATTTGCTCCCCCTCATAAGGGGAAACCGATTTCCTAATTTGGGATTTCTAGATAGATCATTAATTGTATCCAGATAGGTTATCTCAAAGCCAAAAGGACTTTGTCCATACCCCCTAGATCACACTCCACAAATTACTGGCATCTATGGCTTTCTTGGGAAACATTCCTATAGCTCACATTTGTAAAGCAGCTACATGATCTACCCCACATACATTTACCAAGTATTGTTGTGTGTATATATTAGAACGCCAACAAGCTATGACGGGCATTGCTATCTACACATTTTCAAACAACTACAACGTCCACTGGTTAGCCACCGTTTTTTAGAGGGTACTGCTATACATTCTATGCCAAGCATGTGTATATACAGCCACACATTCCTTGAGCGGATATGTTACTTACCCTGAAAGCATCTGTTCCTGAAATGTAGTGCTGTAGATTCAAATGCGCCTACTCTCCTCTCTGTGATCATTGCAGTTCTCTATATTTAATATGCATGGACATCTCTTTACTTTCACTCACTTACACACTAGTCTCACCCTTTGGCAGAATACATCTAAAAAAGGAATCAATGCCCATTACTATTACCATGAGGAGGAAATCTCCTTACCTCGTGACATGAGACTTCTTGGAAGAAAAACAACTTGCAAACATTCGGGTGCAACACTAGATGGCAGGAGTATGCGAAGCATGTGAATCTACAGTTGCTAGCAATCTCTCTAGCCCTAAAATCCTTTCAGGCACAAATTTTAGTTAAGGCAGTCCTCATTCGCACCGACAACATGACGGCCATGTATTACATTCAAAAACAAGGCGGCACACACTCTCCACAGCTCTCTCAACTAGCACAGAGCATATGGAGATGGGCAATTCCACACAAAATCTTTCTCCTAGCCCAACATGTCCCAGGAGTCCAAAACACCATGGCAGATCTGCTCAGCAGACAGACGCAGCAGATCCACGAGTGGGAACTTCACCCGCAGGTTCTTCACCCGTTCTTTCAAACGTGGGGGAATCCACAAATAGACCTATTCGCCACCAACGAAAACTAAAAATGCCCAAGCTTCGCCACCAGATACCCACACCCATTCTCCAAAGGAAATGCGATATGGATGAACTGGTCAGGCAAATTTGCGTATGCTTTTCCACCTCTCCCACTAATTTCATTAGTGGTGCGAAAGCTACAACAGCATTCCCTCACGCTGATCCTAGTAGCTCCAACATGGGCCAGACAACCGTGGTACACCACGCTGCTGGAACTCTCTGTAGTACCACTCCAAAAGCTACACCTCTCACACCCGGACCCAGCTCAGCTCAACCTTACGATCTGGCTCCTGAAATCCTAGAATTCGGATACCTAAACCTTCCCCCTGACTGTATGAACATCATCAGAGAAGCTAGACGCACTACCACTCGAGCCTGCTATGCTGCCAAGTGGAAAAGATTTGTTGTTTATTGCCATAACAACACAATCAATCCTCTAGACGTGTCTATACAACACATCATATGCTACTTACTCCACCTACAAAAGTGTAATCTAGCATATACCTCCATTCGGCTACACCTCGCAGCAATTGCAGCTTACCTACAAAACAGGCAGCACCTACCACTTTTCAGAGTACCTGCCATTAAAGCCTTCATGGAAGGCCTAAAAAGAATAATTTCCCCCCGGAGTACCACCCTCACCTGTGTGGAACTTAAATATCATTCTCACAAGGCTAATGGGGCCACCCTTCGAACCTTTGCACAAATGCGAACTGCAATTTCACACATGGAAAACAGCTTTTCTTGTAGCCATCACTTCCCTTAGAAGGGTCAGTGA